>NC_139537.1:25045944-27721091 GCF_965153285.1 Podarcis tiliguerta | reverse complement strand
GGTCTGAACTGAATGTGTGTAACATGTCAACTTTACACACATTGTTGCATAACACAATATCATAACCAAAGTAATTTAATAATAATAATTTATTATTTTTACCCTGCCTATCTGGCTGGGTTTCCCCAGGCACTCTGGGTGGCTTTCAACAGAACATTAAAAACAGAATAAAACTTCAACCATTAAAAACTTCCCTAAACAGGGCTGCCTTCCAATGTCTTCTAAAAGTCAGATAGTTGTTTATTTCCTTGACATCTGATGGGAGGGCGTTCCACAGGGCGGGCGCCACTACCGAGAAGGCCATCTGCCTGGTTCCCTGTAACTTCACTTCTCGCAGTGAGGGAGCCGCCAGAAGGCCCTCAGCACTGAACAATGGGGGTGGAGATGCTCCTTCAAGTATACTGGGCCGAGTAAAAAAGAAAAGCCCTTCCTACAATAAGGGCTCTCAATGTCCATTGCATTCTGAGTTGTTCCAAATCAGGTTGAATCTTACTGATATAAATCAGCAATCCATTTACCAAATACGAATTTGCTAGCTCTTTTTTTAAAAATAAAAACAAATAAACATTGCTTACCTGTACTCAGAGGGTTAACACAAAAGCACAAGGCATGCTAATCAGACTTGGTGTTTTCAAACTGCTTTGCTCTTTTAGCCAATGTTTCTACGTACTTTCTTTGTTTCATTTCATTTCGTTTTGTTTGGAACGTTCTTGGAATCTTTCAAGTTCAAAATTAACTTGCGTCGTGGTGTTTGAGGATTTCTATAACCAAATTGATCTTATTTTTAGTTATGATTTTTCACGAATAATATGCATCATTAATGCAGTGTAAGTCTGTAGTTATAAATCTGATTAATACCACAAGTGACTCCAGATATCTTTTTTTTTTTTAAGTACTTAAAACACATGGTGGCATAGGTGGCAGCCTGAAGATGAGCATGTTTACACTGAAGTGAGGTTCATAATGTTCTCTGGGGTTCCTCACAAGTAAATATGCATACGATTGTAGCCTGGTACAGACATTTCCTATTGATAAGACAGCAGCACATTGTATTTTTCAAGAGAATCCTGAAAAACAGTTGGGTTTTTTTGGTTGGGTATTGCTACTAGTTAGGAAAAAGCTATATCATTACATGCATTGTGTATATCATCTGTGTAGATGAAGACTGTCCAGGCTTCATATTTAATTATCCCCCCCCCCTTTCCTTGACATTGTAGCAGAAATTTGTTACTGATTAACCAATACATAAATTTGCTTCAGACTGTTAGAGGGGAAAGTAAGACTCAAATCATCGGCAATGTTACTGCGCTGCGAGTAGCCATCTAATTTCAATGTGGCACATAATACAACATGCAAAGCCAAATCAATAAAGCTACTGAAAAAAAAAACACATGGTGGTTCCGTATTCAGTAAAAGACTCTTGCTATGAAAGACTCCAGCAAATGAAAGTTGGTTTGGAAATCCATTTAAAGGAAAGCAAGAAGCTTCTGTGGTTAAAGAAAAATTGGATCAGGATGGTCACAATGCTACTGTATGACCACAGGTCAAGTACATTAAAGCACTGTTGTTTTTGCTGGCCTGCAGTATGTTTCTCTGTTGTATTTTCTTTAGATGGCCTGCTGGGGCTTTCCTTCAAATTTATTGCTGCTCAGGTCCTCTTGGTATTTCCATTATAAACTCCTATTCTCAAAGGTTGCCGGGGTTCTTTTTAATAGTGTAAAAATGTGCCACAGGCAAATGTCTGGCATGCAATGCCTCAGCCCAGAGTGGTTCTTTTCATGAAATTCGAGGCAAATCAGCTTGGTCTTTCTGACATTTATGCTCTGCAAATACAACAGCAGAGAAACAGTGTGGGTGATATAGCACTGCGGAAGCAATTTTTTAAAAATAATAACAACAAATGGCTTGGCTCTTACATAAAACTGACAATGGAAAGCTTTGAAGACCCATTTATTGAGAAAATGTTAATGCATCTCAAGAATGCTTGAACTTTGGAACACATGTTTTGGGAAGCATTTCTCCCTTTGTGTTACTGGGCTGCCGTCCGCAGATGGGAATGAAATAAGTATCAGCCACAGCTATGCCATTGGCACAACTGGTTTTCTGATTCGAAAGAGCCAGTTCATAGACTGAAGTTGGACAGTACTGTACATGTAGTGGAGCAGCACCTCCAGTGTAATGTGGGACATGGACACATGCACATGCCAAATGTTATGTTGCACATGTGTTAGAACTGAGGCCACATCCTCACCACCCATGGATTTCCAATGTGCAAGCCATTCCAAAGCAGAAAGGGGGATTGTATCCAGGTGTTTTTCTGTTTTCCATTTCAGCACTGATGTGCTAAATAGTTCAATTAGCTTGTTGTAAGGAGTTGCCAGTGAAATATCTCAAGAGGTTGGGGGTCAAAAGACTTGATCCTGTTCGCAACCTCGGCAAGCTCCTCCAGGAGCTGGTGGAGCTACTACTGATCCCTGTCTCCTAACATGGAACATGAGGGTGTGACTCCTATGATTCTTCCTTCTGTGCAGCGAAACTGCATGAAATGGGCCAGTACATATACAGTGCTGCCTCTGGATACGCACACCTCTGGTTGCGTATCCTTCAGGATGTGAACGCGGCAAACCCGGAAGTATTATTTCGGGTTTCACTGCACGCACATGCACAGACGTGCTCTACATGCCGCGTGCATGCGCAGAAGCACTCTATGCGCCACGTGCATGCACAGAAGCGCTCTACCATGCCGCGCACATGCACAAAAACAGCACCTCTGGTTGCGAATTCCTCAGGATCCGACTGGAGATCGGGAACGGATCCCTTGTACAACCGGAGGTACCACTGTACATTTGTGCAGAGGAAGCTCTCATGTCATGTGCATGGCTGAGGGGAGAGGCTCAGAACTTTTCTACCAATGACGGACATTTGCACATTACTAAAATGAGGACAAGAGACAGAATAATAATAATAATAATAATAATAATAATAATAATAATAATACAGTGGTACCTCGTGTTGCATAACCTCCAGGTTACGGAATCTTCAGGTTACGGCCACAGCAAATGGTTTCGCCGCTCACACATGTGCAGAAGCACTCTATTGTGCCACATGTGTGCGCAGAAGTGGCGCCTCTAGTTACAGATTTTTTGGGGTGTGCACAGCACCCCAAAATGAATTAAATCCCTAACCAGAGGTACCACTGTAATAATAGTAGTAGTAATAATAATAATAACAATAATTTATTGTTTGTACCCCTGCCCAACTGGCTGGGTTTCCCCAGCCACTCTGGGAGGCTCCCAACAGAATATTAAAAACATTATAAGACATCAAACATTGGGGTGGAGACACTCCTTCAGGTATACTGGGCTGAGTCCATTTAGGGCTTTAAAGGTCAGCACCAACACTTTGAGTTGTGCCTGGAAACATACTGGGAACGAATGAAAGTCTTTCAGGACCAGTGTTGTATGATCTTGGCGGCCGCTCCCAGTCACCAGCCTAGCTGCCACATTCTGGATTAATTGCAGTTTCTGGGTCACCTTCAAAGGTGACAAAGAGCACATTGCAGTAGTGCATTAAATTTGCATGTTTGCATAGCTGAGATTACACATTAATTGACAATAATTTAAACTGAAATAAATATATAAATATATATATCACATCAAAATGGGGCAGACTATGAGTAGGTGACTTGTTTGCTTGCTCAGTCCATCGTCCAGGTTCTCACCACTGATCTCTTTAAACCAGACATCCCTTTAAAGAGAGGACTAACAGAATCATAGCATTATGAGTCCCCAAGGCTCATGTTGTCCAGCCTCCTGCAATGCAGGAATGTCAACTAAATCACCCATAATAGATGGTTGTCTAACCTCTGCTTCAAAACCTCCAAAGGAAGGAGGGTCCACCACCTTCCAAGGGAGTCAAAGAGCTTCTACACTCAGAAAGCTTTTCCTGTTGTTTAATCGGACTCTACTTTCTTGTACTTGAAGACATGGCCCTGATAATTAAGAGTCTCATGCTCTACTGACTGAGCTATCCATCATGAGCCATCTTGCAATAGATGGGCACATCCATAATCTCTCCTTTTTTTCCTTTTTCCTGGTACTGAAGAGGGTTTCAATATCACCATTCCAAGAACACAGGAAGCAACAGGTCAGTTTCTTGTCTTTTGTTTTTTGTCTTTCAGAAATGTGTGATTAATTTCTCCGCAGTGGCGTTTGTGTCCAGGGACAGAGAAACACACCCTCCACTTGGAGGATGAACAATTGTGTTGTAGGTCTTTCCCTGCTTTTACTGTGGTATAAAAGTCATTTATATGTTGCAACTCTTAATTAAATCAAGGCTGCATAATATCCCTGTGTGAGTACCATTTTCATATCAGAATCTGAGAAGCAAAATCTGTTGAATGAATGAGTGGTTTTAAAAGGTGATTCATTTCCACTGCAATGTGATGTGAGAGTGGCAGAATAACCCCCCAAAGGGTAATTTATCACTAACTATCAACACTGATATCTGGTTATGTTCTCAGGGGGAGAGAGAGAAAATGGAAGACAGTCCAAGGTTCAAGATAACAGTCTCTCTAACTTATTTTTTATTTTATTATGGACCTAATAGACTTTTCCATTCTGTGCGGAAGAAAATAATTAAAGGATTAGCTGAGTGTGAAATTAAATAGCTCTTTTTTTCTGCTGCGTGTTAAAGAGTCTTCCGAGGAAGGGGCTGAATTGAAACAAGCTTCCAAATGGTTTTGATTCTTTACGGGAAAATGAATTCAGTGTTTTCTTTAAGCAAAAAGAAACAAAAACTCACACCAGTCTGATATAATTGATGTGGCTTAAATGACAGGGGGTTAATCTCTAACATTCAAGGTAGTAATTAAATAAACTTTCAAAGTGATAGGCATCCATATCCATATCAGTGTGAGGCCAATATGGTATTTTAGAAAAATCCTACCAGTCTATGTTCATAAATTGAGGTTAATATGGAAGGAAATCTGATATGGTATGGTAATTCATTTGCAAAGTGCTTGAGCACACACACACACAAACACACACAAAGACACACAAACAAACAAACACACACAAGGGGCTGCTGACCCTGCTCTCATTGTTCTCCAACCCCACCAACCATGGCCCCTTTCCATACACCAAAAGGGCGGGGTATAAATAATAAATTATTATTATATTATTATTATTTTCACAGTTCTTTCCACCCCCAGTTACTTATCTACTTGACATCCGATGGGAGGGTGTTCCACAGGGTGGGCGCCACTGCCCGGTTCCTAATCATCATCATCATCAGTGCTTTTTTTTAAAAAAAAAATTAGGGGTACTCTCATTTTCCTGTTGTTGTTGTTGTCATTTAGTCGTGTCCGACTCTTCGTGACCCCCTGGACCAGAGCACGCCAGGCACTCCTGTCTTCCACTGCCTCCCTCAGTTTGTTCAAACTCATGCTGGTAGCTTCGAGAACTACTCATTTTGAAATACTGCCCCTCAATGAGGCCAGACTTAGATTCACAAAATGTTTAGGGGTATACGTACCCCTGCATCCCCCCAGAAAAAAGCACTGATAATAATAATAACAGCTAGAGCCTGAAGCACGTTTAAAAGTAGTACCATCAGATTCAAAGGGGTTTGCTTCAGACTACACAAGCACAGGATCACACAGTAAAATGTATCTCAATGTACAGCCTGGAATACTAAGGATTCACATCCAGCTGGATTGGCAAGGGATTTATTTATGTAGCATTTAAAAAGGAAAAGGGGGAAAAATTAGTCACAAAACCACATTGTTTGCTCACACAACCCTTAGATCAAAGGGAATCCTTGACAAACATGATTTGAAAAGCAACTATACTAAAAAAAATATTAAAAAATCCCACTTCATGTATTAACTTTCCAGCACAGGAGGTGGACTTGAATGAGCATGTGGAAACTGAATAAAGCCAGTGACTTTTGACAGTCTTTGTGATCTCTCATGAGAAATCTGAGCAGTCTTTTTATGGTCAAAAGCCCGTTTAAATCCCCAGTGAGTCACTGACAGATCCACTGAGAATTACTGGATTTGTGGAATGACTAAGTGGGGGAAATATATAAAACATCAAGCGCACTAAACTTCCCCACCCCAACTAATTATCTTGTACTAATATGTAACTTTATTAATATGGGGAGAAGGGGTTGGATGCAAGGAGAATGTGCTTTTTAAAAAATTAAAAAAGAAGTTACGAAGTTCTGAAGGCTGTGACCAAGAGACCTGGTTGTCTGCTCAGTCTGCTATCAAGGGGCTAATGGTTGATGGGCAGCTTCAAGGCCGCTCCTGTCCTCCCTTCTTACGGATGCTTATCTTTATACCAGGCTTGGACTAAACTACCTTTCAAACAGAAAATGCCTTCAAACAGAGGGCTGTGCTCTCACAGGGAGGGGGGAGAAATTCAATTCTGTTTGCATTTTACCGAGAAATGACATAATTCGCACCTCTCAAACTGAGCACGAGCAAATTGAAACCTAGCTACCCTTTGAAATCCAAACTTCTCTGGATTTTGCAATGCGGTTTCCCAACCAAGTAGTGTGAACTAAAATTCGTACGTGAGGGGAAAGTGTGCATAAAAATGCAATGATCGTTGTTTAAAAAATAAGATACAAAAATGAACTATGTTAGCAACAATCATTTGCAAAATAATTAAGTAAATCTCAATTTGCCAAAACTGCACACAAAAATGTGAGTCCCGGGGGGAAACTGCACTTATGTGCTGAACCGTTTTTTGAGGATTAAAAAACAAAACAAAAAGAAACTGCAAATTGTTGCAGAAATGTGGCGAACTGAATTTGAGAGTGGAAAGATTAGAAACCCAAATGACATGTTTGTTCATCCTTTCATCAGAACTCTTTAAATAGAGTACTGCCCCTTATAAAGTAGGACACATGGCCTTGCAACAGTGCACCATTTGTACCAGCCCTTAGTAAACAATACCTAGATTCCAATGAATGAAAGAGCCATAGGCCCCCAACTGCTTGCATAGGCCTAAGCCCCTTCTAAAATCAGAGTCACTTGGTATCTTTGAAATACAAGGATGTACATAGTAGCTCCACAGCCTGCCTCATATTTGTTCTCCACAGCAACCTAACCATTGACTTGCAGCTTCTCTCTGTGTTTTTTTTATTAGATTTTTGCATATCTCAAAGCACATATGAGTGCTAGTGGTAGAGAGATGCCCCCCCTTAATACAGGAAATCTTTTTTGCAGTCATCTTTTTTTTTGCAGTAGGTTCACCAGGAGGTGATGTCCTAGCAAGGCAACTGAGACACTATTAAGATTTGGTATTTTCATTTTTAAGGTTGAAGCATTTATGCATTTGCAAAAGGAAAAGATAAGGAAACTGATTGACAACAAAACAGCATACAGGTTAGCATGAAATTTATAGGTGTATAGGCACAAATTTAGAAGTCCGTATTAAAATTTAAATAGAAATACATATCACCATAATAGGGACAGAGGCGGATTTAGAGCAGCACAACTGGCTCCGTCACACTGTGTGTCGGGCCTAGGGGGCGCCACAGGGCATTGCAATGATGACATAGTGAACTGAGGGGAATGGGAGGTAAGAAGAGGCAGGTGCAAATTTTGGCCTTGCACAGGACAATACTGAAATTGGAAAGAGCAAAGTCTGCCCCAATGGGGAAGACTGCAACCAGGTGGGTGTTATGTACTGAGTTGAATAGGATCCAAAAGGCAGCAGTCTGATAGGTCCTAGAATAGGATTCAGAATTCAGCAGTCTGATTGATCCTAGAACAATAGGATCCAGAATGCAGCAGTCTGATTGGTCCACAGGAGCCACCCAATTCAGCTCCAGGTGGAAGGGAATCCGCAACTTGATTGGCCTACAGGAGAATCCGGACTTAGCCAATCACGTGGAGCCCATTGTGTAATTAATGTATATAAGGCAGACATTCAGGGGGAACTTCCATTCCTCCTCGCCACTATGAGCTGAAAAAAGAGCATGAAATCCACTCTTGACTCCAAGTATATTTCAGTGGGTCTGATGATGGGCAACTTCAGCACTAGGCAAACCTTCCAAGGATTGTCCTCACCCACTCCGGTTGAGTCAGTAAGGGCAAGGAGGTTCAATTCACCCAACGCCTCCCTCTCCCCACAGTTTCACAGACAGCCCTGCTCTGCTCCCATATACTCTGCGAAGCCTAGGGTGTTTTCCTGTACAGTAGATGTAGAGAACCTCAGAACCTCTCTATATGGACTCTCCCCAACCCACGCCCAGAGGCAGCACCATGCTGGAGTGCATTTGTTTGGCTGGTATGTGTCCTTAGACTCTGATAACGTCTCTTGCTTATCTGGAAAGAGGATGGAAGTTTGTGCGTGTAAGTGTAGAATAATAAATAAAGACTGGAATAAAAACTACTGTACAAAGATCCATTGTTCCGCCCACTTTTGCACTGGGCCACTGTTATGCAACCCCTCCAGAAAGATGCCCACACGAAAATGTGACACTTCGGCTGAAACTGATTCCCCACCCCTGCTGTACAGCAGGAGAGACTATCCTTCCATTCACTCAGATCAAATCCCTTGCCTTCTGCTCTCCAGGGTTCCCAAGATAGGAGGGAAGAGAAAATTCCTCAGTGCCCCCCCCCCCAAGATCTCCTAAGTGTTAGAAAAACACTGAGGCTTCATTTGAATAGTAGAATGTCTGGCACCTGGTGGGCGGGGCTTTTGAATTGTGCTCCGGAATTGGCCCCTCCCTTCGTGTGTTCAGAGGCAACTGTCATTCTTGCTTCTTGCCTCATTCTTGCCTCAGGATGTTATTTTAGTTTCTCTCAGAGTGTATGTTATTGTGTTACAGTTTTTCTTTATTATTAAAGCTTTGTTTGACATATACGTGAGCCGCTTACTTTGCTGAAAGAAAAGAAACTCTGCTGAAGAATGGTGGCATATCCTAAACTGCGTGACTGAGGGGATATTCCCAGTCTGACAGGAGGATTGAATTTTTTAATCCCCTCCCCCACCGCCCACAACTCTAAGTGCTGCAGGCTTCTCATCCTTTAAGGCCTTCTGTGTCAAGGTACCCTACATTGATCACGAAAGCCAAGAGAAAACATAGTGGAAGTTCAGCTCAGTAGCAGAGTAGCTGAAGTAACAGAATCTCCAACTTTCTTCCAAAATATTTCAGTTTGCTCACATTAAGGGCTTGACAGGATTTTGGAGGGGCTTAACAAGTGACACCAGAAATATCAGCAATCAGAGTGTGGGGAGTAAAAACCCAAGTCAATAGCAGGTCATAATCCTGTCAGCCATTTTCAGCTAATTTTACTGTTTAATGAAAACTTTTACAGCTAGAATGATGGTTCTTTGTTTCTTTAGCTATTGAGAGAGTAACTGTTGACAACATGGCGACCGTGTTGAAATCTAGGAATCCCTGCTAGAACTTAGGGTTGCAAATGATGGTGTTGGGGTTGTTGTTATTGTTTGGTTTTGGCCCCAGTAGGATCATTAGGCTTAGTTCAGTGCTAGCCAATAGGCAATTTAAATTTACCATGTGCAACTTTAAATGGGTCCCTGTATACAAATGAATAATAACCACCGTTTTCTTTGGAAGACTAGAAATATATTTGCATAATGCCATTTGGTGAGAATTTGTTGGCACAAGAAGCTGAATACTTGGATATGCATTGAAGGCGAGGCCATTAGGCACATGATAGAAGTCTAATATTGTCACAAAGAGTTGTTACATTGCTTATTAAATTTTTAGCAGTTCTTAGGATTTGGTAACACAATTTTTGTGTTTCTTTCAGAAGACTCACTGTCCACATGAATGTTGGGAGAGAAAGTTACCCTATGAAGATTCTTCCAAAGCAACCAGCTGAACTGCTCCTCTGACTTCTGGACCACATGGCCTTAGATATGCATACCAAAAGACATTATTCTCATTTGTGGAAAGATAAACCCATTGACCCTGAAAATAGATCTCTTACTTCTGGCCCACATTCATAATCCAATTATTCTTGATCAGCGAAATGTAAGTCCATAATTAATCTGCCACCTGAGAGGGTTTGTTATTTTCTTTAAATTGCCTATTAATTTATTAAATTGTCCCGATTAAGTAATGTATTTGACAGTCTTGGTTTCTTGTTAAGAATATTAAATATGTACTTATATGGAACATGTGATATTAAGCTGAGGCCTAAACAGCTAAGATATTTTTGAATGTATTATCCTTCAAGACTAGGCCTTCATATTACTTGCTGATGATCAAGCTTGGTTGGCAAACGGGGGGGGGGGGGGATATTTGAGGAGGGTGAATGAGGAAAAGGTTTGAAAATAAGAAATACTGCAGGTATGATCCTTCCATGCTTGTATGGTTGTGGGCAGAAAACCATTCTTCAGTGTTAGAGCATACAGTTTGTATGTGAAAGTTCCTCATCAGTCTTTGGTACTAACAGTGAAAAGGGATCTCAGGTTGCAAGGGATGGGATAGACTTCTGCCTGAGACCCTAGATGGCTGCTGCCAGTCAGAGGCAAAGAGAGGTCATAGTCAAGAGACGAGCACCACACACCCTACCAGCCACTTCTCTGATGAGCAGAGAAAAGCGACATAAATATGTATCAACAGTTATAGATAGAGCACTTCCATATTAAAGTTCTGATCAGCTGAGGACACATGGAGTTCCACACTCATGCATCAGTGTGTATGTACACTCACCCACACCAAATATACAGGGGTGCAGGCATGTGTACCATGTGTGCTGGCCCACTGTCTCAGTCATGCTTTTAACTTATGAGGAGGTTCGGGTGAGTAACCAGAAGAAAAGGGACCCAGATGGAGGGGGTGGGGAAGCTGGCAACATGCAATATAGCAAGTGTTAAACTCACATATACAAACCAGTTCCTATCTACCCTTCTGCATCCTCAGCCTCAACCTACATGCTGCATAGATGATGCCCTGCCCCTCAACCTCCTCTTCCCCAATTTCTAATATTTAACCTAAATTTTTTCGCTAGTATCATGGACTACAAAGAACACACAGGAGGAAACATCCTGGGATCGTTGTTATTTAATTATTATTTTTTTAAAAAGAAAACATAGAAATCTCTCTCACTACCGTAACTTGGGGTTTTTACTTTGTTCCTCAAAGAATTCCACCACATTCCTCTTCCCCTGCTCCAAACTATACAGCCTTGCAGTTGTATTTATTTATTTATTAAATTTATATCCTGCGCTTCCTCCAGAAGTTGCTTCACCTATTTTCTTTTGAAATGTTCATTTACTTTACTTGCTGAAAATCCCCTGTACAGGATTCTCAGTGTTAATGATCTGTTTCCTTGCTTCCTGTGATGTCAAGGGTGTTGCTCTCCTTCCAAAAAAAGAAATGTATCAGGAAGATCTTCTATTGTTTCCACTTTTATCTTTAAATTATTGCAATGTGGTGGTCTGGGGGTTTAAAATATTTTTTTAATTGAAACAACTGCAGACATCTGTGGGATGCCCAAATATTGTATTGTATGCATCCAACATTGTGTCTCTATAGATTAGGCATCATAATTCTGCTTTCATTATAAGCCAGAGGAATATTTCCTCATATTTCCTGTTCTCATTCAGATTCCTGCAGAAAAAGAAAAGTAAATTTGTAGCCCCTTTCAAAGCTATGTGTGTTGATTTGAGGGTCTAAATATAGAGCAGGGTTGGCTAGCCTGATGCTACTGATTGACAGCTCCCTCCATGCCTGTCAGCTGGGGCTGATGAGAGTTGGAGGACCACAGATTAGCCACTTCTGATATTAAGCTGATGAATATGGTGCCATAGGAGTATAGAAGGAGCCCCGATGGATCAGACTGAAGGCCTATCTAGTGCAGTATTCTGTTTCCTGCAGTGACCAATCAGAGGCCCTTAGGAAGTCCACAAGCAAGAGAAGATATCTCTGATCCTACAGCATGGGGAGCCAACATGGGGCTTGTTAATTATTGTCAAAATACAATTCCCATAAGCTCCATCCAGCAAGGCAAAATGTAAACAACTGCCCTGTGATTTTCGGTTGAAGGGTGGTATAGAAATTTTCATAAATAATAATATTATCCACAAATAGATTTCAAGGGTGTGGGTGTGGGTGTACGTACTCAGGCTGGACCTAGACCTACAACAAAATGTTGCAGTGTTCTCTTCACCACCTTAGTGGTGCCAGCCCCAGCTAGCCAGGCAGCCATGCTTACCTAAAACAATATTAGCAATATGAAACCTAAAACAATATAAAATGCTCATTTAAAAAATACTGATAAAAATCAAGCATTAAGAACAAATTGAAGTAAGATTTGTGGGAATATAAATAAAAAACAGCAGGGTTTTTTTTAATAAAAAAGATACACAATAAAATTACATGCCTGAGAAGTTTTGCCTAAACAAGCACAGTTTTTAGCAGGTGTCAAAAACAATACAGTGTTGAGCTGGGGTGCTGCATGGTGACAGGACTGTCAGAATACAGTTCTTCCCCAAAGGTGTTATGTCACTATCATACAAATGGCTACTTTAGTCTCAACTCCTATTCTGCATTGTATATTGTACTTTAGGGAAGGGCTGTAGCTCAGTGGAAGGGAGTCTGCCTTGCTTGCAGAAAGTGCCATTTTCAACCCCCAGCTTATTCAGGTAGGGCTGGGAAACCCTAAAATCTCTGAAACCCTGAAGATCTGCTGATCAGTAGAGGCAATGCTGAGCTAGATAGACCAATGGGGTATGATAAGGCAGTTTCCTGTGTTCAATCACACTGCTGTATTAGCTGCTTCTAGACCACTTACTGCCTCTCATATTCCTACCCTTTGACTCTACACACAGATTCAAACTGCAACAGCAAGATGGTCATATACCTTGTGCAGCTGACATGTCTTTGTTGTTTTAGAGCACCTAGAGCCAGTTGCAGTATCTAAATGCCGGGAATAAAACCCTTGAATCTATAAGTTAGTGAAGGAATATTGGTATTTGAAACTAGAGAGCAAGTGAGAGCGCCAAGCCACAAATAACCACGTGATGCAGATTCTTTTCTGCAAACAGTTCACAAATCAAAGGAATTTATCTAGCCAGCATTGAGAACCTCAGAAGACAGAGGCAATCCCCACCCCCACCCCCCACTCCCACAAACTGAAGATGAAATTCCAGTCTTGCCGCAGAATCTGTGAGGTTTGTGAAATTTAGGCGTCTGTGGAAGGATGGGTTCTAGCTTGAGAGAAGCAGTCTGTGACTCACAGGCTTTAATGCTGAGGCATCAGCTTTGGCATTTTCGAGCAATCTCAGTTGCTAACATGATCCTGTGTTTTAATGTCACTTTGCAGATGTAAATATGCTTGTTTTGGTTTTCAGAAAAAGTTTGGCTGGTAGGTTAAAAGATGGTAAAGAGAAGCAAGTCTCCCTCACTAATTATGTATAATCAGCTACATTATGTGTTTGCTTTTCGTGTCCTCTCTCACTGCTTCATTTCAGGAGCTCTGAGCCAACTCAGTGACCAGCTTTATTCTCCTTTAAGGGTCTACTCAGTCCCCAGGGACTTACTCCCATGGAAGAGTATAAAGGATTGCAGACTGTGTCCCACTGAAACCAGTGGAATTTAAGCTAGTTGCTATTAATCTCTTCCACTAACTTCAGTGGGACTTAGTAATGATCAGATGGATTAGGGACATCAGAAACTGCCTTACTGGATACTGAGTCAGGCTATTGGACCATCCAGATCAGTATTGTTTGTAATGAATGACAGAGGCTCTCGGGGGGAGGGGTCACATCCCATCCTACAAGAGACTTCTGCATGCAAAGCCGATACTCTATCACTGACCTACAGACTGGACTCCATCTATAAATGTAGTTTGGGAAAGGTTTATACAGGATATATATTGACTTCAGTCCAGGGAATGCTGGTTGCATTTAAACCCCCTGGAGATAAGTGGGATTTAAATATAGAGTTAAACTCTTAAGCAGGGATCCAAAGATCTATATTAGGTACAACAAAATGTTTGGGGCTACCCTTCTGAGTTTTGCCTTTTGATAGTTCCCCCCGTTGCGATGCCACGAACAATCTGCCTTTGAAAGTTCTTTTTAAAAGAGATTTGCCTACTAGGATGGGTTACACTCAGGAGTTATTGACTGGATCGCCCACGTGGAACTGATCCCTGCCAATATGGGGTTTGCAGCCTGCCCCAATTAACTGAGCAGTGGGGGCTACAAACACCACATTCCTCGGGGCTCTTCCTTTGCAGTCTAGCTTGAGTTTGCCATTGCAGCCTGGCTGCAAAGGCATAAAGGAAAGGCTCTCAATTCTTTCCTTTGAAATAGGGTTACCTCAGGCTCAGGTGATTGGCAGGTGGGCTTTCTCACCTACCTATCAAGGTGGCCCACAGTGTGGGGGGGGGGGAGCTTACAGCTCCAGGGTGGAGTGAGATCTTGTTCACCAAGCCTGGCCTGTACTGACCAGAAGTGGATCTCCGGGGTTTCAGACAGGAGGCATGACCAGCCCTAGCTGGAGATACTGGGGATTGAACCTGGGGCCATCTGTGTACAAGGCAGATGCGGTGCCATTTATCTACAGCTCTTCTCCCTGGTAACAAGCAGCTCCACTGATGAGGAACATCTATTTTTTTTACTCAGACTTGCATTTGTTCTCTATTCCAGAAAGCTGGCAGAAGTGAAATTCTATACAACAGAGATGGCCAAGGAGCACCTGCACAAAATTTACTCTCCTTTCCCACAATCGGTGCCCTTAGCAAATTTTAATCTATGTGTGGCGGGGTTTTTTTTTTAATGCTTCTGTTTTCTTTATTTCATTTTTGTTTTGTTTCTGTTTTTGTTAGCTATTAGCTTGGGTGGTTTGCATCTGGAAGTTTACAAAATATTGCAGAGGAGACCACATTTAAGCTGAACTTGACCCCATAAGATCTACTAACATCATACTTAATTATGCCCAAGACATCTAAATAAGTGGTTAAAAAAAATCTCAGGGGGATTCATTCAGTGCTCTCATGTGCACTGCATTTCATGGTATGTTACAAGTTTAAACAAAACCATATTCCATAACATACTGTGCTGACATCTTTCTTCAGACTGGGTACTTTGGCCTGGGAGCCATTAGTTCCAGTTTCCCTACTGAACGGTGTTTGTGTTCTTGCGCATTTGCCCTACTCACCATGATTTCACATTCTTCCTTTGATTCCTTCAGGATTCAAAGTGTTGTGCCGGACAGACATTTTTATTTTACTGTGGGGGGGGGCAGCAAGGAGGGTGTTGGGGAAATGTGAGTAAAAATAACACTTGTGGGGAACCTTTGGCTAACTACAGCTCCCATCAGCACTTGCCATTGACCATATTTGCTACTGTTGATGGGACTTGTAGTTCAGCAGTATCCAGCGAGCCAAAAGTTCCCCGCACCTGGTGTAGGATGTTATTGACACCTTTCCACATCAGCTCCCTAGTGGTAGCATTTTGCCGCAGTTGACATTTCTGAATTTCATAGGGAGCACATTTTTACTTTTCTCGATTGAAACTGTGTTTGCTACCACAATACCCAATTTCTCTCACATGCACTGACAGCTTACTGTTGACACATCACCCCAAACCTCCCAATGACCTTACTCAGGGGCTTCAGTAGTTCTTGAAGAGCAAGTAAAAAGTAGATCTCTGTAGAACACCAGATTATAAATATTATGGAGCAAAGCAGCAGTTTCTTAAATGACTTGTCAAGTAGCTCTTGAACCCCCAGAGCATGGTTCCTGTTCCCATTCTAAGGTGTGCGTCCAGAAAGATACCCAAATGATGCTGGGAGAATTAAATTTAAAAGCAGTGTACACACTGAATGGCTAACTTTGAAAATGTGGACCTGTGACCATTGTATATCTGCATGGGCTGAGTTTTGCAGTTTTTAAACAAAACCTTGTCCATCCATGGTTAAAATGAATTTGCCAGGAAAATACTAATAATTGCTTTCTTTTCTTTCTTTTCTTTTAAAAAGAGAATACTTTGGGCAAATTTAAAAATAAACCACCCAGAGTGAGGAGGAAAAACAACACAGTTTTCCAAATCTGCATGAACAGTCATTTGGAGAAAGACCACTCCATCTTATAAATGACACCACTCAGCCAGGAATCAGCCAAGCTGCTTTGTCCCCCTCAGCCATATGGCAGCAGAAACTAATATTTGAGTCTGGCATCCGGATCAGAAAAGCAATTTGAACCTGCTCGCTAGGCATGGCTCGGATAATTCTGCATTTATGACCTTTAATGATGCATACCAAATAACGGCAACATAGACTGCTGTACAGACACACACACTCACACCACTTTGTTGATGTACATGATGTACACACATCTCCTTGCACTTGTATGGAAGACACATATATCTAGGTTGGGAACATTTTGTTTAAAGATATATTCTAGTGAAAGGGGGTTCTTGATGTAGAAAAAAAAGGGAAGAATGTAGTATCTCCAACTTGTCAACTCTGCACCCTGTGGGCTTGGAGGAAAACGTCCTGAGCAAAAATATTATAAGAATCCAGAGAGAATCATAGTTTTGGCCATTTTAGTTGGATTGGAATACAGTACAAGTACCAAGCACTTTAGTGATTTTTGTGATCCAGTCTTGTTTCACCAGAAGCAGCTTAGTCATGCTGGCCACATGACCTGGAAGCTGTCTGCAGACAAATGCCGGCTCCCTCGGCGTATAGAACAAGATGAGCACCGCAACCCCAGAGTCATCCGCAACTGGACCTAACGGTCAGGGGTACCTTTACCTTTACCTTTTATTCTTTCCATAATTCTGTTAGCTTTTCAGTGTGTCAGGACAACAGAGCCTTGGCAGCCCAGTTCCCCAAAATAAGCTTCTGCAGCACAATGTGGCTTGCATATAATCATGTGGTAAGCGAATGGTAAAATCTGGAGTGAGTTAAGAGTGACTGTGGATCTTGCAGAAATGCCCTTGGCTTGAACAGGCTGCTTCTGCCGTTTCTTCAGTGAGTCAGCTAAGAAGATGCCAAGCTAAAAGATTGCTATCACCCAATGAGCGGCAGCTGGCCAGTGTCTCCAATTATCTCCTCTTCTTTGCCAGCTGGGTTAGGTTGCAGACACAGAGCCAATGGGAAGCAATGGGACCTGAGAGTTTTTAAAGCCACAGTACCAGGACATACATTCAACCATAAACGAAGTAAATTGACAATTCTGCCTGGCCTTCTACCCCCACTAAGCCTCCCAGATGTATCACCTTTTATGTACTACATTGAAAATATATCAGATTCTTCACAAATAATTATGCAAACAGCTTTGAATGCAACAGTGTTTGTGCAGCAACTTTTAGAGGCGCAATGTAACTTCCCTGCCCTCTCTCCTCCCTGCATGTTTTCACGGGTCTCCTGAATCTGCTCCCTAAACGTGCGTGAGAAGAGACTGAATCTGGAACCACAGATAGGAAATAGACTTGAGAGTTACCCTACGAATGCCGCTTTGAGTTCCATCATAGAAGAAAGGCAGGAGGCATACCCAATCCAACAAACTTGGAGATGTCTTAAGCCTCAATGAGCCGATCTGTGCTCAATGAGCTTGCCTAACTTTCTCTATATAGCGTACCCATTCTCATTTGCAGGCCACTTTCTCATTCATGAAAACAACTTTTTAATCCTAGCACTGTATTTTAAAGTGCAGTGGAAAGGCGGGGGAAGATTAAAAAAATAAATTATGAGCAGTTTCCAAGTAGCTCCTTCCACCACTGAAAGGATTTCCAATTGGGCAATAGAAATCCCTCCACTTCTGCTCCCCTTGTGTGCCCCCATAAATATGTTCTGAGGTTTTTTCCCTAACCCTCTGGAGCAGATTTGGGGAGGGTGCACACAGGGAGAGGAGGGAAGTTCCTTTGCACGAACAGAAACCCCTGTACTGATGCAACAACCTAGAGCCAGTGTGGTGGAAGGGTTAGAGAGTTGGACTAGGACCTGGGAAAACAGGGTTAGTAATCCCCACTTAGTAACAAAGTTCACTGTCCTTGGGCCAATCACCAGCTCTTAGCACAACCTACCTCACAGGGTTGTTGTGAGGATGAAATGGGCAGGAAGAGAACCATGCACACTACCTTGAGATCCTTGGAAGATGAAGATGGTATATAAATGTAATAAATAAATGAATCACGGGATACTGCCCTATGACACCCAGAGAACCTTTTTGCGACTGGATAGCTCCTCAGTTGGATAAACAATAAATAACTCATCTTTTGCTAAACCATTCTATCCCACATCTTTCTATCTCCCTCCTAATAGAACACTTTTCAATTAAAGGAATGAGACTTTCGCATGACAAAGTGGCCTCTAATGGTGAATAAAATGAGTATCATCATTAACAAGAGAAATAGTTCCTGGGCACAATTTGTAAGATAAAATGCATTTTTGTGAAATATACAGCATGGAAGTGTTTGATGCGTCTTCTTCTTTTATTATTATTTCACCTAAATGAAGTAGACGTAAAGATTCTTTTTTTGTGTGTGTGTATTTTAATTTAAAAGACACTGGATTTCAAGACGTGATCTCAAAATCAATCTAGGAATAGCATCTTGGTCATATTCACCCTAGAGATGTGTTCTGCCCTGTCAGACAGTTAATTAATATACTTCAGTTCTGCTGTAAAGTTAATCTCTTTTCCGTATTTATCTAGGCTGATGCTGAGGAAGCATTTGACAGTGAATGGTGCTTTTCTATTTATAACTTTTTAGGCCATTTAATTTCAGAGAAATGTTTTGTTACATGGAGGGCAGGCCCATCAATAGCTGTTGCAGACAGCTGGCCCTGAGTCCCCATCTGTTATTCAGAATTTACGTCCTTGGTGTCCGAATGCCAAAAAGTGGGAGCAAATAACTGGGCATATAATATTCCTTAACTTTCTTGGTTTCCCCCCTGAAACAGCCAATGCTGAGAAGTTTGATGAATATAAGAAAAGCCCTACTGGATCAAACCAAAGACTCATCCAGCCCAGTACTCTCTTTCTAGCAGTGGCTAGCCAAATGCCTCTCCGATGCTTAGAAAATAGGCCATGAAGGCAATAAATTTCTGCTTCTTCTTCTTTCATTTGTATACTTCTCCTGAACATTAAAGTTCTACATAGCTTTGATGAGTGATAACTACTGAGAGGACTGTCATCCATAAATTTCTCCAATGCCTTTCCCCCCAAAATATAGCCAAGTTAATTACACATTGCGTGAGGAATTACTCTCTTGTCCTAAATGTTGCCTATTTCATTGGGTAATCATGAGTTCTAGGATTCTGATTGAGGGTGGACAATGCCATTCATTATTCTATAAACCACTATCGTGTGTCCACTCCCTCAACCTTAACTACATTTTATCCTAAACTTAAATACCTTCAGTCTGTTCATTTTTCCTGAAGGAACCCTTTAATCACAACAGTTGCCCTTCTCAACCTCTAGAATATGGAGATGGGATACTGAGCAAGACTAAACTTGGCTGAACAACATCACAGCCCCCCCCCCCTTCTTGACTTGCTATTTAAAATAAATGATTAATCTATATTAGAATTATATCTTGAGCATCATCGGTTGATCCAGATATCACAATGAAAGAAATGTTCAGAAAGATAAAACTTGTTTTATAGCAGATATTCTGACTGGGGTGCACAGAGAAAGACCATAGGTCAGTGGTAAAGAGAGCATTAGCCTCACATTTAGATGGTTCCTGTTTCCTCAGCATCTCCAGGTAGAGTTGGGAAAACTCCTTACTGAGACCCTGGACAGCCTCTGCCACTCAGTGTGAATAATAATGAGGTAGGTAGACCAATAAAAACAGCCTCCTCTATTCCAAACCTAACTCATAGATGAGGAATCATGAACAACTAGAAAGCTAGGAATGCCATATGCTTAAAAAATTCAGAGCTGAGTCAGGATAGTTAGATGTGTTTGAATAACCCTGACTTCTTCTGTTCATTGAGTAACTAACTTTATTTTGTTTATTTCCTGAAACTGGTCCCTGTAGAACTTTCCATGGTCTGATTCACTATCTAGACCTACATTTATGCATAATTGACTATACCCATGTCAAGCAATTTGCTGTGTAATGCTTAAGAGTTTGGCTGAGGTTTTTAAAATAGGTGCAAGCAGGGGAAATCCGCAACTGTTCTTTCTGCTGCAAAAGATGTGGCTAGGAGCAGTTATAAGAATGTTGATTAGCTCACAGGACTATTCCATTTTTCTTCATCAAAGGGGGATATTCACCATATGGATCCTACCTACATTAGCTTGAAGCAAATATTGGCGGCAGCACGAGCAGGTGATTTTAAGGAAGGTTGATTGACTGATTAGGAAACACATGAACACAGGTTGAAGAGGCAGCTGGATGGATGCATGAATGGTTAGTGGGATGGAAGAAACTGATTTGGGAAGTGGCTCTTCAGAGAAACACCACAGAAAGTTTTACTTGTTTTCATTCAATGAAAATTTGTAGGCAATCCCAGGCTGATCTGTGAAAACGAGAAATAGAAAAAGCAGAAGTAAGAGGATGTAGATAAATGGATCCTATTTATTTTGTATATCTCTATGGCAGGTGTGTGTGGAAATTGCATTCTATAAATATTTCAACTTCTTTTTTCTTTTAACTTCTGTTGTTTAACTTCTTTTGCTAACTTCTTTTTGTGAAATGTGGATTGCATCCCAATAGATACTTACCCGAGAATAAATCCCACAGAACTCATTTGAAAGCCACCACCTTGGGAGGGCTTTGTCCTGAAAGGTAGTATAAGAGCAGGGCTGGTCCTACCATAAGGCAGAGGAAGGCAACTGCTTAGGTGACAGATCAATCATTTTATTCCAAAGCTACAACCATGCTTAAGGTGACTTACAAAATATTTGAAAAATGCATTAATACAAACATATCAAAAGTAGTAATAAACAATAAACAAAAGTTCAAAAAGCCCACAATGAAATTGAACAATTTTCATATAAATCTTAAAATCCAAACTAAAGAAACTAAAAATTAACAGCTACAACAGCAACAACTCCCTTCTTCAAAACCCTCTCTAAACAATACCCCAAGCAAATAGTCTGCTCAGCAGCCTCAGGTTTTGCAGCTGGAGTCAATCAGGGCCCTGCCCTCCTAGGCCAGGTAGAAAAGGCAAGGAGAAGGCCTTCCTGGTCTCACAGCCAAGATGGTCTCAGATGCTCAGGAACAACTCCCACGAATTGCCCTCTATTGCCCCATCGCTTGCCAGGAGTACTCCGGTCTGGCCTGCTACCTCTGGTGTGGTGGAGAATGTCATCCCATCACCAGCATTGAAGTAAGATTTAAATGTAATGCCTTGTGTTGAGCTTATTATGTATGGGGATGTTTTAACTGTTTTAATTGTGTTTTTATATGCTGTAAACACATGTGACCTTCAGGTGCAGGTCAGGTAAAAAAATACAAAATAATAATTATTAACTCCAGTCTGGCTGGCTTTTGTACATGAAACTAGAAGGCAGAGCCACTTTGTCCTTTGCATCAGGCAGCAAAATGCCTTGGGCCAGCCCTTAATTTTTTTATTTATACAGCAATGAAACCTCTAAAGTGGTGTCTTAAACCAATAATATAAACTCAGTGGGGCGTATTTCTGAGTAGACATGTATAGCATTGGTAGAAAATTAAAGGATTCCATTTTGGAAGAACAAAACCCCAAAGCTTTAAAGATCAATAAGAGCAAGGTAACTTCCAAGCATTGTGAATAAGAGAATTGATGGTCTCCTTCAGATAGCTCAGCAGGCAATTAGAAATCAGTGGAAGAGTACACTCCAATAGTACATAAGTTGAATTTATTTCCTGCATCTATGTTCATTGCAGAGGTTTCTAGAGAGTCTTGTTCCAAGGGCACACACTATGAGAAATCAGTGTCTGGCCTTGAGAGAGAGAGAGACTGAGAGAGAGACTGAAGTCTCTGTGGAGGAATTAACTTGAGAAAGTAAAGAGCAGTAAATTGCCAGGAGCATATGGTATTCATCTGAGGACCCCGAAGGAAATAAAGTGTGAAAGAGCCCTGGGATTCTGATGAGCCTGTACAGTGTATGTCAGCCATGCTAAAGTGATGTCTATCTTCCAGAAATCAAAGGAGATACCTGGAGAGGCTCTGCTCCAACTTGGCATTTTCAATCATTTGAAAGCCTGAACGAAAATTATCTATGAACGTAGGGCTCTTTTCCCCACCCCCACCCCACACCCTGGGAAACCTGGAAAAAGCCAAGTTAAATTTATGAGAGCATGAGAGGGCTTGTCCATCTCAACCCAGAAATAAGTTCCACAGTTATCAGTGTGGCTTACTTGCAGGTACGTGAACAAAGGATTGCAGGCTAAGGGAATCAATACCAATAAAAGTTTGTACTGTAGTTCACTTCCAGCAAATTTCATGTAAACTTTTTGAGGGGAAACTAACATAGCAGCATAACTCGCTCTTCACTCTCCACTATGCTTGCAGTATTCAGCAACTGGCTGTAGCCCCCATGAGAACTGCCATCAACCTCCCTTGCGATCACTACAATAAGACTCTCTTGGGATTGCGGGTTCACCCCCCTTGAAACTCTGTAAATAAATAAAAAAGCATGCCCCAGTGGCTTGTCTGGAGTGAGGGAACTTGGAAAAGAAAAAATGCACAACAATGACTCTTCCCTTCATCCGTCTGTCATTGCCTGTTACATTAGTGTAACCTTGGGCCCAGGATTTAAGGGGTGGGCAATTTACCTTGCACTTTGTCCTTCTGTGGCTGCTGCTCATGCTTGAAGTTTTCTGTCCATGCTCCATGCTTGCTGAGTTGATGGAAGTTGGAACCTAACAATATATGGAAGTCTCCTGCCTTGGGCAGAGGGGCTGTACTGTACAGCTATGCCTCACATGAGAGTAACATGTGAATAGGGTTTTTATGATCCACTGCTGTGCCTTGTCTATTTCCAATTCACTTGCAGTGAGATGGGACAACCCACTACATCTTTGCAGTACGTGTGATGGATCAGTCAGTCAGTCACTACTGATGCAGAGGCATAGCAGAATGACTAATCCTCAGGGGAGATTACCCAGCTTGGCATTCTCACACATCATTTTTGCATAGTTGCTAATGTCCCAGCACCCTGGCAGGGAACATCACCAATGCCTGCCCTCTGCTCCTTTAAATATGATGCTGCGTTCAATGGCATTGTGGGAAATTAAACTGGCAGGTGCCTGGTGCTGCCAATCAGAGGCGCACCAGTGCCATTGCTCTATAAGCCACCAGGAAATGTACTGGCATAGGAGCTAGTCTACCAGGGCACTTAGACAAAGGTCCCTGCCAACTTGAGACTACTACCTGTTCCATCTTTGCTTAAATCATTACTTTAGAAGCAGGACAATGCAGAAACTAAACTGGCAGGTTCATTTGCGTGTGGACAATTTTAATATTTCATGCTACGAAAACCAACCTTTTCAGGTGCAGGAGTGATAAGTGCTTTCAGTTATAATTCAAAAAAAAGTATCATAAGATTACCCTGTTCCATAAGAATTCCACAAACACCCAAAGAACTTCATTAGAGCCAAGGCAAATATTTTTCTGGCTCTAGTCTGGACATAACTAACAAACAAAAGTGAAGTTAAACTAAAGCAACATGTTCAAATTCCCAACTGCCAAGAACAAATATCACCCACACTATAACACATTACTTGTCTCCTGGTACCACCTTAAAAAATAACTTGACTGCCTGCCCCACATTGTACTTGATAGTGCATTTTTGCTTTAGAGAGCTGGTGGGAAAAACGGCAGAAAGGATGTGCTAATTCTACCCCAGTAATGTTATTTAAATGATACAGTTCTTAAGGACTGGAAATTTTTCCAACCCTTCTATCCAATCTTAGTGTTTGCTTTTTTAAAGAAAAAATATATCTAGCATCAAAAAATAAATAAATGCTTGAATATGTCAAGAAAATGGCTTTATTGTTGCTACAGACGATATAAAGCATCAAGGATGTGAGCAAAGCTGAATTAAGGATCCTGCAAGCGACGCTGCACAGCACAAACCAGCAATGTAGATTCGTAAGCCTGTACCTTGAACTCTAAGTGGCTGCCTTGTAAACCTCTGGAGTAAGAGCTGACCTGAGGCTGGATGCTGTCACTGCCACAGATCTGGTTGAATGAGTTCCAATTTGACCCTCAAGTGACAATTCTACAGGGAACGGCAGTGAGAAATGCAGGAAGACAACCATTTTAATATAGTTCTCTTGGACACAGGCAGATCTAATGTGCTGGTGTCACAAGAAATAAAAGATGGATGGACTTTCTTAAAAGGCTTTATGTTCTCTGGATCAAAGCTAAAGACCTGTTTAGATGCCATTGGAGACGGAAGGGGCCATGCGAGCTACACAAAGATTGTTTGGGAAGGGCTGGGATAATTGTCGGAATTGGAAGTCCATTTCTGTGCATTGTGCCAGCATGCCAGGTTCAGTTACAGCCCCCTTGTTAACACTGTATTATTGCTAATCTCACAGTCCCTCCATGGCCTCCAACCTTCCCACTAATCTCTTTTTGGTAGCCACAAGTGTTAACTTGCTGTGCGAATGTTGACAGAAGCATCACTGCCATCAAATTGAAGGACCACTCACTGGGAGTGCAAAAAAGAAAAGAGGAAGAAGTAATAATATCACAATTCCCCTAGAGCCGACTGTATTGTTAATATCTTAGCAATTTTATCAGTTACAGCCTCGGGAAGCATTTGGCCTGAGATCAGCATCAAATCCATATATTCCTCCTTGCAGTGAATAGCATATAGGTGCAATAAAATCTGAACAGCCATTCCCGCTGTACCTGTTGTCAAAGAAATGTCTGGTTAATGGCTCGAAATGCCGGTAAATGTTTCCAGCGGGAGTTAATGGTAAGGAGAAGGTCACACAATTGCCCACCCCTGTGCATGAAGAAAATGCACACAATTTTAATTTATTTACATACTTAAAATATTTACAAGGTAGCTGATTCTTTTTTGGTAACTACCCTCACAAGGCTGCTTCCAGACATTAAAACACGATTATAAATCCAGTACCAACAAGCGCTTTGCAAAAATAATAATACCACATCAACATACAAACCAGTCTTGGCAATAAAAATATAGTATCAAGCTTCTAAGGAGACCCCTGAGCATTAAGTCCAGTCACGGATGACTCTGGGGTTGTGGCGCTCATGTCGCTTTACTGGCCGAGGGAGCCGGCATACAGCTTCCGGGTCATGTGGCCACCATGACTAAGCTGGTTCTGGCACGGAAATGCCATTTATCTTCCCGCTATTTATCTACTTGCACTTTGACGTGCTTTCAAACTGCTAGGTTGGCAGGCTTCTACAATCCCATTAAAAACCAGCTAAGCCTTAACAAACTTTCATTAAAACAAAACAAAAGAAGCTGCCAGCCAGTTAAAGCCCCAATAGATGCAACAGCTTCTTTTTACACAGAAGCCATTGGAAATAGGTGAGTCTTAAATGCCATAGGAGAGTCTTAAGGCATGGGGCCAGCACTGAAAAAGCCCTCCCTGCTGTACTCCGTGGGCTAATTTATCTCATTGTTGAGTGTACAAGGAGAGCCTCCTAGGCCAATCTAAAGACATGGGCAGATCAGTTTTTTGAGGCAGAGAAACAAAATAAAAAAATTCCTTCCAGTAGCACCTTAGAGACCAAGTAAGTTTGTTATTGGTATGAGCTTTCGTGTGCATGAACACTTCTTCAGACACTGAGGCAGAGAGTTAAGTGAAGACTCAATGCATCTTTGATTGGAGGGTGTGTCTCCCTTTCACGCTCAGTGATGCAGGGCAATGGATCATTTGCCTGGCAGGAGCGTAGTGCTATCAGGTTTGCCTCCACTTATGCTCTATTCTGCATATTTGAAAATGAGACAAACATTGTAAAAATAAAGCTAGAACAGGGGTCAGCAAACTTTTTCAGCAGGGGGCCAGTCCACTGTCCCTCAGACCTTGTGGGGGTGGACTATATTTTGAAAAAATAATAATGAACGAATTCTTATGTCCCACAAATAACCCAGAGATGCATTTTAAATAAAAGGACACATTCTACTCATGTAAAAACACACTGATTCCCGGACCATCTGCCCCCCCCCCCAGGCCTTAGTTTGCTGACCCATGACCTAGAACATCTCCAGTGTTCAATCTCCAAAAGAAGCCAAACCTTAGTAGTGTTTCCCCACGGCATGGATAGCCAATGTGGCGCCCTCCAATGTTTTGGACTATAATGCCCATTGGTGTGGCCAATGGTTAGGGATGAGGAGAGATGTTGTCCACAATTATGTAATTGTATTTTATTGTAATTTCTTACTGTAAAGCTTCTGGGATATATTTGTATGACAAGTGGGATGTAAATATCTGAAATAATTAAAATTAAATAAAAATTGCAGTACCTTGGTCAGATGAAGTGGGAATACTGAGCTGAAGTTAATTAGCATGTTGACAGCGGATATTTCATTGTCTACTTTTGTTGTTGTTGTTGTTTAATACCCTGAGGAGAATTCAGCAGCCCCCTTCCTGCTGGTTGGGAAGTCAGGGCATTGTACAATTTTCTTATGTTGATAATGACTAGCATTTGTGTGTCCTGTATGGTTTGTATGTGCTGTATGGTAAGTTGCCACTGGGTAAATTTACTTAGTAAGTGCCCATCAAATATCTTATTAATCTTAGTGGAATTCATTAGTGTGGATGAATCCAACAGTGTCTGCTGTACAATGCAACAGACATTTTTCAGGGCATCAGTTTCTGCTCCCTCTATAGCTCTCTATTTTTGGATAAAAGCAAATGCATGTCCTTCTTTTGAGTTTGTTGTTAATGTGGTACTTTAAACCACACAAGGACACTGTTTGTGTAGCAATCTAGCCAGCACATGCTTGTAAGCCTCTTTGTCTATGTTAACTCCGCCCCTAAAAGTAGAACAATTTTGTTCTTCTCTACAGACAATATTTATGCAACTTTCTCTCATCTCTACTCATCTATAAATAGTTACTGCATGAAAAAAGCCTTTGAACTCCAGAAACTGTAAGTGATTACCTTAATCAAATTCATCCAAGGTGCAAGGTCTGCTAACACCTACCACACCCGAAATCTGCTCCAGTGGATTGGAGGAACCTCTGAAGTAAAGTTGGGAAGTGGAATTCCTGTTGTGTGCGCAGAAGTTTGCTTGTGGTACCTTCTGTAATTTGTTTAGAGTCAGGGTATGCATTGTAAAGTAAGCCTTAACTTACATTATTTCTTCTTATTCTGCAGTAACAAGCAAATACAGTGGTACCTCTGGATGCAAACGGGATCCGTTCCGGAGCCCCGTTTGCATCCTGAAGCGAACGCAACCCGTGTCTGTGCATCTGCCCATCTGCCCATGCCACTTCCACGCATGCGCATGATGTCATTTTGAGCGTCTGCGCATGCACGAGCGGCGAAACCTAGAATTAATGTACTCCGTTACTTCTGGGTTGTCGCGGAATGTAACCTGAAAACGCTCAACCTGAAGCACATTTAACCCGAGGTATGACTTTAATGGATCATTGTTGCTAATCTCCCAGCAGCTGGGAGAGAAAAAAATACAGCAAAATTAAGATATTCTCTTCTACATTGGCTTTTATTCTCTTCCCCCTTTACTTCAAAATATCAAAATCTTAAGCTGATACTGTGTATAATATTTAGGGTTTGTTTTTCTGTGTATGCCTTTTGGATTTTTATTTTAGTAATTTTGTTTTATACACTAACTTAATTACCTCATGCACACAAAGGAATTTGTGGTTGGCTATCTACGTGCTTGCAACAGGGATCCAGCATAATAATTAAACAGAATTCCCTTGCTTGAAGAGTTGCAGATGCTTTGTGCACGTGGTGCTGGAGGTATTTTTTGAAACAGAAACTGAATCGTCACAAGAGCCCTTCATTAAACAAAATTATGTGGCTGCACATTGCTCACTCTCTGCCCACACCCGTTTTTGCTAATGGCCTGCTTTTGCATTTGCAAATTCATAAACTGCATTAAAGTAGTAATGTTTAAAGTATTACTCTGGGACATAGAAGTTCACACTCTGGAGACGCTGAAAGGGGGCATCCCTCACTGGCCACGCGATGGGCAACATTGGAGCGGAAAGTGAGTTTTGTGCCTTTATAAATGGCTGCCTCTTTCCCAGTATCTCTGTTCTGCTTCCTCCATGTCCTCCTTTGTGTAATTTTAAAGTGAAAACATACGAGTGCCGGCCAGCCCCCTCTGCATTTATTCAGCTGCACCTACTTATTCAATTTAAATTGGAAGGAGGGTTTACCAACTTTCAAAAATAAATCCTGGACCAGGCAAAAGACTGTATAAACATAGGTCTAATTTCATTTCTACTTGTTTTTAAAGAATCCATGTAAGCTGGGGAAATGGGTGGGGTGGAACAGGGAGAAAGTTACAAGTGACCTTTTTCTACTTGGGGGTGGATGGGCAGAGGAGGACGCTTCCCCTTCCTTCTAAGGGCACAGCCAAATTAACAGGCCCTGAAACAAAACTGAGAGATTAAATTAATGGCTTCTGGCAAACTGTCAAGTGGCATTAAGTCTATCATTCAACACAATGTCAGTTTGAAAAAGCTTCAGATAGGGCATTTGAATGTTAGAATCCTGATTAACTGATTAAATGAATTCCACTTTTATCGTTGAACATGCCCCCCTAAGACCAGGATAGCTGGCTGGCAAATCCTTTGTTAGCCACACCTGGCTTTACTTTCAAGTAGGAGGAGATAATCATAATGAAAACCAAAGGATTAATGCAGATGATATTTCGGGTGCAGCAATTTAGAACTTAAATTTTTATAGGCTAATTTAAATCTCATGATGTTGTAAATGTCTCAGTTCAGAGTGACCTGGATCTGGACTTTTCCCACCTGATGTACATATTTTATTTTAATTTATTTTTTAAATGTAGGGTGATTTCTCCGACTGCTAACGTTTTCCTGAAAGAGCCTCTGTTCCTTTAAGAGCTGAATAAGAGGCCAGAGCTTTGCCTATCAATCACCATGCTCAAAATAGTCAGCTGCTAACTTTTTAAAGTTGCTTGTGAGACTTTCTGTGGATGCTCTTCTCCCCCCAAAAAACTAATTTATTTTGTGTTGAAGTTGTTATAGGAGTGCTCTTTCATATCCTTTCATACGTTCTCATTGGCACCATGTTGAAAACAAGAAAGACATCTTAGCTCCCTCTGCACAAACATTCAGGCATGGCCACGTGGAGCCATGGATTTTGCATTTTGCATTCTTAAATAGATGCATAATCACGTAATCATTCTCATACATGTATATTTTTCTTGAGGTCACACTATGGCAAACAGCTTGTAAGAATTCTTCTGACTAGGGGCACAGCAGAACTGAACGAGGGGATAACTGTGCACAATTTTAAGCAGAGCAAATTTAATTATGGTGGTCCATAGTTTCAGAACAAAATTCTGCTTTACAGCATAAAATTAATTCAGTGTTAATGAAATTTTCTAGAATCGAGCTGTGTACTAATTGCTGGTCCTCCAGTATTTGGCTTAAATGCTCCTCAAGAACCTGGAAGTGTATGAAATATCAAGTGATGACAACTGTATTAAGCAGCTATCAGGGGTCAAACAGCAATAGAAAGAGCTCCCGGATTGCCTTAAACAGAATATGGAATGGAGGGATGCAACAGAGGCTTCAAGACTTCAGATGATCAAATTATGAAATGCTGCACATCTATATGCTAATCAGCCCATAATCCTCTTGTTCCTCTGATGAGGGGTGATAGATAGATTTAATAAATATTGAAATAATTTTGGAAGCTCAAGTTCTCTGTGTGATAAGGGACAACCCCCAACTTCCCCACCACCATAATCAGGGCTTTGTGGAGTTGTGGGGCTACAACAGTAACTGCAACCCTGTCGCTCAAGAGTAGCCATGGCAGATGGTGGGAGGCAGGACCACTGGGCCCAGTTTGGACTCCTTGCTGTTGTGTGATGGCAGTGAGGCTAGGGCAGGATCCAGTGAATCCCAGGCTGGCTCCATGCTTCCAACGCTCCATTTCAGGGCTTCCTGACCCGCACATTTGTTGGGCACAAGGGGTTGCGGTGCTAATGGAGGAACATCTCTGTGACCAGAAGGGAGGGTTTTAGTGCTCTTTTATGTACTGGAAGTACTTGGTGGATAGCATGCTAAGTAACTGCAAACTGCAAATCGAAGAGACAATTTCAGAGATGCTTTGCATTTCTCCTACATACATCCTGAAGTTGTCAATAGGGAAACAAGAGTCAAGTTTTAAAATATTGGCATGTCGGAGATGACATGCAGCTGTTGGTGAATCAGTTTCAGGGAGCTTTGCCAGTTGCATGGATCTGGCTGTTCCAATACATGAACACCGGTACTTCAGCCTGGATTCCTGCCAATTCCCTGTAAGTGAGTAGGAAACAGTAACAGTGAACTCTGTTCCAAAACAATCATCCTCCCTGTAATAAATCTGGGGCTGTGCAAACTGTACTAGGCTGTGTTGTGCTCTCCTTTCTGACGGACAGCTACTTTATATTTTTATATGCGTTGTTATCCCTTATATTAATATATGCTATTTGAACACAGCTTTGGTCAGAGAAATGTGTCCAAAAACGTGTACGTTAGGGATAAATATGCATATATTAAAATGATATCTAAAAATGAATTATACCAGGAAATATAATCGATTCACAGAATCATAGAGTTGTAAGGGAACCCAAGGGTCACCTAGTGCAATACAGGAATCTCAACACATGGTCCCCCATCCGATTTAAAACTATACCAGACCTTGCTTTGTTTTGCAAATGTGCCAGCGGTTGCTTTTTTATTGCTGCACCACTTCCTTGCAAAATATTTGGCAAAAATGCATACACAACTGCTGATGAATTTTTGTGAGGGCTGGGGTGGGGAAAGAAACTGATTTGGAAGTGTGTTGAATTGAATTTAAGATTGGAAAAGCAAGAAACCGAGTGAAACCCATTTTGACTGATCTGTCCATCTCTACTTCAGCGATTCATCCATCCCTAGTTCAGTAACACAGAAAGATAATTTACTACCATCCGAAGATGGATAATTCTGCATAACAGATAAGACAACACAATTTGGCTTCAATAGATTCTTTCAGCTAGCGCACCATCCAAAATAATAATATAATATAAAAACGGCTATGTCTCCCTAACCAGGAATCTGCGTGTTTCACATAAGGCATGGGACAGATCTAGGTAACACAGATAGTGAATGTTTTCAAGAACTGAGTCCACTTATTGCTTCTTTATTCCAGAACCCTAGGTGTGTACCTGAAATCTCAAATATCAACAGTACCTTAGATTCAGTCTGCAATCTCCTTCATAGAACATAGTCTGAAATATTTTATTGTTAATTTTTTAGTGATAATGTTATTGTTTTATCTTTTTTGTAAATCGCTTTAAGGTTTTTTCAACAATCAAATGGTTAACAACAACAACAACAACAATTTTATTATTTATACCCCATCCATCTGACTGGGTTTCCTATATAAATTTAATGGAATAAAATGAAATAAGCTACACTGTAGTTACAACATGCAACTAATATTTCTACGCCCCGCTCACCCACCCTTCCAGAATTTTGGAGGATTAGCACCTGGAACAGCTCAGTTGTTAGAGCATGAGACTCCTGGATGTTGGAGTGCCTGAGTGATGCAACGGGGCCTATTGAATACAATGCAAGATTCTTATCTTGCCTCCTTGGCAATTTTCCAGTAGGCTTGGCAGAACATCCCATTGTTTAAGAAAACAGAACCCATATTTTCACCAAAGTGTCAGCAGTAAACAGATAGCTGCTTGTTATATCACCTGAAAACCTCTGCTTCTCAGATCTCCATTTTGTGAGGAGAAAAGTGTATTTAAGAACATGAGTGAGGTACAAAGACAGAAATCTGAGCTCCAAAATGTCTGAATGCTCTCACACAATGCACTGCAGGAGAGCAGGACTTTGGGAAGGTGCAAACCTTGAGGCAAAGAGATTCCTTCCTGGTTTTCACTTAAAGGTCCTGCACATCAGAGCTGTATTCCTGTCCACACCTAGAATATGTAATTTCTATTCCTTGTTATTCCCTATAGCAGTAGGGACCTCTTATCTCTTTAGTTTAGAGTTATGAATGGGTCAGGATGCTAATAATTGATGCTGCCTTGCACCATTCCCTTTTCTTGTAGAAAAAGTGTTGCTTTAGTCTGGTCTGGATCTAAATTTGTGAGCTTTACACACTTTCTTCAGGTACATTCAGGGCAGCACCTGGTTTATTTCCTCCAGAAAAAGATCTCTCTCTTATCTAGGAGGCATTTTTCAAGTGATACGTGAGTGGCAGGTTCACACAATTGAGGGTACCCAGTAGGAATGTGTGTGGCACTGTTCTATAAAGCAGTTTGCCACTCAGAAGCATCTTGTGCTTCTTTCAGGACCTTTCCATTTGTAGATAAAATTCTCCATACTCTAAAGATGACTTTTGTGTGTGCAATTGTCTTAGTACCTAGGTCCCAAAAGCTTGGTGAACAAGGCAGATTAATAACTTGGGAATCGTTGTGGTTAAAGACATCCCTGCACTTTTGCTAAGGCAAATACTTTGATCTTGACTAGATAATCAAAGTTTCTTCTATATGTCTGAATAACTTCCACCAGCTCATAAATCTGAATAAGCCTTGGATTCTTCCACCTCTTTTACGATCCCTTAATAGTTTTTCTCCTTACCTCCAAGTATTCACCCAAATTTTTCTCTTTGATGGCCAAAACTTTGGTATAGGAAACCTGAAATCTGTATCTGGTCTCATATATGTGTGTGTGTGAGAGAGAGAGAGAGAGAAAGAGAGAGAGAGAGAGAGAGAGAGAGAGAGAGAGAGAGAGATGACTAGATATGGATTTCAGGTTTCCTGTATAAATTTTCTACTGAAAAAGTCCAGGTTTTAGAGCATCCCCTGAAACTTCTCACTGCTTGAAAGTGGGGTGTTTGTGCATAACAATATAAAACGTCTTTCATTGTTAGGCTATAGTATTTTAAACTTCTCATTACTCCAGTTCTTTATTGTTTCAGTTCTCTAATTATGTAGAAGGGGGCTCCAGAATTCTATAAATATAAGAAGGATCGGGTCTACAATTCTATGATTCTGGGCGAGAGGGGGAAGCTGAGGGGAGATTTATCTTTTAGTCAAAAATGCTGAATGGAAGTCTTTTTATTACGTTATATATCAACGAAGTAAAATTGCCTCTGAAATCTGACCCCAGTATCTATTGCCACTCTCTTTTCAGAAAAATCTAAAGAGGCTGGCATGGGGTTACCTAAAGCCAGAGGGAATGTGACTTCAGCTGAGGCATTCATGGCTGGGCAAATATTGATGGTTTGTTATGCTAGGAAAGAAGCTTTATGAGCCCCTCTGGTGACTGGTGTTGTGACCTGTGCTCATATAAACTTGGAGTTAGATGTCGACTGCATTATGTAGCTTTGCTATAGAATTTCTTTTAGTGAGTGCCTGAGGTAATTCTCAGATGGAAGAGCCAAATTGTTCCTCCTGAGCTATAGCTAATAAAAGGACCTCATCCTGGCTTCTTGTCTACCAAGCATTTACCAGCTGGGCTCATTTAATAAATTGTAAGTTGTTGTGTGTGACTGTGACCATATTTGGTAATGTTGATGAATTATCCTTTGTTGATGACATATTAAGACCACAATCCTACCCTGGATTAGATTCAGTGAATTTAGTTGCATTAGCAGAGGGTAAGTGGCCTCAAGAGTGGAAGACAAGTATGTGAGATTGATGAGAGTGTTGCTGTTGTAATATTTCCATGAAATTATAATCTGTCAGAGCTAACTATGTGACAGCCATTATTACAATGATGATACAGACATTTCTGATCTGTTTATGTGGTTGCCTGTTTTGAGGTAACAACCCATTGACTCATTGCTGCCTTGAATTCGTGTTCACAGAGTGAGAAAAAGAACTTTAAAATAGTCAGCATCTCTTATCTCACCTGTTTTTTACTTCAGGATCAATGAACAGAAAAGCCCAGGGCCTCCCTCCAATATTTTTTGCTATTTTCTCTCATACCTTTGGGCACTGCTACAATATGAAATCGCTCTTCAGTCCCTTCTGTTGTCATTGCCTCTGTGTTGGCTCCCATGCAACTTTTCATATAAGGTGTGGGTAGGAAACCCATGACCCTCCAAATGTGGTTGGATTAGTTATGTTGTTGTTGTATATTTATTTATGCCCCACTTTTCCCCCTGATAGGACTCAAGGTGGCTTGCAAATAAAAACAAGAACTGCTAAAAACTTGAAAATGAACCCCTAAAATACAATTAAGCACTGATAGAAATAAAACTTGGCATATATAAAATCTGTTTTAACATATCAGTAATAACAACAAAAACAGCACAGCACCAGACCTTTCATTGAAATCAGTCAGTTCCCAAAAGTCTGCTGGAACAAGAAGATCTTCATCTGCCACAGGAAGAATAACAAGGAGGGAGTCTATGTAGCTTCTCTTGGGAGAGAGAGTCAAAGTCTGGGAGTAGCCACCAAGAAGGCCTCCTCCCACGTTCTCAGCCTGTGAGGGTGGCGGCAGGACCAAGAGAAGGGCCCACCTGAAAACTCAAACCACATTACATCCCATTTAGATTAGCGGGGTACCCAAACTTTTTTCAAAGAGGGCCAGTTTTGTTGAAGTGAACATGCATAAGGCCCCCAAAGCAGACTTTGGACATGCCTGGATTACTGTAACACACTGTATGTAGGACTGCCTTTGAAAAGTGTATGGAAACTTCAGTAGATCCAAGATGCTGCTGCCAGATTGCTGACCAGAGCTAGAAACCTTCCTTGTTGCAACAGTTCCATTGGAAAATGCTCCATTTCCAGGAACAGCTCAAAGTGCTGATTATGACCTACAAATCCCCATACAGCTTGGGTCCATGCCATCTGAAGGGCTATATCTCTATAGATGAGCCTGCCAAGGCTTTGAGATCTTCTGATTTAGGCTCCAGTCCTAAGATGAAGATAAGTGGGTAGTCCAATGGCAGGTCTACTGCCTTAAGTCAGCAGGGTAGGAGGGAGAACAGGGGGACAAACTTTGACTCCGCTATCTTTTTCTTATTAATTCTATTATTATTATTATTATTATTATTAATTATTATCCTTCCCATGATCTGATGTTGGATCTTCCCTCCCCAGTGTTGGAGTTCTGAGGAGGGAGTGTCAGTCAGTCCTATGCTCCCTAGGACACTTACTCCATATATGCATATCCAACTGCTTCAATTTGTGGAGAAAGAAAGCAATATTTTAGTGCAGCAGCACCTTACACTTTGGAACTCCCTGCCTGAAGCCAGCACCATCACTGTACTTTGTCTGGCACCTGCTAAAATCATTTTTGCTTAGCAGGCCCACCCAGCTATCTAGAATGTTGATGTGTGTTTTGATCTGTTTTTGTTTATCACTGGTTTTATTTTTTAAAAAGGTTTTAAATAGTTTCATACTGTTTTTACCATGAATGTCCTTGTTTTGTTCTTCAATAAACCACCTTGAGAATTTTTACAAATCATGCGGTGTATAATTTTATGAAAATAAGAGACCAGGGACCATAAGATTGCAACTTTGGGAAGATTTTTATTAAGCCCAAAAGTAGCTATTGTAGTATACATCTCTGGTTCACATTGATAAGACCGTTTGATACTTTCAGTGTTTTATCCCAAGCTATCTCGTTTCAGACCAATCCTTTAAATAGATTTCTTATGCAGAATTTTGTTTTAAGTTTCTGAGCAGCCTGCCTACCCGTGAAAGAGATGAATTCCATATTTGCCAAGCAGTTTGTGAGAGACTATGGTTCTTCTGCTTCCCCTTCCCTAAGTTCTTTATTGAAAGATTGCACATTAAGGCCATTTATAATCATAACCAGCCCTACAATTAGCAAGCAAAATGCTTGCTTGTCAAAGCCTTTATGAATGCGCTCAATTAAATCGATGAATAGTGTTAATGAACGTATTTTCCCACACACTGAATGCTAAAGCCTGAAGAGTGTATCTGGTTTTTAACGTAAATATTTTAACAGAATGTTTTTCCAAGTTGAGGGGATTTGGGGAGGACCGTCTAATTTACAGCCCAAGAACGCAGTGTGAGAATTTGAAGAGTGTTGTGCCTTGTCACCCCAGGCAAGATGATCAATTGTTATGGTGCGGTCAATGCCAACAGCCAGCCTCCTCAGGCACTGGCTGGGGCTCTTATGCTCTGGGAGAGACCACAGCACTGACACCTTCCCTGAACTGGCCCATCCTGCCATGTCCACTGGCTCAGACTTGCAGAGCAGAAGGGGCGAGCGGGTGGGAAGCTGCCATTTTTATATTCCCACAGTGCTCTGGATCAGCATCATGTGAGTCCACTTGGGGATTATCAAAATGGTGGGTGGCTCACAGGCAGAAGAGCAGTGTCTCCTGGTAATAATTTTACACTTCTAAAAATACCATTATACTTGAGGGAAGGCTGATAGTATACAGAAAGCCCCAGGTTCATCTTCAGTTAAAACAATCAGTGCACAATTTGCAAGGCTTGTGCCTTCAACTGAGGAGAGGTACTGCCAGCCTGAGTTAGATAAATAGACTGCCTAAATAAGCTCCAATTTATCCCACCCTCTGATGTTGCTTTGTGCTCATTGGTTTCTGTTGGCTCAAAATAATAATAATAATAATAATAATAATAATAATAATAGTAGTAGTAGTAGTAGTAGTAGTAGTTTACATTGCCCATCTGACTGGGGTACCCCAGCCACTCTGGACAACTTCCAACAAAATTCAGAGGGGGAAAGACAAAAACAGATATAACATTAAAAGCTTTGTGAAGCAGAACTGCCTTCAGATGGTTACCTATAGATACCTAGGTCAGTTTATATATGGTTGCCTTAACAAATCAACTCTCTCTTTGTGACTCTCCATTTCTTTCTTTCTTTCTTTCTTTCTTTCTTTCTTTCTTTCTTTCTTTCTTTCTTTCTTTCTTTCCTCCCCCCCCCTCTCTCTGCGTGTGTGTGTGTGTGTGTGTGAGAGAGAGAGAGAGAGAGAGAGAGAGAGAAATATTGAGATTTGAGGAAGGAGAATGGTGATCTCTGGTATCTACCGCCTCACACATGCTGCATTATGAAAGGAAGAATGTCTCCTAGACTATAGGGAATTTATCATCTAACACTCAGTGGAAAAAGCAACAGCTACAAACTAACTACCTCTGCATTTTGGAAGCATTAAAATAGAAAAATAAGTCATATGGTGGTTGCCCCACACTAATTATGTTTTTTGGCCGAGAATGGTTTCTTCTATTAAGCTGAAAGTGAGACATGCCATGCGATACGCGGTGGTCTATCAATCATCCAAATATTTATTATCCACCATCCACAACTGCATGGCTGTTGTGGTCAATATAAAAGAGCATTTCTTTTTGTCTAAACATAATAAATGGTGTATAGCACAGGTTTTTGCATTTCCAGTGTGTATTTTTCCACAGAATGAGGAATTCTATGGGTCCGTTGTTAAGGATTAATGGTCAGATCACTTCATAAATATAGCGCACACTCTTCAGGAACACAACAGCTAGCGCTGAGACTATGATGAGTGTTGATTAGAAAATTTGTGTAGTTGGTTCATTGCTCCAAGCACTAATTAGGCCCGCGTCACTGAACATTCCTATTTAGTTTCTCTATTTTTATTTATTTATTTTGCACAAAAGCCATGTTTTATTTGCACTGAGTTCTGACAGCGTAAATTGCTACCATGCTGAATTGGTCTATATGGGATAGAGGAATGATGGTAAATCACATTTTAATTCACTGTTCTTGGGGATATGAAAAAGTAGGAACATAATTTCCTGCTTTTGGGGATATGAGAAAGTAGGAACACAAGAGCTACCTCACTGATTTAGAACAAAGTGCTATCTACTGCTGCATTCTTTGGCCAAATGAGGCCAGGCAGTTGCTTCTGGGCAGCTCATAAGAAGGGCATGCCAGCAACAGCCATCTACCCCCGCCTCACCCCGCTAGCAGTTGTTGTCTGTCCCGAATCTATTACGAATCAGCCTCTATCAAGTCCCACCCACGCCCCAGTCACCTTTTTTTAAAATCAGAAAGGGCTTTCCTTTATATTACAGGCAGCAACCATTTTAGGTGCATCAGATATGTGCGCAACCATATATGCGTGCATTGTGCCAAACCTGGAAGGGACCAGAAAACATCAGAAAAGTGGCACAAAAAGTTCTCAGCTAAAGAAGTCCGTTTTAGTGGCGATCTGTCTTAATTTTGTTTCTAAGATCAACAATTTTACATTTGAATTTTTGCAAGGTTCCGGTCAGAACTTTGTGATTCATTAATTTTGAATTTGTCATCAAACCCTTGAACCCACCTCTTAACACTTCTGTGGTTTGGTTGTGTGCTCCTGCGGGGAAGAGACATACAAAGAATTCATTCAGGGTTTATCTTTAGTTACTTATGTTTCTATGAAAGCCATGGCACCATGCATGTGCTTCCCAGGAAGTCACCCATCCAGCACTGACCAGAACCAGACATGCTCAGCTTCAGCCAGGTAATGCCCTCAAGTGCCTTCAAAGCACATCTTGCTTCTCTGTGGTTTCCCTCTTCTGCTTCAGTAACTCACCTTTGAACATGTTTATTGTCCAAAGGACCTACCAAAGGACCTTGTTGTATTGAAAAACATGTTCGTTTTCTATTGCAAACATTGTAGCATTTGCACTCTTGCCTATCTCTTGCCTTCTTGCCAGCAATACATGTGTTTTTCTGGACTCTTTGCTCTCAATTATTTTTCTCATATTCCAAACATGTCCACTTTTTAAGGGAGAGCATCTCAGTTCCATGCTGGACCTGGACTTTGTATCTTTCTGGCATTTTCTCCTATGAAATTAAATATTACCATATTGGACTTCCCAGGTAGCTTTCCAATTACTTAGATAATTTAGAAGCAGAGATTGCAAAAGCAGTTGATAGGAGATGGAAAGACAGCTTAAGCTTTCACAAATGAAGGAAAAAAATATCGTATTTGATAGACTGGTAGATGTTGAGAGGAGGGTAAACCAAGCCCTGTGCAAACCACTAATACCCCACCCTGCCAGTTATTTTGCTATTCCTTGAATGACTTTTAGCATCACTGTGTGTCCAATGTTGCAGCTTTGGTATGTGTGGCAGCATAGACACAAGCAGGCCAAAATTAATCATATTTAGTAGCTCTCATTTATTGCACTGGAAGAGACTTACACACCTCCTGAAAAACAGGAGTTAAAATACTTGGGCTAAATCACAATTCCAGACACATAAAAGCGGTATATATCAGCTTCTGCTTCACAACAAAGCACATTGGAAAATGTAGCTATATGCTGCATACCAAGCTCTACATTTAAAAGATGTTCTTTTTTTATATGTAAGGGCGGGAGTAAGTTATGTATTTATATGCAACCATAGTGCTTTGGTGTGTGTGTGTGTTTTTGCAGGGGGAAGAATGTCTCTTGAAGTTATCAAAACTCCCCTTTATCTCAGGAAGTCTGTTACAGATGCTGTTATCCCTGCCGCATAAGGGCTTGCTTCAAACACACTGCTTCCCTGTCAGCAGGGCTGATACACTGTATTATAACAAGCCTTCTCCATAACAACTGTTCACAGGCAGCGCTTGTAGCTTTACATGTGCAGCCTGCAAGATTCCTTGCCAGCGTTAGGATGCTTCAGCTTCTGGGTCTCTAATTAGACCTTCTCCCCTACACTAAGAGTCTCTCTCTCCCCCCCCCCCTTTTTTTCTGGGCGGAGGGTGCCTTAGGAAGGAAGGAACAGGGGGAGGGCTGTGCAAAGCGGGTGAACAGTAGAAAGGACTAGGTCACCTGCATTTCACCAAACGGAGGACATAGATGATGCCTTCCTGGAACAGATGGCCAAGCATGCAAAAGGAAGGGAGATAGTAGTAATGGGGGACTTCAATTACCCAGATATTTGTTGGAGGTCAAACTCAGCCAAGAGCATAAGGTCAAACAGATTCCTCACTGGCCTTGCAGACAACTTCATTGTCCAGAAAGTGGGAGAAGCAACAAGAGGAACAGCCATTTTAGATCTGGTCCTAACCAATGTCGATGACCTGGTTAATGGGGTAGAAGTGGAAGGATCATTAGGCGCAAGTGATCATGCTCTTCTGAAGTTTACTATACAACGGAAAGGAGCAGCCAAGCATACTAGGACTCAATTTCTTGACTTTAAGAAAGCCGACTTCATAAAACTTAGGGAAGTGCTGGGTGAGATCCCATGGACAGTAATACTAAAAGGAAAGGGAGTTCATGATGGCTGGGAGTTTGTTAAGAGGGAGATAGTAAAAGCACAACTTCAGGCAATACCAATGAGACGGAAACATGGAAGGTGCCTAAAGAAGCCAGGGTGGCTATCTAAAGAACTTTTAACTGAGTTAAGATTAAAAAAGGATGTGTACAAAAAATGGAAAAGGGGGGAAACCACCAAAGAGGAATTCAAACAAATAGCCAGCACGTGTAGACACAAAGTCAGAAAAGCTAAAGCACAGAATGAACTCAGGCTTGCTAGAGAGGTTAAAAGCAACAAAAAAGGCTTCTATGGGTATGTTCGTAGCAAAAGGAAGAACAAAGAAACAGTGGGGTCACTCAGAGGAGAAGATGGTGAAATGCAAACAGGGGACACAGAAAGGGCTGAACTCCTCAATGCCTTCTTTGCCTCAGTCTTCTCCGATAAAGAAAACAATGCCCGACCTGAAGAATTTGGAGCAAATGATTCAGCAGAGGAAACACAGCCCAGAATAACTAAGGAGATAGTACAAGAATACTTGGCTAGTTTAGATGTATTCAAGTCTCCAGGGCCAGATGAACTGCATCCAAGAGTATTAAAAGAACTGGCAGATGTGATCTCAGAACCACTGGCAGTCATCTTTGAGAATTCCTGGAGAACAGGCGAAGTCCCGGCAGACTGGAGGAGGGCAAATGTTGTCCCTATTTTCAAAAAGGGGAAAAGAGAGGACCCAAATAATTACCGCCCAGTCAGTCTAACATCAATACCAGGGAAGATTCTGGAGCAGATCATTAAGCAAACAATCTGTGAGCACCTAGAAAGGAATGCTGTGATCACCAATAGTCAGCATGGATTTCTGAAAAATAAGTCATGTCAGACTAACCTGATCTCATTTTTTGACAGAATTACAAGCCTGGTAGATGAAGGGAACGCAGTGGATGTAGTCTACCTTGATTTCAGCAAGGCATTTGACAAGGTGCCCCATGATATTCTTGTAAAGAAGCTGGTAAAATGCGGTCTTGACTATGCTACCACTCAGTGGATTTGTAACTGGCTGACTGACCGGACCCAAAGGGTGCTCATCAATGGTTCCTCTTCATCCTGGAGAAGAGTGACTAGTGGGGTGCCACAGGGTTCTGTCTTGGGCCCGGTCTTATTCAACATCTTTATCAACGACTTGGATGATGGACTCAAGGGCATCCTGATCAAATTTGCAGATGACACCAAACTGGGAGGGGTGGCTAACACCCCAGAAGACAGGATCACACTTCAAAACGACCTTGACAGATTAGAGAACTGGGCCAAAACAAACAAGATGAATTTTAACAGGGAGAAATGTAAAGTATTGCACTTGGGCAAAAAAAATGAGAGGCACAAATACAAGATGGGTGACACCTGGCTTGAGAGCAGTACATGTGAAAAGGATCTAGGAGTCTTGGTTGACCACAAACTTAACATGAGCCAACAGTGTGACGCGGCAGCTAAAAAAGCCAATGCAATTCTGGGCTGCATCAATAGGAGTATAGCATCTAGATCGAGGGAAGTTATAGTGCCACTGTATTCTGCTCTGGTCAGACCTCACCTGGAGTACTGTGTCCAGTTCTGGGCACCACAGTTCAAGAAGGACACTGACAAACTAGAACGTGTACAGAGGAGGGCAACCAAAATGGTCAAAGGCCTGGAAACAATGCCTTATGAGGATCGGCTAAGGGAGCTGGGCATGTTTAGCCTGGAGAAGAGGAGGTTAAGGGGTGATATGATAGCCATGTTCAAATATATAAAAGGATGTCACATAGAGGAGGGAGAAAGGTTGTTTTCTGCTGCTCCAGAGAAGCGGACACGGAGCAATGGATACAAACTACAAGAAAGAAGATTCCACCTAAACATTAGGAAGAACTTCCTGACAGTAAGAGCTGTTCGACAGTGGAATTTGCTGCCAAGGAGTGTGGTGGAGTCTCCTTCTTTGGAGGTCTTTAAGCAGAGGCTTGACAACCATATGTCAGGAGTGCTCTGATGGTGTTTCCTGCTTGGCAGGGGGTTGGACTCGATGACCCTTGTGGTCTCTTCCAACTCTATGATTCTATGATTCTATGATTCTATGATTTCAAAATTAGAAATTTGCTAAACATAGATAGAATAAAGGTTCATGCATCTTCCCCTTGATGTTGGTGGAACAGCAGTGAGTATATTCAGAATATGTTTCATTACTGTTTCAGGTACCTTTTAGCTGCATAATACAAAGTAATATAATCTTCATTTTTATAGCAATATTTTTCAGGCTGACTTGTCAAAGGGATGAAGTATAGTTTGCTTGTACCCAATGAAACAGAAAGACTTGTGTAGTGTTAATGAGTTTCTATAGGAATCTTAGCAGTGGAAAGACAGGGTTTTCTTTCTTGCTAAATTAGCATTGTGCCTCTGAAGCTAGGAGCACAGCGATTTGCCTTTATCTTGTCTGTTGTCCCCCCCCCCCCCCAAATTAGTTATAAGGAAATTCAGATTGTTCGCATTGCAGTTTAGTTTGCTTTATAATTAAGAGTTGTTAATCTGTTAATTATTTATTGGACTTGCTTTTAGCAATTCTGCAATGTTTTAGTTACTTTTTTCCTATATGTTTTTATTATTTTATTTCATTGTTTCCACTTGGGGGTTGAAATGTTCCATGAAAACACTTGTGTGGGGATGTGGGTCTGGAGTCTGGCAGTCGCTCTGGGAGTTCTTAGCCAGGGTCCTTCTCCATGGACCAACCACTCCTGAGCTTATGGATGGATTGCATCTTTCTGATTTAATTTTGCAGGCAATGCATCTGACTAAAAATTTGAATTTCCTTTTCCACCAGCAACATGACATTTGGGTCAAATGTTCAATAAAAAGAGAAGCAATCCATGAATTCTTTGCATATTTTATTTTTCTTTTTGATTTCCAACTCACACACATCTGGCATATTTTACATCTTTGCAATAAAACATGGTTACAATAGCTTAAGGAATTTATATATCCAAAATATTTCACCATGATCTTGAGATGAAATGAACTTATCTTCCAGATGTTCAATATTCTCCCAATTCTAAGCTACAAACTCAAGATATTGCTTACAGACCAATGATGAATAACTTAATCATTACATTGATTCCCCATGATTTCAGAATTTTATAAATACAAACAACAATGAAGAAGGTATTTAGTGCTAAAACTTACTAATACAAGGTGGAGAACAAATAAGAATCACATCAATAAATAATGATATGTTTCTGGTGCCAGTACAAAGAATCCGTTACCTTGTTTTTATCTTTTTTAAATAAATGACTGCAAGTGAGTGTAAAGTCTGAGAAAATTACATTCCTGTTACATGCCTCATAGCCCTACCGACACAATATGTACATCTATGACAATACAGTCACCAAATATACAAAGAAGAAACATGAAGTAAAGTGTATATACCCCTGGGTGTGTTACTTGATCCGTAGAATGTGCGGCAAATTATCCTGATAGTCATCGTTACAGTATTGTCAGACATGAAGTGCCGTCAACAGAGAATGTGGCTTAATGCGTGACTTTCAGAAGAATGTAAAAGAACAACCCCAATGAAGCTAAGGTCCTTTTTAACCAAGCTTTATTTCCAAGGAAATGAAGAGAAAATCTTAATTGCTCTCTCCCTGCAATGTACAGTATGCCAAATGTGATGAATCTAGAAGTCTAGCACTCTTGCTTTGGTGGGAGTCATTAAGCACGCCAGCATCCTCTCATCTCTCTTCCGTGCTCCTGCCTTTCTATCGCGGTACTAAATTAATAGTGGAAGGATTTTCTCTTCCTCTTACAACGCATAAATATGGCAAACAATGGCTTCATATCCAAACGCTTCATGTCATAAGCAAAAACTCCACTTAGAAGGGGGGGTGGCTTGAGATTGAAAAGAGCAAACCATATTTCAGTGGCAATGACAAAACTGCGGCTTGTGCCCCATTTCAACCCTTAAATGCAAGCTGGGCCCTTAGGCAGTTCACTTCAACCTGTGAATGTCGCCGTTTCATCAAGACATTCAGGTTTAAAGTACATGCAAGTTGTAACTCCACAATAAAGTTAAGAAACATTTTTTTGTTCTTTATACAAGGTTTTACTTTTACAAAAGTATCCCTTTAAAGTTAAGATGTGCATCTGATGTACAAAGTATCAAACGTAGTTTATTTTAATCCTTTTAATTATTATTATTTTCAGCTTGAAAAGAGGCTGGAAATGGGAAATGTATGCTAGGTTCATGGCCCCAAACAATGTAACAACCGGACACAAGTTTCCTCAGAATATTCAAAAGTCTCTTGTGACGTTTTCTCCACTAGCTTTTCTCAGTAAACAAAGGTATATGAAATAATTACCAAAACATCTCCTAAGTCATTATAATTTACATGATACAAGCTCATTTCTGCAGCAGCTGGTGTTCGGTTGTGAAAAAACACACAAAGTAAAATGGTTGCTGACTACAATGGACAGCTATTGCTGGGTGTAATGGAATGTACAACGGAGGTCGATGCAGACTTGTTTTTCCACCAGAGATTATGCCTTTCAGTAGCACTTGTGCTCTCAATTTTGCCTTTGCTTTCAGTTCTTCACTCCGGTTCAATATCTATTCTGATGCTCATAATGCCACCGATTAAAATCTATATTAAAAGCTACAATGCTACCAGAAGCCATGCCAGTAATTAGAGTCCTGAAAAAGAGACAGAGACACAAACTGTACATACTGAGTAATTTCTTTAAAAAATGTTCACAGCAGTCAGGTTTTTCCACCCTCAAACTATACTTATGCTGATTCCAAAGATCATAGAATCATATTAGGCATACAGTGGTACCTCGGGTTACATACGCTTCAGGTTACATACGCTACAGGTTACAGACTTCGCTAACCCAGAAATAGTACCTCGAGTTCAGAATTTACCTCTGTACAAGAACAATGATGGAAATGTGATATTCTGCTACTGCATCTAACATGCTGCATAACACAGATGTATTTCTGGGTAAGCAAGTGAATGAAATTAGGGATTTTCATTGAGCCATGGCTGCCTCCATCTCGCCTCCGGTGTGCTGCTAATGAGAAGCCTTGGTCAATGAAAGCTGAAACCATGCCAACAATGAAACATGGTGAATGCTAGCCAGATTTTTCTTTCTTAAAAATTAAAATTGCACATGTAGATCCTGCCCTTCTCCAAAGGAAGTACAGTGGGATAGTCCCATGACCATCTTCACAACAACACTGGGAACAAGGCTGGCTCAAGACATTTAGGCATCTGAGGTGAACCACAAAATCTCCCCCTCCCAGAGAAGAAGGGGTGAGTGAAGATCTACATCAGGAACAAGGGGGCTTGTAATCAAATCAACCTTACCCAGTGGTTGAACTTGGAATAAAAAGCTGTTGCAGGGGGAAAGGGGCCTACTCAGCATCATGCTGGGCAGGTGCAGAGCTCAGGAGACCCCAGAGTGCAGCACTCATCATTTCTCCCCTAGGGTGGGAGGAGACCAGCAGATCTTCTCATTTGCCAAGAGACTGCTACAGAGGCAGCATTGTGGGGGCTACTGAGGAGGCAGCAGATCCGGCCTCCAAGGAGCATGCCGCAGCCATCAGTGCTACCGCAGAAGTGGCAGGCGATGCATTCCTTGGAGGCCGGATCTGCCCCTGTGGATCCTGCCACCTGAGGTGGTTGCCTCCCTTGCCTAATGGGTGGGCTGGCCCTGCCGGGGAAGGAAGGTAGAAATAACGAGTTGCTGACACACACAAAAACCTGGTACTGCTGCTGCTTACCTGAAAGGTGTGGAGGTGGAGCAGGGCAGATGTGAGGTCAAAGCTGTGCAGGTTCACTAGCAGAAATGGTGGATTGGCTCTGTCAGTGTTTGCCTGCACATCCATGATCTCACCGCCATCCAGGTAAGCAGCAGCGATACCGAGTGGCTCCATGGCATCAGTTGCTCATGAAATTAATGTTTGGCGCTTCTAACTTGCATCATAGCTGAGGAGGGGTTTGAACTTGTAACATCCCAAGGGATTCCAAGCATGAGATTCTATCTGGTACACCACGTTACTATCCACAATCCTGACCGTGGGAGTCTCAGCGTTATAGCATTAAACCGATGTTTCACAAGCGGGTAAGCTGGCTCTTCACACTCCATTTTGTGTTTGGGTGTAGGGAAAGAAACAAATGCTTACAGATTCAGTAGTGGAGAGCATGCATATGTAGAACCACCCCAGGGAGGTTCGCCTGGTGCCTTCATTATAGGCAACAACGTCCCTCTTCAACCAGGCCTTTGACTGATTACTATTCTACAGCCTTTTAAATGTGTCTGTGGGAAGCGTGGGGTATTGGTTTTAATTATTTACATGTGTTTTTATCTTCTGTTTTATTCTGTGGACCGCCCTGAGATCTTACGATGAAGGGCGGTATATAAATTTAATAAATAATAACAATAATCTCTGCCTTTAAAATGTAAGGAAGTAGGAGCCCAGTTGAAAATGCAGCATGAGGAGTCTCCCGTAATGCAGCAGAATTGAATGAGGAAATTAGAAGCTGTACTGCTTAATCCAGAAATCATGGAGACGTGAATTGTATTGTGTGCTTCAAAGAGAGGCTGAATTACTGGGGGGGACAAATAACATGTACAAGTTTGAAGAGGCTCACTGCTTCTCTTGGGTTGCAACTTACCTCTGATCATGAGACAGGTCCATTGCCCTAATGCCAGCATCACAGCCAGGGTAAATGTAGAGCTGCTTGAAGTCACAAGCCTGCCATACTTCCACGACTCCATTATCACCACCCGTAACCAGGTTCTGCCCATCGCTGCTCAGGAGGATAGCCTACAGATGAGCCAAAATGAGTAGTGACATTAAATGCTGTGTAGACTAACACAAACAGTTTCTGTGAGAGGATATTTCCTTGTCCAGCCTAGGACAGGAGCAAAGAAGGCTTTGCTGGAAGTCACCATGGATCATTTCTGACTTTGCCCTGCAACAAAGGTGCCATCAGTAACACCTCAAGAACTCCCTTTACTCTCTCCGAGGTGTCAGTGATGGATTGGACTCCTCAGGGCCCTGTATTCATGTCTTGGCTCCTAGTCAAGGGAGGACAGATGTCAAGCCATGTAAACTTTTAAAGCACAGACACTTTAAAATCTGTATGTCTAAAACAGATATACAGGAATCATCAAGTGCTCCGTTTTAAAAACAGAGAGTTCAATTCTAGATTGAATTAGAGCCGAGATGTTTTTCCAGTAAATGTGATCCCTAATTTTACAGTGATCCCTAATTTCTCATGAGACTTCTTCGAGCATTACTGTTGTTATACATCATAATAAGTTCTGAGAGGAAATACTTACCCTGGTTGAGTCGTTGATCTCCATCTGTGCCAAGAGTTTTCCATTAATGCTAAAATTGCTGAACCTGCCTCGTTCATAGTAGATGATACAGTGGCCTTCACTAGATACTGAAATTAAGCGAGGATACAAGCAGTTTTCTGTTCCTTCAAGTGCTCTCAGCAAATCTCCAGTAATTGTGTGCACCAGGCAAGGTCCTTCTGTATATTGACAAATAATACAGTATATATAACAGAGAGGCACATAATTTAGTTAAATTATGCCAAATGCATACAGAGATGGCACATAGTGGTATAGAAACAGTGAAAGAATGTGCAGGGGAAACAATGTCTTTGATCTAAAGTGGCACTTCAGCAAAGTGAAATATACATTTAAACAGTGAATCGCTTTCAAGTAGTGTGCACATGTGTGTGTATATTTTCACATTTCCGTTGCTGAGCAGAACAATCCCAGCCCACAAATCTGCTGGCTGGAAATGGTTAGGAATCAGGTGGTGGTTCCTTCCGGCCAACAAACAGGAGAAATGCTGCTGGGGAGGTTACATCTAGCACAGAGGCTTCCAATACACCCACAGAAACCTCCACCAGTGGTGTTTCTGCAGGCAATAGATGCTACTATAGCTGCCCCCCAATGCTCTACGGATGAAGTAGATGTGGTTTTGGATATATTTCATTTCCCCACGAGGCTCCAGGACCATGCAAGTCTGGAGCTGGTGTAGGCAGTTTTCCCACTGGTTACAAATTAGTTGATTTAAAAAAATGGGGGTAGGGAGACACATTGTTTCCCTTACCCTGGTGCCTAATGCAAGCCAGGAGGTCTTTGAATGTGGTGGATCACCCACCACTTCATTTTCCTACCTCACTTACAATTGTGGTATGAATGTTTAAAATGATATTTTTCTGAAGCAAGTCAGCGGTCTAAGTCATTGCACTCTGTCCATATTTATCAAACATTTAGTATCTGTACAGCAGGGACAATTTTTAGCTGAAGTTTGGTGCTATCTTAAATAGTTGTGTTTGTGACTCTGAATGTAAGAGGATGACATACTTCTTTTCGTACCCTACTGCAGCAAGATATTTGTCATTCTGATACAAAACCCGAGATATGCAATGAACAATACATCCTTTCAGCCACATCTTGGATATCATTGTATGAAAATTATCGAGGAAGTGAACTATAACACAGTTTTGTCTTGCTTTTAAGTATACTGTGCAGCAGACTAGCTTTTTTGAGACAAATGTTCGTGTGGTGATAAATTAGTTGGATTTTAAGGTGCCACAGGACTTTTTTGTCCCTTTGGCATCAACAGAAAAGCACAGCAGCTCTTCTGGAATCATGCATACAAATTCAATACACAGAATGACTGAGGCATTTTCTTAGATGCATCCATTAAACTCATGATTTGTACACACAGTTTGCAGCAGGTGGGCAAACCCATTTACTGCCTTCCTGCCTCTGCTCCTTCCTTCACTCATAAGCATCATTGATACTCAATTTTCCACACCTCAGAAACTATTCCCATCCCTAGGAGTTTTTAAGAATAAAACTTTCCACTTTCACTAGACCAGCCGAAACTATTCACAAACAATTAATTATTGAATTTTCAATTCAGCAGCTAGGATGCTTGCAAACCTGCACGGGCTCATAGCAGCCCATGGCAGCTGAGGCAGTGGTGGAAGTTTACAAGCAGGCAGGCTGGTGGCAGATGAAGCTCTGCAGAGGATACAGAAATTAAAATATACAGCATGTAGGATAATGAGAGGAGGGTGAAATTATACTTATCCTGAGGCAAATCTTACTGATGAGGAAGTTTCAAATTTGTAAGACTAAAATTGACAACTGACCTTTAGCACCACTTATGACAAGTCCCAGTTCGGCACACACTGATACGCAGACGACTTCGTGGTCGTGACCAGTCAGAACAGCTCTGGGAGCAGGATAATCACCTAAAACAGATCACACACAAAAAGGTAAGACATCTCACGTAAAATATAATTCATCAGCAACAAATCAGATTCAAACTGGCTTTGTAACTTTTTATCTTTCGTTGAACCCCTGTTTCTCCACCGATTGGCTCACTCTTTGTTGGGCTTGAGCTAAGAGTTCATAATGTCCTTTTCTATATTCTCAGAAGCAACATAAAAACAGTAGGCTTTGTAATACCTTCTGGAGGAAGGATTTCTCTGGTATTAACCTTCTGTATAGTCAAGAATAATAAAATCTTTGGGGCAAAACTAGAGATGGCCAGATCTGTCCATTTCAGTTTCTTTTTCCAATCCTGAGTTCAGTTCCTCACATTTGCACATCAATTTGCAAAACAATTTTTTATAGAATTTCATAGACTCACACAAAAATAGAATTGTAGAGTTGGAAGGGACCACAAGGGTTATCTAGTCCAGGAATCTTTTGCTCTGCATGGAGCTAGAACCTATGACCCTGAGATTATGAATCTTGTGTTCTACCAACTGAGCCATTTTATGCATCTTTGTGTATAATTTTTGCCTAATATACACACTTTTGCAAAGCAATTCTTTCATCTACATTCCCCCAATCTATGCTTTTTAATGCACACTTTACATGCATTTTCATAGACATTCCTTGGCTGGAGAACTGAATCGCAAAATTCAGAGAAATGTGAAATTTGAAGTATAGGTGTGTTTCAGTTTCTGTATTGTTTCAGGAAGTGGTAGATTCACCTTCAAGTGCAAACTGAACTGAATTTCTCCTACTTCTCTGGGCAAGACTAAAATTTCCTTCTTGTTTTCCTTCCTAAGATTGGATTAGACATTACAATCCCTGCCAAGGTGAGTTGTTATGGTCTTCTCCATGAGAACTCACTTGCAGCGAGGGAACAATGAGAGAGTTCCTTGGGTAATGGCCAGCAGTGGCCAGCTGCTATATTCTTAGAAGCTGGAAGAGAGGTTTTGAATTTTGATACTGGTTAGTAACTATATTTCTCTTGTTCGTATATTATGCTTCTTCATGAAGCAAAAAACTAACTAAGTATAATCACTTATAAGACATGTGGTGTGCTCTAATATTTTAAAGTCCAGCCATGAGATTTAGAAATGTAAGCATGGTTTGAAAATAAGCTTTTAAAATAAATAGTGGATTGCAATGTACATTCATATGACACTAGGACCAGAGGTTTTAGGGAAACACCTTTTTTAAATAAGAACAACAAAAAAATCACAATAAAATGCTAGGTACTATAATTTGCACCAAAAAGAAAAAGAATAGATTGAAAAGAATTATTTTAAGCAGCACAGTCAACACACTTATATTTATGATGCAGGCAGGATTAGTCTGCAAGACTTTGCCACTCCAAGCAACTGCAATTTTCCAGAGGATGGGGGTGCAAATCTAAGATCACTTGCAACAGGGCACACCTGTTACTTTGCTCTGTATATTGGTGTGACCACTTGTGTCCCATGTGCTGTCTAACCAGGCTGCCTAATTATGGATGGTGCCTACCCTGGTTTCACAGCACTTTGGCTGGTGCTTATTTAGTGCTATTTAGTCACTTATAGACTGCCTTTCATTGTTAAAACAAGGCAATTTGCAAAATAAAACCAGTTTTATAAATAACAATAGAACATAAGCCAGAATATTTAGAGTTCAGTAATGCAAATAGAAAGGAAATTCTGTTCACATGTTTGTGTGTGTGTTTCACATTCTTTCTTACTTAAGCTCTACAGGAATACGTTGGCAGTAATATTATGAAGGGTCAAATTACTATGAAAACCATGCAAGTTTTTGGCCAAGATGTGGGTCAGGCTCTGTCAAATGTTCCCAAACTGGAATAACTGTGTTGGGTTTTCCTGCTTTCTATTAAACTTTGTCATGTGTGGGTTTCTTGGCTCAGTCTAGCCTCTTGTTCAAAGGTCCCATAGGGTGTGGACTGATCTTTCAAGGCTTTGGAATATGGAAGATCTTGCTTCAATGAAGTGAGTTAGAAAAGCCAAAAGGCAGGATCCTTTCAGAAGGGGTCAGTTTTGACATTAGGTCAATAGTTGACTTGGGAGGGACTCCTCATTTTAGTACTCCACCTCCATGAGCAGTATAACATTAAAGTTATGCACTCAGGTGAAAGGTCAGCTCTTCTGTGAACCCACCACACCCACGTGCTACAGTTTGATCAGGTCTCCCACTGTCCTCCCATTTCTCTTGATACTGGAGAACCTCAGCTTTGTACATTTTGAGTATGTTATTTGGGTCATGATTGCAATTAGCATGCTCTATTTGGTTATGTTAATAGCAGACTCAAGGAAGCTTGAACAGCCCAGGGCCATGGGGATAGAAGGGAGAAACTACCTCTCTCTCTCTCTCTCTTTCTCTCTCTCCTTGACAAGTCTCCCATTTTTGAAGCTGCTATTTGCATTTCAGTGGAAGCTTCCACTGAGATCAAAAGAGCCTTCTCTTGAAATGTAAATAGGAACTTCAGAGAAGCCCTTTTTTTGTAAAACTATGCAGGAGAGAAAGAGTTAAACCTTCTCTGCCCACCTCTTCATAATCCTAAGGTTGTTCAGACATCCCCACAGCTGTTACTTAAACAACAATAACAACAACTGTTCTAGTTACAGGTAGGCAGCCATGTTGGTCTGCCGTAGTCGAAACAAAATTAAAAAAATCCTTCCAGTAGCACCTTAGCACACAAAAGCTCATACCAATAACAAACTTAGTTGGTCTCTAAGGTGCTACTGGAAGGATTTTTTAAATTTTGTTTCAACAACAACTGTGCATGTTAATTGCACATGCACAATGTCATGTGGTATCTAGTTTGCTGTTTGATCCATGCTTTAGAGTTGATTTAAATGTACATTAATTGATGTGCAGGAAGAAATTATGATTTATGAAGTACTGTACACTAAAGACATAGGAGAGAGTGTAAAGGAATCATGTCTAAAAACATGATTACTGATACTATGCCGCTCCCTCACTGCCCCCTGACAGCTTTCCAGTCATATATTAATTGTAAGCGTAATTCTGAAAATTGCCACTTTCAATGTGTTCCTATGTGCACTTTGGGAAACATTCTGGGTGGTATTCAACTAGGTTTTACTCAGAATAAACCCATTAAAATTAATGAACATGGCTAAGTTACAGCCATTAATAACAATAGGTCTACTCTGAGTAAAACTTAGTTCAATACCACCCCCCAGGTTGAAAAAAACCAAAAACCTAAGATTTCTCCACATGTGTAATAAATGCACCCATAGCTGACATCACTTGCACAACAGGATTAAGTTTGCAAGGGGAAGCATACATTTGGAATTTCTTAAGTCTCAATGTATCACTTTTCAAGCAAAAAAAAGAGTTGTTTAGAAACAGGTTTTGTTGTATGTCTCAGATTATCCACCACTTGCAATAAATTAAACTCAGTCCAAACCTCCGTTTCAAAATAAACAGACACATATTTGCCATGGAGAACAAAGACCCATATGCGCATAGAAAAGAGCCAGAGAAGATCAAGGTTATTACAGAATTTGGGGTGTACAGGGAGACGATAAGGAAAAGTGAGAGTAGTTTCCCTGTTGTGAAAGAGGATGCAGGACTGGCACCAGCATTGTCTGAATGGATTGTGTGTGTGCGTGACAGTGAAAACGAGAAGGAAGCTAGGAAAGACTCTGCAATACATCTGTTCTGTGTCTCTGGGCAGGATGTGCAAGGTTTTGATAGGAAGGGGCCGTTTCTGTGGTTTACTGCATCTTTTGTTGACTCTGTATTGCTAGCATAAGGGATATGGAGGTGAAAAATAGAAATTACGTAAAGGAATGATGCAATCCTCCGAAAGATGTTTGCATCCTTTCACCTTTCCTGACACAACAGCCCATTACAGGGAATGACCACAATGAATGACTGCAATTTTTAAAAGTCTAGTGGCATTTGTGCATATGCTACGTGAAGCATTTGATTAGAGATGGGCAACTTGTTCAGCACAAAGAGTCATATAGGAAACACATCAGGAGACAAAGAGTCTCGGCTCAATTGCATATTTCAGAAAGATGCTAAACTACAGCTGGCAGAGGGCTTGAACTTATTCTACAATATTCTTATTTTGAAATTGCTATTCTCAAATGTGAATTACTTGAGTTGGCCCTTGAAAAACCTTGAGAGTTTTTTTGACAGTTGAAAGGAAAGCAAAGAAAGGCAAACCAGCCCATTATCTCTATTATGCATGATTCTGGAATACCAAACACACAGTTCTCACTGAAGCTGCAGGTTATCTATAATTAAATTGAATCTGTACTGTGATCCACTTCATTTGCCAAGGCAAGAGCCCACGAGGACCAATATGGTCCTTGAAAACAAATTTTTAAAGAAATCCTAGCTATACTATGCTTTCCAAAGCCTTTAGAATCAATCATAGCTTTGCAATAACAGTGAGTATCATTTCACCCTTTAGGGACAAATGAAAGAAAATACAGTTTTAATCAGAGATATATTCTTCCAACAAAGCCACTGTGTGGGGGAGGAAATCTCACCCCACATTACATTTCACTGCAAAAGGCAGAATGTCATGGACCTTAGCAATCATTCACAATCCAGTAAAATATTCTGTCACCAGCACATCACCACTGATAGATGCAGCGAGAGGTTAAAGGCTGTGGCACCAGGGGAGCTGCAGGTGAAACTTGACCACTGTGAATTGAAACAGCATCACTTTGAACTCACAGTAATTTCCCCAATGTGGCACCTCTGTATCTGCAGTAGAATCACTTCAGGGCAAAATGATAAAATATACGAGACCAAGCTACCAAAACAGTTCCCTCAATGTAGTTTAAAATAAGACGCTCGCTTTTGTTCTCCGCAATGGACATAATATGTGATTTGATTTCTGTGGAAGACCGAACGTCTTCCAATTCTAAATAGATAAATATTATTAATCTTTTTTTTATTCTGAGATGTGCTCGTTTCCTTGCAACCTAATATTTCAGGTGCAATGGAAACCTCTCTCTCTCCTGCCGCACCCCAGTTTTAGAAAGCACAGTAGCACACTGCCAAAAGTACAACGGGAACAGTTGTTTTAAAAAGCAGGAGCCATCAAAGCATCTCGTCCTTCGCAGAACAGTTTTCTTATCTGAAGGAAACCAAGAGCACTGAAAACTAAGCATTTATACAATCACCTATAGACCAGGTAGAGGCCACAAAAGATCCCGAGGATCAAATCCCAGGGAAGAAGCACTGTTCCTTACTTTTCTCTACAACAACCTACCTGTGGGTAAGCAGCCTAGATAACCAGCAGGCCTGACATTGCTATCCTATTCTAGTCCAGGAAAGTGAAGGCTCGGACACATGAAAGCACTTAAAAATGCAGCATATAGCAAACAGGTGTGTGTTCCTGGCTCCCTCCATTCCCCATGTTTCTTCTGCTCCATTGCTTCCCACACCTGCAGAATGGGCAGATACCCATTCCAATTCCCTGTGCTGTTTTTTGGGAGGAGAGGGAGGTCACAGCAGGATTTGCTGCTGCCGCCACCACATCTCCTCTAGGAATCTCTTTCCTATTTTCATTGTGAGTGATGGGCTGGAAGAGAAGCTATTCTGACAAGAAATCCAACAATGAACGCTGGGAATGCCATCTTGTGCCTTGTTACAAGCCATGGCCTGAAGAGGGTTCACACCTGCCCTATGACTATTTCTTGGGCTCTGATAGGAAGCTCCCTTAGGCCCTGGGGAGTTAATTTCTGTGTCCCTGCTCTTGATAAGCAGCTGAAAGGTTGCACCAAACCTGGGGTTGCATCTGTCCCTCAATAGACAGGAAATAAGGCATACAAAATTCACATGGCTATATTTTTGTGGGAGGAAACGGTGAAATATAAGGGGCACAAGCATGTATGCAAGTCTGACTGCAAACACAGATATGTGAGTCTGTGTGACCTTTTTTATTAAGCAATCAAAAGCCATTTTACCCCTGAGTTGGCCTAACACAGTTTCAATGCGATTTTGAAGAAACTATACTGAAAACAACAGATCTGAGTGTGCAAACAAAGCCTGCTGTACTAACCACCTCTCAAATAACATAAAGTTAGAAGAAATAAAATGTAGGAATGCAGGGGATGTTTTAAGTCTAATGATCCTCTCCTTCCAATTTATTTAGAGAGTCTTTTAGGTTTGAAATATTTACTTACAAGTGACTTAAAATACCTTGAAAAGTGTTATTCAAAAAAAATCAATGTTGCTCTCTCCCTGGAATTCTTTATAGACACATTTAGTATTTCCAATGCACGGGGCTGTTTACTACAGTCATTTATTGAAGTACTGAACTTTCCCTTTAAGCATATGTAAAATGTGTCAAGTGATACAAAATGCACTTCAGTGTCTTTAAGGGATATTTCCTATAATTGGTCCACAAACTGAGCTTTGGGCTGGTTGACACAACACGCTCATAGTGCTCAATGCAAACACGGCCAGGGAAAGCAACGTTAACTAACACCTCTGGTGACTATCTGGTATGTAATGAGAAATGTCAAGTCCCAAGATCAATGAAGTTTCAGACTCTGGGGACACAACAGGAATAGCATTGATCCTTTTAAAGAAACCAGTCAAAGGCTGAACGCAATATATTGCACAGATAGGCTCAAGAGGATAAGCGGCCAAGTCCACAAAAAATTCAATCAGCTCTTAGCACAAGCTGCCGGCTCCATTCTCCTTCTTTTCATGCAAGGAGAAGGTTCCAATTAAAGTGTGCAAATTAATTTTTATCACTTCCAAATTAGTTTCTGAATTTGTGTCGGTTTCAGAAGAAAACATCTGTCCTTCACTTTCGTTGTTGCAATTTCAGCTATTTAGGTATTTGTTCAAAGATTCAGATTTTTTTCCTCAACCTTTGTTTTTTGTTTTTAAATGTTTGTGTATCTGTATAATATAGCAACTCATCTATTTAAGTGCAGGCTAGAGATGTAAATGAAACAATGCAAATTCATGGTCAGAATTAGATTCACCAAGTTATGGAAATGGTTTAGGTGGAACAGTTTAGTAAATGATAAAATAAACACCTGTTTTCTCTAACTATTACTTTGCATAGCCTGATTCAAAACAGTATCTGGCACAATGATCCAGGATATCAGCACTTCACATGCCCCAACTTTTACAGGCAGTGGTAAAGGTAAAGGGACCCCTGACCATTAGGTCCAGTCGTGGCCGACTCTGGGGTTGTGGCGCTCATCTCGCTTTACTGGCCGAGGGAGCCAGCGTACAGCTTCAGGGTCATGTGGCCAGCATGACTAAGCCGCTTCTGGTAAACCAGAGTAGCACACGGAAACGCCGTTTACTTTCCCGCCGGAGCAGTACCTATTTATCTACTTGCACTTTGACATGCTTTCGAACTGCTAGGTTGGCAGGAGCAGGGACCAAGCAACGGGAGCTCACTCCGTTGTGGGGATTCGAACCGCCGACCTTCTGATTGGCAAGTCCTAGGCTCTGTGGTTTAACCCACAGCGCCACCCGTGGACCCTACTCCAAATACTGTACCCTCCTATCATGAAACCTCAAACTGCAATCTGCACACAAGGGCAAAAATGAATGGGGCTGGGGCATGGGAGGTGCTGAGAATCTATACTATTACAATAGTTCAATGCTATAACAGATTTGCCAGTCCTATTGTGGCAAAAGCCAATACAGATTCCTAGTTGCCTAAATAGCTTGCAGCTTCCATGGAGGCTCAACTCCCTCCATGTGCTACACAGTCCAGAGCATCAAATTTGTTACTTTAAAAAATGCAAACTCTTTTCTGCTGGAAATTTTCAAATGTAAGAAGCTTTCAGGGGTTCCAGCTCCAGGGAGCCAAGCCCTCCCCCCCATATTTTTGGGTAGGAGCCAGCCCCACAATGTCCACAATTGTGGAGGTGAAGCATGGAGCTGATCGCAACACAACTCCAGTGGACTGCTCCTTCCCCTCCTCCTTCTGCTGTGGCCCTCCACAGGTTTGAAACAGCCTTCTGCCGGTGGTGGTGCCAAGAGGAGGAGGAGGAGAAGCTGCCAGCCATGAAGCCACTGGCTTGTTGCTGTTGCTGGTTGTTGCGCACATTAACTGGCACATGCTAATACCCCTCATGGTGCAATTCCATATATGTCTCTTCGGAAGGGTTCAGTGGGGCTTGTTCCCAGTCCCAGGTAAGTATTGTGCATAGGATTGCATCCACAGTCTCATGAATAGCAGAAGAACTAGCAATGGGGCATCTCAGCAATGTATGAGCAACTAATTTAGTTTCTCTTTTAGAAATGATCATGTGTACATGCACATGTATGTGAAATTTCAAAATACAGGTTTACAAGTGCTGATTTACCAAAATAAGGAAAGGAGAGACCCTCCTTTATATGATTTTTTGAAACAACTGAAGTTCCTTTTAGTAATTGGATGCACTGAAGCTGAAATTGATAATTAACTGTCTTTCAGCTTAAAGGATCATTAGAAAGTCAAGCACCTAGCCCACATAATTACTGTAACCTGACATTTTTCTTTTGAATTCCTTACCTCCTTATGCTCTGTGATATAAAATATCTTATCTGTGTCTCCAGATGACAGCTTTTGAGAAACTAATCCTTTTCTGAAAATATCATCTGCATCTTCCTAGAGATTCATTTTAAAGATGTTAACTAATTGGATTTAACCTACACTGTACATCTCACTTTCATTTTTCTTACAAGATAAGCCCTAATCTCCTGGCAGTAAATGTACAGGAACTGTAAATGTTACAAAGAAATATTTCTTAATATAACTGCTCTGTTGACTTAACACTGTGTTGCCCAGTTTAAATATAAGATCTGGGGCTGACCATACTGCCATCACAAGTGGTGGATACAGCCACTAGTAAAATAAGTAGGGTAACCCAGTGAATTTACAGTCATAGGTCAACAATGACAGTATCAAGGAAGTATGATGGAATTAGTTGGGTAGCACTACAATCTTCATGAAATATTAACAGATCACCTTGCTGGTTCTGTGGCATGGCAAATGAAGAGGGCCATATATATTGTTCCTGCACTCACGGCCAGATGTTTTGGACTACAACTCCCATCCGCTACAGCCAGCATGGCCAATGATCAGGGATCATGGGAGGTGTAGTCTGACAATATCTGGAGAGCACCAGTTGGCTATGCCAGCTCTAGAGAGAAGTGCTGGATTACCAAATACGCAGAGTAGCACCGGCCTATGGGCTGCACACCTTTTAGGGGCCCTGAGAAGAAAATTACAATCAATGTGATCCCACTAGAGTGTGCACATGAGGCACTGCTGGAGAGATCATGATGGCTGAGGTAGTAAACACTGAGGGGGTGGGAATAGAAGAAAGCCACAACAGGAAGAAGATGAACAGTCCATGTATTTTCAACAAACCTCTGCAAATAAGTAACATTCATTGTTGGATTTTGCCTGTAAAGTCAATTGGATGACTCAAATATTTAGTTACATATATGTGTGTGAATTATATATATATATATTTAAAAGGTTATAAGAAATTCTGCAAAATACAAAGCTATATGACTTATACTTGGGGACAATTTGAAAAAGCTACTTAAAATGTTATTTAGGCTCTATAACTGCTTGCTCTGTTCTTCCCAAAGTGGCAAGCTATCTGGTATTATGCATATTATTTTTCCTATTTGATTTTTAACTTTTTAACAAACATGTAGCCCACAATTTATGATTACTATAAAACAGTGTTTACAGAATGCGTACAAAGTTTTACTGTCATTCTAAATGTAAAAAATGATGATTAAAGGCAAACACTACATACATGCACACATAAACTACAGAAATTTATGAACTTACTGCTATTTGGATTGTCACCAATGATATGATGTCGGCCACTCCAGTACCACAGCAGTAATGTAGCATCACGAGAGCCAGAGACTATGTAGCAGTCTCCGCCGATATAAGATTCTGATCTTGCAAGGCAAGTGACTACATCCCAGTGGCCAAACACAATCTGAGTTAGCTTGCCTACAACAAAGAAATGCTGTGTTACTGATGTTTTTGTTTTAGAGCATTACAAATAGAAATGCAAATAACTTTAATGCAAGGCCTACCTGTTTCTGTGGAATAAACTCGAAAGCTCTTGTCCCAGAAACCACAGATAAGAATGTAGCGATTATCGGCTGTGACCACAAAACAATGAGCATTGATCTGAATGCTTTGATCCACAAGATCTGTGATTTGCCGTTTGTTCACACCAGAATTATTAGCTGCCGAAAAAGAAAAAGCAATTTCACCATTTAATTTTGGGAAGATGGACTTAATGGTAACATGGTTGTCCCAAGCTTTTCGAAATCTGAAACTAATAGAAGTAGAAAGAAACATCATAAAACTGGGAAGACAAAATGGCCATAGACTCACAACCAACCTTGCAACTCAGAAAAGATTAACATGCCTTCAGACCAAATAGTTCCTGATGATGCATGTCTCAGGCTCCAAGGAAGGCAAAAAGACTTCTAGGGCTACTGATCAATCTGTCTCAGAGGAAATTGCTTCCTTATCTCAAAACCCACCCTTAGTTTATTTCAAAAATTCCCCTCTGAGCTACCCCAACCTCTTGTCTCCAGGGCTGGAATCATATGACAGCTAAGTTTATAGTGGCTAATTTAAAGCATTCTGCAGGCAATTCTAACCATATGAAGGTTTGTCCATTTGTAGTCCTTGGCCAAGTGGTAACATGGAAGCTGAGGGCATCATAATGACTGGCTCACTGCATGCCATAGGGGAGAAAAATATGATTGTCTTCCCTTTAGGTTAGAACCAGAACATGAGCACTTTTAAAGTATCCACTATGGGGTAAACAGTTGTGTGATTCCAGCCCAAATGTGGTAGGTTTTGATTTCCAGATGAAGTGGGATGTGGAGAAGAAGCCTTAATTTGTCCAATGTAGAAGGCATCCAACAGGCTTTATAGAATGCAAACATTTTCCCCCCCATTTCCAGCTCATACTGCAATACAGTTTCCCTACCCCCACCCCATCAACCCCTCTAGTGTATTATCCTAAAGTAAAAGAAAATACACCAAGGAAACATGTAAGTCTTTATTGTTGGGTCAGATCTGTGCAACTTGGTTCATAAGCTGAGGGAGTAGGGTGATGACTGAGAAAGATTGCTTCATTGATCTGTTGCACATTGTATCTTGCTGACTGGAGAGGTTTCTTCACTGACACCTGCCTTTGTTTTCTTACACCTACATACCTATACGATGGGGAACCAACTCAAGCAGTTTACATTTTAGATTTGGTTTGTTGACATGGTCCATAGCCACTCCCCCCCCTCGTATTAGTTGCATATCTTGCCTTAGCTTTAATAAGATTAAATACTAGCAATCAGAATGTGTCATGAAAAGTTGCTTCTTGCCTCACTGCTATTATGCACACTTCAATTCAAATAAAAAGTAGTTTGATTGTCACTACTTATGGCCAGAGTGACTTACATCTGCATAACAATTAACACCCACTGCTGTGCCAATCTAAAACCACCATCAATTCACTAGGCTAGTGTAACACCTTTAATGTAAATTGATGCAATTATTAATTTCAATTATCAATTATTGTGCCCCATCCTATAAATGTTTTGCCAATTTCACAAATGTGAAATTGTTCATCTTCTAACAAAATTAGGCAGCTTTGTGGATTACACCAAATTATTCAGGATGCTAAAATCCCAGCAAACTGTACTGTTTTCTCAAACAGGGTGCATAACCAACAAATGAGATTTGATGCATACTGGAACAAACAAACAAGAAATAAATTTTAACTTCAAGCGCACATAGTTGAGATCTAAAATGGCTATGCTAACCAGAAAAGAGTTCTTGGGCTTATGGCAGCTCAATGAAAATGTCATTTCCGTATGCAGCAAACCAGATGGGCCACAGATTTAGGGCAGCCTTCTTCACACAATGCATAATTAATTTGCAGAGCACACAATGCAGTGATGGCTACTACATTTGATAGATTTAAACAGGGAATTTAAGAGATTCATGGATGATAGGACTATCACTGACCACTAAAGGGACAGGTATATAGAACTTGCATATACACTTCTGACACCAGTTGCTAGAGGCAAAGAAGCAGGGATAGCTGTTATTTCTTTGATATTAAAAACTGCAGTGTTTTTCATTCTTTAAAGCCAGGGGTAGACAGTAACAAAGGACGCTTCCTTATACTGAGGCAAACCACTGGTCCATCTAGCATAGAATTGCCTGCTCTGACTGGCAGCAGATGTCCAGGGTTTCAAGCAGTAGCTTTTCCTAGAGAAAGGAGGAATTGAACTAGGGACTTTCTGCATGCAAGGCAGATGCTATATGGTCCTTCCCTCCTCCTTGAAGTCTTCTAATTCATTATGAAGCACATTCAATATGTTTTGAACACATCACGTTCTAATAAACAGATACTTTATATTCTCTGACATACCAATCAATGGGTCCATTTCAATGGGAAGATGATGAGCTTGATCCAAAGAATATCCTGGGGCTCCCCTGAGGCCTACATAGTAAAGGAGAGAAAAAAGCCAGTGAGGACTGTACAAGTATTATTTCACTTCGCTTTAATGGGTCTGCACTGTAGGGTGATCATGTTCCTATTTTCTACCTCTTCAGGTTAAAAAGCTGTTGTCCTACTTTGAACAGCAAGAAATCAAGGGAAGATGGAAAAATATTTCAAAGTAGAAAAATGGACACCATTTTGCACTACCTTCTGGCCCGGAGCCCACTATGGCCTCCTGGTTTCTTGCTTGTTCCTGGAATGTTCTACTTTTCCTTAGGACATCCCTATTTTTATTGGAGAAATGTTGAAAGGTATGGAGTTATCTGACCCTCAAGCCTATATAGGCAATCCTATATAGGGAAGGTTTTTTAAATGTTTAATGCTTTTTTATTATTATTTTATATATATTGGAAGCTGCCTAGAGTGTCTGGGGCAACCCAGTAAGACGTGTGGGAATATAAATATTAAAATTATCATTATGAAATGGGACGTCCCCATTTTCATCGGAAAAATGCTGGAGGGTATGGTAGTGCTGATCTAAACCGAAGTTGAGACAGCAGACTATTATAGCAAATTGGTAGGATGCCACTCTGTAAACATTACCCCCTAGGCTTTGAGAGAAGAGGGAGGCCATATGCTACCAGGCCACTGAAAAACAGTGTTCTGGGCTCCCTTTCCCAGGGAAGTGCTGCTTAAAGCAGAGGAAGGGAATCCTTTTCAGCCTAAGGGCCACATTCCCCAGTGGACAATTCTCCAGAGACAAAAGTGACTCCTAGTAGACTACATTGCAGCTGGGCAAAAGTCAGAGGTTGCCTCACTCACATGCCACAGATCTCTCCATCCTTGTTCTAGGTAGGTAAGAAGGACCATCACTGTTCGAAGAGACATTTAGTTAGGCAAAAGTACTTAGAAGGATTGGCCTGTGGGAGAATAGGCAGCCTGGAAGTGTTCTCAAGGAGGGTCTCCCAAGCCTGAGGGTCTCCACCCTTGGCCTACAGCAAAGGTGTTGTGGTGTTCTGGACAAAATGGCTTAGAAAATCAGGCAAGAAGGGGACGGTTGGGCCAAGGATACAATAATGTTTTATTACAAGATGGAGTGGTTCCAGGCAACCTGAGAAAGTGGCAAGACTATTCCTGAAGAAAACTATGCTGTATCCATATATCTAATTTTAGATCAGTGGGGTGCATTGCTATCAGTGCTGCTGGTGATATGTACTTCTGATGAGGCAGTGAATGTGCTGAAACAGTGTCTGATTGTGATAGTGGACTGGACAACAGCCAACAAACTCAGGCTTAAGAAGAAGACTGAGAAGACTGCTCTAAGCAGGCACACAATCACTCAAAAAGCTTGTCTGTAATTTGGGGGTCCTTCTGAAGCAACTGCTGTTGCTTGAGGCACCGGTGGCCTTGGTGGTGAGGAGTGTCTTAAACCAGCCTAGGCTGGGGGCTCAACCACAACCCTGTCTGGACAGGCATAACCCGGCTGCAGTAATCAATGCTCTGGTAACCTTAAGATTGGATTACTGCATGTGCTTTATGCGGGGGTGCCTTTGAAGAAGTTACAGCTAGTGCAGACAGGCTATACTGCCGACAAGCTCAGGGTAAACTGATCATGTAACATTGCTTTTGGCACAACTGCACTGGTTGCCTGTACATTCCCAAGCCTCATTCAATGCGCCTCTCCAAATATGAACCTTTGGTTGTTATGTGAGGCCCTCCTCTGGGTGCATTCTCAGAGGGTGGAGACCACTGGAAGGTCTTTTCAGTTGTAGCTCCCTGCTTGTGGAATGCTCTCCCAAGTAAGGTCTGCTTGGTGCCAACATTAACATCCTTTCAGTGCCAGACAAAAACTTTTCTCTCAGGCATTTGACACATCACAATAAATGTTCTGATGTTCATTGGTGAAATGTTTATCTGCTGCTGACGTTTCTGCTGTTTTGGTGTGTCTGTGTATGGGTTGCTGTTGTGGTTTTATTCAATAAATAAAAAGTCAACAAATAATAATAATAAAGAATTTACTTGAATGTATTGTTCTGATTTTATGCTAGGTTTTTGGCTCTAAACTGTGGACTAGATATAGATAACCTTTGGGGTCCCTTCCAACTCTACAATTCTATGATTCTAAGTTGCAGCACTGGGACGCGGGTGGCGCTGTGGGTTAAAGCCTCAGTGCCTAGGGCTTGCTGATTGAAAGGTCGGCGGTTCGAATCCCCGCGGCGGGGTGCGCTCCCGCTGTTCAGTCCCAGCGCCTGCCAACCTAGCAGTTCGAAAGCACCCCTGGGTGTAAGTAGATAAATAGGGACCGCTTACTAGCGGGAAGGTAAACGGCGTTTCCGTGTGCGGCTCTGGCTCACCAGAGCAGTGATGTCACGCTGGCCACGTGACCCGGAAGTGTCTTCGGACAGCGCTGGCCCTTGGCCTCTTTGAGTGAGATGGGCGCACAACCCTAGAGTCTGTCAAGACTGGCCGTACGGGCAGGGGTACCTTTACCTTTACCTTTAAGTTGCTTAGAGAGGTTTTGTAGTAAGTAAACAACAACAACAACTAAAACAACTGAAATATAGCAATAGTCCAAATAACATCTATTTGCAACTAAAGGAATTCTTTGTGGAAAGTTCAAAACAAACTCTCTTTAGGGAGACATACCTACTGTGTTGTGCCATCTATTCACTGCAAAAAGTCGGCTGCAAGTCACAGTTACCACGGCAGGAATAGTAAGATGCGGAAGTGTGTTGGCTGCCACATGTGTGACAGGAGAATTTGATGGAAATTTGAGAACCATTATAACATCCTGCTGCATCTGATCTTTAAACATAAGTGGACTCTGTGGAAGGAAACACTGTTGAGTAGAAAGGAGAAGAGAGCAGAAGAAAACAGAAGGGATAACACAATTAGTGAAGAGGTCTGAGGGGAAAATAAGGTTAAGCGAATCAGGAAGCATTTGCACATACAGGGGGAACAATGTTATATGCACATCTAAGCTACAAGAACAGGACACCAAAACTAGCAAAGCTATTGGTGGAGCATTACACAAGGGGAAATAGAGAAGAGGTATGGTTAAGGTCCATTGGGTTATCATTACAGGGTGTGAAATGATAAAGTCAGCATTAACAGAAAGAATATCTCAATAGTTACAGCACTTCATATAGTGACAGTGTCAATCAAACAGAAGCACCACTTACATCTTTCATAAGGTTTACATTATATATAATGCAGCGGCTGAAAAACAACCAGTTAACAGTTTCATAGAAGCCAATGGCAACACTGATTTTAATGGCACCCACAGGACAAAAAAACCTACACATTTTAAGAAGAAATATTGGACTCTGTTGAAAATGGCAGCCCCATGTGCATTATATGGTAAGTATGTATGCATGTGTGACTACTGTTTCAAAAATACATTTTTTTTAAAAAATTCTAGTGTGGCTCCCTAAGCCCATGGAAACCCATGGACATCCCTTAGGCTCTTTGGGTTGGAGGCACATGTATGGATAAGTATATAAACAGCTATTTTTGTTTTTGAATAACAAATAAATAAAATGTTTGAAAACTAAGAGTGATGAGGAGAACACTGCTAATGAAATTTGTTTTCTGAAGCATTATGCATTCTAAGTTGACATATAGGATTTTTAACAATCTTGTCCTTAATCTAACAACGTAAACTGCTTTTTATATTAAATAAAAGATTTCAGACAGCCTTGATGACTGTTTTTAACCGCCTTCAATTTTAACCTGAAGATTGCCACTTGTCCAGTTTTAATTTTAATTTGTTTGAATTAATTGTAGGATGTATCTTAATTTATTGATTGCTTGTTCTATGCATTGTCTTCCTTGTATGATGTTAGCTGCTCTGAGCCCAGCTTTGGCTGGGGAGGGCGGGATATAAATAAATTTATTATTATTATTATTATTATCAGTGCCACCAAAATTATTACTTATACTAAGTTTTTTTTAAAAAAAAACTGTCAAAAACCCTATACTTTGGAATTTAATGAAACTTTATTTAAAAAATCCTGATAGTTATGATGTTCCAAACAAAGAGCAAAAATAAAAACAGATCTTATTGTTTCCAGTTTTAGGTGAATAATGGATTTCTTCTTCTTCTGGAATAAATACACAAAAGAATGGATAGGAATGATTTGGGAGTTCAAACTGAAGTTAAAAGTGCACACTGTGTCCTCTCCAGAGAGTGGGCTGGAGGTTTCCCACATGATTTGAACTACAATTCCTCACTTCTGACAAGTAGCCAGTGTTCATAAATCACATAAATCATTTCCTAATGCTGCATTCTCTTCTTGCAATATGATCCCCACCATAAGAAAATCTTCTGGGCTTTTTTATTTTGCACAATAGTATTCATCAAATACATATTCATGATGATAGGGACTTGTTAAAAGAAAACCAAGGAATTGGGGAAAACAAAATCTGTGACTGTCAAAGCCACAAATTTACCATTATACTATAATCATGCAATTTATCTGCACAGAGTAAAACATACAGTGTTTGTGGGGAACTCAGGGCACATAAAGAGAAAGTGTTACTTAAATTGGTATTTTATGACCTATAAAGGATCCTCAGATTCAGAGGAAATAAATTCCCAACAAGCAGTTATATCTCACCAGGTGCATGGCAGAGCTCCGAGGCGGATGTGGCTCAATAAGCAACTGAGATGGCGTCTGTCCAAAGTTCTGTATCTGTGCCTCCATGGCCTGCAGGGAAAGGAGAGTGATTGTCATAATCAATATGCATCAAAGAGATAGGTCAACACACTCCTTGACAATGCAAGCATATCCCAAGTCAGCCATGAAAAAAGTCCAGAAAATTCACCGGGTGCTCTTCTCCCAGGCTGCAGACTCATCCAAGTGTTAGTATTTTGTAGACAAGCTTTGCTTCTCCTTTCAAGCATGCTTCAGTTAACCAACTAACCATTCCTATTTCAAGTAGCTGGAAATGCATGTGAAAATGTTAACCTGTGAGGACATGCAGTTAAGGTCTTGTGAGATTTCTCTGCACTAAATACAGCATGTATACCTTAATAAAGTCCTTTGTAAGGAGGAAAGTATGAGGATTCCTAATAAAATAAGCTTCTGGAATCTTAAATGAAAAAAAAAAGAAAAAGAAAATGTGAAATAATTTTTGGGGGAAAACACAAATCTAAAAAAAATAAATACAAAAATTTACAACAAAACTAACAATTACAAATGATGCATATATCAACAACAAGGCATAAGTGTGGAAGAAAAAGTATGCTACGAAAACTATTTAACGTGACATGCTTATATGAGTAATTTTGGTGTGCTTTGTTCTCACTAAGTGCATGCTTTTCTAACTAAGAATATTTAGCTGTGCCCATGATTTGGTCCACATTGTAATAAAATTTATTTTAGAAATTAAAAGGAGCAATTTAAAGCAGAAGTAGAACTTGTCCTTCAGACAGAAATCTTAAAAAAAATTTCATATTTATTCTAGAACAAAACCCAGAAAACTGATCTTAATTTTTTTTTTAGGCGCCATTCCCATTTGGCTTCAGACTTGAATTTAGTACCAAAACACCCAGGGATTTGAAGTGTGATGCCATCAATATGCTGATGACACTCAGCTTTCTCTCTCTCTCTCTCTCTCTCTCTCTCCATTTCACATGAATCGGAAGAGGCTGTGCAGGTGCTACACTGGTGCCTGGAGGCTGTTATGGACTGGATGAAGGCCAATAAATTGAGCCTGAAAATACCGAGGTGCTGTGGGTGAGTGGTTCCTTTATGTGGATTAGGGAAATGACTTGTTTTGGGTGGGGTTGCATTTGCCCCGAAGGATCAGGTATGTGGCTTAGGGGTACTACTTCCTTGATTCTAAGCTGGTATTTGAGGCTCAGGTAGCTTCAGTGGCAAGCTTCACCTGGTTCTCCACCTACAGCCGGACCTGGCTTCAGAGACTTATGCTCTAATACCCTCCCTAATGGACTCCAGTAAGTGCTCTATGTGGGGCTAGCCTTGAAAATGGCCCAGGAGATGCAGGACAATGTGTCACCACTTCACAAAGCATTGTAGTGGCTGCTGGTCAGCTATTGGACTAAATTCAAGGCTTTGCTCCTGAAGCACAAAGCCCTGATTGGCTAGGGGCTGGAGCTGTCCCTCTTGCAAGACTTACTATGAGATCAGTGGGGGAGGCCTTGCTGGTGGCACTGTCAATGGGCAAGGAAAAGTCTTCTCCATGGCTGTTGCCACGTCAAGTGCAGGGCCAAGAAATACTAGGGAGGGGGACCTCTTAAAATAATGTTAAATTCAGGATCAATGGGACCCCACATTTGCCTAAATGCCAGTTGCTGATGCTGGGCTCTCCTTCTCCTCCAAGTCATTGGCTGTTTTTTAACACCAATGGTTCCAATTAACAACCTGCATATATTGAGCATAGAAAACTAGATGTGCTCTTTGTGTAGTAGGATCCATTCCTTCTGCACTGTGTGTGTTGTGTGAGCATTGGATTTGGCCTTTTACCATCCCTCATGACATCTATTGGGGAAGTCAAACATTGATACAACAATATATTCTCCAGAACTTAAATAACTTAAATTATTAAAAAAAAAATATTTTTCAGAAACTTCTTTTTTAGACATCAGCATTTTATCATGCACATTCCTGTGGAACCAGACTGCTCCCCCCTCTCTGTGTTAAATATTTAATCATAAGAGTGTGTGAGGAATAATACAAATGTTTAATGCCAAACAATGTCTGTTGAGGATGCAAAGGTTTCCAGAAAAAGCTCTTTTGATAAACAATTCAAGCAAATAACCCTTATTTTCAGTAGTCTGACAACATTAAGGCAATTTTCTCATGCTTTTAAAGCATCATATTGAAATAAAAATGTTATATTGAGTATCTATATTAATCATGGACATTCATCTGCCACTTTTTATAGTAATGGCTTAAATAATGTTTCTTTTCTTTTGCAGATGCAGCAGAGAAATGAATTAAATCTTGCAAAGTGCTGCCGGGCTTTAATTTACACATTTGCTTTCAAGCTGACCAGTCTTTGGCAAATTCTGATTATACAGCTACAACTTCAGTTTACACCAATGCTATTGATTTTGCCTCCTTCTTCAAACAGATTTATGTTAACAAAGAGGGAGGTTGAAAACAGCAGTAACTTCTAAATAAGATGGGTTGTTTAGATTATAAGAGATGGGCACTTAAATTTATTCTGTCAAAGGCAACCATTATTTTACAGCTAAATACATCTTATTTAGTATGTACTCAGTGGCTTTTTACCACCTGATTTTCTATACAGAGGAGTCAATGGTAACCCTCTTAATTTTCAATACCCATATAGGCTGCAAATCAGGCATAGCTATCAGCTTCTACTTGCCAAGCTATTATATGCTAATATAAAGATAGCATCAGATATTACTGTTTATGTTGGTCCAACTATTATTATCTATTACAAGTCGCAAAATACTTTTGAATTAACATTCTCAAGGAAGTGAAAATGCCAGAGAGAGGTGATCTCAAGTTTATGTATACCTGTCAAATTAGACAAATACAAATTTCTTCCAATTCCTACATGGACTGGTTACAGAGAAGGTATTTGTAATTCAGAAGGAAATTGTCCCCTAAAGTTACACTAATTAATTAAAGACCAGATATTCCCATAGCTTTGTGATCTTAAAAGTAAACTAACCTACATCTTTAGTACAGTTATCGTTGACGTTTCAAGTCAGAATCAAGAGTTTTTTCACATGCTTAAATTGGTTTTGTTACATGTCTGACTGCTGTTAACACTGTTAGACCACGTCTTTGACACCTAAAATACAGCAATTGTAATCATCTTGACACATGCTAACTGATAATGATTCCAGAGCCTTTCTATTGTCCATTATTTCATAGAATTGGCTAAAGGAAACATCATAGATGCAATCAGTTTTGAACCTACATGATACATGAAATGGAAAACATATGCTATGCTAACACATTTTGGGTTGTCCATTATTTCATAGAATTGGCTAAAGGAAACATAATAGATGCAATCAGTTTTGAACCCACATGATACATGAAAACATATGCTATGCTAACACATTTTGGGTTGGGTCCTGACTAAGTTAATTGCTCCTTTAAGTTTCACGGAAATCAATGACCAAGTTAGGTGCTACTTAAGTCCCATTGCCTTAAATGGAAATGAAGGCTGCATACATGCCACACATTTAAAGCACATGGCTTCCCCCAAAGAATCATGGGAACAGTAGTTTACCTCCTGCAGAGATATAATTCCCAGCAGTTCCCAGGGTTCTTTGGGGGAAGTCATGTGCTCTAAATGTGTGGCGTGTACTAGCACTTTAGTCTGGCTCATTTAGACATACTTTAGCATGTCTTTTGGTATAAGGTAAAGGTAAAGGGACCCCTGATCATTAGGTCCAGTTGCGGATGACTCTGGGGTTGCGGCGCTCATCTCGCTTTATTGGCCGAGGGAGCCGGCGTACAGCTTCCGGGTCATGTGGCCAGCATGACTAAGCCGCTTCTGGCGAACCAGAGCAGCGCACGGAAACGCCGTTTACCTTTCCGCAGGAGCGGTACCTATTTATCTACTTGCACTTTGACATGCTTTTGAACTGCTAGGTGGGCAGGAGTGGGGACCGAGCAACAGGAGCTCACCCCGTTGTGGGGACTCGAACCACTGACCTTCTGATCAGCAAGTCCTAGGCTCTGTGGTTTAACCCACAGCGCCACCTGCGTCCAGTCTTTTGGTATACATATAAATTAATCTACAATAAGAATGAACTGCAACTCCTATAATCCTTGACCATCAGCCATGCTGGTTGAGGCTGATGGGATTTCACTCTGCTCCACTGGTATGTCTTACAAATATCGGCATTTATCACTTATACATGTCATTTGGGGGCTGGTTTCTCTCTCCCTTCTTTTTCCACTTGCCAAGTGTATTATCAGGGCAAACTCCCACTTAACAAACCCTCATTATAAAAAACAACAACAGAAGTTGGCAGTCATACGTGTGTCCATTCGGCACTGACATTATATCAAAACCCCATACAGTGGTACCTCGGGTTAAGTACTTAATTTGTTCCAGAGGTCCGTTTTTAACCTGAAACTGTTCTTAACCTAAAGCACCACTTTAGCTAATGGGGCCTCCCGCTGCCGCCGCACCACCGGAGCACAATTTCTGTTCTCATCCTGAAGCAAAGTTCTTATTTCTGGGTTAGCGGAGTCTGTAACCTGAAGCGTATGTAACCCGAGGTACCACTGTATATAAAATGCAGCTTTAGTGTTATTCAATCAGGAATAGCAGGAAATCTATCTGGCAAACAGAGCTCCAGATGCTTTGTGGTTATACCACACCTAAGACAACATCTGCACTTCAAGCACTTCAGGGAACATTCTGGTTTACCTCAAGAAAAAAAAAGGGGGGGGGGAGGAAGGTTCATCTATCTTTCTTATCCTCTGCATTTGTCAGTCCTCCTCCCCTCTTAACGGCCTGCTGTCCTTCCCTCATCCTGCTTTTCATTTTTCTCCCTACGCTATCTGATGGCTCATTCTGACAATGATATTTCTGAAATGGATACAACACCTCTGTAGCCTCTTAAAAATTATGGAACACCTTCCCTATGTCATATTCACAGCCAGGTAGCAATAGAAAGATAATGCCAGGCTCTCAAAATCCCTGCGGCACTAGTGAGAACCATAGCAACATCTTTTTTATTTCTCCCACGGTATTTCATGTGATCTCCATCTGGCCCTTTTGAAAAGTCTGATCACAATGTAAAAAAACCTCATTTTATTCACCCTGTAGCTACAAAAAGAAACTGTTTTCAAGAATTAAGTGTGAGTTGCACCTCAAGAAAAACAAAACCAACTGACTACAATCAGTAGTGGATTTATAGGTATGAACAGCAGTAGGAACCCGTATGGCTGGGGGCACTCAAGATCTCGGTATACATCATTAACTGAGAGGATACCCTTGAAATGTCACTACAAACAATTGCCATGTCATTGCTGGATTCTAATTTGCTGTGGTTTCCACTCTTCATTTTTCCTACTTCCTGATTAAAATATAGCTGCTGTAGAACACAGACATGTTTTTTACTAGAACTTGCCAGAACTTTCTCCTGTTCATGGTTATCTTAAGAAGTGTCTAGAAAATCCAGTAGTAACTCGGGGTATTAAAGCAAGTGAGAAATCTGGCTGTGGTTTATTTCACCTGTTATTTATGTGTTATGAAAAAAATACTGTTTGATAATATAAGAGTAAAAAGGCTGCCCGTGTTATTAATTAACTGGTTCTTATGCATTTAGCTCTGTCATACTTTTAGTCATGCATAGGTGAATCAAAAGGGCTCCTCAAAAGGACTGCATAAACCATAAATACAACACTGACTACAGTCCACTGAAGAGTATGTGTGTCATCTAATCTGAATGGGGGCTTACACAGAAGAAGTGCTTAATGGCTTGTTCCTGCTGTTTTGTGACCATGAGTGCTGGAAATATTTGTAGATGAATGCTGACACTCCTCACAATCTTTTGTGAATTTCTACATTTTAGCAAAATATTAGTAAAAGTAGTAGTTTGGATTTGATATCCCGCTTTATCACTACCCCAAGGAGTCTCAAAGCGGCTAACATTCTCCTTTCCCTTCTTTCCCCACAACAAACACTCTGTGAGGTGAGTGAGGCTGAGAGACTTCAGAGAAGTGTGACTGGCCCAAGGTCACCCAGCAGCTGCATGTGGAGGAGCGGGGAAGCAAACCCGGTTCACGAGATTACGAGTCCACCACTTTTAACCACTACACCACGCTGGCTCTCAAGAAGAAGAGTTTGGATTTGATATCCCACGTTATCACTACCCGAAGGAGTCTCAAAGCGGCTAACATTCTCCTTTCCCTTCCTTCCCCACAACAAACACTCTGTGAGGTGAGTGGGGCTGAGAGACTTCAAAGAAGTGTGACTGGCCCAAGGTCACCCAGCAGCTGCATGTGGAGGAGCGGAGACGCGAACCCGGTTTCCCAGATTACGAGACTACCGCTCTTAACCACTACACCATACTGGCTCTCAGTAAAACATCCTAAAGATAAGAGCTCGTTTATCATTGCCTTGGGAGGCGGTGGGCTCTCTTTCCTTGGAATGATAAGCACTAAGCAGAGGCTAGTGGCCATCACTGGGTATGCAGAAGATGCTAGAATTTGAGCAATGAATTGGACTTGAGGATTTCTGACTATAAGTCTATGTAAGAAAATGCAGATATCATACCCTCCAACATTTCTCTGATGAAAATAGGGACATCCCGTTCTATAATGATAATGTTACTATTTAAGACTCATACATCTTGTTTCCCCAGGCACTCTGGGCGGCTTCCAACATATATAAAAACATAATAAAACATTAAACATTAAAAAACCTTCCCTATACAGTGGTACCTCGGGTTACAGAAGCTTCAGGTTACAGATGCTTCAGGCTATAGACTCCGCTAACCTAGAAATAGTACTTCAGGTTAAGAACTTTGCTTCAGGATGAGAACAGAAATCGTGCTCTGGCGGTGCAGCGGCAGTTTCAGGTTAAGAACAGACCTCCAGAACAAATTAAGTTCTTAACCCGAGGTACCACTGAACAGGATTGCCTTCAGACGGCTTGGGGGTCGGATAACTCCATACCCTCCAACATTTCTCCAATGAAAATAGGTACATCCTAAGGAAAAGTTGGGGACACAGGTGGTGCTGTGGGTTAAACCACAGAGCCTAGGATTTGCCAATCAGAAGGTCGGCGGTTCGACTCCCTGTGACGGGGTGAGCTCCCATTGTTCGGTCCCAGCTCCTGCCAACCTAGCAGTTCGAAATCATGTCAAAGTGCAACTAGATAAATAGGTACCACTCCGGCGGGAAGGTAAACGGCGTTTCCGTGCGCTGCTCTGGTTCGCCAGAAGCAGCTTAGTCATGCTGGCCACATGACCCGGAAGCTGTACGCCGGCTCCCTCGGCCAATAAAGCGAGATGAGCGCCGCAACCCCAGAGTCGGTCAAGACTGGACCTAATGGTCAGGGGTCCCTTTACCTTTACATTTACCTTTAAGGAAAAGTGAGAAATACTGGGTCAAATCACAAACTGACATCTTCTTTAAATCAGGAAAATAGGGACACTTGGAGGGTCTGTAGCTATTAAAAGTGCATAGTGCGGGAGTCTTTCTCACTTGGCCATCCTAGCAGAAAACCAAAACATAATCTTGCATTAAAGCAGCAAAATAAAAAATATTGTAGGAGATGTAGGAGCTATTTCCTTAAGCACATATGATAATGAATTGAAATTATTTTCATGTTTTGTCTCTTGTGCTCAATAAGTAACACTATTAATTTTAATGCTATTTCTCCTTTTAATGCTATTTCTACAAAGCCAGCATGATTAATAGCCCATAAGCACTCTGTTCTTTAGACAGGCAAGACTGACAGCCCTCTGGGTAGAAATCATATGCAGTTTGAAGATGTTATTGTTTTATACTAATGTTATGAGATCCTGCTTCTTTATTTGTGCTTACAGCTGTTAAAATAGCATCAAAATATTCAGTACTTGTGACAAGCTAGGTGAAGAATATTGATTTCAGTTTGGCTTTGGCATCTTTAAAAGCATGGAAGAGTTTCACTGAAAAGCAAAAAGGAGTCTTCAGCTGGCACTGTTGGGAGCTGAAGACCCAAATGAAAATGGTATTTGTATTTTCAGTGTAATGTATATAATGGCAGTGATTTAAGTGGTACATCTGTATGGAAGAATATATATACTATGTATATATATATGTATATGTATATTACCCCATTGTAGGTCTTCTTAATTTAATTTCCCCCCTCCAGGTATATAGGAGATATAATCATTGAACCACATAAGCCTAGTTATTCCATAGTTCTGGGGCACTACTGAAATTCTATTGTCTTTAAATGGCAATCTATGATTACATTAGTACTTTTCGAGAGTCGCAACCTAAAAGCAACATTAGTCAAGCACCCTCAGTTCCTACAGTTCACCTTCAACTTCTCATCTTTATCTTCTGTAGCACTGACTCTTCTGAAGGGGCTGGTGGCTTTCTGCAATCCAGAATGGTGAGTGTTGGCACCTGCAAGTTTAGGAAGCAGTGTGTATCCAGCCTAATGGTCCATCTAACAAAGTGATGTCACCCTTAACTGGCGATGGATTTCCTTCCTAGCTGTGGTCTCAGCCTCCAGCTGCCTGTGACCCATTACCGGATAGGCTGAATATGATATCACACATACTAATCATATACTTCACCACTTCATTAAAAAGTAACTGGCCAGCCCACCCAGCAAAGATCATGTAACCTCCTAACGGAAGTGCTCTTAAAAAGAGATCAGGAACGGTAAAATAATTTAGGAGAGCACAAGGTATTAGAAAATACTTTTGGGGAAGCCAAGATTGCATGGTCTCAAGCTACTAGGGTACAACTGGAATGAAATGGCAAGAAGGAAGACATTAGGGATAAAATTGCCATTGGTGCACCTAGAAACAAAGGAGCAGGTACCAACGCAGTACTGGTGAACTAAGAAAGGCATCCGTTTTGAAAAGGCAGAAGTGCTGCTAGTGGGAGCTTCAGCCCATCATTTGGACAAGTGCATTTGAGTACTTGCTGGCAGGGTTGGGAGCCCCCTGACACATAGAGGCTGGTGGAAGGATTTCCTCTTCATCCAAACCTTCTGCAGCACAGTGGATTGGGGGTTTGGATTGCTCTGTTAGTATTTCTTTATTTTTAATATTTATATCCTGCCCACTAACCAATATCCTCTATGTGGTTTACAAGTAAATAATAAAAACCATAATAATGCAAATGTCTTCAGCCAAGTCTCACGCTCACGCTTTTCAGGAGTTACTAATGGAACTGCTTCTCATGAATGGGTCTCATCTATTTCCGCCTGACCACCCACCATGAGCTCAGCAAGCCTCACTTTTTTATTTGTATAAGAAAAAGCACTGGATTTAATTATATTTTTAAGGAGCCTAGAAGCCATTGGCTGAAAAGAATTTCATCCTCATCTAAATTAAATGCTAAGATTCTGAATAACTTGAAAGGAGAAAGCTTTACTGTGAATTTGAAACTGCCCCCTGTATCCTGATAAAAATGCTTTTTGGTGCTCATGAAATTTAACAGCAATTGCTTACAGCTGCCTAGTTCAGTTTTTATTTAAAGAGCTCAACAGTGGGCTTTAAAAATTATCAGCCTAAAACAGGCTTGATGCATGCCATGTTTACTTGTGAGGATTTCACTTTTCAGGCATACTTTCCATCAATGTTTGGGTGGATGTTCTGTTTGGTTTTCCTTACACTTGGGAAATCTTTACACCTCTTATCATCAATTCTGCTGCCCCTCACATTTTGTCAAGTAGTGGGCACAGCTTTGGATAACAACAACAACAATTTATTTATACCCCACACATCTGGCAGGGTTTCCCTAGTCACTCTGGGTGGCTTCCAACAAAATATTAAAAATACAATAAAACATCAGACATTAAAAACTTCCCTAAACATGGATTATGGCAAGGGGCTCTAATATAGTCCATAATGGCTTTTGTAAGAATATTTTTCCTGAAATATCTGATAAAATATAGCAGAGAAAAGCATGCAATATAGAATTTCAGTTAGAATAAAGATTATATTACGATATCACATTTATATAGCCATGCATAACCCCACAGCTCCTGGTGATTGCTTACTCATGAAATACATGTATATTAATGGTAAACAATAAACCCACAAACTACCAGCCTTACCAGTCTACAGTCTTGTTTGTAATTTCAGTATAATGAGATTCAAGGTCTTCCAAATATTCTTTTATGGGATACTATTCAACAGAAACTGAAGCCCTTTGGTTTCAGCGGCACTTAACTACTTACAACTGTGAACTGGGCAACAGCAGCTATAGAGAATTTATAGTCTTTATTTGCAAACCCCTAAAACTCATGCTCTTCCACAATTTTCTTTGAAAGATAATGATTTACTCTAATACAGTCCAACTGAAGTGTGTCTGAAACACTCAACCCAATATTTCTATCTAGAATATTTACTGTAGATCCTGCCTTTCAAGTTGAATAAAATTCCAAAATGTGTAACAGCGACATTATAATACAAACAATGATTTAAACAAAAATATAATGAAACAAATGAAAATAGCTAAGGCCTAGAACAAACAAAGAAGAATGCTGGAAGGAACTGTGAAACAGGAAAAGCCTCCTTCTCATACTAGGTTTGCAAAAACATGTTGTGGCTGTAAATTTTACTTGTGCTAATCTAGATTGCTACATGTGATGCCATCCTACTGTTTTATTTTGTATTGTTTCCTGGGGGAACAATATTTGAATGGTTGATTATGAGACTTATTTAACTATTCTTTAACTATTCTTACTGGCAGTGCTATTTTTCTAGAAAAAGAGGTGCCAGAACTCACCATGAACACTTCCCTTGTTCTCTTAGAATGGCAATGGCGCCCACCTGAGAGGTGTCAGAACTGGGGGGAAAGCCCTGCTTACTGAGGAATCCTTGGAGGGCTTGTACTTTGAGAGGGGTATTTTCTTTCTTGAAATATACATATTTTTAAATCTGAAGAAACAGGAAACTCTTCTGGTTTAATTTTTGCTTTGGATGGGTTCATAGAGCTATTGCTAGAGCTATTTATATTAACATACTGTTAAACTTGCCACTGTCCAAGCCCATCTGTTGAGAAGAACTATTGGCTTGGAGAAATCTAAATCCCTACACTTCAGCAACCTGATCCCCAGAGAGGCTGCGTGAAAGCCTCTCATCTAACTTCCTTATAAAACACAGAAGGGAGCCCTTGAGCAGAGCTGATGATAAAGGCTGTAGCCAGTTCAACTATAGAATATTTTCACAGTCCTGTGCTGGTTCCCACAACTATAAACTTACGACAGCAGTTCTTACCATTGTTGCTTCATAGAAACCAACTAACCAGGTTCTTAAGCATTTGGAGAGTCTTTGGGAGTCATCCCAACTGTCAGATTATCAGGTAAGCCTCCTAACAACTGAACTGCAAGTAAATAAAACGTTCAGAAGTGGAGATTATAGTTCCCAGGCCTATATTTTTTTTCTCTTGACTTCACTGCCTAATCCTAAAGAAAATGGAGAAAGAAAGAAAATCCATTCTTTGAAATGATCATACCCAAGAAGTAAACTAGACCAGAAATGGCAGGTGTGTGAATGTTGTTGTTTTAAACAACCCTGAAATGCAGCGATAGAATTCACTATATCTTTTCTCCAAAAAGGTTGGAAAGCAACTGGGAGGCAACTGGGAGGCATGCTGCTCTAGTCAGATTTTTAGGCCTGGCTCCTGAGATTGCCATGCCCTGTCTCGTTTGGCATGGGAGGATTTCTGGTCACATCCTTATCAGGAAACGTGTGGTAGCCATTTCCAACTTTACAACACATGGTCCTCTATTTGAAGGGCTATCCAGTCCAAATCTAGTTTGACGATAAAGAACTGTAAAAATTGCAGAGCAGGTTCCTTGAATCTGCCAGTCAACAAGACCTGAGCAGCAGACTGCACAGGTACACATGTCATCTGGTTACAATCTGCTTGACTATGGTGAAATGTATTTCATTTATAGTTAAACTTTTTTATTTTTAATAGCGCCTTTTTGTTGTTTTGGCTTATTGAATACAACATGACGATGAAAAGCATTATTTCTACATTTGCAATTTCTACCTTTGCAACTACCTTCATGCAAATCAATGTCTTCTTTTGACTTCTTTTTTGGTGATGAGATGACTCCCTTACATAAATATCAGGAACACAGTGTTAGAATTCCTGCTCCATGATTGCAGTCATGGGATTTTTCTCTTTCACGTGACGGTATATGTTTTGACTTCCCAGAGGGGGAAGAGACGGAGACAGGATGTTAGTGTTACTGTGTTCTGTGAAGTGGGACTATTGTCCTTTGTTCTCTCTCTTTGCTGTCTGATGCTAGAGAGAGGGAGCCATGTTGCCATGCTGAGTTGCTGAGGTCTGTTACGCAACTGCGCAAACTCTGCGGATCCCTAAGTGTGCTGGTGTCGGTTGGCATCGGTCGCTGTGATGTTCGGGCTGAAGAAAGCTTTTGAAGCTCCCGAACGATCGACCAGGAGGGAGGGAACATGCCAGTTGGGCATGTGTCTCTACCAGAGTCCTACTCTAGCGTAGGCTGAGCTCCTGACACACAGGTGGCGTTGTGGTCTAAACCACTGAGCCTCTTGGGCTTGCCGAATGGAAGGTCGGCAGTTCGAATCTGTGCGACAGGGTGAGCTCCTGTTGCTATGGCCCAGCTTCTGCCAACCTAGCAGTTCAAAAGCAAAGCTTACATAAATAATATAGTTCTCAGAATGCATTGAATGTGCATTATACAGGGTTGTATCCAGCACAGCATTCTGTTAACGCTCCATCAGCAAAAGGACTTCTGCTTTCACAACACAACGTTCTCACCCTCTCCTCCTCCCTGCACCACTCCCAAATTTGTTCTAGAGGTTCTTCCAAGCCTCTGTGGCAGATCTGGGGGGGGGGGGTGAGCTGCACACGGGGGGGGGGGGAGTCCCATTGTGCAAGTGGAAATGTTTGTGCTAACCAAATGTGGCGGGTGAGTATGAGAATCAGCCACAGTGATTATTTTGGAGGGGAAAGATACTACAGTGGTACCTTGGGTTACATACGCTTCAAGTTACATACGCTTCAGGTTACACACTCCACTAACCCAGAAATAGTGCTTCAGGTTAAGAACTTTGCTTCAGGATGAGAACAGAAATCGTGCTCCGGCGGCGTGGTGGCAGCAGGAGGCCCCATCAGCTAAAGTGGTGCTTCAGGTTAAGAACAGTTTTAGGTTAAGAACGGACCTCCGGAACGAATTAAGTACTTAACCAGAGGTACCACTGTACAGCCAATAGTCAGAGGTCATGAGTAGATGCACTAGTTGCATATTTCACTGGATCCTGGCCTACAAGGATAAAATTTATTCAATTCAATTCATTTAGAAATTAATTGAAAATAAAAATGCTAGCCATTAGATGCAAAAGCTATGTTACATTCCTCTGACCTCCGCCAGAAGTCGAAGAACCTGGGCAATCTTCTTATGTATTAATAACTATGAACAGGAGAAAAGCAGACATTTGTCACTAACAAAAGAAATACCTCACAAAGCAGAAATAAATTAATAGCGTATGTTCTAATTTTCTCTTCTTGTACAAATTAATTCAGCCTACATATTTATAAATGTTTTATATCAAAAACCAAATGTTATGTTTTGTTCCATTTGCTGAATAGCAAAGAATAGTTTTTGTGAGACATGACACAGAGGAAACCTGGGGAGGCAGAGAGAAGAAAATAACCAAGCAAACTCTGGAGAAAACTTGATGTTGAAGGAATGGCTTTTAATGGTATTGTTTGTTGTGGTGGTAGCTTATTGTAGAAATAAAGCACGATCATCTAAAGCATTATTTTTAATGCCTAGGATATGGAAACAGACACACTCAGTAAATCCAAGTATGTAATAGCCATATTTTTCTTTGGTTATATACACAAAGCTGTATTAAAAATTTAAATGTGATTTTATGTTCAGTTAGTTCACAGACCAAGCTAGAAAAACATTTGACCATCTAGGACAAAGCATTTTATATAGTGGGAGGCAGTGGAAGACAGGAGTGCCTGGCGTGCTCTGATCCATGGGGTCACACGACTAAACGACTAAACAACAACAACAACAACGTGAATTAAATTTTTGTATTCTACAAATTCATTGCACATCTGCCTGCTAAATATCTTATCAGTTCTGATTACACAGAAATGAAGCCACCCTATATATATTGATATATAGTGATACCTGGGGTTAAGAACTTAATTTGTTCTGGCGGTCCGTTCTTAACCTGAAACTGTTCTTAACCTGAAGCACCACTTTAGCTAATGGGGCCTCCCGCTGCCGCCGCACGATTTCTGTTCTCATCCTGAAGCAAAGTTCTTAACCCGAGGTACTATTTCTGAGTTAACGGAGTCTGTAACCTGAAGCGTCTGTAACCTGAACCGTATGTAACCCGAGGTACCACTGTACTTTACTATCCTGGACTTGGTGCATTTTTTTAAAAAATGCAGCTTTATTCCATGTTTTTTTTATTAATTTGAAGGTATAAGTATTTGTATAGGTGAAGCACACTATTTGTTTATTAGATTGTTTAAAACTGTCCTTTCATGTACGATCCCAAGGCAACTTACAAATATATAAAATGAAAGCAATTAAGACTCATTAAAATTGCACACAAATACCCTCACAGCAATAACAGAACACAGTGAAATATCCAATTCCAATTCATTAATTATATTTATTATTTGCTATATTGCTCTGGTATCTATGCTAAAAGAGGGGGGAAAGTGTCAGAAACCCCACTCATTGGAGCCTTGTACCTATTTCCCCAGCTGTGTGCATCACACAATCACAGGAACCCAGCGCTTCATAATCCAGCCACCACATAACTGCACTTTGGTATTTTGCCAACAACTTAATGGAAAAAACAAAAGCAGATGGCCACACCATCAGTTACTCTGAACAAGGCTCAGTAGCTAGTCAGCCTAGGAATACATGTTCTGTACAACCTCAATTCATATTTGTTGGCTGAGGTAAAAAACCACTTCTTGCTCCACCTTTTCTTGAAGGAGCCACTAACTTTGTGAAGCCTTGGATTCAGGTCTTGTGTTTGAATCACTTCTGCTGATTATCTGATTGTATCTAGACGCTGGCTCAAGACATTTTGCTACCTGAGGTAGGACAAAATGAGGTAGGACAAAATAGTGCTCCTATTCCATGGACAGAAATCTGATTGGACTAGCAGCTGGATATTATTTAAACACTGGTGATAGGACAACATTCTACACCATATTGAGTGCAGTAGGCCTGCTTAGGAGGCACTTGGCAGACTAGCATAGAAGATTCAGGGAAAATAGTGGGTGACTGCGGCTGCCCTCTGGCACCTGCTGCCTGAGGCAGCTATCTCACTTTGCCTAATAGCAGGACTGGCCCTGCTTGTTTACCTGTGTTGATCAGATCTTTAACTGCTGAGTTCTGGGTCAGATATACATACATTTGTCTAGAACAATTGTCACCTCTGGTTTGAACCTCAAAATCTCTTATTAATATCACAAGTATGATATGGCATGTTATGTAATCATCTATATATATACAGTGGTACCTCTGGTTGCAAATGGGATCCATTCTGGAGGCCCGTTCGCAGCCTGAAAAGTGTGCAACCTGGAGCGCCGTATCAGCGCAGGTGCGCGGCATGATTTAGCGCTTCTGCGCATGCGCAAGCGGCGAAACCCAGAAGTAACCCTTTCTGGTACTTCCGGGTCGCCGCGGGATACAACCTGAAAAGACGTAACCTGAAGTGTCCATAACATGAGGTATGACTGTATTGTAGGCGAAGAAGAGATAGAGGTTGTTGCCCAAACAATTCTGAATCCTCTGTTACTTGTTAGAGTCATTGTTTCTCCCTTTCTCAGGATTCCTAAACCTTTGCTTCCATTTGCCCTTTTTTCTGCCTGCACTATTGTACAGTGCAGACAATTGCTGACTTGACGCTAATTGTGATTAACAAATTGGAAGTCAGGCATAGAAGTGCAGTAAAAGAGTTTATCAGCAGTTAGCTGCAGTTATGGGTAAGAAGGATTTCCCCTAAACTTGTCATGTGGGCATTTACTCCTGGCGAGAGTGGGAGTGCAGGTTCCTGGCTCCCAGTTTGCAAATTCAAATTTGGAGTGTTACAATATTCTTCAGGCCATTGTTGAAGTTCCAAGAACAAGAAGCAGCCAACCTTGCCAAGGTCATTTCAGTCAAAGGAGCTGTTGAATTCAGCTATTTTGTAAATCCAAAATTATTTCAGGGAATTCAGATAATGGAACACTCCGCTGTATATTACAGCAAAAAACTTGAATCTATTGTTCGTGCTGTCTTTAAAAGACAATTAAAGAGGCACATTATCAATATGTCGAATATTGTTAAGATGATCAGCTCTGCTATTTTCTAAGAGAACTATCTAAATTGTTCAGCAGTCTTTACTGCAAAAAGTTGAAGAATGCAAAACATTGTAGAATAATAGGTAATTTATTCTAAGGTAATGACTGCAATATAGCTGAAATCTGTGCTAATAGAGTAAAAAGGCTCCCAGCTATTTCTGCTATAAACAGCAGTCAAGTAATTTTCATTTTTCTTCCCTACAGTAAAATACTACTTTAAAATCAATGCTAAAATGTTTGCTACTAATTTCTGAAGTGCAAAAATTACTACCTGTAAACAGAATGTACTGGCAAATAAAAGAAAGAAGCAGTTTTCACAAATGGCATTCCTCCTACTTTTCAAATTGCAGATGGGGAAAACACAACAGCACTGGAGTATGTACAGGCCTTATTGTCTACAATTTTTTTTAAAAAAAACAATACTCTTTAGTGGTACCAGGTGAATATATAAGAAATGAAAATGTGGAGTCATATTTGAATAGATAAATATCTATAAGGACATGGCAGGTGTTTATACAATATACTGGAGTGTAGGTACCCAACGAAATTGCTAAACAAGAGGATCAGGGCCCACAAAAGAGAGGACTTTCCATTGCTCATAACTGACTTGTGGAATTTGCGGCCACAAGATGAAGTGATGGTAATGAAATAATGGGTCACAGAATCACAGAGCCTGAAGGGATCTCAACAGCTATCTAGTCCACCCCTCTTTTGATGCAGGAAACCACTGCCGTAGCATCAGTGAGAGAAGTGCTGAGCACAGAGCTTGCCAAATGTCATTTGGAAAGTGCTTCCAAAGCACTTAACAATCAGGCATTTGGGAAGTGCTGCACAACTGGCAGCAGCTGCCAAGCCCCATTTGGCCAGACCTCACCTTTGTCTGCCTCACGCTTAATGCCATGTCTGATGACAGGTGTAGGGTAGGTGGCCGTGATTTGGCCAGCATGGCTGTGCAGACCAGATGGGGAGCGTTGGCATTAGGCTTGTGGGTCAGAGGTTCACCACCTCAATCGAAGGAGTTCTAGTGACCATGTATACAATAAATTCTGCTGTGAGAGCAGCATGAGTGCTCAGTCAGCCAATGTATTTCTGTGATGGTGCTTGTGTGGCAGTAGGCATAGGATGAACTGCCCACCAGTTGGTTGGTACCATGAGGAGCTATTTCTCTTCCCTGCCGGTTTCCAAACTTGTATGCTAAGACAAGTCTTTCTCTGCACAGTTCTAAAACCGGCAGAGTTGGCTAATGCTGCTAGATGCTTATCTTCTGCTGTAGGGTCTTTGCTGGAGTTTGCCTGCCTACTATATAGACGGAAAGTTGTGTGGGGTTTGAGGTGGGTGGGCCCACCTCCTCAGGTAAAGAGGAGATTGCTTGCCTGGGCCTGGAAGAAGGGGCTTTTCACCATTGCTAGCTGTCCTCCACTTAAGGAGAGAACTTCTGATCTTGTAAATTGTTAACAATTATCCATAAATTCTTCACAATTATCCATAACTTCTTTGTAGATCCACTATTATGTGGGAGAAAGCTAGTCTCTGTATGTTGAGACATGTGGGAACTAACATTTAAGTGATCAGTTCTGTAGATATAATTAGATCAAAGGAGATCTAGAGGGATGAATTTTGATATTCCTGTCAGATTAAGAAAGGTGATTGTAAGTTAGGAGGATCAAATATGTAAATTCAAAATGTGAATAGCTTTCTTAACAATTAATACAACAGAGATCTCCTGCCTGTTAAATATCACATTGTCTTTTTATGAATGAGTGTTGATATTTTCCACATATATGTTTCTAGGCCTTACTAGTCACTATGTAAGGCTAGCATTCCGTCTATTTTGTTAAAGATATATCTGTCTTGTTGGGTCTTGACAGCCCTATCATGTCAACCCCCTGTAGCAGCATAGAGTTTTTCAGCAGGGGGAAGAAAAAGTAAAAACTATGCTTCCAGTGGGCATATTTCACTATTGCCGATCCTGAGGGATGATTTGTTATTCCTGTCAGATCAAAGAAAGAGATAAGAGAAGAAAATAACATCTAAAAACTTGAACCCAGAAATGAGGGCGACGGCAAAAACGTCAAGACCAAAACATTATGATGCCACTTAAAATAATTTAAATATGCTGGATATCAAACACTTTCAAAAGAAATAAATGTTGCATAGGCCATATGCTCTGCTAGCTGACAGGAGAACTAGTTTTTAAGGTTTAGGAATTGGTCATAGAAACCAACTGTCAAATGCTATTCATTTACTGATTTTTTTTTCCAATTGGCCATGTGTGTTGTCAGTAAGATGAGGTCTTTTGACAGGCAACTGCTTGAAATATGACACATATGTCACTAGGAAGTTCTTCTGCAAAGGCCCATTTAAAGATATGGAAGCTGTGCAAAGGCATGCTCATTTCATTGTGGGCTTGTGCAGGAGAACTGCCTGGTCAGTTGTGTCATGAACTTATCTGTGCCTGGTTTTGTGCAAACTTACACTTTTGGCTCCAGATAGCTATTTTGACTGAATCTGCACCATACCATGTTTTGAAATTGTACAGCACAGGCTTGTAATATGTAGAATTGAATATGAATAAGACGGCCCAGAGGTATAATACAAAGAGCAATTGTCCAATATAACCCTTCACTAGCTTTTAAAAACATTACTAAGGATAAACAGACTGCATCTAACAAACAGAGATGAGGGGTTGGCAAATATTTGAAATAAGAATAAGTAAATAAAATAAACAATGTACTTGAAATACTGACTTCTTGTAAGTGTACACAAAAAGTCTGTTTTCAATGTTGCGTCTGACAAATTTAATTACATTTGGAGATCAAACCAACTAGTGCCATTTAGCCTCTCTAATTTTAACTTGTGCAGAAGTAATAAACCATTACTTATGTATTCACATCACTGTGTTAAATTAGTTTTGTGTAAACAAACGTCATGTCTGGTTTTTCTAGAAAAACACATACCACAATTTGTAGGAACGGTATTGTAGGAACAGGCATAACGTTTGCAAAAGTGACCCAATTTCTTGAAGCCCAGTTTGTAAAAACTGGGTTTTAAAGAACAGGTACACAGGAAAACAGCAAATATAAGCAAATATTCAGCGTGCCTCATGCTATTTTATATTCAACAGGACACCCAAAATCATTTGAACACAAATAAACAATCAACCTTGATATCTGCAGAGGGTCACATTTCTATATGTGAGAGGGTGAAAAGCACATGACAAAAAATATCTTTTTTTAAGCTGTAAGGTATTGATAATCAAATGAAATAATAGGAAAAACATATAGAAATGGGTTTTGGAGGGATAATAAGTTTTAAATGCCTTTGTTCTATGAATGAGTTCCCTTAACACAAGTCTTGGAAGACAGCTAAAAAAAGTCTGGAATAATAGGTTTGGATTATGATGTACACCAACAGTAAAGACAATTCCAAATAACATCTAGAGTCCAATATAACTGCTGTTTACATATTAAAAAGAGATACAGGCTTTGTACCAGGGATGTTCTGTCATGTTTCTCCACGGGAGAAGGCTGTCATGGTAAAGTTCATTATCAATTACTGCTTTACAAGTGCAAGATGAGTTAAGCTGTCATAATTTTCTCAGCTAGAGATCCTGTGCTGTCAAAGAATGTCAATTTTTAATCTGACACAAGGAAGAAAATTATCTCTTATTCTGACCTCTAATTTCTTGACATTTTAATGCAATAATTGCTGTGGTTAGTGCTGCAACCATGATTTCACCTGTCAAGGAAGAATGAATCAATATCCTTGAGCTGTTCATTAAATTTCTAGATTTTGCTTTACTAAATTTCTCCATTTTTGAGGGTGGAAAGAAAAGAAACCATTGATAGGCATGCCTGAAAATGTGATATGCCGAAACTACACCTTGCAACATTTTCCATTTGTTTTCACACTGACAATTGTTCCCTCCCCCCCACCAAAAATAAATAAATAAAATCGCACTACACTATGAATAAAGGTTTGACACTAGCAGAAGTTACTTTGTTTGGACTGAGCTCTGCATTTGGAATATGGTGCAAATCCTAATGAAAAGAAGGATAAACGTTAATCTGGCCTATCAGAGATCTCTGCATGTATAGTAGGGATGGGCATACTCATGAAAGCTTCTTTCCAGCTCTGTATGAGGAACAGACAAAGTTGTGTCCCATCCCATTTCTCTGTGGATTTTAAAGGGGAAATTATAAAAAAAACCATAGAGGAATGCATACTGTCTTGAAATCAAAGGGCAGCCATTCTAGGAAGGACACTCTGCTTCAGAGCTCGCCCTCCCAGAACAATTACTTGAATGGGGCAGTGGTGTAGCTAACAGAATGGACACTGGTGTAGCTAAGAGATTTGATCCATTGCTTCTTCTAATACAGTGCTATGTATACAGTGGATGCTCGGGTTGTGAACATGATCCATGCGGAATGCAACTTCGCAACCCGCAGCGTTCCCAACCCGCGTCTGCGCACACACGGGTTGCGATTCGGCGCTTCTGCGCATGCGCGACCGCCGAAACCCGGAAGTAACCCATTCTGGTTCTTCCGGGTTTTGGCGGTCCGCAACCTGAAGCGTCTGTAACCAGAGGTATGACTATATGTTTAAAACCCTATTAAAACTAGTAAAGTATTTAAAAACAAGCATAAGCACAATATTCTTGTAGGTGTGTCTGAATTGCTTTCACTTCTTTGTAGCTTTCCCTCAACCAAATAATATGGGACTTGAACAAAAGCACAAGGTTTTATAGTTATTACCTGTCCCAAAAGCAATGCAACACATGTACAGCTATTGCATCTTAATATGTTTTCACCAAACCTTAGTAAATTGCATAAACAGTCGTACCTCGGAAGTCAAACAGAATCTGTTCCAGAAGTCCGTTCAACTTCTGAAACATTTGAAAACCAAAGCGCAGCTTCTGATTTGCTGCCGGAAGCTGCTGCAGTCAAGCGGAAGCTGTGAAAGTCCCATTGAACGTTTGGCGTCCAAAAGAACGTTCGAAAACCAGAACTCTCACTTCTGGTTTTTTATCATTCTGGAGGTGGAACGTTTGACTCCCAAGGTGTTCGGGAGCTGAGGTACGACTGTAGCTGCAAATGGAATAACAAACGGCTTGCAAGAATATATCTACAATTCCATGTTTCGTCCATTTTCAAAATGGCCCAGTATACCTGAAGGAGCGTCTTCACCCCCATCGTTCTGCCCGGACACTGAGGTCCAGTGCCGAGGGCCTTCTGGTGGTTCTCTCACAGGGAACCAGGCAGAGGGCCTTCTCGGTAGTGGCACGTGCCCTGTGGAATGCCCTCCCCTCGGATGTCCAAGAAATAAAGAACTACCTGACTATTAGAAGACATCTGAAGGCAGTCCTGTTTAGGGAAGCTTTTAATATGTGATGAATTTTAATATTCTGCTGGAAGCCACCCAGAGTGGCTGGGGAAATCCAGCCAAATGGGCGGGGTATAAATAACAAATAAAATCAAGGCATCCTTAAAGATTAAACAGACCTATGCACTTTCCCTTGCACATGCAAAGGTGTGTTTGTGATAAGAGAATGTGAATAAGATAATAGTGGCCGACATCACAGTGCTGTTGTGGGTATTATTAAATGTTGTGAACTACATGCATTTTTTAAAAAAGGATTTCCTATTATTCTTATAATTATTATTGTATTTATTTATTTCTTAAATTTTTATCCTTCATCCAAGAATCAGAGGGCGGTATACATTATAAAAGCACAAAAATAAATAACAAATGAAACCATAACCCTCCAGTTTAAAAGGCCATAGACTGTATAAATAGTCAAAGGCCTGGGAGAAGAGGAATGTTTTTACCTGGTGCCTAAAGATATGTAACAAAGGTGTCAGGTGAGCCCCACTGGAATAGCATGCCACAAGCAAGGAGCCACTGCAGAAAATGCCTGTTCCTGTGTTGCCGCCCTCCCAACCTCTCACAGAGGAGGCAGACAAAGAAGAGATGATGATCTCAGGCTCAGGGTCTGTTCATATAGGGAGAAGGCGGCCCTTGAGATATTGCAGTCCTGAGCCATTTAAGGCTTGATAGGTCAAAACCAGTGTTTGAATTTGGCCCAGAAATTAATTGGCAGCCTGTGCACTTCGGCCAGAGTTCGTGTTATATGCTCAAACTGTCTTGCCCCAGAGAGTAACTTGGCCACTGAATTCTCTCCACATGCTTTAAACTACAACTCCTATCAGCCAGAGTAAGTATGGTCAAATGTACATATGCAGGGCGCCAGTTCCCGTGCAACCCTTTACTATTATTCAAATTTCTTGGATTATATTAGTACCCAGATTATTAATGATGTAATATTGTGAATGGAACAAAAAGCTTTAAATACAAATGAAAGAGAAAGCAGTCTTCCTACAGTTCTCTAAATGGAATAAAATCAGCTCATATTACTATGAAGGGGGTTTCTAATATCAAATGATGTATCAAACCACATATAAACTTTACTGATATCCTAAAAGCATTTATAATGTAAGGAATATATTTGCAAAGGTTGCAATTAAGCAAGATATAAGTTTTCAGTTTTTAAAATTCAATCAAAAAATGCCACAAGTATTCTATTGCTTGGCAATGTATAAATTATTACTTGTTTTGCATACAACAGATGGCAGATATCATGGGGCAAGGAAGCTTGTGTATGCAGCTTCACCACAGCAACACTCATCTTGCAGCTGTTGCATCTTCACACTTTTCAACCAAATTGAATCTTTCAGAGAACGCTTTAATACTCATAGCTGTAATCTTTTAATAATTATTTTATTATGATGGGCTGACAAGACTGGAAACAAAACATGGAAGAATAAGGTGTGCCCTGTATAAACCAAATACCTTTAAAAAAAATCCCGTATGAGGCAAACACTCAAGTAACTAACACAAAAGAAAGAAAATGAAATCCTTTTGCTACTTTGGGGGTATTGTTTTGTTCTTTAAACATTTCATTTGTTAACAAATAAAATAATCTCATTTGAGATTATGAATATTATAGGCATATTTATGAATGGATAGGGAGTTTAGCTCTTTTACTCGGTAATTCATTAGATACCCATATGTTCATATAGTCAGTATATACATCATATATAATTTTAGTGAATTGTTCTGTATAGTTTAGGTTGCAATCCTATACACAACTATCTAGATGTAAGACCCTGTAAGCTTACTGCATAGGATGGTGCTGTCAGTTTAACTTGTTCATTAATTAAATGCACTGACCAAAATCCAAAGAAGTACTTAGACTGCCTGCAGAGTTCATTCAGGCTTTGAAATGATTTGGGGGATAATTTTTAAAAGACTGCCTCAAAGCGGATTCAAGTTTCTAAGCTATTCCCACACCCACCTTATTCAAGATGGAGACAGATTCCCAGTTTCCCCTGTTCATCTCCAAGTCAACTCTCCCTTAACTAACCCATCACCCAGTTTAGCTACTAGAAGTCAGTTTAGGCATATTCAAAGGCCCTAAGGTACATACAATGCAAGCCTCTGTTCCATATCATAAACATTTTGGAAATGTATGCTATGAAACAAGGGATTTTGTAAAATAGATACAGTCCAAGGAACATCCGAAATAATTTCCATGATTCTTTGTACCTTGATCATTAATCTATTCCATTCATTTCTGATTAGTGTTTACAGAATTTGATATGGTTGGCCTGTTCTTCGGAAGAATAAAAAATATCCTATGCTCCAAATGAAGAATGCAATATATGGAGGCATTTTGCAATGAAACTTAGTAGCACGTAAACAGGGAGCCAGAGTTACCTACCTCCCTGAGCACAGGATCAGTGATACTGTCAAGGTTTACAGAACCTTCATATGTCAGGTAGTGGAAAACATTAAGTGCTCGTACTGCTTCCGGTCCTCGTTGCTTGTAGCCAAATATAAGATCAATCCACTGATGAAGCTGGCAGGATACAAATTCACTTTCCAAAGCCTGGTAATAAAATTGGGAGGATGAAAGAAATTTTGTTTCTCAGCTTTTATATTCATTCATTCGGCATTTCATCATTTTATTCAAAAAAAGGAAATGGAATATTATGATGGTCTTCTCCACGGTGGCCCCCAAGTCATGGAACTTTCTCCCAAGAAATGTTCACCTGGTGCTGTTGTTATTATTATTTATACTACAGGGGAAGACCATCCTGTTCTCTTGAGCTTTTAAAGTTATTTAATTACATTTAGGCTATTTGCATGTTTATTTGTTTTTATGGATTACTGTCATTGCGTTTCTGGTATCTTTTGTATTGCTGCTGTTGAGATCTTGGTGAGAAGCCATGACAACAAGGAAATAAATAAAAAAAGGAAAAAAATAAGTAATGTTGGAACACACTTTTGTTTTCTTTTAAGATTTATATACCCCCTTTACTGAGAGTGTTTTAAGGCAACAAAGAGTAAAACCAAACTATAGAAGCAGCATAATAAAACATACACACAAAACAGAGTATTATTGGTATGATACATTCTGTTGGTACTGTTACAGGGTTTCTACAGGAAGTTTATTTTAAGCATTTATTAAATACCTCTGTATTTACAAAAAATAAACTATTCCATGCCTATTTGTTATTTAATGGATTTCTAACCTGTCTATTTTTAAAATTAAAAAGGCAGCAATTGTATGTTTATCCTATCATTTAGGGATGTGGTTTCTTACTTTTCCATAAAATCCCACAAAAGAAGCAAACACCATGTCCTAGTCATCCATTTAATTTGCATTAACATATTAGAATATTTGTCAAAACCAGCCAGCTGAATCAATGGGTCTAAATCAGCTTAAAACCTACTATGTCAGATTAACTAGGTTGTAGATCAAGCTGTAAGATTGTGGCTCTTTTGTTCCAGTAGCAGATTAAAATTTTCCATTTGTGTTGCTCCAAACTGGCAACATGCAGTCTTTCTGCTCTTAAAGACAGGGATTGTGTATGTAAACCAAGCAGTGCTTTATTATACGGTCAATCTTTAAACTTTTATATAGAATTTTAAACAGTACCAATATTATCCAGTTATGAATATCACAACAGAGAACTTAGGTGCACAGTGGACAGCAAGATTTTGAATTCTTATGTTTTATTCCTGCCTCAGCCATTTTTTTCCAATATTTGAAACATTTTATTAACTATTCTATACATAGAACATGAACTTACTGAGGCTTCAAATGGAAATTATTTAGAACACTTCAATAAAATTGCCTTAGGTCCAGCTTATCAGTGGAAATATAACTTCCAGTGTTCTATTTAAATTCAAAGCTGGGTGAATTTATCTTTCAATACCTTTTGAAAATAATGGTACCAACTAAAGAAAAAAACAGTTAAAAGAATTGTATTCTTAAAGTAGCTCCCACAGGCCAAAAACTTACAGAAAGCTCTTAAAACATTAACAGTGCTATCTTCCACGTCTACGCAAAAGTAAGTTTCACTGAGTTCAACTAAATTTACTGCCAGGCAAGTGTGTGGGAAACATTAAGCCCTCCAGATGTTGCTTAACTATAATTCCCATCATCCCTGACTTTTGGCCATGCTTGACTGGGGCTGATGGGATTTGTAGCAACAACTGGACGGTTCCCCATTCCTGGTGTACATAAGTGAAGTCCAAGGCATAGTGGGATGCACATTAAATGAACATGTATAGACTTCTGAAAGGCTGCGGTCTTACACTAGGGATGGCTAGCCATACTACAACCAGAGAAACACAGATTGCTCCCTCTCATGTCCTTGCTGTGGGGTACAGTGAGCCAACACGCTGCCTTTCCCAAGGTGGAATTATATAAGCCTTGTGGCAATTTATCAACTAAGCAGAAAATGAGCTAAACATCCTGGATTTGAGTGAGAAGTGGAGGCACCCATAGGCTGCCAAGAAAAGAAAAGAACAGAACAGAAATCGTGCTCCGGTGGCGCGGCAACAGCAGGAGGCCCCATTAGCTAAAGTTGTGCTTCAGGTTAAGAACAGTTTCAGGTTAAGAATGGACCTCCAGAATGAATTAAGTTCTTAATCCGAGGTACCACTGTATATTCATTCTGGATGCCTTTGGATGGGGATTTTATACTGTACAATCCTTTCAATTTGTGGCAATTTTAGTTAAACCATGCAATACAGGTACACTATTGCTAACAGAAAAATACTGGGAAAGGGACCGTCTAACTTGCATAGACCCAGCTGTGCAGCCAAAATTAAATTAACATAGGATTAAGGAAGGGACATGGTTCCCATTGCCTCCTCCAAGTACACCCATGGATTTCATAGTCTATGGGGAGCCAGTGTGGTATAATGGTTACAGTGTCGTACTGAGATCACAGAGACAGGGTTCAAACCTCCACTCAGCCACAAAGCTTACTGGCTTACCATCTCTCAGTCTGACTTACAGCTTTGTGAAGACAAAGTAGTGGGGACTGAATGCTGCCCTGAGGAAAGGCAGGATAAGAATATAATACATAAATAAACAAATAGCTGTTTGGGGCAAATTGGGGGGAAGGTAATTTGCTGAAATGTGGGCACCAGCTTTTGTGCTGGTGTAATATATCTGCAAATGTGTGAAAGCTGTATCCCTGTTCCCCCAAGCAACATAGAAACCAAGTAAACAGGGGGTTTTTTAATCTAAAAGTATAATTTGTGTTATATGTTTCACTCAGCGTTATAATTTGTAATGCACTACAATGTTTTGTGCTTAATAATCAAAATATTATTATAGTTAATCTTGGATTGTGGCAGATCGCCTCTTCAAATTACAGAATGCTTATTATACAGGCTGTGCTCTCTTTTTCCATGCTACAGTTTTCTGCCTCAATTTAACATGCTTGGCTTGTTGGCTGAATGCGTTCTATTTTTGGCTCTCAGGACCACCACAAGTCTGCTGGGATCAAAAAGCTCAGCAAGACTACGAAGTCACATCTGTGGAAAGCTTTTTTCCTGTTTTTGTAAACTGGTAGATTATGATTGATGAACCTAGCATTAGGGTAATGTTAGCAGGGACACTTACGGCTTCTGTCCTCTGTGACATCACTGAGGTCAGACCATAATCATGTTAGCATTGAACACAATGCTTTATTAATGTTTCATGGGTATGTCAGTAGTAATCAGTCTAGCTTGCTATGGATAAATTAAACTGGGCCAACAATCACTGATGTATAAATTGAATGCTCTTAAAATCTACTGAAACATCTCCTAAAAGTTACCAGACTTAATCACTTCCCCAGTCTTTCTAATGAGACCAATTTTCACAGGAATTTCTTTCAATGAAAGGCTATTTCTCTCTCAGAGCATATATTTATAAAACACAGAATATCCTCCCACTTCCTTGCCAGTAAAATGCCAGATACCTGTTTAAGCCTGAATTAGATGGGTGTAATTTATCATCTAGTGACTACAGTGTTTCTATTATATAAAACTTCTATGAATGTATAAACAGGTTGAAGATAAAGATTTACAGACTGATTAATTTATGAATGGGGTACTGAGTCAATAATCATCAACATGTGCTATATTTTACATGCAATGGTCTGCAAAATCACAAAGGTCCCAAATGAATATTTCAAATGGCTTGGGAAACATTGGATTGTGTGCACTATACCTTTTTATGTTCTGTATTTAGTAATGGTACTTAAATTATACCTATTTCCCCCTAGGTCTGTTATCAACATTTCAGCTCATAACAGAAAAGTAATGAAATTTATAATAAGTAACTCTACAGTTAAATTCATTTCATTTGTACCTTCTCCCTCTTTAAAATGGATTTCATGTGACTTTTATTGCATTATTGTTAGGTCAAGCATACAAAGCACCACGGATAGATTGTATCTGACAACAACAGTTGCTATTATTATTTGCAACAATGACTGTTGTTGTTAGCAGGGGGATGTGAATGTTTTGCATTTAAAGCATTTCAAGTCAGTTGAAATATGAACTTCTCTAGTATGAAAACCCAGGACATCCAAGGGAAAGAAAAGAACAATAAGATGTTTTTACATGTGATTTTTTTTTTTATCCCTGTCTGTACCTGTACTGGAATTGAAATTGCTTTTCTTTCTTTCGTTTTTATGCTATGGGATGTTTAATGGGAAGCGATTCATGGATGCTAATCACTGCACTGTGAAACTAGGCTTGCCTCAATAATGCAATTATTTTATCTTGGGAGGGGGGAAGATAGGTATTAACAAAATGAACAGTATCCATCGGCTGGGTGAGGACTGCAGGGCCTGCTCCCTTCCAGGGCCTTTTCCAACTGGCCCAGGGGGCGTGGCCCAGGCCCTCTCTCCCGGCTATAAAGGGACTCCTGCTGCAGGAAAGCCTCGGACCATCGGCTGGGTGAGGACTGCAGGGCCTGCTGCCTTCCAGGGCCTTTTCCAACTGGCCCAGGGGGCGTGGCCCAGGCCCTCTCTCCCGGCTATAAAGGGACTCCTGCTGCAGGAAAGCCTCGGACCATCGGCTGGGTGAGGACTGCAGGGCCTGCTGCCTTCCAGGGCCTTCTCCAACTGGCCCAGGGGGCGTGGCCCAGGCCCTCTCTCCCGGCTATAAAGGGACTCCTGCTGCAGGAAAGCCTCGGACCATCGGCTGGGTGAGGACTGCAGGGCCTGCTCCCTTCCAGGGCCTTCTCCAACTGGCCCAGGGGGCGTGGCCCAGGCCCTTATCTGGAACAAACTTTTGGGGAAGTGTGGGAAGTGTTCTGCCATTGCTTCCCTGTTCCAGGTGGTCATTGTGCTTTAAAATGTCCTCAAGCAGTCGGTGGCAATTTAAATTTTTATTCCTTTTTTTCTTTTTTCCTTTGTTGGGGGTGGGTGGGTGGGATGGATAGTTGGTTGGGGATTAATTTTAGTACAATTGTTCTGTTCCTTTTGTTGTTGTTTTATTGGTTCTGTATAGTTTGTGTTTTGTTTTTAAGGGGTGGGATCAGGGCTGCCTGGGAGTGGCTCCCCAGCCAACACAATGGCTGGGACAAGTTTCACAGGGGGGAAAGCACTGGGACATCCGATCTCGGTGATCATGGGCAGGAGGCGGAGTTACGCTAAGACCAGACCATGTCATTACCGAGGAGGCAGGTTTAGTCGTTGTCTGAGGACTATCCCTGCCTCCGGGTCTGGCCTTGACCGGATGGATACTGGAATCAACAGGGGAAACCCACATGACCTGAAAGTGTTGCTGTGCAATGCCAGGTCAATGATGAATAAAACCACTGCCATCCACGACTTGATTGTGGATGGAGGATTTGACCTGGCATGTGTGACGGAGACCTGGCTGGAGGAAGCAGATGGGCCTGTCCTTGCCGCTGCTTGCCCACCAGGTTTCTCTTACGCACAGCAACCCAGGTCATGTGGGCGGGGAGGGGTTGCAGTGATTTTTAGGAAGTCACTAGCTTGCACCAGGCGTCCTACTGGGAAGATCCAGCTCTCTGAGTGCATGTTCTGGAAGTTGGGCAATAGGGGCAGTACAGGATTCCTTTTGGTGTACCGACCTCCCCGCTGCACCAAGGATTCCCTGTCCGAGCTGCTTCAGGTCGTGGCGGATTTTCTCCTGGAGACACCTAGTTTGGTTGTCCTAGGGGATTTTAACATCCATGCCGACACGACCTTACAAGGGGCTGCTCGGGACTTCGTGGAAAGCATGGCCTCCATGGGGCTGTCCCTGAATAAGTTTGGCCCAACTCATAGTCATGGACATGCCTTAGACCTGGTGTTCACCTCTAGTGACGTGGGTGATCTGACACTAAGTAAAAGTGAAACAAAAGAAGTGCCATGGTCAGATCACTTCCTGGTGCAACTGGACTTCTCCGCGACCCTTCCCCTCTGCAGGGAGGTGGGACCAATTCGGATGGTCCGCCCCCGCCACTTAATGGATCCAAATGGTTTCCAGAGAGTGGTAGGGGATGCTTTAGCCCATGTTGATGGCCTTTCAGCTGATTCCCTGGTGGCCCGCTGGAATGTGGAGTTAACCAGGGCTATCGACTGTCTGGCTCCGAAGCGCCCTCTCCGATTGCATGGAGCCCGAACAGCCCCGTGGTTTTCTTCGGAGCTGAGGGCGATGAAACAATCGTTGAGACGGTTAGAGCGTCGGTGGCAGAAAACTCACTCCGAATCTGACCGGACACAGGTTAGAGCTCAACGTCGAGCCTACCAAGTGGCGATAGCGACGGCGAAGAAGACTTTCTTCACCGCCTCTATTGCATCTGCAGAAAATAGTAGCAGGAGACTCTTTCAGGTGGTTCGCAATTTAACAGAACCACCTTTACCACCGGGGCCTTGTAAAGACCCCAAGATCTCCTGCAACGATTTTGCAAAGTTTTTTGCAGATAAAATCACTCATATTCGGAAGGAGCTAGACACCACCGTGGGAGCAGGGCCGGGGCGGGAGAGTGCTAGAGCTCTGTCTGGTCAAGTTGCATGGAATCAATTTCAATCCATTACCCCCGAGGATGTGGACAGGCTGCTTGGACGCGTGAAACCAACCACCTGTCTCCTTGATCCTTGCCCATCCTGGCTAATAAAAGCAAGCCGGGAAGTGCTGGGCGATGGGCTCTGCGGGGTGGTGAATGCTTCCCTCTGTGAGGGAACATTCCCAGATCCGCTGAAAGAGGCGGTCATTAAACCGCTTCTTAAAAAACCATCTTTAGACCCGGCCAGCATGGCCAACTATCGCCCAGTCTCAAATCTTCCATTCTTGGGCAAGGTGATTGAGCGCGTGGTTGCTGAACAACTCCAGGCACGCCTGGAGGATGCGGACCATTTGGATCCCTTCCAATCGGGATTCAGGCCTCACCATGGGACTGAAACTGCCTTGGTCGCGCTGGTTGATGATCTCCGGCGAGCTAGGGACAAAGGTGAGAGTTGTTTCCTGGTTCTGCTGGATCTCTCAGCGGCCTTTGATACAATCGACCATAACATCCTTCTGGACCGTCTAGAGGGGCTGGGAGCTGGGGGCACTGTTATACAGTGGTTTCGCTCCTTCCTCCTGGGTCGTGTTCAGAAAGTGGTGGTGGGGGATGAGTGTTCAGACCCCTGGGCCCTCACTTGTGGGGTGCCTCAGGGTTCCGTCCTCTCCCCCATGCTTTTTAACATCTATATGAAGCCGCTGGGAGAGATCATCAGGGGGTTTGGACTGGGTGTCCATCAATATGCAGATGATACCCAGCTCTACCTCTCTTTTAAATCAGAACCAGTGAAGGCAGTGAAGGTCCTGTGTGAGTGCCTGGAGGCGGTTGGAGGATGGATGGCGGCTAATGGATTGAAGTTGAATCCTGACAAGACAGAAGTACTGTTTTTGGGGGACAGGAGGCGGGCAGGTGTGGAGGACTCCCTGGTCCTGAATAGGGTAACTGTGCCCCTGAAGGACCAGGTGCGCAGCCTGGGAGTCATTTTGGACTCACAGCTGTCCATGGAGGCACAGGTCAATTCTGTATCCAGGGCAGCTGTCTACCAACTCCACCTGGTACGCAGGCTGAGACCCTACCTGCCCGCAGACTGTCTCGCCAGAGTGGTGCATGCTCTGGTTATCTCCCGCTTGGACTACTGCAATGCGCTCTACGTGGGGCTACCTTTGAAGGTGACTCGGAAACTACAACTAATCCAGAATGCGGCAGCTAGACTGGTGACTGGGGGCGGCCGCCGAGACCACATAACACCGGTCTTGAAAGACCTACATTGGCTCCCAGTACGTTTCCGAGCACAATTCAAAGTGTTGGTCTTGACCTTTAAAGCCCTAAACGGCCTCGGCCCAGTATACCTGAAGGAGCGTCTCCACCCCCATCGTTCTGCCCGGACACTGAGGTCCAGCTCCGAGGGCCTCCTGGCGGTTCCCTCATTGCGAGAAGTAAAGCTACAGGGAACCAGGCAGAGGGCCTTCTCGGTAGTGGCGCCCGCCCTGTGGAACGCCCTCCCAGCAGATGTCAAAGCGATAAATAACTACCTGACATTCAGAAGACATCTTAAGGCAGCCCTGTTCAGGGAAGTTTTTAATCTGTGATATTTTATTGTATTTTTTGTTTCTATGGAAGCCGCCCAGAGTGGCTGGGGAAACCCAGCCAGATGGGCGGGGTACAAATAATAAATTATTATTATTATTATTATTATATCCAAGGGAATATTAGGTATGTCTTGCAGTGCAAACCCAGTGCAGAACAGAGGGTGGCTGACGTTTTTAAGCCCAATGGCTGTATTAATGCTCAGATGCCCAGCCTCCAAGGATCACCTGTCAGTGGTGGTCATATCCAAAGCACAGCCATGTGTTCATGAGCATACACACTACACAAACAGCTCCTACACTCACTGCACTTGTACATTCACGTCTGTGCAAAGTAGACTGATGGATAAATTGTGAAGAGCCTCTCATATGCGTTGATTTTTGCAGAGCGAGGGCAGCTCTGGGTTGTGGAAATGCATCTTAATGAGTGTCTCTAAATATTCTTATTAAAACACTAATGCCCACAAATTCAAATTAAGATTTTTAAAAAAATAACGAATATATAAATAAAATGCTACTAATCATACAAGTTTTCAGTCTAAGCAGGGTGATACTGAGCTGATTTTAAATGCATTAGTTACTTTTTTATTGCTGCAGTGTCTATTCTATTGTACTTTCTACACAGCGTTTAGATATTTGAGTTAAAAATACAGTCATTAACCTGAAACAGATAAAATTCAACAAACATGCTAATGGTGTATCGTTTCAGATGGTGTAAGATAGCAGGTAGGAAAGTATGCTTGATCCCAGTGTAATCAGTTAATTCCTTTCAAAGGAACCAGTTTTGCAAGGCACTAACCTCTCTTTCAGTGCTCCTATATACCTTTGGCTTTTCAGAAAATTTAGCATTTTGGTGGTTCTTAAAAGCCTTCCGCTAGGGAGCAAAGAACAGATTTTATTTTATTTATTACACTAATCTCCTGTTCTTTATTTAGAAAGTTCAGAGTGGCATCCAAGGGGCATCCAAGCAGTGACCACGGATTCATTATGAATCCCTGTTGAAGGGAAAGTATATAAAATCTACTGCATAAAATGTATATGCTGTCAAATATTGGGTGGATACAATCAACCACTTCTTCCATTTGCTTTTGTCTTCCTCCCATTTTCAACTTCTGCCCTGCGGAGGTGAAAAGCTAGTGATGCGCCAGCTTGTTAAATCGTGGAACTTGTTACTCAAGCTTAACTAAAAGCCTTCTTACCATCCTATTGATGCGCACAAAGTCTTCGGGCTTCTTTGCCCAAGGGGGAAGCTCAACATCATTCACAACAACTTCATCTTCTCTCACTCCAAGGCTATATCCGTTACTGTTGACAAACATTTCTGGTAGGTAGTAGAACTCTGGAATTAACTCCTGTAGTGGAAGAAACAAACACACTGTTTCTGTAGACAGAATTTATTCAAGAACTTTTGCAACCTTGTCCTTACGCTTAATTTTCACTGCTATTATACCTTTAAGTTAATTTTTAATACAAATCATTTAATTACTCAATAATAGATGCAGCAACCATCTCAGTTCCATTCTGCTACAGAGGCCATTGCTTAGATAACCTTCATTAAAATAAACTAATATAATCAGAAATATTGCGGTGTGCAGAGGCATATCAGAATATGATGCTGCCTTACCCTGACCCAGGCTGCTGCTTGATCTAACAACAACAGATTTCCACAGGTAATAGCATGATTGCCTGTGGACTCCCAGACTTCAAAGTGTGAAGGAATGGGGAACCTGTGGTACTGCAGAGCCTGTTAGGCTCTAGCTCCCATGGGAACCAGCCAATGGCCAGAAATAATGGGATCTGTTGTCCATCAACATCTGGCTAGCACAGATTTCCCCATCCCTAATGTACAATAATAAGGGTGTATAAAGAATTAGCCAACAATAAAACTTTTCAATAAAGATATCACATTCTACAACCTTACAAGGTTCCTAAAATATTTAAGACTAGGGACTATGCAGTGTGTATACTATTAAACTTGGGTTTATTTGAATGTGAGAGATGTAAGCACATGTGAGATTTTAGCTCAAGTTTTCTAGAAAAACAGCTGGGACTTTAAAGTGCCTAAATTTCAATGGATCTTGCCAAACTATAATTTCAGTGTCCATGTGATATGTCCTACTTATTGTTAAAGTACATACTCCAGAAGCTGAAATGTTTACAGAACACTAAAAGTTCCTGGACAACAACCCGATAATTCTATGTGACTTTTCACAAGATGGAACCTTTCCTGTCCCCCTTGAATTCTCATATCCGCTCAAATAACTAAGATTTCTGTTACTTAATAAGCAGCTACTTTTCTTAGTAGCTTAGTCTTTATTTCTTCTGAAATAAAGAACAATGCAATAAAGCTACCAGGAACTTTTAAAAGGACAAAAATGAATATTATACCAGACATTTTATGTCTTTAAATATGATCTCTAGTTTATTTTAATAGCTATGCTAAAACCCAAAGGTATTGTTAATAGTATTACATGTGTTATGTCTTTGTATGAGGTAAAAAATGCCAAACTACATTTTCTAATTTACAAGCTTTGGATAAATTCAAGCTGCTGAAAAATTAAACTTTAAAACTTGGTGTTATAGAAGGCCACTATTAACACTAACATAATAGGATACTATAAGCCTCAAAGATGACATTTCAGTTTAATATGTTTTGCCAGGAGTACACCATTTTATGGCCTCCCTCTGAAATAAAATCCAGTACAGACGTTTTCAGTTTTCTAATGTAATTCACTGCAGGGTTTTAAAGCTGTTTCCCTCACCAGCCCCACCTCTGCCAGTTTCCTTCTTTCCCCCCCAAAAGCTGATCCCTGGGTATCCATTAATTCAACAATCACCTTATATTGGGGGAGGAGGGGTGGTCATTCAGTTATAAGAACCTCCATTAACTATATTAATTTACAATCTGTCACCTTAATGACATTTTGTCATAGCTACCTTTTCTGACATCGACATACTCTTGTCCAAGTGCAATGTAACATGTTTGAGAAGCATTAGAGAAGATTAGTTCTTGAGCACTCTATTCTTTGGATGCCAAAATTATACAAATTGAAAGGGGGGGAGGTGCTAGCAAATGTGAAAAATGAAATGGTCAAGTTAGGGTCATTTTCAAGTGAAGTGTTTGCTAAAGGATCATTCCACTAGTATTCATTTTTTGCTTTGTACTGATTACTACAGGGAAAGGTCAATGTTTCAAGAAAGGCAAAAATAAACCCTTTCTGGCAGCATTTTCCTTTCTGTGCTGTTACACAAATTTGTCAAATATGGCATCTTTTAATACCTGTATTTGAAAATTAAGCGGGCAAACACACTGACCCAGTTCAGATGTAACGGTTTGTTTTTATAAGAACAGCCATGTGTGAGCCTTGGGATCCTTTCTTCCCTCCCACACAAAGGGAGTAGATTAGAAGTGGTTTGCAACAAACAGTAGTTTGCCATTTTGTTCACATGTGGCAGAACAGTAGTTTCAGTGCATTATGTAGTTCTTAAGCGAGCTTTCTGTTTTGAGAACTAACCATGGCTTTTGACAAAACTGCAACTGATATTTGTTGTAAAGCATAATGAAAAGCTTCTTATTTTCTCCTCCTGGTTTGGAAGGGAGGAGAGAAGGTATAAGACTGAGGTGTAGGCGTACTTCTTCTCATGACAGCAAACCATTACTTGTGGTTTTTTTTAATATCTAGATTGGGATAGTAAGCTTTCACTGTTTAATTTTAAACATGGAAATTCACCTCTCATGAATAAAAGGGGGTGGGATGGAGGAATAAGATCTTTTCCTACCTGAAGATAGTGCCTAACCACAGGGGCAACATGCCTTCCAAACACTAGGCAAAACTACAACATTTGGCATCTATTTTCACTTTACATTCTGTACCAATGGAACAAGATGTTTGGTGCTTGCAACAGCCACAACAACTATCATCATATATCTATAAGCATCCAGTCTAGCCTTAGAGTCTGGATGCCTTTCAGGGTTGATATTCAACAGGCTTTTTTGTCCTTGGAAGGTAGATAAGATGAAAGTTGACAACAACTTTGAAAATTAAGAAAGCCTATATATATATATATATGAGAGCAAAAATATTAATCTAGTCTTTAATTATCTCATTTATTTGATTTTTTGCAATCTTGTCCAGTATGCCAATCACATATTGGGTCAGTATCCCAATATACTAAAGCTCTATAATACATAGATCACAAAGTTGCCTTTGAGTACTTCAAACATCTATTTATACATTTCAAAACCAAATAGCACAATGTAAGTGCATCAAAATGGCCTGGCAAAGTGATCTGGCAGATACTAGGAATGTTTATAGAAATGGAAACAAAAAGTTCTGATGAAAAAACGATGCATTTCAGTCTCAGCAAAACTGCACATTTTGAAAGCAAACAAAACTTAGGGCTTTTAGCCCAAAGAAAAATGCATAAGTGAATTATTTAATGTGTCAGCTGATCCTGATCAAAAAGCATTGTTTTCTTTACAATGCTGATGACATACCAAATGACATTGGTTTCCAATGGAATCAAAATCATGGCAAGTACCTGGTAAGAGTTTATGAGTTTACCAGAGGTTTTTTGTTCAACCAATTATTTCTCTATCCTAAGTCAAAGCAGAAATTCAATACATAAATAATGTAACTCTTAGTAAGATCAGTATAAATGGATTTTGAGATCGTAAGTGCTTTTAAAAAGACTCCAGCAATGTGCTTTTAAAAAAAGAAAGAAATAGTAACCAAGTTTCTATTCTTGTTTCAAACAAGAGTGAGTGCCTTGTGATAATATAAATTTGATTTCTTTTGTAAATATTTAATAGCAAGACACAATCAGAAAAGATCTAAAATCAAACAATGGGCTACTAGCACTTTTCATGTAGTTTGGAATCTATCATCTTAACTGGTAATCAGGAGAGGACACTTCTTAAAATAAAGCAAGAATGTAGGATTCAATATTCAAACATAAAAAACCTTTCTATAGAACAATGGAGGTATAATCACAATTGTGAAATTACCCTGCTCGCTGGCTGTTTCTACGTATTGTGTAGATATTGGTTTAATCTAATGTGTACTGTTGCATAATATCCCCAGGCATCGTCAAGTAAAAGCTAAGGCTTACAGAAAAGCATACATTTTAAATGTGTCTTGTCATTAATGCTTTATTAATTGCCCCAGGCAATGCAAAGCCAGAGCTCAGCAAGCTATAACAATATGACACTTTAAGGTCAAATGCAATCTTGCTCTGTTTATGGAATGGGCCAAATATTGAGTTAACAGCAGGAAAGAAAATTTATTGGGCTTTTCTCTATCTTGTGATTATTTGATTTAAATTAGAATGGTTGTGTGGTTTTTTTGCAAGAACAAAAGATCTTTTGAGCACTCAAATATTGGAAGAGTATTTATTTCTCATTTCATATAAAAATGGCATTTTAGAGCAGTGAAGTCTATAGCAGCCATTCTTTTTGCTCTTATGTGAAACAGAACTTCAGGAATGCACATTTTGATTGTTTATTTGTAGCATGTAACAACAATAACAGTTACTCAGTTATTTTGCATGCATATGTAGCAAAACAATAATCCTACCTTCACATCTGAAGTGTCTCTTTGGCTAGTTCTCCAAGATCTTGCCACTGAAGAAAAGGTTCGATCTGGGTGATCAAATTTTCCATCATTTGCATTGAGGAAGAATGTTGTAAAGGGTTCCTACCACAAAATAAAATAAATAAATAAATAAATAAGAAATGAATACAAATGTAATAAGCAAAGGAATCCAAAACAACTTCATAATTTGAGTGCCTTCTAGGCTTAATATTTAAAATTAATTAAGGGAAGAATTAATAAAGAATTAATCAGCACTTCACACTAATACATTGCTTATGCTTAATCTCTTGATGCAACTATTGCTACTAATAACCCAAAAGCATCTGAATCCTAGAATGGAAGGATTACAACAAATGATGTGCTGGCTCTATATTAGAATACTGTCATCAAGAAACTGGAGTATTATAATATCTCTATCTATTTCATTGACTAAACGCCACTGCTCTTTGGAGAACTTCCCATATATTTTATTTTTTTGTGTGATATTATATATATATATATATATATATATATATATATGCTTTCGTAGATTTTCACGGGTACAGGAATGCAGGTTTTGGTGTCCTCGGGTGTCTTCCCGTGTAAAAGTTGGGGTGTCTAGGCGACGTTTCGACCTCGTCGAAACGTCGCCTAGACACCCCAACTTTTACACGGGAAGACACCCGAGGACACCAAAACCTGCATATATATATATATATATATATATGAATAAATATGATGAAGAGTAAATTATACCAAGCCTTCAACAAAGAAATGATTCATAAAAATGAAACATGTTACAAAGTTCCATTGTTTTCAGGATGAGAGATCTAAGCCTCCACTCAACTCCCTAATGAAGGAAAAATGAGAAGTGCTTAATTTTGGCAGGATGCTACTCAAACTAAATATGTTCGAACAAAATATGTAATTAAGTGCATTTTAAAAAATCAGCATAGAACTGTATCATTAAAACCTTTTTGTTTAGATGTTCAGTAAGAAATTAAAGCTAAATCCCCATACCATTTCATATGTGGTACCAGGCTGCCCTCCACCATTAAAAATAAAATAAAAAAGACTCTTTCTAGCTAGTTCTCACAAGTGTTGACTTTTGCCTACAAGGGCTACATTTGGAAAGAGGAGTTAGGCAGCAAAAAACTCCTACACAATGAGTAACGCACACAAAAATGGGTGGGAAAGATGCAAAGCGTGACTAGATTATGATGCCCTTAGCTCATTGTGTAGAATCAGATGATAAAGACTAGAACTTATATTTAAACCACATACAACCATTTGACCATCAGAAATTAAAGCAGCAATGTTTTTGCTCACACTCTAAAGGAAGTAGATATCTCAATTCTGATCTGAAATGCAGCAATAATGCTTAATGGAATTTGTTCCCAGTAAGAAGAAGAACTGTTGATATGTTAGTTTCAGACTTGAAATCAGGGAACGACAACATTGTGGTGCTCACCTGACTTCCTGGCAACGAAGTCACGGTTGCTTACCTGGAAGGAGGGTAAGGGAGGGGGGGTCAATGTGGTGCAAATACACTGGCAGGAGCATGGGATTGGTTCCAACAGCGTGTTAGCACCACATCAATCTTCCTTCTTTGTAAGCAGCAGCTGCCAAGAGATCAGGTGAGTTCTGCCACCCCACTCCACCGTGCCCTACTGACTTCAATGATGGCATGTATCCATGTCTACTATATAAACAATTTTACCCATATTCTATTAATTCTGATGGTCCCAGTAGACCAGGGATATGGAGCCTATGGTTCTGCTGATGTTGAACCCAAACTCCCATCAGACCTTGCCAGCCTGGTCGATAATCAGGAATGCTGGGAGTTGTAGTCGCCACCACTGCAGCGGACTATGTTTTCGCTGCTTGCATAAGCCATAGAATTCACCTTAAATCCAAGGTTGCAATCCTAAGCACGCCCACTAAGGAATGAACACCATTGAACACACTGGGACTTAATAAACATACATAGGATTATCCTTAATCGCAGAATGAAATGTTTTAGAATGAATTAGGTAAAGGTAAAGGTACCCCTGCCAGTACGGGCCAGTCTTGACCGACTCTAGGGTTGCAAGTTCATCTCGCTCAAGAGGCCGGGAGCCGGCGCCGTCCGAAGACACTTCCGGGTCACGTGGCCAGCGTGACGAAGCTGCAACTGGCGAGCCAGCACCAGTGCCGGACACGGAAACGCCATTTACCTTCCCACTATAAAGCGGTACCTATTTATCTACTTGCACTTAGGGGTGCTTTTGAACTGCTAGGTGGGCAGGAGCTGGGACCGAATGACGGGAGCTCGCCCCGCCGCGGGGATTTGAACTGCCGACCTTACGATCAGCAAGTCCTAGGCACTGAGGTTTTACCCACATCGCCACTCGCGTCCCACTAGAATGAATTAGCAGAGCCCTAATAGCATTTCTTTTATATAGTTATGTGAATTAATTCACAGTGATATACTCCAAAGCATTTCTTATATGAAAAATTCCTCATTGAGAAGAATGGAATAATTACAATTTTAATATCACTGCATTAATTACCATGGCAACTATTAAGTTCTGTTAATAACAGCTATGGTCATTAACTAATGAAAAGTATCTCCTAAACATTAGGCAGCTCCAGTCAAAAAAATGTATAGTCTGGAAGGTTGGATTTATAACGAACATGAAATACAATGCCAAGCAGGAAGTAACATGGAGAACATGACTGGGTCTGAGCAGTGTGAGTCTAGGCAGAGGATTTCATTCCAAGCGCAAGTAATTTAGGCACACACTAATTTGTTCAAATCTAAGAATTTATTGTCAGGCATTTTCAACTATGGGTTGTAAATAACCTGTCGGTCAAGTGCAGTTAATGGCTAAAGTTATGGGGGTGTTTCAGAAATGTTTACTGAATACAGTGGTGCCTCGCAAGACGAAATTAATCCGTTCCGCGAGTCTCTTCGTCTAGCGGTTTTTTCGTCTTGCGAAGCAACCCTATTAGCGGATTAGCACTATTAGCGCTATTAGCAGTTTAGCGGCTATTAGCGGCTATTAGCGGCTATTAAAGGCTTAAGGGATTAGTGGATTAGCTGCTAAAAGGCTATTAGCAGCTTAGCGCCTTAGAAAAAGTGGGTGGGGAGCGGAAAAACCCTCAAGAATCGCAAGACATTGTCGTCTTGCGAAGCAAGCCCATAGAGAAATTCGTCCTGCGAAGCACCTCTGAAAACGGAAAACCCTTTCGTCTAGCGGGTTTTCCGTCTTGCGAGGCATTCGTCTTGCGGGGCACCACTGTATTTTAAGGAGCACCATTTACTCACAGACTTATTTAGCATATAAGCAATGCCTTGTGAAACTTACGTAATTCAGAGGCGAAAAATCCTCCCTTTCCTATTTTGTGGCAACAAAAGACATGAAGCAGTCATGCTGTAGGTGCAGGGGCCTGATAGGGCCATCTTAAGTGACGGCAACATGGGATGTGGGCCTAGCACCAGCACTGGGCACAGTGGGGCAAGCACCAGGCCCCATGTTCCCCAGACAGCCCCCTATAGCTTGCACAAGTCACCAACATTTATTTTTTATTTTATTTTCTCTTTTTCTCATTGATATATTTATATAAAAGATTTCTCATTCACCCTTCATTATAAGGTCCCTGGGTTAGTAAAACCATTTAATCATATAACACTTAAATCCAATAAAACAATTTTAAAGAAACCAAAGGATGTACATGAAACAATAGAGGTGGGCCCACAAAATTCACACAATCTTAACTGCCAAAGGACAGGAAATGATGGGAAATGATCGTCAGCAAATGATGGGAATTATAATGAGGGTTTTGATGCACATTTTGGGTTCCACATTTTGGGAGCTGTCACTAGGCACTAATTTTTATTCTGAGCCATGGAGATCTTTTTGAATGATAACATTGTTATCCTTTTTCCGTAATGTGTTAAAATAGCAGCTACAAAAGATACAAATTATAATTCTAAGCTCTTACCACCCACAGAGGACAGTAGCTCCTCCCAGCTCTCACCCTGGAAGACCATCATTTCCCTGCCAAGGTCCTGGCCAGGGAGATCTTCTTCAAGAGGGGATGAACCACTGCCTCCTTTAAACATTTTTAGAAGGTGCTGTTCAGTCCAGCAATGTGAAGTGAAGGGCAGGTTATTTCCTCAAATTCCCCTGGGCCCTATGCAACATCTGCTCAGAGCATGAGTAGCATGGATTGGGCAGAAAGGGGGCACTGGATGGGAATATGGGAGATGGGTCCACATCTCCCATCTACTTAATACCCCATCACATATTTAATCTTAGTTGGTTGGAATATATTTTGATTGGAGGAAGAAAATTCACACTACCTTCTTTTACCCTGCATCTGCTCCAAAAGTTTGTTTGACCAATCAAAGCATACATTAGGGTCTGTCTTACATGACCAGGCAATTAAAGAAGCTGATACAGTGGTACCTTGGGTTACATACGCTTCATGTTACATACGCTTCATGTTGCATACGCTTCAGGTTACAGACTCCACTAACCCAGAAATAGTGCTTCAGGTTAAGAACTTTGCTTCAGGATGAGAACAGAAATCGTGCTCCGGCGGCGCAGCAGCAGCAGGAGGCCCCATTAGCTAAAGTGGTCTTCAGGTTAAGAACCAGTGGCGTAGCGTGGGTTGTCAGCACCCGGGGCAAGGCAAGTAATTTGCGCCCCCCCCAGCTGCACTGTCCCTCCCCCAGATAGTCCCTCGCTCTCTCTCCGCTCCGCACCGCACGCCTGGCACCCTCCCCTCCACAGTGGGCGGCGACCCGGCGGCTCGGATCGGATTCGCACAGCCAGCACTGCAGTGAGAGAGAGAGAGTGAGCCATGTAGGGGCAGAGAGCTGCGAGCGCGCCCCCCCCCCAGATGTTGCGCCCGGTGCGGCCGGCCCCCCCTGAACCCCCCACGCTACGCCACTGTTAAGAACGAACCTCCGTATTACGTACTTAACCCGAGGTACCACTGTATACACACTGTATACAAATTATGTACTTAACCCGAGGTACCACTGTAGTGGGAACAACAGCCTTTACTGATTGTCTCCTGAGTTTGCAAAAAGCAATCCAATTTACTGTGTCTATTGCTATACTAGTATAACTGTTATTGAATAAAAAGCTTCCAAGCTCTCTAAGAACTCTAGCTCTTGAACTCTAGAGATCACAGCATGTTCAGCAGGGTTCATTGATCTTGATTAATACTCCAACAGGGGTGACTCAAGAATAAGAAATCACCCCAAATATTATTGACACCTCATCTGTTTTAATGTTGGACCTATTCATATAAAACCATGCACATGGAAAGGCGGGGTAGAAATATTTGAATAAACAATAGCTACTGGGACCTGTTGTATAATGGAGAGTCCTTGTTCATGGTTCTAGCCAGGCATTAACTTCAATGGGTATATGCTGAGTAGGATTTGTGTTGAATACTGCCGGCTTTGGCTAGTGATGGACTAGTTCCTGTTTAAACCTCACAGTGGAATATTTCAGATGCTTAATCCTACATCCCTTAATAAAGGTTAGATTATGGAGGCGATATGGTGATGGAGAGGAATCACCTACTCCAATATGAGAAAGACTGCCATTGCCTGGCAAGTGGCCACACAAAGCAATAGCTAAGTCTGCACTACCAAATATGCAACTTGGTGATGGTTCATGTTTTTAATTATATATCCTTTGAATAAATAAGAAAATATTTTGTATATGCCACAAATGGCAAGCTTTAAAAGAACAATTAATCTGCTCAATAAGAGTAAAATTTATATCCCATTTGTGTTAAAAAAACACATTAATCTGAATACTTGAAATTTATGTTGCACTTTCAAAAACCCAATAAACTCTGTGCACCTTTACTCTGATTTGAAGATTGTTTTGAAGGTGCTTATTGGGGGAAGCTGAGATTCTAAAATCAGAAGCAACTGGGGATTAGGAAAAAGCAGTAGGAAAAAGGTAATTATAGTCAATTATGTTACAGTATAATCCTAAATTCCATGACAACATTATTTAAGAGTCTGAGACAAACACAAAAGCAAGAAAATTCATAGTCAAGGATTAAGCCTTTCATAGTTGAACACTACGGGGTGCCCCATTAGACCAACATATGGTGTCTATCTTTTGGATTTTTAATCCTTAGCCTCAACGCATAGGCTCTTCTACATTTATCATATAACCTCGGCATTACTTCTTACCTTCAAAAATAATTTCATATCAACACACTCTGTATTTCCTCTTAATTTTTCTCATTTAATTATAATTACGTTCAGGTAAAGATGGCTACGTTTGAAAGAGATTAAAAGAAAACCATGGCTTTAAGAGAAAATCACGCCTGCCTTGCTCTTCCCCCAATCCTGTTGCTGCGCTTCCAGGAGCTAAGTCATGGCTTGGCTTAGCACTACATGGGAACCCAGGCTTGTGATTTGTCTCCCCTCAATAGAGCATGAGTGGTACGTCAAGAACCTTGTCCTCTAGGCTATTTAACATCCACATAAAGCTGCTGGGAGCTGTCATCAGGTGTGTGTCACCAATATGCAGATGACACCCACCTCTAGCTCTCTGTTCCACCCTGCTTGATTACAAAATGGGGTGCTTCAAAGTCGGAATCAGACTTCATAATTATAATTGGGCTACATTTTATTGCATTTTCGAGGTGGTATCCACATGAATAAATTGTGCCAATAAGTGGTTTCCCCCCTTCAAATATAGTGGACATTATGGTTTAAATGCCTATATTTTTAGGAAGCTGGACAACTCAGGATGGTGGGAACATCCCAAAAGACAATGGCTGCACTGAACAGTTATGCTACCACAAGCACTTTTGGCTCAGCAACAGAACTTCCCTTCCCTCTCCTTTCCCCCGAGTCCCCAGTTTGTCCCCCAAATCTGCTTTGGAGTGTTTGGGGAAACCCCTGAACATATTTAAGGGGTGCATGGGGGTACAAAGGGGGAGGCAAGTTCCAATCCACAGCAAAAAGTGCTTGCAATAGGGAAGCTGGTGATTTGGAAACTGCCTATTACTTCCTATTAGACCTAGATCTAGAGTTGATGAAACCCTGGCTTAAGTCTAGGGGTCTAAGGGGTCTAACCATCTTGCCTGGAACATGAGAACATAAGAGGAGCCTGCTGTATCAGGCCAATGGCCCACCCATCAAGAACTGGTAGGGCCTGCTACCACTGATGCCAAGAGAACGAACAGATACAACGACAGAAATCATTTCTGTGGGTGACACAAGGACAGAAAACCGCAGTTGCAATATGCTTCATATTAACTGTTTTGTCTGTCCAACTCAAATGTGGTAATCATGCATAGTCTGATGAAGTAGTGTGTGATTTCCTCCCTATCAATGAAGATGTATTTTTCTTGCTTTTCCCCCTTCCTTGTCTGTTCACAGTGGATACATCCACCATGCAGTAGAGCACTGTGATTCACCTGGCTGTTCTTCAGAATGGCTTGTTTATTTATTTGCATTTCCAAGCCACCTAATTTTTTTTAAATCCCTAAGCTGTGTACATTATCCATTAAAACAAAAAGGTAAAGGTAAAGGACCCTGGATGGTTAAGTCCAGTCAAAGGCGACTATGGGGTGTGGCTCTCATCTCGTTTGAGGCCGAGGGCGCCGCCATTTGTCCACAGACAGCTTTCGGGGTTCATGTGACCATAAACCGCTACTAGCACATGGAGGACTGTGATGAATGCCAGAGCCTACGGAAATGCTGTTTATCTTCCTGCTGCAGCGGTACCTATTTATCTACTTGCACTGGTATGCTTCTGAACTGCTAGGTTGGCAGAAGCCTGGTCAGAGCAACGGGAGTTCACCCCATCGTGCAGATTTCAACTGCCAACCTTCCGATCGGCCAGCCCAAGAGGCTCAGTGGTTTAAACCACAGCCCCACCCTAAATACACCCTAAAGCCAATAAAAAAGATATCAAAGTTAATAAACCAGGAATCCACACACATAAATAAGGGTCCAATCTTATGGATCAGGGAAAGCCTTGTTGATTTGGTGACTTGATCTATTTGCTCCACTGCAATTTCACTTCTATCATGGTTACCCAGAAGCAGGGAGCCATCTAAGTGGTTACAGCAGAAAAAATTACATGGATGAGGATTCTGTAATTCCACATTTTATGAAAGTAAAAAATGAATTTAGCTTTACAGGTGAAAATACTGAATGAATAGGAGGCGACAAAAATACTTACAATGCGAACGAGCCAGCATAAGGTACAAGTAGATGTTGAATAATGAGTGTTATAATGATAAGGTGGAGTCTGGTCATCTTCCCATGTCTCATAGCGCTCTGCATAAAAGACTGCTCTCTTTGGATTCAAAGCACCGATGGGCTGCAAAGAGAATACATATACATCACTATATGAACAGCTGGAGAATGCTTTGGAAATCTATATCACACTTTTAGTTTGCATCCTTTAACAAGGATTCACCATATATGACATTCAGCAGCCCGAATGTTGATAATTCATATTGCAGTTTGTTCAGACTGCTTGAGAAGGGGTGGGAATTTTATTTCAGAGCCTTGAGTTACTAAACACATGACTGCTATAAAAACCAAAAAAATGTATATGGCTTAAGTCTGCAAAAGTTCAAGACCATTTCAAACAGGGTGAGGGGCGGGGGGTAGTTTCCCAGTGAATTTAACAATATATTCTGGAAATATACATCTAAACCTACATTTCAGATGCTTTCAAACCAAAGTAACGTTACTCTTGTCATTCACCATAATGGCACAGCTAATGAAATGTGACTTCTGTTCAGGCAGGGTACTTTGTAATGCGCATTTCATGATGAAAAGATTTTACACAGAAGGCCTTGTGGTGTTTGGTGATCTTAAGCAGAAATTCTTGAATATGTACACAGTATGAAAAGGCAGCAGCCACTTCCAAAGATGGCCAATTTACACATAAAGAAACGTTCTCAAGAGGGAAAGGGGGCAGTAGACACCCCCCCCCCTTTACTTGCCTATTTGTGCTAAACAGGAAAGGCCCAATTCTAATTCTTCCTACAGCTATTGCTGCAGTGATATACTATATAAGGCAAACAGTGGAAGATTCCCTCCATCCCAGGAAGCTCAATTCAAGTTACCAAACTTTTCTTTTCTTTTTGCTTCTCTCGCAAATCCTCCACGTTTTCTCCCAAAGGGAACAACCAAATACGCAACTCTACTCACATGCTTTTCCTTTTCCTTTGCTAGAGTCATCTTACCACTTTAGCAGTTTGAGTGTCATAGGAGGAGGCCCTTAATAAAATGCTAAGAAATTAAGTGGGAAGTGATGGATCTAACCTGCCCCCGGCACGTTCAGAGTCCCACCAGCTGCTCACCTCCTTTTCTGCACATGGACCTGCCTCTGAGCTCTCAGACAAGGAGATCCCTAGGATCCAGTGGTTCCTCAGTTGGCTTTCCCCAGAACTTAGGATTCCTCCCTAACTTAGAAGTCAAATGAATACAAATAAAATATATATTTCAAAGGACCCATAATATATCGCAGGTGCCCTACAAGTGCACACCTCCAGAGCATTACAAATTGCAGACCCAGGTGCAGTACACCTCTATGAAGTGCCAGAGCTACTGATGCAGATGCACCCTGGCCAATCACTGCCGTAGCCACTGGACTTGGATCAGGCCTGATGCCAGCTGGCTGGGAGAGATCCAGCAGATCCTAGGCCAGCTCCACCCCATCCTGTCCTCGTGAGGTCCCATTTGGCGGATCTGTTGCTCTGCCGGCAGGGATGCCACAAGAGCACTGAAGGAGAAGGTCTGAGTCACCTGGGAGGCTGAACTGGCAGAAACAAGCTGAGGGGTTCCTCCACTCAGTCCAAACCCGATTCCCAGCCCAGCAGTAGCGTTTCATAATCAAAATACAGTGGTACCTCGGGTTACATTCGCTTCAGGTTACATACTCTTCAGGTTACAGACTCCGCTAACCCAGAAATAGTGCTTCAGGTTAATAACTTTGCTTCAGGATGAGAACACAAATCATGCTCTGGCGGCGCAGCAGCAACAGGAGGCCCCATTAGCTAAAGTGGTGCTTCGGGTTAAGAACAGTTTCAGGTTAAGTACGGACCTCCGGAACAAATTAAGTACTTCACCCGAGGTACCACTGTATAAAATAGCCATTATACTTTGGTATATATATATATTTCCTTTTCTCATTTTTACACAATAATTGCTTTCTCATATTTTAAATATGTGTACCTCTTCTTACTTACTATGTTTAGCTCAGAACCATAAATGTGTTTTATAGTGCAAACTCCATGTTGGGCTGCATGGTGACTTATTCATGCCTTAAATTCATAGTAGCAATGTGTGTATATCCCCTAACCTAAATCAAAGTGAATACTACAAAAATAGAGAAATAAAACATATTGACAATAGAGAATGAATCAAATGTTTATTCCTTTAATTCCAGATTCTTTTGAGGTAGGTATCTGTTAAATAAATAAAAAAATAAAAAAAGAATAGAATTGCCTACCATTTTATAGGGGTTCTACCTTGTGGATAATTATAGCTTAAGTCAATGTTGTACCAAGATTTTGGGGTCGCTAAACATTTTGATTGTTTAATACTTTGCTTTGTCAAGGGTATGCTAACAGCTTTCTCATGTGTGTAAAATATTTTAGTAATCCCTCAGGATCTAGCTTATCTGATGCAGATTGCACTGCAAGACCTCACAAAACATTCATGAAAGGAAAGCATGACCCATTTCTTAATCTTTTCCAGGCATCTTCCCAACTACTGGAACAACAATAAAATAAATATTTACATTTTTTATTTTACTCAGGTTTCATAGGCTACTCAACCTTTTCGGTCTTTTATAGTTCAGTATGGGGTACGGTAAAGGCAGGCCAGAATTATTTGGGTTGTTTGCACAAGATACCTTCAGTAAAAATATTCGCTTAAATAATTATTTAGTGTAGAAATAATAAATTGGCCTTCGTATTGATATGACAAGCTGCAAGATAGGTATGAAATGGTGTGATAAGATTTTGCAGTTTTCGCTATAGCTGCCAGAACAGCTGCTGAATTTGGAATAATATGGCTTGAAAGAACAAACTAACATTTTATTTAAATATGTTTGTGATTAGTCTTAACAGGAAAGGAATGCTGTCTAGTGATCACAGCAGGGATCGGAATCATGAGAGGAGAGGTTCACTCCTGGCTTTGATGGCACGTAGCCTTGCACACAAAAAAAATACTAGCATGTTTCCCTGTTTCATGACCTCTACAAAAAAGATACAAGTTCTGGGTATGAACTTGTTTTCACTGCTGCTTTTAACTGCTGCCTTTTATTGTGATAGGCCTTAGTCCAGTGTTTCCCAAAGTACTTCCCCCATGGACCACTTGAAAAGTGCCAAGGATCTTGGCAGACCACTTCTTCTGCATACTGTAGCAATTGTAATGTGCTCTGCTAGATGCTGTATAATTTTATTCTATTTTATTTGGCTTCTTGTATTTATTTTATATTGTGTTTTGTTGCATTCCATAGAATTCACGCTGTAATACAATGAAATATAATGTGAGAATTAAAGGAAGCAATAAAAATACAATTTTTAAAAATCATTATGACAATTCAGTGCGATGGATGTGCCGCTCCCCAACTTCAACCTCTAATCTACAGACCACCTAAATGAAGCTTGTGGACCACTGGTGGTCCACAGACCCAGTGGCGTAGCGTGGTTGTCAGCACCCGGGGCAAGGCAAGTAATTTGCGCCCCCTAACCCATGGATTTGCGCCCCCTAACCCTAACCCCCAGATGTTGCGCCCGGTGCGGCCGGCCCCCCCTGCACCCCCCACGCTACGCCACTGCACAGACCACAGTCTGGGAACCCTGCTTTGGTTGGTTTTATTGTACTAGGAAATTGCCCTGGGATACATTTTGTCTAGAAAGAGGAAGAGACATGTTCTAAATAAATAAAATTAAAATGAACACATAAAGTATTTATAGACAAGTATTGTGAAATCTAATGTCAAGTCAGAAATGTAGGGAACGAGGCCCAATACCCTCACCGAAGTACTTCAAAGATGGATGTTAGATTTAGAACTACTGTGGATTGCTATTTTTTTATTAATTATTATCATTATTAACTTTATTACCTGCCCTTCACCAGCAGGTGCCAGGGCACATTACAACAATAACTAACTAACTAACTAACTAACTAACTAACTAACTGGAATAGGAATAGAGTGGTTGTCCCTTGTCCTCACTGTTGTTTGTTATGACATTGGAAATATTGCTTCAGAATATGAGAAACAGGGAAATCAAAGGTATTGGGGTGGGACGTAGCGTCTATAAATTAAGGGCATTTGCTGCTGATGTGCTGCTGATATTAGAACAACCTTTGGAGAGCGTTCCCAAAGCCTTAGAAGAAATTAAAAGGTTTGGAGAAGTGGTGGGTTTCAAAATACATTCAGATTAAACCAAAATGTTGGTTAAAAACACGGATGAGCAGTGGAAATATTTTTTAGAAAGTATGTCTGGTTTAAAAATAGGCAAAAAAGTTAAGTATTTTGGAATTTGACTGACAGTAAGAAATCTTAACTTTTTTTGAAAATAATTATATTAAAAGAGTTGGTGATATGGGGGAGAATGAAACTCTCCCTGTTAGGTAGAATCTCGGCCATTAAAATGAATTTACTACCTAGAATGCTGTTTTTATTCCAATCAATTCCAATTGTAAACACTTTAAGCTGCTTCAAAGAATGGAAAAATATATTTCTAAATTTATCTGGCAGGGAGGAAAGCCAAGAAATAAATGTAAAATTATGATAGATACAAAAGAAAAAGGAGCTTTGCTCTGCCAGAATTGCAAATGTATTGTGAGACAGCCTGTTTGTGTTGGTTAAAAGAATGGATTGTATTGGACAATGTAGAAATCTTAGAGGTTCATGACTTAAAATTTGGTTGGCATGCATGTCTCTGGTATGGGAAGGCTAAAATCTATAAGAGTTGTATGAACCACATTATTAGGAAGAATTTGAATAGAGTTTGGGAGAAATATAAAAAATCTGCTGGAAATAAAAACACCTTTATGGCTATCTCCCATTGAAGCAATTACAATTAAGAGAGATAATATGGACAGACAACGGGTGACTTACAGGGAATTGCTGAATTTTATGGAGGGGGGCAAACTGAATTTTTTTTTGCCTAAAATGTATTATTTCCTACTAGAATGGGAAACAAAGGACGAGCTTGTTAAGTAATCTTATGGGGTCATTCAAATGTATTCAAATAAGCGTAGGATCTCCCAATATAGTTGCTCACGTTTCCCCTTAGTGACAGGCACAGTAGAGAATACAAAAAGAGGCTTATCCCTGAGCAATGTCTAAACAGGACCACAGTATGATTTATTTTTTCTATAGAAGCAATTCTTATTCCTCTTCTTCATTAAGGAGAGGTTCAATTTTTATTATTATTATCTAGAACTGTGATTTGCTATTACTTATTGTGATAACCATATAATGGTGAGACCGTTCAGATGTTCTCCATGTGTAGAAGCTATGCATGGATAACGGGACAGTGTGACTGTCTTGCTAGCCCCACCTGGCACTGGCCCTGCCCTTTGGACATCCGTGAATAGGCATCCTAAGAATCAGGAAACTGCATATGCTCGGCCAATTAAAAATGGCTGCTAACACTGGAGAAGTTGATGCTTCCCCTCCCCACAATGTTCCCAGAAGAATGTAACACCATGACATAATATGCTTCTGCAGTGGCACTATGGGTCTGCCTGCCTCCAGAGAGCCCAGGAAGTGCCAAATCTGTTTTAAAATATGCTTTATAAGCTGAGGGAACAAGAAGGGGAGAGGGGAACCTCTGCCGCTGGCTTTGTAAGTCTCCTCCACAAGGTTTAAAGACACTGTCCACTGAAAATGTAGTGTTTCTTTCTGCCCCCTAAAAATGTGCCTGGAAATATTCATTCAGGACTTGATTATTCACCGTAGGCAAAGTGTTTCTAAAACATAATGCTATTAGACTAAGAGAGTGTTACTTCTTACAAATTATAGGTTCCAGGCATTGTGGAGTCATTTTGTAATTTATGTACCATACTGCAATTAACAATGATTGCTGAAACTAGAGCTGTCAGCTGCTTCCCCCACCCCGAAAAATCTTCCTACTGATATGACACCAGAAGATTGCTGTTATTTACTTCCTGACATGCCATTTGTCCAGACTCTTTAGTCTTCTGCAGATAAATACAGAAAACACTGCATAGACGTACTTGTTTACTATTTCGCTGGCCAATTTATTGTAGGATCAGTTGATCCCACTGCATAGTTCCTCAAAGTCAGCATTCTGCTACCAATAGGAGCAAGTGGATGCCTAAAGGCACTCATTGGGAAGGCAAGGAGACTGTCTTCATAGAATCTTATAGAGTTGGAAGGAACCCAAGAGTCCTCTAGTCCAATCCCCTGCAACATTCTCAAGTCAAGTCAAGTTTTATTGCGGCAAAAGCGAGTAACAATATCACTCAGAGACTTTACGATGTCAAATTACAACAAGAAGACGCCCTACTCCCGGAGACGTATAGATGTTTAAAAGCTTGGCCTAATTTCGCAGCTGCCCCTTACTTAACTAACATCACTAACGAAGCTTATAGATGGGCTTTTTCTAGAGCCCGCTTTGAGACAATGCCCTCAGCAGTGCTGCACGGCAAATTCACGAGGGTACCAATGCATGCGCGTCTCTGCCCCTGTATGTCTAATAAGGTAGAATCTGTCACACACATCCTTCTATTTTGCAAATTTTATAGTGAAGAACGAGTTCAATTTATTTTGCCGCTTTTATCAAAATTTATACCCCTACAACATTATTTGGAATCCTCCCCCGAAATTCTACGAAAATACCTTCTGGAAGATTCCTCAAGCTCAATATCATATGAGGTGGCCAAATTTTGCACTTTAGTAATCAGGAAGCGTAAATCTCCTCTGTTGAATGGCACAATGCGAAGTTCCCTTGTGTAATCTTTTTTTTTCTTTTTCTGATGCCTGCAACATTCTGATGTTGAATGTTCCCAGCATCTTGTATTTAGAGAAATACTGCTTCTGTACACCTGTAATTTCCTTTCGTAGAGGTCAGCTAGCATCTCTGTTTGGGGACTGCCACTTGCTTGATTACTTTCAGAATGGAATCTCATGCAAACTGGGTAGAAGGAGATTTCCTCACTTTAGAATCAGCAACTTAACATTTTCACATCTAGCTCATATCTTTTGTCACTGAAATACTGTCCAAAGCAATCACCATTACATAGATAGATAGATAGATAGATAGATAGATAGATAGATGATAGATAGATACAGTGGTACCTCGGGTTACATACGCTTCAGGTTACATATGCTTCAGGTTACATACGCTTCAGGTTACAGACTCCGCTAACCCAGAAATAGTACCTCGAGTTAAGAACTTTGCTTCAGGATGAGAACAGAAATCGTGCTCCGGCGGCGCGGCAGCAGGAGAAGGCCCCATTAGCTAAAGTGGTGCTTCAGGTTAAGAACAGTTTCAGGTTAAGAACGGACCTCCAGAATGAATTAAGTATATAACCCGAGGTACCACTGTGTGTGTGTGTGTGTGTGTGTGTGTATGGAGCTTAGACAGAATTTCTGCTTAGTTCCCAATTAAGAACAAAAGCTCATTTAAAATAAAAGGCTTCAGCATCGCTGCAGCCAGTCTGTTGCCTGATCAAAAACATTTGCTTATATTAAGAACTGCTTGCTTGGAAAAACTCACACTTCCATGCATTCAGCTGTGTTATTACATTTATAAACCTTAAGGCGGTATCACTTCCTTCTCTTTAAAGCAGCACAGTAATTTAAGAAAGTGGTTATGCTTATCTTCTGCCAGTCAAGCGCTTTGTGCATTAACAAAATATAATTTTTCCCTTCGGCAGATGGGTGTGTGTGATGTACTTCACATATGTCAATATTAGTAGTCCTCCCCAGTAGGTGATGGAGCTACTTTATTTAGCAGGGTGCATGACTGGAAGTAAAAAGGGGGGGGGGGAACCCATTTACACTTTAATGAGTAGTGACAATGCAGCATGTCAAAGTCATGTACTCATTGCACTTTAGGAATCAGCATTATACAATTTTGCACAGGAAAACCACATTAAAGTACCACTCTTAAAGGAAATCTAGCATACCATAAAGGTTGCAAAAATACTCCTTGTATGAATGCCTAGTGGCATTTTGTACAGGAAGGTCCAATCAAGGTGAAAAGAAGCAGATCACCTGATGGTTTGTTAGTGCAGAGATAATATATGTATCTATGACAGTCTCTTTCATTAGCTTTTCAACTTGTCAAACAATAAATGCAACCTTTGACCTCGTGTATGTCTTGAATAAAGCTTGAGAAGTCTGAAATATCTCACTGGTAGAACACCTTGATCGATATTTTGGCTAACTTTTTAAACTTTCAATTAAATTACATAATTAAATATGAAGGAAGGAACTATGACAAATGCTGCATTGTAAAGAAAATACAGTGCAGTAACTGTTCGCTAAAACACTGTTGGTTAAAGTGGGCAATTGGATATATTGAACAAAAAACAGAAGCCACATTTTATAGCTGTCAGTTTTGGGCTTTTCTTTACAGCAACAGTGAAATGCCTTGTATATTGTCCTGATTTCTAGGTCCTCAATGTTCCAAAGCACTGTTCCCGGGGCTGTTTTGACTAATTATAGAAATAATTACCTACTTTGAAAGTACATTTATAGGTCACTTCCTAGGAAAAAAAGAGGGAAGGAAATTCCTTATTTTAGGGCAAAAGTGCACAAATAAAGAATATGTGTGCGCATGTCTGTGTATTCTAAACCTTTTCTTTTAAGCATTTCTAAACCACTTAATAGATAAAAATCCTAGCATCGTACAGAAATACAATAAATAAAACCCAGGAAAACAGTGTTATAAAAACAGATAAAAAGAGGAATTCAGTAATAACAAGTCCAATCTTAAATTGACAAGGCAGATGACTGGATATTTGTTGGATTTTAACGAATTACTCCTTCAAACTAAACTTCAAAAATTGCCAAGAACTGTGAAAGCATTTAGCAGTCGCCTTATTCACTGCTGTGCTTTTTAGCCCAAACAGAGAGGTGAAATTGACAGCTAGTAGTCAAAATGCACATTCCTCTTTATACAAAACTAGAATTCCTTGCACTTAAGAGTACATAAGTAAACATCTCTGTTCAGTTCAGTGGAGCTTTACTCCCAGATATATAGGATTGCAGCCTGTTTTGAAGTGTCTGTTTTAAAATATGATTGAAATTAAGCTGCAGTCATTTAACAAATAATTACCAATTAATTCAGTACTAGCAATAGTCTATTGAAGTGTATCAGTCCAGATCCTAAGAACTGGATCCCAAGGGTACTTTAAACTTCAAATTTTTGTTTCTTGAATTGCAGTCCTTCATGCTACATTTTCAGCAACTGGGACGTTCCAAGGTGGGGGGGGGGGGGCACGGTCTGCCCCGGAGGCCATTCCAAAGGAGGGGTGACAAAATGCCAACCCCCAATTGGAAGCACCTCCCGGGGTGCGTGCCACGACCCCTGTGGACGGCGCACCACGCCCCCTGGGATGCGCGCCATGCCCCCTCAGACGCACGCCAATTGCTCCACCTCTGTCACCAACAGGGATCCCCTCCCCCCGCGCCCAAGGCTCCTGGCCCTGTAGGAGTAGAAGGGATTTCCATTCCAATTTTGGTGGGGGACTGAAGCCTTTTCCCTTCTTGCAGTGAGCATCTGGCTCCCTAAACACTGCTACGCATACATCTATTTTGGATCCAACTAGACTTTGAGATTGGGTGTGGTGTGGTAAGTAAAATTCCAATGGTGCACCCAGCCACAAGAAATTTTCTGGAAGATGACCAATAATATGATAGTAACTTCTGCATTCATATAGTATTGTTTAATTCCCAAAGTACAACACATAGCATCGCATCGTAAACTAGGCCAAAATCATTATACCCATATAGGGATTGAGGACTAAAGCAAATGAGTACATGGCTAAAATGAGGTTTGAATTGGGGATTTTCTGGTGCACAACTCATATTTGTAGCCATACACTTTCACCAGCTCCATTTTAAATGCAACGTAAGAGTTGCAATGCATTTAGGCATGCTTTAAGCCTATTGAAATTCATGAGCATAAATGGACTTTGATTATGTTTGCAGTATTTTAAGAATGGTTATCACTAGAACAGAAACATTCATGGTTCTATATAGCAATGACAACTACATCTCTTGGCACTTTTACATGTGCTTCTCCTTGCATGTGCTCTGTGCCATGTAATGGCATTTACACATCTCTGATAGGTGCATATTTGCGACAGTTTCTTCCAGCCAGCAGTTTGCTAGATATTGGACAGGACTTTAGCAGCAGCAGCACAAATCACTCTGGGTACATTTAAAATTGGCTGAAGCTGATGTCATCAGTACTAGTATCATGACATAGTATCACACTAAAGATATTTTAATAGAATCAGCATGTTCTATTGCAGTGAGAGGAGTTTATCTTGAAAGAGATATATGTATGTATGTAAATTAAGGTTACCAGATGTCCCCGTTTCCTGGGGACAGTCCCCAGATTTACAAATCAGTGCCCTGACAAAATCCATCCCCATCAAGTGACGTTGAAAAGTGTCCCCGGATTCATTGAAAAAAATCCGATAATCTTAATGTAAATGTATATGGGTGTGGGGTTTTTTTGTTTGTGTGATACACGCAAACACACATACTCTCTCTCTCTCTCTCTCTCTCTCTCTCTCTCTCTGCCATAAGCTAACAAGATGGGAAATTAAATTCTAACCTAAAATCACAGTGCAAATGAAACAATACAAATACTATTCATTGTATTATCCTTATATACAATATAAAGATATCATATATCGTATATAAGGACAATACAATGAATAGTACAATCCTATTGTACTACTGTAATTTATTTCAGTGATAATTATTCCCTAGTTAAATGTACATAGGAGAGAAGCCTAAACAGAGCAACAACACACCAACATCAACAAAATCAAAAGCTGCAGAGGAAGGGAAATAAATAGTTTCTGAAACTTTTTAAAAACAAAAATTGAGCAGGCATATTGTATCTTGCTGGTGAGAGAATACCGAAGCACAGAGTGATCCTCAAAAAGCCCTGTTTGTAGTCTCAATCCCATAGCAGATAGTGATGGCACCTGATTTTTAACGCCATAATGAAATTAAGTCTCAGATGGGGAAAATATATTAAACTTCATTCAAAAATTATTAAAACAATAGGAAACTTTATCTGCCTTCTATATGATAGACTATTTGGTACAGTAGATGTGCTGCAGATGTAGCAACCATAACTTCATTTACAACATATCTTAGGTTATTTTTTCATAAAGGATATTAATTTAAGCAAATCAATGCTTTACATGTACAAGAAGCAAGAAGCAACTACCAAAATGCAGAACTGTTTGGGATCTTTCAGTGAACTCAGGTTCTTACAAACAGCAATAACTATTTAGGAAATACAGGGAGTTAAATGTTCTGGTGGACCACATTCCTCCAAAGGAACAGCACATTACACTAAGTATTCTTGGACACCTGCACACATGCCAATTCAGTGAGTCAAAGCTGACTCATACATTACCAAACTTTCTATTTCCTCTTACACCTATCCACTTTTACTTGGTTTCCATCCAATTTTCAGGTTTGGCAAGTCTCATTAGCTTATGAAAACTTATGAAACCATAATCAGAAATACAGTTAGGGAACCAAATTAATTTATCTGTTTTTATAAGAAGGATTTTATTTCCCTCTATCCCTAACAGGTTATGAATTAATTTCTATTTGTTTTTGTGTGGTCTAGGAAAGCACATGAAAAGTGTGCTTCTCTACACAGTTGGGTCTAATGAAAAAATTCCTTATGGATCCTTTATAACTTTTTCACATTGAACTTAATGCAACTGTGATAGTTCACTTGATAGAAATCTCAGGGTCATAGGTTGAAGCCTTACATTGGGAGAAAGATTCCCATGTTGGAGGGATTGGCCTAGATGACTTCATGATCCCATCCAACTCTTCAAGTCTATGATTCTTTGAATATTCACACTAAGGTATTACTGCTATGAGCAATTTTGCTTAATGGTAGTGTGTCGTGTGTTGATGACACTGTTGTCGTCATTTAAAAGGTACAAAAAGAATATGCATTCTCAAAATCTACTGTTTGGTTTCCCTCAACCCAATGTTTTAAAACAATTGATTAAGCTCAAGTGCAGGCCATTAAAACTTGCTAAAAATCTTGCTCTACAGACAAATCCACCACTTAACACCAATATCCTTGCCTTGTCTTTGGGAATCTTACATAGGCCTCCCCAAGCAATTACAAACAGGTGTACTGGGTTTTGGGGCACCATCGTCTTTAAAAACATACATGCTGCTTGAAATGATGTGTTGCTTTCATTGTGGACCTAAATAATAGAGATCCTGCCACAGATCCTTTTATGTTGCCATCCATTTGTCTTGGGAGACCCTGGAGGAGTGTGCCTTGGGGAGCGAAGTCGAACCGTTGGAGAATTACAGTGTGTGCTGTGGCTGTGGAGACTGATACAGGAGAGGTACGCCCCCTTACATAGTAACAAGTAATGTTACTTTTCCTCCAAGAAGGGTGCTTTTTCCTTTCATAAAAATAATTCCGACAAACAAATAGTTGAAACATACCTTTGAAAGATCTCTGAAGTTTCCTGGCAAGGTTAGATCCAACTCCTCCGATTCATAATTTGTTAATACCCATGGAAATACAGGGTATTGGTTTAGATCATTATATGTACGTCCTGAAAATGGTGGAGGGAAACGTGGAAGATATGGAATGGTTATTAAACAGGACAACTGGACAACTGATAAAAAACAGAATACACCAATCAAAGATTTTTCTTCACATCCGTGCAATATCACATTCTGAATTTCACCTATTTTGAGAAAAATAGCTACACAAAACAATGGGTCACTGTGTCTGGCTGCTAACCAGAAGGTTGGTGGTCCAAGCCCACCCAGGGACAGCTGTGGGCAGGATTCCTGCATTGCAGGGGGTTGGACTAGATGACCCTCAGAATCCCTTCCAACTCTACAATTCCATGATTCTATGAAATTTATAGCATAAACAGACTACCATTTACATGTATTTTATTTGCACCCAAGTTCTTCTCATGTAGAATAAACATGCATTGGGGGATGTAGCATCACAGTACACATGTATAAACCTTCTCTCCTCAATCAGGAATCCTGATCCTAGGGTACCTGGTTGTGCAAAGAAAGAACCTACACACAAACAAATTACAGTCATATCTCAGGTTACAGCCACTTCAGGTTGTGTTTTTTCGGGTTGCGGACCACCAAAACCTGGAAGTACCGGAACAGGTTGGGTGTCGGCGGCCGCGCATGCGCGGACATGCTAAATCGCACTTTGCGCATGTGCAGAAGCGCCGAATCGCAACCTGCGCATGGGTTGCGAATGCTGCGGGTTGCGAACGTGCATTCCGCATGGATCACGTTCGCAACCCATGCGTCCACTGTATATACATGTAAGCTCTGTGTAAAAGACCCATTGGACACGCAGAGATCAGGATGAGGCCACTCCTTCCTCCCTCAACATCCATTCACTCTACCCTGTTTGGTCACTTGCAAAGGACTTGAATGCAAATCTCAGATACAACACCCTAAGAGTTGTGAGCATCTCCAAGCTTAAGGCAGCTCACAGCCCCTGTTTTGCAGCCTGTCATGTATATTAGACACAGGCACACCCTTTTGTCAATCCTAGGGAGGCTTAAAATCAGACCTTTTCTATGCAAGGTAAGCTTAACGAATTGCAGGTTATACAACCTTGCATCTTTTAGCAACACCTCACACATTTAGGCAATGCAACCGTTTTAGCACTCTTGATATGATGTAGTTCAAATGTGCCGGCTGGATCAACCTTCAATAAACTCTGCCATCAGAAGAAAGAGTTGGAGAGCCCATGTTCAGGACCAGCACACAGACAACGGAATCTGCACAGCTTACTCTGTGTGTGCATCTGCTGGGGGAAAGGAACTTGCTTCCCTTACTCTGTGAGACATCAGGCATTGCAGTTGCCTGCTGCACAGCACTAAGCCAACAAGGAGAGGCTTAAAAAGGAATTTGGTTTTTCCCATGCAGTCCTTAGTTGTTTGTACATAAGACTTTTCATAGATTTATTCCTTATCCAAATAATGAATTGCAGAAATGCAAGCCTCTATTGGTGTACGTTTTACCTTTACTGAAGGAGCAGATTTTCCTTCAACTAGGCTTATAGAGATTAATGTTAAAGGCTGAATATTAAATATTGCAAGCCTATGACACTAATCTACTTGAACAATAAAAACTGAGGCACAGAAAATGAGATCTCAGAAATACTGGAATATGTTTCTTCATTAAAAATAACTTTTTAATTAAACCATCCAATTTAATGTTTTTATATGGCACTTCAGTCTTGAAGGTAAAGTGATGTAGAGACAGCTGACAAAGAAATTATAACTGCAATTCCTTGGTGAAAATGTTAATGACAGCAAAATATTGTTTAATTAGATGATTGCAGCATCTGGATTAACACTCTTTAAAAGCGATGTTCCTGTGCTTGTCTACTTCTTCACACTTTACAGACATTTTGTCATCTCTAGGTCATTAGGAAAGAATTTTTAATGGTTTTTCTAGATGCAAGCAGTTCAAGTTACATCTAATTAGATGACAATAATAAGCCCAACACATGCAGTAGCTAAATATATACATAATTAACCAGTGAGGGCTTGTACATCACAGAGTAAAAAAGTGGAAAATGCTAAATGGAGAGGGAAGAAGTAGGGCTGAATTCGTTACCTGAATATGTCAATTTTCTACTAACATGTTAAAAATACTTTCCATCCGAAAGAAAGAGAATATTGCTCACCCTTTTTAGTGTATGATTTTCAGCTAACTATATGTGTGAATATTCATTTTTACTAATTAGAGCTTTAACGTTTTATATGTTTTAGTTAAGAAATACTTTCCACTTCTTATAGAATATCATTTACAACCAAGTCTGCATGCTCTTCTTCCTCATTCATTGTTTTCTGTTGTGACATATGAGGTATACTAGTTTTTATTTTATCTATATCTATATCTATATCTGATGATTAACCTACTACCTAAAAACAGATGCAAGTATTGCAGTGAGACATAATTCTGGCTGCTAGACAGAACCACCTGACTCTTCCATCTTTTCCAGTGGAAGCATCTTTTATTAATATTATAGTAATTAAAGTGAGAGTGTACTGCTTGCAGTTCTGTTCTTTTTAATTGCTTATTACATATAGCATCTTTCATTTTCTAGTGAGAAAAGTGGTGCTGAATCAGTAAAAGTAGTGATTTCTCCTCCTCCTCTCTATAAATCAGGGGATTCCTGAGAATTGTGCAGACTCAGAATTTTATAAATAATTCTGACTCTGCTCAATTCTCAAGAATTCCCAGTCAGGAAGTCCTACGTCTACAAAATGAAGACAAAAGCCAGGGGCAGGCAGAGTATAAAACTTAGACTGACTGATAAGTAGCAGAGTGCCATGTTTACCTTTGGAAAAAGAAAAAGAAACCACACAGCGCTGTAAACATGATGAAATATGTCCAGTGACAAGAGGGGCAGAGAAGAGGTGAAGACCTTGGGAGCAGAACGAAGTAGAGAGAAAGCAACTGGGTATGCTTGTCAAAAGAAGAGCTCTCAGACTCCGAACAACCATTTTGACTGCAAACTACAGATACAGTTATGGAAGCGATGAGATGTTCGCCTTACTTTTAGCAACTTCCTTGCTGGTTTGTTGTTATTATTTTATTAGTGAATAGATTTTGCAGTTCTTCGATTGATTTAGAGCATTATTTTAAAATGGATGAGATTAGTATATGAGGAACGTCTGCAAATCCATTAAGATTAACTGGAGTGCAATCCTATTCTTATTTATGTAGAAGCAAGCCCACAATGGGGCTTACTCCCAGTTACATATGTATAGGATTGCAGCCTCTAAACCCAGTGGCACTTACTTCTGAGTAGACATATACAGGATTACACTGTAAATCTCCTAAAGCTCTAATCTGTAAATGTATTATTATATTCCTATTCTGCTTTGTGAACAGATTAAGAAAGATTCATGTAGTGAATCTCATTTATGCATCAATAACTTCTGTTGAGCTCACTGAATACAGATTTAGATCTGGTCCCTAACCATTATTACCATCCATGACAGCTATGTTACTTACTCCTTTATCATCAAAACTTTATTTGATGAGGAGTGTAACTGCATCAAGCAAGGTGCTTATCTCCCTCAAACAAATGGATAGGCAAAAGGAAGGAAGGAAGGACTAGCAAGCAGTAAATGTAACACATTTTTGTTTTTAAAGGTATCCACAGAAAATCCAGAATCCATGTCAAGCTAGTTAGCTTAATGTGCATGGGTAAACTGTTGGAAAGCATGAATGAAGGAAAATATCAATCATATGGAAAAACAAGCCTTGCATAAGATGAAACAACATGGTTTCTGCATATACAAGTCCCGTCTCTTTGAGAATGTTAAGCATGTGGATAGGAGTGTATATTAGAGATGGATGGTTTAGCCTATTTCATGTGTTTATTCAAAAATTTGTTCAGTCCAATTTCTGCATTAATGCACTCATTTCCAAATGTATTTGATCCTAAAATACATACTTTTACATTGATGTGTCTTCATTGGTGTCTTCATTCAAAAACTGAATCATTAAATTTAGAGGTGTAAAATCTGAAGAATTACATTCTGATCTGTATGTAATTCTGAGGTGCAAATTAGATTAGTTCACTTAAATATACAAACCAAGCAAAATTATCCCCCATCCCTAATGTTTACTTGGATTTTCAAAAAGCTTTCAACAAAGTCCCTTTCCAAGGCACTTAAGTAAACGTAGCTGTCATGGGATAAAAGGGCAGGTCTTCTTAGACATCAGTAATTGGTTAAAGAACAGTGTGGGGATGTAGGAAGAAGTGTGGTCCCCAAGGACCAGTGTTTTTAACTTGTTTGTAAGTGGTGTAGAGGAGGCGGTGTCAACCTTTTTGGACCCATGGGCCCATTTGCAAACCAGATAAACTATTGTGGCCACCACAACCTATTATATTGCCTACAATATAATGCATCTTTCAAGCTTATTTTCAGCAGGGGGAGGGGACTGTTGGGCACCAGGAAACAACCCCTGTCCTAGAGCTAGGATGAGCAAGAGGGCAATTCAGTGTAAGTGTAAATTGATGCACAATGGTGCAAAAAATCCTAATTTCACATATACACTGATTTTGTTTGCCAGATCTCAGAAAGGATATTACAGAACTGAAAATGGCAACCAATTCTGATGAGAGGAATGAAGCAACTCCTTTATGCAAAAACTGCTAGGGCTTTTTAGTTGGGGGGGGGGCAGACAAGAAAGGAGTTAAAATTATGCATGATGTGCAGAAAGCGAATAGAGAGACCATTGATAGGGTCATCCAATGGGCGATTCTGGACAGAAAAAGGAAGTACTTCTTCACACAGAACTTAATAAATGTATTAAATTTGCTATGGCAATGGCCATCAACTTAGATGGTTTACAGGGGTACTGGACAAATTCATGGAGGATAAAGTCTTCAATGGCTACTAGCAACAATAGCCATATACTGCCTCCAGGGTTTCAGTCACTATGCCTCTGAATGCCAGTTGCTGGGAAGCAACTATGGGAGAGGGCTATTGTCTTAAGCTCTTCAGCTTATGCGCTTCCAACAGAAACATGGTTGGTCACTCTTGGAACAGAATGCTGGATGAGATGGGCCTCTGGTCTACTCCAACAGGGCTCTTACGCCTTTATGACTAAGGCAACGCAGTGGGTTCAATGAAAGATGACCCAAGATGTCTCTGTTCGTTTATTTAGGCAAGGAAAAACTCGAAAATGAAATGGTTGCTAAGTGAGTTCTTACATCTCAAAGCAGGTGGAAAGGAGACAAAAAAAAATATAGAAAAATCTTGATAAAGGGAAATCTACAATAAAACTAGGCTACCAAATGAGATTGCTATCAGGATTCTTGAGCTAATTTATGTGAATTTTTTTGAGCACTCTAAGTGCTATATAAATGCTAGATATTATCATTAAAGTATTTATAGCATACTAGCTTAAGAAAGTTAATGTCATTGCATAATGATCCACTATTATGTAGGTTATTCTAACATCTAAAATTCATTAAATGGGATTTATGGCTCTACATAGTACTGAATTATTACTGTAATAAATCCCATGCTACAGACTAACAAATTAATCATTCTGAGTCATTTTCAAAGTGAAATGTATCTGGTCTGCATGGTTTTGCCTGGCCCAGGCCTAAGCATAACTTACTAACCATATATTTATAGAATATGATACAAAATAAATACCAACATGTTTGCACATTTTTCATATGTGTGTGTGTGTGTGTGTGTGTGTGTGTGTATTCCTTCGGCCCCTACCTAAGGCTCAATGGACATTCAGCTGAATTTCATTCCACCTGAGAAAATTTACCTGTGGTAAGATTTGTATTATTTTTGGATGCTGTGGTGTTGATATATTAATGGTACAACAACCATGCTGTTGTATATTAACAGTAAATCCTTGTATATCATTTTATATTTCAAGCCAGCATGCATTAATTAGTTTCAAGTACTAGTGAGACCCACCTCTCATTAAGTCATGTGGAAAGGTTTTGAATCGTGGGCCTAATTTTAAAGATCAGTTCTCATGCATTCCAGTTCAAGGTGCTAAAAAAGGGAAGATGCCGCAATTTAATCATAACACCACCTAGGTGACATCTGTACTAGGCAGGATACTACTGTTATTTTGCTGTCTAGTTGCTGTTGCTAAGAATGACGAAGTAGCGAAATTACATTTTCCCATTATTATTTCCAGACACACACTGGCAATGGTTTGTTGACTCTAATAAAGCTTCAGACAAAGCTGTCAGCAGAGGAAATGGCAGAAGGAGAGCAAAGAACAACCACCACCACAATAAATAAATTTGAAGTCTGGGTGATAGGTTGTGCATTTTTCGATAAAATTTAATGTGAGTTTTTCAGAATCTATCATACAGCCACAGCTAAATTCCAGATAGATAAGTGTATTCTATCACATCACGGTGCTCAAGAAGTTGACAAACATAAACATATTATGAAGGATTAAAGAGACAAAAGACTTACCTGCTATAGTATTGAGAAACATCAAATACTCAAAGTTTGAAATCTCCCTCCGTTGCCAACGCTGAGTCATATTGGAAGATTTATACAGTTGACGGGGAGTGGCCAGAGAAATTCGTCTAGGAATAAAATTTAAGGAACACATTCTAATAGTTGTTTCTATATTGCAAACCTATTAGCATTTTATAATTCAGAATTATGTATTCTTTTTCACACCGTTGTTGAAAAAGACTTAGTTGTTATAGAATACATGTTAACAGGAACACTAGATGTAAACACTGGTTTCACAATCCAATCCAATATAATTATAGTAGTACTTTCATGAATCTTTTAAAATTTAATTGAACTTGTATGAGAGTAGCTGTGCAGAACTGCAATCAGACAATGGACTGGATGAGAGCCAACAAACTGAAGCTCAATCCAGGTAAGGCTGAGGCACTGCTAGTCGGTGGTTTCCTACATTGAATGGATAGTTTACCTGCTTTTGATGGGGTTATACTCCATTTGAAGGGGTGGGTATGTGGTTCTGGATCCATTGCTGTCACTTGGGGCTCAGGTGGCCTCAGTGGTATAGAATGCCTTCCATCAGCTGCACCCCAATCTGGACAAGGATAGCCTGTGCCGTCTGTGCTCTGGTAATTCTAGGCTAGATTATTGCAACATGCTATATGTTGGGTTGCCTGTCAAGATGGTTCAGAAACTTGAGTTGTTGCAGAATTTGGCAGCCAGGTAGCTCACGGGGGGCAAGATGGTTTGAGCATATTTCACCGATCCTGACCCAACTGTATTGGCTGCCAATTAGTTACTGCACCCAAGTCAAAGTGCTGGTTTTGACCTTTAAAGCATTAAATGGCTCAGGATCTAAATACTTAAAAAACCACCTTTCTCCATATGAACCTACTTGGATCATCGTCAGAGGCCCTTCTTTGTGTGCCTCCTTTAAGAGAGGTCTGGATTGTGACAACACGAGAATGGGTCTTTTCTGTGATAACTTCCTACTTGTGGAATGCTCTCTGCAGCGAAGCTTACCTGGCACATTCATATATTTAGGGCCAGGAGAAAACATTTCTCTTTTACCAGGCCTTTGGCTGTATGGCCTTTAAATGTTTTTTTTTTTTGGGGGGGGGAGCTTACTGGTTTTTATTGTTCTTGTTTTTATTGTGTATTTTGTGTTCTCATTTTCTATTTTTATGTTGTGATCTTCGGATGAAGGGTGGTATACAAATTTAAATAAATAATAGTAGTAGTTCCTGCTTAAAATCTCACTTGTACCGTGAATTCACTCAGTGGTCTTAAGCAAGCCCCTCTCTTTCAGCTTTATTGGTCTCATCTGCTGGATGGGGATCATATTAACTCACCTTATAGACTTATTACAAGGACTGTTATATATTTGGTGTAAAAGAACTATACCCGCAGAAATCATATATGCTATAATTAACTTTGTATGATACAGAATGATGGAGTAGAAAAATTTGTTCCACTCACATTTTGGAAATGTTGGAATATTTTATTTCACTCACAGTATTAGTACAATCTACTTATTTGTAGGCATTACTTGGATCCTTTAAGGGCTTTTATTTTTGGATGCTACCTTCTGATTTGACAGAATATGATGCAAAACAAATCTCTTCTGATAGCTTCCTACTGGTAAGATAGCTGAAGAAATTCATGGAGTGTGAATTACTGTGGCAGAGTTAAATAAATTATGCACAGTAAATTGGTTCCATGCCCTTAAGTTTCAAATAAGGTAGGAAGGACACACTACTGTGGTGTTTTCTAAATCTGCCCAGCTTTGATCAAGTCACATTACCTTTTGGATATACTACCGCAAATGTGTATATGGAAATGTTACTTTTGTTTACTGGAAAACAGCAACATCTCAACAGACCAAGGAAGCAATATTCCCTAAGCACTTGTGTGTCAGCATGACTAGTAAGCATTTCAGTAGGAGATGGGAGAGCGTTGGTTGGTGAACTGTGTCCTATGAGGCTGGGAGTTAACAAAATCTTCTAAATAACCAGTATCCCTACCATTGTGAGCATCTTTATCATGTTCATGACATTTTAAACATAAGTAAAATCCTTGCATACATTTTCTGTGCTGTTAGCATTAAACGCCAGTGAACAGGCACCCCTACATAAAAATCTAATTTCTACACAAAGGGATAGTCTCTGACTTGTAACAGTAGAGTAGGCAACATTTTTAAAAAATCAAAACAGTGAAAGATCCACACACTATTTAAACAATAATTTTCCTGTAAGTGGAACAGACTAAAATACAAAGATGGTGAAGGTGGAATTTTCTAATTATACTTAAAAAAGAATGCATATTATAAGTAACTTAGGCCGCAATTGCAAGCATACTTTCCTGTGAGTCGCCAATTAAGTCAGTAGGACGGAATAAACGTTTATAGAATTGCACTGTTAAAAACTAATCTGTTAATTCCATCTTGATGACGATTCCAGAACACCTGGCAGTAACCTGTTTAACAATTATGATTCCTGTCTGAACAGGAAGCGATCTGAGAGTGAATGGACATGACACCCACAAATGATTTTACTTGAAAGTAATGCAATGTTTCCGTGACTATGATCACTGACGCATGATAGATGCTCCACATAATCGAGCTTTCATGCATTATCATCACATGACAATCTTGTGTGAATCTACTCTGAAGTTACCACAAAAGAAAACAGGAAATAAGATATATCATGATACCTAGCTTGTGGCAAGCCATAGCTGGTTCCTACTCCAACACGAGGTAAGCTGTACACAACCTTTTTGACTGTTGCTTGGTCAGGAAAATTGAACATTACGGAAGCTGTTGGACAACCAGAATTGAGATGTTAGGAACTGACTAATGTGCAAACAGATGTTTCTGTGTACAACACCTCATGATATCTCACAAAAAACATTACATTTATTTATAAGTAAAAGTATTACTATGCAGCCCACTCACATGCAATATCAAGATGCCGCAATAAATAAAATATAATAAAATGATGCAAAATAGTCACAAGAATGACTTGCTCATAATCATAAGCAACTGAATAGGTCTGTTGGCATACAGAGTCTTCAAGAGACGTCTAAAGATTAACAGTGACGCCTGGTGTTATTCTAATAAATAAATAAATAAATAAATAAATAAATAAATGCATATTTTAATAAATCTATATGATAATGTATATTTATTTATTAAACTATTTTTAGCCCAGCTAAAAATCTCAGGGTGCAAGTAATATTTTACACATGGTATAAAATAACAGGTGCACTGCTATACATAAGATCACAACCAATCAGCAAATCTCATCAAACTGGGAGGCCCAATATCAACTACAGTTTGCATGACCCAAAGGTCTGCATAAGCAGGCAGCTCTTAACTTGGTGACAAAAGAAGACCACTGATGGTGTCAGCTGAATCTCTGAGGGGAGAGTGTTATGCAGCTGGGACTCCACAGCCATGAAGCCATCTCTTTCATCTCCATATTGATATATAGTTACCAAAGAAGGGAGGTAAGAAAAGGTCATTGGCTGTAACTTTATCCTTCTATGAAACCAAGGCACTTTAAAGGACCCTTCTCAGATTCCTACATAGAAAGGTAGGCAGATCTTTACTGTGGATCAAGGTCCTATCTTGCAGAAAACCATATTCTGGAAGAAAGGTGCACATTCACCTGATCAGTCCTGTAGCACACTGAGCAGAATGCTCATTGGTTAAAAATTCACCAGAACTGCTGCTTGTTCGTACCAATTACATTGCTTTAATATTGTGGTGATTAACACAGCTTTTTACATCTAAAATACATACTTGGATCCTTTGAAAAGTGACACTTGTTTTACATAATTGCTTATTTGGGCGTAAAAGTTAATTCCTGAAGTGTTATTTCCTGGTATACATATACACCACCCATCCTATAACACAATGGACAGACAATTTTCTCCTCCGATTTATAACTAATAGCCTCCATATTTTGGACTCAGTTGTGGGGGAACACAATATCAGCTTTGTATTACACAAGAACATTCCAGTAATTTCAGTGATGTTTGCAGATCATTTCCAGGAGAATTCGCTGTGCTCAAATGAAGGGTTAATTGTTATGTTTATTTTTTTTTTGCAATACACAGATTTTATGCTACCAACAAATTCATCAGATGGCAAAGTTACACTCTTAGCTGTTTAAGATTCATTATATTTTGAAGTCTAATAAGTTTAAAGCATTATGTTGTTGTTTAAATAATTAGTGTGAGGACATAAGAAGGGCCTGCTGGATCAGGCCTGTGGACCATCTAGTCTAGCAACCTGTTCTCACAGTGGTCAATTATACACCTATGGGAAACCCAAAAGCCATTACCTGAGAGGAACAGCACTCTACCCCCTTGCAAGTCTCAGTATCTGGTATTCAGGGGCATACTGCCTCTGACAGCCGAGTAGAACATAGCCATTGTTCTACTCATAGCTCAACAGCATATCATGTGGCCTATCAGAGATATATCAGGTAGGATCCGAATTTCACCTTCTTTGGAAAAGCTCCTTCCCATAGCCAATATTTGCTAACAAATAAAAACAAAATTACTTTGATAACCTGAAGTCAATCACATTTGTTGTTAATATTTTGTTCATGAACTGCACCAAATATTTTATCTAAAACTGAGTAAAATTCAGAATATGAGCCATCCCACTACAGCAGCTGGGGCTCAGTGAAGCCTCCTCTTTCCCATTGTCCCATGCATTGGCATGTATGGATCATTACTTCTGCCTCGAAACAAAAAGTGAGAAACTAAATATCACTTCTGGATGCACATTTTCAGATCTGGTAGGTTTTCTTAGTTTTTAAACAGATGTACAAATACTTTATTCAAAACATGCATTGAACATACTTCTGTTTGCCATGAACACCTCCAAGGCTGTATTCTGAAGAAGGTAACGTCTTGAGAAAACAGCTCGAATTTCGCTGAACATCCATTTTCCATGAAGGCCTTCTGTATAAGCAAGAACCTACAAAAGAAAAAGAACACTTTTTGACTTGTGATTTGGGTGCTACTAATAAAAACCGACTTATGCTTAAGTATTATTTTTTTCCTGTATCTTGAAGAATTCTTTTTTGTGATATGATGCCATTCCCCCGTTTGCTGGGCAATGTCACACTTTAAAAAGATCACCACCTGCCAAATCTGGCGACCCTATGAATCATCAGCCACCTATTCTAAGGGGACAGAGATGAAAGAAAACCCCCGAGAAAATCCTGTTACTGAAGGAAACGTTGGTCAAATGAAAGCAAAGGGAAGTTCAGAGAAAGCAAAATTGTCTCAGGTTATTTGTCAGTGAAATAACCGACCAGAATTTTATTCTTGGGTTCCAGTCCTCCAACAGGTATCATGCCTCTATTAATGACAAATCTGGGTTTGAGAAACCACACAAGAGGAAAATACAAAAATGCAACATGTGGACAAATATTTCAGTTCCGCACTTTGACAATGACAATGGCAATAGCAGGAAGTTTTTATCATAGCAACATGCTGGTTTTTAAGGTGACCACAAGCTAGAAGCAGATACCTGAAAGCAAAATTTTTTGTTACTACCAAAAGACTTGACAATAGTATTATCATCACCTTTTAAGCTTCTTTTTTAGCCTTCCACTTTTGGGAACTGATTAATGACCTGATTTGATTTCTAAGGCTGCAATTCTAAGTACGGTATATCACCTAGGAAGTGAATGTGAGTGACCTCTGTGGAACTTACTTTGGAGTAAATATACGGCACATTTGGGTTAAATGTATGGCTGTCCACATCTAATTAATATTTGGATAGAGTTACATTCTTATTTACAGTCTAAAGTATGTTTTAGAAAGCAAACTTCCATGAATGATTTATTTATTTATTTATTGTTCTCTGTCATGGAATGAATTACGGTAATAATTCTAGTTGGCTAAAAAGCAAAGAAAAAAAGTGCACAGCTTAGAAGCACAGGTTTAAATAACAGTGGGACTACAAGGACACCGTATTTGAGTTGGTGCATAGGTACGATCCCATCAGTTATTGCTCATATATTATAGCTATCCGTGAATCATGTTGTAGAACATACCTTGTACTAAAGACTCCAAGTAATTAAGAATTTGCTAGGTGTATTCTAATGATTAATTATATTCACTATTTGATCAATGCAGCTTATTCCAGAACGAACTTTACCAGCTAAACATCGAATCAGTAGATCATGCAAGGCCTTTGTCTATCAGATTAAGGAGATTTTTAGCATCAAATGTCTTCTTCTGTGTACATAATTACACACGTATCAAGTCACCTTACAATATACCTTGATAGACATTTAGTTTTCTTTGATATATGATACTAAATACCACAAACCTTAATGCAAAATGTGAGGTAATCTAAAACAATGACTCCTCGATTTATACCAGTTTCTGTATAGGGTATTTTTTGTTAATGCTAAGCATTCAATGTTCTAGAAGAAATGAGAGACATCAGTGGATTTAAGATGCTAAAAATGTATATCTAGGATCATATGATGTTTTGTATGTCACAGAAGCTGCAGCCAGATACCCATAAATGTTCACCTGGTTGCTATACATAAGCACCAAAATTTGGAGTTATGCTAGAATTGGACCTTTCTTAACATGTAATGTTGTCCACACAAGTTAATGAAACATATTTAAAATCTGTGGAGAAATAAACTTTAATAACTTTATTAACTTTAATAAACTTTATTTAATAATAAAGAATAATAATCTTTATTATTAATATTTCTAAAGAAACCTTAGAATACAAACAATGAAAAATCCTGAGAATACAAACAGGGACATATATTCTCTCTCTCTATGAAACTGTGTGAAATACCTATTTTTCTGTCATAAAGGGAAACATTCACATGAAAGGAAAACAAGTAGGTAGAATGTGACAGTATGCATAAATATACATGGGCAAACCATATTCATTTGTTTAAGTCAGGGAAACAATATATATTTATGTTTCTTTATGCAAGGGAAAGGGTTTAGCTTGGAGGTAAAATCATACATTACACAGCAGCTCAGGATGTGATTGTCTTACTTCGGGTCTGGATGAAATTCCCCATAGGTCAGATTTATAGGGACTCTTGCTTTTGTTTTCTGCTCTCTCCAGCATGCTGTGGCAGAATTCAGCCCATGGACTGTTTTCTTCTTATAGTCATATTTGGAGAAGATATTGTAGGTCACCAAGTTCAAATTTCTGCTTGATGCAAGAAATCCATCCTTTGGTTGAATGACAAGGAGAACCTATTTCTCCCCATGCTAATTAATTGCATAGTTAAACTCATCTTACAACTCTGAAATTTTCTCTAATGCTGAATCAAAATCTACTCTCCTGTAACTTAAGTTCATTACATCTACTCCTCTGGGGCAGCATAGGACAAGACTTCTTCCATGTAAGAAACCTTCACATCTTTGAAGACTGCTATTATATTCCTCCAGTCCTTGGTCTTCTCCAGGCTAAACATACCCAGTTCCTTTAACCTTTCCTCATTGGGCTCCCCCCTGTTAAAGGTAAAGGGACCCCAACCATTAGGTCCAGTCGTGGACAACTCTGGGCTTGCGCGCTCATCTTGCTTTACTGGCTGAGGGAGCCGACGTACAGCTTCCGGGTCATGTGGCCAGCATGTCTAAGCCGCTTCTGGCAAAGCATGGAAACACCGTTTACCTTCCTGCCAGAGTGGTACCTATTTATCTACTTGTACTTTGACATGCTTTCAAACTGCTAGGTTGGCTGGAGATGGGAGCGGCTTAGTCATGCTGGCCACATGACCCAGAAGCTGTCTGTGGACAAACGCCAGCTCCCTCGGCCTATATAGCAAGATGAGCTTGCAACCCCAGAATCGTCCGCGACTGGACCTAACGGTCAGGGGTACCTTTACCTTTTAACATCAAACAACACAACACCGTTCTTAAATAAATAACGTATTGCCCTTGTTTGCCATTCTAAATCTTTCGAGGGGCTAAGGTGATCTACCAATGTGAATAAATGGTATGGTAGGTCTTTTTTCATTTGTACTTGTGTTTGAGTATCCCAGCACACAGACACAGAAAAAACAGAGTGCCATCCTAGCCAGAGTGCCTTGTTTCCCATTTTCCTCTACTGTGGCTTCTGGCACACTTGTGTGCTCTCCATAACTTTAGCTTACGACTGAGCATGCTAGTAGTGGTTTGAAAGTTAAGATCCAAGAATTGAAGCAGCCACATTTGGAGTCCTTTGGGTCTTCTCTCGCGGCCATAATTAATACTAGTAATGGAATCATTTCGCCCAAGGCAATGAAATAAAAACTGCTTCTAGAACTATAAGTGAATCCTTCCAATGTTTGTGATCTGTTAAAGAGCTTGCATTCCCTCCTCTCCGCCTGTTATTAGCCAGCATCCGTCTCATTGCTGATTGCCATTCCCCTGTGGCTCTTTTCTGGCCATACCCTGTTGGCAAACATAAGGGTATTGTGTGCATATGGCTAAAGATGGCTCTCTTATCTGACACACATATCCTCAAATAAGCTAGTATCCACATACCCACAGGGTGGGGGAGGGGGATGTGCAAGTCCCAAGCTAAAAATAATTGTAATGTCTAATCTTTAACTTTTTAGCATCAGGCTAGGTTGCTTTCACAGCAGCCTTCTAGAGAAAATCCAACACACGCCAGATGACAATTGCAAGCTAATCCCTTTCCTGCTTTCGATTTCTTTTTATGAACTGCAAAGGCAAGGTCCAAGAGACAGCCTCTGATGCATCTCAAGTCCAGTACATGCCTTTCAAACCTAATCAAGAGGGTGTAAAAATGTATATGGAAAGATGAAAGTGTCTTTGCCTTTGTAACATATGGCAAAAAAGCAGGAAAAGGCTGAAAGAGATGTTCCATAGGGGAAGGTTAAGTCTGATGCTAATGCTTATTTAAAATGGTGACAGTCTGGAGTAGTGAAGCCTTGCTGGGCTGCTTTAATTTCTCTCTGGAATAGCTTTCTCCCAACCTTCTGCAGCACATCAAAGTCTCTGGAGCTCAATTAAAATTGGATTATATTGAAATGCTCTGTCTATGGGACTGTGTGCTCACTAACACTTTTCTTTCGGTAATACTGCAGATGACAGTTGCCCATCCCAATTTAAACAGTTGTCATAGAGACCACAAACTAAAGCAGCAGTAACTAACAATACAAAGGAAAGGTAAGTGCTCGGATTTCTATGAATGAAGGGGTTAGCTTTCAGCTGCACTGGATATACCACAAGCCGTTAAATGCAGCTAACATAAAAGGCTGTAATATGCCAAGCAGCTTGGCAGAGAGAAGCAAAGTAAACGATTCAAGTAAAGAATTTCATTTGTGCCTAGATAGCAACCCTGTAATTAGACAAGTATTTTGTATGTGGCTATTCTTCCAGTACTTAAAATATCCAAAATTAATAGACTCTCTCTAAGGATCAGTACTGAAGGTGGGATATAGACAATAGCCAGCAGTCAGTAAATTGAAGAAGTTAATAATTACTTTCTAATTACCAGTTTAACATAATTGGAGTAATTACTAGGCACAGTAAGGGATTATTCTGTTATTTAATAAAAACAGAAAACTTTGTTTCCATGTGAATATGTAAAATGGGGAGCACCTTCATGCAATTCCATGAAAATTGAAATATAAACAGAGATTAGACTTCTTTGTATCATTTTATTAGTAAGATGTCCACTGAGAAAACAGAGGCTTATTTTATATGAGATTATATCCTGAGCTATTCCACAGACTCAAGTCAGATAATCATGTTATTCAACACAATTTTCATGATGTACAATGTAAATATAAAACATTTTAAAATAACCCATCTAAATGGGTATGTGATCAGACCTAAATAGCTTTTAATTTAAAATCTTGTTTAATGTTATTATATTGCTTCAAAGATTGTCGACTTTTTATATATAAAAAAATCCCTGTTCTGGCACTTTTCAAAAAAGCAAAATACTGTTATGAAGACAGCTTATATTTCTGGCAGCCATGCAGAGCAATACATTTGACAGCATAGATTGCAAGTAATGATATCATGTTCTCATGTAAATGGCATGTTTCTGGCACCATAAAAACTCACGACTTTTCTTGTAATTGGCTTACTCAGAGTCCCAAGGTTTTCTTCCCCTTGTCATTGTGCTGATCACCATGGAAATGAACAATTACTGTTAGTTTACTGTATGGCTCTATTTTTCTTTAAAGCCCTGGGTAAGCATGCTCCGTGCTCTCTTGGGGGAGACTGTGTTAGGATTTTGAAGCAGCAACAAGGCAGAGAGCACAAAGTGCAGGCCAAAGGGGAGGGAAGCAAAAATGTGTCAGAAAATCTAAAAAGTGCACAGATCAAAATTTGTCAAAACAAGGACTAGGTTTAAACCAACAAGAAAGGCCCCTACAGCTTGAGCCTTGACAAAGCATGGCCTATTTTATTTATTTTATTTTATTTTAAGCCCAGCTGTAGAAAACACCATCTAATGAACCTGTCTGGGGCTGCTGTCCCCATCCTGTCAGGCATGTCAGGAAATGACAAGCACTGGGGACAGGCCGCCGCCAGTCATAGACAGGCCTGCCAGCTGGAGAGTTCAGCCCCAATCTAATCACACCACCAGAAAATAACTTTTCATGCTTTCAGTCTGAAAAGATGGGCTCAAGAAAAGGGTGGGTGGGGGAAGACTGAAACAATGCCATTTGCTTCAATTGCATATTGTTCTCCAGACAGAAATTTTAAAAGAACTTATCAGCAAACGCATTCATGCTAATTAATATTAACAGAGCCTTGAGTTAGCCACAGAGGCTGACCAATAACAGACCATATTTATCATACTGCTATATCTTGTCTATGGATTCTAAGCTAATGAAAATGGAAGCCCAGCATTTTCCATTGTATTTTAAAATTAGCTCTCTTGAAGAAAAAAAATAAGTACTGTTATAATTTATTGTGATGTCCACACTGTTTTTTACATGGTTGCTTTTTGAGTGCTTGGCACCTACAGATCCATTCATTACACCGAAGCAGAACACCTCCACCCTACTTTAGGGAAGCTTCCCTAGGGCAAGTGAAAGTGTTGGCTTGGGAAGAAAGAAAAACAATCTGTTTCTCGGAGGTCATTAACAATCCTATAATCTGCAAGGCTACGTATGCAAAAATCAGTAACCTTCTTAGTCTGAAGTAGTGCAACACAATAGTAGGATACTAAAACATGTTCTGGTTTTGTTCTGGTTTTTAAAAAAGCTTCCTAGGACAAAAGTCATAATGGCGTATAATTGTTCTGCGCCAGAAAAAGCTGCTGTCAAGTAGCGGCTTTACAAACACTTCTAAAGTAGTTAAGAAGAAGAAGAAGAAGAGTTTGGATTTGATATCCCGCCTTTCACTCCCCTTCAGGAGTCTCAAAGCGTCTAACATTCTCCTTTCCCTTCCTCCCCCACAACAAACACTCTGTGAGGTGAGTGAGGTTGAGAGACTTCAAAGAAGTGTGACTGGCCCAAGGTCACCCAGCAGCTGCATGTGGAGGAGCGGAGACGCAAACCCAGTTCACCAGATTACGTGACTACCACTCTTAACCACTACACCACACTGGCTCTTAAGAAAGTACGTTTCAGGAATTTGAGGCCTATTCTATCCAATAGTCAAATACTCAATGTTACAAGAATAACAATCACCGTGCTAAAGATATATAAGCATCAACTGATTTTATCACAGCCCAAAGAGATGCATTGTGTGATCAGCTCTCCTAACTTCCCCTCCCCTTTAAAGCAGCTATGGAAAGAGGGGGTTCAGATTCTGAATGCAGCAGAGGTGCTTGAGGAGAGAATGTTTAACCCTTCCCTTTATACCATTTCCCCAACTGAAATAGCTCTTCTCTCTGCAGGGCTGGGTGGAAAAAAATATGTTGGTATCCGTCTGTCTTGAGAGCCAATGGAGTGCACCTGCAGCAGTGAAGTCAAACTGCTGCGTTAGCAACACCTAAGTGACTTCCCCAGGAAGCAAGCCTGGGCACTGTGTATGGAGATCCTGGGCTGCCTAGACAATGACCCCCATCTCGGCCTCACAGATGTGTTCCAAAGGAAAGCACAGCATTCATTTGGCAGTAGCTTGGCTACAGGGCAGTTGTCTTAGGGACTTCGCTGCAGATTTGTGTTGGGTTTTCTCCTGAAGATGAGCAGGAGGTTTAGGGTCAGAGTTTTCCCTCTCCTAGATGGGCTGCCTTCCCAGGTTGATAAGCCCCATCTGTCCCTTCTATAGCACACGCAGAAACCACTTTCTTGACCGTTGGACCCACTATTGGTCTCATCCATTCAATATGCCAGAGCCTGCCTTTGTATGCAAAGGCATACAAAGGATTTAAGACCCATCAGCTGCCCTCACCTGATTTAGCCAGCCAGTCAAAACCATTCCTGAGGTGTGGCTGCTGTCACATGCTGACAGCTTCTAGGTGAGAGCGGAGTGCAGGGTGGGGACCTAAGGAGGATGAATTACCCCACGAGGAGCATGATGTGACCCCCACCAGAGGTACCACCCCACCCCTAATACCCCTCGTGTGGAGAAATACAGGTAAGATATTGGTACCTGCCTTCCCCCCGCCAGTGGAAATGAAAAATAAAGATTTAGAAATGGCTATTCCTTTCCACAGTAAGTGATAACTTCCAATTCAATGAACAAAAGCTATTTTGTTAAATATCTCACATAGTTTCACACCCTAAAATATCAGCATGAATAAATTATACATGTCGCATTCAATCAAAACCAATTTTCTCACAGGAACTTTACATCATTCATTGTATGCAATTATCCTCCAAGATCCAGTTACTAAAAGGGGGTGGCAACTGTGATATGTGCTTTATCAGCGGCTTTAATAACTATTGGCGGTCAGCAAAGGGATACACAGATTAAAGAATCCTAAATTCCCTCTTGGATTCACAAAGAAAACATGCTGTACTCGCCATTGTCTGATACACACACACACACACACACACACACACATTCACTTGCCAGCCCGTTCCCTCTCTATTTTCTAATACCCTGCCCAGATCACCTTGAACTTTCTTGTATGTCTGGAAGTAAACCTAACTTCTTTTTCTACTGCCAAGTCCCACTGAGAATACAGTATAATTTTATTATTGTGTAGGCCTGTGTGCCTAATGATAGATGAAGGTATTCTGCTAGGAATAGAAACTTTTCAGAACAAGTGTAAACAAACTGTAAGGTATGCACATTCTGATATTTTAGAAGTTTGTAATTCTGCCAGATTTTCCTCATAGGAAGAGCGGCTTGCATCTAATTGTTGCCCTGCCAACCTTCAGTACTTGATGCAAAGCTTGGACCTCGCTCAACAAGCAGTTCAAATAAAATAAAAATAACTAAAATAAAGTGAAGTCCCACCTCACCAACCTTTAGCAGCTATTTGAGAATGTCAACAAGCATGTGGATAGGGTTGATCTGATAGACATTATATAGTTGGACTTTCAAAAACTTTCAGACAAAGTCTTCATTGAAGGCTGTTGAGCAAACTTAGCACTCATGCAATAAGAAAATTACAAGTCCTCCAATACTTTAGGAACACGTATCAGGAAGTAGTGGATAATCAAAAGTAGGAGGAGCGAGTGCTATTGTGCTCAGGTCCTGCTTGGAGGATGGGAGAGGACGAATGCAGGAGACTGTTGTGACAGGATGGAGGAGAGAGCCGCCACTTGCCATTTGAGGGCATTGGGGTGAAGGCCTCTGCTGAGGCTTCCTGGAGAAAGGAAAAGGATGGTGGAAACTTCCAGTTTCTTGTAGAAGCATCTTATGATTGTGCACAAGAGCCAAAAGTTTTTCCAGGCTGGCTGATGTAAGTGGAGGTTGGAGAACCTCTGATACAGAAGGAGGCTGCTTCATTGGCTCTGTGAATGGCAAAGTCCAAGTGGCGTTCTTTAGCGTCTGTCAGCTGGGAGTCCCCATCCTGAGGAAAGTAAGTTCCTAGAGACTGAAGTGAAGTCCACTGAAGTGAAGTCCACATTTGGGATCTTTAATAAGATCATAAACTCAGTCTCGAGGGAGTAGAATTGGTTAGAAATAGATGCTAGCTTCTTAACTTGGAGTGGCAAATCCCATTCATATTTGGATACATTCCTTAGCAGAGGTAGAACTGGAACACCAGAGTTAAAAGTTTTAGGTTCAGCTGGCACCACTGCTGCCTCAACATGATTTGCAGAAAATGAATCAAACAAGCTTTATTTCTCTTTTACTGTAACATAACCTTCTTGATAATGAATAAATAGTAAATGCTTTCTATAGGAAGGCTTTCTACACTTTCTCATATGACTTGTTGTGAAGGCTCCGATAGTCTGTCGTCTCCAGATTTGGTTACAAAGCAATGAGTTAATTTCATCATGCTAGCAGATTGTTGGATAAGGCTGACTAAGAGCTGTTTGAGAGTGAAACAGATGCCCTCAGAAGGTGGTGGGCGGCCCTGCATGGAAGGTTTTGAAGCAGATGTTGGATGGCCATCTGCAATGGATGCTTTGAGATTCCTGCATTGCAGGGGTTAGACTAGATGACTTCCAACTCTATGATTCTACGGCCTTTTTGAACCTGTTTTGGAGGTCTAGCTGCACTTGTTGATCTGCCAAAATAGGTCTAATTTCACCAAACTCCCAGTGGGTTAAGTTAGTTGAATTTAGGTTTCATTGAATTCATTGAGACATTAGTAATCACTTCTCATTGATTTCAATGAAAACTAAGTTCAGCTAAGTCTGATACAAGTGAAGTATCTGTTTAACTCTCCACCCCCAATAACCTATAGTAACAAGTGTGGAAAACAACCCAGTGATACAGTTGATAATAAACTGAGCATGAGTAAGCAATGCACTCCCACTGCAAATAAGGCACCATAATAATGACTTACATTACTAGTTGTTCAATCTTATGCATGTTTACTTAAAATTAAGGCCCTTTGTATTCAATAGGGTTTACTCCCAGGTGTACGGGATTGCAATCTAAGGGTATTACAATTATTCCAACTCTACTCTGCATTGATAAAGCTGTTGCGGCAGTAATGTGTTCCATTCTGGTTACTGAAGTCCAAGACAGACATAGATAAACTGGAAGAAAGCAGACTAACAAAAATTATCAGAAGTCTGTCTTACTTAGCTTGAATAAGAAGAAAAACTGAGTGAGAACTAGATATGGACTTCAAAGGGGGTCTTTTAAAACTTTTCTGATTCCTTTCAGGAAGGGTAGAGCCGAATTAAATTACAAAAAAAATAGGCTGCTATTTTGATGCCATTGACATTATGTGGACACTGCAAAAACCTTTCATGCATGAGCAGCACAGATCCCAAAGTAAATACCCAGTAGTCTTAAAGAACTTATTTTATTGCCTACTTTGGATACCCTAAAAAATTGTCTGCAAAAACAGACAGGACATTTGGATAATTTTTGAACTCTTAGAATGGCAAAGAATATGGTACAGAACCTTCCATGATACTTATTGATTGAAATAAAATCAGTTTTTATGATTATGACTGATGACAGATTGGCAATTTACAAAAGATGATCACTCTAGTCACTATAATTATTACTATCTGGTTGAATGTAACATTTTTCCAGCAGCAAAAAAATAATGGGTGATAATATTCAGTTGTGGTGTCGTGCTTATACAATAAACTTCTACTTGTGGAAGTGGAACTTTCTCTTCTCATCCTCCCCCTTGCAGTCTGCCATCTTTGCAGAACTGGGAAACCCTCCAGAACAGATGGAGGATAAAGGGGGATGCAGGGGACAGAGTAGAAGTAATTCCACCACTGGTTAAACATTGGATCATGCCCACTATCTCTGTAGGGAAAGTATGCATATATCTGTACATACAGTATGTGACTGTACTTCACTAAGGGTACATGAACTAGGAAGGCTATGCATGCACCAATCCCTGCTCGGCCAGTCTTGGAAGATAACAGCAGTATGTAATCAAGAGGAGGTAATAACAGCAAAATGAATTTTGCATGAGTTTGTATTGTACAGTCTGACACATGATGTAGCAACCTTGCTGAGACTAAGAAGGTCTCACATGTGGTCAGTACTCAGCTGGGAAGCTTCCTGAGAACCTTGTGCATACTGTCCAGAGTGGAAGCAAGGCTAGATAAGGGAAGAAAATGCACGTTTTTAGTTGTGTTCAAACATTTCTGAAAGGGATTCCACACATGAGAGTATTTCTAGCGCAGGCCATTAACATATTTAGAAAGTTGCTCCATGGTATTTCAGAGCCTGTCTGTTGATATCACTGTGTTGATTGAAAATAACCATGGTTCCCTCGTTGGCCGTAACCTAAAACAGCTAAGCATGCTTAAATCGACTAAAACCAATTATCTTGCGCATGCTTAGCTCACTGTTGGTTTGTGACCTTTATTTGTTAGCTTGATGCCTATCTTGCTTTTGGATTGCAGGGATTGCATGATCCTCACTTTATCTGAGTTGTGATGGATTTGACCATTGGAAATGGCCTCAATGGTTTTTTTTTTTCACCAAATGGATAATAAAATCCATTAGGAGAAAAAAAATAGAAACAAAGGAATATTAGTAACCACAAATGAATGGAAAATTTCTTTTATCTTTTTTGTGTGAGATGAATCAAATATATGGAATAACCAGTTAAAATATTGTTTATATGTAAGTATATAATTTTGTTGCGCACAGTATCTGTATTCAAACTTCTAATGTATTGTTTGTCATTAGCTTACATATTGCTGCCTTACAGTGGCATTATTCAATTCATTTCATTCATCCAGAAGCAAAGAAAGCTCTGACCTCCTGACCCCAATTTTCACTTAAAGAAACAAATTTCTTTTTGCAAACAAATTCAATTTTTCTCCTGTCAACCTTTAGCCTTGCTTTAAAATATTAAGCTTTTCCCCATTATAGTAAGCAATCAGGTTTCCACTATACAAATTTAACATTAATCTCTACTTTATAATCTGGTGAGAACGTTACCTTCATTTTATTCAGTACTGCCAAAAAGAATACAAGTAGGTATACCCTTGCAATCTTCAAGCACACAATGACACTCTAAGTGCAAAGCTATACTTTTAAATTTAATTGCTTTTTAACATTTTGCAAGGTAAAACAATCAGCTGGGTAGGGGATACAGCTCTGCTTAAAAGGGAGGAAACATGACACATGGAGAGCAAAATCTGTTGATGAAATATAAATGTATTCCAAAACAAATGGTTCCACAAGGCCCCAAAGCAGTTGTTTTGAGGCAGGGTTTACAGAGGCCATTTCCCCACCTTCAGTCACTACCACTTTTTATCATGAAAATGAGGTCCAGGTTGGAGGTTACGGGTGGGAGGCAACATAATGTCTTTTTTATTTCCCCCCCAGAGCAAAACTCTCCCAAGATAGTAATGGGATTGAAATCACTCTGTAGCAAAGGGCAGAAATGGCAACATAACTGTGGCTGTATTACTATGCCAAATTATAATGTATTCCTAACTCAATCTTGTTCATCAGACATTGACTTCTTCTTTTAAAAAAAAAAAAAAAAAGTACATAACTACTTCTGACGTCAAACTCTTCTGCTTGCAGTATAAAATAAATATGTGGCTAACTTGAAAAAAGATAATTTATTTTCAAAAATATGTTTGCTGCAATCCAAGTTCTATGAACAACCCTGTAGCTGCTCCAACTCCCTGAATTCCTTCAAGGTAAGGTAAAGGACCCCTGGACTTTTCTGAGCTGTTCCTAAAAGCCAGGGGACTCATCAGAGTAGCATAGGATGTGTCATGAGGAACTGCAGTTGTAAGAAGAAATCACAGAAGGCCTGATATTTCAAGGAATTTCTTAGGTGTTCACATAAGGGTCTGTGGACTCCACCTGTTATTATCAGTCATAACTAAGCACTGAGGTGACAGAGAGATTTGGTTTAAACATAGTGTCAAACCAAGGTTTAATGCTGCTGTGACAAGTCTAGAAGAAGCCTCTCTGACTCATGAACTCAAGTGTAGTTAGTGACTTCCTTGTTTGCAGCAAACCATATCTGAATTGGCAGGATTACAAACATTGGTAGGATTGACAGAAAACTTGTAGTTGAAATTTGAGCTATGTATTGGCGAAGGATTCATAAGAATAGAGTTATGAAAGAGATGCAGAGGGGGAAATCATTATATTAAGATCCAAAATGGGGGTCGGGAGGGAAGTCAAAAGGGATTATATGTTTATGTATTTAATTTGTTTGTTTATGTAAAATAGAAAATGCAAAAATAAAATTTATTTTAAAAAATCTGAATTGGCAAAGGGTTTGGGGAAAACACCCGGATAAACCAGGATTGCAACCTAGGATTAAACCATAATTTAAATAGTTCAGATCTCATCCCACGCCCCTCCCCAGCCTGATCACAGTTAAGATTCCCCCCCCCCCACTTTTATTGAGATGAGGCTCATTAATTAAAGGTTCCATGAAGGGATTAATGTTTTGTGGCCTTAGCTATGAAGAAGTGTTTCTTTGAATTCCCATCACTAGAAATAATTGTATTGACTGGTTTTTCTGACAGAAATTCAATCAGTACAATTCTTCATTGGAATATAACGTGTCAGAAATTTCAGATTGGCCCACAAATTTTTGTTTATTAGAATTGTAGACAACTTCATAATGGACTAGATTAATTTTTGGTTTTTCTCATCTGTGAATAACAATAATGTAACTGGGTCAAGGTACATGCAGGAGGCAGGAGAACTACAAGTCCCAGAGCTCTTTCTTGCGCCTCCATGTTTTCTTGTCTGCAGGCTTCCTAGGAAGTACAGTGCCTCTGCCTCACAAGCTAGAAGTAGAAAGGCCTTTGCCAATCACCTCTCAAATAAGTACAGTACTTGAATACTTGATTAATGAGTCACCGCCTTGAAATGGCGTGTGTGTGTGTAATTCAGTTCCAGTTAAGGTTTAAGGCAACTGAGAGCTCAATTGGTAGAGCACAAGACTCTTAATCTCAGAGTCGTGGGTTTGAGCAAAGTAAAGTTGGGTAAAGATTCTTGCATTGCAGGAGGCCGGACTAGATAGCCCTCATGGTCCATTCCAATTCTATGAGAGGTTTTACATTCAACTAACTCTAGGGGCACTCAGACACGGGTGGCACTGTGGGTTAAACCACAGAACCTAGGGCTTGCCGATCAGAAGGTCAGTGGTTCAAATCCCCATGACAGGGTGAGCTCCCGTTGCTCGATCCCCTGCTCCTGCCAACCTAGCAGTTCGAAAACACGGCAAAGTGCAAGTAGATAAATAGGTACCATTCCGGCAGGAAGGTAAACGGCTCTGATTTGCCAGAAGCGGCTTGGTCATGCTGGCCACATGACCCGGAAGCTGTATGCCGGCGCCCTCTGTCAATAAAGCGAGATGAGCACCGCAACCCCAGAGTCGTCCGTGACTGGACCTAATGGTCAGGGGTCCCTTTACCTTTTTAACTCTAGGGGAGAACCCTGTAAACTGATTCACAGTCAGATTTAGTTAGATTCGTATACTTAGATAGTAACTTCCAAGCTTTGAGCTTTTGAATGAATTGCATTATGACTAACTAGTAATACTGATCTTCAGAGTAACTATACTCCTTATAATTTTTGAATGGCTGCATCATATTATTAAATCATTCTTAAGAGTGAAAATCATTCTTATTGTGCTTCGATTCTTGCCTTTCAACTGTTATTAGCATTAATATTACAGAGCTTAGGCTACCCTTTAAGTCAGAAGTGGCTCATTCAAGAGGAACTGGCACAGACCTTGGAGCTACATTTACAAGGGTAAGGAAAAGCACAATTCCCAAACCCCTTCAACATACCACATAGAGAAGTGCTTCATATGAAAGCCTATTTAAGAGAAGAGATTGCAACAAAGAAAAGGCCTACAAATAGCTTTATGATGGTGCTGCAGGAGTACTTTATGGAAACTGAGTAGTGTCTAAAAAGTGCCCTGTCAGTTTTCGGCTCCCTCTTGCCAGCTGCATTAAAATGCGGCTCTGGGCAATTTTTTTTTTGTCTGGAATTTCAGGAGCAGAGAGTACAAAAGAGCTGATGAGCAATGAATGCTTCACCCTTCCTCAATTAATCTTGTCTTTCTACCTTTGCTTTTGCTTTCCCTCTACATGAAGGTAATAATGACACCCTCATCCATTATCCTTTTATCCCTGTTATTCTCGTGAAATTGCTTAATAATATGTTACAGATTCGTCTTCACTCACATAATTCTTCCTGTCATTTGCAGTATATCATCCTGCAAACATACAGCCCACTTTCACTGGCCGTTCTTTGAAGATTATTGTCACTGACATCTTGAGGATGCGTTTGGAATCTGGAGCATCATTTCCGTTGCGATGGGGAATTACACTGACTTATCTGTCATTGCCAAAAGCACAACAAGCAATTCAGTGTTAATGCAAAGGTAACACAGGTTTTTATCATGCCGCCAGAACAAGAGCTCTTGTGAATTTATGCTAATATGGCCCTTTTATACTTTAATAACCTCCTCCCTTACTGGAAAAAAAAGTATTAATGCATGCATGCACTTTCTCTTTCTCTCTTACTCTCACACACATACACACACACACATACACACTGTTAGTTTGATAATCTATGTCATAGTGTGGTAAGTAATTTGTAGATGATCCTCTTGTAATTATTTATTGCAAATCTTTTTATGAATGCTAATCTCATAGAGTTACAGCAGATTGCTAGTTCTATTCAATATGGAGAAGTAGTGAGAACAAACCATGTCTTATTTCTTGCAGCTAAAACAATCACTGAAATGATTCTTGCTATGCTGTTTCTGGTTTTTTCCACCAAAGTAAGTGCGGGATTTTTTTATTTTTTTTAAAACGGCTTCTAAAGCTCTCTCTGATTGCTGATTCAGTTTGCTTTCCTCATCAAGAGAATCAGGAATACTACAAGCAAGCAGTTCGCCTTGATCCAGGGTGGCATTCCAGAGGGACCAAGGCTATCCAGCATGCATGCCAAATCTGACAACACATGACAAGCCGGTCGGCGTGCAGTAATTTGACTAATTATACTGGATTAGAGCATATTAATGCAAGCTGTTTTCTCCAGAGTTAATGACCTGCTGACTGGGTTCTGTAAGGCCCCACTAGGTCTACAGACAGCTAAAAAACAAAACCTTGCCTTCTAAGCCCTCGTCATTTCACATCAGCAAATGAGTATATCAAACTACTGAGCAGCAAAATGTAAGCGACATTTTGTCTGCTACAAACTCATGTATCCTCCCTTAGCTTTCCACCTCAAGGGTTTCTTTGATATAAAATTAAAATCTGCTTTTTGCGGGTCTGAAAAATACTACCCAAAAGCAGAGGGAGAAATTGCTTTTCTAGATGTTTATTTGTCAAGTTAAAGGAATAGTGGAGGGTGTTAAATATATGGAGAGACAAATTACTGGACGACATATCTGTGAGACATAGTTTATAAATCTTTCCTTTACATAATTCTTTTTTTTATTACACAAAATGGATCTATTACCTATAGATATATATTAATATCAAGGAAATGGCTTTTCCATCTATGTCACTCTGTTTAGTTGCTTATACAGTTTTGGAAATTATTATTTATGGCTGCAATTTTCTTTTTTTCTTTCTTTCCTAGAGGTGAACTCTTTGTAAATAGTTGGCAGTTCATAATAATCTGGACAGCATTATGCAATAAATAGCAGCATCCAAGGTATTTATTGATTTATTTAGATATTTAGCCAAACCCTTCTCTAAAAGGTCCAGAAAGGTAACAATAAATGATAAAATAACATTTTAAAAGATAAATGCAATTTAATATCACCACAGTGCTAACCATCTTCCAGTCACAAAATAATTGTACAGAACTAGTTTTCAAACTTAGTTCCTTGACACACACACACAGAGCGAGCGAGCAATGTATTTTGTCACATTTTATACGTTTTGGTTATAAGGTCATAGAATCATAGAGTTGGATTCTCTATGGTTATCTATTACATCCCTTGCTCAGTGCAGCATCTGCAGTTTAGGTGCAGCTACAGAATCCCTGGCATATGGTTGTCTAGTATCTGCGTAACTACCTCTAGCAAAGAAGAGCCCACCACCTTCAGAGGCCGTCTGCTACATTGTCAAACCCTTACTACACAATATTGGCTTCCCTGCAATTTCCACCTACTGGTTCTACTCCTGCCTTCTGGAGGAACAGAGAACAAGTCTGTTTCGTTTTTGGATATTTGAAGGAAGTGTCCCATCCCTCTCTCACTAAAAAAAAGTCTATTCTCACCCAGATGCTTTCAAGAAGACTTCCACTTTCATGGATTTCCATGCAGGTGTATATATCCTTTACATAGAATGCTAATTACTCTTCTTTTCCGCTGGGTCTATTCACCAATATATTACATTCACAAGTCTTATCCTACCAAGTCTCAATAACACTTATGAGATTGTATTTACCTCCCTGTGCTGTTTTCCTGTGTTTATTTTTCATACACCATGTATTAGTATATAGCTATCAGAGGCCTAGGATGTTGCACCTTCCCAGTTTCCCTGCTGTGTTTAACTGTAAATTACTGGGTGCCACCTCCACTGTCCTGCTTCTTGCTTTGTTTGAAAAAGACACGGTGCATGCCTAATTAGTGATCTGATGAAAGGATACTCTGCATGAATATGCACATGTGTACACCGCCAAAACAGATGGGTGGCACAGAGAGATCTGGCAGTGTGTATCACCTGTGTGGGAGGTGAAATCATTGTCTATATTTCGCCTCAAGCAAGTGGTCAGAAGTGGCAAAGCTGTCCATGTTAGGAAACGTGTGCTGAAACATACAGACACTCATGTTGTGATTGCCGGACGTCAGAGCAGGCTTGCACAACTGGAGAGCCGCAAAGTGAATGCAACTCACCAGCCATGAGTATCAGCCACAAGATGTCCTGGTTTTGCTACCTGCCTGGGAGGCTGTCCTGGGAAATTGAGAGGCACCTGAAAATCCACCATATATGGCTAGTGAGCTGCACTTAGCTTTTTACCTCACAAGTTCATGACAGAAAAGGAGATATTATATTTATAAGAGGGCAACACAATCATCAGCTTAATATGAGCAAAACACAACCTGCTTGTTCCCTCCTCATAAGTTTTGTTTTTGTTTTCTTTTTTGCTGTCAAAGGCATATGAAATTTAATGCTCCTTTATTATTTTTTCCCCTGCTCACTTAACCAACACTCTATACACAAATACAAAAAGTGTGTCGGGAATATTAGAATAAAAACCTTTTAAAAATAATAGTAAGATGGTTAACTCTTAAACCTAATCTGTAACCCGAGTAAAAATTATACACTGGACGTTTGTAAGCATTGGTGGAAATCATTAATTGCATTGATATTCCAGGATATGTGCCATCTAGCTTCACAATTGTGTAATAAACAAATGCTACACTTCAGAATTGGTTGTTCCACTTTTTTTGCATTCACCTTATTTATTCTCTGCCTTAGTAAGTCCTGCATAAAAGCATGCAAGCAAGCGTTTATTCTAATGGGGACCCATTAATCATTGTGGTAGGAGAGGGGAAGGACACAGAATGGAAAGATTATCTTTACCTCCCATATTTCTCAAGGGATAGGAGAGAGGACAAACGTGTCTCTTCCTCCTTCTATCTTACCCCCTGGAGAAATATGTGGGAAGGTGCAGGGCTAAAAGAAAGGAAGATCATAATAACAGGTAATGAAACCTAATAATAGTGGAGAAACGGCGCTCTTTCCTTCTGAAAAAGAAAAGTGCAACTTGATTAGATGGCTTCTAGCCTCAAGTCTCAACTACTTGCCCACAGCATACAGGGTCATTACGTGAGCTATTGAATCCTATACCAACAACATCTGAATTGAGGGCCACAAGCCAGCAAGAATTGCTCTATGAGTTGAGCAGAAAGGAGAAATCAGACCGGCAATGGCTAACCTGTGAAACTCCAGATAAAAACAATCAGATACCTGGTGATGTAAAAGGCCTCTCCCTTTGAGCCTGGAGATCTGATGCCAGGCAGAGTAGACAGTACTAAGCTAGATAAACAAATATATGCACCAGGTAGAAGGCCGCTTCCTATGGTGCACACATCACTTAAAATAATGGGATTTATGTGCAGCCAGCTGCACAATATGACAGTTATTGATCCAAGTCTAATGATGGAAAATGCTGCCAAATAAAATAGAACAAACAAAATGGTACAGGGCATTCTTGTTTTGTAAAGAAAATTTCATGGCAAGGTAGAATAGCAGTACTCTAAACACATTGATTCTATTGAACATATTGAGCCATTGTTTCCCGTATATACTGTTACAGCATCTGTTGCCTCAATGCATTCGCAGGGAGCAGCCAAGCAGAGCTCTTTCAGGTGGTAAAAAAAAAGTTACTAACACCTGCTTCAGTCAATAGGTGCTGGAACTTCACACTGATCTTGATGCTGATGTTAATAAATATGGTCTCTGGTGAGGTGGGCAGGACAGTTTATTTGAACTCTGTGGGGTCAGGGAAATGAGAACATGCAGGAGGTGATTCTCACTTGCCCTCTTGGCCCTTGCCCTTCCTGGCTTGTGTGTGTGTGTGTTGTTTGTGTGACGGGATTGATCCCAGTGGTAGTTAATGCATCCTTGTATGAGATGATGTTTCTTATCACTTTGAAGAAAGCAGTGGTGCATCCATTCATGGAAAAAAGCTCCCTGCACTCCGAGATTCTTGATAACTTCTTCCCAGTCACTAATACAGTGGTACCTTGGTTCTCAAATGTAATTTGTTCCAGAGGTCCGTTCGACTTCCGAAACATTCAAAAACCAAGGCGCGGCTTCTGATTGGTGCTGGCGCCCAAGAAACAACTGCATTGGAAGTTTGGCTTCTGAAAAACTTTCAGAAACTGGAACACTTACTTCTGGGTTTTCACCGCTTGGGAGCCGATTTGTTCGTCAACCAAGCCGTTCAAGAACCAAGGTTCCACCGTACTCCCTTTTCCAGGGCAAGGTGCTTGAGAGGGTAGTGGTTGTTCAGCTGCAAGCACTAAAAGGTACCCTATCTCAAAACTATCTCACCCTTTCCTTTCGGTCAACTGTATCAAATTTGTCAGTGTAACTATGGATACGATTGGACAAAGTGAGCATACATGTGTGTGTGGAGATTAAAATTCTGGGTTCACAATTCAAGGTGAAGGAAGCACACACATATATACATATAGGAAAGCAGACATATTTAAGAGAGTGAGAAGGCAATAGTAAAAGTTAAATGAAGTAGGATAAGGCTGGTATGGATGTACCCTTAAATGCTGCAAACTACAGTAAAGCTTGTATACTGTATTTTTCAGTGTATAAGATGCCCCCATGTATAAGATGCCACCTATTTTTAGGGACTCCAATTTAAGAAAATAGGGGGGAGATTGTCCCGTGTATGAGACGACCCACAGTTTTTCCACATAATTTTAAAGTAAAAAAACCTAGTCTTATACACGGAAAAATACGCAATTGGGTTCAGGATTGCAGCTTAAATGTGCATGATCGTCTACTAGGCTTTCATCCCTGGAGTAGACTATGGGGTCCTCCAGGTCAATGAAGGGTGAGGCATATCAACAGGACAGGGGTGAGAAAGCCTGCCTTGCTAGTACTCATGCATAAATAAAAGCCCCTTTAGTTTTCAGGCCTGTCAATCCAGATCTAAATTCTTTTCTCACACATACGCACACACACAAAAATGCAGATAGCCTGGGGGAGGCTATCATATATAACCAGGTAATCAATTTTTTAAATAAACATTTCTACAATGAAAGTACTTATAGGCCACTTTCCCCAAACTAATGGCAAAGTCCTGTCACTGTAATAAAAGTAAATAATACATACTACTACAGTATGTGACTACAGGATTAATTTTTAAATATCTTTTTTTCTTCTTTATATGAAAATATTGAAGAGAAAAGTACAGAATGAGTAAGAATGAATTAACTGCAATACATTGATAGCTAAGAAAACCCCTTAGTTTTCACTAGCAAGATTATAGACAATGTTTGCTACAAATATGGTAATGATAGTATTGAAGTATGTATTGTTTATTGTTTTCAGTGTATTGCTACCTTCCCTGTTATGACTCTTAACAGGTACCGCATATCCACTGGAATCACAGATCAGCAGCAGTGTAGAACTATCCGCAGCCATACTGAGCATTTCAATAGGAAAATTATGAAATTAAAATTACATATTGAAATAGTAACGTTGGATGATTTCCCACCTTATGGATTGTCTTCTGAAGCTGTCAAGTAAATACCGTATTTTCTAGGCTCGCTAACTAGCTGGACTAGAAGAAAGAGATAGCTTAGTTGGTAGAGCATAAGACTCTTAATCTCAGGGTCATGGGTTTGAGCCCCATGTTAGGTAAAAGTTCCCTGCATTCCAAGGGGTTGGACTAGATTACCTCTGCGGTACCTTCTAACCTTGTGATTCTAAGAGACACATTTAATCAGGAAATGCACATTGAGACACATTTAATCAGGAAATGCTTCTTCTCAGTGATCCATGCGACGGTCATCTCCAGGCTTGACTACTGTAATTCACTCTACGCAGGGCTGCCCTTGAAGCTGTCCCAGAAACTCCAGTGGGTGCAGAATGCTGCAGCGAGGCTCCTCACGGGGTCTCTGCCATGGGAGCATATTCACCCAGTGCTTTTCATGCTTTTCAAGCTGCACTGGCTCCCGGTGGAGTATAGGGTCAGATCTAAGGTGCTGCTTTTGACCTTTAAAGCCCTTCACGGCCTAGGACCAGCGTACCTATGGGACCGCCTCTCCCAGTATGCTCCATGGAGAGCCTCAAGGTCCATAAATAGCAACACCCTAGTGGTCCCGGGCCCTAAGGAAGTTAGATTGGCTTCAGCCAGAGCCAGGGCCTTTTCAACTCTGGCTCCGGCCTGGTGGAACACTCTGCCTCATGAGACCAGGGCCCTGCAGGATCTGATTTCTTTCCGCAGGGCCTGTAAGACAGAGTTGTTCCGCCTGGCCTTTGGCTTGGAGCCAATTTGATTCCCTCCCTCTCTTTCTTTTTCTTTTCCTTCTCCTGCGATGAGGCTACATTTTAATATTTTAATGTTTCAATATTTTAATGTTGTATTTTAATTTTGTTTTTAAGTTGTAATCATTCAACTTGTTTTTATTATTGCTTGTAAGCCGCTCTGAGCCCGGCCTTGGCTGGGGAGGGCGGGGTATAAATAAAAATTGTTATTATTATTATTATTATTGTTATTATTCTCTTGCAGACGCCATAATGAAGTGCCAATGGCAACCTTTTTGAAATCAACTCTCAAGAAAACATTTTTTAAACAACAACAACAAGAAGTGATGGTGGGAAGGAACTACTTTGGGGAAGATTAATAGACAAAGTTTAAAATTCCATATATCATTTCAGATCATAAGGCAGCCAAATGAATAAACTGATCTTACTTAAACATATTCTCAGCTAGCATCACCTTACAGATCCTCATGACCTCAAAGATTGTTCATTTCTTTCTTTTTTAAATACATGGGTGCTAAACTCGTATCAAACCTTAAAGCATTGATCCAAGTATCAGCATATAAGTCTCGAATTTAGTAAACAGAACATATTTCAAAAATTGTAATTAACTCACAAATAAATTGTATAAAAATGAACAGCTGTGAATAGAAGTTTGCAGCAGAGCCTCAACGAAGCATTTAGCTGGTGTTGTCTACACTCAGCTCTAGTGGAAAAGAGTAAGCTGCCAAAAAAAAAAAAAAAGTGCTGCTGAGAATTTCAAACCATATTGTACAGAAGTCACATCAAATTAATACTGAGGACCATTTAGAGCTTTTATTCTGAAAAGCTTTTTGAAAAGGGATTAAACTATGAAAACTCGCATGATACTAAAGTACCTATTAATGGGTTTAGAAGGGGGGGGGGAGGAACAATGAAAGTGTTATTTTTAGATAAATCGTTACTTTGTATGTAGCAGCACAAAGCATTTGCTAAGGAGATACGGCAACAGTTCTCTGGCAATATCCCACACATCTGAACACTGATTAGCAGGAGTCTTTTTGTTGTCGTTAAGAATAATCTTCTGTGAAAACGGGGTCTTACCCATTCCCCCCTTTCCCCCTCCCGCCATGACAATTTTAGGAGTTTCACTTACACTCTTGAGCAAAACATGAGAAAGCCAAGGCAATGGAACTGCTTAACGTGAGACAAAAATGCAACCCGATGAAAGTATAAAGGTGGCTGTTCTGTCTTCCTCATCCTACCAACACAGTTGGCCCAATTATATGTATAATCTGAACTAGTCTGTATATCCTACATCTCCCCAAGATCTCATACCACTGTTATTTTAAAAGTTTCAATTGTATGATACCCCTAATGTGCAGGAAAATGGTGTGTTATTTATATATATAGAGCCAGAAAACAGCATGAGCAACGAGAAGAAGGAAGCTGGGTAGCTGTCATCTCGTCAAAAATAATGAATTCTCAAGAGACTTCTAACTTTATGTCTTCCCAGTCATTTGTCCAATAACAATAGGCTACCAGGAGAGAAATGAGTAGGCGTAGAGCACACACTACTTCGGCTCTGGCTCGCACCTGTAACCCCCAAACAACTATGTACCAGCTGAAACCTACAAGACAACAGGCCCAAAAGACAACTGGAAATGTTGTTCCTAGCCTGCTGTGCCTCCATTCAGTTAAAGGATGCACCACATGGTGGATGACAGCTTTGTGTCTATCCCGTCTTGCAGCCTTCCCTTCCCCCAGCCCCTTGACAGTCATGCACACAGAAAACAGTCTTATGGCTAATGATGCAAACATGAAGTGCAAAGTCTCCTTAATTTGACCCTTGTTAAACTCCTAATTGGATTGAGGCAGGCTCCGAGTGGAAAGCAACCCTGGATTATTTAAGAATGCTTTTGCCCAAGGAAGCCCAATTTACAAAAGGCGTCCACTTTGGCTGTGGGACACCAAAGAACAAGCAATGAACTGCAGCTGTCACTTAAGTTAAAAATCTAATCGACTGCTTTTTTAAAAAGAAGAAGAAGAAAGGTAACTTTTTGAACAGCTTCTTCTTTGTGGAACCCTTTGGAGTGTGTTTGACCCAAATTTAATAAGCCGTTCTTAAAGCAGAAGAGCAGCTGTACAGCAAACCTTGTGGAATGATACTAGTGTGCTTGGCGTCTTAATTATTTTAAAATGATTACAACCACTGCTTCATTCAAGAGGCAAAAAGCTTAGAGCTCTTTGCCCAACAATGTCTTAACACAAACTGTCTGAACAGGCAGCATTCATTCGTCCTTCATGAACCCCAAAGGTCAGCTGCATTGCTGAAAACAACTCAGCAGTTTAATTGTGTTTCTTCTGAAGGAAGAGAAAGTGAGGGGGGCAAAAACTTGAGGATTCATCCTCTGTGTGAAAACTAGCCCCCTTTTTTTTATTTGCAAGGAAATATACAGCTTAAGTAGAGAGACAAGGAGTGCATGATATGCAGACAGGTGTAAAACATGAAGTAATTATAGAAGCTCAAATTAGTTCCTGGGCCTGAGGCAAAAAAGAGAACAGTGCCTTGACAAAAGGGAATAGCAAATAAGGATAGCAAACAAAAAATGGCTTGAATGTGTAAATTAGCAAGAAAAATGAGACAGAAAAGCAGCTTTACTCTACTATTATTCCCCACATGAGAACAGAGCAGCTGAACATGATCAAGAGGGCTTTGGAAAAGAGAGGCAGGCATCAACACCGAAACGAAGCCAAAGAGTGGCAGCTCCGCACTTTCTAGTCAGTCACTCATTATGTGGTGAAGTGCTCTTGAGAAGTGCCTCTTATACTTGACCTATCATATTACTTCTTCTGTAAACATATAATCCCTGCTTGTTAGGTGGTGTCAACACTTGCATTCATTCCTTGTGGTACTGCTTTTGTGTATAGGCACTTTAGAAGTGCTGCCAAAACCAAAGAATTGACACCATAATAAAACAATTTGAATTTCAACCAGGTAAATACTAGGCTTTCCAAGGGAGGAGGGAGCAGAGTGTAAGCACTACATCCATTTCATCTTATTTGAAATAAAGCCTCGGGACTCTGACTTGAGACTACAGCAAGCCTATTTTTCTCAGTGACTGGTCTCTTGGATGCCACAATGACAGGCTGCTAATTAATATAATTTAATGGACAAGATCTAAGATCAAGAATAGTAAGTCAACTGTTCAATATATCTGTACTGAGCAATTTTATACATTCAATTGGTGGGGGAAAGCATATGTATGTTACGTATAGCTGGTATATCCATGATCAGACAATAAATGTATTTAATTGTTGCTTTATCAGATCCAGTATCTAACCCATCATTTCCTTCAGGCTGATGTGGTAACAATATTGCAAATATGACTACAGTTTTATAAAACACATAATGGCCAGCATCCACAGAACTCCCTGCACGAATGGGAGGCAATTTATCTTTGTGCAAGGGAGTGTGTCCTAATTCTGTGGATTGTTTGTTTCCCCCAGTACAGTCACTTGCACCATATTTCTATGCTGTTCTGGAGTTGTTGTTTTTTTGGAAAGGGAATAAGAAGCTATAGTAGAAAGGAGGACACAAGACATCCCTGTTATACAGGGGGAGTCTTTTAAAAGAGGCCCCGTGGAACATGTGTACTCTGTATCTACAGGGCCTCTCTTAAAGGACTCACCCTGTATGAGCAGCAGCAGCCAGCAAGTTTGGGGTGTTGGCACTAAAGTGTCCTCTGGGCAGTTGCATCACTGCTGCCTACCAGAAGGTGGAGGAAGTGGCTGCAAGGTGACAGGTCAGGTGCAAATGCACCAACAAAAGCCATCTGGTGCTCCCACCTCTGTGTCTGCACTGCACCAAGCTTGTTGCTACCATCCCCCACCTCTTCTACAGTGAGGCAACCTACTGGAAGCTGTGAGTGCCACTGTCCCACCACACTGTCTGCTATGAATGTACAGAATGGTTCTGATGGCTTTCTGGATTTCATCCCAAAATCAGGGAATCATAGAATTGGAATGAACCCCAACGGCTATCAAGTCTAACATTCTGCAATGCAGGAATCTCAACTAAAGCATCTGTGATAGGTGGCCATCCAACCTCTGCTTAAAAACCTACAAAGAGAGTCTACTACCTTCTAAGGGAGTCCATTCCACTAACGAACAGCTCTTACCATCAGAAAGTTTTTTCCGCCTGATGTTTAGTTGGAATCTCCTTTCTTGTAACATTGGTTTGAGTCCTACTCTCCAGAGCTTGCTTCATCTTCCATGTCGCAGCCCTTGAGATATTTTAAGATGGCTATCATATCTCCTCTCAGTCTCCTCTTTTCCAGGACAAACATATCTTGTCTGGCCCAACTTTTTCCAACTTCTCCACAAGAATATTATGGGGGACTTTGTCAAAAGCCTTACTGAAATAAAGATGCACTTTGTCCACAACAGTTCCCTGATCCACCAAACTTGTAACTCTAATAAAAAAAGAAAGAAATGAGATTTGTCTGGCATGACTTGTTTTTGAAAAAACCCATTCTAAGTGCTCACAGACCAATGGTTTAATTATCTGTTCCAGGACCTTTCCTGGAACAGATAATTATCAATGTCAAGCTCACTGGTCTGTAGTTACCTGGGTCTTCTTTTTTCCCCATTTTGAAGATGGGACAACTTGCCTGTTCTCCAATAATTCTTGAACATTACAGAGGCTCTGAGATTACATCTGCTCGCTCCTTTAGTACCCTTGGGTTCATCAGGCTCTGAATATTTGAATTCATTTAAAGTAACTAGGTGTTCCCTTACTACCTCTTTTCCTATCTTGGGCTGCTGCTACCTCCTTACATCATTTATTATGTTCTCACCAGGTTAGGCACTGCTTTCCTTTTGGGTGAAGACAGAGGCAAAAGTAGGTGTTGAGCAGTTCCACCTTCTCTCTGTCACCCAATAGCATTTCTCCGTGTTCCCCACACAAAGGACCTACCACTTGCTTGTTCTTCTTACTTCAGACATTGGTGAAGAAACCTTTTTATATTATTTTTAACCTCTCTTGTAATCCTGAGCTCATTCTGAGCTTTAGCCAGACTGACTTTCCCCCTGCAACTGTTTAGGGTTATTATTAAGATAGGACATGATTGTCCGAATTGGCCCACTCTTAAAGAAGGCAATCACAGTACTTTAATATATTTTTATTTGCTGTTGTTCTTATGTAATTCTGTTTAACATGGGGGGGTATGCTTAAAATATGATAAAAATAAAGATTCCATCAGAGTTAAAATTATTGTATAGTCCTTCTCATGGGACTATAAAATGATCTACTTTTAAGTAGAGAATAACACAAATGTTAAATATCTCTTTAGTTGCACAAAATATTATAAACTATTGTTTAACCTGTAGAATGCAATGGTCAAATATTTAGTGCTTATTGTAATGAATATTCAGTGACTTCATATAATACAGATTTAGGCAATCACATTGCAATACAACCTAGTTCATCTTTTTAAGATTTTCCTGTCCAAGGCACCTGTTTAAGAAAGTAACTTGTCCGCCACATTGCTTGGACAATGTGAACCAAAATTATCTCCGAGTTCAAACGAAGTACAACAAGAATTCTAATTCTGAGTATGATATCAGAAAGCAAAGCTTTATAACAGTGTGAATAAAGGATAATGACATAAAATATTTGGTTCATTTTAATTACTGTTATTCTGTGTACTGATTCACCATCTTATGATATTCAAGCCTCAAGTATGAAATTTTTAAAGCCCAGGAACCCTTTAAAACATAACATTTCAAAAAGTAATTCATGGAAAACTCCACTGATTCCCTGCTTAACATGATAATTTGCTTTCAGTCCCCTCTCAGATGACCTGATTTATTGTGCCATAAGCTTCTGTAGGTAATACACTAACTTTTGCCAGACACCAATGCTACCACACTCAAATTATTTATGCTGCTATAGACTAACACTGTTGCTTGTCTCAAATTATAGTTTATGCGGGATTTCTGGCTCCTGATTCAGAGGTTACAATACCTCACCTCTATTATTTATTTACCTTTCTCATTTAGTTTAATAACATACACAAGAACTTCCCCATAAATTAAGCTTTCACACACACTTATTATTTTATCCTAAATCAGAAGATTCTATGTTGCATAGTAAAGTTGATGTTCCACCCTATCGTCTCTGTTTTCTTTTACGAAATTGCCTGCCCAGCAAATTTGAGTCTCGTAATTAATTACCCGGGTTCTAAAATTTAAGCTGACTTCTTGAGCCTATGGAAATGGAATGGTGCCAGACACCCTTAGGCATGTCCAAAATATTGTGCATCATGTAACAGTCTTGCAGCAACTTTCAAGAATCAGACAAGAGACGAATAAATTACTCAGTGAACAAGCTGTGTTCCAGGCTCCATTAGTTGTAATTACACCCCAAATATGCTCAGCACAATGCACACATGTCAGCTGGAAGTGACACACAATAGAGCAGCCAACTTATAAACTCCTTCACGCACAGAAAGGAGTCCATAAAGCGACTGACTTTATGCATTTGGATTCATGTGATAACACCTCCTCCTGCATAAACCACCAGATCACACAGATGGGGCAAATCCAAACATGAAAATGCTTCTTTTGTTTCGGCATTGATATCTATTCAAGCAACAAACTGCGGAAAGCTGTGGACAAAGCACCACAATCTTTGCTCTTTTTACACCCCAGACAGTGTAACTGTTGCATAAAATAATATATCATAACACACCTGCGGCTTGCAAGAGCTTTAAACAACAACAAAAATAATTGCTGACGTTCTGTTCTAAAACGGGCTACAAAAAGGGAGCAGATTAGAACACATGAAGCTTGTAAAAACAGTAACATTCATACATAAGCTTGCTGCTGATTTGACCTTTCCAGTTTTTAAAAATAAAAATCTCTCCTGCCAACAGATCTTCAGAGTCTACTGCAGTTCCATATAAGTTAAGGATGAAGATCGCAGGTCAGTAAAACATATGCCTGAATAAAATAGTAAGATTCAAACTGAGCTCTGCTCTGTGGATGAGGCCACATTACAAGTGTTTCCACAGAGTTACTCTGGTCAAACTATGGAACTGCAATGTTTTAATCACAAGGCTGACATGTTCTGTTCTAAGCAGCTATTGCTGTTTTCTCCCTTATTGGCTAGGAATTCCTATATTCCTATATTCCTCCAGGGTGAACCTGGCAAACTAAACAAAATGGGAGGATACATCTTATAATTTAGTTTCCTCTTTGCTACATGATGCAGCCTAGTCATTAAACCACTCACTTCATAGTGTATTCCTAGCTATGCTCTGGCAACTAATAACATTACTATTGTTTATTTATAAAATGTATATACTGTTTAATATTTAAAAATCTCTTTTTTATTTAAAAATCTCTTTTTTATCTAAAAATCTCTTTTTAAAAGCAGTTTATGTACAATATAATTGGAGGGGTCACTATAAATTCCAATAAATACAACTAATAAAAGCTAAATAAGAGCAGAATAAAACCATATCAAAGAAAGCGCTGAGAATTTCACAAAAAAATGGAAATAATCATAATAATTTTGTAGCAAATTTCAAGATACTTCCATTCTCTAATTCACTGGTATATTTTGTGGCATTAATATACCTTTGGCCTATGACTACACTCTTGTTTCTCTCACTGCACACATCCAACACATGGGTTTCCCAGATCACATTATTACGGCTTTTTGTTTCCTCACCATTTACATACTGAGCCTAATTCCACCAAGTCTGGACATGGTTCAGAGCTCTTAAAACCATGCACATATCACAATTCTATTATGGCTTCCATTCAAGGATTATTTGGTCCACCAGTTTGCCACCCCTAAGCAAGATCAACCAAGGCCCAAACACAGTAATTCCTGTGAAGTAGGAGGAATTTATTATTCCCTCTTTCTCGGTTTTACAGTGATCTATCACCAATAGTGAAGGTGTAGCCAACTGCAAGGTTTTGCAAAGTGTGGGGAAAGCCTGCAAGACAAGCTCTTGCAATTCCATCCTTCTGGCATTGGCCATAGCTGATAGAAAGACCTCTCTGTCTGTTGCTCCCTGGCTATGATCGCTCTAGGGCCAAGTGCACTCCTAGAATGCTCAGCCTGGCAGAACCACTTCTAGGCAGACCATCAGTCTGCAAAGTATTTACTGGAAGGATGTCAAAATCTTTGGAGGCTCCACTGTGGTTTGAGGCAATGATGGGCTTCCTAGGAAAAGGCAGGAGGAGGGTGGTAAACCAGGTAAAACATATAAGACACTTTCTCTACAAAAAACATAGGTAAAGGTAAAGGGACCCCTGACCATTAGGTCTAATCGTGACCGACTCTGGGGTTGCGGTGCTCATCCCGCTTTACTGGCCGAGGGAGCCAGCGTACAGCTTCTGGGTAATGTGGCCAGCATGACTAAGCCGCTTCTGGCGAACCAGAGCAGCGCACGGAAACGCCGTTTACCTTCCCGCCAGAGCGGTACCTATTTATCTACTTGCACTTTGACGTGCTTTTGAACTGCTAGGTTGGCAGGAGCAGGGACCGAGCAATGGGAGCTCACCCCGTCGTGGGGATTCGAACCACTGACCTTCTGATCGACAAGTCCCATACCCTTCCATTATTACTTGAAAAGCACTTTGACTCTCCAGCTATGCTCCAGCCTCACATAACTTAGTTTCAATAAGAATCATTTTCCTTTAACTCTTTTTATGCAAACACTTATGTGGTGATTTATAATAGCAGCTGAAGCTATGACAAATTGTTGCTATGTGGGATGCTCCTGTTCAGGGTGTCAGTCATCTCAACATGCCCCTTTCCCGTATACTTCATCCCACGTTCCTTGCCTAGGAGAGCATTTTACCACCTTTGCCTGATTTACCAACTGTGGCCATTCCTAGACAGAGACGGCTTAGCAACAACGATTCATACACTGGTAATCTCAAGATTGGATTATTGCAATGAGATCAGTGTGGAGCTGCCCTCAGGTTTGCTTGAACACTGCAGTTAGCACAAAATGTCGCAGCTAAGTGGGACACCACATCACATGCACATATTACCAATGCTTAAAGAATTGTACTGGCTGCTAAGCCAAGTTTAGGTAACAAAGTTTGAGATAAGGGTATCTGAAATAATGGCTCTCTCTGTATAGAACTACCTATCCTCTACAGCACGGGTGTCAAACACAAGGCCCGCGGGCCGAATCCGGCCCGCCAGACCTCATCATATGGCCCGTGGCATCAAGGGCGAGGAAGCGAGCTTCTCGTCCTTTTTACCGGTCCCGACCCAGATTTTAGGGTCCGCACTCCGGCGGAGGCTCTCTGCCTTTCTAAAAAGTGACCCACGCGAACAGCCTTCCCTGCCTGCTTGCAGACAGGGCTCCAGCCGACGCGCCCCGTCGGCGCTGCCTACCAGCTGGTCTCACAACTTTCACCTGCGTCGCCGGCCGGGCAAAGAGGCTTTCTGCCCCTCGGAGCCTCCCAGGCGCAGCTGCTCGAGGGGGCGGGTCGCGCGCGAGGCAACTTTTGGAGTCCCAGAGCCGTGGAGGCTGGCAGTGAGGGCAGGGAGCGAGAGCCACGCTTGGGACGCCGCTCACTCACTCGCTCGGGCCCCCAAAAAGAGGCCACTGCGGCGCTGCAGCTGGTGAGGAGATGGCCGGGGGCGCAGGCGGCGGGGGTTTGCCACACCGCAAAGCAGGGGCGCCTCCCACCTTGAAGAGGACCACGCCGTCATCTGGGCGGCTGGAGCAAAGTGGGAGCCTGCCAGCAACTTGGCTGCGGAAGCCTGGCTACGAAACACCACCCCCCTCCCCACGCCAACACATCGGCTTTCTCCAGGCCGGAGAACTTGGCGGATAGCCTCCTCCCCGGGAGCAACTGCAGCAGCTCGGGGCCCCAGCAGGATATCCTGGCCACCCGTGCCCGCAGTGCGGCTGGGGCTCCCTTGCAAGGAAGAAACTGCTGCTGTCCAAACTGCAGCTCCGTATCCTCCGGCTTCTGAGTGCGGCGGCAGGGCGGGGGGAGGCAACATTTGCTTCTGCTCTGCTCTGTTGGGACAGGCTCCTGTCTCCTCCCCGTTGGAGCTCCAGTCTGCCTGGAAGCCCATCTCGTCATCTTTTTAAAAAATCATTATTATTTCTTCTTCTATTCTTATTTAAAATCGTACTGGAATAGGTATATTAAATAGTGTATAGGTTCAAGACAACACACACCAGTGCCTAAGGAAAAATAACTTTGATAAAGTCCTACAGATACAACCGGCCCTTTGAGGGTGACCAAACTGCTGATGCGGCCCCCGATGAATTTGAGTTTGACACCCCTGCTCTACAGTTATCAGAAGAAGTCTTCTGGGTCATGCCATGTCCTGTGGAAATTCAGATTATGACTACTCAGAGAGAGGCTGCCTTTGTAACAGCATCCATCTCAGGGAATGATTTCCACCTGGATTTCAAACAGGTACAACAGTATAGATACTTCACTGGCTAGTAAAATATGCCTGTGCACTCTGGTATTGAGGACCTTTGATACATTTTTATTGTTCCTTAGATATGTCAGATGTAACATTTTATACTCTAATGGTGTTTAGTGTGTTTAGTGGATTGACTTAAGTTATTTTATTGTACACTGCCTTGGTAACTTGTGAAGAAAAGATAGCATATACACAGTTGTCATGCTTGTAACAAACAAATTGCCTTTCGGCCTCCTGTTCAACTATCAGTCAGCACATTCTGTGGACCATTTTTCAGTTTTTATTAGGTGCCCCCACCTTGCCCTAAAGATCTTTCAAACTTCTTGATAAAACCCTGGCATTTTCCTGACTACTGTGCAGGGATGCCCTTTTGAATCCGTGAAGATCCATAGTCAAGAGAATGAATTCACTCTAAGATTATGGGATCTTGTCGCAAAATATGCCCATTATATAAAAATTCACTTCAAAATATGCAAAACAAGTTTCACAAACTTTTCTCATTTGAAAGCTTCTATGATGAACACTGACGAAATGATTACACCAGAAAATATAATCTCAACCTTTTTACACATACAAGTCCCCTGAGTAAAATGCAGAGATATAACACTAGGGAAAAAAATCAAAAACTTTGTTAAATTGAGGCATAGAACTTGGAATAAAATTAATCTGGATGAGACTACCGGAAGCTCCCAGACAGAATCACAGTATGAACACCCAAGAAAACAAAAATATAATTTTAAAGACATTGCACTAGTTATATCTGTGAATACAAGTGGTGACGGTGGGACTGGGGGTATGAAACTGCCTGTTACAGGTGGAAGCATAAATACAGCCTTCCAGGTTTCTTCCAGATAGTACAGATAGTTTCTATCCAAGGTCAGTTTAAGAATTCATGCTGGCAAAGTGCCTTTACTGCTTATAGGTACTATCATGTTGATTTCCTGTTCTTGTAGCACAACAGGTACAAGAACTATTTGTGAATTTATTACTGTATTAGCTCAAAAAGGGGGGAAAGCAATGGTTATTGAAAATAACCCGGCTAATAATTTCCTTCTGACACTTGAGTTTAAAAGGTTAAATTACTATCTGAGGAAAGGTAATCTGGCTGCCTCTCACAGCAGCCTGCAAACTCGGCAATCTGCATAGAGAGGAGTATTTGTCATCATTAGCTGAACTGTGACAGCTGGTACCCAGGGTGTCCCAGATTCAAGAAGTGGCAAAGGCACTCTCTTCTTTTAACTTGCCATTAGGTGTAGCATGTTTCATAAGCAACAAGATATTTTGCAATACAGCATGAGACAACAGCACTGAATACATCTGCATTTTATACGGCATAAAAACACCCTGATGCTGCATAAATAGTATTATTTGCCTTAAGGCTACTAGCTCCAAGCCGAACAACCAATACTTTTCCCAGGAAAAAGAAAATGGCTTGTATGAAGAACACTTTGGTCATGATTTTTCTTTAAACTATTAAATTCCGGTTTCTAAATGCAGTTTGAACCCAATAATGATCACATGTTAGAGGACATGTAATAAGCTGTGAAGCAAGAAACTCAAATTTATTTTCATGATCCTACTAAATGATAATGCAGCAACTGAAAGCTTTTAAAGAAAAGCTACAGATAACATCACATCAGTGGTGTTATTAGAAACTTAAAATGTGTTCTTAATGTGTACTTTGCAAACAATGAACTGACTTGCAGTCTTCTATTCAAACTTGGAAATAAACTTCAAAACAGATCAAATTTACCGTACATTTTTTTCCAAATGGGTTTAAATGTGTTGGGGGGGGGGGGAGAATGTCCAAGAGATTCAAAAAAAGGCTTTCCCTAGGAAAATCTGGAGTCAGTTGACTAAAAATCTTTCAAATACTTTTTCTTTTTTAAAAGAGGCATAAAAATAAAGGTTTGTGGGGCTTGAATTTTGTGTGTGTGTGTGTGTGTGTGTGTGTGTGTGTGTGTGTGTGTCAAACCCTTGACAAGATTTTATTATGCACAGGCTTCTACAGTTTCTTCCCCTAGGTTAATAAACATAATTCATACTACACTTTGCATTATTATGTAAACTACTTTTCACAAATAAACTAATTTTTCTGTTAATGTAAAATCTATGCAAATACATGCAGTCATTTATCAGGAAAGCTGACAAGCATTCCATATTGGAAAAGGAAAATGAAACTGCCTAAAGAATAGAGGCAATTAATTATTTCTGTATTTTCTCTCCCTCTGACTTAAGGCACAAAAGTTAGCCATCCAGTTAAAACAGCAAATGAAATAAAGAGTTTCTTTTTTATTATTTAAACACATATGGCTTTTGCCTGCAATACTGATCACAGCAAGGTCTGCAGATGCCCATGGCTAAATTGTACACTGGCAGATGGACACAGGGGAAAACTGTGCTAATGCGGCATGGTGAGCAAAACAAATGAAGAACTGAATTTGGTGGTGGGAGGGAGTCTTTCCCCCCATTGAGATATGCCATTTGCTTATAAAGTGCAAATTAGGTCAATAATAAATTTTGTACAATAAATATTCTACTGCTTATTCCATCAGGAGAAATTTTAGAAATCTTGTGTAACAAAAATTCAAAAGGCAGAGACAGAGATACCAGCGGCAGTGGAGATGGAAGTGTGTTGGCAAAGTAAATTTCCTACACAGTTTTATTCTGACTGCTAAATGCTAATAGCACAAATAATGAACATGTTTAATGAGTACAATGAGGCAACTGTGTCCTACGCATGTGCTGTTATTTTACCTTGGTAAGAGGCAATCTCTCAAGGTGCAGATGAAAATTGCAAACATTAAGGCACAACCTAGCAAATGTGATATTACTTACATATACTTCCTACTGCCAATGAGAAGTCTTTATTTATTAACTGTTTCGTTTTACAGGGTTATTAAAAAAACATGTAGGGTCTAAGTTAGCCTTTGATATACTTGAGAAATGATTTACAGGAGGGAGAGAGAGAATGTGAGTATGGCAGAATATTTACTGGAAATTGTTCAGTATTATTTTTCTAGCAATAACTTTTCTGCTAATAGGCCTGTAAACATGCACAAAGTTGACTTGAAATTACTCTTTCAATTATAACCGAACGTCTAAAATAAATCACATATCCAGTTTACTGTTTTGTACTGTGCTGAATTTTTAAATGAATTTCTAGAGCACATTACACAAGCAAAATTGCTTCAAAATAATTTAGTGACACCATGCAATATTCTTAAAATACCAGAGTATTTCTACCCTAACTTTATAAACTACATCTGGAAAAGAAATATACAACCATTCCAAGCAACGGCAAAAAGCATTACTCAGAACATAATGATTCTGTTAAAAAAATGTTTGCCATTGGTTGAAACGGGTATACGTTTCTTTATAGAGGTGACCATGAATAAGCTGTTTCCAGAGTTAAATTGGAAGCACTATCATACATTTTACAGGGAAGAACAAACAAAGCGGATGAAAAATGGTTAAGAAATGAGCAAAGATATCCATTCGGAAGAAGGACTTTTTAATGGAATCTATCACTTGATTGTATCACATTGTCTGAATCAGATTTCACTTTTATAGCTACAGAGTTTGTAACACTGTTCAAACACATTCATGTTACTCATAAAAATGTAAATGGCTTGTTTTATATTTCAAACATCAAACCCTTTTGAAAATCGCATTCCTCTCTTCAATGTACTGAATGCAACCATGAGCCCCATGCACACAGGGCTTTCTAACTGGGGATGTGGAAAAGCGCCCTCTGAAAATTTGATGGTTTTATCAGAACACGTATGGCTTCCCTTGAGATTCATCTGATGTTCTGCCATAGAAATAACTCCTAAACTCACTTCAAATTTTGCTTTAGGACTCCTTTTCTTTTCAGTGGAAGGAATATTATCTACACTCTACACAAGCTTTTCGTCTTGCATGTGCTGAGAATTTCTCTCTTGTTGAAAACAAGCGATTGCTACTAGGCAGACTGGAAATGCATTCTGGAGGAGTGTATCGATATAATACTTAAAATGAAGTTTGATTCCTGAATTTGAAACATATTTATCTTTTTTCTTGTTTTAATATGCAGTATGAATTTACTTCCAGATGAGATACAACATCAAAGATTCCTGTCTTTGTAGATCTGATTCTCCTTTTTCTGCTCCCTCTTTGTATGTAAACAATAATACAACTCTCCAAACGTTACAGCATACATGGACAATAAAACAATTTCCCAAACAATATAGGATGAAATCTCCATTTTGTACTTTTTCAAACACCAATGGGAGATTATGCATGGATGGCAGGTTATTGTCTCATTTCCCCCCCTTCCTTTCAGAGAAATATCATTGCTCTAAATCCTGTTTAAATTTTGTTACATGTTCCTGTGCCTCTCAATACAACTGAGAAGGTTGTAACTCTAAAGAATGTGGTCCAAAACTGAGTGATTCCATGCAAAGAGGAGAGGAGTTGTGTGCTGGAGAAAGACACTCCCTGTCATCAAGGCTATTTGGGCCCCAAATGATAGCATTAACTCAGGAAGCACCTTCAGACTATAAACTTACTCTTTTCAGGAGGAGTGCAGTTCCATTCAAGACAGGTCACCTACTCAATTAGTGGACTTTAGAACTACCCACAATCCATGCCCAAATCTTGTCAGGATTCTTTCTTAGCCCTTATCCAGCCCATTACATCCTCAACCACCAGTCCAGCACGTGAACAGTCTCTCCTGATTCAGATGGAACGGAGACACAGAGTGGTGTCATCCACACACTGATGATAAAGGTAAAGGTACCCCTGCCCGTACGGGCCAGTCTTGACAGACTCTAGGGTTGTGCGCCCATCTCACTCTATAGGCCGGGGGCCAGCGCTGTCCGGAGACACTTCCGGGTCACGTGGCCAGTGTGACAAAGCCGCATCTGGCGAGCCAGTGCAGCACACGGAACGCTGTTTACCTTCCCGCTGGTAAGCGGTCCCTATTTATCTACTTGCACCCGAGGGTGCTTTCGAACTGCTAGGTTGGCAGGCGCTGGGACCGAACGACGGGAGCGCACCCCACCGCGGGGATTCGAACCGCCGACCTTTTGATCGGCAAGTCCTAGGTGCTGAGGCTTTAACCCACAGCGCCACCCGCATCCCAAGCTGATGATAACACTGATGATAACACACTACAAATTCCCAGATAACCTTCATCAGGGACTGAATGGAATCTTGTGGGGCCCACAACATAACTGTCAAAGAGCCAAGCAGAAATCACCCAATGCTACTTTGTGGTATTGATCCTGCATTTAGGAACAAAACCACTGTAACAGAGTGGCCTCAAATGTCAATCCCTAGCACTGATACAGAAGACTGCCACAGCCAATGGCATCAAAATCTGCTGTGAGAGCAATAAAAGTAATCTATGCGGGTGACCAAGGCTCTGTCAATGCCAAAACAAGGCCTGAAACCATACGGAAATAAGCCTCAAAACAATTTCCTCCAGGGACACCTGAAGTGGACTGGAAACGACCTATCCAAAAATGAGGGCCTTTCTGACCAGGTGGTAGTTGTCTAATACTTCAAAGTCCAATGATGTCCTCTTAAAAATACACACACACATGTACAAATATTCCTCAAGCACATCCCCTTCACTTGCATTTTTATATAAAACCTTTAGAAGGTAAAATTTTAGCATTTTTCTTGGATGAAGAAGATTCCTCATCCTCTCTGATGATTTCAAGTGGTTTCTTCAGCATCTCAGCTTTATACTTTTAAAACTAGAGGGTAAAAACGCACTATATCAATCAGGGGGGCTTTGGCAAAAGCCTATTTGACAACCCAAGAAGATCACGTCTACTGGGTGTTTTCTGTGTAAATGAGCAGCTACTCTTACCCCTAAAAGAAAGAAAAAAGAATCCCTTTTAAGGTTATGTGCCTGTACCAAATTGTTTATTTCTGGGACAAGGAGGGTCTCTCACATATGTCTCTCTTTGCCCTGATAAAGTCCTGTGCTATTAGTTTCCATGGCACAGCATAAAGAAACTGCATGTCTTTCTTACCAACAGATGATGCATGGAGATGCATGTGAAGATGGACCTCACCCCTGTGTCTATAGAGAAGAACAGTGGGGGAGAACTGCATTAAGTAGAAAAGCTGGGAAAACCTTTCGCTGCTGGTGGTGTGTGTGCGTGGTTGTGTGTACATGTACTCCAGCCTGCTGTTTGACAGGCATCCTGAGACAACATACAGATAAAATGAGTGCTTCCTTTAAAAAGTACCCACTAACCCCCTCCCTCCAAAATCAATCCTAATTAAGGCTAGTACAGTGATGAGGTACAGACTGCACAAGCTGTTTTCCAGTACATCTCTCAAGAAAAGCAGCTGGTGTAGAAGAACTTAAAACGTTAGTGAGACAAACCTCCCTTTGTAACAAGCCACATTGACCGTTCCTCAACAAGGTTGGTTATATGTACCATTCTAGCTTTCATAATGCATTCTGTGCTTGCCTGGAAAAGGGGTTAGGCAGATAAGTCTGTACTTTTCTTGGTTTTAAAATAAAATAAAATAAAAATATTATCTTGACCACTTTCAAGTCTTTTAAAGAGAAGCCAGATTTGCATACACATGTAAGTTCAGGTATTTCGCATCTGAGTTTTTTCAAGAATGTTTGGGTAAATGTTATTCAGCTTTTAATTTTGTTAGTTAGCTTTAAGTGCAATCCTTGACAACCTCTATTTGACATGGTTCTTCTGATGTACTACTAGAATAAAAGATGCAGCAAGGGGTTTCCCTTTTACATCTTCCGTAGTAAATTTTTAAGATTTATCTACACTTAAATATTTGGAGAGAAAGGAAAAGGCACAAAGAAGAACTATAAGGAAGATCATGAAATAAGCTGTATGTGATTGAAAATGAAAAGTGAAAGCGGGCGGTGAGGCCTATGAAAATGTATCCCACAATAAACCTGTTAGTCTTCAAGGTGCCTGGGGACACTCTGTTGTTTTGCTGCAATAGGGCAACACAGCTACTGCTGGAAGTTACAGACCACAGAGACACTGAGTTTTACCAGCACAAAGCAAGCAGCAGAAAGCAGCAAAGAAAGAACTGCAAATGGAGACAGGATGCACGGCTGTCCACCAGTTATATAGCAATGACATTTAGGAATGGATACCATATTTTATAGACCGTTGAAGAGCACGGCTCAAAAAGGAAGAAGCAGCAAATCCTAGGTGCTAGCTTCAGCTTTTTGCAAGCCAACAGCAGTTATTTACCTTCTACCCTAAGCCAATATTTCAGATTTTTATTTTATGATGCCCAGGTAAGCAGTTGCCTCCAGTCCTCTTGACACACTGAAGTACAATGCGGACAGTTGCTTCATCCAGTCAGTAAAAGAGGAAAGGCAGGAAAATGGCATTCCATCAGGCCTGACCCTACCACTAGGCAGAAATGTGTGGCTGCCATGGAGGGGGTTGGGGACAGATGTAGCAAGGTGTTGGCTGACAGAGCTTTGCCTGTCCGGCAACCCCTAAGCAGATTTTCCTCAAATTTCATGTTGTTTTGATTTTATTAGTTGTTGGTCTTAATACTACGTTGCTTTTATGTTCACCGCCCGATAGACTTTTGAATAAAGGTGTGGTTCAGACATTTTCTGAACTGCCCTTGGATGCAGTGGAGGAGACTGGCAGATGGACAATGTTGAGGTTAAGATTCAGTTGCCAGTGCAGCTGCAAATTGTGGAACAGAGGTTGGGGGAGCACCATCTTGTGCTTTGTCTCAGGCAGCTCAGTGACTTGGGCGACCCTGAATTCCACATTTTTAATCACAGCTTTGTAATTCCACAGCTTGATCTGCTTTAAAGTGTAGTTTGGGGAAAAACTTGCATGAGTGTTGACTTTTTGGATAATCTGTCATGGCTTCATCCGGAATTTGAATATTTAAACAATGTGTTCCAGAGGAGATGCATTTCATATCACTCATCAAAATAATTTCTCCAGCAGTCATTAATGGGGACATTTAGAGACATTCCTCGCACTGGCAAAGGAAGCATTACTGAAAGCACTGCTGCCCTGTATATTTTAAAACAGTCATTAAGGTTGCTATTGTATACTCACTTATCTGGGAGTATGTCTCACTGAACTCGTGGGGATTACTTCTGAGTAAATGCATGTAAAATTATACAGTGGTACCTTAGGTTAAGTACTTAATTCGTTCCGGAGGTCCGTACTTAACCTGAAACTGTTCTTAACCTGAAGCACCACTTTAGCTAATGGGGCCTCCCGCTGCCGCAGCGCTGCTGGAGCACGATTTCTGTTCTCATCCTGAAGCAAAGTTCTTAACCTGAAGCACTATTTCTGGGTTAGCGGAGTCTGTAACCTGAAGCGTATGTAAACCGAAGCGTATGTAACCCAAGGTACCACTGTATCACAGTTAGAAAGTTATAACCATTGAAGCTCAGCGAGACTCATTTCCAAGTAAAGATGTACAAGATCATTTATTTTGGAGAATCATAGGACAGTGGAAATTCTGCTTTAAGTGATCCCTCCTCCCACAAAGAGTAGATAGTCCAATACTGAGACTTTGCATATTAAAGAGAGAGAGTGCGCACTTTAGTATGGGGCTGCAGTTTATATTGTTGCTGTTGGCATCCATCTGTCTCGAGAGTCAACGGAGTGCACCTCCAGGAGTGAAGTCAAACCGCTGTGTTAGCAGCACCAAAGTGACCTCCCCGGGAAGCAAACCTGGGCAGTGTGCGCGGAGGTCCTGGGCTGCCCAGACAACAAAACACCCCTCTAGGCCTTGCTGATGTGGTCCAAAGGAAAGCAGAGCACTACCTTTTGCACTAGCTTAGCTGCAGGAGTTGCTGGAAGGAAGCATGCAAAGCACCATCTAACTGTCTTAGGTAAAGTACCCCACTCTAGATTTGTGTAGGCTTTACTCCTTAGCCCTTTCTTCTCCTGAATATATCCCCCAAAGCAGTACAGGTTTAGAACTAGAGTTTTCCTTCTCTTGGACGGGCTATCTTCCACGGTGGAGAAGCCCTATCTGGGCCTCACGTCCCTCAACAGAATGTGCATAAACTGTCTTATTGACCGTTGAACCCACTATTGGTCTCATCTGTTCAATCTGCTGGAGCCCTTCTTCACATTCAGGGAAAGTCCCTAACTCACCGAGGGTTTGAGACCCCTCGGCTACCCTCACCTAGTTTAACCAGCCAGTTGGAAGTCACTCCTGGGGTGTGGCTGCTGTCACATGCTGAGAGCTTCTAGGAGCCATAGGTGAGAGCTGAGTGCAGCATGGGGACCAAAGATGGACAAACTATGCTAGAAGGATCACCAGGGGTACTACCCCTCCCCTAACACCCCACAAACCCCAGTTAAGACTGGTGCTTAAGAGAGCCAGTGTGGTTAAGAGCGGTAGTCTCGTAATCTGGGGAACCGGGTTTGCGTCTCCGCTCCTCCACATGCAGCTGCTGGGTGACCTTGGGCCAGTCACACTTCTTTGGAGTCTCTCAGCCCCACTCACCTCACAGAGTGTTTGTTGTGGGGGAGGAAGGGAAAGGAGAATGTTAGCTGCTTTGAGACTCCTTAAAGGGAGTGAAAGGCGGGATATCAAATCCAAACTCTTCTTCCTCTTCTGCTTGCTATTTATTTTAACTGGACTTTTTTGTTCAGATCTGCCATTGTCGGTTTCTATATTGTGTTGCTTTAATATTATTCTAAGCTACTTCAAATGGACTATAACTCAAAAGGTGTGACACAAATGATTTTAAAAATACATTTGTTAGTCTACCGTTAGGCTTCAAATCTGAAAAAAATGATTTGCAAGTAGTTTCCAAATTTCAACTAAAGAATTATTAGATCGTGGTATATAGAAGCCACTAAAATAAAGCTGCTGTGTTACTATTGTTATTGGCCTTTTTTGGCATAAGAGTGTGTTACTATTCATTCCTGCTAACTCTATGGTGCCAGCATGCAGTATGGTCCATACACAGCTGTGTTGCCATGACATTTCCCTTTTCTAATGCCAGTTCAACCAAAACCTCTCCACCTACAAACGTATCAAATACCATAATGTCCATAAGTCATACAATGGCCTGTGCTGTTGCAACTACTGAGAAAAGATGCAACAATGCCCAATTTGAAAAAAACTAGTGTCACAGGCTAACAATGGCTGAGCATATATGGTTGATACATCTCCATCAGTTGCAGCGGTAACAAGGATTTTCTACCAGCCTCTGGACCTTGGCTTAATTGAATCCAGATATTTCTTTGGTTTCTCAGGATAAGTGGCTTCTTGTTAGTGGCTATAAGGAGTAGGAGTATACTACGGAGGTGACTAGTGGTGGTGAAGTTTTGAATTTGCCTTGAACTATCCACTAAATTCATGACACTTCTAAAAATCAGGTGTGCAGCAATTTGTTGCCTTGCAGATTCTCAGTACCTAGGAATTTCACAGCTTAAATCAATGTATTTTTTAAAGTTCAAAATCACAGCATAAAAGTTTGAAAACACTGTGTTGCAAAATCTGGTTCTAACTGCAGACTTTTAATTGATCAAAAAATCCAGAAACACAGATGCTGTGTGATTCTAGGCACTACCTTCCAGAAACACTGGTTTCAGCCCAGTGTAATGCATGCCTAACAGTGGCCTATTAAAACTCACGCTCAGCTTCATACCTACAATGATTCATTTACAACTTCTGCCTCTGAATACTTGTGGCAGATTCCATGTGACTAAAAGAAAAGCTATGTATTTTTCTCACACTGGTTTCTACCTAGTATCATGCATAATAGTGGCCTTAGATGTGAAAAATAGATCTCAAAACAGCCCTTACTTGGGAGGCGAATTAAACTAAAACCAGTGGGATGCTTACGAGTAAATGTGCTTAAAGTGAGGTAAAAATCCATTTAAGCACGAGTACTTCACAATAACTAAGGCAGCTTGTGTGAATCATGCTAACCATCCGAATAACATCCGATAGTATATGAATGTGTTTTAATCTTTTGTGCATTTTTACTTATGTCTGCTTCTAGAAATTCAGTTCCCTCTTACAAACGATGCCTTTCTGGTCATCCTGTTCACTCTGTTAAACAGTACATTTTAGAAATCTTGTTTATAGGAAAGATTACTTTAAGCTTTCAAAGCTGTTTATCCAACACATGCTGCTTCATTTTCAAGGTCAGTATTGAATATTTTAGTCACTTAATCACATACAACATGAAACAGTAATGAAAGTTCTGTTGGATGACCCACTGCAGATGCAGTAGATTAAAGGGAGCTAATCCCCTCTGAGTCCATGGACCATTCTGGGTTCAGGAAAAAAAGAGCATTCCCAAAGTAGGATTCTTAAAACGTCACTGTTGGACTGCTTTAACTGAAATCTGGCATGCTGAGAATGTCTGCTTTTGATGCAGTTGATAAATAAATAAACCAAACACGGCAGTGCATTATCCTGCCTGCAATTTACTTGCCAGCACTATACAACCTGTTGTTGCAAAGAGGAAAGTGTGTTTGTCTTAAACATTCTTCTAACAACACTGAATGGTTTATTTATAACAGAGATCTTAGTGGTTGTTCTCAAGTGTCCAGAAGAACAGAATGTAGTATAAATACCATTTTGGAAATTTACGGAGATACTTTGGCTTATTTTTGGCACAGCGCCATAACTGATCTGTGAGAAACATTATTTGGATATTACCCACTATGCCTGAGCTCTGTGAGTGACATAAGACTCTGTGTGATACACAGTACTCACATGTGATTTTTGCTTGTACTGTTTTAATTCTTGCTTCCCAAGAATCATAGCACTAAATTATATATTTGGGGAAAGCAGTTAGGATAGTGCTTTGGCAGAGGAGGGGGAATGAAAAAAACTGCATTTCAAAGAGACAGGAGAAGAGGCTTGAGCAGCCCATGGCAGCTATCAAAACACAGATTATAAAATTCCCTCCTCAGACATGCTGTGATGGATTATCTGGGACATGGGAAACAGGAAAACAGACAACAACCATCCCTAAACATCATTACAATACTGGGTTTGGGGTCCAATGAGTGGGGGCACTTCTCAGTCAGAATGCAAAGAAGGCAGGCAGAGAATTGGAAAACTGTATCAACTTAACCGCAAACAGAGTCACTGTGGAAATAACCCTGTTCACCTTTTTTTCAAAAGCCGAATGACACTGCTGAAATATTTGTAATAGCTTTGCAATGTTTTGGAGAAAGGAAGTGATGGGAGGAGGGGAAAGAGTAGAGGACATAATTCTTTCTAGACCAGCCGTGGAACACTCCCATCAGCCTCAGCCAACATGGCCAATGGAATGATGGGAGCTGTAGTTCAGCAAAATCTGGAACAGAGGATATATGTGTAAAAAAGTTCTGGGACTGTAACTGTGTCAAGTACAAATGGTATGGCCACAGTCTTAATTTTTGCATGAGTCATACCCTGTGAAATTTCTCTCTAAGCAACTGTAAATAAATAAACTTATGCACAAGTCCTTTGTAATATAACAATGCATTCTATCTGCAGATAAAGCATTTAAAAATTATAAACATGAAAAAAGCATTATGGACATTACTCTGATTACCCTTTTAATAGTATGTCCCCCCCCCCCCCTTATTCACTCTTAGTTTGAAAGAGTCATAACAAAAGAAATACAAAAACTCAAAGTCACCATAAATTAAACTGGAAGAAAATACACCTTTATTTTTTCCCCAATGACAATAAAAGTGAATCTGCTACAAAGATGTATGCTTCATTTCTCTAGTGCAAAAAAGAAATTTATTTTGGCTTGCAGGATGATGTGTAATGAAATGGGTGGGGGTGGAGAACTGTTAGAATATCAGATACATTAAATGAGCCTTCAAACCCACTCCAACAACAGGGATAAATAATTCAATAAAACCCACTTCATATTCTGTTTCCCTAGCGCAATACACAGATATTAAAAAACAAGACTTTAAACTTATGAACAGTGGTGTGAAGAATCACAACTACACAAAGAGAATTCAATGTGGCATAAAGAAGAGAAGAGCTTGTGCATTCAAAGCAACCAACATGTTTTCTCTAGCTGGATAGCTAATATTCGTAAAATTACAAATGAAGTTGCTTAATAAATTATGTTTGCTGAACACAAAATCAGTCTAGGCACACTTCTTTTCCAACTGAGATAGGCTTTTTGAATAATACTGCAACAATATTGCACAAAATATTTTATGTGAAAGTATGGGAGCGGGAATTCTCAGCAGAGTCTGTAAAAGTGAGCAAGACTGTGCAACAGGAACAACAACAGCAGAATTTGAAGAAAGTCACTCCTCAGACTTTCCTACACCTTTAATTCCTTACACAATTAGCAATCCTAATTTCCACTGGGTTATTTTCATCTTGCTCTGCTGATAGAAGTCCTTATCGCTAAGACCAAACTTGATTCAGTTGATAGGTGGATGTAATGAAAACAGAAAACTGACTATTTAAAATATAGGAGCATACGTAAAGTGTGCTAAGCACCTTCAAACAAGCGTCTTAATTTATATTTGTTCATCTAATGTGAGACTTCTGTATGACTATGAAGTCTAAAAGTCTTTGTTAACATTCAGTCCAATTCATCGCAAAGAGAAGCACAGGGATTCATTCAGTTTAGTTGCATTTGGATTCAGTGCAATTAAAATTGGCATAAATCCTGGCAGGACTAAAATTTTAAAATTAAGTTCACATTGAATTTTGTATCTAGGCTAGTTTTAAACACCCTTACTACAAGTGGATGTGAAAAACCTCCAAACACCTTTAAAAAATTTTTTAAAAATGCCTTACAAAATGTTTGAAAATTGGAATTAATTTTAATCTAGTATGCTAAATTCTATTACATCATTGTTATGTTACACAGCTTTTCTCAGTGCCTACATGTTTTTGTATGCAACAACAAATTCAATATTTTAATATAATAATAATATAATATTCCCTAAATGTTATCCTATATTTATTAGATTAAGTTTACAGTTCAAATAAACCAAAATATCTGGACCAACTGCACCAGTTACTGAATTAATTTTAAAGAATCAAAACTTTTACCACTATGTGAAAAGCAGCTTGATCTATAAATTTATAAAGGAATATTTATTCTAGTGAAACTGGAGTTCAATCATTGCCTACAACAGAACCTACTCTCCCAAGTACACAAGCTTTCAGTTTTAGTCTCCAATTCCATACATAGTTACCAAGTAGTAAGTTCCACTGAATAAATTATATTTTACATGCAAAGTAGACATGCAGAGATCACAATATGAGGTGTAGCAACATTTTGCTAATGCAGGCTTATAAATTGCTGTAATTATTTTATATTTAATGACAATATTCTGTAAGAAACATTAACAACTTTGTGGTGTGACAGATAATTCAACCCATTTATAGCTCAATCCTAACCAATGTAAGGAATTTTAAAGGGAGTTGATTCTAACCTTCACCTTATCATTATGGAAACAAGCTAAATATAAGTCTAAAGACTTCGCTGTATGTGTCATCTCAGCAGCTAGAAGAGTATAGAGGAACCACTTCAGGAGAATGCTTTGTTGTGAAGATTTTCAATTATCACAGAGGAGTTTTGTTGCACCTCCACTGAGAACCGAATTTCAATTTATTCCTATGTGTTTTCCCCTGTACTAAGCGGTTCAGTAGTTCACTGCACAGTTCCAGCTAAATTTCTGTATTTGGGCAACACAGCCTGCTCGCTACTAATACAGTACTGTTAAAAAGAAGTGCAGGGACTGTGCTCCGGAGCCGGGCTCCCGGTTCAGAGGAGCAAAGTCGAGATGCTTGCCAGACTCTCCTTGCGCAGGACCCTGGTCCCTTCTCCCACCGACCCCCAAACACCCTCGGGATGAAGGAGACAAAATGTGAGAGCGCCACGCTAGTGCCTTTCCCCTTCGCAAGCTCAAGCCTTAGCCTCTTAGAGGCGAGAGGGCGAAGGGATGCAGACGGGTCTCTTCTCTGCAGGAAAGAGATTTGCTTGCGCAGCGTCTCTCCTGGCGCCCCTCCACCTGTTGTTGGGCTGCTCGACCCTAGCCTATCTGCTGGCCCACGATCCTTCCCTGCCCCACGCACATTTCTGGAGCTAAGTTCAGGCAAGGCTACGCTGGTGAACTGCTGCCTGGAAGCGTCTCGACGCCGTTTGCAATCCCTGCCCAGACAGAAAGCAGCCGCGCAGAAAATGCGCGCCCCGCCAGATCCTCATCCGAAAAGCCCTGCGTCCACAGGAGGATGCGCTACCGCTGCCTCCCCGCGCCCTGGGCGGCGGCTCCAGTTTCTCCTCCTTTCGCCTCTCTCTAATTCAACGACCTAACACGCCCGGATAAGCGCGCAGTGAAGGCAACCCAAACAGATCGCTAGACGCAAAGGTGATCTGAAGGGCCAAGCAGCTACAATAGGATCCTAAAGGGACCGGGCTGCTGCAATGCCCAACATGCGACTTGTCGATGGACTTGCGTGGAAGCAAATGCCTTTAGGGCCGGGCGATAAGGAAGTTCACCATTATCTGGAAGTAGGTCTAATCAATGCAACGAAATAATAATATTATTTGACACCCGAGCTCTGAACGAATTCTGCAAGAGCGCAGGAGGATAAGGTTGCAATCCTATTCCGTTCCTTGGCAGTAAACCCGACTGAACTCAGTTGGCCTTACTTCTAAGTAGACATGCATCAAATTTAAGGGAGCAACTGATAAACAAAGGGGCTTAAAGTCAGGGCAAATCAAGCGCGCCTGATTTCTACTGAAATCAATGGGTTTTAGGCACCAGCTCAAGGCTCTAAAATTATATATTCATTTACTCAAGAGTATGCCCCATTGAACTCAGTGGGACTTAATTACGAGTAGAGGTGTATAGGCTTGAGCCGTAAATATTTTTTTAAAACACCCATCAGTCTATTTTTACGCTTATTAATTGATTTTAAGGGATATTTCTGAGCAACATCTTTAGGATGCAGGCTTAAATCCCATTGATTTCGAATTAACTAAAGCGCGCTTAACTTTCCCTAGACAGCACCCAATTAATTTTAACATTAAGATGCTCATAGATGCTTTTGGAAGCCGTTCAAGGGAGAGGGGAAGGTGGAGCAGCTCCAGGGCTCCCCTCCCAGTTCCGAACTGTGTTGCTTCTTGGAACAAGAGAGCAGGCAGCAAACCAGAAGGTTTGGCCGGCTATGCGCAACCAACAGCTCTGCTTGGAGGCACTGGAGGGGATATTGGCTCATAACTAGCGCTGCCCTAAACCTGGACTGTCCAAATGGGACAGAAAAGCTGCCTGCCCGCTTGACCGCGATTTCTCCCGCTCCTCCTCTGTCCCGCGTTCCACCCAGACTGCAAATACAGTCCACACGGGGGTGAGGTGGGGTGCAGAAACCTGCCCACTTCAGACCATTAAGAGTTGCCATTTACTTTGCCACAATGTCGCTGCTACTGACAGCGGAGGCGGCTGGGCACCTTTGCGACACGTGCGGTACACAAAGGCGGCAACAAGGCAACTAACTCATTGCTCGCCAGGGCTGCGCGTCTTCGGAAACTCAATCCGGAAAACTGTCAAGCCCGCCAGCGACTGGTCGCTTCCTTCAGCTGCTACCAATCTAAAGAGCCAGGTAAAAAACGCGCCTCCATTTGCATCCAATCGATTGAGACCCGTCAGCTCGCCTTTTGTGCTATTTAATTGGGGAGGAAGAAGAAAGAGGAGGAGGCTGCTGCTCCTGGTACATATTTCCCCTCTATCGTACAACCGGTGACTTTCTAACACTAGGCTAGCCCAGTTGTCAAGCGGAGAACTTCCCAGCTGTTTCCAACGTCTATCAGGCAGCGCCAGTTGAAGCCAAGTTTTCGCATGTGATGTCTCCGCTTCCTTTTCCCCGGAGCGAAGCGCCTCTCCAGTTCGCCGGGAGAAGGGTGCCGGGTTCCTGGCACCTGCGGTCCCCTTTGCGCCACGAGCAGGCTCCGGAGGACGCCTGGCGAGAAGAGTGGCAAGCAGTCCTTTCCCCAACAGCCGTAGCCGCCTTCCGCCTCCTCGCCTGCCCAATGGGTCGCTGGCCTGGCTGGTCCCTTTCTGCCACCAGCCCCCTACCTTGAGTTTGTGCGTTTCTCTGTCTCCCCGAGAGGGATTAATTAACCAGGCTGGAGCTGGAAGAGGCTGCCGTGACGAGCCCAGTGGCGATTGGCCGCCCGCCTGCCTGGCCCTGCCTTTATAATTTCCACGCGAGTGCATCTGGGCTCTTATACAAACCAACAGCCAGCTTCTCCTGACATATACACACACTCAGAGACAGGGAGACACACACACACACAGAGGGGGAGAGAGAAAGAGAAACACCCAGAAATCCGCCCCCCCCCCATCTGACTACCAACATTGCGCGCAGACACACACACACTCACACCCCGTGGTGACTCCAGGAGAAAAATAAATGCCTGCTCCGATGTGTTATTATTTTGACTGGTGGGAGCCTGGCTGCAACTGGGCGCAAACTTTGCTTCCCGTTTTTTAACTGCAGCTCTTCCATGCTTTCCTCTGCTCCCTGAAGGATCCTTTCCAACAAAAAACCCAGGGGTTTGTGTGCCTGTGCGTGTTTGGGAAAGACTCGGAAATCTGTCCGGGGCAGAAGCGTCCACCTCCAGCCTGCAAGGAGAGAGAAAGACAGCCTGCGAGCGAGCCTCGGAGTTGAGGAGGAGCCGAGCAGCAGAAAGAGCAGCGGCGGCGGCGAGAGCAGCGCCTTTGGGCGGCCTGGGGCTCCGCTTCCCCGCGCCGGGCGTCCGGATTCCCGTCTGAAGTTGGCTCCCGCCTTAGCAGCCGCATTGGATCCCAGCGCGTACTGCGAGACTCCGGTCTACAACCCGGATCTCTGTCCCAACATGATCGCGGCGCAGGCCAAGCTGGTGTACCACCTCAACAAATACTACAACGAGAAGTGCCAGGCGCGCAAGGCGGCCATCGCCAAGACCATCCGCGAGGTGTGCAAGGTGGTGTCGGACGTGCTGAAGGAGGTGGAGGTGCAGGAGCCGCGCTTCATCAGCTCCCTCAACGAGATGGACAACCGCTACGAGGGCCTGGAGGTCATCTCGCCCACCGAGTTCGAGGTGGTGCTCTACCTCAACCAGATGGGCGTCTTCAACTTCGTCGACGACGGCTCGCTGCCCGGCTGCGCCGTGCTCAAGCTGAGCGACGGGCGCAAGCGGAGCATGTCGCTCTGGGTGGAGTTCATCACGGCCTCGGGCTACCTGTCGGCGCGCAAGATCCGCTCGCGCTTCCAGACGCTGGTGGCGCAGGCCGTGGACAAGTGCAGCTACCGCGACGTGGTGAAGATGGTGGCGGACACCAGCGAGGTCAAGCTGCGCATCCGCGACCGCTACGTGGTGCAGATCACGCCCGCCTTCAAGTGCACGGGCATCTGGCCGCGCAGCGCGGCGCACTGGCCGCTGCCGCACATCCCCTGGCCGGGGCCCAACCGCGTGGCCGAGGTGAAGGCCGAGGGCTTCAACCTGCTCTCCAAGGAGTGCCACTCGCTGGCCGGCAAGCAGAGCTCGGCCGAGAGCGACGCCTGGGTGCTGCAGTTCGCCGAGGCCGAGAACCGGCTGCAGATGGGCGGCTGCCGCAAGAAATGCCTCTCCATCCTCAAGACGCTGCGCGATCGCCACCTCGAGCTGCCCGGCCAGCCGCTCAACAACTACCACATGAAGACTCTGGTGTCGTACGAGTGCGAGAAGCATCCCCGCGAGTCGGACTGGGACGAGTCGTGCCTGGGCGACCGGCTCAACGGCATCTTGCTGCAGCTCATCTCGTGCCTGCAGTGCAGGCGCTGCCCGCACTACTTCTTGCCCAACTTAGACCTCTTCCAGGGCAAGCCGCACTCGGCCCTCGAAAACGCGGCCAAACAAACGTGGCGGCTGGCCAGGGAGATCCTCACCAACCCCAAAAGTTTGGAGAAACTTTAGAGGGCCAGCCAGAGGCGGCCTGACGCTATTCTTCTCTCCCCCGCGAAAAGAAAAGAAAAAACTGCCTTTCTCTTCGGAGGATTCTGCTGGGTTTACGGGGCAAACGTCGCCCTGCGTTCGGGGAAGAGGCGGCCCGCCTGCGCGCACACGCACACCAAGCCAACTGCAAGTATTATGACTCTTGCCGGTATCCCGGTTTTAAAAGCCTGCCCGGAAAACAAAACGAAACGAAACCGTGTATGATTATCACCAGGGGAAATGCAATATTGGCTGGCGTTTTTAGCCTGATTGTGACCACTCCGCCTAGAAACCAGACCAATGGATTATAACGAGGCCGGGATTTTTGTGCGACTAAGAGAGAATCTGAAGATGCCACCCAAATAACCACAACCGTTAGATAGGAAAAGAAACAAAACAAACCACAACTGTCCCAACTCTTCCCCTGTACATTTTTTTAAAAAATTTGTATGGAATATTGTGATCTCACATTGTCTTTGAAATTGTGGGTGTTAGTGTTTTGTGATTTGGTGGAAAGAAGTTAAATTGCCATTTTGGATACTTCAGGACATTTTCTGCTCAAGAAGATACCGCTTAAAAAAAAGGTAGATTTTATCATGGTACTTTTGTTACTTGTCTTTTGAAGTGTCTAAGCTAAAAAAAAAGTTTACATTTTTTTTGTTTCAAATATATTGCTTGTTCTATTTCTACCATTCCATAAATATACTTGAAATGTTATTTAAATATATTCAGAAGAAATTTGGATTTTGCTTATATAATTGTGAATATTGGAATTATATATTGGAAAAATGCACTTGAAATACACTGGATAATTACTTTTTGTGATTTAAATTTCTGTTGCTGATTTTATTTAATTACAAGCTAATAAATAAAAGTAAAATAAATATGCTTAAGAGTTTCAGTGCTGGATTCCATCTGGGTTTGTGCAAGCCCTCAGTCTGCTACATTCTCTCTTTTTGGGGGGCGGGGAGGGGCCGTGTAAAGCGGGTCTGAAGCCCTTGACGGCCTGTTAAAAGTAGCATAATTTAAAATGAAGATAAAAATCGGTGTAGCCTACCCTAAAAAAATGGGGTCCTGAAGGCCATCGACATCGGTCACACTCCGGTGTGTGGCAATTAAGCGAGTAACATTTTTACAACCGTCAGGAAATAAATCTACCTCTCAAAAGATTTAGTGGGCCAGGCTAACGCGGCTGTCCGGTTTTGAACCAAGCTGAAGGCACGCATTACCCAAGTGAGCCTAGTTTGTAACAAAATTAACAGCACTTGGAGAGAAGGGAGGGGGAAGCTGCAACGTTCAGAGATTTGCGGGGGTCAAGCCAACAATCGGCAGGTAAAGAATGTTGCTACCTTTGCCCTAAACATCACCAGCCTGGCCATGAAGCCGCCGCCGCCAGTTGTGTTTGGGGAAAGCGAGCGCCGGCCTCTCCGGAGGCCCCGCCGGAGCAAAGGAGCCGCCTCCGCCAGAAGCCCCGTCCTGCCCTTGCCGAGAGCGCAGCAGGCAGTTCCTTCCGGATGCAAACCGTGATTCAGCCAAAGGGCAAATATCCCGGCAAGCATTGAGGGGGTGCAACAATGTGCTCAAGATCTGCCCAGGTGATACTGTTTCAAACTTCAGCTGCGCTCTTGCCCGCGCTTGGATGCGCTGCAGCAAAACCGTTAGACTCGCCATGTTACCCAACTCCATGTTTTGTTTTGCTTTGCTTGCGTGTGTGTTTTAAAATCCGGAAGACACTTTTAATTCTTCCTGTCAAGGTTGGCAGGCGGGCAACAGACGGATGGCCTCGACATTGAGGCCACAATAGTGTGTATTTGCTAGAGGCTACGAAAGTGAAATTAAAATAACAATATCGCTATAGATCCGGAGAGAAGCAAAATGACATGGACGTGAACTTTTGAATTCTGTAACAAGGCAAATGTCCGCTCTTATCTCCTTGCTCCAGGGGTCTTCGGGAGAGATTCTGTCTTTGCGCACCCCAACCTTGCTAGTTCCTACAGGCCCGGGCTGTGCAATAGCTGCTCCGCGCGCCCCTGCAACGCGCACCCGCGCAGAAGCGGAAGCTCCAGTCCCTGGGGACTGCATCGAAGGCAGACGGAGAGGGAGCGCGTCTCCTTGTCTGCCGCGGGTGCCCGAGGAAAGAGGCTGGAGTGCGGGCCCGCCATTACCTCGAGGGATTTCCGAGCAATTGGCTTAACTGCTAAATCTGCCCACGTTCATACAAAGGCCTTCGGGGGGAAGTGCGGGGGGGGGGGAGAGATTTGTTAAAAAGCGAGCGCGGGAGTAAGAGCGGATTTTACATCATTAACGCGCCGCGCTCTTAAATAAAACAGCCACGGAGTCAGACGGAGGGGGGCAAGGAGAGGGGCGCTTCCAGGCACTTGGGAGCATTCCTCAATTCATGGTTATGGGAAACCTCCCCCTCCTCCTCCCAACTCCCCCCCCCAACTTGGATCCTGTACTCACTTTAGGGTCGATCTTCTTGAAGGCCGGGTCCTCCTCGTCTACCTCGAAGTAGATCTCGGTGGTGGTGATGGAGAGGGTGCCTTTGGCCACCACCACCGGCGCGATGAGCTGGGCCGGCGTGCTAAGGACCACGGGGCCTGCAAGACAAGACAGAGCGGCGTGAGGAGGCTGCGAAAGGGAGGCCGGCCGCTTTGCCCGACGACGGCAGAGCGGAGCGAGAAAGCCGTCGGACTCAGGCGAGGGATGCCTACGGATCGCTGCCGGGACACCTAGGAGAGGCTTCGGGAAGCGGGACGCTGTGTATGCCTGAAGCTCAAAGGATGGTCGACGGACCACCGGAAGAGCAGGCCACTTTATAGGTCTTTCGAACAAAACAACACCCAAGAACTAGGGTGTGTGTAGGTCTTGCCACTTAAAGACAGGAAGATTTATTTGAGAATACTAGCGGGGTGCGGGTGGGGAGATCACAGCGCTGATGAAAATAGCCCCTCTCTTCCTAATCTCGAAGCCCGATCCCATAAAGGTCGAGTGCAGGTCCCACTCAATTCAGCAAATTTACCGGTTTGCACGTGTGTATAAAGCGCAGCCCAAGACGGGCAGCGAGTATTTAGAAAAGCAGTGTCACGGAATAAAAATCAGAGGGGCTTCCAATAAAATATATTTAGATTTACGCTTCCTGTATCTAGTCATAAAATTACAATACAAATTATGCACCACACATATCGAATATGTTTTACTTCTTTTTTATTATTCTGGACGTTAGGCAATGCAGTGTTTTCTACATCATAAAACTATCTGCGAGACATCAGATGCCAGACGAAGGCTCTCTCTCTGCAGAAAGTGTGTGTGTGTGTAATATAAAGTGCAGCCTTTATTGTGAAACAAACAGTTGTTATAAAGAAAACGATTTGTCTCCGCAGAGACGCCAGAAACAATCTCTCTCTCTCTGAAATTTATTGAAATGTTAATGCCGAGAGCATAATTACTCCAAAACAAAAAGATTCAGGGTTATTCTAACTTGCTTACACGCATGTATATTCTACAGAATTCATCGGGGTTTACTCCCAAGTAAATGTGCACAGAATCGTAGCTCAAACCTGCAAGAAAACCCCGGAATTATTTGGGCATTTCTAGTACTGTGCAACGCAATCCTCTGCAGGTTTCCTCGGGAGGAGGATCGGCTGTATTCGGCGGGTCAGGCTGCCTAGTTAGGGTCCTGGCGACGGCAACCTTAGAGCCAAGCGCCGTGGGGCTCCTCAGAGCAGGGGGACCAGTAATAGGAACCAGGCATCTGATGGTCTGACAAGCGTATGCCATAATAAATGTGTTAGCATTTAAGGTGCCATAAGGCTCTTTGCTGTTTGCGGACCATTATTATTCTATGATTCTATGATTACATTGACTCTAAGGAGACTTCCCATCCGGATCCTAAACGAACTTATTGGAAACTCCACCTCGAGATCTATGCAGAACGCATAAAAATAAATGCATGGAATAATGGGATATTGAGCCAAGACCGCCCTATGGATAAATAAACCGAAACATCTATTCGAATAACATGAAATGCAATACACTGATGCCACATTTTAGAAACTGGGAAATAATAAGGCATAGTATTATCTGGCTGCTGGTATTGTTGTTGTTTTTTCCTTTAGGTGCTGAGACTGTTAATTCCGTGTGTGTATGTGAAATGTTGTGCTCGGTCGGATTTGGTTTCTGGTGTCTCTCCAGCAGCCTCTCCCCGGCTTCTTTTCTGTGGCGAAGGCAGCTGAGGTAGGGCTGGCTGGCTGGCGCTGGGTCCGACCACCATTTGCGCTGCCAAGCTCTGCCCTCCTCCAGGGCCCAGTCTCCTGCCTCTACGGATCCCGCTGGAGGCTCCCCTTCCTACCCGCCACTTAGCCCGAGCTCAGCCCGTCTCTCGGCCTGACGGAGAGCGTGGCAGGCCTCATTTCGGCGCTAACTTCCCTCCCTTCCAAGCATCGCCTCCTTCCCTCCTCTCCACCCAGCCCTAGGCAACGCTCGGCTTCCCGCCTCTGACAGCTCTCAAGCCAGCCCACCAGGGGCTGGATAATATGGAGACAAACTCTATTTTCGTTCATTTTCTTGTTTTCCCCGCGCCTAATAGGCCAGCCTGGCCTCTTCACCCCGGTCAGCTGATGCGGACCATACGCGCGGGGCTTGGGCATCGCCCTTGCTCCGTCCTCCCTGCCGCCTCCCCCTCCGGCCGGACAGCGCCAGTGGCGCTCGGCGAGCGAGCAAGCAAGCAGGCCGGCAAGCGGGCCGCCCTCCTGGCCGGCGGGGCTCCTGCTTAGGGCAGCGGATCGATCCGAAACGGCGCTTTAAAGGCTCATCAATCTTAATCTCGGTCGCTCGAGTAATTACGCGCGATTCTCTCGTGCGATTACAAGTGGATTTGGGTTTCGATTCCCCAGGCCCCTCGCCTTTGTGCGTAATGGCAGGCTGAGCTCTCCAGGCAGCAGCAGCAGCAGCAGCTCCCGGGCCCTGCTGCTGCTTCTCTCCGCCCCTCTGCGATCGCCACCCCGGCCCCTCTCCTCTCCCCGCCCCCGTCTGCCTTTAACCCTTCCTCGCCACCCGAGCGCCGGGGCTTTACAGGCCTCGGCGAGAAAATAAAAAAAAAGTCCCTTAAAGATGATGCAGTTGGGGAGCCGCGTGATAGTCGATCATGATAAGAAGGCGTTTAGTGGGCCTTGCGCGCTCCCAGAAGGAAGATCAGGTAGTTAACCCAATTACCTCCCGGCTCCCCGCTTGTTATATGGGCAAAATAAAAAGGAAGTGGCTGGTAGTTCGCGGTCAGGAGGCCAGAGACTATAACAAGAAATCTTTTTCTTCATCGAGAGAGAGAGAGAGAATGCCTAAATCTTTTGTGTGCGGGGCGTGGGTGCGCAAGGGAGAATGACAGTGGCGAGCCGGGTTTAATTTTCAGAATGGCTGCTGGAAATAGGTGCATCGAGGAGATTTCTGAGCAAAAGGCCTGCGAGGAACCCCTCACACTTCCAAGCGCTCTGAACAAACGACCTTGTGAAATCCTATACGAGCCTGAACTAGGCAAAAACAGCTACCACTCAAACCAGCGGCGTTTCGAAGGATCACAAGATGTTTCCATTAACTTTTTTTTTCCGCTAAAGGGAAGAAAGCGGTTGGGGGGGGTGTTACTTAGCAGCATGAAAATTCCTGATTATTTCATTATCAAAACCCATGTAAGTAAGCAAGCCTTGATATAATCCCAGCGAGGAGGTATCAGAGATGGAAAGCAGAGTCAGCACTCAGGGCCCTTGTGTCTGGGGGTGGTCTGTTAAGTACTGGTCCTTTTACCCAGCCACCACTCCTTGCTTTGGGCTTCACCAGCCCATTGCTTCTGCCACCCCCCCCCCCAAGCAGAAGGCAGCTGCTTCCTGCTCCCCAACAAAAAGTGGGTGACTGAGCGGTGGCTGCAAGGAGCTACTTCCTTGCTTTGATCACTGACCATCTCTTGTCTGGCTCATGCAGGGGAAATACATTTGGCCCAGTGGCGGCACCTGAAGAAAGTGCAATGAAAGATGGTGGCTGCCCTTTGCAAGAACATCTGTACCTCTCTCAACTCATTTACCCCCCGCCCCAGTCTGCTGGAGAGGGGGGACTGGGCCCTGGAGGGCCACCCAGGGAGAGGTGGCAAGAGCAACCACCACTCCACTTGCTTGCTTGGCCCTCTCTTGCTGGGGTGGTAGGGAAGAGTCCAGTAAGGGAAATCCACATAGAATCATGGAATTGCAAAGTTGGAAGGGACCACGGAGTCATCTAGGCTAATCCCCTGGGATGCAGGAATACTTTGCCCAACATGGGACTCAAACCCACAACCCTGACATTAAGAGTCTCATGCTCTACCAAGTGATACTTTCCTTACTGTTGGTTTATGGTCCCTTTCCTATGGAACATGGTGGAATGCCCAAACCGGGAAGTTGCGTTAGACGTAATATTTTAGAATGGAAACCCTTCAAATATTATGTATTAACCCCTTCACAACCAGAACCCATCTGTAAGAGAGGAATGGCCAGGGCACAACAACTTCAGAGCTAACTAGATCTTTCACTAGTGATGTATGGAAGTGAGAGCTGGACCATCAAGAAGGCTGATCGCCGAAGAATTGATGCTTTTGAATTATGGTGCTGGAGGAGACTCTTGAGAGTCCCATGGACTGCAAGAAGATCAAATGTATCCATTCTTAAGGAAATCAGCCCTGAGTGCTCACTGGAAGGACAGATCGTGAAGTTGAGGCTCCAATACTTTGGCCACCTCATGAGAAGAGAAGACTCTGGAAAAGACACTGATGTTGGGAAAGATGGAGGGCACAAGGAGAAGGGAACGACAGAGGACGAGATGGTTGGACAGTGTTCTTGAAGCTACAAACATGAGCCTGACCAAACTGCGGGAGGCAGTGGAAGACAGGAGTGCCTGGCGTGCTCTGGTCCATGGGGTCACGAAGAGTTGGACACGACTAAACGACTAAACAACAACAGATCTATCACATTCACAAGTCACATATATAATATAAACCACAAAAATATTCCACAGAACTACCTGCTCTGGGTCATAAACAGAGTAAATGCTCTGGAATGTTAACTTCTGAGCTCGCCTAATCATCCATATCCACCAGTCACACATAGCTAGATGGGTTTCATGCATTAAGCCACAAAACCTGCTCAGAAAACAAGTTCCAATACCTCTTCAGGGCTGTAAATGATATTCTGGAAAAATGACATGGGACACCAACTTCTCAGTTAGCCATACTATCCCAGTTTACAGATGGGATTCATTCCACAATACACAGAACGACTAGGGAAACCATGCTCTGAACTCCTGTAATTTGTGCCTAGCTAGGAATTCTTACCAGCCCCCTGGCCGCTGCATTTTGCAACTGCTGTAGCTTTGGAACAGTCTTCAAGGGTTCATGTATAATGCAGGCTTCATGTATAATGCAGTACTGTAGCCCAGCCCTGAGGTTACCATAGCATGCAGCACTAGAGCCAGACCATCTCTGTCCAAAAATAAGTATTCCTAGTTACTAAAGCCAGCTTCCAGTGGCAGCGTTTGGTCTAGGAGCATTTTTAAGCTTCAAAGTAGGGCAGTGCCACTCCAAACTGAACAGGTTGTTTACTCACTTCCCACAGGTGAGAGCCTGCAACACACAACATCCATTTTGTCTGGAATCAAATTTCAATTTATTGGTCCACATCAAGCACCTGATCTGTATTTTCTGATTCAGGTGGTAAAGCGACATAGAGTTCAAGGTCATCAGCTGATACCTCACTCCAGCTCCCCTGATGACATCCTCCAACAGCTTCGCATATGTTGAATAACATGAGAGCCAAGAGTGATCCCTGCGGGTCACCAAACTTCTATGATGTCAAGTTATAGTTCAACATTGATAAGTCTCTGGAAGCATGAAGGTAGGAGTGAAACAACAGCAGTCTGGTGCAGAGGGGGCTCCATTTCCAACCCATGAAACTGCTCCAAGCTATGGTGTGCAGTATCAAATGCCTACAAGGTAGCACCAGGACGACCATGGCAGCTTTGGTGCCATAACTGGGCCTGAACCCAGACTGTAATCCATTTCTTCCAAGCACACCTGTAAGTTGAACTGACACAAAAATCTTGAGCATCATGCCTAAAAGGGATTGTTAGCAACTGGGCAATAGCTATTCAACAGTTCTAAGTCCAGAAAGGTCCTCTGAAGGAGAGGGCACAACACTATATCTTTAAAAGCCAATGGTACCCCATCCTTCTGCAATATGGCATTCACCACTCCCTGGACCTATGCTGTTAATAAAACCCCTCAGGTTCACTCTCGTACATCACAATGGGCAAGAGTTGAAAGGACAAGTGACCAGCCAGACCCTCTTCCAAGCAGTCTGTCAACATCAGGCTGCAACAATTTAAACTCATCCAAGTAAACTGGAACATGTGGTGCTCTAGACACCTCTGGACTAGTCCAGATAGTGGCATCTAATAGTGAGCCCACAAAACAATACAGTTAAACAATTAAAAAAATCAGGCTTTTAATTCAGTGCTTGAAAAAAGTATGATGAACAATATACTCAGCAGTAAGAGCAAATGAATATTTGCTTATCACTTAGAGGTAAGCTAAAGATATGGTTAGACTACAGCTCCCATGATTCCTGGCCACTGGACTTATGGCTGGGGCTGATGGGAGTTGAAGTACAGCAACACCTGAAGGGTACCAGGTTGGCTACCCTAGATTTATAACCTATGTTTTCTACAGACCTGCACACTTTTAAGAACCCCGTATCTATTTGGCTGGAATAACTATAAGGCATATCAAGAGATTTCTCAGATTATGCCCTTCCAAGATTTCTTAAATCCACAGTCTGCATCCTTCTTAATTTTCACCTTTCTAGGGTATTCCCAGTGCTGATTCCCAGTCCCCTCAAACAATACCTGATTATGTGAGTCTCATCTCTGGGGTTAAAACTGTGAAAATTGCAACCTTTGCCTTATGTGCAGAGGTGCACTGGTCTCAGTGGCTAAACCTGTAGGAGAACTCAACCCCCTCTCCTGAAACGAAAGGGTTAATGGCATAGTCAATAGATATCCAATAGACTTCACTTTTCTCAGGGTGAGCAAGGAGAGAGGATGCAAATGACATGGCTAAACTAGACTGCACTAGACTAGACTGATTAGCCAGAAACTGTTTTGTTGTCTTTATCACACCAACTGATGACCTCCCACTTAATTTGCTTTTATAACTGTCTTGAATAAACTTTACGTAATTGTACTGCTTCATTGGAGTGTATTTTAAAAAGCACTCCCTGGTCGAATTCCGCCTCGCTGCCACCACTTGAGGTACCCTGCTGGCTTTAGCACACAGGAAGAGGAGAGGTCAGGCTTAGGCTTGGCTAGGAGCTTCCGCTACTGCTTCGCAAATATGCCCCACCCGTGGCGTAGCGCACTCTCTCCCAACTTAGGCAGACTGTAATAAGGCAGAGGGCGTGTTGCCAGGGTCCAGCTTGTAGGATTGGCGTTGGAACGGTGGCTGCTCCTCCAGCCGCTTCGAAAAGGGGCTTCTCGCCCAGGGCCTGCAGGAGGAGATCATAGGATCCGGGAACGCGTCCAGCGCAAAAGCTGCCAGGCAAAGGCAGGGGCGACTGCTCAAAGGTCAAGCAGCCTCTACCTGCGCGCAGGGGAGGACGATCTCCGCCGGACACGCGGAGGGACAGCGCAAGTAAGGAGGTGGCAGATGCCCCCTTCCCAGTTGCCCCTTGGCATTGCAGCGGGATGGATTGGGCCTTCTGGGTGAGGTTAGCAAAAGGACAGGGATCCAAAGGCACTTGGCGCCCCTCCCCCACATCATAACCTGAGTGTAACATTACACATATTTCACTCCGAGCCTCTGAAGCGCCCCCCTCCCGCCCGCCCGCTGAAAAGGCACCGAATGAAACGCTCCTTCTTAATAGTGTGTCATTTTTACACTTGTCCTTTGGAAATCTCCAATTACAAGTCCCAATACCACGGCACATTTAAGGAGCGCGGAGTCTTTTTGTTCGAGCCTTCAGGGAGCAAACCCGCCACTGAGAGAATACGAAATTAATCCACTCCAGCTATAGAGCGAGAGGATTATGTTCTAATCCCCTTTGGGAGAGGCTCTGGATTTTAAGGATCCGACGTTAAAATGTTTACACCAGGCGTAATCAAAATAGTGCAGCTTCTCCATATGGCCCCGAGATAGCAGCGCGGCATTGGCTCCGCTTCCCAAACGGCTCCCCAAAACAATAACGCGGCGCACCGGGCATGGGCTGGATTGAGAGCGCGGAGAGCGCGCCAGGCGCTGCCGATCCAAGCAATTCCACTCCTTTGGGGAGGGGGGAAGCGCCACACTCCCAAGTCCAAAACAGCAGGGGAAAGAAGTGAGACCCCGCCACCCCCACCCACTTATCGGCACAAGCTTGAGCGCGGAGCCAGGAGCCGCTTTCCACGTCCACCGGGACCGTGCCAAATCGCGCGGCGGAGCTGCAGATGCTCCCACCTGCGCCCGCCCGGCCCCGGCGGCCGTGACTGGTCCAGGGAGGCCCGTCCGCTTTGTTGTCCCTCGGCGAACGGAAGAACAAAGGGCGGCAGGCCGAGGCGAGCCGCCGCGCCGGGGCTTGCACGGAGGATCCCCGCTTGGGCGTCCCCAGCAGCCCAGCCGAAGAAGCGGCCGGCCGAGCGGCGGAGAGGCGCCAGGGCGCACAGAGCCCGCAGCGCGCAGCCAAAGGGCCCCGGGGCGAGTGACGCCTGGGGAACACGCGAGCCGCGTCTCCAGAAAGAAACGGCGAGATTGACCTTTAGACATCTTTTAGACAAAACACACACAAGAATAACAGGGAAGAAAGAGTCGGGTATAGATTCAGCAGGCAACACCTTCTGAATTTCGTTTGGCTTGTTGGAAGACTCCTAATGAAGGTCGGTCGATGCAAACTAAATTGTACAAGCTCACACAGCTTAAAGAGCAGAAGCCACGAGGGAGTTCTTCGACCTGAGCCCCACTGAATTCCTGGTGCGCATTGCCAGGTATGGATTGTAGCCTAAGGCAGCAGTTCGGGGCACAAGACCCACCGAACTCATTGGGAATTACTTCCAGGAAAACAAAGACAGGATTAGTTCTGCTAAAGACGGGAGCACTTTCTCTACAGTGCTCAACAGGATGTGCATTGGAAGTGCTACTGCTCAAGTCCTGCTGCGAATAAATGGAAACGCGGGTTGCACAGAAGTAGCGCTTATTGGATCACTCCCTTTTCCTGTTAATCATTAGCCCCAATTTTATGTAGCTGCCAGAACAGTGTTTCTAATTTCAGTGAAGGCATTTAAAGCATAAAATAGCTAATAAAGCAACTAAATAGTACCGGACTTCTTGGTGCTATTGCAATTAAATTCTGCAGATGGCTTTACACATATTAATCCACCAGTATGGTTTTGTAGGGTTTGTTTAAAAAAGAAAGTTTTAACAAGCTGCTATGTTCCAGTGCTGTATCAAATCATTTAATAAATAGGTAATAAGGGTTTTTTATAAAGTTAAAATAATATAGGCACTTTAGAATCTAATGCTTCTCTTAACTAAAACAAAAAAACAAAAACAAAAAAACAAAAGTTGACCCTGCAAAGACATGTTTTCAGAAGAACAATAAATTTCAAAAGTATTAATGAACTTAGGGTGTAAGATCAATATTTGTCTCTTAAAAAAAAAAGGCAGCCTGAAATAGTCAATTTCCTATATTAAAATTGGCATTTAAAGATTGTTCAAGACTAAAAAGAAGACAGCTGAAGAACAAAATAATTTTCAGAAACAACCCAGATGTGAAGACGTTTTCCCCAAAATGACAAGGTATAGAACTTATGGTCCATTTTCAGATGGGATAGCTACTGGTGGACTGCCAAACCACATCAAGCACTGTTAGCTAGACACAATAGGATTTGCTTCTAAATAAGTAACTTTAAGTTCAAGGTGCTATTTAGTTTAGAATAAACTTTTTAGGGCTCCAGTTGTAACCACGCTTAACTGGGAGTAAGCCCCACTGAATAAGATTTCACTCCTGTGCAGGGCATGGTTTAGGATTATGCTGTAAGTCATTTTGAAAATCTATATATACAACCAGCAAGATTCTAGGCTTACTATAATGTAAAGTGGCAAGAATTAGAAGGGTGGGAGAATGTAAAGACAGTGTCAATGAACTTGTATAAAAGCCTAACAGCATATTCTTCTACAAGATGTAGACACACAGGGAACAATCTGTCCACTGCACATGTAGTGTTCACATAGAGAAGACTGCCATAGGCTCAGAGCTGTATTTCTCCCCTTGTCTACAGAAATACAGGTGTGAACACAAATGCACAAACGGGATAGTAAGGGGAATCAAAGGAGCATGTCTGCCTCCTATATCCCCATCTGGCACTTTGTTTTCTGTCAATGTTACTCAGCATGAGAAACATGTTTGGGGGAAAAGGAATGGTTGGATGGGATAAGGGAGGTGTGCACAGACCATTAATTCCATATTTGCATTGTCCCAGTATGTAAGGGAGACAGTAAGAGTGGAGAGACAGGGCTCTACTGAGCCTTTGGGAATACTCTGTGTGTGAAGACGCTATGTCCATGGTCTGGATCCTGCACTTTGTTTTTATTTTCGCTACTATTATGTACTTACTTGGGAGAATTTCTTGGAACTATGTTTTATTTGTATCAAATGAAATTAATTGTTCCTCAGTATAGTTTGTAAAGCTATGGATTGTTTACAAAACAAAGTAAAAATGCAAAACATAAACTAGTTAGATGCTGGAGAATTCCCTTGCTGTGTGGACAGTATTACTTAAAGAAAAATAGTCAACAAATAAAATAAGTAATATTCACTAACATGTAGTCTGTAAAGTAATGGTTATAGAAAACAATGAACTCTAAGCTCACACAGAAATTCTAAGAATATGTAACACACCACAATTTCACAATTTTTGTTCTTTAACATCAAGATCAAGTGGAATTTGACTTTTGGCTGCATAACTGGTGAAATTTAAGTTTTCAAGAACTCATTTCCACCCATCTGTATAAAAAGCAAAAAGTAAAGTATTCCAGCAACTCTGTTCCTGCCAGTAGGGTTTTCTCATAAACTGGTGAATAAACAGCTTCAGAAATGAATTTATCAGTGATGTACACAATAAAATTAACTGTGCAAAAGTGCAAAAAAGGGGGGGGGGGAGAGACTATTTAGCATTAAAGGGGAAAATCTACCACATGGTGTATGCATAGTCTAGATTTCAAGGGTAACATGCATATAAATTCAGGAGCCTGTTATTTCTTCACACTTACACATATTGCGTATGTTTACAGAGAAAGCATTTCCTCCCAATATATTTATATTGCTGCAGACATTGGGACATACTTTTGCTATATATACTTGAAGGCATCTACTGAGTTGTGCTTATTTTAGTAAACTCTGGGTATTTTTTTCCCGTACAGCAAGCTCATATAGTTATTTGCTCATTAAAACAACTTAAATCGTACTGCAGAGCCAACATACACTATAGTTTTGCCCCATGACACTGTGAAAAATGTTGGTTTTTCCTTTCTAGTGCAGATAAAGTTGAAACAATGCTTTTGAACTGTGCTAAAAACTAACAGTTCACATGGATTTAACATGGTTGTGGACAAAGTTAAAAGCCCCTCTCATCTGATGCCAGGTGATCATGTATCAGCAATGGCCAAGAACTACTTTTAATCATCTGCATCTGGCACAGAAACTGTGACCATTTTGGATAAGGAGTTTCCTATAAGATTCTAGATTTGTTCTTTTGTCCTCTCAACGTTTCACAGGAACGTGAATGAAAAATATACTTATAACGTTTTTGGTAAGTGATGATAGATGAGCTAAGGCTGGGCCAGAAAAAATGCAGCTTGCCTGCCAATCAAATTTCTGTATTCTGCTTTAGAACTTACACTCATGGCTGCCTACGGGGTTGCAGATGATAAAGGTACTACTGTCACTTGAAGCAGCCCTAAATGAAGTGGTGCATTGGAAAGGTCATTTCACATCTGCTGTATGGTACTAAGGCTGCGATCTTGTGGGGATAAACCCCAGCGAACTCTGTGAGGCTTACTTCTGTGTAGAAATGCATAGGATTGTACTCTTAAGTAAAGACCCCTTACCTCCAATCAGAACATCATATCTGAAAGTTACAGAAATTTTAGCTTTTACCATTAAAGTGATGGTGGGTGAATTAGTTAGCCACCATCTTCTAAATCATTAACACTTCTAAATTTTAAAACGAATATACCAATTCATACATGGCCATGAACTATTGTTAGTTCAGTCTTAGTCTCATAAAATAGTGACTGAATAAACATGATGAAAACATAGTATCTGTGTGTGTGTGTGTGTGTGTGTGTGTATTCTCATTACAAAACATCCTGAAATAGAACATGGGGAAAAAATCAAACTGCTGGACAAAAGCACCTGTCTTTCTATTCTTTATACTATATTTTCACAGAACCTCTTGGTAAGTTTGCCTTTATTATTTAATTTCTGCCATTTTTGCCTCTAAGGAACATTTCAATATATTTTAATGTGGATGTTAGTATCAGAGTACGAAATTGATGCATCATCTCATATAAGAAGGGCTCATGGATGTACAAGTTGTAGGGATGTCCATTGGCTCTGTGTGTACCCCAAATAACGAGACAAATTGAAGTGATTCTGCACTAGCCTCCACCTCATTCAGTCACTGTCCATAAGCAGCCAAGACTTTACTCTTGAATCCTATGCTATGCTATGCTTCCACCCAGTCAACACAAAGTCACGTATAAAAGTATTTTCAGTGGTTGCCGCAACTGAACAGTTCTGCCAGCACAAAGACTTTTAGTGGCCCGACCGAACTTCCTCACCCTCTCTTTTCCCCGTGCACACCCTAAATCTGCTCTGGAGGTGAGTGATCCCTCAGAACAGGGAACTAAATGTCAATGAGCTAGTGAAACTGTTTAGTTGAATACTGCCCTAGGTTTGGGGGAAATGGCGAACTTCCAGATGTTTTTCATTTGGGCTCATTTTCAACAAATGGAGTTGTGTCGGTAGGGGGAAGGAGAGGCTGGAATGATAGCTTAGTTGATGTTTTCTGAGTTGTTTCAAACAGCACATTTTCAAATAGCCCTACACCAGGGGTCAGCAAACTAAGGCCCATAGGCCAGAAGTGACCCGCGGAGGTCGTTTGACCAGCCCACATTCCGAACCAAGCTGCCTGCTCGTGCGCTGCACTAAACCAGTGCAGTGTGGAGTGGGGACTTGCTTCCGCGGTGCCGAAAATGTCATCTGCGCCTGCGCCTGCGCTGAAAATTGTGGGTGCTCACACATGCGCACGATCCAGCCCACGGAGGGATCTCCATGGGACCGATCCGGCCTAGGCAAGATAAACCTTGCTGTTCCCTGCCCTACACTGAACTAGAGGGCTCTCCAGTCTTCAGGATCGACTGTTAAGAAGTGCAATGGCTGAAGCAGGAAAGTGCCAGGAAAGCCCTAGTGGGCACATGGGCCACATCTAAATCTGTGTTGCTAAAAATTGCTGAAGCTTGTCCAGAGGGAAATTTAAAAATTCACAGATCTTCAAACAAAAAAACCAAACAAATATTTCAATCATGTAAATATGCGTAGCCATTTAAGTAATTATCCAAGGAGGAATCACCTATTTCTTGCTCTGCTTGCCTCCCCCAATTCCTCCATCTGCCTTCAGGATGGACAGTCCCCACAGCAGTGTGCTAAGCCAGCTGTTCCTGCAGTTCTGTCCTGCCTTCAAGCTGGAAGCCAGAAAGACAGGAGGGAGCTGGAATCAGATAGAGATGGATAACATCCATCCCTCACTCCTCTCTCTCTGCTAAGAAACGAGACAGAAACCTCAGATATAACCTGGCACACCACACTACTGTCCCACTTTCTCTTTGGCTGCACAGCAGTGAGCTATTGTTTCCCTAAAACAGGAGCTCTGTTGAGGCTAGAGGTAAGAGCTAGACATGGATGCAGAAGACACAGAGCTCTGCTTTACTTGCCACCTCTCAAAACTGTCAGCCACCTGGATAGCAGGCAACAGAGTGGGAAAGATGAGCCCTCTGAAAAAATGCCACCCAGTACCCAAAGAGGAGGATAGGAGAAGCTAAGTGAATGACTAATGACTAATGAGACACTTACCTTTTGTGGTGGCAATACCTATGTGCACACAAGGGGCAAGGGAGCTAGTAGGTGGCAGACACCTGTGATGAGCCTGGGGTGGAATAGACAAAGGCAGGGACGCAATGCCACTGCAAGATGGGAGGTGTTTGTGCCACATCTTAATGAGTGCTACAAACAAGCTTGGAAAAGGGCCAACATGCCAAGGTACCAGAGAACCAAGAAAGCAATTTGCATAGGATAATTACAATGTTGCAGCTTTCTACAGCAAGTATCATACACCTGAATAGTTACTAAATGTTTTTCTTTCTTTATTACGGTATTTCCCAGTAAATCAACCATTAGACTTTTCCCTAGCCAAAGAAGAGTTCACATTCAATTTATGGATTTAAAAAAACAAAAGAATGTTACAGAACCCAGAATCACTTGGGAGGTGCATCTTAGTGCAGGTGCAGAGTTTCTTATTCAGTCTGCATAGCACACTGTCACCTACCATTTTGGAAAAGAGGGGGGAATCCTTAAAAGATCTATGCACATGTGTGCAACTGACACTATTTTAAACTTAGGGTTTTGCTTTTAAAGCTCAGAGTGGGTGTACCCGCTGGCACTAGTATGCCAACACAGCTGTACAAAATGAATTGGCTCCTATAAATTAGTCCAAAGTATTGCATGGGCGCTTGTGCTGCGGCACTGGGAAGGGGGATGAGTGAAAAGGGCAGGTTTGCTACCTGGGCAATGGTGCAGACTTGCTTATTGGACAGCAGCTGACCATTTTAAAATTTCACACCTTCATTCTCCCATCTGGAGGAGAAAACAGAATTGTTAGGACAGGAGAAGACTGATGGGAAGAGATCCTCCTGCCAACTTATTCTGAACAGAACAAGAAAAAATGGAGACCGGGCAGAAAAGACTTGGGAAGAGAGAGCTTATGGTTTGGAAAAATGGGAAGTTTTCTTTTGGGGGACGGGCAGCAGAGGGAAGCGTTAACTGGGGGCATGAATTATTGGAGACACTTGGGCCAGCCAGATTTCATTGGAAACTCAAAGATGACAGCTTCCCCCTATTTTCCTCTAGCACCTGATATTCAGAGGTACACTACCCCTGAACACGAGCTTCCCATTTAGCTGTCACGGACAATAGTTGTTCATAACTAATCTTCCGCAAATTGATCTTATCATTTTTAAAAGCCTTCTAAGCTAGCAGCCATAACATCTGCAGCAGCATATTCTAAAATGAAGAAATAATGTGTGCAATACTGCTGTGTGAGGCTGCCTGAATTTGTTTTTCCCTCTGGCCTTTTTTGGATGAGGAGGAGCAATTCAGAGCATGGCATTCAATGGCATTGCAGCAAATCAGTCAAGAGGAGTCATTTTTAGAAGGGGAAATAATTTGTGGAGGGGGTGTTTGGGGCTCAGACCTCACCGCGGATTTGTATTCAGTGTGTGGTCTTGATAATTGCTTGTTTCAATCTTTTGTCCAGCACTCGCTTTCCAACAGTGGCAAGTCAGATGTCCCCCGGGAATCTTACAAAGAAGGCACAAGCCAACAGTATTCCCCTGTGGCTTGTCTCCAGAATCCAGTATTCCTAGGAATACTGCCTCAGAACATGTAGGCTTGCTTACATATCATAGTTGATAGGAGATACTTTCATGAGAGAGCAGGGTTGGGAGCCACAGATGGAACCAAGAGGAAAAGTAGTAGGCCTGGCTCAACAGAGTGGGACTTGTAACACTCCCGCTTTTTAAGAGATACCAGGAACTCCTGTGCAGAGCCTATGCTCTGCATGCAGAAGGTCCCAGCTTCAATCCCTTCTGCCTCCAATGAAAAGGATTTCAGGTGGCAGAAGAACTGCCTCTGCCTGAGACTTGGGAGAAGCAGAACCCATTTGCATAGACAGGGGGTAAGCTAAAAAGGCCAGTGGTCTAATACAGTGTAAGACAGCTTCATATACCCCTGTAAATTTAGTGGATGGCCTTGTTTACTATTTCTGAATCTCCATCAAGAGTTGGAGTCCAGATCTCTGGTGTTCAGAAATAAAGCAGTGCTTTACAGATCACACTTGTTATAGAAGTTACTGATTATTCAATATTCAGCCCCACGTTCAAACCAACTCTTATTATCTTTACACTATCTGTCAGTAAATGACCACAGAATGCTAGGAGCATACTTCTAAACTACAAGTTAGTAGATTTGTTATTCAGGAAATTAATGAAAATCATGTTTTAAACATTTATGACATAGAAAATAAATGGATCAGATAGACAAGTTAATAATAATCAATTCGCTACAATTGTGCAAACTGAGATGCTGCTGATTCATAGTTTTAGACACCAAAAAGTACTACTAGTTATTGATTTTTCTCAAGTGATTTATCAATAAGCAACTTGCCTCTTGAAATGAACAGTCTGGGAAGAAATTTAGGAGCTAAAATTGAAACAGAAAATTATGAAATATTTATTATTATGAAATAAGGTGATGAAATACAAAGTTGTTTTTTTTATAAAGTTGACTGCAGTTCATTAGGTGGCTACATTATTGTTGTTCTTAAAACCTTAATAACATTTATCAGATTTTAAACACTATTTAACTGTAATAAGATTTCAGCCACACATGATTCTAACACTAAAGAAAATGAAAGCATTCCTATGTACTTTAGTTTTACACAAAAAGTAGTCAAGCTGTGAAACTTGAAAATGACCAGAAAGCTCAGTGTACATGTGCTCTAGAGGTATGGCCCTTCTCTTTTCCTGTGCCAAATGCAGAGTAGCATCATGGGAGCCTCTGAGTTAGGCAACAACAGCACAAACTGTAAGGCTTCACCATAGGTGTGGGTAAAAGGTATCTGCACGTGATCAGTAATTGTTGGGCAGGAAGGAAAAAGAGGTAGCTGCAATGGCTGTGCAGGGAGAAAGGACAGTAGCAAGGGCTGCGAAAATAGTAGGTAGGAATGAGAACCCCAGCAGCACAGATGTGGAGGAAACGCTGGTAAGATAAGCAGGAGAGACAGATGAGAAATTGATTAGAAATACTGGCTGGGTGTTTTGTGGCATTTGCCCAAATGAAGGCTTTTGGAAACTTTGGCTCTCTGTTTTACATAACGTCATGAATTACGGTATGCTACTGCTGTATTCATTGAAATAGGACCGAGACTTCAGTTAAATTAAATGTAACCAATGTATGTAGATTTTGCATTAGTTAGGAATGCTATTTTGTGTAGTCTTCTATCACATCGGTTTTCTTCAGAACAACAAGAAATGGGCATTTCTTAACAAAAGTATATAATGAAATAACCCCAATCCCTCACTACAATTTCAAAAGTGACAAAGCATAATTTTACATAGTATTTTCTGGAATAATGAAATTTTGCACGAACAATAGTGCATCATTTGTTTGTTTTTGGTCAGATTTTGAAAGTGTATCTTCATAAAGTGGTAAATCTAGTAGTCTAAGGTATTATGCCTATATTTATACAAATTAATTATGGAATAAATACTTAGCAGTTCAGTTATCTAATATTGTTCCATCTGTGCTACAATAAGCTACTTTGTTATTCCATATCATATTAAACTGTCAGAACAACCCTGAAAATGTGAAGTCATTTTTCACACTTACTTCACAGAATGTGCAGTTTCCCCCTCGCCCCTGCAGCACACCCACCAGAATTCACAAGACTAAAACCTGTCTGCTACAAAACATAGGTACAAAGGTTTTCCCTTTGAATCTGAAGCCTAGCTGAAAGTTTCCTTTTGATCTCTAACAACTGCCAAGCACCTTCTGCTTCCTTCAGCCTATTGAACTTTAGGAGAAAATGTGAGTTAACCTAAAACTTGTCTAGATTAACTGGTATGGGGAAATGGGAAGGAGTAATTTCACTGAATGCAAGACAGATGACAGAGAAGTATGGGGTATCTGTTAAACTATACTTTTCTCCAGGAAGAGATTCTCCACCACTTCTCATTTCAAGTGTTGAATCTACCATTAATGCCCCAGAATTAACTGCTTTTATGTTAAGAGGATCTTAATGACATTTATTGCTTCAGCATTCATTTTATTTATGTTAGGACCAATTGCTGTGCTGGAGCTGGACTCTGATTACAACCGCATTTGTGAACAAATGATACTTATTATTTACCACAACATGCTTAGTCTGAAGCCCTGGAAAATGTTGTCTGATCTATATATACAGCAGATTGCTATGAGCCTGTAACTCTCTTCACTGGCAGTGACCTGGTCTGCATCTCACATTAAACCATAGTTAAAATAAAGTATGATTTAAGGCAAACAAGCAGTGTGATGGTGAATGCCAGTGAAATCATAGGCGTTATATGCTTGTCCTGGTCTTGCTATGCTGTCAGGAAACAAGCCATGATCTGGCTTGCCCTGTCATTCAAACCCAGGCATGGGGTTTGTTTTCTAATCTTGTAATCCAAATGGGGAAAGTTTTGAAAATCACCCCCCACTGCCCGAATAAAATGTTCACATGGGTGGGAATACTTCTAAACATAACTGGTCAGGCTGATACATCTTATTTTCCCTTTTGTTACATTTTCACAATAAAAATCCTTTACTACATCTAATTTACTGCACTCAAAATATACTTTCTAAAACATAGATCAATCTTTTTTTATCAGTGTATTATGACAGATGGCATGATTGATTTGGACATGAGTCACCCAGGTTCATCAGATCTTTGACTAACCAGTATTTTATAAAGTTGTGAGGATAAATTAGATGAAAACAGTGGGGAACTTCTGCAAGCGTTTCCAAAACAACAAGGCTCACTATCTCACACAAATGCCAATACCAGACACAGTTGGCAAAGTTTAGAAAACCAGCTCAATTATATATGATTTGTTTACATCAAACTTTTTAAAAAAAGATTTTTACCTGCAAGATTGTCAATCTCCTTCTCTTGGAGCAAGCTGACAGCATCATCATCTCCTTCTAGCATGAGCTCAGTTTCAGCATTCTGATTGACAACAGCTTGGCTTCGGAAGGTTTTCTTTGACTTCACGACATCTTCCTCAGTGCCTATAAAAAAAGGTTACAAACATTTTAGAATTCTGTTAGGTCTTTAGATCAGTCTCAACAACCTGTTTTCCAATACAAAGCAAATTAGGCTTGCCATATGTCAGGGAAATTCCTGACATGCCCTGGTTTTTGGATGTATAGCAATGCGATGGAAAAAGCAGTGAAAACAGCTCCAAAAGGTTCCCCCCCAAAAGCTCAACAATTTTGGGGTCTTCCTAAAAAAAGCTAAACAAGAACTTTGAGTGTCAGGGACTTTACTTTTTGAAATATGGCCACCCTAAACAGATGGAATCTATCCACTGATACAAATATCAATTATCAAAAATACACTTCAAAACAGCCTTTCAATAACTTTTAATGCATGGGGATGTGTGCTCTTAGAGAACAAAGACATGGTAGTAAACTTCAAAACAGAAGGCTGGGCTCCAACTTGTTTTTAACTAGCTTGTCATTGCTGGCAGTAATCCTCTCACATCAATCTGACAATGCATTGTAGCAGAAAGGTACTGTACTAGACGCGCAGGTGAATGTGGCAAATCTGCTGATTAATGATGTAGACAAATCTTTCTGAAATCAGTTTTGTTTTACAATATTAAACATACATTTATCTGAAAGACATATAAAACTAGCTTGTTTTGGTTTGATAGAAGCTTGTTGGCTTGGCTGTTCTTTAAATTTATCACTCAGTTGAGTATACCTCAGTTTGCCACAATATACCAGGCATTTATCTAAATGAAAGTGTAGGAGACCGAAAGTTGCCCTTCAATCACTGTATCCTTTATGAATTAGAGTTCCATTTATCAAAATTACAGAAAGAAGAGGTAATGTCTCAGAAGGCTGTCTCATTACAAGGCTTATAAACACTGCCCTTACAAAGAAGTGGTTTAACACCTAACAAATCAAAAATTGATTGGGAATAGAATTTATTTGAGATAATCTATCTTCGGAAGACATGCCGTACTGAGTGCACTTCTTGGCCTCAGTACCCATTCATCAAGAAATTAACAAGCAAGTTCCACAGACCACCAGACTTCCTTGGATTCTGAAGTACGAAATATGTTAAAAACAGATCTGTCACAGATGTTCTAATTGCATACTCCTGAAGGTTTTTTGTTTCCTTAAAGGATCTCAAAAGAAAAGATACAAGCTGATTACACTATAGAAGTACACTGGCAAGATTGCAAATATGCATTTGGAATCAAACTGTACTTCGTATTGTTAGCATTTCTAAAATATAATAAAAATAATTTTATTTATTCTAAAATAATACAAATACCAGGGAAACATCTAGACGGTGCAATCTATCAAGGACTGGGGAGCTGCAGAGTGGCAGATTCCAAAGCCCAGTCAGCTGCAGCCAGCCAAGGCAGAAGAGGTGTGTGAGTGAGAGAGGGAATCTTTCCTTTTTTTGCTGCACCATCTGGGGTCCTCAGGAGATTTGTGGAGCTTTGGATCTCATACACACAAAGGCTCTGCCATTCCGCCCTGACATGCCACATTTGAGGTCTTCAGGAGTGGGGTCTTCTATCAGCAGTGGGAGAAGAAGTGTCAGTAGCTTTCTGTCTGCTACGGCACTGCTTGGTTCTTCTGCCATGGAAGAGTCCTGCCCTGCTAGTGAAGAGGGGCCTACGTACCATCCTAAACTCATTCTAAAGAGAGTACCATCGTGGGGTCAAGACAGCAACTTAAGTATGCTTATTTAACATGTTTCATTAGAGGTAAAAATATGAAAGCAATTTAAAAATCTCTTCCTTGTAGCTTTTACAAGCTGCCAGCTTCGACAAAGATAGTATCTGAAGATTAGGAAGCTACGAGAAACGACCCAGGAAAATGGCTAAGAATGTTTTTCTTGATTATCCTGGACTTTTTTGTCCTTTCACTATGATTCGTAAGACAAGGTGATGATCCAGAATGCAACCCTGTTGATAGTATGAGAATCCAGTCTCTAGGTTATATCACAAAGTGCTTTTGCGAGTATCCTTGGTTTCAAAAGCTGCTATGAGAAACAGGAGTTATTGTTTGAGGGACACAAGCACTGAAGTCCCTTAGACCTGGAGACCGGGTTGTGTGGTTCTTTGGATCCAAACCATGGGCTACAAGCTCACGAGGTATCTTTTGTACACATACGTGACAATGCACAAACTGGGGAGTCCCCCCCCCCCGTTTCCTTACCTAAGGGTATGCCCCACTGAATGCAACAGGACTTACTCCTGAATTGGCATGGTTATATTTGCACTGCAAGGAATATGCAAAAGAGGAGAAAAGCAGGTCCCTCATACTGATTTTTACTCTCTGTTTGGTTCACCTAAATGATTACAGATGCCAGGTTCCTTGCAGTTTATTCTAGCCTTAAAACGTTGACCTGTGTACCTGTATTTAGGACCTTACGTAAGGACACTGGTTTCCTGTTTGAAACCTGAACTGGATAAAAATCTACAAATCACTTTCTCTAGTAAGTATATGGGCCTAGTGCAGAATAAAGCAGCTCTGGCTTTGTTTTTTGGTTGTAAGTGCATAATTTAAATGGCTGAAATAATAAATGTTTTCCTAAGATGCTTACATCTGACAGAGCACTTGTGATGCTACCAAAACCACAATTAAAAATGAAGGATGGTATTCAGCTAAGTTTTACTCAAACTAGACCTATTGAAATTAATGAACATCACTAAGCTAGGTCTACTCTGAGTAGAATCTAGCTAAAAGTTCTATGTCATGATAAAGGAATTGGAATTTACTAGTCTCTTGTTTTACTAACATTTTATTTGCGGAAAACCACTAAGTAAATAACCACAGAAGAAACAAATGTTGAAATCTTGAATAAAAGAAATAGAAATAAAGGATGGGAAATATCATTCTACACTAACTCAGAATATAATGTCTGAGGAAATGAGAAAAATAAAGGACAAATATATGAGGAGTGCTGCAAACCATGTTAGTCTTAAACATACCATTTTTTCTAAGATATATTAAATAGGGTTCAGTATCATTAGTCTTCTGCAAAACATGACTGAGATCATATTCCCCCCAAAAGGTTTTTATTAAATAGGTTGGCCACACTCTTGATCCGAGACTAAATTTTACCTGTGACAAGTAGATCCCACAGTTCTTCATACCAGTTTCTAATTTGGGAGGTATTGATACATTTCTATGCCTTTGCTGTCTGAAATTTAGCTGCAGTAAGTAACTGGGTAACTGAGTCAATGAATTATCTCTGAAACAAAGACACTGAAGAGCCCTATCCATGGATCAAAAAGAATGGTATATCACTTTTGATATGAGCCAGAATCTCCCTTCAGAATTTTAATAGTTTGGGGCATTTTTGGACTATACTATGTATAGAGATACATTCAAACCTGACCACAGCCCTGTCAAGGCAAATTTGAACAACTCTAATGTAAATGGCTCAGTCTGCTCGGTGGAAGATGCCATCTAGTAAATAACATATAGGTGGCCTCCTTTGTGTTTAGCAAGGGAAATGTGAGCACCACTCTTTTCTTTTTAAAGGGTGTATGAAATTGCAGTTAAGAGTTTAAAAGTTTAATCCTTTTCAATGACACACAAATTCTACTCAAGGAATCACATGAGACCAGTATATATTATGAGCAGATAGACCAAGATACAGGCCTGCATTAATCCAGATTCCATCAATTCAAAGGGAATGGGGCCTCTGATTCAGTGGAATAAGGCGTGCACTCATTATAAAGAATATTTTCTCTCTTTAAAGTACAATGAAACAGCAAGAAGCATGAAATATAATGACAGAGAGCCTTTTGAAAACGGTATTTGGCATGTCAACATTTATTTTGATAACATCCATATTTTCCTCTCAAATTTCATTTAAACTTGTAAATTCTCATTTGGATTCTTCAGGTCACAGCTGGTACTAGGTATGCAAGCTAAGCTTCAAAGATAACCTGCTGTGTCCATGCTTACAAGAAGTCAGTTCAAGGCTACTTGAATAAATGTAGACTCATAACGTGGCTGATTTCAGACATGGGTAGACTTTCTGAGCAGCAGAAGCAAAAAAATAAAATACAAATACAAAATTCAAACCAAGCACATAACTCAGTTCAAACAAACCACTCAACATCATCACTCATTAACATCCATTCAACTTTTAAGGTCACTAATTTCATTTTAAAAATAGAGTGGAAATAAAAGTAAAGTTTGCTTAGAGGCCATGATACAAGCCAAAGGAGAGTCCTGCGTCTTTCAGAGTTCATTCCACAGCTTACTTCAGTGAATTATAGATAAGGCAATTTATGCAGAGAGTTCTCTTTCATCTTTGAAGAGGGCTGGCAGAATGGAAAGTTAACTCATTTTAGTGTTACCTAAATGTACTGACAGGAAATTCTAATGTTTCCAAACATCTGGAAATCAGCTTCATGGGATGGTGATTTCTTTTCTTAAAGAATGCCTTTTCATATACCGTCTTTTACAGCTTTATGTGGCTCCTAAAAGAGTGTTTTGACATAACTAAAGTCTGTCTGCTTCACAATAAAATGCTGCATTTAATTTAAAAAATCTTTTACAGAATAAAGATGTTTTTGTGAAGTTCTACTCTCTTGGACACTTATACGACGTTTCTTATTTCTTATTAAAGTATCTTAGCCTGTGTTGCTTTTTAGCATAACGTCCCTGTTTCAGTTTATAGTCAAGGGTACTAATGAATTGACTCTTAAGAGATAACACATTTCATTACCTGAGGTATTTGCGGCTCTGTGGCGCAATGGGTAGCGCATTGGAATTCATTACCTGAGGTATGAAATGAGAGCAAGAAAACGTACACATTTGGCATGTCTTCCTTGTTTAATATTGTAAAAGTAAAACTGTGTCGGGCGGTAAACAATTAAAAAGATGCAATCACGAGACTGCAAAGTCCCAGCAGGCACTAACTTGCAGATCTAGCAGCAGGGCTCAGGGCAAAGTTTTGGAAGAATCAGGGCAGGTCACAAACCAAGAAATTGCTGGACTGGTTATTGCTGTATAGCACCTCCCTAATAATGGCCAGAATGTGTACTGCAGTGTGTAAGCCCAGTTGAGAATCCTGGTTTGGTTTGGCTTCCAGTCTGAGCAATGAAGAGGAGGAAGAAGAAGAAGAGGAGGAGGAGGAGGAGGAGGAGGAGGAGGAGGAGGAGGAGTTTGGATTTGATATCCCACTTTATCACTACCCTAAAGAATCTCAAAGCGGCTAACAATCTCCTTTTCCCTTCCTTCTCCACAACAAACACTCTGTGAGGTGAGTGAGGCTGAAAGACTTCAGAAAATTGTGACTAGCCCAAGGTCACCCAGCAGCTGCATGTGGAGGAGCGGGGAAGCGAACCCGGTTCACCAGATTATGAGTCCACCACTCTTAACCACTACACCACACTGGCTCTCAGATAGTGTAGTAGCTGTACAGACTCCCCAAAACTAATGTTTTGTTGCTTGAATATCAGCTTTGCCTCACCTCACCAGAGGCCTACTTGAATCTTGCCTACCATTTTGTCTTGCTGAAAGTCTTACCTGAATGTTTACTGAACTACTGGAACAGGTTCATAGTCTCCTAGATCCATCACCAACACTAGAGACTTCAGTGACTAGGAGTTCCTTTTACCAACTTTGGCTGGTAGGACAGGTACAGCCATTTTGGGGCTAGGATAGCCTGACGAATGCCATCCATTTGCTGGTAACCTCCAAATTAGATTACCATAATGTGCTCTGAGTGAGACTGCCCTTGAGGCTGCCTCAGAAGCTGCAGTTGGTGCAAAAAGTAGTGGTTCGACTATTCACTGCAGTGGGATATTGCCACCATTATCAATTGCTAACTGCATTGGATTTGAAATTCAAATTATATATATAAAATTAATTGTTTTTATACAGGTTTTTTAAAATTGTTTGCATATATGTAACTGTTTTAAATATACTTTTAATTTATTGTGAAATTATGTCAAGATAGGAAGCAATAACAAAAGAAAGTATAATAGTAGTAGTAATAATTCATACAGGAATTATGCCCATAAGCATAAGATCCCTCAACAGAATCTCATCTCTTAATGAATTGTTAAGAGTTCCATAATTTTTCAGAGTTGAAAAAGAATTCTATAAAAACCCCAAAAACTAGGGAGAAAAGGATTAAGAGGAGAAATAGCAGGTAACCTATATTTGAAATAAAAAGAATACAATTACTGGGCACTTAGATTTTCTAAGCTCTGTGTAAAAAAAAAACTACAGAGAGGCTATACGTATAATCTAAAGTTAAAAACAAATAGATTTAGAGCACAATCAACAATTCTAATAGTAAATATTTGATTCTACTAATTATGAGAATTCATTTTTTGCCCTGCTTTCCAATAAACATGCCAAACACTGGTGGTTATTTTCATTTTGAGAGGTGTTGTACTTAAGAAAATTCAGTACTGTAATGGTGGAACAGAGCAATGACATCTGACCTTGTAAGCAGCATTTGTCAATGAAAATCTCATAAGGAATATGTCCAGATAATTTAACCCATATTGTACATACCTTTCATTAGTTAACATAATGTCTTAAGTTGCAGACATTCATTATATAGCAAAGGCTAGCAAATAAGGAGGTGATTACTTGTGATTTAATGACCTTATATTACAAAATATTGAAAATGAGAAAATAATGACAAGTAGCAAAAACTACATTAATAATAATTATGCTTGAATACAGTTTACAAAGAATAGTCATAACTGAGTTATCTTCCCAAATATAACAAATAGCTACTGCTCAGTAGCAAAGGACATCAAGGACACTTGCAAGAAAGAATTGGATCAATATTAACGTGATTTTCATTTCATGCTTCCCCAACTCCAGTAAGCTGACAATATACTCTGATTATGTGAACTGCCTGTGAGTAACATAGAAAAGGTTATTAGAGCAAGAGGTGGAAATGGAATGCACTTTTTATATTGACAGATTTGCTAATAGAGTGTACTGACTTTCAAAAGCCATGCAATGCGTTTTCACAATTTGCTTTTCAAAATACACCCTACCTACCTTCTAATACTAGTTCAAAAATATATTTTTAAAAGAAGACATATTTTATATTTATATAAAAGATAACTTTTATTGATAGAAAAGTTATTTATAAAATAGACCAAGAGAAAAAATGCAATTAAAAAAGCTAAAATATGTTATTGAATTTGCAATATGACTTGAACACTTGTAATGTGATTGTATACTATGGAAGTGCAAGATAATGTAAGAATACTTTTAAGAGAAGGTAGGTAATTATTTTGAAATAGAATATAATAAAACTTGCCTTAGAGGTTACACATAAATGATAAGTATAGAATCTTCTAGGAGGTTTTTTGATTAAAATGTAACAAGCAAAAGCTAAACAAAACTAAGGTTCCAAACCTGATAATTAAACTGCCCCCCATCAATGCTTCTTGCCACTTGAGAATTAAATACAACTTGGGTTTCCTTCATTGAAAACAATGAAATTGTAGAATGAATCTGAAGGATTGCTGCTAAGTCCAGGGTAGTAAAGGAATTCATTCACAGGATTGGAGACAAAACCTCTGAAAAGCTTCACATATAAATTGGCAGTCGCAAGAGTATAAATGAGTATAAATGATTTTATCTTTAGAGGGGAAATTCTAAGAGTAGACAAAATATTCTATACCCGACTCACAAGGTCATTCACCACATAACAAAGCAAAAGTCTCCAAAGCAATTAAAAAAAATAAATCTCACAAAATGGTGGCAGAATGGGACACTGTGGCACACATAGCTATCTTATCAAACAAAAAACCCAACAGGTACCTATCACACCTGAACAGCAGCAGTCCGCATAAAAATCATAGCAGTCAATTAATGAACATTTTGGGGCATTTCCCCACATTCACAGGACTGTGCTTGTAAAGCGCAATATTCTCACAAGAGAACAGCAACCTCAAAACAAGACACACTGTGCATGGGAAATTATTAACAAATGTGTACTGTACTAAAAAATATGAACATGCATCAATGCAATGAAATAAATTTTGGATAGCAAAGATGCAGGGTGAAAATGGAAACGTTTATTGATAAATGAACCAAAAGCAGCAAAAAAAGAAAGAAAGAAAGAAAAAGGAAGAAAATTTGGGGAAGACAATGCTCTTTAAGTAAAACGGAATGGTTTACATGCCTGTCTTACATTGCTTCCTCTGAGATCATCACATTTAGACTGAAGAACAGAGAAGAGTTATTTGATGACATCTGGAAGCCCTTTACCACTGAATACACATTTTAAAAGAGCTCGTCACTGTAATATCTAGATTAGTATCTACATAATCTCTGTCCATGAAGTGGATGCCACTCCATAAAAGTTCCAGAAATATATTCTCATCTTGTACTTATATAGAAGGAAAAGCTCAGCATAAAAATGAACAAAGAATGTTATGCTACGTGTTATGCTTTGTGCACCGTTACATTTGAAAATATTATTTTCAAAAGACACCGAAAATGAAAGTAGCTTTTTCCCCTGGTAGGGGAAAAAAAATGCATGATTCACTAGTAAGAAACTGTAGTACACATGCACAGATGGGAATGCTTAGCCATTTTAGAAGGAATGATTATCAAAGCAGTTATTTCCCCCCACTTTATCTTGTAGCATTCTTTTATGAACATTCCTAATTCAAATTGTAAGTCACAAGACTAAAAAGGCACGAGCAAATGATAAGTTGAAATCAAAGAGAGATTGCGACATTCTGTTTGCAATGGAAATCCATGTGTGCACAACCAATTTCTCTTCACAAATAGGAACATATGCATAGGATGCTGGGTGGTATGGATTTATGCTCCTTTAAACTAGGCACTAAATTCTAAAGCTAAACAGCATGGATTCAGCTTGAAGCTGGTCATTCTTATCCCCCTAGCCCAAACAGATCCACACAACAGATCAAGACTGTGCCATGCCCTATTCTTTGCTTCAAGCCTCCATATCAACCATCTTTAATTCCCTGTGACTATCTGCTTCCATACATACCATTTTCCCCACCCTTCTAGATCTTTGGAGAAAGCCCTTGGTCTGTCACCACCTTTGGAAATTATGAGGAGTAGGACTTTTTCTGCTGTGACATCATATAATAAATGGTCATGCATATATTAGGGGCCACCTTTATTTTCATCACCACTGTTGAGACAACTCAATAGTGCTTTCTTGATTATACACCATCCACATACCAAGTAAAGATATGTTCTTGGAAGCTGATCCACAGTTTATGAAACTCCTGTGCCAAAGTACCTACATTAGACCTTCATATATCCACAATTTACAACACAACCATCTGAGAGAATACACAGAATCACGAAAACTTATATCCACGTGGCAAGTAGAAATTAGTGAGCTTTCAGAAGGTCTTCTTGTATGAACATGGAATTTTGCTGCCCCAAATGATACATGCTCAAGTAATTGTATTGAGCCAATCTGAGGGCCATTGTCAGGAACCTCCTCACTTCCCAAAGGGGTATTTGTATTTAGTTCCTAAGGGGATTGATGTATGTGTGTGTGTCGTGGAGCAAATCTGGGGTTGGAAACCAAAAGCCAGATGTCTGTGGATAGCCCCACTGAGGATCAAGGGAGTTAGGTCTCTTTTCCATTTTATACCTGCAGTGTTTCTCCTCTCACACACAATCTCAGTGCTAGTGGATGGAGCCGCTTCACACTGAATTAGCTGGGAACGGAAGAAATTAACACAGCGGGTTCCTTTGCTAAGTGCTAGTATCTGGAAGGCCCAGAAATGGAGGTTTACAGATTGGAAGGCTCAAATCCAGTTTGGACTCGGGTCCAAGCCAAGCTCAGCCGAACTCTCACATAATCCCTATTGGCAAGGAAATTATACAAGCAGCTCTCTGCACAGTTCACGGTCATTTTGACCTTGCTAGATTGCATAAACTGCTTAGAACACTAAGAGTTGTACTGTTAACAAACCACTGTACTCTGGGGACTGTGTCATAATTTGTAATATTCTCTCTCTCTCTCTCTCTCTCTCTCTCTCTCTCACACACACACACACACAATGAAAGGAAACAAAAGAAAATGAAATTTGATTTGGAAAAATTTAAAATATAATTTTACAGAAAAAAGAAAGTTCTCAATGATGAGCTGCTATCTTTGCATATAATTCTAAGAATTGTCATAAGAACCTGACTGCTTCAGGTAGGCAGACAGCCCAGTGAATGGGTGTCCCAGGAAAGCAGCACAGGTGGTGAGTGTCCTAGGCAAGCCACAAAGGAACAGTCAGAAATCTGGGAAAGTTCCCCAGCAACCACGCTGCCGCTGCGTGCCTCACAACAAGGCCATTTGGGTTGCTACAGCATTGGAGACAAAGGAGAAGGAAAACAGAAGCAGAGCAGGATGGTTGCTGGGGAGCTGCCCTGTCCAGTGGTGTGTCAGAGGCGTGGTTTGGCCAAGCTTTAAGGGGAGAGGGTGTGGTCTGGCCTGGTGAGTGGGCAGGTCTTTGGGGCTGGCAGGTGGGTAGAGAGGAAGGAACTGGAAGCAGGTGGGGTGGAAAGGGGAAGGTCTAAGCTGCCCAATGCTTTTAACCTCTGGCTTCCTTCTGTGGCTGTGCCTGCAGCAGTGGGAAGGGGCTACATATGACCGCCCTCAAACTGAATATCAAGTTTTCTTCCAACAAAAGATTAATTGGATGCATTTTACAAAGAATCAAAGATTCTTATTTCTTTTATGGAATATACAGAATATATAGAAATTCAAATCATCTAAGTAATCTTCACCACATTTTTGTGTGTTTCCGCTCACTAGTTAACAGCTGACGTTCTCCTCCCTGAACAGGTGCAAAAAGTCACAGACAATTTTTGCCATTCTCAAGACTTCCCTGTTCTTTGGTGACTGTGACTATCATATTGTTACTGTATCCAAGCATTCACTATCAATACCGATTTAAGTCGAGATTAGTTAGAGAGTGCTCTTTTATTCATCAAGGTCATATCTTGATGGCTGTGCAAGCTTAGATAATTCGGGTATTAAGCAGGCACATCTCCAAGGAACCTAGAAATTCTCTCATCTGCAGACCTCAGCATATCTTGTTATTTATTGCCAGAGAAATGACTGATTAATTTTGTCATCTTTGCTCTGTGTTTTTTGCTCGGCTGAAGCTGCCTGCCCTCGTCTGCAATGCCTGATCAGACCTATTTAAGCTGATGCCTTTGATCGTAGACACAGAGGAGCTTGCTGACTTAGGCTTTGACTAAACATTCCTTTGCTGCAATATTTATGCACAACCCCCCTAAATGATAACTGACAGTCAATGTAGATAACGAAAAACTACTAAGATGTTTCCCACTATTATATGGATACTCAAAGCAGCATTCATGGTACTACATTTAGAGGCAAGATTTAACAAACAACAACCCCCACAAAAAAGCGTTATGCGACTCATTACTCTCTCTGTCATTTTCCACTAGGAAGATATCCGATGCGAGTAAACTACTTCCCTTTAAAACAAAACAAAAAACCCAACATTTTATTTGTCTAATGTGATTTTCATTCTTAAAACTAAGAGTAATTTTGCTACTATACCAGACAGCTATAAAAATTATCAAAATAACACTGATGAAAAATCCCTAATGAAAGCCCCATGGAAAAAAAAATCTGTGCTTCTAGCGCTTTATTAATCACATTCCAGCACCAGAGGCTGAAAATACATCAAACTGCACCAAATCCTTTTCACATGACAACCTCATAAATTATTCAACTCATTAGTATCACCAAGAGGCATAAAAATAACATCAGTGTTAAGGATGTTTTCTTATAGAGTAAGGTCAACTAAAAGTTTTAATATTAAAATCCATAAGCACAAGCCTCAAAAAGTCCATCAAGGTAAAATCTATGGGATTTAATCTCACAGCAAGCTGTTTTAAATTCCTCTAGAAGGCTGTTGTTAATTTTGATACTGAAAGCTTCAGAAACATTTATGTTAGTACCGCGTAAGGGGAGACTTCCTTCTGTTGTGATCTGAAATATAACCAATAGTGACACAGCCAACATTTCTCCACATATGTGCCAGTTTTATTTCCTTCTTTATCTGAATACAATATTGGGAAAACAATATGAGGTTCTCTTAATTTTACTCAGCAAGGGCCTATTTTTTTTGGAGCGGGGGAGTTTTCTATACCTCTTAATCCCATTTCCTTGTATACTCGTTTGCTGGGTGCTTGGCCTTAAACATGCTTGGCTGAAAATCTTGCTGCCCCTGCTTCACACGCACCCCTCAGTTTTAGACTGCTTGCTTCTAGGTACAGGATTCAATCTGACACTACAGCTATGTCAATGTACATCTTATACAGCTCCACAGTTGTGATCAATAGTCTTCACCCTGTACAGATCAGGACCTAATTTTAGCCCAAATACAATACTGCTACTTTTCACTCCTCCCTGCTTCTTTCACCCTCTTATTTGGTTTTGTCTCATTATGCCCACTATCTTTCCTCTTCTCTATAAAACACAAATAAAATAAAATGCCCAGTGTGACACAAGCCAGCTTTGAGACAGGGCTATATAGCTCAGTGGTAGAACACAAGCTGTACACACAGATGTTGCATTTAAAGCACTACAGTACAGTGGTACCTCTGGTTACGAACTTAATTCGTTCTGGAGGTCTGTTCTTAACCTGGAACCATTCTTAACCTGAGGTACCACTTTAGCTAATGGGGCATCCCGCTGCCGCCGTGCTGCCAGCACACGATTTCTGTTCTCATCCTGAGGTAAATTCTTAACCCGAGGTACTACTTCCAGGTTAGCAAAGTCTGTAACCTGAGGTGTTTGTAACCCGAAGTGTTTGTAACCTGAGGTACCATTGTATTTGAAAGTCATTGAGAATCCTTGGAACGGTAGTTTGTCAAACTGTAGCTCTGTGAGGTCAGCACCCTTTAACAAGGTACAGTGCCCAGGATTCTCTGTGACGGTTTAAGTAGAATAGTGCTATGAATGTGACTTCCAATTGCAATCCCTGATACCTCAAGGTAGGACTGGAAGGACTGTATGAAATCTCTGGAGAGTCACTGCAAGTCTGTGCAGACTAGTGCCCTCCAGATGTAGAGGACTACAACTCCCATCAGCTCTTGTCAGCATGGACAATGGTTAGGGATAATGGGAGCTATACTTTGCATCTTCTGAAGAGTACCACATTGCTTGTCTCTGGTGTAGCCAATACCGACTCAGATGACCCTTGGTCTAAAGAAGTAGAAGGAAGCTTTCTATATTCCAGTGAGTAACTATATAATACTTAAGAGCTGGGCTTTTTGTTTTCCAGCTAGAGCTCAGCTCCGGCACCTTTCAGAAAGAAGCTATTGTCATTCTAAGAGAACAAGGGAGAAGTTCATGGTGAGCTCTGACACCTATTTTTCCAGAAAAATAGCACTGCTTAAGAGTGTAGTATACAAAGTCCCCAAGATAGCATTATTTTACTAATTCAAACCAGGATTGAAAATAGTGATTCACAGGTTCTGTGTGTACTTCATGAACATGAACACACACAAACACACACACACACACAGTTGCATCAAAGGGCTCTGAAATATCTACACAGAACAAATAATAGAATGGACCCGATTTGGTGGAACACTCTGTCACAAGAGACTAGGGCCCTGCGGGAGTGACATCTTGGCACAGGGCCTGCAAGACAGAGCTGTTCCACCAGGCCTTTGGCCAAGGGACAGTCTGACCCCCCTCCTTTGGTAATCCTCAAAGAACTCTAGCCCAATGGTTGCCATTAATTTGATTTTGAACTGATTTTAAAATGAATGGATTTTAGAATGTTGTTTTACTTTTATTGTTGTTAGCTGCTCTGAGCCCGGGAAGGGCGGGATATAAATAAAATTTTATTATTATTATGGAGTGTGAAGTATAATTTTGAAGTGGAATACAGCAGCTTCAGCAAAACCTTTAGAATCTTAGTACATCTTAAAAACAAAATAAACTCCCAAAGAAAATTTCTAATGTTTGTGGTTAAGGGAAGGGCAACCTAATGGGTTGGTAGAGATTTCTGTGGTCATGAGGCACATGTAAAAAATGTTTCCTAAGGTCCTACTTCATATCACTGTTTGGTTGCTCACCTTGTGAGTTTTAAAGATTTGTATATTATGGGGGAAAGCCCCTGGAAATTTTAATCAGAACTAATTACAGCGTGGAATCGCAAAACGTTTCTGAAAATAAACACTTTGCAAACTTGGAAATATTAAACCATAGCAAAGATTGATTAGAGTTCATTTCAGTATCATTAAGCGTGTGTGTGGGGGTGTACACATGAAGAACATTCATTTATTTATTTGAGGTAGATAACTGATCCCCACAGACCAAATTTGGCCTATAGATAGCTCCTTCTTGGCTGACACAGCAACTAACTGGCTGGCTTACCTCTCTCTGCTACATTGTTCTTTCTAGACAATGGTCTTATTATTATTCAATTCATTTCCATACTGCTTTATAGTTTTCAGGAAAAAACCTTTCGGCTCGGGTGGCAGTTAGGCATTGGAATAATGTGTTGTGGTGTGTCGAAGCGCTAGGTGTGGCCATCGCCTATGCCTTCAATTTTTGGGTATTCCGTTAAAGGAATCTGGCGGTCGTGTATTCTGTCCGATGCCTGCTTGGCGGGAGGCCATGGCACGACCCTCGGTGACATCAGGGGAGAGTCTATAGTTGGATTGGCATCAACAGGCTCCACCTACTGGTGATTCATCCCCCTTTGTTGTGGACATCCAATTCCTAAGCCAATACCTTTTCACTGCTGTAACCAATAAAAGTTGTGGCCTTTCCTTGCCCATAAACCTTATATCACGTGTCCTTGTGTATTCATTCCACATCGCGGGGCTCGGGTCCTCGAACCCACAACATACTGTTGACAATTTCCCCCCCTTTCCCACTCTACAATGTGATGTCGTTCCACTTTCTCATATATTTTCTCTTACTACTCCTGTCCAACAGGACACTCCTCTTTATAGCAACCTCAGATTGCTGTATCCAGTAAAGTGCTAGCAACCTTAACCATAACTGAGTAAAATCACAGCACCCAGAATCTCTCCTTTACCTGAACACAATAGGGGTCATGTTTACAGCCATGTTCCTATTTGAATAACATGTCAGCTCCTTCCCAGGGATAAGAAGGGCCTTGGAAAGTAGGAGCTCTAAACACTGAGTACCCTACAAAGCTTGTAGCTATGTTAATCTTTCATGCAAGGCCAAAAAAGTACTAAAAGGAAAAAGGAAGTAAAGTGGATGGTTCTCAGAAACATCTTACAAATAAAAATAAAGCTTTTTAAGAGAGTGGGTATGTTACAATGAGTACTGACCATATTCCACAGCAGCTTTGAGCAATGCATCAGAATGGGTGGAGCCAAAGGCGTTGCGAACAAACCGCCTCCGTCGACGCAGATCATCTTCCCAATAATCTAAGCGCCAGAAATCATGCAGTTGGCTAAGAAAATAACAACAACAATAATAATAAAAGATTAGTGTCTACTAAACTGGGATACAGAGAAGGAGCAGCAGCTCAATAAAACATTTCATTACTTTTTTCAGTGAGTACAAGGAAAATGTTACAACATATATTATTAAAGGGCAATATTTGAGTACTTCTTTACTTTCATTGAAGCATTTAAGGATTCAACTTTCTCAAACCGCTCTGCTTACTGCAAAAAAACATTAATCAGAGCAAGCCCATTAACAAATGCAGCATCAAATTACAAGTATTAATGACACAGCTTGCTTTCTTCTACAGTGTTTCTTTAAAAAAAAGATTGTAAATCATAGAATGGACCTAAGAGCAAATATTTTGCAATTTAATGATTATGGTCTCTTAGCAGACTAAACTTAAAAGTATAAAATATTGCCCACTTGAATTTTTGTGGAACTATGATTAAAATAATGTGCTGAAATATTCATTGAAATAATTCCCCATTGCCCCCAGCAACCTGAGAAAATTGCAATTTTATTCATTATTAATAACTCTGAATTAGAGCTGCAAAAAATTCCACCATGTGGTAATTGTCTAGGTAAATTATTATTCCAACACCAACAGAGTCCTTGGATGATTTTATAGCTCCCAGCTAAAACAAGTCATTAACAACCATGGCCATCATCATTTTACACTGCCTGTTTTGCATTCAGAACCAATATTAAAGTTTCACAGAATGATTCAGAAACCATTGTTAACCCATATCCTACCAAACGTGCAAATACATGCATTCATTTATATTAAATTTAGTTACTAAATATGGAAACAGTCAAGAATCTCAAAATTTGCAATATGGCACTGACAAAATGCTAACTATTATTATTTTATCTACAGGTTCCATGTCAATATGATGGGTGATCAGAACAAGATAGTGCTTAAACCTCTGTCTTACTACATCAGCAAACCAGGGGGGTGGGGGGTGAGAAGAAAACAAAACTAGTATTTGGCATGTAAATTATATATTTACTGATATAGTAGGGTATGAATGGCACTAGAATGTACCTTAATCTTGGCTGTTTTATGCCTTCACAAATGCAAGTCTTTACACACAATAAATACAAAAATGTAAAAGAGAGGGGCAGGAAGACTGGAGAGCCACCATGATGGTTCATGCAGAATAAGTTTCAGTAGTTATCCATCTTTAAATCACACCTGCTTCTCTCAGAATTAGACTTTATAATGACAAAAAAAGAAAATGTTGTGAAAGTGGGAATGTGGGGTGGGGAGGCAGTTGCAAGGGATTGTTAGCATGGGAATGGATGGGTGCTTAACCCCTCCTGTGCCCATAGATTTGAGAGAGAGAGAGAGAGAGAGAGAGAGAGACAGACAGACAGACAGACAGACGGACAGATACCCTACAAGTAGGTTATACACTCAGTGGGCATAGAAGCCAGCCTCACAATCTCACACGCCTCCCTCTCCCCACATATATAAACTTGAAAGTGAACTGGCACCCATGAACACCACTGTAGGCTATGGGTAGGTTGGGATACCTGATCTATCAACATCTATTTTTCCTACTGGACAGATTGCACAGGCAACTAGAAGTGGGGACATAAGTCCATGTTAAATGTGATATGTACAATGGAAGACAGCAAATTATTCCTATGGCTATTCCTGTGGGCCCCCTATACAGGCAGCAAAAGTCTTACATGTGTCCAAAAGACGTGCAACGAGCACATTGCGAGCACATTGCGGTGACCTGGAAGTGGCCAGAAAAGGGGACACAACAGGGGAGGGGGAATAACAGGATAGAGTGGGCTTATGTGCGCTCTGCTGTCGTGGGTGGTGACCTGGAACACAACCCCCATGCAACTTGGGGGTTGCCTGTATAGACAAGATCCAGATCCTGCTTAACAGCTTTGTTATTAACACAGAGGATACTGGAGACACAACTCTTACTAAATTTTTAACTTTATACATATGCAATAAATTCCAAAACCTCTCCATCCATCCTCTGCAGGGCTGTGTTCACCTTCTTTCGTGCACTGGTATGCACACTTACAGAACTGCATTTTTAAAAAGTGATAACCAATATAATTTGACCCCCAGTAGGGATGAAGATATTACTGCCATTGGCTGGTGCAAGTAAAGAGTTAGCCAATGAAAGCTACAGTATCTATTTGCAAGAAGGTCACTTCAGTATGAAATACACTAAGAAATTGTTAATGAAATGCAAGAGCAAGTCAAAATCTTTTCACAATTCTGTATGATTTTTTTAAAACCTGAAACAAAGATCTAACAAGCCTAATAGTTTCCTTTTAAAGAGAACCAAATTAGTAATTTGAAACATGCCTTGGTCCTTCATTGCTTATTACATTAGTGTATATAGTTACCTGTAAGAGGTCAGATCAAGAAACCTGTTGCTGGCAGAAACTTTACTGGTGTTGACATGCAAGTGGGAAAATGGGAAGTCCCACTAAGAAAACGCCTATTCCGACCATTTGCCTTGAGAAAATGAATTATGGCATCTCATTTTTCAGAAACTTACATTGGAAAAAGCTAAATCTGTTGCCGATAAAGACGTATTTAGACGTATAGAACTGGTATCTCACAAAGGAACTATACCCGAAAGCAAGTAAGACATTTAACTGGACAACTGGTTCAACTAAGTCAGTCTGAAAACAGGCAAAACACAGATGTTTTCAAGGAAGGTGCAAGAAACTTTGTAGTTGACATTTATGGAATAAATGTCACGCCAGAGATAGGCTGCACTTAACCTCCATCAGTTAGCAGTTGTCTTATGCACTGAAGCATGAGGGTTTAATATTTTTTCAGAAAAAATATCCAGTCTTATCAAGGCAAATCTCATTGATACAAAACTTTAATTCTTACCATTCTCTTTGTTTCAATGATATGCTGAGATAGACTCAACGGGTTAATTACGTATACTGAAAATCTTTAAATTTGATGCCTTCCTTTTATATTTATTTTCTTCATTCACACAAATCATTACACATGAGGACAGTTATTTTATATGCGACAGTAGCTGGATAATCTCAGGGTGCAGATTCTATGGGTCTGTAATAATGTTTTGTCCCCACTTAGAAATTTCAGCTTGTGTAGAACATGACCAAAACAGTACTGGTGAAAGGATACCAGTGAAGTCCACCTTTCAAACACTTTGCTCAATGCTGTTTGCTTTCTCTTTACTGTTGCACGGCAAGCAGGAATGTCCATTTAGCAGCCTATATCACGATATAGCTGGGAGCATACTAATCCTATAGAGATATTGTTTACATGGACATTTTCTATCATTTTTGTGCTTATAGCCGCCTATTGCCCAAGTGTCTACATCCAAAATGGTTGAAATGCTATATCATATTTTGTAATACTTGTCAGAAAAGATAACCAGCTACTTATTCTGTCACTTGATTAGATCCTTCTGAAGTCCTTTATATTAGTATGATACACAAATTGCAATCCTCTGCACAGGTATATTGAGCCCAATGGGAATGACATCCAGTTATACATGTATAGGATCACACCATATAATCACTCCAAAGTGTGGTACTTATGTGTATCCAAGCACCATTGCTTATTTGCAAAAATCTATTGTTAGACCACATTTGGCTAGCTATTCACCTGTAGTTGTTGGAGGAGAAGACCTTTATATTAGTTCTAGCTTCCTGTAATGTAGTTTACCTCTACAGTTTAAAGAAGAGAATGAAAAACAGCTGTACTTTAAAACATATTTCTTCTCTGATGTTATTACAACTAAAATTAATATCCCTATACCTTTGGTAAAAATCTGATATCATGATGGATGATTGATCAACCTTTACTTCAGTTAACACTTGTAAGTATGATCACATGGATTAAGGCACAGCACTTTCAAGAAACTATCAAAATCACACTGAAGTCAACAAAACACAGAGGTTAATTAGTTTCAGTAGAACTTGGATCAGGAAGCCATCAATTTTCTCCCATTCTGTTTGAACGTATTCCAGCTATTTCAATCACTTTTCACACAAATCCATATTCCATAACACATGTGTGCGCTTCTGTTATATTGTTCTCACTAAATAAAGGCACACTTTCAAGAAATAACTAAGGATTAGTCTCTCACACACATACAAAAGAATACAGGGTAAAATATACTCTAAGATGAGGTGTTTGTTTAGGTTAGCTGGTTTAATTTTTTAAATTAAATGTATGATGAGAAAAAGCCACAGACTAATGATACAGTGTGTGTGTGTGTGAGATGAGGGGTTATGGGAATTTGAGGACTAAGTTTTTTCTAAAACACAGAAGTTAATGAGTTATAAAACATTAAAATATTGTAGTGAAATTAGCATTCATTAAGTTAAATGCACACTCCTAGTGAGACAGAAAAGTATTTACTTTTCAGCAGCTAAAGTATTGGTAAAAATAGCAAATGCCTTTGTGAGGTAATTTTTTTTAACAGTTTATCTTCAAAAGTAAAGTAACTACTGAAAGATGTTAAAGTTACCTGGAGTGTAAACATTACGGAAATTTAAAGAGGCAGGACTGCTCAAACTGCCACTGTTCAAAAGATGAACACTGAACTTTGCCACCAAAAAGAGACCTGAACACAGATAAATCTTCTCTTAAATTATGGGTGGGACATATTGGAAAGAAGAATATTACTAACAGATGTACAGAGAATTCATGGTGTTAAAGATCTTTTGGTTGGTTGAGGACAGCCTTTTCTAAGTACTGGAGATGGGTGTAGGTTTTGATGGCCTGTACCTAAATACAATTCCACTGAAACTTTACACATTTCTCCATCTCCAGAAACATCACAAGAAGAATCCTCTTCAGAATTGTAATTTTACAGCCCCCACTATGAAATTTACCAGCTTCACATACTCCAGTGAAGATAGCAAAAGAGATGGCGGTGGAAAGAAACAAATGTTTTCTTTAATAGTTTCAAAATGTTAAAATGCATTTGGGTTGTATCCAACTGTGCTCCTTCACTGATGGAGGGCACTTTGACCCAGTAAAGGATTCTGCCAACAGAAGGCAAGATGTGATCTTTGCCAATTCCCCATGTCCTTCTCCCAATTTACTCCACAAAATTGAGGTACCCTTTGGAGCAGAGTAGAAAGTGGTGTGGGGAAAACTGAATGGATGGATTAAATAATCTTCTGTCAGATATGTGACAACATTGGATGCAACTATTTGTCCATTCTTTTTTCTAAATAGGTGATACACTTAAAAGCTAATTATGCTGCAAATGGAACTTCTTTAAAATTACGAAGTCAAAATATAGGTGGGTAACCTTTGCATGTTACTGGACAACAGACTAAGGTTGTAAAGTGTAAAAATATGACACCAAAATCGTAAGAAGTGTATTAGCAGCATGCATATATTGACCATATAGGCCAATTCAAAAAGCAAATACAATCTCTCTACATAAAATTAAGATCAAGGTATACAATTTGACTCATTATTACATACACCACTTAACTTTTCATGTATTGGTTTTCAACCTAGCAATTCAACTTGTTGATCAAGTTCCTTAAACTCGGTGTGCTATTTAAGGTACATTGTACTTATATGAAAATATTTGCCACTAAGTATGCAACTTTTAATGCTCATTATTTATATGAAGATTTAAGAGAAACTCTGCTCAGGGTCAAATGGCTGCATTCTGAATCAAGAAACTTTGAACCTTTGATTTTTCTATCCATTTCCCTATGCCATCGGTAGAGATATAGAGAGATCATTCTTTCGCATAGAGAGCAATGAAATTGATTAAGCTACTGCACACAGTACAAAATCCATTGATGTTTTGCTGCACTGTCCTATAATAAAGAGATTCTCTATAATTTAGTTTGCACAAAACAACCCAATGTGACATAGCCAATTTATAATTGCCACCCAATAGATTTTTTTAAGGGAACCTTTCACCTACATTGAGCTCAAGATCCATTGTATTTGTAAACCTCCACAACGTTATTTGGGGTTTTTTATAATTATTTGAGAATAGATATTTGTTCCACATTGAGCTTCACCACTTGCTAAGACAATTTGTCCAGATTTGATACAGGATATTTCTTACTAATGGCCACGAAGAATTGCTGGCTTCTAAGCCAACTGATTAAGATTTCAAAAAGAAGTTTAACAACAGAAAAATACAAGTAGAGTCTCACAATAAAATGTTGCAGTTTACCCCTGGCCCCTAACTGATGTTGTGCAGCCTTAAGCTAGAAGCTTGTAGTGCTGTTTGAGGCTCACAGAGGAGCCCTTCCTTCTTCTCTACCATTCAACTGCTATGCTATACAATGCAAATGTCTTAGGATTATACTGACCCTTTCAACCTTTAATGATCCAACTGGCTTCATAGACTTAATTGTTAGATTCACACAGTCTGTCCAACTTCTTATTCCTTTTTTGACCCTTTCCCCCAGACTAGAAATGAGAGCTGCTTATACCAAAATGAATAAATCCAGGATCTGAGGACTGTACTGTTATGTTTTGGCAACAACATTTTCCCCATCCCACCTTGCAAAAAGGTGGAAGGCAACAAAAGGAAATTTTGAATTTATTCCAGTTGATAAGTTTGTGTGTACACACACACACATTCCCAGATAAAAAGGCTCACTACTATGGGGAAACAATGCCTTGTTTTTTCTTAGCACTGTTCACGTGATAATTAGGGACTAAGTTTACTATTAGAGGGAATGATGCAAATTAAGTGATTTTCTTTCTTACAATTCTTTTAAGAGATCCTGACTTTTAGGATACAGGTCCTTCAGAGGCAGCTTAAAAGAAATACATTTCAAAACAACAGCAAAGAAACAATATCAACATATAAAAGTAATCAGGGCAGCTGATGGCAGAAGAGCCCTGCAGGGATTGTCTAGCCCAGGTATAGGCAAACTCGGCCCTCCAGATGTTTTGGGACTACAACTCCCATCATCCCTAACCAATGGTCCTGTTAGCTTGGGTTGATGGGAGTTGTAGTCCCAAAACATCTGGAGGGCCGAGTTTGCCTATGCCTGGTCTAGCCAGTGCGGACTCTGAAGTGCTGCTTGCTTCTCTTGGGATCCTTCCCACAGGACAGTGGATGGCCAATCAACTGCTGTTAGGTGCTTTCGTCTGGTTACCCTTGAAGATGATATGGAAACGGCAGGCAGTGGACCTGAATGCTACAGCTTGCCTTCTTATTACGTCCGGAAGGCAGTAACACAACCAACCTGTACTAAATGAGACAATTTCACTGGCTGGTTTGGGGTTTCCAGGCCCATTTCAAGGTGCTGTTTTTGAATGTCTGGGATGTAAGTATCTGGGAAAACAACTCCTCCTGTATGAACACTTTCCCTTCCTGCCTCTTGTCAAATTCAAATTTACAGGTAGAGATTGTGACTTAATATTTGTATGGCTATTGTTCCATTCATTGCATTTTAAGTGTCTTTGATCATTTTAAGCTATCACAAAGCTTAGGAATTAGATTTTAAGCTATGAGAAAGCATAGGAGAAAAAGGGATAGTGATTTAAATGAAAATAAATGTTAAAACACTCATATGTGGAAATACAAATAATAATAAATATGCTGCCAGAAATTATTGGTACTCTATACACTAGGTTGTTATTTTTGTCCCTTTAAAGCTACACTTAGTGTACTATCAGTATTTCAGTAGACACTTTGTATTACGCCAGTCACAATGGACTGGAAGTACGTTAATATGCTCTTTGAGTAATGGCTGTTTGTTAAGTAACACTAGCTATTTAAAAATATACCTGACAGTAGTTTTAGAACATTTTAGGACATCTGTGAAGGGTTTGAAGAAAGGTTAGTTTCACTGAATCTAAAACGCTTTTAAATGGGAATTTGTTTTTCAAAATACTTTCGTAAATTTCCCTTCAACACATCTGGGAATACTAAGTTAAATGTAGTTGTTTCTGCCTTGAAGATGTATTTGACCCACTTTGTTTGTTTTTGCCTTATACTTATGTTTACTTATTTAACTACAGTTCAAAGGTTTAATTCCTCAGAACTTAAATCCACTATTTTTGACAAGTCTGCGGATCCAGTGGATACATAATTTTCAAACGGTTGTAACATGAAGATTTTTTGCTAAGCTGTAATCGTTAAAAGTGTTGCATTTTCTCTGTTGTGACCCTGGTTCACTGCTTGCTCGCTCCTTTGGCCACAGCTGGCCTCTTGCTGTTCACAGCTGAAAAGTGAAATCAATGCTTGGTCTAACAAAATGCAGATGAAAGCCATTCTGATCACATATAGTCATTTCCCGTAATCTTATCAGCCTTCAGTTACTTAAATGATCTCTGGAAATGATTGTTTGTTCATCTGAATACAATACCAGTTTTTGTGTTAAGGAAAACAATACTTTCATAAAGCGCAACAGTGGTATGTGCAGCTCACTTTGATTGAGCTTTCTAATATCTATCTTCTTTTCAAAGGAATCTTTACATTCTAACTAAATTACAAAGGTTGCAATCTAAATTCCATAGATTTTATACCCAGTTAGATGCTAGTGTCATTATCCATTTAATTCTTCCTACTTTGTAGAAAGGTTGAAAAGAAAAAAAAAACAACTATTAATATGTCAACCCACATTTTCATTGATCTCAACCACTTATTTTTATCTGAGCAAGCTAAGTTGAAAAAGCTATGTTGTATCTATAGGTAGTGTTATATTGTAGCTTAATGCTCCAAAGGTCAGAGAACAACAAAGTGTTTGATGGAAAACAGTCTTTCTTCCTATTTTAAATGGTTCCTGCTTTGATTATAGGCATTTATTATAATTATGAAGAGATTAGTCTGTTATAGAATCCTAGTAATGGAACCATTTAAAAGGAATATAATAGCAGTTTATTGGATTTTGTAAAGGAAAAGAGAACAGATAAAGTGGTTCTCTTTACAAATTGATCAGCTGCTTCTAAATATGCGCTTCTTATTTTGTTTTCTTTCAACTAATTTGTTTTGTTCTATAACTTAACAATTAAATTGAAATGAAGTTATATGGGTTTATGGTTTAAAATCAGCACAAGCTTATTGTAACTTCAAATACCTATAGCACAATACCTTCTGAAGAAAAAGCAATTTTGCCTTATATGGGCTTTAAAGTAAGGCAGGAACTAATAGATAAAATACTAATAGATAAAATAACAGTGAAAAGAAGAGGAGGCACACTTCAGAAATAAGCTTTCATTTTACCCAGGCATTTCATTCACATGAGCAGAATCTTTATTTTCCACTCTCCTTAGGTTGTTTCAGTCCATATTGTATGGAATGCTTTGAGAACGTCGATAATGTTTGTTGCACCAAAAATAACAAATATTACTTGTGAAATGAGTCCACCCACAGAGAGGGACAATGTGGCCACACTGCTGGCCCCATACCGATGCCTATCCACTTCCCATGTGTTAGGTGTAGACATCTGAGGAGCAGAACTAACAACACTGCACTACCACTTGAACAAATGCCGCTGCCACCAGTCCTCACAAAACCTTTGTTAGCTCTAGCAGAAATTAGTGTAGTTTAGTTTAGTTGTTTTATGTAGGAGCAAAACTGATTTTTTTTTGGTGTGAGGTAGCACAGTTGAAATGTAACATGACCTCCTTGCTCCAAACCACAAAATTCCACATAGTTTAATGTGTATATGAAATTACATTTTAAAATTCAAGCCATGAACTTGATGGGCTCCTTACAACACTGTGTCAAACAGCCTAACATCAAGAATATGGAGAATTTGCCAATGGCAACCAACGGCCTACATAAAATGGTGATTTATGAAAATGACTAAATCTGCTAAATTTAGACAGACTATAAGCAGCAAGACATAGGGTCACAGTATAGTCTATAAATATCTTAGCAACAATATAAATGAACTGAATTATTCAGTCAGCTAATCACCGGGGAAAGAACTATATAGCCTCAAGCTAAGTTAAAGTTAGACATTAGGAAGAATTAACTGTGGGGCCAATCGGCAGTAGAATAGATCCTGCCCCTGGTATGTAATCTGGACTTGTATGTGAGCAGAGTCATTGACCTAGAATTAGACACTAAAATTGGCTTTTGGAAACAAATCCAAGGCAATAATAAGCCTATTCTTCAGTATGCTTAATGAGACAGTAGTGGTAGTTGTAACACAGTAAGTAGTCCTGTAAAATATAAGGCATGAAACCAGAGTCATTAGTTTTCAAAAGGCAACATGTATTATAGCACTGTTTGCGTCAAAATACTGTGGCTGTAAATTGACATTGTGGTTTACATGTTTATATTTGTTTATATTTTAGTCCATCCTATCCTCATTGACTCTGGGACTACTGAATAAAATGACTGTTACAGTATTATTTCTGCACTGATGAAATCGTGATACAATACTGTACATTCAAATTGTTCTCTGAATCCAATCACTGAAGTCAAAAGATGGCCTTAAGGGAAAGGTCCTTTTCTGGTCAAGATAAACTGACCAGAGCTAGGGGAGAAACACAGTTACAAACTCAAAATAAAGCAATTTGCTTCAAATAATAATAATATTTACTCCAAAACGTACTGCAGAAGACTTTGTTCTATTAAGAAAATGATTAGTTCAGTAAATCATGGCCTGCAATGTAAGATTCTGGTAGCCCCTTGATAAGGGGAAAGGGGGTTAGGAGAAGAGTTTGAGTGGTTCATTTCACCACAAAGTAATTATACTGAGCCACAAAGTTACCATTTATCATGGCTGAAAGATGACACTCACTGTTAACCAAGGGAAACTGCAACTGAAATGCTTCCATCCAGATCAATACACACCACATTTTTCTCCAGCAAGAAGTAATTATCCAGCAGAAAACTTCGCAATCAATACCCTTTCCTAAGTTAACTTATGGTCTCGACTAGAGGCATAAAGGTATAGTACTGTCAAATGTCATCAAGGACTATACCATTACACTCAGAAGAAGTCCGTATTCCTTATAGTCAAAGGGTTTATAGCCTACTTTAGACCATATAACATACTGAGGTACATTCTAAGACGACGCTTGCCATCTGCTCTGTTATAAAAATGGGAAAGGAGAAAAAACACGCATGCAATCTTACAAACTAACACCTTATTGCACAGTTAGAACAGTTGTTAAAAATCTTAACACCAGAGCAAGAAATCAATCATTTAATGCAAAATATCAAGCCTCCCCCTTTAGGAAGCAAATGATTCCTGAAATCTTAAGATTGATCATTGCTTGAAATAGAGTCAAAGACAGATCCATCTGAAATATCACAGTTGATTTTTTTTTTAATCTTAAAATATTTATTCTCCAAGCTCATGAGCAAACACAAAGGAGGTAATAAAATTAGGTTTTAAGAACTCTGAAAAAATACAAACAATACCATCTAAATGTCTCCTCTTCTTTTTACAACTGGCTATGGAAGGTAAGCTTAGCCTTATAAACCTATCTAATATATAAGGGAAGGTTAAAGGGCATAAAAAAATCACTACTTCACTGAAAAAAATTTGACATCCAATTTTCAAGCTGATTTATCAGTAGAAAGCTAAAATTGATAGTTTGCCACTAGTAGGTAGCTGGCTGTCTAAGAAAGCTGTTACAAAGCCTTTAGTTTTGATTTAGCCACATAGATCAATACAAACCTATACTGTTTCAATTTTACAAATATTGATTTTCTGATATAACCTCAGTAAAAGAACATATATCATCAGCTTTACTGAAAATAATCTTGAAATTTATTTCATAAACTTTGTTTCATCAACAAAAGGTACTGAAAGGTCTAGTGAAATACAGTTTAGATGACAGTGAAAATAATCGCTGCCAAAAGAGTTCTCAACAGATAGATCTGGTTCATTTTAAATTTTGAATACAGATACTGATGTTTTCCTCAGGATTCATACAGATCTAATAGACTTGTTTCATTATAAAATAAAGGCTTCACAGCTTTAGCATAGTGCCAAAAGACTTAAGATGTAAACTAAATTCTTATTAACTACCATAAAAATGTAACATTTTGTCTATTCACATTTCCCTGTCAATATGAAGATGAAAAGTGCTCCCAACAAGTGAGAATCTCCAAAACACTGCAGATGCAAGAGATCTATCATAAGGCAAAGAGCGATCTTTCTCTCTATTCCCCCTAACCACATCCATATTGTTTCCCACCACTCCAGCTTGGGAGATTTGTACACGGAAGATAGAATATGAACAATATAATGCACCACAACTGCAATGCCCATCACTGAAGTTAGCAACTTAGTACTGAAGATAGCTATATTTTGGAAAGTTGTTTGCTTGCTTGTTCGCTATGCATCTGGAAATCTCTTAAGATACTGTAATCAAATTTGCATGACGGTTCCTGAGATCAAGGAGCACATTTTTGTCTATGTGGTATACAACTGGATGCCAGTCTGAATCAAGATGACAGACAGAACCTTTCAAAACTGCAGTGGTTTTAACCACTGAATTCAAAAATTCCTGAGCAGCACCAGGTGAAAGGCAGCCAGTATTGAACACATTATAGAATTCTAAATCATTCTGATTAGAAATACATTATAAGTGTTCTTCTACATAGTATCAATATATGGGCCATCCTTCAAAATGATATGGTTCACTCTCTGAAAAAGAAGTCATGCTCAGGACAAAAAGCAGACAACTGCATCATCCTACTTCCCAACAGAGACAGCAATTTCTTTCCAAAGAAGAAACACACAGCCAGGTCCTATGCACCCAGCAAAATAATATTCATCTCCCTTCTTCCACAACACTGCATCCTGGGGTTTCTGCCTTTTCAGCTATTGTTATGCTTTCATAGCCATGCCTACCATATTCCACCAATTAGGAACCCCAGCTCACCACAGTCTTTCCTCAGAATCTCAGGGTCAATAAAATAAACTGGCAATTGCATTTCATGTGCCTTTAAATAAAATAAAAGAAATAGCAGGTGCACAATCATAATCATGACTGAGGCAGATAGGAAGGCAGTTGATCCCCGTGATTCCTATGCCTCAATCCCAATTATACCCCCCAAATTCAGTTTTGTTTTTCCTCTTGGAAGAGAAGATGCAATTAGCACTGGCTGCCTCTTTCTAGGAGTGTGAGAAGCGTGATCTTCACTGGGACCACTGTGCAGGTGGAGGAAGGATTAACTCCTATTCCTATGTGTCACTGTCTCAGTTGTGATCAGATTCGGCTCAATACCTGTTAGTGTCTCATAAAAAGCAAGAAATTAGTGTGAAATTAGTGTGCCATGCTCTGTGTTTGGCTGCCCCTGCACTTGGTTCAGAAGCCATGGCTAGCACAGAATGCTGCAGCTAGAATATTGAGTGGAACATCCAATGCTCTTTTCTGGGGGGACGCAGGGGTACACATACCCCTAAACATTTTGTGAATCTTTGTACTTTTGTCGATTTACTGTATTTATTTTTCCTGATTGGAACTGTAAAAGGGTATTTTCTTGCGTCAAAATGAGAGTACAGTGGTACCTCGGGTTAAGTGCTTAATTCGTTCCAGAGGTCTGTTCTTAACCTGAAACTGCTCTTAACCTGAAGCACCACTTTAGCTAATGGGGCCTCCTGCTGCCGCCGCACCTCCGGAACACGATTTCTATTCTTATCCTGAAGCAAAGTTCTTAACCTGAGGCACTATTTCTGGGTTAGCGGAGTCTGTTACCTGAAGTGTATGTAACCTGAAGCGTATGTAACCTGAGGTAGCACTGTACCCCTGAACTTTTTTTTTAAAGAAAAAAATCACTGGATACATCTAGACACACACATATTACACTGGCGCTGAAGGATGTGCACTAGCTGTCTACTGGTTACCAAGCCAAGCTCACAGTTTCATTATTGACATATAATGCGCTGAACAATATGGGTACAGTATAACTGGGAAATGTATGGGAAATGTTACCCTAAAGCAGCGGTTCTCAACCTGTAGGTCCCCAGATGTTGTTGCACTACAGCTCCCATCATCCCTGAGCTCTGGCCTTGCTAGCTACGGGTGATGGGAGTTGTAGTTCAACAACATCTGGGGACCCACAGGTTGAGAAAGGCTGCCCTAGACCATCATCTATGGCTACGTAACTTCAACTGATTGCCAAATGGCATAAAATGTACAGAGATACAGCACATATAGAAATCAAATTTTCATGTACAAATCGCATTTCCACAAATCAATAGATATGAAGGTATAAATAGCTATAAATAAGCTGTGATTTCTGCATCTGGAGGGGTTGGACTAGATATCCCTTGGGTTCACCTTCCAACTCTACAATTCTATGACAGTGGCAGAAAATAGTTTATTAGCCAGCCGGGTCTTCTTATATTCTGATGTCAAAGAAAGAGCATGGTGTTTCTTCTCCACTCAGTTTCCCTGAGGCTGCAGAAACAAGGAGAAAGGACACTTTGGCCCCATCCATCGGCCAAAGGAACAAGAGCCACCAACTATGACTGAAGCAAGACCATCAACAAGAAAAGGTCACCCTGGCCCAAACTGGCAGTTCTTTGCAGTTCAACATTCTACCTTTGCCCACCATCCCCTTCAGTTGTGTGTATTGTAATTTTCATTTGTAAGCTTGCTGGCAGGGCCTGTGTCTCTTCTTGTATTCACCGCTTTGGGAGACAATAATGGTCTGAAAAGTGGGATAAAAATGTTGTGGGCATCCACCTGTCCCAAGAGACAATGAAGTGCGCTTCCACGGGAGAAGTCAAAAAATGTACTTGATAATTATTATATAAAAGGCTGTTGGCCATCCTTTGTTGGGAAATATAAGAAATTGTGTCATCACTATGTGTTTCAGTAATCATGGTTTCATGTGGCTGCATATTTCCAGAGCCCATGATGTGCACTGTAATGTAACATTAGAATGAGAAGACACTTGACTTTCGAAATAAGAATAATTTAGCAGTGGCCACTGTATGTGCTTAGGGGGGGGGGCATGTTCCTTTGATTATATGACCCTAAATCAACTGATACAGAGTTAAGTTTATTCTGGAGATGTTAATAAGACTCCTTTGCTCCAGGTACCAGCCAACCTAACATCACAACAAAAAGGAAAGCCACCTCCTCATACAAAGCACAACGGTGATGATTTTAAGAAGCAACTGTAGCAAATGTATCAAGCAACAAAAATCAGACAGCAGATTTATATTGCTTAAGGGCTTAATATTTTACAGCAGCAGCATTAATGGAAAAGTTAATGTAGCATTAAAAACAGTGTACAGCTCAGCTGCTGCCACATAGTACTTAGGTCATGGAAATAATGCATCATTGGGGGGGGGTAAATTCTTTTTTGCCTATTGCTTTTCTTAAAGAGTTTTTAAACTTTTCTACATTATGTAGTTTCCAAAAAAGATTACCCAAAAGCACACATTACTGACAGGAAGCTCTTCTATTAAATATCCAGAAATAAAATTCCACATGCAAAACATGTAAACTACTGCAAAATTCTAAACAGCTCTGTGATCCTCAGATGAAGGGCTGTATAGAAATTTAATAAAGAATACTCCTAATAAAATATTATTTAATTCATGTAAATGTTCAATGAATTTCTACAGTTGCAATGAATGAGGGTTGCAGTGACTTTTAACGCTCAATTAACTAAAGGAGAAGGGGAATTTCTGTTCCTACCTCATTCCTAGTGAAAATCAGCTTTGTGTATACTCAGTCAGCTTTGTGTAAGTACACTAGTATTCTCACTAGTCAGTCAGTCAGTCACCAACTGTGCACTTTAGTGATTAGGCCAAGACCCAGAACCCAACAAACCACTCCATGAAAGTCTGCTGAACAATAAACCCTTTCTTACAATAGTTGCAAGCCTATTTAAAAAACTTTGCTGCTACATTTAAGAAGATACTTCTGCATGATCATTTACAATTCCACAGAATCCAGAACAGGGTTTCAGCTGAAGATTCAAATGTGTGAATAGGTTATATCTCAACCAAGCTCATGGGCGACACCAAAAATGTGCAAGTTGGCAATGAATTAGACACTTGTGTGCGACTAGAGTTTCAAAAGCTATGGTGTGAGAAATGATTTTTTCACCTAGATATAACTGCACTCCCTCTGAAAGGGCAGGTGTATTGTTTTGGGGTGATCCTGGATCCATCTCTGTAGCTGTACCTCAGTTGCGAGGAGCAGCAGTTGGCAGCTTAATCTCCTATGCTGCTATGACCATCGCTGAACAGAGATAGCTTATCTCCTGTGACTATGCAATGATAACCTCATAAATTCCTGAGCCCCTTGAAATTCGACTATGAGCTCACTTATTTCCGCATAATCTACCCAGGTCACTGTGGACTACGGATGACTGCACTGCAGCCTACTGAGGAATGGTTGGTCAGGATGCAGAGGTTGGCCTTCTCTATCATGGCACCTCCTATGTGGAATGAGTTCTCCATGGAAATCAGGAGATTACCAATGGTGAGGTACTTCAACAAAGAGTTGAAGACTTACCTATTTTCTCTAGTACAGTGGTGCCCCGCAAGACGAATGCCTCGCAAGACGGAAAACCCGCTAGACGAAAGGGTTTTCCGTTTTGGAGGTGCTTCGCAAAACGAATTTGCTATGGGCTTGCTTCGCAAGACGAAAATGTCTTGCGATTCCTGGGTGTCCCCCCCCCCTTTTTCCCAAGCCCCTAAGCCGCTTAACAGCTGTTCGCTAAGCCGCTCAACAGCTGATCTAAGCCGCTAATAGCCTTTTAGCAGCTAATCCGCTAATCCCTTAAGCCTTTAATAGCCGCTAATAGCCGCTAAACCGCTAATAGCGCTAATCCGCTAATGGGCTTGCTTCGCAAGACGAAAAAAACCGCAAGACGAAGAGACTCGCGGAACGGATTCTTTTCGTCTTGCGAGGCACCACTGTATTTCCTGACTGCTGATATTATAAATTTCCTGGTTCTGGCTACTGTAGTTTCTGTACTATGCACTGATTATTCATCTGGGTGCTTTTGTTATTTATTTATTTTACTGATCTGTGTATATTGTGAACCACTTTGATATTTTATGTGAAAAGTAGCATATACATTTTTTAAGCAAACAAACATATAAGCCTGAGCCAGTTCACTCCAGCGGAGATCCCTCTGTGGGCCGGATTGCGTGTGTGTGTGTGAGCGCATGCAGCTGCAATTTCCGGCATCTGCGCAGACATGATTTCCGGTGTCTCAGCATGTGCAGACATGATTTCCGGCACCACGGAAGTGAGTCTCCATGCCACGCTGTGACGGTTTAGCGCAGCGCATGGGGACTCACCGAGCGGGTGGCTCAGTTTGGGGGTGGCCCGTGGGCCGGTTAAACAACCCCCGTGGGCTGCTTGTGGCCCATGGGCCTTAGGTTGCCTACCCCTGATATAAGCAAAAGTCTTCCACAGTAAGTTCTGTTATACATTCAGTTTTACAGAACCACCATTGTTTTTCTCATCCGTTCCCACGAGAGTCATCTTGAGCTAAATCTGTAAAGAAGCAGATTTAATTTTGCTCTTGTCTGACACACACCACCATGTTCCCGGCTGTTCTTTTCTGACTGGGTTCAGTCAATTTAGTCTGATAGATTTATGATGCGGTAGTTCAATATGTAACTGCTCACAAGGTCTTTTGAGATGCTGTTGAGCTTCTTGCAACAAATCCCACCACTTCTGTCCAACAGAAGTCTCTTTCACACACACTGAACCCCCAGTTTTTCACTAAAATATAAGGTTTGTCCACAAAGTGCGGAGATTAAAAATGTTTAGTGTCCAAGCTACAATCACATGGTATTTAAACAAATGGCAGCTGGAATTGGAGCATCTGCCAGTGCAGGAGAACTTCCCTTTCTTCTGTTGCCACCCTCTGGACCTCTCAGGGAGGCGATACATGAAGCTGAGTGCAGTGTCTGGGTCACTTCATATGTGGGAGAGGTGGTCCGTGAGGTATTGTGGTCCTGAGCCACAAGAGGCTTTATAGGTTAAACCCAGAACTTTGAACTGGGCCTAGAAATTGGATTTTGGATGTGCTTAAGAAGCTTCTTTACATAAAAACTGCTCTATTTAAAGTATTGCTGTCCTGCCTAATAACCAGAGTTTTGGAAGCAATATATAATGTATTTTAAAAGAAGATATAAAGGATGAGTAGCTTCTAAGATGAAAGAGGCAGAATCGCCAGCAACAAAATTAAAGAGCAGTGAAATGAATTGGTCATTCGGTTAAACGTACTACCCAATTCTGTTTAAACAGCAAAGTGTTTAACTCAGCACCTTAAAATAATAAGGGGAATGAGTATGCAGAGGGAATAATATATAGAAGGAGAAGGTGCACTGCTGCCCACCACCTACCTCATCTCACTTCACCTACCACATCCTCTTCTTCAATTAAAGCTAATCATGCAATTAATCCTAAATGCAAATTGATACAGAAACTATGCACCCATTTCCTGATTTTCTAATTTCTTTATTATACAGTAAAATTATGCACTGAGAATTCTTGCTGAGAAGATGGTAAAACGTGGGCTGAACGATGTTATGGTAAATAGGATTCGCAGCTGGTTAAATGACTATACCCAGTAAGTGCTCATTAATGTCTCTCTGTCAACCTGGAGAGACGTCCCAAGTGGAGTGCCACAGAGCTTTATCTAGGCCATGTGCTGTTCAACATTCCTATAAATGACCTGGATGAGGGTGCATAGGGAGTGCTTATCAATATCTGCAGATAACATGGAGCTGGGAGGGATAGTTTATGTCATGAGCTCTGTGGAGATGTCATGGAAGGATTCTGAATAGGAAGGGGAGGATATCAAGGAGCTGGAGCTAGACAACCAAGGGGAGGGGTGAAATTGGGCCCTCAATAAATGTCTCAGCTGGAGGAGGGGGCTGGTGATTGAGAGAATCAGGAGATGGATCCTAGGGAAGGTTCAAGTGGGTTGCCAGACAGGTGTGCAACCCCTGTGTTATCAAACACCTTTAGTACCTTAAAGGGATAGCTGCTGCCCATGCTGCCAGCTCCTCCTGTCACTCCTGTCAGTAAGGAGCTTTCTCCTGAGGAGATGCCTGAGAGTAATTTGGATACATGGAGATGCCAGCACTGGCACGAACAGGTCTCACAGGTCCAGCACACTCTGGGAAGCATCTGTTTGCTTGCCCAGACCAGAGAAACCTATTGTTCACTGTGTGAAAGCTTATGCCCACTCTGTTCTTCAAAGGAAGAGACAGAGGGTTTGTCACTCGTTGGATCCACATCTCAGCTTGTGCTTAACCATGCAATTCACCTACTGTCACTTTAACCATTGTAACGCTTACATTTACATATTTAAATTTCTGGCAGAAAGAGAAACCTGAGTTTGAGTGAGGGCCAGGAAAGCTTACAGCATTAGATCCAAATGATATTGAGAAGCTGAAAGACTGGGCAAAAGAAACACACTGAACATCAACCGAGATAAATGCAAAGTCCTGCATTTAAGGAAAATGAAAATAAATCAAAGGCATGAGTACAGAATAATGAAGACCTGACTTCACAGCAGTAGGTGTGAAAAGGATCTAGAAGTTTTAATGACTCAGAACATGAGCAAGCAGTGTGGTGCAGCCACTGGAAAAGCTAATGCAATCTTAGGCTACATAAGAGAAGCCTAGGGCTATGACATCATGAGGTGTCATAGTTTCACTCTGTTCTGTGTGATTCAGGTTGCATCTGGAGTACTGCATCCTGTTCTGGGTGCCATATTTTAAGAAGGACAATGGAAAAGTGGAGTATGTCCAGAGGAGGGTGGCCAGGAGGGTGAGGAACCAGGAAACCAAGCTTAGTTTCGAGAAAGGAAGATATGGGCAATGGTATTTACATACATACATGTTTGTTGGGCAGAAGATGGAGGAGATCTGTACTCTGATGCAGCAGAGGGTGGGATAAGAACCAATAGGCAGAAACTGCAAGAAGCAGCATTCAACTGAAAGTTTGAGGAACCTTCCTAGCTTTGAACTATTAGAGAGTGGGACAAACTGTCTCAGGAAGTGGTGCCCCCCCCCCCACTGAAGGAATTTAATATCAGGGATAGTGTAGTTGCATTTTGCATGGAAGTGGAAGAACTAGATGACTTTCAAACTCCCTTTCAACTCAATGATGTTATGCAATTTCTTCCTCAATATTACCTGAAATCACTTTTTGTTTTAGGAGGTGGAGTTGTACCTGTGCTCCATTTGTCTTAAATAAAATACCAGTTTTGGCAGTGAGAAAGGGAATCAAAACTCCTTCTGAAATCAATAATGTTGAGTTTCAGTATAATCTTTGAACTGTGTGCTTTTCAGTTGAAATAACTTGCTAGGATCATTGTTTTAATGTTTAGCAGACGCATTCTGCGAATCATTTAAAATGTACTACAAGGAGTTAAATTGATGTGTTAGCACAGGGGTCTGCAACCTTTAAGACAAAAAGAGCCACTTGGACCCTTTTCCGGGGGGGGGGGAAATTGGGAGCCACAAAACAAGCCAAAAGTAAATAACCACACATTCTTCCCCTTCCCCCATTCTCTCTTTTTCCCCTGAGTCTATTTCAGATAGCAAAGAGGGGTATGGTACCTCTCATATCCATTTTTTGCAAAGCACAATGTGCATAGAGGGCATTATACAAATTAATACATAGAAAAGTGCCTGTCCCTCCCTGCAGTTCAACTCCCTCTCTTTTTACTAACAGCACATATCCATTCCTTCTGCTGGTGCAACTTTCTCATCATTTCTACATAGCAGCATTTATAAACCAGTGCCAGAGAAACTGGGTGAAAGGAAGGTGAGAGGGAAGAGATATGAATATTTATGTGTGTATATGTATACATACATACACCTACACAATTACAGGTTTGAAGCCAACTTAAAATAAAAAGAGCTGGTAAGCAAAGGAATTCCATGGGATCCGGGGACATGTCAGCTAATACTCTTCCCTTTCTTCTTCATTTGCTTGTCTCTGCAGCAAATCTCGAGGGGGGAGGGGGAAGGGAGAAGGGCAGGAACTGCACAGGCACGAGAGAACGGGGGAAATCCCGCATGCAGGATTTTGGTGCCTAACAGCCCCCCCTCCCTCTGCAATTGCTCTCATGCTCCCCCGCCTCTCCTGCTGGCTACCTCTGGACCCCCTCCTCGTCGTAATTCACCCCTTCCTCCCTGACAGGGAGGGTGCGCCCATTTTGTGGTTCACCTCAGGTGCTCTCCCTCAACTTGCCGGCCACTCAGAGGCAAGGCACGGAAAAGGATCCCGAAGCACCACCGCCACCCCTCACACAAAAAACCCCCGCCACGCCATTTCCCTCCAGCGCGCGTGCGCTCTCTCCCTCGCCTCAGGTGCCTCGCGCGCGGGGCTGAGGAGAGCGTGGCCTGGGAGAGTGTTCCCACTCGCCGCCGCCGCTGCCCGTCCCCGGGGGAAGCTACGAGCCATGAAGCTGCCTGGCAGAACTTCCCTCCGGCGGCAGAAGCAGCAGCAGCAGCAGCAGCCCTTCTCCGGCCGCCGCCGCCTCCTCCTCCATCCCAGCAGCCGCCGCCTCTCGAGCTCTCGAGCCCGGCTCGGCTGCCCAGCTCCATCCCCCTCCTCTTTCTGGTGCTTCTACTTTTCTGCTCAGGGTCCCCAAGGATCTGGGGAGCCGCGGCAAAGGTGTAAAAGAGCTGCATGCGGCTCCGGAGCCGCAGGTTGCCGACCCCTGTGTTAGCAGATAACAACAAACCTTTTGAAAGAAGTACACTTGTAGATTGTTCCAATCACTTCATGTGCTTTCTTCCTTCATTATTCTAAATATCCCCATACCATACTTAATTACCATGACTTGATAATCACTTTTCATGTCCTTGATGTTGAAATATGTATTTTCTAAGAATACTTTCTCCTCTGGTTTGAATTGCTGCAAGTCCTGTCTCAATCTCTTTGTTTCAAAGGTTTGTTCATTTCATTATCGTATAGCTCTTTTATCATTCCCCACCCCCATTTCCCCACTCCCTTCTAAAGTCTTTCCTTTCTATATTATTATTTCTCATGTCTACCATTCAATATCCAGTTTCACTTTTAGTTGGTGTTTACTTAACCTTATCATTTGAGCTAGAATCACTCCTGTTGCTTCAGTTTTTATTTTCTCTTTTTATCTGGCACCATGCATTTCAGCTGACATTTTATTTGACAGCTTTTTCTCCATTCAACATCATGTCCTGCTTAGGATAGCGTTGCCTACTGTTTTATTTATTTGTGTCATTCTGATGGCTGTTTGTTTTGGCTTTTCATGATCTATACTTCCTCTCTTTACAGCTGTGTTGTCTCTAATCATTTCCTTTTCATCATTGTTTAAACATTATCTTTTCACTCCACAAATGCAGATTCATATTACCAGCCCATATCAATAAAGGGCTACCATCCTAACTGGAGAATTTGAGCTTCCATAAAACTTTGGATTTTGGCAGAGATAGAGGTTTCACTGTTATCAGGAAACAACTCCTCCTACTGGTACTATTATTATTATTATTTTTTAAAATGATACAATTTATAGTCTTCAAATTCTTCCTTCACTTTTCTCCGGCTTACATTTCTTTTGCCAGAGTTTTACCTTTTCGTTATTGTTTGGGCAATACAGTGGTGCCTCGCAAGACAAAAAGAATCCGTTCCGTGAGTCTCTTCGTCTAGCGGTTTTTTCGTCTTGCGAAGCAAGTCCATTAGCGGATTAGCGGATTAGCGGGATTAGCGGTTTAGCGGCTATTAGCGGCTATTAGCGGCTTAAGGGATTAGCGGATTAGCTGCTAAAAGGCTATTAGCAGCTTAGTGCCTTAGAAAAAGGGGGTGGGGAGCGGAAAAAACCCCCAGGAATCGCAAGACATTTTCGTCTTGCGAAGCAAGCCCATAGAGAAATTTGTCCTGCGAAGCACCTCCAAAACGGAAAACCCTTTCGTCTAGCGGGTTTTCTGTCTTGCGAGGCATTCGTCTTGCGGGGCACCACTGTACTTTCATTTTCAGAGGAAACTGTTTTCCCTTAATCTCCAAGCATTTTGAAGATATTTAGCCCTCTTTCCCTCTTTCAATTTAACAAGACTCTTTGTTACCCTTTTTAAAGTATGTCCCCATTAAGTTTCTTATGCTCTTTTTTATACAATCCCTAATACACGTCGTCTGTCCATTTTATAAAGTTTATATTCAGAGATAACCGTAACCCACTGATTCTCTTCACTGCACCAGTATTCTATTAAGTCCATTGCATCTACAGAAAGGAATCTTGTGGCATCTTAAAGGATTAAAAAAAATACATTATGGTGTAAGCATTTGTGAACTACAGTTCACCAGATGAATGAAGAGTTATCTTGAGTTCCAAAGTTGTTCATCCATACATCTATCTGTAGACTGATAGACAGACAGACAAAAGTCACAAGTAAATAAAATGCAGAAAAGGTAATTAAAAACAGGGAAGAAATGAAATCATTACCCCATGTATATTTGTACTGCCAACTCAGGATAACACTTCATTCATCCAGTGAAGTCAAGTGAGGTTTATGAAAGCTTATGCCACAAGTGCTGGACAAAAAATTAAAACCAAATAATCTCATTCTCAAAGTATTACTATGACCCAATAAGAAAAGAGAGAAGGAGAACAAAGGTGAAACTGGTGCCAAAAAAATTGATAAAAACACTTAGTTTACAAAGGGAAAAATAAAATGGCAAAACTATGCTATAAGGCAAACTATATACCAACGCACCACAGATTTTTTTCTTCTTGGCTCCTAAATCATGTGATTATAATAAACAATAAACTCTTTATGTGTTTGCATGCACACCTACTATTTTTCTTAATTTATTCCGCTTCCATGATTCATGTTTCAAAAAATGAATTCTTTGGGGTGACCTGGGGTGGACTGACAAAGGAAATGCCAGGAGATATTTGCCATGGAAGCAGGGACAATGAATTTTGCAAGATACTGAAAGGCCACTTTTGGTTCTGGGACACTGCCATGATGACTGGACCATTCACTTTATAAAATAAATAGAAATAAATGATGGCAGCAGAGTTTCTGAGTGCAAAACCCAGCAACTGACAGCAGACTCATCATCTGATAGCAGACAACCTAAATATAAGATTCCATTCAGTACCAGAATATGCCTATAACACAGGATGAGCTGTATGATCAGGAACGGATTCTGGTGAATTACATTACAGTCTCGACTGCTCACTATAAAGACATGACACATCCATTTAAAATACCAGTTCAGAAGCATATAATTATGTTACGATGATTAACAACATACCTATGTGAGACAGCTCCCCAAGCACCATGCTTATTTGTTAGGATATTCAGTATTTTCTGTTTCAGTTGATTCGCAGTAACATGATCTCGATGCTTGGCAGCACTGATAAGATGGTCACACATCTTCTCCTCTTCCCTTCTGTCAGCAGCATATTGGGCACACTGTGACTAGAAAGGGAAAACATGTTTATTTTTTCAGTAGGCAGTTTTGGAAAGTGGCTGAAGAAGACCTCTCCCCCCAATGTTCCACAATTGCTACTTTTTAAAGCATTTAATATATACATAAATGAAGTACAGTGACATTTGCTTAATAAACCTGCTTTGTGCTAAATGTGATCCATAGAACAGATCCAAAAAGAGTGCAAGCAGTGAGACATCTCTTCTAACCCAAGAGGGGTCTGTGATATATGCTCATTTGACCATCCAGCTACAGCCAGTTGCACATCACATGCAGTCCCTCTTGGTCCCTGGCCCTCAGAAGCTACTTTGGGGTGGGTACAGAGGACTGCATTCATTGGAGGCCAGATCTGCTGCCCCTGTGGATCCTGCCACCCAAAGTGATCGCCTCACCTTGTCTCATGGGGTGGGGCAGTCCTGGCACAAACCTGAGGTTTGCTCCAGTGCATTCACATAGCATGGTGTCTTGTATATCAACATTTGGTGACTGTTGAGTAAATCAGAATTTACTCTTGTTCAAACTTTGAAGCTGATGTTTCCCCAGAAGAGCAAGGGGCACAGAACCCTTCAACAGATCACCACCCTGCCAGTGATCCCTCAAAGCCAGTGAATCTGGATACTCTTGTCCCAGGATAGATCCCCACAGCAGCTGCCTGGTCTCCTGGTTGGCTCTTGGTCCCACCACATACCTCCCCCAACAGGAGCAGAGGAGGTGATGAGGTTACTCGAGAGGATGGACATGTGCAAGTAAGTTAGCTGAGAGCCATGAAGAGTGGAGGCTCCAGCTTGTATATGAATGCCCAATCTGAGCTGAACACCAGTTTAAAACCCAAACGAGATTACAATTTAATAAAAGTAAGGTTAAGCAGTCATTGTGGACCCAAGTACAGTATGCACGTGACAAGTATGAGGAGAGAGCCAGGAAACAAAGACACAGGACATTGGTGTTGGCTGAAAATAGGCCAAAACTTTATTGATTATAAATGTCAGTAGGCTGTGGCAGAGGCGCTGCATAAGTAGGATCAACCAGCCCACCTGCTGATTATTTTGGCTGGGTCGACCCTGAGTTAAGGGTCATCCTATAACGTATATCAAACCAAGGCAATCCCACTAGGACTGCCAATTTGGGAGGCTCCTATGTCCCATCGGGTCCTGTATCCAGTGACTCCTGAACAGAGACACCCCCTCCTGGACCCCTTTAGCAGGGTACCTAATGGGCTAAGGATCCAAATCAGTGCCTTATCAGCCAAAAATATGTGACCAGACTAGATGTGAAAACCACCAGACTAGATGATCCTCAGGGTTCCTTCCCGGGTGTTGAATATGGCGAACAAGTATTCCATTCCTGCTCACCTTTAGGCAGGACCAAACAATGCAGGGTGGAAGAGTGAGAATTCCCATAATGAACTGAGCTGGGAGACTCCAGCGCAATTTCCTTATATGAAATATAGGTGGACTTGACTGAGAATTGCATCCACCAGGTCTGGCATTGCAGCCAAGCTACCCAGCCCATCTCTCATTGGCCATATTAAACAGCCAGTACCCAGTGTTTCATGAGGCCATGGAGGAAGGCATGCGTATTCCCCAATGGCTGTGCAAGGCAGGAAAGACGGTCCCTGCCAGGCTGTGCCAACACCGCAAACCACCTCTCCCCAGCATTGCACCAGTAAATGGCCATTGGCAGAACACTGGAGAATAGAACTAAGTTTACTTCCTACTGATCAGTCAGTAAACTATATACTAAGCAGTGTGTGTGTTTTTGTATGTGTGTGCATGCATGCAAATATATTTGTGCATCCTGCATATTCTACTATGCTAAAAGTTTAGCTATATTTATTTTGAGAGCACAGACATTATGGGGTTAATTATTTTTTCAATTTATCTTCTTGTACCAAGAAGCACCAATTAGTACAATGATCTTCTTCTGTAATGAGGTTAATATTTCATCAGCTCATTGGACAGTTAAATCAAATGTTCATTTTTCATTCTGAGCAATTACAGAAGCTAACAGAATGAATGAATGTTAACTGTGGAAATTGTGGTTCTAGAATACAGTAATTGGACTTTCTCAATAACATTTACGAAATGAGAGTTTCTACAGCTAGAGTTATGTCAAACCATACAGATTTTGTACCTTTACAACATCAAAAAGGAAGGTTAGTGAAAAGGAGACATTTAACTTGGTTAAAAAGATTTTCAAGCAGTGAATAATTGTTAACAAAAACAGAAGCAAAATAAGTAATAAATATGAAATTGAGTCTTATGTATCCAGCAGATTTTTCATTTAAAAAAATGCATGCATGAATGTAGAAACAGAAACAAATATAAAGATCAAAAGCATCTGAAATGTGGCTGTACTGTCCTTTAGAAATGTCACAATCACATGCCTTGCCCTTTTAGGCTGGGACTCAAAGAATTATATGCATGTGCATCCAAGGGCTACTAAGAGTGCATCAAGATGATTCCAGATTTCTCCTTCTCTGTGCAGCTACTCTGAATTTTCTGGAACAGGTTTTCTGGGGAAACAAGTCTGTAACTCAGAAGTATGTCTAGAAGTCCATCTCTAACTATGGTTATTTAAATACTTCTCTTAACATTAATTCAAGTAACAGGTTTTATACTGCCAGTCCAAAGTATCGTACTTTTGAAATAGCAAGATAACAGAAAAATTTGAAGAATCTCACATTTGAGAAAGATCTTGGTTTGCTTACTAGAAAATTGACTTAGGTTTTTCCCTTAAGGGAATTTGGTTAATATTCTAAATTGTATTTGCTAACTGAAGCTGGAAGCTAATTGAATATTCTCATTTTGTCTACGGTTCTGACAGATCTTATACCGCAACAAATTCTTCAAAGGGCAGATAACTCAATCTTCTACTGTCATCTTGGTTTACTGCATGATGCTCTGATAAATATCAAATGTTATTTACTGTTGAAGCAATATGAAACCTCACTCTGACATACACTTAATTGTAAATGTGATTTTTTTTTAATACCTAAACTCAAAATATCCAGAATATGCTTCGTAATAAATTTGTTGCAATCCCATATGACAAGTGACTGCTGTCTCAGATGACAGAATAAAGTAAAGGTTATATATACTGAGAAAGAAAATATCGGGGAAAGTTCTGTTTTCAATCTATGCTGAAAAGAACAAAACCGTATAAGAAAGATGCAGTGAAGAGAGCTGGCCAAATGTTGCCAATAAACGTCATCTCACACACAACCCCCCCCCCCATCCTTGATCTTATGTGACATTTCATGATAGATTATTGCTATTCCTCCAGTGGTTGAAAGTTAGTGTGACTCAACAGTGCATCAATAGTGACAGTACATCAGCTTAGGTCAGGCTTCCTCAACCTCTGCCCTCCAGATGTTTTAAAACTACAATTCCCATCATCCCTGACCACTGGTCCTGCTAGCTAGGGATAATGTGAGTTGTAGGCCAAAAAACATCTGGAGGGCTGAGGTTGAGGAAGCCTGGCTTAAGAATAAATTATACTGTATTTAACAGGTCCTACTCCCTAGTAAGTGTGCTTATAATTGCAGCCTAAGGTTGCAAACCTACAACCAAGGAGCTCCAACATTCTTGGGACAATGAGCTGGGCAAAAGATTCCTGCATTGCAGGAGGCTGGAATACATGACCCACATGATCCCTTCCCACTCTACAGTTCTATGATTCTGTAACCAAAATATTTTATTGGAACCAATATGCAAGCCTAATTACAGAGAGGGAGGGGCGATGTAGCAAATAAAAAAAATATTTCAAGTCTAATTGTGGCACAGGGGTTTTGGGGGGTTTGTGTGAATCACAGCTGGGGACAGGTAAGTTAAGCCTTCCTTTGTTGGCTGTAACCCCTTCCAACACCCACACCGCATAGGATTGAGAATGTATTTTGTTGGCTACAATACAAGGCTTCTTTCAAGGCCTAACTGCAATGTAGGAAAGGGTGGGGTGAGGAAGGGTTGCTGTGTGCACAAGGAAAGGCACTGGTGGGCACACGTGCACCAACGACCATTGCATTGATCATAGAATCATAGAGTTGGAAGAGACCACAAGGGCCATCAAGTCCAACCCACTGCCAAGCAGGAAGCACCATCAGTGCCCTCGGCAGCAAATTCCACTGTCAAACAGCTCTTACTGTCAGGAAGTTCTTCCTAATGTTTAGGTGGAATCTTCTTTCTTGTAGTTTGGATCCATTGCTCCGTGTCCGCTTCTCTGGAGCAGCAGAAAACAACCTTTCTCCCTCCTCTATGTGACATCCTTTTATATATTTGAACATGGCTATCATATCCCCCCTTAACCTCCTCTTCTCCAGGCTAAACATGCCCAGCTCCCTTAGCCGTTCCTCATAAGGCATCGTTTCCAGGCCTTTGACCAGTTTGGTTGCCCTCCTCTGGACACGTTCCAGTTTGTCAGTGTCCTCCTTGAACTGTGGTGCCGAGAACTGGACACAGTACTCCAGGTGAGGTCTGACCAGAGCAGAATACAGTGGCACTATTACTTCCCTTGATCTAGATGCTATACTCCTATTGATGCAACCCAGATGCATAATCCCAGTTAAAACTACTTGCCCGAGAGGAAGCCTCATTGAATTCAGTGGGACCGCCTTCGGAGCATCAGAGTGCACCAAAAGTCTAAATAAATGACCTTTCACAGCATTTTTCAAAATAAAAAACTAGTGTTTTTTGAAAAGAGGAAGGTACTAATGCAATCACTGGAATTATATAACTACATTATCAGTTATTCAAGTAGAGTGTAATGTCACAGGGTGGTATCCCACAACATATGAGTGGACTTCCCCTTCCTCTGTTCTCCCCAGCAACCTCATGTGCCCCAAAAATCTGCTCTGAAGAGTTTGGAAACTGTTTGGATTGGATTTGAGGAGTGTGTAGGGAGTTACAGGGGGCAAGAAAGGATGAGGAAGTCTCATTCTGCAAGCATGTAGGGTGGCCCTTTGGATCAGATTTGGGGAGCTACGAGGACCTCAAAGTGGGAAGTGAGGAAAGGAAAGGCTACAGTGTAAATGCTTGCTGAATGAAAACAGAAAAATCAGAGTTTTATCAGCTGTCGGACTTACCTCAAATTCCGCATGTTTGTGTACATCTTCAGCTCTCTGCCTGTTCAAGATAAACTCCGCCTCATTTGCAACACGTACAATATGGTCCTTCATTGCATGACACAATAGTCTGGAGAGAAAAAGTTAACTGAAATCAGTCTTAATGTATCTTCATTAAAAACATTTCATACATAAAATGTAAAGGTACATGAAACTGTATTTGTTTATATTAGCATGAAAAAACAATAATTTGGTAATAAACTGATCTATAAAATCAGACAAAATCCACCAACATAAATTGCCATAATTACCATAATTAATTAGTAGTTGTTATAAACAACTGTTTTATTTGGATTATGTATGTCCAGAGAAAGCAACCAAATACTTTTTTCCATACCATTCAGTCAGCTGTAATGATCCTTACCTCATTTCAACATGTTACTTTACTTTATTTTAATGATGATTTTCACAGTTCTATGCATATTTGATTTTGGTTTTGATTCTTTTGTACAGTATTTTAGCTATGTTACGTATTTCCATCCCGGAAGCATTTGGTAAATGATAGATCATAATTTTAATAAATAAATAAATGCCATATCACATATTTTGTAATTGCATAGGTTTTTGTTCATTGCCAATGACAATTTGAACAAAACAAACTTTTAAAAATTCCACTATACAAAATCATGGATGATTGAAATCATCTCTTCTTCTCCCTTAAACAAAATAGAAACCAACTCTATTCTCTGGATGAAATGCAAGTGCTTAATACTGGCTTAAAAGTCTGATCCAACAGAACACAATAAATGTGTTATCGCAGACTTCAGCAGAAGCAGATTTAAGCCAGTGATGAGTGCTTTGAAAATCCTGCCTTTGTGTATCTGTTCTTCAAAGGAAGACGTTTCAGGAAAAAATCTAAGCTGCAGAAAAAGTAATGTTCTCTACTAGAAGCTTCCTTCTTTATAATGTGCACTTTGGTGCCATAATGAGACATGATGGCCTAAAATGGGCTGTCACAAAAAATGCAAATTTAAACTACTGCCCATTCAATATTCTGCCCTATCTTCAAGTATGGCCTCATTCAAAGTCACTGCCCTGCATTGTTTGCAAGGTTTATGCCACAATCTCTTAACATGTTGCAAAGAATGCAGGCATTCAACTCCGGGATCTTGCAGCAGGGCTGGGCAAACTGTGGCCAATTAGATGTTGTTGCATGCCAACTTCCAGTGCTCTTTTCTAGAAAAAAAGGTGTCAGCACAGCATATTGCTAGAAAAAAACACGGCCAACTTCCAACATCTCCAGTCCACATAGACATGAACAGGGCCAGATTTAGGTTTGATGAGGCCCTAAACTACTGAAGGTAATGGGGCCCTTCATATGTCCAGCTGTCCTTTGTCAACAACAAATTCTCACTGTTTTTTGTGTTGAATATATGCTATATGGTAATTTATAGACCTAATAGGTATCTAAAGCCATTTGTGCATGTTGCTATGTAACCAGTCCATGAAGAATGTAGGCACCCTATATATAAAGGTAAAGGTAAAGGTACCCCTGCCCGTACGGGCCAGTCTTGACAGACTCTAGGGTTGTGCGCTCATCTCACTCTATAGGCCGGGAGCCAGCGCTGTCCGCAGACACTTCCGGGTCATGTGGCCAACGTGACAAGCTGCATCTGGTGAGTCAGCGCAGCACACGGAACGCCGTTTACCTTCCCGCTGGTAAGCGGTCCCTATTTATCTACTTGCACCCGGGGGTGCTTTCGAACTGCTAGGTTGGCAGGCGCTGGGACGAACGGCGGGAGCGCACCCCGCTGCGGGGATTCGAACCGCCGACCATGCGATCGGCAAGTCCTAGGCGCTGAGGTTTTACCCACAGCGCCACCCGCGTCCCACCCTATATATAGAAATGAGCAAACCAGTCATATTTTTGGGAGCAGGCTAGCAGGCAGAGCCCATTACTTACATCATAGGCGCCTATACAACACAAAACAACTGTTGCTGTATATAGGTTTTATTTTATTTGTTTTTTATCTTATATTTTGGAAAAGTATATCCAGTTTTTTCTTTCCTTTAAAAAAAATTTGGGCCCCCAAGAGAGTGGGGCCCTAAGCTATAGCTTGTTTAGCTTATACATAAATCCAGCACTGGTCATGAACAGCAATGGCAGCAGTTGTAGTTGTAACAACACCTGTAAGGCCACCCATTGCCTAGCCCTGTTCTACAGTGTTTGGCAGGTGCTCTTAGGAATATTGCCGATCAAAGGAAACATACTGGTTGCCTGTGGAAAACTAGCTCCTTCTTTTTTTTACATGTTACCTGCCTATGCTTCTCTAAAATGTGACATTGGAGCAACACCATTGCACATGCCTCTACTGGACCACACCACCTGCAATACACACATACAACCTAATCCGGAAACTCTGATGCATGGGTGGGTATCAATGCACACAAAGGTTCTGGATGGTCAAAGATGTTTCCATTCAATTTTACGGGCAGCTCTATGCATGGCGCATGCTCCCAACAACTTCACACTGGCCAAACCGCCAACATTAAATAGAATGTGCATCCAAACAATGCTTAGCACATTATTTTTTTTAGGCTAGTGGTAAACATATTCACTTCTAACTTCAAAGTAACTCCTATACCCACCTATCAGGGAATAAGCCCACTGAACTCAATAGGACTTGCCTCTTAGTATAGGATTGTACCATAAAGATCTAAATAAATGTACTTTTTACAGTATTTGTCAAAATGACAAAGAATGCTCTTAAAGAAGAAAAGTTAGAAATGTTGACACAAGATTTATGCATTTGGATCTGAGTAAGTGACACAGACTTGGCTACAGATTGGTACCATTTGTGCAGGTGAAGATACATCATATTCCATTTTTGCATCATCTTCTATCATTCAGACTTGGAGCTCGCTTCATGTGTAACACTGCCTTGTGAATAAGTAGTTCTTTGGATCCTGGCCCATATCCTAAAGTAAGAGTATCGCCTATAACTTTATCTAGGTCTTGATCCATAGAATCATGGAAACTCTGTGGGGTTTCCCAAGCAGTTTTAAAAATGACTTGCTTATAGAAGTAATGAAACAAAACACAAATCCACTGGGCATGCTGAAAGCTGTGGGAATACTCTCTGATCATTGTACTGATTTTATACTTGACACTGTTTTTTTGGTTTTTTTAAACCAACCCTAATTTTCTATGTTTAGCCTAATTTGCAATAAAAAATGTTTAATTCTGTAAAGCAAGATGCCAGGTTTTTCTAAGATTTGCTTGATTATATAACCTTACTGAAATTAAAATAACAACTGGAAAGGGATTCCAAATCCAATTCACAAATTCTTTTGCAGTGTTCTTCAATTCATAATTTAAAATTCAATCATAAATGCATAGTAATTATATGCAATTTTACATTCCATTAACCTTGCTTTGTTTTAATTATAAAGCTCTTTTGTTGGATTCCTTTAAATGATCCAGTTTATAATTTCAGGCTGTTCAAGGGAGCACTTTAATTCTACTGCACATTCATCAACTGTTTATGTCCTGTTAATTGTTGACAACTGCACAATTGCATTCTCTAGCTATGATTGATGAATTGCATTCAAACTTTAGCTATTAAGAAGAATAAATATTTATAACAATTTCCTCTTTACCACCAGGAGGGCAATATCAAAAGCTCAGGACAGAAAAAGTAGTCTTTTAGCAATAATTATATGCATATGATCTGATAGGTATTTTGGTTAAAACTATGGGTTAGAAAAATATGACTACAGAGATTTTGTTTCATTCATTTATGCTCACATCAGCAAAAGCAGCAACTTTCCCCCTAAAAAGCTAATGATCAGAAACTAAGAAAATGAAAATATTTTATTTACTGAATTTATGTAGCCATACATTAAAAAATCACACAATAAATAAATTTTGATTCGTTTAGTGCTTATAGTATAGAATCAAATATACCAAAAGATCTGATTGTCTCATGTGACAAAACCATGCAAAGGAATCATGCCACTAACAAATGTTAGAAGCCCCTAGTATATTCCAGGGCATAAAGGGGAGATAGTTTTCTTTGTTTGTTTGCTTAGCTAATGTATGTTCTGATCTTGCATCCAAAGACTTCTAATGGCGATAAAACTCTAGTGCAGTCTTTGACCTCTGGCACAAAGATTACAGTAAATCCATGTGGATATAAGTGATTTATCAGTGCAGGTTATTCTGTTTCTACACACAAAATAGTGTGAGGAATTTTTTTTGCTCAGAAAGCTTATAAACATTTACAAAAAGTGGCATATTTAATTCTAACTACACTTACTGTATCACACAAGTGATTGTAATTTAAGTTTTATAAATTTGAGATCTTACATTTCACCCTTGTTAATCTTATACCCTCAGAAAAAAATAGACTTTAAAAACATTTTTTTAGAAGGGATACTTTCTTCATTTCCGTATATAGCCATATGATTAGATTACACATACTACACATACACATACTACTCCAATAGGTCAACAAAAATATACATAGATATGGCAAACTCAAATTTAAATAGTCCTCTTGGCAGCTTAACTAAAAAGGTGCCTCAAAAGGGGGGGGGGGAGTTAAAACAGAGTATTCAGTAGCATCAACATTAAAATCACTTAGTTGAGAGTGCAAGTCACATTCCACATAATTCAAATTAAAACATAATTAATCTGGATTGCACCCAAAGTTCTAACTGTCATCACAACAAACTGGCATGCATAAAGTATCTATTTTATAATCTAGTACCTCAAACTAACATAGGGAATTATGATAAAAAATAGTGCTCTGTCATTAACTGCACAAATACACTTTACTATATGATGTGCAGGGTACTCCAAAGCAGATGGAGCGGCAGATGGATTTGCAGATTGGGTTTCTTAGATTCTATCTGGAGTGGGGTGGACTTTGCTGCTTAAAGATGGTGGTTCAAATCTCAAAGCAACTTTAAACTATTGCATAGGTGTTCTTAGATAAATAAACATTTGAGTTCAGTATTTTATGTATTAACTAGAGAAATATTTTCTTAGCAAAGCTTCCCTGCTGTTAAACTGTTTAATTAAAATAGTTTGTCCTCTGGTCTTCCTGGAGCAGATGGTGAAAGTATTATCACCCAAAGGAATTAGATACAAAATGACTACTTGTCCAAAAGCTTTAAAATTAATTACCTTCCTTCATTGATGAGCTCAATAAAAGCAAGTCCTGCATTCTTCTGTATAGAATTCTGCCATTCCTAAAGGGGAAGAATAAACCACCTTTTAAAAAAAGCAGCAATTAATTTTGAAAGTATTTAATTTTGATGTATAAAGATTATTTCATCCATGTTTTACAAGGATTTATCTGGTTACCATATGCTCACTCTTCACAAAGTCTCCATTCTTCCACTGCATTGTAACAGTACATACTGGAAATTGATATTTATTGTAAAAATGCATCAGATGTTTAAGCAAAATATGAAAGCAATCTACTAATTTAAGATGCATCATGTAAATGTTGTGACTAACTATCGTTAAAAGAAAGAGGCATTTAACTGACGAGCAGTTCAGAATTCCAAAGTCATAAAAGAGAATATAAAATATATTTTGGAACATTTTGCAAGAGTAAGGGTACCATCCTCCAGATCCTAGAAGAACCATCAAGGGAATCCCCCTTCACCACACTGCCACCTTTGAGTACTCATCAATGTTCAGCACTGGCTTTTCTAGTTCCTCACACAGCCCTACCATTGCAACCAGGATTGCCCTATTTTAAAAACGTGCTCCATTGATGGAGGAAAAGTGCTGAAACAGCCAGACAAAGAGGAAGTTAGGGGTGGAACAAGCATAAATGGACTAGATGGTTCTGCTCCCTCATGTAGCCCATCTCTGGAGAGGTGGTTCTGCTGCTCCTGCCCAAACCAGACCAGGCTGAATGGGCAGGACAGTATCCTTTTTTGAAGAGCTATTCTATCCTATTAGTCCAAAATTGCTACAATTTTCTTCTCATTTAATATAAAAAAGTAACTCCCTCTCTGGAAATTAATACATTTTGACATCAACACACTTAGGCAGCGTTCCATAGTAAAAACTACTTAAAACAAACAGTGGTACCTCCGGTTGCGGACAGGATCCATTCCGGAGCTCCAGTCGGTTCCCAAGGTTTCCGCAACCGGAGGGACTGCTTCTGCACATGCGCGTGCAGTGAATCCCGGGAAAATACTTCTGTGTTTGCTGCGTACGTATCCCGAAGGATACGTAACCGGACATGAACGTAAGTAGAGGTACCACTGTACAGCAATTCAATTTATTTAAACAACTGATATATTGTTGAACCCCGTAGTTTCTAAGGGGTGTTAAATGAAGTCACAAAAGAGATACAAATGTTAAAATCAGTTAAAATTAAGAATAAAATAAAAATATACGATTTCAGTCTCAGTCTCAGTCAGTTTTATTGCACATAGCCAAAGGCTGCCGCAATGTACACAGAATTATTTGACATATACGATTTCATATAACAATGAAAGCAGTAGAGCTACATGTGATGAGTTAGCGCTAATCTCTGGCCAGCATTGTTGCTGTTTACCTAAGAAGGACTGGGGCAGGGCAAGACAACAGTCTCCCTGGTACACATGTGCTGCCCTGGTGTTGCTCCCATTCTATCCCAGCCCTTTCCAGGAAAGCACTAGCAATGGGAAGGGCAGCTCCATCTGATCATATGCTGAACATAAAGGGTTTTTAACTGTTTGGCCAAATCATGGAAGAATATGTACTTTGTTCCCAAAGTCCTTCCTATCACTAAGTCATGTGTCTATGCAGTAGCCGTGATGACTGCTCATCTCTGTATGCCAACACTATACAATCTCCTCCTTTATCCAAGATTTTCAAACCCAGGTATTCAGACCTATTTACACCTCTCTAACCTTCCATTACACTGCCGACCAATCTTCTGCAAACACTACCATTTTGTGATGTTCTTAGCATACCCCTCCCACATTTTAGTGATGTAACAAGTGTTTTCTGAAACATGCAGAACTATCCAGTAACCACAGCCCACGTGATAAACTTTCTGCAAGCAGTGTGAATCAGGTGCTAGTAAAGTTGTAATAAAGTGACAATTTCATGATCCATCAGGAACAAAGCAAAAATAACAATACTAATACTAATACAATAATAATAATAATAATATTTAATCAATTTGTATTTGCGTAATGAAAAACAACAATGTTCCTTTCTGAAATACCAAAATTTGTTATTTCAACACCTAATTCCCATTTGACAGCCTCTGACATCTCGCCCTAATGAGCATTGTCCATTTGTTACAAAGTTCAAGCCCTCTAGGCAGAGACTGCGCCGCTTCAACATTATGTACAGTGACTTATCCATAGTTGGCATTAAACAGACATTATATATAACAACACATAAGTAAAAATGATTTCATTTGTAAGTAACTTGGGTTTCCTAATCATTTGAATGCCTCCAATGCACAGAGGAGAAGAGCTTTCCAAACTTTTCATATTGGTGACACTTTTTCATTTCGTGACTCAGTAATTCAGTTTTACTAGCATGAGAGGATAAAAGAGTGGAGAAAGGAGCTGGCGGGGGAAGGAACTATTTTATATCTTCTTTTTATGATTTTGTTAGCTGCCCTGAATGTCTTTTGAAAATTAGATGGGATATAAATTTAAATAAATGAATGCACACACATACACATACACACACACACACACACACACACACACACAATGTGAAAGGTGGCACAAGTATCCATATTGCCATAAACTTATAAAGATCAGGAAGTCATTAAAGGTAAAGGCACCCCTGACCATTAGGTCCAGTCATGGCCAACTCTGGGGTTGAGGCGCTCATCTCGCTTTATTGGCCGAGCGAGCCAGTGTACAGCTTCCGTGTCATGTGGCCAGCATGACTAAGCCGCTTACTGACTAAGCCACTTAGAACCAGAGCACGCATGGAAACACAGTTTACCTTCCCGCCGGAGCGGTACCTATTTATCTATTTGCACTTTGAAGTGCTTCCGCACTGCTAGGTTGGCAGGAGCAGGGACCGAGCAATGGGAGCTCACCCCGTTGCAGGGATTCGAACCACCGACCTTCTGATCGGCAAGTCCTAGGCTCTGTGGTTTAACTCACAGCGCCACCTGCATCCCCAGGAAGTCATTACATGTCCCAATTTTGGACTCTTAGATATCAGGATAGAAAGACATTTTCTAGAAATTTTTCTAGAAAGAAATTATTGACCTGCTGAACCATGTCTAAAAGGGATTTCTCTCACTGCTTCCTTAAAAAAAATATCTGAATCCAATTTATAACAGTATTATTAATTCTTACCATTTCCCTTTCATTCTCTTTCCCCTGTGAAGTCAAACTGAAAAATTACTCAGTGGCTATCTTCTCACCCAATAATGCCTGAGATGCAGCATCATTCAAGAGCATTTGGGGGGAACTGTGGCAACTGACCGGGGGGAATCATATTTTGGTGGCATCAATCCTCCCCCCACCAAGATAGCTGCATCTCAGGCATTCTAGTTGGCAGGGTTTTTTTACAGCTAATTAGGTTGACACCTACCCAGTGAGTAAATATATGGATATCATAATATCATGACCTGCTGACTAGAGATGGAAGGACTTATCAATTTTTTGGTTGAATAGTTTCATCACAAAATTCAGATAAGTGTGAATTTTGAAAGATGGTTGCTTCCATTCTCATAATTGTTTTGAAAAGTGAAAAACTGACAGATTCTCTTTAAAATTCAAACCAAGTCAAATTTCTCCCCTATCCCTACCGCTGGCTTGATAAATCATAACTACTAGGAGCAAATACACACCCTGACTAATGGAACACTTTCACCTCTTGAAGCAACATCACCTTTTGATTTGACAATATCACAAATCTTGTTATTTGGAGGGTGTAAATTTTATGTGTTCTTTGTTTCTCCACGAATAAAGGCTTAATAAAATACTTGAGATTTGCCTTTGGGTTTCAGAAGTACTTGTAAACCATATAAATCTCCTGCCACTTAGCTCTACCAAGCTTAGATTATATGCATTGGGATGATTAATTGTGCATGACCTTTACATCATTCCAAAGTACTCCTGCTTGCATTATCCAAGTGTCTTTAACTAGCTGGAGCTAAATATGTGGCAAAACCTTATTTTAATTTTATTTGTTAAACCATTTCTCTCCCATTCAATCCGCTTTCAGACCTAGTGCCAGTACCGAAACTGCCTTGCTTGATGAATGATCTGTGCCATGGGAAGGACATAGAACTGCAGTCCTGCTAATCTCATGGACATATTTCAATACCATCAACCACAGCATCCTTCTAGATAGGTGTCAAATCAGTGTCTGAGATCAGTAATGGAATAGTTGAGGTTTGATCACTGGGAGCGTAATCCCAATAGTACAGAGGCACTATTGATGGATACTTCACCTGTTCAGGGAGAGTTTTTGTGTGTGGGTGTGTAGCATCTGTGCTAAGGAGTATCTCTCACTAGCCAAGACTGCTATGGCTATTCATGTTCTGATCACCCTAGAGAATATAGACTATTGTAATGTGTTGTCAAAATACAGCCACTAGGCTACTGACTGGAACCAGTCATGGGGATATCTCACTATTTAAACAAGTCCATTGGCTCCCTGTCAATTATGTGACACTTTGAAAGTCTCGTGGATACATGAAAGAATGCCTTCTCTCACAATCACACCAATATGCCCAGTTTTCATTCTATATGTTATTGGGCTTCCAACTCTCCGCATCGCCAGTCAACATAGCCAGTGGTCAGAGATTGTGGGGGTGTAGTCCAGCAATATCTGCGGGACCACAGGTTCCCCATTCCTTTTAAAAACAGCAAATCAGAGAGCCCCAAAGTCTCATTAAGGGGGGGGGACTACTTTAACCTAACAGTTAATAAGAATGAAGGGAAGGAACTCAGGGAGCGAGTTAGACACTTCTGGTGCTACTGCCACAAGGAATAGCCATTCACTACATTCCAGTCAGCAGAGATACCTGGAACAGGGCCTATGAAGAAGATCTTAAAGAACAGCTAAGTTTATATGAGAAAATGATGTATCTGAAGTATCTTGAAACTAGACAATTTATGTCTTTAAAGGTAAAAAAAAGGCAGCTAATTGCCTGTTCACGGTATGGTTGCACTCCCTCCAAAGGAGCAGGTGTACAGTCTACATTGCTCTTGTTGGAGGCCCAAATGCCTTAGCAGTTAAAAAAAATCAGGAGTAAAAATACAAGATTAATGTTACCACAAATAAACAGTAACTGAATAGTTGAGGTCCTCACATTCAATTCTTGGGTGATGTCAACAGACATGGGCATCTAAACGCATTTGTGTTTGATTTTGTTCCCAGTGCTGCTTCTGAACACATCAGCCACCTTCCGACCCAGCATAACTTTCAATTGACTCCCCTAGGCTGCCTCACAGTAATCTTAAAGTACTCTACTCTGGATGCCTCTCATTATGATGGCTGGCAATCCAGGAAAGACTGCAGCTGGCATATCAATCTAAGCAGGTAAAATGTGCTCTTAAGCGCAATCACTACCTCAGCATCCAGATATAGCACTGGATCCAAAATCACTGTATACAAGATAAGACAAGCTGCATTGAATTTAGATGCTTTAGATCAATTACTGTTTATTTTTGTTAACAATGATCATTTGTGTTTTTTCCATTAAATATCAGGTCCATTTCTAAATATATTTTCCACAATGCAATTTTTCCTTTTCATTTGTTGTAGTTAATGGAGATAAAGGTGATACATTTTAAAGCCTTTTTTTTTTCCTTATGCACTTATTTTAAGTACCTATTGACCACAGCTTCTTGTAAAGACATAGTTTCAAAACAGTAACTTAGCTCTTGGGCTGAAGTTCTGCTATGTTCTCCTCCCTATGAGGGTCTCATAGGGACTCTCATCTGTTAACTATAAAGAAATCATTTTTGCTTGTTACAAGTCAAATCCCTCTTCATCAATCCTCAAGTAGTGCCTCTAGGGTGATCATGTATTCAATGTATAATATCTGAAAGTAAACATGTTCCTAAGGAAAACGATAACAGTATCTCCCCCGCCCTGCCCCCTGTGCTGGTCCTTCATTTAAAAGCCTTCAGTCAAGATCTCAAGATTATGGGCTTCGTGAAAGTTACATCACCAGAACACAAAAGTCCCTTTTGGTTAATCAGAAAAGTCAAATGTTCTTGGGAAAACATTATGCATATTTAAGCTAAATGTGTTTTAGAGTTTCAGGTCCCAAAACAGTTTCACTCTGTTCCCTGATTAGTTACTATATTGAAAAATATAAATGAACAATCTGTATTAAAGAATGAGACCTTTATTTTCTAGTTAAGAAAACAAAAACTACTGGCAGATACAGTACAGTTTTGTAGAAAGATGAAGACTCACAAGATTTGCCTAATGTGAAGAGGGGACTTATATAACAATCTGGAAATAGTTAGATGCTATTGTCGTTCTTAAAGAGAAAAGGAACCATTACTGAAAACCAAATCTGCTCTGTATCAAAGAAGGAGCTATACTAAAAAAGAGAAGAAAAAAAATTTAAGAAGAACTTCATGGTTTATTTGAGAAATCTGCCACAAAACAGTATCACAGATGTGATAAATAAAACTAGGCTATAGGGAACAAAGACCAGCTAATAAAGGGCAGATCTTGTCAAAAACAACATCTTAATCCCACCCACCCCTGAAAATTAACTTAATTCAAATGCATTGAACATGTCATTACATATTATGAATTTTCCAGAGGACCACTGTAGCTGCAATAACCAAAATCAATCTAATTTTAACCTCACGTTCATATGTGTGAAATGCAGTGTGTTAACATAAATGAAGGGAAGCTATTAAAAAGGGACAATAGCAACCAAAATGCAAAGAAACAACAGCCATTTCTCAGTGCCAAATAATGCAGTATCCCTTTAGGAGTTTCCATAAACCTTAAAGCGAATTTTTCACAAAGACTAAATTCCTCTGGGGAAACAGACTTGATTGCATATCCTTCGGAGTCTAAAAACCTGCCCATATGAACTGAATTATCCATGACATGTACCTTCAGACGTTTGTAATGTGATATTTCATGTAAATTTAGACCATACCTTGGACATGAGCCGCTGGCAATGTTAAGTTTATTCAGGAGCTCAGATAAGAAAAAAATTCTGACATCCTTGCTAATCTGTAGTCGTTAACATGGAATTTCCAACATAAAGAGCATAAAAGCATCTAATTTGCTGTAGCAAATGAAAGGAAAACAAACTTTGCATTTCCCTTTCCTTTTTCAGAGTCTACTGTTACCCTAGTTTATGCAAACAAAATATTTTCAAAAGCCTTCTCGGTCATCTACCTTTTTGAAGATAGATACTTCAAACTCTTACATCAGACTGCAAAATGTAATTAATTTAGAACATAAAATCAAAACTACTCTTGTTCTCAAGCAGTGTCTAACGGTACCTGTATCACGAAATGGGGAACTTAACACAGGGAGACTACAAATATCAATTGGAAATGAAGGTTTTAATGCAGTAGGGAAGGTAGTAAACAGTATTTCCATTTTAGAGAAATATCAGCTATGTTTCCAAGAAAATACCCATCTTCATTTTATTCATCATTTTGTATGACTAGAATGTTGGACAATGAGCTGTGAGACCAAGCTTTGAATCCCCACTCAGCCTAACCATCCTTACAGGGTTCTTGTGAGGAAAAAAGGAGGAAGGAATAACTATGATGTCCTTGGAGGAAAGGTGAAATATAAATGTTAACAATAAAACAACTAGTTTTCTCTACACTTGTGAACTAAATTTGCAGGTTTTAGTTGACCGATTATCACAATATTTTAATTAATTAGCAGTGCAATCCAGCACCGGTCTACTCTGAAAGAAACTACACTGAGCTCAGTGGGATTTGTTGCCAGGCAAGTGCATATAGGAAGGTCCCAAGATTTTTTAGAACTGTTTACTTAGAACAATGATGAGAAACCTGTGGTCCTCCAGATGTTGTTGGAATGCATAGAAGTTGATTAAGCATCTATGTTGTAGTAGATTAGTAAATTAGTCTCTAATATGGAAGTGTCCCAACCCTTTCTTTCATATGGGCAGTTGCTCCTCCAATAGCTGGAATTCAGTACCAACCCACCTTCCAAATTCCAGTTCTTCTTTGGACAGTATGGACTAGGTTGTTGTTTCCAGAACAACCTTATCACAACCTGAAGAACCTGAATCATGAGTTATGTTTAATCATAATCATAATAAAAAATAGCTGCTCTATGGGTCATCACTTTTCTAAAAGTGGTAAAGCTATTGGTTTTGAGGGACTGAGTACTTTGTGAAATCTCTCTGTTGAGTTTTTATTTTATTTTACTTTCATCATTATAGTATTTTATCACTGTTGCACAGCTGTATAACACTTGGATTTTGACTTTATTGTGGAACTCTGGTTCAGGATAGGGTGAAATTCAAATAAAATAACAGTGGTAATTAAAAACAAGTATCAGGAAGGCTATTTTTCAGATTGCAAGCTCCTTGGAGCAGGAACCTCTTATAATATGTTAATTTCCATGATCACTAATGATGCCAAATAAATAAAATAAAAAAACCATGGCACTGTTGAAAGTGATTAGTATGATCTTCCACCAGCCATAAAATATAGCACCCTACCTTACACATCTTTCCCTCCCAAAGGCCGTTGGGATGGTGAAGGATCTTCTACAGTGCTTGTCTAAGACATTTTGCTCCCTGAGGTGCAGGAAAAGATGGTGCCTCTTTGTATTTCAAATACATAAACTGATTAGACTGACAGATGAACCTTAATTCAACACTGCTAATGGAGCAGTGTTCTCCTCCACATCTGAAGCATGTTTAGGGGGGCGATGTCGTCCTCCAGTAAAGGATAATGGCCAGGGAACTTCAAAGCAACATCAAGGTGGCTCCTACACCAGCATCTCTTGCTGAGGCAGCTGCCTCACTTTACCTAATACCAAGGTCAGCCCTGCTCTTCAGAAAAATATGGAGTATAGGGTACCAAGTACCAACTCCACAATCAAAACAGTTTTCTTAAATTCTGTGTACCTGTATTTCATTCCTATTTTTGTGAAATTTTGAATAAAATATATGCTTTGATACTTGGGGCTGAGGACTGGGAGAAGTGAAAAGGGAATTAGGTACCCATCCACCTAACATTGCCTTTCAAACCATAAAATAAAAAACACAGTGTAGCTTTGTTTGTTGCATAGCTCCACTACAATGCTTAAAAGACAAAAATAACAAAGGAGCTTAAATTTCTCACTCTTCCCCTCAATCAATATTTGAGGCAAGTTACATCTCTAGAGTCCTTAATGGCAGGAATTCCTGGAGCCAGCAAATGAGTAATGTTAAACCTATGATTAGATGATGAGGCCATCAAAACACACTAGACCCTAATGCTGCATTCCACTTTATCCTTGTGAAATGCAGTTAAAACGAAGAGAACGTAAGAAGGTACTGGGAGTTATTCTCTCGCTCAAGAATCTGCCTATGAACTGCTTGTTAGAGAACTCGGGGGACTAAAAGAATATTTTGCTATTTCCCATGAATTAAGGTTTAGGTAACAAATTTTCCAAGTTCTCTGCTGGAAATGTTTTGAAGCTCAACCATTGGTGAGAAGTCCTGCTACGGATGTCTTTTCTTTACCACAAATCCACTCTGCTCACAACAACAACAACAAAAGGCTCAGTTGTTTCCTCATAGAATCCAAAGGAAAGTGCTACCAATCAACGAGCAAAGAGCAGGTAAGAGGGTGAAATACCTAAAACTAGGCGTAATTGGCATTAACTTTCAACTCTGAATATTGCTAAAACATTTGAATCATTCCTAGGCACAGAACTGATGGAAAAGGAGACAGAGCTAAGACTATCTAAAAAATCAGAAGGAAGTATACAATTAATGTCAATTGATTATATTCACAAAAATAACTTTATACGTGAATTTTGTACTTTGGAATACATGTGCTGTTTAAAACTGATCATAGAAAGAGAGAGATTTCAGTAATATATGGGGGGGAAATGAATATGCTTATTGAATTAGTAGGAGATAAAAGGACAGTTTATCTTCCAGTACTTTAATGTTAAAATCCGTATTTATTGTCCAATTAGAACTAAAAACAAAATCTCACATCCCAATGTCTTTTTTGGATTTCCTTTTTTCCCCAGCCTCAGAAATATGCCTTGAAGTGTGCTAACCCCCTCCCCACCCTGTGGTTCCTGTGTTTCCTGGATTCTAGTCCATTTAAAAGATACCCAGTTATATTTCCCTGCATCCAGGATTCAGTAGCCTACTGTATCTCATATTATTTTATCAATGGCATTTCAAATATAGCACCAAACTCTAAATGGCTTGCAAAGTAGACTGCACAAGCAATAGTTCCAAAGAGAAATATACTAGAACAAGCAAAATAAGCTGTCCATTTGTAAGATTTTTATTTAATGCTGAACCATCCATTAGTATTTAAGATTGGAGTTACCGGCCAATCCATTTATCCAGTTACTAATGCAATTTTAATTAAGCTTTATAATGAAATATTAGAATGTATTTTTAAAGCCATAGGTTTTATATCTGTGTGCTTCAGCGGGAGTGTGAATGCTTGTATGGGTACTGATGCAAGAAAAATAAGGGTCTTCCTCTTCAAAAATGTTACGATGATAAACATTACACTGCATTTTGGTATGACGGCGCTGTCAACAGAACAAGTATTATATTGCTAAAGCCATGAATAATCTTACCTGTGAACAAAGAAGCATAACAAGCTCAACCACTGAGGTGCTAGACTTCATGCAAACGAGGCCTGTAACAAAGGTGAAAACAAAGGTTCAGTCTATAAATATAAATAATAAAACTTGTTTCCCCACCCCCTTCAATATGGAGCAATCTAGTAAATAATTCTTAGCAACAATCTAAATCAGTATTCATTGGTGACCCAATCATATTAATGCTTACTCAGAAGTAAGTGCTATTAAGTTCAAATGTGCTTACTCCTATGGAAGTATGCATAGGATTACAGACCTCTATTATTATCTCGCACATATCCAGAGGACTAAAAACAGTTTATTGTTTTGAGTATGTACCCTGTTTTGCAGTGCAATACATTTTAATTACATTTTTGTTGTCTAGATAAAAACACACTAGAAATAGTCTTATGTGGCATGAGAGAGAGAGAGACAGAGAGAGAGAGAGAATGAATATTTGAATATTCCTGGGTGCTGCAGGAGCCTCCCACCCCCCACCCGATGCTGATCCAGAGTGCACAGGAAGCAACTGAACTCCCACAGACCAACATTCTCATCCCACTCTCATTTTGCTTGTAGTGTCACACTTCAAGTTATTTCTAATGATCAGTTGTGTTGGCCTATCTAAAAGCTCCCAAATGGAAGCTTCTTTGGTGGCAAGATATTGGGCCCATGCCCCCTTGCAGTAGAGATAAATATCTCATTTTAATTCTTACTGAGTAATCAGAGTATCTTGCCACGTCTAGCAAGTTTCAGCTTTCTAACTCACATGGGATTAGTGTATGTGGATTGGTATATAACAGGGATGGGACTCTTCTGACCCATACGTTGAAAGAGGATATCCAGGCCATGCCTATGCCATGCCCTTCACAGTCCTCCTTGAATGCTTTTGCCTGGCTGATATATTCTTGAACTGTGGTAGTGCCTCTCACTTGCCTGAATGCAGACGTAGGAGTGTGGGATGCTTTGGTGTGGCTAAAATGTGGCATACTATATTAAGGGGAGAGGCTTATCAGTTGCTCCACCCACTTTTGCTAACACTTACTATTTCACCCCAATACATGGCTGACTTTGTGCTGATGTGTTGGCCTCTAGTAAGAGTTAAATGATGCATTCCAACTTTTGACTGTTAATGTGTTTTTAAAATGTACAATTTTTGGACTGTTTTAGTAAGCAGAGGCTCCAAATTTCAGCATTCTAGCTAATGAGTCCTGCTTTGTAGGAAAAACATACAGTGCCATAGAATTTCTTAGATTAGACATCTTAAACATTTCAAGTTCTTAGCCATGTGCAGTATCTCCAAAATTTCATTATGTGAACAACAAAAATATGAGTTTGTTAATTGTAACATGTCAAGCCCTTTTAATAGATGACAGAAAGTAACATACACTGGTTAGGATATCTTCCCATCATTACATTCTACATTCTCCATCCATAAATAAATTTTAAAAATCCGTATTTATAGTAAACAGAAGGCCGCACAATATATTTCAAGTAGTCAGAGAGAATGAAGATCTATTTCTTAATGTAACTAGCCTGCATCAGATTGGCTTGGAAATAAGCTGAGCCATGCCCCGAAAAAGAAAATCAGGAAATGGCTCGGTTCATTTATGAGTCAATACAAATTTGACCTTCCCTCTTATTTGAAAGTCAGGGATCGCTTGAAAGCCTCCCAGAGTCCTGGCTATCTTATGACAGCCACACAAAGCATTTGACATAAATAGTCTGCACAGATGAAAACTGCTGGTGATGGGGAAAAGCATCCCCCCTGCTAGAGGACTCTTGGGGAAAGATGGTCCTTGGTGGGTGGCAAGCTCCTACCCGCAAGCACTTTTAACAGCTGTAGCTGTCAAAATTAGCCAAGGATTTTGGAGGCCTTTCCAGTCCTTGACTAATCCCAATGTTTTTGGTTTAGGTTCCCTATGGGGTTTCTCCTAACTGTGCAAAGATGTAATTCTAGGGCTTGAAGGCTGGTTGAGTACTGGGGTGGTAGGATGGGGCAATTATGCCAGAAGAAGAACTGTGGGGTGTTTGCACTGATTGCCTCTTTTCTGATAAGAACGTTGTTGTTGTTGTTGTTGTTGTTTAGTCGTTTAGTCGTGTCCGACTCTTCGTGACCCCATGGACCAGAGCACACCAGGCACTTCTGTCTTCCACTGCCTCCCGCAGTTTGGTCAGACTCATGTTTGTAGCTTGGAGAACACTATCCAACCATCTCGTCCTCTGTCGTCCCCTTCTCCTTGCGCCCTCAATCTTTCCCAACATCAGGGTCTTTTCCAGGGAGTCTTTTCTTCTCATGAGGTAGCCACAGTATTGGAGCCTCAGCTTCTCGATCTGTCCTTCCAGTGAGCACTCAGGGCTAATTTCCTTAAGAATGGATGTGTTTGATCTTCTTGCAGTCCATGGGACTCTCAAGAGCTCCATAATTCAAAAGCGTCAATTCTTCGGCGATCAGCCTTCTTTATGGTCCAGCTCTCACTTCCATACATCACTACTGGGAAAATCATAGCTTTAACTATACGGACCTTTGTTGGCAAGGTGATGTCTCTGCTTTTGAGAACGTTACAAGTCCCTAAAGCTCATGTCTAAACGTGTGCCAAGGCAGCTACGCAAAAGCTCTAAATTCATCTTTTTTATTTAAATGTATTTATAAAATGCTTAATATTTTTAAATTTTCTAAATAGTGTACAGGAGTGTGTGTGTGTGTGTGTGTGTGTATAGATAGATAGATAGATAGATAGATAGATAGATAGATAGATGATATATGAATATCTAATAAAGCAGAGCTTAAAAAACCCTTTCAAATACAAGTGCTATAGATCTCCTTATAGGAAAAGGCTAGGTGGAAAGTAATGTTCCGTTTGCTTCATACAAGCCCCATATGAATGAGCTTAAAAGCTAAACTAACAATGATAGGATGACAAACGTGTATTTTTTTGAAAATGAATTATGTTCCTTTAGTAAAAATCATTGCTTGTAGCTCTAGGTTCAATAGGTATGGTGAAGAAGCAAATTGATTTAAAAAGGCGTGGATGAAAAGCCACTGAAGATAAAACTGTTTCTACAAAATAATACGTATATTTATTGCAGGTAATGGATAAATGTGCTTTTGTGCCCATTTTGCTAACAACCCCATCTTATTGTACAGCAAGACAGGACAAGCTGTAGGAAGCTGCTACCATTCTACTCTATCAGATTTACAAGCAGACAGTTAATTAATAAAATAAGAAGTAGATGTAAAAATCTCATTTAAAGAGACAATTGCTGTAATTGATCAGCTTTTCTCATGCTCAAGAGCTGGAGGATCAAAAAGATTAATGGGACACTTATCACCTGCAAACCACATCAACTATTAGACATCTGACAAAAAGAGCTAAGCAGAAGGCATTACAGTCAAAGCACCCACAATTAGCATGATCTACTACACTGCAAGGCCCAGGTTCAGGTAGGTAGCTCTGTTGGTCTGATGCAGATGAAATAAATTAAAAAAATTAAAAATTGTCCAGTAGCACCTTAGAGACCAGCTAAGTTTGTTCTGGGTATAAGCTTTCGTGTGCATGGCACTTCCTATTCCGGTCTGAACTCTTCTCCTCACTCTACCCATGTTTCTGCCAAAGCAAGGAAGAGAAAAGCCCAAACTCTCCCCGCCATCAACTGGCTAGTGGGAATGACCTTGCCTTGATTACTTTTAAATATTTTAATATAATTTTTGATTTTAAAATAGGTAATTTAAATGTTCCTTATAGATCACTTGGGAAGGATCTGTATCCTCAAAAATGAGATACAAACTGTAATACATAAATAAAATTGCCTGCTAATGGCACAATGACCTGTAATAACTCTGAACTGGGGGGAGGGGGGAATGCTGCTTTTGAATGCTGCTTTTTTATGCAATGTGGAATCTGAAGAGCTTTCTGTTACCAAAGTGCTCAGCCCTTTGACTCCAGAAGTTTTGCCCTACCGGCTCTGGCCTTTGCAAAAGCACGAAGGAAGCAAACCTTAACACAGATTGGCTACCCACCCTAATGTGAGATAAATTCACTATTGACTCAGAGGACCCCAGAGTGCTGGATATTGCTGAAAAACGCCCTGGGGTGCCCCTGCAGCCCCCGAACTCCGAGCGTCGTCCGGTATGCGCAGCTCTGGAGAAGGCATTTCCCTTCTTCTCCAGTGCGCTTCAGCGACATATATCAAATGATATATGCACACTAATCTTATAGAATAACACAGCAAGAAGCATGAGACATCGTAGAGCTAATCTACGTATTGATTTACATACTATGTACAGACAAAGAATTCATGGTGTCCTTTCTCTCCAGAAGGACAGACAGAAGTAAAAGCAAAAGTACAGTACAATAGCTAATACAGCGGAAGAGATAAGACTGTCTTCTGTCCCCACACTCTTCCCTGACAGGCATGTGATTTACACCAATCTCATCTGCAGCATTGGAGGTGTGAATACTAACAGATATATGGTAATGCCTAACTATACCTGATCTATTTGCCAACTGCCAACATGAGCATACACTTCTATCTGGTCATTAATTACCCTGGCAAGATACATGTGTCCTTTCCAGTTGGGAGTGTCCCAAAAGTAACCTTATCAACAGCTATTTGAAGATCCTCCACCTTTGCAGCACAAGAAACTCCACAGGTATCCAACCACAGGAGTCAACTCCTAGGGGCTGAGGTCCCTTGCCCCCCTCAATAAAATATGTGAGAGGGCCAGCCCTCCCCCCAGTTGATGGACACTGCCATTCAAATGGTATGTGTGTACCATGACTGGTAGTCAGTTTTGGGGCAGGACTTACCTGGGCCTCCCCAATATTTTATTCAAGTTGGCACCCCTGTACCCACCCATGTTGTGCTTGGCATTCAAGTCCAAATGTGGAATAGATTTAAGGAACCTTGCCTTTATTGGCTCCTGAATCTCATATTGCCTGATCATTCTCTTACCTCTAAGTGCTTAACATACTACCGTTTTTCTTTAAAATATCCTTTCCTTTCCCTAGCCCCAGCCTCAGTCTAAACAATCCCTTCAGGAAACAAGTCTTATTTGCTTGTTCTCAATATACCATGTAGTACAGCCGACTACACTGAGTCACCTAGAAATTCAGGTCACTGCTTGACCTCCTTGGCACTTTCAGGGCCAACTGCTCCAATCCCAGCTAGTTTACATCACTGCCTCTTATGCTCCACTCTCCTGCCTCTCCTCCATGTTAGTCAAGAACACTGAGGAGATACAAGCGTTATGTTCTTCCTTGAGGTAATCTTGTTTTAGATATATATCAGGCGTTTGTTTATGGGATGTGACCTTTTAAATCATAATGGCTTGGAGTCAGGTTTATTTGAAAGATCGCCTACTTTGACATGTAGCTATCCAAACCTTGAGATCTTCCAAGATAGTCCATTCCACTGTTGAACAGCTCATATAGTCAGAAAGTTCTTCCTGATATTTAGTCAGAATCTCCTTTCTTGTAACTTGAAGTCATTGGCTCAGGTCCTACCCTCAGCAGCTGGAGAAAACAAGCTTGCTCTATCTTCCATGTGACAGTTCCTTAGATATTTGAAGATGGCTATCATAGCTCCTCTCTGTCTCTTCTTTTCCATGCTAAATCCCTCAATCATTCCTCATAAGACTTGCTTTCCAGACCTTTCATCATCTTGGTTACCCTCCTCTGCACACATGCAAGCATGGGTGATATACACATATAGTTTCATAATGAATCTTTATCTAGGATAATTTCACCCCATGAAATACCCAGAGTTTGTCTCAGCAATGTCTCCTTCATGACCTACATCTAACCCTGTTCAGATCGCATTGAATAATTGATACCTCATAACAAGAAGGATAACATGACATGTACTTCAGAGACAGCTGGGCACAGACTGCTACTATCCAAAAGGCAGAACATTTAGAAGTATTTAGGTCAGGATTTCTTTTAAAAGGCATTTCAAGAGCTTAGAGCTTTCTTTGAACATCAAGGCATAATAACTGTCTTTTGGTTTTCTCTGTCACACAGATATCATCTACTCCAATACAAGTTCCTTAGCTGTGTCCTGTTAGATGAATCAATGAAGCTAAAAATTAGGGATGAATGAATATACTCTGTTCATGTAAGACCCATTTGAGTTCAATGCAGTTTGGGTTCCATTGGAGTTTACAATTGCAGACCAAGCCTTCTGCCCTACCTGCCCCAATGGGTACCAGCCACCCTACTGAAGAGAGAACAGAATGTGTTCCAATTAATCATCAGTAAGGGGTTTATTCTGGTGATTCCACACCGCACCGCCCCCAAGAATGTCTGACCTTATAAATTTCCTGGGACAGTGGTACCTCTGGTTAAGAACTGAATTCGTTCCGGAGGTCTGTTCTTAACCTGAAACTGTTCTTAACTTGAGGTACCACTTTAACAAATGGGGTCTCACACTGCTGCCGCACCACCACCGCACAATTTCTGTTCTCATCCTGAAGTAAAGTTCTTAACCCAAGGTACTACTTCCGGGGTAGCGGAGTCTGTAACCTGAAGCATTTGTAACCTGAAGTGTTTGTAACCCAAGGTACCACTGTATTAGTTTGAGACCACAATTTCTTGCTATGATGGACACTACCTTACAAACAAGATATTGAAGTTCAAAGTAACCTGCTGATTTAAAATACACAGATACAAATTATAAGACATAAATAAAAAGACACATTATCTTTCAGATTTTAGATATGTCTGTTTATTCAAGTATCAGATGCAACTGCACTACAATGGATTGTTAAGATCTGCTACTATGCATTGCAGGTAAAGATTTTTCTGTCTCTAACTGGATATGGGACAATGCTTGAAGCAGATTGTGCTGCGACCAAAATGACCCCCCAAATCCTGTGGTAACAGCTGCTGCTTAGTTCCTCCTGTGTAGCGCTTCTTCCTCCCGCCCCAATCTCTCTTGTCAAACAGTATCTTCTGCCAAATAGCATGGAAATTGTCAAGACCCTGAGCACTGCCTCCACTGGAAGGCAAGCATGTTAATGTCTATTGTGAGCATCTCTTTAACCTTTCATCATTCACATTCAATCATTCCCTGAACCTGACTGCAGGCATACTTATGTAATATGGCACCTCTTCGGGTATATTTAACTAAACAAGATTTTTTGTATAGGAAGCATTCAGTATTCTAGAGAGTACAGAGGCTGGAAAGCCACATTCAGGTATGCCATTTCAGCACACATCTCTTATGTCAGCATCAAGTAACACAATGAAAAGCCCTGCAGAGCATATGCATCAAATTCCATTGAGCTATAAAGAATACACACAGTAAGCAGAATCCACGTTGTTTCTGCTTATGACAGAACTAGTACTGTATGCAATTGAAAAAATATATCCCTGCTGTGAAATTTATAATAAAATTTAATTTATGGATTTCTTTTACATTATCAGCTACTGCGGCAAGTGCTCGAGAAGGCCTATTTCAATATATCTCTATATAAAAGTTAACTGAGATAATTAGCAAAGATAAGCAGATACTCAGTTACTTCATTAACTGTCTGGTGTCAATGAATTCTCAAGTGTAACTGGCTATTTTTTTCCAGTCCCTGTGAAAAATGAGAGAATGGGTGGTAAAAAGTGTAAAGTGATGGATGGGGGAGGAATCAAAATTTCACATATACAAGCATAGGCTCTGAACAGGTGGTGATTGACTGTCATGGACCGTTTGGGTGCAGAGGAATGGTGGCTACAGGTACAGTGGTGCCTCGCAAGACGAAAAGAATCCGTTCCGCAAGTCTCTTCATCTAGCAGTTTTTTCGTTTTGCGAAGCAACCCCATTAGCGGATTAGCGGATTAGTGCTATTAGCGGTTTAGCGGCTATTAGCGGCTATTAAAGGCTTAAGGGATTAGCGGATTAGCTGCTAAAAGGCTATTAGCAGCTTAGTGCCTTAGAAAAAGGGGGTGGGGAGCGGAAAAAAATCGCAGCAACTCGCAAGACATTTTCGTCTTGCGAAGCAAGCCCATAGGAAATTCGTTTCGCGAAGCATCTCCAAAACGGAAAACCCTTTCGTCTAGCGGGTTTTCCGTCTTGCGAGGCATTCATCTTGCCGGGCACCACTGTAGTGGTTAGTGAGAGGAGAGTTTAACCACGATTCTAGTTGGAACAACACACAAAGCTGAACCTTGGCCTAGCTTCCAAGGACAGGGTAGAACAAAGCAGCTGCAATCTCCTCTTTGGGAGCCAACAAGTTTGCACTAAGCCACAGTTTGGCTCAGTGTTACATGTGAAGATGGCCAATGCATCGACACCAGATAGCATATATGAATTATGTTGGAACTGAAAAATTGGTCAAGATGCCATAATTGCAAGCTCTACTTCTTTAAAAGAATGAACAATAATGATAAAGTATTACCTTCTATTAGAAGCTCTTGTCCGTGACTGCCCAGAAGAGTACGAGACAGGAAAGGGGCAAAATCCACAAAGATTTCCCGAAGGAGTGGGGCCACTTTTTCCAAAGCTCTTTCAAGCTTTGCAGTGATGCTGTTGAAAACAAAGTACATTGTGTCTAGAAATACAAGCAACGCAAGATATCACACAACTTATTGATGCTTCCCAGAATTTGAGGGATGTACATATCCACAGTTAAAATCAATGGGTCTACACTAAGTATTACTTAGCTAGATATCACCCACAGTAATTAAAATAATTTAGGCTAATACAGCAACACAGGTATCACCAAAGTGACAAAACCTCCTGCATCATAATATGTTATATATACTAAATAAATCAGAATTTATCATTTTCTGTTTTCCTCAAAAGAGATAATATATGGATATGTCTGCCCTTCATACTGATGCATTTATACCATATCAGCAATTTAAAGTTTAATCCATTTTGTGTGTGAGTGCTAAACTTTATTCGGAAAAACCTTAGTCATGATTTCTTTGAAATTAGTCCTCCCAAGTTCAGTTGCACCCATTTCATGTTAAGTTATACTCAGGATTGCAGCCTTGATTTTCTTAGGCCACTTGACTAAATGCTGGGCTTTTCTTTAGCATGTGCTCAGGAGTGTGCAGTTAAGTTGGTTATTTATGCTAAAGTAAAGCAGTACCAGATTGGGAAAGTGCATGTAGACCATCCCCATCAGAGGTATTTTTGTTTTAAGTCAAAAGACCCAAAAACCTAGCCATGGCCAGCATTTTGCATCTTGTGCCAGACACAAACATATCAGACATTGACCATTTCAACTTGTCAATCAGGTTTCTTTTTAAACATCAACAACAACACCTCAGGCAGTGCTATTTTTAAAGAAGAGTTTGCGATGGTTTATTAACTTGTTCAAATGTTAAAATCCCACAGTTTCTAATGTACAAATTAACATAATTTTGCATTCTTTACAAGTGACATGACAAAGCTATTACAACTGTCCCATTCAAATAACCTTTCAAACATTGGGTCATCAATTATTGCTTTATTTATGCAGTGTATACATTGTATGCCCAGTTTCTAGTCTCATTTTCTAGTCTGATGTCCTTGCAAATCACAGCCAAAAAGTACTTTATTTTTGTAAGACATATGAACTTAAAAGAAGAAGAGTTTGGATTTGATATCCCGCTTTATCACTACCCTAAGGAGTCTCAAAGCAGCTAACATTCTCCTTTCCCTTCCTCCCCCACAACAAACACTCTGTGAGGTGAGTGAGGCTGAGAGACTTCAGAGAAGTGTGACTAGCCCAAGGTCACCCAGCAGCTGCATGTGGAGGAGCGGAGACGCAAACCCGGTTCCCCAGATTACGAGTCCACCGCTCTTAACCACTACACCACACTGGCTACATTCCTTAGGAAGGAATGTAGAAAGTGCCTTATACCAAATCAGACCATTGGTCCATCTAGCTCAGTTTTGTCTACACTGAAAGGCAGTAGCTCTCTGGGATTTCAGGCAGGGGTCATTTCCAGCCTTATATGGATATACCAGGGTTTGACCCTGGGAACACCTGCATACAAAGGACATGCTCTTCTTCTGAGCTACAGGCCTTCCCCATACTGTATTGTCTCTACCCACTCGATTGCTATGAATTGTACAAATATTACCAAACACTAAAGAGGGAGAAGCAAAGAGTAGTTAAGGAAAACACCATTTCATTAATTTTAAAGTTTATTTCCTCTTTTCCATGTGTTCTAGGCAGATTACAAATATATATAGTATAACAAAATGAATACAATCATTCATAAGGTTAATAAAACATGGCATGAACTGCTTCTTTAAATAGATAATGTTAACCAACTTGGAGGCGGATATATTTGGGCTTCTTTTCATTATGTTGTTTGTTTAAATAACGATTAAATGGAAATAATTTATTAATAATGGCAAAATAGCCACTGCTAGGTACATCCTGTATGCTTTTAACCCAATAAAAAGGAAAGCAACTTTAAATTACCACTACCTATTAACAGTGGTGCAGAGAGGGCTGAATTTTGTGGCTGAAGGTGAGGCTCCAAATGCCTGGCTAGAGAGCAACAGATGAGGAGACAATGATGGCAAACAGACCAAGTGTCAACATGAGCATCTAAAGGGGTCCCAATAACACTGTTAAGTTGAGAGTCTAAAGTTAACTAGTTGCACCATTTCCCATAAGTTATCTACTATAAATGCATTTGACTTGTTTTTATGATGTAGCAGGTCACAGAAACTATGTATGCTTAGGACAGCTAAAGCAGAACTACAGATGATGCACATTTGTAGTTGGAGCTGACAGGCTCTCTGGTCATCTTTGCAGAACCACAAGTTTGCAAAACCACCCAGGACTGGCCTAGACAGTTCAAAAACTATATAATGTTGTTCTGTTAATATCTGAACTGTCCTGGATCCCCAGTGGCCAAGATTTCACATGCTTTTTTTGGGACTGGAAATTTATTTTTACCTTGAATATAGGAGCTCATCACAACTGGATAGTTTTTGGTGCATTTGTGAAACCCTAACATAAAAACAAAATAAAACAACTATTGCATATTTAAGAATCAGAAATAGATGTGAGAGCATTGTATCTACCAAAGGCCAGACTGCATTCCACCCGAGGAGGGGGGGGGGGTGTAATCCATGTGGCAACCACAGTAGATGGTTGAGGAACACTGGTTTGGGACGCAAAGCTATCAAGATGTTATCAGGAACTGCTGACCATTACCCCATGTGGTGAGCCATGTAACTGCAGTCTCTCCAGGTTTGAGGCCTTGTAAAAATAAGCCCAGAACTTGTATATCCCATAGTTACTTAGTCTCTGTTAGTAGGCAGTTCTATTAGTAGAACATAGGACTAAACTCAGTACTGAGCCAGGTCCCAGTGCAGTTGAGAATTCAAATGAGAAGACCAATCCACACCATAGGCTATCTATATTATTATTATTATTATTATTATTATTATTATTATTATTATTATTATTATTATTATTATTATCATGCCCTATACCCATAGATCTCAAGGCAGTTCTACATATAGCAGGAGACAGGCTCAAGCCATCTCTCTTCCACTACAGTCATACCTCGGGATACCTCGGGATGAATACGCTTCAGGTTGAGCGTTTTCGGGTTGCACTCAGTGGTGACCTGGAAGTAACGGAACGTGTTACTTCTGGGTTTCGCCACTCGCACATGCGCAGACGCTCAAAATGACGTTGCGCGCATGCGCAGAAGCAGCAAAACGCAACCCGCGCAGGCGCGTGTTACATTCACTTCAGGATGCGAACAGGGCTCTGGAACGGATTCCGTTCTCATCCAGAGGTACCACTGTACTGCAATGCCATATCAGAAAGAGCATATTAATATGAGAACAGTCTCTTAAATATAAGCATTATCTATCTTTTTATCATCCTACAGGGCTCAGCTATTCCACTGCTGAGCAATAGTCATCCTTACAAGAACAATCTTTAAAACGGCTAAGGCATTGTTGGATTATAATGGTGAAATGCCTGCATGCTCATGCCTGCAACTCTGTTTTATAGCCCTCCTAGAAAAGAGCATTATGAAGCAAATTGTGCAAAAACAATTCTCAGAAATTATCTGAGAGATAAGCCAGCCCCACTGCTTCTGCCTTTCAGACTTTTTAGTAAATCAGTGAAGTCAGGGCTGTGATTAACATGGGAGTTGTTTTGGTACCAGGTTATTGGAATCCATGGGATCCTAAGACCTGCTGTTTTCCCCTCCCCTTTCCTGTACTTTTCTTTCCTGTTTCTGCCTCATTTTCAACGCCTTGGGATCTCCACAGTTCTAAAGACCTACATTTTGTAACTTCATAATGTGAAAACTTTGCAAAGACGCTATGCAGGCGCTTACGTCCAGGCTCTCACGAAGAATTCAGTGTATAGTAAACTTCCAATAAAATGGCATACACGTCTATTGAGAAGCAAATCTCTTTGTATTCAATGGTGCTTACTCCAAGCGAGGTGGGTACAAGATTTCAGCCTTGGCTTTTTTGTGTGGTTAGGGTCGAAAGGTTCATAGTGAAGGGGTCAGTACTGCTGCAAATAAAACATAACTTATAAGCAGCTTACTATGTTCAAAGTCAATTTATAAAGGAGGGGTTTAAAATCAAATCATACTTTTAACACAACTAAATTATTATTTAACAGAATTAAATTTATTCTATTACATTTTTAAATCCTGTTAGCTATTCACAATGGTTTTGCCATTAGGAAAATGGAAGCAGGTTTTATTTATTTTTTACTGTGCAATTAGGGAAAACACAGAATGTATGTTTTTCCTAAACATTTTGCCTGTAAAGGTAAACCTGTAAAACTAAAAAAAATATTAAATGGAGGCCCAGCTCCAGTGGCTACAGGCCTAAACTAACTCCTCTTAGGAATCAATCCAACCTGGGAATAAGCTCAACTGAATACAAGTGGGGTTTACACACAATATTTAAACCAGATTGAAGCCTTGGAGTTATACTAATCTGAAGGGTTGAGGTCCCAGAGAAAAATATTTTGCTTTCTAGTACAAAGACATATTACTCTGGTTAAAGAAACAAACATTTGATGTGAGTTCCCTTTCACATCCATTTTAGACCTCCTTCTGTCTTTTAACAACAATCAGGTGGAGAAGAGTAGGCTGAGAGTTGGTGACTGGCTCAAGGCAGGAAATGAGCAAAACAAGGATGAAAAAAGTGAATTTAAAATGTAGAACTGCACGTGCTCAGAGTATTTTATTTTTGTTTATCAAGGTTGATAAATGTTTTGCAGGTGTTTTGCTGAGTTGCGAAACTACACACACATGGAGTATTTTTGGTAGTCACAAGACATATTTTGTGATACTTTATTTCAAGCATTCATTTTGGGGGGAACAGGGGCCCTATTTTGGGAAGTAAACCAGAGCCCCCTAACCACCTTGGACCAAGAGTATATTTTCTCCAACATAGTTCCACTGAGCATTTATTCCGATACAGCTATCAAAACCTATCCTAAAGTTACCCCCCACCCACCCAATAATGCTCACTCAGTTGTTATAAAAACACATGGAAAGATATACATGGAATCAGGGCCACCCCACCAATTAGCCTCGGAGAGGCAGTTGCCTCATGGCGTAGGCTGGAGACAGATCTGCCCCCAGGAGCAGACTGCTCGCTGCCTCAGCAGCAGGGGAGGCAGAAGGGGTGGGGGTGGAGGATAAGGTGGGGGCAGCCCCATTTTCTGTTTTGCTTCAAGTGGCAAAATGTCCTAAGCCGGTCCTTCATGGGATATCCAACTGAGTAAAGAGATATAAAGCTTGTATTCTTTGTGATTATTGGAATTTTCCCTTGGGAACAAATTAAAAGCATGTATATAAAACTGGCCATTAATGGAATTTTATCTTCCCGAAGAAGCGTTTTGTTTTCATTGTAACGTGCTCACAAAAGCAATGTCATTTTTACCAGAAGTGTCACAAAACAATGCAGAAGGGGAAAGATAAAGAATTATGCTGATTGCTGATTGGTTTTTTTCTTGGTTTGTGTGTGGTGTTCTCAATCTAAAAATGGCATTAACAAAAATAAATAAATATGAGAATTACGTACAACTTATCACCTAGGGAAGAGGGTTTTTAGCCCATGCAACATATATCTCTGGAGACATAGAAAAGGGGTTTAGCAATTGAGAGTTAAAAATTGATTATTTTGCTATGTAAACTAAATGCAACTGTGCAGTATAGAGGCCATAGGAAGAGGAAAATCTTAAAAAAAATAAGGTTGTCTTAATATATATTTATGGAAAACCATGTTTTATGTAAAATCCAATGTTATTTTGAATGGTGAAATAGAAGAAAATGTAAAGAAACATAGGGGAAACTTCTACTTATTAGCATTTTTAATCACAGAGGAAACACACTTCTGAAATTAATGCTTAAATAAATACAGTTCAACAATCACAAAGTGGGAATCAATAGACTATTCCCTAAGCAATATAGCTATTTTAATATCCAAGAGAGCCAGCCAGAAGACGACATTCCAAATGGACTATCAAAAAGCCTGTAACACAATCTTTGACTTGCTAATAACGGGCTTTTTTTCTAGATTGATCAGTGAGCAAGGAGAAAATTAGGCACATAATCCGTTCATATTTTTTTTACAGTTATTTGACTAAGATGGATAGGCTTTATAAAATTTGATTGGCTATCAAGACACAGAAGAGCAGCTTGTAAGAAACATAGTTTTACACACTATTATATTTCAATGGAAGCTGGCCATCTGCCCTGCAGTAACCCTTTTCTCACATTCAGTAAACCTAAAAAAAGGTGCAAAATATATCAATCCCTTTGTAATATTTTCACTAAAATCCCCTCTGAAATCAGCCAGTTAGGATTTATTGGGAAAGGGGAAAAATTACATTCTTTTCTATGATACAGTGCAATCTATGATACAGTTACAGAGCTCCTAAGAAAGGGCCATGTAGTCCAGCCCTCTGTACACCAAGGCAGGATTCTCTATATTGAGAAATGTACAATTGAGAAATTGTAATCTCTAATTACCCATCTATATTTTTTCTAGGCAACACGATCCATTTTAAATTGTCAGGAAGATCATCATAAATATTTAACCCTCCTGTGACCTAAGTCCATTGCCTCTTGTCCTGTTCTCAATAACAATTGATATTTATGACAACCAGCTTACATTTGAAGATAATATTAGCCTACTTTATTTCCACCTATTTTTTGTCTCCAAGACATTACGGAGCAGATTTGGCCAAACTGGAATCTGCTAGTCACTTCCTTTGCACTGATAAGCACAAACATAAACTCCCAATTTCCACAGAATATTTTATACGTTTCATTTTTACCTTATTTATTTCTAAATTTATATATCAGTTTTCCATGAAAATATATGAAGGCAAATCTAGTTGTCTGAGAAAAAGGAGCAGGCTGGTTTCTGTTATGCATGGCCTAACCTTTTATTTTATAATGTTAAGAGTTCAATATCCTTTAAAATCCCAAATTAAAAAAATGCAAATCAAAGGTTTTCAACTGGTAAATGTATAGCTATTCTATCTTAATTGTGAGTCTATATTTCTGCTTAAGGGCATATAGGACATTTAGCTGGATGAAACAAAGATTTACCTAGCCCAGAACTCTGTTCAAGAATCCTTGTAACGAGCAGGTTCTAGGTGGTCCACTAGAAACTGCCAACTGGTCCACCTCCTAGAATAATTTATGAACTATACCTCATGTTTTCAGCTGAATCCTCTGGCATTGGTGCAACTGTCTGAACAGCTGGTAGGTTCTTACTGGTAGCACCATTCACAAAACTAGAGGACGACGATGACGATGACGATCCAGAATCCACTGCACCTATCCCCAAAATAGAGTACATTCAGTCTGAAAAACAATGCATCAACTTCACAGTAAATAAACATATTTTCGGAACATCGTAACTCAGGAACGAATGACTTTTTTTTTTTTTTTTACAAATAGCTCATAAGACAAAAATTAAGCAGAAAAGCTTCCCCCAGTGTAAGGTGCTGGGAACTAACCTACATTAATCATGCTTTAGTCACACTGAAATCAATGGCTCTTAAACTAGTCAAAATTTCAGTGGGATTAAAGTCTAGATCCATCTGAATGTACTCAACCAGAAAGTACTCCAAAAAGTTTCATAAGATTAAATCTATTCCCTTTCACATCCTGAGGTTAACACCCTGCTATATATATTTAGACTATTTCAAATTCCTCCCATAACAATGTAATGACTGACATGGGGAAAGGGGGACTCAATATCAAATTATTGTACTGGGGAGGGGCTAGTAAAGATAACTTAATCTACAAGAGTCTACAATCCAAATGACGGGAAAGGGTTACATACATGGCTCAAAAATATTCACCTTCAAATACTATTTTCCAAACCGTTTCCTGTTGTTTAAACATGATTTAAATACTAAAATTAAAAATCCAGGTCTAAACTATTGTCATCCCCATATGACAATTCACTACTCTAACTCAGCAATACAATCTGATTTCTCATTAAAAAATAACAACCTACGAAACATTTTCAGTATCATACAAAACTACTTTAAGCAGAAAAGGGGAATTGGGGGACAGAAAATGTCTCAAACAGTACAATCCTTTGCATGTTAACGCAATTTAAATTCTGCTGTAATCAACAGCAACACGACTTGCTACCAGGAAAGTGTGACTTGAACTGCATCCTAAATGACTAAAGTGAAATCTTCACTCTGCAGTAAATTGTTCAGTGCTATGTGCTGGTTGAAAGAAACCCCCCTAGGAAATATTATAAGCTGGGCAGCATCTGGATGTACTGAGAAAAGCTGCCTAGAACAGGCTAAAATTACTATGGACATTATTGTTGGCATATGTTTGCAACTGACATATAATACATACAGGGTAAATGAAAAGACATGAAGGAAAAGGATATAATTTACCCAAATGCAGCTAGCATAGAGCAAGCAATCATCCACAGTTATATTGAAATACGTGTACAGGGCCCTTGATTAACAATTATGTTATTAAACATCTGAAAACCCCATACAACAACATTTTCAGAATAGTTATTCCAGTAAATATTTCAAATGGGAAATGAGAGAAATGGTAGCAATTAACTCCCCCATATTTTTTTTTAATGAATGCCTACTCAGGTAGATTCAAGCATAAGACGACTTACACTAAATCAATAAAAAGTCAAGGGCTCTGAGACTTCTTAGAGAAATTTGCAGGCAACCAGCACACTATAATACAATTAAATGTTTCCAGTGAGCCACAATATTTTTGTCCTTTTTCTACAATTGACTAAATTGCGTAGACAATTTTGGAAGATCAGATGGATCCAATGTAAAATGCAGTATGTTTGCTTATCAAAATGGTTCAGCTGGAGATAATCTTGTGCCTGAGCAGGCTTAGAGAGTGAGAATGCTTAGAGGTACTTACTACAGAAGTACATCAAACACAAAAAGATACCAAAATTATACCAACAAAAACGAGCAGAAAGAAAAATACAAGATTCACAAAAATATCTAAGGGCAATACCTGTTGTATTAATCATACTTTTTGGTGTAGCTCCTGTAGCAGCAAATATATTAGGTGTGCTACTGGGTGGGAGTCCACCTCCAGCTGTGGCAGTTCCAACTGTGGTCACAGCTAGGCTTCCAGGAGGAGGTTTTTTCACTGGCACTACAACACTCCTGCAGAGGAAGAAATAAACACAAAATCAGAAAAGGTTACTGTGACAACTGTATCCCCCCTCAATCCCCTTTGTGGAAAAGGGCCAATTAATGTTTATGTTCTAGAACAGAGTGGTCGAACACACGGCCCAAGGGTCACATGTGGTCCCCAAGGCCTTTTTTGGCGGCCCTCAACAATATTTGGTGCCCCCTCCGGTCCTCACACCGCTTTTACAAAGCTTGGTAAGCAAAGTATTGGGCTTTTGAGGTTCCCTGATGGGGTCCTAGACTTCTCCGGCCTCCTTCCCAAAGTCAAGTTAGGGCTTCCCCAGCCTTGGGAAAGCAGTGTGAGGGCTGGAGGGGTTTTCCAAATTTTGGCCGTGCTCCTCGCCCCACAATGCAGTGTGTGGCCAGGAGGTTCTGTGTCAAAGTACTCTCGCGGGCCACTTGGTATGGAAAGTTGGACTGCCCTGCTATAGAGCAAGGGCGGGGAATGCTTTTCAGCCTAAGGGATATATTCTCTTGTGGCAACTTTCTGGGAGCAAAAGTAGCCAGAGCAATGGATGTGTACAGCAGGTTACATTCCAGTCACACACATGCCAGAGGTCTCTACCCAACCACCCAAATCCATAGCTATCTATCCACCAACTAGGCAAATAAGAGACATTATCAAAGTTCAAAGGATTCTTCCAGCCAGGAAAAAGCATTTGAGGTGGCCATGGAGCATGAGGCATGTGGCCCATGAAGAGGATGTAATCTATGGAAAGTCCAAGGACTAGATAGAGGACTCTGGAGGGCTGCATTCAGACCCTGGGCCAGAGGGCACCCATTCCTGGTATAGTCGCTACAATTTCTGACTCCAGGTTCAACCCCTTTTCCTGTAAGGACACATCATCAATCTTAATATATTCAATATCACACAACACACACACACACACACACACACACACACAAGTGATGATTAATTTTCACTAGCTAATAAGAGAACTAGATTGCCTGTATTAGAGTAAACATTTGTTGGAAATCAGTGACAAAATAAAAGGTGCGCACACACAACTGTGCAGTATAACATAAAGCTAAAAAAAAAACACATGAATTTGTGCAACAGACAGAACATCCTACTGTGCATGTTTCAGTTTCAAAGTATAAAATAACAATCAAAATACAGCAAAGAGAAATTTAAGATTAGAAGTAGTATTTAAACTGAGCCGTTTAATTTTTTTAGATACAACAAAAAGCACACTTTTAGAGCAAATGATACTTTCAAGGGCCTGAACACACAAAGGCCACAATCCAAAGACCCTATTTAGATGTTCAGGCAGGCTAGTGAATTCTTTAGAGTTTAAAAGGCTACTGCTAAATGGCCAGGGCAAACAGTTCATATGCTTACTCATTACATATGTGGTCACGAATATATGTAGAACAAAAGATTTAGTACTTTGAGCAATGAAAACCTTGAATAAAACACAAATATTTTCAGAATTAGTGTATTTTTAAAGTACTCTAAATGCAGTTGGCTCACACATTAGATGTGTGAAAGTTATATGAAGTTCCCAGTTAAATTGTGAATGAACATCTCCCCCCAAAAAGGCAGTTGTAGAATCTAGAGACTAAAATGCACACCATGAACAGTTTCTCCCCCTGCTTCTCCTGTTAATAAATCCCTGTACTTTAAACAACATTTTGGAGGTTTAGTGGAAAAATGGGTGGAAACTGCTTCCAAATAACATGTGCTCCATGTTGCTATGTTCTCTTTTAGGGAACCTGCTTCTTAATTCATTGAAGTTTAAAAAGCAGTTCGTAAATTGTTGGTGCTGGGTTTATGGAAGAAACAACAACACACTAGTGTACATACTTTTAGATCATGATCTACAAGTATATTTTTACATCTGCAACCTCTGTATTTTTTTTTAAAAAAGGTTACTTTAACAACAGAATGCTTTCAAGCAAGACATAGCCAACGCAGAGTAATATACCAGACCTCTTCTCTGTGGAAGACTAAAAAAAAGAAGATTTTTTAAATGTATTTTTTTATTAAAGATTTCTTGGTTTACAAAGTATGTAAACTCACTAAGTTTTTTTTTTACAAAAATTAGTAACTGTGACAATATGTAGTATATGCATATTTGTTAATAATGTAGAGGAAAATATAAAAAGAGAATTCGTTATGTTTACTCTAGAACAGTTGTAAATCTAGAGCAACTTGTGCTTCTACAAATATGGTCCACACATTATTTTGATGTGATTTTAAGATGAGTCCAGACTCCAAGGCCAGAGAAATCTGTTTATATAGCTCGTAATGTAATTACAGCTACCTTAAGACAGATGAGGCAGAAGGCAACAATATATTGAAACTGATTGAAAAATGCAGTTGTCCAGAAGCACTTGTGGGGAAGAGGTCTCTGAAAAGCTGCTCAAAGCTTCAGAGTTTGAAGTGAAATTTTTGATGTTGTCACTCTCAATCTATTGAATGGCTGACGGACAATCAAACCCGTCTGGCTAGCTGGCAGCTCATTTTGCTGGCAGGTGGCAAACAATTAGACACACCAATTTGTGCCTCCTGATGACATTAAAGCATGAAACTAAGTTGTATGCAGGGCCTAGTGATTTGTGTGAAAGCATTTCAAAAATAATACTCTTTGCCGTGGCAACTCATTTCAGACTGCCACCTTCCATTATGGCTTTGAGTAGTGAAGACGACAGACTTGAGTTACGTGCAGTGCAAGGGCGCTTCTGTTCAATCCGTCATCAGCGCCCCCCGAGACCTCAATCCCTCCTTTCATCAATATCACCTCATCATTTACATTCGATAGTACTTGAACTGCTGAATACATTAACTACAGAGAAGACCTATTCCGTAAGATACGCTGAAACATGTTTCTCTGCTTCTACATTTCCAATTCTGTGTACTTTAAAATGAATTATAATGTTCATAATGTTTCATAGGACAGCACTGTTAAGATTCTACCACTTCTGTTTCTTCAACATATTCCTTTCGTCATAACTTCTGTATGATTATGAGCACTTAATTTCTGTGTGATTTTGGACATTTAAACATTATTATTTTTTACACTTTATTATTAAACTAAGCAACTGGAGGGAAAAACACCTGGCATTTAGATACTTTAATGCTCTAAAAAATAAATAAATCCCTGCGGTGATTTGAAAATTTGCAAGAACCACTGAAATCCTGCATAGATAGAGGTTTAGAATACTAATAATGAGATTGTTAAGACTCTCTAGTGATATCAAAGGGGCTTGAATAAGCCCATGGCCAGTAGCTGCATGCATAGTTTTGGAAAAATAAGTTTAGCATATTTCTTGTTAAACCAACACAGATGGTCATGTCAAACTCCCTTTTTTAGCATTGTAGGAACCTCATTTCCTCTATCACACACGTGGAGATTGAAAGCTTCCACTCTCAGTTTTGAGGAAACTGCAGTTTACCATTATGACCAAATTAGGGACACTCTAGTTTATTCTGTTTCTAGTTAACTGAGTCAAACAAGTTTATGAAACCATGTGCTCAGTCCTGGTTTGTTGAACAGGGGGTGGTGGAACACATTAGAGGTTACCCACTATGGTTTAGCATGATGTGTGAACTGGGCAATACCATACACAGTAGGAACTACAGCAATGAACTTTAAAAAGAAAACACATGATTTGCAAATACAGATCAACATGCATAATGAATTCTCTCCAAGTGCATTACGACTATTTTAACAAGTGTTTCCTGTATACTTCCTTAAGTTTATAAATGATAATAATAGTACTCATTTTATTATTTGTACCCCACCCAAATGACTGTGTTTCCCCAGCCACTCTGGGAGATGCATGTTTTAATTACACCTTCTCCCCTTCTCGTTACAAAAAACAGTTAACAACAGACGCATGTAAAGTGGTAAGGGTCCAGTGAATAAGGTTCTGATTGAAAGACTGTTTGATGCAAATGGTCTCAAAGTCAACTACGAAAAAATTAAGCGGCTGACACTGTGAAGACTTGGTATTTTTTGGCTCTTTTCTTTCACTTTTGTATTTCAGGATGAAAAGCTTTGTTTTATGTTGAGGAAAGTTATGGCTTTATAAAGTAGATATGTTCATTGACTACTAATTAGACTTAGCTGTTAAAAGACACAATTCAATCCAGATACCTTTCCCATAAACAATAGGACTGTTTATAGTAAGGCAGTGCACATAGATGTAAACCAGCTGTATTTTCACTGCACAGTCTTTATCAGCATATTACAGACAATATATACGTTCAAGTGCCAATATGAATATACCATAGTAAGTGAATCAATCATGCCATATACCTGTCAAAGGAGTGATACTGCATTGGGAGAATAGGCTGAGCTTCTCTCTTTAGCGCAGGATCAGGGTACGGAATAGGATCAGGCCCACATTCTGCAATTTCAACAGGGGCTGCCACCAGACTTTTTAATATTTCCTTGACATTGATGCCCTTGCTTTGGCTGATACTTGATATTGAGGATGCAGGTTTCAGAATTTCACTGGGGCTTTCTGTTAAACTTTCCTGAGATTTCTTCACCTCAGAAGACAAAGTAGACAACAGTTCACTCATAGCATCAGGACCTGTGCTTGTTTCTAAGTCTGTCCCGTTCAAGATACTGGGCATTTGCTCCTCTCCAATTCCAGAATCAGTATGAGGAATGGAGCTTTCCAGCTGAATATCTTCAACTGGTGTCGGAGTTTCTTTTTCTTTTATATTATCTGGAAATACAGCAGGAGTCTCTGCAAAACAAAATTATTTTTAAAAAACTAAGCTTGAAAATTAGCATTCCTGTATCAATAATCTTTTATCAATAGAGGACAAAACTCTAGGTGTGCTGGTAGAGGCACACCGTGAAGAACCTGAACTCTAGAGCCAGCCTAAGACATTTTGGTACCTCAGGTAAAAGACAGGATGGTGTGCCGCATTCCTACATAGAGAAGCTGACTGGAACGAGAGTTAAATCTTCGTTTTACACTAGAAACAGGTTACTGTCCTCCACCACACTTGAGAGCAGCAAAGTAGTTATGGGGTTTTAAGACAGGCCACCTACCTGGCACACACAGTTCTGACCTCTAAATAAATGAAACAAATTCAGAGTCCAGGTAGCTACAACCTGCGTACTTGCTTCCTCTTTCAAAGAGAAGTCACTGAACAATTTCCCAATTCAAATGATCTATAGCATTCCAGAAACAGGAATTCCAGATCTTAGGGATAATATTATTTTCTACTGTTATATTTTCATTTTTTGAGCATATGGTAAAAGATAAACTATTTTTTTACATAATTATGTGAAAAATATAGATTATGTCCTGATTCAAGAATACCAAACATTCCAAATGGCTTCCTACCATCCTACCCACAGCTGCACAAGAAAATCAAAGTTAGGAGGACGCTCCATAACTGAGGACAGCCTAAATTATGAACCAAATAGTTTGCTAAGTAGATTATATGTAAACTAAGAGCTAAATATCACAAATGTAAATATTACTTATTTGATTTCAGTCACATTTAGTTTTAAGAATGCTTAAAATCAAACATAATCAAAGTGCCCTATTTCCTGAAACTGACAAACATATTCAGTAGCTAACATTTCAGCTTAATTCACTGCATTTCTATCCTCCCTTCCTCCAAAGAGCTCAGTGTGGCATACATGGTGTTTCTCCTCATCCTCACAACAACTCTGTGAGGCTAAGATATTTTACCTGGATCAAAGTCAACCAGTAACGTTTGTGGCTGAATGAGTAGTTGAACCCAGGTTTTTCTACTCTTCAGTGCAACACTTACACGCCATTATTGTAATATGTAAACAACTTCAATGTACATTTTTTATAAATAATAACTATTACCATAATTTACTTTCTAAACTGCTGACCATTTTATTTATGACAATTTTGTGAAAGGCTCTCTCTAGACATATTTATTAACAGGAGCAGCATTTATATAGTACTTTCCCTGTGAGTTTAAAGAGCTGCACATATGTTATTTTAGTAATCCTTGCAACAGGCCTGTTGTTGTTTAGTCGTGTCCGGGTAGGCCAATATTATCATCTTCATGCTGTAGACAGGAGACTGAGCTCAAGAGAAAAGCAGCTTGCTGATGGCCAACTGGAAGGTGCATTGCTGAAGTGAAATTTACATTAAGGGTTTCACATCACACTCTTTAACCACTGTACTACATCTCATTTGATCCTACTAAGAACAATTGTTTTATGTCAACAATTTTTCAAAATATCAGAAATCCCCAGTCAAGCTTAGGAAAAAGTTATGGAAAGTTGCTCTATCATAACACTACATTTATAGGCAAAGGCCTATAAATAAATATTTACATTAAAAAGTCTGAAGAAGAAAGGGAGAGGGAGAGAGAACTCAAATTAAGCAAATTGGAGCAAACCAAGTGCAACCAATTAAACCACTAACCTTCATAACTCCAATAGAGTACTCTCAAAATGATTTTAAGGGGAGATCTCTGGCAACAGAGTATAGGCAAGTAATTGCATGGGATATTTCACCTGTGTGCTTTTCAAGCAGCCTAAAACAGCTGTGGAGAGGAAGAAAGGGACTTGCTACTACGTTTTGACCCTTTTAAATTCACTCATCCCCCATTCCCCTGGCCAATTCTGATGATCTTCAGAAGTCAAAGGATATGGAACATAGCAACTCCATCTTCCCAAGCCTTTATCCCATTGTAGTGAAACAATGGTGTCTGCTGCCACAGAGACTGGAACCTCTGCATGAGTGCTAACAGGCAACACCTGAGCAGACTGAACAATCACATAACGGAAGAGGTACTCATGCCACACACAGGCACTCCTCTCACCTTCCTCAGGATGCCAGAGCAACCATATTTTTTATTTCAGAAATAACCTTTTCCCCCCTTTCTGTTAAGATTTCATCATTAAACACCAATTTTCTCTATTTCATAAAACCATGTGCCTCTGATCTTTGAGTTTTATCACTTTTTACACCTACTTAGGTAGAAGGAAAACTAAAGAGGGGCGGCAGCAAAAATGATAACCAATTACATGTGTTTAGGTTATAATTTATAAACCTGCTGTCAAAGCTTTCAACGATCCTCATCAGTTTACTGTAGCATTAAGACATAGCAGCAGACAAAGGAAGGAGAAATGCTAAACCTGGTAATTTTAACCTTGTCTGGAAGAAAACAGTTGGGTGCCAGATGCCTCTTTCCTACCATTTTTCACTGTAATTGCAGAGTTCATTTATTACACCAAAGCAAAAAAATAATGACGTTAGTTATGTAAATTGGTTTCTGAGATGACCTCATCCTTTTGGGGAAGGGCTGTGGCTCAGTGCTAGAGCATCTGCTTTGCATGCAGAGGACACAAGTTTCAATACCTGGCATCTGCAGGTAGGCTTGGGGATGTCTGCCTGAAACCCTGGAGACACCCTGCCAGTCAGTGTGGGCATTATTGAGATTGATGGACTAAGATTCTGATTCAGTAAGAGATAGCTTCTTATGTGCTTTTCTTAGCATGCCTTGATTTGCTGAGATTTTTGAAGCATGCTTATCTATTTTTGCCTACACGAATAAATTCAAAAGAGTTGATACGAAGCTATCATTTCAATGATTTATCCAACACATGCGGTAGGTATTTTATCCCAAGCTGGAAGCTAACCTTCTCTCTTTATGAAAGAAAATAAAAACAGGCTCCAATCCTTTGTCTGGCTCAGCAGTAGACTTGGATGAGGTAGAGTTATCATCTGGAAAGCCATTTCCTCTAGTCCCAGACCGCACAGGCCAAAGAATGTGGCCTTATTGGACCCTATGGACCAGAGCACATCAGGCACTCCTGTCTTCCACTGCCTCTCGCAGTTTGGTCAAACTCATGCTGGTAGCTTCGAGAACACTGTCCAACCATCTCATCCTCTGTCGTTCCCTTCTCCTTGTGCCCTCCATCTTTCCCAACATCAGGGTCTTTTCCAGGGAGTCTTCTCTTCTCATGAGGTGTCCAAAGTACTGGAGCCTCAGCTTCACAATCTGTCCTTCCAGTGAGCACTCAGGGCTGATTTCCTTAAGAATGGAGAGGTTAGATCTTCTTGCAGTCCATGGGACTCTCAAGAGTCTCCTCCAACACCATAATTCAAAAGCATCAATTCTTCAGCGATCAGCCTTCTTTATGGTCCAGCTCTCACTTCCGTACATCACTACTGGGAAAACCATAGCTTTAACTATACGGACCTTTGTTGGCAAGGTGATGTCTCTGCTTTTTAAGATGCTGTCTAGGTTTGTCATTGCTTTCCTCCCAAGAAGCAGGGGTCTTTTAATTTCGTGACTGCTGTCACTATCTGCGGGTGATAATGAAGCCCAGAAAGTAAAATCTCTCACTGCCTCCATTTCCTCCCCTTCTATTTACCAGGAGGTGATGGGACCAGTGGCCATGATCTTCATTTTTTTGATGTTGAGCTTCAGACCATATTTTGCGCTCTCCTCTTTCACCCTCATTAAAAGGTTCCTTAATTCCTCCTCACTTTCTGCCATCAAGGTTGTGTCATCTGCATATCTGAGGTTGTTGATATTTCTTCCAGCAATCTTAATTCCGGCTTGGGATTCATCCAGCCCAGCCTTTTGTCTGATGAATTCTGCATATAAGTTAAATAAGCAGGGAGACAATATACAGCCTTGTCGTACTCCCAATTTTGAACTAATCAGTTGTTCCATATCCACTTCTAACTGTAGCTTCTTGTCCCACATAGACATTTCTCAGGAGACAGATGAGGTGATCAGTCACTCCCATTTCTTTAAGAACTTGCCATAGTTTGCTGTGGTCGACACAGTCAAATGCTTTTGCATAGTCAATGAAGCAGAAGTAGATGTCTTTCTGGAACTCTCTAGCTTTCTCCATACTCCAGCGCATGTTTGCAATTTGGTCTCTGGTTCCTCTGCCCCTTCGAAATCCAGCTTGCACTTCTGGGAGTTCTCGGTCCACATACTGCTTAAGCCTGCCTTGTAGAATTTTAAGCATAACCTTGCTAGCGTGTGAAATGAGTGCAATTGTGCGGTAGTTGGAGCATTCTTTGGCACTGCCCTTCTTTGGGATTGGGATGTAGACTGATCTTCTCCAATCCTCTGGCCACTGCTGAGTTTTCCAAATTTGCTGGCATATTGAGTGTAGCACCTTAACAGCATCATCTTTTGAAATTTTAAATAGTTCAGCTGGAATATCATCACTTTCACTGGCCTTGTTATTAGCAGTGCTTTCTAAGGCCCATTTGACTTCACTCTCCAGGATGTCTGGCTCAAGGTCAGCAACCACACTACCTGGGGTGTACGAGGCATCCATATCTTTCTGGTATAATTCCTCTGTGTATTCTTGCCACCTCTTCTTGATGTCTTCTGCTTCTGTTAGGTCCTTACCACTTTTGTCCTTTATTATGGTAATCTTTGTACGAAATGTTCCTTTCATATCTCCAATTTTCTTGAACAGATATTTGGTTTTTCCCATTCTGTTGTTTTCCTCTATTTCTTTGCATTGCTCATTTAAGAAGGCCTTCTTGTCTCACCTTGCTATTTTTTGGAAATCTGCATTCAATTTCCTGTATCTTTCACTATCTCCCTCACATTTTGCTTGCCTTCTCTCCCCCGCTATTTGTAAGGCCTCATTGGACAGCCACTTTGCTTTCTTGCATTTCCTTTTCATTGGGATGGTTTTCATTGCTGCCTCCTGTATAATGTTATGCGCCTCCATCCATCATTGCTATAGGAGCCAGCAATTAAAGAATAGGGCAATGGCCCCTCAAAAGACAGCTCTTCTCAAGTCCTAGCTGTCATCCACCCGGCCACTCTAGTTGGGATCTGGCAGCATTGAGCACTGGATTCAACTGGATTATTGGACTATTGACTATTGGGTAGGACTGCAACACAAGACCTGACTAACCTACAGCCTTGCCTTGTTCCTGCTCTCCAGGACGTGACCCCTGTCATATCAACAAGTGCTCCAGCATCAATCTGGCCTCCCCAGAAAATCTATGCCAGCAGAAGACAGGATCATATCCCAGCTTGAATGCTTGCAACTTGAATTAAGATAAGCACAGCCCTACTCCCAGACTGCTTCAAACAGGGCCATGTTCACCTTGATCCTATGAGCTGCCTCCCATTTTCTCTATCCCAAGGACCAGAAATTATCTTAATCACTGGCAGGAGGTGGTAAGCATCCTCTAGGTCCCAACAAGAGTGTCTTTTCCTGCTGGAATTACTGTTAAGGAGAGGATCCTGGAAGGGTTTTTCTCAAGCCTACTGAATAAAAAGTCCATCCAAGAGTTATATCCCTGGTGGAAATGATATTTGTAGCATGATTCTAGTAGAGCTAGTTCAGTCTGGTAGGAAAATATGCGGTTGTAGGACACAATAGTGCCTTCCTCCTTCCTCTGCCCCTAAGCAAGTATTTAGGCCTTGGGCAGGAAAAGGCAGAAGCAACAGTGAACGTTCCTTTGTGAGCTCACTCCAAAATTGCTCTGAGAAATCAAATCAAATAAATAAAGTTTAAGGCTTTCCAAGCCTCAACTGGAAGTCATGCAAGGCATCACTGCTTGGGGGGGTGAGTAGTAATACATGCATCCCTATTCCTTACCACGCAAAAATAGTAAAGTAAGTTGCAATAGCAATAGCATAGCAATTGCAAACTTTTATAGTTTAGTCACTTAAAATACATTTTCAATTAAAGCTTTCCTTAGAATCTTCTGTAAAATTTATACGTCTTATTAAGGAGTTATGAGCATTGACCAAAAGATGGGAGTGCAAGATTACAAGGATGAGTTTATTTCAATCATCACACACAAAAACAAGTTCTAAGTGAAATTAACGTCAAATTCACCAGAACATTCACAATGACAATACAACAATAGAAGAATGATAATGGCAAACATTTAATGACGGTTTTGATAGTACATTACTATTAGTTTTATGACTAGAACAGGGAATTAGCCTGACTCACACTTCTGCTGTTAAGGTCATACCATCACAGAAGGACCACCATTGGCACTCCAGCAGGCCAATCCTAAACGTATTTTTTTTCTAGAAGAAAGTTCCAGTGTGTCCAGTTGGACTAACTTTCAGGTAAATAAAATTAAAATTGTAGTAGCAGGTGCAGCATTGGCTATTCAGCTAGGTTAAAATGAAATTAAATAGCACAGAGACTCATTCTGGAACCAGTGCAAATTCCTAATTTAGCAACAATAAACCTTATTGACTGATTGCTTAGCTTTTACCCATGCAAGAATAATGGTTAATCCAGTGGTAGCCAATGACTGATAATTAGGAAATCCAGACCCAAAGCATTTTCTGCCAGTGAAACTAACAACTCTTGTAAGGGTCAATCAAAAGAGATTTTAACAAGTGCTGTCCTTCATATTCCTACCAAATACTGCAGCAGAAGTAGCAGAAGTTGGCAGGCTACCATGTGGAAAGCCACTAAGAAGTCCATGAAGATCAATGGGGTCAAATCTTCTAAATTAATTCCTAGGCATACAATGTCCAGCAAGGCTGCTAAAGTAATTTCTGTCCCCAAAGCAGCAAAGAAGTCAGATTGGCACTGCTGAAAAATGATGAGTCATCCAAGAATAGCTGCACTTATACAGTAACCACATCATAAAATCACAGCATGGGAGATAAAACAATGCCAATATGTGCAGCTGGATATGTAGCAAATCTGCTGCAAATCAATGGAATGGTATAAATTATTTTGCTGCTGTTTATGTACTTTTTAATGCTTGAGATTTATCCTTAATTTTGCAATATATTTGGTGGTTTGACATGTTTTATTCTTGGGTTTTTCTCACTACCTGGGATATTTATTGATACAAATGCTTCTAAAAGGGATCTAACTGCTGTCTCCATTAAGGGTAATGGAAAGCTGCCCTCATTTAAGAAAGAACAATTCCCAAAAGCAGCAAGACCAGCCTTTACTGACTTTGATTATCCATGATCAGCCATCTAATCTAAGATTCTACACACTACTTAATTCATTATCCAATGTAGCTGCTTACACTTAGTAGTAATCCATTAGGTCAGATGTCCTCAAACTGTTCTACATGGGCCGCTAGCTGTCTGTATGCTTTATTCATAAGCACATGGATAGAATGTGGAACTGTCAAGATTATCTCAACTCGGCCCTCAGTCTAGGGCCTGTGATTTTGATAATATGGCACTGGTTTTGTTGAGGATGCAGGCACATGTTATTGTATTTTTCTTCATATCTAATCCAAAAGTGAACCAAGTATTTGTTCTACAACAGAGAGCAAAGCAAAGCAAAAACTTAAGTGGTCTACCAAGTCCCACCATTTTTAATAATGCAGGCACCCAACTTTGTGAAACACTGCATTAGCTAATTTAGATCCAAAACTTGATTGTTTCATACGGATGAAGTACTGCAATGCTGGTCTCCAAATAATCTCTTACTAAACTTGGAATATTGTAAATAGATGGTATCAATTTTGAAACATTCCATCTTCTTGTTTTTGTATCCTAGGAAGGTAGGTGAATCCATCAGATTGTTATTTGACCTCTGGTCCCAGGGCAAATCTGGACCTCCATTTCGCCCACAGACCTGTTTCAGGCAAGTCACACTCACTTGGCCTACATTTCACATTACATTTGGGCAGTGCTTTGCTGACTAATAGTGATTGCAAAGTCCTTTGTGCAGTGTTTCTGAAACACTCAACAACCAGGCGATTGTGATAAGCTTGGGAAGTGCTGTACAGAGCTTTTTGCAAGTCCTATTTTTTTTTTCTTCAATAATTATTGAAGCGTATTCAGGAACAGAGAAAGAATCTCCAGTGCCGTGGCTGTTTAACTAAATATAGTTCATTTCCAACAACTGCTATGTTCAGTGCTTACAGCCCCAAATATTTGAAAGACCAGCAGACATTCTATTGGATAGCCTCTTGGAACAGTTATTTTTCACTATCTTTTTTTCCTAACTGCACACATGAAATTTTCTGCACACACACTGCTATGGAAAAAGGAAAATACTTTCTATCTAGGTCTCTAAATCATATACAAAATGGTGATTTGCAAATGTTTTAATTGTGATCCCACCAGATTAGGGTACTTCACATACCCCACTTGTAGACTTTTTGCTGGAAAACCTTATTTGTCAATATCCAAAAGTGATGATAGAAAAGGGAAACAAATTTATTAAAATAAGGACCTGCTTTACAGCAGATCAAACTACTGGTCTGCCAACATCTTCGTATTCTGTCCATCAACCACTCTCTAATGTCTCTGACTTATGTCTTTCCCAGCTACCTGAGCCCCTTTTATCTGAAAGGATAAAGGGATTAAGGGATTGAAGCTATGTCCTTCTGCATGTAAAATATTTGATTCAGCACTGAACTACATCATTTCTCAGGCACTGCAATTTCACATAGCTATCAGGGTAGCATGCTCGCAATCTAGAGTGCCTCACGTATCTATGGCAATATTTGCTTGTTGGGATCTAATTGAAACACTATCATCCTAATAATTGTAGACTATCCATAAGCTTGTCTACCAAAATGAATTAATGACCTGAAATGTAACCTACTGGCCAATTCTTTTTAAAATAAAAACACAAGGTTCTGGAAGTTCCTGAAATGGTATCCAATTTTTAAAAAGTGAACAGTACTTCCTGTGACTGGACTTGGTCTACTTGCAGGACCTCCAGAACCTTCTAGATAGAATGATGAACCTTGAAGACAGGAACACTTTCCCTTGAACAATATTATCTCTGATTTTAAGTGAGACTGGGTCTTTAGTTGGTTGAAGGATATCTTAAACAGACTGATCACAGCTACTAGCAGTCTAGATAGTCGGCAATAACTAATTGTGTTGAAGCATTCCTATGCTAAACACCTTTGTCAGTAAAACTTCTGTCTAGAAGACTCTATCACACAAAAGTTCTTACCCAAACACCTCTCCCTTTCCTTTCGCCCTTGCTACTAGATCTGTATTGCAGACTGTTTTCCCTCTAATGAATGAGTATTTCTATCTCTTGCATAGGTGCAGAGAGCTGCTACTGCTTCCTAGCTTGTGGGTCAACTTCATCTCATCTTAGTCTTTGACCTTTTCTGTGATCATGTCAGATACAGAGTCAATATAAGCCTTTGCAGGAGTAATAATTTGTCATCTCTTTCTCGCTGTTTATTTTTTGAGTTTAGCTTCTTGAAAGGTTTAAACTGGGGCTTTTCAGTTGACTGCAGAGAGTTTCTTAAATTAAAAAAGCAAACCATCTTTGCTGTGAGTCTTGGAGTACCTGCTCTTTTCTCTTGTCATGGTCAGATCACTTCCTGATGAGATTTAGGCTTTCAGCACCTTTCCCCCCTCTGCAGTGGCAGGGAACCTATTAAAATGCTCCACCCTCAGAGGCTAATGGATCCAGTGAGTTTCCAGACAGCTCTGGGGGACTTTCCGGCTGATAGAACTGGTTCTCCTGTCAAAGCCCTGGCCAAACTCTGGAATATCAGAATGGCTCAGGCTGTTGAAACAATTGCCCCTGGGTGCCCTCTCCCACTTCCTGGAGTCCGTTTGGCTCCCTGGTATATTGCAGAGCTTAGGAGTTTGGACTTGATATCCCGCTTTATCACTACCCTAAGGAGTCTCAAAGCGGCTAACAATCTCCTTTCCCTTCCTCCCCTCACAACAAACACTCTGTGAGGTGAGTGGGGCTGAGAGACTTCAGAGAAGTGTGACTGGCCCAAGGTCACCCAGCAGCTGCATGTGAAGGAGCGGGGAATCGAACCCGGTTCACCAGATTATGAGTCCACTGCTCTTAACCACTTCACCACACTGGCTCTCTTAAGGTTTGTTTTTGTTTTAGCATTATTTTGTGTTCTCATTTTTTGTTGTGAACCACCCTGTGATCTTTGGATGAAGAATGATATACACATTTAATAATAATAGTCATCATCATCATCTAAAATGCACTAAGCATTGTACGTGTTCAAAGGGGAGAACTGTGCTGTTACACAGGTGCACCATGCTGCCTGGTCAGGTGGTGGAAGCTAAATATACTGTGATATACAGAAGAAGAAAGCTGTGAATAATGTCCTTTCCTGCTGTAAGAGAGCAAGATGGTTGTGTGCACGTTTGTGTGTGTGTGAGTGACTGCTCCCCCTGGTGATATCAGAAGTTTAGCTCTTACTGCTATCTCCGGTCGCATAGTCCTCCTCATTGGGATTAAAACAACTGGATGCTATAATCCAAAATAAAAATGTCTATATTAAAGACTGAAATAAATGCACAGCTAAACAATATTAAAACATATTACTTCAAGAATATGGTGTTAGATATCTTCCTTATCTTTTTTAGTATTATTTTTCAAAGGTTTAAAACATATTGCTAAATAAGAAGAAAAGGAATTTAATGAAAATACCTTGTGCCTTGTATATATCATTGTGCAGAATTATACTTTTATCATCTACAGCAACTCTCTCCATTAACAAGGTACCTCAAAATCTAGACATAGCTGGGCAGAGGATTTTCATTGTATCCTTGCAGGAAATTTTATCTCTGTGTAACCCAAAGTGTATTCTTATTTATCAAACAGCTATGTTATAGTTAGATTTTGAATTACATGAAATGAAACAAGTACACCCAAACAAGTTAGGAGGTTGTGTTAATATTACCTTTGTAAAATGAGTGGGTAAAGCTCTGCTCAGGAATTAACTTGGCAAGGAATCCATGGTTCAAACTTGGGTGTGGGATAGATGGTATGACCACAACTGTGGAGAAAATCATGGAGTCAATTGTGAGCCAGCTGCTTATCGCCTGTGGCTTGGTCCACTGTGGATCCATGACACAAGTCCTATCTCACTGAAACATGCAAACATGGCACTAACAACGTGTTTCTCAGAGAGAAATCAAGAGATAGGAAAAGAACATACCTTTAAATAACGCATCATAAAAACAACATTTATAGAAAAGACAGGTATACATAGACAAGACAGGCATGGCCGGAATAGTGAAACCAGCAGTTTCCTACTCCAGCATCACGGCATAATACACAAATGGGGAAACACACAAAATATAAACACAAAATCAGCATGGCTACATTATTTAGTTGATTAATTGGTCAGATCAATCAATTAAAATATCATAATAAATTAAAGTGTTTGGATTTTTCAAAATACAAGTTTCAAATACAAATACTGTAGGTGGCACGGCACCATTTTAGGCATTCTTTCTTCTTCCTCACACGAAGGAATATATTTTCTAGAATGGTGTCTCCTACAACATGTGTGTGTCATCTATCACAAGTGAACCATGCCCCCCCCAATCTTTTATTAAGAAATAAATTTGTGTAGTTTTAATCAAATAAATTTACTCGAACTATTAGAATATATCTAGTAACAGGGAAGAACCCTAAAAATTAGGGTGTACACTTAGGAACATATTTATAGCAAAATGCTTTAATGCAGGAATATGTTAGAGTGCCCAGTAAACTAACCTATAACAGTTAATAACATGGGTTTGCTTTGAATAAAGGTAACAGCATCAAATTTGGTTTTATATGAATATTTTACTAATTTTACTGTAAGGTGCAAGGTCTTCATGATGTAAACAGTATCAAAGATTAGTAAGCCAAAAAATACACCTGAAAATAAATATATAGGAACAGGTTTATATGTGTGTGTGCATGTGTGCATGTGTGTAATACTGAGTTCTAAACAACTTTCATTTGGAAGAAGAAAGCATATGGATACATATGGCACAACCATGAACCAATGCAGTGGAACTTAAAAAACATGGGGTGGGATTCAATGTAGTGCTAAGGAGATCACTCCATCAGCACAAGCATTTCTGCTTGCCCTATGGAACAATTTCCCTGTGTGTCCTGCTGGGAGTTCTCCCAACACTGCAAAGCAAATCTGGGGGAGGCACAGAGGGCATGCGGGGAGTAGGGAAGGGAAGAAGGTTCTGCTGAACTAGTGGAAGGTCTTGCTCTGGGTTCTGCTTATGGAACTGAGTAACTGAATATGGTCCGTGGTTCTTAGATTAATATGGTATGCGATGCAGAAACAATCTCAATGACAGCTTCTTCAACTGATAAATGAAAACTCCTGACAGCTTCTTCAACCAATAAAAATCTAGCTGAAGCATTAGTTTAACTTGGCAAAATGATAACCATGTTAACTACTAATTTTGTCTGTGCAAAATAAATGTGTTGAAATGAGGAACTGCAAATACCTAAGGAGCTAAACAGGAATAAAAGCTAACTATTAGATAGAAGATTTCATAGGCTTGTCTACGCAATCATAAAAAGCAGGATTTCCCGGAGTGGCCGAAGCAATAAATAACTTTTAAGAAGCATTTTAGACCACAGAGAAACTAAGTATGCACCTGTATTGACCTTACTTTAAAAAGATTAATTAAAAAAAACCGTTTTATGACATATAGAAGCTGCTTTCAGTATGCTGAATATTTTACAAGACTTGCACTCTGAAGAGGATTCTCTTTTGAAGTTATGCAAAACTGAAAAAATGAATGCATAAAAGTAAACAAATAAAAGTTAAAGTTAACCTTATATGTAGTTAATAGATGATAGATGATAGATAGATAGATGGTAGAAACTGTAGATAGCTATGTAGATATAGATACATACACACTGTTTCTCCTCCAAAAAAATGAAAGTCACTCCTAGGATAGTTTGACCCAATCTCATCTTATAGGGCACAGACTACCACAGAAAGACAGAAGACCATGAAGATACTTCACTTCTTTAAAAGTTTTTTTGAGCTGGTACTGAATTAAAACTAAGGACTTTGCTATGCAATATTGGACACCACTGCCATCAAATGTTGGTCTTCCTTTCAAAATCCATTCAACATAAATGCACTGATGCACTCCAATTTTCCATCACTGGTAAAAAGGGATGGGTAAGTCTCACATTAATCGTCAGTGCATGTAAAATGCCTTATATCAGGTGGGATTATCTGTCCACCCAGTCCAGTATTGTCTAGCCGAACAGGCAGAAACTCTCCTGGTTTTAGGCAGGGGTACTTCCCATAGCCTGCTACACTATCCTTTTTTTCTTTTTTTGAGTGGTGAGCCAGGAATTGATCTTCTGCACTGCTGAGCTATGGTTCCTTTCATGCAAAAATACCCAGCCACTAATGTGGCACAAAGTGAGGAGGGAACTGAGAAAAATCACATCACTTGTGAGCTTAATTAAAACCGCATGACAAGTTAAATATAAATTAAATTAACATTTAAAAAAAATATTTGTCTCTAGCTCCATTGCAGAGGAGCAATTGATTAAATGTATACTACAGAGAGGTACCATATTGGAAGATAACAGAACTTTTGACAGCCTGTCTCCTATAGTCCAAGACAATGGCCAACCAATGCTAGGAATGACAAACCAGGCCAAGAAAGCAGAAATATTCCCAAAACAACTTAAAGAAAACAAGACCAATCAGAAACTGAATAAGGTTAATAGGTATCATTTGAACTTTTTTTTCTATAGTCAAGTATCCATTGTCTAAAAAATTATGCAACATAAACAGAAAAACAGTGGTACCTGTACTTGTTGGTGAATTTATTTCCTGCCTGATATTTCTACCTGCCTGGATTCCAGACCTTGCAGTTTCTCGTTGAGGTTCGAGTATGTCCCGATACTTGGAGACCATCAACACAGAAATGAAGTAAACAACAGCCAAAGCTAAAAACTGAGCCTGCTTGCTATCGTCCTGTAGAAAAATACAATTAAAATACATGATAAAAATACTCAACATGTCCTGCCACAATTAACCAGTGTTTCTAGACTGAAAACTGTACTGCCAAAGAACCAGAGGCACTAGCTTGCAAGGGAAATTGGGGGTCTGATGCGATGTCAGGAAGTTGGGAGGAGCCAGGGCAGAACCGAATTCAGTGGCAATGTGACTTCAGTAGCCGGCGGCTCTTACTTCTCCTGCCACTGCCATGAGGCTGCTTCGACTCTCCTTCCCCTCCATGGCAGGAGGAGGAGGAGGAGTCCATTGAAGCAGTGCTGCGCTTGGTTCCACACTCGCTCTACTCCACCCCGATTTTGGGGACATGGGGGGGTGACCCTGTCAAAAAAATAGGGGGGCAAAAGTGCTCAGCCCCCTTCAGCTGTTGCCCCTACAAAGAACTATAATTGCCTAAGGACGATTTCACATTTTCATCTCACTGGGAATTTGTGACTGGATATACAGATATATAAAGATATATACCAACAGGCATTCATAATAAAGAAATAAACACATCTCAGCAGGAAGCGTGTATACATAAATGTGGTTTCTACAGTAGTTTCTCATGGAGGTTTTGTTTTAGGCCTGATTAAAAATGACCCCAATTCACAAGCTGTGAATTTGGAAGAGCTGTTTTGGAAACCAGGAGTGGGCAATTCACTGGCTTATCAAGTTACCAGTGAAGGTTTAGGCAAGTGGCAGCTGAGCCCATCTTGGAAGCTGCTTGCCACCCTTTTTTTCCTTCAACAATATCCCCTCAGAACAACACTACGTCATGGTGGCCAGCAAGAGGAGCTCCACCAGTGCTTGTAGCAGCAAATTAAAGAGAGAGTGGAACTGCTTCAAAGCAGTGAGCCCCTGCCTGCAAAAAAAAAACCTTTCCCAACTATTTTCCTCTGAACCTTTCCCCATCCTCAATATGTAATTTTAAGCCCAAAATTTTCAAGGTACAACCTTTAGCTCAGCTAAAGTTTTAAACTTTAAATCAGCTCCATGATACAGTTTAACAATTCAAGGGAATACCTTTTACTGAATAAAATACTGTTTTAAGATAAAATTGTCTCTTACAATTCTAAAAATAACCTGTCCATGCAAGGTTCCTGATCTTGCTAAATCTGATCAAATCACCAAGGATGTTGAATTTCAAAAAGTGGATGAAGTCATCTTTACTTAGGGGATTAGATAACAGCTCCCAGTATAAAAATAATTTATGAAAGAAAGATGTTCCACATATACATGCATAATTACTATTTTAAGAAAAAAGGATGCATAGCGTAGATTTACAAATACCTTTGTTTCTCTCCCACGGACATTACACAGGCAAGAAATCCTTTAAGAAAAGCTGCCAATGATAGTACTCACCACATCACGAAATACAACTGCTCGCAGACGATTAATATCTACATCTTGAAGAAGTCTGTCGGGATCTTTAATAGGTGATAGGTTACCAGGAACATTTTCCAGTGGAGTCTAAACACACAATAGTTATATAGTTTCAGAAAGGTTCAAGCTCAAAATACTCAGCTGTTCCTACGTGTTTGTGTGTGTGTGTGTGTGTGTGTGTGTGTGTTTGTATGTATCATCTTGTTTCATAGATAAAATATGGTATTGTAAGCTTTATGAAGTTCTCTAATACACAGAAAGGGACCTTTAATGTCAAAAAACCTTTAAAGTGTCTCACTTACATTCCAGGTACACTTCTCAAAGCTCCACTATTTAAATGATTCACCCGCTTTGTATAAGGTTACTCAAATGAAATCTGCTCAAACAAACACAAATTTCTCACCAATACAAGTAGAGACTACAAAGAACGGTGGCATCCACCTGAGGATTTTAACTTAAAAAGAAAACTTCATATATGATCTTTAACTTTCTCTGCCACTTTATCATCTCCACTAATACTCTGCTTACAGACTCCAAGAAAAAAAACTAGGCCCATATAATAGTTCAGAACAGCCATGGTAATAAGGCTAAGCAGAACTTTCCCCTGGGAAAATCAGAAGACTGTTCTTGTCTCCTGACCAGGAAGAAGTGCTTTTCTGTTGTAAAGACTGCCCCCTCTGGATTTATAGAAGAGAGTAACTTCTGTTTTACCAAAGTGACAAATCATCATAACCAATTTAAAATATTATATGACACATTGTAATTATTTCCAGTTCATTCATTTTCTGCAATGGTATCTATTATTTTAATAGTTTACCTTAGCGGTAGTAGTTGCACTTATACCCTGAAGAGTCTCCTGAGTTTTACTGCTGATTAGTGAAGATTTATTTACCCTTTCTCTCTGTCTCTGTCGACATTCCAAACAGTTTCGCACAGCAACACAGCAAACTAAAAAGGTTTAAGAAATAGCATTAGAATATCAATCTTAATGAAATTCTTAAAGCAACAATGAAAAAAATATTGTATCCTGGTGCCTGAGATCTGCCATAATGTGTTACCCTATCATGACATAGGTAAAGGTAAAGGTACCCCTGCCCGTACAGGCCAGTCTTGACAGACTCTAGGGTTGTGCGCTCATCTCACTCTAGAGGCCGGGAGCCAGCGCTGTCCGCAGACACTTCCGGGTCATGTGGCCAGCGTGACGAAGCTGCTCTGGCTCAGAGCAGCACACGGAAACACCATTTACCTTCCCGCTATAAAGCGGTACCCATTTATCTACTTGAACTTAAGGGTGTTTTCGAACTGCTAGGTGGGCAGGAGCTGGGACCGAACGACGGGAGCTCACCCTGCCGCGGGGATTCAAACCGCCGACCATGTGATCGGCAAGTCCTAGGCGCTGAGGTTTTACCCACAGCGCCACCCGCGTCCCATCATGACATAAATGCTGGATTTTGCAACAGCATCTATATGCACTAATGCTAAAACTGAGGCAGAGTTAAATATACTCATCTCTTAATCATGTGTATTTAATTTTATTCAGATAAGATACTACTGTTGAACACTAAATGAGCAGCAACAATATACACAGCATAGTAGAGAACACATTTAAATGAACCCTCCTTATGCTTTTGCAATTTGCAACTGATGGAGATGGGAAAGTGGTTCAGGACTAGTATCTGAATTGATTGAGGAGGGTCAGATGAAAGAGGAGCAGCATACAAAGTGAAGCTAGGGTAGTCCTGATAAGGCGATCCTGAAGAAGGAGGATGCCTGGCAGATAGAGAACTATGCCATTTGAGGCATAAGGAATGGATGGCAAAAAAGAGAGAGATAAAATGATAGAAGACCATCAAGTGATTAGCTATAGATGAGAGGACACGGTTTAGAAGGTCTGAAGTTGCCGCAATTATTAGTGAAAATGAGAGAAGTTACAGGGCTTGAAATCATCTCTGCTTTGGAGAGGCCCACAGCTAGAGTACACAATGTTGCCTAGGGTTACCGATGACCTAACAATATTAGGCAGTTTCATATAAGCATGCATGAAGCTGACAGAAGAGATAGTCAGAAGAGGATTGTAATTTTAATCTTGATTGCGTACATGGGAAGGAGTCCAAATAAAACATTGTGAGGAGAATGGTGAGCTAAATATAGTCATCAACAGAGGAATAGAATGAGGAATCCATTAGCATGCCAGTATGCTTGTCATGCACCATAACCAAGGCTCCTTCAAACTAACAAGTTCCGCTTTTTATGTCTCACAGCATGTAACACATTACAGTATCTTCCTTTTGCAGCAATCATGTTAGCTTTTTTAGTATATGTGAAAAATGTACAACTTTTAAGAATACTATGTATAATAACATAAAGCGCTCTTGCTATAGTTTGAACAGTTCTGCTACGTAGAGAAATACTTGTTATCTTAACCTGGGCTGGATGCAATTGTCTTCAAACACAACAAAATACAGAAATTTTTAAAAGGCAGAAGCTACAAACAGTTCTACAGAGCAAATGAACATATGTTCAAAAAAATTGCTAATTGGCGTAATAAAAATTAATGGTGGTATTGAAGAGAATAAGCAGATATTCTCAACTGCACAGACTTCTAGATTTTTGGAACCCAAAGAATCAAAAGCAGGTCAGCTTTGGTTTTTTCCTTTTTTTCTTTTTTACTGCAGCCTCATTTCGTTGATCTGTAAGTAATTATTTAATGCACTGAGCTGTTCCATGCAAACTTACCAAGCCTTAGGCACTGTCGCATTAAGCCTCCAGAAGACATGTTTTTTTCAGCTTCAATTTCACTAAAATTTAGTGAGCTGGCAAATACTAGTACATCAACCATAGCCATCAGGCGGCTGAGGAAAGTCACTGCTGTCTCTGCTGACATACCCTGAGTTACTTCAATGTTCTCCAATTCAGTCTTTAAAAGAAAATCATTATATTAGACTCCTAAATCTATCACACATTTGAATGCATGAAATATACCAAAACAATCTCCGATTAAACTGAACACAAACAGTATAGAAATGGGCATGAGAAGAGATGGATTCACACTTGCATGCCATATTAGGTAATACAAAGTTCCTATACTGGTAAGTAAACTAATGCTACTCATATGAGCCAAAGCACTTTGAGTGTGTGAGACAATGCAGAAAGAGTTCTCAATTTTGTCTATCTGTAAATTGTCCATATTAAGAAACAGAAGCACAGGACAAGGAGGACTCATAGAGCTGTTTTATCTTCCTGCATCATTGGGGAACTAAGAGAAGATACATAGCCCACGCAAACCTTGTTCTATCTTTGAGGTACACTTAGGAAAGCATTCTTTGAAAAGTGGACACATAGCATAATTTAATTTATTCTTGGAGTACGAGGAGATTGCCAAGACACTGTCATGAAGTGAGTAAAGTCACAACTGATTATACAGTCTAATATTTTGTTTGTTTGTTTATTAGATTTATATCCTTTCCTTCCAAATGAACCCACAGCAGCAAACAAGTGATAAAAAAAATAAAAACTATTCCAATACATATTGGAATTTTAGACAAGGGTGATTATTATTTTTGACCAAGTGGGATTTACTGCAGGGTGTACTATTTGTTAGCCTTACAAAATTAAATATATATTGTTGTTGGCATCCGTCTGTCTAGAGAGACAATGGAGTGCACCTCTGGGGGTGAAATCAACCCCCCTTCCTGCGCACACACATAAAGTATATCTATCGCATGCACGCGCACGCACGCACACTTATTTCATGCAATGACTTGTCAGATTGTTCCTATGAGCGCGTGTATACGCAAAAGTTACAATTAAATTATTTAGCAATCCAAGGGCAATCTTGCGACTAAATCCTGTTTACAAGACCGTAACTGGAAAATCCATCCTTTTCCATGTCCACAAAGTCACAGGATCACTTCCAAAAGTGGTATGAGTGCCAACTGTTACGTTGCAACTATCCCAGAAAAACATTATTAATAGTGCCACTCTACACCCAAAACAGTTATTTTGAAGATTATACCCAGTCATATGTGGAGGACTATAGAACACCAAGGCTATTATAAACAAGTCCAAAGAAATATGCTCTAATTTATATTTAAACCCATTGTGTTCCACAATTATAAATTACAGTTAGTTTTTAAGAATGTAAACTCAATAGGAAGGTCCATTTTCACAGAGAAACTTACAAATATGTTGGAAAATGATTTTGCTCTCATTAAAAGTTAGCAGAAAGAAGCCAACGATTTTAGGAAGTGCTCCCATTATTTTCTGGTTGAGTAATTATTTCACCAAACAGATTTCACATGCAAACTAGAATTATTTTTCTCTTTAAAATTTAGGAATGTGAAATCCCTTCAAACACCTGCCTAACTGTACCTTTTTCATTCCTTTTCACAGCTCTTGTTTCACCCCTCCCCTAAACTGCATGAGTGCATCCCAGCCAATCAGGGGTCGCAAAGAGAACATGACAATGTTGTGGCACAACACAAACCATCCTAATTAACGATGTGGCACCACTACTGAGCGAAAAATAAAGCAAATGCTTTATATTTAGTGTAAATTGGTGGAGAAACACTTCAGTTCTTGCAATGACTGCATTGTCTTACAACAAGGCCACACAGTTTTCTATTGTAATGAAGGGACAGTAAAATACAGAGAATCCGAAATGCGCATCTGGATGCAGATATTGCTCACCTACATTACAAAACTTCCAACAGGATGCACTTTTGTTAGTGCACCAGTGGGGCAACAAAATGTTGTAATGGTGAGCCTGTTCAGGTTTGTAGCCACTTCCTCTTGAGATTTCCACTTCTCCACCCCTATCAATCAGTCAACATTTAATGTTCACTGGGCATTCTCAGCTCTGAATAGATTGTTTTAGGCTTCCCCCTCCACTTATGGGTTTCTTCTAATTTTTGGTAGTCCTGCAAGGCTTAGGATTTGTGGTATCCTTCTGCACCACCTGTGAGATGAGACCTCAGGCCACTGCTTTACAGTGGCTCTGATCGCTCTTGGAGGGACAAGTTCAGAAAGTGATGCTGGATTCAACCCCATAGTCACTGACATGCGGGGTCCCTCAGATCTCCATCTTGTCCCTCGTGATATTTAACATATAAACTTGATCCAGGTGCCAGATCAAGCACCCACCCAAAGTTTCTATTCTTCGTCTGCTTGCTCCACAGCCTCCGTTGCTTTTAACAAGCTTATTTTTATTGCAGTGGAACCTCAGTTTTTGAACGTAATCCATTCCGGAAGATCCTTCAACTTCCAAAATGTTCGAAAACCGAAAATCAAAGGGCTGTCAGCAATTTCAATGGGGGAAAAAAGAGAAACGCACATTGGAAGTCGTTTGAGTTCTGAAAAATATTCGAAAACCAGAACGTTTACTTCCAGGTTTTGGCATTCGGGAGCTGAAATGTTCAGCAATGGAGCCGTTCGAGAACCGAGGTTTGACTGTACTTTGTATTTTATAAAGTTGTTAGAAAATGATGTAAGCTACCTTGAATCCAACTTGGGAGAAAGCCAGAATATAAATACACTAAACAACCACCACAATACATAAAGATAAGGCCTGTGCAAATGAATTCTATTTATTTATATGATCCCAAATCCACAAATTGAGCTGGACCGTGGATACAGAGCTTTGGACTGGCCATGTTTGTGATGAGAATATCTTCCTTCTACCCAGCACAAAATTGTGTACCCTCCAAACTCTTTCCTGCAAAAATAGATAATTTGGGGAGGAGATAACACTTTGTCCTCCCCTCTTTTAAGGTCTACTCTATGCTAATGTTGCCTATTTCATAAAACAATGTAAATACTCAAAACAGAACTTTTACTATGCAAGTGCTAACGATCCAAGCATAAATAACAGTTAAAAAATAACTAGTCAATTTGTTTAGGGTTTTCATTGATATTTATCCAATAAAAATTAGGCCTGCAGTAGAAATAATATTGAATGAGTATTTTCCTGAAACAACATGTTTATTAAGTCCCTTGATCCACTACACACCCACTAAACACAGATCATGTAGGTGAAAGCACAATAATACAAAGTGGATGGTATGTCCTCCCACATTTTGATGCATCTGAATCAAAGTATTGTATGTGGTGCCCTGTGATATGTTGTGAAGATGGCATTTCCGACTCAAGATCAATATATTTACAGTGTTATGAACAATTTCATAATGCAGATATTATTTACTTCATTCTATCAAAGGCTGGATAACTGAAAAATGAATAAGAAATAAAATAAATTGTAAAAGCTATGAACTGAAACTTGTAGCAGTAATACTAACCTTAGAACCCTGGACATGCAACAGACAAAGCAGACAACAGATCACAACAAAAAGAAAAAGAAATGTTACAGTCAAATTAAAAAATACAATGCAAAATAGAAACTAATACTCTAAAATCATGTATTTTACATTACAATTTGAATTTTTTAATTTTTAAAAGCAACCTCTTGAAAACAAACTCTGAAGTTCAAACTTAAAATTAGTTATCATTTGACCTATGCAGTTCAATATACACAAATAGATGAACAAACAATAAATATATGAAGGATAAATACGTTTTTCTTAGTAAAAGCTAGAAGTCAGAATTACCAAAATGGGGAAAAAAGCCTGGCTTGCTATTTGTAAACTTTTAATTCTTCAAAGACAGGTAAAGGCAAAGGTAAAGGCAAAGACCCCATGACAGTTAAGTCCAGTCAAAGGCGACTATGGGGTTGTGGCATTCATCTTGCTTTCAGGCTGAGGGAGCTGGCGTTTGTTCACAGACAGCTTTCCGTGTCATGTGGCCAGCATAACTAAACCGCTTCTGGCACAACAGAACACTGTGACGGAAGCCAAAGCGCACAGAAACGCCGTGTACCTTCCCGCCGCACCAGTACCTATTTATCTACTTCTACTGGCGTGCTTTCGAACTGCTGGGTTGGCAGGAGCTGGGACAGATCAATGGGAGCTCACTCCGTCACGGGGATTCGAACCGCCAATGTTCTGATAAGTAAGCCAAAGAGGCTCAGTAGTTTAGACCACAGCACCACCCACTCCCTACCTTCAAAGGCAACCCCTCCATCAAAGTAAAATGAAGCGCTTGGTGCCTCTAAGACATTTTGAAACCCAAAAATTTGCCAGATGCAAGCATCTTGTGATCTGCTGGTATTTTTTACGGTTTTATATTTACATTCACCATTCTGAGCTGCAAAATAGTTCTAAGCAACTGCTGAATGGCTCCATGCCATCAATCATTTTCCAAAGAGTATTCACAGATCAGCTGCAGTACTGTGAAGTGTGCCTTGTCAGTCATTTGGCTGAGAAAGCAACATGGTTATCTAACATGCATTACCAAAATAGGGGCTGTGTGCATACTAGAACATTTCTACATTTTAAATTAAATTTCAAGAGCCCCGATCCAAATAACAGTTTTGCGTGCTAAATGGAGCTCTAGACTTATATTTGGAAAACCACTTTTGAAACTCAGAAAAGTTTTTCAAAAGCAGCTTACAACTTGGAATAGGTAAAAGACATATGCTGTTCAAACGAAAGTCTCAGATTCCACTGGGGGTGCCCAAAGTAGCACTTTGAATCTAAGTTGCTGTTTCCAAAGAGAAACCTGTTCTAGTCTCACATTCCTATCAAAACCTAAAGGCAATACACTGCATTTGTGCTGTAATTTATGCTGTAAATGTTTCATGTATGACCTCAAACAAACTCCTCCTGTTTGCCAATTTGTACAGTCTATTCATGACTGTTGTGGTCTCATTGTTTTTTAACTAGGAAATCTATCTTACACCAAACTTTGCATTCTTACTGGGGGGTGGGGCAGGGCAGCTTTAAGATCAAGAGGATTTCTCTCTTCTACTGACCAGAAAAGAACCTGCGCTTAATTGGAAACACCAGATTCTTTTTATGAAGTGTTCCAAGAACTGAGCGCATCTATAAGTGATACCCCTGCATATTAAATGCCAAGAGGCTAGTAAGACATGTGGAAGAGTGGACTACATCACCCCAGGCTGCTAGTGAGGTATCTTTTCTCTCTCTTTTTAATATTCATTCATTTAAGCAATTTCCTGCAGGTTAATTATCAACATCATATGCATCAAGGAGAAAGGTTCTAATCCAGCCTGCTCCTCATTCCACTCCTGGGGATTTTTCAAGTAGGAGGTTAATACAGAAAATGTGAGCACCAGCTCCCATTCTATAACCCCAGAACTCTACAGCCCCATTCCCACTTCCCTGTTCTTCAACCTTGGGTGCTCAGATGTTGCTGGACTACAGCACCCATCAAACAAGGCCAGCTTAGTCATCTGTCAGGGCTGATGGGAGTTGTAGTCCAACAACATCCGGGGACCCAATGTTGAACACTGGGCTAAGTGGGAAGTTAGGGGAAGATCAAGAGAAAAAACACTGATAAAAACTTAATTCTGTATTGCAATGTGTTGCTTTTAGAAGGGTGACCTGTCTTATTTATTCATATTTATATTTAATAATTGTTGTAAAGAGCTTAGAGGTTCCTCTAAGCTCTTTACAACAATTCAGTGGTGTGTATATTTTATTAAATAAGTAAGCATTTTATGCATAATGTAAGTAAAGCTGTAACTGAGATCCAGAGTTATGTGCTTTGCTCCATGTGTGCAGGGGGCCTTTAGAAGTCTCTCCTTTTAGTTCTCTGTCCTGCTCTCAAAAGTATCCTTGAAACATGAGGCAGTTTCAGACACTCTTTAAAATATATTGTGATGTTTTGGGCGTAAAATGAAGGGAAGACGAGAAGTCTTGCACACTGGATGTGTGCAAGCCATTGTACACATCTAATAGGCCTCTTTGGAACTTTGCCTATCTTTGTAAAACTGATGTAAGAGTCCAGCAATAATTCTAAAGAAGGTATTTTACAGTGTTAATGCCACAAGGAAGCAGTGGTCAAGGAATTTGAACTGTGCTTGTTTGTAATGTATCCAACAAGAGAATTCAACATATACCACCTGCAACAACAGGGTGTACATACTTTGTCTCTCCTGAATGCAATATGCTCCCAAATTAAAGACATATTTCTCTTGTAATGTTTAGTACCTCCATTCAGATATTTTAGAAAATCATTCTATAATGATTCTAAATGGGATAAGCTAGGTGAAAAGTGGTTTAGCTATTGGTATAACTTTCTAGCAATTGTGGCCATTAGTTTTCCCAGAGCATTTGAAAACTGTACTGTTTCAAAAATATATCATTGCTTTAATACAGCACCACCTATATAAATTGGTTAAGAACATGTTTGATTAGAATTCACTTTCTAAACTTTTTTTTTTAAATGCACATTTTCTTCTTTTAAGGGAAACTTCCAAAAACAAAGCATCTGACACATTGTTCTTGGCATGCAATTTTCAACATACCCACTAGATGGAAATATTGTACTTACAGTTGGGGATGTTGCTGCAGACAACAATGGTAGAATTCCTCCACAAGCAATGATAATATTGTCTACCATTTGGGAAATGAGGTGGATAGTGTTATGTACAAAAATAATATTCTCATTGCTATTGACAAAATCCATTACAGACTTTGTGGAATGGCTACCAAAAAAAAAATTGAGGAAAAATGTGTTAGGGAAATTTTAGAATAGATTTCTAACACAAAGATCAAAACCAACATAAATGTTTACTAACAGCAAGAAATCACAATGAAAACTATTTTTAAAAGGTAGCCTTGCAAATAAGTTCTGAAATGCTACCATCCAACTTTCTTTTTAATAACCTGTCTGACAACACATATGATACATTAGTGACACACCTACCAATGGAAACAAAATGAACCAAACTTTCTTCCAGCTTATGGAAGCCCCACAAAGTTCCATGCAGCTTATTCCCTGACCCCGATATAAGAGTGTATGTAGCTTAAATTGGCTATTCTATAAGCTGCTACACAGGACTATTAACAAGAAACCTAATATGCTTCAAGGCCTAAGGGAAAAGAGTATTTCTCTCCTCTGTATCCCAGTTAGTTATTTTCTACATCTTCTTTTCAAGAATGTGGAGTAAGGTGGAAGGCTATTAAGTAGATTAAGACCTGGGAGACAATGGCTCAAATCTCCACTTGACCTTAAAATGCACTTGGGCTAATCGCTCTCTTTCTCTCAGCCAACCTTCCTCACAGGATCAGGAGAATCAGGAATGTCACCTTGAGTCCCAACATTCTTGAAGCTCTATTACTAACCATGCTGAATGTGTGTAGTAAATGTCAAACAGAAAATTTACTTTATGAAGAGCAGGAAGCATGCTACTCATTCAAGTAGCTAGGTAAAGGAATACATTAACAGCTTCCACAGCAGTAAGCTTAACTGCCTAGTGTAATTAACAGGCAATGATAGTTTTATTATTATACTAGTGAAATAATGATACAAAAAATGATACAAAAAAGGCCCCTTACCTTCTCCAAACATGCACATCAGTTTCTAAAGCAAAAAGCAAATCAGTAAGTAGCCTCTGGTGCATTGGGGACCATTTAAATTCTGGAATACGAAACATTGTTGTTCGTGGACCGGGACTGAACTGTCGCCTCTGTTCTTCTGTCATGGGCATTCCCCGAAATCCCAAATCAACACGCAAGTCTCTATCCTGTTGTGTAATAGATCGACCTTGCACAGCCTAAATAAGCAGTAAATATATTTAAAATCTTCAATGCAAAATTCTGGCACTGGTCACACATGGGAACTAAAACACACGTATTTAATGCGATCTTTCTTCATAATTAAATAAAACAATGAAAGCAGTGTAAATTTGTCTCTAGCCATCCTTACTTAAACAACTTTGCCCTGTTCTAATACCACCTATGAAGCCCTTTGTAGGTAAAAGCATGCATTTTGTCTCTAAGAACTCGTGCCAGTGTGCTTCCTCCCTCCTTCCTGCCACATTCTTTGTATTTTGTGAGGCCTGACCTTCTTATCCCTGAAATTTCTAAGCTGCTCTAGGAGCCTTTTTTAGTTGAAGAGCAGAATTAAAATGCTTTAAGTAAGTAAGTAAGTAAGTAAATATCAACACTACGTTTGACTTTATTAAATATTATAAGTACATTTTGCAGTAAACAAAACATTAGTTAAGTTTTCTCACTCTTTAAGTGGAGAACCATTATCCTGGCAGGAAGTGATACAAAACACACAGGTTGTATCATGTGAGCTTGCTAGAAAGCTATTCAAAAGCTGATTATGTGCCGTTTGGTTGGTTGGTTGGTTGGTTTAAAAGCAGCCAGGAGGATCCTCTAGCAGCGCTAGAGAAAATGTGTTTGACTCTTCCCTGCTGTGATCTTTTTCTTGATCTAAATCCAACCCAGTAGCTATTTTCATCCTGTCCGTGTTGGGAAAATATGTATGTGAATTCCACCCAGCCCCACAGCATTGCTTTGGAATCAAAGAATGCTAGAGTTGGAAGGCATCTAGTCCAAGCCCTGCTCAATGCAGGGCTCTTGTAGCTAAAGTGCTCCTAGCAGATGTTTGCACCATCTTCTACATGACAGCCCTTCAGATATTTGAAAACATGTATCATGTTTCCTCTTCATTTTCTATTATCTGGGCTTAACATCTTTCAACCACTTCTGTGCAACTTGGTTTCCAATGCCCTCATTATCCTGTTGCCCTCTAGTTTGTCGACAGCTTCCTTAAAATGGGACATCCATAACTTGACAAAGTCGTCCAGATATGCACCCATCAGCAATGGTACTTCTAAAGATATTTGATACTTCTGGAAACTTGGGGTTTTACCCTGAATCTACTGAACCTCCCCTCTTGTGGATGCATGTTGCACTTTTGACTATGTAAACAATGGTACATACTACTTGAACAACACAAATGTTCAACTGCCTTGACTACTGTAATGCAAGGTCACCCTTGAGGATGGCCCAGAGGCTGCAGATAGTACAGAATGTGGCCACTAGGTTGGGAAGTGGGGTAGCCTGATGTGACCATGTGTCACAACTCCTGAAAGTACTGCACTGGCTATGAGCTGATGTGCCCAACTCAAACTGTTAGTAGTAGCATACAAAGTCTTATATGACTTGGGTAGTACTTTAAAAAGCACCTTCCCTAATAACCACCATCTTGGGCCCTACAATCAGCAGGGGAGACCATGTTGGTGGTGCCATTGCTAGGTAGTTTCCAGCTGGTGTTGACCAGTGACTGTTTTACACGGTTTTTAGATACTGTAAGTATATTTTTATTTTATTGTCTTACCACTTTGGGGACTGCCATGCTAAGCTTTTTTGGGATGAAAGGTGGGTTGGAAATTTAATAAATAAAAGAGAATGATACACAAAGTATAGCTGCTTGAATGCAGGAAAAGAAAGACATACACCTGACATAAGAGAAAACAAGCCCACACCCTACATAGTTTCTTTCCTAATGTAGAATTTTACCTGGGATTACAACATACTGAATTTTATTCTATTCATGAGCAGTCCCAATTGTCTCTAAGTGTGCACTGATGTAGACAAATGTGAACAGGGCAATCACAAATATGTTTTTTTTTTTATAGGAGTGGTTGCAAGTTGTATTACTGCAAAGAAGGTCAAGACAGCTTGCATGTAAAACAAATCTATTGTGTGATCTAGGGTTGTTTCCAGGTCTCAAGGCAACGGCCTAGGTTTCATTCACTGACAAGGAATCGTGCTGCTGTAGAGATAGTTGTCAACATTATGTTTCTGAAATAACTCCTTGAACTGCAAGCATATAAACACAGGATTGGCAGAACTCTGTAAAGCTCTGAGTGCCATTTACTATGAGATGACTTCTATTTTTAAAGTCTTTATTTTATAACAAACAATACCCTATTAAAACAATTAAAATAGAACACATGAAGCCACATACTTTAAATTGTTTTTTGATGGATTAGACCTAATTTGGGAGATGGCCAAAAAGCTGCCACAGCATTTTGCTTGATCATTAACAAACAGGAATCACTTTCATTCCTTGACATATCAGTGTTTTGTAGTCAATAAGCATAGTTCCAATTATGTGGTTTTGAACCACATTCTGTAGGTATTCAAATAGCTATTTTGTTGATGTTGATTGATTCAATATTGCTAATGTAGATTTCTGGATTATATATCAGCCTTCACTGTATAATGTTTTATTCTCAAGGTCATAATTCAGTTTGCTTGGCAAAGAAAGGAAGAGAATGAAGTGTCAAGGATAATTACTAGGCAAATATTCAACGGCCAGCAAAAACTAATTAGCAGAATTACTTTCTAGTGCTAGACTACTGAAAACACTTCTGATCACGACCTCCAAAGTGACTGAATAAGATACTGGATCAGCATAAGGATATATGAAGTTTTACATGTAAACAGTCTAAATGCAACAAATAAAATAATTAGTTTGCATTTAAGAACATTCATTTATAATTAACCAAAGTCCAGCCCCTCAGCACTGTTTTAAAATGGGATTAACTTCTCATGAAAAGTATTTGCCTTTGTAATATAAGGACAGTTGTTTCATCCACAAGGAGAAATGATTTTGACGTGCAAAATAAATGGAAACCATTACTCACAATATTACTCCTAGTATAACTCCTTTTACTTCTCATAAGAATATAAGAGCCTGCCGTGATCGGACCAAATGGCTCTCTAGTCCAGCATCATATGACCAGACAGATGCCAATGGGAAGCCAGGAACTGATATACAGAGGAATGCTCTCTCAGGCAGTGGAGGTAGAATACAGCCATTGTGGCTAGTAGTAGTATCCTCCATGAATTTGTTTAATCCTCTTTTAAAGTCATCCAAGTTGGCAGCCATCACTACATCCTGTCGGAGTGAACTCCATAGCTTAACTATGTGCTGCGTGAAGAAGTAATTTCATTTGACTGCCCTGAATCTTCCAACTTTGAGCTTCACTGGATGGCCCCAGTTTCTCTTATTATGAGAGATGGTGGGGGGAAAATCCTTACTCACTTTCTCCACGCCATGCAAATCTCCATACAAATCTCTCCAAGCCATACACACCTCTGTAATAAAATCGTAATAAGATCTACCGACTATTCCTTGCAATATACATGTAATTCAGGGGTAGAGAATCTGTGGCCCGACCGATGCTGCTAGCCTACAACTCCCACCATCTCTGACCATTAGCCATGTTGGGGATGCTGGGAGTTGAAGTCCAAAAATGTCTAGGGGCTAAAATCTCCCTACATTTGCTGCAAGAAAGACTATCAAGGAAAAATGAAAGAGGGCAATTACAAAAGAGCAGCCTTTTATCCTCTATAACACAGCTGGCAGGGACAAGGTTTCTACACACCTTTGCACTGAAAAGAAACACAGGCTTAACCTGTGAAAGGTAATTTTCTTTGAATGAAAATCTGCTCTCAGTTGGATTTGAACAAAACTTTACATGATGGACACATACGCCTTTGCTGAGGTGGCCTAGAGGAGGCATGTGCTCCAGAATGTGTTTAGAACATTTTATTCCCAACCAGCACAACTGTCTAAGCTGCAAACACTCACACTCAACACAAGAACGATAAAAACACACACACCAGCAACAGGCAGCACCAGCAGGACTTCTCTGGATGCTGAAGTAAACTTGGAAACAGAGCCACTTAGACTAGGCAGTCAAAGAGAGAAGTGAGGCCTGAGACCAGCTTTTTACTCAAAGAAATACACTTTTTACAGGCAAGCCCAACAGTTGTGAATATGCTCTCAGGTGGGACATACAAATGCTGGGTCCAGAAAAGGTATATAATGGCTATCTACAACCCTAGAAGCACATTCTGGAGCACCTGTCTCCAAAAGGCTGCTTTAGCAGAGGCGTATGCATCCATTCTGTAAAGTTTTATTCAAGTCCATCTCAAAGCATCTCGAATTACAAATAGGAGAAAGAATTGCAATGAAGAGACTCTTATTTATTCTCTATGTGTGAGGTTCTCACTTGTCAGGGGGGAAAATCCTGGGAGGAAAAAAATCCGGGGAGTCATGGGTAAAAGCACTGCATGTGGAGAGTGCACTTGAACTATTTTCAGTTTGAGAGGAGTGGTGTTGCTCTTCCTAACAGCATCCCATTGCAATTGATGGTGCAATGTATTTGTGCCCAGGTGGCATATCTTGAATTTCTGACTGGCTATCATCAAAATTGGTATCATTTAGAGAATCATTAGGTAGGGTGAGAAGAATCAGCATACCATTCTCTAGTCTGCAAAAAGGCATTGTAGTGCCTAAGAGACCCAGCTACTACAATGTTTGTTTTTAACAGGTGGACCCAATGTGACTTTTTATCATGAAATCACCAAGAGGTCTTCAGCAAACTAGTTTCCCTCAGCCCCACATCTGCAGTACATTGATCATTATACTGACCCAGCCTGCCTTACATGCCAGAACAACATCTTCTGGAATTGTGCATAGTGTCTTTTTTATGACTGGGTAACTATCCTAAACCCCCACGTTCCTCCTTCCTTTCAGTCTAATTCCCAAAGGGATTCAGAATGAATTTCTGCGATTATCTGCACAGTGCTCACTTTATGGTCTATTCCTGGCTACTGTTTACTGTTTTTCTGATCTAGACTTAGATCCTTCACAGTTAGAAAATTTGCTATTCTCTGTGGAAGCATGCTTGGTATATTTCTTACTGAAACAGTACTGAGTAATGTCTAGATAAAAATGTTTCTCCAATGCTACATGGCGACAGCTTTATTTATTATTTTAAATAAATGCCAAAGAGCGAGAGTGAAACAAAGTCAATAAAGTCTTCTTCAGTTGTAAAATTCTGGGAATATAACGTTTAAGAGAAAGCACACTCTGGTTGATTGCTTGGGAGTCATGGCAGAGTGTTACAGTAGTTTCACTGCTATTTGCAATGCCAGAAGGTTTGCTCCTCTCCATGGCATTTGCACTATGGAGGTCTGCATGTTTCCATCTCATTTCATTCTAGTAGCCTCTGTCCTTGACTCGTTTTATTTCCTAGAATTGTAGAGTTAGAAAGAACCATGAGGGTCATTTAGTCCAACCCCCTGCAAGGCAGGAAGCTTTCGCCCAATGAAGGGCTCAAACCCAAGACACGGAGATGAACAGTCTCATGCTCTACACCGATTCGTATCTACATGAAACTGCTGAGTGAGGTTATCTAGGCATTTACTTCCCTTTTAAAACTGATATACCTAAAATATAGACACACACTTTATCAATAAATTTAATAATATAGTAACATTGTCATTGTACCAAAAAACTTACTTGGGTTGTAGTGGTGGTTTGGATTTTTCTTATTTCCTTCCCCACTTCTTTCCCATCATCAGATCTTTCCGTATCTGATATAATACTCCCTGCATCTACATTTGGTACAGTTTTACCACTAGAAGACTCAGTCTCAAGAGTTGTAGCAACCATTTCTGCATATTCTAATCCTTTGGATGATGAAGCCAGGTCTCTCTCAGAAATTGTGCCCATTGCATCCACAGAGGTATGAATCTTGAATTCTTTATCTTCTATTATGCTCGAGCTACATGCTATGTCAGCACTACCAGTCATGTGAGCGAGGAGTCCAAGGTCATCATTCACACCAAGGTGCATCTGAGTCTCTTGCATATTTGCAATAGTAATGTGATTGCTGGACAGTTCAGGGAGCAATTTCTCCTCTTGGCTGGGTATTTTATCAAAAAGAAATGAGGTATTGTTAGAAGGTTCATCTTTCTCATCAGCTAGTGTTATCAAGGGACCATTGTCCTTCTCTTCACTTTTCTTAATTATGCCTACACTTCCGTGAACATTGTTCTGAAGTTTTTCAACTGCAGCACTATATACATTGTCCAATAAGGATTCTACTTCCACAAGGGCACCATTCTCTCTGGTTACCAAAGTCTCTGGTGATAAATCCATATCGTCCAGCTTTACTTCTGTGGCTTCTACCTTTTCTGCTTTTATATCAACTAATAGATCGTGAACTTCTACATGCACACCACCCCCTGGTCTATCTGCGCTTCCAAGCACATCATCAGATACTTTTGTTGCAATAAGTAAATCCCTAGTATCTGTACCAACAGGGTAGTCCGTTTCACTTTCTGGGCTTTGGCTTTGTGAAAGATCTTCAATTTCACGAATTTCTATTCCACCTTTTGCTCCTGTTGTCTGAGCTGAAAGGCCTGAGATAGTGCTAACATTCCCCTTTTTCCCCTTCTTTATATTCTCCTCTTCTTGTCTTTGATATTCCTCGTACATTTTTGCTAGGTACTCTTTGTGAGCTTCATAGGTGACCTTAATACAAACAAATTACAATTTTAGGAGAAAAGTCAATACTTACACGTTTAACTAACATTAAAACTGTTGGAACACTATCAAGCCACTGTGTTCCTTGAGTGAAGCAGAACAGAGTATGGGCCCTTAGCAGGTTATTAACAAAGGGGGGAAATGGAACTATTAGAGGCAAATGTCACCAAGAACTCAGAAAAACAGGTAAAGTAAAAATTTAAATGTAAGTGGAGGAAAAAAGTGATAAGATACTTAGCATTTAAATAAAATAGACATATAATATGAATAATCTTTATGAAAACAATTATAAGTAGACTACATTACTTACATAAGTTTTATATCTCAGTGGGAAAAACTTTTCCTATCTGTAAAAGTAATGGCCTGTATCCAACATTATGCTCTGAGCTCTACTTGAACAATGGGACTTCCCCTTCCTATCACCTTCCCCTGAACTCCCCAAATCTCCTCCTGGGGGTCCCTCAACCATCTGGACAGATTTTGATGGTGCATGGGGAGCTACAGGGGAAGGAAGAGGAAGGGGGAGTTATACTGAACAAGTGATCCACAAGCATTGGATGCAGCCATGATGCATTGATTATACCAACTATCAATGAAAAGATTGATAAAATCTAGGAATCTACATTAATTGCGAAACTGGTTCACTACATAAGAACTATGGAAGGGAAACAACAGCAAGGTATCTTAAAAATATATTTTTATTTAATATTTTATTGAATAATGCAAATAAAATTTAAAATTTCCACAATTTAGAGGGTTTTTGTATTATACTCAATTATCAGTATTTCTCCTTTATTTAACTAGTAATATTATTTAACAACATTTCTGTGAGTGTTCATACACGCTGTGTTAAGATGTTGAATTTTGAGTTAAGATACCAAATTATGGCAAGCAGATCTATATGATATGTTAAAGACTATAATTGTATATCGCTATGTTTAATTGCACAGATGCAGCTGATGGAAGAACTATAGTGAAAATAATCCAAGGCAGTGGTAACTGGTCATATTTCATACTATCCACAAGATGGCACTAAATTCTATCTATGACATGTTGACTACTATAACAGCAGCTAAACTGAACTTCCGAAAGTGACTCTTACCTTGGAATGGGCTATAGAAAGAGTATCAACCCAGACCCTCCATCCTCCCCACTCATACTTTATTGCATGGTACAAAAGAATGCGGAAGATGTTGTACACCATCTCAGTAATTTTCTGTTCTTCAGAGTTCTTTGGGTTGATATATCCCAGAGAAAACATCCAGTCCTGCCACACCGAACACTGAAGTAAACATCTAAAATAAAATAGTTACAATATGATCACATGGCATTTGAACTTTTCCATTTGTTACAGATGTAAGGAAAGCCTGAATATTTCATTCGAAATATTCATTCAAAGCATTCCATTCTAAAATATTACAACTTGTATTTCTTTTAATTAAGTTTTGTTTGCCTCTCAGCATCACATTACACATCCATGGAAAATAAGCTGAGATTTGTAATTATTCTTTCTGGATTTTTTCAGAAGGTTACATAAAGCTGAATTTACACACAACTATAGCTGAACACCCCTCCACCCAGATGAAAATAACCTTGTTGAGCTTCACAAACAAAAGGGAATAAAGATTACTGGCATACCTCCTATTTTCACGGCTGTTACTGAAAAGTTTTATCATATCTGATAAAAACAAACGGCGAACTTCCATTAGTTCTGCACTTGGAGTTGAATTCTTTAATAAAGTTGCCACAACCTTGAGAATCACTTTAAAAGAGAAAATGCATGAATTATATTTTTGAATAATTAAGAAACAAAGTCAATGAATTAGACCGAATTGTTTTAGCTTCTATAAAACTGCAAATGCGGTTGTTTCCTAAAATATGAAGGTAAATAAGTTTCCTACCATATAGGTATAGGCATAAGTTTCCTACCATATAGGTAAAGGTAAAGGGACCCCTGACCATTAGGTCCAGTCGCGGACGACTCTGGGGTTGTGGTGCTCATCTCACTTCATTGGCCAAGGGAGCCGCTGTACAGCTTCCAGGTCATGTGGCCAGCATGGCTAAGCCACTTCTGGCAAACCAGAGCAGCACACGGAAACGCTGTTTACCTTCCCGGCGGAGAGGTACCTATTTATCTACTTGCACTTTGACGTGCTTTCGAACTGCTAGGTTGGCAGGAGCAGGGACCGAGCAATGGGAGCTCACCCCGTTGCAGGGATTCAAACCGCTGACCTTCTCATCGGCAAAACTCTGTGGTTTAGACCACAGCGCCACCCGCATCCTAAAATATATAACCTTATAAATAGACTGATATATTGAAAGAGACAGAAAGGGAGCATCTACCATTTTAGCTACCTGTTCCAAAATAAATTCTAACTAGCATACTATACTTAATTCAAAAATACGAGCTTCTTTAAAGTCATAACCAGCAGTCATTTCTGCCAAGAGCCCAATATATTATGAACACCATCCCCTTTTCAAAAGGAGGGGATGGAAAGGATGGATCACATCAGGAAACTTCTTTCCCCAGGCTTATCACAGTTTTCTTTCCTATCAACCTTCGGCTTGTAATGGTGGATGACACGAAATTGGAAGGCAGGGGGAGTTAAAAAAATAGTAACATGAAAATTAAAGGAGTAAGGAAAGAGTAGAACACAACAGAGGAGTAATCCTTACATTATTCATACACTCTGGAATCTATCTAGCTTTCCATTCAGAGGAAACTCTGAAACAGCATTCCTCAAGTAGTTTGATAACAACCTGTAGGCTGTCAATTGCCTATAGTCAAGCATTCATCCAAAGGACTTAATGAAAATGTTAATATGTAAGATATGATTGACTTTAAAAAAAATACAACAATGTCTCAATATCAAAATATTCTTACTTGGATTCTGAATTTTCACTGTAGAATCCGGCTCCGGGTGTGGTTTATGAACGACTTGTGTACATACTTGTTCTGTCAAAATCTACAATACAAGATTGTTACATTTCCTTCTCTGACCAGCAGTTTTACACCAAACCATTTACAAATGAATTTGATAGCACTAGAGTAATGTGTACCTCATAAAGTGTGTTGTAAGTTGTAATGGTCACAGTATTCGTATGCAACATCAATCTCTCTCCAAGAAGTGTGAACAGACTGTGAGTATGCATGATTTCAACTTTTCGCCTAGAGAAAAACATAAATATGGAATTTACCAAGAGAAAAATCGGTTGTTGATCTGTTTAATAGAGATAACAAATTATTGTATTTAAATAATTTAAAAAATTGTTGAAAAAAAGATTTGTGCCCATCAAAATTTGTTCAAAAACGAACAAGAGGTTTTCATTTGAGACTGGTTTAAAGAAATTTCCATTGCATCTATTGTAATATAAAATATACTTTTGTTCCAAAACTAAAACAAATTCAGCAAGTCTCAATTTGACAAACTAGTAAATTCACTGGTTTTAAAATTCTCAAATTTCACGACCTTACATAGCTTTTGACAGGATAAAATAGATTGCTATCAAAGTATTCCACAACTTCTACACTTTGGAATAGTGAGAAAGATGAATAAAATATTAATTAAATTAAAAGAGCTAAAAAAATAAATAAATGACAAAACTATACTTTTTAAGGTTAAAAAAAATGTCAATTTTGAATGGAAAATTTTGTATCTCAGACCCTTTTGTTTAGTTGTCTGAAGAACGTATTAGTAATTGAATCAGTGCACTTACTTATGACCCAGGTGTTTGAGAAAATATCCTAGCACCTTCAGGGCCTGCACCCAGATGCTCTCGCTTTTTGAGGCCAATAATTTATAAATCACTCTGCAAGATAAAATCAGACAAAAGTAGTCACTCAGAAAAACAATTCCTTTTTGGGGGAGGTACAAGTAAATCAAGACTACGGAGGCAATCTAAGGCCCTGGCTAGCACTGGTAGAGCTTAATGGATCAGAGTGAAGACACCAAACCCTGCTGCTTGTGTTGACCTGGGTGGCTAGAACAAAAAGAAAATATTTATTTGCCACCCAACATCCCAAGCTGGTACAGCAAAAAGGTATGAACCAGACTCATTGCTTGCACAACCCTACCTTACCCCCTCCATAGCCTAACTGACAATTTTTCCACTGGCTATTGCCAACAGGGATACTGTAGGCAGCAGCTTTCATCCAACTGCAGTGTGAATGGGTGCATTGGGGCATTCCTCAATTATGGAGTTTCCTGCTGGTACTGGGTCAGCACTGGCAAGCAGGACACCTCAGCCTCATCCAAATCAATCACAGTGGTTCAGTTTACTATAAAAACCTTTGGCATGCCATACATTTTTACAGAAGCATCTTTTATTTGCACACGTTTCTACAATAAAAGCATGCCATGCACACTTCTTTCACTCGGACTATGCAGGATATTATGTATCATTTGGTGTTTGTTAAGTTTGTGATGATTTTAGGATATTCACTTTGACAAAGCTCTGTGGAATATTCAGAGACGAGTCTCTGATTGTATTTGGTTGTTTTATCTTTGTTTTAAATAAATTTTTGCAGGAAAACACAGTATGTCACCCACACTTGTGTTTGTTAGATTTTTTTTTTTTTTACTGCAGGGATATCACTGAATACTGTAATTTCTACCTGTAAAAACTGAATTAATCACCTGTACAGAATATCAGACATAAACTTTTAAATAGAAAATATATTATATTGTTTCATTTTGAATTATTATACATTGGTAAATTCTGAATTATATGTCATGCATACTAATCAATTGCTATGATGCATTTTGCTATTTGAAGACATTGCTACTTGAAGACATAGAATATTACAAATTTCATTTCTAAGGAAAATGAGAGAATATTATTGTTGTTAATTTTACCGTATCCCATTTCGTTGATCAAAGGCAGGTATCATGGATGCCGGATGTTCAGACATTAATGCCACTAGCAGCTGAAGTACATCATGTATGTTTTCATCCTAAATAACACATAAGATATTAGAGAAATACTATTTCTGTGAAGTTAACACAAAATACAAGTTAAGAGATCTGTATTTTTAACTATTACAAGCTTACCTCGTGCATTGTTAGCAAATAATTTAATATACTTTGTAGTTCATCCTCTTTGACACCTCGATCCTACAGAAATGATTTAATTGATCTTTGTTACAATTTGACCAATTTAAGATTTCATCATCAATGAAGTTTTAACACCAGATGTTTATTGTCATTTGCTATGCCCAATAATATTTTTAAATGTTACCTTCAAAATCAGCTGTTTCAAAAATAAAAGCATGAATGCACGCAGTGATATGATTTCCTTCTGTGATGGCCGAGGACCTTCTGAAAAACATGAAAGGGCAGCTCAAATGTAACATACGCAACAATTTTAAGCGACTTCAGCATTTTTTATGTACTGCCATTGATTTGCACTTTTTAAAACTTCATGCATTAGGACATATCGCAGCCCTAAAGGGATTACAATCTACAATTTGACCCAAAGGAGACAACAGAGAGAGGAGAGTGATGTGAGTGTGGGTAAACTGGAAAATCCAAAAATGAATACACTTAGTTTCTCTCTCTTAGTTTCTCTCTGTTGCTCTAAATGGCAGAAATGAAAGCAATGACTGGAAATTGTAGGACATCAAATTTTAGCTAAACATTAGAAGAAATGCCCTAGTGGCAAGAACTGTTCAAAAGTGGAAACAGATCACTTCGAGAGCTGGTTGTCCCTCCTTTGCTGGAAAGGTTGGCATTTACTCTGCCAGGAATGCTGTGGTTAAAAGATTCCCAAATTGACTGAGGGTTTGGAGGTTCCTTCAAACTATGATTCTATAATGCATCAGGATATAAAAGCAAATAAATAATAGGGGTGTCCCCACCAAAGCTCTGAAGCTAAGGATAAGAGGACAAAACCCAAGTTTTGGGTTTTCCACACTATGGGATAGTGTGGAAAGATCTCTGAAGGATACAACTGGAGATAAGAAAAACTTGCCCCCAATAGAAATAATTGCCCCCAATGGAAATAATGGAAGAGTAATTAGAGAACCAGCCAAGGACAGCAGAACAGAGACCTATGGTCATACGGGGAAACAAGCAAGAGAGAATAATAAGCTATACTGAAGGGGATAACAATTCAAGAAAGATAAGAACTGAGTAGAGACCACAGGAGAACTATTTAGGAATCTTCAACAAATTTAACATTGTACTGTGCATGAAATTAACATTTCAAAATAACACTACAGCATATCTAAAGTGTGTGGTGTTAATATTCCTTAAATGTTTTAACTTGCTAGCAACCAATTTACCATAATACTGTACTGGTATTTAAAATCTGCATCTTAAATCTGTTCCTGCTGTTTTAGTTTCTTCTCATAATTTAATGCACTCTAAATTAGCTTTAGAAACCATATGTCACAAAACAATACTTCACATAATACAAATGTCCAAACCTCCCTTTATTCAAATTGTACTTGTGCTGCTAATTAAAAGCTTCCTGCGCAATCAATCAAAAATAGAACATCAGTTTAAAATAGGCTTCTTACTACGAGTTCAACTCATAAGAAAACTATTTTTAGCAGTGTAAATGAACATATTGACACAATTATTTACAGACCCCTGCCGTTTCTAAGTTCATTATGCTTACCCAAACCTTTAGGAGTAATGCCACTGCTATCCGCAGGATTAACCACCCAGTAGTAGTATTTCAGTGTGTGCATTAACTGTAATACTGTTCCTACTCTACGTATCGTAGTGTAGATTGTAGCAGTGCCAATGAATTCAGCAGACAAGTATGTATACAGCGAGAGCTGAACCTGAAGAACATTATAAAAAGAACACATGGAATAAATAAATTTAATTTCTAATTTAGATTACACTGTAAATAAATCATGTATCAACTCATTTCATTTTTCTATTTATATGGCCGTAAGTCATTAGGGAAATTCAGAAGTGTAATGTATAAAATAACTGATTATAAAAGTTACCTTTTGCAGATTGTAGTTCAACCTAAAGTAATCATTACACAAGCATGGTAAGCAATTCGCAAGATAAAACAAATACAGAATGAGAGGGGAAAGAGGTTGGTTGTTTTTATATATATTTTTTCTTCCTAGCAAGTATCACAGATCTTGCTTTCATTAAAAAAAACTAAATTGCTAATAAATCCAGCCAAAATTCTGCTAACTTAGGTATAGTCATACTGACAATTTAAAAAACCCCTCAGAACCCTCATCTGTATTTATTTCTTTTACATGCTACTTCTCACATTTTTAAACCTAAGAAATCTGGCTCGAACAGCAGCTCTTTCCTTCCTTGTTTTGAGAATTTCTAAGTGAGAAATGTGAAAGTTTGACACACTGCACTGCATCAGAGGTGTACTTTGGCTTGTTGTCCAATGAGAGAGCTGTACTGAGTAGAAAGGCTTGATGGGGGATGTTTTGCAAGCCTGGCTGAGCATGCTTATAATCCTCCAAGCAAATAAGAGTCCTGTGTCAGGGTTCCCAATTGTGAAGAGGAATTTAAGTGTTCTCAGTCAAACACATGAAAAATCTTGCTTCAGATGTTACCTTCAATGTGGAAAAGATTAGTGGTGGAGTTGATACACATGGGGATATGAGGGGTAAGGTTGTCATGTGCAGCCCTGCCCCTTTCTAAACAAACTCAGACAATAAAAGGATTTTAGTCTTCAGGGTATCTTGGGCAATGAATTTATAGATTTTCACTTTTCTATACTATTCAGAAGTAGCCTTGAAATTTTGAAATTTCTATATGAGAAAAAGACAAGTCCAAGTTACTAATGTGCTACTGATTTTTATACTATATATTATAGAATAATCTCTCTCATATAGGAAGTGTGTGTTTGTTAATAAATTTATATTTCACATTTCGATAAAATTATCAGGGTGGATTACACTTTGTAACATAAGTTTTGTTGTTGTTGTTTTGCTACTTAGATTGAGCCACAGTGGAAGCCCATTTGATTATTTTAACACTGGTGATGCTTATACTGATGAATCAACAGTGTAAATAAGGACTTTGTACAACACACTATTCACTGACCTTTGCAGGAGTATGTATCCAAATAGCAGGGTTGAAAAGGATATGATCACATAATTGCTTTAATAAAGGTGCTCCATGTGAGAGGCCATCCAAATATTTTGCAAAAGATAAAAACTGTTCCAGTACAGCTCTTGTTATATGAACTCTGGATGACTGAAGAAATTACAATAATTAAATAATATAATAATATAATTCATAGCTGTCAACGTTGCCCCTTTTTTAAGGGAAATTCCCTTATTCCGAATAGGATTCCTCACAAGAAAAGGTTAAAGTTGACAGCTATGATATAATTCAGGTTTTCAGTTCATATTTACTTCTATATCTGTGCTGAAAGATATTGAGAGCTTCATATGTTACCTACACTGAAACACATCAGCTAGACAAATATATGCAAACTACTGAAATGAAAACCAGTAACTCATCATTCAACAATATTTAAGCACAAAACATATCAAAATAAAACCAAACAAATACTAACTAAACCACTCAGAATGCTGGCACCAAGTAGTCCCAAAAGTATTTCTCTGAATATGCAGTGCCTCTAGGCCAGCAATTCATAAGGAATGGATGAAATAGCAATCCCTGGCATCTGAGGACAGATGAGAGGCCATTGGACGATGCCTTCCTTCTCCGCTCATAGACCTCCCTCTCAAAGGTGGAGAAGGAGATCTGCCACTAAAGGTTTCCTCAATGCAGAAATGTAAAATTTCACCACTATCACTGCTCCGCTGTCACTGCCCCAGAGGCAGCTGATGTAAAACAGATATGTAGGAATGGATCAGGGGAGGTCTTGTATCTGCAGTTCCATCGCTCCCCTGAAACATCCTCAGAAGAGGCAAAAATGTATGCCAACCCTAGAGCTGCCCTTATTTTGAGACCAATGGGACAGAATTTGTTAAAGGAAGCAAGTACTTAGCAACAACAGAAACAAAAAGTCTGGTAGCACTTGGCACAACCAGCACATCATTTCAGGTTTAGTAAAGAGAGTAAAATAGAGTCTTCCCTAAAAGCAGATTTTAAAAAATGAGAGTTATCTGTGTTTGTGCAACTGAGGATGTGTTTACACTGAGATTTTAAACAAAACCATGTTAGTTCCTCATAGATGAATTTAAGGGTTTTTTTAGCAGCAATGTTCTCACAAGACACAAAATACCATCAGCATAAAGAGACCTAAACCACATATAACAAGATGCCAACTTGGAGTTCAAGTCTTCAGTAAGCTGATGGCTAAGTGACTAAATGTGCTCAATATATACCAGCCCAATATGAAATCATTTGCATACAACAATTATGGTGGAGTTTGTGGCGCATTTATTTAATTTCAATCTGTTCTGGGTAAAATATTATTAAAATAATATTAATACATATGGCCCGCTTCCATTCTATACCCACGGCCTTCCTGCAGGGGATTTATTCTAAGACCCCTATTACCCAGCGTCTATGTCCATGCACAATGAATGAAGTAGAGGACTTCATACATTTCTTTTTCTACTGCCCTATTTATGAGCCAATAAGATCTAAGCTCCTCCTTTTGATTCCGTCCACCATTACATCTAAGGAAGACTGTTTGAAATCGCTTCTTGTGGACGCAAATCCCCAAATCTCACGTGGGGTGGCAATATTCATAGTGCAGGCTCTGAAACTCAGGGCTACTCTGACAGGGTAGCGTGCCCTAGACCTGGACCTGTTTTAATCTTTTTATTACTTTTAACTTAATATGCTGAGTCTGTTCTGGGGCCATTTTGTGCTTTATATATACCCGCATACTAGTTTTTGGGCGCTGGCTATTATATCTTTGCATTATTGTCTTCGGGTAACTTAAATGTCACTACGCCAGCCAAAACACCTGAATTTTGCTGGGTTGCTTGTCTCTAGTTTGTCTTTTTTCTTTTTTGTATTGTCTTATTTTGCTATGGCAGTTTGCTAATGCAATAAAGGTTTTGAATTTGAATTTGAATATTAATACAACTTACCTTTTCAAGGAGATAGCCAATAACTAGGAAGCCTTTTCCACCCAGCATTTGTTCTTGCATGGCAACTGAACTCTTAAGAAGTTCCACCAAGAAAGCCAAGAGGGTAGCACTGCATATAAAGTACAGGCACAAATTAGACTGAAAGTGTTCCAGATTTAGTTTTTAGTGCTGTTAAATCCTATATGCAGAAAAAACCACTTGCAAATTACATTCTTCTGAATATTTTTAAATACTGACACATTACAATCATGCTCAAAACACAGAGCTCATCTGGGTCAATCCCTTATTTGTCAAGGACCGTTTGAGGTTTACATGATTAACAAATTATAGATAATCAGAAGGAAGCCTTGATAGGACTTGAGTTGACAGGACTCTGCCCGAGTGCATCATCTTGCAGGACATCCAAACAAACAAAATGTGATTGTCTAAATGCTTTTCTTTTGGATATGGAAGAGTCCTACTTATGAGTGCAAGACAACACTGTGTAATATCACGAGTAGTACTGACACATTCTAATGATAATCAAGGCTTGACAACTCAAATGATGCCAAATAAAAATCAGTACCATCATTATAGGTAGGAAAGGAGAATAAAGATGAACGAAAATCTGTCAGCTTCCAAGTACTCTCTAGCTAAGTTTACATGTAATGACCATGGTTTGCATTCTTCTCCCCCATCTGCTCCAATTTCTGGTTGAGGTAAACTATAGTTTATGGTCATATCCAAATTTGCCAAAGCTCAAATTGGAAACCACATTTTGAAGTGAGATTTCAATTCTGGTTTGAAGGCAAAATACAGTTTGGACAAATCATGTTCTAGATTGTTCACATCTAATGACACAAGGTCACATCCGTATAGTTAAAGCTATGGTTTTCCCAGTAGTGATGTATGGAAGTGAGAGCTGGACCATAAAGAAGGCTGATCACCGAAGAATTGATGCTTTTGAATTAAGGTGTTGGAGGAGACTCTTGAGAGTCCCATGGACTGCAAGAAGATCTAACCTCTCCATTCTTAAGGAAATCAGCCCTGAGTGCTCACTGGAAGGACAGATCATGAAGCTGAGGCTCCAATACTTTGGCCACCTCATGAGGAGAGAAGACTCCCTGGAAAAGACCCTGATGTTGGGAAAGATTGAGGGCACAAGGAGAAGGGGACGACAGAGGACGAGATGGTTGGACAGTGTTCTCGAAGCTACAAACATGAGTCTGACCAAACTGCGGGAGGCAGTGGAAGACAGGAGGGCCTGGCGTGCTCTGGTCCATGGGGTCATGAAGAGTCGGACACGACTAAACAACTAAACAACAACAAATGACAAAGTCAACTGTCATTTAAAAATACCGTAGATTCTGGCGTATTAGGCGACTGGGCATATTAGACAGCTGCAATTTGGGGGTTCGTCTTATAAGCCCAGTCTTTTTCCCGGCGCGGAGCCTGCCACCCGCCACCCATACCCGGCGTATAAGACGACCCCCAACTTTTAAACCTCTTTCCTGGGGTTAAAAAGTCGTCTTATACGCCGGAATCTATGGTAAATGTGACATTTCATTGTTTTAATGAATGTGGTAAGCTACACTGAGGGTATTTTTTAACAGAAAGGCCAGATAAAAATATTTTAATAAAATTAAGGCTCCCTTTAAATGAGCATGTATTTAGCAAATTTCTTAATAAATGAATAAATACTAATATGAAAAAATGATCAGTTTGCTACAGGAAACAACAGGTATATCCAATGTTAGTCATACTCAGAAAACACTTGTCTACTGATTCAAATAGGTCTACTGCAAGTTTGATTTAGTTTGATATTACCCAATAATACTTCTTTAATTATCTAAATTGAGCATGCTATGTGAGCTGGATAGCTCAGTTGGTTACAGCATGGTGCTAATAAGACCAAGGTTGCAGGTTTGATCCCTGTAAGGGACAGCCAAATATTCCTGCATTGTGGGGGGTTGGACTAGATGATCCTAAGGGACCCTTCCAACTCTATGATTCTATGCTTAAGATACTTTCCTCTACTCTCAAAACCAAATATTGAGTAGTTGCAACAGCAGACAATTAAAACACAACCCAATTATACTGACCCACACCTCATTTATAATGATACAAAAGCTACTGTCAGAAGTAATGCCACATAGTTGTTACACAAGAGCCACACCAGCATAAATATACTCAGTGATTCAAAGGCTGACTAGGTAAAGCAAAAAATCAAGCATGAGTCAATAGTGCACCAGATCTCATCTCATTCATGTGTTTGCTAAAGCAACAATGAGATACAAGCTCTTAACTGACCAATGCAAATCCCAATCACCATACAGCAAACAAATAAATAAAATTGATTGAAAGTTTCAATTCCTATTTTCCCATTCTTTGTGCCATGCTAGTACATTTGGACTAAAGACAGGGTTACTTTTATGAATATTCTGAAGAAATGCCGTGTTTTAAAGGTTAACCATATTATTGTAACAAATTATCTTTCCCTTGCACAAGCAGAAGTGGACTTTTGTCACAGAGTGGTGTGTATGGGATTTCTGTCAACTCTCCCTCCATCAACAGCCCACTGCACCACATGCTCCACTATTGCAAATGGGCTCCACTGACCATAAACATCAGCTTTTGAGAGAGCACTGTGGGCTACAAAGCCCTGCTCAGTGAGTAAAAATGGAAACGTTTGAGAAAATTAAACAAATCCAATGGTTTCTGGTTAAAAAATGAATGGCAGAGGTTTGTGTAGAGTGAGCAGGGGGAAGTGGCAGTTCAAAGCAACACCTGAGTGCACAGAGAAGGGAGTCGGGAAAGGCGATATGCATTAGCACCTGCATTGTCCCATTCGCTGATATTTCACATTGTTAAAACCGGTTTTCTTTTTCTTTCTTTTTTAAATCAACCCCTCACTGTCCCAAAGCCCTGCTTTGCTCAAACCTCTGCCATTTTAAAAACCACCATTTTCAATTCAATGTCAATCCACCCCCACTTTACTCAAACTGAGGGGCACTGAAAGGGAAAAAAGTCTCCCTCTCCCATTCTTCAGCTGCCTCATGTGAGAGAGATAAAGGATGTGGAGCTCTCAGATGTTCCATTGTACCTTCCCCCAATGTATTTCATTCTTGGTACCATGTGTTATCTTCAACATGAAGTCTCAGATTCAACAGTAATTTAGAAGAAAAACTTTATTAACAAGTAAACGCCCATATATGTACTATATCCATAAACTGAACTGAACTTTCTCTAACTGAAATTAATTGAAAGCCTTGCTCTTAAGATTCTTCTTATCCTAAAGACACGGTAACATATATCAGAATGGGGTTGTGCTGCAGAACAGGAGAAAGGGGGGGGGAGCATGGAAATGCGGGGGGTGATCTGTGTGCAAAGAAGAATTGAGAAAACTATGGAAGAGAGTGGAAGAGGAAAGCGAGTGAGAGTCAAAAGGGAGAGTCATTATGATTCGTGGGAGGAGGGAGATGAAGGAGGTCACCATGGGGGTGGAGGCATGGACAAGGAGTAAAAATGAAAATAGGAGTGCAAAGTGGCACTGCAGATTAGAAAAGTGGCTTCAGAAATGGGGTGGGGTGAAAAACAAACTTAGTAGTTTATGTGGTGGGAAGAGCAAGCTCCAAGGGCTTAATATGAGGAAATGGCAGAAGGCTTGGCGAGCGGGGCAAGGAGAGGGGGAGCCCCTAATATTTTACTCAATTGTTATACTTTTATACCACCTATCCAACTGTGGTCTTCAGGCAGTATACAACACATTTAATTGTGCAAACCAATAGTGCAGGCCCAACTATGTCAATCCTTTATATTATCATATTTGTTGCTATGACATTCTCAAAATCTTCTTAATCAACACATCTCTGCTACACATAAAACTGCATCAACCTATTTCATTATCTACACAAGATTTAAAAACAAGACACGAATCGGCTATGTAAATCTTTGTCAAGTCATAAAAGCATTAATTTGTTTATTGCATTCTCTACCATAAATGTGGAATCCCAAACTGTGTACGGAAACATAATCCATAAGAACAAGTATTAGTAGTTAATAAGGCTGCAATGCTAATTGATCAATCTGATTGATTGAATTTTGTACTCAATCAGGAATTATCAACCCATGAGTCAGTGTTAAATACATATGCACATGTAGGCACATTTGTGGCACCTGCCTTTTTGCAATGTGAAAAGCCTGAAACAGCCACGAGAAGCAAAGTGGTCAGAGGTGTTTTGTACCAGCCCAATCAGTATCACTTCTAGACACAGCAGAAGTGTCTAACTGGCAATCTCATCAGCAGACTAATTTACAGTCAGGTCACTGGCACCTTATGCCAGCTCAGTCTGCATTGCCGATGGCTAAAGGAGATGTGCAAGGCAGCAAAAGCAGGATGGGCACCCAGCATTGAATGAACTCTTTGCAGATGCTGGTGAAGAACAGGACCCTCAGTTTCATGGAATAGAAGGAGAGAAACCTGACAAGAGCATGCAATTCTTTGAACATGGTGCCTTGAGGATGGACAGAGAAGGAATAATCTTGGATGTATCTGGCTTTCTATTGTTGGGACGCTAAATCAAGTGTAACTCTGTTATGAGCCAGTTTATATGTTCTTTAAAAGCTACAACGGTCAACAATAAAACCTCTATGTACAGGTGCAGCACCTCTTAATAACATTCACATATACAAGTTCATGAAAACTTGTAAATCAAACTAATGGACTAACTCAAGAGAATCAATTAAAATTTCCTTAATCAATAAACACTCCTGTAAAACAAACATTTAAAGCTGAGAAACACAAATTAAAGTGAAGGCAGAGAATTGTCTTGATGGATCTGACTAAGGTGCATTCTAGTCCTGCCCATTCTGGTACAGAGCATACCCTATTCATCTCCCGCATAGGTACTCCCGCATAGGTACCCTGAATATACTGTTTCAGAGCATGGATTCAATTTTTTTTTTGTCAGAACTAATAGTGGCTGATTGAAGAATCTACCATCAATGACTCATCTTTTTTAAAAAACAAGTCAGAGTGAATTTCATAAGTTATTTATGCATTGCCCAAAATATCAAAAGCTGTGTTATAAAACAGAGGAAATATTTATGTACATATGCATTAATAATTTTATAGCTTTACATCACATAGAGATTTTCTCCTAAACCATCAAAATCGGAAACAACTTTGCTGGAGATTGGGAGATGGCACATGCAGTCTACCTCCATATTCTATCGAAATGTCATAATATTCAAATATTGAGATACAGCAAACAAATAACAGGTTATGTGTTACCAATGGATCCAGTAAATATACTTTTATATTACTTGAAAGGAAGTGATGAAAATATGGACCTTGAAATGGTTTCTATTCTTTTGATGCCAGCAAAAATGTCAAAAGCCAAGTATTGGGGGAAAATGGTTCTTCTTCCTTACTGATTTTTTTTAGAGTTTGGAATACTACTGTTATAAATAAAATTTTCTCCACACTGGAGAAAATATAATGTTTGAGAATAAGTTTGTAAAGAATTGGCATATATATCTATACCTATATCTATATCTATATCTATATCTATATCTATATCTATATCTATCTATATCAATATCTATATCTATATCTATATCTATCTCTTTAGGGAATGACATGTTCACTTTTTTCTCTGGTTTAAAGCTAAGAATTGCTTCTCTTCTATTTATTTTTCTTTTAGTAATTGTTATCAAATTAATTTTGTTTCTTCGTATTTCTCTCCTTATATTTGTACATTTTTAAAAAACCTGGAAAACCTTAACATCTTGATATACCAAAATAAAAGTGATGTGCTCTTCAGACCTAATTGATTTATCTGAAATATGTCAAAATAAAGCATATAGTATTATTTTTCCATCTCCAAGGACCCCTAATAAAATAATATCAATTCATATTCAACTTTAGTTCAGACTCATTACCATTTAGCACTGAACAGAGTAAAGATCTGTTTATAAAAAATAATAGATGAAAACTGGGGAAAAGGGGAGGAGTTCTACAAAGAAATGAAAAACAAAAGCAAGTAACACCTGAAACCATCTGATGATAATCCAACAATGAGGCCACAACTATTCAGAAACACCAGTGGAAGCACAGCCCTGACCTTGTCTCAACTTTAACCCTACCAAAAAGCTGAAGCAGGACTGGGAGGCTGCTCTCATGCCTCAATTCTGCTGGGTAAGCTGCTCCTATAAGCTGCCTTATAATCATTGGTTCCATTCAGGCAATTGCTTGTTGTTGGCAATGGTCATGTTATGCATATAAATTTTACTCTTGGTATGCTTGAGGTGCATTTTTTTGTGGAAAAGTTTTTGAGGTTTTTGTTTTTTCTAACAAGGCATTTATTATGATACCTAATTGCTAATTACAGCTTTTTACGAAAAACAACAACACCCCAAAGGCTTCATCATAAATCCTAATTGTCCAAAATGTCTTCACAAAGTTACATGACCTCCGCCACCCATGAAAACAGGTGTCATTATGTTTATTTACATTATGTTTGTTTGTTTGTTTGTTTGTTGCAATGATAGTCCACCTTCTCCTCTATGGAGCTCAAGGTGGTGTATATGGCTCTTCCCCTCCTCAAGTAATCCCCACAGCAACCCTCTGAGGTAGGTTAGGCTGAGTGGAAGTGAATGGCACACTCAATAATGACTACTCTAGGCTGCCAGCAGCTTTCCTGGATTTCAGAAAGAAGTGTTTCCCAGCCCTGCCTGGAAATACTGGGGTTGGACCCAAGCTCCTTCACATAGCAGGTGCTTTACAACTGAGGTCTGGCCCTCTATCTAGGACTTATTCCTGGATATATGTACTTTATAATGCTTGAAGAAAATGGTTTCTCCTGAGTGACACTAATGCTATCCTAGTACTTACTAGCAAGTGAAACCTTCTACAAAACACTAGTAAAGTAGGATCTGACTATCCTACTAATTTTCTTACAAGTATTTATAACCCACTCTTCAATCCTAAAATGGCTCCCAGCACAACTTAATACTTACTATGTTGGCCTTTCCAAGCAAAATAGCTTTCATGATTTCAATACCTAATTTATTCCATGAATAGCTTTTGAAATATTGAACAGAGGAACATTTGTAAGAAAGTCATCTTCCAAGATGAACATTTTTTTCCCCAAACAGAATTTAACTTACCAGAAACTAAACTGCATCGGACTGCTGCAGGGTTCACATTAAACTTGCAAAATTCTGTGCACTGCCATACAAAATTTCTCTCCATTGTTTCCTATTTCCAACTCCCCTAGATACAAAGGCAAATATAAAGGATACTTCAGCCCAATCCTATATCTCCTCTATACCATGTCCTATCTAGAACACAATAGTATATCTGTAAAGATAATATATGAGCAAGACAATGGTCGATATACAAATTTATCAATAATTGTGATAGGCAAACCATCTCCACAGCCCACCCCACAGTTTGTCCAGTAATTAGTTGACTTGTCCAAGTACTTTGCCTGCATCTGAATTCTGTGATACAGTTCTTCAGTCAAGTAATGTGTACAAAAAGGTATTTGCAAAGGTGAAGTGTGCATAAAAATAGATACATTAAGTGAAAATATTAGGATAAATTTGTTTGCAAAAATTGGCATATTTGCAAAATTGCATAGAAAAATGTGCATATTAGGAGAGATTTGCACTGAAAAACTGGTTATTTTTCATGAGGATTTTAGTTTTTTTTTAATTGCAAACTGATGTGGAAATGTGGAGAACTGAACTTAAGCTTGGAAAAATGAGAAACCGAGATAAACCAAAATGGATAGATTCACTCATCCCTACTGACAACAGGAGAGGTCTTGGAGGACTCACTTAAACACTGATGCTCCTGACTTTGTCTAGGACTATCTATGCCTGAAAGGAGGAGACCTCTATCACTTGTTAGTCTCTGCCATAAGTTCTTATGTTCTCTGTAAAGGTAATTTTGCTTGGAAAGCAAGGGACTAGCAAAGAAGGCTCCCTGTCAGTGACGTAGTGTGACAGTGTTTCAAGTATCATATTTACTTTGTACTTGGTTAAGTCACTGGGCAAGTCCCTAGTCTCCATCAGTTCAACATTCTCCTTTCAATGTTGCCCAGCAAATGCCTCCTGAAAGTTTACAAGCAGTGCGTGCTGACAAGAGTGATCAAGTGCTGCTTGTTCCCAGCAGCTGTTATTCAGATGTATACTGTCTCTATAATTGCTGGTAGGGGAGTAGAGATGAAATGGAGAACGTGGGAGGAGCTTTGAGTGGGTAGGGATGAGGGAACATGTTGCAAGAATGACAGAAGAGGGGCTGGAATGGAATACTCAATTTTAGAGGCACATTCCATCAATGATTTTATCTAGGCAACTAACACACAACTGCTGATTCCAAAATGGACTGCCATTGCAAGATTGGAGTTTTACTAAAATCACTATCAGTCTGCTAAGTCAGTATGAAATATAGGACAGAATGTCTACAAGCATATCGATTAGCAAAATCCTCCATATTTTCAAAGAGGTATGTGTTTCAAAGAGGTATGTTCACACCCACTCGCTGGACCATCACCTTGTCATGATGAGTGGGCCCTTGTGAGCAAAGCCGTGAATGTAGTATAAACACTGACAACTGGGAAACGCTGGCCTGCGAGCGCTCCAATTGGATAACTGCCTTTACCAAAGGTGTCATGGGCTTTGAAGACACTAGAACTCAGGACGCAAGGGAGAAACGTGCTAAGAGGAAGGCACGCTTGGCAAATCCACACCGTGATCAACTCCCACCCAGAAACCAATGTCCCCACTGTGGAAGGACGTGTGGATCCAGAATTGGTCTCCACAGTCACTTACGGACTCATTGTTAAAACCATGTTTATGGAAGACAATCTTACTTAGCTACGAGTGATTGCAAAAAAAGAGAAGAATTTTTCACATTTTTCCTTGGGCGAGAAAGCCTCTTCTCTTCCCAGAGGGGAGGCGTTGTGAGTGGGAACCATTCCCGCGTTGGCAGGGGGGCATGTTCGGCCCCCTGCATCATCTCCCCGGCAGCCACCCCACCCTGCAGCGGGCCAGCCAATAGGCTTGGCCTGGGGGCGGGGTTTAGCCACATTCAAGCAGCCACGGCAGCCTCCGCACCTCATTCTGCTTCCTGGAAGAGTCCTTGACTCACAACAAATGTTGTTACAAATTATACTGTTTAGTTGTCAACAAAAAGTATATTTAACCTTCTTTGGCAGGAACAGTTATTGGGGAAAATAACAATTTGGACACAGTTCAAGATGAATTCTTACAGCACTCACCAATGTTACATTGTTTTTTTAAAAAGCAGCATAAAGTGGTCCTTACTAATTTGCTAGCTCATTACAAAAACAAAAATTCAGAACTAGGAACAGTTCTGCCCAGGGCTTGACAAGGATCTTTTGGTACCTGAGGCAGAATTTCCAAATGTCACAGTAACCATAACAACTAACTAACTACTTACACTTTAATGAAGTCCTAAATCTACTGCCATGTTCTACCTATGGAGCTGTCCCTGATTGTAATAGACTCCTAGTTAATTAGGACAACAAAATAATAATAGTTTAGGGAGATAACCTTTGACTTTACATTTCTGTTACATAAATCCAACTCTATAGTAAGAAAGTGATTTTGAAATCTGATCGCAATCTATACTACATGTAAACAACATATTGGAAAATACGCCAAATAGTATGAGTAAAGTACCTAGTTGAAGAAATTCTGGATTTTAATCGGCAGTTCTTCTGATGCACTTTGTTAAGACCAATAGACTGATAGTTATGATTCTAGTATACAGCAATTATTCTGTTACAAAACATTAGTGATAAACATTGAGTTCCAATGTAGCACAAACTGGCATCTATCTGCTTTTGCAATGTGGTGCTCCTTGCAACTTGACCATCATAATAATACATTGAGGGCATTTTTTGGACTTATTCTTTCCCTACAAATTTGGGGTGATATACAACATTACTCATAGTCAGTATAAACCCATTGAAATCAGCATGACTGATTTCAGGATGACTAACAATGCAATGCACTCAGAAGTAAACCTTATTTAATATGATGGCCTTACTCTGAAGTAAATGGGATTAGGATTATAACCTTAGCTGGAACTCTTTTTTGGCATTAAGTGGTATATAAATTAGTAAATCATCGTCCCTCCAACACTCAGAGAAGTAAAATAACAATTATTCAAGACCTGAAAAACTACAGCAACATTCCAAATAAATTACTACTATGTTGGTATTTGGTATATTTGTTATCTCAGACTCATACATAAATAGCAAATGTCAAAACACTGTGGTCGCCTAGTAAAGATTCCAACACTGGTCATCTATTATTAATCAAAAGTGGATCATTTGGAAAAGAAATTTAATGACCCCCACCATTCCTCTCAGAATTTGAATTTTAAAATGTTCCAAGTCCCACCACACCCCTTAGCTGCCTTCTCTGAACTGATACATATTTGAAGGCTAGGTTATTTTAGTTATGACTGTTTACCTGTACTTGGAAAACGACCTATTCATCAGCTAATTTGCTAATCCTCTCCTATAAACAGCAAATGCTGCCTAACCCTTCTAGCTCTGAGATTAATCAAACAATTAGAAACCCCTAGGCCAGTGGCCTAGTGGATCTCCTTGAACAAATAATTCTAAAGACTAAAAGCAGCAAATGAGAGGCCCCTATCATTTGCGGCTGCCAACGAAACGGCAGATGATCTCTAAATGATCAATGAGAGTACACAGGCTTATGTGATAGGAAGTGGTCAGTATAACAGCGATTCCAAACACCAGTTCATAACTTTCATGGTTTCTCTAGTCTGAGATGGAAAGGAGAGAAACAGTTGGGTAATATCAGCATACTGATCACATCAGACTCCAAATGTCCAGATCATCTACTTGAGAAGTTTCATGCAGATATTTTAAAAATATCTATCTCCCAATGAAACCCTGTGTCATGCCATAAAGCCAGAGATCTGGGTGTCAAGCAGCAGTTTTTGGAACCTATATTTGAAGTATGTTTAGGCCACCATAACAGTGCCCCCAAAATCCCAGACACACAATGGAGAATGATACTACTAGTGATTGAATCAAAAACCACTGATAGATTCAGAAGAATCAATAGGTAAAAGTAAAAAGGTAAAGGACCCCTGGATGGTTAAGTCCAGTCAAAGTTGACTATGGGGTTGCGGCACTCATCTCGCTTCAGGCCAAGGGAGCTGGCATTTGTCCACAGGCAGCTTTCCGGATCATGTGGCCAGCATGACTAAACCACTTCTGGCACAATGGAACACCGTGACAGAAACCAGAATGCACGGAAACGCCATTTACCTTCCTGCCACAGTGGTACCTATTTAACTACTCACATTCGTGTACTTTCTAACTGCTAAGTTGGCAGGAGCTGGGACAGAGCAACGGGAGCTCACCACGTTGTGGGAACTCAAACCACTGACCTTCTGATCGGCAAGCCCAAGAGGCTCAGTGGTTTAGACCACAGTGCCACCTGCATCCCTTAGAACCAACAGGAATATAGTCCCATTCAAAGCGTAAATATTTCAAATCTAGCATAGTTTAAAACCCGGCCACCAAACAGACTGAAATGAACCTAGAAAATGTGTATCAACCTAAAACCTTGAGATACTACTTTATCGAAATCTAATGTTTTTCTATCCACTCCAAATTATTGAGCAATTGGTCTATGAATAGCTTCAAAAATAATATGGAATTTTCACATGACATCAAACCAACCATATATTTTTAAAATAGAATTTCTAGATCATGGGAACACTGCAGACCGAGTATATCACTATGTCAGCAAAGAATTTGACAAACGTTACTATGTCCCTTGCTGACAAGCTGGTAAACGCAAGCGAGATACTACTACTGCTAGGTGAACAGTCAACTAGTTGAACAGCTGTATACAACAACTGTGTATTAATAGTTCAGCATCATCCTAGATGGAAATATCAAGTGGAGTGCCACAAGAAGCCAATGGGATCCTTATCAAATCTGCAAATGATACAAAGCTACAAATGATACAAACACCATAAAAGAAAGAATCAAGAGGGTATGGACATGTAAGGTGGACACATAAGGTGAAATTCAACAAAGAAAAATGTAAAGTCCTGCATTTAGATATCAAGAATCAAAGGCACAAATGTATGATGGGGAGGTAAAGGTAAAATGTAATGGCGAAGATCAAGTTTGGCATCAGTGAATGTGGAAGTATCTTGGTGTCCTAGTTGATCATAATTGTCACAAGTCAGTAATATGAAGCAGGTGCTTAAAAATGAATGCAAACTAAGCCCGCATTGACAGGAGCACAGTGTCCAAATCACAATTAAAAATACCTCAGTGATTTGGAATCTGAGTAAAGTAATCACGCTAGGAAAGGCTGTGAAAATAAAAATGAGCTTTGGACTGTTTCTAACCACCAAGTGCAGCTTTATCTAAACAGAAGCCAGAAGTAAGAGATGGGCTCCTCAAGATATGGCCAGAGCACTTAGTGCAATTTCACCCATTTTTCTAAATTACACCAACAGTGAGAGGTCTAGAAACCAATGGTTTAAGGAGTTGGGTATGTTTCACCAGGACAGCAGAATACTAAAGGTACAGAAGTCTGCAAATATCTGAAGAGCTGTCACAAAAAAGATGGAACAGAGTTGTTCTCTCTTGTTCCAGAGGGTAGGGCTAGAACCCATGGGTGGAAATTACAGGGAAGAAGATTTCAACTGTCTTAACAGATCTGCCAAAGTTATCAAGGAATGCCTCAAACGGGAAAGAGTGAACACAATCAAGAATTCAGAGGACCATAAAGAGATTGAAAAAATAGGGGATGCAGGATCATGAGATAGCACACCATGTCAGGGTCCACTGAACTAATTTTTTGCAGTTGCTAAAGATCTTGTTCATATAAAAGTCTGAATGCTTTCATACTTACTAATGAGTACACCCCACTGAACATGGTAGAACTTTTGAATAAATGTTCACAGGATTGTACTATTTATAATATAAATACTTTAGTCTATTAGTTTGCTTAGCAGTTCTGCACCATTCTGTCTCCCACTTCTCTTATTAATATATTTTCAATAATTTTGGAAGGAAAAATTCACATCTATAACTTCTTTTACTATTTCAAAGGATAATCTGTTTCTTCAGTTCTATGGTTATAGCACACAATCTCCTAAAAGCACTTTTACTAGGGAGAAAATATTGTAGCATTTCAAAAGCACGCCTAATTAAAGGAATGTATTTGGTGTAGAAATCTCTCAAGCAGGTATCCATATCATCCATTCACCCCCATCCCTTCTGGAGAACGTAATTTGTCCCAGGGTGCTATAAAATCATCCCAACAGAGGAAAGCATTTGACAACAACTGTTCCTTTTAAGAACTTTTATTTCTGTGAATATATGCCTTTGTACTGTACTGCTTGGGTGGTTCCACCCACCTTTGGCTATATCCTGCACTTGGTTGCCTAATAAATTTGATTGATGTGTCCCAGCTTCTCTCTCAACCCTGGAGCTTTGAGCACCCAATAACTGCAGAGGCAAAGTATGTTTCTTCCTTTCTGCTCCAGCTCAGAACTGGATGTATGTCAGTTTGTATCCACAGTATAAACACCCAAAGAAATACAGAGTTAAAACCCTCAGTGTACTTCTTCTACCTCCCAGCTGGAGACAGGGCTTGTTTTTGTGCTGCCCAGAATATCATCCTACCCAGTTCTCACACAATGAGATTGCACTATGTTTCAGATGTGCATCATAATGGACATGATTTTAGATGACCAGCCCAAATGTGTAGACTCCTGGTAAATCTCACTAAATCAAAGGGACAAAATTAAGTTGCTATTTAACTTAGGCTGACTCACACCCAAAACAGATACAAAATCTTCTCTTCAGTAGATTTACAGTCAAAAATGTTGGTGTCCTGAGTGCGGGTAACGTAAGTTGATCTCGAAAAGATCCATACATTTTGTGAACACTTTCAAATGCCTGATTATTGCAAGGCAAGCTTTTTAAAGCAAATCACCCCGAAGAAAGGAAAGCAGACTCAATTGCTCCATATATTTAGTCTTTTCTCCTAAAGGTTCAGGTTTCTATGCTTTTTGCTTCACACCTTGGCAGTGCTTTTACTCAACTCACTGAAGCAGTAGCAGCAGACTGAATAAGACACCTTCTCTTTTCACACTGTTCTCTTCAGCCTTGAGAGAAGAGAGATACCAACTTTGAAGGTGACTAACACACTCATTCTGTGAAAGTATCAGCATTAGGTACTTGGTAACTGAATGGAGAGACTCAAGAGATTTGCCAGTATTGGTTCTCTCTCTCCAAGGTCAATAAATATGAAGAGATGAAAGGAACAGTTGTAATGATCTGTCAGGCATGGAAGTCGGTGGCTTAGCAGCCACCTTCCTTCAAGCCAATCCATGTTCAACTAATGGGAGGCAAGACAGAATCAACCAGAATCTCTTCTTCCCAATAAATCAAAGCTATAATGAAATGGAAGAAAGAGCTGGAGGCTTCAGACTTTAAACCAGATCTCCGCTCTTTCATTTTCTGGGAAAGACGATTGGTAGTAGATACTCAAGTGAACTATGGGACTAGAGCGGCATTTTCCTCTATCCTTTTGTATTTCTTCATCATCATCCAAGTACATGTGAGTATTTACTGCATGCAAGTTCAAACTAGACAACAGAAATGGAACATTTAGCAAACCTCGCTAGCAGCTAAAGGCTAAACATCCTTTGTATTTTAAAAATGATGGACACCATTTTTATAATCCAAAATACTACAAAGGGAGACAATTCTACTACTATCAATACCCATTTGTTTGACTTTGAGAATCTTTATACACACCAAGGCTCAGCTAGAATTCTATTTAACTATTCTGAGGAATACTGAGCAATACACTTGCTGGTGTTAATACTGTGGTAAAATATCAAGCTTAGCAAATGTTGGTGTTACTACATTAAAGACTAATTAACAAGTCAGCTGAGTGCTACTTAGTGAGATCAACAAATTTTATTCACAATTTTTAAGAAAATATTTAGCAGTCAATATGACAAATGCACAAAACAAGTACTCCATTTTTGCATTCACCAGTAGTTCTTAAAAACCACACTATGCCCTGACAAGAACAAATCTTCTATCTACCATTTAGTGACAGATGTTGGCATTTACAGAGCAAAATAGATAATGTCTAAAGATTAAATTATTCACAATTCTGGAGATATCAGAAGGATTTATGCAGATTTTAAAAAGTATAGCCCATATACATATAGGTTGATAAAAATCCTCACAGATCACAGTATAAATTATATGGGGAAACGGCGTTGGAAGAAACATAGTAGAGTGGAAAAAGAGACTCCAGCACATTCATTAGATATAATACAAAAATTACCTCAGTCTGAGACTATAGGCTTTGCTGATAACAAATTAAACTTACCAGACTGTTGTTTCCACTTGACTATCATGTAACTGCCGATTGTCTAACTGAGCAAAGAGAGGGAAAAGAACTTGGATTCCTCCTATTGAATGAATTGCACTGTGGATCGAATGCGTCACAATTGCTTTCACATCCTACATTTAAAAAAGGAAAGAAAACTCAGTTACATTTGAAACTAATCTTCATGTCACTATAGCACTAATACCACTATTTTTATATATGATAATATGTTGATTCACACATTACCTCCTCCCCACAAATAACATTTGTATGATTGGCATCTAACCTATCCACAAACAAATCAGGATGAATACTCAGGAAAGAGGTTGCCTGGAAGAAACTTCTGTTCAATTTACAGTCATACCTCGGGTTGGAAACGTGATCCGTGCGGGAGGTACGTTTGCAACCCACAGCATTCACAACCCGCAGCGCTGCGTCTGCGCACGCACGTGACGTGATTCAGCACTTCTGCACATGTGCGTGATGTCATACACATACACAAGCACCAAAACCTAGAAGTAACCTGTTCTGGTACTTCCGGGTGCGGTGCGGTCTGCAACCCAAAAACGTGCAACCCGCAGCGTTCGCAACCCAAGGTATGACTGTATTTAAAGGGGAGAGATTCAATCGTATATTATGTTTACTGTGTCCTTTGAGACACACACACACACACACACATATATATATATATATATCATTCAGAATACATAATTAAGATTATCATTTTATGAACAACATTAGAACATTAGTTAATAGCAAAAATATATTCAATAAATAATCATTCAGATTTAATAAAACATGTATGTAATCCAATCATAGTAATATTAGTAATACTTACTAATTTAAAAACAATAAATTGTCTAACAGCAAATGTTTAATGGAAGCCAGGATCAGCACCACATGAAGGCTACACTGAAAGCCTTCTATTTCATAACATTTTATTTATTTATTTTATAAAAGTTATATACCTCATATCTCTTCATACAAACTTGAAATGACACAAAGGAGGTTTGTGGTGATCTGATCCTTGCTATTTGAGAACCTAACACATGGTCACTAAAGTATTTGAGATACATGATTTTGTATGGTTATGTACTGTATTTACTTGAATCCAATGCTCACCTTTTTTTTGGCCAAATTACGTTGTGAAAATTGAGGTGTGCATTAGATTTGATGGCACATTTACATTCACCAGCAAATACTTTTTTTGGTTTCAAGGTTCTGAAAACTGAGGTTTGCATTAGATTTGATGGCGCATTAGACTCAAGTATATATGGTAATGCAAGGCTACATGGTTTCACCCCGATGAAGTATCACATTGTGTTTTTCTTCACTAGAATATAACAGCAAAAGCTTTTTACTGAAACATATATACAGAGCTGACACTTTTTATTTAAAATATTATTTCAATCATGCTCTGCCACTGAAATATGGCCCCTTCGCCTCTACCATACTGTGTTCAGGATATGACTGCAAAATCTAGGACAATCTATTCAGAGGTTATGAGGGTTAAACAGAAAGAGAAACCAAACTGTACAAACAGTTCACAGAAAATGTTCACTTAAAACTTGGCAGCCTTTACCACTTAATGGGGTATTAATTAAACATGGAAACAATCGATTTACACAAACCTGAAGCATAAGAGCATGTGGGGAGTGTACAAAAATGGAAGGATTTTCCTTTGGTGAGGATTCAAGGCATAACTGAGCATCAGTAGCCTTAGCGTTGTAGGTGAAGGCAATACTGCTTGCAAGTTTCCCATCATATAGCACCTGCTTGTGGTGCTCAGCAAGATGGATATCACTCTCAGATTTAAATTTGAAGGTACTCTGGGGATGAAAGTAATAATTTTAAAGTAGAAAATTATTGTCAAAATTACAGAATGTAGTGCTTACATAATGTGGGAGAAAAAGCAGTAATGATATTCTCAATCATCAAGTTTCAATCACTAAATCAGAATAAATTATACACATTCCAGTTCAATATTTATTACATAGAATCTTAGAGTTGGAAGGAACCCCAAGGGTCATCTAGTCCAACCCCCTGCAATGCAGGAATCTCAGCTAAAGCATCCATAACAGATGGGCATCCAACCTCTGTTTAAAAACCTCCAAGGAAGGAGAGTCCACAGCCTCTAGCGGGAATCTGTTCCGCTGCTGAACAGCTCTTACTTTTCCAAAAGTTCATTCAGAATCTCCTTTCTTGCAACTTGAAGCCTTTGGTTTGCGTCCTACCCTCCAGAGCAGGAGAAAACAAGCATGCTTCCTCCTCCATGTGACAGCCCTTGAGATATCTGAAAATGACTATCATATCTCAAGGGCTCCTCTTTTCCAGGCTAAACATACCCAGCTCCTGCAAGCACTCCTCATAAGTCTTAGTTTCCAGACTAAGATGATCTTGGTTGCCCTCCTCTACACTGTTCCAGCTTGTCAGCATCCTTCTTAAATTGTGGTGGCCAGAAATGGACACAGTATTCCAAGTGTGGTCTTACTAAGGCAGATCAGAGTGATACTATTACTTCCCTTGCTCTGGACACTATACTTCTGTTGATACAGCCTAAAATAGCATTAGCTTTTTTTTTTTTTGCTGCTGCATTACACTGTTGACTCATGTTAAGCTTGTGGTCCACCAAGACCTCTAGATCCTTTTCACATGTACTGCTAGTAAGCCAGGTGTTCCCCGTCCTATATTTGTGCATCTGGTTCTCCAATGTGTTGAGGTCATTTTGAATTCTGATTCTGTCTTCTGCAGCATTAGCTACCCCTCCCAGTTTGGTGTCATCTGCAAATTTGATAGGCATCCCCTCAATTCTTTCATCCAAGTCATTTAAAAGGACATTGAACAATAACAGGCCCAGGACAGAACCCTGAGGCACCCCACTTGTCACTTTTTTCCACAATGACGAGGAACCATTAATGAGAACTCTTTGGGTCAATCAACCAGCTACAAATCCACTTACAAGTTACCTCGTTCAACCCACATTTTACCAGCTTTCTCATGAGAATATCACGAGATTAAAAAAAGCCTTACTGAAATCAAGATACACTATGTCCACAGCATTTTCCTAATCCACCAAGTTTGTAATTTTACTTTATAAAGAACTAAATTATTCTATTTGTAGCACAGTCAAAATATTTTAAATTTACTTGTGGATTTGGTTGTGTTTTTTTTAAAGCTAGGCTTTTATTCAATGCAGTGTTAAGTAACCATCCAGTCAACACAAGGATTTCAACCTGTGCTTCTCCTCTCCTCTCTCTGCACACCCCAAGTCAATTCTAAACATGTCCACTCCAGTGTAAGTTCCACTGGCTTACTCCCAGGAACATGGCCAGCTGATTTCAGAATTTTGCCTTTAATTTTTGTTAATATCTTACTTGTTGTTTTTTTAAAAAAAGGAAAGCCAAACACACAGCTTCTGGCTCTCATAATCACATCACCAGCCACTGAATTAATTGCTTCCTGAACTTGTTTCCTCCTTAAACAATATTTAACCACAGTACTGAAAGAACCTATTTAAATGCACGATTTAACTTTGCAGTTTACTCATTGTTGTTGTTTTAAATGTAATTGTTATTAAGCCCATTCTAATTTAGAAGAATTGCACAAGTACTGTAATAAAATGTTTGCAGATGCATAATACTCCAAGGAACATGTATGCAGAGGTTCTCTGGAATTTCCTTCTCTCCTTCTGGACTGAATGTGTATAATCAGAGATAGGGAACTGTGGCGCACAGAAGTTGCTGGAGCACAACTTCCATAAAACCTCACCATTAGCCATGCTGGCTGGGGCTGATAGGAACTGGGGGCCAACAATTTTCGGAGGACTCGGGTTTCCCACCCCTCGTCTTTAGGCTATGATGTCAATTATATATTTCACACCCCTCCACAGCATAACAGGATTGCTTAGCCCAAGAAATATAGCACACACTTAAAAGAAAAACAACAACCATGCACATAAAGTATTAGAAAGTTAAATTAAAATACATTAACTTGGTTTTTTTATACTTAGGGAATTTAATACCATCCTAAATTGAAGATTCTGCCAGTATCTTTTGATTGATACATTTATTTTCTTTTTAAGCAAAATGGAACACACAGCAAGCTCTATTTGCTAAAAACTGTGCAAAGTTCTGAAAGAGCTGGAGGCGCTATACTTTAAATATATATGTATTTGGCTGGGATCTAGAGATTATTTTAAGCTGACCAATGCCTTGCAGGTGCCCAGTGTGATTTATTACTTTTTAATCTTTGAATAGCTAACACTCCATGCCATTTGACAAACTATTTTTGAAACCCCTTTCAGGTTCCAAAACAGTTTGCCAGAAAGCAAGGAGGATTGCTAGTAAAGAACAAATCCAAAGCTCATCTGGGTGTGTAAAACAAGTTGAACTATTCAATGGATTCAAGACTTTTAAGATAAAAAGTTATTACAGTAAGACGTATGCTGATTCAGAACTTCATTTTCTGGTCAATTGATAGTGCAATATACAAAATATTTCTCTCCTGCAGTCAACTACCAACTTTGTTAGTATCACACACTGCAGTTATTATTCTTTGCAATCATTTGACAGCCAAAGACAAAACATTTGGCAAAAGTATTCAAGATACATTAAAAGCCTGATACAATGTTACCTAAAGCCATTAGTAATCTTACCCATTTCAGAATAGCCAATTACTACATTATTATTGCTAATGTCCATTTGCTGATTCTTGTGTTTGGTGTGTATTGATGTGCTTGTAATTGTTTTGTTCATTCATGATTTTTTTACCCACCCTGAGCAGGCAAATGGAGAGGCAGGATTAGAACCATAATAAACCAATACAGATGTACATATAATTTCACTTAACCTCCCAATATTTTTTATCAATATTCTGCTGCTCTGCTTTATATCTATTTGATTTAGCTTGGTGCATTGGTTGGATATCAATGTGCACACACACACACACACATTTACATAAAGCCATAGTTATAATTTAAGAGAATTAAAAGGATTTCAAACAACATTAAGGCAGCTATACAATTGCATTGTACATTTACTTTAGCCATTGTTTTCTAAATTGAAATTATGACAACTACTACCTTATATCCTGGTCCTAACTGATGTATTGCAAATATCTGTGCTGGGTTGAGAGCTTCGGTGAATACATAGACTGCTCCAAGTTGACCACAAAACACTCTATTTGCATCAGCAGTTTCAGATGATCCCAGAAAACATTTATCATAGCTCTGTATTAAAAATGTAAATATTTAGAAAAAATGAACAATAAAATGCGGTTTAAGACAGGCAAAGCCAAAATGATACAATGTTTTAAGAATCAGTCATGTAAAAGCTTTTCATTTCCCCACATAAATGCACTGTATTATTTTTTCAACAAACAATGAATCCATCCTCACAGCATATTGATAACATATTCCATACTCCAGATAACCTCATTCAGCATTTCCATGAGCATGGGGCATAAGATCAAAGAGCCCCACATTAGAGGCTCTATGGGGCAAAACTTCATTTTGCAAGCACCACTTTATGGAGATGACCATCCAAGTAGGAGCAAAAGCACTGCAAACAGTGCATCCAATTTGAATCCTCTGCTTAGAATATCACGTTCAATGGTATAAAAAGCTACCAAGAGATCAAGAACAACACAATCCCACTATGCCTCTCCAGACATCAGTCATCATACATGGAAATCAAAGTGGTATGACATGTCAATACTGGGTGTGACCCCTCACTGAAATGGATCTAGACAATTAGTCTTATTCCAGAGTGTCTGGAATTGGTCACTGCCCACCCATTTAAGTACTTTGCATAGAAAGGGGGCAATTTCAACCAGCCAATAGCTGTTCAAGTATTCTGAGTTCAAGAAGAGTTTCTTAAGGAGTGGCCTCACTGATACTTTTCAGACAGTCTGGGACCACTGTACCTCTCTCAGAAAAGTATTAATTACCTTCAGGGCTCAGCCAACAGTCCCGTCTCAGCTAGACATTATCAGCCATGAGCGGCAAAGGTCAATAATGCAAGTGCTCACCAACACCCATTCAAGCACCTTGTCCATGTCCTCTAGTTTTATCAACTGGAACTTGTCCATTAACACCTGACCTTACAGTGCTCTGAAAACCAGCATCACCTGTTACAATGGCATGAGTCTAAGATCCTGTGGATAATAAGCAACATTATCCTCAAAATGTCTTGCAAATAAATTATAGGAGGCTAGTGAGGGTTTCACCACCTTCTTAGGGCAAGAAAATAAAAGGACTCATAAGCTTGGCTGGACAAGACTCTAAGATTCCAATGGTGGCAGAGAGTAATTGTTCTTCACTGCCACAAAGTAAGTTCAGCAATGTGCACACATTTGTCGGGCATCTTCCTCCATTTGCATTTCAGCTATCTTCCAACTTGTTTTGTTGCATCTCGGTATATGCCACATTAAGGCTTGGGCAAGGCACAGTCGAAGAAGGTGTTCAGAGGGCATTTGTGCCAACTTCCCAAGTCATTTTCATGTTTCACAGATTGATTATAGTTTTGACAAAGTATCCAGACTTGCTAGCTGGAAAAGTCTCCAGAGTTATCTGCAAACCAATTGGATCCATCAGCCTCTGATAGCAGTCTATTCTAACAGGTCTTTCACCTCTACAGAGGGGCATCTAAATCTCAGCAGCAGCTGCAGCCCCTACCCATGATTGTGGGAAAGGGGTATTTAATCCTTCTGTCCCTGCGACATTTTTCACCAAGGGAACAATCAAATATTTTCCTTTGCACTGTTGAAAAAAGATGCAGATCCTTGTACATTTACACAAGGGTGGCAAATAGCAATTAGGCTGCAAAAATGGTGCCAGACAAAGCATTTAATTTCCTCTCTCCAGTGTTGCTATTCTATTGAAATCTGAGCCTCCAAAAGGCTTTACTCAATTGAAGTAAGTTGTTTGAAGAATGAGAGAACCCTGGACGGAGGAACAATAATTGTCCCTTATTCCTCTCATAGCAGTTTCTGGAAAGAAATATATTTATGAATTGTATTGTGCATATATTCAGGTATAGTATAAAGGGAAGAAACTTACATCATTTGTGTTCACATGCCAAGCCATGTCACCATAGGATACAAGCTGACCATTAACATAACAGCGAATTTCACTGTTTCTCCAACGATTGTAGATGTGTACAATGCTAATCATGTACCACTAGAAAGAAATGGAAAACACACTATTAACATGAATCAACAATGTTGCAAGTTTTAAAATATCACACTTTTAATTCTAATACATTAGATTAGTGTTTTCTTAAAATAAAAAAAAGAGCATTGCAACTGTCCTGTAATAAACAAGTTTCCAGTTACACTGAAATCTTTAGCTATAGTTATAGTTATCACAGAAATTAAAAATTAAGAAATGACCTACAAATGACCTACAAACACAATCTAAACTGAGAATTCACAGATTTCAGGTTCTAGATTACACGTTTAGCTAGAGGTTCCCCATGAGAAAAGGCAAACAGAACTTGCAGTTCAGCAGTTCTAAAAATTGTTTTTTATATGAACCACCTGACTGCTAATTTATGATTATTACTACTAAATCACCTAAATTGGTCTGTTTAAAGAGAAACTTGAACCCTAGCTACAGTAACAATTGGCCTCAATTACCTATATATGAAAAACTTTCCTCATGTGTATGTATTTTTGCATTATAAACTTTATATATGCTCCTAACCACCGGTGATTTTCTTTTCCAATTTCCCAATACTTGGGAGTAAGGCATCCCCAATCTACTTAAATCAGTAGGACTCATAACAATATATATATATATAAATACTGGTTGTGCTTGGAGCCTTATAAACAACCCATAATTTACAATACGGCTATAAAGGTCAGTCAAATATTGTGGGGCCTGGCGATGCACATTCCATGTTCACAAAAACTCTTTAGCCCTTAGTTTATTTAAGAACATGTTTTGTAATCAATAAGTTATATTTTAAGTTAAGCATTGCCATACTGTTTTCTTCCATAAGAGGCAGTTCTATAAGAGGTACACTGAATGGTGGCTGAATTACTGGGTTTGTAAAGGGAAGCTAATTTGTTTGGAATTTAGATCTTTTTATTGGGGAAAAATAAATACTGCATTTCATTTAAACCTCATGATATGCTTTATATTCTATTTATTTTTGGCATTTTCAAGTAGATTAGAATATAATCCTAATAGCAATGGAACGCCGGTAATCCTGTTACATGTCACCTTTAAATACTTTTTACCTGCATTCTTTTGAAGACTGGAAATGTCACTGAACAGCAAATATAGGCATACAACAGAAACCCAGACCACTACTATGCATTCAAGTTGGAAGGAAGGAATACTAGTATCTATATTTTCCTATTTGTAGAACAGCTAGAATTAAGGTTAAATGTCTTCCCAGCTGTGCTGAAGGTCAAGGTGAAAAACACCTTGAAATGAAGGCCTTCCAGAAATTAAAGCAGCACCAGCATTTGTTGAAGGACGTTATGGCAAGTCCTTATGCTTGCAAACAATGGTAACCAGGTAACCTGACTATCAATTCACACTACATTTGTGATTGTAGCAAGCTCTCTTAAACCGAATGAGATAGGATTTACAGACTTTGCTTTTTTATTTTATTAATAATAGTCTGTTCCAATCCATTTTCTTTTTACATTGAAAGCAGAGGAAACTCTTATAAAAAGGACCAAAATAAATGCATAGAAATTTTATTATGTGGAATGTCTGTTTTGACAACCTGTTACATACATTGTGCAACTGATTTGCTGAAGTGCTTCATTTCCAGATTAGTTCAAAATAAAATTAATAATTAGAACAAATTAGCTGTTCTTGAGATTACCTTTATGAGTTTAACCACATTTATATGAAATTAAACTGATTGCAGGGGTATCTGACTATTCCTTGCCATTCATTATATAAGCATTTTGTGCTTACCTTTCGTGGCTGAAAATCATACTTCACACAGTGTTGAAAACCTTTGCCTTTTGACTTCAATGATGTGACTATTAAGCAGTTGCCAACAAAATGAGCAGAATACCCAACGCCTTTGCTAGTGCGAAAACTGAAATAAGAGCATGTTTTTTTAAAAAAATGAGAAAATTACCTTGATCTAGCAAAACCACGACATGCTTAATTTAGATAAAAGGTTAAGAGTTATAACTGTCCATTCATGCATTATAATAAGTACGTACTCCACTCCACAGAAACACAGAAAAGTCTTTCAAATGGTCAATTGTTGCTTTAGTTATTTACAATAATGATCAAATCCTGGAATCTAGAATAATGGAAAATAGTTGACTGGCCTTCTGCCACTATCTGCACAATGCGCTATGACATCTTTTCAAATGCTTCGGGCATCTTCTAACTTAATAAACATTTTAAACACTTTGCTATGCTTGTCTTTGCACCAGCTCTGACATACATCACTGACATCCCCTTTTACAGATCAGGAAGTGAAGCTAAGTTTTAAGGACTTTTTTGCTACTATCTCATCAGTTCATGGCAGAGGAGGGATTTGAACGTGCATGACCTTGTTCCAACAATTTGATAATTCAGCAAAACAAGAAGTAGTCAGGTCCTTCACAAAAGAGGGTAGATTTGTTACTCTGTGTGTTCTGAATCCATTACATTTGCTTTGTTACAAATATTTTTTTTCAAGTCTGTGTGGACAAATTTGTTTAAAGCTTTTTCAATCTTACTTTGTTGTGTCTGTTACCATTACCATTCAGTTAAAATTCTAAACAGCTGTTCTATTGAACGGTGTTAATTCAGATTATCAAATTTAACATTGGCTATTATTTCTACCTTTCCATAATCAAAGGCACCAGAAGTAGAAAAGCAAGAGCTCATCTGCCTACTTTTCTTGTTTATAATCACTAAAAGATAATCCTCTTGCTTCTAAGTGGTGCTTTTTGTTGCTCTTGTCATTTACGTTAAACATTTAGCGCAGTATAATAAAGAAATATATACAAGAGAGCTTTACTAAACAGTTACCATGGGTGCTTTAGTTGAGATTCCTGGATTACATGAGGTTAAACTGGATGAGCTTTGGGATCCCTTCCAGTTCTAGAATTCTATGATTCTATGACCACAGGGTAATATCTGACAACATGTATTTGCCTTGACGGAATGGCTGTTACTTCCCACTAGCAGCACCCTATGCACCACCAAAATCTGTTCAGAGGAACTGACAGATCCTCTGACGATTTCCAAACATCTTCAAAACTTCACAGTCTTCATAAGCTTAAACTGTTAATCCGTAGCAAATTGCAAAAGAATTTCACTTTACTGCTTGTATACAGGCATCCCCTCACTTACTTGTGTTTGACCCATACGCAACCACGTATACGTGCAGTGCTGGGAAATAAATAGATTGGCCACTCCTACCTGTGGCTCAGATCCCCACTCCGTGCACTTTGGGGCACGTGTCGGTGCACACCTAGCTGCGGCACCAAACAATAGGTGAAAGCAGGCAGGCAGAGCCGCCGCCACCCATGTGCGCTCGCCCATGTGCTGTGCAAGTTGCACACGCCTGCCTGAGCCACCACCACCACTGCCAGGCCACTCAACCTCAGAGATAGGCAGGCAGGGGGAGGGGACCAGAGCGCATGGGATCAGGGGCACCCTAGAGAATGAGTGAATGAGTGACTGACTGCCCAACTAGCCATGCCAGCCCAAGCCAGTGGGAGACGCACAAATCCATCTCCAAACCAGGCAGGGCCAGAGCGTGGAGGAGAAAGGGGGTGGTGGTGGGAAAGTGTGAGTAGCTAAGCCAATAGGGGAGGCCGAGGACAACAAGAGCAGCTGGGTCAAAATGGAAAGGGGAGAAGGAAGGCAAAGAAAGTGAATTACTGCTGCTCAGAAGTCACTCAGGGCCACTACCTGGAAGCGAATGAAGGGAAGGCTAGGGGCAGCAGCCCCAAGTGGAGGAGCAGCAGTCCTGGTGATATACGTCTCTCTCCCCCATCTCCTCCCTGCACACCCTCACTATTAAAGTGGCATGCTCCCCAATTTATGTTATTTCAATCCCAGAACACAACCCCACGTAAGTGGTGGGACACCTGTATAAATTGGGAATCCATATTCCTACGTGCTTATTTAGGGTGTATAGAGTTAACTTGGAGTTCCAATGTATGCCCTAATGCTCATAAAGCATCTCTCTCTGGGGGCAGGAAACTTAAAAGATCTAAACTTCCTTGCAGGGAGAAGCACATGACTGAAAAGGGAGGTCTAAAAAAGACAGACAGAAGGCAAGTAGATAAATGCAGGAATCAGCATAATAAGGAAGAAGGGTTGTTTAGGGACTCTTGTTGTTGTTTATTGAATTTATATACCTATACGGTATTTAATCCAAGGAAAGTGAATGTTTTTTAATCTACCTTGCTTTGACAATTTTTCTCCAAACCCCAAAATACCAGTTTTCTATAACTGATTCCTCTCTTTTAAAACTCTGTGTTTCTTCATCTTAGTAAACTCATTGTTTAAACCTCCACAGCTGGAGACAGCAATGCTTCCAAACACCATTTGCTTATGGGAGTGCTCATGTGCTTAGATCCTGCTTGACAGATTCCCAGAGGCATCTGGTTGGCCGGTGTGAGAATAGGATGCTGAACTAACTGAGCCATTGGCCTGATCCTGCAGGGCAAATCCTTATGTTCCTATAGTCTCAGGTTCTAAACCCTCTAGCATTTAGAGCTTTAATTTGCTACCTAATGAGGCTTCAGAGACCCCTTGGAGGCTTTTTGATACGGGACTACCTATAAATAATCTGGTAGCACCAAGTACTTCAAAGAGGGAAGGGGAAGGTACAAGAAAGGGGTTAACTGTTGTGGCCAGGTCTCCTTCCCCAGGTGGCCAGGAACTAAAGGTGGCTGGGTCATAGTCATCACATGAAGCAATTAATGATAAAAGAATGCAACATTTTAAAAAATCACTAGGTTTATATCAGTTGCAGCTCCAACTAACCATTTAAATATCAAGTTCTGCCACCTCTGATCACATACAAATTGAGGTTTGGAGGAATATTCCTTCATGTTAGATTTTGCTCATTTGAATGGGAGCAGAAACATGTCCTCTGTTCAACTCAAAATATGCTGCAGAAAACTTGACATTCTGCTTTGATTTATTTCCAGACATTTGAACAATCTCACTCCAGGATATGCAGCAAAATCTCTAATTAAATCAATTGTCAACTTGTGAAGAATTCCTGCATGTCAAAATAAGCAGCACCAAAAATGAAGCAAAATGCACCAACCTTATCCCAAGGATTTCTTCATTTACAACATTTTCCATGTATAAAGCAACATGAAAATTATGTGTCCTTTATATTGGAAAGCTAGAGTAATGTTTGCAAATGTGTGCATGGGTTTATGCTCCCCCCACATTACACCCATGTAGGAAAAATGCCAAGTACTAACTAATCCAGATTTCAGGATTGAACTGTCTTTCCTTAAAATTGGTAAATCCCCTCAGCATCAATAGTGCTCTCAAGGACCAGCCTGACACTATGCTCCACTTCAGGACACTATGCTTCCCTGCCCTTTTTTGCCTCGCTATTAGTGTGAGTTCTGTCACAAAACTGTCACACTCACTATCTGTAGAATTTTGAGAATGGTTAGCGATTCTGTCACTCTTTAGATCAAGGTGTGTAAGTACTGTAGGATTTGCTGCCTACTTAAATAGTATTTTTGCTATCTGAAGCAGCATTTATATAGTCTATTACTTACATTTCATGTAATAAACCAATTTTTAAAATTGCTTTTGTGTCAAAACTTATTGTGGGCATCAGGTAAACACATATTCATAACACAGGCACTTTGTTACTCTAGCAAAACATCCAAAACTTCTTGGTAGTGTGTGTATGAATTCACATAAGTGCTGGACACACAAGTGGGTTCAGCCACATACACTGTAACAGAGCCACCATCCTCCAAAAGTTCAAACTCAGTATATTGGGCTTCATCCGGTCCACCACTGCATTAAGGCACCAGTCCAGGAATTTCACAGCCACTCCTGATTCGAATGTTATGGAGAAATAGAACTGTCTTTCATCAGTATACCTATGGCACCATGCTGCAAAACTCCTAATGATCACTCCAAATGGCTTCATATAGATGTTAAATAACTCTTGGGACATAATGGTGCCCTGAGCAACCCCACGGAATAAGTGCCAGGAGCTCAAAGAATGCTCCTCCAATGTTACTGTGTGGACTTGAGTATGCAGACAGGAAAGGAAGCACTATAGTACAGCACTTCCAATACCCACCACACTCAGTCAATTATGAAGAATACTATGGTCAATGGTAAGAGTAGTAAGGTCACTGTATCAATTCCCCCTATCTATCTCCTGATACAAGTCATCCATCAGGGCAACCAATGCCAATCTGATCTTAAAACTAGGCCTAAACCTAGACTGAAGGGGATCCAGATAATCATTATCTATCAGGAACACCTGCAGTTGTTCTGCCACCACTCACTCTACAACCTCCCCCCCCCCCCCCAGCAGGATATTGGAAAATGTTTGGTAGTTATTTCATACCAATGGGTCCAGTGTGGGATTTTTAAGTAGCAGCCACACCACTGCCTCTTTAAGGGTGGCTGGTATCCCCCACATCACACAATAATGCATTCACAACACCCTGGACCTACTCAGCCACACCACTCCAGCTAGCTTAAATCAGTCAGGAAGGGAAGTAGTCCAGAGGGCATGTGGTTGGATCAAGTATCCTAGTATCCTATCCACATCATCAGACAGGATAGTTCGAATGAAATGATCTCATAACATTGGACCAAATGCAGCAATGGATGCCTCTTCTGGATTTGCTGTGATAGCAGCATATAAGACACTAGGAAGTGCAACAACTTTGTCCTCAGAGTCTTGCAAGGCACTTGACTGAATCACAGTCAGTTTACTTTTTCGTAATCTAAGATTGTTATTTTATAAAATCTTGCAAAATGGGCCTTTAAAAAGTTCAAGTGGAAATTCAGATGGACAAAATTTAAGTCTCATTAATCATTCAGGTTTATCTTTCAAGTACATGACGCTCTTAAAACCTATACTTCACCATACAAATAGATGTTAATGAACTGAATGCTAATTCAAGACAGAAATCTAGAAGCCATAAATGTATTTGGATATAGAATTTGATTCCTGCAGAGGTGAAAAGTATGAAGGGTATCACAGGCCTGGAACAGGAATGAAGTATCGAAATATCTACATTTTTCAACTTTTGATAACATGTTTATTTTCATTATGAATGCAACACGGGACAACATTTTATATTAGCTTAATGAAAATGCTGCAAGTTCAATGAAAATCATATAAAATTATGTGCAAACAAGGTCCAGCTCTTATTCCACCTATTGGCTATTACTGATCTAAGTAACAAATCACTTCAATAAATATTAAAAATGAACGCATTAAGATTTTCATTTCAAAAATAGGATCAGAATACATTGATTTTACTTACCAATAGAGATACGGTTTATCCTTATCTACATTAATATTGTTCAATGGATCCATGCGAAACCAAGTGTTAAGCGTAAACCCATTTTGATAAGGCCACTTGGCAATAGGAGGCAATGCAATTGCCTAAAAAAAAGTAAAACAACAACAACATGTATTGTGCTAGAATGCTAAATTACATTTTTAGGCAATAAAACTATTTCTAATCTCACTACAAGCAAATCTGCATATCCCACCATCACACACCTTAATAGTAGAATAATGAGTTAGAGGCAACAACAAGACTTTAAAATCAATTGGTCAACAACTTTAGTCAGGGCTTACTCTTTTTCACCTCTCTCTCTCTCTCTCTATATATATATATGCTAAGAACATCCCAAACAATGGCATGGCGTAATAGAGGAGTGGAGCCCACAGTAGTTCCTAAGGCAAACTATTTTACTGGGTAAAGTATATTAAAAGGAATCTTTATCCCAAGTGTTATAGTACAGAAAAATAGTACTATTATATGTAGAATATTTACCAAATATATTTCCTCAAAGACTGCAAAATACATTTGTCCAATAAATAAGGAATTCGTTTTTTATTTCTTATGAATTTTAAACTTTTAATTTTCATTTAGGAAGGATAGATATTGTTTAAAACTTACTGCAGCACTGCAGCCTGGGAAGTTGAAAAACGTGTCAGGACCATGTCTCTGTGGCATCTGATTAAGGACTGACAAGAGCTTGACTGCATGTCTAGGCTGTCAAAAACAACACAATTGTGGTACTGTAAAATACAACCACCTGATAAAGATTATCTTTTCAATGCATTAGCTATTTGCAAGTTTCCTAACAAAGCTAGAAAATAATTCTGCAATCAGTTAGCAAAAACAATATTTAAAACAGAGACAAACTTTTAATTTCACACAAATCTATGAACAAATAAAATAAATCATACATATCATTGAACCAGATGCAGCTTACCCATATTCCATTTTCACCACGAAGCATGCTGAACAAAAGTTTCAACTCCTTGACAGTGATGCTGTAGCTGGCAAGTACCCCCAACATGTCTACGAGAAGATCTTCAAAGAAAAATAAAAGTACACTAGAATTTGGTCCAATGTTGTTCAAGCTGGATTTTACAATTAAAATTTCTGACTGCTAGCTTCCCCAACTCTTAATACTGCCTCCGGCTATAAAACTCATACTACCATTACATGCTATTAATAAAATGATCCTGCTTTTAAATGACTAAAAGCAACAACAATACATTTGTTAGAATGTTCTCTTATCTGGTTTCTATTTTAATATGTTGTTCACCATTTGGGGGCACCTCAGGTCAAAAAGCTATTTGTTTATAAAACTTTATTCCTATTACCCCCTAAGAAACAGAACATACAGTGGAACCTCGGGTTGCGAACGTGATCTGTGTGGGAAGCACATTCGCAACCTGCAGCGTTTGCAACCCACAGTGCCACATCTGTGCATGCGCGGGTCGCGATTCAGCACTTCTGCGCATGGGTGAGTGCTGAAACCCGGAAGTAACCCGTTTCAGTACTTCCGGGTTCGGCACAGTGCGCAACCCAAAAACACGTAACCTGAAGCGTCTGTAACCCAAGGTACCACTGTATATCAATATTATTTATCCTTCCTTTCCTGTGACTACTAATATAGACCCTCCAATACAGATCCTCCAACTCTATATTTCAAGGGATGTGGGTTGCGCTGTGGTCTAAACCACTGAGCCTCTTGGGCTTGCCAATCAGAAGGTCAACTGTTCGAATCCCTGCAACGGGGTGAGCTCCCATTGCTCTGTCCCAGCTCCTGCCAACCTAGCAGTTCAAAAGCATGCCAGTGCAAGTACATAAATAGGTACCGCTGCAGCAGGAAAGTAAACGGCGTTTCCATGCACTCTGGTTTCCGTCACAGCGCCAGAAGCCGTTTAGTCATGCTGGCCACATCACCCAGGGTTTGTAGGGAACACAGGACATCATACCACAATTTAGTTTACTTCACATAATTGTGTGGGAAAGGGAAAATTCAACATGCAGTTGCTGTTTTTTATTAGCCACAAAAGATACTACAGTGGTACCTCGGTTTACGAACTTAATCCGTTCCAGAAGCCCATTCTTAAACCAAAGCTGTGCTTAAACCGAGGTGCGCTTTCCCTAATGAGGCTTCCCGCTGCTGGTGCCCTGTCACCGTTCAGCTTCCAATCGTAGACCGAGGTAAAGTTTGCTAACAGGAACACTACTTCTGGTTTTGCGGAGTTCATATACCGAATAAACAGGGCTGTTCTTAAACCAAGGTACCACCGTACTGGCCATTCAACTGCACATTGCAGGAACAAACCTTGGTTACTGCTCATGGTTTGTTTGCAGACATAAGAACTATCCAAGGTTCAGATGACATGACAAGTCAGACTCCATCTTATTGTGTCCCCAGTGTGGTAGCAGCACAGGGGGGGGGGGATAGAAATAGGCACAGGAACTTGAGAGCAGTGTACCCCAACATTACAGTGTGTTTTAAACTGTGGTTTAATGTGATTTGTAAACCAGGTCACTTTTTCATTGCCTCCATTAACTAGAGGAAGTGCAGCTAGAGAAATAATGGTTTATTGGGATTTTGTTATATTAATTAGTGACAGACACAAGTTCCAATTCAATATCCCAGCCCCCGGCCCCAGTCAAATCTGCATTACTTCAATTAAGAAATATGAATTCTTCACTAATTTCCTGGTAAAAGGTACAAAAAGCTACAATTGAGTTGAGTAGGGTGCCACTTTCATGGTAGTTTGCTCACTGACTAACTAGGGTAATATGTGCCTTTGTTACAAAATTACTATACCTCCCCCCACAAATTCAGATGATAGCTGAGATTAAGCACTACATCCACAGTGTTCAGAAATATTTCGATTCTACTCATCAATTTGGTGGTTAATACCTGCGATCATATCATCCACAGTACTCATCTTCAGTAGCACTTGCTCAATTAAACCAACTTCTGTGCTGGTCTGTAAATTGCGGACACTTTTACGGAGGATGGCGGTGAACATACTCCAGATTTCTGCTTGACATGTTACATCACAGTGTTCTAAAAGTTCTGACATGCATGTTATACTTTCTGCATCTTGGATTATAAAGTTCATCTCTAGATCGAATTCTCCACCAACCAGCTGAAAACAAACACACAGAAAAAGAGAAAATGTTTATTTACTTACTAAGCAGTTTTCAAGAAGATTCAGGCACACTACCAAAATCACTCTTAATGCTTACTAAACACTTTGTGACCTATACAAATTGGTCTACTTTGCTAGGGCTATCTGTGTTTCCTTTTTCTGCTGGCATTCTGAAAAGGCAAGCAGAGAAGCAGACAGAACATGACGACAGTTTTCACTTTGTTGTGTTAATCTTCTTCTTTGGCGATCACTCGTAGCCAAGTAAGATTGTCTTCCATAAACACTTAGTATTTTGATGAGAATCAGACATACTTAGGGCCATCCCTATCAGGAAACTGAACTGTGGCAGCTCTGTCAGATGGCAGATTTTTTAATGCTATTAAATGGCAAAAAACTGTCATTCATATCCAGTATTTCCATTTCTTTTACAGAAGGAGTTTCCTCCATCACAGGAAAGGTTCATTCAATGGAGGAAAGACTCCTTCTCCTGAAGGAAGAGAATTATTGCATCCAACAGTATTGGTTAATGCATCACTTGGATCATCCTTGGGCAAGCCCCTCACAGTAATTGGAAACATTCAAAGAAGCATTCTAAAATACAATGTGAATAACAGTAAAGAATTTTGGTCAATGGAAGTCAACAAACATACAATTTTACACAGTCATTAATCCAGAAATATGCAAACCAAACTTAAGGAAATAAGTGGCATATCAGGCACCATCTAGCAAAACATTATATTGGTGTTAAAAAAAAATTAATGCCACACATAAATTTTCCAGAATTATAGAAAAAATAGTCCAAGACACTCATAAAATCTACCACACCAAACAAAATAATTCAGTTTTACTAAGCATTAAATCTGTCATATCAGAAAAAGGGAATCGTTTCCTTATATATGTCACTCTAATAAAGCTATTATAAACAGTGAGGGAGGGGAGACAACAAAATTATCTGTAAACATTGAGCTTAGATAACTGCAGTAATTCAAATATCTATTAGCAGACAATAAATTATAAGCATCAGCAGTTTCTATAGCAGCTCAAACACAATAAAAAAAATTGTTCTTCTCTATCCAGTGTAATAAATTCATCTTCTGCTTTAAATCTTAGAATTTTATTTTTATTGTTGATGAAACATGAAGTGTCTAATTTTTGGTAACTATTAAGTCTTCTGAATCAGTAACCTGTGCTTGAATAATGTCATATAATTTTGTTCAACAGTTCTTTAATTAGAGAATATAATGACCAAACAATTTCTAGTTTGAAATCAGTCCCAACTTGATCTATGGAAACTCCAACTTGCTTTACATCATAAGTAAAAAATAATTACTAAGAACAATTAATTATTCTGCAACTTGTTAGTCCTTCAGGATGGCTCACACATATGTATTCATAAATACAAACCCTGACAATCTCTTAGATAGGTATACATGCCTATAGTTGAAAGGGTAAACCCATTGAAATTCATGGACCTAAGTTGGTCATGTTCGTTAATATCCATGATTCTACTCTGAGTAGGACTAGCATTGGATACAACCCAGAGACCCCAATCTTGCAAGTGGACATATACCCCAACCTCCATGAAATGCTATATACTAAATTTATGTAAAGCCTGTGGGAATGTTTAGGAGTCAACCTGCAGAGCTAGATTTTCCCAAGCCAACAGCTTTAGGGTTCAAAATTCATGGGAAAACACACAATAACACAAACACGTAGAGCAGAGTTTTCCAAACTGCGTGTCGTGACACATTAATGTGTCAGCTGAAGTATGTAGGTGTGTCTTGTGAACGCTCCCCGCACTCCTCCCAGGGCTGGAAAGGTTAAACTGAAGGTTTAACCTTCAGTTTCCTAGTAAAACTGAATTACTGTGTTGTGAAATGATGCATGTCTAAAAAGTGTGTCACCAACATGAAAAACTTGGAAAGCTCTGATGTAGAGAGTTCAGGCAAGGAACCAATAAGAAAAAGTGTGCTGTTCAAAAGAACAAGGGTTCATTGAAACTGCATTCTCATGGAAAAATAAATCTGCAAAATATAGTTTTCATTAACATACCCAATGGTTGTATCAAATAAATTTCAAAAGTATGTCTAATAATGTATACAACATATTTTGATAGGGTAAATCTCTGACCGACACAATGCTGACATAAAAACAAACCCATGTGTACATATAATGTAGAAGTAGCCCATTTTAGTTCATTAAAGACTATTTTCAACTGTATAACACAAATTCAAAAATATTTTTTTTACTGCTTTAGATTGGTAATCCATCAAACCCAGCATTCTACGTTTAACAGACAGAACAATGTCAGAAAGCATAATCAATTTACAAATTGTTTATTTCTCAGCAGGTATTAAACTCCTTTAGAGGTGTCCTTCAAAACTGCTCTGGGATAAATGAATTGTGGATTCTGAGTTGAGAAATTTACATCTGAGGTAATTCATGGCACAATCTCAGTAAGTGGTTGATTCTTGGAGAAAGCTTCCTGCTCCGAAATAAAGGCATCACACCATGTTACTGACCTTTAAAAGAATCAAAACTTTAAGTGAAAGGCATCACTTGCTAAAATTGGTTTGACTTCTCATTGCATGTATGCTCTGCTCTTAAGCAGAATTAACTCCATCTTATTTTATTATTTACAGGACAATTCAAACATCTGGTGTGTACAGGGTGCTGGGGGAGTGGTAATACCTCTGGCGGAGGACAAGTCATCCTGGGGTAGTTTGTACACCTTTGGTACCCCCACCCTGCACTCAACTCTCTGTGGCTCCAAGAAGTGGTCAGCATGTGACGGCAACCACATCCCAGGAACAACTTCAACTGCCCAGCTAAACCAAGTGAGGGTAGCCAATGAGTCTCAAATCCTCAGCCAATGAGTCTCAAATCCTTTGCAGGCACTTCCCTGCATGCAAAGACAGACTCCAGCAGATTTAGGCGATGAGACGAGTAGTGAGTCCAACAGTCAAGAAGGCGGTTTCTCACCCTGCTGTATAGGGAAGTGAGGGGCAGATGGGGCTCGTCTACCTGCGAAAGGAGCCCATCTAGGAAAGGAAAACTCTGGTCCTAAACCTCTGCTGCCTTGTGGGATATCTTTGGGAGAAGAAAAGGCTAATGAGTATACCCTACACCAGGCATAGCCAAACTTGGCCCTCCAGTTGTTTTGGGACTACAACTGCCACCATCCCTAGCTAACAGGACCAGTGGTCAGGCATGATGGGAATTGTAGTCCCCAAACAGCTGGAGGGCCAAGTTTGGCCATGCCTGCCCTACACAAATCTAGAGTGGAATTGCTAAGACGGTTCTATGACACCTTGTACACCTCCTTCTGAAAACTCCTGCAGCCAAGCTGCTGCCAAACGTATTGCTTTTCTTTTCTTTTTTTGGACCACATCGGTAAGGCCAAGAGGGGGGTCATGCCATAGGGGCAGCCCAGAACCTCCATACACTGCCCAGGCTTGCCCTCCAGGTAGGTCACTTCAGTGCTGCAAATGTTGTAGTCTGACTTCACCCCAGTGGGCACACTTCACTGTCTCTCAAGACAGACAGATGCCAAATATTTACTAAAATATGGTTTGTGTTAGTATATAAAAGCTCTCAAATTTGTTCACTATCTGTAACTAGGATTGTCATCAGAAGCTTAAATATTACACATATGAAGCCCAAACTAAAGGATCTCTAGCTCCCTCATAAGCAGTCATGTTTCAATATTCAACAACAGTTTCTAATAGCCTTCTCTTTCTTAAACTATAGAAAAACAAAATGTATTTTTCATATTACCCAGACAATTTATTTTTTGCACCACATATTTGATATACTGAAACCACTGAACATGGAACATGGAACATGGAAATTTGACAGACCTTCATAATTTAGCAAGACCATTTCATGTTAAATGCCAGAATGTACAAGAGTAATAATTAGTGCTAACAATTTAAGATCTTTTTTTAATTAGCTGCCTGCCTTTAACTTATTTGACTTAGTCATGATCTCAGTCTGACTTTACCTCATAGGGGTGTTGTGAGGGTACTACTGAAGCTGTTTTAAACCATGGGTTATATGAGTTCTAAACTGAATCCCAAACAGTAACCTGGCCACTGCATTTTGGACCAGATGACGCATCAAGGGCACCCCCATTTCGAGCAGGTTTCAACAGTCTAATATAGAGGTTGCCAGAGCATGCAGTACTGACCACCATGGCTGCCTCAGCCTCCAGTGATAATCGTGGATCTATGAGCACGCCCAACTATGAAACTGTTCCTTCTAGAGAAGATCAACCCATTCAAAGGAGGTAATCTCTCTGGCTCCCAGAGTGGAGAATCCAGAACACATAATATTTATAGGTTTCATATCTGCAGCTTGAGCTTACTGGAGAAAGGGGATGATTGATAAAGGTAAGTACTGGATAGAGAAGAGGCAGTGTGGAAATAAACAGAGCAGTCAGGCTAATTGGACCTCAGCATGATTTGGAAAATACTTCTCTTTTTACCAGTCCACGGCTTTCTACAAAATGCATAACTCAAATGAACACCCAGCATAGTAAACTTCTCTCTTCTAGCCAGAAACGTATCAGCTTTGCCTTTTGGGATACTTTGCTAGAACGGGACTGAAAAATGCCAAGCTTTGAAGGCTCTGGTCATTCTTTGAAAGTAAGGCCCATAAGGTCATGCTGGGAGACAGCTACCCTAACCCACCACATTTAGCCTATGAAATTCCACTATTTTCCTTCTTGTTTTGAATCCCATCAACATCTACATAAAGCCATTGGAGGTGATTTGGGCTGAATAGTCACATGAATGCTAAAGATAGTGCTGTCTCCACTTTCTCATTTTTATTTGCTCCTAGGGAGACTACATATGCTCACAAGCAGTATTTGTAGGCCGTGATGGACTAGATGGGAGTGAACAAACTGAATCCAGTTTAATCTACCAGGCAGCAAAGATATGATTCTTATCAGAGGGAAGGTCAGTTTTGAATGTGATTATGTAGTTAGTTATCTTTGCAGTTCCTGAGAAGTGTTTGCTGAGCTGTACTGTATTGTGTTGTTTTTGTTCAACTGTGTTTTAATTGTTTAATGGGTTGTTAGCTGCACAAGGGTCACATAACATCATTTATATAGCAGGGAACAGATCTGCCACGTCTCAGGCAACTCACTTTTTGAACTGCAAGAATACAAGAGCATATGTGACAACATAGGGGCATAAAACTTGTGAAAAGGGCCTAACACAAAGGGAAGACTTTGCACAATTTTAACCAAGGAAAGGTTGAATGAAGAAAAGGCAACAGCACAATCCCATATAAAGTCACGTGTGTGTTATATGCAGGTCTACCTCTCAGAAATGTCCGCTAGATCAGAACACAGAAGCTATGCAGCAAACAGGAGCCAACCCTGTATCTCTGAAGCACCGTCACCAGCTGCTGCTTGAAACATAACTTAAGTGCTTACTAATAAAAACTTAGTGCTTACCAATTAAAACTCTTCAAAATCCTATATAGCAGCCCATGCATCAAGGTCTTCATCAGAGACCCTAGTGCTGCTGCACTCCAACGTTAGATACCTACTACCTGGTCACAGGTGAAAGGGCCTTCGGAGTTGTGGCACACCATCACTTGGTGCCTCTTCTTATGCCACCACCATCTTAGACAATCGCTACTTAATTTTCTGGACCTTTATAAAATCTGTTTGGTTTTAGTCCTCTGCTGTTTTAACTATGTTGCTGGTGTTTGAAACATTGCTTAAACTCTTGATATTGATCACTTGTTCACTAACCTAGATGTCAGAGAATATAAATTTTTTTAAATAAAGTAGAATTTGGGTTTTAAAAAGAACCTATCACACAATTTCTTTAGTATAGTTGCCTTCTGGACAGATAAAGAATTAACTTTGGAGTCTGTACAGTCTAAGTAAATAAATGCTACCGGTACTTATGAACATTACTAAATTTCTGGCTATTAATATTTCAACTGTCTATAGAAGAACAGAAAATGCATTTTAAAAAATAAACTCTTAAAACAGACATAAGATGGATGATTTAATTTTTAAAGTTCAGTGCATATTATTTGACCTATAAACACCAAGCAGATTTAAGTCAGAACTCAAGAATACAAATCACTACGAATATGGAAGTCTTACTTATGGTATTGCATGCAGTACCTACACAGGGGAATTTCTGCTTTTGTAATGTTGGTATCAATTATCAAAATTACCACAGAATAGTGGATAAACATTACCCAGTGCACATCAAGCCTATTTTTGTAGCAGCACAGTTGAACAGACAAAGCTTAAGACTTTTTTCCTCTGTAGTCCCTTGCAGAATAAGGCAAGCAAAAGTTCAATGTAAATGATATTCAACTATATAAATAGAAATATGGAAACATGAAAACCTGTCTGGGTTTACTCTTTTGTTTAAACAAATAATGTTTGAAATCCCTCGGCATGCTGATGCAACTCTCCTGAGATGTCTGAGATCAGATGATATTAAGGAACTAACAGGAACTATTACTACAAGTAATAGGAGGATTTTAGGATTGCGTATTATATGTAATATGAAAGTCAAATCCAGTTATCAATAAACCAGTAATTATACATTTACACAAATTCATTTATGTTAGCTTTCTAGTCTAAAGGCATCCTTTGCTGCACTGGAGTAAAAGTGTAAAGTTCGTACATTTAGAATTTCAAACATCTGGCATGTTTCTGAAATAAAAAGAAAAATGGAATAGAAAAATTCCAAACAGTAATTATTTCATTAAGATGCAATATCTATTATAAGAGAATGGAGGGCCCAATACGCAGCTAGAGTTGGGAAGGATTCTTGCTTGCTCTACATTTTGGAGCAAATCTTCTCATTTTGCTCCTCTAGAACCATACATAGCAGACTGATTTGCAGATTAAGCATAATCAGTGGACTGAAGTGACCATGTGTCTGCACTGTACAAGGACATGATACGGAAAAGAAAATATAAGATGGGTAGCCATCTTTTTTCCGTATAATTCTCAAGAAAGGGACTGAATGTTATGACATGCATTCAATTCCTGGAAGCATTTTAAAAGGTAAAATGTCTTTTTTCCCTCATGGCAGGTGAGGTAACCGCTCAAAGCAGCTTACAACATTTTAAAAGTAGAAGGAAGAAACTACCCTCATACATACTTTGTTTTTAAGGCAGATTGTGAATTATTTTTATTTCATAATTTATTTCATAAAATTTCTATACCACAATGGTAAAAGAACCTCAAAGTAGTTTTCTGTCCAAAACCAATTTGTTTGATGGAACAAAACCAGCTTGGGGCAGATAAATGATCTCTCTATCTCTGTGTGCAGCTGATCAAGTTTTAATGAAACCACCAATCCATGACAAATTTTCAAACAGAAACTTAGCAATCTTTCATGACAATGAACTCCACATTAGCCACCATTTCTTCATTTTGTGCAGCTATGGGCCTTCCACTTTTTGGATCATAGAATCATAGAATCATAGAACTGTAGAGTTGGAAGGGACCCTGAGGATCATCTAGTCCAACCCCCTGCAATGCAGGAATATGCAGTTGGTCCATACAGGGATCAAACCTGCAACCTTGGCATTATCAGCACCATGGTCTAACCAACTGATCTATCCAGGCTCATCAGACCTGCCCCCTCCATCCTCACACAATATCGGGTTGTGGAGGTGGACTGCCTCCACTGTACAAAAGCAGTGCAGGATTTCTTGTTCCAGAAAGGAAGTAAAGACCACACATTTTTCAGCATAGGAACATAAAGAGAGGCCATCTAGTACAGCCTCCTGTTCTCCCAGGGCCAACCATGTGCCCATTGTGGATTAGGACCCGAGTGCAAGAGCCCTGCCACTGGTTTGCCATTCAGGGGTAGACATGGATCATATCCATGGCTATCTCTGTACCTTGTATAATGTTCAGCTGCCCAATTTTCAATTGTGGGGAATGACAGAGACTATCCATGATAAACATTCCAGCTAAGGACAAACATCCATTGTCAATATCTATTTACACCTTCTTTTATAAAAATATAAAGGTGTATTCAATCACTGCCCCTCAGCTGATGGAACACTTTTTGATCCAATGGAGCCTTCCATCAATGAACAGATTCCTCTTTTTCCTACAGACCTTCATGCTGTTCTAAAGTGTTTGCCAATGCTTTGGATAAGATGGGGAGGGGGCGGAAGGGTGGAAGAAGAATCACAAATCACCCTAATATCATCATTATTGACTTTCATCAAGAATTAAAAACATTCCTGTTTACTCCAGCATTTAGTGTCTGAAAGATAATGTTCTTGGAAACTGCAAAATCATTGTCTGAGATAATGATATTGTTTTGAGGGGGTGCAATCTTTATGTTGTGTTTGTCATCCCGGGCTTCTTTGGGAAGGGTGGGATATTAACTGAATTACAAATAAATAAATGAATTTCATACAACCCATCATATTTTATTATCCTCTTCCCTCTGTTGAATTCAGATTAATGGCTGAAAGTAGTATTTCTTACATTGGGTTCATGAGTAACAGATTAACAAAAGTTAGTTTAGAAAGTTGAATTATGAAGAGCTGAGATTCAAGTTTTTAACCCTGCTGTTCATTAAAACAGTGGTTTCCCCAACTACCATAGTCTCCAGATTAACTAACTCACCATAAGTGGTTCAGTTTAAAATGATCAGTCACCCTGTGGTTTCTTTGGCTGCTCTTCACTGTAACCTTAGCCATAAAGGTACTAATTTCCAGGGGTCTGAATACTGGAAATAATTTGGTCTGCAAAGTGCAGCTAGAAATGTTTGCAGTATAAGAGCTGTGAATAATCAAGTGACAAGGCAAATTACCATAGAAGAAAAGCATAAGGTTACTAGAAATCATGCACTGGGAGTGTACATTTCCGTCAAACCAGCAGTCCTAAAGCCTTGGTGGTGGTGAGCCAGAAAGAAAGTAGGGTTCCTTCTCCACATCTCCTTTAGAACTGGCTGACTGGAGTGAGGTATTTATATTTAGTCTTGCTTTTAGAGTCAAACCTTCACAACCAGGCTACCAACAGTGCTACAATGTTAAACAGTATGTCACAATATATAGGGAGAACTGACTAACTGACCAAAGTGCCCAACTGGGGAGACCCAGGTTCACATTCCTAAGCCACTGTGAGAACACAGCGGTGACAAGAAAACTATGTAATGCCACCCCAAGCTCTTTGGAAGACGGGAGAAGACATAAATATAATGATTTTAATAATCTATTATTTTAATGTTTTTAGTTTTATTGAAAGATTACCTTTTTGTTTGAGTTGTGTCCAATGGTGTTGCTCAGCAGATGGCAAGGCTTCTGACAGCAAAAGAAGGGAAACCATTTCCATGATTCTCACCCACTCTGCATCCACCCACTAGAGCAGCCTTTCTCAACCTGTGGGTCTCCAGATGTTGTTGAACTACAACTCCCATCACCCCAAGCGAGCAAGGCCAGAGCTCAGGGATGATGGGAGTTGTAGTCCAACAACATCTGGGGACCCACAGGTTGAGAACTTCTGCACCAGAGAGTTGGAGCAGATTTAGGGGCACAGGGAAAATGCTGGAAGCATACTGCCTATATTCCGCAATAGTAAAATCCTTTGTCTGTACATTTCCAATATCACTTATTTAAAAACTAAGGCTGCAGAATCCTATGCGCACTTATTTGGAAAAGTCCTCTTGAACAAAGTGAGCCATATTATATGTATATGGACACCCACAATAATGCATACATCACTGCAGGCATGTGCAGAGCATGTCTAAGGCTCGGAACAAGAGTCTTGTTAGAATGAAGCTATAAACTCAAACTGTTTATAACTGTCATAAACTCAAACCAGCTGGTCCCTGGCAGGGCTCCCCAGCCAGCTTAGCCCTATGAGGCCTGGGGCAAGTGCACCTAGCTGCCCCCACCCTGTCGTGGCCTGCATGACTGTCACTGAAACTGCTATAAGTCCTTTAAAGAAATCTACACTCATCATATAACCACATATAGACAGTTACATGTTTACATTCAATTCATGTTTTATTTTAAATCAGATTTTTAAAAGGAAACACACAATTGTTTTTTTTAAACGATAAAAATCTGTTTAATTTTTTTATATCAATTTTATATCAATACCTTCCTTGGAACTCACGTCAAACTGAAGAAATATAATAGAAATCTAACATGCTTAATACTTAATACTACTCTTATTTCTGATTAAATCAGGAAATCTTGATACAAATGCACATCAACTTCTGCTGCTCAGGTAACTTTAGCTATGGTTTACAAGAGAGTCTGAAAAGCACCAGAGGCTGCTAATCAGATGTAGTCCTTACTAAATAGTATTAACATGACATTATCACATGGATTTCTTCTGTTTTAACATTAAGTTAATGCATGCTTAGGAATGTGGTCTCAAAAACTTTCATATGTAACAAACTGAAGCTCATGAACAGAAGCTGTTTTGTCAGTTCACTGTATTATGAATCCTAAATGCTTCAAAAATACACTAACCATATTAAAGACCAAATGCATGTTTCCAAACCTCAAAAATAAAATGAAAATACTAATATAATATATAATATAAACAAAATACTTCAAGTCTTTAAACATCACAATCAGGATTTTATGTGGCTAGACTATCTCTGATCCTACTTATGTGCTTAAATCACATGATCAAGCTCAGAATGCAAAGGTTAACAATAATACCTTGTGTTGCTTAAGTTTTTGTTCACTGTGGACTGACAAAGTTGATAGCCCAAATCTAATCTAGACTGACTAAATACACTCCACAATTGCAACACGAATTCAGCAACTACTTTAAACAATATGCAGTCCACACTTCATTAAAGAGAATAAAGGAAGATTCCTACATCAGCTAAAAACTAGAGGAGGAGTTTATATAGACAATATAATTACCCAAATGGGAATTTAACAAGGACACCCATGCAACCATTAATGATGCTCAAAATATCCTGAGGTTTAATTAGCACAATCGCTTTAAAAAAGTAAAAAAGAGAATACATATTACACATATGTAATAGAAGTCATAAATTACCACCAAAATTTGGAAAACTAGAGAATTGAATTATTCTTCATTTAATATAAACTAGAGGTAATTTTTTTCAATATTCTGCCATTTTGTTTTTGCTCTCATTTCACCAAGTTGCATGTACCGTACCGTAATATGTAAATAAAGTCTCTCAACAAAGTAAAAAAATAAAATTAAAACTACATCATAGTACTCATTAGTTTTGAATATTTATAGTTTAAAACAGTTTGGGGAATTGCCTCATATGCAGATTTGAAAATAGCACCACAAAACTAATATAGTTAAAAATATTTATAATTTTAACTTTTAGTATAAATGTACTAACTTATCAGTCACCTCAGTAAAGGAATACAATGGCATGCCTCTCATGTATCACTGACTAAATTACAGCCTCTTAGTGCAGACACAAGCAGGAAGAAGCCAAAGTAAAGACCACTGCCCCATGCAGTCAATAATAGGGACTTTCACAGCTTTTGTTTTGCTTTCACAGAATCCTGATTTATAAATAAGTAAGAAACAGTGAGTGTAGTTTAAAACAATCTCTGGCCTGTTTCAAAACAAGTCCACCTCAAACCAGGAGTTATGAAGCTGACTAATTTATCTAACCAAAGTTTGTTATAAACCACCTCTGGTTTGTGCAGAGCAGGCTAGGATTCTCTGAAAGTGGCACTAAATGTCACAGACATCTTTCTTCTAGCTATGTGGGAGTAGCAGCGGAGGAAGAAAGCATGTGGAACAAATAATACTTGTGTATCCAAGTGCCTCTCGAAGCTACGAACATGAGTTTGACCAAGCAGCGGGAGGCAGTGGACGACAGAGTGCCTGGCGTGCTCTGGTCCATGGGGTCACGAAGAGTTGGACACGACTAAACAACAACAAATCCAAGTGCCTGTGGAGTAGGGAAGCAGGCAGTAAATAAGGACTAACACAAACTGGTGTTGGATTAAATTAGGTCACACAACTTTATTGATTACAAGGCAACAGGTTTAGCATAGGAATTTGGTATGTATCCACACAATCAACCAAACCACCTGATGGTAGATGAGCTGTCATTCAACAGTTGGGGTTGACCACTGTTGAAGTCCCCCATGGCACCAACTGCTTCCAGGAGACCTCACCCAGTCACTGGTAGAGGGCATCATGGGCCCATCAGCCCCCAACTGGGCTTCTGGGGAGAAAGCACTGCTCTCCAAGATCTCTTATGGGTATCCCTGCTTGAATAAAGCAGTGTGCCCTTACCCTGCTCTTCCATACTAAAGATTAATCTCAATATCTTAGATGTCATAGAAAAATTGTGACACTTGCTATGAGGTAGGCAAAACCCCACAATCATCCTCTTATGGGTGAAATTCATCCCCAGCCCTAATTCCAGAGACTGGCTGCTGCCCATAGCTATGCACTCGATTCCGGCATTCAAATAGTATGAAAACACAACAATATTGAATAAGCACTAGACTGACATAGGGAGGCTGGATGAGCCTGCCTTTTATGCTCCAGGGTGGACCAGACGTCGGGAGTCTTCACTCCAGTCCACCTCCAGAGCCCCAATGCCTGGGAGCCCCACGATGAAACTGGTTGGCTCCCAGCTCCCCAGGCAGTCTCTGTCGCCGCCGCACAAAATGCTCCAAGCTATACCAAAGGATCTTGAACCCAACTGCTTCTGCCCTGTCAGCCATGTCATGCTGCAAAAACCACCTCTGGTAAGCTGGGAACGGGGTATTATTCTAGCTCATGCAGGTAGAGCTAAACCATAATTTAGTATTACATGTGAACAAAGAGTTACAATTGATGATTACTGCTTCTTCAAACATCCTATAATGGTAAATCGTTTCTCCACTTTTTTACATTTATTCCTTTCTGCTGTCAATGAAGGTTAAGTGCAAGTTCTCTGGAAGCTTGCAACACATAAATAAGCTGTGAATTATAGCACATGTTATTCAGATTACAGTAAAATTTCTAGTACACAAAAAATCATAACTAGCAAAGCTGAAATAAGGTTTGAAAAAACTGAACCATATTATTTCTAGTTGGGATCACCACTACTCTATTGCAAAACTATGGAAAAACTTTACTAGTGGGAGAGGTAGGTTATTAAAAACCAAAAATTTTTAATCAATTGAAAAATCATATCTGTACTGGCATAGGTGTCATTTGCATTACACACTCATTTGTTGGTTTCTAATAAGGATATTGAGGAGCTAGGAAAAGTGTCCAAAAGTGCTGGAAGGAAATTTGGCAATATTTAGAGCTTTTTAGTTTACAATAAAAAGTGGGTGACAGGAGATATGATAAAGCTGTGTTATATTATGCATACTGTAAAGGAGCTGGAGAGACTGAAGGAAGTTTTTCTCTCCTTGTACTATTAGAACCAATGGCCATCTAATGAAACATCCAAGGAAACTGAATGTTGCAAAATTCAGGACAGACAAATGAAAAAAAAAATAATTACACAGCATACTTGCTATCAAAAGATTTGGATGGCTTCAAAAGGAGATTAGACAAATTCATGAAGGATAAATTCATAGGGGATATTAACGGCTACTAGTCATAATGGCTCCATTACCTCCAGCATTCTGAGATTCATTATTTTGAGTAGGTTAGAAATATTATTAAATAAATAAAATCACAGGCAGTATGCCTCTGAATACCACCTACTATAGATTATGAACAGCAGAATGCTATTGCATGCACATCCTGTTTGTGGGCTAGTTACTCATAAGCATTTGACATCTCATAATTTTGTTTTTATTGCATTTTTATTGCTTATTTCTTATGTTGTATTTTATTGTATTACAGTTGGAATATGGAATTCAAATGGTAATACAAAAAATACAATATATGTGAATGCATAAAAATATAGTTAAAATTCATACAGCATCTAGCACAGCACATTGCCATTGCTACAACAGGCAGGGAAATCGTTAAGTGTTCCACTGAGATCCCCAGCAATTTTCAAATGGTCCATAGCAGAAAAGGTTTGAGAACCACTATTCTAGAGTTATAAACATAAAAATGGACTCAAGAGTTCCAATTTAGAGTTGTCAATGGGGCCTTCAGCAACACAATCCAACCTACAGGTGTAAGGTTTGCCTGAATTTTGAAGCAACAATGAAAACAGTTTTTCCCCAGGAAGAAAATGCTTTTGAGAATAACTGAAATATGTAAAAAATATTTTTGTACCTAGCCTAAACTTGTTTTGCTACTTTAATAATATGAAGCATAATGTGTATGAAATTTAGTCAGAACAAAATTGCATAGAGTTCAATGGAACTTATAGCCAAGTATGTACAGGACTACAGACTGAGCACATATAAAAATGCAATTTTATTCAGGAAAAATATTTTATCCTTCTCATTTATTTGTATGAAATATCCAATTAATATATACAATTAAGTTTTTAAATGCAGTGATACTGGTATCTCCAGTTAAAAGTAGTAGGTATCAAGTGATGGGGAAAACCTTTACCTAAGAACATGGAGAGCTGTTACCAGTCTGAACAAGACAGTACTAGGCTAGACAGACAAATAGCCTGACCTAATATATGAGACAAGCAGATTTATATGTGAAAATGCAAGTACTCTTATCCCAAACCATTTGTACTGTGGAGAGCTGTGAAACTGAAAAGTATTAATGCCTCAGCTGTATTCAAACAGTTTTTACCAAACTATATTATCCTGCTGTAAGACTAACTTTTTTTAAAGACTGGAATCAAGCAGATAAATTCATATAGCAGAAAAATATGACTTTAAGGAAAACTTCTCAGATCTAGTATGGCTTAAACTATGGAGCACACTAGATATAAATTTATTGAGAAATTGCTGCAATAACAGATTTCTTGTCAATGTACAACTGCATGTCTCTTTTTTTCTACCTTTGAAGACCTTGCCTCTTACATATTCACTTCTATGTCCCATATTTCTATATGCCAAAATCAGTCAAGTAATAGCAATTTAACAATCTCTGCACCCAATCCAGTCATTAATATTTTTCTTTACTGTTTTGTATCATAATTATTATCACTAATCTTTTTAAGTTCTATATTTATGAATGTATTTTGTTTCTTATGGTCACGTTCTGAAATCCTGTCATTTTTCTCTATGAAATAATGAAAATACGTTTAAAATTACAAAACCTATCCAGTGTTAGATATGTAGCTGCAAGTTGTGGCACTCCAAGAAAAAGGATAAAACAGAGGTTCCAACTTGAATCCATAAATGTTGTAGTAAGCAAAGGAAAGGTTTTTATTTTCTTAACTTAAGAAACACTTGACAAAGTGTTATGTTTGAGCAGGGTTCTGGCCAAAATTTTTACAATTTAAAGTAACAACTACCATACAATATTTTTGTTTATGCTTAAAATCAATGGTAGCCAACATGCCAAAGAACATATTATAAATTCCCCTTCCCCATCTCTATTATTTCACTTAAATTTCTATTTTCATTTTGCACACTGAAAAACAAACAAAAGCAGTTTTTATTTTCTATTCTTGCTTCCTTGAAGTTTCTCTCATACTTCTTCCTCCAGCACTCCTTTCCTCTACTGTCCTGCAGCTCTACCCAAAATATGCCACAGATAAAATCTTCTCCAGATGGTTCACTTTATTCCCCCCTCCGGCAACAACAGGATAGTTGAGCCCTTAAAATCACTGAAACCTTCCCCACTGGCTTTTACAGGAAATGTACTAAATGCATTGTTAAAAATCACAAATATTCTTGTAGATTTTTTTATTTATTTCAGAATTTAATCCAGCTCAAAGATGGATTAACCATGGCACAATTCTTTAACTATATAAACAGAAGGTTTGGTCAGACAGCTGTTTTAGTTTTTAGTTTGAGATCATGCCCTCACTCTATCTGATGGCATAGTTCTCTGGATGAAACGTTCATGCCCATCTGTCAGAATATTAAGAGTGCCAACTGATATAGCAAAACTATATTCATTCAAGAATTTATCTGCCTACAAGTTTGGGTTTTTAAAAACATGCTAGAAACAATACGACGTTTTGTAAGGTCTGCCCTTGCCAGTGGAGCTTTAAGGTTTTTGTTTGAACAGCAACCCTGTTCTGCAATGCTTCACAAACATCTTACATTTTTATTTACTGTATTTAAAACATTTATACATTTTAAGAGAAATGCTATAGATTAGGATTAGAGCATCTGATTAGCATGCAGAAGGTCCTAGGTTCCAGCTTCTCAACAATGGGCAAGAACTCTGAAATCCTGGAGAGTTGCTGTCACTCAGTATGAACAATACTGACTTGGAGCAATTGTCTTATGTATACGGCAGCCCCCATGTTCCTATGTACCCGGCCTTTCAGTCCTAAAAACATCCTCAAGGTTTTAAAATTAAAACACATGCAATAAAAACTGAGTATAAAAAAGACCATTAAAACAAAACTCAGCACATTAAACCAAAAACACAGCAGGAATGAAATTCAGCACAGACCGAACACCTGGAGATGTGAAACCGTATTAACAACCTCTAGTGCCCAGCAAGCTCTTTCTCTCCCTCCCCTCAAAAAAAGGACTTAAATTGTCTGCCTGCACTGCTCCTCCATGTACTCATGGTCCTTGCTAGGCCAATACTGCATGCAAACACAAACACACACACACACACCCCTCCCTTCCAACTGGATGGCAGGTCTTTGAATTGCTTGGAAGCAAGAGAGATAGGTGAAGGAGCTCTGCCTCTGTGTATATGTTTCTATATAGATAGAGGAGACTGGAAGGAAGGTAGGGTGTCCCTGAAGAACAGGTAGCACCATGAGAGGGATGTGTGCACCAGCTTGTGAATGGATGGGTAAAATGTAGAGTACATGCATGTTAAAGGTTGAGTTATCCTGAAAAGGGAGAGAGACAGATTTGAGGAATGACTTTTAGCATTTCTAGGAAGTCGAGGGTAAAATGCCTTTATAAAAACTACTCAATGCTGTTAACAATGTAGAAACATTTAAGACAATATTTAAACTTAAATCAAAACAATACAACTACAATGAAGAAGTTAAAATCAGAGGAGAAACCAGCAGCACAGATACAATTAGACAAATAAGGTTACAGCCTAACAGAAAATATTAATGATATTCACATATATTAAATCAACCATAAATATATCATTTAATCAAGGATATCTGCTTCTAACATAATTATATAATATCTGACTATGTATTTTGTTCAAGTGTCAAGGCCAAGAGAGTCCACTTAACTCTTCATCAGGACACTGTAAATAAAGGAAAACAGTTATTCCCCTGTATAAGTTTAACAAAGGCAGATGTGAGACATGCTCTAGACACCTTTCTTTCCTCTGATTTTCCAGCTGTGGGCTTTTGTCAAAGTACTAATAGGCTCCAAAATTCTCTCAACTAAACCCTGTTATCTACCAATATATTTTTATGTGTTAGTTTCGTAACAAACTCCAGTAATTATAAAGCAAATAGCACTAATCTAAGGGCCTATGGGGAAAAGTTTCAATAAAAGCCTTTGATGATATTCCTGCTGAAAGAAATTGTCCTCCAACTTGGCATTTGCAACCTTTTATTTAAAAACATTGTTTTGAACTTTAACTTACTGTTCTATACTTTTGTAGTGGAAGACAGCACAAAACTTTGTGTTGAAGAGTGGAGTAATAAATGCCTGCATAGTATATATAAGAAAAAATAACTCAGGATCCCAACCAATATATTCAAATTGCAAGAAAAATGGTTGCAATTTACAAGAAAGGAGATTCCGACTAAACATTAGGAAGAACTTTCTGATGGTAAGAGCTGTTCCAACAGTAGAATGGACTACTGCAGGTGATTGATTCACCTTCTTTGGAGGTTTTTAAATAGAGGTTGGATGGTCGTCTGTTAGGGTTTCTTTAGCTGTGCTTCCTGCATTGCAGAGGTTTGGACTAGATGACCCTTGGGTTTCCTCTTCCAACTTTACATTTCTATGATTCTAACTTCAAGAAATAAGGAGTGTTTATCTGCTTCCAGGTTAATGCACACTTCATCAAAGATAAGAGAATTAACTTTTTTTTTATTCATGAACTCTTAGACAGGTTCCCATTTCTATCACATAAGGCTCCCTGGCATTGAAACACATCACACTTAAAACAACACACACACAGTACAATTTCTGGCTGCTTAAAAATTAATGCTGCAATTCAGTGCACACTTACTTGGAAGTAAGATGTGTTGCACTCATTACCAGAGGAGCAAGCTCCAAATGCATTGTTTACAAGCCAGCTGTTGACAATACAGTTTTCCAGCATAACCCTTAAACCATCTGTTCACTATCTGGCGTAATTATTATATAGGGCTGCCCACTTGTAAATCACCTATCATTTCTATTTTAAAACCCTGGCTCATCAGCTGATGAGTAAGGGGTTAAATCATGTTGCTTTGGCTGCATGCACCAGTTCCATACTGGGAATAGGCATACAAAGCAAATGCAGCATTTAACTCCAATCATTTGGTTGCATCATGGGTGATATCAGTTGATGGTTTGGAGGAAATGGCCTCACAGGCCAAATTGGACCTACTGGCAGGTCAAGACTGACCTATATACAAGAGGTTCCACTTCCCTGTCCTAAGAGCTCAAGGTGGTATACTTTGTTCCTCAATGTGCTTCATGGCTAGGTGAAGATTTTAACTAGATTTTCCCAGTTCTAGCCCAACATTCTAATTATACTACACAAGCTCCCCTACTAAATATTACTAAAATAATAATAATTAGACAATTTAAGCAGTTCTTAACTTTTTTTGAAGGTAGACTATGCAGATGATCTTTAGTCTCAAAATTTATAAACTCCATCATATCCAAGAAAATCCATGAAAAACCTAATGTTTTTCACTCTGTCCTAATGTTGCTTGTTTCACCACTCTCCTATTTAAATAAAGCCATAGCCTGTTACTTAACAGGATATGTTACTTCATAACTGTGAAGTATAAACATGTGAGATGCTATCCAGTAGAAACTAATCCATTACACAGAAGTAATTTACTACCAATGGATCACAAACCATCCCAAAAACACATGCTGATGTGTACAAGTGTTCCTGCTCCTACAAGTGCATTAACAAGCTTTCTCCATTGTGAACATATTTTCTATATTGCCTCAAATATGTTTTGCTGACTTTTAAACACATCTTAATCTATCTTTACTATGAATTGTCAGTTTTGAAAACTACTTTGGTTTCATTTTTAGAAGAAACTGAACATTTCAAGCTACTTTTGAAGAGACTGTCAAATGGAATTCATGTCTTGATCATACGTCCTCAGTAAGTTATACAGGCTTTGTCACTTCTTATTCATGATCTATAGTTCAGTTCTCGGTCAAATACAGCATAGAAAGCGGCTGTTTGTGGAAGAGGTACTTAAAAAATGAAATCTTAAAATATAGTACAAAACTGAAGTCATTGAATACTCAGGTTTATATTTATTAAATAAAAAGGTCGTATTTTTAAAACATGCTACTAAGAATACATGTAAGTTTTGATTGTTTAGAAGTTTATATGATGTGAAGTATTCTGAATCTTTTGGGGCACAGAGCAGCAACTTTCTTTGATCAAACTAGAAAACAAGGTGCAAATAATATGAAGAGAAATCATATGTTACTCTGAAAAAAGAGTCCTATCCATGCTGGAAAAAACCTGACAGCCCCTCACTAACAATAAATTATCTATATTATCAAAAATGATTTTCTGGGTGTGCTACAGTATCTGTAGTCATAGTCCATGTGGATTCTTCAGAAGACCCCTGTGGTTGTCAAGGCCTTATCTCTAAGTTCTAAGAGGCAGAGAGGCCATGCTGCAACCAAACAGAAAGTGACCTGCACAAGACACCATCAAGCATTGTATCCCCATGGCAATAATGACCAACATAAAGGGAAATTAAGGAGGAATTAAGCTGGGCACCCTACAATAAGCTTTGAGACACCCCTAATTAGACACACACACCTCCAAGTAGTCTCCTCTATGAGACAACATGGAACTGCTTGCAGCCCATATTCATTTTGGATGCAGGACCCTGTATCACTGGGGAGTGAACCCAGCTTATTATGGGATGCACACCTTCAGTTCTATCCTAAATAGGGTCCATAGAGAGGTTCACAATCAACTATTTAAAAACGAAATAGCAGCAACAAAAACATCAACAGCCAGACACAGTACCAGAAAAGGTATATTCAAATAAAGCTGTTGCATGATTGCATACAGGGAAGTTGTTTGCTGGGTCTCATGGGACAGTGCATTCTATAACCTATTCACTGGTACTTCATCACCCTCTGCAACTCAGGGTGGTGGGACATGTGGCAGGACTTTCCTGCTGAATTGTGTGATTAGTTTCATGAAGAGCTGGTCTTTCAGATATCTAGGTTCCAAACATGTTGACATGTGCAATGCACAGAGAACTTAAGAGAGGAAGTCTCTCACCATGCTGAGCACTTGGAAGAAGGGATAAAAAACATTTATCAAAGTTCCCCTCCCAAAATAATTATCTGTTATGTAGGTGCCCCTTCTGCTACTACTTCACTTATCTGAAATCCTCTCTCACACTAGAGGTACCACTGTATTCATAATTTAGTAACTTAAAGTATAAATGAACACAAAATAACAAAAATGTTATTATGTAATTAGATTTTTTTTAAAAAAAATCATGCCTAGGTTTAATGTTAAACAATGCAGGACACATTTTCATATTTAAATATTCATCTTTACTATTACACTCTTTTCAGATCTTCACCATCACACACAAGAAGCATTTTTTACATAAATCCTCAAATATAGTTCAGGTACTTAGCAGAAAATGCAATGCAATACAAATCTAAACTTTGGGGGCAGCTTTAAACACATATGGCTGCTTCAGTTTAGGTTATTACTGTAAGCACACTTGTACTGACTTCAGTGAAACTTGGAAGTGTTTGGTATGCAGGTGTTAATTTGAGTCTTTTAACTTTCAGATCCTCTGTCATTACAATCAGACAGTTCATAAACATTGCTCTCAAATTCCATTACATTGTTCCCAGCACATAATTAGGTAGTCATTTTTTCACACAAAATGAATTGTGAGAACTATTTATCAGGTATTAATGTGATACAATTTTTTTGGAAGTCCATTATCAATTCCAACAATAACACTTCAGACAGAGTACTTCAGAATTACCACTAATGCAACCAATAAAATAACTGAATATGCAATTGTCAGATAAACAAACACACAGGAGTATCTTTTAATCACTCAGAAAGCAGTCACATAAGATAATGATTTAGTCATTCACATTACAACTACAGAAAACCCACTTAGCCTGACCACCAGTCTTTCCCATTCTCATGCTTCTGCCTATCTTGCCTGCTTCCTCTAAGTAAATATAAAAGAAATTAATTTTATGTTAACTGCATGAAAACTGTATTAATAACACACCAGAAATAACCTTTTGCTGCTGCTGGAAATAGACCTTTATAATTTTGTTTTCTAGTTTTCAAACCAGAATGTATTTCCTTGCAAAGAATTTATGATTCTTTATATCACACCTAATGCTGTGTTCTTCACAGGTATTGACTGTACCAAAAGGGAAACTACACAATGTTGTCTCAGTTTTCTTTCCTGTCCCATCTTGACATTTGCAGGAAGTAATTTTAGTATAAAATGCACTGCTATCAAAACAACTTCTGAACTTTCCCCTTTACTCAAAATGCACCCTCTGATTTCTACATATTTATAAGCAGTGACAGAAGACACTCTCCCAAAAAAACTTGTAACTGGGTTATGAACATATAAAGCATTACTTGACACATCAACAGGTTCTCAGAGGTTTAATTGCCAAAACAAAGGATGAAAACAACAAAAGAAAAGAAAAGGATTAAGCACCTTGCCTTCAGGGCATGATCTCCTTGAAACTGCTCAATGAACTATTTTTCTGTATTACCTTATTCCATTGCTACGTTGAAATAAATTAACAATTACTTTAAAACTACCAAGTTACAGCAACTTAAAAAGCAGGTGTTTTATTTAAAAGGATAGCTTTGAAAGCTGAGAAATGGATATGAATTCCGAGGAACCATTCATGTTTATCATTATTTACTTAGCCCCCTCATATCTCGAACAGAGCTGTAACTCTTGTGCATTTATTGCTCAAATGTTGTAACAGCCAATCTCTAAACATTTACAGAGGTTCTACTATTCTCTTAGGCTGGGCCAGTGGTAAATATTTATTAGACAAAAAAATGACATATTACTTCAAAGTGACCAATGTAACTATATCACAGGTCCTGCTTTTGCCTACAGGTTAGCATAGGATGGTTAAAACTTTGTTACAAAAGCATTTTAAGGTATCTGCCATGTAGCAGCTCTTCTCCTCATTTTATATCCAGAACAGGATGTTTCCACTCAACTGTTCCATGAGCTTTGCTGCAGCAAATCTTGAATTCAGGAGAGGCGTCAAATCTCTCATAATTAAAGTGATTCATTTCTATACCCAGTTTCCTCGCTCTCTCTTGTGTAGATTTCTAAACCTCTAACATAGGTAGAGCTAAAACCTTGCTATACAACTCTGAAATTAATGCTTGCAACTACAAAGTGACTATGAGCTAATTTAACTAACATGAAATGTTTTTCCATGTACTGGGAGCAGCACAGGGGTGGTGTGTGTGTTTGTGTGTGGAGATCAGCACCATTTAGACAGACAGCAGGCAAGAAAGCTATTTCAAACAATAAAGGTGACAATGAAGCTACCTGGTGTAACAAAGTAGTAGAGGCTCACCCAATCAACAGATTGTAAGAGACAAAACCTATCTTCAACATGTCAAACCCAATGGGCTGCAAGGTAATAGGGTTAAATCATTCACACATTTCAGCAACCGAGGAAAGACGCCATCTGGGGCTATTCTTTAATCTTATACAATTAAAAATAGATGTACTATCAAATCCCTCTGCTTGGCAACAGACTGAAGTCACAAGACTATCTAAGAGCACCTAAAGTTGAGAATAATTAATACAATTAAATCCACTTTTTCAGATCAAGCATTTGAAGAAGCACGGGTTAGAACTGTATGGGCCTATGTGACAGAGCAGTATTCCATACACTCTCCTACTCAACAACAAAACAAGAAAGTGAACTAAAAAGGGCCAGGAGTTGGACAGAGAGTGAGTACAGGTCATAAGCACAAGGTGGAAATGTAATCTGAAGGGAGCCTGGTACAAAAGCTGGCAGGAGGAAGGAAGTCTCCGTTGCTACCCACAAAAAAAGACCTGTGTTGGAAGAGAAGTCATCACTAATTAACAGTAAAGAAAAGGTATTACTTCCGGAGGTGTGGGATTTATCTGCCTCAGGCCTTGGGAAGTGTCACTAGGTGGATACGAGAAACCTGTCAGGAGGAGGCACCAGGGATGCCATGAGTAGGAAAGTGGGCAGCAGCTTGTTAAGGAGGGCAGAGTAGAAGCATATGGCTAAAGGGAGCTAGCTCTCCAAGGACCAGCGAAAGATAAAGGGAGACCTCCCAGATTAAATGACAAAGTAGCTCATGAAGAAAGCCCCTCCCTTCAGTTTCCATGTTGGGGAAGAGGATGGAGAGGGAAGGCAGATCAGGAAGAGAACAGGCACCTGGACCAAAAAAAAAAAGGAGGGGGAGGGAGTGGGACAGAGCACGAAGGAGCACTTAGAGGACACCAGAGTAGTTAGGATCCTGCATGTTGTGGGGGGAGGGGGCGCCTGAGGGATCCGCTCTGTTTTGGGGGGGGGGCGGAGGGAGAGAAGAGAGGCAGCCCCGTCCCCAGAGCTCTTCCTACGCAGGAGCTGCGGCAGGGACCCCCGCACCCCTTACCAGGTTCAGCACGGTCTCCACGATGTCCCGGTTGCTGACCTCGCCGACTTGGATGAGTCCGATCAAGACGGCGAATTTCATGCGGATGTTGCGGATGGGCACGGACGGGTTGATCATGCCGGCGGGAAGCACCACGGACCCGGAGCCCGACGCCCGCAGCTCCCCCATCACGGCCGCCGCCGCCGAGCCACCTCCACCACCACCTCCTCCTCCCGTCGTCGTCGTCGTCGGTGCTGGTGGCGGTGCTGCTGCTGCTGCTGCTGCTACTGCTCCCGCGGCGCCTCCAACTCCTCCGCCGCTGCTGCTGGCCCCGACAGGGATGAGCCCCGCCGGCTGCGGCTCCGGCCCCGACCCCGGCTTCTCGCTCGCCATCTAGCCCCGGCCGCTGCCAACACTACCTGCCGCCGCCGCCGCCCTGGCCGAGAAGCTGCGCATCCACCGCAGCGGCACAACCGCAGCAACAGCAGCAGCAGCAGCGCCCGGCGGGGCCGCAGGGAGCGGACCGGAGCCGCCGCCGCCGCCGCCGAAGGGCCGTCCCAGGAGCCGCTCCCGCGCCCGCCTCTATAATGAGGGATTATTATGGGCGCCGCTGCCCCGTTAGCCGAAGCCGCTCCTCCGCCGCTTCTCCCCTCACGGCGCCACAAAAGCGGCCGAGACCGGGGGCTTGCGCGCTGTGGGCCGCCGGGAGAGGCTTCGGGGCGGCGGCGGTGGGCTGGAGGGGGGGGGACAGCGCGGAGGAGAGCGGGAAGCTCGCCCCGCAGCCCCCGCTGTTGTTGTGGAGCCGGAAAACGCCGCCGCCGCCGCCGCTCACTCCGCCATGTTGCCGCCCCCTGCCTGCGGTAGCCGCTAGGGCGCCTGCGCTGCGGAGCCCGTGGGGGGAGTGGCCGAGCTCCCTCAGCAGCAGCAGCAGCCCCTGCTCGCTCGCCCCGCTCCTCCTTCGCTCACTCTCGCCCGGGAGACGCCGGGAGAGGAGGCGCGGAGCTTGGCCCAGGCTTCTCTCAGTTGCGGCCGTCCACCTTCTGGGTCTTGGGAGGAGAAGGAGAGGGCGGCGGCAAGACCGGGGCTGTTGTTGCGACTGTGAGGGGATTTGATTACACAGCGCGCGGGGTTTTGTTTTTTTTGCTTCCTCCGCCCGCCACAGACACCCCGTCCTAGTCGTCTCCCCGCAATGAATGGACACAGCAAAAGGCGACGAGACCCGCGGGCACAAGGAGTCCGCGGCGGGTCACTCGCGAGGACCGCGGGCCGGGTGGATGGGCAGGTGTCGTTCGCGCTTCTCCGAACACCGCGCGCGCTGGCGCCTGCTGCCTCTGGGAATCCAGCCGCCTGCCCAAAAGCGCGGGCTTCTGCTGCAGCCGCGAAAAAAAGCGTTTGTGGAGAAGGATGCGTTTGGGTTTTATGTAGAGGCTCCCCAAACCTACCACCGAATGACGGCTCGCATCCCTGTCAGTGAGGACTGTACTGTAAAACATCGTAGTGGTTTTTGGCTGGCACGGCTTCCCTCCACAACCAGGGTCCTCCCAATCCATGGTGTCGCCAAGGTCCGAGCCATTATTCTACATTTTTTAAGCATAGGATTCCCCACAAATCAATTGGCTCTTGTGGGCAGCCGCGTAAAAGTCACGCATCCATTGTGGCACTGCCATATGCAACTGAGGCATGGATCCTGGTGGATTCTCAATACTGTATGGTTGTATGGTAGTGTTGTCATCCGTCTCTATTGGCTCCAGCATAAAAAAAACCACAAAAGAATCTCGTGCTGCAGGTGCGGGGAACATTGGGTACTCTGGATGTTGCTGAACTACAACTCCCATCAGCCCTGGCCATTGGTCACGCTTGCTGAGGCTGATGAGAGTTATGGTTCAGTAACATCCAGAGGGCCAAATGTTCCCCACACCATTTCTGGGTCATTAAAACACAGATATTTGTGGGTTATAGTCTAAAGTCCACCCCAAATCCACTATCAAAACACAATTTGCATCTATTTCCAGGTGTTACATTGTGCAGGGATAGCATAGGCATGTGCAGCACATTTCAATAGGGTGTGCACTGAGGGATGGTTTTTTTAGGTGCACGTTTATTGCGTACAAACTCATACTCAAATCATAAAGGGTATTATTTTTATGTCTGCAACAAATCCTGTAGAGGTAAAGAAAAAAGATGCAACTACTACACGATTGGGTCACCTTACCTTCAATGAAAGGTTAATGTGTGTGGGTGGCTTTAGCTTTACAGATTAATTATTATTATAATTATACCCTGCTCATCTGGTTGGGTTGCCTCAGTTATTCTGGGTGGCTTCCAACACATATAAAAGCATAATAAAACATCAAACATTAAAGAAATGAATAAAGAATGGCTAGTGGATGACAAAAGGCATCTGAACAACACTGAATAGCCTTGAAATAAATTAGCCTTGGTGGTAATGTATCCCCACCCCCTCCACTATAGCCATATAAATGTAGTCAATTCATTTAACCTAAAGGGCTTTAGGAAAGCTCTTGGATAATTACATACTTTGGAATTACCTACTTTTGAGGCATATCGGCAAAGGAGAAGCAGGACTGTGAATTAAATGAGAAGGTTGTAAATAAAAAAAAATCAGAAATGTGCCCAGACATTCTAGGCTAGTGGCCAGACCATCAGCAGCTTTTACTTACCATCTTAGGGGCCCCTTCGACGCAGCAGCATGTCAAATTCATAACGTGTCAAGAATAACCACACCTCCATTTTCTGTATAAGTTCCTATTAGTTCTTGCTTCAAGAATGAACATTCTCCTGCTCAGCCTGCAAATGAGCTGCCCAGAGCTTCATTGACATTGATTCTGCCAAGCCTGCAAATAAGTCCAAAGAGGCAGGGTAAAGGCAGATTTCCAGACACATACAACAAACCTGAATAATGACTTGTTCACATTTTTTTCAATCTCTTCTCCACAATAAGTCATGCTAACTGGCATGTACACTATTCTATACCTGTTAACTCAGAAACGATGCTGAGTTTATTGGAACTTGCTTCCTACTAAATGTGCTTCCAGTACAGAACTCATTTCCAAATTGACAGCCTATGTATTGTAAACATGCAGTCATTTGGATTCATATGGCTCCAACTTACCTGTAGGACAGAGACTGAGAGGTCATCCTTTTCCAATATTGGAAATCCTTGCCTGCATAAAAAGGGTTGGGGAAAGATTCTCTTTGATGTATCTATGGGCACAAAATGTTGTCATCGTACTTCATAGTGAAGATATTCCAGAATCTGATTATTTTCCAGCTCTGTACTACCCTTCTGAGATGCAGCAACCAGAGCAATGAAAAAGTGTAAGCTAGTAATGTTTGAGTAGGTTTGCTTTGCTAATCTTACTATTAGGTAAAGGGACCCCTGACCATTAGGTCCAGTTGTGACCGACTCTGGGGTTGCGGCGCTCATCTCGCTTTGTTGGCCAAGGGAGCCGGCGTACAGCTTCCAGGTCATGTGGCTAGCATGACTAAGCCACTTCTGGCGAACCAGAGCAGTGCACAGAAACGCCGTTTACCTTCCGTTTACCTATTTATCTACTTGCACTTTGACGTGCTTTCGAACTGCTAGGTTGGCAGGAGCAGGGACCAAGCAACGGGAGCTCACCCCGTCATGGGGATTCGAACTGCGACCTCCTGATCGGCAAGTCCTAGGCTCTGTGGTTTAACCTACAGCACCACCCGCATCCCTAATCTTACTATTAGTAAAGGTAAAGGGACCCCTGACCATTAGGTCCAGTCGTGGCCGACTCTGGGGTTGCAGCGCTCATCTCACTTTATTGGCCAAAGGAGGCGGCATACAGCTTCCAGGTCATGTGGCCAGCATGGCCAGCATTGCTTGTGGCAAACCAGAGCAGCGCACGAAAACGGAGCGGTACCTATTTATCCACTTGCACTTTGATATGCTTTCGAATTGCTAGGTTGGCAGGAGCTGGGACCGAGCAACGGGAGCTCACCCCGTTGCAGGGATTTGAACCACCGACCTTCTGATCGGCAAGTCCTAGTCTCTGTGGTTTAACCCACAGCGCCACCTGGGTCCTTAATCTTACTATTACTATGGAATAAATAACAGATAGAATTAAACCAGTAAAAGAACACCAGAAGGGCCTGCTGAATTAGGCTAAAGGCCCATCTGGTCTAGAATAAGGTTACCAGATGTACCCGTTTCCCAGGGACAGTCCCCGGATTTACAAATCAGTCCCCTGACAAAATCCTATCATTCCTACTGAAGTTGAAAAGTGTCCCCAGATTCATTGAAAAAAATCTGGAAACCTTAGTCTAGACTCCATTTCTCACATTGGCCCACCAGATGCTCAGGGGAAGCCTGCAAGCCAAACCTGAGCGCAACAGCGCACTCCCCAACTGCAGTTTCCAGCAACTGGTATTCAGAGGTGTCCTCCAACAGTGGAGATAGAACTTAGCCATCATGGGCAGTACCCATTGACAGCCTTATCTTCCATGAATTTATCTAATCCTCTTTTAACACCCATCCAACTTGGGTGGTCACTGACTTAAAGGCACCTGAGTTTATTGCCTCTTGTGGGAGCACATGCCATAGTGTAACATATCTTCTTTGTTTTATGCTTAAGAATATAATCTCTTGTGTCTTTTAAAATCAAATCAAATACCTTGCTATTTATGCAGAACTAGCTCCAGTTTACGTTTAAACAATTTAGTTCCAATTTGTGTCAATATTCACAGAAAACTATGATTTTTTGGATTAATCATTGCCTAGGATGGCAGTGGAGGGCACTGTACTCTGATAATTCCACACCATTCTGGTAGAGTTACTACAGAATGTGGTTCTAAGGGTACATCATCTCTGCCTTGTGCCATTTCCCTTACCTCCCATGCTATTTTACACCTGTCTGGAGCGTATGGGCTAGTACACTCCAAAGATGCTGATGGTAAGCAGTGCAGCTGACCATGGACTTGGTATTTTACCTGTTCTGAATAGGGCTTCTCCTTAGGGGTTTGTAGCTTGGAAATGCTTTTAGAGTTATCCTTGCTTGTGGATGCCCATGGGCACATGAAGCTTGGAGCACCTTATACCTTGTACACCCCTCCTAAATAAATACAATCTTGTCACAGTTGTCCTTGTACTGGACAAATCAAGGTTAGATGCATTATATGTGGGAATGCCTATAAAAAGTGATTAGAAAAGTTCAACTGCATCAGGAGACAGCAGCCAGATTATTAACAGGGACCTTCCTTCCTAAATGAATTTCTTGGATATTGAAACTGGCTTCCTGTATGTTTCCTGGAACAGTTCAAAGTGGTGTGTTTAATGTGTTGTTGTTGTTTCATCGTTTAGTCGTGTCTGACTCTTTGTGAACCCATGGACCTGGCACTCCTATCTTCCACTGCCTCCCGCAGTTTGGTCAAAATCATGTTGGTAGGTTTGAGAAAACTGTCCAACCATCTGGTCCTCTGTCATCCCCTTCTCCTTGTGCCCTCAATCTTTCCCAGCATCAGGGTCTTTTCCAGGGAGTCTTCTTTTCTCATGGCCATGATCTGTCCTTCCAATGAGAACTCAGGGCTGATTTCCTTAAGAATTGATAGGTTTGATCTTCTTGCAGTCTGTGGGACTCTCAAGAGTCTCCTCCAGCACCGTAATTCAAAAGCATCAATTCTTCAGCGATCAGCCTTCTTTATGGTCCAGCTCTCACTTCCATGCATCACTACTGGGAAAACTATAGCTTTAACTATATGGACCTTTGTCGGCAAGGTGATGTCTCTGCTTTTTAAGATGCTGTCAATGTTTGTCATTGCTTTTCTCCCAAGAAGCAGGTGTCTTTTAATTTCATGACTGCTGTCACCATCTGCAGTGATCATGGAACCCAAGAAAGTAAAATCTCTCACTGCCTCCATTTCTTCCCCTTCTATTTGCCAGGAGGTGATGGGACCAGTGGCCATGATCTTAGTTAATTTTTTTGATGTTGAGCTTCAGACCATATTTTGCGCTCTCCTCTTTCACCTTCATTAAAAGGTTCTTTAACTCCTCCTCACTTTCTGCCATCAAGGTTGTGTTATCTGCATATCTGAGGTTGTTGATATTTCTTCCGGCAATCTTAATTTTGGTTTGGGATTCATCCAGTTCAGCCTTTCGCATGATGAATTCTGCATATAAGTTAAATAACCTATAAAACACCAAATAATTAATCAAAAAGAGCAGAAAACTAAAGGAATAACAGCAATCAAAAACCTCTCAAAACAGATAAGTGTTGTATCCCTTCCAATGAAGCTGAATGTTGCAAGATTCAGGATAGACTAGGGTCACATCCACACCATGCATTTAAAGTACTCTTGTTGTTGTTTAGTCATTTAGTCGTGTCCGACTCTTTGTGACCCCATGGTCCAGAGCACCCCAGGCACTTCTGTCTTCCACTGCCTTCCGCAGTTTGGTCAAACTCATGCTGGTAGCTTCGAGAAAAAGTACCCTTATTCCAATTTAATAGTCATGCCCACCCCCAAGAGTCCTGGGGACTGTAGTTTGTTAAGGGTCTCCTAACAACTCTCTTTACACATTGCATAATTAAGCTGTGGAATTCACTGTCGTGAGATATAGTAAGGTTCCCCCAACTTTAAAAGTGGTTTGGACAAATCCATAGAGTATAAGGTTATGAATGGTTATGATGGTCATGTTCCGCTTCCACAGAGGCCGTAAGCCTCTGAATACCACTTGCTAGGACTCCCAAATGGGAAGAGTACTATTGTCCTTGTGTGCTGCTTGCAGGATTCCCAAAGTCATCTGGTTGGCTACTGTGAGAACAGGATGGGCCTTTGATCTGATCCAGTTCTTGTTATGCTCTCCACAAGTTCCAAACCACTCTAAGGAAGCAATTTTTCACCTTTGAAACATTTGCAGTGACGGCCCTGCTTTGTGTTAACCAACTGAAGTGAACATATCTATACATAGCCCACAACTTGATCATCAGTAAACTTTGCCTAGGCATTCATTGAAAAAAGCAGTGTGCTTCCTTTTATCCCACATTTTTTGGAGAGGCATACATTTGCTTTTACCTTCTGATTTCTAAAAAAAAGAGAAAAAAAGTGATCCTCATAGGAGCTGAGTCTGTGTGGAGCTTCTGGGTTAATTGCTAGCATTCTTTCTGTTGCTGACACAAAAACCAGACAACAGCTTTGGTTTTTTTTTTTTTTAAGGTGGGCTTTTTTTAGTGGTCTCTTTGATTCAATGGTTTTCCCAGTCCTGAGGGGAAAGCAATTCTCAGTTAGTCCCAAGACTACCACTTCCTCATTGGAGCTTGTTGTGCTCATCAAATATTTTCTGCATAGCTGAGGTAATTTCAAAGACTTCAAACTTTTAAGTGAGATTATAGGCTTTTTCAGCCTTGGTAGAAATCCACTATCATTTCTGAGATATGCAATGTTATATCACCAACATAATGCACTGCAGCAAAAGCGTTTAAGGCAAGCAAGAACATAACTACTAGAGTAGTTATTATCTGTAATCAAAAAGTCTCACAATGTGCAGAAATTCTTTTTTTAAGACTCCAACTTGGCAACACCATTATTAGACAGAATCCAAAAGAACAAATTATGTTGCTTCCCTTACTTTTACCATTTTCTTTTGTCCCCTGTCTGTGTAGTAAAAAAATATATCTGTAGGTGATGGTGAAATGCTTTGAATGAATAATTTCCTATGCTTTTATTTTATTATATCAGTAATTTAGTGAAAGTGATGACAAAAACTGAATTATAAGGACTGCCTGAACCAAAATGATATCCTGCTGCTGTGAACACTTATACAGTGTCTTTAATATCCTGAGTATTGCTGTGGTGGTGAAGAATAAATTGCAGCAACCACAAATTATTTTTCATTAATAAAATAGAACATTATTCTTGTTTAGTCGGGTTTTTGCTAGGTTCTGTTCATAAAAGGTTGTTACAACTGATGGATGCATATACTTGAAAGTAAACAACAATGCTTTGCAGTCTCAATGAGGCAAAATGGACATTCTGTTCCTCTTTGAATGTTCAGCACAAAGAACCGGGGGAGAGAGACAAGCTACAGTAATAACAACAATATTGCGCTATTTTGGCCCCTCTTGTTCCATCTTCACTCACAGTATGTAATAGCCTTCCACAGTCAGATTTATAGCCGATTGTGTCACATTTTGGCCTCTAGCATATCACCCAGACTAGTGTTTGATTTGGTAGTTCATCCTACAGCTACTGGTCCTAAATCAAGAACAGATAAAAGCATGGGCACGGATGATCAACTGATACCAACCAGTAGTTCTACTGGCAAAATAGTTTTTAGTTGGTAGGCAGCAAGGCAGCAGGGCAACAGGATAAAGGCAGCTCTATGGCAACAGGATAAAGGCAAGTGCAAACTGTGCATATCCCACAGAAATGTTCAAGTTAGGCTGTGCTGAAAATTTCCCCCTCGTTTTTTTTCTACCGTTCTCCATCAATCGATGAGAAATGGAATTGCATTTTAAAAGTATATAAGGGAGAGAACATTTTGGGAGAAAAAAAGCATGGGTGGGATGCCGGGTTTTGTTGCATTAACCTTATATCAAGCTGGCCAATGTTTGAATTCTGCAAATCCACTCTTGAGCAGCCTGCATTCTGCACCCTTCCTGGGAGCTCACATTTCCTGGGTTGGGGTATTATTTAAGAGTTTGTTGTTATTGTTATTGATATTAATTTTTGTATATTTATATTTAGATCTGACTATGATTTATATGGAAATTGTTTCAATTTGGTTGTGTACCTATTGATGTGTTTTATTTATTGTTTATGACTTTTGTTATACAGTAAGCCCACAGTTTATGCAGGGGTTATGTTCTGAGGATTGCTCCTAGATCCAAAACTGCGAATGCATGGGGTTCAACGGTGGGTGGGATTGGCAAAGTATTTTTTTTCAATAGATGCCCGCTCCCTTTCTGTTCCGCTTTTTATTTTTTTGCCAAGCATGTGAAGCTCCAGGTGCACAAGCATGTAACTTGTGGACTGACTGCATTTGTAATTATGTATTTTTTTCATGTTGTAGAGCATAACAACAACAACAATTTTATTATTGATATGCCACCAATCTGACTGGGTTGCCCCAGCATGGTTTTAACTATGTAAAGGAGGCATACAAATAAAGTAAGTGTCTCTCTCTCTGTGTGTGTGTGTGTAAAATTCCTCAGGTGAGATTTATCATAAGCATAGGAAACTAGGAAACATACTGTGCACCTGACAGCTGTTCCTTTAAAAAAAAATAGAAGTCTTTTCCTTTTTAAAGAAAGCAGTGCAAAAAGTTAAAAGGAACAACTTTCTTTGCAAACAATAACAGTGAGTACATCAATCTCAGGTGCTCAGTAGCCAGCATCCCCAGCTTTCTGAGCTTCAATTAAAGCTCCAGGAAGGATGTCTTGAGGTAACACCTCATGGGGCTTTTTCATATCATGAAGCACAGGGCAGCCAGGGAGGCTGCAGTGTGCTACACACACCACCCACTGCTATTTCACAAAGATAAAGCAAAACTCAACCCTACATCCAACAAAACTCTGTAGAAATGTGAAAGTTCCCTGGGAATGAAGGAGAAAAATGAAGCCCATTTAATGGAGAAGAAGTCTTTTGTGAAACTGGAGGAGAGGTTTTTACACAGGATTCGTTTAAGTTCATGGGGACAAGTCAAGAACTGGGCATATATGCAAATACAATTTTCTTAGCAAAGGAAAACATGGTCAGGAAATGTGCTTATGCTTAGAGAAGCTTGCTAGCATTCCAGGAAGGGTCCAATTTATTTATTTACATTTACTAAGACAAACTGTAGCTCAATGGGGCTTGAAATAGCACACACACTGCAACCCACAATTTATTGCGGTTACCATTTGAAAATAAGCTGAAAAGCCACAATTCAGAGTCAAATCTACCCACCGTTCAAACAGAACCACAGGGCAACAGATACATAAAATGGTTTTCTGTTGGGGGAAAAAATCTGCCTGCCACCTAAATATTCAGCGTTGGTTGCACATGGGTCTCTTGGGTGAAGTTCCACAGGACACGTATTCCATTGTTCCTTGTGTAATGATGTATGAATCAGTAGCGTGCCTGTGCAATTAGGATTGGAAGCAAATGCTGAAGGCACCGGTGTTAGCAACCACTCTACTAACTCTGGTGGGTTCCAGCAATCACCCTGACAAATGCTAACAACAACAGCTGGTTTAATGGGAGCAGCACGGAAGCTTGTAGCCCCCGAGGGGGTTACGCATAAGAAGTGGGTTTAAATTACAAGTCAGGATACAGCAGGCTTCTGTGGCTGCCAGTTCAACAGTAGGCCTGGGCATGTTCTCCCATATATCAGGCCTTTCTCTTCTAGGGATTTTACAACACCACCAGTTTGCTGCCAAACTGCTAATAAGGATCTTCTGCTTAGAGTTGAAGCAGAATCTGCAGTGGTGCCTCAGCAGCCTTCACAGACCTTTTCCTAGGCTATAGTCCTCTCTGGTCATTTAAAGCACCATTTTTATAGTCACAGAGTATCCTGGAAACTGAATTCATTAAGGGTGCTGACCTCACAGAGCTACAATTCCCAGCACCCTTAAGAAACGTCCGTTCCCAGGATTCTTCATGACTGCTAAAGTGGTATAAATGTGTGTCAAATGTGTGGTGTGGATGTGACCTCTCTCAGCAACATCTGAAGAGCCACAGGTTCCTTATTCAGGTCTTAGATGAAGCAGCCTCATCCCACTCGATGTGGTGGTAAGTTTCATACAACTTAATTAAAAGCGTACAGTGATTCACCTCCGACTGTCATAAGGCAATTAATAAGGCAGTCTTCAACTGCAACTACTATTGTCCGCATTTGCTTAGTCAAAGTGTCTGCTAAGCACTGTGAGCTAAACAAAAAAACATACAGAGGCCTGTGTTGATGTTATTTGTCTTGGATTATTCAAATGAGATATGCATAAACCATATGCCCCTGTTCACTACTCCATCCCTCCTCCTTTCTCAGTGCTTCACCGCTGAATTAATTAATTAATTAATTAATTACCCGCTGGGTTAATTAAGCATAGTTTCGGGGGCCACCAGGTGGCGCGTTGGAAGATGGCCGACAATAACATCTCTCTGACCCATACGAGGTAATTAAGAGGCTGCTATGGGAAGTATGCAGTCTTCCTACCCCCACAAGGAGATGGGGGGGCTGCCTTGCCAGCGGTGTCCACAATGCACCCCCTGATCCGAGACATGGGGGTGCCGGACACTTGGCATGAGCCCTCGATGAAGTCAGATCTTCCTGACGCCGATTCCCATCAGCGCGTGCTGGTTAGCTTCAGCTTGGAATTATAATTGGAAACATGAAGCTGAAGCACATACATCAAGTAACGCTCGAGAGATAAGACTGCTGATTAATGGATCTCTGTGACTGGGAGTGACGGACGGATAAGTAAATCTTCTGATGAATCACCATTAAGAGACTGTATGTTTGGAATGAAGGGGGGGTGGAGGAAAAAACCTTTTTTCTTTGCACGATGTGATATTAATAACCCTCCACCCCAGATAGAAACAAGATCGTTGCGTTTTACTAATCACAAGCAGGAATTCAAGAACTGTGTGGGATGGATTATAGCTGGAGAGAGGATTGGTGAACAGTGAGAACGGAGGAAATTTTTATGACGCAGTTAAAAAATGGCGTCTCGCCAGGACAGGCTTGCCAGAGAAAGAAGGACAGGGGGAGGAGAATCAGGACCATTGGAATGAGAGGGAATGTTGGAATGCAATCTTGACCTGACAGAGCCTCCTGATTTACTTGGCAAGTCTGAGAAAAGTAAAGGACAGACCGAAGATTAAATTTTTTTTATGGAAGCGTTGAACAGCGGCTGTCCCTGAGTGATATGATCTTTGGAGAGTACAAAACCCACACAGAGGATGCCTGTTTTCAATCTGCTTGTGAAAATTATCAGAGATCGTAAAGAAAGGAATATACGATAACAACAAGAAGATGAAGAAAGTAATAAAGGACTATCTGGATTGAACTGGAAAGAACTGTTTAATTAAAGCAGCAATATAAGTGATGTTTGGACTCGTTCAGAGTTTTGGACTCATTTGGAGCTTGATGTATGGGTACCCCCAACAAAATTTAAAATTCGGCTGTATAATTTGGAACTAATGTGATTTGGATAATGTGATGTGATTGGCCTGTTAATAAAAATTATTTTTTTAAAAAAATTAAGCATAGTTTCCCATTTTGTGTTAACTGAGGAACAATGGTTAGTGAATTTGAAACAATCCTGGTTTGTTCTGAACCTAATACCACAGTTTCCTGGTTAACAGGAAACAATGGTTAATGAATACCAGAAGTTTTTAGTCATGGCACACCAATAAGGGAGAGGAAAGAAGTAGGCATGAAGCTCATAAATATATTTCCTTAATAAACTGAGGTACTTGTGGACTGAATCAATCTCTACTCAAAGGTAAACTGAGTCGTGTTTATAGTAATGTTCATATCAGTGAGTCAGTATTGAAATAATGGGTTGCAAATGTAATACATATTATACTGAATAATATAACATACAGAATTCTAAAACATTCTCTCCAACATTATCCCAGTAATTAGTGTTTTTGAAAATAAAGTTACATTTGCTATGAAAAAAACTCCAGCTTCTTAAAATAATCAAACTAGCCTTCTTTATAAGTAAGTGCATTGTTTACATTTAGCTACAGAAACCGGAAGGAATTCTTTAGAAACATTTTTTTTAAAAAAATTGCATATGTGTTGCGTGAAGCAGGAGACAATGCAAAATAAAGTCGTGTGCTTGCTTTAGCCATCCCCTTCCCCCAATAATTACTATAACTACATTGAAACATCATATAGTGTGTGGTTTGTATTAACAGAAACTTGGCCAACAACAACTATTGGCCACTAACCCAGATGGCTTTAAAAGAGGATTAGACCAGTTCATGGAGGATTGAGCTATCAATGGCTACCAACCCTGATGGATAGGTTCGCCCTCCACTGTTGAAAGCAATATGATTTTGTCTATCAGTTGTTGGAAATGGAGAATGCTGTTGTGCTCAGGTCCTTCTTGCAGGCTCCCCATAAGCATCTAGTTGGTCACAGTGAGAACAGAGCAGTGGACTAGGTGGGGCACCATTCTGTTCCAGTAGCGCTATTCTTACATTCTTTTTAGGACTTTGTTGTTTTTGGGAAACTGCAGGACTGTGATTCTAAATTGCTTAGAAGCATACTCTCATAGAATTGCAAAGTTGGAAGGACCCACAAGGATCATCTAGTCCAACCCTGTGCATTGTAGAACTCTTTTGCTCAACACATTTGCTAATTCAGATCATTATAATTCAGCCCCTGTAGCTGGCCCTATCTAGTCCATTAAGGAGAAAGGTTGTGGACCTAACTCTAACCTTGGTAGCCATCCATCTCCAGTAGTGAACCACAGGATTGGATTCCATACCATATCAATATTGGCTAAATAACATGTCTGTTAAATCAAACATAATTAAACAGCATCTAATTTGAGCATAACTGGGACGCGGGTGGCGCTGTGGGTAAAACCTCAGCGCCTAGGACTTGCCGATTGCATGGTCGAATCCCCGCAGCGGGGTGAGCTCCCGTCTTTCGGTCCTAGCTCCTGCCCACCTAGCAGTTCGAAAGCACCCCTAAGTGCAAGTAGATAAATAGGTACCGCTTTATAGCGGGAAGGTAAACAGCGTTTCCGTGTGCTGCACTGGTGCTGGCTCGCCAGAGCAGCTTTGTCACGCTGGCCACGTGACCCGGAAGTGTCTCCGGACAGCGCTGGCCCCCGGCCTCTTAAGTGAGATGGGCGCACAACCCTAGAGTCGGACACAACTGGCCCGTACGGGCAGGGGTACCTTTACCTTTAATTTGAGCATGGACATATTAAACACACATAAAGTTTTCTTTAATATGGGTGCTTTAGTAAGAATAACAATGCATTTCAATCCACACTCTAATTTCCACATTGTATGTCCCTGGACTGCATGCCTGGCCTAACTGAACCTACTTTTGACAACAGCATTATAAAAATTAAACCAAACCAGGTTTCCAAACTGCTATTCCTTCAAGATCTATCTTTCAGATTGCAAACAGCGAGACAGAGTTTCTAGGCACAAAACAGTTTTGAAATTAGCTGCGCTATCTTGATTTTGCTTTTCAGAGGCCATCAGATAGTAAGAAGCTGAGCTTGGATATGAGTACTGAAGATGGTGATCTGAATGAATTTGCACAAATTAAGGAGCCTCATCCTGAAAGGTACTCTGATAGTGCATGCATATTTACATTATAAATCTGTGGCCTGTGTGTGCATGTCAGGAGTTTTTTGTTGTTGTTTTTTGGAGGTTTCTACTGCAGATGATCACCTGGGGAAATGAAAAAGAAGCCAGGGGAAAAGTTCAAACCCTTCATGAAATCCACCCAATGCAGAAGTAGATGTGCATTTGGTGGGGCTTTAGCTGGTATCTTTCCAATGTTACAATATAAGTGGCTTTTGGAAGTTCAGAAGAGTCACCATTGTGGCACCCATGGGCATCGGTGTGCCAACCATTACCTTCTATGGGGCCCACAAAAGGTGTCAGAAAATATCCACACACCCACAAAAAAATCCAGAGTACATGAGAGACAGTTTGCTCTTCTTCTTTAATTTGTGTTTGCAATGGCTCAGTCTTTCCTACATTGAACATGCGCCCTCAGAGAGCACAGTGGTGGCTGATGTGGTTGCCTGGCTTTTATTTTGTTTTTATTAAGGGAGGCTATTAAGGGAGGCAGTTGATGGGGTGTATGTTAAAGTTATACATTTGATGAACATAAAATGCTGTATTTAAGTGCATTAGGGGGGGGGTTAATATCGGGACAGAACTGGGTTTATTTTACTTGGTGTGGTAGGCAGTTTTGTGATTGCATCATAAGCTTTAGATCTTGTGACTCAACAGGCATAGCTGTCAAGTGTCCCTTATTTGAAGGGACAGTCCCTTATTTCATCGCCATTCCCCGCGGCTGTCCCTTATTGATGAATGTCCCTTAAATGTCCCTTAAATGATGTCCCTTAAATTTAAAAGGAAGCGGCTCCTCTCCCTCCCGGCCAGGGAGGAGGGAGGCTCCAACTGCGTTGCTTGGCTGTGTTGCTCACCCAATAAGAAGTCTAAGAAAGACTGGGGGGTGGAGCTTGCATGCCTTGTGTGTGGCTAGTTAATGTAAGCTGAGGGGGTTTTTGAATGCTGGACGCCATTTTGTTGCATGTGCTGTTGCAAACTTTGCAGTGCAAAGCCAGGCTGGGGAGCCATCTTAAGTTGAGGCTGCATAGGCCTTGTGGTGCATGTGATTCAGATTCTATTCAGTTGAACCTGGTTACAACGTTGGTTGGACAGTGTTCTCGAAGCTACCAGCATGAGTTTGACCAGACTGCAGGAGGACAGGAAGACTGGAGTGCCTGGAATAGGTGAGGCTGCAGGTCCCTTATTTTGGCTGCTGGTCCCTTATTTTCAAGGCTGCTGGTCCCTTATTTTCAAATCTGTAAGTTGACAGCTATGCTCAACAGGAGATCTGAAATCTGAGTACCTGCGCCTCTCTCTCTCTCTCTCTCTCTCTCTCTCTCTGTGTGTGTGTGTGAGTGTGTGTATGTAAATGAGACTGTGTGCAACACAGAGAGACACAAGATACTGAGCTACTAGCATGCAGAGGAAGGAGAGAGACACGTTTTGATTTTAGCAATAAAAGCCGTTAAAGTTGCTTAGGTTCTCTCTGGGACCAGAGGGAGAAGTACTTTATGGAACTGAGCCATTGCAAGTTTTGTTTTGTTTTTGCATTGTACAGTATATATTTTTTTGTTATTTAGTAACATTTAAGACTGTTTTCACCTGCAGTAAAGCTTGAAAACTCATTTCTTGTGGTTGGTAATGGAAGTTTATTTCTGCACATTTGGGACTTCCAGTGTACAACTCTAACAGGAGGGCATGCACTGATCATTCTGTGCTCCTGTCTCCTGCTCTTTTAGATGTGGCAGCCATTTTTTGTTATGCCACACCCCATGGCGGCCATTTTCTGATTGGTGCCCATGGCACATTTTCAGAATTCCGTGACTCTGTTGACTCAGAAAGTTTGGCAATCCTGGTTCAGAGGGTACCTCTAATTTTGCAAAGATGCCTGATGCATGAGTGTGCTTTATGGGGAAAGAGCAGAAGGCGGAAGAATGGGGAGAAAAGGCAGCCATACTCACTCCCCACTGCTGGATGGTTTCCTTGACATTGGGCTTCCTCATAATTTGCCAGGAAAAGGCTGTGTCTGAGGAAACACATATGCAAAGCACAGGAAGGAGTCCTGTGGTTAGAGATTGAAAGCCAGAAAATAAATCTCTTCCGCTGAATCCAAAGGCCCCCAAAGTCCACTGCTTTAAAAAATTTCCTGGGAAAATATTCCCAGGAACAGATGGATTGTATACCATCATTGGGCTCTGACGTTTCTGTCAGGAATGAATGAGATCATTTGGAAGCACTTACGTACCAAGTCCCGCAGGCATTTCATCAACACTTCCCAGTTAAATATGTGAAATGTCGTTAAAAGGCTTAGAAATGTCACACAAGGTTAGCCACTTTTCAATATGGATCTATAGACATAAAATTGGAGCCAAATATGTTCTTTCATACATGGAAGGGCAGCTTTACATTGTGTTGGAGTGGTTCACAGTAAGTAACTCACTGCATCCACACTTTTAGTATAGTTTGATTTAGTATAGCCTGTTTTCCTATACACATATACCTGAGAGAAAATTCCATTGAACTTAATGGAATCTACTTGGGCTTATGCATGCCTAGAATTGTGCTGTAGCCAAGCCTATATAAAACAAATACACCTACTATCCTTTTGACAGTTTTTATGTGCCAATACAGTGCTATAGTTATTATATGGTACCAAAATAACCACTGCTCTTTTGCCATTTAATCTTCTGAATGCCTATTCAGACATGAGCCTAACTGACCCTTGGATCTTCAGCTGAGGTCCTCCACTGAGGTCCCCCCCCCGCCGAGGAAGGTTCAGAGGATGGTAACAAGGAAGAGGGGCTTTTCAGTTGTGGCCCCCAAATGTGGAATGCACTCCCCAGTAAGGTTCATCTGGTGCCTTCATTGACATCTTTTAGGCTCCAGGTAAAGACTTCTCTTTTTTCTTAGGCTTTTGATAGACTTAGGTGGTTTTGTTTGTTATTAGTGTGCTTCCAAAGGTTCCTGTAGCTGTTATGTCTTCTTCATCATTGTTGTATGGTTATAGTCTTGAATATATCCAAGAGTAGGTCATCAAAACAAACTGAATATCACATTCCCCCCCCCCAATCCCTGCCAGTAAGTTCACCTGGATTATAGGCTTTGCCTAACTTTGTTCCTTCCTACTGGATTTTGTTTTTAATGAACCCTGACCCTAGGTTGAGTTCTGCCATTCTAAGAAGAAGCTGTACAATAATTTCTTTCTGCTTTTGCCATGCCTATTGTTTTCTCTCTCTCTTTTTTTAAAAAAAGTACCTTTGATGATTATTTGCTGATATATATTTCAATAATAATTACACCAGATAACAATGGCTATAACATTTTATCTAATATTTTTATGGTATTTTTTCCAATAAGCACACGAAGGATTTGTAAGCTGCATTGAATAAATGCTGTGCAATTCTAAACGAAGTTGTTGCATTGTTGCTTTCATTTTTTTTAATTCTAATATTATTTTTGGCATGAAGACATAGAAAATTTATTTTCCTATTTGCATGCAGAATTAGTTCACAATATTTAACAGATAGAGTTTTAGTATGAGATACAGTCAGGAGCTACTTTGGCTAGAACTAGAAACCTTGGGTTTTATGTGTAGCTATCCTGCTTAGAGCATTTTGTTGGCAATGAAGAACGGTCAGGCTCTGGTGTAGCCCTGCCCACTCTGGACACTCCTGAAGCAGGAAGGGTGATGAATTACTTCCTGTCTGGACTGGAACCTTGCCTGAGACGCAAGATCTTCCAGGGTCTGGTGTGTTCCTTGCTTTTCATGCCCGATTTCTGATGTTGCTCTTTGGTTTCAATCTTTGCATTCGCCCATATCTCTTGCTGTATGGCTCTTGTTTTTCTCCATGGCTTCTTCCTCTGGCTTGTTCCTCAGCCCTAGCTCAATTCCTGGATCTTGGCTCCCTGCTCATTTTGGACAGCTGTCTGTAGCTCAGCCCCAACAGATAGGATTATTAATGGACCTAGTAGAAGCCTTTTCTCAGTTATCTTTTCAATTACCTCCTTAAACTTCTGCCAAAAATTATTTGCTTCTGGGCAAGTGAACTATATGTGGAAACAACAACCTTCCTCCTTATGTCACCTCCAATCAGGGATGGAAAATTCTGTCAATTTTTGGATTCTCATTCTCCCCCCCCCCCCCATTCTACAGTTTTCACACTTTGCCATTTTTCAAATCCTCATGGAAATTTGTCAGCTTCTTAGAACAGATTTCTCTTAATATGCACATTTTAAAAATGCAATTTTGCCTGATATGCACATCCCCCCAAGCACTTTCCCCTGATATAGTGCTTTTTATATGAGATTTTCACCATTGTGTGAATTTTATGCACAAACTTCCCCATGATTTAGATATTTTTGTACACATTATTTGGTTAGAGAACTGCATTACAAAATTCTAAGAATTTTTAAAGACAGCTGTGTTTTGGTTCATATGTTGTTTGAAAAAGTGCAAATAAGTTTATTTGATTATAGGTTTTGCCTGTCACCTTCTCTCTTTCTCCCTCTCCCTCTGCTGTACTATACCACTTAATGCATATTTTTGTAACCACTTTGGCAAGATGGAAGAGCTCTCCTCCTTCCCCAGCAAGCTATTAAGTGATGATGTCAGCTTCCATCCATTGGGATGGAATGTTACGTGTTCTTTAAAAACACTTATCCCAAGATGTATGCTTAACAATTTCGACTTCAGCGGAAACACCTCCAAAACAGAAGATTAAGAATGGTGAGGGAGAGCTTGCTTGAAACTGTGCATCTGAACATGAAGAAAAAAGCAATGTCACAAATTACCTGTTGTGCTTGCTAACTAGTGGATGTCTCTGTTTAATAATGCTTGGGAATTATTTTTGTTGGTAGGCTGCCAACGTTCTGTTTGTAAACTGAATTAGAACAGTTTGTTAAGGGGGTGGAAAGAAGTACAGACTGCAAAGGGGAAGCAGAAAAGGAAGATGGTGAAAGATTATGTTGTTCTCCGGCACAGAGATGTTGACTGTCAAAGGGCACAATCCATTAGGAATATCTTACACACACACACACACACACACACACACACACACACACACAAACACCACATGGAGGAACAGTGAAAAAATCAGTGCATACAAAAGTGTGCAAAGTATGATTTCTTCATCTTTAAGTATCTTAGACTTGGAAGAAGATAATAAATACATATTTTCACACTTTGACAAAGCAATTTAACATTTTGGCTAGGCAACCAGTCTTAATCATTTTGTTAACTGGCTGGCAGCTAAGATGTTAAGTTACTGGCTCACAATCTTGTCCAGGGTCACCAAGTCCCCCTCCCCAAGCTCTTCTCCTGTGCCATTAACGGCACTTAGGTATGCAGTCATTTAAAAGGCGCTACTTTTCTTGGTGTGAAAATAAAGTGACTGAAAATATTTGCCCAATTTCTGGATGTCAAAGACACAGGTGCCAGGCCAGCAAAATGCTGGCAGTTCTAATATTGGTCACATGTCTGTGTTCCAATATATGCCTGTATTTATTGCTAGGAAGCTAGAATAGAAAAGTGATCGTAGAACACTGCTGCAGGCTTGCCACAAGGGTGATCAGATGCAATGGCACAGCTCCAACGCCTAAGATTTGAGCTGAAGAGGAAATTCCAGCAGGTGCACTTATTGTGTCTTGCAAGCTTGTGACCTGGTCTCCACTAGCAACAAAATGGGCTGGCAGACAGAATTCTGAGGTAATAGAGTGGGCTCCTTGACTTCATGTGGCAGGCGGTGGATGCTATTTTTAATGCTCCTATGCATTTAAAAAACCCACTACTTGCATGTAAGAAAACTTGTACATCAGGTGAAAGATGTCCCTTGCTGTGCTAGTTTCCTCCTTTGCAAGAGGAGAAGAGAAACCCCCCTCAAGGGAGCATTAAAAAACAAACACACTCAATATAATCTCCCCTTTACAATCTCTAGTGACCCAATTCTTCCAAGCTCCTCTTTTCTGCTGCTACATGTGTAACCATGCCATGAAACTATTACAACAAACAGGGACCTTGTCTTCCTTTGTGTCTAGTCCTTTGTGTCTTGTCACCAGAATGTAGCCTGTTTTGCAGAGGAATTTCCAGTCTAAAATTAGAACCAAAGATACAAGTTGGACCTGAAACAAATGCAAAGGCTTGAGCCACTTAGCCTTGTAGCACATGATGTGGGAAGATGTCACAGTAAATGGACCCTTTAAAGTAGGAGATATATAAACATGACTCGCCAAGCATTTTTCACTTCATGGTAGCCTCTTCAACCAAAGTTAGAGAAATCAGAAAGGGGTTCTTTGCTTAGATGGACAAGCTTTTGACTAGAGCTAAAAAAATAATAATTCACTATACATATTTAAAAAAGCAATCCCAGCCTAACTGGGACATTCATTTTCTTTTACAAGTACTGATATTTCATTTCGCATTACAGAAATCTGTGAAATCCATTACGTCTGAACCATGATCTAAGTATTTGATGTGAGGATTGCAAAGGAAATCCAGAAAAAGTGGGTGGCCACTTCAAGAAAACAGTTGGGCAAGGGAAACCCTTTTGAATACCAGAACAAGTCACTTGTGTTTGATGTAATGGGCTATGGAAAAATCAAGGAATAGGATTTTTGATGTTTTATTGTGTTTTATATACAGTGGTACTTCAGGTTACATAAGCTTCAGGTTACATACACTTCAGGTTACAGACTCCACTAACCCAGAAATAGCACCTCAGGTTAAGAACTTTGCTTCAGGATGAGAACAGAAATCGTGCTCCAGTGGCACAGCGGCAGTGTGAGGCCCCATTAGCTAAAGTGGTACTTCAGGTTAAGAACAGTTTCAGGTTAAAAACGGACCTCTGGAATGAATTAAGTACTTAACCTGAGGTACCACTGTATGCTGTAAGCCACCCAGGGTAGCTGGGGAAACTCAGCCAGATGGGCGAGTTATCAACGTTGTTGTTGTTGTTGTTGTTGGCTTGACTCCCCCATCCCGCCAGAAGACATGATTAGAAGTGCAATACAGGCAGAAGTATTTACAATGGATTGTCTTGGTTAAGCTGAATTATGACAAGTTTGAAAAAGAGCAGTGTGGCAGGAGTCAGGTTAGATAAAGGCTGGATAAAAGTTTCCACTGTGTGCAAGGAGTATAATGTGGCTTCTCAGCTATGCATAATCATTTTTCCTGAAAATGATATGCTATATTCTATGGGTAGATTTATACCACTATTTAAGTCATAGCTGAGTCTGGACTAGGAATTTCCAAAGCAACTAACACCATTATTTTTTTGTTTTACTGTTTCATTGGTTGTTGTTTTTTTTTAAAAAAACCCTTCATGCAGTATTGGCCTTTTCATTTGTTTATTGGTTTGCTTGATAAACTACCATTTACTTCCAAGATAATATCTATATTTCTCTTGGGGGGAACCTCTGTAAAAATGCCAGCATTCTCATTAAATGTGTCACATAGACAACTCAGAAAGACTGGAGTCAATCATTTTTTATGGCGTGAGCACAACTCAGACAATGCCTTATCCTGACAAGCACCCATCATCAAGGATTAATTGTGGTTTTGAGCAAACAGTTTAGCATGTAAGCTACAGCTCTCTATCAACATCCAGTTGGACTTTACAGTTTATTTTTAAAGCATTATTCCAGATAAGAAAGCTGCCCTGTTTTGTACACAGATCTGCTAATTTCCCAGGGAAGCTGGTCTACAGTGAGGTACAGTCAGAAAGCTAGAAAGGTGGCGGCGAGGAAAGGAGCTAAAGCAGGTATAGGCAAACTCGGCCCTCCAGATGTTTTGAGACTACAATTCCCATCATCCCTGACCACTGGGCCTGTTAGCTAGGGATGATGGGAGTTGTAGTCTCAAAACATCTGGAGGTACCTCAGGTTAAGTACTCCAAATAGCATCTGTGAAAACAACCTTTTGTTCAGGGATGCCAACTTAAATAAAATGTTGGGGGGGGCATGACATAGTGCGCACACACCATTTGAATGGCAGTATGACAAGGCTGTATATTGTCTCCCTGCTTATTTATCTTATGTGCAGAATTCATCATGCGAAAGGCTGGGCTGGATGAATCCCTAGCCGGAATTAAGATTGCCGGAAGAAATATCAACAACCTCAGATATGCAGATGACACAACCTTGATGGCACAAAGTGAGGAGGAATTAAATAACCTTTTATTGAGGGTGAAAGAGAAAAGCTCAAAATATGGTCTGAAGCTCAACATCAAAAAAACGAATATCATAGCCACTGGTCCCATCACCTCCTGGCAAATAGAAGGGGAAGAAATGGAGGCAGTGAGAGATTTTACTTTCTTGAACTCAATGATCACTGCAGATGGTGACAGCAGCCACAAAATTAAAAGACGCCTGCTTCTTGGGAGAAAAGCAATGACAAACCTAGACAGCATCTTAAAAAGTAGAGATATCACATTGCCAACAAAGGTCTGTATAGTAAAAGCTATGGTTTTCCCAGTAGTGATGTATGGAAGTGAGAGATGGACCATAAAGAAGGCTGATCGCTGAAGAATTGATGCTTTTGAATTATGGTGCTGGAGGAGACTCTTGAGAGTCCCATGGACTGCAAGAAGTACAAACCTATCCATTCTTAAGGAAATCAGCCCTGAGTGCTCCCTGGAAGGACAGATCGTGAAGTTGAGGCTCTAATACTTTGGCCACCTCATGAGAAGAGAAGACTCCCTGGAAAAGACCCTGATGTTGGGAAAGATGGAGGGCACAAGGAGAAGGGGACGGCAGAGGACGAGATGGCTGGATAGTGTTCTCGAAGCTACCAACATGAGTTTGAGCAAACTGCAGGAGGCAGTGGAAGACAGAAGTGCCTGCCGTGCTGTGGTCCATGGGGTCACGAAGAGTCGGACACGACTAAACGACTAAACATAAAAACAACAACACCCATCAACTTTGGGGGAGCAGCCCCCTCCAATAATTTAGGGGGGGGGGCGAAGGGACCTTGGCCCCTAGGAGTTGGCTCCTACGCTTTCGTTTAAGCAAAGTGCTAGATTTAGGAGATCTGTATTAATCTCTAATGGCCTTTTCTTCTCTCCTTTATTTTTCCTCATTAAAGGCTGTATTAGAGATACCACTCTGGAGCTATCACCACTAATTTGCTCCCTTCTCCTTTCTTAACAGACACTGTTTGCAAGTTGCCCTTTACCCATGTTCAGAGAGACAACCTACTTTCTGAAAGGAGAGGTATGGGCTTTTTTTAAAACCTTTTTTGACAGCCACATACTCCGAAGGCCTTCCTTCTAACCCCAAATTTCTAAAGGACAAGTGTAGTTGCTCAGTGATTAGGAAAACATATAGTGTGGCTGGTCCAAGGCACTCCCTTATTATTACTTCACAAGTTTCATGATATCCAGTGATGATAACAAGTTTTGGTGGAGAACGCCTTTGCTTCTGATTAAAGTCGCACAACCTGCTGCCAGTCAAAACCTCAGCTTGACTTTGGTCTCTTTCCCTCTGATGTGATAATAGAGTTGCCAGATCAAGACCCCAAAGTGCTCCTTGTAGCTCAAAGGGGTCTGAGATGGCAAAATCAATATTCAGTGTCTCCCACTGAAAATCAGTCAATGAACAGCTCTCTCCAATCTTTGTCTATTTCCAGCTGTAGAAAGCAAGACTAGTTTGTGGGAAAGCTGCTGAACTGTTGAGTAAAACTATTGAGACAGGAAGTACCACTGTTGCCTCATTGCTGCAGAGCTTTTAAATCGGGCATAGGCAAACTTGACCCTCCTGATGTTTTGGGGACTACAACTCCCATCATCCCTAGCTAACAGGACCAGTGGTCAGGTATGATGGGAATTGTAGTCTCAAAACATCTGGAGGGCCGAGTTTGCATATGCTTGTTTTAAATCCACCCCCAAGGCCTCTGGGTCCAAACCTGGCAACTCTATGTAAAGAATGGGTTACACTATTAAAATGATACCTCGTAAACTCTCTTTTTAAGTACAAGGGAAAGGCTCTGTAGAGTTCCTGCTGTTGTTTGTTTAATATTCCAATGGTACATCCTTTACTTTAATATGTAGGAAAATAACTTGAAATTAGAGAAGAGAAGGTATGTTCTTTAGTGCGATAAACATATTCTGATTTTTGTGTGCCATGAACATTTGAAAAGTGGACAATTCCTTAATTTTGCTCAAGTATCTGCAGTCAGTACTAGTGCACCAGTAGATTCCTACTTGTTTCATTTTGGTATGTTGTAATGGCAGAATATATATTTTGACTATAGACTGAAATAAGATAAATTGCAGCACAATGGCAGAATCATACATTTGGAGGGGGCTTATAGGCCAACTAGTCCAAATTTGGCTTAAAAGAAGAAATCCAGAATTAGAGCCCCTGTTTCAACATCTACATGCTCAAAAGTAAGTCTCAGGTAAGCCTGAATGCCTATAGACTGACTTTAACAAAGTGCATCTGTTTTACTTTAGATGCAGTCCTGCCATCACTTACATGTGAACAAATCCTGTTTTATTCAATGGGGTTTATAAGTTCCTAAGTGGGTATAGAACTGAAGCCTTTGACTATACAGCAGACTGCTTAGTATCTCTCAGATCTTGAATATATGAATTACACTAATCTTCTAGATAGACCAGTTTTGCATGTATGTCATGTATAAAGCCTCACCTCAATGAAACCTGTTATTCCTTAATAACTGTTATTTCACAACAACAGATGGGAACTAATTCTGTGATACTTGTTTTAAACAATGCCAATCAATGAACAATAGGATTATATATGAGATTGGCTCTCACCATTTCCCATCACAAGCCCCAGAACATGAATGTGAATTACCTTTTTCCAGGTGAGGTCAACGTGCTCAGTCAATAGAAGGGACCAGGAAACCAATCGGTTCATTTTTTCCCATTTTAAGGGAAAGACCATCCAGCCACCAGTATATCTCTGAACCATTGCAGTTCAGAGCATATTGAAACACAGGCAAAGAGCAGAAACAGAAATAGGATGAGTGATGGGGCCTCAGAAGGTAAGCAGCAGTAGGAGGTGTGGCATTTGTATCCTTCCTTGCTGTTTACTTATTGCTATAACTAACAGTGTGTGATCTCTAGGATGACACGCTTGAAAACATCACTGAAATCCCTGCCCAGATTTCAGACCCTGGTTTGAAAAATGTCTGTCACAAAATGGCAATATGAATTGGCCCCAGTGGGTTTGAAATCACGAGTCTTCACCTGTCTAGAAGAGCTTATGTTGTAAATGTCAGTGCAAGACACCTGACATGGGATGTGTAGCTCAAAACCTCAGGGAAAACAACTAACCTGCTGCCAAGTCCCTGCCACACTTTCATTAACAGTGATCCTTTCTTGTGGTTGAGATACAAGTGTGACATTTTTGTCTAATAAGCAGAGAAGAGAGCTCTTTTCAGGTCCATGCTGATAATAGTAGGTACTTGGCTTTCCACTCAGGTACCTGCATTTCAAAAAAAAAAGAGCAGCAGCAAGCAAATATTAGGTTGTAATACTCATAGCAGCTCACTGCTTAATCCAAATCTAAATTTTCAGTATTTACCAAAAAGACATTGCCTTGATGTATGTGTACACAATTGCTTAAGATTTACTGAACCAGATACTAGCTGAGAACATTTTCCTACATCAACAAAGTTCATTGCAGGGAGGAGGAAGGCCTGTTGCTTTGGCATGGAAGTCACTGAATAGGGAATTGTTTTGTTTTTTTAGAGTAAGTCATTTGTCTTGTCTTTAGTAAAGGTAAAGGTAAAGGGACCCCTGACCATTAGGTCCAGTTGTGACCGACTCTGGGGTTGCGGCGCTCATCTCGCTTTATTGGCCGAGGGAGCTGGCGTTTGTCCGTAGACAGCTTCCGGGTCATGTGACCAGCATGACTAAGCCGCTTCCGGCGAACCAGAGCAGCACATGGAAATGCCGTTTACCTTCCCGCCGGAGTGGTACCTATTTATCTACTTGCACTTTGATGTGCTTTTGAACTGCTAGGTTGGCAGGAGCAGGGACTGAGCAACGGGAGCTCACCCCATCATGGGGATTCAAACCGCCGACCTTCTGATTGGCAAGTCCTAGGCTCTGTGGTTTAATCCACAGCGCCACCCGCGTCCTTTTCTTTAAGGCATCCTTTAAATCAGGAATGGGGAAGCTGGATCTCTCCATCTCCCATCAGTGCCAACTGGCACAGCCAATGCTCAGGGAGGATGATGAAACATTTGGAGGGCCACAGGTTTTGCACCCCTGCTTTGCTGTTCTTTACATCTCAGATTATGTGTTTGTTGGGTGAAAGCACACTTTATATTATTTATACAGTAATTAATGAAATACCACCTTCTGACACATGTACACCCACCCATCCTGCCATAGCCTCCTCAAAGCAGATAGGGGAGAAGTTAGAGGACCAGGGTACCTTAGATCTTCCTGTATTTTGAGCATGGGCACTTCCTATGGGACACCAGTACACTTCCATGGTCACAGTCCTACTGATTCATGCAAAGCAGGGCATGGAGCTGCCCTTGCAGTGGCTGGGATGGGGTGGGGAGAGACAACTGCTGTACCCTCATTGCTAATGGGCAACACAGGAAGAGCGAGACAGATCCACTAACCCTACAAGATACTGCAGGTGACTGATGGGTCAGTCCACGAAAGACCCAACAACCAATGATCTCAGTTTTTGGCTGTGGTGAATACTGGAGATATCACACATTGGGCCACTTCCCTAACTCTTTCACCATTCATTGCATCCAGTACATATGAATTTATTAAATTTGGATACTGCCCTTCATCCAAATATCACAGCATAAAAACACAAGATAGAAACACAAAATACATAATAAAAACAATGTTTTGTCAGTTGCCAGCCATCAGTAAGGTAGTGCCTCTTCCCTTCTACACAGTAAACTTCTAGAAGGAGCAGTGCATGAGTGTACAAGGGCTTGGGTTGCTGGATGTCTGGCTGGGCACAGATTGGCACAATTGTTGGATGGTGGCAGTGAACACCTTGCATGCTCTGCAGATGTCCTTGGATGCCTATTTGGTTGTCCACAGGCTTTGGTCCTGTGCTCTTTGCCTACATATGGCAGGGCTGGGTTGTCCCTGGAGTTATTTATTTGATATTTCCCCCAGGTAGTTTAAGTACTTGTAACTCAAGGAAGCTTAAACCAAGCAAAAGGCTGCTTTTATAAGAGAAATGTGCACTGCAGAACTTTCCACATTCCAAATAATACAGTAATGGTTCCTTAGTAACAAAGATATTACATAGGACTGTAAAGAAGGTAGAATTTAGTCAGGCCTAATCAGCAACTATTCAGCTCCTGAGTAAAGACAACATTAAAGCTTATTTAATCCTTAAATGTTCCTTTCCTGGTTCCCCAGGGCAAAAAAGGTCTATTTAGGAACACACACACACACAAACACCCACACACCCACACCCACACACACCCAGCTGCTTTATACATATATAGTATTGATCAAAACAAATAAGCACAACTGTTACCTGCACAAAGATAAATCTACTTGTATGTTAAATGACTTCAGCTTCTGCCACAGTTTGTCCACTGAATTTTTCTATCATTCCTCATAAAGCACAGTAGATTAATGATATGTTCAATGGCCCCAGACCTTCATTTTTAATGTGGCAGGTTAAGGCATGAACAGTTTCAACATAAATAAGCAAAATGCAAAATGAAGCAACTCAGTTATCACAATGTTAACTTTAAAATTGCAGTGAAGCAGAAGTTCCTAGAATTCTTAGATTAAAACTGATATGTATATGCAATACAAGAAAGTGGCCAAAATTGCAATCAGGTTGTTAACCACAGTGTTTAGGGTGTAGGTTTATTATATATTATTATCATTAGCTAGAGTTGTATCCCGCCTTGCTGTCAAATGCTACTCAGGACAGTCAACAATAATACCAATATAATAAAATACAATGAAATAGCAATAAAACAAATTGCTTTGCATACAAGGCATTCCAGCTTCAATCTCTGGGATCTCTAGGTAGGCGATTGAGAGCAGTTGCTGGTTAGAGTAGACAAGGCTGAGCTAGATGGACTAATATAAGGCAGCATCTTATGTACCCTTTCCCAACATTGCTAAAATATTGCAGATGGCAGGGTGAGAGTGAGTGTCTTGCCTAAGGCCACCTGGCAGAGGAAACATTTGACCCAGGCATTTCTCGATCTTAAACTTTATGCTACAGCAGTTCTAAGCATCTGCCTCGAAGGATGACATCCATCTTGTTACATACATAAATAAAATAAAGCACTGGAGAGTTGGCTTTGATCACTCTGTTTTTGGTGTTTCCCAGCTAGAAATACCCTTTGGTGTCCCATGCTGGCCCTTGCTTTAGACTAGATTTACTTGGAAGAGCTCTCTTGTTTTGGGTTATTCCCGAGAGAAAGCGAAGCTATTTTGGTCTTGCATGCTTGATCTCCTTACGGAAGAACTTGCCATTGGTGTAATTACAGTGTATAGCCTAACTAGATATCACACAGGTGTCAAATTCTGAAACTGCGTGTTCCTCAACCTGCTGAGTCATTGTTCTGGCACCGGGAATCTTTCCCCCTTCATTGACTGCTAATTATTCATGTACAGCATCATAAAGCATTGTGCCACTATTACTATACAGCTCAAGCTGGTTTATCCCATTTAACAACCAGCAAGGGATTCAGGAGCAAGAGAAGTCATTAGGATGGGATTTAAAAACACACACACAAAGGAAATATTTTCTTCCAAGCAAAATATGCTGAAATGTGTGTCTCTAAATTTATAACTGATATAAATCAAAGATGTGAGAAGTATAAAGGTGTCATAACTTCACTGTCAGAGAAATTGCTTAGAAGCCTGCAGTTTAGAGCCTACGGGATGTTATGGAGAGTGCCAAACCTAAAATTTAGTAACTAATAATGATATGTGGGGCATTATTATTTGTTGCTATTGTATATATTTTTATGTTTTTATATGTAAACTTCCCTGTGATCCTTGGATGAAGGCCAGTATAGAAATGGATGATGGCCAGTATAGAAATCCAATAAATAATAAATAACTAAGACGGTCTGGGTTCAACAAGGAATGAAGGTAAGCAAATGGCCTTGGATTGCCATTATCTCTTACCTAACTTACCTAAAATGGGATTGATAACACCATTATGGATTCCTGACACCCTTGGAGGAAGGATGGGATCCAAAATGTGGATGGATACTTTTGCTGTGTGGAAGAAAAACTTCAAGCAGATTAGAAATAATTATGTAATGCTGGCATGTAAATTAAGTACTCAAACTGCAATCCCAAATGCACTTACCGAAGGATAAGTGCCATTTAGAAAGTGAATAAGGATCCATAGGAGTAGACAACTGTGAGTCACTTGTCTAATGCTGCCATGTCAATCACCATTTTTAAAAAATTCTTTTTTTTAATGCATGACGCTCTCACACATATGTACCTTTCAAACCTTTGTTTCTGACTGTTTCCAGTAACATGTTCAAGAGTGACACATCAGGCTGATTTGGGAACTAATTGACTGAAGTCCTAAGGGAAAATCATCATAATAAAATCCACCCTCACATCTGGAAACTAGGTCAGTTGATGCTCCTGTCAGTTACTGAGTGAGACCACTGTGTGTGTGTGTGTGTGTGTGTGTGTGTCTTGGAGTCAAGAATTCATAGCCTGTATTTCCCATGAGGCAGAACAGTGGGGTCTTTCATGTTGGGATGTGAATAGATGCTAGGAAAGGATCTATTTATTAGATGTTATTATGGCTCAACTGTGAAGGGGGGAGCTTGGGAATTGGGAGACTGGGTGGGAACGTGTTTGGATGGAAACTTTTATTTAATCCATGCCAGAGATGAAAGTGGGGCTCCTATACCCCCCTCATTATAAGCCCCTAGATTTGTATCTGAACCCCAGAAGTATAGGTTTGCTAGTATCTCTAGCATTTAATAGACTAGTGAGTTAGAGCATTCCCTCCCCCTTATTAGTATCTCAAAAAAAGACATAAAATTGGTAGCTGTCTCTACCTTCAGAACAAATAGATGATCTTTCTGTAAAGGATACTTTTGTGGCCTGATCTTATAGGAGTTTATTCAGAGGTTACGTCCCATTTTGTTCAATGGTCCCTCCCCCGCCATACACACAATGTCATCATGCACAGGATTACAGCACTAGTTCCCATGTCTAGATTGGTTTGAAGATAATGTGAGCTAAACGTTCCCAGGCTGAGTGGCACTGATGCTGGGGGTTATTACATAAGTGCTTGACTACAGGCACATTTTGCATCTCAGTCTACGTTACTGAGCCTAGGCAGGGCCAAGTCACATGATTGCCAGGCTCATGGTAATCACACCAAATTCCTGAATGTGTCAGCTCATTGTGTGCAGCTGAGCTGGCATATGCAAGGTTAAGCTTTTCATAACCCACTGCAAACTCTCCCCCCCTTTTTTAAAAATGGTATTTGCTGTGTTGCGAAAGCTTAATCCTGTCCATGGCAGAGGCTGTGTTAAATCGTGGGGCACCCATCCCATGACCTCAAACACACACTATTGATCTCTAGCCCTGCCCTGCTTCAAATGGCACCTGATCTGAAGCCTCCTTGCATTCTTCCCGCCACTCGCAAATTCAGGACTTAGATGACCTTTACACAATAGCCATGTAGTTTACACTATCCATACTGGGATAGCATGGATCAGGAAAGAAATACAATCATTTTACGGGGCGGAGCAAAAGGAGTGACAAAGAATGCATGAGATTCTCTATAGGAATCCCGCCCACAACAACACAAGACTTATTGACAGTAGAGGTTTGGCAGGAATCATACCTGCCTTCTTTTAAACATGGCTTAAAAACATTGTTTTTGAAATGTGAATTTACTTTTAACCAACCAGTATTTATTTTGCCGATGTGTTACTGATGTCTTCATTGTCTTAACTTGTATGGTTTATACTGCCTTCATATATATATATATATATATATATATATATATATATATATGAAAGTGTGGTTTAGAAATCTTGCATATAATAGGAATACAAGAGCGTCATCAGTCTGTTTTCATTGGCCTCTTTCCATTGGCCTCTTTCCAATGTTGCAAAGGCAGCGGCGGAGGGAGGTGGCTCTCAGAAAACAGGTGACTGACGGGAGGGAAAGAGGAGGATTTGGGGAGGAGGCAGATGGAACTGTCTGGGAGTAAAGGGGACATTTGGAAGACTGAGAGGGAATATTGGGAGGGGGGGCAGAGGTAGGTGTGTGACAATTGTAGGCTGCCAGTGCTGGAGGAGGAAGAAATCTGGAGAGGTGGAGGAACTCAGGAGGCGGCAGGTGGAGGTGGTTGGGTTAAAGGAGCATTTGCAGTGCTACAGAGGAGCAGAGAGGGGCATCAGAAGGAATGAAGGGGAATATGTGTCAGAGGCAGGTAGGTTCTGGAGAGGGTTGTGTCTTTGATAAATGGCTGAAGGAGGTTTAAAGGAAGAGCTGTAGAAGAGGAGGGGTGTGTTTGTTTGTTTGTTTGTTTGAGTGTGTGTGTGTGTGTGTGTGAGAGAGAGAGAGAGAGAGAGAGAGAGAGAGAGAGAGAGTGTCCCCTGCAGTGAGATTTCATATTTAGGCTAACTGTGGCACCCCCTCTGTGACCCTCTCTCCTCCATATGCTTCCCTGCTTCTATTTTGTAGTCATAGAGAGTGGAAAACCGAATGAGTCACTTCCATGCATGGAAGGGAAGGAGGAACACATTTGACGTAATGCCAAAACGTTGCATATTCATACAGATCCCTATAGGCACATGCTCAATAATTCGTCACTCCTATAATCTCTAAAATCAGGGGAGATGCAGTGGGGGAATATTGCACATACTGATGGATTCATATAGGGCTGTTTTTAAATTGGCTTTTACTGTTGCAATTTCTTTGTGTCTGACTTGCGCAGGAAAACCGTGTCCTATGTTTTTCAAAGACACAGAGATTTGTGCCTTAGTTTATCGGTTGAGTGCAATCACTCCCCTAATTCTCTATGAACACATTCAAGGAGCACAACTGTTTCACATCACATATCATTGCTGGAAGCCTACCATTTAGACCTCTATAAACCAAACACGATGAATATAATGGGCATTCCCGCAGAGCCAAGGTAAAGTAGTTTATATACGTGTGTGTGTGTGTGTGTGTGTGTGACTGTTGAGAAACGCTCCAAAGAGATCATTGAAAAGGGCAGATGAATGCCTGGCATTCTCATTCAATACACCTTTTCCCTGCTTCCAGAAGGCCGCTACCATTTTTTTCACCTAAAGAGCCTCCGATAATGGGGAAAAAAAACTATCTATCAATAGAGAAGTGTGTCTTTGAGCATGCAACACAACTACCAAAGATACAACTGAACTCCTCTGCAAAGTAAAGAGGTCATGTAAGTTAATTATGTCATTTCCTTTCCCATTTAATAAGAAATAAAGTTGCCATGGAGACTGACTAGATATAGAATCCCACTTTCATGACTAAAACAACTATGAGGAGAGAAGTTGGTGGAAGCACACTGCTTGTTTTGCACAATGCAACAAAAAGAGAGAGCAACCTCTAGGACCTTTTTCAGAAGGCACAAAGGAAGACATTGGGGGTGGGGAGACTTTTCAGCACATGCCAGAAGTCTATTATCTCTGGCTATACTCAGTCTTACTGTTTCCAGTCTGGAATGATAAATAGTGGCATACTATCCAAGGCACATGTTTTAAGATGTGGGCAGATATCAGGGTTTCAGCTATTTCTCCATCAAAAAACCCCCTCACCCAGCTAACCAGTTTACGTATTCCCACCTCAGAAATATCTCTTGGCTAGTGTTATGCTGAGATCTGTCCTCCAATTTCACAATGCTTCCATTTTTTTTTTATTCCTAATTCTCATGGCACATAGAATTGTAGAGTTGGAAGGGCACCCGAGGATCATCTAGTCCAACCCCCTGCAATGAAGGAATCTCAACTACATCATACATGACAGATGGCCACGCAGTCACTAGAATCATAGAATCATAGAGTTGGAAGAGACCACAAGGGCCATCGAGTCCAACCCCCTGCCAAGCAGGAAACACCATCAGAGCACTCCTGACATATGGTTGTCAAGCCTCTGCTTAAAGACCTCCAAAGAAGGAGACTCCACCACACTCCTTGGCAGCAAATTCCACTGTCGAACAGCTCTTACTGTCAGGAAGTTCTTCCTAATTTTTAGGTGGAATCTTCTTTCTTGTAGTTTGGATCCATTGCTCCGTGTCCGCTTCTCTGGAGCAGCAGAAAACAACCTTTCTCCCTCCTCTATGTGACATCCTTTTATATATTTGAACAGGGCTATCATATCAGCCCTTAACCTCCTCTTCTCCAGGCTAAACATGCCCAGCTCCCTTAGCCGTTCCTCATAAGGCATCGTTTCCAGGCCTTTGACCATTTTGGTTGCCCTCCTCTGGACACGTTCCAGTTTGTCAGTGTCCTTCTTGAACTGTGGTGCCCAGAACTGGACACAGTACTCCAGGTGAGGTCTGACCAGAGCAGAATACAGTGGCACTATTACTTCCCTTGATCTAGATGCTATACTCCTATTGAGTATACACTGTTTAAAAACCTCCAAGAGTCCACATGACGAACGGCAATATCTTCAGTTACAACATTTGTTGGTGTTTATTTATGGACCATCTGCTTTGAGTGCTTCAGCATCTCCTATATTGTCGGAGGAAATTATTGTATCCTTACAGAAAGTCAAACCCATAACTGTTGTTTATAAATGTTTAATGGACCTTTGAGGAACTTAGAGAGTTGTTGAATAGGGAATTAGAAGTATTACACAGCCTAAACAAAATTTGCCTTAGAATCTTTATCTTTAGGATTGAAATTGGGACTGATCCAGCAGAAATTAATATCATGGGTATAGTGGACTCCACAAGATCTGTATAGAAAGGCACTGTCCATTGCAGATAGATTCTGGACATTAGGGCTGCCATAAGTGGGTGACGCTGTGGTCTAAACCACTGAGCCTCTTGGGCCTGCCGATCAGAAGGTCAGCGGTTCAAATCCCCACTATAGGTTGAGCTCCCATTGCTCTGCCCCAGTTCCTGCCAATCTAGCAGTTCAAAAGCATATCAGTGCAAGAAGATAAATAGCGGGAAGGTAAATGTCATTTAAGGGACGCGGGTGGTGCTGTGGGGTAAACCACAGAGCCTAGGGCTTGCCGATAGAAAGGTTGGTGGTTCGAATCCCTGTGACGGTTTGAGCTCCCATTGCTCGGTCCCTGCTCCTGCCAACCTAGCAGTTCAAAAGCATGCAGTGCAAGTAGATAAATAGGTACTGCTCCGGCGGGAAGGTAAACAGCATTTCTGTGCGCTGCTCTGGTTCGCCAGAAGCGGCTTAGTCATGCTGGCCACATGACCTGGAAGCTCTACGTCGGCTCCCTCGGCCAGTAAAGTGAGATGAGCACCGCAACCCCAGGGTCATCCGCGACTGGATCTAACGGTCAGGGGTCCCTTTACCTTTTAAATGTTGTTTCCGTGTGCTCTGGCTCTTGTCATGGTCCTCCGTGAACCAGAAGCAGTTTAGAGATGCTGGCCACATGATGCATAAAGCCGTCTGTGGACAAACGCTTGGTCTGAAAGCAAGATGAGCGCCACAACCCCATAGTTGCCTTTGACTGGACTTAACCATCAAGGGATCCTTTACCTTTTTACCTTTTACCTTATGTGCGGTCAATTGAAAAACCTTTGGGGTGTCCTGGTTTTTACGTGGCAGGTGTAATGATGAATATGCCTAATGGAGCTACAGGATGAGGGCTAGTCCAGTGATATACTGCATTCTTTTTGGTCTGAAGTGGCTGTCCTTAAGAAATTTGCATTGGTGAAATCCTCAATATTTGCAGACGCTCCTGAACTTTTAAACTATACTCCCACAGTATGGGGTTTAATGGCAGGATAAAAAAGTGGATTTTGCAAGCCCTTATGGCCACTAAGAGACTTATACTTTGAGCCTGGAATGATAAACACCTGTCATCTCTCACACAATGGCCTGAGGAACTCAATGCCTTGGATACATTTGAACATATTTCTTACAGAAATCCACTGGCAAGAGTTTCTATTGGGACACCTGGAGGGCTTTTTATTAACCTTTATGTTTAACCCAAGATGGATGCACTGATTGTTATCGCACCCTTAATGCGAGCCGATGGTGGTGTTGTTATTAGTCTTTCTTTTTCTTCCATTCATTCTCTTTCCTGTTCATTTTTAATCCCTTTCCCCTTTTTCTTCCCCCTTTGTTAAATTTGCAAATAAAAAAAAAATAATAGAAATAAAAAAAACCAAAACAGAAAGAAAATGCAGAGGATTTGGGCGTATGTGCACACTAGAGTAGAGCTCATTTAACTGCGGGCCTTTGACAATAAAGTAATTGAAATTATTTTAATTCTTATCATTCGTGTCATAGAGGGAGTCAAACGTGCTTTTTTCATTAAAATACGTGAATGATTAAATGGACTAATCCATGCATTTTAAAATAAAATTAGTTATTGGTCTGCCAGCGATCTTTGCAAAAAGTTAATAAGAGTGCCAACATTCAATGAGATTAAGATGCAGATTATATTTCTGTTGGTGTAGGGAAAAGATCTAACACCCACTCAGAAGACCCACTGGTTAAATGGAGCTTATTCCCAAACAACTATGCATATGCATAGCAGGGGTAGCCAATGTGGTGCCCTCCATATATTATGAAATTCAATTCCAATCATCCCTAGGTTTCATGGACTGGCTGGGTACAAAGGAGGCACCAACTGGGGAACCCCCAAGGGAACCCTGAGGGGAAGAACGCTCAGACCCATGGGATTGATGGTGGGATGATGATGAGTGGTCAGTGGGAGGAGAGGGAGCAGACTGGGAGGATGAGGTGTCAGAAGCTGAAGAGGTAACAGGGTTTAGTGAGCAGGAGAGGCTGTGGCAGAGAGCAGTCCAGAGGCAGAGGGAAAGTGGAGGCTGGAGAGGAGTGGGGCCAAGAGGCAGAGATCAGGCAGGCTGCTGAAGAAGCCAGGGAGTCTCACCCTCCTGCTGTGACCAGCTCCCCTCCCCTTTGGTCTCCCAGAACACAAAGAGGAATGAAGAGGGCAGAGCAAAGAGAGGCAAAACGAAGGAGCCTCAGGTTACTTGGGAAGGACCTGAGGGAGAAGGAATATAGTTGTGGGAAGGCGGGGACCTTCAGTCCTCGCAACTGCCTCATTGGGACAAGATGTACTGGCAAGAGTTACTGGGCTCCTTAGGCCTGAGCTGTTTTGTTTCATGGAATAAAGAGTTAACTTCGCTGACGCCTTGTGAGTTTTATTACTGACCTGACCCTGGCACCCGACTCTAATGCTAGGGATGATGGGAATCTTAGTTAGCAGCAAATGCTTTTTTCTGGGGGATTGCAGGGGTACACATACCCCTAAACATTTTGTGAATATAATGGAAGAAGTAACCTTTTTTTCTTCTTCTTTAGCACGGTCAACCGTCAGTTCCATTGCTACCCCCGATGGCGGCCTCATTTCCTGTCACGTTGTTTCCTGAGTCTCCGAAGGAAGCGAGCATTTAATGTGTGAAGTAGGCATTGGAATCTAGCATGGTGATTGGTCAGTTTCGTTGTTACCACCTCCGATGGCGGTTTCATTCCCTTTCCCAGTGATTTTCTCTTTCATTGGTCAGCAGTATCTGGAGTATGTAACATTGACTGCCCCTGGTGTACAAGATTATATCCTAAATCTAGGGGTCATCATCATATATTTTAAGACCAATCTAAGTCTTCCATGCTCCTAGAGCTGGAGCCAAACACAATAAAGAGTTGCCAGCTGACTCAGCATAACCTTGAGGTTTGCAGGATGCCAAAAAACAAAAACTGCAAAAAGAAAACCCTGAAGGGGCAGAAAAGAACCCAAACTGTTCTATAATAATAAATGAATTGCATGGAATGTTTGTGTGTGTGTGTAAGAGAGAGAGGGAGGGAGAGAGGGGGAGAGAGAGAGAGAGAGAGAGAGAGAGAGAGAGAGAGATTGCCAACTGGGTGGGAGTGTGGAGCAGAGTGGGATGGTTGGAACAGGAGGACATGCACATAGAGGGTTGGATCCAGAATAAGTCATGTTTAGAGTAGACACATTGAAATAAAAGAGTTAAGCCTTAAGTTGGAACATAGGAAGAGCCTGCTGGATCAGGCCAATAGCTGATCTAGTTCAGCATCTTTTTATCACAGTGGCCGGTCAAATGACTGAGAGAAACCTGCATGCCGGTTTCAAGCAAAAAATCACTCTCCTCTCCTGTGAACTGGTATTCAGAAGCACTGCTTCCTTCAACTGTGGAAGTAAAGCATAGTCTAGTATCCATCAACTGCCCTCTCTTCCCTTCCTTCCTTCCTTCCTTCCTTCCTTCCTTCCTTCATGTATTGTATTGGTAAAGGTAAAGGGACCCCTGACCATTAGGTCCAGTCGTGGATGACTCTGGGGTTGCGGCGCTCATTTCACTTTATTGGCTGAGCGAGCCAGTCATGTGGCCAGCATGACTAAGCTGCTTCTGGCGAACCAGAGCAGCACACGGAAACGCCGTTTACCTTCCCGCTGGAGTGGTACCTATTTATCTACTTGCACTTTGATGTGCTTTTGAACTGCTAGGTTGGCAGGAGCAGGGACCGAGCAACGGGAGCTCACCCTGTCACGGGGATTCGAACCGCCAACCTTCTGATCGGTTTAGACCACAGCGCCACCCGCATCCCATATTGTATTGCAGTGTATTAATACATATACATACACATATGTATAAATAGATAGATACACACATGCACACTAGTCTGTATCCTGCTAGGGGAAACAATATTTGATAACAGACTTTTAGGGGCATTAATTAAGCTGATTTAAATCCAGCTGGCTGAATCTGTTCCGAATGTCATTATATTTGCTTTGAATTAGAAAAAAAAGACAAGATATACTTCCACTGTACACCCTCGTTTCCATTGACAGACAGAGACTTTTTATTTTCTGCGGCTTTTCCTTTTTCTGTTTCCGAAAGCACATGATCATCCAGCTTTGCCCTCCTATTGATAACATTCTGAAGTGGCTGCAATTCTAAGCAGCACACCTGCCGATGCTATGTTTGCTTTTAACTGAAGTCCTGTTAGTCTGCCAGAGATAACATGAACAATTACGGATGCACAAATGGCTTCTTGGGAAAGCTGAAGCTGGGACCAGGCATCGGTTAAAACAACCAAATTAGGTGACCTTGAACAAAGCATTTAGAGGGGAAGTTTCAAAGAGATGCCTTTGAGTGCTTGGTGTGTGTCTCTCTGTGTGTAAATAATTTGGCAGGGCAGCTTAAAATGCTCAGAAAACAAGGTTACTCTTCAAAGCATATCTTGGCCATCTGTCTTTTCTTTCTTTCTTTTTTAAATTGGATCTGTTTTTGGGTTGCTAAATCCATCTGGATACTCAGGCTTTAGTGGACTTTGGAGGCACTGAAATTCAGAGCTGGCTCCTTTCCAAACAGTCTAGGTCTGTTTCTGCTTGTCTGTTTCTCCTGCTGCTACTCTCCTATGCTTTTCAAGGTCATTTCATCAGTTCTCCCTTCTAGCACCTGCAAACTGTGGACACAGTGCAAAAAACTCATCAGCAGGTGTAAAACAATGGAAATCTTCTTACCATTAACTAGAAGGTGTAGCTGACTGGGACACTCATTCTTAGTTGTTCCACGAAAAACAACTTTGGACTCAGCTATGATGATCTGAATTAGAGAATAGATGTTCTCACCCACCCTGAAACTTCCAAAATCCGACATCTGAACAATCAGCTTTCCAAAGAATCATTCAAAACCTGCCATTCAAATAGCAGATCTTCACTTTTATTCAGATTTCCGCTTTGAAAGTGTGCCAGGACCAGCAGCTTCCTCTATTGTGTAACGAAAAGAGCTAAATCCCTTTGAGTTAAATGAGACTTGGAAAGGGGTCAGTTCAGTGAACAGGATGCTGGGTGGTCCAGTTACAGAAACCATCATGTTCACAGCACGACACAAAACTTCACTGACTGCTGCAGGGAACATATGTGAATAGCTGCCATAATGTAATGTGGGCTCATTTCGCAAGGGCAAACTGGCGATTTTCACAAGCTGCTTTTTCTTAACCTCTCCGCTTCATTGTGAAGAAATGGAACGTTACTTAGCTACAGATCTCAAATGACAACCACATTATTTGGCTAATAGAGATATTTTCCCATGGACAAAACTTAACCGTGATCCTATACTTGCTGGGCAAGAAAGGATCTTTTCTAAAATCCCTTTATTGTGGAAAAGTGTCACGTTTGAATAAAAAGAAACGCTGCTGTAGCTATATCCTTTTGTTGCTACAATATCCTCAGTGTAAGATGCAAACATTAAGTTAACACACTTCCACACATAACAGCTGCAGGCAACTGGCCTCACCTCCTCTGTCCCTGCCCCACAGCTGTAATGGAGAATAGGGTTCTTAATAGCTCTGCAGCCAATCATGGCACACAACCAGAAGTATCATCCATGAAACTCTGAGTTTGGCCATCAAGGCATAGGCTATGGAGCTATGGCCCCACTGATGTCCCTAGAATTTAAAACATACTAGCAGAAATTTGGTGACAGCCAACGCTCACAGCTAAAAGGGAGTAGGATGATTGCTAGCACTTGAAGGCTACAGAGTTTCTAACCTTCCTCCATTTATCTGCCTTTTGAAAAGCACCTTGATGAGATGAGCTATAAATAAATTAAACAAACAAACAAACAAAGTGGAAATTGTCCTGGTTCAAATGCACCAGCAGGACCACAGATATAGCATGTTCTAAAGGCAAGATCTTAGGCAATATTAGGCAGTAGCACCAGACAGACAGCCTCACATTTTATGGCACATTAGTGGTGACTTTTATCCTGGAAGCTCTCCAGCCAGTTCCTCTTCTTCAGGAGCAGAGGAAAGGGGAGCTCCGTGCTTGGGAAGTGAGTGTTCCACCTTATAACACTAGCTTCTGTCTGTGTTCATCGCCATATTTCTCAAGCTAGACCTCTGGGTAAACTTACGTCCCAGGATTCCATAAGGAAGGAATGGGCTTTAAACATGGTGTTTTTGTTCATCAACTGCCTCATCTTCCCGGGCAAAAATAAGTCCAGGCCCTTCTTGGACACTTTGAGTTTTGTGAGCCTGGTGTGCACACAGTAACATGCTTCCTGGGTGGGATGTGCAGCAGGTGGGATGAGGGGGGAGACACACACACACACACACACACACACACGAAGAACCTGCTGGATCAGGCCAATGTCCCATCTCATCCTGTTCTCACAGTGGCCACTCAGATGCCTGTGGGAAACCAGAAGCAGAATTTGACCACAAGAAAACTCTCCTTTCCCTCTGGCTTTTCCAGCAGCTGGTATTCAGAAGCATTGTTGCCTCCAACTGGAGGCAGAGCATAGTCATCATGTCTAATTGCTCTCTCCTCCATGAAATTATCCAATACTCTTTTAAAGCCATCTAGGTTGGTGACCATTATTGCTTCCTGTGGGAGCAAGTTCCATAAATTTAACTATGTGCTGCATGAAGAAGTCTTTTGTTTTATCTGTCCTGAATCTTCAACTTCCAGCTTCGCCGGAGAGAGCAGCAGCAGCAGCAGCAGCAGCAAGACTGGGGAGAGGGGGACTTTGGTCTACTAATCTCTTCCCACTGCTCTCCACAACAGCTCAGCCACTTCTATTCAGCCAGGAGCTGCTGATACAATCTCCCTGATGAGGCCTACCAATCTCAAGGAAGTGAAACTTTTTAGACTGTTTTCGTTGTTGCCTCATTTGCGTTTTCAGACCCAGAGACCTCCCCCCTAAATAAATTCACACCTGACTCAAATTTTAGTTTGGTTTTTGGCAGAATTTAGGCCACAACTTTATTGATTACAGAAAGTGAGTGGTTGCATAGGCTCTGGTTCGACTAGCTCCCTGCACTTGCAGGTAGCACTGACCCAGGGTTCCAGCATAGGTCAGCCAAGGGCGAACACCTGGATGGACAAAAAGTCAGGAACAGACTATGTCCGCCACCCAAATGTCCCCCTGGACTCAGGCATGGGCACAACCCCCTCTCAGGGATTGACCAAACCATTTGAGTCCCTGGATTCCTTTAACGAAACACCCTTCACATAGGGAAGACGAGACCGCTCCCCCTTCCCTATCACCTGAACCAGAGTCTATCCGCAACCTTACAAGTTGTGACGATTTGCTACGCGGCAGGCGAAACCCAAATGGCAACAGCCAATCAGCCAAGTGGGGAAATTCCTGCCGTGCCCCTGTCCCAACGACAGATGACACACGACGGCATAGAAAGGTCAAAGCACAATGGCCTAAAAATAGGGAGAGGTGGGCGGGTGTTCTGAATGCACACGCCAAAAGAGGAAGCTCTGGGTCACGTGCATGGGTATAAATAGGTCCCTCAATCCATTTGGACTGCACCCCATTGGCCAGATTGAACCCAACATTGAGGGGCCTACCAATCAGGTGTTGTGGCTAACCAATCTTACCCACCCACAACAGGAGATCGGTCTCCAGGTCTCACCGCAACACGTGCCCTCTTTTAGGGAGGACACGATTTCACGATGTAAACTGCTCAGAGAAACTTTGTGCTGTGCATAAATGTTCCAAATAGATCAATGACTCATTCAGTAAAAGAACTTTGAAAGTGACTGTCTCCCATGCTTTTGAAACCCATGCTTTCAAAAAAGAAATGTCTCACCTGAAAAGGGGCATTGTTTTTATTAAACACACTGATTTCCTTTTGCCTTTTTCATGAACTGCCGAGGACCTCATTCATCTTTATATTCCAGGCAGAGTTTCTCGTGGGTGTAACATTATTATTATTATTTTTTAAATTACTTTGCCTTCAAGGAGACTTGCCAATTCCATGGGACATCTATCAGCATGTGGGTGGAGTTTCAAACAGACAGATGCCTGTGGGAGGATTATCTAGAATACATAGCGATAGAAAGAGACAAACAGGTCATTTTCTTGCTAATGTTGAATGATCTCCTCGCTCAGTCATTTTTGACTGGCAATTCCGCACTCCCTCATGCAAAATTGACAAGCAGACGGCACAGTGGGAGTTGCATTATCGTTTGCTGGATTCTATTTCCTTTGCTCTTATTTAATTCATAAATAACATATTCCCTTTTGCTCAAATGAAGTCTCCATATTTAAAAATTCCTGAATAGTTTAGGATCCCTATGCTGTGTCACAGTGAACATCATTCTGGCGAAGGCAGTCCTAGTTTTTCAGAAAGGCCAAGTATCTTTATAGAAAAGGGAACTCTGGGAAGGGCTGTAGCTCAGTAGTAGAGCATCTGCTTTGCATGCAGAAGGTCCCAGGTGCAATCCCCAGCATCTCCAGGTAGGGCTGGCAAAGATTCTCTGCCTGAAGCCCTGAAGAGATGTTTCCTTCATTACTGAGCCAGATGGACCAATGGACCAACTCATTATAAGGCAGCTTCCTATGTTCCTTATAAGCAATTCAATATCTGCGTCCATCAGCAGGTACAGACAGGGATTCTACCACAAACTACTCTACAGGTGGGTGAGTGGCAGGCTAAAAACTAAATCCTGTGCATGCCTATGGCTGGGTGTAGTAGAGCTGAAATTCAGCATGGGCTAAATTTTCCCCACGGCCAGTCCCCGTGGCCACATTCCCCATGCACATCTTGGTGTGCATGGTAACTTCTAAGAAGGGCTATTGGGAAGACAATACTAGGCCAGTGTGGTGAAGCGGTTAGAGTGTCGAATTAGGACCTGAGAGACCAGGGTTCAAATTCCCACCTGGCCATGAAGCTCAGTGCGTAACCTTGGGCCAGTCACTGCCTCTCAGCCTCACCTACCTCACCGGCTTGTTGTGGGGATTAAATGAGGATGGGGAGAAAGAACCATGTATACCTCCTAGAGCACCTTGGAGGAAAAGTTGGGCTATAAATGCAATAGTTTGATCTTGTATAAGGCTGCTTCCTTTCTTCCACAGCCACCTGCCCATAAGAAGAGCTCTGCTGGATCTAGCCCTTATCTAGACCTGCATCCTGTTTCCCATAGTGACCAACCTACGGGAAGCCCACATGCAGGTCACTAGCAAAAAAGCCCTCTACTGCTGTTTCCTCCTGGCAACTGGTATTCAGTGCCATGCTACGTGTAGTGGAGGACTTTGGACTTTGACATTTTAGTGGTGCCCTGTCTGATGCCTAAATTCCGCGCCCCCTCACTTGTCACTTTCCGTTTTTAGTCATTGTTGCAGCACCCCTTGTGGCACCCTTTCGGCTCAGCGCCCAGTACAGGCTAGCCAGTCCCCTAAATCTGTCTCTGCTACGTATGATACAGGAGGAAATGTATAGTCATAAACCTAGTGACCTTTGATAGCCTTATCTTTTCAGGTTTTCCAGGCAGTACAAAGATATCACAGTGCCTTCACAGTTTGTCTTTCAGTGCTTTCAGTTTTGCCATTTGTTGAACTTGCCACCTTTGCCTTGCATGCTGGTGCTCCAGCTGTCTCCTTGCATGGGTGAATAAAGTGCCACCTCCATATCCTTCCCTATGAGAAAGTGTGTACATCGACATTTTCTCAAAATCATGAAACAGAAGCTCAAATGCTGGCATATTGAGCAATCATATTTATTATTGCTTTCTGATTTCTAAAACCTTCAGCTGACTACGAGAACATGGATTGCAGCTGCTAAGGGAGAGGCTGAAATGCACTTCAAGAGCCAATTCACACATGTTTTGATAACCTTATGAGTAATACGGTAAAACCTCTGGTGATGAAATCATGAGGGTTAGGAATACAGGTATAAACCTGGCTTGCATGAAATGGAGATGATTGTGTAATGACTCACTAACTTGCTGCCAGCTGAGGGAATTATTTTGTGCCTCATTCTCATGTGTTGTGCTTTTTTTTGCTTTTTAAGATCTGCAGTGAGTGAACCATTGCAATATAGTCTCAATAACAGGTCTTAATTAAAGACCAGGATAAGCCCCAGGACCTAGAGATACAGCCAAGAAACCTACTTTTAGTGTTGAGACTAGGTCCTGAAATATGTGGAACACATATTATTATCCGCGGAGTTCCTCTGCTATATGTAGAGTGCATTTAGGAACATAGGAAGCTGCTTCATATCAAGTCAGATCCATCTCTCTCGGTACACCATCTGATAGTAGTTTTCCGGGTTTTCAGGCAGCTCTACCTGTATATGTCATCTGGGACCTTCAGCATGCAAAACAGCTGTTCTGCCACTGAGCTGTGGACCTTGGGTTTTACACAGCACTGCTGTTTTGGTTGTGCAACAGACTTATTTATTAAATTTTTATACTGCCCTTCATTTGTAAATCTCAGGGCAGTTCACAACATAAAACTACAGCAAAGCAATAATACCCCCTCCCACAACACATTTAAAGGTGCTTTGGATGTCAAAGGCCTGGATGAAGAGGAACATTTTTTGCCTGGTGCCTAATGGTGTATAATGAAGGTGTGAGCTGAACTTCCCTGGGGAGAGTGTTCCACAAAAGGGGAGCCACTGCAGAAAAGACCCTTCTTGTGTTGCATCCTCCAGACCTCTTGTGGAGGATTCACACGAAGAAGGGAATCAGAGGATGATCTCAGGCTCTGGGTAGGTTCATATGAAGAGAGGTGGTCCTTCAGTATTGCGGTCCTGAGCCATTTGAATTAGGCCCAGAAACAAATTAGCAGTCAGTGCAGTTGGGCCAGGATCCATGTAATATGCTCAAACTGTCTTGCCCCTAACTGAAGTTTCTGAACCGTTTTCAGAGGCAGCCCTATGTATAATGTGCTGCAATAATCTAACCTATAGGTTACCAGAGTATAGACAACAGTAGTTAGGTTTACCCTGTCCAGATAGGGGTGCAGCTTGGACAACAACTGAAGCTGATGGAAGGCACTCTGACCCACTGAGACCATCTGAGCATCAAGTGACAACAGAGGATCGAGGAGTATCCCCAAGCTATGTACCTACTCCTTCACAGGGAGTGTAACCCCACCAAGAGTAGCAACCTCCCATACATCTGGTCTAGGGAACTGCCCACTAATAATGCCTCAGTACTATCTAGATTGAGCTTCAGTTTACTGGCTCTCATCTAGTCCATTACTGAGTCAAGACAACAGTCCAGCACATCCATTGCCTCACCTGCAGATGTAGCCCACATCCAGCACCTCCATTGGACTGCTTTGCATACATTTATGCACAAGATACCTTTCATTCGATGTCTGTACTGGGCTGAGTAAAATCCATTGCAGCAGACCAGATTCTTTCCATCCTCAATAAGCTTTGGGATCAGGCCAGTTATGAACATTCATAACATTCAGTATCATCATGGTCATAAATTCACTGAACATGTTGAGCATGGGATTTTGAAATGCTGACAACTCAGTCATACCTAAGCTAATTTTCCACATGAATATCCAAACTTCACAGGAGGGCTATTCTACAAGAGCTTGTGACATTTTATTTCCTGATATATCAAAGAAGTGCCTTTTTAATCATGGAAAAATGCTTTCCTCCATTCTTCGGCATATTATTCTTTCCTTCTTGAAGATGGACTTTTGTTTTCAGTCAGGATAACAAGGTCAACAGTAAAGACTCTCCTCCCAGAGGGAGGGGAGTGCTTGTGGACGGGAGCTCCGACCCGCCCACGCAGGGGCGGGAGCCCCTGCCTCCTCCAACTCACCTGGCCGGCGCCACACGCCCAGGAGGCGGCTCCCACCTGGAGCCGCCCACAAGGGGGCGGGCTGAACCCGGAATATATGCTGGCGCCGGCCCCCTCCTCACCCTCTTTCTTCACAGCCGCTTCGGAAGGCTAGGTGTGGCCATCGCCTACGCCTTCGATTTGGGTATTCCGTTAAAGGAATCCGGCGGTCGTGTATTCTGTCCGATGCCTGCTTGGCTGGAGGCCATGGCACGACCCCGGTGACATCAGGGGTGAGCCTATAGTTGGATAGGCATCAACTGGCTCTGTCTACCCCCCTGATGATTCAACCCCTCTGCTGTGGTCATCCAATGCCTAAGCCAATACCTTTTGCATTGCAGTAACCAATAAAGTTGTGGCCTTTTCCTTGCCCATAAACCTTATACCACGCGTCCTTGTGTGTTTATTTCCACCTCACGGGGGTCGGGGGTCCTCGAACCACAAGTTGTAGATTGCATGCAGAAGACTACAGTATCCATCATACAACATCTTCCTTGTTCTCTTGGGCTGATTCACACAAGATCAGACACTGCTTGATTATGTATGAAAAATGAACCAATTCTACTTAGCGATCCCCCTCATCCAATTAAATTGTGCAGGGAAGCATTGTCGGGTCACTCTTCTTAGCATCACCTTTTCTGTCATGTCCTTGTCATTCCATCTGCACACCTCTCACATGTTGTAAGGGTGACTTACGATCTTCTAAATCAAATTGGCTGTTATAGGTTTTACATTCATGAAAATGTTGTGAGATGTTTTCTTTTTTCATTGGTTATCGTCCCTTTGATCACTTTGCCGGACCTTACAGAATCTACTGTCTGGAATACAAGCATGAGTCAAACAGTTGTCACTCACACACAGCCAATGAGGTGAAGTGGTTGGAATTGGGTGGGTGGGTGTGCGATCAGGACTTGTGGCCCTCCAGAAGTTGTTGGGGTCTCATCATTCCTGTCTGTCAGGCTTCGGGGAATTGGCTCTTCCCCGCCCCCAGTATCAGTAGATAAGAAGATCAAATGAAAGGAACATTTTATCAGTTAGAACCTTTAATAACCATAGCGCAAGAACAAAGAACACATCTCTTAGAAATGGCAGTGCTCCCAATTAAGGGACACTTCCCCCTCCATCCCTGTTAATCTACGTCATGTAATCTGAGCTCGTACCCTCTGTGTTTTCTGTTATGACACTTTCTGAGCTCTCTGTGACTTTGGAGAAGTGGGGTGAATGCTATCCAGCGACTGTGAATCTGTTAACTCTCTCTCTTCTGCTAGCTGTTCCTCATCCAGTATTTCCCAGCTTTTGCCTTCTGAACCATGCTCCTCTGCAAACCACTGTTCCAAATCTATTCTGTCCTCCTCCTCCTGGGAAGATTCAGGATCAGGATCAGGGGGAGCAGGGGCTCTCACCATTTTTCTTCAGTGCAGCCCTCCTCAGCACGGTCCCTGACACTGACCATTGGCCAAGCTGGCTGTTGGAAGTACAGGTTCTCCACCTGTAAATGAAGATAAATGATGAAGGCAGGTACCAACAGACACAAAACATGGGCATCATTATTAGATAATTTGGATCAACCTGATAATAATATCCTGCAAATGTTTGAGGATTACAACCTTTTCAGACATAAATGGAATAACTATGTACACACATAAAGACTTTTGAATACCTTAGGCTGCCATTCTTCATACTAACTTGCCTATATTCTTAGGAAAATTGCCAAGAGGAGGAGGCAGATCTGGGGATTAATTTTCTCTCTCCCTTGCACATGTAACATTAAACAAATATGCAAACAAGAATTAAATGAAATCTTTCCCCTTCTGCTAACAAACTGGAACTGTTTAAGGCACTGTAATCACAATTTGAAAACCCACTGACTCTGGAAGGCCTATGTTCTCAGGACCACAGCCATTAAAGCTTTCACACTATTTATTGATTGTTGTTGGTATTGTTATTTTGCTGAAACAATGAAAACCTTCAGTTTTCACGATTTCCAATTCTTGTTACTTATTTCTACCTTAGACACCACTGAACCGAGTGAAGATTCCATTCAGAGCTCCCAGATATGGTGGCAATTATAGCTAGCAGATTTGAGAAGAATAAATATTACACTTGGCTTACAAAAGGGTAAGAGCTGAACTTCCTCGTTCTTGAATAAAATGATCTGAAGGCAGCAAAAGAGCCACTGACATGGCTGACGCCTGTTCACACCCAGGACTGTGTTGTGAGCTCCATCCCAATTCTAGGCATTCATGGGGGGCAGTGGAAAGAAAGAGAACTCCTGTTGGGGGGGGGGCAAAGAAATGTTATGAATGAAGGCTCCACCCTGAGCTTTCCATGCATGCAGATTTTTATGTGGCAGCTCCAAAGTGAAGTCTATAATTTTAAAAACAAACACCTGAGCTATGACAAATGTTTATTTAAACTGCAATTTAATAGATGAAATGTTATAGCGTTTGTGCAGTGTTTTTATATGTTGCCGTATAACAAATGTCAACAAGCATACAAATTCTGATTGTGGGCAAGAGCTGTTAATGTATCCCAAGCAGTAGATATTGCAGGGCAGGTGAATCTTCAATAATGTGTTAGGGATCTTGGGCAGAAATAATATACTTGTTTGTTTGTTTAATGTAAAGGCTGCCTTTCTGGGCAAAGCCCTCTCAAGGATGGCTTATATGAACATAAAACTACAATATTCCTTCCCAACAAAGCTGAGGTCAAAAATAGGTCCCAATCCAGCCCATTCACATAAAACTGAAAAGTATTTTGAAACAGGCAGTAATATAACCATACAATAGTGAGAAATTCAGCCCAGCATAGCTCAGTCAGTAGAGCAGGAGATGCTTTATCTCAGGGTTGTGGGTTTGAGCCCCAAGTTGGGTAAAATATTCCTACATTGCAGGGGGTTGAATTAGATGACCCTCGTGGTCCCTTCCAACTCTATAATTCTGTCTTTCTGTCTTTGCATCTTGGCTAAGAGCAACTTGACACAAATGGGGTTTCAAGACCCATTAAAAGCTAGAATGGGTGGCGCCAGCTATAGATCCATTGGGGGGCAGTTTCACAAATATGGGCCACTACTGAGAACATCCTGTTCCTCTGCGTCTGAAACGTCTGAAGGCTGGAGCTACAAGCAGGGCCTCTGAAACTCATGTCAGAGTCTAGACCGGGGTAGTCAACCTTTTTATACCTACCGCCCACTAATGCATCTTTCTTGATGGTAAAATTTCCTTACCGCCCACCAGTGCTCGATGGAAGGAAGATTCAGCTTGTGCCATAGAACCCCCTACTGCCCACCTAGAATCCTAAAACGCCCACTAGTGGGCGGTAGGGACCAGGTTGACAACCCCTGGTCTAGACAGTTTCACACATGTACAACTTCTCGTGCTCCCGGTGGTGTGCTGTTGCTCCACCTGACCTTCAGCTAGTTGTGTTGTTGTTTATGGGGAGGTAGATAAGAAGGGGGAAATTTGGCATGGTGCAAATGCATCAGCAGGAGTGCTGGGTTGGCTCTGCTTGTGCGCCAGCCCCCCCAAACTTGCTGTCACCTCCTCTCGACCTACCCGTAAGCAGCAATGACACAACTGACTGGAGGACTGAGGAGTGGCAGAACCCCACCCCACTGTCCACCACTCAGTGCCGGATTTACATATAAGCTAAACAAGATATAGCTTAGCGCCCCAGTCTCTTGGGGACCCTAAAAAAATTTAAAGGAAAAAAACTGGATGTACATTTCCAAAATATAAGATAAAAACCAAATAAAATAAAACCTACATACAGCAACAGCGTTTTGTGTTGTAAGTAATGGGCCCCGCCTGCTAGCCTGCTCCCTAATATATCACTGGTTTGCTCATTTCTATATATAGGGTGCCTACATTCTGCATGGACTGGTTGCATGGCAACATGTAGCATGCAGCTGCAGACTCCAGTGCAGCACAGTTGAATGTAGTTCAAGCTGTTGTACCTGTTATTTAATATTAAAGAGTGCTTGTAGACTGATAACATATTTTGTTATGTGCAAATGGCTTTAGATACCTATTAGGTCCATAAATTAGGTCGGCAGTTTGAATCCCCACAACAGGGTGAGCTCCCGTCGCTCGGTCCCAGCTCCTGCCAACCTAGCAGTTCGAAAGCACGTCAAAGTGCAAGTAGATAAATAGGTACCGCTCCGGCGGGAAGGTAAACGGCGTTTCCATGCACTGCTCTGGTTTTGCCAGAAGCGGCTTAATCATGCTGGCCACATGACCTGGAAAAACTGTCTGTGGACAAACATCGGCTTCCTTGGCCAGTAAATGAGTGCCGCAACCCCAGAGTCGTTCGCGACTGGACTTAACTGTCAGGGGTCCTTTACCTTTAGGTCCATAAATTACCAAATAGCATATATTCAACACAGAAAACAGCGACAATTTGTTGTTGACAAAGGACAGCTGGACATATAAAGGGCCCCATTACCTTCAGTAGCTTAGGGCCTCATCAAACCTAAATCCGGCCCTGCACCACTATCTTCTAGCTTCCCAGGATCATCACTCTGCAGTGCAGAAGACACACAGAAGCAGCTGATTCAAACAACGCAGTAAGCCTGCACGATACCTCACAAACATGCAGGCTGCCAGGCAGCAGCTTGCAGCAACCTTGATCTTCCCCCCTCTTTAATGCTTTGTTGTGCTGCGTGAAGGTTTAACTTGGCGTGTTATCCAAACCAGGACATGTGGTTAAGCACTTCCGTCACTAAATATAAGCTGTAGCCAAGAACATATCCTGATCCTTATAATCCGGAATGGGGAAGTTCAACAGGCAAAATATGCTTCTATTATCTGAATAAGGTGAGGCTGTGAAGGTGCTGAATCAGTGCCTGGGGATAGTAATGGGCAGGATGGAGGTCAGTAAACTGAAAGAGAATCCTGACAAGATAGAGATGCTGTTGGTGGGTGATTCTCAAGCCTGGGACTCGGGGGAATGGCCTGTTCTCAATGGAGTCATGCTCCTCCTGAAGCTCAAGGGTGGTCTTAGATCCTGCTCTGTCACTTGATGCCAAGGTCTCATGAGGCGTGTGGACTGTCTACTTCCAGCTGGTTCTGCAGCTACACCTGTTCCTGGTTCAATATAGCCTTGCCACAGAATCACACATTGCAATGGACTACCCTTGAAGATCTGGAGACCCCAACTAGTGCAGAATGTGGCCCCTGGAGTTTTGACTGGTGCATCTTTGCAAAGTCATAAAAAAATTCTGAAGGAGCTATGCTGCCTTTACTTAAGTTGCCTGACCCAATTCAAGGAGCTGCTGTTAAAATATGGGACCCAGATATTTTCAGGAGTGGCTCTCAGTCTGTCAGCATGTCTGGGTCCTAAAATCAGCAGGACTGGGATTTGTTGCAACCCCACAGGCTAGTGTTATGGTACGGGGCCTTCTCTGCAGTGGCACCCTGCTTATGGAATTCTCTCTTCTTGGAGGTACAACTGGGCTCTTGAGGGAAATTGATTATTTTGTCAAGGTTCAAGATAATGAAGATCTCTGCTGTTGTCTTTAGTCGTCTTATGTAGTGTTTTGTATATATATAGTGTAACATTGTGGTTTTAATGTATAACAGGTAAACAAGCAAATCTTGATCTTAGCTGGTAAAGGATGATTTAAAAATGGAACCAATAAATAGTAAAATAAATTGCAACAAATAAAATATAGGAGGTTGGTACTAAAGCAGCCCTATATCTAAAACATGGTAACATAGAATACGTTCCAGTGGGTCTGTTATTTAAATGTCTGTCCCACATGAATCTATGGCTAGAAATGGAGCAAAGTCACATAGCTTTTAGGATGAATATAACCTATAAAACCCAAGATATTGAATGAATAAATCCTGGATCTTTGGTGGCAGAAATTGTTTTCATACTTTCTGTTCTCAGTAGTACCATAAAATAAAGAAATGTAAGACAAATTGCTTTGGGATTTCTCCTTTGTTAACGTCACTCCCTATAATAGCAAAGTGGATATTATGCATGGAGACTGTATGTCTCCTAGGTGAGGGCAGGAGAAGGTGCCCCCAAAATAATCCTAGAAGAATATAGGAACTCCTGCCTCTGAAAACCTTAACTGTCAGATATGTGCATGGTTTGTGCACATTGCCTTGGAGGGTCTGCAATGCATTGTGAAAGCTTTTGGCTATAGACAATACAGTGGTACCTTGGGTTACATACACTTCAGGTTACATACGCTTCAGGTTACAGACTCAGCTAACCCAGAAATGGTACCTCAGGTTAAGAATTTTGCTTCAGGATGAGAGCAGAAATCGTGCTCCAGCGACACGGCAGCAGTGGGAGGCCCCATTAGCTAAAGTGGTGCTTCAGGTTAAGAACAGTTTCAGGTTAAGAACAGACCTCCAGAACAAATTAAGTACTTAACCCGAGGTACCACTGTAAATTGAATTGATTGATTGAATAGAAATGCACCAGGACTTTGGTGGGGTGGGTGTGCCCACCCCCAGCTCTCTTGCCATGCTTTCCCCCCTCCTGCCACGGCACACAGATGGATGAATCCGTCTATTTCTAGTCTGTGTCACCTTTGCGATTGTTCGCCCATAAGTCATCTCATCTCATTTCTGCACCAGCCTGTGAATTATCTTTAAAAGAAAAACCCACACAAAACTCACATTTAAATACTTTAAGAAATATGGGTTTGAGTATTATTTTCAACGTATTTTTTCCTCTCAAAACATGTATTTTTAAACATGTGTTGTTTCAAAATGAAAAGGCAAACACATCATTTGTTGTGATTAAACTGTTGGAAGTGTTGTGATAGTTGGGTAAGTGTGAAATCCAGTGGGTTGTTGTGCTTTCTGACCGTCTCACTAGTTCAAGAAGTAAGGAGCAGGTGAATTCATTTTGTCATTGCAAAGGACAAAATCCCTTCATCACCCCCAACATGACTTTTTGTTGCATGGCCCAAGTTGTATATCAAGTTGAGGTCCACATTTTATTTTGACACAGCCATCTTTGTTGCTTTCCTTAGACTCTGTTGCCTGTTAGAAACTTTTTGACTCAAAGCCAAATTAAGCTTTGTGGTTAACTCCAAAACACTTCAAATCACAAGTATTTCTTCAGCTTCTGAGGCAACTATGCTCCTTCTCTTTTACAAGTCACCTAACTAGGAAGAGAGAGAAAATGTGTCAGAAATCCTGATGCCCTGCCAAGCTCACATCTTATTCTGGTCTTCCCACAGTGAAGGCTTGCCCAGGCAGGCAAGTGTATATTGTGTTTGTGCACTGAGAAGTTAAGAATATAAATACAGTGGTACCTCGGGTTACAAACACTTCAGGTTACAGACACTTCCGGTTACAAATTCCGCTAACCCGGAAGTAGTACCTTGGGTTGCAAACTTTGCCCCAGGATGAGAACAGAAATCGTGTGCCGGCGGCGCGGTGGCAGCGAAAGCGTGCCTCAGGTTAAGAACGATTTCGGGTTAAGAATGGACCTCTGGAACGAATTAAGTTTGTAACCCGAGGTACCACTGTATAAAAATTGCTGTATCAGATAATGTTCTGTGCCAGCCAGCTAAAACCTCTGGAGTACCCTTTCGTTGCTATCAGCTAATACTGAAACTGATGATTCAATATGAGAATAAAGCTTTGTGCAGGATTGGCCCAAGCCATTTCAGCCCCTGAAGCAAAGCACCCTGCTGCCGCACCCACAGCAGGGGGGTGGGCAGACTGAACAAGGGCTCCCCCCTTCAGAAAAAGCTGGTGCTAAGCCCTAGCACACTACCGGGCGGGGGCGGGCGGGGAGATATCCTTTCCAAAACCTCTGCTCCTGCCCAGTGGCAAAGCAGGTCAAACTGCATCTCCCCACTGCTGCTTTTAATCTGTTCAGTTCCCAGACCTGGGTTTCTATTGAATGTGGAGCTTCTGTGCATAGCTGCAGGAATGGCCTCGCTTGCGCCAGCTCTCAGCTGAAGTCAAGTTCAGCTGCTCCATGTGCTAAATAAACCCAACATTTGGCACACAGAGGCAAACTGCCCTGGATGTGGGTTATACGGTGGCGTGCCAAAAGTTGGATTCAGCATGTGGTGATGAGGGCCTACAGCTAGATGAGTGTCGGGTGGGAAGGCCTGAAAGGCACCTTAGCATTGGTACTCCCCACAGCTGGTGGGCAATAACATGGTTTCAAGAAAAGCTCCTGGCCAAGGTTTAATATTACAATTATGAAGTGATGCTGTTCTTGGTAAAGGATGGGTATCATTAAAGAGGGCAACCAATACTATTGACAAATACATGAGTCTACCAACAGTACATGAACTATTCCAGCAATTTAAAATCACATCAGTGATTTTTAAAAAGGATTTCTCTTCCTTCCAAAAGAAGGAGGAAGGTGCTATAAATAATATGGTGGCAGCTTATGTACTTTTACCAATTTTTGTATTGGTTTTTTCTTACATTTTGCACCTCGTCAAGTTTAGTCCGAGAATGAGTTCAGTGCAATCAGTGCTGCTGCTGTTTCCCTCCCCCACCCCCTTCTTCTTCCTCTCTTACTTTGGAAAAAGAAAGAGGTGGCAATATTCATATATTGATAGAAGTGTTGAGGGCGGCTGCACAAAATGGCTGCCATGGGCTGCCAAGAAAAGAGGTGTTGCTACATCCAGACTGGCAAGTACTGTTACAAAGACAAGAAAAAAAGAAAAGAAGCTCTGAGTGCAAATTCCCCTATTTGTGTTGGCCCCAGATCTTGAACCCGAGACCAGGAACCGAGGTATCCACAAAGGTTTTGAATGTCAGTAATGACTTGTTTTATGGTAATATAACCCAATTGCAAAAGATGTTGATAAGCTGCCATGGATTTTTAGACGAGCATGACAGTGGCTTGTGGCATGTGTTTGAGAGTGATATGCTAGAGGCCAAATAGCTTTCCCACTCCTATTGTTCTAAAGCCAATGTTATTCCATTCCTGGCTCTCTAATGGGAAGGGGTGGGGGGAAACTAAGGCCAACAAAAACCATTCATAACCTTAAGCTCTTCCATCGCAAATTACTGATAGTGACTTCAGCAAAATCAGGCTGAATAGACCTTGAGCGTCCTAATGCCTTACAGACTTGCTAATGACATAGTAAGGAAAGAAATGCACCCTCTGCATATGTTATGGAAAACAGCCGCCTTCTTCACCCTCTCGGAGTTAAACCTGGCAGCACAGACCTAATTTTCCAGCTATATTTTTGCTTTGTGCTTTTGGGTTCTCCTCACCCCGACATGGGAGGTAAGTGGGGAAGAAAATCTCCCCCGCGAATTGTGAGAGGCTACTATTAAACACACAGGAGCAGGAATGTTAAAAGCCAGCAACTCAAAGAAAATAGCTGCTTTATAAATCTCTCTTATCCCTCCGGTCTCCATCCAGCACATTCCCTTTCCCCAAAATAAATTGTGTGAGAGAGACAGAGATTAACCCAGACCATATAGAAACAACAAAAGAATCTGCTGCCTAGTAAAAGAGCCAGGGTGGGGGGGGGGGGGAGAAGCCCTGTAAATCCATCCCTTTGCACACAGGGCTATAATCTGTGCATCATGTTGCCATCACCTTTGCTGCCCTGTTCAGGAGAAAGTGGCTCCAAAATATCAGGCATGAAATCCTTCTTTATGAAAACCATGCTGCTGGTGTGTCTAGTTAGGAGGTTCACGTGCTGTTGTTGGCTGCTGTCCATCATGCTGCCTTCTCATCTCTTTTGCAGAATGCCAGGGCCACCTTTAATCACATTGGAGAAGCTCCCTCCCAGCTCAGCTTTTAGGTCTTGGAAGAATGGCAAGCTACATTTTCCATCTCTGTTCCTTTTCATGAGAAACACACACACACCTTTCACTATCTTTGCTGCCATCAGTGTCTTTGAGTTATCAGTTCAGCATGAATTATTTCCTTTTGGGGGAAAGAAATTCATTGAAATAATAACCCGAAGAGAGTAGTTCCTGGTCTAACCAAGCTCCAATTATACACCCGCTTTAATAGGGACATTAGGTAGACAAATCAGAAATGACTCACAGGAGTACCAAAGCTTTGGAAGAATTCCAGAGTCATCAGCAGTCCTGCTAGCAACCGGAACATTTCCTTTGTGTACATACAATCTGTTACATTCCAGTCTTTCCCCCTCCTCCTTTCTGGTGTTTATCACAGTCTTCTCAGCCTCCTAAAATCTGTTAAAATCAAGTTATTTTCAGGTTTTTAAAGAAATAGGGATGATAACATGATAGCTCGGTCAATACAGCATGAGAGTCTTAAACTCAGGGTTGTGGGTTCGAATCTCATGTTGCACAAAAAGATTCCTGCATTGCAAGGCTAGATGACTCTGCTGGTTCTTTCCAGCTCTACAGTTCTATGAAAACATGGAATGTGGTCCCAAACCTGCTTTGAACCAATTTCCCTAGATGAACACAAAGACGTACCCACCTTTCTACTTGGCAACAGCATGGTAAACTATTGTAAAGGTAAAGGTACCCCTGCCCGTACGGGCCAGTCTTGCCAGACTCTAGGGTTGTGCGCTCATTTCACTCTATAGGCCGGGAGCCAGTGCTGTCCGCAGACACTTCCGGGTCACGTGGCCAGCGTGACAAGCTGCAGAGCCAGCGCAGCACACGGAACGCCGTTTACCTTCCCGCTATAAAGCGGTCCCTATTTATCTACTTGCACCCGGGGGTGCTTTCAAACTGCTAGGTTGGCAGGCGCTGGGACTGAATGACGGGAGCGCACCCCGCCGCGGGGATTCGAACTGCCGACCATGCGATCGGCAAGTCCTAGGTGCTGAGGTTTTACCCACAGCGCCACCCACGTCCCACTATTGTAAACTATTGTACAGCTCTGTAAAACTGAAAACATTGGATGCAAAGGGTTTGGTATACAGCATTATTGCAAAAATGTACTCGGTGTTTAAAAAGACTCAAATAACAGACTCTGGCAAATTTGTCAATGCTTGGTGTTAGTTTATTCAATATACAAAGGGTGCTGATGGCGTCAGCACATCAACAGTTAATGGACTGACCTACTGAGACAATCTACGAAAGGAAAGTCAGAATAAATATTGTAATTCGGCACCTTTATAAAGTACAAGAGGTAAAGTATGGAATACGTTACTTTATACTTGGGGAAGTAGAGGGGTTATTCCCCTTTTATTTGAAGAAAATTCTACAGAGGGTGAACCATGTAAACATTTTTCCTGCGAGTATTACACTGTGTATTTGTAACAGGAAAATCAATTTTTAAAATATTAAAAAATCAAGTTATTGTGCGGTGTGTGAAGATTGAGTACACAGTGTTCCCAAATATTTTGTTTAAAAGACTCACTGGAGTTGGTACTTTCCTGTGTTTGAATGGCCGTGTTTTTCCCCACCTTCTGTTTTCTTCCCATGCTTTTTCTGGCACGGCTTCGCTTTGGTATTTGGCAATCCTTAGTCATCGCCAACATTTTTGTTTGGACAATTTATGTACCACTTATATTAACATGTACATATAGTTGGCAACCACTCATCTTCGTGAAATAAAGTGGCAAGCCAAGTGCCTTTAGGTGGATTACATTTGCCTTGGTGACTGAAGAAGCCAATCTTGGATCAACAGGGCCTGCCGCAAGGACCACCACTGCAGCATTTAGTTGAAACAACCCAAGAGCCTTGTGCAACTATAGGCCCAGATGCAGCCAACCCGGTGAGCTAGTGGAAGCCAGTGCTAGCGCAACAGCTTCCCCCTCTCTCCTACCCTTCCTCCATATCTCCTCTGGAGGGTCAGGAGAAACCCCAGAAATGTGCAGGGCGGGGAGGAAGAGAAGAAGAAGAAGAAGAGTTTGGATTTGATATCCCGCCTTTCACTCCCCTTCAGGAGTCTCAAAGCGTCTAACATTCTCCGTTCCCTTCCTCCCCCACATCAAACACTCTGTGAGGTGAGTGGGGCTGAGAGACTTCAAAGAAGTGTGACTAGCCCAAGGTCACCCAGCAGCTGCATGTGGAGGAGCGGAGACGCGAACCCGGTTCACCAGATTACAAGCCTACCGCTCTCAACCACTACACCACACTGGCTCTCAGAGAGAGGGGATTGTTCCAACTGGCTAGCAGAAATGCTTGAGCTGATGGAAAGATTAGAAGAGTACAATGCTAAATCCCTTCCTCAAAGACTTCCAAGTGTATTATGGCATAAGCTTTTCTGAACTCAAGCCCATTTCATCAGAGGTGTGAAGTTAAACCTTAGCTGGCAGGTATGATAAGTCAAACAAACTGAGCACCATCAAAATGAACATAATAAAAAGAAGAGCCTAATCAAATCCCAGGGGACAGACCCTCCATGTGTCCCTATTTTCCAGGGACAGAACTGGACTTTAAAAAGCTGTTCTGGTATCTGATTTGATCCCAGAATGTCCTGGGTTTTTTTTCTTAGGGCATGCTTATTTTCATTGGAAAAATGTTGGAAGACATGAGGGGATGGGCCCAGCTAGCATGGGAAAATGGGAGTCAGATTGCTAACTCTTGTCTCATCAAAGCAGTTGATGGTGAGAATGTTTTTCTTGCGTGTGGGAAGCACCAGGTCAAATTCCTGCTCCGCCATGAAGCTTGCTCATTCGCATGGGGAGGACCATGCTCTCTTAGTTAAACTTTAATGTATGTCACACCTTGCACGGCTCTAAGCTCCTTGGAAGGAGGATGGAATACAAATGTAATAAATAAAATAAATGAACCAGCAACTATCCTATTTAGTAAAAGCATAAACTGATGCCCACCATTATGGCTAATGGCTACCACAGAGTAAATGGCAATAAAAGTGTTTTTTCTATGAAGAGGCAATTAGATGCTTTAAAGCACATTAAAAATGAATGGAGCTAGAAATGGAAGTTGTGAATATTCAGATAACAATTCCCTTCATACCATTCACATACTATAAGTTTTTAAACCACTTAGTGGTAATTGGATCATTTTAATATTGCACATGTGAGTCTTAGGAAGATGCCTGCATTTAATTGCCATGATGGAGCTTTGCATTTTGTAGCTTCAGCTTGGTGTCAATGGCTGGGATAGCTCAGTTGGCAGAGCATGAAACTTCGAGCCCCACGTTGGGCAAAAGATTCCTGCATTTCAGGGGGTTGGACTAGATGACCCTCAGGGTCCCTTCTGATTCTACTATTCTGTGATTTTATAGGAACCTCTTGGCTGGGGTTGAGCATGAACCAGAGCACTATATGACAAGTAACATTACCAGATCAGGTTTATGGACCATCCTCTGCACCTGCCTGTCCATCTTCAATACTGAAATTCTTAGCTGGTTGCTAAGAACCAAACAACAGCACTGGGGGAAACTGAATTTCATTTTTCTTCCTTCTAAAGGTTCATTTCACATATTATGCAGCAAAAAAATCATTCCACATTTGCCGTGAAGAGCACACTCAGGAGGGAGCCGATGTCAGTCCCAACTTTTTTTTATGAGTGTACTTTCACGACAACATGTGTGTTCAACACCTCATTTGTCACATTCATGTGTTTTGTTTCTTTTTTAAAAAGTCCCTTGAAATACATGCCCACAACCACATTTATTTGTTTAGAATATTTATAACCCACTTTATAGTCTCACACTTCTCTCGAAGTAGCCTACAAAAGATTGGCACAATACAATCTCATATAGCACGGTGCCTAGATGGTGCCAAGGTAATTCAGCAGACCTCCTGACCTCACTTTTGTGCGCCACCTTGGCAGGCTTGGCATCAGCATTCACCATGGTTGGGGAAATATTGGGACCCATGAGGTCCAGAAGGGCTGAAGTCAGTTGCTGAGGTAATTTTTTTTCTTTCCTTGATACATCAAGGCCCAGAGGCATTATTCTATCTATCTATCTATCTATCTATCTATCTATCTATCTATCTATCATCTATCTATCATCTATCTATCTATCTATCATCTATCTATCTATCTATCATCTATCATCTATCATCTATCATCTATCATCTATCTATCTATCTATCTATCATCTATCATCTATCATCTACTATCTATCTATCTATCTATCATCTATCTATCTATATCTATCTATCTATCTATCTATCTATCTATCTATCTATCTATCACCTGTCTATCATCTATACAATTTATATACCACTGGGTTGTTCTTAAAGTTTTCAGTAGGTACCAGAAGTTCAGCAGGGAACGGGGCCTGTTGGATAGCCTTCCCATATGTCAGGAAAATTCCTGACATGTCCTGGCTTTCTGGTGTAAAAATGACGTCGGGGGGTATTTTCAAAATGTCAGGGAAAACGTGGATGTATGGCAACACAATGGATAAAGCAGCAGAAACAACTCCAAAAGTTTAAGATCACTCAAAAGTTTAAAAGCTCAACAATTTGGGTTTGCATCCCTATTGTTGGACCTCAACTGGAAGGGAGTTGCATAAACTTGGGCGTAAACACATAGCTCTTGGTGAGTATGAGCTATGCATGCAAGCAATGGGGGACTATTAACTGTGATTCCCAAAAAGATGGTGGGGCTATAAGGGACAGTTCATATCTCCAGGAAATGAGAAGCTTCATCTGTTGATTTCTACACCTCACGCTAGTGTTAAAAGAACAAAAGAGGACCAGGCTATTTTCCTCTGGCCTGTTGGCAACCGTAAGTAAAGTGGGGCTGAGTTAGATAAAGCTGGGTCTTACAGCTACAGAGGCAATGCGTGAGCAAGGCCTGTGAAGATTGCTGTTGAAAAGTATTCTCAAATTCACTGAAAGTCTCAGGGTTATTTAGTGGTGCCACCTTTTTGTAGCCTCCCATATGTCTTGGTTTTATTAGCCATGGCCAGATGGATGTCACAGATGGAAAATAAAAAGAGACAGCAGGAGATGGTGAGAACAGTAAATAAATTCCTGGGGAAAATTAGGGTTGATAATGCATACGATGCATATTAGGCGGGGGGGGGGGGGGAGAAAAGACCAAATATAACCAGAACACTCCTATGTGATAGAACAGCAGTCTTCATGTTCAGCTTTGAAATTAGTGCATTCTAGATCTGGCACTATAAAAGGCAACCAGCAATAGTGGCCTTGGGTTATCACAAAAAGAAAAAACATGAGTGATTTCACTTCCCAAGTCCCCTGCTACTTAGGTCTTTCCAGCATACTTGAATATTCAGACTTGAATATTCATTTAGGAAAACATTGCTACTGCCCTAAACACCCTCATTTGAAAGAGTCTTATCTGACAATGAAAATGGTAGGTTCTCTGCAGATGGAAAAGTCAAGAGGCAAGTGCTATTAGTTTAGACTGGATTCTGTATCAGCCTTTCGTTCATTCACTGCAGAGAAAAGAATATATGATCTGCAAGCATATTCTTCAGTTCATGGAACTGAGGTTTTAACTGTCATTAATGCTTGATTCAAGTTACATTATCCGTATACATTTTCTGATTTCCATATTACATTTTTGTATATACAAGTGTGCCATTTCTGTGTGCTTTTTATAATGTGAAAATGTTTATTCCAGGCTGTGCACACACCATTCATTTAAAGCACATGGCTTCCCCCAAAGAATCCTGGGAACTGTAGTCTACTACTTAACAAACTACAGTTCCCAAGATTCTTGCAGGGGAAGGCCATGTACTTTAAATATAAGGTGTGTACACAGCTCCCCACCCTCTGTATTTATTTATTTTTTAACATATTGGGGGGGAAACAAACAAACAATTCCTCACAGCTTCCTGGTGTGTATCAGAGTGGAAATAAACACTGGCATAGCCATCCACCAAGTTCCAAACAATGCATATTAGGAAAAAATTGAAACCCCTGAGAGACAGAGTTGACAGAAGTCAATGGATTTGCCCCCATGGCTGATTAAATTCTCTGGAACCCATTCTAGGCTGGAAGCTGGGAAGTGTTGTTTGTTTAAATGATGTACCTCAGGAACTGTGCTGAAATGAAATGCTGGTATATTTAACATTGATTCACTGTGTATCTCTACCTTGTCCCTCACAGGGCTTATTCATCTCTATCTTCTTCCTCTTCATCACCTGACAAAGTTCTAATGGCAATAAGAGAGCAGAGGAAAAAGCCCCTTTGCTGGAAGCTGCGCAGAGTGGCTGGGGCAACCCAGTCAGGTGGAGGTCATATTATTATTATTATTATTATTATTATTATTATTATTATTATTTACTTCACATAATGCACTCCTATATATTTACTCAGAAGTAAGTCCTACTGAGATCAGTGACGGTTATCCTCTATAAAGGATATAGTTAACATATGTAGAGAATAGGTAAATTGACAGCAGAATCCAGAGAATCTCCAAGTCACACATCTTTTCCGCAATTATCAGTGCTCAGGGCCAGCCCAACTATTAGGCAAAGGGAGGCGTCTGCCTCAGGCAACTAATTTTGGGTTTCATAAAAGGGCAGGAAATGGTCAGTTGCTTTGTTTATTGTTATTATATTTTTACTATCAGGATAGAGGTAGGACTTGGCCAGCTTTGGGTACTAGCCTTGGCGTGTGTACATGCCATTTGCTGCTTCATTTCAGGCAGTGAAATGTCTTGTGCCAGCGCTGTCCTTAGTCTTCCAACTCAGATGAGGGGAAGCTAGAAATAGGAGGGATACAACATTATTACTGCCTTCCCCTCATTCCTGGCTATACTGGACTCCTTTCATAACCTCCCCTATGCAGAAAAGTTGGGGGATTTTCATTTTAGAGAAAAGGCAAGTAAGTGGCAACTTAATAGAAGGGTATAGAGTTATGCAAGGCATGGAGAAAGAGTGTAAAATAAATCCGAGGCTCTTGCATCTTTTTTTTCTCTGTTCTCATCCACATGATAATCTCCAGCCACTGAAATTCTGTCTTGCATGGAGAAAGTAGATAGAGAAAAATATTTCTCCCTCTCTCGTGGCACGTGGGAACATCAATGAAGCTTGATGGTGGAGGATTCGGGACAGAAAAGAAGAAGTAGTTCTTCACACAACACATACTTCAACTGTGGAATTCAGTGATAGGCAGTGAAAGGTACCAACTTGGATGACTTTGAAAGAGAATGATTAGACATATTCATGGAGGACAAAGTGATGAATGGCTACTAGCCGTAATGGCTGTCTTCAGGGCTGGAGGCAGTATATTTCAGAATATCGGTTGCTGGAAACAACAGGAGGGGAGAAGCACAGGTTCTGACAGGCCTCTGGTTAACCATTGTGACAACAGGGTGCTGGATTAGATGGGCCATTGGCCTGATCCGGTAGGTTCTTCTTTCTTCCTGTGTTCCCCTAATATACTTAGCACATTACCCTTGTCCTAGAACTATGCCATCTGAAAGCAAGTGAGCAGGCAGTACTGGTGCCAACAAAGTACTTTGAGATTGTGAGTTAAAGCTTTACTCAGCATGCCCATAACTAGGAAATCCTGCTTGACTGGTGTGCTTTCTAGAGAAGGGATTTAAGTCGAATGCCCCAGCGATATTCTACAAGAGCTTAATTGAGTGGACAATCCTGACTAATTAGACCACCTGCAAGTGGCACTCACAAAACCCCTTCAAAGCCGCTGGTGATTTTTTTTCCCCCTCCTAGGAAGAAAATGGTTGCCTTTGCTACCTCTGAACAGAGATGCTGGCTTAATATGCCTATTAAGGTCTTTTCAAAGGCTCTTCAAGATTGTTCTTTTCCAATTGGTTGAATCACACAATTTCTTGGAAATCTAGTGCCATTATCCTTCTCTGGCACAATTGCATCTTGCTGAACTTGTAACACAGTCAGTGTTGGGCAGATTCAGGAGCCATAATCTAAGAACTGAATATAGACCTCAGAAATTATAATACATAATCATGTCATTCTGAATTATTTATTTGTTCCTTTATTTTCAAGGTATTTGTATCCCCCTTGCCCATAAATCATACACAAGACAGAAAGAAACAATGATACATTAAAAAGAAATCAGTAAAACCACCAAACAATTTAAAAGTACAGGAAAATTTACTAGATTCTTACACTCTGTAAAGTGCAAGGATGGCACTATATACACAATGAATAAATAAACAAAACTAAGGGAAAAAACTGAACAAAAAATGAACATGGGGCATAACATCACAAAGAGCAAATAAAAAATTATTGTGGCAATATAAAGTAACCTGCTTAAATTTATGGCTCCAGTTTTGAAAAACATCTGCCTCTTTTTACGAAGTTTTCTCTCTCTTTTGGTTGGATCCAGACTAAGTTAGCTGAAATCAATGGAACTTAGTCATGGCTAACTTTTCACAACAGGACTGCAGCCCAATTAACTTAGCCTGGATACAACCCACTGAAAATTTGCATACTGTGTTTCTAATTGTGTTGGCCAAGGCAATACAATTAACCAATAGCACTATGCATTCTGACTCGGAGAAGTAAATCTCATTGAGTTCAGTGAGCCATGCCCAGGTAAGTAGTCTAAGTGAATTAAACAGGTCTACCAATACAGGTATTTTAGTGTTGGGGACAAAATATTTATTTATTTTCTGATTTCCGGATATAAATTTGGACTGTTTCCTTTAATACTATAAAATGTGCACTGCAAGTGTTCAGATCAAATGCCCAACATCATCACAAATCCTATGTCTGCAACCCCTTGCAAGATAGCAAGGATTTGCCCCTAGGAAACTGCTTTGAAGGCAAACACACAGGCTGTCTGTGAGAGGAGTATAAAGCAACTGAAGAGCCATTTTCTGTAGGAAAGGGCAACCTCTCCGAGAGACTAATCCAACACTCATTTCAATCAATGAAAAGTCTCCCATTGATTTCAGTAGGAGTCGGACTGAGCCCTTTAATCAAGGACGCATCTTAATCAGAACAAAAGTCCCAACTACTGGTGGTTTCCTGATTGCACGGATATTACTGTGCTTAAATAAAATACCTTCTGTTCGTTTACTCTGAAGCGGCTTCTCTGCCTTAAATTAAGCACAACAGAATGAAACAGAAATCAATCTTTAGCAAAGACATCCACCACAGCAGGAATTTAATTCCACACTTTTCTGTGCAGAACTTGTAGCATCTCTTGGCTATCAAAAATGTAGCAGCACTTTTGAAGAGTCACAGTGCGCTCCTAAGTGTGTTTATTCAGAAGTATGCTCCATGGAGATCAACAGGAATCACTCGCTAGGAAGTGTGTTCAGGACTGCAGTTGGACAGAGGAATTCTAGGGCCCTGTGATTCTGGTGGCTGTTACACAAAGGCTGTTGCCTGTGTAATGTATGTAATTGCCAATCCTATGCATTCCCCTCAACAAAGACTAAAACATAAGAATTCTGCAGCCCTATTTTGCCTTTGTACAGCTGGTTTTCTACACACATGCAGATACACACCTCTGTATCTTTCACCCAGGCAAGCGAAAGGCATTATCTGAGCCAAAGAACATATGCTAGCCAGGGAAAAACTCTTGCAATGGTGAAGAGATGGGTCATTGAAGAGCATGGCCTGAGGAGACTGGGGTGGAGCAGGGGAAGATCCCTGAGGGTCCGATACAGATGTTTGGAGGGCCACATAGATGAGTGTCGTTCGAACTGTGGCTCTTGGTACATGAGCTGTGCTTTCTGCTGCCTGCCTCATCAGTATGACGATGGTGGTTTATTAGACTTGTTAGTCATTTGTTACACAGAGGCCTCCAAGCAACTTACAGCATATTTAAAACATAAGCACAAATGCATTATCATACTGACACATTCATACAGAAACATGTGCAATTCATAAAAATATATACACTCCGCTTCTCATAACAGCAGCAGGCAGCAGTGGCAGGACAGCAGCAGAAAAAGCATTGCCGTCCTAATCCATGAAAATCGTTGGCCCTTTTGTTTGTCATCATCCTCTGAGCCTCCCTCAAAACAAGGACCCAGAGAAGGACATCAGGTGGAGATCTGAGCTCTAAGTAGGTTCATTTCAGGAAGGGCATTCCAGGGGATACTGGGGTCCTGAACTATAAAGAGATTTACAGTTCAAAACCAGCACATTGAATTGGGCTTGGAAGTGGGCAGGCAGTCAGTATAGCTGTAACAGAATTGGTGTGGTAAGGATCTATTCTCCTTGATCCTGTCAACACCATTCTGCAGTAATGAAAGATTCCAAACAATTCCCAAAGGCATCTTCACATAACTCATGTTGCAGTAGTCCAGTCTTGAGGTTACCAAAGCATAAATTACTTCACCATAATGAGAATATAGATTACTCTGTCATTTTGTCCAGCCCCCTTTATTCCATGCAGCTACCTGCACAAAGAGACTGCCCATTTGGTAGCTGTGTTCCTTGCATTAATTTACCACCTGCCAGCCCACTTCATCCAAGACCACTGCTTAATGTATCCTACCAGCAGTGTGTGTGTGTGCTCATGAGTGAGAGAGGGGGAGGGCAAGGAGAGATCAAGGAGGATACTGAGACGCTGCTCTGTCACACTTATTGGTGTCCAGCAGTACAGTTGTACCTTGGTTCTCGAACTGAATCCGTTCTGGAAGTCTGTTCAACTTCCAAAAACGTTCGAAAACCAAGGTGTGGCTTCCGATTGACTGCAGGAGCTTCCTGCACTCAATCAGAAGCCATGGAAGTCGTGTCGGATGTTCAGGTTCCAAAGATTGTTTGCAAACCAGAACACTCACTTCTAGGTTTGCAGCGTTTGGGAGTCAAAGCGTTTGAGTCGCAAGGCATTTGAGAACCAAGGTACGACTGTAGTGGAGAGTGTGGCAGGGTGGAGGCACTTAACCTGACCTCCTGGGAAGTGAGTTGCTGCTGCTTAGGGGGAGGGATGAGGTGGCAGCTAGGTTGGTGTGATGCAAATGCACCAGTGGAGCCAATCTTGCCCTCCTCTTGGCGCACTTGCACTGTGATGTCCTCCCTGCCACCTCACCTCTCCCCCTTGCAGTGTGCAGCAGCAACAACTCACCTGCCAGGACGTCAGATAAGCCTTTCCACCCTACAGCACCATCTGCTGCTGGTGTTCCAGTGACAAAGGCATAGGCAAACTGCAAGCTTTCAGCGCTGGTTGGATGGGTGATGGCAGAAGTGCCAGCTTCTCAGGATGATTGAGCGGGCGCAACACAATGTCCGGACACCACACAATGTCCCGATGAGGCACACATGATGTTGCAAAGAGCCAGGGGGCAGAGCCAAACACACTCTGAATATTGAGGTGCCCCAGCCCCTCAAAAAAAAAAAACACTGTGGGAGTGAAAGTGCTTCAGCCCCTAGGAGCCAGTGCCTATGGGTGATGGAGAGTCCTGCTTGCCTTGCTCTCATTACATGACATGACCTATCTGTCTCCAGTTACTATTAGTTGTGCTTCATGTTTGAAAGTAATCACCAATAAGTGAGTTACGTGTTTGGATGGTAGCAACATAATAGTTTTGTTGTTACAGTTGTGCATGTGTGGACTCCTTTCTGCAACTTCCATACATATCCCATTATGGGAGACAAGGCTACCACACGAGGGGTAAAGCATGTTGTTGAGCCAAGATCTATTTCCCCATATTGAAGGGGAAGATAGAAACAGGGACACTTTATGGCTGTGAGTGCTTTGCATACCTTAAGATACCCAAGTTGCATGATAGAGGGCTTTTGGAAAGAATGCTCTCCCCTTCCTGGTTTATCTGGAGCAGCTGGCTGTCAGAAGATTTATTCCCATTCCGCCAAGATTCCTAAAAAAAGAATAACTAGGCAAGACTAGTTAACAAAAGAAGATGGATTTTGGTCATCTTACAGAAACAGGCTGTTATCAGGGGATAGAAAGCAAAGCGGCAACAACAGCAGCAGCTACAACAGTAATGCAAAAGGGGCATAAAATAATAGCTCCTCAAATGAAGCCATTTCTGTAAATGAGTGGGAGGCACCACTGCCTTCCTTTGAAAATTAATGACAATAAATTAGACTACATAAACATCAGGCGCTTATGGCGTGTTATAGGATTTACAACAAACATTTGGGAAATCTGATAATATCTATCCCCAGGAATAACAGTTCACAAAGAGTGTGGTGCAGGCAAAGATAAGCACTTTTAAATCCCATTTCAATGGATGAGTTAACCTTGTGCTTAAATCTAAATTGCTGCAAGGTTTTCATTGACTCGAGAATGAGAGGCTGTTTTTAAAGTATTATCTTTCTCTGGAGCTTGAAATGTGTCGCCAAATGATACTCTTGAAGAAAACCTGCCTTGATTCTGCTAAATGCAAAATTGAATACATATATTCTTTATTTCCTGAGATTATATGCTTATGGATGTAATGGACTTGAATGTACCATCTAGTCCTACAACTCCCATACCTACTGGAGGGAGCGCAAAATTACAATCCGGCTTGTTTCAGTAGGTGAAAGGGATATATCTGAAAGGACCAAGGCAGGTGTGGGGCAGGGAAAGCAGCAGCTGCATCAATGTTTGGAGTCATATAAATGTTGAATCGACAGCCAGGATCTTCAAGTGAACCAGGATGCTGCCTGATAACTTTAATCAGTTTTTGCGTCCTGTTTTCCCACACAGCTAACAAAACCGAATGGACTCAGTGATGGATGATTATTTATTAAGGGAGGGGTGTATTGTTTGTTATGGAGGTGAGAAGGTGGCTTGGGACACAGGAAGCTGTCTTGTACGGTTCTTCAGTGTTTCAGAGGGGACTTTTCTTCCCAACTCTAACTGGAGATGCCAGAGATTTTAGCCAAATTATGCCTGTAACCTTCTAAAAAAATTAAAGAGCTAAACTCTCACCTGTAGTTCATCCACTGTCAGGTGTACAGCAAACTGCTGTAAGTCAGTACATCCAGTCTGGGGGCATGATGAGTCATATTTTGTTATGCTGTCTTGGTTACAGTGACTAGTATTAGGCTTAGTGTCTAGAACCAGGTGCTGGGAACCTTTGGCCCTCCAGATGTTGCTGGACTACAACACCCATCATCCCTGGCCACTGGCCATGCCTGCTAGGGCTGACGAGAGGAAGCTAGTCTGACACCCCCCCCCCCCCGCTTTCCTTTTGCCAGCAAGCAATGGATTTTTTGTTCTACAGGCCTTTGGCTACTAACTAGCTGTTGCGACTGGATCTCCCGAGGGTGGGTGCTGTGCTTTTCTTTCAGTGCTTTCAATAGGGTTACTTTTTAATATTTATATTTATTGTGAGTTTTTAGTTGTTTCTGTTTTAATTCATTCTGCAAGCTGCATTGGGTCCTGCACTGGGGGGAAAAAGAGGAATATAAAATAAACAAATAAGTAAATAAATAACACCTGGAGGACCAAAGGTTTCCCACTTTTGCTTTCCATCCTTAAAGTAGTAATGTTACCTGTTTATTTTGCTTTCTTTCCTCCTTGTATGTTTTGCAAAGTTCAGTATCTTATCCCACAATTACTGAAGTCTTTTTGTGCAGCTTGAGATAATAAATTCAGAATCCTATAGATATCACCTTCTGTACAGGATCAAACCACTAATAAGAATGCTTGGAGATTCTATATGAATAATCAGATCAGTCGAAATGGGTGTGTAGACAGAAGTACCAGGTGAAACTCAAGGTGGTTATGTACTATTTGACTAGAAATATTTGAAGAGCTTAAATTAACTTAATTAAATTAACACCTGATATACAGGACAAAGTTTACAGCTTACAGTTCAACACATCCCCTAGGAGAGGTAGAAGTTATCATTACTATGCTAGAGTTCAAATCAAGCGCTGGAGGAGTGGTATGCATCAGATTTTGGTGGATGCATCAGATTTGGCCACCTAAAGCTGAGGAAACCTTTGTCAGAGACTGTAGATTCATAGTGTCTGATGGAGCCCCATTGGCTGCTTGTGTCACCTGATCCCTTTGTAACTTCCTGGTCATCTGCAGAGCAAGCCTGTAGTACAACATAGTAGTGTTCAGCAGCCTTCCCCAAACTTGAGCCCTCAAATATTTTATATGAAAGCTCACATCAACACCAGACAGCATGGCCAATGGTTGGTAATGGTGGGAGTTGTGGTCTACAACATCTGGAGGGCACCAGGTTGAGGGAAACCGCTGTAGAGTGTAAGGCAGGGCTGCAGAACCTCCAGATGTTGTTGGATGCCCACCAGCTTCAACCAGCATGGCCAAGGATGAAGGATGATGTGAGATGTAATCAATGACCAGAGGGCCATAGATTCCCCACCCTTGGCTTACAGCACCATGGTCCTGCTTCTCAAGTCCCTGCTTAAGAGATCTGTGGTGACTTATTGGATGTTGCACAGCTGTATGGCCACTGTGATAAGTGGTAAATGATGGCCTCTGTTCACCAATAGTTTCCACAGTGTGTAAGATCCACTCTGTCCATATAACTGTGAATATAACATCCTAGGACAACTTCACACTGTATGTTATTTTGATGCTAACGACAGATGATAACATGAACTTGTGTTATGCGATGCATCCCCAAAGGTCACTGCTTTTTCTCGCATCAGGTCATTACACAACAAAGCGGGAAATGCAGCAGAGGGGGCTGCAGTGGCATGATGACTTCCATCCTTGCCCTGCTACAGAATCCGGCAGGTTGTTATTGCTAGGCACATAACAGCAGCGAGCTTACAGACCCAGCAAGGCAGATAATTAATTTCGTTTAATACTGATGTGTGAGATGACCTCTCTTCCAGCATGTGGCCATAAAGAAGTAATGGCCTCAATCAGCAAGGGAGAGAGGCCAGTAGTAACTCTGCAGGGAGAGCACCAGAAAGACAATGCCTGAGTGGAACTAAGCCGAATTGTCATTGGAGGCGGAAAGATCAGGCCTGCATGAATCCCACTTCCATCTCTGCCCAACTTTTAAGGACTGGAATAACACAAGGGGAGATCAAGAGGCCCCGGGAAAGAAAGGAAAATCCAGACCCTCGTTTATCAAGACTAGGGAAAGCCAGGCAAAGATGCAGTTTCTCCCTTCCTTCCGGGCCTCCAATACGTGTGAAGTATTAATGATAGCAAAATCAAATGTCTGCACATCAATCGTTTCTTTTCATCAGGACCAGGCCTAAGGACTCTTCCTGCCCTCAGCAAACCTTCTCACTCTTTGTGTTCTTAGAATTGATGTACAGCATCAATAGTGGGGGGAAACCAAGCTAACCAAGAAGTCAATAAATTAAACAGACCAAATATAGTTTAGGTTCATTGACATGAGAGCTGCCACACAACGTTGTGAATGGAGCGCTTCTGTGGAGAGCTTCAGCCAATCAACTAGGCATGCCCTCTTACCCAGGGCCAGATTAAGACATTTAGAGGCCCAAAGCGCTGAAAAGACTACGGTGTCCCCCTACATATGTAATTCAAAATAAAAATAATACTAAACCATAAAATAAAAATTCAAAATAATACTCTATATGCCAGTGTTTCCTCCCTTTACGAATGCTGGTATGAAGGGGTTAACAACAGTAACAAATCCAGAAAGCCATTTTATATCCTGTTAATGCTTGACAGATTCTTTGAGGGCTTTCACTTGCAAAGGAATTCCTTTTCATTCCCTAAATAAAAGCCTGATTTATTAAGGCTTTATACTGAGTTTGGCAATTAGAACTGTTGCTGGGCAACCCTAATTTTAGTTTTGAAGTATAATTTGTTTACACATATTAAAAAGGCTTTTCTTCTGGCTTGGAGCAGATTTGAATTGAACGAGTTTATCTAGAATGGTGGTTTCCATGCCGAGTGGTGGAGATCAGCCAATTGCAACTTTCAGTGAACATCATGTCAATTTCAGTTTTCTCCCTTTCTCCTTTTTCCAACCTTCAATTCAGTTTTCCACATTTCTGTGACAATTAGCAAATTTTAGTGAAAACAATCTTCCCGAATATTCATAACACATTAGTGAGAAACTCTCCCAAGGAACACATTTTGCATGCAGTTTTGAGCAACGTGCACATTTCTGCAAGCAATTTCCCTGGTATAATGCATGTATATGCACACTTTACACCACTATATGCATTTTGTACACATTACTTGGCTGGTGAATGGCACTGCAAAATTCAGAACGGTGCAAATTTGAAAGGATGCCTGTGTTTTGCTTTGCACCTTTTTCTCCAAGGAGTTCAAAAAGGTATACATGATTCCTCCTTCCTCATTTAATCCCCACAGCAACCCTATGAGGCAGGTTAGGCTAAGAGTCAGTGACTGGCCCAAAATCACCCTTGGAACTTCATGGCCAAGTGGGGATTTGAAACCTGGTCTCTCAGTTCCTAGTCTGACATTCCAACCACAGTAAACTACACCACAGTAGTATTATCATTTTTCTCTCCAGCACAACTTAGATTTCCCTCTGTCTTCTTATCATGACCAGTGCACATTCAAATAGTCACGTAAGTTGGGCGTATTACAAGTCACAGAGCTGTTTCACAGTCAGAGGCTTCTGATCCTAGGAATGCAAATCTCCGCTAGATTATTGAACTCACCGGCATATTTTGCTGCCTTTGTGCTGCCACAGTTTTCCCACCCATATCCAAAGACTTGACAGTTTCATTTGCAGAGCTATTTCCATTCCCCTAAGTGTATAATAAGATATTTTTTTTATTGTGTACTTTCAGATCACTTTCTTATTATGTAGTTTCCTGACATCATTTCCCTGTTATGGCATACTGAAGAGCAATAAGAATGTAAATATCGATTTTATAGGGTGCCCTCCTGAATTATTATTTTTCTATAACTATTCCACTTTGATATAAATACTGAGCGGCAGGATTAATAAAAATATGAAGTTCTGCAGTTTTTAGGGTCTTCCATGAATTATATATATATTTAAGTGCTCTGCTTTTCTGGCTCAAAGTAATTCAGACTTACAGCCCTTTTGTTAGCAGGCAAACTCTCCAGAGCACCATAAGCTCAGATTGCTTTTCTGTCTTGAATTTAGCCTTCTCGCCAAGCCATTTCCCCCTATGGCTTACAGACGGATTCTCCTTTGGGCGAGGTCCAATCCTTCCTTTATAAACTGGACATTAGCTAACACTGGAAGCATGCTTATTTATATAGCCAGGATGAACTACCGATACCATTAAGTGCTTTCTTCTCTCCTTGCAGTATTGCAGCTCGGGGAGAGATTTATTAAGCTCCTGCTGAAACTGTTTTCAATATTGCTTAATGAAGTGGCTACTTGGAGCATAATGACTTGGCTTTAGTGGCTAGCAGTTGTGGCAGGAGGAAAAACACTGGGTTTCTTGAAAGCGGAATAGAGGCAGGAAGAAAAAAAACACTCACCTTTTTTGGGCTGGCTCAGGTGTGCAGCTAGACATATGGTGCATAAGAGACTATTCCATTTTAGGCCACGATCTCAGTGTGCATTTACAGGGCTACACCCCCCCAAAGGATTCTGGGAGCTGTGGTTTGGTAAGGGTGCTGGGAATTGTTAGACAACCCCTATTCTCCCGGAGTTGCAATTCCCAGAGTTCCCTGAGAAGAGGGATTGACTGGTAAACCACTTTGGAAATTGCAGCGCTGTGAGGGAAATAGGTAAAGGGACCCCTGACCGTTAGGTCTAGTCGTGGATTACTCTGGGGTTGCGGCACTCATCTTGCTCTATAGGCTGAGGGAGCTGGCGTTTGTCCACAGACAGCTTCCGGGTCATGTGGCCAGCATGACTAAGCCATTTCTGGCAAACCAGAGCAGTACACAAAAACACTGTTTACCTTCCCGCTGGAGCGGTACCTATTTATCTACTTGCACTTGACGTGCTTTTGAACTGTTAGGTGGGCAGGAGCTGGGACCGAACAATGGGAGCTCACCCCATCGCAGGGATTCAAACCACTGATCTTCTGATCGGCAATCCCTAGGCTCTGTGGTTTAGACCACAGCGCCACCTACATCCCTTGTGAGGGGAATAAGGGCCTCCTAAAAACTCTCAGCATCCTTAACAAACTGCAGGATTCTTTGGGTGAAGCCATGACTCTTCAAAGTGCTTTAAACGTGTGGAGTGAATGTGACCTTAGAATGCACAGGTAAAGGGAAAGGCTGGATCTCATTTTTTGAAAATGCCCTCGTTTGTTTCCATTATCAGATACAGATCAAAGCCTTGCAGCTGTTCCCAACACATGGATGGAGTTTCAGTGGCATGGCAGGATTCTGCAACCATTGCATAGCACACAAGCTCCTCATTGAACATTGGCTTTGGGCTGCTGATTCATAGACCTCTTGTTACATCCTACCAGAGACCTGTGAGGCAACACACATCTGGAAGCCTAGTAAGTCAGGAAGAAGAAAAAGAAGAGTTTGGATTTGATATTCCGCCTTTCACTCCCCTTCAGGAGTCTCAAAGCGGCTAACATTCTCCTTTCCCTTCCTCCCCCACAACAAACACTCTGTGAGGTGAGTGGGGCTGAGAGACTTCACAGAAGTGTGACTGGCCCAAGGTCACCCAGCAGCTGCATGTGGAGGAGCGGAGACGCGAACCCGGTTCCCCAGATCACGTGACTACCGCTCTTAACCACTACACCACACTGACAATGGATTATATCGTCTTTGTTTTGAGACTTTTTAAAGACCTTTAACCTCAGTTATATGCAATGAGCTGTGCATTTGAAAGGAGTGTGCACTCAAAAGGACTGAAAGATGCAAGTAAGTTACAGAGTTGTTCCTCATTCATATTTTTATGGACTGTACATGTTTTGAGACTTGTGTTGATGATAAGTAGAATATGAAACATGAATGTGCCCACATTTCTTTTTCTGAAGGAAGTGGAATTGTGTGCCTGAACAAACCTCAAATCAACCCTACCTTTTCTTTCAAAAATATATGCCTACTGGGTAGAAAATGGCTTCTGGAGGCAGCAAAGAGTACTGAAAGGCACTTACTTGAGTTCTGAGAGGACTCACTTGATCTCTCATGGCAAGGAGTTCTATCACATTGGTGTCACTATAAAGAAGGTCCTGCCCATCTAGCACACCTCAGATGGTAGCAGGGCTCTCTCCAAAGAAGTGTGAGAGCAAGCTGATGGGGCAGAGGCAGTGCATTCAACTAACCAAATAATCAACAAATTAACATCCGTATCTGCTTTGATTCCCATTACTGCATTCAGAAGCTAGCCTCCCTCTTTCTATGCCTTTTTCCATCCTTTCCTCCTATCTATCCCAGGGCCTTCATGATTTCATTCTCAGTGTGAAGATAATTGTGGAAGTTAAGCACATGGTTCTTCCCCAGAGATATGGCTAAATTCACCCACAGGGTTCACAAAGTACATATGATTCTCCAGGTGAGCACCATATGGCCAGAATCCACAATCTTTAATTGAAGCTTCTTGTTCTGCCATCTACTCATCTCTGGCTGTTTCCTTTGAGGTTGAGAGAACATCCATCTGGTACATCTCCAGGTATATAACTCTGTTAACTCTGTATCAGCCAGTCATTGTTTGTTTTCTATTTTATGCTGCTCCCCAGTGAAGGACTTCCACACAGCTTACATATGGTCCACAGCTGATCAGTGACTCAAGAGTTTCTGGGGTCTGGGCAGGACAGAGAGTGGGGCTTGGGACGTGCAAATGGGTGGGATCTTATGAACCTCAGCAGGAGCAGGGCTAACAGCAGCAGGTTTCTATTTGCTTCTGTGCCTCATACTGACTACTATTAATTAATTAAACTGGCTTCTAAGCAGTTTGCAAAGCATAAAAACCAGTTGCAGAAACATTAAATATCCATAACTAAAATGCACATCGAAACAATCCTATTAAAATATAAAGACAGAAGTGGGGCTAAGAGCAATTCCCAAAGGACATACGCAAAGCTGCCTTCTATGGAGTCAGGACACTGGCAGGTGTCGCCTGGGTCTGTTGGCTGGAGATGCCAGAGACTGAATCTGGGGCCTTCTGCACGCAGAGCATGTGCTCTACCAACTGAACTATAGCGAGCCCCCAAGTCATCATCTTTCCCTACTAGCATTCATTCTGCCTTCTTCTGCTCTTCAGAACTCTGTGGGAAATGGCGAGCGCTTGCATCGTCCTGTAGCAGCACGCAAACTGGTGCACTGTGGCTAATTTCAGCAGCCTTGCTCTTTCTCACACATCTAGGGGATACATAACTCAAGCAGGCTGGCTGAGGGAAGACATTTTGCTGCCTGCAGCCAAGGACATGATGGTACCTCCCTCCTTTCTCTAAACATTAGTTGACTGGACTGGCTGTTAAATTTTACTCCAACGGTAGTGATGGGACATGGGTTTTCCACCATACCCAAAGGCAGCTGGCTAGTTTAGAAGGTACAGGCCAGGCTCTATGGCACATAAGCCTTTGTCCTCAGCAGCTCACCACTGCTTGCTCTCAGCTCCACAGCCCACTCAGGCAAATCCTGCAACACAATGGCTGCGCCAGGATGTGCCAGTTGAACAGAGCAATGCATGAACAAAAGCACAATGCCTGCTGGAGTTTGTGGCCAGGGATCCACCCGCTAGCCAGTCAAGAGCCTTTCCAACTTCCCTGTGACGTATTGGGAGAAAGTGACTAGGTGTGGTGTTCAGCCAACCTATGTCAGCAGCCGGTGTTACATCACTGCTAAAGGGGGGTCAGCTCAGGATGATGACAATGGTCAGGAGGGTTATGATGAATAAGCAAGAGGGCTGCCCCTTCCTCAGATGCTTGAGGCAGCTGTCTCAGTTTGCCTATTTGGCAGGGCTAGTCCTGAGTAAAAATTATGTCTATAATGTTAAACCAAACAGTTCTCAACAAAATTCAGAGAAGAGTCCACATTGCTGGTTTATACACACACAAAATCATGGCAACTTGCCTGACAAAGATGAAGAAAGCAGTCAGACCAGTTCTTTTTCCTGGCTAGTTAACAACTCTATCAATCTAGGATGCTTATACGGTGAAAACCGCTTAGCCTCATTGTTTACCTTGAGACTTTCACCTGAACGTTGGATAGAACATAGTGATTGAGTGAAACCAGTAACTTAGATCAACATTTCTGTGAGACAGGGATTTTATTTTCTTTTGTTCTTCTATAAGCAAATGATGGTGCCACCTCCTGGCCCTGGGACTCCTCAGAAGGAAGCTGTGCCTGGAGGAAGAACTGAGGGGAGAGACTCCACCAGGCAAGGCCTCCTTCCACCTGCCTTGCCCCACTCTCTGCTTCTCAATGTGTATTGTATTGTTTTATGTACTGTGGCTTGCCATTGTTTTATTGATTATAGTTTAGATATTATTGTAACTGTTGAGTGGATTTCTGTTTAACTTTTATATGTTGATATTATTATTTTATACTATTCTGATGATGGTTGAATGTTACTTTTTTGATGGAGGTTGCCTATTTAAAAGTTATGTTTTATTATCACATTTTTTTATTGCATTAGATTGTTATAAGATGTACATTTTTTGTTTCTTCAGCTTGTAAACCGCCTTGAGTATTGTAAGATAGAAAGGCGGCATACAAATTAAAAATGCGGGGGGTGGGGAATGAAGACAGATCAGAGGAAGTTGTCTTATACTACAACAGTTGATCCATCTATCTCTGTATCGCCAATACTAGCCTTCCTGATGCTGTTACCCTCCAGATACTTCGGACTACAACTCCCATCACCCCTGACTTTGCTGACGGGAACTCTGGTCCAACAACCTCTAGAGGACACCAGTTCGGGGAAGGCTGGGCTACACTGACTATGGACAACTTCCCAAGGTTTCAGGTGGGAGAAACAAGGGATTGAACCATCATCTGGACAAGAAAAGGCTCTTCCTCCTGAACAAGGGAATGTTTGGATGCAAACCTTGCATGAACCTAAGAAAATATGAAGAACCTGCTAGATCGGTCCAACGGCCCTTCTAGTCCAGCATCCTATTCTCCCAGTGGCCACCCAGATGCCTGTGGGAAACTAATAAACAGGAACCTAACACAAGAGCACTCTCCCTTCCTGTGGTTTCAAGCAACAGGTATTCACAAGCATTACTGCCCCTGACTATGGTGGCAGGGCATGGCCACCATAGCTACTAGCCATCAGATAGACCCTCTCTTCCATGAATTTCCCTAATCCTCTTTTGAAGCTGTTTGGGTTGGTGGCTCTCCTGAGGAAGTGAGTTCCATAGTTCAGTGATGCACTGCATGAAGAAGTACTTTCTTTTATCTGTTCTGAATCTCCTGCGCATTCTGAGTCAGAAGTACAGTGGGGGGGTGGGGAACAGTTTTCCAGAAGAACACCTAGATCTTGGCCTAATATACAACAAAATGTGAAAGCCATTCAAAGCAACAAAAGGGGATTTAAAATCTTAAAAGTTATGTAACCAACTTTTAAAAAACTCTACCCCCCGCCTGAACCTTGTAATTATCTCTATGTCAGTAACTGACTCAGAAGGGAAAGGCATTCAAAAGAAGAAAGCAAAGGAAACGAGTAAGGTTTCATAACTATTTTCCATTTAATAATGTCATAGCAAGGCAGTCTGTCAAGTAGATGGCATCTCATTTTCTTTCAACGCTTTTGGGGGGCTTCTTTGTAGCATTATTTAATATTTTCTCAGTAGTCTTTTTTTAAATACAAAAAAAAAATCTATTCAACAATAGCCACAAGCAATTCAATAGACTAAAAATAAATAAGGCTTCAAGCTGGCATCAGATGTGCACTTCCCACATGAAAAACCCACAGATCTTGATGGCATAGAGGATTTGCAGCCCAGTAAGTGTTCGTCCAAACCCAACCTGTGGCTTGCTATTTATTAAGAGCACAGACATTATTGTTATGCGTTGAGGGGCATTAAGACTGAATGCTTGGGCCTGCTTCTAATTCTTGGATTAGCCAACCTAACTTCCTGGTGTGGTGATAGCCAGAGTGATGGGCCATTAAGGGGAACAAAGATAAGGGTTCTGTGTGAACCCTGTGAAATGGGTTAGGGTCCCCTCCCTCAATATGTGGGTGGTTAGAAAGACAAAAGGCCACAGTGGAAAGTGAAGCAATGTGAGCTAGAGGCAAAGCAGCAAGCTGGGAACAGAGAGAGCTAGAGCAATGTTTGATTTCTGTTTGAAACCAAGTCTGCGGCTATGGTTAATGCTGTGAAGCCCTCCATCATAGGCTCGGGCATTTGTGTAAATAAACCACATGTCATAAATACACCACAGTCTCTGGGTAACATGAACCCTGGGTAAGAACCTGGAATCTTGCACCAGTTGGAGATTGTGGTGGCATGAAACAATATCCTAGTTTGCTCATAGTGTGGTGTCTGTGTTGCCATGTTGCTTTCCTGAAGGTACTATTTTTTCCTCAGTATTTTGAGCTTTCCTGAAATTCCTGTATCAAGCACAAAGGGAGGGGGGAAATGTTTAACATCAAAACAGCGGAGTGTTGGCAATGGTAAGGAACAGTTTTGCCGTGGCTGTAAACTCCATTTGTAAAATTGAAAAGAAATGTAAAAACAATGCCTGGCAACTCTTGCCAGGGACTATGAGATGTTAATACATCTCTGTCCTCTCAAGGCCTGCTTATCATGCTAGCCGGCTGTAAGATGCAGCCTGCAGCTAGGAGCCAGCCGGCTTTCGCTCTTCCTTCCTTACAAATGTGTGGGACTATCAACTGCCAACCCTTTGGAAGTGATAATTATTACAGCGTGACAAGATGGAAAGAAAAGAACTGTTTTGCACTTTATTTTATTCAGCTTGATATCTTCTGCTGTTTTAGAATACTGTCTGCAGTACTTCCTTTCCTTCAAAAAAAAAATAACATCGAGAAACAATAAAGCTGGAACGCACATCTAGAGATTGCACCCAAAACATAAATGTTTATTGATTCAATTTCTTTCTTGGTTGCTGCGATATGTTTGTATAAAGTTCTAGAATGGGGAAAGCACATCCTTCCTGTAAAAAAACCCCATCCTGTAGTTCTGATGAATTGCTACTGCCATATAATAAGCGTACCCATAATGTAATGGCATTATTGATTTTTAAAGTCCTCAAAGTTTTCAGGCACTGACAAATGTCTTGATCTGTGCAAGCGAAAAGTGATGGGTTGTTGTTGTTTTTTTTTGCACCAGTTAAAAATGGAAATTATTTTGACGTTTGACAAAATGAAGGATAGTGATTGATAAGCATCTTAAAAATGGTTGTGGCATGTGTTTGGGACATCTGTTTTATTAATTTCATACCCTTGGTTTTTTTTAATGAATTCTTTAAAAAGGTGTCAACAACCACTGAATTGTTCCCATCCCTTTCACAAGATAAAGCAACTGGAAGGAGGGTGGGTTACAAGCAGCCCAAGCAGGCCGCTATCTTGTTGCCCAGACCAACATTTTGCACAGGGATAACAGGAAGTAGGGACGTGGGTGGCGCAGGGACGTGGGTGGCGCTGTGGGTAAAAGCCTCAGCGCCTAGGGCTTGCCGATCGAAAGGTCGGCGGTTCGAATCCCCGCGGCGGGGTGCGCTCCCGCTGTTCGGTCCCAGCGCCTGCCAACCTAGCAGTTCGAAAGCACTCTCGGGTGCAAGTAGATAAATAGGGACCGCTTACTAGCGGGAAGGTAAACGGTGTTTCCGTGTGCGGCTCTGGCTCGCCAGAGCAGCGATGTCACGCTGGCCACGTGACCCAGAAGTGTCTTCGGACAGCGCTGGCCCCCGGCCTCTTGAGTGAGATGGGTGCACAATCCTAGAGTCTGTCAAGACTGGCCCGTACGGGCAGGGGTACCTTTACCTTTAATAGGAAGTAGGGGGGACACGGGTGGCACTGTGGGTTAAACCACAGAGCCTAGGACTTGCCGATCGGAAGGTCAGCGGTTCGAATCCCCGCGATGGGGTGAGCTCCCATCGCTTGGTCCCTGCTCCTGCCAACAGTTTGAAAGCATGTCAAAGTGCAAATAGATAAATAGGTACCGCTCCAGCGGGAAGGTAAACGGCGTTTCCGTGCGCTGCTCTGGTTCACCAGAAGCAGCTTTGTCATGCTGACCACATGACCCGGAAGCTGTACACCAGTTCCCTCGGCCAGTAAAGCGAGATGAGCGCTGCAACCCCAGAGTCAGTCATGACTGGACCTAATGGTCAGGGGTCCCTTTACCTTTAATAGGAAGTAGAGTTGATTCTAGCCCCAAATGAACTACCTTTAACTTGAACTTCTGGGCTGGTGGGACAGAGGTGACCACTGTTTTTCCTCCCTTCACAATTATTTTTATATCATTGTTTGTGAAAGTTGGGGTGGGAAATGGGTACTGGCAGGTATGGGGTTTAGTTGAACTCAGTGGGGCTTATGCATGCACAAGATCTCTGAGTGGGGAAGCAGATGAAACTAGTAAATCACTTAAACTACTCATAAATTAGTTGAAAATATATTAAATTTAATTACAGAAGCTGTCCCGGTTTCTGATTTGATCCTGGAATGTCTCACTTTTCCTTAGGTTTCCCTATTTTCAACAGAGAAATGTTGAAGGGTATGGAGCAGGCATACAACTCCCATCATCCCTGACCACTGGTCCTCTTAGCTAGGGATGATGGGAGTTGTAGTCCCAAAACATCTGGAGGGCCGAGTTTGCCTATGCCTGGTGGAGTTATCCAACCCCCAAGCCATCTGAAGGCAGCCCTGTATAGGGAAGGTTTTTTAAAAAATGTTTAATGTTTTATTGTGTTTTATATATTTCGGAAGCCGCCCAGAATGACTGGGGCAACCCTGTCAGATGGGCAGAATATAGATAATAAAATTATTATTATGGAATAGGACATCCCTATTTTCATCAGCGAAAGGTTGGAGGGTATGCACTTGCCTTTCCAACTTCCTGTCCTTTTTGAGGGGTGTGGCATTTGCCCTCCTAGGTGTGTGACATCATACTGGGTTCATAGGGAAAGGGTTAACTAATTGTAAAAGGACTAACCAATGGGAACCCAGGGGGCGGAGTTAACCATGATAAGGTTTAAGCACAGAGGTTTTTGGGGGGCAGTTAGAGTTAGGGTGGAGAAGACAGTTTGGAGTTAGAAGAGACAAATAAGTCTGTGGGTTGGGCTAGTCTGGTGTGAGAAAGTGAGAGAATTTGTTAAGAGGAGTCAGTCAAACAGTTGAGATAATCATTCAGAAGGTATTAGGAAGGTATATGCTGGTAAAGAAACTAAAGTTAAGATACTGACAGGAATATTATTGGAGAAACCATAAACTTGTTAATGTCTGTAAAATAAATTTGTGGGTTTCTTTGTTCACTTTTAACAACTGTCTGGACTTTTACCAGAGAGTAACTGCTTGGTGGCAGCAGGGGAAGTGAGCACCGTGGTGGCACAGGGATCAATAGACCGTTAAACGTCCGGGGACCCTGTGTGATCGCCACAAGGGGTCTTTGGCCGGATCCCTTCTTTACATGAAGCTGGTTCTCTGTGTGCAAATCATCAAACAGGTCTTTGCTGGGGGAGCATGGTGATTGCACTGCCTGGGATTTGTTGGGGGAACCTCTGTTCCCTTCCCAGAACTGCTGTTTCCAGAGTGGTTTAACAATCAATCCCTCTTCCCAAGGAACTCTTAAACTCTGTTTAAAGTGGCACCATAGTTCTTTCACTGCATGGTGTAAATGTGGCCTTTGGCGGGTTCAACACAATGGCAGAATACAAGGAAACACTGGAGTTTTCTTTGTTCTAAATACTGCTATAAGGAAAATAGATTAAGATGCAATCAAGTTGCAACGTACGTAATTATTTAAATGTTTGAGCTGATGAGCCATAGGTTGTTGGCAAATGTTTGTATAATTGGTTTCACACTGTTTAGCGTACCTTCCTTTTTGTGTATGTACACATGTACAATTATTTTCATTTTTAAAAGCACCGGGTCTATCTATATATAGAGATAGGTGGGAGGGTGTGTATTAAATAGACAGACATGCTGTTCAATATTATATACAATTGATTGTTCCTTGCAAGGGAGCTGGCTGTGAGCATGTTTGTCCCTGGTAATCTCTGCCCTTTGAGATCTCAGGCACAGTAATCCCTTTCTTCCTACATCTCATGGATTAACTCTTCTCCTACAGCGTGACAGACTTTAAATAACCTAATGAGTAGGTGTCTGCAAAATCCTTTTTCTTATAAATATTACGTGACTGTTTTTGAATACTACGAATGTAAATGAGCTTTGCTCTTGCTCCTTAGAACATCAGGGGGAAACCCACTATTGAATTATAGCCTTATGTTCAACCAAGTACCATGAAATTAGAAGGTAATACCAATGTACACCTACTCGTCAGACCTTTATAGGATCACAATTGGAAATGACTCGGGAGGGGGGAAATTTCCATTCCAAACTGCTGTTCGCATTCAGTTTGGAATGTTAGTAAATAACTTGTCAAAGCAAACAGTAAAATATCTAATTGTTCTCCTATTATCAGCTGTTGATTAGCAGCTGCACGCCTTGGAGAGCTGATCTTGCATGCACACAGAAGGATCTGCCCTTTGAAATGTTTGTTTTTAGCTGAAAAAAACGACACCTTCCCTTTTCCCAACAGCAGTTGGATTGCAAATATTCTGAAAACTCTTTCCCCTGAGCACTGTAAGGTTTGTGAACATACCATGGCACTAGAAGAAGAAGAAGAAGAAGAGTTTGGATTTGATATCCCACCTTTCACTCCCTTTAAGGAGTCTCAAAGCGGCTAACATTCTCCTTTCCCTTCCTCCCCCACAACAAACACTCTGTGAGGTGAGTGGGGCTGAGAGACTTCAAGGAAGTGTGACTGGCCCAAGGTCACCCAGCAGCTGCATGTGGAGGAGCGGAGACGTGAACCCGGTTCCCCAGATTACGAGACTACCGCTCTTAACCACTACACCACACTGGCTCCCTACAGCAGCTCAGCCAATCAGTACTGGAGAATTCACTACCGCAAGCACAATATAATCTGAGTGCTTGTGATGCAACCATCCAAGTCTAGGCAGGTAGCAGGACAGAACTGGAACTAACCCCTTGCTCCACAAACACCTGCAACCCACCTGCTCTCTGTGGCAGGCTGTGCTCTGAATTATGTGGGCAGAGTGCAGGAGGGTACTGGGTGAACAACTCACAGCACAATAGAAATCAAAGATCTGCCAGGATCAGAGAGTCTAGGTTTGGTAGATCTTACGCTGTTCCAGATCAGCCAGGGTTCAGTCACAACTAAATCAGGATAAGGCCCTTACCCTGCCTGAGCTGGAGATATGGCAACATAAGGCCCTCATCCAGCTCTGGTGGGGCTCAGGCAGTGTAACTTAAGCCAGTGTGGTTTACACCAGCCTAAGTACCTCAAAAACGGGTGGGTGGGATGGCAAGGAGAGATTTACGCCTATTCCAAACCTCTTTCAGCCTAGTCATGTGACCTAATAATCTATGGAACATGGCTGGCATAAGTAACATTCCTCCAGTTCCTCCTGAACAGAGTTTTGAACAAGGATAACTTACGCTGGAGTAATTTACACTGGATTTCTACATCTACAGTTAGGATTTTTATGTTAGCCCTGAGATATAGAAATGGACATGGTGGTCTGCTTTTAAGGAGACATTTGAATGAAGCAGCACCTTCCATATATGAAAGAAAGAAAGAGAGGCTACGCACAAACTATATAAAAATGTCTATGTTCATTTTCAGAATGCGTACTTGAGAATCCGTTGAGCACTTTCCTTTCATATTGTATTCATTTCTGATACTTGTGAGCACTGCAAGTATATATATATCCCCCCCACCACCACCTCCAGTATTCATTATAAAAAGCGTACTGCTTTTATGTACCAAATCAAATCTGCCAGCATATGACAACAGACTGCCTTGGTGACTTGTGATTTTTAAAAATCTATTAAAACACCCATGAGTCACCCCCCACCCCGCTTTCAGCTAAACTGAATAACATATTGCTAGGGTGTGTGAGTTCTGCCTTTGTACTCACTCCTACCACTGCAAAAATCATCTCTAGCATTTAAAATAAGTATGGGAGAAGTAATTAGCAAAAGCTTTGCACCACTGAATTCTTCTCAACTTTCATCACAGCCATATAGCCTTTGCCCTCACTTGTATGCTTGCAAGCCTTATGATATCTTCAGGAGGAACTGGCTTTTGTTGTTGTCACAGGTTATCTATGCTTCTCAAACTTGGGTCTCCAGCTATTTTTCGACTACAACTCCCATCACCCCTAGCTAGCAGGACCAATGGTCAGGGATGATGGGAGTTGTAGTCCAACAACATCTGGGGACCCAAGTTTGAGAAACACTGAAACTACCAGGCTGGATGTCTTCATAAAGCTGGATATATGGGAAGCAATGAGACTTCTAAAGCAGTAAGAAATACCACTAATCCTTCATTAGATCCCGCCTAAAGCAACAATCAGAACCCAGACTGTATCCAAGTTTTCTCTAACTCCAGCTAGGGCTCCCAGTTCTTCGAGTCCTTCTGTGCCCGGATTCAAACAGCATCTGTGTACACACAAGAGTGTTAAAGCACACATGGGTGGCACAGATCCAATTCTTCCATGTCTTCTTTTGTGCACATTGGTCTACACACGAGCACTTTCAGCTGAAGTTACCCTCAGTGCCGCCCATTCATACTAGTGAGAGATGCGTGATGGGATGTACCTCTGTGGTGTGTTGCTGCCCCCTCTCCTCAAATTAGCACCTCCCCACCCTGAGTTCTGGAAATCTGAGGTCCATTGTAGGCATGTGTGCAGCTGTTTGTCTGCCTGTGTACATAACCAATTTTAATTTATTTTTGAGATACAAGTTGGGATACCAGACTTGCACAAAATAGTGGGGAGTGGGTTGTTGTTGTTGTTGTTGTTGTTGTTTTAATACATGCATGTGTTGTCCACCCTCCCTGAGTTCTGGAAACCTGAGATCCATTGCGTGGAATGCACACAGGTATTTGTTTACCTGTGCAAATGGCCAATTCCCACGCCATTTTTGAAATACAAGTTTTTCAGTATACCACACTGGCACAAAACAGCAGGTTAAAAAATAAAATCAGTGTGTGTGTGTTGTGCCAGGCCCCACCTGACCCTCATGCACAGAAGTTGGAGTGGTGATAGATGGCATCCAGCTAAACATCACCACGTGCATAAAAACAAAACAAAACTCAACAAAAAAACAAAACACATGTCCACACAGCAATGCACTTCAGTATGCCCAAAGTTGGGCAACAATACTATTCAGATGGATTTTTCTCCCTGATTGCATTATCCAGAGATCAGGAAAATCCAAATTTCACACAGACTGCTTCTCTCCATCTGTCTCTTTATCTCGTACACAGAGAACGCAGACCCTGTGCCAGAGGTAGATTGATCACTAAGGAAACATCTCCTGCTACCAGCTTCCAGTAAGAAAATATCAAACAATAATCCTTGGCCATTAGCAAGTAATCAAGCAGACAAAAGGTAGTCATTCAATAGCCCTTTAGTACAGTCATTGCTAATGGCCTTAAATTGGAAGACAGGGAACCAAAGCTCAGGCAGTCCAGAGTTTCTATTCAAAAGATCTTAATTTATAGCATGCTGTAACACCGTATGTGCCTACGTGCCATTTTACAAATGAGAATATCTTCCTAACAGCACTCACGCATGGTATTAGCTTATATTTTTCATTATGGATTTCTTTGCGGTAAGCACTTCTTAAGAACTTGATGAACAATGCACATTTTTCCTTATTAGTACTTTTTCTTTGATTGTTACATGAATGCCTAGGTCTGTACTTTTCCCAGTCTACTCTACCCAGGATTCAGATGCAGCTGCATTGTGTTCTGGCAACGCTTCACACTATAGTATATTTTAAACTTTGTTGGAAGCCGCCCAGAGTGGCTGGGGAAGCCCAGCCAGATGGGCAGGGTACAAATAAATTACTACTACTACTACTACTACTACTACAATATCTTGTAGAATTATAAAGCATAAAAAAGAGCTTGTGTGTCCAACATTGGGCTACCTATCTTTCCACGGGCAACATCAGTTGACTGGGCTCTCACTCTCAATTTTGTCTTTAATGCCTTCTTCTCCTTTGCTCCTCCCTGTATTCAATCAGTTGCTGTCGTATTCCTCTTCTCTGCAGAGTGTTGCAAAAGTCTACCCATTCTCCTCCATCTCCTTTGGTAAAACCCGGATTCATGTTTGCATGAACTGCTGCACTGCTATCTCAGACTTCCCCATACCACATATCGGTCCTCTCATATTAGTTCTTCCTAAGATGCTTAGCAGAACGTCTTGCTGGCTTATGGCCAGTGCACATCAAGTTTGGAGTAGTAACACAGAGATACTAGAAAAGCAGGATAGAAATGTCTACATAAATGAAATAAAAACATCTAAAGGCTTTGCCCAGAGTTCAAGACCTCTTCTTCCCAGCCCCAAAAGTATATGGTTTAAAGCCCCAGAGGCCTTCCCCCAGTGCTGTAGTTTTCACCCCACAGATTAAAACTTTCAGTTAGTATCACCCCAAGTGCTACAGGAGCAGAGGAGATGGCAAGCCAGGAAGTCGCTGCAGGGATTCTGGATCAGGGTCTGGCCATGAGCCTGGAATAGCTCTCACAGAAACACCCAGTTTGAGAGCTTCACTCCTGAAGCGACAGCTTTCTTAGAGCTTCAAGGGAAAGTCTGGCTGGACTGGGGGAATGGAGAAGAACATGCCAGTCAGGAAGCTAGAGCAGAATCTTATTGTCTCCCTTAGACAAAAACAAAACAGTAAGAGGAAACTTCTGGCTTCACCCAGACATAAGTTCAGTGCCACCTAGTGATAAGACACTACCCACACATATCAAAAGACAATTTATGACTTAAACATCCGGTTCACAAGCAGAAACTCCACATAAATGTGCCATCACATTCCCATCTCTGCCCTGAACTCACCGGGGGGAACTAATAAGACAATCTGCCCCTCCTTTCTTGCATGAGATTAATAAGCACATCTCCTGCCCTTGTTTGTTCTCACTAGGGCTCAGCCCATCACCTACCAAAAGAGGGGAGAGATATGAAAATAGGCCACAGGGGATAATGATATATCACTTATTCCCATATACCACACGGGAGAGAGCCAGTATCTCTCAAGCAGACATCGTCCCGCGCATACAAGCTACCTGACACCGTGCACTCACTCAAAGCCCTGTTTGGATAAGGGAGGCACTGCTGTTGTAGTGATGAGAAAATAGATACAGATAAGCAAAATAATCCTGAAGAGCAGCTCCTGATATTCTGGCTGCTCAGGAACTGCTGCTTTCTGATAAAAAGTTTTGTTGGTTTTAATAGTATAGATATTGGGTTTTAAAGAGGACAATTCTGATATGGTAGAATAAAAGAAGAATTCCCTGAATGCTTGGATCCAGGTTTGGGGCAAGTACACTTTGGTGAGAGAACCTCAGCAGAGATTTAAAATCACAAAACATGCAGCAGTAAAGCATGGAAATATAGGCTGCCGACCTTTAAAACAGCCCCTTCTAAGTTGCATCCAAAGTGACCCATTTCGCATAGACAGAGACCATATGTTTGGTAAGTTATAAATGGTTTACTTACAAACTCTTCAGAGGTCAGATTTATGTGTTTTTTCCATATAGCAGCAAGTCAAGACAGGTAGTACAACTTAGTTTCAAAAATGATAAGAGTTTCTAAATTATTTCTATATAAACACAATATGGCTTGCTAAAGCCATGTGGTCTAAGCTTGGAGCATCCAGCTTTGACATCCTTACTGGTCAGGTTCACATGATGGAAGTGGGGTGGAAAGTGGGAGAACAAAGAGTGGTAGTCCTTTCAAGGTGAGGGAGAGTGGCTTAGCTTAAGCCTGGCACTACAGCTTACCCTATGGTCCCATCCATGCATTAATTAGTGTGAAACATGTCGGTTATATGAGGCTGATTTATCCCACAAGTTCTGGATTATCACAATCTTAGGTGGAAACAGATGCACATTCCCTTCTCTGGTGAAGGCAAACACTTAATTTGTTTACCTAGTGAGAATTAAGAAGACAATGTGTTCCTTTAAAAAACATAGTAAGAAAATAGCTCTATTGCATGCCTAAAAGTGATTAATCCCCCCCCCCTAATTTTAAACAATATTAAAAATTGCTTAATGTATAATTTTACATTTCATATACTTTGGTTTAAAAGAACATCTCTGATAGAGGATAGCGATTAAAAGCATATTAGCCACGATTAGGTATTCAACTGTGCACAATGAAGCTGGCAGACAAATATATCAGAGCCACAGAAAATTGAGGAAGAAAAACAGAGAAAATAAGTCTGCATTATGCATTGACATTATTATTCAAAGAGTCCTGGAGCCAAATTCAGCCCTGGTAGAACTGAAAGCAATGATTTCATGTGACTTTGGTTAAGCTTCTGTATGTAATTACAACTGGAAAATATAAATTAAAATTGCTGCTTAAATTTCAAAGTCAAGAGCTCAGAGTTGGGAAATAACAGATCTGAAAGAGCACATGTAGACTTCAAATGTGCGCTCTCTCTCTCTCTTGGAAATGGTGAAAGACCCACATTTTTTAAATATGATGGAACTGTCATTCTGACACACCTACCTTAGAAACATGTCTCAGGAACTCTGCATGTCTAGGGTGGCAAGAACACAGAGGACAGTCCTCTATTTGAAGGCTGTCCCATTTCAAGTCAAGCAGACAAAGGAGAGACAACATCAGTTACTATCTCAACAGCAAACCGAGAAGGCGCACAGGTCACAAGTCTATCCCACTACAGTGAGATGTGTTGTATTTCTATTTAAATCACAGTGATTCTTTCTAAAAGCGCATCTATACATATACATCAACATATGCAAATTTATATGCAAAACTTTGTCCTCTTTGGCGTAGTTCATTTCCTCCTTGGCCTGCTGGATCAGGCCAATGACCTGCATCCTGTTCTCGCAGGGGCCAACCAGATGCATATGGGAAATCACCAAGCAGGATTCCAGCACAAGGGCACTCTCCCCTCCTGTGGATTGCAGCAACTGGTATTCGGAAGCATTACTGCCTCTAGCTGTGGAGGCAGAGCGCAACTATTGTGGCTAATAGCCACCAATAGCCCTCTCCTCCAGGAATTTATCTAATCCTCTTTTAAAACCATGCGGGTGGTGCTGTGGGTTAAACCACAGAGCCTAGGACTTGCCGATCAGAAGGTCGGCGGTTTGAATCCCTACGACGGGGTGAGCTCCCATTGCTCGGTCCCTGCTCCTGCCCACCTAGCAGTTCTAAAGCACATCAAAGTGCAAGTAGATAAATAGGTACCGCTCTGGCAGGAAGGTAAGTTTCCGTGTGCTGCTCTGGTTCGCCAGAAGCGGCTTAGTCATGCTGGCCACATGACTCAGAAGCTGGACGCCGGCTCCCTTGGCCAATAAAGCGAGATGAGCACCACAACCCCAGAGTCGGCCACGACTGGACCTAATGGTCAGGGGTCCCTTTACCTTTACCTTAGGTTAGGAGCCATCACTGCCCCCTGTGGGAGAGAGTTCCATAGTTTAACTATGAACTGTGTGAAGAACTTCATTTCCTCTTTCCAAATATGAGTGGCTAGGTAAATAAACAAGAGACTATCCATGAATGGCATGAGCAGCCATGAATGTGAGCCCCATATAGCAGTGTCACTTGTATATATTTGGTCCCCTCTGTACTCATTTTGGAACAAATGAAACTTGAGCAGAGTGGGCCTATTCACGTCAAATGCTTCATTTGTTTTGAAATAGATGGATACCCCTATTATACAGCATATAAGATACTTAAGCAGTAAGAGTTGTGAAGGAAAATGCATTATTGGCCCCTGGATCAGTAATTCAGGGATGCATTTAGTCTCATGTCGGACAGGGGTGCCAACCTGAATAAAATATTGAGGCCCCCAAGTAAGCCCTACCCGCCATAACTGATCACATGATGTGGTGCACAGTCACTGTATTTGAATGGCAATGCCCATCAACTTTGCCCCCCCCCCGGCCCCCTCCAATATTTTATTGAGGGAGGCAAATACTGACTCGGCCCCTAGGAGCTGGCTACTATGCTGGCAGAATACAGAAACTGGCCATCCCTGGTCTAAATTACTCTCTGCAGAGTAGTAATATATCACTTCTTATGTTGTGTTACACTAGACATTAGTGGGCAGAGGAAGAAAGAGACACGGGTCAAACAGCAGTTCCATGTCTTGCATAATTTCCAGTTCTGCTTTCAGAGAATATGCATTAAGAGCTCTGCAGTTCTGCGGCGGGGAGGGCAGGGGACCCATGCTCAATATTGCTCTTGAATGCGTTGTCACATGGTATTCATTTTCTGAGAATGGTGCGAAAATTGATGCAGCTGAAACACACTTTGAACCTCTTGCTCCTTGACTCTGGACACAGAGAGCACCAGCTGTACGAAGCGTCTGCCTCCCCCCCCCTCCATTTTGGATTACCATTGTTTACATGGCATTCTCAGAAAGGCTCCTGGTCTTACGCATGGGAGTATTTACGCATATTTATGGCGCTGGAGCTGACCTTGCAATTGCTCTGGAAAGACCCAGAAATGTGACTGTACATTATAAAAGCATTAGTAGGAAGAAACGTGCTGTGTGCGATAATGACGGAATTCCACTTAACATAGTCTCTGCAGCTGTTTGAATGTCACACACAAAGGGAATAATTCCTTGGCTGGTTATTTCTCTACCTGTATTTTTGATACCATTGAGCCTGTGGCTGATTCTTTTAGCTGCTCCCCGCCCCCCAATAAATGAGGGTACCAAAGCTTTCGTAGCACGTGACAAAGCGTTGTAGAATTTAATAGGCCTTGTGTATACTGTATTTTATACTCAATGCATTTCATTGTGTTCTGCATTCAGGTTCTCATATGGAGACAGCAAAGCAATTCAGATGGCTACTGAGGACAAATGATTGCCACAGCAGACGTTTCAGCTTCTTTTTAAGAACGACGTCCTGGAAAAATATGCAGAACATTTGCAATTTACAGCAGTACAAGCTGAAGAGGGTTGAAGTTGAACTGCAAATTGCTAAGAAAGTAGGAATAATTTTTTATCTCCATGCAGCAAGATCTACTGGGCAAAATACACAGGCAGACATATTTCTTTGGTATGAAGAGCTCTGTGAAGATCAAAAGCTTTTGTCTTATCTGTTAACATAGAACGGCTCCATGAAATGTATAATGTATGCTATCCCTGCCATTCATCTGGATAATATGTCAGTTGACAAGTCCCCAATTTAGACAGTCTTAGAAATGTAAAACATGGTAGGATTTTCCCACTGTGAATAACATAATCCCAGCTAATTAAAGGGTAATGCCTTTTATTCTTTTGTACAATGTCAAATCAATCAAAATAAGGCAGAACATTTTTTATAAAAAATAATAATGTGGCAGACGTATAGCTGGGTTGGATTGGACCAGGGTCAGCCCACTGAGGAAGCAAACTAAGGTGACCCCCTCAGGTGGCAGGATCTCTTTCCCCTTAATCCTGATGTAGATCTTCTCTGGTGGGGGGGGGTGCCATTAGAAGACATCTGTTTAGGGAAGTTTTTAATGACTGATGTTTTAATGTATTTTTAATCTTTTGTTGGAAGCCGCCCAGAGTGCCTGGGAAACCCAGCCAGATGGGAGGGGTATGTATGTATGTATGTATGTCTGTATGTATGTATGTATAAATAATTATTATTAATATTTTGGGGTCTACCTCAGGCGCCAAAATGTCTTGGGCCTGCCCTGGAGTGGCCAGATGTGCAGAGAGGAAACTGTATCTCCCAGTTGGCTTTGTATACCGTCCCATTGCACAATGGTGCCAGAATTCATTATTCCAAGAAATCGAACTCTCAGGATGGCACCAAAGTTCATAATTACCAGGTTCATTCAGCCAAGTTTCTAAACCTTGGCTGATACCCAAATTGAGCATCCTTTGCACCAGCCCCATGTCCTGTGATTTGGGATGGTCATACATTTGTGAGCATGTGTGGTGTTAAGCAAATCAGAGCACCGTGAGAGTTAACTAGTTACCCTTCTTAATACTATTTTTGTATCTATCCCTTTGACCATAAGAAACGAATCCCATGAATTCTCTGAGCTTTATTCATAGCCCCCACTCACACATCAAAAGGTATAAACAAACAAAACAGAATATGCTATAACAAAAAATAAATAAATAAAAACTAGTGCAGACCCTCCAAATGTCCCTATTTTCCAGGAGCAGTCCCTGATTTAGAGAAACCATCCCAGTTTCTGAATTGATCCCGGAATGTCCCACTTTCCCTTAGGATGTCCCTATTTTCGTTGGAGGGTATGGAGTTATCTGACCCCTGAGCCGTCTGAAGGCATTCCTGTATAGAGAAGTTTTTTTAATATTTACTGTTTCATTATGTTATTATATATGTTGGAAGCTGCCCAGAATGACTGGGGCAACCCAGTAAGTTGCGTGGGGTACAAATAGTAAAATTATCATTATGGTATAATTATAGTATAATTATCATTATTTTCATCGGAGGAATGTTGGAGGGTACGCTAGTGTGGAGCTTGTTTTCCCAAAAATTAAGTTTAGTCTTGTTCCTGGCCTTTAGATTTTCCTTCCCGATGGACAATCACGGGAAAACATTTTAACTGGTTGCTATATAAGGGGCTAACTAAATGATTGGAAACTAATTGTGGAAAGCACTAGGCTTTTCTTTTTTTATGGGTTGCTGGGTTGATTTTCCTTCCCAGAAACCCTGAATAGGCCTCACACTGTGCTGCGCACATTGGGAAGATCAGAAATTAGGCCTGAGTTACAGCCTAGGGAGCAGCCAGCTAAGTGCAGTGTGCACAGCAGTGTTCTAGTCCCAGGAGGCTGTTTGCATCTGTTGCCATCAAATACTCAAGAAAAAGGAGAAAAATAGGCGCTGTATTGTGGGCCTAGTCAGTGCTTTAAAAGAGTAAGGGGTAACTTGGGGGAGATCACCCCCCCCAAGATCTCTTTATCTCTTTATTTCATCCTTTAACAACAAGCCCTCAATCTCGCTCTACACATCATCACCATAGCTTTACAGAAAATAAACCTTACTGCAGGAAAACAAGCATGCTTTCTTATTGCTGGGGTTCGTAGTGGAACAACTGCTGAAACGAAGCGAGGGCAACTTGCCTTGCTGCCTGATACGCGCTTTGAAACCCCAGCTTTGGGACTTCAAGGCATTTGTGACATCAGGTGACTAACAGATGGGTGGCTCTGTCCATCTGTTAAATTTGGATCACAAGGCAGCTCCTGATAAGGATCTGGACCACAGAGCCAAAAGGGTCCCTCAGCTAGAGAGCTCCACCTTTTCATAGAATCATAGAATCATAGAGTTGGAAGAGACCACAAGGACCACCAAGTCCAACCCCCTGCCAAGCAGGAAACACCATCAGAGCACTCCTGACATATGGTTGTCAAGCCTCTGCTTAAAGACCTCCAAAGAAGGAGACTCCACCACACTCCTTGGCAGCAAATTCCACTGTCGAACAGCTCTTACTGTCAGGAAGTTCTTCCTAATGTTTAGGTGGAATCTTCTTTCTTGTAGTTTGGATCCATTGCTCCGTGTCCGCTTCTCTGGAGCAGCAGAAAACAACCTTTCTCCCTCCTCCATGTGACATCCTTTTATATATTTGAACATGGCTATCATATCACCCCTTAACCTCTTCTTCTCCAGGCTAAACATGCCCAGCTCCCTTAGCTGTTCCTCATAAGGCACCTTTTAATCAGGAAAACCTTTGTTCTTGGGTGTTCCAAAGATGTCCACAGCCTTGATAACAGGGACCAAAGCTCAGAGCCTGTGAGGCTAGTTTTGTGAAAAAAGCAGTCAGAGAAGCCATGCAGATGAAGGTGGTTGCGGGTGCGATTGCAGTTGCGCATGTCTGCAGGGTCTCCTGAAGAAAATGGAGACCCTCCTCAGAACAATTCTAGGAGGTTAAAGGTTATGGAACTGCAAGACTAAAGGTCCTTAGAAAACCCTGCAACGTTTAGAAATATATTTCTGCAAGAGTAAGTGATAGATGAAGTTACAGAATGAAACTTTTAAAAATAACCCAGTTGACCAAAAGGTCACCATATCCCGAAGAGTAATCATGTTCATTCTCAAGAACATTTCCATCGCAAGCATTTGACATTTTTTCCCTAAAGGTCAGTCATTAACCCTAATATTTTTTCCTAACTCTCCCGCATTACCTGCCTTCAGAAAAGAAGCAGAAGCCAGCTGGGCATTTGAGCAGAGATCCCACCACATATATATCTAATATGCATGAGGAAAATGTAAATCAATAGTCATGGTTCCTTCTAGTGCTTTAAAATGCAATGGCTATAAATATTGCTCCTGTTGCATCTCCAGGCCTATGTACTTATGGCTTTTCTCATTTTCTTGGGCTAATGTGGCAACAGAACAGAGCTCTGTGCCGAAATTTAAGCAGGCGATGAAAACGTGGCAGTGAAATGTGAATAAAATGGGTAAAACAGTTAAGCAATAATAGGCGCTATATACAATGTGAACATACTGATCAATAGTTTTAATTATAAGGCACTGACTCTGCTCTTAGCTGTGGAAGGAGACAAGCAAACTGGCACAACGCCATTTTGCACAGTCAGATCAAAGTCATATGCTTTGTTAAAGGCACTGACTCCTTCCCTCACTACATGAAGATGGTTCAGCTCAGGATAAACAACACAATGACCTCCAGATGTGGTGGACTACAACGCCTATCAGCTTCAGCTAGCATGATCAACAGCCAGGGATGGTGGGAGTCTGAAATTGGGCTGTGCACACTCCCTTATCAGAATCTAGGCCTGATCCGGTGCTTTGGAGAGGGCCCAATTTGACATGGGAATGATCTGGGGCTGACCCGATGTGATCCAGGCCCCAAATTGGATGTCCTGCATTAATTTAAACCTCAATTATATCTGTGGTTGGGGGTGGGTGGGTTGAGAATGAGGTGCAGGCAGCTTACCTGCATCTCCTTTTCCCCATCTTCTGACCACATGTTTAATCAGGTTTGAAACCCTGAGTAAACATGAAGCGAGCTGGGACAGGGAGGAGAAGCAGGCCTGATTCTGTTTGGAGTTCATGATTCGACCAGGATGGTTGCGCTCCAAAAAACCTGCAGGGCACCACATTTGTTAACTGTTTTTTAATATAACTAAGGCTTTTCGATTTGCTCTTATATTTGCCATTTCAGTCCTTCGAGTATATATTATGCACATACTAGTAACAGACCTGGCCTTTGCTTACCATATCAGTTACTGAAAAGTTTTCTATGTAGGGCAGACCTGTGTGGAATGTGTCAAGTTCTGAAGAGAGGTTGCAGGAGGCTCATGAAAGCTGCAATGTACTCCTGCATTAGCTGATGGTCAGGAGCATCTTTTTTGAGAAGAAGTGTCACTTGGGGAGACATTTTTGGTGTGTGTGAAAAACTGTGGGGCTTCAGTGAGATATTCTCAGCGATATCCACTAGGTATGGGTAGATCATTCTGTTTCTGGTCTGCATCAGTTTTGCATGTCTTTATTCTTAAGTCCTTTGTGTACCATTTTTTTTTTTTGCATTCATCTGTGGATTGTTTTAGTAAATAAAACACATATGAAAATTCAGTTAATTTCATATTCAAAGGTATACTTTGATACACATTTCACCACAAAACACTCATTTAAATGTTTATTTTATCTCATTGTACATATTTCTAAATATATTTTATCCCCAAACATGTACTTCTTTACACATTTGAAGAAGCATTTTAAACTCATATGTAAAATAGGTATAAAACACAGATTTAGATATGCATTTTATCTTGAAGCAGGTATTTCTAAAATTAAAATTATTTTATCACAAAAGATGTGCTTCTTTACACATTTTGATCCAAGAACTGTACACTGCAAAATTCACAGGAGTGTGAAATTCGTTCCAGTCCATGTACTAGTATAGGAAATGTGTTGGTGTGCTTAAAAATGAAAATCTCCTCCCTCCTTCACAGCCACATATCTGGAAATGGCTACCCAAGGAGGTCTGTCAAGCCACCTCATGAGTGGACCTTAGCCTCTGGGTGAAAATATTTAATACTTTCTAGATGCTGAATACATATATGATAATATCCTGTTGCTGTACATTTATTTATTATACCTTCCATGGTTTTCACAGTTCTGTTAAAAATGCCTTTATGGGTTTTCTCTCACACATTTGGACATTACTGCAGGTACCTTGTGGCAGAATTTGGTGATTGCTAAATTTAACAATTTAGCCAACAAGCAAATAAATACAGTAGTGCAAATAGTAAAGTTTTCCCTCCATTTGCTTCACATCCCTGCCCACTGTGCCCTACTTTCTTTCTTTTTTATAATATTTTATATTAATTTTCCAACACAGATAAACAATCATATCGAAATTTCCACAAATTTAGTTCTATTTGGACTTCCTTCAGCTTCTCTGACAATCATCCATATTTACCTCTCAGTTACGCATTCCTTCTGTTTATATTGCCATTAAACTTCCCTCCCACTTCTATTTCTTTTTAACAATATATCTCAACTTTCACAGTGCTTCTTGAAACCCCACTAGCGTTGTTTGCACATCATACGTTCTTTTCAGATATTCGACAAATTTCCTCCAGCCTTCGATGAACTTTTGGTCTCGAAGATATCTAATTTTCCCAGTTAGTCAGTCCAGTTCTGCATAGTCTGTCAGCTTCAGTCTCCATTCTTCTACCGTCGGTATTTCCTCTTGTTTCCATTTCTAGGCCAGTAGGATTCTTGCTGCTGTAACTGCATATTGGAAAAGTTTACAGTCCTTTCTTCTTATTTCCTTTCCTGTAATCCATAAAAGAAAAATCTCTGGTTTCTTTACAAATGTATATTTTAACATCTTTTTCATTTCATTGTATATCATCTCCCAAAATCCCTTCACTTTCTTACACTCCCACCACATGTGATAAAACGTTCCTTCTTTTTCCTTACATTTCCAACATTTATTACATGTCTTATACATTTTTGCTAATTTTACCGGTGTGATATACCATCTGTAAAACATTTTCATAACATTTTATTTTAGTGCCATACAAGCAGTGAATCTTAAGTTCTCCTTCCACAGTTTTTCCCAATCCTCAAACTGTATATTGTAACCAAAATCTTTGGCCCATTGTACCATTACCGATTTAACTTCCTCATCTTTCGTATTCCATTCCAACAATATTTTGTACATTTTGGACAAAATTTTACAATCATTATTTATTACTTCTGTCTGGAACTTTGAAACTTTTTCTACATAACCCCTTTCTTTAATGTCTTTTTTTAAACATTTCATTAACCTGAAAGTAATGCAACCAGTCATAAACATGTTCTCTAACTTGTTCATATGGCTTTAGTTTCCATTTTCCTCCTTCTCACTGTGCCCTACTTTCAGCAGCTCCTCATACTCGTTTCTGCTACTTATTCCTTGAGAGGTTTTAATATAAATAAGTGGGCATTCAAAATAATCAGCATCATGTAGCGAAGCATCGTGGGTGCAACTATATTCCTTTACGTCTTCTTGGAGCTAATCTCCACAAAAAGTGAGATGCTCAGCTGAAGATTATTATTTAAAAGAAACTGGCTCTATGTGTGAGCAATTAGGAAATTGCAAAAGAGCAACTTGCAATTTTCTTTTTTTAATCAAAAGTTAATAGCTCCATATTTCTAGCAGACAGGACAGACCCAGCTTTGCTTCTCAGAAAGCTTTTAGCTGATCTTCCACAATTGAAAGTGGATTTGTTCTTTAAGGACCTGCAGGTCCTACTGCAAACACGGTAAGACAGGCAAGACTTGTATGTGAAAGGAGAGCTGTGGCGTTGCTTCAGCAGCAGCCAACAGTAGCCTAAGCCCTATATAGTGTGGCATGTCGGTCCCACTTGCAAGTCCCACCTTCACCAAAAAGTGTCTCCTCAGGTTGAAGGGGCACCATAGCTTCAACTTGTGGAAGTGCTACTGGGTCTGGTCCTAAGGGCAATTTCCCTTCTGATTCTGAATCCCCTACCTCATCTATTGAATGCCATTATAAAATAATGCTGCTACACAATAATGTTCTTGTACATTATACCATTATACAAATCTGTGGTGTGACTGCATTTGGAACACTGCGTAATTCTAGTTGCCTCACCTCCAAAGGCAGGGGTGCCAACTTGGGCCCCAGATCATGGGTGCCCAGCGGCACCGACATATTGTCACGCCATGATGTCACATTACGTGGCCTCTGGAAGTGGTGTCAAAGGTCCTGCGAGGCCTAGGACGCCGATTCCAAGGTCCCGTGAGGCCTCAGACGGGGTCTCGAGGACTTTGTGAGGAACCTGTAACATCACTTCCGGTTCCTTGCAAGAAATCGGAAGTGGCATTGGAGACCTTGTGAGGCCTAGGACACCATGGCTTTCAAGGCCCTACAAGGCCTAGGACTCTGTGTCCAAGACCTCATGGGGCCTAGGATGCTACTTCCAAGGCCCCATGGGACGTCTCAGATGGGGTCTCACGAGGAACCAGAAGTGGCGTTGGAGGCCCTGTGAGGCCTAGGACGCTACTTCCAAAGCACCCAGAAGTCGTGTCCAAGGCTCCGCGGAGTGGGTCCCAGGGCCCCCAAAGTTGGCACCAGTATCCTAAGGGATATTGTAGAGTTTGGAAAGGTTCAGAAAACAGCATCCAAAACAATCAAGGGGATGGAGGAACTCCTGTGAGGAAGGGTTACAGCATTTGGGGCAAATAAGAAGCCACACAAGAGAAGTGCATAAAAGTCTGCATGTTGTGGAGAAAGTGGGTAGAGAAAGGTGATTTCTCCCTCTCTAAAAACATTTGAAGTCATGGACATCCAATGAAACTGAATGTTTGCAGATTCAGGACAGATAAAAGAATGTGCTTCTTCATGCAGTACATAGTTATGTGTGTGACTTCTATGTGACTCACTTCCACAGGAGGCAGGGATGACCTAGATGGCTGTTAAAGAGAATTAGACATTTTATGTAAAAGGACAGGAAATAAATGCTGTGAATAAATAAAATAACTGCAGTTTGAGTTGCTTGAGAGACTTGTGGTACGTAATAAATATGTTTACGAGACAGGAAGTCAATGAACTAATACTCAAATGAAGCAGAATCTTGTCTGTTGTGTGACATTATTCTTATAGAAAAGTGAGGGGGGCGGATTTTGAGACCAGGGAAATGTTTAGAGCTCAGGGCACTTAGAGTGTGTCTTCCACAAACAAAAGGCATTTTTGGAGAACAAAAACACAAGTAACTGTGAGTGCTGAATTTCAAGTGGATCACTTGATGCTCACCTCATCTCTTGGCATTTATCTTGCAGACAGTAGTTTGCTTTTAGCTCTCAGAGCAGAATGCAGACCTGCCAACCTTCTGCTTTTCCCCACTAGCAATAAATTAGGTGATGCATTAACAGAAGAACAAGAATCCATTTTCACTATTTCTCGAAGATTGGAGGGGAAGCCACCCAAAGGAGTTGAATGTGTTTCATGGTATGTATGGAAACCATGAGAGGAAAGTATTTATGAAATGGACACACACTTCATTTGCTGTTTGGTAACAGCTGAACAAATAAATGGAAAGGGAAAGGTTTCTTCTCTCCATTAAGGAGGTGCAATATTGAGCAGCATTTCCCACCACTGAATTCTACCTGTCATGAAACTACCTGTCCATAAAAGGCAGCAAACTTACATGCTGGTAGTTCTGAGTTCCAGCACCTCCCATTCAGAAATCACTAGCACCGCTTCTAATTTTTCTTTAGTGTGTTGAACTCTCCACATTTCTACATTTGTATTTCCATCCCAGGTTCTAACAAAACATATAGGAGTGCTCTGGTTCACTGTTCCACTCACTTTGCCATGCTCTATTGCAGAATACTCCATTCCATTTACGTAGTTTTCTGTTTCCTCCCTGCACCCAGCAGTCATCAGTATTCTGTGGCAGGCTTTAATCATCATCAGGTTGTTTTTGGGACCCCCTCTTAGGGTTTATTCTTCTAAAGATTTGTTTTACTTCTGAAAACTTGGAATTGCCCAAAGCCTGCTGTGCCTGGCTAGTGCCATTTTGGCTCCATATGCACCTCTGTCAGTAATAGCTGTTCGACAGTGGAACAGAGGTGGTGGCATGTCCCTTTTTTTGGAGGTTTTTAAGCAGAGGTTGGATGGCCATTGGTCATGTGTGATCTAGTTGAGATCCCTGCATTGCCGGGGGTTGGATTAGATGACCCTTGGGAATCCTTCCAATTCTATGATTGTATCAAAAAGAGGAGCCCCGGCAGTTTGTGCAGAGTTGTTTAGCAGTGTTGACAAAGGTACAGACCTGCTGCTTAACAGTTTTTAAAAAGCGGCTCAGTAATGTACAACGCAGCGAGTTAATAGGCAGTAATGTACAACGCAGGGAGTTAATAGGCAAAGGATAGTGACAGGTCAGAATATCGAGAATACATCTGGGATTACCCAGCCTGTACTTCACCATTAATTTCCCCTGACAAGGGTTGCTGTGAGATCTTTTGCCTTCCAGTTACTGCCAACTATGTGAGCCCTAGCAGTTTGAGAGGGCAAAGTGAAGGCTGCCAACTAACTGTGGCATGGCAAATTAGGGACTAATGAGGAAAGAGGAGTTGACTTTGTTAGTGGGTCTGGGATAGCTGTTTTTGTGTTGTCTGGCAAGCCATCCCTCTGTCATAGAGAAGGAAACTTTTGATTATAATTGGGACAAAATAAATTAAAGAGTCGGGGAGCAAATTGCAAAATAAAGAAAGCAGTGACAATGACCACAGGCAGTTCAACTGCCTGTCACGACCTACCACTGAACAGCAAGTGGAAGAAAGGAGCTTGGCCAGCAGTGATTAGATCAGCACGGAAGGAAGCCCGAGCTAAGCTGAATTTCAGTGCCAGGCAAACTTTGTTTTGCCATTGCCATCAGGCTTGAGGATAACGTTCTCAAAGTGCCAAAATGTTGTCTTGTGCTTAATTCATTCTGAAAATGTAAAATTCTTCATCGGGGTAAAACTTCTCACCAGTATCCTGCAAATATAAACTTCTGTAGGTTTTTTTTACTTTACCTTACTTTTTACTTTACTTTACTTATTTACTTTACTTTACTTTACTCTTTACTTTACTCTACTCTACTCTACTCTACTCTACTTACACACACACACACACACACACACACACACACACACAATCCCACCTGCCTTTTGGGGTGTTAGACTTTAGGATCACCTGTAATGGGCACAGGCGGGAGCTTATAATTCAGGAGACTAAAATAACAGCCCTGAGCACCCCCACAATTCCCGTTTCCAGCAATTTCATGTCATATACAAACAAATTATATGACATCACAGTTCCAAGAGTTTTCCTAACGTAATAAATGGCCACTCATGTGGGGTCAGGGAAATTCAAATAAATGCAGGTAGATTAATTTGTTCCAAATAACAGCAGAATAGACACAGAGGATAAAAGTCCTATATATTTAGGAAAGCTGCTTGCATGTTTGCTATGCATTAGGACAGCTTTCAAGACACCATGACCATCATGGTTCCTGAAATCAAGAAGCAGGTTGTTGTCTGTGTTTAGGTACAACTGGATGGTATTGAGAGTCAAGACGGTGGACTGGACCTTTCAAAAGTGCACTGGGTTTTTTTTGGGGGGGGGGGTGTTAGAATGCCAGGTTACAAGGCTGCTAGTAACAAATAGAAGCATGGGCTTGGATTCTGACTGAGACCTAACCTCACTTACCTGGAAGTAAGCCCCACTGTATTCAATAGAACTTATATCTGAGTAGACATGGTTAGTTGAACCCATTGAAATTAATGGGACAAGTTAATAATGAGGAAGAGAAATTCCAGTGATTTCAGTAGGAACTAAGTTCAACTAATAGTCTGGATTCAGCCTTGAGCTTATCCACTACCATCCTTTGAACCACATGTTGTGCCCTTTTTGGTTAACTTTTTCATTTGCAAAATCTGCAGGGCTCAGTACATCAAGCAACGGTTGGAGATTTGGGACCCATGCAAGGCACTGAGGAGCTGTAAAATGCTGTAAAAGCAGAGCTATAGAAAGGTGGGGTGGGTCCATCATCAGCACAAACTTAACCATATTGACCTTATTTCATGTACATTGTTGCTGTTCTCATTGGTTGAAGGAGTTGGGTATGTTTCACCTGGATGAGAGGAGGCTGAGAGGGAGATATGATAGCCATCTTCAATATCGAAAGGGCTGTCACTTGGAAGATGGAGCAAGCTGGTTTTCTCCTGCTCTGGAGCGTAAGATCTGTACTGATAAATTCAAGTTACAAGAAAGGAGATTCTTCACAGAATAACTTTCTGACAGTAAGAGCTGTTTGACAGTGGAATGGGCTCCCTTGGGAGGTGGTGGGCTCTCCTTCCTTGGAAGTTTTAAAGCAGAGGTTGGGTGACCATCTGTTATGCATTATCTAGTTGAGATTCCTGCTTTGCAGGAGGTTGGACTAGATTACTCTCGGGATCCCTTCCGAGATACAATTTTATGATTCTATGAAAGAATCTCAGACTGAATCAGGATTCCATGGGGCATGTCCACACAAGAACTTTCTGTGCTGCATTACTGTAAGTGCTAATAGAATTGCTGCCAGTGTATGAAATAGTATCTCTTCCTCCCACCCCTGTCCTTAATACTATGCGGGTTTGTTTTTTACAATGTTCATCCATGCAGGCTATTATTTCTCACTTGTCCTGCCCCTACAGTTCACCCAGACTTTCACTCGGGTGATTGGGGATCAGCACATCTGAGGCTCAATAGAAAACTTATACAGACACATCCATGCCTAAAGTTATCTCCTGGGTGTCTATAATATTTTCACAGTAACTAAATGGAAAGTAGATTAAGCTGAAAGTTTCCAAGGCTAAATCTTTGTGCAAAATATACAGAGCTAGGAAAAAAATTACACATCATACCAGGAATTATTCTCCCCAGCGATACTAGAAAACTATTTTTTTCCAGTTCTTGGGGATTAAATTAGACAGCTATTTTGGAATGTATAGCTTTTTTAGCTGCCGGAGTCCATTCTTCTGCTTTGCTTCTTTTTAACTGGTCTGTGTTTTTTCAGTAATTTTGTATTGCTGTCATTTAAATTGTCTAGTTGAATTGTGCTTCTGCAATATGTAAGCCACTTTGTATGGGATATGCCCTCCAAAGTGGACTAGAAATGTTTATAAATAAATAAAATGTTGGGATTTGTGCCCCATTTAAACATCAGACTGAAAGAAATAATATTTAGGTTAGTCATGATGACCAACTTGAGTCCCCTTCATCTACTTGTGATCTAACTCTGTTGGTGGGACATGAGAATCTTAATCTCAGGGTTGTGGGTTCCAGCCCCACGTTGGGCAAAAGATTCCTGCATTGCAGGGGGTTGGACTAGATGACCCTTGTGGTACCTTCTGACTCTACAATTCTATGATTCTATGAAATGTACCTAATAATGTATACTTTGTTTACTCAGAACCAAGATAAATCCCACTTGGTTCACTGGAACTTAGAAAACATGCTTAAGACTTCAGCCCAACTCTGAGGCAATCTTCACAGGCAGATTATTCATCTTGCTGTGATGCCTTTGCTTAATGCTGGGCATAACTGGATTGGTTACCTAGGCAGCTATATGAAATAATTTAACCCAGCTGCCTTGTGCATGCAAATAAAGCAACCAAGTGCTCTTTGATACAAATTTTAAAGACAACTGTGAACAGCAACAGTTCCCAGCCAGTACTTTCCGTGGGTCATGCAACATGTCAGAGCTGCACATGTTCTCAGTAATTAAGGGCTCTTTGAAGAATGCCCCCATTTCACGCATTGATTTTTATTTTTTTAAAATAGTCCTCCTAGCAGTGGTGTTGGTGAGAATGCAAAGCTCTGCTACTCTGAAAACTCCTACTCTGCTTTTAAAAGAGCCCTGCCTGGTACTTTGCTAAAGCAACCCGTTTTTGCTATTATTATCGCTATGCATGGTTTTATTGAAATAGTGTTCTAGCTCCACATGGTGATTTGGAAGGAGGAGGAGAAGTAATTGCGATTGCCATTATGACAAGGAAGGGGATATATGAAAGGGAGAGGCAATGACAACAACAGGTTAATTTGAAGCAATGCGGTTACAGATAGGCAGGTTCAGCTCCAGGCAAGATAGCCACATCATCATTTGCGGAAAAGGCACATCACCCAAAAAGAGAGCAAAAGATACATATATGCATACCATTTGCATATGTTAATTGTTAGGTATAAATGCAAATGTAGAAGTTATTGTCATTTCGACATTCATTTATTTCTTTTAAAATATTTATAAACTGTTCCCATTATAAAATGTCAGTGGTGTGCAGGATACCTCCCTCCCCCCAGTATAAAATAGACACCATTAATTAATTCACAAGATTTATATACCACTTCATCAACAGTGATCTCTTAAGTGGTTCACGTAATGCCCTACAATATTCATTACAAGATAACAACAAAAGCAGTATTTGGAAAAAGGAGACAAGAAAATATCAAATGCAGTTAAAATAACAGTATACCAGCAGATGACCAATGAACCATACTTTTAAAATTCTATAGAAATACAACTCACCACAGCTCTTTGGGGATATGGAAATCTGTTAGAGCTTTCTGTTGGAATAAAAAATGGAATGCAAGTTAAATAAATAAATAGTGAGAGAGGCTAAGACCAGGTGAGGCTGTGTTGCTGCTCAGCCTACTGTCCAGTTGCCAATTGTTAATGCGCAGCTTCAGTGCCCTTCCTGCTGTCCTTTCTTGTGGTTCATTATCTTTAAAGCAGACATGGACTGGATAGCCCTTCAAATACTGGACAGTTCTCTTTGAAGTAGAACACAGAACCACCTTAGCTGCAGCCTGAGGGGTGCCCAGCAAAGTGCCTCTTGTGGCACCCTTCTACTTCAGCAGGCTATGACAGGTTTTCTTGGCGGTGGTGCCAGCAGCAGCATTTGGATTTGGCCGAGGTGCCACTTAAATTTCCCACAATGCCTTGCAATGATTCTAAATTGTGGAGCTTGTGGGAGGTTATAATATTGGCTACCAGCTGTCTGGGGCACATTCAGAGGAGACGTGGGGGAAATTCTGGGACCTGGTTGGTGTTGGCCACATAAATAGGCCTTGGTTCAGATGACAATGAGGACTAAGCAGACCTCAAGAATCACCTTCTTCCATATAAACTTGGTGAGATAATTAGCTCGAGAATTGAGGCCTGCTGACTAACCTACCACCTCAATCACCTCAAGTGTGACTGTGTGACAAGCCTAGTTGAATTCAACTCCTAGATGGTTGCATGCAGACATCTGAAACTATGCTGATATCTACTTCACTGCCACATTAGAGAGCCCTGAGTTCACAGACACCCGTTATGTGGGTGCAAGGAAGCCTAGGTAGTGCCAATCAAGGTAGATAAGGGGTGGAGCTGGAAACTAGCTTTAAATGTCAGCTTCAAGGACAGTTGGTGCAGAGGTGTAACTGGGGCAGGGACAAAGGGTGAGGAGAGGAAGCAGCTGGAAGAGTAGAAGGAAAGGAGCAAAAAGGAACAGATTTGGAAAAGCTACCTCTGCTGTCTTTATCGCTTCTTTCTTTCCTTTTAAAATATATTTATTAAGGTTCTTAAAAAAATAGTTTTATAATTGCACAAAACAGCACTTTCAGTTATGTATTGGGGGAAAAAAAGACAAACTAAACATCCCTTTCCCCCTTGTCTCTGGCATTTCTGAGCGTATTTCCACCTCATCAAAAAGCGACACTGCATATTCGGAGCATTTATCACTGCATAGAGTGCCAAACTACACGTTAACCCAAAGCTGATTGCAATGAGAGTCCAAGAGACCATTTTCCATTGCAAAGCACTTTCAGGAGGGATGACCTTGCAGAGGAGAAGTGGAAAGTTAGAGTACTGTTCCTTTTAATCTCATACAACTCTAATGATAGAACTCTTCTTCCTGACATCTATTTTGCTATCCTTTTTTTTTTTTTTTTTGTATGGAGTGGTGCTGTGGGTTAAACTACAGAGCCTACGAATTGCCGATCAGAAGGTCGGCGGTTCGAATCCCCACGACGGGGTGAGCTCCCGTTGCTCGGTCCCTGCTCCTGCCAACCTAGCAGTTCAAAAGCACGTCAAAGTGCAAGTAGATAAATAGGTACCACTCCAGTGGGAAGGTAAATGGCATTTCCATGCGCTGCTCTGGTTCGCCAGAAGCGGCTTAGTCATGCTGGCCACATGACCCGGAAGCTGTATGCTGGCTCCCTCGGCCAATAAAGCGAGATGAGCGCCACAAACCCAGAGTCGGTCACAACTGGACCTAATGGTCAGGGGTCCCTTTACCTTTACCTTTATTCATTCATCCCCATCTGCAGTCTGAAGTAGTGCAGTCTAGACACGGGTTTACCCCCCAATCTGCTGTTAGTGAGCATGGGCTACCTGGAGTGTGTGCATTATTCAGTTGCTAGTCAAGTGCTAGGGGCTACCTAATGGAGTCACTCCAAAATGGACCGCTGCGTCACTTTCCAACTTATGCATTTTCTAAAAACTAACCGACCTGTAACCTTTCCTAGCCAGAAAAAAAAAATCAATAAGAACCCTAGAAGAAGAAAAAATCAATGGCGTTCACATTGTTATCTAGTTAGAGTACGGGGGAGAGAAAAGAGCTATCAAGGCTTTTCACTTTGGCAATTCCGAGCAGAAGGTGGGAGGTGATAGAGAAAGTATGTTATATATAACTCCCTGCCATGAGTTAGCAATGATGGATGAATAGAACATCCAGTATGTACATCTAAATAACAGTGCCGGCTCAGACATTTGTAATTTGCTGCCTGAGCGGCTTATACTTTCGTGAGAGCAAAATGATTCCTCTCCTTTGTTCTAGAAAATATTGGCAATGCCCTTCGCAGAAACGCACTGGGCCTTTCCAAAAGTCAGAGAGATATACAGCCCAGAGGGACCAAGTGTAAAATGTATGTTCCAGTGTTTATACAAGATGTCTTTTTGCAAAAAGGAAGGATGGGTATTGAAATATACTCAGAGTCGAGAGTGGATTTCATGCTTTTTATTCAGCTAATAGTGGTGAGGAGGAATGGAAGTTCCCCCACAATATCTGCTTTATATACATTATTTACACAATGGGCTGCCCATGATTGGCTAATTCCGGGATTCTCCTGTAGGCCAATCAGGTTGTGGATTCACTTCCACCTGGAGCTGGATTGGGTGGCTCCTGCAGACCAATCATACTGCTGCATTGTTCTAGGACCAATCAGACGACTGCATTTTGGATCCTATTGTTCTAGGACCAATGAGACTGCTGCATTTTGGATCTTATTCAACTCAGTACTTAACAGATATCTTCTGTAAGCAAGCGTTCTTGCACTTAAGTAGCAAAGACTGCTATGTAAAAATTTCTTAGGATATAGAGGTTGCCATTTTGGGAAGAAAAGAAAATGAGAAAGTTTTATACACAGGGTACTAGTCCTCCCAGCATGTCCACAGCACTTCCCAGGTGGAGATCACCCCCGGGCACCCTTCTCCAGTCTTGTGGCCTTCAGATATTTTTGGACTACAACTCCCATCAGCCCCTGCTGACACTGGGGAATGTGTGTCAACCATTACATGGAACTTAGAATATTTTTATCTCATCTTTAGGGTCGCATATGGCATCATGAACATCGAGGCCAACCCAGCGTGAGCTAAAGCAGCCTACAATACAATCACCTCCACCAGCACCATAACAACATAAAAGAAGAAACAGAATCGAAACTTCACAAAATAGGGTTGGGATATAAAAATAAGGGGAACAGGGAACTGCCTGAAAGTGCAGCAGAAGCAGCAATAACCCTTCAAATTCAATTAACGAGAGGGCCGGTTGGGTCTCAGAGAAGAGGGAGTTCTGTAATCTAGGTGCCACCAGAGAGAAGTTGCTGTGCCGGTCCTAGCTCAGTGGGTATTCAGTGGCATGAAGTGAAAAGCTCAGATCAAACACAGAAAATCAGCTTTTCTGAAGTCAGAATTTGCATGATTATATTGAAACCTTAGAATTTAGCTCTGTTTTTGAGCTTCTCTTTAAACAAAAAAAGAGGGGGGGGAAGCCCTATGAAATCATACACTTAGCTAAAAGCAAGGGGGGCTTGAAAGCTTTATCTCGCATGAACAAAAGCAATAAGATTGCCCTCACAGAAACAGGGCTTAAGACACAAAGTAATTAAGAAATTAAGCTAATCTAGCAATGGTAATAACCTTTTGCTGAGTAAGGAAATTTCAGAAAGAACAATATACAGTACCCATCACATAATGCCATCCCAGAATGAACAGAAAGGATTTGTAGGGAACTAGTTTGCAGCGGATTATGAAAACTTCTTTTTCATTCTTGGCCGGGGGAGGGGGGGGATGGGGACGTTATTACTTTATAATAAGGTAGAAGGGCTGTAGGAAGCTTTTAGCTGAACAATTCCCTAGAGGTTGATGCCAGTTTTTATTGCACATATAAAGATGTTCCTCAAAACAAGGAGAATAGCAATATTACAACCCTGCCTTCTTGCAGTTTCTTCTTTTAAAAGTTTCTCTGGAAAAGAAATGGAATAGGCTGTAAAACCTGTCGAAGTTAACCGCTTCTATTTCATTATCAGGGGTTTAGAGATGGTATTGTTGTTAAAGAGATTAGCTAGCTCTTGGTTTGTAGCTCAAAAAGAAAGAAAGAAATGAGCTTTCAGGAGCACGGCTGATAAGGGCCAAATTCAGACACCACAGAAATGCCAGGCAAACTACCTGAAGTCAGTTTATAGTCTCTTTATCGCGTTGATAAACAGTGTGTCAGGAAGTATCTAAGGGGGACAAAGTGCAGGAAGGTTTGATGTAGCCTCAGGACTTGTGGGAATCATAGAATGATAGTTGGAAGGGTTCCTGAGGGTCATCTAGTCCAACCCCCTGCAATGCAGGAATCTCAACTAGATTATACTTGACAGGTGGACATTCAACCTCTGCTTAAAATCCTCCCAGAAAGGAGAGTCTGCCTCCTTTCATAGGAACCTGTTCCATTGTCAAACAGCTCTTAGTGTCAGAAAGTTCTTCCTGAAGTTTAGCCAGCATCTCCTTTCTTGTAACAAAGTTTGGGTCTATTGGTTTGGGTCCTAGCCTCCAGAACAGGAGAAAACAAGCTTGCTCCATCCTTTACATGACAGCCCTTTAGAAGGTTATCCTATCTCCACTCCTCTTATCCAGGCTAAACATACCCAATTCCCTCAACCATTCATCATAAGTTTTGGTTTCCAGACCCTTCATCTTCTTGGTCACCCTCCTCTGCACACAGTCCAGCTTGTCAATATTCTTCTTAAATTATGGCACCAGGAACTGGACACAGAATTCTAAGTGTGGTCTAACCAAGACGGAACAGAGCAGTACCATTATTTCCCTTGATCAGGACACTATACTTCTGTTGATGCAGCCTAGAATAGCATTAGCTTTTTGGCTGCTTCATCTCACTGTTGAGTCATGCTAAGCTTGTGGTCTACTAAGACCCCCGTAGATCCGTTTTACATGTACAACTGGCAAGCCAGGTGTTACCCATCTTATATTTGTGCAGCTGGTTCTTCCTGCCTAAGTGTGTGTATGAAAGATTATACACTTGTCGATTTGTACAGTTCACATATTGCACACACAGGTACACAGGCAGTACGAATTGGATGTGATATGTGAATAACTGTACAAGTGACTGTTAACGACTCTGAGTTATCTCCAATGCAATTTAGAGAAGTGTAGATGCTCATAAGTTCCACTGAATTCAATGGGTTTCAGGTACAGAATTGAAGCTCTTGAATAATGCTCTTTGAGCTGAGTTGCAACCACATATTTTCTGCAAGAAAGGCCTAGATGGTAAACCTCCTGTCTGATCTTCACATTCCGCTTTGCTTGTGGGCTTCACAAGATTTTTTAGGGCTTCTCAAATACAAAAAATATCATCCACACCAGAAACTAGATGCTAGAGAGACCAATCAATCAATTTCCTTTATTTGACCGATAGTCAGAAAGATGCCAGGGAGAAGAGTTCTAGCTGGAAGCATCTACCCAGCCACTGTGGGAATTAAGATGGTAGATTAGATGGACCTTTGACCCGGTCTGCTCTTGCCTTCTCCTTTCTTTATGGAGCAATGTATATAAATGTAAGAGTCATAGCAAACTGTGAGCCCCCACATGCACTTTAAAGATTTGTATTTCTCAGGGAGAAATAGGCTTAATAAAAATAAATGCCATTATTCACAATGTTGAAATAGCCATTATTTATCTGTGAGTATGTGTCTGAAATTTTGGTATTGTTGGTATAATAGATTGATTAACTTAAATGTTAGTATTTCCCATTATCTCAAGGCTGATCATGAGGACAATATTCTCTCTGTTTTAATTACCATACTCAGCAGAGTCAACAGAAGTTCAAGACTGTTTATCTTTCCCCCTGCCCTTTCATCAGAGAGATTTCTTAGTTCCCTAAATTAAATATCATTTTTGCTTGTGAGAACACCAGTAGAGGAGAAATACACTCTCTTTGCACATAAACACATTCATCCACATCAGATACTTGTCCCATTTTTTCTTCAATTGTGCAGTAGTTATTATCTTTTAGTGTCAATACTGCGTACGTTTTAGAGGATAAATGATCTGTTCACACTTACTCCTGTGAACGAAGTTAAAGATCTAGACAGAACGACTTAATATCCTGCTTTCATAATACTGTTTGATCTGGAGATACAGACTATGTGGAAGCTTTCTATCTAACATGTTATCACTTATCTCTTAGAATAACTTCAGTTCCAAAGGGCTGGATAAGCTGAGTGATTTCAGCACTGATTCATAACAAACAGTCGCTTGGGATGCACTTAGAGAAAATGAGGTGATGTGCATTCCAATGACCCAGGTTGCAGAGTGACTTCGCAAGGGTTCCTGTAACATCCTGAGTCAATGGATGACCACCTAATGACCAGCATCCTTTTATACAGGGACAATAAGCACCAGTTTTTCCATGAATGCATATGACCAGGCCAAACCATCTCCCATTTCATCTTCTGGGATATACTCTGCCGTCTTAGTCCTGGATAACACTTGGAGTGGACTTGCTAGGAATTAGTCAGGGTCACTCTGGTCAAAAACAAAATTCAGTTCCAGGACCCCTGCTTACAAGGAAGTCCAGGTTTGTTTTTTTCTGTTTTACCTCCTGAAGTGGTATGATACTGCTATAAATGTGCAGTACAGACGTGAGCAGTGTTCCCCATCAGAGGGATAATTGGAGGTGCAATCTACTGGTTGTTCTCACAATCCCTTTTCAGACCTTCCTGCTCAGATCTGGGCCTGGTCACATGGTGTCTCACATCCACCACACATACAAATTCAGAACACTCGGAGAGAACTTTGTGATTCTGCTGTGGAACCAACCAGCACAGCAGTTGTGTTTGTCATGTGAAGTGTGGAGCTACCCTTATGTAAAGAAATATCTGTTCGGCATTGAAGAAATCTCAGGTGGTTGAAAGTTACAATGAAATGGGCATTTCCAGGCATTGAGAGAAGACAGGGCATCTTTGTGAAACAAAAAGCAATGCAAGATGCCCCCCACAATGAGAGACACCTGAAAGGCATTGCCTCTCGAGTTTCTTTTGCAGAAGAATTAGTGCAGCTTTGTTAGTTCTATTTAACAGCGAAACGTAAAGCGTGTATGCTATGATGAATAATTGAAAACAAACAGCCTCCACTTTTGTGCAACAGATGATTTGTAAAGAACAAAGGTGCTCCTGTGAAAGCATGAATAATGCCAAAACTCCTCTCATGTTGTCAGAGAAAATAAAAGGAATGGAAAGTTTCCGGATCTCTGGCAAGATTTTGATGAAGTAAACTTTTTCTTACCAGCCTTTGCAAACTTGGTGGCCTCCATCAGCCACAGGCATCCACCAATGGATGACCGGAGTTGAAAGTTCAAAGCATATGGGGAAGCCTGGAGTAGAGCATATCATGACAGAAGTAGTATTGTGTAATTAAAAGTTCTAAGATGATAAAGGCCCCAGGCCTGTTATACACATGTATACAGTCATACCTCATGTTATGTTTGTTTCAGGTTGAGTGTTTTCAGGTGGCATCCTGCGGCGACCCGGAAGTACCGGAACAGGTTACTTCTGGGTTTCGCCACTTATTCATGCGCAGATGCGCAAAATGACGTCACACGCATGTGCAGAAGCGGCAAATTGTGACCTGCGCGTGCGCAGACGCGGGTTGCATTCTTTTCAGGTTGCGAACGGGCCTCCAGAACCAGAGGTACCACTGTACTGTGTTGGGCACTGATGCAGCAAAATGATGAGCCCCCCATTCTATGTGTGTCTAATTTGTGGCCCTCTCCCCACCAATGCAGGAGTAGATGGCATAGAGGGGCAGATGTTGGCCTCCCCCAAAAGCTGCTTCCACTTAGTGGGACAGTGGGGGGAGGATGACAATGAAGTCAGGATTGGCGCAAGATTGGCTCTACTAAAGCAGCAGCACTGCCCTTCCTGCCCAGATGTAGTTGGACTCCAATTCTCATCATCTTGGTTGGGCCTAATGGAGCTAAAGTCCCAAAACGTCTGGAGGGCCATAGATTATCCACTCTGCACTATATAGTGGCCAATACAGGACATGTTCAGTCCCAAAGAGATGATCATTGAGGGCACCAAACCCTCTGCTCCTCACTTCACCCTCCAAAGAGTCAACCACCACTTTTGACTGGGCTCTGTCTGTACAGTTCTGATTTTCTTTTCCACATCTCATGCAAGTACTGTATTACTTTTTTGTCTGCAGCAAGAAACAAGGTTATAGAAGGCTTAAAATGCACAGACCTTAGCTGGATTGGAATATCAAGTGGATGTTTGCACTGACTGGCAGAAATAACATATAGTTAATCTAATCAAGGCTTGCTGTCCGATACAATTGATCGGTGGTGGTTATTTATGCCAACGTTCAATAGCTTTTAAATACATATTAGGCATAATTAACATATATAATTATTGCCACTCTGCCAGGCCATACAATATCCCCCAAAGCAAAGGAAGTTTCATAGAACACCCAGAATAATAAAATTGTAGATTTGGAAGGCACCCCCCAGGGTCATTGCACTGCAGTGCAGGAATCTCAATTAAAGCAGATGGCCATCCAAACTCTGCTTAAAAACCTCCAAGGAAGGAGAGTCTACAACCTTCCAAGGGAGTCCATTCCACTGTCTATAACAGCTCTTACCATTAGAAGGTTCTTCTGGAGAAAACAAGCTTGCTCCATCTTCCATGTAACAGCCCTTTAGATATTTGAAGATGGCTATCATATCTCCTCTCGGTCTCCTCTTTTTCCAAGCTAAACATACCCAGCTCCCTCAACTGTTCCTCATAAGGCTTGTTGAGCAGAGCACCACTCATTGGATGTGCCCAGTGATGAAAGGGAGAGGGCACTTTTTGCCAGCCCCCCTTCCCTGAAACCCCCACCCACCTCCCCACAAAAGTTGCACTTGAGGATTGTGGGGACAGTGCTGAACCATGTAGGACAATCTCCTGCAATCATATCTGTAATGGTTTTAACTGGATTTTTAAAAATATACAATGTTTTTAAACTGCTTTCATAGATGCAGTTGCTTTAGAAAAAATTTTATGGTATTGTGACATTGCTTTGAGAGGCTTCATAAGACGCAACTGAAAGGTGGGTGAGATAAACAAACTAACTTGGAAGACACACACAGACATCCTTGATGTTTTGGACTATAACTCCTCTGATCCCGAATCAGTGTCACCTTGTTGAGTCATCTTGATCCTTTTTTCTTTTGTATAAAGTGACTGACAAATGTAATATTTAATCACCACCACCATGGACTTTGCTGGTTTGGGGTGATGTTAGTCCAGAACATCTGGAGGACATAATGTTGGGGAAGGCTGATGCCGGACACAGTGAATGGGGCCTTCAGAGAGGAGTAAGGGAAGAGGTGACCATTCCCAACCTCTTCTGCCAGCAGGAGCCTCTGCTGTATCAAAGGCCTCCTAACAAATGGAAGGAGGCCTTCCGCTTAGAGAAAGGCAATTCAGGAGCTAAACCATAGTTCTTGTCCTATATCAAAGTCCCAACAAAAAAAGACGGGGCGGGGGGCAAAAGAAAGCACCGAGACTCGTAATGCCTGTCTACAGCCTTACAATCTCACTAATAAAGTGTGCCAGGGTCCTATTATCCCGTGTGGTTAGTGTCTGACTAGGACCTTGGAGACCAGGGTTCAATATCCTACTCAGACATGAAGCTCAGTGGATGACTTGATGACTTTGGGGCAGTCACTTTCTCTTTGCAGGGCCGACTCATCAAAGAGGCAGACTGAGGCAGCTACCTCAGGTGGCAGAATCCAAAGGGCGCCTCCGTGGACACACCACTGCTGCTGCTGGAGAAATGAGGAAAAGTGGGTGTAGCAGCTTCCGGGTTCTAGCAAGATGTTGTGAGAGCCTCTGCGTAATTTTGCAGGGCTCTCGCAAGATCTCGCCAGAACCCATACGACACGAGTAAGTGAGTCTTTGGTAGCGGCCGCAAGGAGGGGACAGGTGAGTGCCTTGTGGTGTGTATGCAAGGCAACATGTTCCCATCTTGCCTCAGGCGGCAACGATGGGACAGGCCTCACCTACCTTACAGGGTTGCTTTGAGGGAATGACCATCTATGCTGCCTGGAGTTCCTTGGAGGAAAAGTAGCTTGTAAATGTAGTACATAAACAAATAATACAGTATTTAAAATCAGTCACTCAGCCATTGAGGTACCTTGCCATGAAGTTGAAAAGGACAGGGTTTGGAATGCAGCTTTCTCCTCCTAACAGTTCGGATAAAAATGCAAACTAAGTGTTTCATCTAGTGAATTCCTTGAAACCTGCAAGAATTTCCTCATATCCTGATCTGAAGGCATGTCATATGGACCGTGTGATTCACTAATGAAACACCTTTTCCTTTGTAACTTTATTGCTGCTCTAATAATTAATCTTCTGGATGGGTTACATAGCAACAGACAGTAATTTTTATGTTGTTATTGTAAAGCTCATCAGCCAGTGTTATTTTTCTAGGGAAAGAGGTGCCAGAAATCACCATGAACACCTCCCTTGTTCTCTTATAATGGCAATGGCGCCCATTTGAGAGGTGCCAGAACTGAGTTCTGGTGAGTTCTGGCTGAAAAAAAGCCCTGCTCATCACTCACATTTAGACATTTTGATAAAGTTGCCATAATGCTTCACAGTATAAAATTTCCACCCAAGAGGAAGATGTGTTGCATTTGCACTTTATCCTTCTGTTGCTTTCTGTAGCATTCCTGTGTGGGTCATCCTACTCTGCCATATTGGCCACACAACTGAGATCTGCTTTAAGACACAACGCCTGGCTTGACTTTCTACAGCTATACAGCTGCAAATATAACCTTTTAAGTGTGTTTTAAGTGCATTATAGAAATGTGAAACTAGATGGCGATGGTGAGCTTATGGCAAATTCAATATATATTTTTTTAAACATTAAAAAGAAACATTTTCACAACATTTTTATATGTGTCTAGATTCCACCCTACACTCAGTTGAATGGTGAGTACCCACACCTGATATCATTCTCAAAGGAGTAAACATATTGTGATGTATTGTTTGACTTCTGTCATTTTTGATGCTGTGGTGTCCCGTACCCCCCAATACAAACTGTTTTGGCTAATATATTAAGATAAAAAGTGGGGTGTGAACTAATAAAAAAAAGCTTATAAGCCTTAAAATTCTTTTGTTTATAAAATGACACCCATTGAACTAATAAACTGAAAAGTTGCACTCACGATTTACCTGATATCTGAAAATTTCAAACGGATCTGATAAAAACGGCTGCAGGTACAGCAAATTAAGTGTGCTGAAAACAAATGCACTTAGTTTACCACTCCCCCAAGTTTTTGAAGAGGTGTATAAACTACTGGCATAAAGTACTGGTGTACATTATTTAGGCGTGTTGAGGAAAGTGATTCTTCATTGGTTTGCGAACTTCTGAGCGGAGGTTCAAAAGTTATCGTGGCTTTTCTGCCTCATTAAAGCCCATGTCAACAACTACTGGCAAAATAAGGGTCTCTAGGCAGTGATCAAAATTTGATGTGAGAATTCTGTCAGTACAGCAGTGCAGCTGCGTGGGACGCGGGTGGCTCTGTGGTCTATAGACGGCTGGGGGCTGGATAACTCCATACCTTCTAACATTTCCCCAATGAAAATAAGGACATCCTAAGGAAAATTGGGACATTCTGGGATCAAATCAGAAACTGGGACAGGTTCTCTAAATCAGAAACGTCCCTGGAAAATAGGGACACTTGGAGGGTCTGCAATGCTACTTCCTCTGTGAGCTGTCAGCCTTCAGAAAGTTTCAAAGGAAGGCTGCAGTATGAAGCTGCTGAGCTGGAAATAATTTGCAAACCTGGCACTATGAAACTCTCATCCAGTAGACACTGGGAGTGGCTAGCTCATCACAGAAGGTAATTGTTCTTGAAGTCTTTGATTACACTATTCATCTCACTATGCTTATTCATCGCCAGCAGTTGCTAATTGTGAGCAGGTCACATCTACTTTGACTGGATCTTGTATTCCTTTAAATGGATCTTGCATTCATGTGTGTTTTGCATAGTAACATGATCCAAAACTACTGCTTCCTCTTGCATTGCTTCATCATACGGTGAGGCTGTCTTCACCCCACACATCCCTTTGAGGACCGCCAGAGCACCTTTCCAGGAGGTGCGCTGGTGATCTCCACCAGGGACGTGTGGGGTGAAGCATCATTGCCCCGCATGTCCCTTTGGTGATCACCAGCTACTGTCATGACATTGAGTCGTGACATCGTGCCACACAGCCATGACATTATTGGGCAGGGCACACTGGGCAGCCACAGTGTGGGCCTAAGATGGCACCCCTGCCCCAGAGTAAATACATCACAAAGCTTCCATCACGATGTTCCATTTCACCAGAAGCAGTTTAGTCATGCTGGCCACATGACCCAGAAAGCTGTCTGTGGACAAATGCCGGCTCCCTCAGCCTGAAAGCAAGATAAGCGCAGCAACCCCATAGTCGCCTTTGACAGGACTTAACTGCCCAGGGGTCCGTTACCTTTTTAAAAATGTATTACCTAACCAGAATTATCCATAATCTATTGCTGAGAAAATCCAGGACTGTAGAATTAACTTTGTTTGGCCCAAGAGACTGGATTCTGTTCCCGGTGTTGACCTGTTGAGGCTTGTTCAGGGGTCACACAGACATTCCCACCTCGCCCCCAAGAATTCTACTGCAATGCTTTCATCTCACATTTCTAGGATGCAGCTCACTGCAGCAAAATCAGATCCCCTTATCTGCCTGGCAAACACATTACTGTTTTGTAAATATGTATTTTTTAAAAACTTTTTTTAAAAAGTCAGGTGCATTCAATTTGGTTTAATAGTTTTTGTAATTTACTTGATGCAGAAATGTACGCCTTAAATATCTCTAAAATATTTTAAGAGAAGTGACAAAGCCAGACAGCCGGGCGTTCCATGGCTTGAAATGCTCTTTGCTCGTAGCATTTGTTGCAAAATATGCAACTCTGGGTAGCTGGGGATCAGAACAGGCTCTGCAGTTTTTCGTTCCCTGCTTTGTGAGCTTCGGGCCTCCTGATCTGCTAAATGAGCTTTGCTGATAAACAGGGTGTTACAGCACAATCCCGGGGTTCCGTTTTAACTGCAGCAATGAAAAAAGTAGTACAGGACATGCCAAAGTGGATAAATCTACAGCCAATATTTTGCAAATAGGGCAGATCCTGGAAGATCTGCCCCACTCAATATTTAAAACTGCCAGTATCACTTTAGGTTGCACTGCTATATCTTGCTACTTGGGGCTAAACACCACTGAAGTGAATGGAACGTGTTTTTGGGTAGATGAGATTGTGCTCTCCAAATATTACAGAGATGTACAGTTCTTGGGGCTCCTTTATTTTGGGGCCCTGCCCTATAAATCTGCCTTCCAGGAATCTCAATGCAGTGCCAATATATCTGTCCTTCTTTCTCCCCACTTCCCTCAATGGTTCAGCCTCTGAAGGGGAGGGGGGAAAGCACTTTCTTCATTCCTGGATCTTGGATTACATGAAAACCTACCTGTTATTGACAACTGACCATGCCTTCTCATTTAGATTTTCCAGTCGCTGAAATTTGAGAAGAAGCCTTCATCAGCTCCAGCTAGGGGTCGGGCTGTGTGTGGATTAGATTCAGTTCTCATTTAAAGCCAAATCTATCATATGTACACTTTCTGAAACAATTTGAGAACCAAGGCACACCTTTCTGTCAAAATTCACACTTATCTGAATTTTGTGATGCAGTTCTCCAACCACTGTTTACAAAAAAAATGGTGTATATTAAGGTAAAGGTAAAGGTACCCCTGCCCGTACGGGCCAGTCGTGACCGACTCTAGGGTTGTGCGCTCATCTCACTTAAGAGGCCGGGAGCCAGCGCTGTCCGCAGACACTTCCGGGTCACGTGGCCAGCGTGACGAAGCTGCTCTGGCGAGCCAGCACCAGCGCAGCACACGGAAACACCGTTTACCTTACTGCTATAAAGCGGTACCCATTTATCTACTTGCACTTAGGGGTGCTTTCGAACTGCTAGGTGGGCAGGAGCTGGGACCGAAAGACGGGAGCTCACCCCGCCGAGGGGATTCGAACTGCCGACCATACAATCGGCAAGTCCTAGGCACTGAGGTTTTACCCACAGTGCCACCCACGTATATTAAGGTAAGGTATGCATAAAAATGAACAGTTTGCTAAAAGGAACGTTCAAAAATGCATTATATTGTGGGAAATGTTTGCAAAAATGCGTATATTAGTCAAAACAGCATACAAAATGTGTTCATTAGGAGAAACACTAAAATGCTGCAGAATTTTTGTGAGGATGAGAGAGAGAGAGAGAGAGAGAGAGAGAGAGAGAGAGAGAGAAATTCTGCAGAAAGGTAGAGAACTGAATTTAAGATTGGAAAGATGAGAAACTGAGAGAGTCGGAACTGACAGATCTTTCCACCCCTAGGTACAAGCTTGACAGGGCTCCTTCTGAAACATAGCAACACAGCTGATGCTGAAACATTTAGGCTGATGATATGAGCAGCTACGGTTGAGCAGCAACTCATAAGACTTGTTCACTGGTGTGTGAGAATCTGTTTAGATAAGCAAAACACAACTTGATCTAATCTCTAGATTTTACCTTAGAAATAACACAGTGTGCAATCAACAGAAAGCATCTTGAGAGGAAGTTGGAATATCAAATCTCTGTGTGTGCAGAAAATGTTCTATGGTATTATCTGTGAAGCAATACCTTTCCCTTAAATTAATTCCATTATTGCTAGCCTTCAGCAGTGTGGGGTCATGATAGCGACTAGTCAGGTCTGGGTTTCCCACTCCACCACAAAAGAAAAGGTGCAAGCCAACTGTCTGGAGCCTGCCTACCTTATGGACTTCCAATTCTGCTCAACGTGCAGCAGTCCATGGTTGGAAGGGCATATAATTAAATGGAGTGAATAATTCATTCTCCATACTTCGCGTCTGAATTATTTATCGCATTGCCAGGCTAGTGCTCCATCACTTTCCTCCGATAGGTCCATGGATAATTGCAAAAGGGGAAAATAACAACGCCAAAGAGGAAATAACAATGACTACTCAGAGTATACAGTATGAATAGAAAATGAACATGAGTTGGGCCCATTTCATCACAGAGAAATTAAAGGCAGAGTTCTGACATGGTGCCATTTTTGCTTCCATCCCCTCCCCCCCAACCCAGCTAAAGAGGGGAGGAAGAGAAGGGAAAGGGAAATTACCCTGTGCTTTTCTACTTAGAAGGGAGTCCCATGGAATTCAGTGGGCTTTTACACCCCTGTAAATATGTGCAGGACTGTAGTCTAAACAGATCTACAACTGAAACCAATTTTAGCAAACAGCATCCAGCATTCTGGTGTTTCTTCTTTCTACAGCGGTACCTCAGGTTAAGAACTTAATTCATTCTGGAGGTCCGTTCTTAACCTGAAACTGTTCTTAACCTGAGGTACCACTTTAGCTAATGGGGCCTCCCGCTGCCACCGCCACACAATTTCTGTTCTCATCCTGAAGCAAAGTTCTTAACCCAAGGTACTATTTCTGGGTTAGCGGAGTCTGTAACCTGAAGCGTCTGTAACTCGAGGTACCACAGTACACAGAACCTGCCAATCATGATGGGAAGGGGAGGCACTTATGAAAACATAAAAGACAGAGATGAAAGCTGCTGCCTTACCCAACTGAGTTCTTCCTCCTTGGAAGATCATCCCTTTGCAGATTCCTGTTGGGTTGTGCTTTTTTTTTTAGCTTTCTCTTTTTGCAAAAATATTTTTCATTCAGTACCTTTTACAATTAAACGTTTTCAATCCATTGCACACTGTCCTTCCCTAAAGGTAAAGGTAAAGGTACCCCTGCCCGTACGGGCCAGTCGTGACCGACTCTAGGGTTGCGTGCTCATCTCGCTTAAGAGGCCGGGAGCCGGCGCTGTCCGGAGACACTTCCGGGTCACGTGGCCAGCGTGACAAAGCTGCAACTGGTGAGCCAGCACCAGTGCTGCACACAGAAATGCCGTTTACCTTCCCGCTATAAAGCGGTCCCTATTTATCTACTTGCACTTAGGGGTGCTTTCGAACTGCTAGGTGGGCAGGAGCTGGGACCGAACGACGGGAGCTCACCACGCCGCGGGGATTCGAACCGCCGACCTTACGATCAGCAAGTCCCAGGCACTGAGGTTTTACTCACAGCGCCACCCGCGTCCCGCCCTTCCCTACCTTTCCTGTTTGTTTGGGCATACTCATTTGCATTATATAACTGAGCGGTATTAGTTAGTATAAGTCAGATCTCTATGAATCTCTGTCTTTGTGCCTTTTACAGACTCTTCTGTCTGTTTTTAAATTTGATAGGTCTGCTCCTTTGGAGAAAGAACAGAATGTGTAAAAATTTCATGTCCATTGGAAATACTGAAGTTACAGATAGCAGAAAAATTGTCTCTCATGGAAAGCGATGGGAAATGAAAATCAATGGGAATAATGAAAAAGAATGAAATAATGATGGGAACAACTGTGATTTTAATGACCCACCGAACCAATACGTTTTTCATAGCAACAGCAAATGCAGTAAAAAAATGACAGGGGAGGGGAATCATTGCATGCCCTTATCCGAATGGAGACCCGGGGATATGATTGTGCAGACGCCTAAGCATTTTCTTAACAGTTGCTTTCGCAACACTTCCAGCGGCTATCACTTTCACTTTGGTGCTTTCAGGACAGGATTTTGAGAGAGAAGCCCAGAGCTCCCTGCCCCGTATTTCAAAGGAGCACACATTACCATCTAAAGAGGGATTGTTCTGATGATAAGAGCATTAAATACAGAATCTGAAATTGCCAAACTGCGCCACTGATCATTTTAGCACTGCATTGTTGGGCATGTTGATTTGCATTACGAAGTGCAATTATGCAACTGCAAATTGCTCCTAATGTGCAAACAATTCTAGCTGTCACAACTTTAAAAGTGACATTGTTTATTTACCATCAAATTGCAGAAAGAAGAGCCTCTCCTGTTCCCATTGCTTTATTCCTAGAGTTGGGATAGATGTTAGATTCTTAGTGCAAGGGATTTCATATTTTCCTGCTTGATTTCTATGAAAAAATCAGTGAACCAAAGAGTTTGAAAACAAACAGAGAGAAGAGTTCCCCAATATCCGCACTTTACATGCGTCCAGCATTGGAGCTGATTGTGGCAGAAACCATCAGCTGGTCAAATTTCCATGAATCATTGATGCAACCAGCAGCTGCAGGAGCAATGTAGGATGACACACTTTGCCTTTGCCAGCTGCTGAAATCCTTTTGTCTTTCACATGGTCAATATTCATCCATCCAGATCCCCATTTAATGAATACCTCTATCAATGTAATGCAAAAAAATGTTTTTAAAAAACAACAACAAAAAACACAGAGATAGATGGCTCTATCTATCATGCTTTGTGTGGAGCTAACCTGGTATCTGGACTGCAAGCTGCAGCTAGTGCAGAATGCAGTGGCCAGGCTGATCAGTTACTGGCAACATGTTACTCCTCTCCTGAGAGAGTTGTACTACTTGTCAGATAACTACTGAGCTAGCTTCAAGGTTCTTCTGCTAATTCACACAGCTCCAAACAACTTGGGCCTAGAGTAACAAAAAGGCCATCTGATTCCTTATGCTCTGCCTCTGTCACTGTGATCCTCTGATCAGGAGCATCCCTTGGTAATATGCTACCCTGTGCGAGGTCATTTGACACCCTCCCCGCAGCCCTCATAGCATCAACTTAAGCCAGGCTTTGGGATGGAGGCATGAAGCTCTGGTAGGGTCCTTGCCTGGCTTTGGGGAGGAGGCAGGGGGACTCGAGGACCCTGCCAGAGCCCTCACATCTCCTTCCTGATTGTTCTCTCTGCTTTGGGATTTCCGTTGGGTAGTTATGCACTTTGCTGATCTCCAAATGTCTTCTTCATTCACAGCAAGTCTCTCTGAAGTCAGTAGGACTTCCTTCCTAGTAAACATGCTTAGGATTGCAGCCTTGTGAAACATTCCACTGGAAAGCTCTCCTGCATATAACTTACTGAAATGAATGGAAACTGCACAATGAATGGTTTCTTGTGCAGCAGAAACAGCTGGTGGATTATGCCCTCAGAATGCAAACTTTCACCAAGGAAATGGCCTTTCCCCATCTGATGTAATCCCCACATCAACCCTGTGATTTAGGTTAGCCCGAGAGGCAGTGACTGGTCCAAGGTCACCCCTGTGAGATTCATGGCAAAGTGGGGATTTGAATTCTGGTCTCCCAACACTCTAACCACTATACCACACTGCCTAGCATAGCCAATTGTCAGGGATGATGTGAGTTCTAGTCCACAATATCTGAAGGGCACATTGTTGACTGCATATGCTCCATACATTCAGATGAAGCTATAGCCAACTGAAATTGTTCTGTTAGCTTCTCATGTAGGCAATTTGAGGTACCGCAGCCCCAAAGTTAACCAGAGTGACTGAACAAAAAATAATTCCCACTTTTGAAGGGAGAGGGTAAAAGAAAAAGAAAAAGCAACATACAGTATTTAAGAAATTTCAATCACACCAGAATTGACTGTGAACCCAGGACTGCTGGCAAGAGATGATGTCAACAGATGGTTAGCTGCTCTTGTCGTAGGAAAACATTATGAGCCTGAACTTAATGGAGTGCTTTAGAAGTGCATAAATTAACATCTTTAAAGACTTTGATAGTCTCAGGTGACTTTTCTAAATAAACATTTGCCAATTTCCCCAGACCTTTCCATGGAAGAGATAGTTGGAAACGCGAAAGCTAATTCCCCCCCCCCCTTTCATAAATGATACCCTTCACATAAGAAAACCCGCTCCCAACAAACACAAGAAAAGGAAAATGGAGAAAGAGAAGCAGCATTTGCAATGTAATATTCAGCACATGCACACAGAAAAACACTCAACATGGAAAAGCAATGTAATTGCTCTTCATTTCTATTTCCATCTTTAAGCTCATAATAGTAAAGAACAATGGGCATGTTCATGTTAACAGCTTGAAACTCTGTAAGGTCATTCCTCCCTCCATTGTGTTTCCAAGTTGCTTTCTTCTACTGCTGTTGACAACAGAGCAGGGGGTAGGAAAGTCTTCACCCAATGATTTCCTTCCCCACACAGAATTCGCAAAATTCATCTGCGCATGTGCTGCCTGAACCATTATAGAGTGAATGGAACTGCGGCTTTTGTTTCCTTATAGCATGGAAGCTGTGGTGAGAGCCAGTGAGGTCAGAGGACCTAGGAGACCAGGGTTCTGCCCGCAGAAAGGGAGGTCTGCAGCATCCTGTGGCTTCTGGTCTGCCCTCTTTGGTTTTTCCCCAAAGCTTTGTTTTCAAATGAGTTTTGCCCTTAAATACTCGGTTACTGTTCTATCTCAGTTGTGGAAAACTGTTATGTACTATTCTATGCCCTGAAAAAAAATGAGGGAGGAAGGGAGTAAATGCTTGCTAGTGTAAAGGTGGTTTTTTATTATTATTTCTGGTTTCCATGGTATTCAATGTATTTTATTTGCTTATTTGTTGCTCCCTTCTGCTTTCTGCATAGCTCCTAAGGGCAAACATCTGCCTCTGCGATGCTTTATTAGGAAAATATATTCATTTACATCTTCATTCAACAGCACCTAATGCAAATGTGAATATAAAAGCAATGAGGGAGCAATCTGAATAACTGGAAGGCCCAAATTAATTAACTCTTCGCTCCCCCCATCTTTGGAAATAGAAGCACATCTACATCAAAGAGCAGGGCCTCTTTCTCTTTAAGACTTCTCCCAGCGCCTCTGCTCAAGGTAAAGAGGGAGAAGAAAGAGAGAAGGATGCTATGCCTCCAATTTAAATCTGCAATAAACATATATGCCGCATGCTTCCATAATGTGCGGTGCAAAGACAGACTTTGTCCTGGAGGAAATTCAGTTAGTGGAAGAGGATAAAACAAAGGAAGAGGGTATCTCCAACAGAGGCAGGGCGGGGGCTTCCAAGTAACCAGCTTCTTGAGCATTCATCTTGATTTTGTCTATGCAGAGAGATTAGGCAGTGAACATTTGGGAGGAAGGAAGGGATAAAAATGCAATAAAGAAACAAGCAAAATAATTCTGATTTGTTTGCAGGGAGGTTAGATGATGCTGTGCCAAAGTAAGCAATATCTGGCACATCCCACTGCATTTTGTCATCATTTCCTTCATTGCAAAGAGTCCAGTCTTTTTGTATCAGGGAAAATCTCTGTGTTCCTGAACACTACACAAGCTCAGCTGGACTACAGAGCACCACTTTAGATATACAGGAAAGCTGTATAACAGAAGTGGGGGAAACCTATTTGACCCAGCAGGTCAGATTCCAATTAGTCCCCACCTACCATGGGTCAATTTTGACAGGTAGGTGGGATGGCACACATCTGCCAATTGCCCAACGTCATTATAGGATCAGATGATGGACAAGTGAGTTGTCTCACCCACCTGTCAATGTCGCATGTCACAGTGCTTCCCAGGCTCCTGGCAGCTGGCTGGTTGCTGAGTGCTTTAGAACCACAGCTCAAGGGGCTTTGCCTGCAGAAAGCAGAACTGAACTCACGACCCATTCAATCCTGCTGTCTGCAGGGATCAACGGAGCAATCAAGTTCCCTGCAGGAAGCTGTGTGCAGTGAGTTCTTTCCTCAGGGATCAGCTGTGTGACTGAGATCCCTGCTGATCCAGCCGCCTATGACCTCACACATAGGACTTCAGGTGTAGGGCAGATGGCTGTGGTTTGGGGGAAACAGCCTCATGGACCATACTGGGACCCATGGCAAGCCAAATTTGGCCTGCAGGCTGAAGATTTCACACCTTTGCTGTATGCAGCCAGCATACCAACCTAAAGAATCTGGGCTTCTGAAGGCAATAATTGGATACCTTTCCCAAACTTCTATGCCTGCCATTATATAACATAGCAAAAATGTCTTAGGCAGTGAAGGCTGGAGCCTTAGAGTTAATTAAATTGGCATCAGTTTCACAGTCTTCAAAGGATGTGAGGTAACTGCATGGTAGATTTTTATCTTCATTCTTAACTTACAGTCCTCGCTCCTTCCAGAACCGACTGACAAGTTGCTAATCACAAAAATGACCTTTGCCAGATGTTTCATAATCTCATCATCCAAGATGATGTTGTTGTGAGTTTCGGGGGGCAAGGAAGGCTGTGTGTCTGCGTAACCTTCCAATTTGTGGATCCAGTAGGAATTCAGTTGCTGAATTAGCCAAGCAAGGGCCATAATGGGCCCAAAGTATGGGTCATTAAGGTAACGAAAGAAGCCTCTCTCAACTGTCTGGTAGTTAAAAAGACGAAGGTCAAAGTTGAGGTTTGTGAGCTAGAAGGCAGAAGCAGGAAGTAGTTTGGGCAGTAGAGAGAGCCTATCTCTGCTGAGATCCAAGGCTGTGACTATGGGCGAAGCAGGACCTTCTTGGCGTGTTAATGCTGTAAGTCCTTCCATCATAGGCTCAGGCTGTATATATGTGTGTTATGTGTAAATAAACCATATATAATTCTGCTGTCTCTCATTCTGAGGAACCTCAACTCTGGTAAGTGCCTGGAACCCCTGCAATCTCACACCGCTCAGAGATTGGGGTGGCATGCAACACTATTGCTAAAGAGCCAGGTGTCCAGGTAAAAACATCGTCCTTTCACTCTGTACATGCAGACAAACACTCCTAGATTGCAATTCCTTTTGTTTGTGCAAAATGACATCCACCTCGTTTGAGAGTAAGGAGCAGAGCAGGTATGACTAATCTGTGGCTGAATGTTGCTGAACTACAACTTCCATCATCCTTGACCGTTGGTCATGTTGGCTGGTGCTGATGAGAGTTTCAGTAACAACAGCATCTAGAGGGCTCCAGAATGGGTTAGAGTCTGGGAATGTGGCAGTACAGGGAAGGTGTGTGTGAATGGATATATTTCTCTGTTAAACTCCATAACAGGTGGCAAATCTGAGGCCCCAGGACAGATTGTGCCTCTCTAGGTCTCTAGGGACTCAGCTAGACTGGTAAAGAAAAAGCGATTGATATGCGTTGTATATGCGAAATAACACCATGCCACCGGATGGCGATGTGGAGTCCCGTTTTTCTCTAACTGTTTCCCCTGTTTAAATTTACAACGCTTTGAGCTGAAACGCCTCTTTGATGTGTCTAGATCCAGCCTAGGCTCTTGGGATTCTCTTCAGGTCATGCAACACCCCTCATGGAGTCCTGCTCCACACCCACCTTCCATTGGAAGCACAGGGGGTGACTTAAAGCAGCAAAGCTCCCTTTGAACCAGCCTCTCCCCTCCTCTATAGGAAGAGGGAGGCTGTTTCAAAAGGTGATTTGCTCCGGTTCTCTTTTAAGTAGGTGGGCAGCAGCAATGGTACTCCCCCCTCACCTGCTTAAAAAGAGACAGTAAGGGGCTTTAATCTCCACTCGTGAGCAGAGAGTAAGTCTTTCTTCCTAGGCTGTGTGATCCTGTTCCTTGCTGGTAACAGGGCAGCACAGCCTATCCAGGATCAAACCACACCCTCCCACCCATCAGCTGAAATCCCCAGTGATGTCACGTGGGCATGGTTTGGGGGAAAGAGCCTGGTTGGCCAAGATTGGCCTATGGGGTGGAGATTACCTAGGCATGAAATAAACAGTTTTTATTATTTGTTTTTCAAGAGTTTGGGTACCTAAAAGAATGTTGAAGGGGTGGGGAAGAGATGATGTAACCAGAGCCTTAACTAGGTGATCTTGCACGCCTGGAAGAACCATCCAGATTGTGCCCCCTAGCTCTTCCTCCCAAGGACAAATTAGCTCTTCCTCCCAAGTAGACCCGGCAGACCGGTGGTGGGTTCAGCCCCTCCGGCAGGTAGACTTGGTGCTTTCCCCTCTCCCAGCAGGTAGCCTGGGGGCACCTTAGACATCGCAAATATAGCAGGGAGCAGGAGGTCCTCCACGCAGCAGGACGCACAGGTCCAGTTGTGTAGACAGACCGCAGAGCCATCGCCCTCCAAAGCTGGTAGGCTCCAGTAGACCCAGCAGCGTGGCCAGACCTGGCCTGGATAGAACTGGTGCTCCCACTTTCCAGGGGATGACCGGGCAGCCACAAACTTGGCTTCGGTCCATGGGGGTCCTGACAGATGCTGCTCCTTGCAGCAGCCTCACCTCCTTCCCAAGGCAGCCAGGCAGGCAGGCAGGGACAACTGGCAGCCCACCCCTCGGCTTGTCCTCCATATTTATGGACAGATTTTTTAGCCAATTGTGGGAGCCCCACCCCCTCACCTGCTCCCCTGGAGGGGCTTTCCTCACCACCCCCTAGCTACGGCCCTGGATGTAACTAGATAAATAAACAGACACTTAAAATGTGATTCATTTGAAATGTGTTCACTTGTCCATGTGTTCCAAACCTTCATTGCCCTGATCTGGAACAAAATATAATTGTTTATATTGCAGAAGCCTGAATTCTGAATCCCTGAAAGGCAGCTATATGAAGACAGCCTTTAATGTAAGATGTAGCTGAACTGAGAACAGAACACACATTGTTATTGACATAAAGTAATTGCATTGACACAACTGAAGTTTGGATTGGTTTTTTTTTTTAAAGAAAAGAATGATCAGGCCGTATTAATTTATCCCTAGTTTAGGAATTGCTAATGTAGGAGAAATAATTGAAATGGAGCATGGAGCTTTAAAGGCAAATGAAAGGAGAGAAAAAGTACACACTGCCCAGACTAAGAAAACATTAAATCCAATGAAGCCTCATAATGAAGCAAAAGAAACACTCACGAAAAACGTTGAGCTCTCCCACTATTAAAGACTCTTATCAAAACAGAAGCTCAAACATTTAAACAGGCAAGAGTGGAAATAAATATCTTAGCGGCACCATACAAATATATGCATTGGATAAGGAGAGGGAGATATTATAAGCAAAGTTCTTCAGACTGGATTTGCAGACAATGCCAACAGCTCATTCTTATTTATTAAATGGAGAAAAGGTTGCTAAGAGAGGCCAGAGTTCATCACCTAAGAGCACATCTGTCATTTTTATCTGTTGTCCTGGTCCACTTTTTCCCCTGGTTTCAGCCAACATTAGCACACAGCCCAATTTTTACATAGTGTATGTATTTTTAAAAAAGAAAAGAAAAGAAGGAAAAAGATTCGAATTTGACATGGCTGTACCTAGATCATGACTCCATGCTGAAATAAGGGTGCGAAGTGGGCTGAACACACGAAGAGACAGCGCTTGACCTCTTCGTGACCATGAATACGCTTTTCCTAATAGCTGCTATAATGGAGATCGCTGCGTGCTTCAGTCCTGTTAAACACATATCTTCCCTCATACGGAGAACTTAATGCACCCAAGAACACAATCCCACAAAATAAATCATTTGACAGAGGCAGGATCATCTGTGCTGAAATCCCCTTTGCACCTCACACCTCACTGTTCCCGATTATGTCTCAAGCAGATAGCAGGAGTGATGAAAGTGCATATTTCAAGAGATGCCTCTAGGGTACATGAGTTTCATAAAATCCAGTTCTAACATCACAAAGTATCTCTCTCTATATATAATACTTCTTTTTTTGGAATTCGTATGTGACCTGCATTTGGCAGAGGATTGCCCTTGTCAGAATCTGGGGCGTTCCTAGCCATGGCTTCTGGTGCAGAGAAGCATTCCTAGAAGAGTGTTAGAATCCATTGCTTTCTGGTGGATTTCAGGTCCAGTCTGAAAATAAAAGAGGATTTCCAGTGCAAAGAGGGAGAGAGTATTTTTGTCTCCCTCCTTTCCATTCTCTCTCCCTCCCTCACCCCAGATTACCTGCCTTGCATCCTGAAAACCTCTCTGATATAGTGAAGGTGTAATGTATTTCTTTATTGGTTGGTTGGTAGCATTTATATGTCACCTTTTTCTCCAAGGAGCTCAAGATTCTCCCCCTCCTCATTTAATTCCCACAGAAACCCTGTAGGGTAGGTCAGGCTGAGAGGCAGTGAGTGGCTTCAAGGTTACCCAGTAAGTGTTTTGTGACCAAGTCAGGATTTGAACCCTGGCCTCCCAGGTCATAGTCCAACACTCTAACCACTACACCAAACTGGTTCCTGCTGAATTATAAACCTCCCATCATCTGTTGCAGAGAGTTCTGCTCTGTCATTTTAAACTGCTCTGTTTCTCTGACAGCTCATTTTTAGTATGCACTGATGCTTATTTCATTCTTGGTTGCTCTTATTTTATCTTCTGCGCCCTGCTCTGGTATATCTGTATTGACCAAAAGCAGGTTAAAAATATTTGTATTTTAAAAATAAAATAGCATAGCATGTTTTTATTTTTAGAAAATACAAACATTTATTGAAACACAAATATTTATAACTTGCTTTTGGTCATTACAGATATACCAGAGCAGGGTGCCTTCCTGCTAGGAGACAGCAACCTTCATCTATGTAAAAATGTTTTAAATACCAGAATTTTTGCTGCAGTTGAATGTAACATTTACAGAGCAAAGTGACAACTCTCAGAGCAAAAAGATGGCCTGCAAAAGGAGCCACTGTCTTGCTAGAAAAATGATATTTTGGGTATTCAGTTGAGTTGCAAATTCCATAATGGAGGGTAGGGGGATTGCCTCAGGGCTGGCACTGTTAATAAAGTTCAATAATAGCATTAATTAAGGTTGGGGCTGTCAAGGGAGCAGAAGGCAACTTACATTGTTTGTGTAAACATATCTATCATGTTACTCGTAAAGATGCGACGATGCTAATGCATTATTAAGCTTATGTACACACAATTAACAAGATCACGCAAAGCACCACAGAAAGTCAAATAGAGCAATCGCGCCAATATTAAAAGCCTGTGCCTCATTCTCCAGGTAAGGTGACTCCTTTGGGCTGCCTACCAAATGCTGCAGATGGGCAGGGAAAGAAATCATGTTGCTTCTTTTGCAAAATGGCTTCATGTTTTCAAAAGGGCAAAGGGCCCACACTATACTGAAGACTATTCCTGAATTACAACGGTATAGCTGGGATGGGCTTGAGAACAAGCCCAACAGGAGCTCCATTCTTGATCGCACATCCCTGACACATCTGGACATCTTAGCGAGGGAGGAAATATCTATGGCCCCGTGACAATGGAGCCACACCTCCCTGCCATCTCATTCTCCTCAGATAACCTACTAACTGTAATAGCTCAGTCTTGCTTCTGTTCATGAATTCCAGTTGCTGAAAGCATATATAAATGTAAAGGGACCCCTGACCATTAGGTCCAGTCATGGCCAACTCTGGGGTTGCGGCGCTCATCTCGCTTTATTGGCCAAGGGAGCCGGCGTACAGCTTCCAGGTCATGTGGCCAGCATGACTAAGCTGCTTCTGGCAAACCAGAGCAGCGCGCGGAAACGCCGTTTACCTTCCCGCCAGATCGGTACCTATTTATCTACTTGCACTTTGCTGTGCTTTCGAACTGCTAGGTTGGCAGGAGCAGGGACCGAGCAAAGGGAGCTCACCCCGTCGTAGGGATTCAAACCTCTGACCTTCTGATGGGCAAGTCCTAGGCTCTGTGGTTTAACCCACAGTGCCACCCGCATCCCTCTGACAGCATATATAAAACATAGTAAAATATCAAACATTAAAAACTTCCCAATACAGGGCTGTCTTCAGATGTCTTCTAAAAGTTTGGTAGTTCTTTATCTCATTGACATCTGAAGGGAGGGCATTCCACAGGGTGGGCACCACTACCAAGAAGGCCTTCTGCCTGGTTCCCTGTAACTTCACTTCTTGCAGTGAGGGAACCAGCAGAAGACCCTCAGAGGAGGACCTCACTGTCCGGGCTGAATGATGGGGGTGGAGACGCTCCTTCAGGTATACTGAGCCAAGGTCAGCACCAACACTTTGAATTGTGCTCGGAAGCATACTGAGAGCCAGTGAAGATCCTTTAGGACTCTTGCACCTGGGTCCTGTTTGCTGGTTTCCCTCAGGCATTTGGTTGTCTGATGTGAAAACAGGATGCTGGACTAGATGGGTTTGATCCAGCAGACTTTTTGTATGTTACTGCTACCTTGCTTTGTTCCAGCTTCCCTTGGCATGCCAGAGGACTCCACACCAACTGGTATGCAGAGGTCCACTGTCACCATCAGTAAGCAGATCCTAAAAGCTGGATTCTACAAAGAGCAGCACCTTTGGTAGAAGACAACTGCTTTCAATGACCAAGCACAATAACTCAGGCATTAATAACTCCTGCTATGTGCCCCTTTCCCCCACCTCTATATGCAGGAGGTGTTCCCATATCACACGCTTGCTCCAGCCTTGGATTGGAGAAGGTGTTCCCAACAGTAACAAGGGTGCATTGACGCTTGTAGAACGAAAGGAGTATTTACATATATACAGATAATGGCCAAGAACGACAGCATGTAGCCTAGCATTAACTGCATTGCTTCAAGGTAATAGCAAGAACCTGCCTTCATGGGTTCAGTTTGATGAGTGTCACCATTTAAGTGGAAGCCTCGCTTGTTCTCTGCTATATAGTAATATGCCAATCATCAAGAATATGAGATGCTTCAAGTGGTAAGGATGTGTTCCAATGACAGAAGCACAGAAAAGTGAGCTAGGATTTTTAAAATTAGTCTCTGCATCTGAATCTCCACCAGAAAAGCTACTATATAACTTGGAAAATTGAGAATATAGGAACAGAAGAGGAGTCTGTTGAATCAGGCCCATGGCCCAACTGGTGCAGCATCTTGTTCTCCCAGTGGCCAAACAGGCACCTGTGGGAAACCTTGTGGAAAACCCTTGTGGAAAAAGTTCAAGATGAATTTTAACAAGATGAATTTTAACAGGGAGAAATGTAAAGTATTGCACTTGGGCCAAAAAAATGAGAGGCACAAATACAAGATGGGTGACACCTGGCTTGAGAGCAGTACATGTGAAAAGGATCTAGGAGTCTTGGTTGACCACAAACTTGACATGAGCCAACAGTGTGATGCGGCAGCTAAAAAAGCCAATGCAATTCTGGGCTGCATCAATAGGAGTATAGCATCTAGATCAAGGGAAGTTATACTGCCACTGTATTCTGCTCTGGTCAGACCTCACCTGGAGTACTGTGTCCAGTTCTGGGCACCACAGTTCAAGAAGGACACTGACAAACTGGAACGTGTCCAGAGGAGGGCAACCAAAATGGTCAAAGGCCTGGAAACGATGCCTTAAGAGGAACGGCTAAGGGAGCTGGGCATGTTTAGCCTGGAGAAGAGGAGGTTAAGGGGTGATATGATAGCCATGTTCAAATATATAAAAGGATGTCACATAGAGGAGGGAGAAAGGTTGTTTTCTGCTGCTCCAGAGAAGCGGACACGGAGCAATGGATCCAAACTACAAGAAAGAAGATTCCACCTAAACATTAGGAAGAACTTCCTGACAGTAAGAGCTGTTCGACAGTGGAATTTGCTGCCAAGGAGTGTGGTGGAGTCTCTTTCTTTGGAGGTCTTTAAGCAGAGGCTTGACAACCATATGTCAGGAGTGGTCTGATGGTGGTTCCTGCTTGGCAGGGGGTTGGACTCGATGGCCCTTGTGGTCTCTTCCAACTCTATGATTCTATGATTCTATGATTCTATGAATTCAGTGCATCTTGCTCCAAACTGGATTTATGTAAAATTGAGGTGTGAAGACATCTTGGATAAATATACCATTGTAGTACTCTCATCCTACATTATAAAAACTGATGCAAACCCATTGTGTTGGAGGGCAATATCTTTAGTCACTGATATTATGGGAAAAGGTTCTTCACTACCATCTGTAACAAGTACTAGAAGAGGAATGAACTGTAGCACCCCTGTGGCACTTTCACTGAAAAATAGTGCTGAATTCTTCCCCAAATATTTCTTTCTCTCATTATAAGCAACCATGACATGTATGTCACTAAGACCATTGTCCAACCTCCAGGTGCTGTTGAAGAAGTCCACAAGCCTGCTGACATGTGTGTGCTTCCGTATCCTACATCCTAGGGTGGCCCAACATGGTTCCCCTCCAGATGTTGGACTCCAGTTCCCATCAGTCTCACCCAGCATTGCCCCTGGTGGAGACAATGAGAGCTGATGTCCAATATCAGATTGGCTACACCAGCCTACTAATAGTAAACTCATTCTCTGAGTGCCACTCCCCAAAACAACACCAATCAGGTACAAAAAGGAGGACTCAGCAGGCTAGAGGGAACCCCAGGGTTTGCAAAACTTCAAAAAATATTAAGGACGAAACCCTAATGTGGGGAATGGACCTCAAAACAGTCCAATGGGGACTGAACATAGTTGGTAGCTCCTGAATGCTGAGATTTGGGGGTGGGTCAAAAGACTGAGAAGAAGGATTGCACTTCTTCTGGAAGGCGGCAAGAGTATTCCAATTACAATGTTGTGTTGCAGGTCCTTCATGCCTATGTCATATTTTTTACATTTCTTGCTTTAGGGCTGGCTTGGTGTTAATCAAGCAAGGTGAGTGACTCTACTGAAGGCTGAGACTTTCCAGTCCAACAAAATGTAATGGAAGGAATCCACCAGCTCTCTACTCCTGTCTCTCCCAATAGTACTAAAGTTCATGCATGCACACGAGTCAGATATTTTCATGAAGCTGTCCATGTAGGCCAAGGGTAGGGAGTCTTTTTTCAATTTGAGGGCCACAGTCTCTTCTGGGCAACTTTCTGAGGGCCACATGCCAGGAGTGGGTGGGGGGACCAGTTGCAGAAGTGAGCAGAGCAATTTTACCTTTGCATAGTAGGTTTGTTTCTACATGCGCTTGCACATCCCACTCTGACTTCCGTCCAGGCAAGCAAGAAATATTATTCAATAACACATTCCAGCCAGGCAAGAACACAAAAGAAGGCAGTGAAGGAAGGCTGGCGAATGGTGTGGTTCAGGAGGAAATGTTGCCTGGGCTCCTGAAGGCCAGTTAGAGAGGCCTAGAACATCCCATTGAGCCCCTGGGCCTGAGGTTCCCCATTCCTAGTGCAGGAACATACTGGTTGCAAAGCCTTTCAAGTGGTCACTCCCAGGGCCTCTACGATCAGACTGAGATGTTTTGACATACAAGGCATTTGTACCACACCAGGACCACAATAATTAGCTTGTTAATTCCTGCCACTGCAGAAAGGTTGGCTCCTGCAGTAGATTAGGGTGTTTTGCCACCTTTTTATAACCTCATGTATACTAAAAATAAACAGCCAGTTTAAGGCAATGGCAAGACACACGGAAATTCAGCCAATTAAAACGTCAGTCAATGTTCTGTTTACAAGAGTGATTAGAAAGAGCAGCCCTGTCATTTATACAGCTATCAGAAGTGCTGGATCGTTAGGTAAACACTTAAAGCACTCAAATACAAGAGCTTTATTGCGTTGCAATTTAAGCCCTCCCACCTCCGGCAGAGGCCACAAGTTGCCCCATTTTAAATATTCCTATTTTAAAATCCCTAGTTATGCGATCCCATTCTCCATCCATGAATGAGATTAAAAATGGCATTTGAAAATTATCAAAGGTGAGAGAAAACAGCAAATAAATGATCAAGGGTGAGATGTAAAGCTGTATAAAAATGCCTTCTTCCATTCTAACATTCCTTCGCATTTTCTTCCAGCAATTTCCATTAAGAACATAAGAAGAACCTGCTAAATCAGACCAATAATGGCCCCTCTAGTGACCAACCAGGTGCCTGTGGCAAACCCACAAGCAGGACCCCAGCACAGGAGCACTCTCTCCTCCTGTGGTTTCCAGCAACTGTGGAGACAGAGCTTCTTTCTTCTTCTTATCTCTTTGGCGATCACTCGTAGTCGAGTAAGATTGTCTTCCATAAACATGGTTTTATCAATGAGTCCGTAAGTGACTGTGGAGGCCAATTCTGGATCCACACGTCCTTCCACAGTGGGGCCATTGGTTTCTGGGCGGGAGTTGATCATGGTGTGGATTTGCCAAGCGTGCCTTCCTCTTAGCAGGTTTCTCCCTTGCGTCCTGAGTTCAAGTGTCTTCAAAGCTCATGACACCTTTGGTAAAGGCTGTTCTCCAACTGGAGCACTCGCAGGCCAGTGTTTCCCAGTTGTTGGTGTTTATACTACATTTTTTTTTTTAGATTTACCTTGAGAAAGTCTCATGGCTAGCAGTCATTGATAACCTTCTCCCCATGGAATTACTCAATCCTCTTTTAGAGCCATCCAAGATGGTGGCTATCACCGCCTTTTGTGTGAGCAAGTTCCATACTTTAACTATGTTCTGCATCTTTTATATGTCCTGAATCTTCCAACCTTCAGTTTCACGGGATGCTCCCGAATTGTAATGTTATGGCAGAGTGAGAAAAACTTTCCTCTCTCCATGCCATGCGTAATTTGACAAACTTCTATCATGTCACCTCTTACTCTCCTTTTCTCTAAACATGAAGAAAAGTAGTTCCACTGCCATTGGTTTATTTTTTTGGAGGGGAGAGCCTTGCTTCCATTTGGTCATCTGCTGTTGTGGAAATGTATACAATTTAAATGCACGTTGTAGTGTACATTAGACGTGCGGATCCCAGCCATCAACAAATCATTACTAATCGGTTAGCATCCCTTTGTGTTCCCTTTCAAAGTTAATGAATTTTCAGAGGGAAGTCTGTTGCAGCAAAACACAGAGTCTGGTGGCACCTTAAAGACAAAGTTAATGAAGTGGCTAACAGGCTATCACAAAGCCATCTATGGCTGCAATCTAACCATGTCTACTCAGAAGTAAGTCTCATTGCATTCAGTGGGACTTACACCCAGGTGGATGTGGCTCGGATTTCAGCTCGTTATTTTGATTTTACAGTTCAGTATTAATCACATACTGTTTCCTTCCCTCAGGCATCAGGGAAAGACAGTTTAGTACCCTTTTTATATTTTGATCTTTGCGACCTGGATTATATGAATTACTGTGGGTATATTAAACATTTTTATAGGAATTCTAATAAAATATTTTATTCATCAATGTATATTTTATAACAAAAAATGGCAGGAGGTGTACATCTGCTGAAACACAACGCTCAGCAAATTTGTGTTTTAATTCATGTTTGTAGCAAACATGACTTGGTACCGACAGCTTGAAACCCTCAGACTTCCACAGAGGAGCACAGATCAAGTTTTCAGGTAGCCAAAGAGACCACTTCTTCCTATGTGGAAAGAACAATGCATTCCACTGGTTTTTAAATTTCCTGGCAGGAATCAGATTACGTCTGCATTCTTAATTACACATAACTGCGAGTCAGTTCCATTGAACTGAAGGGGAGTTCTTTCATAGTATACATGGTTAGGAGAACATGGTTAATGCTACCTTAACCCTCCCCCCTCAAAAATTATATATGAAGAAACACTAAGGTGCCCTGTGAAAAAGGCATAAAAAACAGAGGCATCTTTTGCAGGGAAAGACAGCTTTAAAGAAATTGGAGGAAAGGTTTCAGCCCAATTCTAATTTGCTCCCATATAAACTTTAGTTGAGATTCCTGCATTGCAGGAAGTTGAATGAGATGATCCTCAGAGTCCCTTCCAACTCTACAGTTCTATGATTAGTTCACCATTTCTTGGATTTCTGTACCAAAGCCTGCCTGCAGGTGCCATTATCTTCAAAAGTTAGGTGCATGGCAACTTGGATCAGAGCCTTTTCTGTGGTGGCACCCTGGCTAGGGAATTTCCTCCCCGGTGGCACATAGATGAGACTTAGGGTGTGTACCGCCTTCATGACCATATGCACTCTGTGTTGGATGTGGGTGCCTTTTTGGGGTGCTAGACACACAGCAGCTTCCCCACGCCATCCTTCTCCCACAATCTCCATCAATCTAAAGTGCATTCTGTTGGCGAGTTTACAATCTGTTTTGTGTTGAGAATGCGCTTCTCAAGCACTTGCCTCACACATGCATTCACAGAGAGCGCTTTCTCAGGTCACTGCCTATCAAGGAATACCTATGCATATCAGTAATATCCAAGGCAACACGATGACTAAGTACAACAATGCGATGTCAATATAAACTCTTTATATAAATCTATACAGAACATTAAACAGTATGAAATATATGAAATATGCACTCTCTGCAAAACCAAATAAACAGAAATCTTATAAATCTCTGAAAGTCACAAAATATGCACTCTTGATGGATTCTCTTGAAAACATAGAACCAAATAAACATAAGTCTTATAAGTCTCTGAAAGTCTTTATGCAAGTCTCTGAAGGAAGCAATGGGTCAGATTCCTATCTAGTGAAAACAAGCTGTAAAGCTTTGTTTTATGTCGTCCAATGCTGCCAAAGCGGTCCACAAACAGATGCAGTGAACAGTGATTCCAGATATACCCACTGTTTTGTGGAATTCTTCTTCAGCACAGCAGAAGGATACCTATGGATATGGCAGGGCTGAGTCAGCCATCACCATGTTTAACCTGTCTATGAATTAAACAGGCAAAATATAGGAAGCAGTGCAGTAACTTAGCTGCCTCAGTATACCAATACTCTGTACATCTGCATACCACCACACCAGTTCCCAACTCCTCTCTTTCAACAGCAAAAGTGTGAAAACACTACTTGAGGATGAAAACACTAATTGAGGGTGGAGGAAGAGAGAACACCATGGCACACTAGTTTGCAAAGATGCTCACCTGTCCGTACAGGCAACATGGACAGTAGCTGCTGCTTTCGATGATGCTATGGTGCAAAGGTGTTTACAGTTGTGAACAGCTATGAATGAAAACACACTGTGAAAAACTACCCCTGTGAGTTTCAAAGGCTACACATGTACACAGCCGCACATTGCTAATCTTTAAGAGCTGTGAAAATGTAGTTTCTCCTGAGCTTTGAAAGGATGTTATTTTATTTTTTCCTGTTTATTGTCTCTGTTGCTTTGACCATGGTTTTATTGCTGGGTGTACAAAACTACATTTCTTAAGTAGCAATTGTTTTAAAAGGAGGGTTTCTTTTTGTACACAACCTTGGAACCGTTTTAAAATAGAGAAATAAAATGATTTTACCGCAGTTATTGAAAGCATGAATCAAGTTTTGACCAGCTGCAATATAATGTAAGTTCCAGCTTCCAGCTTATTTTGATGAAGTAGTGGAATTGCTGGCACCAGGCAATCTTTTCTTTTTTAAGTCTCTCGCTTTTCATAATTTTTTTTTACTTACTTTTTATTCCAAGCTGCCCTGAGGTTATGCATTTGTACTGCACCAACCAAGTTACCACCTCACCCTTCTCCCTCGCCTGCCTGGTATGCCACAGTGATGGCAATGATGAAAGGTCAGGTTAGTCTCTGAACAGCTCCGAGATCTTGTGATGAAGGCTGGTATATGTTGTTGTTGTTTAGTCGTTTAGTCATGTCCGACTCTCCGTGACCCCGTGGACCAGAGCACGCCAGGCATGCCTGTTGTCTTTGTCCATTGAGTTTTCTTGGCAGGGATATTGGAGTGGCTTGCCGGTTCCTGCTCCAGGTGGATCACATTTGGTCAAAACTCTCCACTATGACCTGTCCATCTTGGGTGGCCCTGCATGGCATAGCTCGTAGCTTCTCTGAGTTATTCAAGCCCCTTTGCCACGGCAAGGCAGTGATCCATGAAGGGGCTGGTATATACAATTAATAAAATAAAATAAGCCCAGGTCTCCCAACCACTGCTGGTACTTCTTCACCCAGTGCATAGTTAAACTATGGAACTCACGCCCCCAGGAACCAGTCATGGCCACCAACTTGGATGGTTTTAAAGAAGACTGGACAAATTCATGGAAGAGAAGGATATCAATGGCCATGGCCAGAGGCAATCATGCTTCTGAATACCAGGATCTGGAAACAGCTGGAGGGAAGGGTGTCCTTGTGCTCAGGTCCTCCTAGCAAGTTTCCCACAGGCATCTTCTTATGTTTTTATGTCGTGTTCTTACGAAACCCAAGATCCAGTGGGTGGAATCCAGTGTTGTGTGAGCAGACCTCTGCGCACATTCCAGGGCTTCATATTCCTCTCTTCCTCCCTTCATATTGTAGATATTAAAAATTGCACAGTTTGAAGCGACTGGATGCATGAAAACTGGCTCCTTTTGGAAATAAAGCATTGTCCAGACCCATTAGATATTATTCAGAACTTTCTTCAAAACCACAATAGAAGCATGAAAGATACATCCAAAACATCCATGCAATATCTTGTGCTGTCCAGCACAGGCTCAGCATCTTAGAAATACACTACTGGCCAAAATTGTGGAAACCTTTTGGGAAAAGTGTATTTCCGAGGTTTGATGGCTCATAACTCCTGATTGGCTCTCTAAATACTCATGCTCATTGGCTACATTCAAATGAAGGAAATTTACTGCATATCAACCTAAGCAAGTTGTGATTCCTTTTTCTGGTTATTTGGCTATAACTTTTGATATAATACAGATAATTTAACAAACATTGTTGCATTACATTCTTCACTAAATTATCTTTCCATTGATATATAGACCTCGGTCCAGTATATCTGAAGGAGTGTATCCACCCCCACCGTTCTACCCGGACACTGAGGTCCAGCGCCAAGGGCCTTCTGGCGGTTCCCTCAGTGCTAAGAAGCCATGTTACAGGGAACCAGGCAGCGGGCCTTCTTGGTAGTGGCACCCACTCTGTGGAATGCCCTCCCACCAGATGTCAAAGAGAACAACAACTACCAGATTTTTAGAAGACATCTAAAGGCAGCCCTGTTTAGGGAAGCTTTTAATGTTTGATGCATTACTGTATTTTAATATTTTGTTGGAGGCCCGGCCAGATTGGTGGGGTATAAATAATAATAATAATTATTATTATTATTAATAATAATAATAAATTATTATTATTATTATTATTATTATTATTATTATTATTATTATTATTGCATTACTCCAAGTAAAGTGGTGTTATGAGCCATCAAACCTCAGAAATACTTTTTCCAAAAGGTTTGCACAATTTTGGCCACTAATGTAACTAACTTACAATCAGAGCTGACAAACATAGCTCTCTCTCATATGCACACACAGGCTTCACTGCCTGTATTCCAACCCCTTTAGCTTGGAGCTATTTACCTGGAGAGCTTCATTAGCATCCTCCTTCCATGGAGTCTGAGCACAAAGTCCAAACAGACCTATAAGCAAAGGTCCCTTTCTTCCTACAGCCTCCATTTGCCCTGCAGCTCTTTTATCTCTCTTCAGGGGAATCTTTACTCCATAGAGTGTGAAAGAACAAAAGACTCCAGCCAGCACCCTTCCAAGATGTCGATTTTGTAGCTCAATACCTTTGGCATATGATCTAAAGTTAATCCCTAATGTGTTCGCTAGCAGGAAACAGCAATCAGTTAATTATCAACCAACGAAAGCTCAGAGAGAGGTCTTCTTCCTTTTCAAAGGAATCTTCCAGTTAAACCCTTTCACTAATACACAGTTAGCCATTCACCATTTCAGTGTAGATTAAACTAATTATACTTAACCCTGTATCCCCCCCACCATAGTGCTTCAAAATCTGCTCCAGAGGATCTTCCAGCCCTCCAGGGCAGATTTATGAGGGCACATGAGGGGCTCCAGGGGAAAAGAGAGGAAGGTAACATTCTGTCCTATGTCCTATGTCCATTCATATGTGTCCTTAAAATAAGGACTGTCTCTTGAAAATAAATGCTGTACCTCTTGAGTAGATATCTATATTGCTTCACCCTTAGGAGTGGGGTATTTAAAGGAGTTCCATTAATATTAAACATTTTTTTCTGTTTCATTTAATTGTGTTTACTTTGCCCAAGAGAAGTGGGAGTGAAAGCACAACCCTCACGCTACAGTCATTAGGATCTCTCAATTTAGCCAATTTTTGAAGGCAACCCAGCAATATTAAAACGAACTTGCAAATCCTGGGGACATATAAGACTATTTTAATGTTGGCATTTATTTTTCACAAGTTTTTGTTTTGTAACTATGTTATTAATACTTGGGTAACAGTAGGCAGACAGCACGGGAAGTATGGCTCGACACTTTGCCCTAATCAGGTGTTGATTGCAAAAGCCTGGGGAAAAATAAACATAATTATCATTACAGGGATTGTAAAGGTGTGTGATTATAAATACACACCTCCTGAAAAAAAAGACATAGATGTAAATCAGCAGCAGAACCGTTCCCATTATAATGCACTAAAACATAATTTCTAAAAAAACAATACTAAAAGCATGTTTTCTCCTTTTGAAATTATATATATATATATATATATATATATATATATATATGCATGCTGGTTTCCGTTTTTCTATTTTCTATTCCTTTTTTTCTATTCAGGAAACTTACTATGACTCAGTGTACAACTCACCAAAGATTTCTACGCAAGACCCGCTGAAATGCACCAGAGATCAATTTTCCATTGCACAGATTAATGTATTGATGTGTATCTCATGCAGGAGGTGTTCCTGGTGGATAGTACTGCTAGTAAACAAATTTGTTGGCAATATGTTAACAGGAAAATGAATCCAGCGCACTGTGAGTTTGAACTGTAGGCTGCAAAAGGTGGTGGGGAGGCCTCACTGATTTGACTTAGGGTCATTTGATTGAAAGGCAGAGTAAAATCTTCAAAACACTATTTTCTTAAGTGAAGCTGTTCTGGAAAGCCCCATCAATTGCGAAGACTACAGTGCTATATGGGAATTAGCCTCCAATTCTGGGAAAGGAGGCTATTGTGGTGTAGCTCATAGCCTGCATGACCATATGCCCTACTGGTCCTCTTTTTTTAAAAGTATCCTCTGTTTGAAGGGCTATCAAAGGCTAATTTGAAGGAGTCCTCTGCTGGAAGGGCTGGCCAGTCCATGTCTAGTTTTTAAACAGAATATCCCTAAGAATGGAGAGCGAGGAGACTTGAAGGTGTCCATCAACAGCTGGCAGGTGGACAGCAGGGTATCCCCCCTATAGTGAGATGTAGGTCCATTTAGATTATAGCCATTTTCCTCCCTAAATGTGCACCAACACATCTAAATTAGGACATACACATTTAATGCAATCCTGTGATCCATTTTAATTCTCTCTTTTGGGGTGATGCCTAAGTGGCCACCCTACCCAGAATTTTGCTAAATTGATGGATTGATACAAATATCGTTTGGTAGAGCATGAGACCCTTAATCTCAGGGTCTTGAGTTCTAGTCCCACATCAGGCAAAAGACCCTACCTGACCGCAGACTGTCTCGCCAGAGTGGTGCATGCTCTAGTTATCTCCCGCTTGGACTACTGCAATGCGCTCTATGTGGGGCTACCTTTGAAGGTGACCTGGAAACTACAATTAATCCAGAATGCAGCAGCTAGACTGGTGACTGGGAGTGGCTGCTGAGACCATATAACACCGGTCTTGAAAGACCTACATTGGCTCCTAGCACAATTCAAAGTGTTGGTGCTGACCTTTAAAACCCTAAACAGCCTTGGCTCAGTATACCTGAAGAAGCGCCACCACCCCCATCGTTCTGCCTGGACACTGAGGTCCAGCGCTGAGGGCCTTCTGGTGGTTCCCTCACTGCAAGAAGTCAGGTTACAGGGAACCAGGCAGAGGGCCTTCTTGCTAGTGAAGGCAAGTGAGCGCCTATAGAACGCCCTCCCTTCAGATGTCAAGGAAATAAACAACTATCTGACTTTTAGAAGACATCTGAAGGCAGCCCTGTTTAGGGAAGTTTTTAATGTTTGATGTTTTACTGTGTTTTTAATATCCTGTTGGATGCCACCCAGAGTAGCTGGGAAGCCCGGCCAGATAGGTGGGGTATAAATAATAAGTATATTATTATTATTATTATTATTATTATTATTATTATTATTAGGCTAGATGATCCTCGTGGCCCTTTCCAGCTACAATTCTATGGTTTATGTACAGCCATATAAAGTGGAACACAACAATTTCTATAGGTAATAATTAGAAAAAAAGCAGAATCAGAAGCCAATCAATTAACTATTATGGAAATATGTTTTCTTAATTGCCCACATGAGCACAACAAAGTATTCAGCAGGCATTTCAGGTTTGGAGCAGAGTGCACCTCCTGAATCTCTGCTGTCATCTATATGATTCATGGTGTGAAAGCCAACCAGATTCAATTCCTGAGATCTCTTCTGAAAGCCGGGCTTGGAGGCTGCGGCTTTCTCAGTGTTGCTAGACTACAGTTCACATCTCCCCAGACCACTGGCAATGGTTGTTCAAGCTGATGGGAGTTTGAATCCAAATGTATCCCGCTTCTGTCTTAAAGTGTCTTGCAGGAAGCAGAGTGAGTAAAACCACTTAGTCAGGAGAACAGATCACACTGGGCCATGGACCAGTCACTCGGTATAAGGCAGCTCCTTATATCTATTGCTGCTATGTTAATTTTTTATGATCTCCAGGGCTCTACAAGTTAAAACCCCTTAAAAGTGATGGATAGGTAACTTCTGGTCATTTTTTAAAATTTGCTCTGTTTTTGTGAGATCCAAAGCTCATTTCACTAACCTTATGTGAATTTGTCACCTTTTCAAGTAATTCAGAAACCTTCGTTTTCATTATTAGAAGTCATCTATCAAGGTAATTTAATATGTTCCAAACGGCTCTTTCATGCAGAAATGGAAAGATCACGACGACTTGGTTACTAAAAAGGAAGAGAGAGAAAACTAAGCTGGAGACCAGAAGCAGCCAGGCTTAAAAAAAAAATGCCGAAGAGGAAAAGAAAAGAAAAATCCCAGAAGAACGGTCTTTTAAAAAGTCTTTCATCCCAGATATTGCTTCTTCTATTCTACTTCTCTGGTGGCTGGTCACTTAGAAATTTCATTTTCTATCACAGTAGATAGATTGAAAAATAGTTCCTTAATGGAAAATGAAAATCCTAGATGGCTCAGCTGCTGTAGAACTTGATGCTGAAAATAACTTGGACAAGGCCAGGAGGGAAAAGACCAAGAGTAATGGGGCAGGGTTCAGCTTCCGAGAAAAGGGTGAGCAACAATATAAAAAAAAATCACCTATATCCCTAAAGTGCATTGCAATTACATCTAGTGGTTCTGGCACTCGTGGTTATGGCAACCCCAAGCATGTGTGCTATAGATCAGTACCTTGGCCAGCAGAGAGTGTTGTTTTTAAAGAGGGAGCAGGTGTTTAGGACGTACAGAACAGAATGAGCATCATTTGGAGAACACTGGCAATGGATGCCCCATATTGCAGCATTGTAGCTGTCGCATTGGCCAGAATACCATAGCAATGCCTGGTGCGGAGAGTTCCCATGCCAGCGTTGCCAAGGCTTCTGCTGCAGCGTGAAAGCTCTCCAGAACCACACATGCCACTGTAGCACCAGAATGTGCCTCAATTTCCTACAGGTAGAATACACACACACACACACACACCGTATTTTTCTGTCTATAAAACGCCCTCTATTTTGGGGGCAACAACCAATCGCCAGTCCACCCTCGACACTAACAGTGTATAAGATGGCCACTGATTTTTTACATTTTGGGGGGGGGGGGGGCGACCTAGTCTTATACATGGAAAAATACGGTATGGCTGCAGATGTGACAGGTTTTTGCTCCTTGCAAGATTTTGCAGCCCCTGCTGTTAAGCAAGAGAGCTTACATCAGGCATTTCCCAAGCTGGTGCCCTTCAGAGGTTTTGGACTATAGTTCCCATCAGCCCCATTGTCAGAGGTCAGAAATGTGGGGAGTTGTGTTCTGCGTAAGTCAGTGACTAAATGGAGGGGTTTTGTACCTCTCTCCTTTAATCTCCTAACGGGGTGGTTCCGAAAAACTAGAGTGCTTCTAACACAAGTTAGCACTGTTCTTATAACGGTTGCTTTGCATTCCTTCCAAATCATGCAGGTCTGGGATACAAAACAAGGGTGCATTGTAGAAAAATGTCAGCAGTCGTTGTCAGCAGGTGGCCATCTAAAGGGTCTTGCTGTCAGTAGATGTTGATTTTTGGTGACACCCTGAATTGCCCGTGTATAGCCAGACTCCTATATTTTATGTAAATGTTGTTGACACTTTGCCGGAGTGTCAGAAACTGCCATTTATTCTTTCCTATTCATGTATTAGATATTATCTGCATTGCCACCTTCAGCAGAGTGCGAAATCGTATGCAAACAGCAGGAGGTGGATTCATGAAGCAGGCAAGCTGTCCCACCTTCACGGGTGTAGAACTGTTGTCAGCTGCAGTCAAGCCCTCTCACGGAGGAAGTTAATACCGTGGCTCCTGTCTGGTCAGATCTTACACAGGTTTTGATACAAGGTGTGAGCCAGAGCTCACTACCAAATGGGAAAGCGTGTTGGAAATCAAGCCTTCTATATCGTAACAAAGCGATCCTCAATATGCATTTGAGAAACTCAAAAGATTAGGAGAATGACCATAGCTCAGTGGTATATAGCGCATGCTCTGTGTGCAGAAGGATTCAGGTTCAATCCCTGGCACACTCTAGGTATTTATTTATTATTAAATTTGAATACCAGCCTTCATCCGTAGATCTCAGGATGGTTCACAACATAAAATACAAGATAAAACCCCACAAAATAAACAATCAAAACAAGAACAAACCAATAACCCTCTTCCCCCCACCTGCTCCCACAAACACATTTAAAAGTTTATAGGCCTGGTTGAAGAGGAATGTTTTTGCCTGGCACCTAAAGAGACTGTATTTTTCGTTCCATAAGATGCACCTAGTTTTTAGAGGAGGAAAACAAGAAAAAAAATATTCTGAACGAAACAGTAGATGTATGATTTTTGTGGTTCATGCTGCAGCCACAAACATGTGATCTGATGGTGAATTTGGGGTGACCCAATGCAAAAATCCTGAGGATCCATGTGGATCTGTGCTTTGTAACCACGTTTTTGTGCCATTGCAGCCCCATGCAACAGTGGGTGCATGATTTTTTTGGTGCAGGCTGTAGGCATGGACATGCTATGTGATCTGATGGTGAATTTGGGGTTAATTTGGGGTGACCCAATGTAAAAATCCTAAGGATCCATTGGCTTTTACCTCCCCCCTCACAGGCAGCCTCACTAGTGTCCCTTATCTCTCTTCCGATCCCACCGACCAGCTGTTTCCTTTCAACACTCCCTTCCCTCTTGTTTGCCTTAGTGTAGTGTCTTTTCCTTAGCAGGAACAGTTTTTTGCTCCTCCTTTTCTTCTATTTTCTCTCCTTATTGGTTTAGTCTTCCTGTTTTCCCCCTTTGCAAGTTTGCTGTCTTTACCTCCCCCCTCCCAGGCAGCCTCCTTTATCTCTAGCGTCCATTATCTCTCTCCCCAATCTGCAAACAATCAGCGGATTTGTTTCAACACCCACTTCCCTCTTTCAAAATAAAAAAGGATGATCTGCTTTTTGCCCCTGGGCAATTTGGCTCCAGGGACCACGCATTCGCTCCATAAGACGCACAGACATTTCTCCTTATTTTTTACAAAGAAAAAAGTGTGTCTTATGGAGCAAAAAATACGGTATATATCAAAGGCGAACATCCCTGTGGAGAACATTCCACAAATGGTGAACCACTGCAGAAAAGGCCTGTCCTAGTGTTGTCACCCTCCAAACCTCTCGTGGATGGAGGTGACACACAAAGAAGGGCCTCAGAGGATGATCTCAGGGTCCGGGTAAGTTCATATGGGCAGAGGCAGTCCTTGAGGTATTATGGTCCTGAGCCATTTAAGGCTTTATAGGTCAAAACAAGGACTTTAAATTGGGCCTGGAAACTCTCTGGCAGCCAGTGCAATTGGGACAAGATCAGTGGAATATGTTCAAGCTTGGATGCCGAATCACATTCTGAGGCAGAGGAAGGTGGGGCTGCAAGAGGCTCCTGAATGAAATCCCGGAGAGCCAGTCAGTGAAGACAAAATTGAATCAGATGGACAAATGTTGTGAATCTGTATAAGGCAACTTCTGATCGGCCTAAGGGTTGTCAACTAGGCCTGATGCCACCCAGACAGTGGCAGGTTTGTGAAGGACGAGACAGACAAAGCAGATTTCATCCACCAGAGAAACATTTCCAAATGTTCCTCACTGACAAATCCCTCCTTTCATTCTTCACACACCTCTCAGGACAACCCACTGCCATAGCCTTTTAAAACCATTATGTGCTAGTTATCTCTGGGCTGCCAGATCTCATCCAGTACACTTAGAAATTCATGTTGAAGGAGAAATATTAGGGTTTTTTATTGTGGAAAAACAAAACAAAATCAACCATATTATACAGATGACTTTGATTTTCACAACTGGTCTAAAGCAGATGTTTGCAAACTTGCCCCCCACCCCCGTTTGAAAATTGCTGAGGATCTTGGCAGACCACTTAATGAAATTTCTACTTGTAGCAATTGTAATGTGCTGTGCTAGATACTATATGATTTTTAATTGTATTTTTAATTGCTTCTTTTATTTCTTATATAGTCTATTTTATTGTACTCTGATTTGAATGCCATAGGATTTGAATGGTACTACAATGAAAATGCAATTAAAAACCAAAATGAATATCTAATGTGAACATGCAATGGACCACCTGAATAATGCCCACTGACTATTGATGGTGCATGGGCAGCAGTTTGGGAATCCCCCGCTGAAAGACTGGTGGGTACAGAGACATTACAGAATAGTCTGTTGCGTGTCAAGGCCCCCAAGCCAGCCCCCTAGAAGAAATAAATTCACACAGACACAGATTTTGGTTTAAGGTTAATGGGCAGAATTTAGGCCACAACTTTCTTGATTACAGCAAAAGTGAGCGGTATTGGCTTAGGCATTGGCAACAAACTCTAACTGACTTCTGCCCACCTTGCAGGGAGTCAGGAAGGATAAACCACCAATGAGAGAGCCACATTGGGGGAACTTGCCTGCTGCTCTCCTCTGTGTTCCCAGAGGCCTGGCATGGCCCTAGCCCCTCAAGACGACTTCAGACAGGATCCAGGCCCTGGATTCCTTTAACGGAATACCCTTGAACATGGAGGGGCAGGCGATGGCTGACCTCCCCTCTCCCACACATCAATAAGTCAATGCCTAACAGCCAAACCTTACAAAGTTGTGGCGATTGCTAAGAGGTAGGTGAAAACCAAGTGGCCAGTGCCAGTCTGCCAAATGGAAAAATTCCTACCCGGCCCAAGACAGGCGACCAACCAAAGTCCAAAGCAAGGCCAGAGGGCACCTAAAACAAAAGGGAGGGTAGGCGGGTGTTCAGCAGCGCGAAGCAGGTGCTCAGCACACGTCGTGCTGCCACTTATATAACCCCACAATCACCCCACTCAATCGCGATTGAGGCCTGGGGTGATCGTGGTGCCACCCTGGTGTAAAGGGCATCACTCCCGCCATGCCAAGGAGGGGGGAACTGTGTTGTGGGCCCACCCGCAACCAGGACCATCCTTTAAGATGATCCAATTTGACTAAGTTATTCCAAGGGAATGACTAGATTGTCCTGACTTTAGGGGTTGGTTGTGCTAGGGTAGCACCTCAAGGTCCCCCAGTCAAGCCATTTGCTTTGTTAGCCAATATTAGTTCACTGCTGGTATTATTATTAATATTTCAGACATCCAGTCTTGCTACTGTCATGTTTATATTCTTAATGGACTCTCGTTCCCCACTCTCTTCATTGCTATCAGATTCTCCTTTTGCGTTGTGCTCACAGACAATGATGACACATGAAGTTTTGCTGTCCCTCAGCAACCATTTCATTTGGGGAAAGGAACCTTTTTGGCTCCATGTCAGTAGCAAACCCAGGCCTTCAAAGCACCTTGCAGGGCTCTACTAAAACAAAAGGGGGTTCCTTCGTTTTAGCAGGAGATTCCAATACAAACCCCTTCCTGCATGGAACCCTGCTGTACTGAGCAGGGAACAGGAACGTGCAGGATTCAACCTCATCCTCCTGCACACCAGGTGATGTCATGAGTGATGTCAGCTGATTGACAGGTGGGCGTGATTTGGGGGGGGGGAATGGCCTTGAATGTCAACTTGGACCCCCTGCTAGACCCCCTGCCCACAGACCAGAGGTTCCTTACACCTGATTTACCTGATCACATTTGCTTTAGCATTCTGCACTTCTCCCCACTGTCTCTTTGCCTCCCTATTTCCACGGCTGTGGTCTCCTCACATTGCTGAAATATATATTGTAAATTTCATGGAGGCAGTGGTCTATCATTTTTACTTATGTTATCATGCATGCAGATGACACTGTACAGTGGTACCTCAGGTTAAGTACTTAATTCGTTCCGCAGGTCCGTTCTTAACCTGAAACTGTTCTTAACCTGAAGCACCACTTTAGCTAATGGGGCCTCCTGCTGCCGCTGCGCCGCTGGAGCACGATTTCTGTTCTCATCCTGAAGCAAAGTTCTTAACCCGAGGTAATATTTCTGGGTTAGCGGAGTCTGTAACCTGAAGCATATGTAACCTGAAGCGTATGTAACCCGAGGTACCACTGTATGTCCGTTCATCTTTTCTTTTAAGTATTGAAATAATTTATTTAGTTGGTTTTTTTAATCATTGTAAGCTGCCTTGCTCTGAAAGGTGTGGGTTTATTAAAGAAATAAATGCAAATAAATATACAGTTATCGTAAATCTGAAATTAGATTGGGGCATAATAAGTTTTAAGGCCTCCAGTCAGGATCCTAAAGAAATCTCGAGAGATGTGTTACAGTTTGGGATGGTTCCTTTGAAATGCTGAGATTTTGAAACTTTCTTCTCTCCCTCACCAACGAGACTTCAGTATAAAAAGTCAAGCAAGTTAGTGATGCACCGATGGGCTTTAAACAGCTGCGAGCTCTTGCATAATAGATACCGCGCCTCTAGCAGGGCAGTGCGATGCTCCGAAGAAGCAGTTTGTTAGATTTGCGGCAATAGCGTGTGTGGAGGAATCCTTCTCCTCTCCCCTCTTTCCCTTTAGCTGTATTTGGCTTTGTTAGACACCTCCTGCAAAAGGTAAACATTGAAATTCAATGTATGGTTAAAATTCACAAACACCACAGTTATCTGCCAGACCCCAGTGGGCCTGCAGCAATCCTGATGGTGCTGTCTAATTCATGTTTTATTCTTCTAAAAGAGCATACCATCCTCCAAGCTCCTTCTTTCCCCAGGTGTGTTGTCATTTGTCTGTTACCTTTCATGTCCAATAGACGCTTAAAGAATTGGAGACTGATGGGCAATGGGGACGCTTTGTAATGACGTTCTAGGGGGGAAATATTGCTTCCCAGTAGTGCTGTTGCTGCCTTTGGCCAGCTGCAAGCAGCAGAAGCAGCGGGCGGGGTGGGGTGGGGGGGTGGACTCATTTAGAGTCGCAGGCTGTGGGCTACTTTTTGGAGTTGCTTTCTTAAGCATCCATTAGAAACGTGTTGTTTTTCCTTCTACAATAAGCAACTCATAGCTGTGGCTGTACAGTGGTACCTCTGGTTACAAACTTAATTCGTTCTGGAGGTCCGTTCTTAACCTGAAACCGTTTTTAACCTGAGGTACCACTTTAGCTAATGGGGCTTCCCGCCGCTGCTGTGCCGCAGCCATGCAATTTCTGTTCTCATCCTGAGGTAAAGTTCTTAACCAGAGGTAGTACTTCCAGGTTAGCGGAGTCTGTAACCCGAAGTGTTTGTAACCTGAGGTGTTTGTAACTCAAGGTTACACTGTATTAAAAAGTTGTTGTTTTCTGAAACATTGCCTTTTAAAAAGGTAACTTATTTTAGTCTCAAAAGGGTTCCTGCGCTCCTAAATTGCCTCCATGCATTTGGGGACCTATTTTGTAAGCTCAGTTGGGGACCTCATGTACGCTCAGATGCTGAAGGCGCATAGCAGCCTAACCATTAAGGGAGAACAGCAAGCAGCAAGGACTGAGGGTGAAGAAATATTGCAGCATTTTGAATATTTGAGGGAGGGGGGGGAATGTTCTGTACTGCATAGAAACTCCAAACCCTCTTCATTGCCTTTGATCCATGGCTTAACCTCCACACCCCCAACACACACGCACGAGCCATGAGCTTTGAGCTAGCATCTCTCAACATTTGTAGCATCCAGTGCTAGTCCTGTTCAGAGTATTCACTCATTGAAGTGAATGGACATAGCTAACTTAGGTCACATCCACACCGTACATTTAAAGTGCTACAATACCATTTTGAACCATCATGGCTTCCCCCAAAGCATTCTGGGAGCTGTAATTTGTTAAGGGTGTTGAGAGTTGTTACAGGGATCCCATTCCCCTCACAAAATTCTCCAGGGAGAGGGTCTGATTGCTAAAACACACTATGCTTTAACAACAACAACAACAACAATCAGAATGCTTCTGAATATATTTTTCTGTTAAAGCACAGAGTGGTTTAGCAACCAGGCCCTCATCCTGGGTCTGAATTGCCCTATGCATCTCAGGCAGCCTTTTGGACAACCTTGGATAACATTTTGGGCACACACATAGTGGGGAGAAAAGAGAAAGAGAGAAGAAGAAGAAGAAGAAGAAGAAGAAGAAGAAGAAGAAGAAGAGAGGAGGAGGAGGAGGAGGAGTTTGGATTTGATATCCCACTTTATCATTACCCTAAGGAGTCTCAAAGCGGCTAACATTCTCCTTTCCCTTCCTCCTCCACAACAAACACTCTGTGAGGTGAGTGAGGCTGAGAGACTCCAGAGAAGTGTGACTAGCCCAAGGTCACCCAGCAGCTGCATGTGGAGGAGCGGAGACGCAAACCCGGTTCACCAGATTACGAGTCCACCGCTCTTAACCACTACACCACACTGGTGGCATTATATGGTGGAGTTACATGGTACAGAAAAATGCAGTAACTGTGTGACAGAGCAATACAAAAATTTGTGGTGCCCCCGATCTGACTTGGGAGTTATTAATATCAAACTTTAACTCAGGAGGGGGGTGGCACTGCTTCATTATTCAACCAACACACAATCGCACCCCTAATATCTGGGCCACATGGCATGTGGCATGCAGTGGCAGGTGAAGCCCCACCGATCCTTTTCACCTATAAAGCAGTGCATGTGTTTAGCTGAGCATGAAAAAGAAAGAGGACAAGGGTATATAAATCTTTCCCGCCCCCTTTGAGACCCCTGCATTACCTGGCTGTGGTCCATTGCCCAATCTTTTTCTTCTTAGCCTGGTTCAGGTATTGGACATCAGCCAGTCTAGAAGAATGATTCCTCCAACCCATGGGGAATGCCATCTGTCATGTATGATCTGGCTGAGATCCCTGCATTGCAGGGGGTTGGACTAGGTGACTCCTGAGGTCCCTTTTGACTCCACAATTCTATTCTATGGTGTTAAAAATTGGCCTCCCCACCACATGGGAACAGGTGAGACCCATGAGAAACCAAGTGCGGCTGCTATTTTTATACCTAACTCAGTCCTTGTCTGTTTAGCATTTAGCATCTGAAACTCTCATTTGTTTCCCTTTGCAATTCTCGCTCTCCAGCCAGGAACAATTAATATAGATGGGGTAATTGGACTCCAACTGCAATTCTGTAATGCGTTCCATGTGAGTAATCTTACTGCAGCAAACAGAGCTACTCAGAGCACAGAGGCCTGAGGATTCTAGCCAAAGTGCCGCGGTGGGCCGGAGTGTGTGTGTGTGTGCACGCATGCATGCACAAACGCTATTTCTGGTGCGTCTTCTGGAACGGAGGAAACATGTGCAATTTCCAATTGGCTACAGGAGCTTCCTGCAGCCAATGGGAAGCCAGCCAGCATTGCAGAAGGCGGTCCCCGCTCTGCTCCTGCGCATGGGAGCCAACCAAGCGGGTGGCGGGGGTCCCCGAGAGGGTGGCAGGGGTCCATGGGCTGGTTAAACGACCCCCATGGGCTGCTTGTGGCCCATGGGCCTTAGGTTGCTGCCCCCTGAATTAAACCATGGAAAGCTTTAACAACCTGCAGACATTTTGGCCACTGCAAATGAAAGCTTTGATAATGTTGAGTGCATTGGATCTACTGTATTTTTTCGTGTATAACATGCCCCCATGTATAAGACGACCCCTATTTTTTGGGATCGCAACAACAAAAAATGGGGGGGAGGGAATTGCCCAGAGTTGTTCAGCTGTTTGGGGGGGGAGATTGCCCAGAGTTGTTCAGCTTTTGGGGGGGCACCGCTGCCAATCACTCTACAGCCTGCCTGCCAATGCAAATTGCACACCGCTGCCTTAAATTCACCATCCAATTGCCACATCCGTAGCCAATCGTCAGCAGGCCTTGCCGCAGCAACCAATCACACGCCAAATCGCCGCTGCCAATCTCCTGCTGTCTGCTGCCATCAATCGCCCATCCCCCCTTCTGCTATCCGTGTATAAGACGACCCGCAATTTTTGCCTATTATTTATAAGGAAAAAATATTATCTTATACATGGGAAAATACCGTATTTCCCCCCATAGAATTATATATTCCGTTTGACAGCCCTTCACACATCACCTAGCATTTCACGGGCTGATCAGAAACCCTGTGCAATCATTGCTTCCGATCCCATGGCCGAACCTATGTACATAGGTTTTCACTCTGCACACAGACTTTTCACTCTGGGGTGGAACTGATGGAGACTGGGGCATTGGGGACACCATGCCTTGTGTTGCTGCTCCCCCACACCAACAAATGCATAGAGAAGCGACTTTTGAACGGAGTCTATTTTTGACTGATTGATTACCTTTGTTGTTGTTGTTCAAGCTGTACAGTACAACAGAACATATATTGTGATGTGGGAGGCCTTCAAAGTGTACAAACAGATTGGAAAAGGATCGTTATTTTAGAAGGTTGCTCTGATCTAGTGATTCCACTTTCAATTTGTAGAGGAGATCGAGCTCAACATACAGATGGGATGTGCATGCAGAGGAGCTGCTAGTCATGCACACAGAGCTCTTGATCTTTGATGGAATTATTTCCCATTTTATGAACGCCTTGACTTTTTCTTCCATTTGACAGCCCTTCACACCTCATCTAGCATTTCACGGGCTTTTCTTCCCTCAATACATGAGCAATGAACACCACTCCATCTAAGGACTTCAGTCTACTAAAAGCTCCTTTAACTTTCCTTTAAAATATTTCTCTTTTCATGATATCCTGCTATCAAGAACCATGCAGCTGCTTTATCTTGTGCTGCACTGAATTTAATGAGGCTTGATTTTCCCTGTGAAAGTTACCTGCAGGGGAGAATGTTCACCAAACCACCTTACCTTCCACTCTTTCCCATATTTTATTTTCATGCCTGCCCATAGCTGATCCGCCTCAAAATGCAGCGGCTTCAGCATTCCCCCCCCCTTTAAATTAAAAAGGGTTCCTTTCACGACATGCATCCTGCCAATCTGGGATCATGTAATTAAACACTGACGTTATGATTCGGTGTAGGCAGTTGGATTTTCCTATGGAATTCTACCACAGATGGCAGACAAAACCCTCTCATGACCTTCAATCTGAATGGGTAGGAATGTGGAAGCACTGCCCAAGCAACTGAACAGATACCCCCATCTTTCTGCATGAACATAAACTAAACATACGGGAAAACTTTCTGAGAGTAAGAGCTGTTTGTCAGTGGAACAGTCTCCCTTGGGAGGCTGCAGACTCTCCTTCCTTGGAGGTTCTAAGCAGAGGTTGGATGGCCCTCTGTCCTGGATGGTGTAGCTGAGATTCCTGCATTGCAGGGGGTTGGACTCAGTGACCCTCGGGATCCCTTCCAACTCTACAATACTATGGTAATATAAGGTTAACAGATTTTTTTCAAAGGATCCAGGAACACTTTTTTTTTTTGAAAAGAGAAAAAAGTTATTTAAAACTAATAATTAAGAAATAATATATTCTCTTCTCTGACCAAACTGCGGGAGGCAGTGGAAGACAGGAGTGCCTGGCGTGCTCTGGTCCATGGGGTCACGAAGAGTCGGACACAACTAAACAACTAAACAACAACAACATCTTCTCTTCTGTGGTCTCTGTGGCGCGGCCTTCCTCTGGGCCCCAGCCTGCTTTCTTGGAGCACTAGCCACTGTGGAGTAGGCTCAGGTCGGGCCTGGGCTCAGCCACATGTCCTTGCCCTCCTGGTGCTTTCCTATCTCTCCTCCTCAGCTGCGGCAGTCAGGGCTCCCCTCTTTTTTCTCCTTCCTCTTTCTCTCTCTTTCTTCTCCTTCTCCTCTCCTCCTTCTCCCTGCATCGGCTCCGGGGTTTTCCTAGCCCTGGAGCGCTGCTGGGCAGTTGGACAGATTTGTAAATCCGGGGACTGGGAAATGGGGACTTCTGGTAACCATATGGTAATATAAATCATTGTCTGTCAATGTCACATGGCAAGGCTTTTGCCCTGACCCAGCTCGAATCTTGCATAGTTAGGAATGCCTATTTGGGACAGAATGTGTATGGAGATGCACATTGGAATGTATGTCTTATTGAAGTGATGCAACTTGGATAGGTCTGTTCTTGGATGGATGTCTGGATGCATATAGCTATTGTCCAGGTGCACTGCATGACTTTCAGTAGGAGATGTATTCAGATGCGTGTGTGAATGTGAATCCTCATCCACAGTCTGCCCCAGCTAGTTAGTCACGTGTGACTGTACTGTGTGAAGAAGCATCAGATTAGATGCGTCCCCCTCTCCTCCCACACCCAGCCCCTTGCAAGTAGTTTTGGCTTTTGAAAAATCGCTGAAAAGGGGGGCAAAAAAAAAGTCATGAACTCAGCACTGGCTTTTATCAAGATGTGCTATTTGTCTGTTGTGCTTTTATTGTTGACAGAAAGCTTTAAGATTCAGTATCTGCTTTTACGAGGATTTCTTTTAGCTTGGAAATTGCTATTCAGTGAAGTGAAGTGTTAAATCTGGCCTCATCCATGATGTGATCAGACTACAGACTGGAACACTTTTGACTGACATTATTAAAAAGATATATAACCCTAATCTATTTTATTTTCACTTTGCCTTGTCTTCAGTGATGTATGAAATTCCTTTTAGATTATTACAAATCTTCATCAGAGCTTTTTCTTTTAATCAAAAAAAGTTGATGTGGTGAGACAGGCTTCTTTTATTTTGCTAGTTTTACCCAGAGGAAGATCAGGACTTGAAGCCTGATTTATTGAGAAGGTTCTCCTGATTTTGGAGCTAAGCAGGCCTTTGGGGTCAACTGATGTCTACAGTTGTAAATATATATATTACAAAATCTGTTGGAGCTCCATCAGAGGACAATAGGACACATTTGAACTTTCTACATAACAGTAACGCCAGCAAGTATAGCTACAGTGAATACAAAAATGTATGTGATAGACTTTTGTCTGATACCACTGTTTCATGACTAAAGTCTGTCATGGCCTGTGGTTTGTGCCAGGGCAGCTAAATTGGCAGCCTATACTTGGCATGTAGGAGAAAAGCAACTTGCTTCCAACGTATTGCTGCCACCCCAATTTATCTAGCAGGGTGAGATTCCAGGGGTTCCAGATGCTTACCCAGGGTTTGAGTTTCCTTTTGCAATGAGGCACAGCAGAGACTGTGGTGTCTTTATGACATATGGTTTACTTGCACATATATACAACCTAAGCCTATGATGCAGCGGTTTACAGCATCAACACCCCAAGAGGGTCTTGTTTCTCCCACAGACGCATCCTTGGATTCCAACAGAAATCAAACATTGCCCTGACTCTCTCTCCAGCTTGTTTCCTTCCTTCTAGGTCACACCACTGCTACTTTCATCTCTAAATTCAGACTTTGTCCTTCTCACAATCTCTCAGTTAAGGGAGGTGCCCCACCCATTTTCGATCTTGCCAAGAGCCCCCTTTCCTTTGTTCTCGTAATGGCCCATCACCCAGGAGATCACCTCAACACAGGAAGCTAGTCTGGCTTATATTATAACACTTGCTGGATCTAGGGGTTAGAAGGATTTCACATACAGCCTACTTCCTCCCAGCCACCCCAGCATCCCCCCCCCCCCCGCAGCTCATAACACTAGTCTTCTTTACTGCTAAGGAATTGAGCCACAAAGTTGTGCCACTACTCTTGCTTCTTGGGTCAATGAACAGCAGTAGCCCTTAGGATGTAGCCTGAGGAACCGTCCCTTCTCTACTTCCATCAAAGCCAAGGCACAACTGTTCTGTTAAGCTCATGGAACTTGCCAATGTGAGAACTCCAAAATGTAGTCAAAAGAGAGCCAGACTAGTATTTTTTTTTCCTGTGTAATTTGTTCTCTCTGTATTTTAAGCTCAGATGTTTTTATCTGCTATGGAATTTAATTTGTTTTCCAGATTTTGGGAGATGAAACATATGCACATTCTCCCTCGCATCATCCATAATTGAGTGAGATGTTCTCCTGCTTCTTTGTCATGTTCATTTTGCTATGTCATTAGGCATTCTTATATGCTTTCTCTCTCTCGTAACTGTCTTCAAAGTGTGAGGGTGAATTGAATGGTACCTATTTTTGAGGCACATTTATTTGCTGAAGGGACTTTGTGAAAGAATGGGCAAAGCTATCCTGAGTGGCAGAGGGAGTAAAGGGGCAAACAATCCACCACTTCCAAAGCCCCCCCCCCCAGGTTGCCTTGGCCTCAGAGGGAGATTTGGGGTGGGGTCACTGTGGTCCTTTCTTCTGCCTCAGAAGTTCTTGTTCATTTTAACCCCTCCTTGAAACCAACAGGAAAATATTACCCACACCAGCACCAGGCTGTTGTAGATAATGAATCTAGGTCCCATCTGCACTATACATTTGAAGCAGTATCATGTCACAAACCCTTCGTAGCTCCTCCCCACCCCCCAAAATACCTGGGACCTGTTGTATCTTAAGGGTGCTGAGAGTTGTTAGGAGAGCACTCACAGAGCTACAATTCTCCGAGTGGTTTGACAATCAGTTCCTCTGGGAATTGTAGCTCATATTCTTCAAGTTTTCATAGCTGGAGGAGGGGATATCTAACCATTTTCCCCATTCCATATTCCTTATCTAAATCTACTCCGGAGCTGCCATATTCAGCTTCCTGGTGAAAAATAATGCAGCTACTTATACTGTGGCTGCATTTCTCCCCAAAAGGGCGATGAAGGAAAGCTGCATTGTGGTAAAATGAGAAGCCCCCCCCCCCAGTGCTTCCATCAATACTCCATCTTCATATCTGCTTTAAATTTTAAAACTCAGGAGACACAATCACATAAATCCCACATCACATTTTATTTGACCTTAAGGTCCTTGCCTGTGATCCTGTGTGATCATGATGCACACAGGAAAGCCCTCTTTGGGCATTAAGGTAAGCACATGAGGACAGTGGGAACAAGTACTCTAATTCCTCACTTTGCATCACCATTTCTATGACTTTCCATTAGGGATGAGCTAATCTTTCAATTTTGGTTTCTCTTGGTTTTTCATTTTCCTTTAAGTTCAGTTCTCTGCATTTCCATGCTGGTTTGTTGTTGTTGTTTTTAAAATGAAGCCCTCGTGGAAACCCATCAGCATTTTAGTGCAAATTTCTCAAGAATACTCCCACTTTTCTATGCAGTTTTGTCTAATGCATACACATTTTTGCAAAGCAATTTCCTATCTTTGCATGCTATTTCCAATAATGTAAGCATTTAGATGCAGATTTTACCCCAGCATTTGTATTTTTGTAGGTATTATCTGGAGAATTGCATTGGAAAATTCAGAGAAGTGCAAATTATGAAAGATAGCTGGCTTTCTATTTGCATATTGTTTCAGAAAGTGTGGATTAGGTCAGTCTGCCTTTAAATGCAAACTGAATTGAATCCCCCCCATCCCCATCCCTACTTCCCACATCATGAATAACTGGGATTGTAAAATGTGTGGTGTGCCTTTGAATACCAAATCCTCCTCACTTCAGACTGTCATGTTTCACATGTTCACTTTAACAACTGAAGAAGTCTTCTGAAAATAAGTCTTTGAACCATATCCACCACACATTCATAAAGTCTGAAGAGATGACAAACATCTGTGCAAACATATAGTAAGCATATACACCAAAATCTTGGCTTATTGTGGTTCCAGGCCTGGTGGAATCTGGTGTTTGCAGGCAGATATTATTCCATAAAGAAGGCTGATCGCTGAAGCATTGATGCTTTTGAATTATGGTGCTGGAGGAGACTCTTGAGAGTCCCATGGACTGCAAGAAGAACAAACCTATCCATTCTTAAGGAAATCAGCCCTGAGTGCTCACTGGAAGGACAGATCGTAAAGCTGAGGCTCCAATACTTTGGCCACCTCATGAGAAGAGAAGACTCCCTGGAAAAGACCCTGATGTTGGGAAAGATGGAGGGCACAAGGAGAAGGGGACGACAGAGGACCAGATGGTTGGATAGTGTTCTCAAAGCTACCAGCATGAGTTTGACCAAACTGCAGCAGGCAGTGGAAGACAGAAGTGCCTGGCATGCTCTGGTCCATTGGGTCACAAAGAGTCGGACACGACTAAACGACTAAACAACAACAACAATTATCCCTTTAATTAATATGGGTTCAGAACAGTAGTGAATCTCAAAGAAAACCAGAAAAATGCCCAATTTAGTAATAATGTAATTCCTGAGTAGATGCAAGTAATGGAATCCTTTCCCTAAAGGATTTGACATTCTTCCTTGGTTTCATTAACTAAACCTGAATCTTTTATGGTCTGACTCAAAACCAAACAATGTACTAGAAAGAGAGAGAGAGAGAATGAGGGACACACATTGAATCTGGTTACACAGAAGCATTTTCACTTGGACCAATATAGCAGCAACATACCAACAACATGTTAGGATAGCTACATCCAGGAAGAAAAGAATTTGGTTGTGAAGGGCATTGAAAATGGCACCGAGACACACCAAAGCACCCCCACGGCTTTAGTTAGTTCAAAGGAAGGAAGCTGGAAATGATCAGAGGCAATGGCTTCTCGTTGACTTCCATTTATCAGTTTTAAAGAGCATCGCTGTGCTCAGCAAGCGAACGAGAGATAAGCAATCATCAGAGACGCAGCCTAGAGAGCAGCAAAAGAGCACAGGCAAGGGCAAGAGAGTAAATGGAGGCAGGAATGGAAAGATCAAGGAGGTTAGGTATCCGGTCAACAGAGTCTTGACTGAGAAGTGGACAGATTACAGGCCAACTGGAGGTGGAGGTGAATGAGACTGGCCTGACCCAGGAAATTTATATCAGACTTTCTGTCAGTCAGAAGGTAAGAGGCTAATTAGGGCCCTAGAAGGTTATCTAAGCTTCCAAATCATGATTCTGATTTGGAAAATGGGTTATTTGTGTTGTTCTTCTGGGTTTGGGAACTGCTGTATTGTGAACAAACATCCAGAAATCCAGCTCTCTTATATTGCTTAGCTCAAAGCTCAGGAGCTGGCTGTAGTTATCTTGTATTTAAGGCAGGCATTTTCGGATTGACCTTGGCAGAATCAGACTACGTGATCCTGTAGAAGCAGGAAACGTACCACGATAGAGCCTTGTCCAGGTGTGAAGTGCAGAACTGAATGGACAAGGAGGAATGAGTTTGAGGAACTCTGCTTGCTTATCATCCTTCGTGACAGCAGCAATATAAACTGCCAGAGGTGGGGAAAGACATCATTGATTTAAAGCCTGGGTGCATTGGTCTGAGAGTCAATGTGGAAACATCAAGGTGATGCAAATGAAACCTTGTGACAACCTCCAGCCATTTATCAGGACTTGAAAGGGAACAGCAAATAATCCACCAAGCATGATAATCATATCAGCTGAAACAGACAGAGCAAGAACATCATGATCAGCTGGCCCAGAGATGTTACCTTTGGGTATCATGCATGGCAAAGTCAGGGGAGAAATTCTTAAAGACAAGCTAACAGCACAGCTGAGAGAGAGGAGACTCAGAACACAATCAAGGAATGTTTAGGCAAAAATCCAATACAGACTTACTTGGAAGTTAGCTCCTTTAACTCAGTGAGGCTTATTTCTTATTAGTATTATAGATATCCATAGAATGGCTTTATTAAAAAGTTGTTTTTCCAGTGTTTCCCACAAGACATTGTCAGCAGAAAAAGTGTGGCATTGAAAAAGTGTAGTGGTGTCATAATGAAAAATGTTGTTATTTGTTGCATGAGTTTTTAATAGGCATGATCCTGGTACACCAGAGATATTCTGTGAGTTGAAGACGTGATAGATGGAGGATGAGTAAGGTTTAGAGGATAAGCACTAGAGGTAAAGGAGTAAAAAAAAACACCCAATCCCTATTTGCTGGGAAATTAATCATGTCATAATAGGATGCATCCAAATGGGTGGCCCCTGATTGTTTACAGTGAGAACGTCACGTGCAATACATGTTCAAACCCTGAAAAAATATAATCAAATTTGTTAATGACACCGAGCAATGCTGTTCTTGTTCTTGCAGCTGATATAGTTTAAAGTAGTCGAAAGTGTCCATTAATCTCTCAAACCCCAAATCTCCATTGAAAAGCATCAAGCATCTTCATGGTAGATGGGGATGAAATTAAGACTGGCACAGAAAAGTCAAAAAGGGGTGATGCTATCACAGAACTTTCACACGTGTTAAAATGCCACTATACAAATGGAGTTCTACTTCTGGACTAGGCACAAACCTCATACACACAATATCTATAAATATGGGCAGCATTTTTTCCCGGGATGAGGGAGTTCAGAGGGGAAAGTAAAACACTGAAAGGGGGGGGGGGGACTCTGGATATTCAGACTCATCTGTGGAGTGTGGGAGGTGCCCACCTGGGGACACTTCTTCTTAGAACTTCTCGTTCCATGTAGCTCTGGAGTAGAAGCTTTGGAGTCAGAGTTTTTCCACAGTGCCCCCTAAACAATTGAACTTCTTCCTAAGAGTGGCTTGACTTGATCCAACACTGCAGATGTTCAGGAAAAGATACTTCATTTTAGGTAGGCCAGGGGTGGGGAACCTGTGGTTCTCAATATGTTGGACTACAACTCTCATCAGCTGCAGTGAGTATGGCCAAAGGTCAGGGGTGGTAGGCATTGTAATCCAACACCATATGTGGGGGGCACAGTTTCTTCACCCCTGGGGAAGACCATGGGTTGACTTCATACATGTGATTGTTTTCTGAACCAGTATGAACATTAACTTCAAGAGGAAGTTATCACTAATAGCTCCAGAATCATTAAATGTGGGTGTTCTTGTTTTATTGCTGATTTTAGTTTACTGCATTACATTTGGCCACTATGTGGGGAAATGTATTATATTATTCATAAATATAATTATAAGCAAATCTGTATGGGACCTTCAAAAAAGAGCTGTTTTGCAAAAGCGAGTATGATCCCTGTGAATGAACATTAAAGATCTGAAATGAATGTCATGATGTTAATGAAGTTTTTCAATGGAGTCACTAGACATTGCTCATAAAATGAGCCTTATAAAAAATATGGTGGTATAATGGCACTTACCCTTTGGAGATCATTCTCAGCCGGGAGGCATCTCTGTGCTTATCGGCCATAAACAAGCATCTTAATTGACAGCTGTGGGCTATAGATTTCCCTATTAGGAGCTGAAAAGTTTTGTTGTAAGAGATGAGTTGATTTACAATTGGAATGAATTAGATCTGTTGAGTATAATATTTCCCTTTTCTGCTTTCTACCTGTAGACGTTTTAACACGTTTCTAGTCACAATATTGAGCAAGAAGTACAGGAAATGTGACACTTCCAAAAATTGTATTTATAAAAGTTGGAAGTCCATATTTCCTATCTATCATCTATCTATCTATCATCTATCTATCTATCTATCTATCTATCATCTATCTATATCTATATATCTATCATCTATCTATCTATCATCTATCTATCTATCTATCTATCTATCTATCTATCTATCTATCTATCATCTATCTATCTATCTATCTATCATCTACCTATCTATCTATCTATCTATCATCTATCTATCTATCTATCATCTATCTATCTATCTATCATCTATCTATCTATCTATCTATCTATCTATCTATCTATCTATCAATCATCTATCTATCTATCATCTATCATCTATCATCTATCATCTATCATCTATCATCTATCATCTATCTATCTATCTATCTATCATCATCTATCTATCTATCTATCATCTATCATCTATCTATCTATCAATCATCTATCTATCATCTATCATCTATCTATCTATCTATCTATCTATCTATCTATCTATCATCTATCTATCTATCAATCATCTATCTATCATCTATCATCTATCTATCATCTATCTATTTATTTATTTATGGACTATACACGTAAGCCCTGTTCACAGAATGTGTGTAAAATGACTGCATGCAGAGGCACCAACCTCCGTATATTAATTCAAAGATCTGAACAGAGCCTACAAGGAAGTAGGGATGGGGGTGGGGCAGCAGGAATTTGATTTGGTTCACATTTTAACACAAACCTACCTGATTTGCAGTTCCCAAATGAACTGAAATGCGGCTAGCCTTGAAATTCAAGCTGAATTTTGCAACACAGTTTTCCAATAAACTAATATCTATAAAAATGCATATATAATGTTCACCACATGAATATATTTGAGAAAATAACATGCAAAAAAAATCACTACATTAGGCAAAATTACATACAAAATGAGCACATTAGATGAAGTTCACACCAAAATGTTGAGAATTTTTCAGGACTTCAAATAAATCAGAACTGAAGTAGAAATGGGAAGAACTGGATTTAAGCCTGGAAAAACTGAGGGGCTGAGAAACCAAAACTCATGGATTTATCCAACCCTAAGTGTAAGCATGGAAGCTCTGTTCAGCCTGCGAGGTCAATGCAAGGATATTGGGGCCATAGCCTAAATCCATCCACATGTTCAGCTTTCCCCACACAACAGATGGGGCAAAATAGGTTAAAAAAATTGAGGGGGAAGTAATTCACATGTTAAAAGTGCTCTCTAATGTGTGCAAGTGGAGAGAAGCAGTGCATAGGACCAATGCAATCACCATCTGCAGAGGAAATGGAGACAGCAGCTGGCAGTACTCTCTATCGCCATGCTCATGCAAGGGAGTGCTTTTAACACAGGGGTGACTACACAGCATTCCTCTTCTACATTTCAGCTACTTACCCCCAACTCTTAAAACTCCCCATTAATTTTAGCAGCCATTCCAGCCCAAGGCAGGTCACAATGTAACTTGGTGGAAAGCATTAGTAAATATAAAATTACTGTGCATGTAGAAGAGTAAGGCTTCTAAATGAAGAATCAGCATGGCTTCTGCAAAGTTAAGTCCTGTCTTCTGTCTCACCAATTTTTCAGAGTACTTCAAGAGTTTCAATAGGCATGTGATCCAACAGACATTGTTTACTGGGACTTTTAACAAAGTCCATCAACAAAGGCTCCTGAGCAAACTTAGCAGTCATTGAGTCGTGGGTCCTCTTCTGGATCAGCTGGTGTGGAAACACACCAGGCTTCACTTGTGACTAGGGCTGGGCAGTAAATCGCCATATCATTGAAATAGCATTGTGATAAGTGTTTCAAACGAGGCGATATACCAGTGAACAAAAAGTGGAGACTTAACAGCTTCCCAGGGGGTAGCTCAGCTGCGGGGAGGCCCAGCAAGGCCCTCAGCTGCTTCAGGGAAGCACAGCTCACCCTCCGCCACTGCAGGGAGGTATTAGGGGACCCTCTGCCCTCACAGCAGATATATATCATGATATATCGTGATATTTAGCTGGTGATATATCGTGATGTTGAAAACCAGATATCGCCCAGTCCTAGTTGTGACACTACTGCAAAGTGTTATAATACCAAGAGTTTGCTGTGGAATAAATGAAATAATAAGAAAGTGCCCCTAAGCATATGCAGAGTGTTTTTCATCACTGAACCACAGCCTGTTGTATTGCAGGAAAGATGGCATTGTCCCTGGATAGACATCTCTCATTTTAGAAATTTAGAGATACCTGTTCCTAAGTAGTCATCTGAGCGAGTTTGTTACTGGCGAGGGTTCTGTGGAGATGGCACTGATATTCCACAGCTTTTCCTTACAGGATATTTTACCATGCACTATTACTTTGTATTGCATATCATGAGAGAGGAGAAGGTGGTAAAGGTCATGAACTTCTAGCCTAGACTTATGTGCATGGCAGCTTTCTTCTTCCCTATCTCTGAATTGCTGCCTGCAGCAGTCCAGGAACAGGCGTGGCTGCGGTTCTACTATGTTGCCATGCTCAAATTGTTCAAAGAATTTATGCATCAGGCAGCATGAACTGAGAGTGACTTAACACTCCATCCCATTGTAATAATCAAATGGATGCATTTGAAGGTTTTAATGCAATGCCCTGAGGCCATATTTTCCATTTCCAGAATCCCCTATGGCCATAAAGGCTCAAAATGTAGCATCTCATTCTCAATACACTTATGTATCTATCAACCTATTGAAAGAAAGATTAGCACTGAAAGCTTAATATCTGATTTTATCATGAATTGCCTGACTTCAGAATGCTAGAATACACATCACATTTGTGTACTAGCTTGTGGGGCTGAGGGAGAGAGAAACCCATTGCAACTGTATGGTGGATAAACTTGCAGCACAAGACAATCTCTTTTTCCTTCTTAGGAAAGCTTCAAATGTATTCAGTGCAGCTTTCATGAGTTTTTCAGGATGCGCAATGGAAAGGATTGGCAAAGAATTCCTCTTTAAAAAAAGCTTCATTGAGCTCTCACTGCATTGGGGGTGGCTGTTTTGCCCTAGGTGTAAGAACATCACAATACAAATCCATGCCAACATAATTATGTGAAACAAAATTCTCAACCACCCAGTAAAACCATGTTTTGTCCAGTGACCAGCTCACATTCAGTGGATTCCAGATTCTGCCAGTTCCTCATCTCTGAGGCACCAGATTCTGGCATGCTTCACACATAGCCTACTAGATCCCAACCTGGCTGTGCCAGGTGAAGAAGAAGAAGAGGAGGAGGAGGAGGAGGAGTTTGGATTTGATATCCCACTTTATCACTACCTGAAGGAGTCTCAAAGCGGCTAACATTCTACTTTCCCTTCCTCCACCACAACAAACACTCTGTGAGGTGAGTGAGGCTGAGCGACTTCAGAGAAGTGTGACTAGCCCAAGGTCACTCAGCAGCTGCATGTGGAGGAGCGGAGATGTGAACCCAGTTCACCAGATTGCAAGTCCACCGCTCTTAACCACACTGGCTCTCTCTAGGTATTTTATTCTGCAGTCGGGGTGTCACCAACACAAAGGCCTGATCTGTGGTATCAGCCAACCACCTCTGAGGTGGTAGGAATACCTGCCTTCAACAAGCATCTCAGTAAACAAGGAGGTTTGTTTACAATATTGTTGGCAGACAGCGTGAACAGCATTTTTGTCCCTATATTTATGAACAGAGCGTTGAGTCAGAGTAGCTGAAGTTAGGGTTTGCCCTCTCATTCTAGAGATTCAGTAAATTATTTGACATAATGCAGAATAAGTTCAAAGATCTTATTGGTTTGAACAGGATCTTGAACATTAAATCCTTGCGCATATGCCCAGTTAACTACAGTAAGCCTGCAACTTACATGCACTTAACTTGTGCACATTCAGCAAAAAATATTTTAAAAAATTAAGTGTTGGTAAGGGAGCAGGGTTCTAGGGGGAAATGACTTTGGCCATCCCACCCACCATTGAACCCAGTGGATTTTGACTATATGTAATATTGGCTTTAGGCGTGATCCCAGAACTTAACTCCTGTGTAAATTGCAGGCTTACTGTATTACATTTCATCAGTAAGATTTTTACTGTTTGGCTATGAGTTTTCCCTCTTTTGGCAGACTCCTTTCTTGTTCTCTGCAACAAAATGGCACACAGAAGAGAATGTCTTAATTTGCTGTGTGAATTAAGGGTTTTTTCTTCTTCTTCTTCCAGCCGGAATGCAAAACTTTAATCAAGGCTTAAGGGAGCAGGGGATGCCTTAGTGTACCATGGGAGCACATCTGTTAAATCCAAATCCTGGCAGCCCAACTGAACCATGTTACACAGTAATTTGCAACACTGCTGGTCAAACAGACAATTTTCAACCTGGATTAGTTTCAATTAGAAAGAAATAGTCCGAAATAGTCCTTTCAGTCTAGAAATGGCTATGTTTGGGTTATGTATTAAGGTTTGTGTGTTAGATTATGATCATTACCAGAAGGCCAGTTTAGATTAGAGCACAGTCAAAGCATTTTTTAAAAATTCTCTTTCAATCTTTTGTTGGGTGGATAGGGACAAAATTCCATAGGATGGTATTCAACTAAGTCTTACCCATAGTAGACTTAACCTAACAATGTGGCCAAGAGTTTCCTTCCCCACCCCTTTTATATAATAATAATAATAATAATAATAATAATAATAATAATAATAATAAGCCTACTGTTGTTCAGAGTGATATAAGGCTCCTTCTACAGATTCACACCAACCACACCCCCTGGAATGCCTTGGGAATGATGCCATGTCACAAGCTTCTCTTAGTTTCTTATTTTCTCAATTAAGTTCTCCAGATTTCCATAGCAGTTTGCAAGTCCTCATGAAATTCATCAGCGTTTTAGTGCAAATTTCTCCTGATATAATTTTGTTTCTGTGCAATCGTTCCTAATATGATGCATATTTACAATGCAGTTTCGCCAAATATAATGCACTTTTGGAAGTTATTTTGTCTAATATATGCATTTATATGCACATTTACACTAATAGATGCATTTTTGTACACACTACTTGGGTAGAAAACTGCATTGCAAAATTCAGAGAAGTGTGACTTTCCAAAGATGGCTATACTTTGGTTCTTGTATTGTTTCAGAAAGTGCAAACTAGGTAGGTTTGCTTTTTAATGCAAATTTAATTTAATTCCTTCCCCTGTCCCTACACATGAAAGGCCCCATGGACATTCTCAGGCATATGCAGTTAAAAGGATGCTCATCAATGGTTCCTCTTCATCCTGGAGAAGAGTGACTAGTGGGGTGCCACAGGGTTCTGTCTTGGGCCCGGTCTTATTCAACATCTTTATCAACGACTTGGAGGATGGACTCAAGGGCATCCTGATCAAATTTGCAGATGACACCAAACTGGGAGGGGTGGCTAACACCCCAGAGGACAGGATCACACTTCAAAATGACCTTGACAGATTAGAGAACTGGGCCAAAACAAACAAGATGAACTTTAACAGGGAGAAATGTAAAGTATTGCACTTGGGCAAAAAAAATGAGAGGCACAAATACAAGATGGGTGACACCTGGCTTGAGAGCAGTACATGTGAAAAGGATCTAGGAGTCTTGGTTGACCACAAACTTGACATGAGCCAACAGTGTGACACGGCAGCTAAAAAAGCCAATGCAATTCTGGGCTGCATCAATAGGAGTATAGCATCTAGATCAAGGGAAGTAATAGTGCCACTGTATTCTGCTCTGGTCAGACCTCACCTGGAGTACTGTGTCCAGTTCTGGGCACCACAGTTCAAGAAGGACACTGACAAACTGGAACGTGTCCAGAGGAGGGCAACCAAAATGGTCAAAGGCCTGGAAATGATGCCTTATGAGGAACGGCTAAGGGAGCTGGGCATGTTTAGCCTGGAGAAGAGGAGGTTAAGGGGTGATATGATAGCCATGTTCAAATATACGAAGGGATGTCACATGGAGGAGGGAGAAAGGTTGTTTTCTGCTGCTCCAGAGAAGCGGACACGGAGCAATGGATCCAAACTACAAGAAAGAAGATTCCACCTAAACATTAGGAAGAACTTCCTGACAGTAAGAGCTGTTCGACAGTGGAATTTGCTGCCAAGGAGTGTGGTGGAGTCTCCTTCTTTGGAGGTCTTTAAGCAGAGGCTTGACAACCATATCTCAGGAGTGCTCTGATGGTGTTTCCTGCTTGGCAGGGGGTTGGACTCGATGGCCCTTGTGGTCTCTTCCAACTCTATGATTCTATGATTCTATGAAAAGGAGCATGGTAGCAGTTGATGAGAAAAAAGACCTCTGTCCAACACCTCGCAGAGACACTGCCAGTCAAAGTAGACAAGAGGCAAAGTGAGCCTAGATCAGCAAAGTAGTCTGTCCTGGTTTAAGACGGCTTCTTGTGGATCAATAGGCAGAGCTGACCTTCAGCCCTTTCTCAATTTGCCCCTGCTAAAAATGAGTTGGTGGCTCAGGATATATCTTTTTAAAATATTGTACTGTGAAAAGCAGGAAACCAGTCTTGTTTTTGGTAAATCAAACAGACTGGGGACCCTGGGATATCCAGTTAAAGAGCAGCACACCAGGCATAGGAACCAACTCCGAGGGGCCTTGGGGGCTTCAGACCCCACAATAAAATATTTGAGGAGGCCATGCCCCCACAAAGTTGATGGGCATTCCCATTCAATTGGTGTGTGGGCACTGTGTCATGTGATCGATTATGTGGGGTGGAGCTGACCTGGGCCCCCACAAGTTGGCACCCCTGACAATAAGTGATGAGAAATAAGGAAAGATCCTGGAAAACATCTGTTAGACAGACCAATGGGTCCATTCAGTACAGTGGTACCTACACTTCAGGTTACGTATGCTTCAGGTTACAAACTCCGCTAACCCAGAAATAGTACCTCGGGTTAAGAACTTTGCTTCAGGATGAGAACAGAAATCATGCTCCAGCAGCATGGCGGCAGCGGGAGACCCCATTAGCTAAAGTGGTGCTTCAGGTTAAGAACAGTTTCAGGTTAAGAACGGACCTCCGGAACGAATTAAGTACTTAACCCGAGGTACCACTGTATAAGGCAAATTTGTATGTTTCACTTAGACTTTTTAGATGCTGGGTTGGAAACAAAGCCAGGTGCTAGGGATTGAGAGCATGGCTGAAAGAGCTATGCAAGAGGTAATTAATAACAGAATTTAGCAAGCGAAGAATTTCATTCTTTGCTGCTTTAGTTTACTCCAATAGTTGCATTATTGGCTCTTCAATTCCAAAAACACATAGCAAGCCCTATTGATTTCAGTCAAGCCTATTTCCTGGCAAGTGTGATTAGGGTCACTGACTTCATCCACTTGAACAATATAGTGTGTATTAATAGCATCATTCTAGCCTCTCCTTGTGCTTAAAAACTGGTACGAACCATCTGTTCTAAAATTAAATGCATACAGGCTTTCTTCCTTCCCCAGAGACTCTGTCACCAAGCATTAATGGATCAAGAGAGCGTAGATTTAATATCCTGAATGAAATTTAATCCAGGCAAGATCAAAGTGTTGTTAGTTGGGTTGGTGGTGGTAGGTATACAACAAGAGTGGAGAACCTTTGGCAGTCCAGATATTGTTTGACTGCAACCCCCGTTAGCAGGGATCATGGAAATTGCAGCCCAGAACATCCAGTGGGCCAAAGGTTCCCTGCCCCCTAGGGAACCATGTTCTTGGTTTTATGCATACTGAAATATCAAATGTGCAGCTTTGTGGATCTCATTACTTCACCGCAAAGTTATCGCGGCTATGCCTTTATGGGAAAGGCCAGCAGGCCTATGAGGTTCAGCAAGGCTCAAGACCCAGCATTCCTCCTTCTGGAAACTGAATCTAATACTTAAAACAACAAAGGAAATCTATATCCCCTTTTCTCCCTCGTCAAATCCAGCATTGTGCTGCCAAGCAGAGCACATTGTGTTTGTCTTGGCACGATGCTGGGTCTGGCATCGGAAAGGAATCGGGCAGAATGCATAAGCGGGTTCCTTTCCCTTTTGCTGCTTTTCGCTTCTATCTCACAGATACTTTGCAGATCACTTGCAAAGTAAAAGCTCCCTGAGCATCCCTCGTATTATGAATGCCAAGCTTCGTAGAAGCAGCCAAAAATATTTAGAAAGGGTGTCATAGAAGCAAGCCCAAGTACCTGGAACTTGGTTCGCTCGTATTTATTATCCTCCTACTCCTGTTACTCTCCTTCCTTGCCCTGCACTCTGTCATCTTTCCTACCATCACAATTTAGATTGGAAGCAAACTGCTTTGGTGGTAGAGGGGCCTGTGTTTATTTGCCTGTAGACCCTGTAAAAACAACAGCATATTTCCCACAAACCAAGGTTGATACCTGCTGTGATCCTTAGTAAGAAGATTTTGAACTGCCTCTAGTCCAGCTGCTATTGTACTGCTGTGGCATAAGCCGTGGTTTGTCTAAACCCGAAGCACAATATACCCACAAGATGCTTGGGGGTGGGGTGCAAACAGTGGCAGCTAAATAACAGCAAAATGCAAAAAAAGTAGTCTGCAACAGTTTCAATTATGCTGAAATGTATGTAAAGTATGTAAAGTTGTTGTTGTTTAACCCAGCTGCCTCTGTTCATTCCCAGACAAAGAGAATCAGACTCAGTTATTACTGAGCTTACTGCTTGCCGATCAGAAGGTCGGCGGTTCGAATCCCCGTGACAGGGTGAGCTCCCATTGTTGAGTCCCAGCTCCTGCCAACCTAGCAGTTCGAAAGCACTTCAGAGTGCAAGTAGATAAACAAGTACCGCTCCAGCAGGAAGGTAAATGGCATTTCCATGCACTGCTCTGGTTTGCCAGAAGCGGTTTAGTCATGCTGGCCACATGACCCGGAAGCTGTATGCCGGCTCCCTTGGCCAATAAAGCGAGATGAGCACAGCAACCCCAGAGTTGTCCGTGACTGGACCTAATGGTCAGGGGTCCCTTTACCTTTATTGCCTTGAAATCCTTCTGTTAGAGAACAGTTGCATTCCCAGGGGGGGAAAACACTTATTATAATGGATAACCTTGTGAAAATAAGTTAACCAAATTGTAAAAATATAACACCCCCTTTTTAATGTCATCACTGAACTACCTTTCAAATCTCAAGACTGTTAATTATAACCCTCTGTTTGGTACCAGTGACACATCATTTGCACGAGGATGGGGTTGATGGGAATTATAGTCTAAAACACCTGGAAGGTACTACATTGGCTTCACTTGGAGCACACAGTGTTTTAGAGCTGGGTTCTACAGATGCTGAAAGTGCATTCGGAGGAATGCTGCAAATGTGGTGAATAAATTAAGCTGTTCGATTCAATGAAGACACCCTGAAGGAATGAGGGATCCCAAGGAAATTATACAGGGAGGGAGAAATATATTAAATTTGAGATTTGGATGGCCATCTGTCAGGGATTCTTTACTTGTGATTCCTGCATTGCAGAGGGTTGGACCAGACGACTCCTGGAATCGCTCCCAACTTTTCAGTTATTTTATTCTATGAGAGTATAATTGTACTGTATGAGCAACAGAGTAGTGAAATTTTGTGTAACGCAACATTAATCAATGACTTTTTGGAACACTTTTCCATGGCTGGAGGCGGTAATGCTTCTGAATACCCACTGCTGGTGGGGGGTGCATCTTGTGCCTGGGTCTTGCTTCAGGGCAGGCATCCCCAAACTCGGCCCTCCAGCTGTTTTGGGACTACAATTCCCATCATCCCTGACCACTGGTCCTGTTAGCTAGGGATGATGGGAGTTGTAGTCCCAAAACAGCTGGAGGGCCGAGTTTGGGGATGCCTGCTTCAGGGTCTCCTGCAGGCATCCAGTTGGCCACTATGGGAACTGGATGCTGGACAAGATGGGTCATTGGCCTGATCTAGCAGGCTCTTCTTAGGGTCATATCTAAGTTTTCCTGTCTGGAAACGTGGTTAATGATCCTCATTGACTTATTTTAATATGGGAATTGGAAGATTGATATATCTGCCATTGCAAGATTATGAACTTGTCTTCTTAGGCATTATGTGGCATGACAAAATAGGTTAATATCTTCTCTGAAAATCACCCATTTCAACAAATGCCTGAACTAAATCCTACACAATGGCCTGAAGGTTATTATGTGTTGTGGCTGTGAAGCTGCATTAGTTGGGAGTTTTTCTCCCCCTGCCCCTCCCTCAATACATTTTCCATGCTGAAGACTTTATAGTTGTATCTGAGAAAAATCCTCCAAGCTTCAGTGGCTCTAATAAATTTCAGTAATCTGTGTTTATTGGTACTAAACCTCATTATTATTCCCATCTTGTCATTCGTTGCATTGCAGAGCGATTTTGTTCTTTGTATTCTCGATTATTAGGTTGCTTTCTCTGCTACCAGGCACTTGGGCTTTGCTCCTCAGAGCACTTCATCTTGAGTAAACCGCAGATTCCTGTGGGATTGCTCTGGAGTAAGTGGCTTGAGGATCACAGCCCTGGTGGATGACACATTTGGCTGTGACTATCCAACAGATGTCTGTGTAATTCACAGCCCCCAGAATTTTCTTCCTCCCCCCCCCCTCCAGAAAACATTGTGTTGGCTTGAAATTCATCAGTTTGCTTCAAAGTTGAATATAGGGAGGCATTTATCACCTAAGCATTACTCAACCACACCACCAAAATGCCAAGAATGAGACTAGCTGATAATATGTGTGATAAAAGCTCCAGATTTTATGGCAAAAAAAAGCCACCAACTTCCACTGAAATGCAATGATGAACTGTTTCTCTGATAAATGACAAGAATACAAAGCACTCCATGGGGCAAAATAAAAGAACTATCCATATGGCTAGCCTCTCAATAGTTCTTTAAAGACAGTGGCTCAGTTGAGACGAAGAAGCTTAGTAAATTTAGGACATTTGTGTCCTATCAGTTCTCTCTCCCTTCCTTCTAGGTTACCTGATAGGTACAAACTGAGACAAAACATGTTAAGACAAAACACTCTACATTCATTAAATAAAAAACAAATAGATCACGCTGTAACAGCAACTCTTTTATAAAGGTCAAAGGAAACTTCATACCAGCTCATGAATTGTAAACTATTCTGGTACCTAGCAAGGTTCTGGGCAAAGCTGATGCCAGTGTAGGTAGACTCGAGAGGCATGAACAAAATGTTTTTGTGTTCCTTGTTTTATAAAACGAAAATCTAAGAAACTGTTGCATGCATTTCACAGAGGTAAAACAGGTGAAGCTGAACCCCCCTGCCACACCTAAAAGAACCAGGCAAAACTCACATACATACATCAGTAAATAAAACACAGGAAAGACACACACACGGGGAGAGAGAGAGAGAGAGAGAGCAGACAACCCCCATCCAAACAACAAGCAAAGTCATTTAATTTAAAATTAAAATTAAAATTTGGAAGAGATGTATCAAAAAGGCAACTAGTATCAACTGGTCTATTCCAATGCTAAAGACCTGGCAAACCATCCTCAGGCCAATATATAATATTTTCAGCTAGCAAGAGACCCATATCTCATTCTGTAAGCTCCTGCTCTAGTGTATTTGGGCATTAACTGCATTTTTTCAGTGGTAAGATGTAGTTCAACTTTTGTTTCAGTAATCCTCGAAAGAATGTGAGAAACATTTCCCCAGCTGTGAGAAACATTTAATCTCTATGAAAAGGGTGGGCAGGTCCAATTCTACCCTGCTTAATTTTTAACCAGGCTTTTCTTCAGGTAGTTCTCCTCGCCAGCATCATTCGGTGCGTAATTATCTTCTTAGGAATGGTACCGTGTGAAATCACAGGCTGGTCTAGAATGCTTCTCCCTGATGAAATGTTCACGTTTGGCAAGCACAAAGGGACTAGCTTTGCACACGGAGGAACCTGGACAGAGGAAAGATAGAACAGGGCTGCTGGACTTTTAACAGTTGTGAAGAAGAAGAAAGTTCAGCAGGTACAGCTTGCATGAGAGGCCACACAACTATTTAACATAGAGGAGTTCTGTGCTCTTTTCCATCTGGGTGTCAGGAAGCTGTCAATGAATGTACAAAGACAAAGGAATGTTTCTTACCGTCCTCTTATTATTCAATAATTTACAGAGAGAGGTTATAGAACCCAGCCTCTTGGATAATGGTGTTGTCCTAAGTGAATCTCCACACACACACCCCGTCTCTCCCACTTCTTCATTCGTCACTTCTACGGGTACTGCTACGTGCCCTCTGTCTTTGAGCTCTTTACTCTCCTACTTTCAAGGCTCGCTGGTTCTGAGAGAGAGGGGATCTGGAATGCTTTCTAAAAACACTGTGTCCATCAGCTGTTGCCCCCCCCCCGCTGCTTCCTCCTCCTCCTGTCCCATTATTTCCCAACTTTCCCCCGTTAGGATTCTTGCTCTGTGTTTGTAGTCCCATTGCTTCAGGCTCAGTCCCATTGAGTCTACTGCTGTTGCTGAGGTGAGTTCCACTGAGTTCCACTGATACAGTGAAGGACATGTGCCTGATGTGCAGATCTGAGGCAGCTACCACCAGGTATGCTCAGGAGTTTGTTCACACAGCTGTTGCAGATTTAGCTGTGGCTAGTGGCTCAAAACAGGTCTTGGAATCCAAAGTCTTGAAAGGGGTACAGGGTTTGTCCTCAAAGGATGGAAAGCCATGCCCAAAGGCTGTAAGCGTAAATACTGTTTCCTTGGAGAAGGAAGCTAAACCATGTCCAAAGGCTGTGTGTGTCAACACTGATTCCTCAGAGACGAACAAGGCTAGGGTTCGAGTCCCAACAAAGCCAGCTGTGAAACCTCTTGGTAGTCAGGAGAGCTATGATGCCAAAACTAGTCAGAAATGCAAGATGCTAAGGCCCAAAGCCAATCCAGTTGCAGGTAGTTCCAAGGGTGAAACGGGTGATACAGGGGTATACTATGTGATATAGGGGTATGACATCTGTATGGTTGTTGCAGTTACACTGATGACTACAACACAGTTCATAAATCGGGGGAGGATGTTAGGATTCTTGCTCCATGTTTGCAGTCATGAGATTGTTGTCTATCATATGACGGTGTATGTTTTTATTCCACAGTGTGGCAAGTGACAGAGACAGGATGTTTGTGTTACTGTGTTCCGTGAAGTGGAACTATTGTCCTTTGTTTTTTCTCTTTGCTGTCTGATGAGAAAGAGAAAGGAACTGAGGCAAAATGCTCCGAGTGTAGATTAGCCAAAATGCTGTGCTACTGAGTACTGTTATGCAAACTGCAAATACTCTGCAGAATCCCTAAGCGTGCTAATGCCTTTTGCCATCAGTCGCTGTGATGTTCGGGCTGGAGAAAGCTTTTGAAGCTCCTGAATAACCGACCAGGAGGGAGAGAACATGCCAGTCGGGCATGTGTCTCTGCCAGGGTCCCACACATCTGCATCTGAGCTGTGACCTCCTGCAAACCCCTGTTGTAATCTAAACTGTCTTCCTCTTCCTCCTCCCTGAAAGGGGCAGGCTGGGGAGGCGATCTCCACCATTCTTCCTCTGCCCAGTCCCTGACACTGGGCACCCTACTGCAGAGGGAGGTTTCATGAATATGGGAGAACAGCTGAACTATGGGATTCACTCCCCCAAGAGGCAGTGGTGGACACCAACGTAGATGGCTTTAGAAGAGGATTAGACAAATTCATGGAGGACAGATTCAAGGCTGTCAGTGACTACTAACCTTGATGGCTGTGGTCTGTCTTCACAGTCCAAAGCAGAATGCTTATGGGTACTAGTTGCTAGAACCCGAAGGGGCAAGAGTGCTCTTGTGCTCAGGTCCAATGCTTGCAGGCTTCCCATGGGCATCTGGGTGGCCAGTGTGAGAACAGGATGCTGGACTAGCTGTGCATTCTTAAAGGATGACCCCACCCTCATTGGCAATCTAAGAACATTTCACTAATTTTACAATTATTTTAACATTTCGAAACGTGACATCCTTCCCCCTCTTTCTGCAGTTCCTTAATTTTATTTTTAAGATCTTCTGCATATCCAAATTAACTTAATTTGCTCATTTATTCATCTACTTTAAATATATACTCTTATAAAACTGCAGGTCATTACAATAATCCTGCCAATGTTCTCATCTGTTTACAATTTATCTGTAAATATTCAATAAACCATTTCAATTCTTTTATTTAAAAAGTTTGTTATCTTCTTAAAGCTTTTGCAGATGACCTAGTTTTGACATTGCAGGAGCCAGAATCCAGTACAAAAAGAGTTCTTGAACTTATATCTGAGTTTGGTCAGGTGGCGGGGTTTAAGTTGAACAAACAAAAAACCAAGGTTTTGACCAAGAATTTGACACTTACAGAAACAGAGGGGTTTCAGAGAGAAACAGAATTAAATGTGGTAAAGAAAGTGAAATACCTAGGGATCTATTTGTCTTCCAAAAATTTGAATTTATTTAAGGACAATTATGAAAAATGCTGGTTGGAAGTAAAGAAGGATTTAGAAATTTGGTCAAGATTGAAACTTTCCTTGTTGGGAAGGATTGCAGCAATTAAAATGAATGTATTGCCGAAAATGTTATTCTTGTTTCAAACCCTACAGATCGTGGACAGAGAGGAATGTTTTGGAAAATGGCAGAAGGATATATCTAAGTTTGTCTGGCAGGGCAAAAAGCCCCGAATAAAGTATAAAATATTAACTGATTCAAAAGAAAGAGGGGGGTTTGCCCTGCCGGATTTGAGGTTGTACTATGAAGCTGCAGCCTTCTGCTGGCTGAAAGATTGGTTTTTGCTAGAAAACACCGACGTCCTAGATCTGGAAGGTTTTGATAATGCATTTGGTTGGCATGCATATCTATGGTATGACAAGGTTAAAGTTCACAAATTGTTTAAAAGCCATATTGTCAGAAAAGCGATTTTTGCAGTCTGGATGAAATATAAAGACTTATTAGAGAGTAAAACACCGAGGTGGCTATCACCGGTGGAGGCCAAAGCTCGAAAAAGACCCAATATGGAGGCCTATTGGCCGAAATATTGGGAATTAATTGAAAAAATTGGAGACGGTTGGAAGTTGCAGAGCCAGGACAAATTAAAAAACAAGGTGCGAGATTGGTTACATTATGCTCAAATTCAAGAGGTTTTTAAAATGGATAAAAAGGTTGGTTTCCAGGAGGGGAAATCGAAACTAGAGACAGAATTGTTAGAACCAAAGACCAAGATTTTATCTAGAATGTATAACTTGCTGCTTATGTGGAACACACAGGATGAGACAGTTAAATCTGCTATGATAAAATGGGCACAGGATGTTGGACATAATATTATGTTTGAAGACTGGGAAAGGTTATGGAACACCGGAATGAAATTCACGGCATCTAGTGCCTTGAAGGAAAACATTATGAAAATGATATACCGGTGGTACATGACCCCAGTCAGGCTAGCCAAGATGCATCACCTGTCTGACAACAAATGTTGGAAGTGTAAGGAAGCAGAGGGGACTTTCTTCCATCTCTGGTGGACCTGCCCAAAAGTGAAGGCCTTCTGGGAAATGATTTATAATGAATTGAAAAAGGTATTTAGGTATACCTTTCCTAAGAAACCAGAGGCCTTCCTGTTGGGCATGGTGGACCAGAAAATGTCAAAGAAAGATAGAACTTTGTTTATGTACGCTAGCACAGCAGCAAGAATACTCATTGCAAAGAGTTGGAAGACACAAGATTTGCCCACGCTGGAGGACTGGCAGACGCAGTTGATGGACTACATGGAGATAGCTGAACTGACCGGCAGAATCCGAGATTTGGATAAAGAAACAATTGAGGAGGACTGGGGAAAATTTAAAGATTATCTGAAAAAATATTATAAGCTGTATGAATCCTAAGAAAGTGCATGATTAGGAAACGTTAAGCTTCTGCGAATATGATTAAGTAAATGGTAAAATTAGTGACAAAAGAGAAAAGGAGACAATTTAAATTGAATATGTTATGTTTATTTTAAAGGTATTGAAATTGAGATATAATATATTGTATTTGGATACATAACATTCGAAAGTTACAACAAGGTATGAAATAAGGTAACAAAATGCTGACATTGTTAATGCAAAGAACGCAGAATCGGAAGGGGTGGGGAAGTCCAAGTTTTATTTTGTTTTTGTTGTTAAAAAAGAGAAAATTTGTTTCTTGTAACTACTTTATTTGTTTATAAACCTATAAAATTATGGAAAGAAACGCAATAAAAAAATTTATAAAAAAAAAAAATAAAAAGTTTGTTATCTTGATTTCTTATTCTTCCGGTAAGTTTCACCATTTCTGCATATTCCGTATGTTTTTGTATCCATTATCCCTTTGCTGGGACTTCTGCTTCTTTCCATTTTGAGGTAACATTCTTGCTGCTGTAGTAGCATACATGAATAAGTTTCTATACAGTTTAGGTAGTTTTGTCCCTATAATTCCCAAAAGGAAAGCTTCTGGGGTTTTTTACAAACATAATTTAAAACATCCTTTTCAATTCATTATATATCATTTCCCAGTAAGCTTTAACCGTACTACAAGAATTTGTCTTGAATTTGTCTCTATGAATTTGTCTTGACAATTTTTTATAGTGGCATGGGGTCAAGCAAGGAATGTACCACGTGTTTACGCTTAAGCCTTTACACTTAAATATCATAAACAATTCACATTCTACTGTCTCTGTGTTTTGATGTTTTCTTAGTCTTCTTATGTATATTTTATACTTCAACACAGCAGCTTGTAACATGCTGAATGCTGAATAAAAATAGCTAAGGCTCATTTGGATGAACTTGAACTGAACTGTGAACTGCACATGAACCAAACTAGTTTGCTTTGCAAAAAGACAACCGTGTACTGGAATTAGTTCCTTTTGAGGCATGTTGAACTTTTTAAAATGGATTTTCCAAGCTCCAGTTCTTTCTAATTTTTAAATATACTCTGTACAGCACCTAGTGAGCTTGGTGGTTAATTACTACTATTGCAAACTTATTTCTTTATTAGAAATGTTCATGTGCCACCCTTCTTCCTGCCAGATTTCCGGACCATTTACAATGGCCTAAAATTGTGGCAATATAATATAGAGCGACACATCTAGACATACGCATTTCTACAGAGCAAATGCAATGCAAACATAAGTTCTGCTTCATGTCTTTCTTTAATTCCCTGGAATCTGATTTCCATGCGAGTCCTGGAACACGTGAAATGATAAATGAGGAAGTACCACTTTCTGGTAAAATAAAGGAGTTGTAGCAAAATAAAGAGCATGAAATAGGATGTTAGGGAAGGGTAGGTTTGGAAGTCTATATAAGATTATGATAAAATGATGAATGTATGTAAAATATAATCTGAAAATGCATAAATAAAATACCAAAAGTGAGAGAAAGTACCACTTTCTCCCACCTCAGACTGGCCCCTCACATTTCTGGGTTTTTTGTTTTTATTTCAAACATTTCAACACCATCGGAGTTCTTAATGTCTAGTCAGTGATTACAGCAGGGGCATGGATATCTGGTGAGCGGCTTGAAGTTCACCAAGTCCTTTTTCTTTTAACATACTAATTTGCAGTGGATTTACAGCAGGGGTGTCAAACTCAAATTCATCGGGGGCCGCATCAGCAGTTTGGTCACCCTCAAAGGGCTGGTTCGAGTTCGAGTGTCTTCAAAGCCCATGACACCTTTAACAGCTGGATTAAGTAATGCAGAGCTTCTGGCTCATGGAACACTAGACCTTGATTTCATCTGAATACATATATGAATATAAAAATTGTTTCCTATTTGGCTTGGTGTTTAAGTTACACAAGATGTGCAGGTTTTAATTTTTCTCATTCCCCAAATTTTAATCGAGCGTTTGTTTGGATTTTCCCCCCTTTGCTACCTACCCTAACCCTTTGAGGAGGGCGGGAACTGATGGCCGGACCCTGTAATAACATTGAGGAAAAAATTGCATGATGTGTAAATACCCTAAAAAATAAACCAATTCCTTATCAGCCTTTTTTCCATATATAAATTTTTGCAACGCGCACCCTGCGGAAGCCGCACCTGACGTTATTTACAAAACATGCACTTGCGTATCGAATTTGCTTTTGAATCACGAATCCCCAGAGGCGGAGGATGCTGTTCATTGGGCAGCGCGGAAACGCGCCTAAAGAAATAAAGAAAAGCAAAGCAAAAGCACGCTGCCCCGAGTATTCACAGGGCGCGCTCCCGAAACACAAGCGCGCTCTCGGTCTCCCTCTCTGCAAGGCGTGCGAAGCCAGCTCTGCCCTTCTCCGCATTCCACCTCGCGCAGGCGCGCTGCGCTCCCGCCGGGACTTATTTCACCCCGGCGAGCCCGAAAAGAAGTTGAGAGCAGCAGCAGCGGCCTCCCATATCCAACCCCGCCCTCGCCGTGTCAAATAAGTCTCAGCTAGGTAGCTGGAGGAGGGGGAGGCCGGCGCCTGCGCAGAAGGGACCCGAGGCGCCCTGCGCGCGCGCCGCAGCCCAAGCTTCCCTCACAGATATATATAGACCAGACTACACGGGCCACATGATGAGGTCTGGCGGGCCGGATTCGGCCCGCGGGCCTTGTGTTTGACACCCGTGATTTACAGTGTCCTCCTCAGGTCTATCCTTACTGTTAGGCAGAGTGAAGCAGCCACTTCAGGCAGCTGGTTTTGGGTGTCATGAAAGGGCAGTAAATAGTAAGTTATCTAATTTATTACTAAAGGTTCAGGAGTCCTGCCACACCTGGACCCTAAGGTTTTCTGTGTGCTCCAAATGTCTGTAGGATAGCAGCAAGGGAGTGTGCCGCTCCCTGAATATTGAGTGCTGACCTGGCACTGTTATGTTTTTTGCACCAGGCAAAGATGAATTTGTTTTCCTGGGCACTTGGACAACACTAGTCAGAGCAGTCTTTCCTATTGGGCTTACTGACGCGTTGCCCCAGGGCGCTAGCCTCTCAGGGGCACCCCAGCAAGTGGGGGAGCTGCGTGGCCCTGCCTGCAGCCTCCCCTTTCCCTCCTGCATGCCCGCCAGCTGCGTCCTGTCAACCATATGGCTGGCAGGCGGGTGTGTTGGTTTCTGTGTGTTGCCCCTGTGCAATGCTCTTGGAGTCACAAGACTCTGTTTACATTCAAGAGACATTCCAGGCTGTTGGAAGTCTCACAGAAGACAGGAGATGGATGTGATGTTACTGGTTTCCTGTTCCTTTGTTTTTCAGTTGCTCTCTGCTTTCACAGAGAGAGCATGTTCATTTCTTTTCTGTCTGTGTAGTTAGGAATAAAACTCTTTGCGATGTAGCTCATATTATCTCGTCCTTCCGCATGCTGCTGGATACTCTGCATAATGGGGAATGTGCCTGGAGCCTTATCAAAGGCTCAGGTCGTTAATCACGTCAGAAGGCTCAACCGGAGGAGTCGTTTGGTCGAACGCAAGTACGACAGGGCGTGCAGCTTCCTTCCCAAGCGTCCGCGGGAGGAGAGCAACTCTGGGAAATAGGGGGGGGGGGCGCGCTGGAAGGATCTTTGAACCACGGCACCGATATGCTTAAGACGGTCCTGACACTAGTGGCCCAATTTTGGTGGTACTTCTGGTAATTGTTTCTGTTCTGGATAGAGAATAGGTGGTTCTTGGAACTACCAGGGTCCTAAAGCATGAAAGGCTTTATTAGCCAAAACCAGCATTTTAATTGGGCTTGTAGTTTGTAGCCACTGCGAGCAATCCAGAACTGGAAATCTCTATTCAGACTGTCTAATCCCATTCAGTAGTATGACTGTCACATCCTGTGCTCTAATAGCAATCTAACTTCAGCTCTAAACGCACATTGCATTTAAAGTACTCTTATGCCACTTTAGGGGACTCAGGTGGCACTGTGGGTTAAACCACAGAGCCTAGGACTTGCCGATCAGAAGGTCAGTGGTTCAAATCCCTGCAACGGCTCCTGTTGATCGGTCCCAGCTCCTGCCAACCTAGCAGTTCGAAAGCACGTCAAAGTGCAAGTAGATAAATAGGTACCGCTCCAGCAGGAAGGTAAACGGCGTTGCCGTGCGCTGCTCTGGTTTGCCAGAAGCGTCTTAGTCATACTGCCCACATGACCCGGAAGTTGTACGTCAGCTCCCTTGGCCAATAAAGCGAGATGAGCGCCGCAACCCCAGAGTTGGTCACGACTGGACCTAATGGTCAGGGGTCCCTTTACCTTTACCTTTATGCCACTTTAACACTCCCTGGGAACTGTCGTCTGTAAAAGGTGATGTAAACTGAAGGCCTGTGATGTCAGCACATTTAAGAAACTACTGTTCTCAGGAGGGAGGGCATGTTAAAGTGGCACAAGAGGGCTTTGAATGTTTGGTGTGGTTGTGACCTTAGAGGTTACCAGAGCATAGACAACAGAAGCTAGTCTATCCCAGTTCAGACGGGTAAGGGGAGCCAGCGTTTGTCCACAGACAGCTTTCCAGGTCATGTGACCAGCATGACTAAACCACTTCTGGCGCAACAGAACGCCGTGATGGAAACCAAAGCGCACAGAAACACTGTTTACCTTCCCGCCACAGTGGTACTTATTTATCTACTTGCACTGGCGTGCTTTTGAACTGCTAGGTTGGCAGGAGCTGGGACAGAGCAACGGGAGCTCACCCCATTGCAGGGATTCAAACTGCCGACCTTCTGATCGGCAAGCCCAAGAGGCTCAGTGGTTTAGACCACAGCACCACCCGCGTCCCCGTTCAGATGGAATCACAGCTGGCTACCAGCTGGTAGAAGGCACTCAGCCATGGAATTTACTTGTGCCTCCAGCGACATTGATGGACCCAAGAGTACCCCCAAGGTACAACCTGCTCCATCAGGTTGAGCATGATCCTCCATCTAGATCAGGTTGTGCCTTGCCCATCTAGTCCCTGAAGCTGCTTTCGACTCCCCATTAGGTTTTTGTATCTTGTCCTCAGTGGGTGGGGAGAAACTTGGAAGGATTTTAAGAGGACAAACAGCAGAAGGGGAAATGATTATACAACCCCCTCCAATTCTTTACTCCCGATATCAGCCGACCCCATTTTGTTTTTCACAGGGGCAGGGAGGAAATTCTAGCACTTCACATCCCATGTGGTTTGGGCCTCTAGTAAAGAGGTTTGAAAAATTTATTTCAGCATAGGTGATAATGGGTCAGAAGGACAGTGGCATCATGTGATGCCTTCATCACATCGCTTTCAACCAAACGGAAAAGAGATATTCATCCTGATTAAAAGGGGAAGGTGAGGAGAGAGGAGGGAAAGCTGGAAAGGGAAGTCTGATGCCTCCTCTATGAACTCAGAGGCACTCAAGTACAACCATATTGCTCTGTGACCAGCTGTAGCTGTCACTCTGGATTAAGCACAATGAAATATGAGTGGCTTAGTTATTTCCTCCCTTCTTTAAAACAATGAAATATGACCTTGGACCACTAATTACAGCTGCAGCATTAATGGGAAGCCCAAGGGAACAGAAGGAACAAGATAAGGCCTTACTAATCTAAAGAACATTGGAAAAGATTACAAAGAGAATGTTATAAAGCTTGGTGGTGAAGCCAAAGATCTCCGCTACCACAAGCCTCATTTATTTCAGCAGGATGTGCAACAGAAGACCAAGAAAGCAAATGCGTAATTTGCCAATGAGATACCAATCAGAAGAGTGGAGAAGATGTTTTTTATGTAGAGTGGCTGCGTGTGAGGAGAGCTCCTGTACCTTTAATATTGGCTTGACAAGCTACACCTGCTAAGATTTCATTTACAGTGGTACCTCAGGTTACATACACTTCAGGTTACAGATGCTTCAGGTTACAGACTCCACTAACCCAGAAATATTACCTCAGGTTAAGAACTTTGCTTCAGGATGAGAACAGAAATCGGGCTCCCGCAGCGCGGCAGCAGCGGGAGGCCCCATTAGCTAAAGTGGTGCTTCAGGTTAAGAACAGTTTCAGGTTAAGTATAGACCTCCGGAACGAATTAAGTACTTAACCTGAGGTACCACTGTACTATACCACCATTGAAGGTGCAAAAGCTCAGTCCTCTTCTCTGTCTGGCCACCCTGATGCAGAGGGAGGGAGAATACCATATTGGCCTTAATAAAAGACTCACTTTTTTTCCAAATTCCTACTGTGAAAAGTTAAAGTGCAGCTTAAATTCACAACCTTACAAAAATTGGCTTTTACGACATTGCTGCTGAAACAGACATACAGCAAAACGGAAGGGGAGTGAGTGCCTGCAGAATTTTAAGAGAGCAACTTATATTTGGGTATTGTCGTTTTTCTTCTTCTTGAATTTTAAAGGTGCTGCTTATATTCGGGTGTGGCTTATTTTCGGGCCAATACAGTATAGTGGTAGCTCGGGTTAAGTACTTAATTCGTTCCAGAGGTCCGTTCTTAACCTGAAACTGTTCTTAACCTGAAGCACCACTTTAGCTAATGGGGCTTCCTGCTGCCACTGCACGATTTCTTTTCTCATCCTAAAGCAAAGTTCTTAACTCGAGGTACTATTTCTGGGTTAGCGGAGTCTGTAACCTGAAGAGTATGTAACCTGAAGCGTATGTAACCTGAGGTACCATTGTAGTTAAAACGTGGATCAAATCTACACCATACATTTAAAGCAAACCCATACCCCTTTTATAGTCATGGCTTCACCCAAGGAATCCTGGGAACTGTAGTCCCATGGTGCTACAGTTTCCAACATTCTTAACAAGCAACATGGTTCTTTGAGGGAAGCCGTGTGCTTTACGCCTTTATTTTTTCATCAACTTTTACCACAATGTGTCAGTGAGCTTTACATGAATGCAACAAAAATTGACAGCATGCAATAAAATTCAAACAGGTGGTCACAGTGGAAACATTCACACAACAGTTCTGTCCCACCAAACTCCTGCCCCAACCACCCAGAGTGGGGAAACCCAGCCAGATGGGCAGGGTAGAAATAAATTATTATTATTATTATTATTATTATTATTATTATTATTATTATTAATAATAATAATGTCTTTATTCCCACAACAGTAGAGGGAAGCTGTCCAAATCTTTGCTCTATAGGCAGGTTTTGACCGTTCCAACTCATCTCATTTTCTCTCTGCTAACAGTAGAAATATGCAATATCCTTTTAAAAGAGCTTTCTAAAGTACACTTTAATTAAATAACTCCAAAGAGCTATTACTCCATGGCATCAGGTCATAACATTACTAAGAATTGCCTCACTAATGCATCAAGCCATGGTAGCTTATCCAGCAATAAACATAATGGCATAAACATCCTATTTAAGATGAATCCAAATATCCTAGGATTTGCATGTAGGACTACCTGATCTTTAATGCCTGAGAGGCCAGTTTTCTCATCCACAAACACTTTCTGTGGAGTAATACAGAGATCAGACTTCTAATGGCCAAAGCTGAGTTGGGGGGATGATTTTTAAGCCTGGCCTCAAGAGATGCTATGTTGCCACAACTCTAAGGACTGTTTGGAGAGTTTGAGTTCTTTATGGTAGCCCTGAAGGTCCACTCCAGCCCATGACGGCACCAGCATCTGCCACTGGCATTGTGGCGCAATGTAGTGCCATAGTTCTTGCATGGCATGACATGGAAGTTACTGCTAGGATGTGTGACAGAGAGGGAGAGAGAATTTCCCATATAAAACTGGCTCTATTCCTTATTTCTGTAAAGCATTTCCTAATATTTCAACAATTTCTTCTTGTTTTTTCCCCAGTTTGAATTTTTATGTTGCCTTTGCTTTTACATTATGATTGTCCAGTTATTCATAAAGCTTATTTGAGCCACTTTATCTGCTACATTTTTAGGTGGACACCTAAGGTGTTCTTAGGGTACATCTAAAACTGTAAAGTACAAATGTGACACATGTCTCAGATGAGTACACTTGTCAGGGAACTGAGATGGGCGGTAGCTCCTGTGGAATTGTCATCTAGCGACACATCTGGGCTTGCCTGTGCAATGTGTGAAATGCCCTCCCCCCCCCCCAACTCTTTATTTATCAAATATCAAGTTGGCATATACAGAGTTGTTATGTGTAGATTATATTGGCAAAGTTAACTAGACATAAACTCTCATTCTGCATAATTTTCACCCAAAACTCAAGAAAAAGAAATAAAAAGGAGGAACCGAAAACATCTAGAATGAAAGAAATAGAATGATACATCTACTTAAGCTTCCCCTTCTGTTCATAGTATCTTGGTTAATGGAAAGAGTGAACTCACATAAAAATTAAGGTTTGCAGCCAAACAAAATAGAAATTACGGTAAATAAGTAGGTTTGATCTTCTTAAATTGTGCATTTGTATAAGGTTGCTTGAGCCCATTCAGATTGGAAATACTCAGAATGATATCCATATCAGTGCTTTAAAGTTGTGAGAGGAAGAAGAAGAAAAAGAAAAAGAAGAATTTTTCTTTCTACAATTCACCTTTCTCTGCTTCCTTTACAGGTGATATCTCAACATCTCTGGTCCTAAACACCCTGTTCAAGTTAACCGTAGATTGGTGCATGTTGATTGGAGTAGAGGGTGGGGCAGGAGATCAATCCACATCTTCTTGATTTTTGTAAACGAAAACATCATTCCGGATAGGCACTAATATGTCTTTTTATTTTATTTTTTGTGGTTGCTCATCTATGTTTTCCCACCGGCTTTTCTAGGAGGGCCATCTGCCAAATCTGAAATTCCACATGTCTTTACTGAAATGCCCTTTCAGTTAAACCTCTTTCAATCACCTTGGGAGGATTCAAAAGTTGCAGACCTGGGGAGGTGTGTGCAGGGTTACGACAATAAGGACTGAGTATGCTCTGCTTGCAAGCTCTTTTGAACCCTACCTAGTGTCACATAACTAGGCATTGCTTTTCAGAAAAGTAAAACTCACTACGATGCCTCTTCCTGCAGTGGGGACCGCATCCTCCTCCTCACCATGCTCATTCCATGAAGATTCTTCTCCCTCCTCCTCCTCCTCCGCCTCCTCCTCCTCTCTACCATTTCCCATTTCTACTCCCTACTCCTCTTGCCAGACCAGACTTGCTCTGCCCAGCAACTGAGCAAGCAAATGGCAGTGCTGCGAAGAGTCAGCATAGATTGCTCCTCTGCTGGATCAATCCCTGATTCCAATCCCTTATGCCCAATTATATATGTATATTCTGGAAAGCAGCCCTATGCACTGCAATCTATAGCAGACTCTGAAAGTCATAGATTAAAGGAACAGTATTCCAGCATGTGAGAGTTTGCATAATTAGACAGAAGCATCAACAAGAATAATTGATACAAACGTTGATCCTGGGTTTTGACCTATTGCCAAGAGGGCTGGTGTTAAGTGGAGTATAGATATCGGAGCCACATAAAAGGAAATCTATTCCAGAGGCTAAACATCTGCACCTTGTCATTGTGTGCGATGCTGTTCTGTTCTGCAAAGAGAGGAAACAGCCTCTTGCTCTAAATTTCCTAGGGGTGGCCCTATTTCCAGTGGGGAGCTTGTTCTTCCAAACCCCCAGAATCTGACCCTGACAAATGGTTGGCTGAAACCAGTTTTGAGCCCCTAGACAGCGTGTGCTCGATTTCATGGGCAGAAGTCGCGATGGGTTTTTCTTTTGGATTCCCGGGCAGTGGTGTTGTTTGCTTTGAGACCAGCCAGCATTTGTTTCCTGTCTGGTGCTTCCGTGTCCTCATGCTACCTGAATCCATAAATGTGTAATTAAACTGGCCATTATAAAGGCACATTGGGAGCCCAGGATTATTTCGTTCTGGCAAAACAACAAAGGCTACCCTGAATTTGAGGAAGGAATGTTGATAATGCCATTGTGCCACACAGCAACAGGTCATACAGGGAGGCCAAAACTTAGTAATGTGCCAGTGCAGTCTTGAAACTGGGGTTGTAAAAATATTGAAAAGTAGTCCATTTTCACTGGGTGTTTTTTGCATTAAAATCAGCATATGTCTCCCCCGTTTTTGCCAGAACATTCATGGCTCGCTGTGTTAATGGCGGAAGTAGCCTGAAACTGTACTTAATGATTACGAGTTATTGGTTTTTTTATTGTGTTGATCTTCTGCATCTGGGAATTTGGATTTCATCATAAGGTATTTGCGTTTGCAGAAACAGAGTGGAGATGCTCAGCGGTCTCATTTATCTCAATGCTTACGGATATTCAGGGGTTAGAGGTTTTCACCACCAATTCTCCGCATTCTGTTTCTCTGATTAGCTACTTGGCCGTGTCCATATCCAACTGCAATGAGAGAGTTGGCAAATTTCTTCTAAATCTGTTCCAAAACCTGTCATAAAATAAACTCAGAGAATATTCTGGTCTTTACTGCACAGTGAAAGGAGAAGCTGTAAAACCCTGGCAGTCACCTTTAATATTTCTGCATTGCCTTGCTTGCTTGTGCTTGTTCTTTAGGGTTTTGATGTCATCCACTCATTGCCCCCATTGTGTCCAATTTGCCAGGAGCATGTAGGCCCCAGCTTTCCCCCCCTCTTTCTTTCCAGCAGAGGTGAGGTCCACGACACAGCAAGGACTAGTAAACAACCATTTATCTTGATCTCTTGGTGCCTATGTGCTCTCTGGGTTTTCACAAAACACCTTTCTAGTATGCTGATGATGACACACTAAAACCTTGTGATTCACCTTGAGCAAACATTGCCTCGAGGACTATCCGAAAACCATGACATTGCTGCATTGTTTTCTGGATTGCCCAGATCTTGTGATCCTCTTTGAAGGTCCAGTTCCAGGTCCTTCTGCCCAATGAAGCATAGCCCCCAACATTTCTCCAATAAAAGCAGGAACATCCTAAATAATAATAGTTTTATTTATTTATTTATTTATTTATTTATTTATTTATTTATTTCTATTTATACCCTGACCATCTGACTGGGTTTCCCCAGCCACTCTGGGCAGCTTCCAACATATATAAAAACATAATAAAGCATTAAACATTAAAAACTTCTCTATACAGGGCTGCCTTCAGATGTCTTCTAAAGGTGGTATAGTTACGTATCTCATTGGTTCAGAGGACGTCCTAAGGAAAGGCAGGGCATTCTGGGATCAAATCAGAAACCAGGACGGCTTCTGTAAATCTGGAACTGTCCCTGGGAAATAGGGACACTTGGAGGGTCTGATGAAGTAAGATTCTTTATGGTAGTAGCACCCTAGTTATGGCACTGCCCTTACAGGGAGGCTCACTGGCACCATCTTTGTGGACTTTTTGGCATTTGGTCGAGACCCTTCTGTTCACCCAGGCCTTTCAAATAACTTATGTAGTCTGAGATTCTCAGGTCGCATCCACACCATATATTTAAAGCATATTTCATGCACATTTAAAACACAAGGCTTCTCCTAAGGAATCCTGGGAACTGTAGTTTGTTAAGGGGGGTTAGAATTGTAGCTAAGTGAGGATTCCCAGGATTCTTTGGGGGAAGCCATGTGTTTTAAATGTCCGTTGAAAGTGGTGTGGATGCCTCCTCAGTTTATAGACCTGTGTTTTGGATTCAGGTGGGTGCTATGGGTTTTGTTTTTGTTGTATTTACATAGTCTCAAACAAAGATGTGCTCCCCCAAACCCACATTCCCAGCATGTTTGCACTCCTGTCTCAGCGATGCGTATGCTGGCTTGGTCTTGTTCACAGAACAGAAGATGGCAGGATCCTCAAGGACATGTTCTACAGGGAGCTGGTTTCAGGCATCAGGCCTGTTGGCAAACCAGCTTTGAGTTATAAGTCTGCAAACGTGATATGAAGGCTGGCAACTTCAACCCTGCCATGTGGGAATTCTTTGCGGATGACTGGAGTGCCTGCAGGCAGTCTGGTTGTGCATCCATAGCAGTGGAGTCCCTAAGACAGTTGGGTGGCACCTTTTATGCCTCTTCCTGGAAACTCCTGCAGTCAAGCTGGTGCTTTGCTTTGGACCACATCAGGCAATCCAAGAGTGGGGACTTGTTGTCTGGGCAGCCCAGGACCTCCATACACACTGCCCAGGCTTGCGCCCCAGGGCAGTCACTGCACGGATGCTGCAAACACCGTGGTTTGACTTCAGCCGCAGAGATGCACTCCATTGTCTCTCAATAAAGATGAATGCCAACAACAAGAGCAAGTTCCCCATTCCTGGTGTGGACAATACTGAGCTGGATAGATCCATGGTCTGACTTGGCATTAAGACAGCTTCCTATGTCCCTATATGATCTTATGACCGATTTCCCAAGTTGCAGTGCAGATTAATCCTATAGCACTCACCCTAGTTATCTTTGGGTTTGGAAAAGTTCTGGGTGATGGTGACATCATCATCATCACCATCATAATAATAATAGTAAAGGTAAAGGGACCCCTGACCATTAGGTCCAGTTGTGGCCGATTCTGGGGTTGCGGCGCTTATCTCACTTTATTGCCTGAGGGAGCCAGCGTACAGCTTCCGGGTCATGTGGCCAGCATGACTAAGCCACTTCTGGCGAACCAGAGCAGTGCACGGAAACGCCGTTTACCTTCCCACCTGAGCGGTACCTATTTATCTACTTGCACTTTGGCGTACTTTTGAACTCCTAGGGGGGCAGGAGCAGGGACCGAGCAACGGGAGCTCACCCAGTCGCAGGGATTCGAACCGCCGACCTTCTGATCAGCAAGTCCTAGGCTCTGTGGTTTAACCCAAAGCGCCACCTGCATCCCATCATCATCATAATAATTTATTATTATTTCTACCCCGCCCATCTGGCTGGGTTTCCCCAGCCACTCTGGGCGGCTTTCAACAGAACATTAAAAACAGAATAAAACTTCAATGGATCACATGATGGTGACATGGAACATGGATCACATGGTTACTGAATGCACTTCCAAACAAATACATCCATCCATGCACCAGGAAAACCAAAAGCAGCCTGCTCTCTTGTCATGTTGGCTTTCTATACCATAGAGATGTTTGTTTGTTGGTAGGAGGACCTTGCATCAGGTGAGCCCTTACCTGTGGGTGGTACAGTCCAGGCATAGGCTGAGTCCTCTCATCTCCTGTTTCTGAGAACAAGGTCTTCACTTCAGTGAGAAACATGTCCTCTGGGGCTTTTTAGAGAGGTTAAGTGCTCTTGAAAGAGTAATAAACCTCAACATGAGTACCTGTCAATATAAATGCTTTTACTTAAACCCGGCGTAATTGATTGGTTTAATGTGTCCTTTGGTAATGTGAAACGTGCAAGAGTAAGGCATAAAAAAGCAAGCCCCACCATCTAACCATCCAGTGATGTGAGGAAACGCTGAAGAGCATGCAAGGTCACCTAATGCTCTTAGTTGGCTATAAGGCCAGGGTGGGACCACAGTTGCCATATCATTCCTGGTTGCAGGCCATGCTAGCTGGGGCTGATGGGAGTTGGAGTTCAACAACTTCTGAAGGGCCACAGGTTGCTCTTCCCTAGTGGAAAGTTGGTGTGGTGTCGGGGTTGGGGTATCCGACTAAGAATCTGGGAGGCCAGAGTTCAAATCCCCACTCGGCCACAAAGCTTACTGGGTGACCACTGAGGCCAGTCACTTTCTCTCAGCCTAACTACCCACGTATCTCACAGGGTTGTTGTGGATATTAATGGGGGAGGCCATCTTGACCTCGTTGAAGAAAAATGTGGGACATCTCTGCAACAGAATAAATAAATTACAGTGTAAAAGAAAATGGCATGATATTTGAACCGAACCTATGAAGCTGTCTGAAGCTTTTATGTGAAAATAACAACAACAACAACAACAACAACAACAACAACAACAACAACAACAACAACAATTTATTATTTATACCCTGCCCATCTGGCTGGGATTCCCCAGCCACTATGGGAGGCTTCCAACAAAATATTAAAATACCGTAAGAAAGTGAATGCCAGAAAGTGAATGTGTTGTTCTATGTAGCCCAAGTGGGGGTGGGTCATTAAGAACAGTTCTTCAGTAGAGAAGCAATTATTACTTCAAAACTGGAGGCAAGGGCCTATCTATGTGCTGCACTTACCACAAGGATTGGCAGGTTGCTGCCCTTGAATGCGTTGGGATCATCATGTGATAAGCTTCTATGCTGGTGATCCTTGTTTATTGCTTTGGGGGAAGGTGGGGAGCAGACCCAGTGGCAGAGGAAGCCGCTCGGGCAAGCTGCCCATGGGGCGGGGTGAGGGCCGGGCGCACTGCTGGGCCTCTGGAGTCTGCCTGCCTCCTCCCCACTCAGCAGTCCTACAGCTGGGGGGGGGGAGGCAGCAGGCAGACTGCTTGGGCAGCGCAGAGCCTGCGCGCACCCAAGCCACCGCGTCTCTCCCAGGAGAGACGCATGGCTCAGGTGCACTGCAGGCCTCGCGGTGAGTGCCGCCTGGCATCTTGTCACCCCCCTCAGGGGTGACACTGATTCACAATATGCAGCTGTGACTCACGAAGTTAATTCAAGGGCCATACTAGCTTATGTGGGATATCTAGAACTCACACATTATGTCTCTACTCAGAAGAGCTCAGCTAAGCTGTTATTCCCTGGGGGAGTTTTTTTTTTCGGGGGGCACAATATGGAGATCTTTCTTGTTCCCTCATCGCAGCTAGTAGCAGATTGTGAGGAATCAGTTCTGAGTAAGGAAATGGCATGGTGGAAATGTTTAAACATGCTCCCTGGCATCACAGTCCTGATCCACCACCCAGCGCAACCACCCTACCCAGCAACGACTGCTTTTAAGTTGGGGGGGCGAGAAACATGAGGAGATCTGATCACCTGTCCTCCTCGAAAGGTACAGTTTGGCTCTGACTAACACTGAACTCGGAAGCTGCATGGAAAAGGCAGTGGCGGCACTTGCAAAAATATTTGCTGTAAGGGGAATCGAGTCTTCAAGGTGATCTTCTGAGAATTCCTTTCCTTACTCAGTGTGAAACTGCAGAAAACAGGGCAAGAAAGGTGACTTGCTAACGCTGCGTCTCATGCACTCACTGAACTCCACCACGGCTTCTAATAAGCTCTTCTTCACAGCTCATCAGTAAAACAAAATTTCATTTCCAAGCTCAGGTTCTGCTTGCCAAATGTTAGCTCACAGCATTAAAAAAAGAAGAAAAAAACACACACACAGCCTGTTAGTCACCTCTGGAAACCATGCCTTTATAGAGTCGGAGCCACATAAGCTTATAATGATGGCTGCACTTACCAGAATCCCAATAATTCCTTTAATGCAAACCATCATTAATGTACCTTCACATCTCTTCTGGCCACAGAAACTGTGCTGACTCAGTGCTGCAAACTCAGCATCTTCAGCTTCCACTCGGGCTGCAGTTTCCTGCTTGCTTAGCGACTCTAATTCTGTGTAATATTCTCCCTTGCTCTCTCTCTCCCTCTCTTTAACTGCCTCTTTTGTGAGGAGTTCCCTGCACCCCCGCCAAGGCTGCAGCCAGCCAGCCATATCCAAGTTCTCCATCTCTTTTGTAGAAGAGGAGAAACTCTCACTAAAAAGCGGCAGGCGCAGTATTTAATGAGATCAAGAAAGGGCTGGCATTCTCACTGCCTCGCCAGATGCATTTTTTTGCTCGGAATTAAATCCCTCTGAATTGCACAGGATAGTCCCGAGCAAACGTGTGCAGGGGCTGCAGTCTTAAGGAGCAAACAAAAGGATGCATTGAGAAGCTTGAGGGAAGCAGAAGGGATGCTTCACAGAATGAATACGCATCTGAATGAGGACAGTGCCATCACGACTATGAAAGGTAATTGCATTTCATTTAGCTTCCCTATTCAGGCAGTTAAAAACAACAACAACAACCCACCACCCAACCACACTCTTGCCTGGTAGCAATAGCATTCTGGAAGGGAATAGGGCAGCAGTCCCCTGGACGCAGCTTTGGTATTGTGGCAATGAATCATAAAGAGAGAGGCAGAGACAAAGGGAGAGCGCTGTGCCATTAGCAAAAGGCAGCATATTAATACAATTAATAAATTGCGAAGGAGAGAAAATGGAGGCTATGCAAGAACAAACAGGATGCTTGGTGCCTGCGTCCCGTCCCTGGCACCTTCTGTAAGAAAGAAAATGGGTGAACCGGACCCCCATCCCAAGAGATGGGGAAGTTGTTTCAGCACAGAGACTGCAGTCTCTCTAAGGCAACCTTCTAGAAGCCACAAGCCAGTAGGTGGGCAGGGGCAAAAAAATGGGCTGGGCAACAGATACGCCAATGCAATTCTGGACTGCATCAGTAGGAGTATAGCATCTAGATCAAGGGAAGTAATAGTGCCACTGTATTCTGCTCTGGTCAGACCTCACCTGGAGTAGTGTTTCCAGTTCTGGGCACCACAGTTCAAGAAGGACACTGACAAACTGGAACGTGTCCAGAGGAGGGCGACCAAAATGGTCAAAGGCCTGGAAACGATGCCTTATGAGGAACGGCTAAGGGAGCTGGGCATGTTTAGCCTGGAGAAGAGGAGGTTAAGGGGTGATATGATAGCCATGTTCAAATATATAAAAGGATGTCACATGGAAGAGGGAGAAAGGTTGTTTTCTGCTGCTCCAGAGAAGCGGACACGGAGCAATGGATCCAAACTACACGAAAGAAGATTCCACCTAAACATTAGGAAGAACTTCCTGACAGTAAGAGCTGTTCGACAGTGGAATTTGCTGCCAAGGAGTGTGGTGGAGTCTCCTTCTTTGGAGGTCTTTAAGCAAAGGCTTGACAACCATATGTCAGGAGTGCTCTGATGGTGTTTCCTGCTTGGCAGGGGGTTGGACTCGATGGCCCTTGTGGTCTCTTCCAGCTCTATGATTCTATGATTCTATGACTCCTTTCCACAGTAGGGTACATTCCAGACATGCACACACACATACACACCATATTTTCATCCAGGCAAGCAAGATGCATTATCCAAGACTCATTGCAGTCAGACAGAAGCACTTGAGGAGGGTGTGGAGAAGGGTTGGTGAGGAGTTTGGCCCGAGGAGAATCCCAAGGTCTGGGGAGATAAACTTGGAGAGCTGCAGTTCCTCACCTCTGCCCTATGCAGGTGGGTCTTCTCTTTATTTGAAGGTGAGCCTACTTAGGTGCACATTGGCAGCAACAGAGCTCCAAGCAGCACCATGTAGCTGGCTCTGGTTCCTATTTTAACTTCTCGCAGTGCCAACACGGTTGCAACATTTGGGACCAAGCTGCAGGGCTGGCTCGCTCACCAGGTGCGATGAAGCACCTAGCTCGGGCAGCGGAAGCTCCTGAGGCAGCCTGCCTGCCCCACTGCATCAGCGCAGATTTCTGGCAAGATCTCACTGAAATCTTATCAGTTCTTGCCAAAATTTCGTAGGATATCCTAGAATGTGCAAGATATCGTGAAATTTCATCAAGATCTATCTCGCTGGAACCTGCCATGGTTGGCTCCGCTTTGCAGTGATGTCACACAACCAAGGTAAGGGATGCTTGGCAGGGGTGGGGGGTGGCAGAAGGGCAAGGCAGAAGTTTCCATTCCGCCTCAAGCAGCGAAATGGGATGCACCACCTCTGCCAAAGTGGGCAGCCATTTTAGGAAAATCGCTGGCTAGACCCAGGTATCCACTGCTGCTTGAAGTGCTGGGCTGGGACACCATTTTAAAGGAGCACCCAGGAGATATATCAGTGGTGCTGGTGACCCAGGGAGCTGACCAAGGGTGACCAGTATCAGTTTGCTCCCACTTGGAATTTCGGGCCGTTAAGAAAACCTTTGTTGTCAAATGAACTCCTCTTTTGGAGACTTATTTGATATTCACATAGGCCTGCCTCATTGCCTCTAAAGATAATATTCCCTTGCCCAGCAGCTGCTCTACAATCTGTTCGGTTGCATTTGAAATATGCGTTTTTAAAGATAGTGAGGTGGACAAGGGCAAATCTTCCTATTGAATATATGCCAGCTAAAGCGCTAACTGCAATACTTGAGCAAAAAATGACTTGTCAAAGGAGTCTGCGTAGACACCCCCATGGTTTGCTGTCTGTTCTGTCAGTGCGAAAGGGAAATTACTCAACAATTCGCGAGATTACGCGACAGTATAAAAGCGACCTTTTCATTAGCAGTTTCATGAAATGGCTGTAAAACCCTTGGAGGATTGCTCCCTTGCTCACCAAGTGTCAAAGAAATTATAGTGTTTGGGAGGAAAAGGTACAGGTTAGAAAACTGTTTCTTTTTTAACATGCAGAGGCCTCTTCTTCAAAAACAGCAAAAATATTTTGGTTCGTACCCAGTTACAGAAACATAACAAGAGTAATCATGTGATTCTTAGCTGATCAATGAATGGATTGGTTGATTTGCATTAAGTTGCCTATTTAGTTGTCTAGCAAAGAACACTAACTGTATTAGTATTAATGCCTTCCTATGATTACATTCTCCAGCTTCCCATTCATAAGGAATTCAAACCTTATTTTCTGGAAAATTAAAAGGAAAAGTGTCCTTGTTCTAAGAAGATCTATGAGGCCAGTGAAAGCAGTGGAACCATTGTAGCTTACAGACTGCCAAATCACATCCTGATTTCCATAACAGTTGGAGCTCCATAACATAACAGTGATGGATAAAACCTGACATAATACAAATCTAGTATTGCACTTTCACACTGACAAGTATGAAATAAATCAAAGACTTTAGGAAAGAGCATCCTTTCAAAAGGATACAAGCAGGTCCCACTAACTGCCTGCTTGTTACCCATGAATTCACTTCATAAAATCATAGAAATGTAGAGTTGCAAGCTATCCTGAGGATCTAGTCCAACCCTCTGCAATGCAGGAATCTCAACTAAAGCATCCATGATAGATGACCATCTAACCTCTGCTGAAAAACCTTCAAGGAAGAAGAGTCCACAAAGGAGTCCATTCCACTGTTGAACAGCTCTTATCGCCAGAGAGTTCTTCCTAGTGTTTAGTTTGAATCTACTTTCTTGTAGCTTATATCCATTGGTTCAGCTCCTACCCTCCAGAGCAGGAGAAAACAAGTTTGCTCCATCTCCATGTGGAAGTCCTTGAGATAGTTGAAGATGTCTATCATATCTCCTCTCAGTCTCCTCTTTTCCAGGCTAAACATACTCAACTCCCTCAAAAGGCTTGGTTTCGGGGGCACTTGATCATCTTGATCACCATCCTCTGCACACATTCCAGCTTGTCAATATTCTTCTTAAATTATGGTTCCCAACACTGGACACTGTGCTCCAGGTGTGACCTGACCAAGGCAGAATAGAGCAGCAATATTACTTCCCTTGACCTCGACACTATACTTTTGTTGATGCAGCCTAGAATAACATTTTTTGCCTTTTTTGCTACTGCATCTCACTGTTGACTCATACTAAGTTTGGGTCCACTAAGACCCCTAGATCCTTTCCCCATATACTACTGGCAAGTCAGCTGTCCCTCATCTTATATTTGTACAGTTGGTTCTTCCTGTTTAAGTGTAGAACCTTACATTGGAAATCATTTTGCTAATTGTTGTTGTTTAGTTGTTTAGTCATGTCCGACTCTTTGTGACCCCATGGACCAGAGCAAGCCAGGCTAGTTATGTAAACACAAATAATGGCCCAAACCCATTGCACTCCACAGATTCAGATATCAAATATCAAAAGAGCTGGAGCGTGTCCACTTTACTTGTGCTTTGGTGTTCAGTGACAGTCATTTTTGGACAGAAACTATGGAGATGGGGAAGGAGGAGAGATATCAGACGAATCAGAGAGCAGGAGAAATTGGACAAATCAGTTTTTCATTCGCCACTCTTTTGCTGGTTGGCTGCAGCCATTTTTGGAAATCATAGGCTTTTTATGTGAATGTTCACCTAACAAACGATTTCCAGTGATATAGCTTTGTAGGCAGTAAGCAGGACCTGCATGTATATGAGAACCTGTAGGCCCAATGTTACATACACTCTCTATTAATATTGGTGTTCTCTTGAATTCATGAAAAATGAATATTAAGCTAATAGGTCTTGGTTTGCACATAATGCTAAGGCATGGTTTCTTGGTGGCCTGCATTCCTTTATGGCTTGGTGTTATTTGTGGACCTCATATCCTTCTGTAACCATATTTTGCTTGGCAACCCCGCCTCAGATGATCACCAAGCTACAAAGCAGCCACTACTGTGATGAATGCTCCTCTGCTGACTTCCAGTGATCTGAAATCTCCTCAAGTGCTGGCATTAGAAGAAGACTGAGGTTAAACTGTAGAGTCCACACACACACACACACAGAGAGAGAGAGAGAGAGAGAGAGAGAGAGAGAGAGAAGGCTCCTTGTCTCCTGTATCACCATAAGCCACATGGCTTCTTTCATACTATGTAAGGTTATTGTTAAACTTTCTGGATGTGCGGGAGCCTTTGTAAAATCTTTCCCCAGCATCTCTAAAACGGCTAATGCTGTGCCCAGCAGAAGGGAGTTCAGGGAAAGATCAGCTAAGCAGTTGTGTGCTTTATGGGAAAGAAAGGGATGAGACATCCCCACTGTGCTTTGTGGCCTATTATGATTGGACTGCTGCACCCATCCTTGGAGAGCATCATTTAGAGTGCTTACAAGTGGGGCAGTAGGTCACCAGAACAGTAAGGGATGGAGCGTCTCTTTCTGTCGGAAGCACCGCGATAAATGCTGAAGAACAGATTGCTACGTACCATAATGTGGCGAATATTCTATTTCGGTCCTGCTTACATTTCTGCCAGACTACTAGCATGGCAGATTCCCAGTGCCCCAGTTACTGTGCTCTTTGAGAGAGCATGTTTGAGACACCACTGATCACCTGTCATTTCCAGCATCGTAGCCTTGTTGCCACAGAAGAAAATAAATCATTTGTTCAGTTGTGGCAGGTTTTCAGCAATAGCTTTGCAAAACCAAGTATCTTGTGCAGCATCCATATATTCAACTAACTTTTAATATCCTCTCTTGCTTTTTCCGAACTCATGTGATTAAACAAATATATATTTAACTGTTTTGCTTTATATCTTTGTTTGCAGTTTATTGTGAATAAATGAGAAATGAGAACTATTGTAGCCAGTTGCTCAGGCATTACACTTTATAAGTATGTATGTATGTATGTATGTATGTATGTATAAGATTTATATCCTGCTTTTAATCACAAATCTCAGGGTAGGTGACAGTTTGGGAAGGGCATATTTGTCAGGAGGTTTTTCAGTTTCTCTGAGTGTCTTATTTTTCCAATCTGAAATTCAATTTTCCACATTTCTGCAGCAGTTTGCAGTTTCTTTAAAATGGTGCAAAAGCAGCGTTTTTGATGCAAAATTCTCCAATGATGCACCTTTGTGTACAGAGTTTTAATTAATTACACATTTTGCAAACCGTTTTCCCCAGCACTCCCACCCATTTATGTATGTCATTTTATATGCATTTGCATGCACACTTCCCCCTAATGTACACATTTGCATACGCCACATTTGGTTGAACTGCATTGCAAAATTCAGATAAATGCAGATTTTGAAGGATATTCGTGTTTTGGATCGTGCATTGGTTCGAGAAGTGCAAAATATGTAGTTGCTTATTAAAATGCAAACAGAATCAAACTTCTTCCCATTCCCTAGTTCCAGTTGAGTGAAATAAATGCACCCAATAAAACCACTCACTAAAACATCAAAACCACATTATGTATCTGTGTTCAACTTACTTTAAGATTAAAGATGTATAAGACACACACTTTGATTTGACCTTTGACATTCTGTTTCAGGAATAAGAATGTAAGATCATTCTCTAAAACTCCAACATCACACATTTATTAAGAATTGCATTGGAAAATGTGCTACCAGTTTTGCTTTAAACAAACAGAGATTGTTCTTGCATATTACACAAACCTTACATTAATTCCAATGACAATATTGTAGAAAACTCTACGAAAGAGGGCTAATCCTTTTTTAAACATCTGCAATATTTACTTTTTACAGACATATTAATTTTGTTAAAACTAATATCACTTGACAGTAACTAATTATTACCATTAAAACTTAATTAGCCACGGATACTGCACTTGAAAATCAAATATTGCCTCCTATTTTCCATCTAATTTGTTGGTTTATTAAGAAAATATCCGAGTGTGGGGTTGGCTGCAGGATTCATGCTTTATTGAGCAAAGCGGACCTATAAGTTCAAAATAACAGCTGAGGAAGGAAAGCTTTCTTCATTAATAAAAGCAATTAGTGAGTTACCCTGCTGTGTGACCAGGAGGAGTCCCAGCATGTAAATATAATCTTATAATTGGAGCAGTCAAGGCTGCAGACAAAGTGTGGTACATGTATGTATTGAGGGGAGAAAGAATGGAGGGGAGAGGCTGTATTTGTCATGCTAATACATAATAAGATTTCTTTTCATTTGAGGAAAGTTTGATTTTAATCGGTGTAATGTGATTACCCATTTTCTTTTAATTTGAAAATTTTGGATTGATTTGCAGCAAATAAAAAATGTCAGGGGCCATCAAACTCATGATAGTACTCCTCTCTGTAACGGCTCTATTCCTATCCCAAGTCTTCAAAATCCTCAATTGCTTGGTGGCAGTAATGAGAAAGAAAGAAGGGGAGACAGTGGAAAGAATTAGAAAAAAATAGAGGGAAGGAAAGGATGTGGGGGGGAATGGGGAAGTGAGTTTCACATGGAAGCAGGAAGCATCACCACGGGGCCTCAGAAGTTTGACGTCAGAAGGTTTATTGTTGGTACATGGCAAGAAACAGTTTCAAAAACAGGTCACAACACTTGCTACCTCTTTTTTAAAGATTATCAAAGAACTAACGCTCTTTCAAAGGGTCTGGCAAAAGGGTGTGTGACCCCATTTGCAGGTAGTGTTTCAGTTATTTAGGTTGGAGATGGTGAAGTTTGAGACCAAAAGGCTTTTCCTGGCTTTTCCGTGCTGCCAGCCACAATATCTAAATTCTCAGAATGTTCTGGAAAACTACTATGTCATGATAACATAGCATAATTCCAAGCTGCATTATAGAGGGAAATAAGCAGCCCCCATTGGCAGCTACTATCTTTGACGAGTCCTAGTAGGTCACCATTTTTTTAGAGCACCACTCACAATGATGCTACGTAACAAAAATATCATTCTGAGGAAATATGAAGATTTAAACATGGTGGCCGTCAACATAAAATAACCTGGGTGTACTGCTATATTTTGCACCCTTTCCCCTCAAAATTCACCCCCACTTCCTGACCCTGTGAAATATGGGGCAGGGCTCCTCCGTTTTTCAGTTTCCAATATTTCCACATTGAAGTTTGGCCCAGCCAGAAAAAATATTATTCCTATTGTTGTTTTATGTACAATTTTGTACAAATGAATGTTATTTCTGGGTCTCCGGCAAGGCTGTAATGCTGTACAGTGGTACCTCGGGTTACATACGCTTCAGGTTACAGACTCCTCTAACCCAGAAATAGTACCTCGGGTTAAGAACTTTGCTTCAGGATGAGAACAGAAATCGTGCGGCAGCAGTGGGAGGTCCCATTAGCTAAAGTGGTGCTTCAGGTTAAGAACAGTTTCAGGTTAAGAACGGACCTCCAGAATGAATTAAGTACGTAACCAGAAGTACCACTGTATAATGCTACCTCTGGGACAGGCAAGATGCTAAAGCTGGGCTTTCCAGCTAGGGTTGCCACCCATCCCTAGAAAAACGTGGTCGTTCTTTTTCTTTCTTTTTCAAGAAAATTGTCCCCCATCCTGTTTGGACTTCAAACGGGATGCCCTTTTTCTTGTATTCAAGCTCATCCTTCTCATCCTCAAACCTGCGTGGGCAGAAGGTAGGTCCAGTGGAAGGAGGAGAGCGTGAGCCTGAGTGGAAGTTTGTGAGGGAGAGTTATTGCAGGACACAGGCAGAGGATGGGGTGGAGTTGCAAGGAGGAGTTTGAGAGACAGTTTTTGCCTAGGCAGATGGTGGGTCGCAGAGAGCAAGAGAGGGGGTCTGCAGTGCATGGGCCTGCTATGGTAGAGTCTCAGGCAGTGGCGTAGCGTGGGTTGTCAGCACCCAGGGCAAGGCAAGTAATTTGCGCCCCCTAACCTGGGGCAAGGCAAGTAATTTGCGCCCCCCCCCCGCTGCACTGTCCCTCCCCCAGATAGTCCCTCGCTCTCTCTCCACACCGCACCGCACACCTGGCACCCTCCCCTCCACAGTGGGCGGCGACCCGGCGGCTCAGAACAGATTCGCACAGCCAGCACTGCAGTGAGAGAAAGTGAGTGAGCCAGGTAGGGGCAGAGAGCTGCGAGTGCGAGCGCGCCCCCCCCAGATGTTGCGCCCGGTGCGGCCGCCCCCCCTGCACCCCCCACACTACGCCACTGGTCTCAGGTTTTGCATGTGCAGAGGGGGCAGCAGGTGGGTCGGAGAGTGAGAGCTGGGGTTTGCAGGGGCCAATGTAACCTATTGTATATTATAGCTTACAGTTGGCTATATTATACAATCAGTAAGGATCTGGGCAATCATCTGTGCAAATTGCTCCTGCTTCCTCGATACATTCTCTTAGATTTCATTACAGTCTTCACCTACAGTAACCGTATAACTGATGAATACGACACATCGTTTAAATATGTCAACGTAGTGCCGCTAAATAACTACCAGCTTTTGCAATCCAACAGCTTGCTGCGTATTTCAAAGTTGCTTTTGTTTTCTTTAAAGTATCTGAAAAAATGCTGTTGTATTTAATAGCCTAGTTCATATACATATCTTTTCTAATATTAGGGCTCCTCTTCTCCAGGTAACCTCTGCAGAGACAAACCACTGCTTCATATATCAAGGAGTGAAGTGACAGAAAGTACTCATGAAAGGTCAAGGAGAGAGAGAGAGAGAAAGAGAGAGAGAGAGAGAGAGAGAGAGAGGCTATTGAATCTACACAGAGGAACTTACTGATTGACCCAGTCTATGGAAACAAAGATGCTATTTTGCTTTCCTTTCAGTATTGTTTGTAGTTACAGACAGCTTGCAATTGATTGGGGTGAACACCATGTTGTGTTATGTTTCATCTTGGTTCGTGTCAAACCAGTTAGCATTACAAAGTCCAACTTTGCATGTGATATGCAATATTTTTCTTACAGCTGTATCTTATGGTGCTTTTGCGGTTTGTTTGTTTTTTATTGAATAAACCACTGTAAACCCTGTGGGCCATTGTAATGGATTGTTCATTTTTGCACCAGGTAAAGTAATTTTTAGCCTCCCAATTCCTGTCCCCCCGACCTATCCTGTATTATGCCCAACCTAACCTTGATTTTCTCAACCAAAGATGGCAACCCGATCTCCAATGCTGAAAGGTGGGGTGCCAGGAACAGGCAATGGACGCATCACAGAACTATGGGGTTCTTCCTTCTTTCTCATCTGTGGACATCCACAGGCAGAGGGGTTACATTATGGCTGCCATTATGGCCGTGGGGAACAGGATAACTCCATCCAACTGAACTATGCATGACCACTACAATGCAGGCCTTGAAAAGGGATTTTAAGACTCATCTGTTCCTTTCTGTCACAGTTATTTTGTGCTGCTGTTTTTTTAATTTCTGAAGAAGTATTGCAATTCATTGTCTCTGCTGCACCTTGATTGTGCCCTGTTGTCTATGCTACTTTGTGACTGCAATTCCCTGAATGGCTGCCTATGAATACAGTGTACCTTGGTTTAAGAACAGTCCTGTTTAAGAACAATTTGGTTTACAAATTCTGCAAAACTGGAAATAGTGTCTTGGTTTGAGAACTTTACCTCGGTCTAAGAACGGAATCCGAATGGTGGAAGGGCACCGGTGGCGGGAGGCCTCATTAGGGAAAGCGTACCTCAGTTTAAGAGCGGTTTTGGTTTAAGAACAGACTTATGAAATGGATTAAGTTCATAAACGGAGGTACCACTGTACTTTAAATAAGTTAAGAAAGGGAAGGAATGATGCGTGACCCCAAGGCTTGTTCCTGCATCCTGCCATATGTATAGGCTATATTCATAGGCCCTGTGAGATCCAGCCTGCAGTAGATCTTTTCTTCCATAAGCTCTTTCTCTCTGTGCCTTTTCCAACTGGCCTTCAGCATTTTTGCATTAATTACAAGGTTGCCCTTAACTAGCAAAGATTTCCGTTATTCTCCTTCTTCTCACTCTCATGTTTTGTTATGCCTAGTTATATTAAAAGGAAGGCGATGACATCCCAAGTGGGTTAAAAAATATAGAACTCAAGCAGAAACTTCTTAATGATTATCTTTGACCTTCAGATCAAACTTATCTATGAGACGAAGCCAATTAATCGTCTGGGAGGATTTATTTTTTTTAAAGCCTACAGGCCTATTAAAATATAAATTGAATGCACTCGGGGTGTGCATTTCAGATCTCACTTGTATCAAACATGTTAAAATCACAATAGAATGTAGGAAGAACAGTTGAACTCCAGTCATAGCAAACCAATTTGAGGCTAAAACATTGGGGTGTACACTCCTCATTAAAAGGAAACATTTTTATTTTTAGTTCATTACAAAATGCCTGCTCAGTTGTACCGCAAGTGTCAGGAATTCAAACACTGTATCTTACTTCTGGGAACAGGTGAAAGACAGGAATAACGCCACCCCTCCCACACACCCCATGTAGAAAGTGCCAATCATAGGTGCCAACTCCCTGGGACCCTGGGTGCCTGAGTACCCACAAAATTCCCCATGAAAGGGCCTGGCACCCACACATTTTGGTGCCAGGTCCATGCACACTCCATGGCACCCACAGCCCACAGGGCCGTGGGGCCAAGCTGTCACTCCTGGTACCAATTCAGGATGCATGTGGTGGTGGGGATAAGTATTTGCATAGTCAATACTGTAAGAACTCCAAAACAGAAAAAGCCTATATTGCCAAGTCCTTGGTACTATGGAATTAACATAAATATGATGTTCCATTGTTGACTTTGGGTGTTTGAGGTGCTCGCTATGCTGTTTTTAATTATTGTTCTGTTGTCATTTTATTTGAGGACTATAATTGCAGAGCACCCTAAGAGATTTTTAGTGCAGCGAAAAGCAAGGTAAAAATATTTTTTTAAGGACAGAAAGCCTTTATGTGTTTATAGAAGTCTAGCACCATAGGCACAAGGGGTCACTGGTAATTTTTGCACGTGAAAGGATAAGAGATTTGCTAATGCTTGATACTCTAAACTAAAAGCTGCACTCTTTGGACAAGCTTTATGGAGTCATCCTGGCAAAACAAACATACCACATAAACAAGTGATAACCCTTCAAGATTTCACAGGAAAAGGGGGATTTTTCAAGTAAGCAGTCCAATATCATTGGCTTTGAAAGCAACACTAATGGTTAAGCAACATGCTGTAATTCAAGAAACACTGAAAGGAAAGTGAAATGCTGCAGAGCAGGAAATATTGGGAGTTTGTTTAAATAACTCTGGAGCATGATGTTTTATAGTGCCAAAAACGAAGCTTTTCTTGGTGAATTTAGTAATGGCTTACCAATGCACTCTTCCTTCTATGACATACAATCTATGTTATAATGTTTTAACAGTAAAGGAGGAAATGATGCATCCCTAGCTATTTTACAGCAGACGGGCATCTGCCCTACATAATTAACAAATGTTATGGAGCTTGCACCACAGAAGGAAGAAGCTGGCATCTTTACATGTAGGCTGTCGTTGCCATAATTATATTATAGAAGCAATGCAATGCAAACTACAGAAGGAAATGGGAAAGTGACACAGACAGGCAGAAGAAACATTTGCTGTGAATGCGTTTTTCCAAGAATTTCCACGTTTTTCCAAGGGAAGGGGGTGCATCTAAAGCCTGGAGCAGAGTTCAGAAGAGCCCATCTGCATCTGCCCAAAGTCCTGTCTGCTTGATCATCCTTCTTCCCACAGAATGAACTTCCAGGTGCCTATGGGAAGCCTACACCAAACACAGGACATGGGGCTAATAGCCCCAATCCACTCTTGTTCTCCAGCAACTAGTCTTCTGCTTCCTAACTCTCCTTTACACTTTACCATCTGGGGCTCCCTTTAGCTTGTGGAACAGGCTCCCCTTGCTCGGTTGCTCTAAATTTATATCATTTAAATTTAAATGAAGCTGGTATAAAGACTAACCGAGGAGAATCCCACCCTAAGCCTAATAGGCTCCACCATATTTGTGTGGAAGCCTCTGGAGGGTTGTGCTAGTTAATGATACAGTAAACTGCTGATGGTGTGTGTCATCCTAGAAGCCTCCATACACCTGCTGCAGGATCTGCTGTGGCTGAGGAATGTCTCTAGGCCTCATAGCAGATGCTCAGAAGCCTCCATTGTGTTGCACAACATGATGAATTTCGTTTATTCATTTTGCAGATTTATAAGCTGCTTCACAGCCAGAAGCTTACAATAGTATAGCTCTGTCGTAGGTCATAGACTCATAGAATTGTAGGGGTGGGTAGCTATATAATAAGATAAAATATAAAGATGCAGATTCAAAAAAAAATATTTTAAAATACCCCAACCATTTCTACAGTTGTAGAAAATGAATAGGTCACATGTCAGGAAAAGCTGTTTTGAACAAATACATCTTCAGCTGCTACCTATCTGTCTATCTGTCTAGCTATCATCTATCTATCTATCATCTATCTATATCTATCTATCTATCTATCTATCTATCATCATCTCTCTATCTATCTACAGTATCTATCTATCTATCTATCTATCATCTATCTATCTATCTATCTATCTATCATCTATCATCTATCTATCTATCATCTATCTATCTATCTATCATCTATCTATCTATCATCTATCTATCTAATCTATCATCTATATCTCTTCCTAGGATGGATGGATGGATGGATGGATAGATGACAGACAGATAGATAGATAGATACCGGTAGATAGATATGGGGGATAATATCTATCTAGCTAGCTAGCTGTCTTAAACGCTCATATTTACAGGACCGCCTCTCCTAGTATGCCCTGCAAAGGACCTATGAATAATCATAGTTTAGATGTCCCGGGCATCTAAACATCTAATCAAGGTCCATGAATAATCATAGATTAGATGTCCTGGGCCCTAAGGAAGTCAGATTATCCTCCACCAGGGCGAGGGCCTTCTCATTGATGGCTCCAACCTAGTGGAATGCTCTGTCCCATGAGACCAGGGCCCTGCAGGATTTAACTTCCTTCCACAGGGCCTGTAAGATAGAGCTATTCCGCCTGGCTTTCAACTTGAACTTAGCCTGATCTTTTATTCCCCTTCCTCCCCTCCCCCTCCCCTTTTATGAAGATTACCCGCTCTGGGATCCCACAGCTAATTCTCTCCTGGTCTCCTTGCTGGCCCAAATAGGACTAATTTAGCCAGCTAGCCCTGGTGATCATCTAATGTTTATTGGATGGATTTTCCTCCTAAATTGATTTTAGAATTCTGAATTTATTGTTATTCACGTTTTATACTATATTTTATGCTGTTTTTGTTGCATCAATTAAGTGTTTTAAATTTGTTGTTTAGCCACCCTGAGCCCGATTTCCTGAACCAGGAAGGGTGGGATATAAATAAAAAATTATTTATTTATTTGTTGTTGTTGTTGTTGTTGTTGTTGTTATATCTAGTACAACCTAAGCACACTTTTGGGGCATACAACACTCTCTACCATGTCACATCTGGTGAGCACAGGCATGAAAAGGGTGAAGCACAGGTTGGCAAGCACAGTCTCCGATTGTCTGAAAAAAGTCCTGGGGAGGAGGGAACTTAGATAGCTCTGGGGAGGCAGGGACTTGCAATCTCAGCAACTGATCCATGGGGCAAGACCTACTGGGGATGAGCTGCTGTGCTCATTAGGCCTTACACTCCACCAAGTCTGTGGAGATCGTGTTCTTGCTAATAAAGAGTTAACTCCATCTTTGAACTGTGTGATTACTGATTTGCATGTTCCTGTGACAAGCAAAGTATTGAAAAAAATAATAAGGAGGAGGAGGAGGAGGAGGAGGAGGAGAAGAAGAAGAAGAAGAAGAACTACACAGAGCAGTAATCCAGTCTTGAGGCACCAATGTTATATCTCAGACTTGTGCCAGAGTCTCCACACATGCACACCTAGGATAGCTGACAAGAGACACTGGGAGCTTCTAAACCCACCAACAGATTCTAGTAAACAGAGGATCCACTTCAGTAGGAATTCTTCCAAAGCAGGGCCCCCGATCTGTTGTCAAAACCTGGTAAAACTGAATTTTGTTAGGAATCTGATGAATGTTAAGAGTTTTATTTGGGGCTGCTAATAAAATTGTAGGGAAGCTGTAAGAATAAAATTCTTTAACAGTGCTTTACAAATATTGTACCCATGAAAGAATGTGAATTGTGTTCAATGGGACTTTTCCCCAAGTAATTGTGGCTTTTATCTCCAAACAAGTACCTGCCTATGTAGGCTATTTATTCCCTTTATCTTTAGGTGAGTGGCGCTTTTGTTACAGGACCTTTCAAGGCTTTTATAATTCTCTTAGCATTACTCTTGCCCCCTTTTTAACTTCTCAAGAGTCCTTATGTCATCAAATTACCCTGTTTGTCTTGTCATTAGTGTGAGCTGACAGTTGAGATTGATTAATAAATTCTCAAATTAAGCAGGAAGGCTTTTAAAAGGTCTGAAAAAAAAGTTTAACCTTTTTGTAACCACATAATATCTTGTGGGGCCTGGAGCTGTCTGGGGTATGATCCTAATTGATAATCTATAAAGTTAATAGTTCCCTCTTGGTGGTTTATCTACATCAACTTGAGTGCATGAGGGCTAACACAATAATTGATGTTCTGTTGGCTTTCTATGCTAAAACCAATTTATCCCCTCCACAGCAAAGTCTCCTCTGTTGAAGAATAGCTGTTCTTCTGGGCTATTATGACAAAATAGAATATTTCATATCCTGTGTTCTTTTTAAAGTGTTAGATAAAGTTGTTTACCTGCACAAAATTCAGCAAAGAGTGACATGCAGTGTGGTTCTGTATAAAATCCAAGCCATAAAGCAAATTCTGGTGCCATAGGGCTTAAGTGCACTACTGACAAAGATACTCTGAGTCAGAATGGCAGCCCCACAAGAGCCTTGTGTCACTCTGCTGCCCCCAAACCCTCCTGCAGACTTTTTTGTGGGGGTGGTGTTGGAGTGAAACCAAGATGACTATAAGAAAAATCCTAGTACAGATTGAGGCAGGAAGGGTGGGAGCTAAAGAAGGAGGATAGTTCGTTTTGACCTTTCTCAAATCCACTCCTCCTCAACACCAGTTTTCATCATTTCAGCTGTACAATTAAGGGTGGGAGACTCATTTCTGGCATTGGCATTATGGCATCATGGCAACTTCCTAAGATGGTGCTGGAACGAGGTAGGGGAGAGCAGCAGCAAGACTGGGACTGCAAGGGCGCACTGGTGGGAGCACCAGATCGACTCCACAGGTGTGACCTCTTAGCCCTGTCCTTGCTGCCACCTAACCTTGTCCCCACACTGCCCAGTATTTGTAAGCACCAGTGACACTACTATTAAGAAGACAGTGACACACCACCAACCCACGACACTGGCCACTCCTAACTTGCACGCATGATCTGGGCCCCTCTGTGAGTCTGTGAAGGAGAAGGACGAGAACATCTGCCCTCCATGCAAAAGGTGCCAGGTTCAAGCTCCACATAGGTCTGGAAGAGAACCCTGTAGAGCTGCTTCCAGTCAGTGTTTTGAGCTAAATGGACCAATGTTCCAGCTCTATATAAGGCAGCTTCTATGTTCCAATGAATTCACCAGAAAGCAAAAAAGAAAAGTGTGTGTGTGTTTGTAATACTCTGCAGGAGTACGTTTGAGCTCATTAAGGCCAGAAGTGTGTATTCCAGTATTCCCCAGTGCCATCTAGTCTCTGCTGTTTAACACCTAAGCCTACTTAGTTGCATATCAAATATCAAAGAAACTACCTTCTATTATCAACTGGGCATATATTACTTTGAGCCTTCCTACTTGTTTAATTAAGGATTCTGTTCTTAATACGTTTAAGAAAGAGATTTACTTGGTCTGCAAAAAAAATGCTTCCGTCCTCTTGTCAACTGAAAACGATGAACAATGTGTACTAGGAAAGCATTTATTTGCCCTCCACCACCAAATTAAAGGCATAAAAATAAGGAGCAATGGATTCACAATTGGCTGTGTTTAGAGCTTTCTGACCTGTTTGATATTCGACCATCCAACCATCTTAGGGACTCCAAACTAAATTTGTGTAGGGTTTACTCTTAGCCGTTTCTTTTCCTGAAGATAACATGCAAGGATCCACAGTATTCATGTTAGATTCTCATAGAAATGCCAGTTCATGCTAGTCCACTCTTAGCTTAGTTTATTAAAGACAGATCAATATTTTCAAGAGTACTTTCAAGACCTAAGTTTTGTTGCTCTTAGAAAAGCTTTTACTGCCCTTCCTTTCCAAACAATGCCTTCAACTTCTTTGGAGGATAACTGTAAAGGGGTTCTCTATGTACAGGAGACAACATGTGCTTGTGGTACTGGGGAGGCAGAAGATGTAGCGCATTACTTTTTGCATTGTTCCTTGTTCCAGAGCTCGGTTGTTCATTGTTCATTGCTTGTTCATTGTTCCAGAGCACGGTTTTTGGAAAACCTTTCGAAAGCAAGAGCTGGTTGGACCCTGACTGATCTGTTGGCAGATCACAATAAAACCATTACAAACAATGTGGCTACCTTTGCAGTAGCAAAGTCTTCTGTCTTGGATTGCAAAGAGGACCATCCACAATAGTATCTTGAGGTTGTTGGTAATCTCGGTTTGTATTGGTAATTATTAGTGTCAGTCACATATTATTAGTGTTACAGTTATTGCTATGTTTTGTCCTTGTTTCCCTAGTGTTTGTCCTAGCAGGAATTTGCTGTGGGTTAAACCACAGAGCCTAGGACTTGCCGATCAGAAGGTCGCGGTTCGAATCCCCATGATGGGGTGAGCTCCCATTGCACGGTCCCTGCTCCTGCCAACCTAGCAGTTCAAAAGCATGTCAAAGTGCAAGTAGATAAATAGGTACTGCTCTGGCGGGAAGGTAAACAACATTTCCATGCACTGCTCTGGTTCGCCTGAAGTGGCTTAGTCATGCTGGCCACATGACCCAGAAGCTGTATGCCGGCTCCCTCGGCCAATAAAGCGAGATGAGCACCGCAACCCCCAGAGTTGGCCACGACTGGACCTAATGGTCAGGGGTTCCTTTACCTTTACCAACCTGTGATGGTAGGCACTTGTACTATTCCAGTGTTTTGTAATGACCATTGAATCACACACAAATAAAATGAATAAAATCAGAATTATTTATTGTGATCTGCCAATCAGTATTATAAATCTTAGTAAAAGAAATGCATTGATCATACTGTACAAAAGTCTTCTGCAAAGTTATGGGAGGAAAGTTTGGTGCTGAGCCACCACAACAGACTGAGACCTAATTACGTAATAACTGATACACAAATATACTTCTAAATCTTTCCATATTTTATAAGCTTGGTTTATAACATTGGTTTAAAAGGCACAGAAGTGTTTAGGTTAAAAGCACTTTGACTTCGAAATAACATGTTCCTTATTTAGCATTTGGTGAACACTGTAGTGTGGAATAGCAAATTACTTTGAAATGGCTGCAGCTAGTGAATTGCTACCTCTGAGTTATGTGATTTAATTTTAAGACAAAGATCTATTATTATCATAGCACCGTTCACACTTTTGTAGTTAAGGCTGTGTTAGTATTCTCATTACATACCTTGTTTATTTATAAGGCTGAATTATTTTATGGGGGCAGAAGGGGGTATGGAAGGATTTAAACACTGAATATTTTTGTATTTAAAGTATGCAACAGAGAGGAAGCCACTGTTACTGTGCAATGATGACATTCTGAGGGCTACAATTCCTTTCTACTTAGGATCCGCTTCTAAACTGCTGGTTTTTAACACAGCACAGGGCAGCCCAGCAAACCTGTCCAAGACATCATTTGGTAAAGGAGTCCCCTTTGGTAGTATACCTAACAAGACTGAGGGAGAGTAGAATTCAAAGGGAAGATGTTATAAGGAGCAGGAAATCAGGACAATTTGGTGAAGCATTTCTGCAGCACTGAAACATACATATACATACATAGAATTGTAGAGCTGAAGGAACCCTGAAGATTCATCTAGTTCAACAACTTGCATGCAGGAGCACACAGCTGTCCCATGCAGGGATCGAACTGGCGATCTTGCTGTTATCAGCACCATGCTCCAACCAACTGAGCCATTCATGCATGTGTTTTCGATCATTCATTTTTGCTCCTCGTCTGACCCACCACTGGCATGTGGCCCCAAAAGCTTACCCAGAAGGTCTGGAAAGCGGTTCCTCATCCCAGGCTGAAACAATCCACTTCCTTCTCAAGCTATTCCTAAATTCTGTGCATCAATAAGATATGGACACTCAACACAGATAGATGGAACCCTATGCATAATCTGAAAGAACAAACTGATCCGCAGAATAATTAACCTAAAGGACAGAATACTTCCCTTGAAGAGTCAAGATTTATGGGTGTTGTGCTGTAGGCAATAAATCTATGCATGCTACCAGATCTCATTTCACGTTCTTTATTATCTGTGAATTTCCACAGCATTTATATCCTCTACAAGCTCATTATTCAGTTATGACAGCATATAGTTTCACAAATCCTTATTATTAGGCCAGAAGGGAGCATGATCGTGTCTGATCCTAAGCTTTTGTGTGTGACATTCTCAATTTTCAGGGAGCATGTAGGACCAAGCAGGGGGCACACAATGAATGCATTAAGAGCAGGCCTTTAGCAACATGTGGAATGGCTCCTTTAGTAATTATAGCTGCCTTCTGTTCTCATTTCTGCCAGATTCTTCACCTTCTCAAGCAACAGAGAATGAAGAGCCTCTGGCAATTACTATTGTCATGTAAATGCACAACACGAGGTAGAGCAATAAATGTGTGTGGCTTAAAAATAGCAATTGCTAGAAATCAGAGCCGTAGCATTTCTTATTTGGTCACTAAACTCAGTCATCGCCATATGTAAGAAGGTAGAACCCTTACATTTTCTCCTACAGATTAGCTAAAATTACAATAATTCTAATACAGTGTGGAAATTCAGAACCCTAAGAGATACCTTGCAAGATTAGTCTGGTTATCAGCTCTTCTAGTTGCTAGTGGTTTACAAATCAAAATCATTCCTCCTGGCCCAGTTTTGTGAGTCAGGGATAGGGAACCTATGGTTTTCCAGAGGTTGTTGGACAACACCTCCCTACAGCAGGGTAGCCACGTTGGGTGGAGATGAAGGGAGTTGCAGTCTGACAGCATCTGGAAGGCCACACCTTTCCCATCTGTGATACAAGACCAGCTGCCCCATAAACAGATGAAGACAAGCAAAAAACAACAACCCAGTATCCTTTGTCCCTGGATTAGCTCTGACTGAGTTGTTTCCCTTCTAGAGCTTCCCTCCTCCCCTGCATTCAGAAGAGGAAACAAATATTCACGGTTGGTAGGAAGGCATTTGCTGTTGTCTTTTGTCTGTGTTTATCTTTCTTTTGGAGTTCAGTATTTTAGAATTCTTCTTTCTCCTTCCCTCCAGTGTTTTCTCCCCCTTGGACCAATTTCTTTCATATATATTTTTTAATTAAATGCACACATTTTTGCGGAACATTTTATGAACGTTGTGAGATGCTTTGGGGACTGCTGTAAAAAAGCAGGATACAAATCAAATCTAAATTGATAACTAATACACACCCTGGGTCTGTGTTGCTCCGTCTGCCTGTCTGGCCCTGATATAAAAGAGGTACCTGATGGTAACAATTTTTCAGGGACCCTTCAGTGTCACTAGAGATGAATGGATCCGTGCATTTCTGTGTCAGTCTTTTAGATATATAATTTAAGTTTTCATATAAAACAACAAAAATAAACAAGCTCGTCACTTTAATAATACAATAATGGAAACCACTATTGTTGGCATCCATCTGCTTTGGGAGACAATGGAGGGGTGTGCCTTTCGGGGGGTGAGGTCAAACTGTTGGAAGGTTGCAGCTCCTGCAGCTGTGGCTGTAGGGACCGATGCAGGAGAGATATGTTTTGTTGCAGCTGGGGCAGATGAAGGTGTCCGGTTGTGCTGTTGCAGATGCACCATGGTGTTTCTTCTCTTTGTGCTCTTCCCAGCGGCCATTCCTCCTCTGGTCACTGCTATGGATACACAACTTGATTGCCTGTCTCCAGGAACTGTGGTCATCTGCATGGGATTCCTATGTGGCAGGGCTGATGTTGCCAGCTTTCATGACGCGTTTGCAGACATCTTTGTAGCACAGTGGGTCTGCCAATGGGCCTGGTGCCTGAAGACAGCTCCCTGGAGGGCACATCCTTGGGGATGCTGCCATCTTCCATTCTGTGGACATGAACAAGCCAGAACAGACATCGCTGAAACATCGGAAATGTGGACTTGAAAGAGCACATCTTTGTTGGGAATTCTGTCCTGCTGTGTGAAACTGAAAATCTTCCTGATGCAGTGCACATGGAAGGCATTGAGACAAAAGAGTTCAACAGTTATTGGGGAAAACATCCTTCCAGAATGAGGCAGAGAGCAGCAGCGGTCTCTGATTCTGGTGGTTCTGAGTAGCAAAGCAAGTTAAGGGGCACCAGATATTAACATAACGGTCCATGCAGGATTTCTTCTCTATTTTTCCTACATACAGTGCATAGCTGTCAAGTGTCCCTTATTTGAAGGGACAGACCCTTATTCCAGCGCCATGTCCCGCTGCTGTCCCTTATCGATGGATGTCCCTTAAATGTCCCTTAAATGATGTCCCTTAAATTTCAAAGGAAGCAGCTCCTCTCCTTCCCTCCCTGCCGGCCAGGGAGGAGGGAGGCTCCAACTGTGTTGCTTGGCTGTGTTGCTCACCCAATAAGAAGTCTAAGAACGAAAGGGGGGGGGCTGGAGCTTGCATGCCTTGTGTGTGGCTAGCTAATGCAAGCTGAGGAGGGTTTTGAATGCTGGACGCCATTTTGTTGCATGTGCTGCTGCAAACTTTGCAGTGCAAAGCCAGGCCGGGGAGCCATCTTAAGTTGAGGCTGCATAGGCCTTGTGGTGCATGTGATTGAGATTCTATTCAGTTGAACCTGTGGTTACAAAGTTGGTTGGACAGTGTTCTCGAAGCTACCAGCATGAGTTTGACCAGACTGCAGGAGGACAGGAAGACTGGAGTGCCTGGAACAGGTGAGGCTGCAGGTCCCTTATTTTGGCTGCTGGTCCCTTATTTTCAAGGCTGCTGGTCCCTTATTTTCAAATCTGTAAATTGACAGCTATGATACAGTGGCACCTTAGGTTAAGAACTTAATTCGTTTTGTAGGTCCGTTCTTAACCTGAAACTGTTCTTAACCTAAGGTACCACTTTAGCTAATGCGGCCTCCTTCTACTGCCGCGCAATTTCTGTTCTCATCCTGAAGCAAAGTTCTTAACCCAAGGTACTATTTCTGGGTTAGCGGAGTCTGTAACCTGAAGCGTCTGTAACCCGAGGTAGCACTGCACTTGTGTCAGCTTTTCCTCATGAGATAATTGCCAGAGTCAATGGTATGGTACAGGTTCTTTAAGTACAAGTGATCACACCCTTTCCAATTTCTGTCTTTTTCCAGTCACATTGCTGCCAGACACTTAATTACTAAGGCTTTACAATATCTAGGAACTTTCTTAAAAGATATATAGAGGGCCAAGATTGTCTCTGGGTCGATCATCTGATTTATAATTAGCCCATTTGTAGCAAAAACTTAAGACTCAGAAACCCTTCACATTTCCGCAGTTCCGCCATCAAGAAATAAAGGAGCCACAGACTCAGCATCACCTCCAGCAAAGAGGAGATGTTATGTCTTTTAGCGCTGCTGAGTTTAACTTGGGTTAAGCGCGAGCAGTGGATCAATTAATGCACCCTGTTTCTTATGGTTGCTGATGTAGCCTCAAGCTGAATGCCTTCCAGATGGGTACACACAGGCCCTGTTTCCAGACTGCCCAGGTTGGTTGCCCTCTGCCAGACTAAAGATCTTTGGGATTACTATCAGCTGAGGTTGCCTCCAACTCTCTGAGATCACACCCTCTCCCATAACCATGTTAAAAAACACTTGCAAATGGGAAGCCAGAATATCCCTGAAGGATTTATAAAACTCTGCTCCCAAGCCATCAAGTTTCCTATTTTAAGGTGTTTAGTAGCTACATCCAGTTCCTCTGGGAGAGCCGGGATATTGAAATAATCCCTATGAACTGAACTTTATGGAGTGATACATAAATCAGCCAAAAAGTTATCAATTTCAGACCAGTCTGGTGAGTCAGAGGGCAGCAAAATATTTCACAAAGGCAGTGCTAATCTCTTCTGTTGTACAAAAGACCTTGCCATTTCCATTAGATGGGATTACATTTCTATGGTGGCTTTAAAAAATAAAATGGTGTTTGTTAAGAACTTAGAATTTCTGTTTCCAAATCTCATTGTTTCATGTAAACCGGAGAAGTGCGACGTTGGTCATTTTCGAACACCTGAAGCTCAGCCCTATTTTTGCCAAATGGTTTGCAATAAAGTTTCTGGCTGCCAGTGCATTTATGTTGATCCTCCAGATCAGTAATTTCCCCAAGGAGGCAATTCCTAGCAGTTTCCCTCCATTCCTGAAGGGTTGAGGCTTTTTTTATGCAAAGCCCTCTCATAGCTGATTTCATGGCCTCCTACACCGTTGCCTGGGAGACATTTGGAGTACAGTTAAATTTAATATATTCAGTAAATTAAGTTTTAAGCTTCTCCACAATGTCCCATCCGTGCAAAATACTAGAATTACTAGGTGCCGGGCAGTGGTATGGGATTTACCTGGATAAAGATTAAGCAAAAGAGAACGGAGCGTGATCTGAGGCCATAATCTGACCTAGGCTAGCATCTGACAAGTGACACAATAGCCTTATAAACAAGAAACATATAAATGAATAAATAGGACTTATGGCTGCCAGCATTAAAAGGGCAATTATGACCTATTTCCTCCCAAATATAAAACAGGTTGAGCCTATTACCATAAATAATTCCATACTACTAGAAAGAGTGGACCAAGGGACCTGCTCCTACTACTGCTCCCTACTCCCACATCCCTCTCCATCTGGGCAGCAAAGAGGCATTATCAACGTACAAGGATACATCTCAGTCAGGTGAAACCCTGAAGGACAGGGCACAGCAGGGCCAGTAGTTGGTGACTGGGCCAGTCCCAAGGGCTAGGTTGGGGAGCCACATTCATCCACCAGCCCCAGGTACTTCACCCCTGAGCTAGCCCAGTCTACTCTGTCTGCCAACCACTCTCCTGGGTCTCAGACAGAGGTCTTTCACCTAATCCTTTAACTGGAAGCTCGGATCCTCTGCCTGAAAAGCATGTGCTCAACTTCTGACCCCTGTCACCTGAGCTACTTTGCAGTACTCAGTTCTGGACTAATATGCACTGATTCACAAGCTGATATTGCTTTCTCCAGTCACTGAGTAACATACAGCCAGTCATAAGAACATCTGATGAGCCTGGTAGATCAGGCCAGTGGCCCATGTAGTCCAGAACCCTATTCTCACACCAGTGGTGTGCGGTGAAATTTTTCGTAGGGGACGAGTTAGGGCCAGAGGTGCCAGCTTGCGGGGGTGGTTGGGGGGGGCAATGTTGCATGTGTGACATCCCCACATCTTGATGTTGCACACATGAACATCACAGCTCCCTCCCTAAGACAGGCAGAAGCTTCCCAGAAGCTTTGGGAAGGAGGCACCAAGCTTTGATACTTTAATGCTCTAATTTACCAGGAACATTTAGTGGACTATCCTAGTCCCCCTAGTCCACTGACGACATGCCGCTGACCACAACCAGATGCCTGTGGGAAGCCTGCAAGCTTCATGCATTGAAGTTTAAGGAGCAGCACTTCCAGTTTGGATGGTGCATGCCTTCCAGGAAAAACCTGAGCCTTGTTATCTCTCATTTTACAGACATTATCCACTGCCCGTTGATAAATGCATGCTCTTTCTTGTTGACCCTGCCCCCCTGCCCCCCAGGTTTGGGTTGTTGATCCTTGCACAATTGTTTTGCAATCATTATGAAACTCAGCACCTTGCTTTGGAATCTGTGCTAAGAGTCCTTATTAGGCAGAAATGTCTGTTAACAACTGTCAGCTACTTATCAGTGAAGCTGACATTGCACTGTGGCTCAGCTTCGGATCCAAGGCTTCAGGGAGAGAACTCCTTGAGCCTTCATTAGAATTCCCCGGTGAATAGTCATTTGCTTGATTTGAGCACAATTCCCACAATTTAGACCTAAATGAACTGATGGAGGGGGCAGGGATGTTGTGGTCCTGAGCAGTACCTCAGCACCGCTCTCCATCCAAGAGGAAAAGAATCTGATTAGAGTGCACTTTAAATAGTCCATTCCACATCATCTAATGCATGATTATTACTTGAGACAGCATTTGCAAAATGTCAGCGACTTGGCCAGAGACATAAACAATGTTTCCCAAAGAATCAGCACAGTGCTTTAAATGATGCTTCTCTCCTGGCCCCCAAATCGTACCCATTAGGCACCTCCATTTATTAAAGCTATCACACTAGGTCAAAGACAAGCATCTCTGAGGTCTTTTATAAGCTGCACTGAGGGGAGAGTTTTATTCATCTATGTCTTTATTGTATTTGAAACATTTTTAGGTATCTGTTCATGTATCAGTGTACAGTGTACAGAATTAAAACATCAGCCAAAATGAGCAAACGGGTTCCGGACAATATCAAAACAATAAAACAGCAGCTATTCATAACAAGTTAAATATATCAAAAAGACAGCAATCTGCAATCAAACATTATCTGAGAAGAAGGCTTTTGTCCATCGTTGGGAGGACAGCACGAAAAAGGCTGTAAATCAAGTCCACACCCTTTATTTAAAGCACTCTTATATATCACAGGCTTAATATTGATTTGGTTTATTGTCCATGTAAGGGACAGCATCAACCACAGAGCTATGGTTATGAAGACATCAGTTGACTTTGTCCTCAGAGAACTAATGCGGCTGACAGAGTGCAAGACTTAGGACCAAACAAGATGATTCATTAAATGCAAATACATATTTGCATGCAAGGCTGTATCATTACAATAGGTCCTTGGTTTGGATTAGGGCTGTAACAGCAGTAGCAGTTCTGGCTGTTATTGTTATCAAGAGAGAGCAAAGACTGCCAGACAAGGAGGGGGGGGCCTTCCTCCAGCTGTGTGTTGGTGAGCAGAGACCAAAGGGGTTTAGGATTTCAGGGTGGGTGGCATAACCAAACAGGAAAAAAAATATCTGCTTTGTAAGTGGTTCCGGAAGTAGAGATAGAGGGGTGCAGAACCGTGATGTGAAGGGGCCTCAATATTCAGAGGGCCCTGCACACAATGTCAGGATATCATGCAAAAATTTAGTGTGCAGTGTCAGGACCTCGCGTCGTGTCCACTCAATCATCTGGAGAAGCTGGTGCCTCCAGAACTGATGGTGGTAGGCTGTGAAGAAGGAGACACAGAGCATGGCTTTTTGCCGTTCTTTGAATGCAATGCTGCTCTTCTGGAGGAGACCAGACCCTTTTTGGAGTGTAAATGCTCTGAAATTCCTTCACCTAGGTTCAAGTTGTAAATACGTGTAAATAAGCTATATATCATAAGGACACCATAGTCTGCTGCAACTCATTGTCCCAAAAGGTAACACAGGCCCTGGTAAGCATGCCTGATACCCCTGGAATTTTGCACCGACCGCTCAGAGATTGGGGTGGCATGTAGTACTATATATACAGTGCTACCTTGGAAGTCAAACAGAATCCGTTCCGGAAGTCCATTCGACTTCCAAAACGTTCAGAAGCCAAGCTGTGGCTTCTGATTGGCTGCAGGAAGCTCCTGCAGCCAATCGGAAGCTGTGGAAGCCCTGTTGGACATTTGGCTTCCAAAGAACGATTGCAAATCGGAACACTCACTTCCAGGTCTGCGGTGTTTGGGAGCCAAAACGTTGGACTCGCAAGGCGTTCGGCTTCCAAGGTATGACTGTATATGTATCTCATTCCAAGCTCCAAGCACAACATTCTTCTCTTTTATTTTGGCAAAGCATCTAAATAATGAAAAGCCATTGTAATCAGAGCCCAGCCAGTTTTTAAAAACTGTAGTATGCTCTGATGGGTAAGGCATTTCTGCTCTTTGGCTGCTGCAAGAGACATTTATTAATGGATGGGTTGATGATACTGATTATGTGCCTGAGATCATTTCAAAAGAGCCAGAGAATACAACTGCGGATGAACAATGTCTGTTCTTGTGAAGGTTCCTTAGCAATAAATTAGATTTTCAATGCAAAATATATTTGATGTTCGGGAACAAAAGCAATCAGGCCTTTGAGAGCATGCCTCTGGTAGGAGGTATTAGGAAAATGAAAGGAGACAGACTGAATGCTTTCAATATTACACCATGCAAAAATATCAGAATTTCTTTTCAGGTCTCCCCCCAATTCACCTGAGGTACAGCAATATGCTGTTAGTAGTAAGGGCAGCTCTAAAAAGGAAGCAAAATACTATAATGAGAGGTGACAAGGTTGAAGCAATCTGTATTAGTATTTAAATGTGCACACTGTATTAAAGCATTTGGGAAAATTCAGCTGTCTGATTCCTAGAGACAAACGTCATAGCAACAATTTATGATAAAGCATACAGAATTTGTATATAAAGGTAAGTTTCCAAATAAATCTATTCTTGCAGACTTATCCTTTCCAAAAAAAACCCTTCTTTGTCCTGCATTTTAAAAAAAGCACTGGCTCCCTGGGGATATGCAAATGATCTTGTAGCACTTGAGAGCTTTTTAGTAATTACGACACCATCTGAGTTCTCAGCATTACAATACGATCAAAATGTAGCCTGTGCATCAGCATTCCATATGTCAGCCTACAAAATAAGATACTTAGATAGTCAGTTGTAAAATGACACCATTTAAATACATGCAAGTACAGCTGAATCTCAGCTACTATCCATCCTCCAACGCCAGTTCGGTGAGTGAGAGATCAGAGCAAAGTCTGTTGAAGACCACATAACACCGGTCTTGAAAGACCTACACTGGCTCCCGGTACGTTTCCAAGCACAATTCAAAGTGTTGGTGCTGACCTTTAAAGCCCTAAACGGCCTCGGTCCAGTATACCTGAAGGAGTATCTCCACCCCCATTGTTCTGCCCGGGCACTGAGGTCCAGTGCTGAGGGCCTTCTGGCAGTTCCCTCCCTGCGAGAAGCCAAGTTACAGGGAACCAGGCAGAGGGCCCTGTGGAATGCCCTCCCACCAGATGTCAAAGAGAAAAACAACTACCAGACTTTTAGAAGACATCTGAAGGCAGCCCTGTTTAGAGAAGCTTTCAATGTTTAATAGACTATTGTATTTTAATATTCTGTTGAAAGCTGCCCAGAGTGGCTAGGGAAACCCAGCCAGCTGGGCGGGGTATAAATAAACTACTACTACTACTACTACTACTATTATTATTATTATTATTATTATTATTATTATTATTATTATTAAATGCTAGGACCTCTTTCTGAGATATTCAGTCTAATTTATCAGCAAACAGACCTTCTTGAACCTAAATATATAGTATAGACAAAGTATTATCATTTTAGCAATTATTAAGCGAGAATATGCTTAAAGTCTTGGATCATCTCATCAAAACTGAATCATTACTTTATTTTCACATTCTAAAAATTGAGTATTAATTAGAGACTTCATCAGTTTTTTAATTGCTTTGGCATGGAATTCAAAACTCAGCTACTCTTAATTCTTTCTTTAAAAATAAGGAAAATAACACTACAGCTCCACCCTTTCACCCATTAATCGATCTGGATTCTACTCTGGTGGTGGCTGCTGAGGAGCTTTCAACAGCAAGAAGCTGGTCAGGTTTGTGTTTGTCTGTTTCCTTCCTCCCCCCACCTGGAACACTGTTAAAGCAGGGATCCATGAGCCCAAAAGTCAGGAAGCCATTTCCCCAGGCACCCATGTCACAGCTGTAACCGTGGGGTAGGGAGAAGGATAGATCTGTACAAATATGTGAGGCAGTTGGATGGGATTGCTCAGCCTCTCAGAGTTCATTGCCAAACAACAACAACAACAACCCACCTTCTATTGATATGACTCTGACCTGGGATAACTCCAACAGTAGAACATGAGACATCTCATGTCGTGGGTTAGTTGGGCAAAAGATTCCTGTCCAATGGTCCCTTCCAACTCTACAATTCTATAGACTTCCCTGCCTTTTCCTAAAACTTTGATGCTGTTTATTCCTGCATGTTTGTCTCTTGCATCTTTTCCTTCTGCATGGAAAATATATTCTTCTTATAGGGTGTGCTGGAGAGGAACACGTTGCTCCTTGGGCTTGACCAATATGGTGCCCTTCCGATTGTTGGACTCCCAACTCCCATCAGCCCAAGGCAGCATGGCCAGTGACTAAAGTGGAGGGCCAAGAACACCTTGAGGACACTCTGTTAGCTACCAAGGGCTAGTCTCTGGTGTGAGATAGTGCAGTATCAGCGCTTAAATTAATTGCCGCAAAACAGTTCCCATTGGTGCCAGTGGGAATGATTTGGAATTAGTCATTTTGAAGATTGCATCTTTCAGCTTCTCAGTCCTTTCGGATGCCGTCCCACTCAGTTTTATGGGGCTCTCCAGAGACATTCATGCAACTATTTTTGTTCAACCCATCAAAGTAAATATTACAGCTTCCTAAAGCAGGCGGTATTACTTAAGTAGCAAACCATATGGAGTAGGGGGCCATTGTTTTAACTGTACTTTTGGAATTAGAAGATTGATATGGATTGTTTACAACATGGCATCAGCAATTAATGATCCGCCATGGGGGAATACTCCCATTAAAATACGTGTTTCAAATCTGTAGTTAATGAGTTCAGCAATTCACTGCACCAATTAATTGTGTTTCTGCCTTCCGGGCAGACTTTGCATAATGAGAAAGAAGTGGAAGAGTGGAGGGGTTTTTACATCTCTGACCTGAAAGAAGCTTACAGTAGAACCCTATATATTGCTACTCAGAAGTAAACCACATGAAGTTCAATGGGACGTACTCCTCATTAAATATGTACAAGATTGTAGCCTTCTTATAGGTCACCCATTATGGCTCTCCAGTTCACTCTCTTCAATGGGATCTCCCTAGATTAGCAATGGGGAATCTGTGGCCCTCTGGATGCTATTGGACCATATCATCCACCATCACTGGCCATGCTGGCAGCAGACAATGGGAGCTGAGCTTCTAACAATATCACATGCGAATCACCCCTTCCCATGAAACTGAATGCTGGAAGATTCAGGGCAAGTAGCTCTTCACACCACACACAGTTAAACTCTGGAATTTGTTCCCACAAGAGTGAATCATGGTCACCAACTTGGATTATTTTAAAGGAGGATTGGACAAATTCATGGAGGGTAAGGCTATCAATATAGGGACATGGGTGGCGCTTTGGTCTAAACCACTGAGCCTAGGGCTCGCTGATCAGAAGGTCAGCGGTTCAAATCCCCACGACAGGGTGAGCGCCCGTTGCACAGTCCTGCTCCTGCCAACCTAGCAGTTCGAAAGTAGTAATAATAATAATAATAATAATAATAATAATAATAATAATAATAATTTATTATTTATACCCCGCCCATCTGGCTGGGCTTCCCCAGCCACTCTGGGCAGTTTCCAAAAAAATATTAAAATACTGTAATACATCAAACATTAAAAGCTTCCCTAAACAGGGCTGCCTTCAGATGTCTGGTAGTTGTTGTTCTCTTTGACATCTGGTGGGAGGGCGCCAAAGTGCAAGTAGATAAATAGGTACCGCTCTGGCGGGAAGGTAAACAGTGTTTCTGCACACTGCTCTGGTTTCGCCAGAAACGGCTTAGTCATGCTGGCCATATGACCCCAAAAAAACTGTCTGCAGACAAACATTGGCTCCCTTGGCCAGTAAAGTGAGATGAGAGCCGCAACCCCAGAGTCGTTCGCGACTGGACATAACTGCCAGGGATCCTTTACCTTTTTTAAGGCTATCAGTGGCTGCTAGCCATTATGTCTATTTTCTACCTCGACAGCCAGAGGCAATATGCCTTTGAATACCGGTTGCTTGGAATCGCAAGTGAGAAGAGTGCTTCTGCTTTGGGGCTTGCTAGAGCAGGAAACTGGGGAAATGTGGATTTGGAGCATATTAAAATCCAATCCGGAAGTGCAGAGAAGTCAGGAAGTTTATTTTATTATGAAGCTCCAGTCTTTTTTGTTTTAAAATTGATGTATGTATTTCTTCAAAGGCCAACTGGGAATGTTAAACACCCAGAGCAAGGATGACCCAGACCCAGCATGTTGCAAGAGCTGAAAACCATAAACAGCCCAAAAGCAGAAGAAAGAACATTCAGATTTATGTCTGCCCCCTGCAAGCAACTGTATAACTCAGCCCTGTTGCATATGTATAGTAACAAATGCAGATCTTAGAAGTGGAAGTATAAGTAGGTCACCTTTATCACTAGCTGCATTTCAGAGCTGAAACCAGCCGTTTGGCTTTTATTTCAGGGATAAAAGTGTTTGATGCTTATGCAATACTCCATCACTCGAAGGCTGGTGGGAAATGGCATTTCGCTTTCTGTGTCCTAAAGCACAATGGTTTGTTTAATCAAAGCTGTTAACGTCATCGCAACGGGAGTGGATATGTGAGGGATTACAGAAATAAAATGAAAGCAGCATTTATGTACGAATAAAGGGCAAACAATTAAGATCATTAAGACGATTTGCAGAACAAAAAGGAAAAACAGGAAAAAAATCCTTAGAAGTAGGTCATGATTTTTGCGAGGCGGATTAGAGATTGAATCAAAGAAACATGGAGTTGCAGAGGTTCTGGAGGAACATTTTGTTCAAACTCCTCCCCCCCCCACACACCTACAAATAAAAATCCCTGCACTTTACACGATACTGCAGCATGCTTGCTCACCCACTTCTAAGACTCTGTTCACATGCACAGCCATGGAACTGTCCCACATGACCGCGTAAATAATAATAATGATGATGATATGGAGGCCACACCCATGTGTGGGTGATGATATGGAGGCCCCACACCCATGAGGGGCCTATCATCCAGTCATTCAACAAAATTTATATGCCACTTGCTTATAAGAAAACCTCTAAGCGGTTTACAAAAATATAAAACGAAACATTAAAATTCTCTTTAAAAAGCAGTTAAAAATAGGTATTGAAAAATTTTCAAAAGGTGGGTACAGTAGCTAAGCAGAAATTGAAGACATGTAACTTCTACATGTCTGGATAGGCTTGCCTGAGGAAAAAAATGTTTTAAGCAGGCACTGAAATCTGTACGGCGAAGGCGGCTGCCGGATGTCAATAAGGAGGGAGTTCCAAAGAGTATAGGTGTTGCCACACTAAAATATCTATTTCTTACCACTGATCTTCTCTCCCAGTTTTATTCTCTGGTGTCCGTGAGAAACTGAAGTTGACTGATTTGTCCCTCTCTATCTAGTACAGAGATCAGGGAGGCTATTGAGTAACCTCACAAGAGTTAGGGGAGTGCCAGAGCTCACAGAAAATGTAGCTATTACTTTGTATATACTTTGCAAGTTTACTCTACCAAGCAATACATGAATATATGATATCAACCTTGCAAATGCGGGTTGCAACCATATCACTAAAAGCGCTGAAAGTGCAGAGTTCAAGCAAATGAGCTCAGCACTCGCTGCATCTCAAGCTACCTTATTTCATTGTTATAATTGTATTGTGTTACAATGAAGAGTTCTAGAAAGGTTTTGTGCATTTTGCAGGTGGGAAACATTTCAGCTGACGGTTCAAAGGACAATCAGTGACTCCACAGCACTGAACTCAAACCCATGTAAAGCTGGTTACTCAGAGACATGAACCAAACAACTGGACTTTAAAAAAGTGAATTTATGGTAGAAAATCCAAAAAGAAATGCAGACGAAAATTCACTTAGAGTGGAGAAAGTATGTTTGTGTGCAGTGTGTACTTAGAGGGCAGTTTGATGGGTTTCTGATGACCTAAAAGACAGAGTGTGTGCCAATTCATAAGCAAATACAGAATAATTTAATACTTGAAAATGCAAAACTAAGAGTTTAAGCGGCTACTGGTCACGTAAGCCTATACAGATAGGAGAAGGAAAGTGGTCAGCCGCTGCAACCCCAGTTTAGACAGGGCAGATGCAGTTAGATACCATACCCTCCAACATTTCTCCAATGAAAATAGGGACGTCAATAATAATAATAATAATAATACCCCACCTATCTGACTGGGTTGCCCCAGCCACTCTAGGCAGCTTCCAACATATATAATAAAACATTAAACATTTTAAAACTTCCCTATACAAGGCTGCCTTCAGATGTCTTCTAAAGCTTGTATAATTACTTATCTCATTGGCTCGGGGCACATCCCATACCTTCCAACATTTATCCAATGAAAATAGGGACATCCTATAGAAAAGCAGGACATTCCAGGGTCAAATCAGAAACTGGGGCAGCTTCTGTAAATCCAGGACTGTCCCTGGATACCTCTGTACGCCGGAGGCTTTCAGCAGCCATTCTTGGCCAATGATGTCACATCAGCACAGCCCACCAGAAGATTCTGCACTGCTGCACATTTCTGCCAGGTGAATTATACTCCCTGGTTTATGTCTGCTTTCTTTCATGCCTCCAGGTGGTGGCGGCAGCCAGAAAGTAGCAGAGGGATTGAGAACAGCAGCATGTATTGCACTACGGATGGGCCTTGGCCTCTACTAATTTATAGATCAAAACACAGCTGGGACACTACTCTGCAGCATACTTTGCATGGTTATTATTTTAGCCCCCAGGAAGAAAACAGGGTTCTCATGCTTGAAGGCCTCATAGAACCATGTCACAGATCCTCCCAGTGTCCCTATTTTCCAGGGACAGTCCCAGATTTACAGAAGCCATCCCGGTTTCTAATTTGATCCCATAATGTCCTGCTTTTGCTTTAAAAAGGTAAAGGGACCCCTGACAATTAAGTCCAGTCGTGAACGACTCTGGGGTTGCGGCTCTCATCTCGCTTTAAAGGCTGAGGGAGCAGGCGTCAGTCTGCTTCCGCAGACAGTTTTTCCAGGTCATGTGGCCAGCATGACTAGGCTGCTTCTGGTGAAACCAGAGCAGTGCACGGAAATGCCGTTTACCTTCCTGCCGGAGCGGTACCTATTTATCTATTTGCACTTTGATGTGCTTTCAAACTGCTAGGTGGGCAAGAGCTGGGACCGAACAACGGGAGCTCACCCTGTCACGGGGATTCGAACCGCCAACCTTTCAATTGGCAAGCCCAAGTGGCACAGTGATTTAACCCACAGTGCCACCCGCGTCCCTATTTCAATCTGAGAAATGTTGGAGGGTATGAAGTTATTTGACCCCCAAACCATCTGAAGGCAGTCGTGTATAGGGAAGTTTTTTTAATGTTTAATGTTTTATTATGTTTTAATATTTGCTGGAAGCTGCCCAGGGTGGCTGGAGCAACCCAGTCAGATGAGTGGGGTATAAATAGTAAAATTATTATTATGGAATAGAACGTCCCTATTTTCATTGGTGAAATGTTGGAGGGTATGATGTCACACAGCACTTAAAGACAAGCATTTGAAATTTACTATAATCACATTTCTAACAGGAAAGAAGCAAAATCTAATATGTACTAAGGTTGAGGGACGCAGGTGGCGCTGTGGGTTAAACCACAGAACCTAGGACTTGCCAATCAGAAGGTCGGCGGTTCGAATCCCCGCGATGGGGTGAGCTCCCATTGTTCGGTCCCTGCTCCTGCCAACCTAGCAGTTTGAAAGCACTTCAAGTGCAAGTAGAGAAATAGGTACCACTCCGGCGGGAAGGTAAATGGCGTTTCCATGCGCTGCTTTGTTTGGCCAGAAGCGGCTTAGTCATGCTGGCCACGTGACCCAGAAGCTGTACGCCAGCTCCCTCAGCCAATAAAGCGAGATGAGCGCCGCAACCCCAGAGTCGGTCATGACTGGACCTAATGGTCAGGGGTCCCTTTACCTTTACCTTACTAAGGTTGACAACGTTACCCCTGGAGTATAATTAGTAAATCCGGGGATGGAACAAATGCTTTTGGGTGCTTTGCTCAACAAGCTGGTGTCAGCGCCAGAAGAATATGCCCAAGTTTAAAAAGACAATCAAGAAACAAAGAATCTATACATGTTCCAGTGCAGCATTACTATAAATCAGGAACCTGTTTCAGTTTGAGTACTGTATTCACTCATCCAGGGGCCAGAGGCCAGAGGCAAAAGTGAATGGAACAATGATGCTGCTTTTGCCTTTGTACAGCAGACTGCATTCCAGTAATGCAAGTTGGAGATTTTTCCACCCACCCACTATACATATAAACACAGATAAGCATTATCGCAATTTCAGGGGCACATTGCAGTCAGACAAAAGCCCTTGGGGCCAGTGTGGGATTGGGCCTGGGACTCTGCATTCAACCCTCCATCTTGCCTTAAAACATGTACCTTACCTCACTGACTCTATTGCCCCAGGTCCTGTTTCACCGAAATGCATAGTAAACCAACCCGTTCATTAATTTTCACAGTCGTTTTTCCCCCACCAGAACCTGAAGGAGAAGACAAGATTTATTTGTAGGTTAATAAAACTGTTGAGGATGATTGTTCATTCTTACAACTTGAACTCAACCCATCAAGAGAAGAGGAAGTGATTCTCTTCCAGTTAAATTGACTGAAACATTCTGCAACAATGGAGAATAATAAAGCACAATTAAAAGTGAAAGGGACCTGAGGCTGTTAAGGGCTTGCGGGATCCTTTAATGGAACATGAAGGCCATTTAAAGGTCACCGGCTTTGAAGCAAACTCCCAGGTTTCTAAAAGGGAAATTACAGATCTCTTCAAACAGAGTCATCTTTGAGAGTGTGCATGTATATAGATATATTTATATTATACCCTCTTTTTTTCTGAGGAAACCAAGCAAGTAAATGTACATTGCTCAACTTACTTTTCCCCAGGACACTTGGGAAATCAGAGAGTTCAGAAATAGTGTTATATTTTCTGGAGGCTGGAGAGGAAAAATGGAAACTATATTCACTTTCCTTTTTGTATGTGTATAAGAATTGCTTTGATTCTGTCATATTCCCCGTTTGCTAGTACTCTGGTTATACAGTGAAGGCATTGTTGTTGTTAAACAAAATTAGCTATTTATTAAATGAAAGTTAATAATGATAAATGCAGCGAAACAGTGATGTGGCAGCTAGACTGGTGACTGGGAGCGGCCGCCGAGACCACATAACATTGGTCTTAAAAGACCTACATTGGCTCCCAGTACGTTTCCGAGCACAATTCAAAGTATTGGTGCTGACCTTTAGAGCCCTAAATGGCCTTGGCCCAGTATACCTGAAGGAGCATCTCCACCCCCATCGTTCTGCCCGTACACTGAGGTCCAGCGCCGAGGGCCTTCTGGCGGTTCCCTCATTGCGAGAAGCCAAGCTACAGGGAACCAGGCAGAGGGCCTTCTCGGTAGTGGCGCCCGCCCTGTGAAACGCCCTCCCATCAGATGTCAAAGCGATCAACAATTACCTGACATTCAGAAGACATCTTAAGGCAGCCCTGTTTAGGGAAGTTTTTAATGTGTAATTTTAGTGTATTTTTTGCTTCTGTGGAAGCCGCCCAGAGCGGCTGGGGAAACCCAGCCAGATGGGCGGGGTACAAATAATAAATTATTATTATTATTATGAAGAGCAAAACGCTTAAAAGCAAAATAGTTTTATAGAGACTCAAGCCAAGAACTCGGGAGGAAGCTGGGTTGGCAATGAATCAGAGAGCGGTCCGGTGAGTATTCCATAATCCCTGGTCTGGAATGTGACATTGCAGAACGATGAGTTTCAATTACTGTTTCACTTTCCTCCTTTTCAGACAGTTATTGCTGGCTTTTCATGCAGTGTGACGAATACATCAGTTTATTTGCCCTTCTCTTGATGAATTCAGCCCCTCAGAGAGTAATATAAAGATCACGCCACTTTCAAAAGGGAGATTATGTTTACTTAGCCAACAGTGAAAATCAGCAGGCTCATTTCAACACACACACGAGTGATCTAGCGCTCCCTTTTCTCAAGGATGGTTCGAGGATTTAGTTTGTGTCTTTTAATTATTAATTGGAAACGGCATGACTCACCAGTCAGTCAAAGATGAGGAACAACAGTTAAAACATTAAAAGAGCACGAGGATATAATTAAAAGCAAAATGCAATCTGAATAAAACTGACTGAGCGGAAGAAACAAACGAATTACACAGGCTGGAGTCCATTTGGAAAATGTGTTCTGTTTCCCAATGTTTAAATGGACTCCATAGAGAAGAATGGACCCGCGAATCAGAAACATCAGTGCACAATCCGTTATACCATCAAATCAGAGTCTTTGGGACAAAGTCTTGGGCCCCCGTCAGCTGAATGACCGGGAGGATCCTACATTCCAAAATAAGCGAGGTAATACACAGTACCACAGGGGTGGCGAACCTCAGATCTGGGGGTCAAATGCAGAACTCCATGCCTCTCTGTCTGGCTCTCATAGCTCTCCCCAGGCCATACCCCCCAATGTTTCGCTGATGAATATAGGGACATCCTATTCCACCATCATTGACATCAACACCATCAGAATTTTACTATTTACGCATCACCCATCTGACTGGGTTGCCCCAGCCACTTTAGAATAGGGTTGCCATACACCCAAAATTTCCTGGACATACATGTAATACTGCTGTCTCTAGCAGTGTCCGGGCAGAAATCGGGTGGGGAAAATGTCTCACATCGGCAGTGGCGTTTTTGCCAATTTTCCATAAAAATAGCTGAAAAATGGCAATTTCTTTTGCAATTTTGCAAAAAATAAATAAATCAAAACTATGGGCAAAACTTTAAAAAAGCTCTGGATTTTCACTGTTTGAAATATGGCAACCCTACTCTAGAAACGCAATAAAACATTAAACATTAAAACAAAAACCTTCCCTATTCAGGGCTGCTATCAGATGGCTCAGGGGCTGAATAACTCCTTACCCTCCAACACTTCTCCAGTGGAAATAGGGACATCCTAAGGAAAAGCAGAACATTCTGGGGTCAAATCATAAATTGGGATGGCTTCTGTAAATCCAGGACTGCCCCTGGGAAACAGGGACACTTGCTTCTTCCTTCAAGCACCAAGAGTTTTTTCCTGCCTGGAATGTGTCCTTGACCTCTGATAATGAGCCTCAGTGGATAGAAGAGGGGGTGTAGAAACCAAGCTACTGCACAAGTACAAAAAGTACCTCCATTGACTTGCCTGCTGTTGTGTCTGGCACAGCTACTGCTGGCACATGGCCCTCAGAACGTTTCCCAGAATAGAATGTGGCCCTTAGGCTGAAGGAAGTCCCTCAACCTGCATTACCATCTAAAGCAAGCCCCCCCCCCCACCTTAATAAAACTATTAAGTCTAAAATCACCTTTGTGTACAACAGTATACCACAAGGTCTGCTACTAACATAAGAAGACAATTTTAGTCTGACAGAGTTTACTAAAAGTTCTGTAGCACATATTTCCATTTTATCTTCCCTTGTATGGGTTTGTTCGGCAAGTAGCGATCCGTGCCAAGGCATTGTTCCGCTGGGACCTCTTGAGATAAGTACTGTAGCAAAACAATTCCTACACCATACTCTGCTTAACCTTTTAAGGGATCAGTCTCTTAGCCTGCACATTTTTCAGAACTGCATTTAAAATATGTGTCATAATCAGTGGCATCTCTAAAAGTACCTCTAAGTACTAGTTGATCTGCCTGAGGGAAGCTTGTTTCACTATTGGCCTGGGTCATTGCAAACTGCTGGAAAACAGTCAACGATAAATAGTTTCCATTTCATTCAAGAAGAGCTCCATTTTGAGAGGCACATTGCAGGGTCAAGTCTCCACAGACAGTGATGACTGAGATTGGAAGGAAGTTTCCAGAAAGCTAGGATGGACGTGAAAGAAATACAGAATAACAATGTCACCTGGAGAAGAGGAGCAGCAAGAATCGGCCTTGAGGATTGAAATGTGGATCTCAAGGCTAGCCTAGAAATCATTTTGGCCCAGCCAGTATCCTGGTTTTCCACCTGAATTCCTCTCAAATATAAATATAATAGCTAATTAATTCTTGCTTATCCACTATACTCAGTGTTTCTGTTAGTTATTTGGTAGACTCAGTTAATTACTGTTTTGCCTTATCTTGCATGCTCGCAGTATTTATTTTGTTTTGTTTCACCATTCTTTAATTATATGAAATAAATACATAATATCAATAGAAAGGAAAGAAGAAATAATAGCTCCTTGTGAAGTTCTCAGGCCTGCATTGAAGCAGAACATTTTCTAGAAAATCTTGGAATTTGGAATTCTTGGGATCTTGGAATTTGGACATTTCTGGTCACCTCGCTTCAAAAAAGGGATATTGTAGAGTTGGAAAAGGTTTAAAAAAGAGCAAGTGAGTGGATGGAGTGACTGAGCTATGAAGAAAGGTTGCACCATTTGGGACTCTTTAGAGAAAAAGCGAGTAAGAAATGACGTGATAAAAATTTATAAAGTTATGCATGGCATGAAGGAAATGCATAGAGAAAAGTTCTTCTCCTGGTCTCATAATGCTAGAACTCGTGGACATTGAATGAAGCTGAACGGTGGAAAATTCGGGACAGAATAAATAAAGAACTCCTTCATGCAGCGCATAGTTAAACTATAGAACTTGCTCCTCCTACAAGAGGCAGTGGTGGTCACCGACCTAGATTACCTTTTTAAAAGGATTAGACCAATTCATGGAGGAGAGGGCTACTGAAGTCCACTACCTATGATGGCTATGTCCTCCCTTAAAGTGGGCACGTATTGCAGTGAGACCTGGAAAACTGACACCCTGTGTTGTGGGTGGCTATGATTGGTCAGCCACAACACCCAGTTGGTAGGTCCCTCATAGCTGGGTGAAATATGGCCAATGGAATGCAGTCCAAATGGTTCGAGGGACCTAGTTATGTCCATGCATGTGACCCAGAGCTTCCTCTTTCGGTGCATGCATCCGGAACATCCGCCCACCTCTCCCTACTTTTAGGGCTTTGCGCTTGACCTTGCTGTGCCATTGTGTGTCGTCTGTCATTGGGACAGGGGCACGGCAGGAATTTTCCCCACTTGGCTGATTGGCTGTTGCCATTTGGGTTTCGCCTAAAGGTAAAGGTACCCCTGCCCGTACGGGCCAGTCTTGACAGACTCTAGGGTTGTGCACCCATCTCACTCAAGAGGCCGGGGGCCAGCGCTGTCCGGAGACACTTCCGGGTCATGTGGCCAGTGTGACATCACTGCTCTGGCGACAGGGGCATGGCAGGAATTTCCCGCACTTGGCTGATTGGCTGTTGCCATTTGGGTTTCGCCTGCCGCGTAGCAAATCATCACAACGGTTGTGGATAGGCTCTGGTTCACGTGATAGGGATGGGAGAAGGATCTCACTATCCCTATGTGAAGAGTATTCCATTAAAGGAATCCAGGGACTCGATGGTTTGGTCAACCCTTGCGAGGAGGTTGTGCCCGTGCCTGAGTCCAGGGGGACATTTGGGTGGCGGAGATAGCCTGTTCCCGGTTTTCCACTTATCCAGGTGTTCACCCTTGGCTGACCTATGCTGGAACCCTCGGTCAGTGCTACCTGCATGGCAGGGAGCTAGTCAAACCAGAACCTATGCAACCATTTCTGTAATCAGTAGAGTTGTGGCCTAAATTCTGCCAAAAACAAAACTAAAATTTGAGTCAAGTGTGAATTTCTTTAGGGGGGAGGTTTCTGGGTCTGGACACGCAATAAATGTCAGAATACCAGTTGCTGGAAACCACAAGAGGAGAGGTCCTGCCGCAGACATTTAGTTGGCCACCATAAGAACAGGATGCTGACCTAGATCCAGCAGACCCTAGTCTTCTATTATTGCTGCCCAAAACTGCAGTAAAGCAATCAGACTCACCAGCCTTGACATTCAAACAGCATATTTCTGTATGAGTCTTTCAGCCTTTTGCATATTTCTGCTTGGGTGCAAGTCTTTCAGTCTATTCACTCACGTATTTCGAAATGCAGAGGCTGCTATTATTCCCCGATCATGATTTTGAAAGACCTGAAGCAAGACTCTTGAGCAGAATTCAAGTGGAAAAATAATCTTTGCTGGATGGATGGAAAATGTCTAATGTATTCCGAAAGTGTTAATTAAAAATCATTATAGCTGACATTATGGCCTTCCTATCAGGACTCTATTTAGTCCTAAATGTCTTAGTGATCATCAGAGCTCCCATCTGCTATATTGCGCACACCTCTATTCCTTCAGGCCTACATATATAAAATTAAAACTGGAACTAAAAGTGCCTTGACCTAATTGAATTTGTTGTAAGAACAAATCATAATATACCCATTGTTTGCGGGTAGGCTTCTCTTCTGGCAACGATTTGTCAAGTGGCACTAATGGAATTTGTAACCTGTTAAAGAGATATCTGGAGGAGGTAGGAATCCATGTGATTGTTGGATATGGTATAGGGCTGATGTCTTACCACACCCTGTTTTTCAAGTTGAGACCCAAAGAGCTAATTTAGTGTGTCTAGTGGGATTTTGGACTTCTTTCCAAAGAAGAGGAGGGGCTGCTATTTGAAATGAGTCTTGGGTGTTTGGAATGCCTCATATAGTTCTTTAAGCCTAGGACTAGATCTTCCTAGATAAAGTAAGAAGCATGGAAATAGCAACTTCAATCTGGTTCAGAATTTGAGTTTCTGGTCCAGTTTGTGCATGCCTAGTCACGTCTTATGAATTTACATAAGATGATGATGATGATTACTACTACTACTAACATTTGTATTCCTCCTTTCCTCCAAGGAGGAAATTTGATTCAGTTCACACCTAAGTGCAAGCCTACCTAATCCACACTTCCTGAAACCATTTGTAAACCAAAACACAGTTATCCTTTGACATTCACATGTCTCTGAATTTAGCAGTGCTGTTCTGCAGTCAACAGAGCATCCAAAAATGGTACCTCAGGTTAAGAACTTAATTCATTCTGGAGGTCTGTTCTTAACCTGAAACTGTTCTTAACCTGAGGTATTACTTTAGCTAATGGGGCCTCCTGCTGCCACCGCACCGCCGCCGCACAATTTCTCACCCTGAAGCAAAGTTCTTAACCCAAGGTACTATTTCTGGGTTAGCGGAGTCTGTAACCTGAAGCGTATGTAACCTGAAGCGTCTGTAACCTGAGGTACCACTGTATTATAATGTCATATAAATGCACATATTAGTGAAAATATAGCTAACAAAAACACATCATATTAGGTAAATGGTTTTGCAAAGATGTTTATTAGGGGAAATTAGATGCAAAGTATGTAGAAGGAGAAATTTGCACTAAAATGCTGTTGAATCTCCATGAGGATTTAAAGGGGAGGAAAATCACAAACTGATGTGGAAATACAAAGACTGGAAAAATGAGAAAACGAGAGAAGCCAAAACTGGCACAGTCACTCATTTCTAACTGCAGCTGCAAAGAGATGGGGAGCAGCCTCTCCTTTTTTCAGCTAACTATGGTTGGTCATGATGTCTGAACTGCGGTTAGTTTTAACTATTCCTAGTTCAAACAAGCCACCTTTGGACTGTGGTAAATTACCCTGGATTGTTCAGATACACTATATAGTCATCACTAGGTGCATTTCACAGGTCAGACATAACAGAAGAACTACAGCAAGCTGAAAAAGAGAAGCATGTGCCATACCAACCACAGTGGAGGAGGAGAGCAGAGCAGCCTTGGCATGCCATGCTAATCTGTGAGTAGCGTGTGTTCTGTGTGAACAAAGCTGCTGTGGTTTTTTCTATTACTGGTTTAACAAATGCTGCCTCATGGAAAACAAGGTGTGTGTTGAAATTTTATTTTTCATCCACTTAATACTTTTAATCTAATTTCTCATCTGTGGAATGTATATGTATACATCTTGAGATGGAAAATGTTGAATACTGCACTTTTAATCTAATAAAATAAGCTTTCGCCGGCATCTAACAGAAGTCTCTATGCCAGCATTATAGATGTGTGTATACAAGTGTGTTCACAGGCACACATTTTAGTCTATACAAAACAGTATATTTTTTCTTTCAGAACCTTTCACTAGGAAAACAGGAATTATGCTAATTAAGAGAGGAATTCATCAAAGGAAGGAGCCTACAGAATCTGAAATAGCAATCAACAAAAGAGTTTGGGACAGAAAGGGAAAGTGGTGAGTTATTTAGGCCCACTCAGGTGCAGGTGTGACTTCTTCATAAAGCAGCAATGAACAAAAATTGCTTCAATTATGCTGCTGCTAAATATCAAATTGCCATAGCAACTCTGTCTTCAAGTAAGAAATGTATGTTGTTTTTTAACTCAGAGACATTTAGATTAAAATAACGCAGTCCTCTCAAGTGCTTTTCTGTTTTTTAAAATTAATACAAGGCTTTTAGAATAATGGAATAACTTTTGGCTTATTTCTGCTCACACCCTGAGGAGATACACCTTAAGCTGAATACTCTATAGGGTGGGGAGAACCTGGCAGACTGTAGCAGATCTAGCCATTTTGGGTTAAGGCATAAGCTCTTCTTGACTAGAATCCACTTCTTCATATGTACGAAGTGTAGTCAGCAGTTGCAGGTACATACACATGGATGGGATCAAAGGGAAACGAAAAGCAAAACGTCACTTGCTCCGCATATCTTGCACACATTCTCTCTAGCTGTTAGTTTTTAAGGCACCACTAGACAACCACGTAAATATCAAGCCCAGGGTTGCGGCGAAGAGTCTAGGCGGCTGTCTTTTTTAGGAATAAGTAACTGATAAAGCCCACCCTTCACTTAACTGCCTTAGCAATCCAAGAAAGGGCTTTGTGACACCTTATGGCATAAACATTTGTAGATTGGATCTCACCTGTTGCATAGCAGAAATACTCAACCACTATTGGGTTATACGCTTTTAATGAATTTCTTAATGAATGAATTTTGAATTATGGTGCTGGAGGAGACTCTTGAGAGTCCCATGGACTGCAAGAAGATCAAACCTATCCATTCTTGAGGAAATCAGCCCTGAGTGCTCACTGGAAGGACAGATCCTGAAGCTGAGACTCCAGTACTTTGGCCACCTCATGAGAAGAGAAGACTCCCTGGAAAAGACCCTGATGTTGGGAATGATGGAGGGCACAAGGAGAAGGGGACGACAGAGGACGAGATGGTTGGATAGTGTTCTTGAAGCTACCAGCATGAGTTTGACCAAACTGCGGGAGGCAGTGGAAGACAGAAGTGTCTGGCATGCTCTGGTCCATGGAGTCACGAAGAATCGGACACAACTAAATGACCAAACAACAACAACAATGAATTTCTAAAAAGAGGAGTAATAAGACAGAAACAATCTGCCTATAAGCCTTTGACCTGGAGGCCATTTCTCCTAACCCCAAACATATGTGGGCGCCAACTCTGATCATTCATTACCGATGAAAGAACACTTGATACCTGCGTCCTCCTAAGCATGTTATTACATCATGTGTTTTAGAATTGACATCTAAACATAGGTTCTTGGACTGAGCTCTGGAGATCCTGAAGGCCAGAGTAAGCACTCTTACTGAACTTTGCAACATGGTTTATTTCTTAAAGTTCATCAGGACTAGCATTTGGAAGCTAATATAAGTTTACTGGGACTTGGGTTTGTTTTTGCATCTTGCAGCAACATTTTTATACCATATAAATCCAAACAACACAAAACTCTCTTGGTGGGCTCAGTCCTATAAAACTCCCCCTCTCAAGATGAGATTAGACAGAAACCCTTGCTGAACTTCAAGTGAGTGACTCAGACTTACTTGTACCAGAAGGCATGTTAAGCTGGTGACAGTTTTAATGAGAAAGTTTTATTGCTACATTTTCTGTGATTTGTTTGCTGAGAAATGCAAATGATTAAGTGGTATATAAATGTCTTGAATGAATAATAAATAATTGTATTTTTAATTAGGTATTATTGATTATTTTTGTATTTTGTAAACTGCTTTGAACAACTCCCTGTTGGAGCAGAATAGTGAGGCATTCATTTTATGTAAATAAAATTAATACTCCAATCTTATACATAAGGAATTACAATAAAGCTGATTGCCAAAGATGCATGTTCAGATGTAATGGAACAATACAAGGACCCAAGGTGTACTCATTCAGATTTTTCATTTTAAAAACTGTGTTAAGCAGTGGTGGAAAAAAATGAGATTTCATGGGATGCATTGATGCAGCTCCTTTTCCCTCTTTTTCGCTATTTATTCCTCTCCTCTCTTGGTTGATGTCGGTATATGAGATGCACTTCTGTACCAATTCACTGAGTCTCATCCGTACTGATTGATTTCTTCCTTTCTGGAAAGAAGCAAACCTTTTCACATCTGAGTAGTAAAAGTCCATCTGCACAAACAGCATGCTGTGTCGATTCAAATAAGAATTTCTTATTCGTCCAGGTAGTTATTTGTCTTAGACTGTGAACAGACAATAGATTTTCAGTGACTTAGAAGAAGTACTATACAGCCTCCATTGTGTTCAAGGAGTGTAAAGGCCACAGGAGCCTCTCCTTGGTTGGAGTTGACATAGCAAGTGTCTTCACTACCAGCTCCAGGTTGTGAATGCCCCTGGGCAACCTGGTTCCCCCAGGGCTGTCTTAAGCATATGCAGCACCAGGGTGCAAAGATCTGCCCATCACCCTGCCCCCCCCCAGGTTGCCCAGTCCCAGGTGCGCAGGAGAGCAGAGCTGGCCGGCCACCTCAGCATCTCGCTGGCTCGGTCACCCCTGAACTCACAGTGCAGAGCCCCCACAGCAGAAGAACCCGCCATGGCACTCTGACCAATGGGAGGGCTCTTCCACAGACTCAACTCTCGGGTCCCGGGCTCTTGGCCTGGTGCCCTTGAAAGCCCAGTGCCCAGATGCCCCACACCCCTAGCGCCTATGGGTAAGATGGCCCTGATTCCCCTACCATTGGGTCCTCCCTCAGTGAGTCACCCTCCCCACTGTCAACCTTGCCAATTGCTGCTGTTCATCTTCCCAGCATCACTAACCACCTGCTAGCTTTCCAGCTAGAGAGCCAATGACACAACAATGGTCCCAGTGAAAATGGGGCAGGGGATATGAGAAATGCCCATTGTGTGCTGTTTTGGGGGTTCTTCTGACCCTTCTGAGCTGATCTGGAGAGGCCAAAGAGGCCCACGGGGTGGGGGAAGATGAAGGAAAGTTCTGTTGTGAAAGCAGGACCTCTTGTGTTGGCTTCCACTAGCACAGCAACTTAGTTGAATCTGGCTCCAGAGCATAGCTGTCAACTTACAGATTTGAAAATAAGGGACCAGCAGCCAAAATAAGGGATTTTTATGTTGTGGAGAGTTACATGCATTGGTAGGATTGACAGATGCTGTCAATCTGGCATGAGGCGGTTGTGGCGCTGTGCCAGCTGCTGAAGCGACACCCTTCCCACTTCCTCCTCCCTCAGGCTACCTCCTCAGCTGCCACCTCCGGGCTTGCGGGCAGCGTGGACGAGAGTCTCTCTCAGGCGGGGAAGGGCTGATGGAAATCCTCGCGCCAGGACGACAGCGCCAGGACCCTCTTGCAGCGGAGGACCCCAAACCGCTGCTTCCCTCCCGAGCCGGGCAAGCATGAAACCCGGGAAATTTAAGGGACATCATCAATAAGGGACAGCAGCGGTGTGGGAATTTTCAGGGGTGCAGGAGAGGATATATTGACTAATTATATCCTTATCCAACTTGTGCTAACAAGTTCTCAAAATATCAGCAGAGTTTATAGACATTCCCCTTTAAGTTGGCAACGGTAACGTATGCACAGGTTCGCTAGAACCTCTTTAATAATTACTCTGGTAATTTCCCCTTTGTTCCCTCTTAAAATACAAGACACGACACAGTCTTCATAAAGGTATAAAAGAGTTTACTCACGTTCTGTTCACAATATGATCCCAGAAGGCAGACAGCTTAAAAAAGGTAAAATACACTCAGAATCTATCTTATAGGAAGATAGTACTGTCCTCTCTTGGCTGAGAGCCAAGAGGGCATGTTGCTCCTTCAGAAGATGAAGATGAGAGAGAGAGAGATATGGATGCCTGCCCTGTGCGTTTATCATTTACCTGCACAGGTGAGGCCACACCCACCTCTGGTCACATGTGGAGGAAGTCCGTCCCCAGGAAGTTTACCTGCTTGCTAGACAGACACCCCTCCCCATGTTCTAACATGTACACTCTAGGAATGTTGTCATTGACTGCTCCTGGGTTTACATCCCACAAGCGGGACATGGTGCTGGGATAAGGGAGTATCCCGCCAAATAAGGGACGGTTGACAGCTATGCTCCAGAGTTGCTATTCTGTTTCTATCTTAAAGGAGAATAACAGCTTGGTGTTGGGCCAACCCAAGACCTTTTCCTGCCTGAGACAAAGCACAAGATAGTGCCTTCCTACATTCCAGGAACAGCCTGGCGGGTGAATATTTCTTTGACACCGACAGCAAGAGAGTGTCTTCTACTGCATTCCAGGGCAACTGTCCCATAGCATTGCTGTCTGAAGCAACTATCTCACTCTGCCTCGTGGGAGGACTGGCCCTGGTTGGGTGCTGGCATGTCTGCATTAAGATCAGTTGTTGGATAGAACAGGAGCTCCTGATTTAGGATGGTCAATGCCTCAGCCCCCCACCCCCCACCTGCCCTGCTCCTCTTTTTGGAACTGCCAGTACAATAGAAGCCAGTAGGGATTGGTTCCAACTGCATTGAAATGGCTTGCTGCTGGAGTAATGCTTTTGAATTCATGAATATGAAGAAAACATGTACGTTTACTGCTAGCTAACTCCACATCCGAGCCATATAATCACTGCAAGTTACACCTGAGGGAGGTAGATCAAAGGAATTATTGTTGTTCATCTTTGGATAGGAGAGAGGCGTTGGATTCTCAAAGGAGCTAAATTTGAGAGATCAGATTCTAAATATTTTAGATTAAATATGGCCACACAAAACTGAATGGTCTGGTATCTCTTCTATATGCCTCAATTTATAAAAAGCAGCTGCCGGTAAAGCGTATTTGTAATATGACAGCTCACAACCTAGGCATATTAGGAATAACAGTTTACGGGCAATTTCTAAGCCTGAGAAGAAATTGCTTATAGCCAAGCTTCAAAAGAAGATTCACTGCAAGAAAATTGCACCTCTGGTGAAATATTTTCTAAGCTTCAGTGTAGACTTCCCCAGCATCAGGAATTAAAGGCCTAGGAGCTATGATAAATTCCAATAGATACACACACAAATTTCTTAGAAAAAGGCTCCTGATTATTAACCTATATGCTTTAAAATATATATCTCCATTCAACTTGAAGCACTATTTTTTATTTTAAAAAAATCAGATAATTTCCAATTTTGAAAATGTGGATGTTTTTTGGAGATATCTCTCTCACACTCACACACTCACACACTTGTCAAAGCCCCATATTTTGTCTTAGACTTTGAATACCTTGATATTTCATCTGTGCCTTCACTGAAAATTCACTGCAGGAGAGAAGCTTCCAAAGAATTACCTACAAAAAAAAGAAGGAGGAGGAGGGGTTGTTGGCCTTTTGAGGCTATCTGAAGTGACAGGGGAAAGAAGGCAAGCAAGCCAGACTACATGCTCTTCAGAAACTTTCCCTAAAGGTTGCTTCCGTATTTGTAAAATATTCACCTTTGCACAGAGGTAGTCAGGCATTTTCTTGGGCTGGAAATGTCACTTATGTAAACATCTGTGGATCTAAAAATGCTCAGGCTGTGGTGCTCATAGTGCTCAGCCAGTAAAAGCCACATTCATTTCAAGGAAGCTCTGTCCTGTTTGAGTGCTGTGAGGATTGGCATTGCCTGTTTTGACGGTGCTGCACTGAGGCATGAATTTCTTTTGCATCTTATATAAAAAGAGATTTGTCTGTTCTAATAAGCTTTGAAAGCCTGGAAATCCAAGCTAAGAAAATTCATTAGCTGAGCCAGAAGTTCCTTGAGGGAATTGGTGGAATGGAAACATTTTAGATCAGCATCCCAAACACCAAGCCAACCTCCTATAAATAATGTTTCGGTTTAACTGGTTCTAAGAAAGAATCTATCTGGCGGATGTGGATATGCTCGTTTTCGCTATGCAAATGAAAGCAATGCCATAGTTAAAGCAGGTCTAACTGCCAAGGTGAAGAAATAGCACAATGTTCTGAAGTAAAAACAATACATGATGTCTTATTCTCTCATGTTCTATACTTCTTTCATTTGACAGTCCCTTTATTGCTTCAAAAGATTTGGAGACATCCTTTATACAGCACAGGTCTACCAATGACTATAAACTATATCCTTTCTAATTCCAGGAAATAGCCACAATGGCTTTCTGGTGAGGTGATGAGGAATTAAGGGGCATGGTGCAAGAGGGCGAATGGGTGGCTGGGAGCCCTCTCTCAACAGAAAAGGGCAGGGTGGCAACCAGAGTCTGGGCAGTGATGTCACCTAGAAGAAAAAGAGAAATGTTTGATTTCTGTTTGAAATGGGAGAAACAAGGGGTGTCAGTGCTGTGAACCCCTCCATCATAGACTCAGGTTGTACATTGCAATGCACCTGCATCTGTCTGTTTCATCAGATAACGGGGTACACCTCAGGGGGTGAAGTCAACCCTTTGTGTTAGCAACACCAAAATGGCCTCCCTGGGACAGAAGCCTGGCTAGTGTGGATGGAGGTCCTGGCTGCCCAGATGACAGGACCCCACTCTTGGTTTAACCGGTACGATGATGATGTATTTCCAAAGGAAATGATATGTATGAGATGTGTTCCAAAGGAAAGCAGAACAATATGTTTGGCACCAGCTGGGCTGCAGGAGTAGCTGGAAAGAGGAGTCCAAGGAGCCATCCAATCATCCTAGGAACTCCACTCTGGATTTGTGTAAGGTTTACTCCTTAGCCTTTCCTGTTTACACAGATATCCCACAGGGCAGTGGAGGTTTAGGGTCAGAGTTTTCCTTCTCCTAGATGGGCTATCTTCCCAGGTTGATGAGCCTCATCTGCCCCTCACTTCCCTCTACAGCACATACAGAAACCACCTTGTTTGGACACACTATTGGCCTCATCCACTCAATCGCCAGAGCCTGTCTTCGCATGCAAGGGAAGTCTCTAACTCCCCAAGGGCTTGTGATCCATTGACTACCCTCACCTGTTTTAGCCAGCCTGTCAAAGCTATTCCCAGGATGTGGCTGCTGCCACATGCTGACAGGTTCTGGGAGTCACCGGTGAAGGCTGAGTGCAGGGTGGGGACCAAAGGTGGACAACCTACCCCAGAAGGAGGATGACATTTTCCCCACCTGAAGTACTGCCTCTTCCCAACACCTGGGTTGTATATATGTGTAAATAAACCATAAATCATAAAGACAGCACAGTCTCCAGACAGACAGAACCAGTATGGTGTAGTGGTTAAGAGCGGTAGACTCGTAATCTGGGGAACCGGGTTCCCGTCTCCGCTCCTCCACATGCAGCTGCTGGATGACCTTGGGCCAGTCACACTTCTCTGAAGTCTCTCAGCCTCACTCACCTCACAGAGTGTTTGTTGTGGGGGAGGAAGAGAAAGAAGATTGTTAGCCGCTTTGATACTCCTGAGGGTAGTGATAAAGCGGGATATCTTCTCCGCTGTACCTCATTTTCAAAAGGAAACACAAACCCTGGTTGAGCGCTGGAACTCTAGGAATCTCACATTGCTCAGAGATTGGAGTGGTGTGCAATGCTATGATAGTTGTATCGTACCTTTTTGTTCACAGGCAATGAACCTCGGTGTGTCTGATCTACTAAGCACAAAGGATAGGGCAGGGTTGTTGACCTGATGCCTTACTTCTGGGTTTCCCAAAGTCATCTGCCTGGTTATCTTTGGAAAGAGGATGTGGAACCAGCTGTCTGATCCAACAGATGTCTTCTCAAGAGCTTTGTAGGAGCAATTAGAACTCCCACAGGCAATCATTACTGCTCTTGCCATCTTTCCACTGATTACAGACAAAGCTGGAAGTGTAACTCTGTAACTTCCTTTCTTCAGGGATATGCTTTACCCAACGCCTATTTATTCAGGATAATATGAAGCAGTTGAAGTAAATGGTATCCCCTTCATAAAGCAATATTGATTTTTGAATTTTAGCTTGCAGGTCCTCAGCAGACATAATTTGCACCATAATCTTTGGAGTGTAAGAGCGAAGAAAACAAACACTGAGCAAAATGTTATGGTCGTTTTTATAGGCTGTTGTTGTTGTTGTTGTTGTTGTTGTTGTTGTTGTTGTTAAGAGGCAGTGTGTTCTTGTACAACTCCCGTTCATTTCTATATACAGCCCACAGACAAAAATTATTCTGTGTTCAAGCACCTTTATGTTTGAGAACCTATTACAAGTGTATACAGTGGTCCAAACACCTCATGTTTAAAAGTCAAGGCTGACCCCATGCAGACATGCCTTCTGTTCAGGTACTTTTAAGACTCCTTATTAATTTATAGTTAGATAATGAGAGCAATTGGTAGTACGAACAGCAAGCTGTGATTTATCTCTTGTTATGCAATGTAATTTTTTTCATTAGCACAAAACGTAGAGGAAAGCTGCAGGTGAACTTACTGGTTGGTGACCATGAATCAACATCCATTATCTAGCAAGGAGGTAGGGGCTGGCACCCTTCCAGAAATCAGGAAGGACAATTGAGGCAATTGACTTGCTTTGTAAAGTTTTGAGTATTAAATCGTGGTGCATATCAGAGATAATGGAAAACCAGATCACATCTAGAAAGGGAATGTAAGAAAGACCATGACCAATAACTGTCCACTGAATCTTGTCTTGTCCTGGACAGGCAAGAGTTAACTACATTAATACTTAATGGCTCTGTTTTCTTTTCCGTACCTGAACTAAATATATGCAGCTTCATTCAGGCTGAGTTTATACATTTTAAATTGCCTATTTCTTCAGTCTCAGCAATGCATTAGCGTAAGCTTTTTTATGCTAAAAATAATATTTACTTTTTCAAATGCTGTGTTTTTCAGACATAATTTTACATCATTCTCAAGTCTTATCTCTTTAAAACATTAGTTCATATGCAGGGCGACGGAATTGGTAGGTGCTGCCTAGAATTAGGATTTGTTCAGAAGTGAGTTTAAAAGCAAATGCATTCTCGTTGGCTTGAAATGCAGTTGTTGTATCTTTTTGCAATATTTTATTTTATGGGGATGTGTCTGCTTCCTAGAATCCATGAAGAAGAAACAGGGTGACCAGCTGCAAAGGAAGACGTGACTCTTGAGCCTTTTACACTTGTATTGAAGAGATGCTCAGAAGGCCCAGTTTCTCTTATAACAGTATGGCAGGAATAGGGAATTTGTGGCCTTCCAGATGTTGTTGGACTCCAACTCACACCATCCCTAACCATGGGCCATGCTGGCTGGGGCTGATGGGAGTTGTAGTGTAGATTGTTATCTGGAGGACCACAGGTCCTTCATCCCTGGTGTATGGGAAGCTGTAGCTGCCAAAATTCTCTCATCTATATATCTAAAAAGTAAAAAAACACTTCTATTCATCCAAGCATCTGTCCACCTCTAAGAAGGAATACTCTCTGTTTCTTTATTATCCATGTGAACAGGGTGTTGTTGGCAATGCCACTTAAATAACAAAGTCCAAAGAGAAAAGTCTGAATAGTGCCTTGCTGAGCAAAACAGTTCATAAATTGAGGAGAAAGTGTATAAATAGAACAGAGAAGGTTTGCCTTTCTCACTTCAAACCTTGTACATGGCAGGAAGAGGCCCTCAGAACCACACACATGCTACCTCAGTGAAGATCATGCCACTCTGCTTGGTTGCTAAGAAACACCTCCACCCATCCACCTTTTGGCTAGTTGGCTTTGACACTAACAAAATTACAAACTGAATGATCCCTGATGTTGCACTTCCAACGCAAGGTTCCACAAAACACCATCTCTCCAAGTACTATGAGTTTCCATGAAGCATCTCAGATTGATTCCACCTATATGGATTTTCTCTTCTCCATTTTGTCCCTTACTATCCTTGGTTATAATAATAATAATAATAATTTATTATTTGTACCCCGCCCATCTGGCTGGGTTTCCCCAGCCACTCTGGGCGGCTTCCATAGAAACCAAAAAACACTAAAATATCATACATTAAAAACTTCCCTGAACAGGGCTGCCTTAAGATGTCTTCTGAATGTCAGGTAGTTGGTTATCGTTTTGACATCTAATGGGAGGGCATTCCACAAGGCGGGTGCCACCCCTGAGAAGGCCCTCTGCCTGGTTCTCTGTAGCTTTGCTTCTCGCAGTGAGGGAACCGCCAGAAGGCCCTCAGCACTGGACCTCAGCGTCCGGGCAGAACAATGGGGGTGGAGACACTCCTTCAGGTATACTGGACCGAGGCCATTTAGAGCTTTAAAGGTCAACACCAGCACTTTGAATTGTGCTCGGAAACGTACTGGGAGCCAATGTAGGTCTTTCAGGACCGGTGTTATGTGGTCTCGGTGGCCGCCCCCAGTCACCAGTCTAGATGCCGTATTCTGGATTAGTTGTAGTTTTCGAGTCACCTTCAAAGGTAGCCCCACGTAGAGTGCATTGCAGTAGTCCAAGCGGAAGATAACTAGAGCATGCACCACTCTGGCGAGACAGTCCGCGGGCAGGTAGGGTCTCAGCCTGCGTACCAGGTGGAGTTGGTAGACAGCTGCCCTGGATACAGAATTGACCTGCGCCTCCATGGACAGCTGTGAGTCCAAAATGACTCCCAGGCTGTGCACCTGGTCCTTCAGGGGCACAGTTACCCTATTCAGGACCAGGGAGTCCTCCACACCAGCCCGCCCCCTGTCCCCCAAAAACAGTACTTCTGTCTTGTCAGGATTCAACTTCAATCCATTAGCCGCCATCCATCCTCCAACCGCCTCCAGGCACTCACACAGGACCTTCACCGCCTTCACTGGTTCTGATTTGAAAGAGAGGTAGAGCTGGGTATCACCTGCATATTGATGGACACCCAGTCCAAACCCCCTGGTGATCTCTCCCAGCGGCTTCATATAGATGTTAAAAAGCATGGGGGAGAGGACGGAACCCTGAGGCACCCCAGGGTGGTTGGTTTTGATTTGGATTTAAGCCCAGCATGGACAAAGAGAATAAACCCAGATAATTAAGAATAACAGGCAATTTGAGGAGGGTGGCAGTGACTGTTATTTGGCACTGAATGCAACCAATCTTGACCATTCCTTCAGAAGTAAAAAATTATTTATCCATCAGTGTGTGTGTTGCTATGCAGGAACAATTCTATACTAATGTGTAAAGTGAAGTGCTCAGTTTCATAATAGCCCAGTGTTGGGGGCAGTCTCCAGCTGCCAATTTGATAATATATTATAATCATGTGAAAATATATCATAAGCCGGGGGGGGGGGGACACTTTTGAAGCAGCAAGGGCACTCAGTTTCAGTCACCACCTGTTAACCCTTTCCCCTTCCAAAGCTAGTTAAAAGAATCATTCCCCACTGGTGGAAAAATCAACCTGCTGGAGTTATAAATTGGCCATGCTGGTTTTGTTCTTTCCCCAGGTGTATTGCATTTTGACATTGCTGCTTTCATGGCAGGCATTTTTTTTCCAGCATGAAGTGTACAGTGACTTATTAGCCTTGAAGTCTTTTCTCAGATACAGTAAGTGGTGCAACCCCATTGACTTCCATGTCTACCCTTGAGGCGAGAATTCCATTCCAGAGACTATGCGCTTGCACATTCAGCAGTCTTTGCTACACTCCCCTGAGACATAATTTCGGGAGTCAGTCTTCATCTTGATGCCTTTAAAAAAGAAAACCAATTGTGGTTGTTGTTCAGCTCCTGACAATTGTCACCATTAATCAAGACCCCTTCCTTTCACCAACAGTGCAGTTGCTTCCTCGAAGTTGTCATTTCAGCAAGACAAAATACAAGGGGAAATGAGCACTCATTCTAGAACCAATCATTATACTATGTAGGATTATTGCTTAGACTGCTTTAATAATAATAATAATAATAATAATAATAATAATAATAATAATAATTTGTACCCCGCCCATCTGCCTGGGTTTCCCCAGCCACTCTGGGCGGCTTCCATAGAAACCAAAAATACACTAAAATTTCACACATTAAAAACTTCCCAGATGTCTTCTGAATGTCAGGTAGTTGTTTATCGCTTTGACATCTGATGGGAGGGTGTTCCACAGGGTGGGCGCCACTACCGAGAAGGCCCTCTGCCTGGTTCCCTGTAGCTTGGCTTCTTGCAATGAGGGAACCGCCAGAAGGCCCTCGGCGCTGGACCTCAGCGTCCGGGCAGAACAATGGGGGTGGAAACGCTCCTTCAGGTATACTGGGCCGAGGCCGTTTAGGGCTTTAAAGGTCAACACCAGCACTTTGAATTGTGCTCGGAAACGTACTGGGGGCCAATGTAGGTCTTTCAAGACCGGTGTTATGTAGTTTCAGTGGCTGCCCCCAGTCACCAGTCTAGCTGCCGCATTCTGGATTAGTTGTAGTTTCCGAGTCACCTTCAAAGGTAGCCCCACGTAGAGCGCATTGCAGTAGTCCAAGCGGGAGATAACTAGAGCATGCACCACTCTGGCGAGACAGTCCGCGGGCAGGTAGGGTCTCAGCCTGCGTACCAGGTGGAGTTTTATATTGATATATTTATATTGATAACCAGCTAATGTTTTGAGTTTAGCCTCCTGCTCTGTTTGTTTGGGGTGAGGGAGTAGGGAGGTGGTAGAGGGTAACCTTGCAGTGCCATAATTTATTTATTTTTTTGTCTTATTGAAACATGATGATACATAACTGGGTTAAGGCAAGGTTTGTGTCCTGGTCTAGCTCATAGAGCCTGACCTAAGGGCTCTTCTAGACAACTTGTTTACTGAGCATTCATCCTGATTTGCTTGCATAAAGTTAGATTTTGCCCGTTCTTTACTAAGCATACATTCAAATTTGTTTGCAGGGAGGTTAAATATCAATGAGCATTCATCTTGATTTGGTTGCACAAAGTTTATGTGGAGGTTACATGATTCCTGCTTTTTACTGAGCATCCTTTGTTTGCTGGGAAGGCTATATATATCAATGAGCATTCATCTTGATTTGCTGGTGCAGAGGTCTTCCTGTCAATCACTTATTCTGTACTTTTTAGTGCATTTCCCCATCACCTTCCTAACTGCAAAAACTCATGCTATAGCTTCTGAGAAATGCTGGAGACACACCTCTTAACCCTGGCTTTTGACATTTGAGGATTCACCTTATTTCTATGATTGCAGGTTGTTTAATACTGCAATTTAATGTTGTAGCCCGTTTTGGGACCTTTGGGTGAAGGAGGAGGAGGAGCGTTTTCAACAGGCTGAAGCAGTCATATGACTGGGCCCTGAACTACTTAGAATAACAAATCAGCCCTTAGGCAACCAATTATCAAATTTCTTTACAGTAGTTCTTAGGCACCCAATAATTAAGGTGTCATGGATGAAATGCAACACGTATTGTGTCAGAAAGTGCAAATTTGGATCACCTTTAAATGCAAACGGGATCGAATTTCTCCCCCTTTCTTCATACACTACTGCTTCTGTGCAAATTCTGCTTGTTTTGGAGAAGCTTTTAGAAGACTGGGATTAGGAAAGACACTGCTGAGCTTTTTCTAGAAAACCCAGATTGCATGAGACAAAACTGCCTATAGCACCCATGGTAAATTTTGGTGGGGGTGGGGAGATGCCTAGAAGAGGACAGACAGAAACGAATGCCTGTTTTAGGGAGAATCAGGGCTGGCCTGAACCCCAGGGTCATGTACCAGAAGCCCAGAAGTGGCTCAAGTACAACTACGGCCTCCATAACAACTTGGTAAATAGAGCTGTCAGCTGAAAAGGTTAGTGGAGCATGATGCTTCCCATGTAGCGTAAGGATGGCTGCATTTTGCCCCCGTCCTGAAGCAACTATTGCATTCTCAACACTGAGGATGGAAAGATATTACTATGGCAACAAATTACTTTCATATTCAGATCAAGCAAAAAATAGATCTCCCTCCTCCTTCTCTGTAGGAAGCACACGTTCTGAAGTGCATTCAAGATTAAAGGTGATAAGCAGAAACAGCTGCAGGAACATGTTCCTTACCCCCTCGCCTTGGCTTTATTCAGATGTCTGTTTCAACTCTGAAATGCAGAACTGAATGAAAGCAGCTAGAAATAACTTCCTGCCAGGAAGCAGAAACAGGTTCGGAACAAGAAAACGGTACAAAGGGGATTCGAGACCATTTCCCGTGCCACACAGTCCATTGGTTTGCATATCCAAATGTAGTCATTGCCAATTAGTAAGCTGTCGTACACTAAGACCTTTATTCCATCTCGGCCCATATCATCTGTTCTGAGTGGCAATAAATTTCCAAGGTGGTGGAAATTTCTCAGCATCTGCTATGTCAGCTACTTTGAACCAGAGATGCCAAGGATTGAACTGTTAGAATTCCTGCTCCATGATTGCAGTCATGGGATTGTTGTCTTTCACATGGCGGTATATGTTTTGACTCCACAGAGTGGGTAGTGACGGACACAGGATGTTTGTGTTACTGTGTTCCATGAATCCATGAAGTGGGACTATTGTCCTTTGTTCTTTTTCTCTTTGCTGTCTGATGCTAGAGAGAGAGGGCACCATGTTGCAGTGCTCCATGTGTTTATATGTAAATAAAGTAGATTAGCCAACATACTGAGTTGCTGAGGTCTGTCACGCACATGATGCGCAAACTTTGTGGATCCCTAAGTGTGCCAGTGTCAGTTGGCATCAGTCACTGTGATGTTCGGGCTGAAGAAAGCTTTAGAAGCTCCCGAACGATTGACCAGGAGGGAGAGAACATGCCAGTTGGGCATGTGTCTCTGCCAGGGTCCTACTCGAGTGTAGGCTGAACTCCTAACATGAACCAGGGGCCTTCTGCGTGCAAAGCATGGGCTCTACCACTGGATTACTTATTTTGCAAAAGGGTATAGCTCAGTGGTGGTGCATCTCCAGGAAGGAGTCGGAGAGACCGTTATCTGAAACCTGGGTCAGGTAATACCAAACAATGTAGACAAATACTGAGCTAGGGAGACCAGTGTGCCGAGCAAATAGAAGACAGTTTCCTCTATTTTCCTCTATTTCCTATATTTCCCCCACTTAGGAATCTAGCATTTTGGAATGCTTTTCTTTGGCTTTCTTGATCCCACAGGGCAAAAGAGATCTATTCTGTGCTGCTTGTGTCTGGATGTGGAGAAGGGAACACAGTTCACAGAGTTACCTTTGGAGAGGAATTGATTGCATGGCAAGACCCCAAACCCTCCCCCATTGTTGGAATAAAGACACCAGACACCAGTATTTAAGGTTAATGGACTAAAAAACGACCACAACTGTATTGGTTACAGAATGTGAGTGGTATTGGCTTAGGCATTGGAACCAAAACAACCGCATCCGACCATATCTCAGAAGGGTTAACCACCAGTAGGGGGAGCCCTGTTGATGCACATCAACGACCAATAGGGGTCCTCCCATGGCCCTGGCCCCCATCTGGGCTTCGGACAGAGGACACACAAACCCAGATTCCTTTAACAGAATACCCTTGAAATAGGAGGGGTAGGTGATGGCTGCTACCTCACCTCACCTCCAACCGAATACTCCAATGCCTAACCGCCAAACCTTACAAAGTTGTGATGATTTGCCATGAGGGAGGCAAAAAACCAAGTGGCTGATGCCAATTTGCCAAGTGGAAAAAATTCCTACCAGGCCCCTTCAACAGGCTACCAACTGAGGTCCATAGAAAGGTCAAAGGATTAAGAGCCTAACCATAGGGAGAGAGGGAGGGAGAACTGTGTGAACGGAAACCCGAAAAGGGGTGAGTTCCCAGCCGTGGGCGGCTTAAAATGGAGCCCGCCACTTTCCCCTGGCCGACCTGATTGGTTGGCCTAAGAAATGACGCATCCGGGGACTCCCTATGACGTGGGGGCTAGCCACACCCCCAGCGCACAGGCTCGTGACCAGCCTATTCCTCATTCATTTCTCTAATCCTTTAAAAAAATTATCCCAGTAACCTTCACAACATTAATTGGCACTAAATGCCATGAGTTAATCATGCATTGTGTTAATTATAGTTTTTAATCTATACAGAAGATAAACTGTTCTAGGAAACGTCTAACTTTCCCTCCTCCTGAATTTCCCCCTGGATTTACTGGTTCCGAATTACCTTCTCCAGGTCATGGAGCAGTGCCAAGGCAGTTGTTTTCTGCTGTTCTTTCTGCCCGGATATTTATTTTTAAAAGCATTTGTAAAGATTATGATAAATGCATAGTTTGCTGTTGCTGTGGCTTCGAGCTCCTTTTGGCAGCCTCACCCAAATTGGTGCCATGCAGATGTTTAGAACTACAAAGTGTGGCCTTATGGGGATTGTAGTCCAGAACATCTGGATGGCAGCAAGTTGGGGAAGGCTGCCTTACATTAGCATTCATTTACATATGTATTTAAAATATTATCCTGTTTTTTCTGGCAAGAATTTAAAGCTCTAATAAGCATCACAGGGGGGAGACAGGGACCGGTCCCTATCAAAGCAACATTAAATAAATCTAACAGCAATCTCAACTTCCTTCAAATGCATTCTAAAAGAGACAGATCTTGATGAGGCAAAAACTGAAGATGAAGCTAGCTGGGCTTCCTGGGGGAGAATATTATACAACTGAAAAAGTCCTGTGCGTTCTTCTCACCTACCAAACCTCAGTCAGTGGGTTAGCCTTACGTAAAACATCAGAAGCTGAACAGAGCGCATGGGAGGGAACATGCAAGAGAAGGTATTATTTTGGCATCCATGCCCAAAGCTGTTCAGAATTCTAAATGTCAGAATCTGCAACTTGAACTGAATCCAGAATCAAATGCAAAGCCCCTGTATGTCTGTTAATACTGAAATTGTATGCTTCGTGCAACCAACTCCAGACAAAAATCTGGCACTGTGGACCAAGGTATTTCAAGATGTTTTTCAAAGCCCCATGTAGAGTGCTGCAATAGTCTAGCATGGCAACTCCTAAAACATGAATTGCAATTTAAAGAAGCAATGCTCATGATCATGTGCATGATCACACCAGCATTTATTTTAGTCAATGGAAAGATTCTGACTTGTTCTTTTGTGCGTTTGTTCACATCCTAAGTCAGAGATGGGATACCTGTGTCCTTCCAGACGAAAGGAAAAGTGAGATGTCTCTGTTCTTTCCTCCCAGATCTTCTACACTGAACAAGCTTAACTCCAGCATGATTTTCATTGTTGTTGTTTAGTCGTGTCCAACTCTTTATGACCCCATGGACCAGAGCACGCCAGGCACTCCTATCTTCCACTGCCTCCCGCAGTTTGGTCAGATTCATGTTTGTAGCTTCGAGAACACTGTCCAACCATCTTGTCCTCTGTCGTCCCCTTCTCCTTGTGCCCTCCATCTTTCCCAACATCAGGGTCTTTTCCAGGGAGTCTTCTCTTCTCATGAGGTGGCCAAAGTATTGGAGCTTCACGATCTGTCCTTCCAGCGAGCATTCAGGGCTGATTTCCTTCAGAATGGAGAGGTTTGATCTTCTTGCAGTCCATGGGACTCTCAAGAGTCTCCTCCAGCACCATAATTCTAAAGCATCAATTCTTCGGCGATCAGCCTTATTTATGGTCCAGCTCTCACTTCTATACATCACTACATGATTTTCATTAGCTTATCACTAAAGGGGGGGGGATGGGAATGTTAAATCCTGGAAGGCTGGTCACTATGGTCCATGATAATTAAAGCTATTCATTGTTTTCAAAACGAGAACAACTTATGTCTCTTTAGCACTGTTCTTAAAGGTTCACAGTTAAATACTCTGTAATTTATTCCAGTCTTAGGGCTAAATGGGACTCCAGATTTGTGGCTTTTTTCAAAGAGGGACAGACGAGTTCCATGGTCTGCTTGAATGATCTGAAGATACAATATCGTCAGATGAAAGCATCCAGAGTCTGCATAGTCAGTCATGCAGATGCAAAAGGTTTTCTTGTCAAACCTTGTTTATTCTCATTGTGCATGCATGAGCCAGAAACAGCTTGCCCACCATCCTCTGCACAAAGGGCCCCCGTATTTCATTGGTCTTTCAGGGGCGATTGTACGGGCAGGTGAAACTGTGCATTTCAGCTTCATTTCCAAGGCAGAATTTGAGACAAGTAGTTTTCCTTGGATGGCAATGTGAAGCAAGATGCTAGATGAGGTGGACCTCTGGTGTCCTCCACAGAGCTTTTGCGATATTCTCCTTCCATTCTCATGAAGCCCAGAGAGCCAGCAGCTAGAATTGCACAGACAGGTGATCCAATGATGGAACTGCTTCATGGAAGGGAGCAACGCTGTAGTTGTGAGTTCATCCCTCCCCTGGCTCAGTGTCTTTATTCATTTTTAAAGTAGGAGCTGCAATTCACTGAGAATCAATGAGAAAGGGGCAAGGAACTGAAACAATGTGTGAGGCTGCGTTCCTAACCCCACGTACTTATTCCCAAGTACCATTGAATTCGGGGCTCCTCCAGGCAACCTATTTATTGAGCATTTGTCCTGATTTGCTTGTCCAAATCTTACACAGAGCTTAGACAGCATCTATTCTTTGTGGAGCGCTTGTAATGATTTGTTTGTGAAGACGTTATACAACAAGGAGTATTCTTCCTGATTTGCTTGTGGGGTGTTTGTATGTGTTCCCATTAATCATTTGTTCATTCCATACAGTTCAATGCATTTCACTTTTCTAACCTCAAAAAAGTCCCTTTCTTTTTTGAAGTGGGTTTGTTGCACTAGGAAGACAGAACACTTAGATTGCACAGACTTAAATTTCCCAGTATGCAGTTAGAATTATATAATTGTAGAGTTGGAAGGGACCTTCAGGGTCATCTAGTCCAACCCCCTCAAAAACATCTGAATTTGGATGTTTCCTCAGGGGGGCTTACTTCTGAGTAGACATGGTTAAGATTGCGCTATAAATGACCCCTGCCCTCAAACATCAGAGTAAAAGTCCAGTAAATTTATTACAACTGTTACATGCTGTGTAACAACTTCCTTTCACCCCTCCCTCAAGTGATCTGCAGAAATATATTGAAAATGGGGCCAGAGATTCCAGCACTACTCCAGGCTTCCACCACCCCTGTAAGACTGGATAATTTGACTTTCAATAGGTAGTCAGTTTTCTGTTTGCAAAAGAACTTCTTACCTCATCCCGTTTTCATTTTCATGTTTGAAAACCCCTCCTGTCCAAACATATTTGTGTCGCTTCAAAGCTATTCAGTTCTCTCTCTTCCCCCCACCCCAGCTTCCTTTTTGTCTCCAAAATCCTCTGGTTTCCTTGCCCACACTGCCATTTAATCCCATTGGCGGTCACAAACCATGTGTTTGTGTGTTTTAATGTCATCATGATGACACCACAGCTGCTCAAGAACAAAATAATGTGGCGGAGCCAAAGAGGATGGGGAAAGAAGCAGTAGCCATGGGAACAAAAAAGGAGGCCAAACAGAATCAAGACAGTCTTTGACAGCATAAGTATTTTACCCATCATTTCTGAAGCTGCCTTAATCATGCTGCTTTCTCCTTATAACATCAGAAAAGATTTGGCTAAGTGCCGCTATTATACACCAACCGTTACAACATCTCCAACTTTATTTGTGATTATTGGACTGTGTGATTTATAGCCGAGGCGACCGCTATTCCCCCATTTGTCTGTGAACGTCATACATTAAAGAGCCCAGAAGAGTCAAGATTCTATTAGGCATCTCATCAAACTCTCAGTCAAATAAAATGGATTGATGCATGTAAAATGAACTAAAGGCTCTTAATAATCAAAGCAGCTTCCTTCTCCCAGGAGCACATTGGTTTTTCAATAAAGGTCTCTACTCTGAGAAGCGTTTCAAAATGTTTGTGTGTTACTTTGACGTCTGACCCCTGGAACCAAGCTGGCATTTACTGGGTTGTTCTTCCCCGCCACAATCTATATCTGCATCTATTTTTTATATTTTTTTAAAAAATGACTGGTGGGATAAGCTCATTGATTTTGGCTCAGCTTATTTTCTACCCACACTGAAATAACTTTCCAACACATTTTTTTAAAAGTGAGAAAGACATTCACCTGTTATTGGGATCCCTTGGGCCTGAGACATAAGGTGGTCCGTCCGTCCCGTCCCCGTCCCCCCTGTCCCCCGCAATGAGTTAAAGAGGGACCATGACTAAGTATGCTTCTCTTTTCAGGTTTTTCTTTTTGACTAGAGACAACAGTGGAACAAATTTAATAAATAAGTAAAAACCATGGGAAACAAAACTTCACTGAAGAAGGGATGTACAACAGTGTCAATCTAGGTTTCACAGACTGGGTTTTTCCGATTGTAAATTCAGTTTTCCAAATTTCTACATCAGTTTGTGATTTTCTTTTTAACTCCTCAACCTTGAGTTTCCAGATGGTGTTGGACTACATCCCCCATTAGCCCCAGTCATCTTAGCCAGTGGTCAGGGATGATGGGAGTTGTAGTCCAACAGCACCTGAGACCTAAGTTCCAAAGGACTGATCTAGATGTGTGCTGAACTCCTACAAGTGCCTTGGAGTTCATTTCAATGCCTAAAGTAGCTGATCACGAGAGAAGCAGATAAATTAATTCCTAACTTAAGCACCTTCACTGTATCATAGTCAACTAATGTACATAGGCCACCTTATAACCACTTCGGGGTAACCTTTGCACTGAAAATATTCCACGTCTAACAGGGCTAGCCCAACTCTCCAATGGTAGTCTCTCTCACACACTTTAAATCTTATTTTTGTGAAAAGCTAGAAGCTCGCCATAAAAATAAAAGCAGAGATTCTCAGGATGCAGAATGCTGTGCTCGTTCAATATAAATGTCTATGTGAGTATAGTATAATTGTAGAAGGATGGAATGCTGAGAATTATAAATATTTCATGAGGGGGGGGGGACACGGGCCAGGTAAAGATTTTTTTCTGGACATCCGCTGAACTCATACATATAAACTCAATAACAAACCTTAAAGCAAGCTGTGATTTTGACCAGAAACATTTTTGTAAAAGCAAATTGAAATAAAAGTGTCTTTTCTCCCCCAAATTGGTTGAAATCTATAGGGAAGTGGAGCAGGGGGGAGCCAAATGTACTGGTGGTAAGAGAACAATGTACTCTAAATCCAGGAGCTAATAGTATGTGAACTGCATGTTAGAGAGAGTAGTTGGGTTTGGTTTCCCCACTTAGGCACTCAGCATAAGTATTCAGAGTGAGCAGACAGTGTGGACTGGAAAAGGTACGTGGCTTTGGGAGAGACTAGGGGGTCGGATAAAGAGTTCCAAAAGGCCCCAAAGCTTGAGATTTGTCACCTCTGGTCAAGATCATTAATTACATTTGTTAGATCACAACCCAGAAATCTACCCTGTATTTATAAATTGCTGGATGCCTTGGGAGACAAGGCATCTTGCGCCTTCTCCCTGTCACTTGTAGCTCTTCCAAACCACCACAGAGTATTGTCCTATATGACTGGGAGACAGGGCCATCTTACCCATAGGTGCTAGGGGTGCGGGGCACCTGGGTGCCGGGCTCTCAGGGGTGCCAGGCCAAGAGTCCGTGGCCCAAGATTTGGGTCCGGGGAAGAGCCCACCCATTGGTCGGAGTGCTGTGGTGGGTTTTTCTGCTGCGGGGGGCTCTGCGCCGCAAGTTCGGAGGAGACCGAGCCAGCGAGACGCTGAGGCAGCCGGCCGGCTCTGCCCTCCTGCGTGCCTGGGACTGGGCAACCTGGGGGGGACAGACTGGGCAGATCTTTGCACCCCAGCTGAGAGAGAGAGGAACAAGCAGAACCCTTGGCTGCCTAATTTCCTGATGTGTGGATGGAAGGGGTTTCTGGTTTGCAACCTAGCAACCTGTCCCTAGTTCCAGGAAAGGCTGAAGGAGATGGTATTGAAGAGACGTGAGGGGTAACATTTGGTTGCAAATGGACAGCGTGCCAGCATTGCCTGTAGGATCTGTGCAATGGGGAGTGCAATGTATCCATCTGTGAATTATTACCATATGTAAGATTATTTTTTTCCAGGTCATTTTTTTCAACACGATGTCAACATGTATTTCTGCAGGGCTAACAGAAAGTAAGAGCGGAATCTGTAGAGGAGGATGACATCAGTGAGAAATAAAAAGTGAATGCTAGATCTCATGGTTTGTTTATGAACTGGTGTTCAGTCAACTCCATGGCTGGGATTTTGATCCTGTTTCTTGTGTAGCTTTCAAATCAACCCCTCCCCCCAAAAATTTAATTACCCAATTTAAAAAAAGAATGCTGTAGATTTCTATCAGATCTGAAGGTTCCCTGAAAGTGGCAGGATTAAGAGAGCCAAATGCTTGTTTCCTTTCCTTCCCCAGCTATAATTTTGATAAACTTGTCTATGGAATATATTACAGATTCAAAAATGTTGGTACTCTCCCTGCCCCCAGTATAGGGAAGCCCTCTTTGAATTGCTCCCTTGACTTCCCCTCATGCTGGAAAGTAATTATAATTGCTTCTTCCTTTTTCTTTAATTTTTTTTTTCTCATGTAGGAAAACAGGAAGCTATTTTCTCACATAGTATTTGGTATTTTTCTTTTACGCGTTTACAATTTTCATATTTCTCCCCGCTCCACTTCTATATAAAACAGAGCGTTCTCAGGGTCGGTGTTGTTTGTTTCTTTCCTTTTTTAAAAAAACACACCTGTTTCTCTACCTTACAAAACATATTTCTCTTTCATTCAGGTTAGCTGGCAGGATTGCATTTGTAGTAAGAAAATGAGTTTTCCCCATGTTGATCTCCCTAAGAAAGGAAGAAAGAAAATTCAGACGAAGCATCTTAAGAACATTTTTTAGAACCTCGTTCTCTCCTTGCCTAGGACTGCTTTCAGCAGACAAGTTGTTATTACTTCTTTTCAAGCAAAGCAATTCCAAAGATTTGAAAAGATGTTTGCAGTTTCTTCCAAAGCCCAATTCCCCTTTCTACACTCCAATATAAGCCTTCTTTTTTAAAATGGCTCCCAGTAGGGCATTTGCTCTCTCTTTCAACCAGGATGTATCCAAAGGCATTTCTCACCAGGTTCCTGGAACTGAGTTTGGTTATGAAGAGCAATAAATATTTCTTTCCCTTTTGGAAGTCCCAAGACACTGAAAAATCTCCCAAGCATGAAGTTATTCCTGCTAATGTGAATAGCCAAACGCTGAGAGAACCCTGCAGCTCACGTGGGCACAGAGAAGAGGGCATGCGTAAATACTTGCAGAAGCTGTTCCCTCTGCAGCCTACAGAAAAGCAACAGTCATTTCTCTCTAATTACACAAGCCCTAAAGGTGTCTTCCTTGTCGTGTATTAACAATATAAGGAGGCATTCATTGTATATTCAGACCAACATTCCAAGTAATGTAGTGCTATCAGTTCTGACTGGCACCAAATGTCAAAAGCAGCTGTTCCAAGGGCTGGTTCAGAGGCCATGCAAAGCCACAGTTTAGCATGAACGCACACTGCAGCAAGCCTCAGGCTTATGTACTCACCACTCTGTCTCTGTTGTCACCACGAGGAGTCTGGAAAACTTTCTGTCCCAATTTCCTTTACCCACACAGCTTATTTTGTCACCCAAACTGGATAAACGGTGGCTAATATTAACTAGCATTTGTTTGAAGCAAGCCAGCTCGAAACCATGACTTGGGAAGCTGAATTGTTTAAACAAAATTATAGTTAATGTTAACCTCAGTTTGGATGACACATTAAACTGTGGGTAATGGAAAGTGGAAAAGAAAAAATAGAAGTAAATAATAAAATAATAAAAATAAGGCTGAAGCTCGCCTAAGTTCACTCCATCACATTAAATTATGACTTAACTTGATATCAAAATGCAGCCAAAGCATTTTACTTACTGCAGCGCCCCCTAGGCTCAGTGTGTATGAAGCACTCTCACTGCCCTAAATCTGCTTCTGCTTGTGATAGCCATGATAACAGCATGCATTTATCTGACGATTTTTCCTACAAGCATGTAACAATCTGTTACCTGGTTACTAAGGCTTGGCCATCTGCTTCGTGCCATTAAGCAAACCGACTGCTACTCAGTGACTGAACAAGTAGTTTCCTCTGGCGTTTTACATTGTAAAACAATGCATGCGTGGTTTTGAAGTGAGGGAAGCAAGAAAATTATGTATTGAAAAACCTGGAACTTGAAAGCAAAGCCACTGAAATGTAGGCATGTCAGTGTAGGAGCAGCTGGGCGTACACAAACTAGAACTGAACAGGGAGAGCAAACCATCTCTCGTATATTGTGGGGGTTTGGAGAGGATATTTTCTGAGAGCTTTCAAGGGCACCATAGGAAGTAATGGCAAGCGACTGCTTTCCACAGGGACCAAGCTGGCAACCCCTGCATTCAGGACCATACGGACACAACTATATTCTTTCTGCGTTCTTCAGCTTGTTTTAAATTGTTCTATAGGATATTAATGTAACCCTGGGATTTTACGGAGAACTGTAGCTTCTGGGATAGCTCAGTCGGTACAGCATGAGCCTCAGGGTTGTGGTTTGAGCCCCACAAAAGATTGGGCAAAAGATTCCTGTATTGCAGGGGGCTGGACTAGATGACTCTTGTGGTCCCTTCCAGTTATATGATTCTGATAAATCTTTTCAGAAAAAAATCAAGAATAGTAGAATCAAAAGCAAACAAATCACATGTGAAACTGTGCATTAAAAATAAAGGGTGATGATAAAGCATACACACATACTTATAAAACCTGAAAGACATACAATTTTTTTATTTTAAAAAATCATAATAGCAAACATGGTGTAGCTTTCTTTGATATCTCTAAGCATCCATGCTTGGGGTTGGTCTTCTGCAGGCTGCTTTGTATCTCAAGCCACAGAAGGGAGGTGCAAAAAGTTTTCAACTACATCTCACATAATCCTTGACTATTGCCTGGTTGGGCTGATGAGAATTTTGGTCCAAAACATCTGGTTTTGGACCAAAGCCAGGCCTGGGAAGGTTGCTATACATGCTTACCTGAGAGCAAATCTTCTGAAATGCCACAGGGTCCCAGTGTTGCTTTAAGCCAGAAATCTAGAAGCCTGTGCTCTTCTAGATACTTGTAGGACTCTTAACTCTCATCAGCCCGAGTCAGTATGGCCAGTGGTTAGCAATGATGAGTTTGAGAGTCCAACAATCTCAGACAGGCACAGGCTCCCCCATCTGTCCTTTAAAGGTAAAGGGACCCATGACCATTAGGTCCAGTCGTGACCCACTCTGGGGTTGCGGCGCTCATCTCGCTTTATTGGCTGAGGGAGCCGGCGTACAGCTTCTGGGTCATGTGGCCAGAATGACTAAGCTGCTTCTGGCGAACCAGAGCAGCACACGGAAAGGCCATTTACCTTCCCGCCGGAGCAGTACCTATTTATCTACTTGCACTTTTATGTGCTTTTGAACTGCTAGGTTGGCAGGAGCTGGGACCAAGCAACAGGAGCTCACCCCGTTGCGGGGATTCGAACTGCCGACCTTCTGATCGGCAAGTCCTAGGTTTAACCCACAGTGCCACCCGTGTCCTTTAAGCGATCATAAATGGTACATGAAGTCCAGTGGATATTTTGAAATGTAATACTAATTATTTCCTTGGTACTTCAGTGCAAATATTCAGCATCTACCTTGGAGCAACCTGGAGAGGTTAGAATTTGTGAGCCAGCGATTTGATGGTTCGTTTAATCTTTTCTCATACATATATTTTCAATGGCTTTAATTTTACTTTTTGGACTTCTTTTATTACGACAAAATGTAAAATTTAATATTTCACCTAAAGTATGCAAATAACTTGTTTTAAAAAATGGGACAAAGCCAGTGACACCTTCCCATTTGGTCTTCTTGAAAACGGCTGAATGACACAAAGTGAATCTTACATTATCTGCCTACTCTAAATAATCCCTTTTAGTAGGATTAGTCAGAGTATTAAATTAACAGAAGCAGCAATTAATTATACTCTTTTGAAACCAAGAGCAGCCACAGTATTTGAAATGCTTTCCCCCCCTCTCCTTCTTTGTGTCTCGTATCAGAAATCGCACTATGCATGTTTGCAGATGTGGTAAATTCTTCTTGAATTGTGTTTTAAGGGAAAGCGCTGGGAATGAATGATGAACAGGGCAAAATTAATTTCATTTTGCTCTCAGATCTACTAGGGTAAGTATTAACCTCACATCTTAAAAGAAAATAAAGCCTTAATTTAATTTATCACTGTGAACATGCAAAGCGAGGTCCTGCTGCCACAGCACAGATGTGCCAAGTTCAACTTATGTGGAGAACCAGTCCCCTTTGGCTAAATCCTGCTGAATGTGTGTCATTAGTTGGGTTGCAGGATAATTCAAACTGTTACAGGATTAGAAACACAAGTCAGCGCTCAGTATCTCAATGTACAACCATATATATTGACGAGTTGAGTAGGGACATGGCAGCCTGTCTCATATCAAGCCAGACCACTGGGTCATCAACTCAGTATCTCCTGTATTGACTGGAAATAGCTCTCCAAAATGTCAGACACAGGTTTTGCTCAGTCCTAGCGGGAGATGCTGAGAACTGAATGCATCGAAGATGCTCTACTACTGACTTACAACTTAGCAACCCCGTCATACATTATATTAATTGTCTTAGTCTCCTGGGTAAACCTTTTTACACATGAAAATAACAGTATTTTTTAAAACCATCTCCTAGAAACAGTCTGCTTTCAATTAATAATAATAATAATAATAATAATAATAATAATAATAATAATAATAATTTATACTCCGCCCATCTGGCTGGGTTTCTCCAGCCACTCTGGGCGGCTTCCAACAGAATATTAAAATACAATAATCTATTAAACATTAAAAACTTTCCTAAACAGGGCTGCCTTCAGATGTCTTCTAAAAATCTGGTAGTTGTTTTTCTCTCTGACATCTGATCGGAGGGTGTTCCACAGGGCAGGCGCCACTACCTAGAAGGCCCTCTGCCTGGTTCCCTGTAACCTCACTTCTCGCAGTGAGGGAACCGCCAGAAGGCTCTCTGAGCTGGATCTCAGTGTCTGGACTGAACGATGGGGGTGGAGACGCTCCTTCAGGTATACTGCGCCAAGGCCATTTACGGCTTTAAAGGTCAGCACCAACACCTTGAATTGTTGTCGGAAACGTACTGGGAGCCAATGAAGATCCTTTAGGACTGGTGTTATATGGTCTCGGCAGCCACTCCCAGTTACCAGTCTAGCTGCCACATTCTGGATTAGTTGTAGTTTCTGGGTCACCTTCAAAGGTAGCCCCACATAGAGCGCATTGCAGTAGTCCAAGCGAGAGATAACTAGAGCATGCACCACTCTGGCAAGACAGTCTGCGGGCAGGAGGGTCTCAGCCTGCGTACCAGATGCAGCTGGTAAACAGTTGCCCTGGATACAGAACTGACCTGCGCCTCCATGGACAGCTGCGAGTCCAGAATGACTCCCAGGCTGAGCACTATGTCATACAAATTGGATTTCCTCCCCCAAAAAAGCTATTATTTTAAAAACCACACCTAGCACAACCCAGGAGCCTTCCACGTGCGCTGCATCAGGAATATTTGGGCATCGCACGGCAGGACAGAGTTTCAAACAAAAATGTGCTCTCCCATGCCCACATTCTCAGCATGTTCGCACTCCTGTCTCAGTGACGTCTACGCTGGCTTGGTCTTGTCCACAGAATAGAAAATGGCAGGATGCCCAAGGACATGCTTCGGGCCCATTGGCAGACCAGCTCTGTGTTCCAAAGATGTCTGCAAACATGACATGAAGGCTAGCAACATCAACCCTGTCATGTGGGAATCCCTTGCAGAAGACCACAGTGCCTGTGACAAGGTCAAAGTGCATAGAATGTTCAAAATTCACATTGTCAGGAAAGCATTGTTTAATGTTTGGATTAGATATAAAGACCTTTTAGAAAATAAGACTCCAAGGTGGTTGTCTCCAATGGAAGCAAAAGCACTAAAAAAAACTCAATATGGAGGCCAATTGGCCAAAATATTGGGAGATCCTAGAACAAGACGGAGATAAATTGAAACTGCAGAGTTTTGACAAATTAAAAAGCAAAGTCCGTGATTGGCTTCATTACCATCAGATAATGGAGGCATACAAATTGGATAGAAAAATTGGCTTCCAGGTGGAAAAATCAAAATTGGAAACAGAATTGTTAGAACCCAAAACCAAGATATTGTCAAGAATGTATAATTTGCTGTTGAAATGGAATACACAGGACGAGGAAGTGAAATCAGTAATGATTAAGTGGGCACAAGATGTTGGTCATAATATAATGCTAGCTGACTGGGAACGGTTATGGACCACTGGTATAAAATTTACGGCATGTAATGCCTTAAGAGAGAATATTATGAAAATGATATACAGATGGTACATGACACCAGTCAAGCTAGCAAAAATCTATCATTTGCCCGATAACAAATGCTGGAAATGTAAAGAAACTGAAGGTACATTCTTTCACCTTTGGTGGACGTGCCCAAGGATTAAGATCTTCTGGGAGATGATCTATAATGAACTGAAAAAAGTGTTTAAATACACATTCCTGAAGAAACCAGAGGCCTTGGTCAACCTGGGCATGGTCAACCAACAGGTACATACGAAGGACATGACATTCTTTATGTACGCTACAACAGCAGCAAGAATACTTATCGCACAGTATTGGAAGACACAAGAATTACCCACGCTGGAAGAATGGCAGATGAAAGTTATCGACTATATGGAATCGGCAGAAATGACTGGCAGAATCAGAGACCAGGGAGAAGAGACGGTGAAGGTAGATTGGAGGAAGTTTAAAGACTATTTACAGAAACACTATAAGATACTGAATGTTTGAGGACACCAGATCGAAAGCAAAAGGTTATTAGTTAAAAATTTAAAGATTAAGAAAGATTAATGTTCTAAGATATATGGAAATGTAATTATATTAGGACATTAAGATAATGATGAAATCAAAATATGACAGAGGGAAGGAATTTGCTGACAGAATATATGACCTAGAATACAGAGAAGGGAGGTCTGGGGAAGTCACAGAAACAAGTTAATGCAAAGAATCTAAGGAGACAAAAATTGTTTTTAATATTTTTATTTTTTCCTTTTTATATTTTCTGTTGTTTGGTGTTTGTATTTTCTTTTTTGTTCTTTTTCTGGTTTGTTGTATTGTGTTCTATTTTTTGTTCACTTATTGTAAAACTCAATAAAAAATATCATTAAAAAAAAACCCAGAAGACCACAGTGCCTGGAGACAGATAATCAGGTTGTGCATCCATAGCAGTGACTGGGAGGAGCACAGCGAGAAGAAATGCCATGGTGCATCTGCAACAGCACAACTGGACACCTGCATCTGCCCCAGCTGCAACAAAACGTGTCTCTCCCATATTGGTCTCTGTAACCTTCCAACAGTTTGACTTCACCCCCCCCCCCTTCAAGGTGAACTCCTCCATTGTCTCCCGAGACAGACAGATGTCAACAACATATATGCCATTTCCACCTGCTGCTTCTATTCCTGACATTTCAGTATATTACCTGCAGCCCTTTAAATTTAATGTATGAACAATATTAACGGTGTGGTTAAACATTTGGAAGTTTTATTAGAAGACCATACCTCTTTAAATACCTAATGGTAAAATTTCTAATTAAAATGACCATAATGTTTCAATGTCAGGCTCTTAGCGTCTGCTCCAGGGGCTGAGTGCATCTGGAATTGATGGCTGTTTCATTACAACAACATGCAGGCCGGGTAGCTGAATAAACAGATGCTGTTTCTTTTCAGACTGCATTTTCTACTCTCACGCTGCTATAGAGGCACAGAATATAAGAGTCACTTCAGGCAGGGATGTTTCCTCAATCCAAGCTTCATTTTGAGGTATTTTTACTTATAGCAAAGACCAGGGATCTGTATTTGTTAAGATGGCTCCTATCCAATTTGGATGTGCAGCTCTACAGCAAGATTATGTAAGTCTAGGTCTGGCCCCATGCTTTCTGATGCCTGAGGCAAATAAATAACAATAAAACTAATTCTATTGCTTATACCCCACCCATCTGGCTGGGTTTCCTCAGCCACTCTGGGCGACTTCCAGTAAAATATAAAAATAAAATGTCAGACATTAAAAACTTAACAAGGACAAGATCCCTTGCCTCCAATTTCATGTAAAGAATCTGACTGGAATGGAAGTTGAATTTTCCACTTGAATCTAATGTCAATACTGGCACTGGGACAGCATCTTTTACCACACCTGAGGGCAGCAGGCTATCTTAGGGGGAACAGGGAAGGCTCTGTGGCACACAGTTCTGTCCTCCAACATGTTGCTGCTGCTCAGCCATTGCTGCTCCCCTCAGCATCCGTCATCTGAGGTGGTCACCTCACTCTACCTAATGGCAGGGCCGGCCCTGTAAGTGACTTTCAAACACATAACAAACCCTGCTCCTTCTCCAAGTTCAAAGCGTGTACTTTACCCCCATTTCTCTCTCTCAAAGGTCTTACCATCCAAATAACCACAATCTATTTAAAAAGCCAGGTAGGAAAAACCCTGAGTAGCATGTCTCAGCGTTTGTAATATATGCAGGAAATATTTTAGTTGGATGGGGAGCACTCAGGAAATGAATAATACTAAGGCAGAAAACAGGAGGCTAAAAAGTACAAAAAGGGGGCAATTAAAATGAAAAACCAACTAAGATGTGCTTCAGGGGACTTTAAATTTTCCCTTGGCTTTCCGTATCTTTGTGAAATCTCCACTGAGTTTGCCATTCCTGTCAAGCATGAATGGACAATAACTCAAGAATGTGGCAGTGTAGCATTTTGCCGGTGTTTCTTTTAAACTCTAGCAATATCCAAGGAAGACAAGAGCAATCCCAAGGCACCTGCACGAACATGAAAACTTCATTCTCCATTTCCTGCAGAGAAGTGCTTTAACCATTTTGGTTCTAAGGCTTTTAAAAAAATGGCTATTTCTTTCTGTATGTATTGATGGGGATAGAAGGTTGTTAGGAAAGAGCTCTATTTCAACTTGGTGTCTGGCAGTTCTCTGTGATGAAAAATGAGGTCAGGTAAACACTCTCTGCTGCAATCATGAATTATATCCACAGATGCTGTGGGCTGCCGACTGCCCTCATCCAGTTTCTGAGCAAACAGCCTTTGAAAGCCACAGGCTGAAGTGACTTGGGTTCTATATCCACTCCAAAAGCATTACCTTCATGGCTCCGTATGCATCTCGGAAACAGATTGGAAAGACACTTCTGAGAGCAGGATTATTGTGTGCCTTGTTCAAAGAGTCACCTTCCTTTGGCTGGACAAGTCTAATTGAACAAAGCAAGGGCAATGTCTCCTCAAGTGAGTTTGAAGAATAAAGCCGTCTCAAGGATATGCCCAATAATGTGTGCATAATCCCATCTTTCCAATGCCTACATGTCATTCCAGGTATCTAACATCAATTAAAATTACAATCTCACAATAAAACCACAACACTGGCATGCTAGCTTAAAATAATCCTCAAACCATAACATTATCTGTCCAGCAAGGGGGGTGGGGGGTCGGAAGCCTGCTGGAATAGAAAGGTTTCCACTAGCTGGCAGAAAACAGCAAGAAACAAATGAAACTCCCTGAAGAAGATATTCCACAACCTGGGTGCCACAACTAAGAAGGCTCTCTCCCGATTCACTGCCAAACAATCCACAGAGTAGGGTCTATCTAGATCTTAGGCAATGTGCAGACTAGAACAGGAGAAGGCAGTCCTTTATAATCACTACACTTAATTGCACCAAGAAACAAATTGGTAGCTAGAGCAAGCATTGCAGGCTGGTGTAATGTAGTCTTATGGGCAAGCACCCAGAAACAACCTTGATCCAGATAGATCTTATTGAAGTAATCCAACCTTGATTTAATTCAGAGGTGTTATCATGGCCAGGTCTGACCTCCTCAGGAAGTATGCAAATGGCACACCAATCTGAACTGAACAAAGGGCTTCCTAAGCCTCTGCCTCCACCACCTGAGCATGAAGGTACAAGGCTGAACCCAGGATTGAGACCCTTTCCCCTCTTTTACATGGAGTCTTGCATGTTGCATTGCAGTTAGCCCAGAACCATAGAATTTGAAGTGACAGAATCACAGAATTGTAGAGTGGAAGGTATCACAAATGTTGAAGTCAAAGACCTTTGCAGACTCATGAACACTTGGCAACAAAACCCAGGTATTTGAAAAGGAGTTAAGCTTTTGTTGCAAAGGGCCTTGCATTGATCTAGACTGCCAACTAACAGTCGTAAACAGCAGTCTGCCTATAACAGAGATTACAACTTTGCACTATTTGCCTAAAACTACTGTTAACACCAGCAGGACATTTTTAAAATGTTATCCTGTATAAAATGGTATCATAGAATTCTTCAGCTCCTTAGGCTAAGATACAAATAGATAATAATTAGGATAACTAGGTTCCATTTCTTCCCCTTCATTAAATGCCCACAAGGTAACAGCTAGGTAATTTCAGTTTAAAACTTTTTGCATCACCTTTCACTCACCAATCAAAATTATTCCAGAAAATGGCCTTGAGTGCTGATAACTGCACGAGGAGCATTAAATCGGTTTCTGCAAAATTGCCCGTAGGTTGACAGTGAATTAGCCACCATTCTCAAATGTTTGCCAGTACTGGTTTTACTTCCCAAACTTCTCATCTACCATTAAGAATACCAATAAATTTAAATTATGAGAGAGACACTGTGGGTCATTCGCTCTTTTCTTCCATGTGCATTATTCATAACATGCAATGGGGAATCCAATTCTGGGATATGATTTGGAATTAAGTAGTCTTTGAAATGTAAATAACATTCATGAGTACATTCTGCCTGCCCCAAGAATGTGCCCTCATCAAAAACTTAAAAGCATTTTATTTTTCTCCACTGAGTTGCAATTTTCTTCCCTCCACTTTCAGGCAGAAAATCGTCAGAAGTAAGCTTTCTGCCTCCCACCTACAGATAGCTCTCAGCTGGTGTTAGTTTACACAGATTGCAACTCTTAACTTTCCATATCTGTAACTCATGGCCGGTATTGCAAGAACCTGTTCAAATTTGCTTCCAAACTGATCAGCACTCGGTGCCTTTTATGTTTAGCCTTTCATTTTCTTGTTTTCTTTTATTACTCGATCTCCCAACAGGTCAACTTTCAGCCGAGACACACCGAGTTTCTTCGTAGGACTGTGGATGGAATCCCAGCAACGGGGAAGGAGTGTGAGTCCTTTCCCTCAGCACCACTTCCCCAATTCAAACCCTCACCTCAAATGCTTATTAGGCACAAATGTGCAGACATAATATTGGTGCTGGGAAAGCAGCTTTTCCCCATTTCATTTCACTTTCAGCTTGTACACCGCCTTTCTATATTACTATACACAAGGTGGTTTACAAGCTGAAGAAACAACAAATAAGACAGCAAAGGTCACACAGCAATGTGTGGTCCAATTCAAAAAATATATGATAAAAGTATAACTTAAAAATAAACAACTTATATCAAATAAAGCAATATTCAACAATCTATTGGACCATGATAGTAAACAATAAAATTAAATATCATCAAATAATAAAGAATTACAGAACTATAATCAATAGGAATAATGGCAAGTCACAATGCATAAAATACCAGAAAACATATGTAAGAGCATCAAATTAAGAAACAAAAAGACACAACTAATAAAATTATATTCTAAAAAAAAAATCCCTGACCTCCTTTTCTCTCTTCCCATCTACTTCTGCTGTTCCCAAAGTCATTCATTCATTCAGCCTTTATTGGCATAATTGTTCTCAAAATCATGGTCTAGGGAAAGGCTCCTATAGCTAAAGGGTGGGGTAAGGCAGGTGGGGAAATCTACTGCCTCATGACCAGCACGAAGTCTCTCTCCCCTCACAGTTCTTCCTCTGGAAAACAGAATTTCCGCCTTTGCTGCCAGAAACTGCTCCAGGGAAAGGAATCAGCACAGAGGTCAGGGGTCAGCTTCTTCACCCCATACTCTTCAATCCAAATTCAGGCTGTTTTAACAAAACATGTCAGGAGTTACATGTTATGGCAGGAGATGAGTAATTGGAAGTGCACTTCGGATTCATTTTTAACTTTTGTATTTGTCATCTGTTGTATTCTGCACATACCGGAATGGCCCAGTTAAGATCTCTACACAATGGCCTATGGCTTTGCCATTAATAAATTGACTTGCTTCCAAAATGACTCATGATTTCCCAAGCTTCTGCCAGGCAGATCCAATAAATCTGTCTTAGCTGCAATGGCACAAAATAGCCATGGCTAAAAGCAGCATCCTAAAACCCTGTCAAGGAAGAGGCAGCATCTCTGAGCTCTCTCCTGCCAGGTAAACGGACTCAGTAGCTTTTCATTTCTGAGAAAGACACTGAACCTAATTGGAAAGCTATTCGCACTGTTGCACTGGCTTTCCAGAGCCTCTAGCAGGTGAAAGGACGCCCAGGCCTGAAATAATGTAATTCCTATCCCCACTAGTGTCACATAAGTACAGCGCGAAGTGAAAAAGAAATGAAAGCCTGATGGCTGCTACTCCTGCAGTCCTCCTGGGAATGGTGCAAACAACAATGCAAAGGCTACCAGGTTGTTTCCTGCTACTGTTAACTCGAAACTCCATAAAAATATGCAGCTGCATGCTTGGGAAAACATATGCCTGCGTGGCACTAATATCACGGATTTCAAAACAGTATGTCAATTGTAAATTTCTATTTCCTCAAGTCACGTTCTAGTTTCATGCTGTTGAGGGAATGGGGTTGGAATGCCTTACTTCAATTATGGCAGCTTTGTAGCAGGTATGAAGCAATTGCCTTGCAAAATTCTCGGTCTGTGAAGTTTACAGCATAAACCACGGTTTATAGTGCAAACCACGGTTTACAGATCAAGAATACTGCTCTGCCAAATGAGGACTCCCCATTCTCTCATAAACTATAGTTGTGTGTTACATCTGCATTGAGGCAAATATCGCTGTGGTTAGAGCTGATCAGAATTGCCTGAAAACATGGTTTGCAAATTCATTTTAAAACATGGATTAAAAAAAACCTAGTTAGCTCCAACCAGATTTGGTACCGATGCAGATGTCATGTTAAGTGATAGTTGGAACACCACATGAAAAGGCGGGGGCGAAGGTTTCCTGTGGAAGAAAAAGTGGGAGAATAAAGCACATTATGACCTAAAAGGACCATTCAGACATGTACACTTTCCCCAAGTTTAATTTTGGTCAATATAAAAACAAAGTGGTACAGTTTGAAGACACCCATTATGAAACCACTCCAGAATAATCTGCTAAAAGATTAAAGCACAATATGCTACCAGTTTACAACACATGTAACTGGTTGGAAGATTAAATAGAACCCCAAATTATCACTTATCTGGTTGTGCACACCATAAAAATGCATATTTTTTTTCTCCAGCTAGGAATGAATTAAGCTGCAATAAAATTCATGGAAGGGTTTTAGACAAAGCCTTCTCGGTGGTGGCACCTGTCCTGTGGAACGCCCTCCCACCAGATGTCAAACAGATAAACAACTACAGTGGACGCTCGGGTTGCGAACGTGATCCGTGTGGGATGCACGTTCGCAACCCACAGCATGCGCAAAGCGCAATTTAGCACTTCTGCATATGCATGACTGCCGAAACCCGTTTTAACAACCTGTTCAGGTACTTCCGGGTTTTGGCGGTCCATAACCCAAAAAAACGCAACCTGAAGCGGCTGTAACCCAAGATATGACTGTATTTTACATTTGAAGGCAATCCTGTTCAGGGAAGTTTTTGATGGTTGGTGTTTTATTGTGTTTTTAATATTTTGTTGGGAGCCACCCAGAGCGGATGGGGCAACCCAGTCAGATGGACGTCATATAAATAATAAAAATATTATTATTATTATTAATGAATACTTGTTGCCATCCTGTATAGCCCAACATTGCATGAAAACAGCAAAAGGAAATAATATATTGCACTGAAATGCTGAACCTATGTACCTTCATAGTTACCGCAAGCGTTAAAGCATAGCTGCACACTGAACTCTGGGAAGGGAAGGAAACACACACTTTTTAGGAGCTCAACATTAACAGACCACCAACAACTAAAACAAAACCCAAACCCACTGATAAAACTATGTATAGTATGATAGCTAACAGAGTAATTCTTCTACCATGGAAAGCAGCCAGAATGCTTAGAAGTATATTGGCCCCAAGTGACCCAGCTAATTTGGAGACAAAATCTTTCCAATTAAACTGACAGGACAGAAAAGCCTGTCCTGATTATTTTTAGAGATGCATGACCAACCTAAAATCTGTGACTGGGTAAATGTTTTAAATACAGAGTGCTGATGGCTTCTCCTGTTTGGCATGTTCCATATGACTTCTTTTGTTGTGTGCTTGCATGATTCCACCCTTAACGCTCATTAAAAACATTTAGAGATCAAGGGTGAGATGCTCAGACTCTGCGGAACCCTGAGCACATTTCATTGTCATCTTGCACAGCTTTTATTTAGTGAGCTGCGGCTCTGCACTTGGTTTTATAGGTCACTGATTGAAAACTGTGGCCATAGTTTTGTGCAGTGCTAATTGCTAGCAGGGTCTAAAAACGAAGTATTAAGGGTTGTCTGGACATATATAGGAATACTTTACCCAGCAAGATGAATTATACCCATTACTTTGTATCAATGAGCTGCAATAATCTTGAATTTCTTATTCTGGGACGAAAATGATAATGCCTTCCTACTCATAATTAGGCTGCTCTTCCTTTTTCTCTCTGCGTGCAAAAGGTCCTACGTCCAATCCCTGGCCTCTCCTGTGAAAAGTTCAGGAGGCTAGACTGGGAATGACCTCTGCCAAATGCATCTGGCTGCCACATCCATCCATAGTACAGTGGTACCTCAGGTTACATACGCTTCAGGTTACAGACGCTTCAAGTTACAGACTCCGCTAACCCAGAAATAGTACCTTGGGTTAAGAACTTTGCTTCAGGATGAGAACAGAAATCGTGCTCCGGCGGAGCGGCGGAAGCAGGAGGCCCCATTAGCTAAAGTGGTGCTTCAGGTTAAGAACAGTTTCAGGTTAAGAATGGACCTCCGGAACGAATTAAGTACTTAACCCGAGGTACCACTGTATTGGGGATAGGCAGGACTGACTTGGTCTAAGGCAGCTTCACGCTGCTGCAGCTTCACACCATTTTATACTGAAATGAAACTGAATCGCACATCTGAAGGGCACAATATGGAGGCACCTGATCAGCACAACCTTTCACTAACTGTGATTTGTTAAATAATACGATTACAATTGTTTTATTTATTTCATTTATGAATTGCTTGTTGTAAAACATCTCGTTGTGATCCAACAATAAAAGTGTATGTTTAAAAACAACTTCAAGTCCATTTAGATCAGGCTTCCTCAACCTCGGACCTCCAGACGTTTTTGGCCTACAACTCCCATGATCCCTAGCTAGCAGGACCAGTGATCAGGGGTGATGGGAATTGTAGTCTCAAAACATCTGGAGGGCCGAGGTTGAGGAAGCCGTATTTAGAGTGTGAGCCTGGGAGCAGGGCTAGTTTAATTGGTTGCATCTAAGCCACTTCGTCAGGATTGTCAGCTGAAGAGCAGGATGCAAAAGCTCCAAATAAAGAGCCGTTGAGCCCACTCTGGGCAGCTTCCAACAAAAGATTAAAAATACATTAAAACACCAGTCATTAAAAGCTTCCCTAAACAGGGCTGCCTTCTAAAAGGTGTCTTCTAAATGTCAGATAGGTGTTTATTTCTTTGACTTCTGATAGGAGGGTGTTCCACAGGGCGGGCGCCACTACCAAGAAGGCCCTCTGCCTGGTTCCCTGTAACCTCACTTCTCACAGTGAGGGAACCACCAGAAGGTTTTCGGAGCTGAACCTCAGTGTCCGGGTTGAATGATAGGGGTGGAGACGCTCCTTCAGGTATACTGGGCCAAGGCCATTAGATCTAGACCATAGATTAACAAAGGCCTCATCTGTTTTTCTTTTCTCAATTTAGTTTCCTAAAACAAACCCTATGCCTTTGATATATTGAATTGATCATGCACTGACTGCCCGGCCACATGTTCAAAAGGGCAAAGGCCGTTTGGCACCTTAGGTGGACGTTCTCAGTGGACACACACTTTAGCATTTTAATTCTTTAGTGATGACTAACTGAAACTTTAGAATGCAGTATTGTATGTGTGCCCGATACTATCTTCTCCAAATATTTTGAAAAGCACGCATGGAACATAATGAAGGATACAATGTTGGGCTTTCCAAGAACTGCCTTTTTTATTTCTAGCAAGTGCCAAAATGAACTGTTTTTAACTAAGTGGGGCTTTTTTTGTTGAGTTGGCTTGACTTTGCGCTTCTCTTTTTTGCACGGCTTGTGGCCATTTGAGGAAATGTCTACTTAAAACAATTGTCAAACAAACCTACTTATTCACAACGAGAAGAAGAAATAGACTCTCGGAGGATATGCAAGTTAAACAAGGCATTCGAGCAGAAGTATAAAAGATTAATGGAAGGCAACGACACTCTCAAGATTGGGTTGTTTATAGTTCATCACCCTAATACAGCCAGGGAAATACTTCTGCAAAGTGGACTCCAACCGAAGGGCGTCCTTGCCGGATTGGGAACAGTGTGTGAAGCAGAGGAAATCTGTCCCACAGCATTACAGTGGTACCTTGGGTTACATACCTCTGGAACGAATTAAGTACTTAACCTGAGGTACCACTGTATTCTTAGGGCAATGTTCACTAATCCCCTATCACCTGTGAGCCAGTGTGGTGCAGTGGTTAAGAGCGGTAGACTCGTAGTCTGGTGAACTGGGTTTGCATCCCCGCTCCTCCACATGCAGCTACTGGGTGACCTTGGGCTAGTCACACTTCTCTGAAGTCTCTCAGCCTCACTCACCTCACAGAGTGTTTGTTGTGGGGAAAGAAGGGAAAGGAGATTGTGAGCCACTTTGAGACTCCTTAGGGTAATGATAAAGTGGGATATCAAATCCAAACTCCTCCTCTTCTTCTTCTTCTTCTTCTTCTTCTTCTTCTTGCAATGTGGCCGGGATTGCGCAGGTCCATGTGCCACCTCCATTGCTAAGAAGCAGCAGAATGCGATGATAGAATCTAGAGATGGGCCGAGCCTTTTGAGAATGCCCAGAGGAGGAGGAGAGTATTTAATAAATGTTAAGGAGAAAGCTACCTTTTATTGAGGGTGAAAGAGGAGAGCACAAAATATGGTCTGAAGCTCAACATCAAAAAAACGAAGATCATGGCCACTGGGCCCATCACCTCCTGGCAAATAGAAGGGGAGGAAATGGAGGCAGTGAGAGATTTTACTTTCTTGGGCTCCATGATCACTGCAGATGGTGACAGCAACCACGAAATTAAGAGACGCCTGCTTCTTGGGAGGAAAGCAATGGCAAACCTAGATAGCATTTTAAAAAGTAGAGACATCACCTTGCCAACAAAGGTCCGTATAGTAAAAGCTATGGTTTTCCCAGTAGTGATGTATGGAAGTGAGAGCTGGACCATAAAGAAGGCTGATCGCCGAAGAATTGACGCTTTTGAATTATGGTGCTGGAGGAGACTCTTGAGAGTCCCATGGACTGCAAGAAGATCAAACGCATCCATTCTTAAGGAAATCAGCCCTGAGTGCTCACTGGAAGGACAGATCGTGAAGCTGAGGCTCCAATACTTTGGCCACCTCATGAGAAGAGAAGACTCACTGGAAAAGACCCTGATGTTGGGAAAGATGGAGGGCACAAGGAGAAGAGGACGACAGAGGACGAGATGGTTAGACAGTGTTCTCGAAGCTACAAACATGAATCTGACCAAACTGCGGGTGGCAGTGGAAGACAGAAGTGCCTGGCGTGCTCTGGTCCATGGGGTCACGAAGAGTCGGACACGACTGAACGACTAAACAACAAACAACAAAAGGAGAAAGCTTGTTCCTGAAGGGAGAAAGACTCCAGCTCGTCCCCTTCTGCAATCCATTGGGTTTTCTACTTGCAGAATTATCTTTAGCCTCAAAAAAAATGCTCTTAAAAGACCAGACAAATTCGTGCATGAGACTAACCACAATGGCTATATTCCACCTCCACTCTCAGAGATAATATGCCTTGGAATTAGCAGTTTCTGCTGGGAATCCCAGGTGGGCAGTGCTGTTATGCTCAGGTCTTGCCTGAAGGCTTCCCAAAGGCATCTGGTTGGCCACTAGATGGGCCTTCATCCTGATCCGGCAGGTTCTTCTTATGTTCTTAATGTATTTCTCCAGTTGTAGCTTGAAATTATGTACAGTCCATCATACTATCTTTATCTTAGGATCTGCCACCTCGTTCTGCTGGGATCCCCTGTGGCAGATGATCAAGGCCCATATGCAGTGAAGCTTCCCACTATGAACAAAACCTGGCTAGAAAGGTGAGATTTGAGTTGAAAAAGCTCAGTTTTCAACTGCAGAAGACTTTGTTTGGAACACTGTACACCCATCCTAATGCTTCCCAATGCTAATGTTAGGTGCATACGGCTGCTTTTTCCAGACTGCACAGTTAAACTGATTTACCACTGAAAAGTGAGGCAGTTAGCACCAGTTTTAATTATCTTAAATTGTTTTCATTCCTACTCTGTATCTCCCTAAAGAAGGAAACCATTTAAACGTTCATTTTCGCTGCACCTACTCTGGTGAATTAATGTATTTCAGACTTGACAATACTGATAAAATGATAGTTATCAAGGTCTATTCTATTTATCCTTGGAGAAATGAAACTATTTAACAAGAAGAAGTTAAAATAAAATCTTTCTCAGAGGGCATTGTAAGTCCTATTGCCTCAGTATTGTATTTTCTTCCTACCCATCTTCTATCAATTGTACATTTTGAATTACTTTATGAAATTAAGGCTGCAGTTCAATGCACCCGAGAGCAAATCCCATTGAACTCTGTGGTACTTATGTCTGAGTAAACATGCTTAGAAGCAGGCTGCATAATACATACCAAGTGGACAAACTGCAATCCCCTTTTTCTTCTCCTTAGAAACAGTTTACCTTGCCTTCAGTGAATATATACACATATAAAGGTAAAGGGACTAATAAAGGACTAAGTCGCTTCTGGCAAACCAGAGCAGAGCACGGAAACGCCGTTTACCTTCCTGCCGCAGCGGTACCTATTTATCTACTTGCACTTGACGTGCTTTCAAACTGCTAGGTTGGCAGAAGCAGGGACCGAGCAACGGGAGCTCACCCCGTCGCAGGGATTCGAACTGCCGACCTTCTGATCGGCAAGTCCTAGGCTCTGTGGTTTAACCCACAGCGCCACCTGCGTATATACACACGTATATAATAAATCTTAATATTACAGTGGCTTTTCCCCTCTCCATTCCAGGGATCAGAGAGGATCCAAACTAGAATACAATATTTAATTACTGATCCTTAAGCCAATATCAAGTACTAGAATATTGCTCGAACAAATATTTAAACAACTCGGAAATATTAACAATCACTTGTAGATCGTTACTAGATGGGGAACATGTGGCCTACTAGATGTTGTCTGACTACAACTCCCATCATGACTGGTCAACTGAACTCAGTGCCACTGAACTCAGTTCATTACTTCTAGGTAAATATGCTTAAGCTACGGCTGCAAGGCCCCATCTGCACTACGCACTTAAAGCAGTATCATACCACTTTCAACAGTCATAACTTCTGCCAAAGAATTGTTTAAAATGTAGTTTGTTAAGGCTGTTGAGAGTTGTTAGAGGAGATGCTTGTTCCCCTCAAAGCTAGTTTCCAGGGTTCCCTAGGAAAAGAAGTTGATTGTTAGCGCACTCTGAGAATTGTAGCTGTGAGGAGAACTGGTGTCTCCTCACACTCCTCTCAGCACCCTTAACAAGCGACACTTCCCATGATTCTTTGGGGGAAGCCATGGCTGTTTAAAGTGGCATGACACAGCTTCAAATGCATAGTGCAGATGGAGCTTTAAAGCTGCAACAGATTTCTCCATCTCCCACCATCATGAAACCTATTCAAGATGGCACATTTGAAAATTCCCAAGATTAAGGTTCACAATCATGTTCCAGACCCAAAGTACAGTGGTACCTCAGGTTAAGTACTTAATTCGTTCCGGAGGTCCATTCTTAACCTGAAACTGTTCTTAACCTGAGGTACCACTTTAGCTAATGGGGCCTCTCGCTGCTGCTGCACCGCCGGAGCATGATTTCTGTTCTCATCCTGAAACAGAGTTCTTAACCTGAGGTATTATTTCTGGGTAAGCGGAGTCTGTAACCTGAAGCGTATGTAACCCAAGGTACCACTGTAATTAGGACTATCTCTTGAGGCAAAAGCATTCCGGGATCCTGGCACTTCCCTGCTGTCAAGTATGTGACTTCTTGTTTCCTAAAACAGTTTGGACATAAAAGGCCACATGGAACCATTTCAGAACACCTCAAATTCAGCACTTAGTATTTTATTGTCCAACACAGAAATGTACCGGTGACCTGTGGTTTGTACAGCTTTCTCGACAGAACTTGTCAGCATCCCAAAAAACATGAGGGCTCTCAGAACATCATGGCTTCTAGTCCGTCTTCCATAAACTTCTTATAGATGGCCATAAACTTAGCCACAAATGCTTCCAGGTGATAAATGGCCTTGCTGCCCAGCTGCAGCCGGTGCTCATAGAAAGCTGCCATCTGTGCAACCTCTCCTTTCAGTTGTCCATCACAGTTGTTCAGAAGTTCAGTCAGAAGGCCCTAAAACGAGCAATAGCCAACAGTGAGAGAATTGAAGGCTCTACGCCCTAGAATGTTATGGGTACCATGGGCACTCAACAATCCAGAAAGTTACCCTGCGAGAATCAAGCCATTCAAATGATAATCTCCGATTTGGTAGGAGGGGGAACATTGTCATACAAATAACAGAACTATTAATATCACATTTACAGAGATATGCAATATATACCTGGTCCCAGATGCCCCAGGAATTAGGAATGGAATTACAAGATGCAGAGCACTATCATTGAATCAGAGAACTGTAGAGTTGGAAGAGACCCTGATGATCATCTAGCCCAACCCCTTGCAATGCAGGAATATGAAGGGATCAAACTTGCAACCTTGGTGTCATCAGCACCACGCTCTTAACCAACTGAGCTATCCAGGCTGCACTATGAATGGTGAAAAATAAAAATGATTAACATGTGCATCCCAAGCTTCCATTTAACCCTAGTCTCTGTTACTAAACCAATTAATAATCACAACATCAGTTACCTTTATTATAATCTCTGGAGGAATGCAATGGGTTAAGAGTTCATAGAGTCGCCCACGAACTTCCAGGAGCCTGTTGGAATAAAATCATTGGAAAGCTAATGCTTGGTTTTAACTCACTGTAATGCAAAGTTTTAAGGTTTAGTAACTGGCTTTTAAGTCTTATTCATTCATTCATTCACTCATTCATTCATTCATTCATATATATATTCATTCAGCTATGACAATCTCAGTCAAATTACCAAGTCAGAAAATTCAGTTCTCAAAACATTCAAGCTCAATTTGTTTTTGCTTTTTAAATCATGGATGCACATAGCCCCAAGAACTCCAGGCTGGACGGGGTTAGGGATGGATCGGGGTGCATTTCTACTGGCAAAGAAAAACTTTGTTGGTGAGGGACAACGGACTATGCCCACTTAAAGCTCTGTGGGCATAGATCTACCAGCCGTAGGCCCTGAAGAAGGGTGTTCTGGGTGTCTGGCAGAGGAAGCCTTGGCTCTGCTGGATTCCAAGGCTCCTTTTCACTGCACCAGTGACGAGTGCCAGAGCACACGGAAACGCTGTTTATTTGTAAATATATATATACTAATATTGCATGTAGCATTGTGGGGTTAAACTTGTTAAGCCTGCAGATGAGGGGAACATCTCTGTAGTTGGGAATGAAGAGAAGATCTTCGTGCTCCTTGAGTTTTTGTGGCTCGGGAAGCGTAAGAGTCATGTAGCCAGAGGGTATATTTAGAGACTCAGAAGAATGCAGGAGCAGATAAAGGCATGATCTCAGCAGACAAAGGAACTGGAGCTTTTAAAATTTGGGAAACTGGACATCAGTCAATAGTGTTAAGGGACTATGTCTAGGAAGGGAGAGCTGGACTATATTTAACATACACTTTTTGCTCCATTGGGTGGAATGCTTTTCTGTGCATGTTAACTTCCCTTGTGCTTAATTTTTTTCCTAAGAACTGCCTTCATCTTTTTACTCAACTTTTAACTTTGTTTCATTTATTTAAAAGCACTAATGTGGTGGCGTTTGTTAATATAACCCCATGTCTAACCCTACCTTGAAGTGTTCTTGTGGAGACACAAAGGCAATTTTAGGTTGCCCAGTGAAAGGCAGCCTTGTAGAAAAAGATATTTGAAAGATATTTAATATATTTGAGAGAAATATATTATTTGTATTATGCTTCGTATGCCAATTCACTGGAACGCCAAGTGATTTAATTAAGTATGCCAACATTTCCAGTAGCAAAGCAAGTTTTTCCTCTTACATTTGGAGGACACTATAAGAGAAATTTTGAGCTTACCTAATTGTGAGATACCTGGTATAATTGTTTTGATCACCCTGAATAATCGCCTGAATCTGAAAGCCTAAAGCTGGCAAACTGCCAAAGCTAGCAAGCAATCCTGCAGCACTAGTCTCCTGAGCCGCGTTTTCCAAGTGGAACAGCTTGTTAACAGCAGCATAGTCAGTGCTCTGCAATTTCTAAACAAGGCTTACAACAGCGACAAACTTCTCTAGCATGTCATGGTCCAACACAAGGAAGTCTCAAAATGCTTGTTGGGATGCTTGAAATGACAGGAAACCATCTACAAGCCACAACAGTTGGCAGCAGTTCTGTAGTTAACGTGACAGTTGTCAATGTCTCTTGCACCTTTTAAAATCCTGAGTGTTGAAAAGAAATGATGAGGCAGGTACCTTGGAATTAAAAACAACTTCCTCCTGGCCCTGGATTTTACTGGCACCTGCGTCATTCAACCCCAATAGTCTCTTATAAAAAGGTAAAGGACCCCTGACAGTAAAGTCCAGTCGCGATAATGCTGGGATTGCGGCGCTCATCTCACTTTACTGGCCGAGGGAGCCGACATTTGTCCGCAGTTTTTCCGGGTCATGTGGCTAGCATGACTAAGCCACTTCTGGCGAAACTAGAGCAGTGCAAAGAAACGCCGTTTACCTTCCCGCCGGAGCGGTACCTATTTATCTACTTGTACTTTGATGTGCTTTCGAACTGCTAGGTTGGCAGGAGCAGGGACCGAGCAATGGGAGCTCACCCCGCTGCGGGGATTCGAACCGCTGACCTTCCGATTGGCAAGCCCAAGGCGCAGTGGTTTAGACCACAGCACCACCCGCATCCCTAAGTCTCTTATAGGCAGCTTCAAAGGCCCTGCTCCTCCATTTCAGCAAATGCTAGCCTGGGACCGAGCTAATAGGGAGTCCACCACTATGAAGCACGAACACTTATTTCACAACCACAGAGCTGCTATTGTCCAGAGATGCAGGATGTGTTCTAAAATTAGGCTGCTTGCTGTAAGATGGTAGGTAAGAGGGCACACAGGTTTTAAAAAAAAATAATTGTGAAGAGCAATCATGGAATTGTAGGCAGCCACCTCTTTTTCTACGCCTAAAGCAACAAGTAAAAAATAGCTCACATCAAAAAGGACCACACAGAGGGGAATCTGAGTTGAAAGCATTCATATATCTGCACCACACATTTAAAGAACTATTATGCCCTTGAAAGGTCATGGCTTTCCCCAAAGAATCCTGGGAGTTCAGCAGAGCAGTTTAACAATCAATCCCTCTTTCCAGGGGTTTCCAAGAAACTGTAGCTCTGTGAGGGGAACAGAGGTCTCCTAACAACTCTCAGCATCCTTAATGAACTACAGTTCCCAAGAAGCCATATAAATAGTGGCTTTAAATGTATGGTGCAAACGTGGCCCACTTCACACGCTGCCGTATCTCTTAAGAGTTTTAATGAGATCAGCAGCAGAACACATGACTAACGGTATCATCCGTTCACAGCAAGGAAGGATTCAGTGCTCCAAATTCACCATGACAGGATGTCATTTTGTTTCTGCCAATGCAGTATATCTAAAGCTAGACAAATGGCTGGCAGCTGTAAAGAGGGCAGCGACGAACGAGTGCCAACACCAGAGCACTTCATTGGCTGAAAAGAAAAAGTTTTACAGCACAAACAAATAAACAAAGATGCTCTCATCCGATCCAGCTGGAAATGCTTCATTGCACTGAGCAAGCAAGTTTGTTTTACAGCAGCCTGCTTCACTGCAGCTGTTTTTAGAATATCAAAGATGGCTGCTAACGGGAACTTGACTTCCCAGTGAGTTATGGCGACACGGACCATTCATAACGTAGGAATATACTGTGAGCAGGGCAGTGGGGTGGGATAAGGTGAAGAAAAGCTATGACAATGAACTGTAACGTTGCTCCCTGCCCCTGCTCAAGAAAAAGCAATTTGGTTCCTGAAATTCAGTCTGATTGTGCAGATAAAATTTAACTGATAGAATTCTACAAGCGAGCATCTCCATATGGCAGAGCTGCCAGGCACCATCCTGTCGCCCAGGCATCTTCGCTTGGTTGCGGGTGCAAAATGTGCCTGGCTAATTTCAAACACTGAGACCATAGCCATCGTGGCTAGTAGCTACTGTGATCTGCTCCAAAACAACAAGAATTTCTGTGAAGGAACTGCATCAGAAACTGGGATTTTAATATATAATTGTCTCATAGCGTGAGGTGCCCCGGAGGCAGAATACTGTATGTTACTGCCTGCAACAGATATACCGTATTTTTCGCCCCATAACGCGCACCGGCCCATAGGACGCACCTAGGTTGTTTTTTTTGGGGGGGGGGAATAAAGAAAAAAAATTATTCCCCCCCCCAGGCGCAGGGCTGGGGCGGGAAGCTGTCCCCCGAGCTTGTGGGGCTGGCGGTGGGGCTCTACTTAAGCCTGGAGAGCAAGAGGGGTCGGTGAGCACACACATTTCCCCTTCATTTTTGGAGGGGGAAAAGTGCGTCCTATAGGGCAAAAAATATGGTATTTGTTTAGGAAAACAGGTTGCCACTTTAGACCAGGTGAGACCACTTGCCCATCTAAGCCCAGTTTTGTGTATTATGATTGGCCGTGGTTCTCCAGGGTCTCAGGAAGAGAACAGTGTTTTCCATCACCAGCTACCTGCTTCTTTTAACTGGAAGTGAACCTGGGATCTTCTTCATACCATGCACATGCTTTTGGCTGCGAGGCTGTGCAGCAGTTTCAGGATTCCTGCATGCAGTTAACTATCCGCTTTCAGAAATCTTTTTCTCCAAACATTTACACAATGATATAAAAGCATGCTTAATACCTTAATGACCAAGGCTAACCTCATCAGCCTGAAATTTACTTCAATCAACTCCTACCGGGTTTTTATCAAGTTCCTGGAAATGCACTCTGTCTAGACATTCTAGCACACATAGTATTAAACTGCTACGCTGCATTTTAATATCAGACAACTTACAAGCACCATCCATTTTACAGCTAGGCATTGTCCCCCACCACACTGACCTACCTCTGCGGGGTCTGCTGACCAACAATGGCGTTTGCCGTCTCTCTCAGATATACCTCCCAGTCCGTCTCAGAAATGTCTTGGTCTGGAGTGAAAGGATACCTGTGCAACCAACAGCGATGACTTGCTTAAATACAAAACAAACAAACAAACAGCCCTTTTGTAACCAAAACTCCCTCCTGTATTCACCCATTCTTCTGGACTTACTGTTGCACCCGGCACGCCTCACACATCAGAAGGGCCTTTCGGAGATTTCGGCCGGACTTCTCTGCAATCCTCTGAGCAAGTTCTCTAGGAAGAACCAGACCCTCCTTCTTACACACAACGGACAATACGTTGCAGATCTAGAGATTCAACAGGGCAGTTAACAGTTTTGCATGGTACCTCACTTTCCCAAAATTCCAAGTATCTCCGCTCTAGTCAAAATTGCTGCAGCAGCCAGCTACGGGGGAAGTCCCTATATTATAAGAGGATACATGAAGGCATAAAGGAGCCAGTTTTACAAATAATGCTTGCAGGTGACCTGCGCCCACCTTCTGAGCCACCTCTTCCTTGCCACAAGCCTCATTTGCCAGCCCTCCTGGGTACCAGGTAAGAGCAAAGCGATGCCTTCCCAAGCGCATTCCTCCATGAAGGAATAAATTCCTTCCTGCTGCTCCTTGAGCCAGGGACAAAGCACACCAGCAGTTGCTCCCTGTATTCTTTACAGTAGGAGTGAGACAGACATACTACTAGCCGACCTCACAGGGTTGTAAGAAATACACAGATATGTTGATAAAGTGCCTTTGGCAACTACTTAACAAATTCTAAGTGGCTGATCTTTGGTATTTTCTAATTTCAGAGAAATGCTTGGAGAACTGTGGACTAGAGAACGCTTGGAACTAAGCACTGGTGGCAAAGTGAAGGCGTTTCAAAGACCTCCAACAGTTCTTTATCTCCCTCCCATGACTTATTACCTACCATTAGGTGTCCAGCTATTTCTTAGTCCACACACACTTCCGCCCCATTCCAATCCTTGCTAAACAAGGATTAGCAACCGCAGAAAAACAAGGATTAGCAACTGCAGAAAACCGCAGTCATGCAAAGTACTGTAAAGGGGAACCTAATTCGGAAGTGTTCCATGCACACAGAAACAGGATTAACTAGGCAGACAGAGTCAGGGGAAAATAAAGAACAAGGAATCCCAAATCAGGTATTTAAACTTGTTGCAGCCAACATTACACAGAGTAAAATGCAAGTGCACTGAGGGGCTGCCTTGAACCTACATCTTCAATGCTGGGCGCAGGCACTCGCACTGCAAGGCACCTGCTCCGGATAGGTGCAATGACTTTCGATGTAGAATTGCAACACAGAATTAATCTGCAGGTAGCCATATACTTCTCCATGGTTCGGCGCAAGGCATGCTGGGCATCTTTTGTAAGCTTGTCCACTTCAGTCAACAGCACCACTGAAAAACAAAACAAAAGCCACCCTTTATCATGCTCTCACAGAGTCTATCTTAACTTGGCTTTTCGCTTCCGCTGATACAATGGGACAGGATTAGATAAAACCTTCCCACTTGTGCCTTTTCCACTGAAGTTCCCGGGAGGTGCGTCCCCACGGTGCAATCCTGCGCTGATGGCAGTTTGTGTAAATATTCTAACCATAAGTCTGGGAAAGACACATCACCTGAAACAGCCAGGGAATGGCCGGCTTAGCCCTGACAGCGTGGAAGAGGGGTTCTTGCAACTGGGATGCCTCTGTCCTTGCTTTGAACCCGGGATCTTCCGCTTACCATTTCCAGCATCTCCAGGCAAGGCTAAGAAAAGAACCTGTTTAAAACTCTGGAGAACGACTGCAAGTCGGTGTGGACCATCCTAGTATTCTCAAGTGTTGTTGGACAACACGCCCATCATCTGTGACCACTTAGCTGGCTGGGACTGATGGGAGTTGTATTCCAACAATATGTATGACTTGCTTATATGGCAGCTTCCTATGTTCACATGGGTCTTTCCCACGAGAGAAGCACTTTACCAGGAAGGAAGGTACTACATAGCAGCGGTGGGGGGGGGGCGGGGGCACAGAGAGAGAGAGACTCTGCATTCAACCTCGTCCATGTGATTAGGAAGTATTTACATATGCATGACATCGCAGTACAATGAAATGTCTTCCTTATTGTTCTGTATGAGTGAGTGTGACAAGTCAGGAACTGGCTTGAGCTGGTGCTACTTTTGCAAAAAAATAAAAATAAAAAAGCAACACTACGTTGCCACTTCCCACCAATAATAATGACTAAAAAGCCAGCTTAGTTCAGCCAAAGAAAACTGATGATCAGCTGAAGCCGATGAATGAATATTGTTACAGAGCCAATGCACACTGCTGCAAATCTTTTATATCCAAGGTTCAAAAGGTATTTGTTTAAAGCATTTTTTACCCAGCTCTTCAGCTGAAAAGGCTCCCAGAGCAGCTTACAAAGATCAGAAATAAAGAGTCCTTGCCCTCAGGCTTACAATCTAAACGACAGGACACACAAGGAAAGGGACTTGGGAGGGAGGCAGAAAAAAGAAGAAGCTATGTCAAGCGCTTGTTCTTAGTTACACAATTCAGATCACTGGATTCAGAGGCCAGAGAGCCAACCTTTACAGGTAGTAATGATGATACCATTGCTATTAAAAGAATCAACACTGTAAACTGAAGATTGCATTTGGCTGCAATAAGCTTAAGAGCTGATGCTCTACAGCAGGCATTGGCAAACTCCGGCCCACTAGATGTTTTTTGGGACTACAATTCCCATGATCCCTAGCTAACAGAACCAGTGGTCAGGGATGATGGGAATTGTAGTCCAAACATCTGGAGGGCCGGAGTTTGCCAATGCCTGCTCTACAGGGGCGTGGGGAGTTTCAAATGTTGCAAAACCAAGAGTCTCTCATGTAGCTTGTTAAGTCTGCCAAGCATATTGCTACTGCAATATCGCCCTCATGTAAACAGATTATCTGCCTCTGATTCTATCTGCCAGATCAGGCTCAACAATAGACCATTCTACGCTGCATGCAGAAGGTCCCCTTTGAGACATTTGCAAGTAGGGCTGCAAAAGACTGCCTGTCTGAAACCCTGGAGAGCCCCTGCCAGTCAGTGCAGACAATATGGAGCTAGATGGACCAAGGATCTCACTGGGTATAAGGCAGCTTCCTAGGTTCCTAAGTGAAGGGAACTATACAGTATTTTGAGAATACAAAGTCACAGAAGAATCAATAGGTGAGAAGAGTCTAGACACCTTCTAACACATACAAACCTCCCACTTTCTAAATACCATGAAGCTCAGAGCAAAAATTCAAACATCAACAGCTATGGATCTTTTGGACAATTATTACAATTACAGAAATAAACTGGAGTTATATATACTATTATCTAGAACACAAGTATTTCAATTTCCCCCCCTCATTTCTGAAATACATGCATTTCTGTTGGGGAACTACTAATATTTCTGGAAATTTTGTATCTCTAAAAGTGACAGAAGACAAAAAGAGCTGGAGAATATAAAGAATTTACAATATTCAAGTACACGGCTGATCTTGTGCAAAGTACTGCAAGATATTTTTCTTCAAGGTTATTGCTCATTTACAGACCTTTAAAATCTCGCTGGGTGCTTGTCTCAAGTTGCTGTGACTGAGCTAATGTCTTCAGTAATTCCTGAATTACCACCCGGTCACTGTTTCCTGCATCACTGAAAATAAGTTCAGATTAAAATATGATACTCAAGGAGGGTGCAGTGCATGGCTGGGGAGGGTCCCATGAGCCAGACAGAGAGGGCTGGAGGGCCACATATGCGAACAATTCCTTAAAGATATACAGCCATACCTCGGAAGTCGAAGGAATCCATTCCGAAAGTCCGTTGGTTCGGAAACCAAGGCGTGGCTTCTGATTGGCTGCAGGAAGCTCGTGCAGCCAATCAGAAGCTACGTTGGACATTCAGGTTCCAAAGAACATTCGCAAACCGGAGCACTCACTTCCGGCGTTCAAGAGCCAAAACGTTCAATTCGCAAGGCATTCAGGATCCACGTTACGACTGTACTTTGGTTTCTTTAACAGTAAAGCTGGAGCTAGCTTTAAAATTGCAACAATAAAACAAGGGTCTTCTAGCACCTCGGTAGTTTTTGCTGCAATGGGCTATAAAATTTACTCCTCTGAAAATTATAAGAATTGCAAAATTCCCACAGCCTCTTACTGGATCTTGTGAGCTTACTGCAAACATACCTTGGGTTAACTTCAAGGTGATAGTTGCTGGCAATAGTGCTAATTTCAATCTTCTTTTTAGAAGGCGCCTGAAAAGAAAGATTATTAAAGAAAAAAATGCATTTTAAAGAGATCAGTGACGGAAAGACTTAGCTGAAATCAGTGGGTTATGAATACAGGCTTCAAAAACCACCCACTGCTAACTGCTTAGCATGAACTGAGTTGAAGGACTTGAAGGGCTTAACGGCACCCAGGCTGCAATGCACCAGGGAAACTACGAGATAAAGAGACTCAGCGTGAAAATGGCGGCAGGTGGAGTGGCATGCAAGGAAAAGAGTAACACCCTGGGTTCAAAGCTCTCAAATTCAAGCAGAATGCTAACCTCTTGGAAAGGATGGGATGTGCCCCAGTTCGCATGGCGCTTTGAATCATAGTTTAAAACTAAGGTTTCATGCAAATGAGCAGCGTGGTCAAGCACACTACTCAGAAGTTCCTTCTCCTTCTCTGCCATGAAACTGACTTGTCATGCTGTCCAAAGCTGGGTTCATGATATGCAATTCTATCAGGCTGCCTCTGGCTTGCCTTTTCTCTGAACTAAAAAGCACCCCAAATCTCCTCATCAGGAAGTTGCTGCTCCCTCTGAATCATTTTCATCCCCCTTTTCTAAAACCTGTTACAGTTCTACAATATCCTTTTGGAGTTGAGGTGACCGGAACTGTACAGATTTGTATATCAGCCTTATGATATTGTTTGTTTTCCCTTCCTTTCTTAATGATCCCTAGCATGGCGTTCCAGCTCTTTTCACAGCTGCTGTATATTGGGTTGACATCTCAATCAAGTTAGACACTATGACCCCAAGGACTTGTTCCTGATCAGTCACCACCAGTTCATGATCTTCAGCTTCTAATATTGTGGTTTTAAGCAACTCACAAGCATTTTGGGGATATTTGACACCTTTGTCCTTGTCTTTCAGCTTTCTTTCTTACCAATCCCCTCATCTGGAGGAAGATCTCTCTTTTGAAGTCAAATGTAACCATGTTGGGTTCTCTACGCAATTCTTCATTTACTCATATATTTCATTTAATAGCACTATGGTTACTGTTCCAAACTGCTTCACCAACACTTCTTACACCGGATCCTGGGCAGGACTTACCGTATTTTCCCGTCTGCAGGACACCCCCTTCTTTAAGACACCCCCCCCAATTTTAGGAAAATGAGGAGAGATGGCCCAAAGTTGTTGAGCCTCTCCCCACACACAGCTGTGGGCAGGAAACACTCTCTAGGTCAGCCTTTCTCAACCTGTGGGTCCCAGATGTTGTTGAACTACAACTCCCATCACCCCTAGCTAGCATGGCCAGAGCTCAGGGATGATGGGAGTTGTAGTCCAACAACATCTGGGGACCCACAGGTTGAGAACCACTGCTCTAGATCATTTCCCGCGTGCAGCGGCATCAGGGGAAGTTGCGCCCGGGAACACAACCTCCTCTGATGCCACTGCGTGGGAAACGATCCAGGGAGCGCCAGCTGCACGCAGCAGCATCGGGGGAATTTGCGCTCCCGCCAACGAGCTGGCTGGCGGCACACCACTTCTCCCACCCCACCCCCAATGCCACTATCTGTGTATTGGACGACCCGTGTTTTCTTGACATGATTTTTGAGTGAAAAAGCCTCATCCAATACATGGAAAAATATCTTACGTCCAGGGTCATTGCCCTTCTGGTCAGTTCCATGACCAACTGTCCTTGGGCAAAGTCATTTGGGGTATCTATAGAGATTTTACATTATACTTCCAGATTCTCTGTAAGAAGATTACAATTTCCCAATTTCTTGTACATTGAACTTGCGTCGCTTCCGATTTTGGGAACTAATAATATTGATAAGAACTTCATTCTACTTCTCTAAAAACATACTTCACGTGTACAGTAAGGCTTTCAAGTATACCTTTTACCCACGGTGATTAAATAGACCTTATCTAGTTCAGATCAAACTACAAAATGAAGCTATACAGACACTGAAGCATCAGTCTGCTCTGCCCTATTTTAGTTTAAAAGTGCTAACCTTCACATCTCTTTCTGTGCTTATATTAATAACATGCCACTACTTTATATGCAGGGATTTTGAAGATGATGAAAAAGACATTTGTCAAGTTCCGCCCATAGCTAGATGCCAAAGGGCCCTCAGATAGGAAAGCATCTGACAGGAAGGGAAGCTGATATTTTGAAAGACTATCTACTTAAAACTGTTCCACTTAAAACTCCCCAGCATTAAGACGTTTGCAGGCACAACATGTTCCCATAATGTCTTATTAACTTAAGCAGGAAAATTTAATTTAAAAAGAAATAAAAATGGCAACAGAGACCGTTTGCACAATGCTTTGGAAATATCTGTCTTCTCCAAGAACTCTGCTGATTACTAACCACTCGCTTTGCAATTTGCTGATTAAAATGCAAGCTTTTCCCAAAAAAGATTTTTGAATCGATAGAAAGAAAATCTTTAGTAATAGATTTTCCAGGGGCTGTTTTCACTCCCCAAGCAGCTAACTATGCAAAGAGTTCATTATGTTTGTTGAAAACATCACTTTGCAAATACTTCTTATCAAGTTATTGGTGGCATGTGAGAAAGCAATAATAATTAGCCTGTGAAGCCCACAATAAAGACGAACTGGTTTCTTGACACTAACTGCAGGCTTCAGCCTGAGACAGCAGGAAATGTAAGCTAAGTGCCCGACTAAATCATTTCAAATATCACACAACTGAAGGGAGATAATAGTACCGGTAAATCCTTGGCAGTGATTTGCCAGGAAGAATTCCTCCAGCACAGAATGTTTACAGCCTAATCAAGTGCTAATTCATAATAGGAGGAAACAGCCACTGGTTATTTAACCAACTGTGGAAATGGTGCTTAAACTGCCTGTAGGTCCTTTTCCAGCCTGGACACAAAAGGGCAAAAGTGTGTAGACAGCCATAGACATGCCTTCTCCACTTCCAAACTTTGCAGACTTAGGGTGGAGGTCTGAAGGGGCCTGTAAGTGTGTTTGCCTGGACGCATGTACAAGCCCACACATTATCAGGGTGCACAATTGCAAGGAAGCTGGGAAATACATTCAGGTAAACATGGGACGCGGGTGGCACTGTGGGTTGAACCACTGAGTCTAGGACTTGCCGATCAGAAGGCTGGCGGTTCGAATCCCTGCAACGGAGTGAGCTCCCGTTGCTCGGTCCCTGCTCCTGCCAACCTAGCAGTTCGAAAGCAAGTGCAAGTAGATAAATAGGTACCGCTCCGGCGGGAAGGTAAACGGCGTTTCCGTGCGCTGCTCTGGTTCGCCAAAAGTGGCTTAGTCATGCTGGCCACATGACCCGGAAGCTGTACGCCAGCTCCCTCGGCCAGTAAAGCGAGATGAGCGCCGCAACCCCAGAGTTGGCCACGACTGGACCTAATGGTCAGGGGTCCCTTTACGTGCTCAGCAGTTGGGAGCGAAAGGGGGAGAACTGGAGATATTGGATTGCCCTGATCTGTGTACCCCTTTGGACATCAGGGAGTGAGGAACCTCAGGCCTAGGGGACAAATATAGTCTATGCACGTTTGCCCTCCTGCATCCAGGTCGGAAATTAAAAACTAGCATGCATTGAAATGTGCTGGCTTTTCCTGCATTATGTTGACAGTCAACATCTTTATCTCATTTTGTAAAGATGAAGTTAGGGCAGATTCTTACTGTTATGCTCTGATGTTCGATCCTCAGCTTCTCCACTCCAGAGCCATACAGTTCTCTCAGCAGGCACATGATTCTGGTCTTTTTTCCAGCTCCTGAAGGCCCATACACTAACAGATGAGGAAAGTCGCCACACTGAACCTGTCAAATGGAATACAGTAAAACTGAATTACAGTAATGTCTCAGTCAGCATCATGCTTGGTCAGCATCATAAACATACAGAATGATACATATTTTAGTATACCGTTCCCCACACTAGTTTTACAGCCCTTCACAATGTTGTCTTTTCCTTTGGAAGGCCATCGATTTAGACATGAGCACAAAATAGAGAGTTCAAGAGGACATGAAACTGTGACCGTGCATGGCGTGAGTCTGATAAAAGCCCTTGGTGCATCAGGTTTTCTAGGAGTCAGGTGGCTTGAGAACACATCCCAAAACAAACTAGGGCCAGGAAGACCAGAGTTCAAATCCCCACTCAATCATGAATCTCGGGCAGGCCTTCAACTCTCAGCCTAACCTACCTCACAAGGTTGTTGTGAAGATAATATAGAGAAGGAGAGAAGGAGGTGTGCCCCCTTGAGATCATTGGAGGAAAGGTGGGATATAAATGGAATAAAAATAAAAATAGTCAGAAAGTGGCATACAGTAAACTTAAAAATAACTTTGAGAACCCAATTTTTAATAAACGAATGCAGAATTTTGTTGCAAGCCATAGACACCCTTATCCAGGGGTGTAGCCAGGATTTTTGTTGGGGGGGCAGGACTTTCGTTAGGGCGGGACAGAACCGACATGATTGGTCAGTTAGTTAAGTATTTCTATTGTTTTACTTGATGGGGGGGCAGCTGCCCCCCCCCCGGCTTATTTGGGCATTGAGCACTAGGATCAAAGAGCTGGAAGGACCTCAAAGGTAATCTGGTTCAACCTTCTGCTGTTAAAGGAAATCCACAATCACAGCATCTCCAATAGGTCAAAATCTAGCCTCGGGTGGAAAATGAAAGAAAGCGCACCACCTTTTGAAGCAAGCTAAAGGACTGGAATTCAGTTGCAAAGCACTTTTTCCCCCTTTGTTTTTTGCACAAAATGGTCTGCAGAGTAAAGGTTTCAGTTCTCTGACATCTCTAGCCAGGTAGTCCTGGAGAGCTGTTGCTGCCACTAGCCATTGTAGAAAATAATGGGCTAGATGAAACAACCATCTGATTCCATACAGGGTAGTTTCCTAGTTTCCTAATGGATCAGGTTAGAATGTGAACGACCTGAGTGCCCCAAGCTACTCAACTGAGTTCTCTCTATCATACAAGACTGCCAGTATCATAGGATGCCAAAAAAGAATATTTTGGGATTCACTGGTTCATTCTGCCAGGTTTACGTACATCTTTCATACTTTAGCCACTGCGCCTAGCTCCATTTAATCTGTGGTTGACTGCATTCCAGAACCAGGCCTGTCTTGTATCACAGGAGCCAACCCTTGAAATCTGTGTCAGATGAACTATTTTAACCCCCAAAAAATCGCTTTTTGCAACAGAGCAATTGCATATTTTGTGGTCAAGAGTACACCAAGTGTTCCTACTTCATTTCAGATCTGACAAACAACGTATTACAGTGGCACCAAGTTAATCATAGAATCATAGAATCATAGAATCATAGAGTTGGAAGAGACCACAAGGGTCATCGAGTCCAACCCCCTGCCAAGCAGGAAACACCATCAGAGCACTCCTGACATATGGTTGTCAAGCCTCTGCTTAAAGACCTCCAAAGAAGGAGACTCCACCACACTCCTTGGCAGCAAATTCCACTGTCGAACAGCTCTTACTGTCAGGAAGTTCTTCCTAATGTTTAGGTGGAATCTTCTTTCTTGTAGTTTGGATCCATTGCTCCGTGTCCGCTTCTCTGGAGCAGCAGAAAACAACCTTTCTCCCTCCTCTATGTGACATCCTTTTATATATTTGAACATGGCTATCATATCACCCCTTAACCTCCTCTTCTCCAGGCTAAACATGCCCAGCTCCCTTAGCCGTTCCTCATAAGGCATCGTTTCCAGGCCTTTGACCATTTTGGTTGCCCTCCTCTGGACACGTTCCAGTTTGTCAATGTCCTTCTTGAACTGTGGTGCCCAGAACTGGACACAGTACTCCAGGTGAGGTCTGACCAGAGCAGAATACAGTGGCACTATAACTTCCCTTGATCTAGACGCTATACTCCTATTGATGCAGCCCAGAATTGCATTGGCTTTTTTAGCTGCCGCGTCACACTGTTGGCTCATGTTAAGTTTATACATAGACAATTACCCTGGGGTAAATCATCTTTCCATAAACAAGCCACCAAACATGAACAGCAGCAGCTAGAGTTAGAGAGAAAAAGTTCTGGGAGGAGATCACCAAAGTTAATGCTTTGGTACTTGAGCCTGTCTAATATGTATTCTTTAACCTAGAAGCCCTATTCCCAAATCCCTAATGGATGGTGAGTGTTGAAGAGAAAACATAACACAAAGACCACCACCCCCAAAAAACATTCTTTTTTTACATGTTCCAGGATTGAGCTTTTTGCTCAAATCAAACCACAGGAGCCAAACTCCAAAACCAAGACACAATGGCATTGTGATGTTCGCTTTCCCCCTCCCACACTGCAACCCAAAAATAATTATTTGTGCAATCAAAGGCACAGGTAAAGGTAAAGGGACCCCTGACCGTTAGGTCCAGTCGTGGCTGACTCTGGGGTTGCAGCGCTCATCTCGTTTTGTTGGCCGAGGGAGCCGGCGTACAGCTTCTGGGTCATGTGGCCAGCATGTCTAAGCCGCTTCTGGTGAACCAGAGCAGTGCATGGAAACGCCATTTACCTTCCCGCCGGAGCGGTACTTATTTATCTACTTGCACTTTGGCATGCTTTCGAACTGCTAGGTTGGCAGGAGCAGGGACCGAGCAACTGGAGCTCACCCCATCACGGGGATATTGTTGTTAGCCACCCTGAGCCCGGCTTAGGCTGGGGAGGGCGGGATATAAATAAAATTTATTATTATTATTCGAACCGCCGACCTTCTGATCGGCAAGCCCTAGGCTCTGTGGTTTAACCCACAGCGCCACCCGCATCCCTTTTTAATCAAAGGCATACCATTGCTTAAAGTCCACTGGAATTGGAGCATTCTTAAGTTTGCAGTGGATTTTATGTTGCCCTGGGTTCAATTTACTTAGTAGCCATGTTCTCTGTCTTGGAAGTGTGATACTATCACAAATTACGGGTGCTGCAAACAGAGACAGACAGTATAAGCTGCCTTATACTGAGATATACCACTGGCCCATCCAATCCTGTGTACAACAGCCTCCCCACTCCATATGTTTTGGATTACACCTTCCAATAGCCCCAGCCACCAGGGTCATGCTGATGAGGACCGATGGGAGTTGTGGTCCAAAATATCTGGACTGGAAGTCACCAGGCTGGGGAAGGCTGGTCTATACTGAGAGCCAGCCACTCTCCAGGGCTGCAGACAAGTCTTTCTAGCCCTACTGCCAAACGCTAAACTTGATTACCATTCAAGCTTTGAATTAAAAGGTCACAGGCTGCATCTCTAGCATTTCATGGACTTTCTGCCCTACTATTTTACACTGGAGTTTTTTCTCTAAACATGTATGCCTGCATGTGTAAATATTCTTGCCAACTGACATATTTTGTGCTTATGATGAAAACAGTTCAGGTCTACGAAAGCTCATGCCCCAACCGTTCTTGTACGGTACGGTATTTGGTACTCCCAAATACCAGAATTTTTGCTTTGCATCTGCTGTTGAGCACCATCATGAGGGAGAGAAGCTACGCTGTTTTTCCAAACCAGGGTTCAGTACCTAGATAGGTGAGGCGGTAACAAGGAGAAATAAATGCACCTGAGGACATACACAATGCATTTTTGTCATCGCAGCTTGCCCCCTCCAAATGTATCCAAGAGCCTGACTTAACTTGAGCTCACGCATCAGCCACATAGAGAGCATTCTCAGTTAGCAGGCATGCACATATGCTCACTGCACATGCTCAGATGCTTTTCTTTTTCTTATTACTTCATGTACTGCAGGACTGAAATCAATTCCAAGACTGCTCTTTGGCTGGAACCAAGCCTGGCGCTATCAGTAGGTCAACTAGGCAACTGCCTAGGGCACAGACTTCATAGGGGTGCAGTACTGACCTTTGAGGGGCACAGTTTCGTACAGATTCACTGGATTTGTGTACTGAAACACTTTCTTTGGCATTTGAGAAAGATAACCAAATATTGTCGCATTGCCTAGTCTTGCAATTTAAATTAAATTTAGCAGTTCAAGTTTTGTGCTTTTCATTTTTTTCCTACATCTGTTTTTGAAAATTGAAGGAAGAAGAAGGAGGAGGAGGAGGAGGAGGAGGAGGGTGGTGCAAATAGGTAGCTCTGCCTAGCACCGGCTCTTGCTATAACCCAATAAAACAGGAAAGAAGGGGGGTGGGTCTTTGAAGCTACTGCGGAGAGCAAAAACTCGCCAATACCCGAGGACCAGCGTGTCCAAAAGCCGCCGAAGAGATAAGAAAGAGAAGGGCACCCGAGCATGTGCAGAGCGCCAGCCGCCTCTCTCCCTCTCTCTCACCAGGTTGCGAAGCTGCGCTGCCTGATCCCGGTGATAGTCCACTTTGCCGAGGGAGTTCGGCCGGTACTTGTCCACCCAGAGACTCATGGCCACGATCCGGGGGGCGGGGAGAGAAAGAACCGGATTGCAAAAAAAATAAATAAAAAGCGCGCGCTCCGCTGCCGCGCTCCCGCCCACGATAGGCGACTCAAGCGCCGCCACCGCCCCGTGAAACGTCACCGAGCATGCGCAAGAGCTCCTCGTTCTGGTCTTCAGCCTCGGCTCTTTCACTTCCGCCAGTTCGATCGAATCTGGGCCCCGCCTTCCTCGCTTACGGTGGCCGCCTGGGGATAAAATAATGAAACAAAGGGAAGCTTAACGCAGGCGGCGAAGTGGAGCGCAGCGCGCGGCGCCTCGTGCAGGAGATCGCGGCGCTGGCGGGGGATGCCCACGTGCCATGAGTTTTCTGGGCCACAGTGTTCCGAAGAATTTGTGCTTTGAGTCACCTGCTCAGCAGCAGCGGGCAGTATTTGCTTATTGCTTTGTGTTCTGCCTTTGCTCACGATTCCATAGAATCATAGAAGTGGAGAGGTGGAAGGGATCCCAGGGGTCATCTAGTCCAACCCCCCCCCCCGCAATGCAGGAATCTCAGCTACATCCTACATGGCAGGTGGCCATCCAACCTCTGCTTTAAAACCTCCACAACCTCCCGAAGGAGTCCGTTGCACTGTCAAACTGCTAAATTATTGGGATTAAAACATTTTTAATTTTTTTAATGTATTGTGTGTTTTTATATTGTGATTTTATGTCATAACTGCCCTGAGACCTGTGGGTATAGGGCAGTATACAAACTTAATTAATAATAGTGGTGCCCAGAACTAGATACAGTACTCCAGATGCAGTCTGACTGAGGCAGCACAATCCTTTCTGCCACCGCCACCCCACCCCCCCTTTAGCCTCCACAACAACCCTATGAGGTAGGCTAGGCTGGTAGGGAGAAAAGCTCGGCCAAGGTTGGTACATAATCCAGAGAGTATTATGGATAGATTGGGATTTGAACCTCCATATCCCCTGATACTGGTATAATCTGTACATGCTACACACTGGCTCCAGCTCCTATCGGCCTCAGCTAGTACAGTGGTACCTCAGGTTAAGTACTTGATTCTTTCCGGAGGTCCGTTCTTAACCTGAAACTGTTCTTAACCTGAAGCACCACTTTAGCTAATGGGGCCTCCTGCTGCCGCCGCGCTGCTGGAGCACGATTTCTTTGCTCATCCTGAAGCAAAGTTCTTAACCTGAAGCACTATTTCTGGGTTAGCTGAGTCTGTAACCTGAAGCGTATGTAACCCGAGGTACCACTGTATGGCCATATGTCAGGGATGACAAGAGCTCTGGCCTTACAACATCCGGGGGGGGGAGGGGGGGACGACACAGGTTCCCCATCCCTAATTAGTGCAACATCCTGATTCCTACAGTACTTAGCCAGATGCATTGGTGAAGCTTACAGTGGCATGGCATGGTGGCAGCAGCCCCTTCCCAGCCTCTGAAATCAGAAGTATTCTCTGAACCTGGAGGTTTCATTTAGCTGTCAAGTTAATATCTGCTGATGGAAGTGTCCTTGGTGAACCTGAAGTGTTAGGCTGTTGCTTAGAGGTGGTGATGGGGTGGATGTGGGCCAATAAACTGCAGCTGAATCTTGCAGAGAGATATCTGAAAGACTTGCCTCCTTCCCTGCAGACCCCTTGAGGGGTCAAGATCAGCACAGGCAGAAGCTTGGGGTGGTGATGACCCAGGAATGTAGCAGCCCCTAAAATATGGAATTCCCTCCACTCAGAAGTGCTCCTGGCACCTTCACTCATTTAACCTGAGCCCCCTGGGCTGTTTATTTTTAGGGCTCCCCCTATTTCTGTGATTGTAATTTGTTTTAAACTGTTTTTAATACTGCAATATAAATGGTATTATTTAAATTTAAATGGATCTTAGGGTGAAGAGTGGGTAATAAATCAAATTAATAATAATAATAATTAAAATTTATCTGATGCCATTTTTAAAAGCGATCTAAAGGATAAACTAGGCGTGGCATTTATCACATGATTAGCATGCATGATTAAAAAAAGAAAGAGCAACAGGATCTGGCCTTAGGATTGTGTACTAGATATTTGGGGGTGATTTTTAAAAGAACCACACACACACCAGGTAACCATGTGTCTATGATATCCAGTTTGGCCCTAACCCAGGTGCCAAAGTAAAAGTAAATAAATAAATCTTACTATCCATTTCTTCCACACCATGCATAATTGTGTCTCTGTCATGTCCCCTCTTAACACTATGCTTGTCTGGATGTAAACCCCGCTGTGTTCAATGGGGTATAATCCCAGATAAGTGTGCATAGCCTTCGGCTGCAATCCTGAACATACACAGTGGGACTTCTGAGTAAACATGCTTAGGCATGCAGGGTTATCTTTCTTTGTAAACTAGACAAGTCATAGCCAATCCCATTCCTACCAGCAAATACATATGAAGTTAGGGGATTTGTTTGCACTCTGCACTGTCTCTCATTTTGCATTCACCCAGAATCTCTTTGCACATTCTCATTGCCCAGTTTGGATATTTTTTGAACGGGGTTTTTTCAACAGCCGGATTTGGATTTCAGCTTCCTAAGTAGTGTAGCATGTCATCTGCAAATGCAGCAACCTCACTGCTGGCTCCAGGTCATTTATGAATGTCCCAGTAGAAACCCTTGGGATATCCCAGCGTTCATTTCTCTCCATTGTGAAAACTGCCCATTTATTCTGCCCCACTCCTTCCCAGCAAACCTTTGATTTCAAAAAGGACAAATTTTCCTGTGACATCACGACTCCCCATCACCTTGGCAACCTGCCAATTCTTCTGTCTCTGTCCTCTCCCTGAAGTGGGGGGCGGGGGCCAGGGGAGAGGACAGGCTGGCCAGCTATAACATTTCCAAAAATGTATTATAGTAGGGCAAACTGCTTTGCAAAAATTGGCATTGGGCAAAACTGCACACAAAAATGTGTATATTAGGAGATGCTGGTGCTTTTTCATGAGGACTTTTTTATATATAAAAAAGAACACCATAAGCTGATGTGGAAATGTGGAGAATTGAATTTTAAGATTGGAAAAATGAAAAACTAACAGATCCACCCAGTCCTAGTAGGAATTGACTTCCAGTGCAATGGAAGTTAACCTTCAGACTTTGATCTGGCAATCTTATAAATAACCGTAGCACGTGCTTGAGGCTGTTCTGCTGAGCAATAAGGAACAATTACTTAAAACTTAGTGAAGGACATCTGGCAAATAAAGGGCATCTGGAAGGCAGCTACCTCATTTTTCCTCTGTACATCAATGATTTGTCACTGTCTACATCCAAACAAAAGCATCCTTAGGAAGAGAAAAAAGAAGAGCTTCACAGCCAAGTCTCCCAAACAGTGTATTTAACACAAGGCAGAGACAGTGCCAGCCCCATGGCTGTCAATTTTCAATTACAGTGTGGAGCTCAGAAGTGTACACCTGTATATCCACATACACAGAACAAATAAAATATGTCTCAAAAATACAGAGTGTACCGTGTATACAAAAAAAATCAGACGGTCACAGTGAATAGATTTCAAGTATATCTAAGAGGAATGCACTAGGACTTACCTCATGATCTTAAAACTGATATGCCCCAGCCAGCCCCAATCTGAATACAGTACCAGCCAGCAAGTGAAAAATCAGTATGAACTAGATAATAATAATGATAATGATAATAATAATACCCCACCCTCTGGCTCTAGTTCTGAGTTGTTTGTTGTAAAGTGGCAAGCAAATATAGGCAACAATAAAAGAATAAATTACTGCAAGCTTCAACCAATATCATCAATTTTTTTGTAAACTGCCCTGGATTTTTGTAAAAAAAATTGTAAACTGTCCTAGTATCTTTTATATAACTAAATAAAATTAATCATTACATGCTGCAATCCTGTACCCTCGTACCTGGTGGTATATTTATTTACTGAGTAGATTAAGAGAAGCATAGGATTGTACTGTAAGGCTGCAACCCCCACCATCCTTTTCATGTTACTAAGCCTCATTTCACTCAGACATACTGTACTTCCGAGTTAAGATGTGTGTAGGATTGTACTGTGATCTATGCCATGTTTATTCAGAAGTCCTTCCGAGTTCAATAGTGCCTGCTCCCACGCAAGCCAAAGGGGCTGCAGCCTTACAAAGCAATTCTTTGCATGCCTACTCAGAAGCAATTTCGATTAATCTCAATGGGATTTAACCCCAAGTGAGTAAAAATTTGCTGTTTTACAGGATAATCCTAAACTGGTCTATTCTGAAGTGCATCCTATTGAATTCAATGGGACTTACTCCCATGTAAATGGAGTTAGGATTGCCGCCTCAGTAGGCTCATGTTTGATCAACAAAGGCTCACAGTGGTGCAGTGGCGTAGCGTGGGGGGTGCAGGGGGGGCCGGCCGCACCGGGCGCAACATCTGGGGGTTAGGGTTAGGGGGTGCAAATCCACGGGTTAGGGGGCGCAAATTACTTGCCTTGCCCCGGGTGCTGACAACCCACGCTACGCCACTGCAGTGGTGAGAGAAGCAAATAGGAAAGAGAACCTGCACAAGCTGGCTGACACAAAACCCCGCACATACATTAAGTAGAATAGAAGCATTGCCACCCGACCCCACCCCCACTCATTATGCCCCCCCTCCACCTCTTTCCCCCTTTTCTTCCTAATGTAACACTAATGTCTCAACAAATGAAACTGATTTGTAGAATATGTAACTTGAAAAAAGAGACATTGCACATACTTTGTAAACCAAGAAATCTTTAATTTAAAATATGTTTAAAAAAACAAACAAATGCTCTCAGTTAAGAGTATAGTTATTATTATTTTAAGGCTATGGTAGAAAAAAGGGACGCAGGTGGTGCTGTGGGTTAAGCCACAGAGCCTAGGGCTTGCCAATCTTGAAGGTTGGCGGTTCGAATCCCTGCGACAGGGTGAGCTCCCTTTGCTCGGTCCCTGCTCCTGCCAACCTAGCAGTTCGAAAGCATGTCAAAGTGCAAGTAGATAAATAGGTACCGCTCTAGCGGGAAGGTAAACGGCATTTCCGTGCACTGCTCTGGTTCACCAGAAGCGGCTTTGTCATGCTGGCCACATGACCCGGGAGCTGTACGCCGACTCCCTCGGCCAGTAAAGCGAGATGAGTGCCGCAACTCCAGAGTCGGTCACGACTGGACCTAACGGTCAGGGGTCCCTTTACCTAGAAAATGTAAATGTAAAAAATGCCTTTCTAACAGTGAAGAGTTAAGGCTAATGAGCTGTACAGTAGTCTAAACCTCCTTTAGTATCTCCAAAATATGCTCATGTTTGGGGTATTGGCAATACACACACACACACACACACACACTTTATTTTAATCAATCAGTTAAAGGCTGATGTTCAGTCAACTAAAAATATTAAGTCCCTATAGTTCTTCTGTTCTAGTATATCACACTTGTTTCAGTGCATCAAGACATGTGAACCATTAAACATAGTTCACTCAAGACGTAAAAGAGAGAGATGCACACATATGGTTAGTATTCAGTTGTGCATATAAATGAAAATAAAGCCAGAGACATTATGGCACAGAGGCTAGAGTGCCTGTGTTTGTATTTTGAAAACCCAGGTTAATCCTGCACTTGTTCAGGAGTGCCAGCCACAAACTCAGACAAACCTTTCTTACATGCTTGTTGCAATGCTGCGCATTAGAGAAAAGGGCAAAATAAAAACACAGTGAAGAAATAGATAGCAGCAGAATCATGATTTCCAGGGAGCCATTCATGCACACTGCTGGATCCTCTGCATGCACACCTCAGTGTGTTTCATTAAAAAGAAGAAGAACTCTTCCCTATAGGGATCTCATTGAGCAAAGATTGGTGTCATAAAACTGGCCTTCCTTGATGGCTTGGTGTATCTACTCTGTCAGCTGTCACTCTGGTTTAGAATGATTGTCCTTTCCCCACATCATGATGGCTGTATGGCTGCAAGCAAATTTCTGTGTGCAGACTCGAGGCTAGCCCACTAATTGCTAGGAAACCTAGACCCTCACAAAACTGACAGATGGGTTTGAGTGTCAAACGGGCTGGTGTCACCCCTGTGAAATGAGACGGTAAAAGGAGCAACATTGATTGCATTAGACTCATATTTTTTCTATATCAGGCTCCAGAATCCTGGCCAATGAAGACATCACCTGCTCTCAAACTGTTTTGAAGCTGCAAAGGACCCACCCTTGCTTGCTTAAGAAAAAAAATCAGGTAAAGGAGTAAGGCTAGGGTCAGAGAGATATGACAAGGAGCATGAAGCAAATAGCCGGGAGGATGTAAACATGACTGTATGTTTGGCCGAGGGGTCAAACTGGAGAAGAAGCAAGTGACAAGGCTAGAAGCAAACGCATCTGATGCAGTGGCTGGATTTAAGGCTGGAGGACCAAAATAAAGACATTTTTGAGTGGGAAGTGTATGTGTGGCTGACAAGAAGAGTGGACTATGCATGGCTTTATGGGGGGATTAGAGGAATTCATGGAGGATCAGTGGTGACTAACCATGCTGGCAATGTTCTACCCCTATTCTTGGAGATGGTATGCCTCTGAAAACCAGTTGCTAAGAATCCTCTAGTGGAGAGAGCGCTGTTGCACTCAGTTTCTGTTTGTGGCCACTGTGAGAACTGAACACTGCACTACTAGATGGTTGGACATGAGATTAGAAGATGCACATGATGAAGCAGGAGTGTCAACGTGGCCTCTAGATATTGTTTAGCTTCAACTCCCATCAGTCCCAGTCAACATGCCTAATGGTCCAAGATTATGGGACCTGTAGTCCAGCAACAGCTGGAAGGCCACAGATTCCCCATCCCTGACCTTCACTGACCAGCAACAACTCTCTGGGTAATTATTTTTTCCCAGTCCCATCTGAAGATGCCAGGGACTGAACCTTCTGCAACAAGCGAAGGGGGCATCAAACGTGAATGGACCTGCCTCATAGTATATGCATGGTTATAATTTAATCCATACTGTACAGTCGGTGAAAATGAACTGATATTTGTTGATTCTGATCTGGAAACACTTCATAAAAGCTAGAATACTTTTGAGTTCGGCTACAGATTTTGTAAGACACCCCCAAATGCAGAGATTAATAGCTATGCAACCATCTTTGAATTAAATATTCTATTCCGGCTGCATACTAATTATCTTAGCAGGGCCTTTGCTCTTCAAGCCATAACACTGGCTTTTCATGTCTCTAACTTTTACTTTCCCCTGGTGAAATAATTACATTTTTTTGTTGGATCATCTGACATATAGAAGCTTTTGAATTACGAAGAGTTCTCTTGAGAGCCTTCTTCGCGAGAGATTCCTTTTCAAACAGAAGTTTCATCTCGAGTTCAGCATCAGTTTGAGGAAAAGTTGGCTTTCCTTTCAAGTTCTGATGTTTTCTTCATCATGATTACTATTTGTGGGTTGACTTCTGCTAAAGTTAAAGGCAAACTTTAAGTCAAACTCCATTGACTTCAATGGAATGGGAAGCCTACCCTTGAAACTGAGAGGCAATATTATGCAAATTGATTGCGCCTACAGATTTGCTTTTAAGTTTAAAGCCATCAAACTTCATGCTTCTCAAGATTAATTTTTTTAAAAAAGAAGTAATGGAGCGATAGAATAATGTTTCATAAAACATCTCACATATTTCATTTGCATTGTTTATTCATATTCAGTGCAATTATTTGAACTAAATCAACGGGAAGAAAATTTTAAAAGATGGTGTTTAAACTCCAGAATAAGATTGGTACAGTATTAAAAATATTAGCAACCTAGTAGTGTGTTCTGCTGTGTCACAGCAACAGATAGACCAAAAACCTCTGTACTTCCAGTGAAAACGCAAGAGGATAGCTGGTTTGAGTGTCAGTGAACCTGGTCCCTTTTCCTCCACTGGTACAGGAATTGTGAACTGCAAGGTGATGTTCAGTGTCCTCATAAATCATTCTGCCTATTTACAATGTTCAGGCATGAGTGTCATTGCTTATGTAGCTAGAAAACTGCACGCACACACAGGGGGAAATATCAGCAGGCTTGGAGAACACTGAGATTTGCAGAAGAACAAAAAAATCTTCAGAAAATACTCCGAAAACAGCCCAGTGAGGACTGAATCACCTATGCAGTACAGAATGCTGACTAATTGTTTAGGGATGGGGGTACGAAACCAATTAGAAGGGAGAAAAGAATGGAGTATACAGGGAACCAGACAGAAGACCTTTTCAGTAGTCGCACCTACCCTATGGATTGCCCTCCCGGCAGACGGCAAAGAGTTAAACAACAATAAAAAAATCCGTAGACATCTGAAGGCAGCCCTGTTACAGGAAGCTTTAAATGTTTGATGTTGTCGTTGTTGTTTTTCCTGTGTTTTTCCTGTAAACCGCCCATAGTGGCTGGGGCAACCCAGTCAGATGGGAGGGGTATAAGAAATAAATTATTATTATTATTATTATTATTATTATTATTATTATTATTATTATTATATTGAAGAGTGCATAGCTGGAAAAGTGATCAAGAGCATTCCACACTGCCAAATTGTTTTGCCAGTCCTGTGACCTGCTAAGTGTCCCTGTTGCCTCGCACTGACATTACACAGTTCAAAAAGCACTATCAGGACAATGACAGAGTGAGTGCCGCAACACTACAGGCCCAATGTGAACATGGTGTGGGACAAACCTCCTGATAAGATGGTATCTGCAGGAGGACCTCATCTGCAGAGCTCAGTGAGCATTTGGTTATATAAGGGGTGAGATGATCTTTCAGGTACCCTGGTCCCAACCTGTATAGGGCTTCATACACCAAAAAGCAGCACCTTGAACTTAGCCCGGTAGCCCATATGTTTTACCTCTGTGACTAGGGACTCAGCTAAATTGATAAAGAAAAAGCATTTTATTTGCGTTGAATAAGCAATATAACACAGTGACACTAGATGGCGCTGTGGAGTCCCGACTTTCCCTACTGGATTTCCCTGTATGAGTTTGCAACGCATTTAACTGAATCGCTTTTTTGACATGTCTAGATCCAGCCTAGGAGTAGCTCAGACCCTCCAAGTGTTCCTATTTTCCAGGGGCATCCCTGATATAGAGAAGCCATCTTGGTTTCTGATTTGATCCCGGAATGTCCCACTTTCCCTTCAGATGTTCCTATTTTCACTGGAGAAATGTTGGGGGGTATGGTGTTATCCGACCCCCAAGCAGTCTGAAGGCAATCCTTTATAGGGAAGTTTTTTTTAAAAAAAGTTTAATGTTCTGTTATGTTTTCATATATGTTGGAAGCTGCCCAGAGTGTCTGGGGCAACCCATTAAGATGTGTGGGGTACAAATTGTAAAATTATCATTACGGAATGGGACGTCCCTATTTCCATTGGAGAAATGTTGGAGGGTATGGTAACTCATTTGGGATAGGCACATGGGAGAGGGATTTTCTGTCCTGAAGAAGAAAATTATGCTGAGAGTTCTAGTCATGAAGCTTGAATGAAGGGTGTAGTTTGGCCCTCAGACAGAATACCCTTGTGGGATTGGAAAATTGTGTTAGAATAAATATGAGCATAGAATTATATACTATTAAAGATGCATGTCCATCTGGTTTTGATGTGATGAAGTTCAATGAGCCAGTCCCAGAGGTCCTGATGGTTTCCTTACAAGCTGAACTAAGCAGGGTCAACGGTGAAATGATTTTCCTCCTTTTGATCTTCTTAATCTATTGGAAGGCATTTCTTGTTCTGTAAACTTGTATTCTCACTGTTAGATGAAAGGATGTTACAACAGGAGTTTGCCGAAAGCAGTACTATGCCCAGGAAAGCAGCATTACAGATAAAACTTTGGAGAATTTAGCTGGGAGTTTAATGGATTTTCGAATTGCATGAGCAGATGTTATTTTATCAGACACAGCACAAATCATATGGGTATTGATAGAACTTCTTTTCATACTTTCTTTTTCCTGCCTGAGGTGCCAAATATAGAGATGGAAGGAGTGTCGTTTAAAAACTGAAAGGGGATTCACAAATAATAATATTGACGGAAACTAAAATGTATACAACAGAAGGCAATTTTAGTTTTGAACCCTGAAAAAATGTAAAATAAAAGAGAGTGATGTTCAACCAAGGGGATTCTATACAGGTGGAATACAAAAAGTGAAAGGTGTAATTTAGGAGTTCTGGTACATGTCCCATTCTCTCCCGTGAAAAGAACATGCTCGGTGCATGCAATGGGACGTGCTCATTTATGCATAGAACATTTCGCTCTTATAGAAGACAATGGGGAATCACTGCCTGCTTGCGGCACCGGATTTCAGCTGGTGGGTGTAAATTGGAGCAATATAGATGAATTCTGTTCCAAATCAAAGTTTAAAACTCTGATTCTTAGCAGTTCAGCGCCTGGTCCCATAACCACAAACCTGGCTCCTCTTCCCCTGCCTTCTGGAATCCTAAAATACGCTGCTTGCTACCCCTGCCAGATGTTTTGGGTTGCCATGCCCTTCAGCCTGAGCCAGCATGCTGGTTTATCCTTACGGGGGCTGCAGTCCAAAATATCTGGAGGGCACCAATGGTAGAAAAATACATTGCTATTCTTTCTATGCTACAAATAGAGATACCTCACTGCTTAGCTCCCCCCCCCCCAAGATTATCCCTGCTTAAACCCATCACACCTGGGAATGCATCAACACCTCAGCACCAAACTACATCTGACATAAGTCATACGTTTAACCTGCCCACTTTTATTTTGTAGAAAGCAGCCATGGCACCCTGAACTGGAACATGCTGCTGGACCAGGGCCCCACACCAGTGGGCTTAACCCACCCACCCATCCACCCATATCATCCCTCACCTCCTGCTCTGTGCCGTTGAAAGTGCTGTTTGCAGTAGGCATCAGTTTGGAGGTCCAGGGGGGTGGGATGTGATGACAAAAACAAAATACGAGCAGTGCTTTTTTTCTAGGCGTCCTTCTAGCACTGAATACAAGTCAGAGAATTTCAGCAGAAAACTGGGGGGAGGGGGATCTGTGTCAGGAGGAGCACATTCCAAATCAGAGTCCTATGACCACCTTCCTCAAAAACAATGGCTCCCAAGTTAAGCATCCTTGGGACTTCAGATAAGGAATACATGGTGGTACCCAGCTGAGTAGACCCAACCATGGGCTTACTCTGCATATGAGTTAGTTGGATGCAGCCTACGGGCTTTAGCCCTACAGGACAAAATGAAGTAACAATTTCTAAAGCCAGCGGGGAGCTGGGGGGGAGGGAATAACAAGCTGAAACTTGTAATCCTGGGACGAACTGAAACCTCAAAACAAACAGTTATACATTGTGTGAATTGATTGAAACAGACAATGCTATTTTTGTATTACAACCATTTTGACTGTCTCAGGTGGATGGAACAAGACTTGGAAGCCATATGGGGCTTCTGCTGCTGCAAAGCGATTCTGTTAGTTTATTTTTCTCTTTCCAAATATGTGTGTGTGTGTGTGTGTGTGTGTGTGTGTGTGTGTAAATTTTGGCAAACAAACTACTTTTATACTCTCTGTGGCATTCAGAGATATATTTGCTCCCATCCCTCAATAATCTCTTAAAATGTACAGCTGGAAAAATGAATGACATTGGATGCAGCGCTAACAATGTTTCAGTACCCGGTTATAAACCCATACCGGATTATTGCTTCTAAGAGCACATCTTATTTTAAGAAAACAGCCTCTGCTGGGTCACCTGGACCTGCTTGATTAAAGAGCATAATGCACAGCCTCCCTTTTAGGGTGAATCAGACAGGCGATGTGAGAGCAAAGGCAAAATGATAGAGGTGATCTGTCATTCTCAATTATTATAAAAATAGCAACGAGGCAAAAAGCTTAACATGTCAGGGGCTTCACTTCTTTCTGTTTCTTTCTTTTCAAAACAATACCCTCCCTATGGTCACTGTTAACTTTTTGTTTTTTGTTTTTTTACACGATAATATTGGCTCTTAAAAATGATGGCAGCTGGTGCCATCTAGGGCAGGCTTGGAGGAGCTCCACCTTTTCCTCTCTCCTGATAACTCAGTAATGATGACTGCCACTCTTCTGCAGAAAAGATTCAGGTGCATGGTACAAATTTGAGGTTCAAACAATAAAGCTCTGTGTTGCCACAAATCCACTTTTAAAAAAAGAAATGGGCTATTTCTGGTTAGAAAAGTGGAGGGAGACTCACTGAAAAATGTGTGGTGCGCACACAAGCAGATCAGGAGAGATGCTTGCTTACTGTCATATAATTGCTTCGAAGACAAATTGCAATAAATGGTCAAGAAAGGCCAGGCGTTTTAACTTGGCACGTAAGCTTTGTGCAAGCAAATCAAGATGGATGCTCGGAAAACAGTTCCTCTGCAGGAGCCTTAAGTTCTGCTGCTTTCTGATTTGACTCCCAGTATAGGTTTGTATGATAAACACCCTCTTATTGCTAGAGCTTTGGGAACATCCAATGAAGCTGAATGTTGGAAGATTTGTGACTGATAAAAGAAAATGCTTCTCTGCCCAGTACGTAGATAAACCTCAGAACTCACTCCCACGGGAAGCAATGCCAATCACTGACTCGGGTGGCTTTAAAAGATTAGACAACTTCATAGGGGAATAAGGCTACCGGTGGCTACTAGCCGTGATGACTAGTAGCGTGCTTCCACACTGTGCTTCTGAATGCCAGTTGCTGGAAACATAGCACTTGGGTTCTGCTTGCGGGCTTCTCACAAGCATCTGGCTGCTGGACTAGATGGGCCATTGGCCTGATCCAGCAGGCGCTTCTCATGCTCTTAAAGGATCATGCCTTGCCTGGGCCTTCCTGACTCTTGGGATGGAGCATGAAGGAAAAGGGAAGGAATCGCTTTTAAGATCCACTCACATACGCAACCAAGACACAGAATCATAGCTGTCAACTTACAGATTTGAAAATAAGGGACCAGCAGCCAAAATAAGGGACCTGCAGCCTCACCTGTTCCAGGCACTCCAGTCTTCCTGTCCTCCTGCAGTCTGGTCAAACTCATGCTGGTAGCTTTGAGAACACTGTCCCACCAACTTTGTAACCAGAGGTTCAACTGAATAGAATCTGAATCACATGCACCACAAGGCCTATGCAGCCTCAACTTAAGATGGCTCCCCGGCCTGGCTTTGCACTGCAAAGTTTGCAGCAGCATGTGCAACAAAATGGGGTCCAGCATTCAAAAACCCTCTCAGCTTGCATTAACTAGCCACACACAAGGCATGCAAGCTCCACCCCCCAGTCGTTCTTAGACTTCTTATTGGGTGAGCAACACAGTTGGAGCCTCCCTCCTCCCTGGCCGGCAGGGAGGGAGGGAGAGGAGCTGCTTCCTTTGTTTTTATCTGTACTTCCTGCCTGCTTTTCTGTCTACTGTTATTGTTCTCTGTGGTCTGTGCTCTTCCTTCCTTCCTTCCTTCCTTCCTTCCTTCCTTCCTTCCTTCCTTCCTTCCTTGTAGAATGCATAAACGTGTTATTTCCACGTTAGCTTGCTTGAGCATTGCTACCTAAAGTGGAAATGATTCTTTTAAATAAATACCGGTACATATCGGAATGGGTTTGCAATAATCCCTGAAATGTTAGCGGCACTTCTCAGAGCCTCCGTAAACTCAGTGCCAATCGTGTGGAATCAATTTGCCTCTGCAAACAATTGGTTAGATGGAGAAAATGCTTCATGGGGTAGGAAGCAAGCCTGGTTAGAAACCACCTCCACATAACTCCCACTTTGTCTTTCCTTTGGGCACATCAGCACCTATTGTGTCATGCTGGGCAACAGGATCGAGACTTCATGCAGCTCTGAAATTGTTGATGCTTTGGTGAGACAAGTAGACCGGCAGCAGCCCCTGCGATGCAGAATGGGAGTGGGGCACCCAGTGGGAAGGAAGATCCTTTCTGAATAACCCCTCCTGCCTTCCAGTGGGGCTTTGCATCGGGTCCTCCCTTTAGGAGAAGCTGGTGCATAGTCCTGCCACACTGCTGGGTGGAAGAAGAAGAAGAAGAAGAGTTTGGATTTGATATCCCACATTATCACTACCCAAAGAAGTCTCAAAGCGGCTAACATTCTCCTTTCCCTTCCTTTCCCACAACAAACACTCTGTGAGGTGAGTGGGGCTGAGAGACTTTAAAGACTAGCCCAAGGTCACCCAGGAGCTGCATGTGGAGGAGCGGGGAAGCGAACCCGGTTCACCAGATTACAAGTCCACCACTCTTAACCACTACACCGCCACACTCTACCCCCTGCCCAGCAGCAAAGTTCTCACTAACTCGGCAGGAGGGAAGGCATTTTGCAGAGCTTTGCTGCTGGTCCCTCTCTGCCTGCAGAGACCAGGGAGACCAAAGGCAAAGCTAGGTGGTGGAATGAGGATGTCACCCCCAGGGCAGGTGCCCCCTAAAGTGGCTGTCTCACCCCACCTCAAGGGTTGGTCAGCTCTGGTGCAAGAGAGAGATGACTCCACATTTGGATATTTATTTAATAATGTATTTGCCTTTTCCCCATCATGGAACTCAACATGTGGTTCCCAGGCAGGCCTGACCAGACTGAGGTCTGCTTAGCTTCAACGGAGCTGTGGCCTCATGGGCCTTCAGAGCACATAGATGGATTTGTGCCCAGAAAGAGATTACCAATAACAGCTGTAGAAAACACACACACACACACACACACACACACCCTCAATACAGCCACCCCGGTGCATTCTGAGGAAATCATGAACGGGAAGGTTTTTAATGCTACTTAATAGGAACAGTTTGGGACACAGTTTCTCCTGCGGCACAGCCAAGCAGCCTCCGCAGAAAACTTGTCCCAAATAGTATTTGTTAAGCAGCACAGAACAGTGTCCCTAGGTGAAACATTTCCTCAAAGCACATTAAGACCCTTATCCCCTTGTGCTCTCTTTCGGTTTTAATGCCTTTGTATCACTACCACATGAGTCACTGTTTGCAAGAGCAAGAATTCTAATCAGGGCTGTATGCCTACCCTCATAAGCAAATCCTCTCAGTCCCCATTTTCATCTTCCCCTTCACCATGCGAAAACAAATTACTGTTAATTGTTTTTGTCAGGTACTTGTGGAAATTTCCATCACAGTCCTTGCCACATCACTTCAGAGAGCTCTGCTTTGACTGTGTCATCCAAATGACATTTTGTTTTCCTGATCTGTGTCTCTGAATACATTGCCCGCTCCTCTCCTGAAAGAGTTATTTCATCATTCTTCTGGGCCTATCAAGTGGCTATGCCAAATTGTAAATCCAAACAACTCATCTAAGCATCTGCAATTTGCTTTGCCTTATTAGCTGATGCTGCAACCTATAAATAAATATTTTCTTTACTGAAAAGGTTTGAAGGATAATTAAAATCCACAGTGGCTTCAGATTAAACAAAAAAATAGCCTGCCAAAATTCAAAGGTACAGTTCTTACAGAATCCTGAGAACTGTGATTTGTTAAGGATGCTGATAGTTTTAAAGGATAACCCTATTCTTTTCACAGAGCTACAATTCCCTGAGTTACTTGGGAAGAGGGATTGACTGTTAAACTACTGGAGCATTTTGAGGGGAATGGGGGTCTCCTAGCAACCATTAGCGCCCTTAACAAACTGCAATTCCCATGATTCTTTGGGGGGGAGCCATGACTGTTTAAAGTAGTATGATACTGCTTTCAGTATATAGTTTTTTCATTTCTTAATCATTTCTTCTGCTCCCCGCCCCCCTTATGACTGGGTGAAATCCAGTTGTCATTCTCTTCAACTTCCCCCAGGGCCATCCCTGTCATTAGGCTGAGTTAGGCAATCGCCTCAGGCAATAGATGCTGATGGGCGGCACCTGTGGCTATTCCGCTGTGTGTAACTGTTGTGACTAGTTACAATATCACATATGATTCTGTAAATACATAAAATACATTCATGGCCTATCATACACCAACTACACTAGACAACTGCGTTGGAGGACACTTTCCCATCATCAGATTCACCTCGACTTCTGTACCTGTAGAGTGGAAGGAATGGGCACCATCTTGTTTTTTGCCTCAGGCTAACCCAGAAGCAGATGCCTCTTGTTGCAAACTTTGCCCCAGGATGTGAGCGGAAGTCACACGCTGGCAGCGGGAGGCACCTTTAGCGAAAGCGCGCCTCATGTTATTAGCGGTTTCAGGTTACAAACGGACTTCCAGAATGGATTAAGTTCGTAACCAGAGGTACCACTGTATTAGTAACTTTGCATCAGTGTAACATTTTGATATGTAGCTGTGCATTTTTGTAATATTTTCTTCATGTTCAGTTTTCTGTACACCGCTTAGAGATTTTTAAAAATACATTAATCAGTGCAGAAATTACATAATCAATCAATCAATCAATCAATCACTTGATTACTCCCGTCTCAGCAAAGTGTGAGAGAAATGGCCTGCCAATGGCCTTTTTAATGTTAATCATAACATTAAAAAGAAAAGGCTCCCTGCGGCTGCCTATGCTATTTTTGTAAGTTTTGGGGGGTTGAATTGTCACAGAACATGCAAGCCACATCTATTGTCAGGGAAATGACAGATAAATGACTGAGAAAGCCTTGGAGTTGGCGTGATGATTTCTTTAGTAAGTTTGTACACCACTTTTCATGGTGTGGGGGAGGGGGAGTCTTCTCAAAACAGTTAACAAACCACATGTCAAATATGTAATAAAATAGCGTATAAAGCTACATAAAACACAACAAGAATCTGAAAACCATGATTCAAAATTTTACTAGACGTCAATGACTGGAGAAGCTGACTCATCTTGATTCACCCTCCTCTATGTGGAAAAAGGGAGAGAGTGTGTGTGTAAAGAGAAGTTGCAGTTTTGGGAGACAAAAAGCAACAGACTGATACTGTATAGTGGCTGAAGAGCAAAAGCCCTTTTGGGGGGAAAGAATATGGCCTACCTCTTTGGGGATATAATATAAAGTACAGCAGGCAACTTGAATCTGCACAAGTGTTAAAAGGTCCCGTGCTTATGATAAATATTACAGAAATGCCATGAATCTTCAATGATCTCTTCCTCAAAAGGAAGCCAAATCTGGATAAGTGCCACACACCTCCTGGAGAAACGAGGAACTTGTAACAATAGGCAAGATTCAAATTAAGGCTAGAATTTTGTTATGTACTGAGTTGAATAGGATCGAAACTGCAGCAGTCCGATTGGTCCTAGAACAATAGGATCCAAATCGCAGCAGTCTGATTGGTCCTAGAACAATAGGATTCAGAATGCATCAGTCTGATTGGTCCTAGAACAATGCAGCAGTCTGATTGGTTGGCAGGAACCACCCAATCATGCTCCAGATATAAGTGAATCCACAACCTGATTGGCTTACAGTAGAATTCCAGAATTAGCCAATCATGTGCAGCCCATTGTGTAAATAATGTATATAAAGCAGATACTTTGAGGGGACATTCATTCCTCCTCACCACTATGAGCTGAATAAAGAGCATGAAATCACTTTGCGACTCTGAGTATATTTCACTGGCGACGAAGGTGGGATCCCGCTGAGCTGACTGCCACACACCGCACCGCAGCACCGCCACCTGCCGCACCGCTGCCTCGCACCGTGTATCTAGGCTTCAGCTCCGGGACACAAGGAACTCAGAATGGCAACCAACAGCAGCTTCTCGCCGTTCAACCCAGCATCTGGAGACTGGGAAGCGTACGCCTCTCGTTTCACCTTCCTCCTAGAAGCCAAAGGGGTCACCGATGAAGAAGACGCCAAGAAGAGGGCAATATTCTTCAGCGTCTGCGGAGAGGAGACGTTTGAAATCGCCCGGGCTCTCCTTGCACCTGAAGACGTCGCTACAGTTCCATACCAAACAATAATGGAACAGCTGAAGGGGCACTTTTCGCCACAGCCCTCAGTGGTGGCTCGTCGAAATGCCTTCTACGCAAAGCGGCAAGCCCCTGGGGAAACCATAACTGGGTTCGTGACCTCTCTCCGCCAAGCCGCCCGGTTCTGCAACTTCTCAGAGCTGGAGGACATGCTTCGTGACCGCCTCGTCGGTGGCCTGAGGGATGAGAAGCTGCAACGACGCCTCTACGCTAAGAAGAACCTAACGTTCCAGGTCGCTCTGGAGGAGGCCCTGGCAACGGAAGCTGCTGAGAAGTCGACGCAAGAGGCACGGCCGAGCCAGCCGTCCCAACCGAGGGTCCACCACGAAGACCTCACCGACGACTCAGGATCCAACAGGGAGGAGGTGCACCGCGTACAGCAGCGCACTCAAGCAGCCCACATACCACAGCTGCCTCGACGAGAAGGAGGGAACTGCGCAAGCTGTGGAGAAAGTCACGAGAGGAGGACCTGCCGTTTCCGCAACGCAGAGTGCAGGCAGTGCAGAAAATCGGGACACATCGCCCGGGTGTGTCGGGCTCGGCCCACCCGACGCCAGGCATCAGATGACCAATCCAAGAACCCCAGGTCCCGGGGCCCAACGCACCAAGGCAACTCAACGGAGCTCACGGACTTCCAGGTATACCAGTTGCCCCACCCCAACGTAGAGAAAATTTATGTAGAGGTACAGATAGAGGGGGCCCCATGCCGCATGGAGCTTGACACGGGTTCAAATCTATCCATAATCTCGGCAAGGACCTTAAGGAAACTGTGTCCTACTGGGGGTCCCAAACTCAGGCCGGCCCCATTCACCCTCCGGGACTTCCAGAAACGTAAGGTCCCCACAATGGGGGTGGGGACCTTCAGGGTGCAATACCGAGGGCGGACGCGGCAACTGGACTTGCTTGTGGTCAAGGGCCCCTACATTAGCTTACTGGGATTGGCATGGTTTGGACCACTGGGGCTAGCCGTCACCGGGGTGAACAACACTAGCTTACAAGTGGACGTGGACGCCATATGCAAGGAATTTCCGGGGGTTTTTGATGGGAAATTGGGACAGTATACGGGCCCCCCCATTGCTCTACAGCTTGACCCCGCAGTACGACCAGTCAGGCTCAAGGCCCGCCGGGTCCCGTTCGCCCTGAAACCCCGTATAGACGAGGAATTGGACCGGCTCGTGGAGCAAGGAGTGCTGGAGCCGGTGCCTAATGCCCCCTGGGAAACCCCAATCGTCACACCTGTCAAGCCTAATGGTTCGGTCCGCATCTGCGCAGACTACAAATGTACCATAAACAAGGCCCTCACGGCCCATGCATACCCAGTGCCAGTGGTCAGCCATGTCCTTGCCACCCTGGCTGGGTCGAAAATTTTTGGCAAGCTGGACTTGGCCCAAGCATATCATCAGCTACCAGTATGCACTGATTCACCGACCTGGGAAGGCGATGGGCCATGCGGACGCCCTCAGCAGGCTACCACTACCGGAAACAGGCCCCGACCCAGCACCTGCACAAGAGGTTATGAGCCTGGAGCTGCTTCCCGACCGCCCCATTCAGGCACAAGAAGTTGCACACCATTCCAAGAAAGACAGGGTCATCTCCCGGGTCCTGGACTGGGTGTGGAGGGGATGGCCCAGCAACAGCCCTGGGCCAGAATTCGCTGGCTACACAACCCGCAAACATGAACTGTCGGCCCACAAGGGGTGCCTGTTATGGGGAAGCAGGGTCGTTGTTCCCCAGCCCCTCCGCAAAAGGGTCCTCACAGCCCTACACGAGACACACCCAGGGGTAGTAAGAATGAAGGCCCTGGCCAGGAGTTATGTGTGGTGGCCGGGGATCGACGGAGAGATAGAGGCCTGGGTCAAACACTGCCAGGCCTGCCAAGAATCCCGCCCAGATCCCCCAAGGGCCCCAGTCCAGTCCTGGGAGTCCGCCCGAGCACCATGGTCACGCCTGCATGTGGACTTCGCTGGCCCCTTTCAGGGGAAAACATTCTTCATAGTGGTGGACTCCTACACCAAATGGCTGGAAGTCGCACTGGTACCGTCCACTTCTACATCCGCAGCCATCCGGGTACTACGCAGGCTGTTTGCAACCCACGGGCTCCCTGACACTCTCGTCTCAGACAACGGGACTGCATTCACGTCAGGAGAATTCCAAACCTTCACAGCGCAGAACGCCATCCGCCACATCCGTTCGGCGCCATTCCACCCTGCCACCAATGGCCAAGCAGAACGCATGGTGCGGACCACCAAGGACACCCTTCGCCGCATGACGCAAGGGGATTGGGAGTACCGCCTTGCCACATTCCTCCTAGCACAGCACAGCACCCCCAGCTCAACGACTGGCCGGAGCCCCGCTGAACTACTAATGGGTCGGCGCCTTGCAATCAGATTGGACCGCCTTCACCCCGATAGAGCTCAGGATGAGGTAGTGGTGGGGGAAGGCAGGAACCCCCGGACCTTCGAGGCCCAGGACCCAGTGTACGCAAACAATTTTGGGGCAGGCCCAGCATGGGTACCCGCCACAGTCACCAGGGTCACTGGCCCCGTGTCATACGAGGTGCTAACGGATGGGGGGCAATGCTGGCGCCGCCACTGCGACCAGATACGGCGACGATTCCCGGGAGAAAACCAGGAGGAGGAAAGGTCAGAGGAGTCCCAAGGGAACAGAGCGGCAGTGAGGCCCATAGAGCAGGAGGGGCCAGCAGGAGAGGCAGAATCAGTAAATACAGAGAGGACCCGCGAGGCCGAAAGGACACCGGAACCAGAACCACGACTGAGCGAGCCGGTTGCGCCAGACCAAACAGGCCCATCACAGCCAGCATCCTTGGAACACGAGCCAGAACCTGAACCCCGGACCAGGGAACACCACAGGCCGCAACGCACACGTAGGCCGCCGGCGTACCTCGAGGACTATGAATGTGACCTCCCGGGCAGGACTGGAACTTAGAGGGGAGGGGTGTTATGTACTGAGTTGAATAGGATCGAAACTGCAGCAGTCCGATTGGTCCTAGAACAATAGGATCCAAATCGCAGCAGTCTGATTGGTCCTAGAACAATAGGATTCAGAATGCATCAGTCTGATTGGTCCTAGAACAATGCAGCAGTCTGATTGGTTGGCAGGAACCACCCAATCATGCTCCAGATATAAGTGAATCCACAACCTGATTGGCTTACAGTAGAATTCCAGAATTAGCCAATCATGTGCAGCCCATTGTGTAAATAATGTATATAAAGCAGATACTTTGAGGGGACATTCATTCCTCCTCACCACTATGAGCTGAATAAAGAGCATGAAATCACTTTGCGACTCTGAGTATATTTCAAATTTCTTGGTGGCTTTAAGAACTCAGCAATATCTTTTAATCATTGGCATTTTAGGCTGTGCAAACATTCCTTTGAGCACGTCCTGTTGATCACAGTGGGGCTTGCTCATGAGGACCATGCACAGAATTGCCTTGCACCTGGTGTATTTGTTAATAAATGGTCCTTTCTTCCCATGTACAGCATCTGCTAGAAAGCAACTGCCCACAAGGTGGCATGGTTCCCCTTGGAGTTCGCTGCTACGCTTCAGTGCTTGCAAGCAAAAGTTAAAAAAAACAACCATTCTGTCCTTCCTTGTCTTCCGGTTATGGGTACATTTATAAATTACGGCTTCCTTCTTGACATATTAATCACGAATTTGTTAATAATGTTACATTTTGTTTGAGGAGTCATTTTACAGGCAGCATCAGTTCTCAGACTCTTTATGAAACAAGGAATTAGTTCTGCAAGGTTTAAGATGCAGGTTGATCCTACGTTCATGTTGCGCAAGCACTTGTAGAAATTTAGGTTGAAATACTCAGCATATTTACCTGGAAGTAAGAGTCTTTGAAATGAACTGGGACTTTCTTCTGAATAAATAGCCGTTAAGGAACTATTTAACCCTCATTACCAGTGGCGTAGCGTGGGGGGTGCAGGGGGGGCCGGCCGCACCGGCGCAACATCTAAGGGTTAGGGTTAGGGGGCGCAAATCCACGGGTTAGGGGGCGCAAATTACTTGCCTTGCCCCGGGTGCTGACAACCCACGCTACGCCACTGCTCATTACTTTCAATAATAACTAAAGTATAGCTGTCTGGTTCTAACTATCACATTTGTATCCCATGTTTTCTTCTAAGAGTTTATGGGTTTCCCCTGGTGATAGATCAGAAGAGAGTGACTTGCGCAGGGCCATCCCCAGAGCCTTCAACACAGGGAGCTGTCTGAACATTGCGCAATTTACGGCTGTGCACACACCATGCATTTAAAGCACCCCCCGCAAGAATCCCAGGAACTGTAGTTTGCTAAGGGTGCTGGGGTTTGTGCAGGGTGGACTACAGTTCCCAGGGTTGTACTTCAAATATATGCAATGACAATGGCTCTTTAGACAAGGGTCTTTTTTCCCCTGCCATATCTAGAGATGCATGCAAAACAACAACGTTCAGCATGCTAAACATGTTGTACCACTGAGCCGCGGCAGTTCCAGACCCAAACAAATATTACTCAGGGATTAATGCATGACTTAATTATAATTTGAATGTGAAAACTACCTTTCTTTCAGGTAACCAGAGATGCAGCGAGAGATGGTGTTGGGAGCAAGTCATTCGTCTGAGTATCTGCCGTCACCTTGTTCCTCCTCAGATTCTAAAACTGGACCTTGTATGCAGAACATTGTTTGTTTGTTTGTTTCATAAAATTTATATGCAGCTTGATTGTATTTATATTAAAAGAAAAAGCCTCAAAGTAGTTTATAGAAGATAAAATAGTACTAAAATCAAGAGGGAAAAGAAAACCATGACCCTACTTTAAAACATGCAAAAGTTAAAATACTAAAAAAGATTAAAATTAACTCAACTTTCTATGCCTCTGGGTAGGCTTCCCTACAGAAGAAGGTTTTTAGCTGGCACTGAAGAGCACAGTGAAGGCGCATGCTTGATCTCAATAAGGAGGGACTTATCAAGTGCCACACTCAACGATCAGGTTCTTATAAATTCAGAATTGGTATTATGTGGGGTCTGTAGTAGTGCCAATGCTGCCAACTGAAGCGGTTGGGTGGGCACATGTGGGGCAAGGTAATCTCATAGGTAAACTGATCCCAAGTTGTTAAGGGCTTTATAGGCTGCTAGTATCACTTTGAACTTGGCCCAGAAGCAGATCAGCAGCCAGTGCAGATTTCTGAGCACAGGTGTTTTAAGCTGACAAGTCCTTACTCCTGTCAGCAATTGTGCTGCAGCACATTGACCATAAATGCTGGAGCTGCCAAGGATTGAATCTGGGGGCTCAGATGTGCTACCAGTAACCTATGGACAGGGCTATCTTAAGGATATGCAGCGCCGGAGTTCAAAGATCCACATGGCACGCCCCCTCCCCCAGGTTGCCCAGTCCCAGGCACGCAGGAGGGCGGAGCCAGCCAGCCACCTGCCTCAGCGTCTCATTGGCTCAGTCCCCTGAACTTGCGGCGCAGAGCCGCCTGCAGCAGAAGAGCCCGTTACGGTGCTCCGACTGATGGACAGGCTCTTCCCCGGTCTCAACTCTTGGGCCCCCAACTCTCAGCCTGGCGCCCCTGAGAGCCCAGCACCCTGGTGCCCCACACCCCTAGTACCTATAGGTAAGATGCCCCTGGCTATGGAGTTCTGATTGTCTAGCTAAAGTCCTCTCAGAGCACAGTATGTGCAATTCTTCAAGTTGTTGTGTGTTTTATAAATCTTTCGCCCCTAGGAAACTCAGGTATATAATTTCATGTAGTGAAATTTGGAAGTCTGAACTACACACATGCAAACATGCACTCCATTCAACAGACCCTGCATCTAAATGGGCTGCTTCCCTCTTATCTGAATGCCTATATCGACCTATCCACTGAGCTGAATCTACAGCTCTCTGCAGGAATGCAAAGCCACTTCCGTAGGTGAACTTTCAGGTGTGTTTGGAAATGGTCTGATCATTAGTATAAATATTGAAAAGCATTGATATGAATTATTTAGGAAAATGTTCAAATATTAAAGGGCTCTCACTACTCAAACAAAATGTTTCAGAGTCGGTGAGAGGATGATAGAGGAGTTTCTTAGTGGGTGTTCCATTAAGTGATCTTTAAACCAAGTGAAGATCAACATCTCTGAAACATATGGATCAATTAAAAAAAAAAAATAGGCCTCATTCTGAGTGTAGAAGCTAAAGCTGATCAATAAAGGTTTTTGTCAGAATGGTTTTTGTTATGTACTGAAGTTCTCACCCTGGGCCAGCAGGGGGATATTGTAGATAGTTATGCAAATGAAGGATCTAAAGTGACGTTCAGTGATTGGATAGTTTTAGAAAGTTGCTACAGTAACGTTGTACTGGAGCTCTATATAAGCAGGCTGACTGAGCACTTCAGCTCAGTTCTGTTCTGGCCTCTGAATAAACAAGAACTGTTTAAAGAATTGCTGTGTCGTCTGATATGTTCACCCACAACTTAACCGTTTTTGTCATAACTTCCATGAGTGTATAGATACAGCAGGTCGGCATGCAACAACAACAACACCCCAGGAACGGCTTTGACTGGCCAGCTAAAGCAGGAGAGGGTAGCTGATGGGTGTCAAACTCTTGGTGAGTTAGGGATTTCCCCTGCATGTGAAGAAGGCTCCAGTGGATTGAGCGGATGAAACCAAGAGCAGGTCCAACAGTCAAGAAGGCAGTTATTGCGCATGCTATAGAGGAAAGTAAGGGGCAGATGGGGCTCATCAACCTGGGAAGGTAGCCCATCTAAGAAAAAGAAAACTCTGCTTATAAACCTCTGCTGTCTTGTGGGATACCTTCACGAGAAGAAAAGGCTAAGACGTAAACCCTACACAAATCTGGAGTGGAATTCCTAAGGTGGCTGGATGGAGTCTTGTACGTCTCCTCCTGGCAAGCCCTGAAGCCAAGCTGGTGCCAGATATATTGCTATACTTTCCTCAGTGAGGCCAAGAGCTGGGTCTTGCTGTCTAGACAGCCCAGGACTTCCATACACATTCCCCAGGCCTATGCCTTGAGGAGTTCACTTCTGTGCTGCTAAGGCAGCTTCTTCATCCCCGGAAGCACAGTCCGTTGTCTCTAGAACAGCCCCATGTAATCATCCCTACCTTTCCAAAGTCGGTGCTGAGTGGGTCTTGCGCAAGGCAGAGAGCTTTTTAAGCCCCCTGTCTTCCTTATCGGATTTGGGGAAGGTCATGAAAGGTGTCCGACAGGAATGGGCCTTTTTGTGGTGGCTCCCTGTTTGTGGAATGCCCTCCCCAGGGAGGCTCGCCCGCTGCCTTCATTACATATCTTTAGGTGCCTGGCAAAACTCTTTCTCTATAAGCTGGCCTTTGGCTGATTGAACATTCTATGGCCTTTTAAATGTGTTGTGGGAGGGGGTTTATTGGATTGTTTGTGTTCTTGTGTGTTTTGTGTTCTCATTTTGCATTTTGAAATTGTGAATACTGGGCTAGATGGACAAATAAGGAAGCATCCAACGTTTTATTGATCTATATTTAGAAAGCAGATATAAGGCTGTTTCCTGTGTACAGAAAGCCAGCTGCCTTTGCATTTTCCCTCTATTGCCAGTGGTTAATTTCTCCCACTTGGCTGTTGCAAAGCCAGCTGAGTATGGCTGTATTTGATATTGTTCCTTTCTTCCTTTTATCATCTCTTATAGGCCTTGTGGGATGCTGACTTACAGATCTGATTACAAATCTGTTCTAAATGAGAAATGAGGAAGCTTTTTTATATAGCTGTGAGTCCTTTATTTTGTGCTAAGTATACAGGTTTATATAAGAAAATGAAGCAAGGAAGTAGTTCACAGAGATTAAATGATGTGGAATAAAGCCTCCAAAAGCTGTAATTGAAAGTGACAGAAACATTAGTTTTGAAACAAGTAACATTTAATCACTCAGATTATACAGAAGCATTTTATTTTTGGTATGTTGTTTTCTTTGATAGAATTTACATTTTAATCTGTTGAGACAGCTAATCACTTTTGTCTGACTGGTGCCAGGAGCCTGTCAGAATACGTAAAAGCTAGAGCAGTGTGAAGAGGCAGGCTATTTTTCTGAAACATGAACAACAAAATCCTAGACCTGTCTGCTCAGAAGGAAGCACCATATACAAGGGGCGTTCATTAAAGATTTCCCCTGACGTACTTCCTGTGGACTGAGACAAACGAAACTGGGCAGAGTTATTAGTCCATCTCTACATAGCTACCAGTAAGAGCCAAACACTTCTCCCATCGCTTTATACAGCTGTGGAGACCTCGCCTGTAGAAGTCGGCAGGTCGTGTCAAAAGCCACGACTTGACCTCAGAAATCAGCATTTTATCGTCAGGAAAAAGCTTGCCCTTCAAAAATAACTCCATGGTTTGAAAGAGGTGGAAGGCTGATGGTGTGAGGTTGGGAAAATAAGGGGGGGTCAGGAAGGATTTCATAGCCACAGGACTGTGAACCGGGGTGTTATCCTGCAGGAGGCGGACACCTTTGGTCAACATACCACGCCTCTCAATTTTGATGGCCTTCTGCAGCAGTGAAGCTAGTATGTCCCAGTAATTGCGGTACCCTTTGCCAGGAAATCCATCATCACTACTCCGCGCTGGTCCCAAAAGACCATGAGCGTGACCTTGCCCACTGACAGTTGGATACGTGCCTACTTTGGAGGTGGTGAGGTAGAGCTCTTCCATTGTTTGGACTGGGATTTAGTCTCTGAGTCATAATAATGGACCAATGTTTTGTCCTGAGTAATTAGTCTGGCGAAGAAGTCATCATGGTTTCCGTGACACATGGCCAAAAGAGCCCGTGAGCATGTGACACATTCCTGCTTCTGGAAAGACGTCAGCAGCTGGGGAAACCACGGAGCGGACACCTTTCCCATGTGTAAATGGTCATGGATGATTTTTTTTCTACAGAGCCCACACTGATCTTGACATCTGCAGCTAGTTGGCGAACGGTTATGTGGCGATCCTCCAGAATGGCAGCCTGCACTTGCCGGATGGTGTCTTCATCAATGGCGGACTGTGGTCAGCCAGGAATGGGAGCTATTCCACTGAAGTACAACCACACTTGAACGAACGATGCCAGTGCTTAACTATGTCATATTATGGGGCTTCCTCCCCATAAGTCCCTTTCATCTCATCAGACGTCTCCCATGGTGTGTGCCCTTTCAAGTACAGGAACCTGATAACCACTCTGCATTCTACTGGTTCCATTATCAGAGTCCTCCACGTTAGCACCCATAACAGAGAAACTGCTAGGAGTTCAGAGCTACAAATTACAACGTTACTTATGGAGAGAGGTATCATTATACATGTGCAATTTTATCCTCCTACAATAACCAGAAGTGGGTCAGGGGAAATCTTTAATAAACAACCTTGTAGTTCAATGAGGCTTACTGCTAAGTAAGCATGGACATGACTGCTGCCTAAAGGGTGAACTTCTATTAGCTTCTGCATTAATAACATTACATGTATAGCTGCAGAGGGCCATCTCCTAGGGAATGAGCCCTTTTGCCCCCCCCCCCAATTTTGGTTAGGGAGCTAGGACCCCCAATGTTCTTTTTTATAATATTTTTTATTAATTTTAACATATAAATTATAAAATGTACGACAAAACTTATTACTTATATAATCCTTTTGGACTTCCATCAGCACCTCTGATGATCCACCGTTTTAACCACTTCTTATGCATTTCTTAACTTTATATTGCCTTTACATCTCTTAACAAATCATCCTCCCCCTTATCCATTTTTACAATACTTCTAATAATACTCCTCACAAAACTTCTTGTAACCCTACAAACGTCGTCTGTTCTTCAAAATTACTTTTCAAATAGTCTGTAAATTTACTCCAGTCTTCCGTGAATTTCTGGTCTCACCGGTTTCGAATCCTTCCTGTTAGTTTATCTAATTCTGCATAGTCCATTAACTTCATCCTCCATTCTTCAATCGACGGTAACTCTTCTTGCTTCCATTTTTGGGCCAATAATATTATTGCTGCTGTTATTGCATATAAAAAGAGCTTACATTCCTTTCTATTTATATCACTCCCCACAATGCCCAATAGAAATGTTTCTGGTTTCTTTATAAATGTATATTTCAACATTTTTTTCAACTCATTATATATCGTCTCCCAGAAGCATTTCACCAGGACCCCCAATGTTCGGGGGGTGGGCATGGAGGAAGACAAGCACAGAAAAGAGTGAGACATAGTTTCAGTGGCTGGCTCTTCCTCTTCCTGCTACGAAGGGGAAGGAGCCCCCGGGCTGCAGGAAAAGGAGGAGCCACAGCCATTGAAGCAGCGCTGCCACGTTGGCTCTGCCCCCATGAAATCTGTTAAGAACGGAATGAAGAAAAAAGAAGAAAAATGGCACAGTAGGGGATTTTCTGCAGTATAGGAAAATCCAGGTGAAATGTAACAAAAATACAGAATGGGATTTTGATGGCAATGATATCATGTAGACAGTATAAAAATACTTCCATTAAATACTTCCATGCTTGAGTTGCACCAATTCCGCGATAAACTCTAGTCTGGAAACATACTAGGTTGTTTGAAAGGACATCTTTTTTGAAAGTCCTATATTGTTATCTCTTGACTTTTTTTGTTACCCATTGCCTGACTGGGCAATATAGTGCGTAGGGCTTCCCACATTGCATGTTTTTCAGAACACAAATGTCAAGGTTAATTGAGTCACAAAGGGCATGTGCTGATAGTGACATGTGCCTCCCTGGTTTTTTCTTCGTTGGTGCAATCTGCAGGAAGGGGCTGGCTGCTTGTCCCTGCAGAATAGGAGTGTCTGCGGCAGGGGCTATCTGGCTGCAAAGAAACAAAACTTCTGACAAGATTGTTGCGTTTTAAAGAAGGATCCTGAAGGTGTCACTTGTCAGGTATGAAGTTTTCCTGTTTTCTCACAGAGCTTAGTAGGAAAGCTTAGCAGTTGATAACTTTTTGCTGTTTGAAAGATGTGTGCCTACCAGATGGATGGAAACTAAACTGCCTGCGAAAATCATATTTGTTAGCTCTGTCATCTCATCTGTGGTAAATAATCGTTTCACTCTCCGCCCTCCATTCTTGCCCTTTGAACAAATGCAGTTGGTCTACACTGAAATGGTCTCGGTTTATCTGTGTCACTTTAAAATAGGTTTCTGTAAAAAGGTAGCCAGGCTGAAGTAGAATCCCAAAGGGGTTTTCTGTCAAATGCATGTCAACTTCTTGTGTTTGTTATGAGGACAATTTGGGGTGGGTAGGTGTGTGTGTGTGTGTGTGTGTGTGTGTGTATCAATATATGAATTTAGAGCAAACTCTGTTTTAATATGACCTTGAGAATGGTGAAGATATATATGTGTGTAGGTAGGTAGGTAGGTTTGCTATCTGGTATTGGGAAGCAAGCTATGATAATAGTAATGCTGTAAATCAGCTTGAAAAATTATGGCTCATCGCATTACATAATGGATCCTGTATTAATAATGATACAAAAAGTGAACCAATACCTTGTTGCATTGCAGGAAGAATTGTCCATGTTGTTGAAAACACTGAAAAATGACTCATCATCTTTCCTCTCCACCCCCCCCCCCCAACTCCTATCTTTTGGTTCATGAAAAGTCTGAAGTAGTTCCTGTTTTTGTATAAGCAAATCCAGAGGATTAGCCTTCACAGATAGTAGTTTGGACCTTCATTGCCCACTTGCACAAGAAATGCTAATATGCGCGCGCACACACACACACACAGACACACACACGGCCTACTCTAGTTTTGTAATTTTAAGGTGTTTTAAATTCTTTTTAATATTGTATTTTAAAGTACTGTAACCCTCCCTGAGATATCAGGGTGAAGATAGAGCAATTTAACAATGATGATGATGATGATGATGATATAGGATGCATGTTTGGCAGTTTTCACTTTGAGAAACATCCATTCATCAACATCACAATTGTTACTATTGTTAGTAAGAGTTATGGGGTGTTAGAGGAGGGGTAGTACCTCTGGTAGATGACATGTTGTGCTCCTTCTGGGGTAGTTTGCCCACCTTTGCTTCACACCCTGCACTCAGCTCTCACCTGTGGCTCCTAGAAGCTGCCAGCATGTGACAGTGGCCACATGCTGGGAATGGCTTTGACTGGCTGGCTGAACCAGGTGAGAGTAGCCGTAGGGTCCAAACCCTCAGTGAATTAGAGGCTTCCCCTGAATGCAATAATAGGCTCCGGCGGATTCAGTGGACGAGACCAGTAGTGAATCCAACCATCATGAAGGCGGCTACTGCACAAGCTGTAGAGGGAAATGAGGGGCAGATGGGGCTCATCAACCTGGGAAGGTAGCCCATCTAGAGAAGGATACCTCTGGTCCTAAACCTCTGCTGCCTTGTGGCTATACTTATTCATGAGAAAGACCTCAGGAGTAAACCCTGAGGAAAATTCTGTACCCGATTCCTTGCAGGACATCTTCAGGAGAAGAAAACGCTAAGGAGTAAACCCTACACAAATCCAGAGTAGAGTCCCTAAGACGGTTGGATGGTGCCTTGTATCCCTCCTTCCAGCAACTTCCAAAAGGTGGAGCTTCTTGTCTGGGCAGCCCAAGAACTTCATACACACTTCCCAGGCTTGCTCCTTGGAGAGTTCAGTTCAGTGCTGCTATCACAGCAAAACAACAACATGGGAGGCAGCAGGCATTGTGATTCTCCAGCTTTTTGAGTTCACTCCTGAGACGCACTCCATCAGCTCTCAAGACAGACAGATACCAACAGGATTGTTAGCGGAGACATGTGAATAAAACACACGTAGTCCAGAGAGAAAATCCAGGTGAAAGTTTACTGAACAAGCTGAACAAAACAGTATACAAGCAGAGCAGAAATCAACATGAGAGGCTTCTGCCTTTTTGACATGCCTTGTTGAGAGCAGGGTTAGATTCAACTTCCACAAGAAAAATCCCTCACAGCTAGAGAGAGTATCAGTGTACATGTTACCTCAGTAAAGATCACAGGGATGTCCCTGATTTAGAGAAGCCGTCTCGGTTTCTGATTTGATCCCAGAATGTCCCACTGTTCCTTAGGATGTCCCTATTTTCGTTGGAGGGTATGGAATTATCCTACTCCCGAGCCGCCTGAAGGCAATTCTGTATAGGGAAGGTTTTTCCCCCCAATGTTTTAAGTTTTATTATCTGGGAAGCTGCCTAGAGTGGCTGGGGCAACCCAGTAGGATGTGTGGGGTATAAATAGTAAAATTCTCATTATGGAATGAGACGTCCCTATTTTCATTGGAGAAATGTTGGAGGGTATATGAGATCATGCCACCTTCCATGTTTGCTATTCAACACCTCCTCCTCTATCACCACCCCTTGGTTGTTGAATTAGGCTGTGTACACATTTCTGGCTTAAAATGGAATCAGGTCATTCTTTTTCTCAATTTGGATTGAAGCTGGTTTTGGGCAAGGCACACCAAAACACATCTTCTCATTTCATAAAAATGGCAAGATAGAGACAGGACATGTATGGATGGTGGCCAGGGTTTACATGGCGGTTATACAGTGGTGCCTCGGGTTACATACGCTTCAGGTTACAGACGCTTCAGGTTACAGACTCCACTAACCCAGAAATAGTGCTTCAGGTTAAGAACTTTGCTTCAGGATGAGAACAGAAATCGTGCTCTGGCGGCGAGGTGGCAGCGGGAGGCCCCATTAGCTAAAGTGGTGCTTCAGGTTAAGAACAGTTTCAGGTTAAGAACGGACCTCCGGAACAAATTAAGTACTTAACCTGAGGTACCACTGTATGGTGTCCACTGTTCATTGAGCATGCATTCCTATTTGTTATACAAAGGTTATACAATGTTGCATCAAATGATTTTTAGCTCACACTCTCCAGTGAATTTCCTGTCGCTTTCCTTATGGCAAAAAGCTGCTTGGGGTGGGTTTTTACAAATTATGAGGGCACAGATCTCTGCCCTGAGGGGCTTGAATCTAGAAATTGACACAAAAAAGACTACAGAGGAAAGAAATTGGCGGGGGGGGGGGGTGATAAAGGAAGAATATGTGATTAGTTAAGTGACACAAAAGCCCTGTTCAGGCATTCAAGGGGGGGGGGATTAGATGTGGGGGAAACACAGGGATGCAAGATGGCCACCGTTGCTTGCTCACTCCTGACCTTCATGCTTTAAAACAGTTAAGGTAAAGCACATTAACTATAAACCCATATTTTTCATATTCCGTAAGATAAAACAAAAATTATAAATGAGCATACATATATGGAATGCACTTATTTATTTCACTTAGAGGCCACCATGGATTTTTAAAAAGTGTTTCTAAAGTCCTAACGGCAGCTGCGTTTTGACATTTAGTCTTCTTCAGAGGCCCACTAATTATTATCTGAAACAAAAATAAATAAATACAAATCACGTGGGTTAGAATCTCAGATGGGCAAAGCATTCTCTTAATAGAATATAATGCAATCTTAAGTGCTGGATTTTGGGCCTGTCTGAGGTTCTAACCGTCATGATGTATATTGGTTTTTCTTTTAGATAATAATTACTGGGCCTGTAAGTGAGATAAATGAATGCTTTCCTTATATTCATTTATAGTGTTCATTTTCTCATATCCAATATTAAAAACCTATGTTTATGCTGTCTGTAATTAATGTTTTCCCTGAACCCTGTTCTTTGTAAGTTGTGTGAAACTCTTTTTCTTTGTGTCGTCATGCCTGAAGGCCAAATTATTCACACTTTAGCTGAAGACGTTATAAGCCTGCATTGACTTCCTGGTCGGGAGGAAGATTCTCTGCACATCCTTCCAAACGTATGAGGAATCTCCCTTCAGACCTTCTTGCTCAACACAGGAATGCTGGGAGTAGAGAAATGCTGTGGGGGCTAGTTTGTATCCTGAACCACACATATTCTTTGAATTACTGAAAAAGGTTAATTGTTTGAAGAATAGGCTATGTTTACATAACTTATAGGAATCAATTTACCGTATTTTTCGCACCATAGGACGCACCAGACAATAGGACGCACCTTGTTTTAGAGGGGGGAGAACAAGAAAAAAAAATTCTCCCCCTCTCTGCCCAGCGCCCCTTCAGCGAAGCGGCAGGAGGCGCTGCGCAGAGAGGGGGAGAATTTTCCCCCTTTTGTTTTCCCGCTCTAAAACAAGGTGCCGGTTAAGCTGCGTTCAGGCGGCTACCTTGGAAGCCTGGAGAGCGAGAGGGGTCGGTGCACACCGACCCCTCTCGCTCTCCAGGCTTCAGGTTCCTTTCGACCTGCTCTTTGGGGCTGGCGGGGGGAAGCCCACCACCAGCCCCAAAGAGCAGGTCAGGGAGCAGTGGAAAGGCGCAGTAGAGAGGCTGCTGCCATAGTTGCGCATCACCTCTCCAGCCGGGAGAGGGGCTTCTTTTGCCCCGCGCGAGCTCTCCCGGCTGGAGAGGTGAAGCGTGGCTATAGAGGCTCCTGCCGGAAGAGGTTCGCAGGGCTATGGCATCTTCGCTCCATAGGACGCACACACATTTCCCCTTCATTTTTGAAGGGGAAAAAGTGTGTCCTATAGAGCGAAAAATATGGTAGATAGTCAGAATTCATCAAAAACTACACTTAGCAAGAAAAAGGGGGAGGGAAAAGAGATGCAAATAATGAAGAATTGTTGTTGTTAATTTATTACTTGTACCCCACCCATCTGACTGGGTTGCCCCTGGGTTATAGCAGGGGTGGGGAATCTATGGCCCTCCAGATGTCATTGGACTACAACTTGTGTCCATTGACTTTACTAACCATTTGGGACCTCTCTGTATACTAAACTATCTGGAGCCAAGATGACACCTTTCCTAATACCTGCCACCCAGAGCCTTAAGATCTTCTGGAGAGTTGTTGCTCATGGTTTCACTGGTTAGTGTGATGGGCAAAGACAGGGCATTCTTAGTGGTAGTGCCCTCTTTATGGAACTCGCAGCGAAATGAAATGGAAATCTTCCACATTAGTTATTCATGGATGATAGGTGAACACATATTTATTTACCATGATGATGATGCTAGTTACAGCAGAGGCTCCTGTGCTGCAATTTTTACAATGAATGCACATTTTTGTTTTGTATTGCACATTGCTGTTGCAAGATGTCTTGTGGAGGAAGGGTGGGATATAAAAGCAATTTCCATTAAATAAGTAAAAATTCCTTTCTCTTTGCACCAGCCTGGATTGCAGGACGGTCACAGCGAACTATAGCAATTGAATACCCTGTGCAATGCCAAAGCATACCTGTTGCCACTAAACACATGTAAAAGAGAACAATATCAAATCCTCTTGCATCTCTGTAGGATTTAAGATGCCATTTAAATTAACCAATCATGGAGAACACTTGGCAGAATACTATTTCCTTCTGTCATGACAAATCAAACAGCAGCCTAAGAATAATGGCCTCTATTTTGCAGCCCACAAATTGTGCATTAGGGACCTCTGGGTCTGCATATAGCTCACACTGGAATTCAAATGGCACTTCTCTGCCTTTAACTGTTTATAAATAACATTGCAGCCATTAGCACAGCATCCACACTGCTCGCCAGTTGTTCTAATTGATAATTGGATTGAAAGAGCAAGTTGAAACATGCTGATGCAGACTGCAGCAAAGAAAGATCAGAGCAATCTTTGTCTTCCAATCTGATCAAGGAGATGGTCTTCCTTGAATACAAAAGCAGCGCACCAGTTGATTAGTATGATGGTTACATTTGGAATTTTGATCCAGTCATAATTACCTGCAATCTATTGCTGTAACCACTTAAATTAGCAGCTGTGTGTTGTTGTTTTTCTCAATTTGGACTGAAGCCGGTTTGGGGAAAAGCCCATCAAAATGTATTATTTCATAAGAAACAACAGGATAGATGTGGATTGTGGCTAACATCGTGTGTACACCACCTCCCAAACCAGCAGTGGAAGTCCACTGGGTGGAGAGTCACTGGAAGAGTGCAAACAGCTAAAGTCTATGGGCATTGTGAACTGATGTCAACCATTGAATGGGAAAGTTAAAAAGGTAAAGGGTAAAGGGACCCCTGACCATTAGGTCCAGTCATGGCCGACTCTGGGGTTGCAGCTCTCATCTCGCTTTATTGGCCGAGGGAGCTGGCGTACAGCTTTTGGGTCATGTGGCCAGCATGACTAAGCCGCTTCTGGCGAACCAGAGCAGCGCACGGAAATGCCGTTTACCTTCCCGCCAGAGCGGTACCTATTTATCTACTTGCACTTTGACATGCTTGTGCAGGTGGGTGGAAGTACTACTGGTAGGCTTTCCAGGAGTGGTAGCTTGCAGAAATCCCTCCAACAGGATGTTCCAGGCAGGGGCTGAGCTACCCCAGGATCCACTAGATTCCAAGCCAGCCCCGCAGCTTTCACTTGATGGCATCAGGCCCTATCCAGGCTGACATAGCCAGCTGACATAGCCCGGATCAGGCTTTCCTTCTCACTTTCCACCCTGAACAGGGTGAATGATGGCTATGCTACTCTGCCCAACCTTGCTGCTGTCTGGCCAGGGTCTAGATAACTCTGGCCAGCTGCCCACAACACTCTTTTGACCTTTTTGTTGCAAAAAAACTAGCACCCTGTGGAAATTCTCAAAAAAAACTTCTTTGTCAATTTAAATGTGATTATATCCTCAGTAGGCTTTTAAGTTTAGATCCATCTGCACCATCTGGAATAAGGTAAAGGTAAAGGGAGCCCTGACCATTAGGGCCAATCATGACCGACTCTGGGGTTGCGGTGCTCATCTCACTTTATTGGCCGAGGGAGCCGGTGTATAGCTTCCAGGTCATGTGGCCAGCATGACTAAGCCGCTTCTGGCGAACCAGAGCAGCACACGGAAACACCATTTACCTTCCCACCGGCGCGGTACCTATTTATCTATTTGTACTTTGACTTGCTTTCGAACTGCTAGGTTGGCAGAAGCAGGGACCGAGCAACGGGAGCTCAACCCATCGCGGGTCCTAGGCTCTGTGGTTTAACCCACAGTGCCACCTGCGTCCCTACCATTAATTTCTCGTGTCATCTAGGTAGGGACAGGTTTCTGCCAAAGAGACTGGGGAGCTGGGCTTGAGAACGGATGCTGTTAGGAATGGCTGCACTGGAACTCCTAAGTCTAAGCCAATTTTAGATGGTTCTTTTTTGTGTGCACAGAGTATAACAACACAAGCAGAGCCCTGCTGGATCAGACCAAAGACCCATCTAGTCCAGCATCTTATTTTTACTTGGTGATTCCTAGCAAGTGGAACCCTAGCAAGTGGTATTCAGAAGCATACTGCCTCTGACACTGGAGACAGAACTTAGCCAAATTGGCTAGTGCCATTGATAAACGTATTCTCCATGGAGATGCCTAATCTTTTTTTAAAGTCTCCAGGCTGGCGGCCATCACTGCATCTTGTGGCAGTGAGTTCCATATGCTCTGTCTGAAGAAGTGCTTTCCTTTGTCTGTCCTGACCTTCCAGCATTCAGCTTCATTGCATGGCTCTGGGATTCTACTATTATGCAAGGGCGATCCCCGTTCCTGCTTCCATGTTTACAAAAATTGACATGGTTTCTCCAGACTTCCGTTACTTGTTAAAAACAGGATTCTGAGAAAAACTGATTCTGTTTACTTAGGATGCAATATAATGGGTCATTAAAAAAAAAAACCTGACAAAAAGCCAGTGCGAAAGTTAATTTATAAAAACACAAAGCCAAACAGCTGCTCTGATAACTCGTTTTCTGCCCTGTTCAGGGGCGCACTTAATTTTGAGTGTTATTGGGTGTTTAACCAGGCCTACGTCAGTGTAACAGCACACTCTGCCAGCTGTTAGAAATGTTTGGCGATGGTGCAAGTCTGATCTGGCAAGTCAACATGGGCAGCTGACGAGGATGAAAAATGACAGTTATGTGAAAAAGAGAATGATAACCATATGGCACCAGTATTATGCTAATACTTTAGATCTGAGGCATTATTTGGTTAGGCTTAATTTGAATGCTCCACATTTACAGACAATTTAATTATTGTGTAATTTTATACCCAATTAAGTTTTGATCTTCCATATTGTACTAACTGTAGGCTTTCCATTCAGCAGGAATGGATATCTGAACAAAGCTGGGTGAGCAATGAGCGTAGGCTTGCGGCCTGTCATTGCTATTGGTACACTATTCTGCATGCTTTATTTGCAAATTTTACTGTGTGGGTTATGTTTTTACACTGCTAAAGCTCAAAAAGAACTCTTTCACAGATGCTAGGTTCTCTCTTTGAAGGAAGATTATACAATGGATTTGCTAATATAGCTAAACACAGAACCATAGCAACTTGCCTCTTTGTGTCAATTACAGGTTGAATCCATGTGGTGTCTGCTTATTTGATCCAGCAGAACAGGGATTAAGGACTCAGCTACATTAGTTTTTTATTTAAAGCGTTTTAAATGCGTTATAACACTGGGACACCAGATGGCGCTGTAGAGTTCGATCCTTCGGCAACGTGATTTTCCATTATGAGCTATACAACGTGTTTTCCTGAAACTTTATTTTGATGTGTCTAGATCCAGCCCAGGCCAATCTTCAGTGATTCCTGCGCCCCACTCCTGCCATCCAACATCCTCTTAAATCTGGAGGACGTTTTGGAATTTTTGGATTGTGTTCCCATTCCCCTGACAAAAAGCCAAGGGTCTGACTCAGCCAGAACTCACTGGAACTCAGTTCCGGCACTTTTCAGGTGGGCGCCATTGCCATTCTTAGAGAATGAGGGAGGTGTTCATTGTAAGTTCTGGCACCTCCCCCCCCCCCCGAAAAATAGCACATTATACATTTCAAGACATGATGTCTCCCCAAAATCCCAGGAACTGTAGTTTGACGGGGGTGGCACTGTGGGTTAAATCACAGAGCCTAGGACTTGCTGAGCAGAAGGTCGGCGGTTCGAATCCCCACGACGGGGTGAGCTCCCGTTGCTCTGTCCCAGCTCCTGCCAACCTAGCAGTTCGAAAGCACCTCAAAGTGCAAGTAGATAAATAGGTACCGCTCCGGCGGGAAGGTAAACAGCGTTTCCGTGCGCTGCTCTGGTTCGCCAGAAGCGGCTTAGTCATGCTGGCCACGTGACCTGGAATCTGTCTGCGGGCAAACGTTGGCTCCCTCGGCCACTAAAGCGAGATGAGCGCTGCAACCCCAGAATCGGTCACGACTGGACCTAATGGTCAGGGGTCCCTTTACCTTTCTCAGGGTGAACTGTGAACTGTAGTTCTGTGAGGGGTAAACCACAGTTTCCAGGATACTTTGGGATAAGACAAATGCTTTCATGTCTGGTGTGGTTGGAGCCACAATCTAGCAGCTTCTTGTGTTCCTGTTATAACTGAAACAACTGCAGAATTGCTTCTGTGTTTCTTCCTTCCTGTCCTTCACTCCCCTTCCTCTGTTTTAGTTTGTAAGCCCCTCAGGGCAGAGACCTGCCCTCTTATACTATGTAAAGCACCGTGCACATTGATTCAACAACAACACCAACTAATGCAATAGCCACGGAGAGACAATGTCAGAATTAAGCACCATCTTTAAAAAACCTCAAAGCAAATCTCAGAATCTCAAAGCAAAGTAAAAACTGCGCATAAGACTAACTCTTTATAAAAAGGGTTTCACCATACCGTGGAAAGCTACAAGGTGGAAGCAAGGGCCAAGGGGAGTTTTCCTTTGGAGGGACTTACCAAGGCTCTCTCGACTCCAACCAAATGCACTGGGTCAATGGGACACACAACAGCGGCATTCTTTGATGAACTTAATGAGCAGATAGACTCAAAGGGGAGGATGTATTCCAGGCTATCGAGGTCCCAAAACATAAATGGATTTAAAGGTCAGCAGCAGTACTTTGAACTGGGCTCGGAAACGAATCAGCTGTTTTCAGCAAGGGAGTTGCATGCTTCAGATAAGCAGTGCCAGTTAACAACTTGGCTGCAGCATTCTGAACCAATTAAAGTTCCCAGACATTTTTCAAAGGCACCCATACATACAACACATTCCAGAAATCTAGACATGATATAAGTCATTAGTGATGTTCCACCTCTGTATTTCACTCCAGGCATTATTATCCTTAGATAGGGCAGGTAAAATCTAGTCAGTGTCCCTAGTTCTTAAGTTGAATTGGGCCACTGATGACATTTTTAATTTTATTTCATGACCTGAAAGTTTAGGGGCAGCTTTCTTTCCTCAGGTGCATGGCTGTGCAAATGAACTCCCCTGAGAATTCTGGGGCGTTTCCTCCTTTCTGCCTCTCTCCCGAAGGGGTTCATCCCTAATATTCCATCGTGTAATAATCCTCCCCAAACAAAGCCCTTATCTATGCAGTACTGAAGGATGATATCACTGCTAGTTCAGCTGTCTAGGCAGCCAGCGCATTCCTTCCTGGTATCGTCCAGGATGAAAAGTCAAGTGTGTGTGTGTGTGTACTGAGGTGGGGGAGGCATAGCCTTGGTTACAACACCTGTCAGCATGGCGATAGCATGATGCATTTTTCAATGTCCTAACCTGTAGAGGCAAGGAAGACCGAGAGCAGCCCAGGAGACGGATTGCCGCAGGGGTGTCAGGAGCTGCTGGGACGAAAAAGGAGCAGCTATGTCCACTCCAAACACATTGGGTAAGCTGCCAAATATTTTAAAAATCACTCCATCTGGCAGATAGCCACAGTATTTCGGCTGTAGTGTGGGATGTTCTAAAGCCCTTTAGCTTTGACATCTCAGTTTGCTGTTGCCATTGTTGGCTTTCAGATGAACATGAGATGCTATATCTCCCCAGGGACGGGGAAACTTCCCCAGCCCAAGGCTGAAGGCCGAGCAGCCTTCTGAGGGGAAGATGCCAGAGGCAAAAGCAAACAGAAATGCAAATGCGGGTTTTATTTATTTATTTGTCACATTTAAAGACCACCTTAATCTTCCAAGAATCTTGAGGTGGTGTACATCAGTGCCGGGTTACCAAATAGGCAGAGTAGGCACTGGACTAAGGTCTCGACGCCTTTTAGGGGCCCCGCAACAATGGATTGTGTAATAAAATTGGTTTATTAAAATGGTTGGTTGGTAAGATCAAAAACGTATTAGGAGAAAATTTGTGAGGGCCCCCCCCCCCATGATTTTGATGGTTAGAACCCTCCACAGGGTTTAATTTGGTACCTGTGTACATGGTTTCATCCTCACAACAATCCTGTGAGGTAGGTTAGGCTAAGAGATAGTGACTGGGCCCAGGTCATCCAGTGAGCTTTGTGGTTGAGTGGGGATTCAAACCCTAGTCTCCCAGGTCCTATTCTAACACTAACCATTACGCCACAATGGCTCATTTCCCAGTAGGCTAATTTCTTCACACTTACATACCGCTGTCTAGCCAGGAAAGCCAGAAGCTTGATCAGAGTTCAAGAGCATACTCCAACCAGACAAAAACACTTGAGGTTGTGAAGCAAGGCTGGTGAGGAGTATGGGTGTGTATCCTGGGGGAGAGTCCTGAGAGGCCTACATTTAGCCCTGTTGGTCTGAGATTCTCTACCCCAGCTAAGCATGATGCTAGATGGACACACCTGGACCTTTCCTACTGTCCTGCTGCCCTTCCTTGTAGCATGTCATAGAAATGAAATGATAGTAGTTCCTCAAGCAGACATTTCCACCTCAGCTTCGCAAGTGGGGATACAGAACCTATGGCCCTTCGGATGTTATGGAACTCTGAGGCAAGGAGCCATGTCTCTTGGGAGAGGGGTGGAAACGTAGAGAGTTGAGGTGTGAATTCTGGAATGGCTGAATTCCCTAACCCTAAACTATCATGGCTTTTCCCTTTTAGTCACAACTGCACTTTATACAAGTGCATATGCTAATAGAATGACGCTTGGGGATTGAAGGGTCGGATGGACAAATAAGCTGTGAGGACAAGCAGCAGCCTGGAAGTAGGACAAGCTGGTGTGTCCTACTTTCTGGCTACAAGTCAAGGAAGGGCTGGGGACATAGCCCATTGGGCTGCAAAGCATGGACTTGAGAAGAAGTGGGGGAAAGTTGGAGTGGAACACAGTGGCAGAGCAACTACTTTCTATGCAGAAAGTCCCAGGTTCTCTGCCAGTTTCAGGTAGGTGTAAGAAGAACGGCTGCCAATCAGTGTGGACAATATAGAGCTAGATGGGCCAGTGATTCGACTCAGTATATAGTGACTCCCTATGTTCCTATAAGTGAAGTGGGGTCACTTTTCTTCCTGTAGATAGGAGAGAACCTTCACACAGGATTCTCTCAGATTACCAGCAGATGCTGTACCGTTCTGGAGGACCTGTTTATTGATTTATTTTCACAAAGTTTGCCAGGAGGTTATATGGTGTCCACTGTTCATTGAGCATGCATTCCTGTTTGTTATACAAAGGTTATACAATGCTGCATCAAATGATTTTTAGCTCACACTCTCCAGTGAATTTCCTGCCACTTTCCTTATGGTAAAAAGCTGCTTGGGGTGCGGTGGGGGTGTGCGCAGATTTTTTGTGCAGGACTACAAGACAACCAAATTCACTTAATTGCACATCCTAAATATGCCAGTATATGATTGAATCTTACCCAGAAATGGGTGAGTGAAAGCAGCCACTATGCTACAGGAAAGGACAGGAGAAAAAAATGCCTAGGACTTGCCAATCAGAAGGTCGTGGTTCGAATCCCCATGACGGGGTGAGCTCCCGTTGCTCGGGCCCTGCTCCTGCCAACCTAGCAGTTCGAAAGCACCTCAAAGTGCAAGTAGATAAATAGGTACGGCTGCGGCGGGAAGGTAAACGGCATTTCTGTGTGCTGCTCTGGTTCGCCAGAAGCGGCTTAGTCATGCTGGACACATGATCCGGAAGCTGTACACCGGCTCCCTCGGCCAATAAAGTGAGATGAGCGCCGCAACCCCAGAGTCGGTCACGACTGGCCCTAATGGTCAGGGGTCCCTTTACCTTTACCTTATTCCAGATGGTGCAGATGGATCTAAACTTAAAAGCCTACTGAGGATATAATCACATTTAAATTGACAAAGAAGTTTTTTTTGAGAATTTCCACAGGGTGCTAGTTTTTTTTGCAAGAAAAAGGTCAAAAGAGTGTTGTGGGCAGCTGGCCAGAGTTATCTAGACCCTGGCCAGACAGCAGCAAGGTTGGGCAGAGTAGCATAGCCATCATTCATCCTGTTCAGGGTGGAAAGTGAGAAGGAAAGCCTGATCCAGGCAGCTATGTCAGCTGGCTATGTCAGCCTGGATAGGGCCTGATACCATCAAGTGAAAGCTGCGGGGCTGGCTTGGAATCTAGTGGATCCTGGGGTAGCTCAGCCCCTGCCTGGAACATCCTGTTGGAGGGATTTCTGCAAGCTACCACTCCTGGAAAGCCTACCAGTAGTACTTCCACCCACCTGCACATTGGTGGAATGGAGGGCTCTGTGCCAGCCAAGGCTAAGGCTGGCAGACCTGCTATGGGATGGCCTCTACCGTAACTCCACCCAGCAAGCCAATCAAGGGGCTGGATTGCACCTTTAGTCTTTAAGGTCCGGCAGCTCTCTTCTGAGAATTTTTGGGAGGAAACCTATTTCAGATTAGATGTAAACTGAACAGCTCATAATTAGTATCAGCCATTTGTAAATTCCACGAGGGGCTATGCAGGGGGCTCAGATATGATTATTTTGCTTTGTACTGGAATAAAGAACATAAAAACATAGATAAAAGCCTTGGACTGTATAACCCTACCCCTTTCGTCTCCCCATAATGCATTCTATTACAGATGGCAATGTACCGAGATGATAAAATCTAAAATACATCAGTAAAATTATTGGATATACACGATTGCAGATTTATACATTTGTGGACTATTGTGTTTCATTAACATTCCTCTCTTTTGTTAGAGCTTTGGAAATGGCTCAGAGAGTAGATGAAATTAGATTTAAAAGTAGGGCAAGATGCAATTAGTCACAGACAGAGCATTAGTCAAAGTTGACAAAATGGAGTCAGCATTTGGGGTGAGCAAATCTAACTTGTGTATGTATGGAAGTTATGCAGGAATATTTTCCTTGCCTTTAGCCCCTAACAGGATTATTGTAATGCAGCATTTTACTTACTTTAAATACATTACCAAATTATTCAATTTATCATGAAGCACCTGTAGTTGACTGATATCAAAGGATATTTGATGAACCAGCTAGTTAAAAACCCATGGGTCAGTCCATCAAGCTCCTTTGCCTGCACAGCCTCCATGGGGATTGTACAAACATAATGCTGAAAAGATTGATGTCATGAGGATGTGTAACAGTCTATCCCGATCCTATACATGCTCACTTGGAATGAGTTCCCTTTTATTCCATTGACTGAAAGCATTCCATTGAAATCAATGGGTGATATATTTCTGAGTAAAATGTGTCAGGGACTGAGGTTAACAGCGCTGTCCACTGAAATCAATTATCCATCATGCTTATTTGAAAGAAAATATATTTAGGAACATTTGTTTTCCCTAAAAATGTAATATGAGCTCTGTTGGATCAGGCCACATTCCATTTCCCACTACAGCCAACCAGGTGTGCCTGAGAAACCTACAAGCAGAACAAAAATTTGCAGAGACAAATCCCTTTGACTTCTCTGGGTGTTCATGTGAAGCTAAGTGTGCAAATGATGGCCAGAGACAGAGCTTTGGAGCCTGTGTAGACCTCAGAAACCCATCGGAAGGAAAACATCTATATAATTAGTGCGGCACATTTTCCTCTTTGTGCTACTTTATTGCTCACAGACAACAGGCAATTTGAATACGCAAATGGAAAAGGATTTTCTCTCGTTTATATGGACCTTGTATATGCTTTGTCATGGAACAATAGGGAATTCGAAATAATGTCTGCAGTTCTGCCAGCTTGGTCTGATAGTTCTGTGGTATGGAATTACTTCATGAATGGAAATTGGAGAGTGGCGATATCTGTTCCGTAAATAACTTGCAGAGTTATAATTTGCCTGACACTTCTTGCCCTTGCATTAATCCTGGGACACTTGTTGAAGAGACAGAAGGAACACCCACCAGTAACAATGTAAAACATTCAGTGTATTTACTGAGCCTTTCCACTCGCTTGATCCTTAACACATGCTTTTACGATGAAGTCATTAATGTTGTGTAAGTGCAGAATTTATGGGGCGATTTGTACCGTGCGGGAGTCCTGACATGTTTTTGGCAAATACTTTCAGATACCATAGACTGATGCCACTTGGGATTTTAGCTCAGGGTTATAATCAGGTTCTAGCATGAATATTTTGCATTAGAATTCAGACCTGATTGTCTGAGAGATTGGGAAAAGGTTAACTAAACAGGTAAACTAAACAGTGCAAACACAGAGTGTAGGGCACTCTGTTAATAGCAGAAGGCTCCCAGGCTGTTAAGGATTTCTAACATTTCCCCCCAGCTTAGTAAAGAGCCAAAGGGCAGATGCACATAAACTCAAGACCCAATTAAAGCACATGACTCCCCCCAAAGAATCCTGGGAAGTGTAGTCTGTCAAGGGTGACTGGAATTGCAGCTCAGTGAGAGACAAGTCGTATGTGTTGGATGTCCTTTAAATGTATGGAGGGCACACACACTTTCCCTTGGTCTTCCAGGCCCAGATGGGGAAGATGGAGTGCCTGGGACCATCAAAGATGCCCCATGTTGTCCTGATCCTGCATCTGAACATTACTGTATTGCAAAAAGCAGAGTTGGCTCAATACATTTTTCTCCCTGAGGTGAAGAACAATATGGCGTCCTCCCCCAAGGCACATACAGAAGCCAGCTGGACTGTTGAATATTACAACAATAATGGTTAAATGCAGTGAGTTTCACTGTAACTGAGGGCAGCAGGCTAGTGTAAGGGATGCTGGGAAGGCCACAGGGCACTCCTAGCTCTGTCTACTGCCTGCCTCTCTGCAGCTGCCGCCTGAGGTAGCTGCCTCTGCCTCATTGTAGGTCTGGTCCTGGGTAGAGGAATTCTCACATGACTTGACCCATGCCTGTCTATTGCTTAAATCAGTAGCTGGTAGGATGGGTTAAAAAGTAGGACTGGCCCTTGTTTTAGCATGCTTCACCATCTTTATGCTGGCTAACCACAGAGAAGGTTTTTGTTTATCACTACAGTAAGGCTGGATTACATGAGAGTTCATTTTTTAAAAAGTTATTCTGGAATTGGAACTGCAATTCGAAGTATGGGAGAAAAATAATCATTCACTATCATGCTGAGATTAACACCAGTAGGCATGTTACAAGGTGTCTGAGGTTGCTTTGCAACCAGGGATGCTTGGTAGAAATAAAATGGGCTGGGGGAGGTGGGGGTCTGCCTGGTAAAGGTAAAGGAACCCCTGACCATTAGGGCCAGTCGTGACCGACTCTGGGGTTGCGGCGCTCATCTCGCTTTATTGGCCGAGGGAGCCGGCGTACAGCTTCCGGGTCATGAGGCCAGCATGACTAAGCTGCTTCTGGCAAACCAGAGCAGCACACGGAAACGCTGTTTACCTTCCCGCTGGAGCGGTACCTATTTATCTACTTGCACTTTGACGTGCTTTCGAACTGCTAGGTTGGCAGGAGCAGGGACCGAGCAACGGACGTTCACCATGTCGTGGGGATTCAAACCGCCGACCTTTTTTCTTCAAATTGCACCTTCCCAATACTGCTTTAAAAACAAAAGCAGAAGTATTTTTAATTCTGCCTCTCCTCAACTTCAATTTGGTCTCTGAGAAACGGACATTTAATCATCAAGTGACAGCATAAGCCACTTAGCCCATATAACACCAGTCTTGAAAGACCTACATTGGCTCCCAGTACGTTTCCGAGCACAATTCAAAGTGTTGGTGCTGACCTTTTAAGCCCTAAATGGCCTCGGTCCAGTATATCTGAAGGAGCGTCTCCTCCCCCATCGTTCTGCCCGGACACTGAGGTCCAGCTCCGAGGGCCTTCTGGTGGTTCCCTCACTGCGAGAGGCCAAGTTACAGGGAACCAGGCAGAGGGCCTTCTCGGTAGTGGCGCCCGCCCTGTGGAACGCCCTCCCATCAGATGTCAAAGCGATAAACAACTACCTGACATTCAGAAGACATCTGAAGGCAGCCCTGTTCAGGGAAGTTTTTAATATGTGACATTTTAGTGTATTTTTCATCTTTGTTGGAAGCCGCCCAGAGTGGCTGGGGAAACCCAGCCAGATGGGCGGGGTACAAATAATAAATTATTATTATTATTATTATTATTATTATTATTATTATTATTACTTAGCCACTTCTTGATTTGGGTACTACACATACTCTATATTGATGCAATCTAAAATCATCTCCAAGGTTTACTGTTAATTAATATTCTTTTTCCATGATTAACCTTCACCTACTTATAGAGATAAAAGAAATCATGAAGTAGGCTGGTGGAAACAAAATGGTCAAAATTAGAGATTATTCAGGTTATTAAATCAGACACATAAATGGCGTAAAAAGAGATTGAAATCTTGCCTAACAGTCATTTTGCCTGAGTGAAGATTTTAGAGTTTAGCTCACAATTATTATAACAAATGTGTTCATGCAAGGTACATCAAGTCGCCTCATTTAAATGGAAGGTTGTCTGCATATGAATATTTGGTTTATGAGATTATGGTCTTTACTGTAAACGTGAAAGGTCTAGCATATAATTGAAATTATGCAAAACATCATTTTAGACATTTTCTTTCATTAGGCCTTCCAGATTTCTCCTTTCGTGGGGTGAAAAGATCTTGTGCTGCTCTTCCATTAATTGATAGAAATTGTCTGCTATTCAGGAACATTATGGGCTGTATTCAGCATGGTTGCTTGCTGAAAGGAAGAGCCCCTTCCCATGAATGCACCTCTGCTTTTGTGAAATGAAACTCCTTCCATCTGTGGTGTGAAGAAGCCAGATGCCCTACACACTGAAAATAACATGTCCCACACCCTGACTAGCATTTCATGAAGAATAGTCAACAAATCCTCTTGATACTGGATCAAAAATTTAAAAAAGGAATCCTAAAAATCCAGATATGACAAATCCACATCTGGATTTTTAGGATTCCTTTCTTTGTTTTCTGCCATTCCTCCCACAATGCAACTCCATCAAACACTTCTCCCTAGACCTAAATAGGTTAAAGGAGTCGAGTTTTCTAAATTTGGCCCCCATCCCTCCTTACATCAGCACAGCCAAGCACCCCTCCTCACAGGCCAGCACTTTCCCCAAGGACTACTGAATGCAGGCATCCATCTTCCCTCCTCCCCACCCCCCAAACTGCCCTTCAATAACATGCCCCGTTCTCAAACTCCTGCTGGATCAAGACTTTGACCCATCTAGGCTAGCATCCTGTTCCCCCGGTGGCCAACCAGATGCCCCTGGGAAGCCCGCAAGCAGGACCTGAGCACAACAACACTCTCCTCTCCTGCGATTTCCAGCAACTGGTATTCAGAAGCATACTACCTCTTGGCTGTGGAAGAAGAGTATAGCCATCGTGGAGAGGATCATCAGTGGTTGCACGTGGAGGTCAGAACTATAGTTGCCTCCTGACAACATTCTGACAAATGAATAATAATAATAATAATAAATAAAATTTTATTTATATCCCGCCCTCCCCAGCCGAAGCCGAGCTCAGAGTGGCTAACAACATTAAAACGATACAACATTCTAAAATCATTTCATTATAAAATCAATTCAAATCAGATTAATGGCAACCATTGGGCTAGAGTTCTGTGAGGATTGCCAAAGGAGGGGGTCAGGCTGTGCCCTGACAAAAGGCCTGGTGGAACAGCTCTGTCTTGCAGGCCCTGCGGAAAGATGTCAAGTCCCGCAGGGCCCTAGTCTCTTGTGACAGCGTTCCACCAGATCGGAGCCACAGCCAAAAAAGCCCTGGCTCTGGTTGAGGCCAGCCTAACCTCTCTGTGGCCAGGGACCTCAAGATGTTTTTGTTTGAAGACCATAAGGTCCTCTGTGGGACATACCAGAAGAGGCGGTCCCGTAGGTGAACAAAGAATTGCTTAGTTATCCTGCTTAGTAGCATTGCAGTCCAGAGGCTGATCAAAGCCTCTAGCCCAGGCTTCTTAACGTTGTTGCTGGAGACAGAAACACCAAACATCAGGATACGTCTAAGTAGAAAAAGAAGCAAATAGGACAAACTAGGTCCTTCACATCCAATAGCCCTGCTCACACCTTCAGAATGCGCTCACTACATATGTGGCTCATGGACAGAAAGAAGATGATGTTTCTACTGTTCCTGTTGCTCTTCCACCATTTGAATGGAAGATGGGAATGGTGCCTACATCCAAAGAATAGTCCATGTATATGGTCTGTATGTACAATTGGGAACCCATATCATCTTCAGGTGCTTACAGTGTTTACAGTGTTATGCTCCTAGAACTTAGTACACATCTTCCATGGAATCTAGAGAGGTCTTTAAAAAGGTAAAGGGACCCCTGACCATTAGGTCCAGTCATGGCCGACTCTGGGGTTGCGGCGCTCATCTCGCTTTATTGGCTAAGGGAGCTCGCTTACAGCTTCCGGGTCATAGAATCATAGAATCATAGAGTTGGAAGAGACCACAAGGGCCATCGAGTCCAACCCCCTGCCAAGCAGGAAACACCATCAGAGCACTCCTGACATATGGTTGTCAAGCCTCTGCTTAAAGACCTCCAAAGAAGGAGACTCCACCACACTCTTTGGCAGCAAATTCCACTGTGCAAATTCAGCATGACTAAGCCGCTTCTGGCAAACCAGAGCAGCACACGGAAACACCGTTTACCTTGCTGCCGGAGCGGTACCTATTTATCTACTTGCACTTTGACGTGCTTTCAAACTGCTAGGTGGGCAGGAGCTGGGACCAAGCAATGGGAGCTCACCCCGGCGCGGGGATTTGAACCACTGACCTTCTGATTGGCAAGTCCTAGGCTCTGTGGTTTAACCCACAGCGCCACCCGCGTCCCTAGAGAGGTCTTTAGGGGCCACCAAAAACCAAAACCTTTGAGGGACCAAATATGGCTTGCGAGCCATGGGTCAGCTACTCCTGATATTATTGGCTGTGGTTATTTCCCTAATCCTTTTCATAATGATCCCTAACACAGAATTTGCCTTTTCACAGCTGCTTTACACCAACTCCATGTTCCTGCTTTTAGGTCGCATCTGGGCCAAGTGATGGTGTGCAACTTTGTGTACACGCTCAGAGGTGCTAAGTGCTATCCAGGCTATCAGAATTGCTCAGAGCAGCCAGAATATACCCCAGCCAAATACAGAATATACACATTTGTCCCAGCCAAATTCAGAACCAAATACAGTTATTGATTTTTAAAAATGTGTGTGTGTGTGTGTATTTGCTAACAGATTGAAAACTGCCACTGGATTCTTGCCACTTGTCATTTGGGGTCAGCACCTGAGATTAGTCACTCTCAAATCTCCAAGGAATAAATTAAATTTGCTCTGCTTCGCTGTCAACACTGGATTAATGACTTGTCAGCTATATGGAATATCCCTTCTGTGAATGCAGCGCGCAGTGTAGCTTCATCAAAAAGGATGAGAAACATCATCTTTCTTAACAGTATGATAAGGCACACTTGGAAACTGTTACTAAAGGTGCTGTCAAGGGAGAGAGAAATACTGAAGACGTTAGGCTGATGGGCATTTCTCTTTTCTGTATTGCACTTCATTGACATTAATTATGAAATATGCCTCAAAGGCTGATAAATCTGTAATTGTCACATTCGGTCTAAGCCAGATGTTGTTTGGTGCAGAGCCGGCTTTCACCTGTGAAAACAGTTTGCTGATTAAAGACCTGAAAGTGGACATCACACAGCTTGTACCCACCAACTTCATCCAGACCAACAAGGCGTTGGTAGCGAGCCTTGCCCAAAACTAACCAAAATATGGCGCAGAGAGGAAAGACAACAGCTTGGAGGGGAAACTACAAAGGAGGCTAGAATGAAAGACTTTAAGAGCCCAATATTTATTCTGGCAAAGGGATTTAAAGAACATGTAAAGGTAGGAAGTGAACTGATGGCCTAGAGGCAGCTTATTGTGGCTCTCCATTGAACTCTGCTCATAACCTTGCAGTATTACCTTCCATTTGCAGTCAGTGCGAAAGGAGCAGGCCAGGCCACCTGTGTGTGACAGGAAAACCACCTTTTCTCCAGGCACGGAGCCAATACCTGGGGGGGGGGGGGTTGTTTCTGGCTCCCAAACGCAGAACAGAAGTGACATCACCAAATATGGAAGAGAACATAAAAAGGCCAGGTCTACTTTAACTGACGGTTGTTGTTGGGATTTTTTTACAACCATGTTGCCTTTTTCATTGTAGCACAAAATGGGGACAAGAGCAAGTACAGTGGTACCTCGGGTTACATACGCTTCAGGTTACATACGCTTCAGGTTACAGACTCTGCTAACCCAGAAATAGTGCTTCAGGTTAAGAACTTTGCTTCAGGATAAGAACAGAAATCGTGCTCCAGCGACGCAGCGGGAGGCCCCATTAGCTAAAGTGGTGCTTCAGGTTAAGAACAGTTTCAGGTTAAGAACACACCTCCGGAACGAATTAAGTACTTAACCCGAGGTACCACTGTACATGGAAAATTTTTGTCTTATGTTGACTTTCATTGTGCAAAGGCAAAGCCAAGTCTCGTGCTGGCTCCAGATTTGGGGGAACCACTGAGCAAAATGCCTGCACCGGGAGACATTTATGGGCCCATCCTCCACCTCACCACTGCCCAGCCGTTTGCCCTCTTTCTATCTGATCCCAAACGGCACGGCCACCCAGATGGAGAGTGCAAGCCAAGCGGAGAATTGGGGAAGGGTTGAGTGGTTGAGTAGCTGCTTTGCATACAGAAGATCTCAGGTTCAATTCCTGGCATCTCCAGGTAGGACTGGGAAACCAGGCTGGAGAGCTGCTGCCAGTTAGTGCTGACAGCATTGAGATAGATGGGCTGCTAGTTTGACTTGGTATAAGGCAGCTTCATAGGTCTCTAGAATTCTAACTGAACCAGTCACTTCTCTCGTCTTCTTACTGCTTAGAGGGGGAAGCAGCAGAACCAGGAGACTCCAGGGATCAGCAATGGACTCCCTGAAATATTTAAAGGTGCTCCTTCCAATCAGCAGATTTTTCAGCAGCATCCACTCCTAATTAATTATAGGCCGCTACAGTCTAGTTTCAAGGCCCGTGCAATTTCAAGGGCATAATCTATCGATCATATCCACAATCAATTCTGGCGGCATGCTTTTTCCATCCACAGCTTCTTGGATGATGTCAGCACCACAAAAACAATACCAAAAACATGTCCACAGCTCCCATTTTTATTTGTTTGTGGGGGAAAGGGTCCTCTCCCCCCTCTCTCCACCGCATTAGTTTCTTATCTGGTTCGAGTAGATGTAAAAAGTGCTGCATGAAAAGAAATTTCCGAGCCATTCGTCCAAAACCTGACAGAAACACATTAATGATGCATTCAGTGTGAAAACTGACTCCAGGTGCTTCAAGTGATAAAAGGAGTCGTGCAATGGCCTGACAGTATGAAGAATCAGGTCACAATTATATTTTTAGAAGTGATTTTTTGTTCCTTTCAAGCGTGCTTGCTTTCCATCCCTTTCCCCCTTCTTTTCTGTCTTCTTTCTCAGAATAACTTGGCCAGTGCTTGCAGGAGGCTGTTTCTAGCCTCAGGGATTTTCACACATACTTCTGTTGACAGAGTTCCTGTATAGCAAGCAATCTGAAATGCCTTTTGTTCAGGATCTGTTCATAGCCCCTTTCTGTTCTGCCTCAACATTTGGAAGATCTTTCAGCTGCTGAATCCTACTATTGCACTCATGGAAAAAATTGAACTTGGGGTTGTCTTGCAGAACAGAGCAGGTAAAATTATCCATAACAGATGCATTATTTCTAGTCCCTTGGTTTGTGGGTTTTTTCTCTACGTGTTTATTTCTCTTCGGGGCGATAAAAACATTTTTAAGAAATCAAAAGTAACTATCAAATGATATTTGTTAAAAGTTAATTTGCAGTTTCTTCTGCCAGGTTTAACTTTCGCTTCAAGCACGCAGGTTAAGTAAAAAATAACAATCCTTGATGTGTATTTACTTTTAAGGGCAAAACGACAACTGAAGTGTACCAGGTAATCAATACACATTGATTCTGTTGTCAGAACAATTATCTTTACAGATACCATAACGCAATAATTAACAAAAAATATGCTTTCCTTTAAAAAAAAACACCAGATGGATAATATGAAAATGAGTGGTAGGTTAAAAATACTTTGGGTTTTATTTGACATAGTCATAGTCACTGTAGATCAATTTAAGCCCAACTGATTTCACTGGCTCTACTCCTCAATTTATGCCATTCTCAATGTATGGAATTAGGTGCTCTTATAAATGTCTGTGTATTTTTGTGCAGCCACATAATCATCCAGTTGCAGAAATCTGTGATTTTGTATGATCTACTTGCTATGTCAAAAATATTTCCTAACTTAAAGAATTATTTTAATAAACTGAAGACAAGTCTGTACCCAAAATCATTTCCCCATATTATCTTTTTATACACAATGATAACTGCATTGTGCTTTTTGCGTTTAACAAGTTTTTTGTGATCGTTTTTCAAGGAAGCTTTAAGCTTATCTTAGTTAAGAAAACATGAGATTGCATGCTTTGTGGGTTGTGAAACAGCCATCCTAGGTCGGGTTCCTGAGGAGTGTATGAGGGTATTTAAAGACACTTAATTGGCCATATGTTGTGCTTTCTGTTGCAAACACCGTTTACAGCATTGTGGCCAGTCCCAGTCCAACAAACTATGGTTTGGTGCAGCAAGGACAAGCAATGAGCTTGAGAACTCCCTCCTCCAGCAAACCCTTCCCTTCTCATGTGCCTGACTGCAGAAACCTCCTGGCTTATTCAGCCACAGTATGCTCAGTCTAGGAAACTATGGTTTAATCAGTCTAGGAAACTATGGTTTAATCAGTCTAGGAAACTATGGTTTAATCACTTCCTACAATCCCGGATTGCAATAAACCTGGATAATACTGTGGTTTCTAATACTGGTTTCTAAGAAGCATGTAATGCACAGTTTCTTGGTTCTGATATCAGAGGAAAACTGTGGTTTAACAAATCATGACATCTCTGTAGCTGCACATGTAAAAAGCGGAGGGGAAACTTGTAAACGTTTCATCTTCAGCCAACCATTATCTAACGCCATCTTTATTCAGCCACCCATCCATCTACGGCTACATACTCACCGTGCATTTAAAGCACATGACTTCCCCAAAGAATCATGGGAACTGTAGTTTATCCTTTACAGACCTACAATTCCCATCACCCTTCACAGATTACAGTTCCCAGGATTCTTTGGGGAGTCATGTGCTTTAAATGTGTATGGTGTATATACAGCCTAACACTTCATAGGGCACTGCCCAAAAGAGACTAAGATTCTCAGGAAGATAAATTCTGTGTTCTAAACAACATTCTGTTCTTCTGAAGAATCACAGCATACATGTATCTTTGTTTATCATTTCTTTTCTCTCTTTTTTGGTGGGGGACGAATGACAAGGTCAAAGTCTACCAAGAAGCCTGAAGGTTTGAATCTTAAGACTGAGCTTATATGCAGTAACATTTCTAATGTAGTATTTTGAATTTCAGGAACAAAGAAGTCTTGGATAATGTCCGTGCAGCGCTTCTCCAGGTAACTAAAGAATGTAGCTCCCAATAAATAAATGAAAGACTTCACTGCATAAGGAATGTTTCACAAGATGTCTAGCAATGAAATGGAGTTTGGCCTTCTCTGATGGATTAAACTTGATGGAACGGAAGTGCGGCCATTCGATCAGGAGGAGGTGATGTCTTACTCTAGGCCTGCTAAAACTGACAAGCCACTTGAGACTTCAGAGGAGATAAAAGAAGAAATAGAAGGGGAGATCCATTGTCGTTTTCTGGAAACAGCTCCAAGACCTTCATTTATGTCTCACTTGACATACAGTGAAACATCCTTGGAACTTACCAAAGCTTTTGGCCAGCTGTATGTTGATGGAGAGCCTGAGGAAAACCAGCTGGATGGAGAATTATTATATTCCTCAAATTACAAAGCCACAGACGATCCAGCCCAGCCCCCTTCCCAGTTTCTTCCTAGACCAAACTCTGACAAGAAACTGGGCAGAGCTCCTGAAACCATTCAATTAAAACACAGGTTAAATGCTTGCACATGTTCACGTTTAAGATCTTCACGGCACAGGATTAACTCCAAAATTCAGATTGGCGAGGTGACAAACATAGAAGCTTCTCTGTCAGAAGATCAAGAGGAGGAGGAGGACGAAGATGTTTTCACAGAGCTACCAAAGCGCAGGACAGCTTTGGAGAGCCTGCACAAAACGTGCATTTCTCAGACGAAACGAAACAGAGATGGTCACATCAGTAATAAAGGTGTCTTCACAGTCACTGCTGGCAACAATCCCAAAGAGAAGGAACTGAAAGAGCGCAAAATGCATCGGCGGGTAAGACAACATGATTTCATGCTATAAGGCAGAGATGGTGATGATGGGGAAGCACAGTCTGAATTCCTCCTACTGATTCCTGTAACGTGTAACAGGAGAGTACCATCAAAGCCGCTGCTGATATTAATTCTAGGGAAAGAAAGGATTAAATTGTTGCTTGTCTGTGATGCACCTTGTGCATGAATTGGGGGGGCTGTGCTAATGTTTTTGGCACTCCGGTCCTTGCTCAGTTCAAGTACGGACCCTGTTGAAAAGTAGTTGCCAACCAGGAATAAGGAAAAATCTTAGCATAAGAAGCAGTGAACCCTCCAGTGTTTAGCTCCCATCTATAATTTTATATTTTCTGACCTAGGAAGAGAAAGCAGTATTTTAGATGGGAGTGCTTTTCAAAGTGCTTTAGCTCAAGCACTCTCTTGAATTTGACGTTTTCTGACAACTGGGAGTTAGGTTACATAACCTACACATGGCATTTATTTCACTGTACACAATTTGAGGGTGTGTGTTTTGCTAACAACAAAACCCCAGTACACGTATGCAGGGGCAAATATCTAAACTAAGCTGCTTTTTCAAACTTGAAAAAAGTACAGTCAGTTACTTTTCAGTCCAGTTATGCAGTTAAGTACTAAAGAATGACAGAAGGTGAGATCATGGAGGCAATTATATTGCACAATCTGTAGCCTTAGGGTGGAGTTAATAAGCAATCTGTCCCAATGGAGAGTTTAAAAATTACAAAAAAGAGGGGGAGCTGTATGAATTAAATTTAAATTGTTCAACTGAATTTTTTCACATCTTGAAATTATAAAATTAAGCACATAAGTCTGAGCTAATGTTTTTGAATGCTGCCCAGATGGATGTTTAAATATCTAACTTCATGCTGCTCTGACGCCATATAAAAGTTATACACATGAAACACATTCTCAAAGAACCAGTCAACAAGTTATGCAGTGGCAAAAATGTGATTTCCATTGTTTACACACACAGCCAGTAGTTATACTAAACACTCTTCTGTTACACAAAGTTCTGGACAGATCTAGTCTGCTCCTCCCTTCACCCAGTGGCTAATGACACCAGCTCACCACGGTGAGCGATTTTGGAACTTATTTTCATTAGGTTCATAGGACATGCTCAGAGGACTTTGTTATATAAGTGGAATATACTTATGTTACATATATAAACAAATGAACAAAAGCACCCTGTAGGTTAGGTCAAGGGGTCCCCTCACTGGCGGAGGAAGAGGAGTGCGGGGTGAGCGCACCACCCCTGGCAACATGATCCCGGTGGGGTGCCATCGCGGCTGCCCCCCTGCGCTGGGCGCCATGCCTCCGCAGGTGATGCGCCATGCCCCCGGGACGCGCGCCAGCCCTGCCCCCGCCTGCTTCCCCCCCCCCATGCAGGAGCATGAAGCTCCATCACTGGGTCCCCTTGCTGAAACTAAATCAGTCCCCTTTTTCTTTTTTAGACTCTGAAGTGTCTCCTAAATATGATTAGCATAGAGCACTATTATTTGCCTATGAAGCAAAATATTACATAGAAACATTAGACTAGCCAGGTAGATCAGGTGAATGGCCTATCTAGTCCACCCACCTTGTTCTCATAGTGGCCAACAAGATGTCTGTGGGAAGCCTGCAAGATGAATCATAGAACTGGAAGGGACCCTGAGGATCAACTAGTCCAACCCCACTGCAATGCAGCTGTCCCATACAGGGATCAAACCTGCAACCTTGGCGTTATCAGCGGGACACTCTAACCAACTGAGCTATCCAGGCTGACTAAGACATGTTTGCAAGGACACTCTGCTCACCTGCAGTTTCCAGCAACTGTTATTTAGAGGCACATTGATTCTGACAGCGAAAACAGAATATAGCCGCCATTGCAGTTAGTAGCCACTAATAGCCCAGTCCTCTGCAGATTTGTCTAATCCTCTTTTAGAGCATTCTTTTTAATGCTAAAGATGATTCCGCAAGTAAAGACTAGTAGATCACTGAAGGAAATGAACGGGAGTTAACGTATAGAGGTAACTGCACTGTACATGAAGTTGCCTATGAGAGCTTATAATGCAACGAGCAAGTTAGTTTCTACGATGTTATCAAACTTTGTATTTTCTATATTATATGAGCTACAATATAATGCGGTTAAAAGTACAGCGTTTAGGATAAACGGGCTTAATTTTCCTATATCAGAAATTCTACCACACAGCCGGAATAGTTAAAATCTCTGTTAACCAGTTACAAAAACAAGTTTCTTCCCCACCCCCACTGGGATGGTGGGGGCTTAAAAGCTCTGCAACTCCTTCGGAAGATTTTTTAAAGCCTTGTTCAAAAGGACATGCTAAGTGATGACCTTGATGCTTATCGCCAGCATACCAAACATAAACGAGTATGCTGCAAACAGGATATCCCTTGTACAAGATGAACAAATAAGGAGAGTTTATCAACAGGAGATATTGCTTCACTTTTCGTTCTTGGTCCACGTGAACTACAAGTCAGTTGTATCGTGCTCCTTCTGGTATCCAATAACTGTTCTGTCCCCCTCCCCCCAAAAAATTAAATGTTCAGACAGGTTTTATTTTTACCCCCTAAAAGGGTTTACATTAAGAGCATACACCAGCTGTCCAACAGTGTTTTGATGCTGAGCCTGCTGTAGAATTCCATTTTTGCCTGCCAGTGGAAGGACAGCAAACAGGGAGCCAGTCTAACTTCTCTAGGGAGTTCCAAAATCTGGGAGCAGCCACTGAGAAGGCCCTCTCTCCATGTCCCTACCAAGCGTGCCTTTGAGGGTGGCAGGACTGAGAGAAGTCCCCCTGCCCCAAAGATCTCAGAACTTGGGCAGGTTCATATGAGGGAACGTGGTATTTCTGATAGCTTGGACCTAAGCCACGTAGGGCTTTATAGGTCATAACCAGCACTTTGAATTTTGCCTGGAAACAGACTGGTAGCCAGTGGAGCTGCCATAAGGAAGCCATATGCTCCCTATAACCAACCCCAGTCAACAATGTGGCTGCAGCTTTTAGTGCCAGTCAACATTTTTCATAACATTTCAAAGGCAACCCCACATAGAGTGAGTTGCAGTAACTCAAGCTAGTATTCAACAAAGTTTTACTCAGAACAGATCCAGTGAAATTAATGAGCATGCCTAGTTAGGTCCATTAATTTTAATCAGGTTACTGAAAGTAAAACTTAGTTGACTATCATCCATTACTCCATCAGCAGAAGCAATATGTCTCTAAACGCTAGTCACTGCAGAACAACTGTGGCAGAGGGCTATTGCTTGTGGGTTTCCCATACACATCTGGTCACCCTTTAGGGCAGTGATGACCAAACTTGGCCCTCCAGCTGTTTTGAGACAACAGCTCCCATCATCCCTGACCACTGGTCCTGTTAGCTAGGAATGATGAGAGTTGTAGTCCCAAAACAGCTGGAAGGCCAAGTTTGGCCATCACTGCTTTAGGGGAACAGAATTAAGGACTGAATCCATCAGGACTCTTCTTGTGATGTCTTCTAGATATAGAATTTTGGACTAGGTTCACATAGTAGCTGGGCTATGCTATTGCTTAGAGACGCTACGTTTACTGCCTTGTTTCTGTAAATATGCCAGTATTTATTATGGACGTTATTCATTTAACTGCTTTACAGGAAAAGGGGCTTAAGCTAAAAAGAGTTACAGTGAATCAATAATAAACTGGAATCATTTAACAACCACCTGAAGAGACATGCTCAGAAAATTAGATAAGATAGAAAGGCAAGGTTACATAGACAGTTGTAATGCTTTATTCTGTGCGTCCTGATTGGCAGACAAATCCAAATCCCGATTAAGCAACAGTAGGTTGCATTCAGGGGCTAAGCTACCACTGCATTCACCAGCTGGGGTGGAACATGGTGGGCAGGCAACAGCCTGCAGTTATACCAGCCTAGAGCTGACTTAGCAATTGGGCCTGATGTCATCAGATGACAAGGGTGGGACTAGTTCAGTTTGGGACAGTCCATCAACTGCACTTCTGCTGGCCCACACAGGCAAAATATGCTAGTGGTGTGGCATTAGCAGGACTTTACAGGCAGAGGCTGGCAGTACTGTTCTAGGCTGGATGCACCTCCACCTAGGGATGATGGAGAAATTTGAATCAGTTCGCATTTAAAGTGGATCTACCAAATCCACATGAGAACCAAAACGCAGCTATCCTTTGAAATTCACACTTATCTGAATTTCGCAGTGCAGTGCTCCAGCTGAGTAAAGCATATACTGGATAAAGTGTGCAGAAAAATACAGATAGAACAAAAGTGCATATATTAAGGGAGGTTGCACACAGACATGTGTGTATTAGAATAAATTCACCCTAAAATGATGGTGGTTTTTCATGAGGACCTAAAAAATTCTGTGCTTCAAGTGTCCCTGACAACCCCTTTTCCTTCAAGCTAAATAATTTTAGTGCCAAGCCATTAACAAAATAGTTACTACAAAATTGTCTGTTTCATAGAATTGGGCACTTTGGCAGGCATCATGTGAAGTGTTTGTTAGATTTACTCTAAATTGGTTCTGGCGGTTTTTTAATCAAATGCTGCAAACAAACCACCTTGTATGTAGGTGAACTGCATTATACCTGTCATAGATTCATGTAGCACAAAACCCAAGCATGGATCAATCAGGATTCAGCTATTACTCCAAAGTCAACTATTTGTTTAGGGCTTTTGCAAAGAAAGGGATAGAGAAAACTGAAATCACAACAGACATTTTGCTCTTAGTGTTCCTTGTGCCAAACTTATTGTTGTTGTCACTTTAGGTGATTTCATTTAGCCCCTACTACATGTTCCCCCCAAAAGGGACACGGGTGGCGCTGTGGTCTAAACCAGAGCCTAGGGCTTGCCAATCGGAAGGTCGGCAGTTCGAATCCCCGTGACGGGGTGAGCTCCCGTTGTTCTGTCCCAGCTCCTGCCCACCTAGCAGTTTGAAAGCACGTCAAGTGCAAATAGATAAATAGGTACTGCTCTGGTGGGAAGGTAAACGGCATTTCCGTGTGCTGCTCTGGTTCGCCAGAAGCGGCTTAGTCATGCTGGCCACATGACCTGGAAGCTGTCTGCGGACGAACGCCGGCTCCCTTGGCCTATAGAGTGAGATGAGCACCGCAATCCCAGGGTCGTCCGCAACTGGACCTAATGGTCAGGGGTACCTTTACCTTTACCTTTAAATAAACATATTATTGCAATGTAATAATATATTTAATACTGTTGGTACTCTTAGTACTGTTTTGAGGCATCCTATAAAAGCACTAAATCTAAATTCTTTTGTGTGCCATTATTAGTCATATTTACCTTTACCTTTTACATGTTCCCCCCACCCCAGCCAGCCAGAGTTCAACAACAGAAACAAGGATATAATCTTGTTCCCCAACAACCAAGCTGAAGAAAAATGCAACTTCTTCAGTCTATTCATGTTGCCCTTATAGATGAGCATTGCAGATGAAATCATTTTCCCTGCATTGACTCTTCCCTGCACCAAGATACATCTAACATCTATTTAATGGTGTAGCAGAGCCAGCACAGACTCTGTCACTGCCACCTACTGGATAATTAACTCCTGACTTCAGTAAATCTTAGAGAGTCTCAAGAAATCTACTACTGTACTCAAAAAGCTCACAGGAACCACCGTGTAACACTTCCCTGTTCTCTCTATCTTGCAAAGTATGACTTGAACAAAAGGTTTCTGATGCAGAATGAGCAAAAGGACCTCTCTTAAGCCAGCCCCAGTGCACATTATTGACCTTCTTACCCTCCACAGCATAAGCAGCACCAAATTGTATGTTATTTAATTATGAGAGCAACTGATCTGCAGAACACAGGTCAATTTCCTAAATAAAGCCATTTCATTCACCTTTCCAAACTGCCTAACAATGCTAGACCTTCCAATATTGGGATGAAATTTGGGGACATTGCTGTTGCATACGCCAAGTCCCAGCAGTGATATCTTTCTTGGTGGGACAATCCCAAATCTATACATCTAATGATAAATCAGCCAGTGAAATTGGATGGTAGATTTCAGAGCAGACAAAACTAAGTACTTCTTCACATGACACATAATTTTCTGAATTAGCTGCCATTAACTGGGTTGGCTCTAAAAGCAATGATGTTCATGGCAAAAAGTCATGATAGGCAGATCTCCGTGTCCTGTGTCACTGAATACCTGTTGCTGAAAAGCAGGAAAAAACCTGTTGCCTGACTTTATGACATGCTTGCAAGTTTCTGAGGAGCATCTTGTGGATCACTTTAGAAACCAGAATGTTGAGCTAGATGGGTTTTTGTTCAGATCCTGCTGGGCTCTTAGCAATTCCAAAGCTGTTATTTTCCTCCTCAGCAAACTATTCCTCAAGCCCTCAAAGCACTCTTTTTTTAATTTATTTCGTAAAATTTAATACACTGTTTGATTGGAAAATAACCCAAAAAAAACTCAAAAGCGTTTACAAGCTAAAACAATAAAATCAGAGAAAATTAAAACAGATTAAAATGACTTCAACTTCCTAAGCATCTGGGTGGGCTTGTCTGAACAAAAATGTTTTTAGCGGGCACCCAAAAGTGTACAGTAAAGGTGCCCACCTGGCATCAATAGGCAGGGAGTTCCCAAGTGCAGTTGCTGCCACGCTGAATTCTTTCAAATGATTCTGCTTCCTCCTTCTTCTGACCTTGCTAGCAGCATCCCTGCCTCTGAAGTGTTTTACTGCTAGTATTAATTAATTTATTTAATATGTCGCTCTTCACCCGTCGATCCCAGGGAAGATTTACAGTACCACAGGGTTTAATTGGGGCTCGCTGCCAAGTTAAAAATTTTAAGATCCCTCTCTCTTTACTTTCCCAAACCAAGTATTTATACATGTCGCGCTCCCTCCTAGCCTATCACACCAGCTCAGGACCTTCAACGCCTCTTTTACTTTCATAGAATCGTAGAGAAGGGAACGAGCCCCTGGTGCCATCTAGTCCGACCCCCTGCAATACAGGAATCTTGCCATCAGCCGTCCCAAGGTGGGCTTGAACCACCATCCTTCTGATCAACAGCCAGGCGCGTTGACCCACTGCGCCACAGAGTCGCGGACCCAGCGCTTCTATTTAGCAACTCCCGCTTACGCGAGGCCCATCGAACCCCGCAGACAACCACCTCTTCCCGCCGCCCGAGAGCCGCGGCCCCGCCTCCCTCACGTGACCGCGAGGCGCCGGCGTGCGCGCGCTCTCCCCAGTACGTAACGCTGTTTCTCGGCCGCCGCCTTCCCACAGGAAGGCGCGTGCGCGGGAGAGACGGGCGGAAACAGGCGCGTGGAAGATAGGGAGACGGAGGGAGGGCTGGTCGCCAGGTGGCGCCGCTGCCCCGTCCAGCCCAAAGCGCGGGAGCGGGTTGCGTCTTCGGGTTACGTCAGCGAAATGTTCGCGGCCGCGCGCGCGCAAGACGCGCTTCGAGGGGGACGCGGTTAGTGTCGGGTGAGCGCGAGGGCGGCGGGAGGGGGGGGGACAGATGCGCGCGCAGGCAACTGGGCGCTGGCTGAGAGCGGGGTGGGGAGAGAAACCGTCGCTCTCGAGGGGAAGAAGCGAAGCGCGCGCATGTTGTGTGTGTGTGCGCGTGCGCTATCCCCTTTCGTTCATTTCTACGTGGCGGGAGCTGCAGGAAAAGGGAAGGAAGCTGAGGTGGGCGAGCCTGGCTTGGTTCCCCGCTCCCTGTCAAAAGCTGGTGGCACAAGTCTGTTTGTGTGAACGACAGGCGACCCCCTTGGAGTCGCCAATATGGCGATATGGGCTGGGAGGGTTTCGGCGACCCAGCGCCGGAGGTGGCTGGGTTTTTCGGTGCGAACTGCTCCACAGCTGCTTTGTTTGCTTGCGTTTGGTTTCCCCCTGGTCTCAAGGGGATGTTGTTCCCAGACTGTCGTGCATAGATGGCAGCTTCTTTCCTCGTTCTTCTAAAGGCATTGATGGTCCTTTTCCCCGACCAGTTTTCGAAGACCACCATCTCGTCGTCCCTCTCCCAAACTTGAGGGAGGGAGAGGCATTCAGTGTGAAACTGCAAAAACCTAAAAGCCCTTTAAGACAGCTGTAAGGAGAGTCGGTTTTCATAAAATAAGTACCCAGCGATTCGGACACTGGGAGTAGGTAAAAAAAACAACACAACCCAGCCACATCGAAAAACTATATTTCCTAGTGCTGGTGAGGAACATATGTATTAATTGAGGAGTTGTTGTTTTTGTACCCCATCCAAATACAGAGTGGCTAGAGAAAGGTAATTTGGTTGCCACTGGGTGTTGAGAGAACCAGGGGTGCATTGAATCAGCAGGTAGGGTGGCTGTGATATAATTCAACATGTGCAGCAGATAGTGTGCATTGCATGCTTTGTGATAAATCAGCCCAAGGGTAAAGTATGTACAGAGTGCTCCCCCCCCCTCACAATATGCATTTGAACAACTGGACTACTTCTGGAAAGTACATTTCTTTATGACTCAGGCTCTGTCCCTCTTACAACAGCTGAATATAGTCAATCCTCTGTCACTACATCCCCATGTCCCTCTTAAATTTCAGGCTGTTGCGTGCTTTGTAAAGGCACCAAGCCTCTATTAGGATTTTGAAACATGGTTTATTAAATCACAAATCACTACTTTTGCCAAAACGCCTGCCTCGTGGTTTGCTGTTGGGTTGGCTACTGTACTTTCAGACCATCCCAAGGTTGGTCCTTTATATAAGAACTAGGTATATTAAAGCTGGAAAAGAAGTATAAAATACAAATAATGGGAGATGCCCCAAACAAAAATTGTGTTTTTATACACTACACGTGTTTTCTGAAGCAGGGTGGGTTTGGATGAAACAAGACAGAATTTATTAGCTCTCGATTGGATTTGGAGTAAGCAGTGTTAATGGCACAATTTTTTAAAACATTTTTAAAGTCCCCTTGAAGCTTCTATTTAGCATATTGGGGAAACACAGTTGCCATACACACTTTCCACCCTGTCCCATAGTTTTTAAAATAATAGGCGAGAAACCTTGCATTGTCTCACCTAATTGTACCTTTAATAAACTGAACAACTAGTTCCAAAGTATTGTAACTTCCTCGATTAGCAAATTCAGGCAATGAGAAAAATGGAGTCAAAACAGAACAGCTGAGGAACGAAGAGGTGGTTTCAGCATATTCTGGAATATTCTGAGGTTTGCAGAAGAGCAAAAATGAAACAACCCACACACACACACACCCCAAAGAAAACAACAACTCAATGTGCTGTTGAGTAATATGCTCAACAGTCATGGAACAGTTACACGTCAACTGAAAAAAAAATTGTACATAGGTGGAAATGGAATTGCCTTCTTCAAGTCTTATACCTCGTGGCAGTGGTGTGGCCCTCCAGATGTTGTTTAACTTCCAGTTCTCATCAGCAGTATGGTGAAGGATGATGGTTGTAACCTGGGAACATCCCAATTCCTGGAGAAGGTATAGGGGCAAGCAGGAACTCTGAACAGCAGCTCTTGTGCTTGGAGTTGAAAAACACTGTCATGTTTTGCTGCAGGTCCAAACAGGGCTATTGAGGAACAAGTGGAAAATAGGTTGCTCTGGTGAATCTTGAGGGGTGCAGAAGTAAGAATTACAAAATGTCTAAATCCTAAAAAGTGTAACCTGCCCCCTATTCCAGCTGTGATGATGTCTGAGCATATTCGGTGGCCTCCAGAATTCAGAGACCAGACGCCTTGAGCACCAGCTGAAATATGGAAAAGAAGGGGGGGCTGTTAGCCTCCTTGAGCTCTTTAGAGTATCCTGGAGTGAGGCTGGTGTTTTAGTGAAATATTTACTCTCACAGTGGATCTGGCTCTGGTTCTAATTAAGGAATAGCTACAATTAAAACACATTCAGCAACATTTCCTATTTGGCTAGGCATGAAGAGTGAATGAAAGGTGAATGCATTGACTTGGTTCCCAAGTCTATGTTTTCCTGTGTATAGTGTTTGGGGAAAACGCTACTGCCCTTGGAGCACTTCATAAGTACCTTTATTATTGTTGTTGTTGTTGTTAAAATGTGTGATTCCACATGGCATTTTAAGGATTTTCCATTAAAAGTTGTACTGGAATAGATCAGATTTGTATTGGTAAGTCTCAGAAAATAGGAAATATTCCTGGTAAATAAGAACAATTGGACTTTATCTGCTATTGAACTCAAAATGCTTTATTTCTTAGTATACGGTACATGGAGTGGGTTCTGCTGAAAGCATGTCCCATTGATATTGTAGTGTTGAGCACCTTAAATACATTTTGGTCACCATTCAAGTCTTTTGAGAAAATGACATTTTTTCTGCAATTGTAGTATTATATGCAGATAACACCAAGCACTTCTTAGCTGGACAAGCTCAGACTTCAGGCTAGTTGTACCAGATGTTGGAGTAACTTGTGAAATAAAACAATTCAGTTATTTGGAAGTGAGGAGGGGGCAGGGAGTTGATTAAATAGATGATGAGGTGGCATCAGCAATGAAAAGGTGAAGATGGGTGGTCCCAAGATAATTCAGGCCCTTCAAAGAGGAATAAGTGTCAAGGCAGTTTTCCTGATTTTTTATATGCCAACTTTGTAACATCTGTCAACAGCAGTGTCTTTGAAGAGAGTCGATAATGAAATTCATTGTTGGCTGTCATAATTTGTGTTAGAGCAATGGTGCTTTGCTGCAGGCTATGTGAACAGAAGGAAAGCAAATAGTTGTTAAGAACCAACCAAACTTTTCAATGTCCATTGTAATGTGAAAAGCCTGGCCAAAAGTAGATTTCTTTCTTAAGACTGCAATATGATTTGTTCATATATATACCAATTTTGAGTGTTATCTTTAAAGTATAGGGACTAAAACCTGAATAAGACATTTTCCTGGATAGACATTTGTGTGCCTTGACTATATTTGTCTGTCACCCACATTCTGTGTCCTTTCTGATTTCATGACTAGACTAAATACTTGTTTTTGCTTTTCACTGAACCAATAGCCCTTGCTTCTCTTCCAGTTAATTTCTGAATTGGAATGAAAACTTACTAAACTTTATTTTAAAAACTTAAGTGGCATCCAAGTATTCTCCCTAGATAACCAAAACCAATGGTTTGGGTCCAAGGAAAACAAGTCTTGTAAAGTCTAGGAATGCTGCCTTAAATGGTTTATGACATGTGACATGCAGTGTCTTCCTTCATCTACTTTATTCTTCCTAGTCCTGTCTAAATCAATTGCAGTCAAATACAGTTTTGCTTCAACTGGATGGGTTTTCTGGTGTTTAGTATTCATATGAAGCTTGGAGGCTATCCGTCTTTTGATTTGATTGATTCTCTGATATCCACTATATGACTAATCACAAGTACATCAAGCAATATGGAAATTTGTCTACATAGTTGAAGCAGCGCCTTTCATTTCAAATATATGTTGAAATTCCTACTGTATTTATATCCGAAGACAATTGTTCTGCCTCCTTCCAAAATGGAATGCAAAGCTAATATTTGTGTACTGAACAACAACCAAATGTTTTAAAACCTTGTAATTCATGTTTGGGCAAGCATGTTGCACAAGTGCCCATATGCAAAAGAAGAAGCAGAATAGTCAAATATGGGGCCGAGTAGAGAGTTAAGCAAAAGTTTTTTTAAAAAGACCTTGTGTAAAAAAAAATGCTTTTCATATGCCTGATTCCAGTTCCTAATGAGGTAGAAGTCCCTTCACTCTTATACTCTACAAATAGCTCACAGTTTTGTTGTTTAGTGATTTGGTAAAGCTGTGGCAAAGTAAAAAAGGATTCCCCTTCACTCACACACAGAAGATTATGCTAGCCATTGCAGTTTTTGTGTGTATTTGTAATTTTATACACAAGATTTTATATATATATATATATATATATATATATATATATATATATATATAGTGTGTGTGTGTGTGTGTATACATATATATGCAACTCTATTTAAAATGCTCCATAATCACCCAAATATTTGTGGCTGGGACGCAACCATGATATATAACTAGTCATATAAGATATGGCATCTGTGTGTAAAAGCAGTTGTTTGCTTATTTCTTTCATTCTCTTTCTATCCTGTTCTTCCTCCCAAAGGGTGTGGCAAACAAACAACACCATTTAAAAGCAATCACATATCCTCACAGCAAATAATTACAAGTTTGCCAGGAGTAGTATTTTTCAGCCATTAAGTGCTTGAGTTGACAGGAATGTGTTTATAATCCTCCTGAATATTAATAATGAGGGAGACAGTCATACCTCACCAGGGAGGGCATTCCTATAAGTGGGAGCTGCTGTTACAAATCAATGGCAGCAACCTACCTGCAGCAGCAGGGTCTCCTAATAATGGTAAAGCCTGAGATGGTTAATATTGGACAAGATGCTCTTTGGGGTAGTTGGGTCCTAAGCCATTTAGGGCTTTGTGCACTAGTGCTAACGCCTTGAATTGAGTTCAGTAGCTCACTGGCAGCCAGTGCTGAGCTTTCAGATCTAGTGACATGGGGTTCCATCTCAGCACCAAGCAGCAAGTGGGGGAATCTTAAAGCCCCTACTCTTAGGACAGCAGCTTCTTGCATTGAGATACTTCACCCTTTAAAAATAGTTCTTCCTATCTGCTTGGCCCTCAGATGAGTTCCATGCAGCTGCAGCAAGCCATCCATTTCATTGTTTAATGAGGAGAGATTAAACTGATTACTCCATTGCTGATGCCTCTCGCTGGTCTTCTTAGTGGCAAGAGGTTTCGTTGTTGTTTTAAATGGGCTCACCCAGGCAAGGCATCAGCAACTATGAACCCTGCTGGGATTCATGTAGCATTTGCCATGCCATACCATGCGGTGATGCCAGACCTGGTTTGGGGCTGTTACATACCCCCACATTGAAGCAAAACTCTTTATGCATAGTGATAAGTCAATGCAAAGTGATGGTATGACTTTGGGTGGAACATAGGGGGCATGGGGCACCTAGGCCCTAAAATGCTCTCAATAAACCCTTACGTTCTGATCTGCTTCATAGATTGAGCAGCAGACTTTGAGTTTAAATAACTGGCATGCATAGATTTTTATTTTATTGGAGGGGGAGCGGAACGGTACTGATGCCTTTGATCCAGTGCACAGTAAATAGTTTCATGACTGGATGGCTGAGTGCTTGCATTCCAACAATTCTACTTACTGAAGTCATTTGGACTGAAAAACACTGAGCAATATCGACAAAAAAGCAAGGATTGTGCGTCTATTCCATCACCCGCCTTTGTGTTTTATAGCTAAGATCACAAGGCTTTTTAATTCCAGTAGATGATGAGGCTGGGCTCTAGCCAACCCTGAATTTTCTCCACATTCTGCAAGTGCTTGTTCATATCTGCTGCATTCCTGCTGTTAAGTGTGTTAGTATTTTCCATGCTTATTGCAACATGCTTCTCAGTGAAACAAATGAGTACTTTAAAATGTTGTTATGCTGAATAAGAGGATAGAGAGAAATATGAAGATCATTTCAATCCTAGAGGAACATTTCAATGCCTAGAATATATTTATTTTAAATTCTGAAAGAAAGTGTGTTGAGCCACTGTAATATAATGGTTAAGAGTGTTGGGTAGGGGAGAACCTAACCAGCTGCTAGCTCTCTTCAGATGTTAAGGTATGGGGGGGAGGTAGTGGTGATGAGTGTGTCAGCTCTGTCTGCTCCATCAAGGGCAAAACTAGGCTTTATTTCACCTGCAGAGCCTCACTACGTATTTTGGAATGGATTATGTAAGGTTCTTAAAATGTTCAGGCAACATCCACATGTATACAAGCGACCCCACTTCAGATTGTTGCCTTGTGACAGAAAACAGCAGAAGTTGTGATGGTTGGTGTGGGGCTGGAATGCTCATCCCTACTTCCCCATATGAGTTGAATGCCTGACCAGGACTTTTATCTTCCAAGCTAACCTACTTCAGACCCTCCAAGTGTCCCTGTTTTCCAGGAGCAGTCCCTGATTTAGAGAAGCCGTCCCAGTTTCTAATTTGATCCCGGAATGTCACACTTTCCTTAGGACGTCCCTATTTTCATTGGGGAAATGCTGGAGGGTATGGAGTTATCCGACTCCTGAAGGCAGCCCTGTATAAGGAAGTTTTTAATGTTTAATTATGTTCTCATATATGTCAGAACCCGCCCTGAGTGGAATGGGGCATCCCTATTTTCATCAGAGAAATGTTGACGGGTATGCTACTTCAGAAGGCTGTTGTATACCGTTATAAATACAAAGCATGCTTATTAGATTGAATGATTGTGTCTAACTATGTTGGTTGTGTGTGCTACTTTACAAAGGACAGTTTTCTGTTTTAAGGCTGTCTTGGCTAAGTCCAAAATCCATTGAGAAGGCCTGTGACTAGACAGACTCCTAGCGAGCAATCAAATTATTATCGGAATTATTTTATAAGTGGCTTCCCTCCGTACATGTTAATAAGCATTATATATGGAAAATTTCAAGTACAGTGGTACCTCAGGTTAAATACTTAATTCGTTCTGGAGGTCCGTTCTTAACCTGAAACTGTTCTTAACCTGAAGCACCACTTTAGCTAATGGGGCCTCCTGCTGCCGCCACGCCGCCGGAGCACAATTTCTGTTCTCATCCTGAAGCAAAGTTCTTAACCTGAAGCACTATTTCTGGGTTAGCGGAGTCTGTAACCTGAAGTGTATGTATGTAACCTGAAGCGTATGTAACCCAAGGTACCACTGTACTATTATGCAGACCTAAGTTTCATTGTTTCACAGCACTGAACATAATACATTTTCTGTTTCACATCATATAGTGTAAGCTCTACATTTATAAAATTTAGTGGTGTCTCCTTTTCAGCAGTTCAGCAGTAGTTTGAAGCAGCCCAGTAAAATATATGGACTATTGAGCCTTATTCCAAGCTCTGTTTTTGTGCCAAATTTCCAATTAGTGAATGCCATTTTATTAACTAGACCCCATTAAGCTCCATTCTTTAGTATAATGAAAGCCATTTCTGTTCTCCTTAATTTAATACACAATTCAGAGGGTTATAGAACTAGACAGGAACAAATGTTAATGGAGGGAATAAGTATGATTTTAGATTCGTGGAAGCCCTCATTTTTGTCTCGTTTCCTGTGTATGAATTGACTGGGTACCTGGATGCAAAAAGCAGGGCTAAACTCACTCTCCAGCAGGAGAGCCTCTCGTAGCAGAGTTTAAACTCACAAAAGTCAGGCAGCAGTATAGGATTAGGCATATAGGTTGTTAGACACTTTTATGCCATTAATCTGCATACAATGCTCCCTTTTCTACCCCTCTTGAAATGAGCAGACCATATATTGCTAAGTACGTTTAAAATGTGTTACTTACAGATTCAAAGGTCAGTTCATGCATTTATCCAAGCAGCAGCAAGGAGAACACAGGCAAATAAATACTCTTTGGTAGAATATACAGAAAGATAGCTCCAAACACATGCTCTAAGCTTGAAGCTTGCTTAGACACATCCTCCCTGGTAGGTTACATGGCATGGAAAGAGTGAGAACAGGAAGAGAAGACTTCACTTCCTCTCTCATTGAAGAAGGGGAGGCATGACCTAGCCAAGTCTAGGGATCCAGCTCTATTGTCTTAACTCCCTCATGCACAGTTATGTTTGACTGCAATTTCTCACACTTTATCTCTGGGCAGTAGTGAGATTTGGGGTCTATAGGCGGTGGAAGAGCAAGTGGATGCAGTGAGGTCCACTGAGGGCCCCTTGCCAAGGGTCCCCCAAAAGCTGGAATCGGCAATGGTGGCTTGCTTGCTTAATCCCACGGTTTTAGCAGCTATGGGAGAACAGAGGAGGTAGTTCATAAGGAAAGGCTGCCTCCCTGGACCACTTATCTCACAGCTGGAAACCTACTGAGCCAGCAACAGAGTATAAAGCCACAAGTCCACTTCTTAGTGGGGAAATTTTCTGACAATTACGTAAACAGGGTCCTTCTCTGCTTAACGCATCGTTCTGTAAAGCAAGGTAGTATCTTTGTAGATGATTAAAATAATGTTTCCTTTTATAACCCCCACCCCACCCCCCACAATCCTCTTGAGGAAGCAAGGGCTCTGTGTTCCTTCGCAGTAAATCATAAATTATGCTTCTGGGACACGTGCATTTGGTTATACTGATTACCCATCTGTTGAGAGTGCAATATATTTATCCTTCATTATATATTTAAGGTGAGGATACTTTTTCTATCAGTGACTATCCATTTGCTTCTCCGGCGATTTCAGCAGCTTCATAAGAATGCTAAACTACTTCTATTGGGCATGTGGAGTTTGATAGGTAATTCCAAGTTTACGTTTCCCACTTGAATACCAGCCTACAAAATTAGAGTTTGCTTCTCTTGGTTACAAAAACGGATACTTGATATCCCTTACAGTGAATAAGTGAAACGAGGGTTTATTGTCTTACTGAACCTTGCAACAACTCTGCTGCTTTCCAAATCTGCAGATGTGAGAGGGGGAGGGGGAGGCAAGAAAGAGGGAAAGGAATGAATACATGCAGGTGATGCTAATGAAGGGAAATGTAGCATTCCATAGGAAATTAATTGTGATAGAATTACAGGTGTCCCCCCCCCCCCACTTCCATGTGATTGACTCATGCACGACTATGCTGGGAAGGAAGAAGAAAATTTGATTCAAACCTGGAAATAATGTGAGAGAGCTGGAGAGTCGTCATGGCTCGTGAGGAGACTTTCCCCTGAGCCTGACATCACTGAGGGCAGAGGAAGCCCCAAAGAGACCAGAGGCCCAGTGGGGCTTTGTTTAGGCTGCCCAGCCTCCCTGCCTAACAGCTGGTGTTCAGGGTAGTGCAGCAGCCGCTGCTGCTTTCCTGCGTGCCCTCCAGCCTTCGACTGGCTCCAGAGTTCCAGTTCGAGTTGTGGATATTTTTGGAAACTGTAGTTTTGTTCTGGATAGGAGAGAGAGCAGGAGGGAGGGCGTTTAAAGGGTTCTCCCCCTGTGAAAGTGGGGGCGGGGGAAGGATGCCTGTACATCTTTCCACCCAGTCACCTCACATATTATGTGAAACATCCACATAAATCCTCTGACAGCTTTCGTTCCTTTTTAATTCAGAATTAGGAAACCTGTGGCCTTCCAAATGTTGCTGGATCCCAAATTTAGCAGTCCCTGATAATTTTCCATGCTGGCTGGGGTGGATAGGAGCTGTAGCCCAACAATATCTGGATCATCACAGGTTCCCTACCCCTCCTCTAATTCATACAAGCAACCTTTCCAAAACCAAGCTGTCGTTCAAATGCTATTTACTCCACCGTCCAAATTTAGTAATATAGGACACTGTCTTGCACTGAGTCAGACCATCATTCCACCCAACTCAGTATTGTCTACACTGACTGGGGGCAGCTCTCCAGGGTTTCAGGCAAGTGACGTTCTCAACTGTACCTGGAGTTGATGGAGATTGAATCTGGGACCTGCTCACAAGGCAGATGCTCCACCCCTTAAATCGTCCCTTAAATTTTGAACGCGCAAGTACTTTTATCTGTGACGAAATGGTATTTTGGAGCATTTGAAAGTCAAATATTGACCAGGAAGTACGGTGAAGTGTTAGCTAGGTGTACCTTTCAGGAAACAAGTTTGAAACCCTTGGCTTACAAGGTATGCCCTCTACAAAGAGAAGTGCTCTTGCTCAGGTTTCCAGCCAGCCAGCCATGCCTTCTCCAGGATAATATCGGCTGTTAGGGATCAGTTCAGGCCAATACACACACACAAACAAACACCAGGTTGTAGTTCTTGGAGAGCACTCTGAGAACACTCAGTCCTAACTGAGGAACTTTGGTGGAATTATTTCTACTTTTTTCTTTTAATTCAATGGGAAGTGCACCAAGTATGGAGAAGGCACCACGTTATTTTTCAGTAGCCTGGCCTCAGTTTCCAAACAGGCTCTCAATCACCCGAGTTCACTAGCAGCATCTGAGATCCCTTACAGAAGCTCTACCTTCTGCTTGGGTGGTTGCCACTGCAGCTTTTGCCTTACATGGAATTGCAAAGGTTTAGTCGCTTGCCAGAAAGAGGCTGCTGATGTTTCCCACCAGGTCGCAGGATGAGAAATTACAGATGCTGTAATCAGAAGCTGAAAAATTCAGGGAAGGAATGGGTAGCATTTACAGCCCTTATGTATCATTCATTACAGCCCTTATGAAACATTCTTTCCCAACCAGCTGCAGTGTTCAACAGAACCACACGTACCAGCAGGCATGTATTGCTCAAGTGGCTGCCAATAAACATGAGTGCAGCGGCAGGTGGATGTATTTGGAAGGGAGAATAGGTGGGAAGGATTAAGCAACCTTTCTGACTGCCAATTGCCCTCTGCAATATATAAATTAGCATGGTAGGAAAAACATGGGGTTAGGGACTCAGATTTGCTTTATAATATATAGGCCTTGTGCCCTCCTGTTTTTCAGCAAATCCAGTGAGCTTTCGGGAATGCAAGCCACAGATCCACTGTAACTGGAAGGAGAATCTATCCCACCCCCCAACAATAACTTACTGTTGATTTTAAAGGATTTAGGGTTCTGAAGTGTGGTAAGCCAGTGTGGTGTAGTGGTTAAGAGTGGTAGTCTCGTAATCTGGGGAACCGGGTTCGCGTCTCCGCTCCTCCACATGCAGCTGCTGGGTGACCTTGGGCCAGTCACACTTCTTTGAAGTCTCTCAGCCCCACTCACCTCACAGAGTGTTTGTTGTTGGGGAGGAAAGGAAAGGAGAATGTTAGCCGCTTTGAGACTCCTTAAAGGGAGTGAAAGGCAGGATATAAATCCAAACTCTTCTACTTCTTGTAAGCCCAAAGTCAGCTAGAATTAATTCACTCATTTCTGCAGCCAAAAATCACCACTGTTTATGCATCACTTTTGGAATGTTCAGAGCTCTTCACTTAGGTTATCTCAGGAATCCTTACATCAACCCTGTAGGCAGGTTACTATTTTTACCTTCATTTTGCAAGTGTGGGCTTAGGCCGAAAGACAGTGGTTTGCCATCTATTAAGTTTACAGAAGTGGAAATATTTTCATTTATTTATTTAGGGGGAAAGGTACAAAACATTCACAGATGCAAAAGAAAACCTAACAATAGAACAGAAAAGGAAGAAGAAATCCCCAACAGACTACCTACATTTATACCTACAATATGAAACAAAGAAACTATAATTAATTAAATCAGATCCATAAATATATTTGCCTTTGTTCCTGAAAGCCTTGAGTGGGTCCCATTTTTGCTCAGATTGATGGAGTCTTTGTTGTCTTTGTCTTACCCACAGCGTCCAAATTATACTTGGTTACCAATTCCCATAATTTGATAAACTGCTGTTTTGAGCAAGGGATTTTTTTTCCTTTTGCAAAATTTACCATTTAGCATCCTGGCTGCCAATATCATATAAATAAGTAGTGACAGGATTTAAACCAAAGGCGTTCATACCTCAGGTTCTTTGCCATTCTTCTGCACTGACTCCATATTCTTTACATAGTGGCGGGGGGGGGGGGGGGGAGAGAGAGAGAGAGATAGGAGTATGCTGTTGAAGGCAGCAATCCACAATTCACAAAAATCGACAATAAAATCGGGGGGGTGGGGCGGGAATAAGGGGAAGTAGGCTATACTCAGAGCTCAAGAATTATGTGTTTCAGTATGGTTTAAATTGTCACGTTGTCTACGTACAGAATAATTCTGCTTACACTGGAATTTTATTTTTAACTTGCTGGCAATAAAGAGAGGTGCTCGATGTACTTTGAGAGAGGAATGATTTAGCACTTCTTTGCATGGCCCTTAAGGGAAAGAGATCATAACAGAGCAATAACAAAGAAGTTTACTGGCAGGTAAAAGGAAAGAAGACAGTTGCCTGAGAGGATTTACAGTAAAGGCCCTATTTATTTAAAGTAGGTGGCATTTTCTTTGACTCTGTGAGCGGGATCAGCATAAGGATTTCACTTGCAATGCCACTTATAAATAGTGCAATAAACACTTCTCAGAGCCTCATTTTATCAGGGAAATTCCAAATCCATACACTAACTGAGCCTTACAAGTTGCTATGTGAGCTTTGTAAATATTTTATGTCAGTTTTAGGCTCCAGGGCAAATATCTCTTTTGCTCTGCACTTGTGAAGAACTGTATGCTGAAAAACATTGGCTATAAAATATAAGAACATCTTTCATATTCACCTGCAATCCTTCGTGGACTAATGCTAATTATTTTAATAAATCTGACAGCCTCACCCGTACATTGTGAGCACATCGGTCCATACTTCCCTGACCTAAATTTTCTTCTGATTTTTGCAAAAGGTTCCCTCAAAGCAGTCACCCATTCTGCCCCAAGTTCAAAAAGTAGCTTAGGAGCCCTAGGTCAGTTCTTAGGCTCAATTAAACTTCAATTAGCCAGCCTTCATCTCTGAGCCTTCATCTCTCAAGTATGTGTTGTGCATGCATCCAGTCATAGATTCCACTTTGAATTATTATTAATATTAATATCATTATTGCTACTATTATTATTTACTACTTACATTTACACTTACACTTACTGTTTTTAACACTTGATTGGGAGCCGCCCAGAGTGGCTGGGGAAACTCAGCCAGATGGGCGGGGTATAAATAATAAATTATTATTATTATTATTATTATTATTATTACATGACAAAATGGCTTCTAAACAGTTTACAAGTATAAAATCAATCATAAACTTCATACAGAGTTAAAACATAATGAAACAATTCCATCAAAACTTTAAAACATTCATAATGTAAAAATGCAATAAAACAAGCTCGTTAAAACAATTAGATCAATGAAACAATTAAAACAATTAGATCACAGGTGCAAGTTCAAGGCAAACAGGTGTGTCTTCAAGAGCTGGAGGAATGCCAAAACTGATGGGACCTTTCATATTTCAGCCAGGAGGGTATTCCACAACACTGGTGCCACATAGATACAGGGCATGGCGCCATTAGCAGCTGCCATCTTTCTCTAAGCGACTGTACTCCGTAAGGTCTTTAATTTCACACTTGGGAGGGATGCCAGCGAGGCCATTAAAAACCACAGTGCTTCATGCGCTGCTTTTGGCCTGGCACTGTCCCCAGATGTGTTCACCAGAAACACAGTGCTGATTCTCTGACCTGGCTGTTGCCTCTCCCAGTATCAAATGAGCTTTCATGCTGAGAGGGATATTTAGCAGGCCAAATTCAGAGTGAGTGGTACTGGGCCACTTCCTAGCTAGTGCAGAAAGAGGCAACTGGATATCAACACAGCTCTGGTATATTCCAGAGCTTAGGGTGAGGAAACAAGCTGGGAGAAGGCTCGAATGTGGAGCGTAGGAAAAATCCAGTCAAATGCAGTCGAACACTGAGTCTACCTAGTGGCAGTGAAGGTAGCAAAGCTTTGCTGACTGTTGCATCCTCACTGTGCTGTCTGGCAAAGCTTTTCTCAGTAGTGTGGAGCCTCCTAGAGTCTGGCCCAAAGCAGCTAGTAGAATGGACAGCATACCCTCCAAGCATCCCAATTTTCTAGGGACAGACTCGTGAAAGCCATCCCAGCTTCTGATTTAATCCCGGAATGTCTCTATTTCCCCCTCCAGTGCCACTGCTTCCAAACTTGGGGAGGATGATGAAGAAGAAGAGTTTGGATTTGATATCCCGCCTTTCACTCCCTTTAAGGAGTCTCAAAGCGGCTAACATTCTCCTTTCCCTTCCTCCCCCACAACAAACACTCTGTGAGGTGAGTGGGGCTGAGAGACTTCAAAGAAGTGTGACTAGCCCAAGGTCACCCAGCAGCTGCAGGTGGAGGAGCGGAGACACGAACCCGGTTCCCCAGATTAGGAGACTACCGTTCTTAACCACTACACCACACTGGCGCTGGCACTGGGATGATGGACTGGCGCTTGTCCTGAGTGGTGGTGGTGGTGGCAAGGAAGCATCTTGCTGCCTCTCCATGAGAGCCAGTGTGGTGTAGTGATTAAGAGCAGTAGACTCGTAATCTGGTGAAACGGGTTCACGTCTCCGCTCCTCCACATGCAGCTGCTGGGTGACCTTGGGCTAGTCACGCTTCTTTGAAGTCTCTCAGCCCCACTCACCTCACAGAGTGTTTGTTGTGGGGGAGGAAGGGAAAGGAGATTGTAAGACCAGTCTGCATAGGACTTAAGCAAGCCACTTTTGATAACAGACATTTGCACCAGGGTGCTCTGTACAAACTTAGAAACACACCAAATAGGTTGGCTGGAAAACATATCATGCCAACATTTTCAACTTGTGTTTAGCCAAGTATCCTAATGACATAAAAGTCACTTTTTAAGAAACAAAAACAGAGCAGGTTCATAGTTGCTTTAATCGGAGGCTTGGGTCCCGTTGTCTGTAGCCTGAACTGAAGATGCATGATATCATTACTAATTCAAATTGAAAACACAGCTGGGCTGGGGAGCCAAAGGAAGTATGGTTCGGAAGTGGAGCATTTGTGTGAGTCATGACATGTAAATGTGCGTGGCAAGTCATTCCTGATAATGTCCAGCCAAACCACAGTGTTGATGTTGGAAGATTTGGCGTGGGAACTACAAGTATAATCCTGACTCCCCCCCCCCCCCCCCCGTCCCACAACTTCTTGGCATTTTATTTGTATTTACTTTTACAGTAACTTGGTTTTCTCAGATGCTCTCTCTTTTCATTTCCTCTGACTTTATTTATTTAACTCTTGTTATTAGAACAAAGGACCCTAAGGATGTTAGTGTTCTATATAGAAGCTGAAACAGTATTTTCCACATAGCATCTCCTTTTTTCTGCATGAAAGGAAAAATTCTGTTTTTCGCCAGGAAGACTTAAGTTCATCTTGATGATCTCAGACATCTTGTGTTGACCCTTTTCCATCTTGGCAATTAAATGCATGTGACTTTATTCTTACTAGTTGTCTTTGTGGCATCAGTTGTAGAATTGGTCCTCCTCCTCCTCAGCAATCACTTGTAGCCAAGTAAGATTGTCTTCCATGAATATGGTCTTAACAGTGTGTCTGTAAGTGACTGTCCATGACACCTGCCAAAGTTCTCTATTCCTCGCAACTGTTTTGTTTAAAAGGTGTTTTTGGCTTTTGGGGGGAGGCTGTTTGAGAGTGGGTTGCTAGTTTGGGTTTTTTACTGTGCTTTCAGGCAGGGGAGGAGGTCTGCAGATTGCCAGTTTTTCTTCTGCAACATTACAATATTTTGAGTACATACAACAGTTTCTTGAAAAGTGCTCAGAAGCTTGGAACCTCAGCCTTAATAGAGAAAGCATTTTTTAATTTTGGTAAGTTTGGTTGTTCTTTTCCATCAACTTTAGTAAAACCTCAATTTATTTTTAAAGAACTATCTTCTAATCCTATATCAACCAGGTGATGTGGTTTTTAAAAAAATATATTAACTGTGACATGCAAAAAAATATATATTGAAAAGTAAACACACTTTTTAGGGTGGAATTCAGCTAATAAGATCATTCCATTGGGCAAGCAATCTTCACTTTCCTCCCCCATTTTCTGTTTTGGACTTTTCCAGACCCTCCAGAGCAGATTTGCAGGAGAAGGGGGAAAGCACAGTTATGCTTTTGGGAACCGGATAGTTGAATCTGGCCTTTAGTGTTGCACAGTGCTAAAGGGTTTCATCCAGAGATTTTGACAACTGGCACAGCTGTTTTTCATTCCTGGCCTCTCCATATGGCCTGTTTATTAAGCATTCTTCCTGATTTGTTTGTACAAAGCTTGCATGGAGCTTGCATTTGATGTCTTCTGGTTATTTAGCTTTCATTCAGACTTGTTTGTGCAGATGCTGCACAACTTCCTGTCAATCAAATGCATGTTGCGTTATACCTAGGGCTGCCTCTGAAGATGGTTCAGAAACTTCAGCTGGTGCAGAATTCAGTGACCAGGTTGCTCACTGGGGCAAGATAGTTTGAGTATATTACACAGATCCTGGCCCAACTGCACTGGCTACCAATTAGTTTCTGGGTACAATTCCAAATGCAGTTTTTGACATAGAAAGTCTTAAACGGCTCAGGACCACAGTACCTCAAGGACCGCCACTCCCCATAGAAACTGGCTTGGACTCTGCAGTAATCATTTGAGGCCCTTCTTTGTGTGCCTTCTACACATGAGGTCCAGAGCATGGGTGCCAACTTGAATAAATGGTGGGGGGGGGGGGAGGTAAGCAGCGTCCCACATAATCACAAGATGTTGTCAGAATAAAGGAATGCTTAGGAAAAAACCACCAGGACTTCTGCCAGAAGTCACTACTGCTGATGCTAGCAGTTATCAAGTGACACAAGGAAGCCAATACAGATTGCATATTGTCAGAGCTGGCTCCGGGTCCCAGCTCACCAAGGACCAACGCTAGCCGATAGTACAGTATCAAAGTCTTTATTGAAGAATAGTCTCCATTTACAAGTCTCAGCGTCCCAGCTCTACGTCTGGACTTTAGACCGGCGAAGCTCTGTCTGGGTCTCCGCCCCCTGTGCACCAGCTTAAGACTCTAATCTTACTCCACCTCTTCCTTCTCTCTCTCTTCCTCTGGGTCTTACTACCCCCCGGGGTCTCATTCCTCCTGGACTCTTCCGACGCAGAGCTTGACCCCTCTGACTCCTCCCCCTCTCTTCGGCGGGCTTTAGGACCTGGCTCCCTACCCGGGCTGCCCACCTTGCCGCCCTCCTGTACATTTGAACTTGGCGCGCGCGCGCGTTTAACTTTCCGGATGACCGTTTCCTCGCTCCCTGACGAGGGTGTGGTCACTCCTGCCTCACGTTCTCCCTCTGCCTGCGCGCTCCCTGATCCCGATGCCTTGGACTCCTCCCCCCTACTGCACTCTGGGGGGGACGCTGGTCCGGATTTCCAGCTGCTACTCTCTGAGTCCCCTCTGGCCCCTTCTTCCCGAGGTGTCCCCCTGGGCACTCCCCTTGCCCTGACCATGGGGGCCCCTTTCTGTGAATCCTCCGAGTCACTGGAGAGACTCAGAGACCTCGGACTACTGTCGTCGCTGACATTTCCTTCCGACTCCTCCCCCTCGCTCTCCGTTTCCTCCCTCTCCTGTGACTCTGCTCCTGAACCCCTGACACATATACACAACTTTTTGATTTGAAATCAATGGAAACTGAGTACCCATTTTTTCTACATAGTCCACACAATCTGTACCTTGCAATAAATTGGAGAGAGATTTACCGTATTTTTCGCCCCATAGGACGCACCGACCCATAGAACGCACCAAGTTTTTTGGGGGGGAAATAAAGAAAAAAAATTATTTCACGCATCTTCCCGCTGTCAGCCTCCAAAACCACATCTGGAGACAGCAGGATGGTGGCATTTCGCCTCCCCGCTGTCCCCCGACCTTGTGGGGCTGGCGCTGTGGCTCTCCTGAAGCCTGGAGAGCAAGAGGGGTCGGTGCGTACTGACCCCTCTCGCTCTCCAGGCTTCAGCGAAAGCATGCATTCGCCCCATAGGACGCACACACATTTCCCCTTCATTTTTGGAGGGGGAAAAGTGCATCCTATAGGGTGAAAAATATGGTATATGGGGGGTGGGTAGAGGAAGATCTATAGAGAACATGAATTGCATGCAAAAGTATCTAGGAGTTCAAGAGAAGGTAAAGTTCTTCCCCATTACCTACTACCTGTAATGCAAAGTGTGCATTATCCTCTCTGGGCTCTCCCCACAGCTGTCAACTTTTCCCTTTTCTTGAGAGGAATCCTATTCAGAATAAGGGAATTTCCCTTTAAAAAAGGGAAACGTTGACAGCTATGGCTCTCCCCTAGGTTCAACACCTTACTTTACTCCCTCAATTAGGCCCAGAACTGGTAATGGCTTTGATTGACCACCCAAAAAGACAACCTCAGTGCATCTTTAGAAGATGACCAACTACCATTTGCCCCAAACAATTGGAACAGCAAGTTTTTCTTTCAGAGAGAATTTTTAGAAGGAGGACATAAATTATGATAGGCACATGCAAAATATACCGTTATACAAGTATTTAGGGATGCCACACTTGTTGAAAGCAAAACTGGCCATAGAACTGCTAGAAGTGTTTATCACTGAAAGGAAACCAAAAGAAAATGTTAATAAGGTTATTTAAAAGCATTAGTAGTGAGACAGTGCCTGCCTTCAGACTTAAAATCTCTATAAAAAAATAACACACATGGAAAAATGAATGAGAAGAAAAGAGGCAAACTTGGGCATAAAGTTCTTAAAGTTGCGCTGCCTTTTGCAGCTTCCAAACCGTTTCCTGAAAATGAACGAGTGGTTTTGGCTCAGCCTTGCAACGTCTTCCTTTGACATTCCCCAGAGAACAACAAATGTAGAACATAATGCAGATGGCGCTGTTGCATGTTGGAGATGGTCAGAAGCACAGTAGTGGAAGGTTGACTCTCGCATGTATAACTGTCGGGTGTCTTCCAAACTCCAGCTCGGCTCAAGCCACTCGTCTTAATCAAAAGGACAAGCCAGAGGGCAGCGCCTTGTACTGCAGCCAAGGTCATAATCTAGAGAAGCTGTCAAGAGAAATCGGGAATTGAAATGAAGCGAAGTGAAGAGTGAGCAGTTGAGTGCAGCAGAAGGACAGGAACGTGCAAGAGAACATAGCAGGCTGTGTCATTTTTCTCAGAGAAATATCTGATTTAAAAATAAATAAATAAGATGGATCATTATTTCTAGATACAGTACCTCTGGTTACGTACTTAATTCGTTTCGGAGGTCCGTTCTTAACCTGAAACTGTTCTTAACCTGAGGCACCACTTTAGCTAATGGGGCCTCCTGCTGCTGCTGTGCCGCCACCTCGCGATTTCTGTCCTCATCCTGAAGCAAAGTTCTTAACCTGAGGTACTATTTCTGGGTTAGCGGAGTCTGTAACCTGAAGCATCCGTAACCTGAAGCGTATGTAACCCGAGGTACCACTGTACACACATAAACACATTATGACTGTGCTGTAAAAATAAAGAAAAAAGTGCAAGCCAGTTCCCCAGATAATATCCTGCCGTTTAAAGATCTCCTTGCTATTCATTTCTTTTAAAATATGTATTTCACTGGACATAGTGTATCTCCCCGCTCCAGTACCGCTACCAACATAGAGTTTGGATTTGATATCCCGCCTTTTACTCCCTTTCAGGAGTCTCAAAGCGGCTAACATTCTCCTTTCCCTTCCTCCCCCACAACAAACACTCTGTGAGGTGAGTGAGGCTGAGAGACTTCAGAGAAGTGTGACTAGCCCAAGGTCACCCAGCAGCTGCATGTGGAGGAGCGGAGACACGAACCTGGTCCCCCAGATTACGAGATTACCGCTCTTAACCACTACACCACACTGGCTCTATATTAGCATCTTTGTTTAAAGGAGCAGCTGACCTTTTATTCCCACACCACCAGTGCTCACTTCCCTTCTTTATGTGTATCATCTGGCTACCAAAGTACAGTAGCATAGAAATTCTAGCCTCTGAACTGGTTGTTGGAAGTAAAGCAACAACGCTTGCAATAAGTTGCCTGAACCAGTTAGGGGCAATAGACAGGAAAGCGCTTTATTCTTCCCTGCTGGTTCCTTCTTAAGAAACTATCTTTGTTGGATTGGGTTCCCCACCCTCCAAACGCAAGTTCTGCTTCCATCCTCCTCCTCTTCCAGTCAGCCAGTGTTAGATATTCCTTTTGTGAACCTCATGACTCCATGATGGCCGCATGTCAGCTTGTACTCAGAACAGTTTTTGTTTTAAGTAATAAAGTTGCTTTATTGTCTCAACCAGCAGTTGTACCAGACTATTTATTTCTGAATTTGGCTGCTACACACACACACACAAACCCATTGTTAGCAGGAAGTAACTCTGAAAATCAGGGGTGAGGAGCTTGTGGCTGCCATCAGACCCAGCCAGCACAGGCAAATGATAAGGTGTCAGTTCAGTTGGTTAGGACATGGTGCTGATAATGCCAAGGTCACAGGTTTGGTTCCTGTAAAGCTGCATATTTCTGCATTGCAGGGGGGTCTGATTAGATAATCCATGGGGTCTCTTCCAACTCTATGATCAGGGAGTTGTAGTCCAGCAATATCTGGAGGCCCACAAGTATCCCATGGGTGCTGAAAACATATCTGTCTTCAGCTTGCTAGGAACAATCATTTAAAAAAGGTAAAGGACCCCTGACAGTTAAGTCCAGTCACGAATGACTTTGGGGTTGCAGCGCTCATCTCACTTTACTGGCCAAGGGAGCAGACGTTTGTCCGCAGTTTTTCCAGGTCATGTGGCCAGCATGACTAAGCCGCTTCTGGCGAAACCAGAGCAGCGCATGGAAACACCCATTTATCTACTTGCACTTTGACGTGTTTTCAAACTGCTAGGTTGGCAGGAGCAGGGACTGAGCAACGGGAGCTCACCCTGTCACGGGGATTCGAACCGCCGACCTTCTGATCGGCAAGCCCAAGAGGCTCAGTGGTTTAGCCCACAGCGCCACCTGTACCCCGGAACAATCATTGGAAAACTCTTAATCTCAGGGTCGTAGGTTTTAGCCCCACATTGTGCAAAATATTCCTGCATTGCTGGGGTTGGACTAGATGGCCCTTGTTGTCCCTTCCAGCTCTAAAATTCTATGACTTCAAAACTATGGGCAAGCTTTTTCCCTGAAGAGGCAAGCTGCCAAGGAGGCTGTGGTAGAAGTTCAGCATCCTTTCTTTCCTGGAAAAATGGAAGTAACACGAATACGATGGACTCCATGCACCCATGGGGTTGCATTTATTTTCAGGAAGATTCCCCCCCCCCCCGTGCCTTTAGTGCTGTCTGTATTGCAGAAATGTAGTAAGTGAGGAGCATTTCCTGGTGAACAGACAAGGAAAATCGTCACCTGCTTAATTTCTTCAAGCCAGGAAGTTCTTAAAAACACAAGAGCTCTCCTTGGCAGCCGTATTCCTTGCAGACAGTCATGTACTGTTCAACATGTCATTTGTTCTGCAGAAAGTTGCAATGCAAAAATGTGTAGCATCACTGCACGGTACCTCTGCAGCTGTTTTCAGTGCTGTGATACAGGATGCTCTTGACAGGCGTCTTCATATAGCACTGAGATTATGAGACTAAAGTGTAAGGCTCTCCATTGTTCATTTGACACTGATTGAGACTAAAGTGTACGGTTCTCCGTCGTTCCTCCACCTTTAAGTGGGAATGTGCTGTCAGAAAGAGACAAAAGGCTAGTTTGCAAAAGAATCCTAAAGGTGTTTGTGCATCATTCCTGCTCTCTGGTTTGCTCAGGTGGAGTGAGGTGGGTGGGGGAATAATCCTGGCTGCTCTCCTCTTTCAAACTCTGACTCATAATCAGCCAGTTCATCTGCTGGTCCTTGACTATATTTAACCATTGATTTGGCCACTTATTAGCATATCTATTATTCATCTTCACCTGACCTCTTTGTAAATGCTTTATAAAAGGGCATTTTAATAGTTCCTGTATCCCAGGGTTAGCCCTCTTTCTAAATGCCTTGAAATGTGATGGATGTAGGGAGAATTATTTCTCTACAGGATATAGTTCTCCTGATTCTTATGTTGGAAGGGTTGGAAGGGACTGCAAATGTCACCTAGTCCAACCTCCTGCAATGCAGGAATCCAAGCTAAAGTAGCAGTTTGTCCCTTTGGAAAAGAAAAGAGCACTGGTCCTCTCTCAGGATTTGATCCGGGGTAGCAGGTCCTCTGCCTTAGAAGAGTGGCTTGTTGCCCCCGCCCTTAAACACGGCCTGTATACTTGTAAATAAAGGAATATTCTTTTTTAAAAGAACTGTCAGTCATTGCATATAAAACTCTGCTAGATGAACCAATACTGACTTGGTATAAGGCAGCTCCCTATGTGTTATTTCTGGAGAGTCTGTTATTGTATTTTATGTCAGGAAAAACACTCATAGACAGGTATGTTGTCTTATTTCTTTACATGTCTCTCCGTACACACTAGCTACATCGTGACACCTTTGCCCTGTAAAGAGCAAGCCGGAGCACTGTTGGATAGCATCCAGGAACTTGATAACAACTTTAGCAGGCTGAAATTGCTAAGGCCAATGCTAATGGTTCGTTGTGTTAACACGTGAACACCTGATTGACTTTCCATGTCTTAAAAAAGAAACAATAGGCTTTATTCATCCATTTTTTGGAAGGAATAACGTAATGATCTGCCATATGCCCTATTTTTCTTAAATTTGTGTGTGTGTGTTCTGTTTTTGCTTGTGTATAATATGTTTGATTTGCAGGGTGCATGTGTGTGATGAGGAAATTACAGTATAACATCTGCACAAGTTTTCAGTTACAGATGTTATCAAGTGATCCAAAGGCACATCTAATTATCCAGGGACTCTTCTTCTTAATGTTGTAGATGTATCTCATGATTCTGAAGCCTAGCGTCAAAATCAAAATATCTTGGGATACATTATCAAATGAGCAATATGTAGGTAAATGGGAAAAGCAAGAATATCAATGGCGGGGGGGGGGGACACTAAAATACAAACAGCCCAGCTACCCTTCCTTGCCTGCTTCCAACTAGAATGGAGCACCCAACTAGAATTGGTGAGATATAATCAGATTCACAAACACCATTGAATACTCAAAAGTTTTCTAAGACAGAGACTGCTGTGAGTGCTGATGACTGCGCAACACGGTAGTCCTAGAACAGCCTTTTTGCTTCGTAGCATCCGTTCTTAACTTTGCGGGTGTGTCAGAGAGGCATGGAAGGCTCTGTTTGCCCTACAAGTCCTCTATCCCTTTCCAAAAAAAAATTTGTGTCATGAGGACATGCACTCCTGTTTACTCTGCATCCCGTGGGCTAAAGTTGTGGGTGAACATATCAGACGACACAACAATTCTTCAAACAGCTCTTGTTTATTCACAGGCCAGAACAGAACAGAACTGAACTGAAGGGTTCAGTCAGCCTGCTTATATAGAGCTCCAGTACAATGTAACTGTAACAATTTTCTAAAACTATGCAATCACCGAACGTCACTTTCGAGCCCTTATTTGCATAACTATCTACAGTATCCCTCTGCTGGCCCAGGGTGAGAACTTCAGTACATAACACCGTGCTCTCCAAGCCCTGGTTTGGGAAGCAGTGTACGCACAAAGTTAACCATAATCCTGTCATTTCTTATTAAATACTGCATTTTGACACATTTCCCCCCAAACCAGCCTCTATCCAAATTTAGAAAAAGAACGACCAAGCTGCATCTTAAGCTGGTAGATGGCTACGCAGCCAAAGCCACGCAAGTGTTCTCATTTTACAGATCAGATCGTGATTCAGTGCTGAAAGAAACACGATGACCCCAAAGCCAGAGGAAGGACTACGAATCCTTATCTTTCAGATTCTACATATACATAAACCAGGGGGTGGGAACTGGTTTAATTAGGCCTGGCAGGGGTTCCAATTGGACCTGTCAGACTGTTGCCCACAAAATACACCCACCTGTCCAACACCTGATATCATACATGATGTCAGGTAGGGGCAGATAGGGACATGGCTATGAAGGAACAACCACACACCAACCACCATTTGATTTCCTACGCACTGCAAACAGCCATTAAGTCTGATAGGCGCTTCTTTATTTGACCATGCATCAAAAGAGTGTGACAACGATGGTCTTATAACGCTACCTGGTACCCATCTGTGCAAAGAGAGGGACTTGTATACAAGCCAATCTTTCAAATCTACAGCAATAAGCCTGCCTGAAGATGTGCATTGTACCTAGCAACATATGAAGCAAAAAAAATATTGAGATGCTGAATCATTTGTTTGGAAAGTGCTCTAAATTTGCTTTACAAACATCATCATTCTAAACTGCGCCAGATCCATTTAAATAAAATGAGTGGTTCATGTTTTTAATTCACATAGGACAGACTTGGGGGTGGGGGGTGGGAATCTAATGTTCCCTCGGAAATTGTTTTTAAATTGCCTCCAACACTTTTCAGACGCAGCAAGGATTGCCAAAATGAACTGGTACCTTTTGCTCCTGGGAGAAGCAACTGAGCGAGTGAATGGTTTTTATAGCACTCTGCAATGCAGACAAACATAGCTTTAGAACTTATATAGCAAAGCTGAACGACCTTCTGTGCTTTTCATCAGTGTTTCTATTCTAGGCAGGCACTGCACAGGCCATCTCAATTGTTTTGTGGGATTATATACGTTTTAAGTGATTGAAGTGGTGCATTTGAAAGCAGACTAAAGACTTCCTGAATCTCTTTGGGTAACCCTTTTTTGCAAGGTTGATATTCCTAGGGATGGCAGCTATTGCAAACAAGATAACCAAGAAGAAAGCAAGAAGGAACTTGTGTAGCGATTTTGCATCTTACTGAGTTTAACCAAAATGTGAGGCAAATATCTTCAATCATTGCTACTTTATCTGCTAATTCATCCAGATGGTGTCAGATCTATCTGGCCAGGCAGATTTAATTGTCAGATACACCTCCTGTATTAAACCTCATGTTTCCCTGATTTAAATCATGTCCCAAATCTGCTGTTAGCCACGGGGAAGCCTATGAGTTCCAGGGGTTTCCACCCTTTTGGGTGGAATATCTGGAATTTTATATTTCTGATGATATATGATTATATATTTTGATTATATGTCAATATATACAGTGGTACCTCGGGTTACATACGCTTCAGGTTACATACGCTTCTGGTTACAGACTCCGCTAACCCAGATATAGTACCTCGGGTTAAGAACTTTGCTTCAGGATGAGAACAGAAATCGTGCTCTGGTGGCGCAACAGCAGCAGGAGGCCCCATTAGCTAAAGTGGTGCTTCAGGTTAAGAACAGTTTCAGGTTAAGAACAGACCTCTGGAACGAATTAAGTACCACTGTATCATATATTTTGTAGTTTCATATTTTGATTTTGTTCTTTGAACTGCCCTGAGACCTCCGGTTATAGGGCAGTATATAAAATAATAATAATAATAATAATAATGATGATGATGATGATGATGATGATGATGTTGAAAGAATGCCATTGCCCCCGTCTCCTCTTCATTACACACCCATGAGAGACATCAAGAAAGCATGCACACTTTGCTTTTCTATGAGGTTTGGGTAAAAGTGGAATCTAGTAGAATTACAACAGATCCTCTGGAATTTGCATGATTATAATGATTATACATCCTAAAACTGCTGTCAAATAAAAGCTTATATTAGTAGACTGCACAGAGGTGGGAGGAATCATAGGTGCTCTACTTGACAGCACCACAAAAACATCAATCGAAAGCACATCTGGTAATGATTTTTATGTGGGACGACAACCAAACCATCAACAAATCACACAACTCATCTGCGGGCATCTGGAAAGCTCTGAATCTGTGATTTTTACAGTTCTGTGATTTGAGGTTGGTGGGAGAGGACCCATTTTAAATGATGCAATTTCTAGAGGTTCAGTTTTATGGGATTCAATTTACGTGTGTATGTGCATGCCTTGTATATCACCTTCTCTCCCTCCGAATCCTGTGGCACCCTGCTTTCTTCCTCTGGCTGCTCTGTTCCACAAACAGTCTCCCAGGTCACTTCCGTCTCTGCCTAACTCAATCACTTTCCCAATCACTGTTCAGGAGTCTTGAAAAGAGAAAACTGCTCTTCCAGCTTTCTCCTTTGGCTCTATGTACTTAGAGGCTTTGTGGGCACCAGCAGAATTCAAGGGCACCACTGATCTCATGGGCACCAGGTTGGCAACCAGAGGCTTGGTACTCAGACTTTGGCAAACCTAGGAAATAAGAGTACTGGCTTGAGACAATTTTATACAAAGCTAAGGGAAACAACTGTTATTTTCTTATTCAGGTAAATCAGGAGTAACTCAGCTGTGGTCAGAGCTTCCAAATCTCAGCAAGAAAGAAAATGGAATTAAGAATTTTTAAATTTGCTTGGCTGCTGCTTATTTTTTTAACTGCCATAAGCAAACTAGACAGTGAAAGCCTATACACATTTATTTGAAAGTAAGACCTTTTGGACTCGGTGAGAATTGCTTCTGAGTAAATAAACATATATAGGGATGCGGGTGGCACTGTGGTCTAAACCACAGAGCCTAGGGCTTGCCGATCAGAAGGTTGGTGGTTCGAATCCCCGCAACGGGGTGAGCTCCTGTTGTTCAGTCCCAGCTCCTGCCCACCTAGCAGTTTGAAAGCACATCAAGTGCAAGTAGATAAATAGGTACTGCTCTGGTGGGAAGGTAAACGGCGTTTCCGTGTGCTGCTCTGGTTCGCCAGAAGCGGCTTAGTCATGCTGGCCACATGACCTGGAAGCTGTCTGCGGACGAACGCCGGCTCCCTTGGCCCATAGAGTGAGATGAGCACCGCAATCCCAGGGTCGTCCGCAACTGGACCTAATGGTCAGGGGTACCGTTACCTTTACCTTTAAATAAACATATTATTGCAATGCAATAATATATTTAATACTGTTGGTACTCTTAGTACTGTTTTGAGGCATCCTATAAAAGCACTAAATCTAAATTCTTTTGTGTGCCATTATTAGTCATATTTGCAGATGCTGTCAGGTTTCTTCCCACTCGGTTGGGGTCATGCTCATTCATAGTTTCTATGGCTCAGGCTGATGCTTTCCATTCAGCTTAGATAAATTGCTGTCCTAGTGTTCCACGAGTGCCATTTCCTATAAGACATTATTTCTATAAATTACTTTTCATCTGTCAGGTTTTGTGTTCCCGTTTGGAATTGGTCAAGAGACATAACTGTATTTTTTGTTGGTACAATTTCACAAAAAGAACCAGAAATCGTAGGAGGCAGAGCTGGATGATGGGGGCTGACACATGCTCAAAGGGAACTAAGACAACTGTGGCACATATTTATGTAATTTCAAAACTGCTTGTTCTGTGTCATTATTTCCATGGAAATTTTAAAATCACAAGCCTTCTTATGACAAAATAAAACCCTAACAGTTTACCGATGGAATCATCAGGGCTTTTTCTCAGCCAGAACTCACCAAAACTCAGTTCCGGCACCTCTCAGGTGGACCCCATTGCCATTCTAAGAGAACAAGGGAGGTGTTCATGGTGAGTTCTGGCACCTCTTTTTCTAGAAAAATACCACTGGGCACTATGGAAGTCCATTAACCACATCACTCAAATATTGTAGAGCAGACCATAAAAACGAGTGTGCCTAATGTGCAGTAAATCATGCAGAGAAGACAACTTGATTTAAAATAAAAAATAAAAAATCAGAGCCCCTAATACTTGAGAAATGTTTCACATTCCTAGGCACCAGATATTATAGGTGCCAGCCCTGTGAAGGGACAAAAAGGTTAGTGTTCTCAGGCGCTACCATCAAATGTTTTGAGTGCTCAGGGATTTACCTACATAAGGAGACATTGAGAACTCTGTGTTATTGGAAGAACTAACATCACCAAATTCCACACACATGAGCTCTAGCCATTTCACCTATACACTTGTATATACTGTCTGCCTCACAATATTCAACTGTATTGTCCCTCAGCATTTTAAAGTTGGCTCTTTTTTTATCTGACACACTGTCTTTGTTTCTGTATTTTAACATTATATTAGTGTTTTAATACTGTTCGTGGTGTTAGCCACCTTAGGGATCTCAGCAGCCAGAAGGAAAAAAAGGGACATAAATATTTTAAATGAGTAAATATCTGTTTATGACTATAGGTCAAGCCCTTAATTAAAACCTTTTTTGGCAGCCGTCTGTGAGTTCACAAAAAATCATTATCAGTACCTGTTGTTTCACAGCATTAGAGTCGGTCAGACAACGATGGTGATATCTAAGAATTTAATATCCCCTTTTACTTTGGGTGCCTCTGCTCTTTCGAAAGGAAACAAAATGTTTTGCCAACTAAGAAACGTAATTCTTTCTTGCAGATGCTGTCTCAGGAGTTGAACAGAGAAAAAGCAGGTAGGTCGCTCATTGTTATTATATATAGTTCACATGTCACACTAAACTATAGTCAATTGTTTGTTGTGAATGCAGAGATTGCTTCCACTTTGCTCTTCCCCCTGCACAAAGAGGAGCAACAAACCACGATCCCTGGTTTAGCATCACATCTGATATAACACTAAACAAGGGATTGTTGCTCCCAGACATGACAGGAAAGGAACAAAATGGGAGCCGTCAAAGTCATAATAATAATAATAATAATAATAATTTATTTGTACCCCACCCTTCTGGCTGGGCCTCCCCAGCCACTCTGGGCAGCTTCCAACAAAGATTAAAAATACATTAAAATGTCAAACATTAAAAGCTTCCCTAAACAGGGCTGCCTTCAGATGTCTTCTAAATCTCAGGTAGTTGTTTATCTCTTTGACATCTGATGGGAGGGCATTCCACAGGGCGGGCGCCACTACCGAGAAGGCCCTCTGCCTGGTTTCCTGTAGCTTTGCTTCTCACAGTGAGGGAACCGCCAGAAGACCCTCGGCGCTGAACCTCAGTGTCCGGGCAGAACGACGGGGGTGGTAACTCATGATGAACCATTCTACTGCTCATGAATTATTTCCATGTACTTTTTTAGGAGGGAATATAGGAGTGCATGGTAAAAGAGTGGGTACCAGGCATTTTGAAGTGGCTTGCCATCTGTGCATGGGTGCAACTGCTGCAGTTCTGGACAGACTTGTTCTGGTTTATATTTTATATTTTATTTATTACCAACCCCAACCCCCCACATTTCTCTCGACCGAGGGTTGGGGAGCTTTTAATGCCTGCTTCGAAACAGTACAAGCTCCCGAAATTTATTTTTGGCTCACATTAAAAATCTGAGATGGAGAAGATACATGTTGGCAAATACAGAATGTCTCAAAAACACCACCATGAGAAGATGAGAAGGCATTACAAGCATTTTGTCAGGGACTGGCAGGGCTCTGAGGAGTGTGTGGTGGAGGCAGGGATGTTCAAGCTGATCCAGCGGAAGGAATCAGTGATTGGTGGAGTTTTGTGCCTCTCACGAGGCAGGAGCCAGGGCTAGAGGAAAGGGAAGCGGCCCAGAAGGTGGAGACAAAGAAGTAGACAGTTCCTGGGAGAATCAGGCCAGTAGAATCCCCGCCACCCCTTTCCCCACTGTCTCCCAGGACCAGGAAGGACCTGAAGAGGCCGGCACAATGGCACCTTCCATGTGGGTGAAGTCACAGGTTTGCTTGAGTGTGCCTTTCAGACACGGGAACTTATGTTTGCGTGGAGGCATGGTCACACTGTTGCTCCAGCTGTCCAGCTCAGAGCGCAAGCCTGGGAAGGGAATAGCAGCTGCTTAGTTGCCTGCTTAGTTGCCAGGGACGTGGGTGGCGCTGTGGGTAAAAGCCTCAGCGCCTAGGGCTTGCCGATCGAAAGGTTGGCGGTTCGAATCCCCGTGGTGGGGTGCGCTCCCGTTGTTCAGTCCCAGCACCTGCCAACCTAGCAGTTCGAAAGCACTCCCGGATGCAAGTAGATAAATAGGGACCGCTTACTAGCGGGAAGGTAAACGGTGTTTCCGTGTGCGGCTCTGGCTCGCCAGAGCAGCAATGTCACGCTCGCCACGTGGCCCGGAAGTGTCTCCGGACAGCGCTGGCCCTCGGCCTCTTGCGTGAGATGGGCGCACAACCCTAGAGTCTGTCAAGACTGGCCCGTACGGGCAGGGGTACCTTTACCTTTACCTTTTAGTTGCCAGAAGTGTGTTTGTGTGTTTAGTGCACCTTAGAAGCTACTGTAAGTTTGTGCTTTGTCAATAAAGAATTAAACTACTGGCCCTTTGTCCTCCTTGAGCTGGGTGTTCTCAGAACACATTTTTAGGAAGGGTGAATTTTGCTGCAAATTTCATACCTAATCTTTATGCTCTCCAATCAGCCTATGAGCCTTACTGGAAAACTGTGAATGTTTTTGCACTGATTTTCTTTTTTAAAAGCTGAAGCAGTTAATCAAAGCAGGTCATGTATTAAACTACTGTGTTTGGAACATAACATAAACCAGATTGTCAATGGAGGACTCCAAAAAGAGAATGGGAGCAGTGATATTTGGAGATGTACAGTGGTTCTTGGAAACCAATGGCATATGCTTGAAGACTTCCTCATAAAAAGAGCGTTGATGTGCACAGACAGAAAGGGAAGCTCTGGCCTTGGTCAGTGGCTGTAAAATGCTCAGTCTGTCCATCTGTAGAAGGCCAGTAGAAGGCAGAAACTGAGCACAGGGCCCTAGCATCATATTGTTCAGCAAGTGTTGGTACCTGTCTCTCCCAGGATTCAGACATTATTTTCTTTTTCCAGCCTCTGCTGCAAGACTTGAACTATTGAATATTAGACAAGAAAATGTTCTGGTAGTAGTGGGCACGTTATCCAGGGCTTTTAACAGTACTGACAGATAAAATAAAGATGAGGAGTTGACCACAATTCTTGTCAGAAAAGCAAAGCTGCTGTCAGTGTGTCAGAAGAAAATGTGCAAAGAATTTGCAGTTGTCACATCATGGTGCAGCAAGCAACAAAATATCACCACAGACTGGAGAGGTCATTACATACCTGCCCTGTATTTTCAGTTTTAAAAGGCACAGGTCCATAGCTTGAGAGTTGTCCTGGATCTGTTACTGTTGCTTGAGGCACAGGTCACTTCAGTGGAACGTTGTGCCTCCAACCAGCTTTGGCTAATGGCTCAGACACTTCTCTACCTATAGACAGAGGTAACTTGGATTCAGCGGTCTGTGTTGTAGTAACCTCTAGGTTATATTGCTGCAATGTGGGGTTGCTTTTGAATACGATTCAGAAAGTGCATCTGGTACAGAATGCAGTAGCCAGATTGCTGGCAGGAATTAGGCAGTTCTGACCAAATGGCACCCGTTCTGGCACAATTACCCTGGTTGCCATTATGTTTCTGAGCCCAGATCGGAGTGATGGTTTTAACCTTTAAATCCTTATATGGCTCAGGACCCCCAATGCCTGACTGACCATCTCTCCCTCCAAGGTCAGTGGGTATGGCTTGGAAAAGATTAGGATGCATATAAGACAGGACAGAAATAAGCAAGCAAACAAACAAACCTCACACACAGTCACGAGAATTGCAGCTTTCGAAGCCTAATGGTGCGTGCATGGTGCTTGGAACAGTTTCTGTGTTAAACATAAAAAAAACCCTTAAAAGTAAAGCTAATATTCTAAAAAATAATGCTAATTCAAGTTTAAAAGAACAGCTGACTTTTAACCATACAAGTGGATTTTGTCTGGGTAACTAGCTTGAACCAGCTAGCTTAAACCCTGTGGTTTTGCATAGCTCAAATTGTCATGAGCCAGCACGCCTTTTGTTCAAAAATTATATTATTCACCTATTCGAAGAACAACTATAACTAAGGTATCAGCAGATGGGGGAACCCCTTTTATTTATTTATTTTGCAGCCAGTGTCAAGAGCTGGTGTGTGTATATGCTGACAAAGATGCTGATTTAGCACACTGGACCTGGAAAATTGAGGTCTTAATTGGCAGTTCTCTTGTGGAGCCACTTTTCTGTCATGTCAACAAAATGCTACTGATGTTAATCAAAAAGCATAGTTTTCACCTTAAATGTCCCAACTGTTATTTTTGTGCACATTAACTTTTATCTACTATATGTTATGAGTCTGTCTTTTGAATGCCAGGTTGGTACTTGGAGAGGGAAAAATATGCTTATATTATTCTGAAGCAAGACCTGCTTGGATTTAGTCATGAACTATTTTCTCTGGTTGTTTCTTGAATTATCTACACCATTTGCAGGGTTGGCTTTTATGATTTGCTCTCTTGGATTTAATTAATTTTTTTAAGTAATGCATCTATAACTTTTTGTGACTTGGTTTTCATACTGAATAGATCTTGGACACTCTGATGGATGACTCTTCTGCTTCTTCTTCTTGATCTTTCCATGCGTTTTTTTGGGGGGGGGTAAAGTTTCTTATTTTATGTTTTAATGTATCTAAAACAGAGAAAACAATTATAACAGCAGACAAAAAATAAAAGATGAAAAACAAAATTATAAAATAAGCATGTGGAATGAGTAGTTGCACATGAGTTAAAAAAACCAAAGTACAAGTAAAGACTATCAACTTTAGCAGTTCATCAAGTATAGTTGCAGATTTGTCAGGCTTGTGACAAGGGCTTTTTTTCCAGCTGGAACTCACCAGAACTCAGTTCTGGCACTTCTCAGGTGGGCACCATTGCCATTATAAGAGAACAAGGGAGGCATTCATGGTGAGTTTAGGTACCTCATTTTCTAGAAAAATAGCATTGCTTGTGACGAATGTTGTCTTGAAAATGATGGTTCCGCTGTGTATGTCATAAAGGAATGCCAAATCATATAAAAAGTGCCTGGAGTTTTTAGTTCCTGTTGAAATCTCATGCAGAATTTTCTCCATTATAGTTATATTCCAGAGTAAGAGGTTCTAAGCATCCAATGTAAGATTTGGGGCTTATTATTGTGTTTATTTTCCTGTTTATAATGCTACAGCTTGTGTCCTGCTAGCCAATGTTCCTTTTACATTGTACCTGTTGCATTATGGAACTGTGCCTGTTTGATCAACATACTGCCAATGTTGCACTAAATTTCATTCACACTCGTGGGTGTGGTGTGACACAACTGTGGGCACTGTTGGACATATCACCACTCTTTATGTGCACAAATGCTTTTGCACCCTGCATGATTCGCTCATTAAAATGACAGGAAATAACTGTAGGCCAGAACATTGCCGCCCCATATTTCATTACATGAAAACCGCAGGAAGATTACAGCACAAAACCCATGATGTGGTTTTCCAGGTTAATGGAGTTCCATGGGGATATCTTTCTTGAAGCAATTCACATGGAAATGAGCTCTAAATTCCACTAGATTTCCAGAAGCGGCTTTTCACATCATGTGAAAGATCACGTAAAACACAGGAGTGCTCAGCTAAGGAGACGTCAGGAAAACTGAATGAAACACAGTCAGAATGCAGCCTGAATGTGTTGCACAAAGCAGCTTTCTATCTCAGAAGAGGCCTCCCCTCACATTCTCACACAAGGTGGAATGTTTCTTCCCAGAACATGTCTGTTTGTGATGACACATGCAAAATCCATTTGAACAAAGAGGGTGTGCTCCCCCCCCCAACTTTTGTTTTACTCATGTGCAATACCTAAGCAGGTTTAATCAATTAATGGATAAAAACTTTATTTCATCATTTAGCTAAGATCTCTTCAATCGAGCGGTAACCCTGCTGTTAAGTTTAGTGCTGGAGGAGTTGCGAAGAATGACAACACTGTGCAGGATCAAGGGAGTTCTAGGGCAAGGCCACCAATTTTCTTTCCTCAGTAGATGGCAGTCCCCAGCTTCAAACTCTTTACTAAGCTCAAACCAAGGAGGCTTGGCCAGTTTGGGAGAAGTTTGGGAACTGAGACAGCCTTGCCCTGTCCGCCTTCGTTCTGTGACATTATCAAGGCTAACAGTTCAGTCAGAACAAGAGGTTGCCTGCATAGTTCGCACTGACCCTCTGCTCTTTCCAAACCTCCCCCCAGACATTCCATTTTATGGAAGGGGGAAATGCTTCTTTTTGTACGGCCGGCCTGTTTCATTTGCATTTCCTTTAACTTAAAAAAAATAAAATAAACCGATACGCTTGGCATGCTATTTCCTGTGCTGTCCAAAAGACCTTCCAATATGTTTATCAGAATACTTAAAATGTTTTCTAAGAAAAGCTGCAGCTGCATACAGCCATTCCAATTCCTCAGGGAAACCTTTTATGATATACTAGGAATTGACAGAAATGTGATTACGCACCAGAAATGGATTTTATTTCAATACAGAGTTCCAATAACGTTGCCTATAACTGTACCATAAAGTAATTAGCCGGAGTTTTAATGCGTGTGTATGGCTTGTGAGTAATATTCTGTGCATTTAATGATTACATATGTTATGAAAAAAGCAGAAATGATGCTCAGAGGGGGGATAACCAGCTCAGTCTTTAATGCAGGTAGGAAATGCTTCAATGTGGCCTTTGCATTCTTCCCCAGTCAATTTCATCTAACAGGTGATCAGCACTGGAAAGTTGCTTCTCTCAGAGGCCCTTGCTGGCAGCCATGTTTCTGTGGCAGCTGTAATTTTCCCTTCTGTTCAGACATTCTATGGGAGGGGAAGATGTCTGCCATTAAACTGGAGTAAGGGAGTTCTAATCAGTTCCCCACACACCCCACCGCAAAACTGTGGTGAATGCAAAAGAGAAGTAGTTCACCATCTGCTATGCTTACAGACTGCAAAATTAGGCTGAACACACTAAAACTTAAGCCCAGCCTTGCTGTGAGCTCTACTACCGCTGGAGCCCAACTGGACTTCACCCTTGTGTGCCTCCTACTGATCTTATCCTGGTACCAGATTTTTTTTTTAAATTGGAAATTGGCACTCCCCAACTCTGCAGCACCAAAGTGCTGCTGAGGAATGAGAGGGAGAAAGCAAGCATCACAACTGGTTCTTACAGGTTCACCTTTCCCAGATCCTAATGTGAGAAGTTTTTGCTTCCCACTACAGTCTAAATTCCTGACTGTGGTCTCATTTGCTTTTAGTCATGATCCTCTATGTTGTATCCCAAATACCACGAGAACAAGCTTTCAAATTAATTAAATAAATAATTTACTTACTTACTTAGTTAGTTAGTTAGTTACCTGACCTTTACCATGAAGTGACAGAACTAGTTACAACAATATAAAATCCCAGGAGCTTCCTCTCCTGCCCATTCCATTTGCCAACACCACCTACCTGCCAACTCTTTTGCCAGTGCCCTCCTCCCCACTTAAACAACCCCCTCCCTTCACACCGCCCCTTCACCTATCCCCTCACTACTCACCCCAAGTTCCACCTCCTTTTAAAGGAGGGGGGAGGTGCTTCATGGAGCAGTATTCTGAAGGCCCCCCCCCTGTTAACTCTTGCTGCAGCCATTCTTAACTGTCGGGGGGGACACCTCCCAGAGCGGCTTGCTAAACCACTCTGTGAAGCACCTCCCCCTCCATTAAACAAAAAAGTTCACTTCTTGTTTACCTGTCTTGCATTTGTGATGCTGGAGTTGGCGTGGCCACCTATTGGCCGCCACACAAGCTACAGCGTGATGACAGCCTTACATGTTTATGTATATAGGAGGACAATTATAAAAGCAGGTAAAACAGTTACAATGAAAAGAACAAGTAAAGCCATTCCAGTCAAAACAGACCAATATAAATTCAGCAAAAGACATGGGTATATCTTAACTGTAAAAGGCCAGGGTAAAGAGAAGTGTCTTCAGCATACAGCAAAAGCTATACAAGGCTAGATGCACCACTGGGAGGAGAGTTCCACTGTTTAAAGGTAAAGGTAAAGGTACCCCTGACCATTAGGTCCAGTCATGACCGACTCTGGGGTTGCGGCGCTCATCTCGCTTTATTGGCTGAGGGAGCTGGCATACAGCTTCCGGGTCATGTGGCCAGCACGACTAAACCATTTCTGGCGAACCAGAGCAGCGCACAGAAACACCGTTTACCTTCCACCGGAGCGGTACCTATTTATCTACTTGCACTTTGACATGCTTTTGAACTGCTAGGTTGGCAGGAGCAGGGACCGTGCAACAGGAGCTCACCCCATTGCGGGGATTCGAACCACTGACTTTCTGATCAGCAAGTCCTAGGCTCTGTGGTTTAATCCACAGCATCACCCACGTCCCTGTTTAGGGACTGCCTAACAATATGAATCAAACGTGTACAAGTTGGGAAGTAATATATGTGCTCATAAGATGGAATGTGAGTTAATTCTGAAGTACTCACCGCACTTTCACTACGAACAATTGTGCTGACAAGCCTTACAGGACAAACTCTTTCCTTGTAAAGTTGTTGTTAAACGACAAAATACAGTTGTTAACATAAGCATATTTTTGCGTCTCAAGGTTTCTTTTCCCTTGCCGACAAAATGATAAAGCCAGATGAAGTGCTAACAGCTTGCCAGTTTCAGCACTAAGTCTGAAACACTAAACATAACAGCATGCGGCATATTTGCTGATTCACAGTAATGATGAGTTTAGCAGAGCATCAAGAGGCTGGCAGAGGAGGTGGTGGTGCACTGCAGTAATACAGCAAAGTCCCTAAGTGACCTGGGCCATTGCAATGCACACTCTATCATGCTCTTGAAGCATTATAAGCAAGTGTGGCCTAATGGCTTGTCTGATCCTCCTGCAGGCTAAACTCCAATGAACTTTGGGGATGATTTTAAAGAGAGAGACTTGAGAAGTCTCCATCCTATTAATCCACAACTGTCCCCTGAATCCTCTGAAAAACTGTCACTGGGGGCCGCTCACATCTATTACACAGTCGCAAACTCCAAGCTAGGTCCTGTGGGACAAATTAAATGAGATTTTAAATGCCCTTATGCATTTAACCTGCCTGTTTTTTGCCCCTGTATGTAGCAAACCTGGAGGGAGGGCTATTTAGAAATGGGACCATGCAGTTCAGGGAGTGGGAATTTAACCCTTTGTTTCCCCTGCATGGCATTCCTGATGAGTGACCAGACTGTGGAGGCACTGGTAGCTCAGCAAAGCCACCATGACAGCAACAGGCAGTTGGGATTGCTCTGCTGGGGTGTTTGTTATTATGCAAATTTCACCACCAAATAATAAAAACAGAATGGGCGGAAGGTTGTACTTTTGAAGTTTTAACCAGGATATTGTTTCCTCTGAAATACTTGCCCATTTATTTCCATGGAGTTTTCTGCTTCTGTGCCCCATCGTAATTGGATATCCATGGAAACCCTGCACAGTGTCTTGGAAATCCTTGGTGATGGGCATCAAATGGGAAGGAAAACCACTGTTTGATTTCAATTGGATATGCTTTTAGGTGTGCATTGCTTGTGTGTCGCCATTCATAATCTCTTGACTAGAATGTGCAATAGCTTGTGCACTGAACTGCTATTTTTTTTTCCCTCTCTCTCTCTCTCACACACACACACACTCATACACACACGTATGTGATGGGAAGTAAATTATGCAGAAGGTGGGCTGGGGATAATTGCATCAAAAGAACTACCACATCTACATCAGAAATGTGCCAGATTATGACAGTTATGTCCATTCATTTATACGATGTGGTTGCTATTCTTAAGTAGCTGTGATTAGCTTACTTCAATGTATTAAGATGTGTGTTGTATAAAATATTTTATTGCAAGCCACCTGGATAATGTGTATAAATCTAAACAGTAAATAAATATGAGCTCTGTCTAGAGTAGCCTGCTTGTACTATAAATCCATGTACAGTTACTTATATTTATTAAGCATTCAGCAGAAGGCAGAGACTAATTAGCAATCAGGGCTGTCAAAGCACAACTGAAACGCAACATTAGAGAGAGGCTGGCTATGCATACCAAATGTAAGGCGCAGAAGTGAAGCTTATCCCTGGTGATAGAGGGAGAAGGGAAGGTTTCTGTACAAAGCTGGCATGTACATGTACAATACGGGTCTTATAGAGGAGGGAATTTAAATAACTTTGATTTGTATTTTGTGGTGTCAGCTTTGAGAAGTGAGACTACAGGGAAGAAAGGCTACTCCAAGCATTTATATCTAGAATAATAATTCGCAGGGGATGAGTAGGTCAATGACTTGTAACTACAAGTTGTTGGCTTGTCTGTTTGCAGACTTAACATGGCCTGGGAAAATGTGACAAGTGGGGTGTTCAGCATCTTTATATCTTGGAGGAAGGAACTGAGGGGATGCCCCTCAAATCTGGAATTGAGGGGATGCTCATCAGATTTGCAGTGGACACCCAACTGGGAAGGCTAGCTAGTGTCACCGAAGACAAAATGAATTTCAATAGGGACAAATGTCAGGTTCTACACTTGGCAGGAAGAACCAGCTGCACAGATATAAGAGGGGGAGGCACATGTCTTGCCAGTAGTATGTGTGAAAAGGATCTCGGTATGGGTGTTGCCAAGGGGGGGGGTGCAGATGCTCCCCCGATCAAGTACAACAAAATACTTAACTAACTGACCATTCACGGCAGTTCTGCCCCCCCCCCAAAGTCCTGCCTCCCAACAAAAATCCTGGCTACGCCCATGGATCTCAGAGTCCTAGGAGACCACAGGCTTAACATTAGTCAATATGGCAATGCAGCAGCAAAAAAAATCTAATTCTATTCTAGGCTGCATCAACAGAAGTCTCGTGTCCTGTTCAAGGGAAGTCATAGTACTGTTCTATTCTGCAATAGCCAGACCACACCTGGAGTACTGTGTCCAGTTCTGGGCGCCACAATTTAAGAAGTATATTGACAAACTGGAATGTGTGCAGATGAGGGCAACCAAGATGAGCAAGGGTCTGGAAACCAAGCCTTATGAGGAATGGTTGCAGAAGTTGGGTGTGTTTAACATGGAAATGAGGAGACTGAGAAGAGATATGATAGCCATCATTAAATGTCTCAAGGGCTGTCACATGGAAGATGGAGTGAGCTTCTTTTCTCCTGCTCCAGAGGGTAGGATCTGAACCAATGGATTCAAGTTACAAGAAAGGAGATTCCGACTAAACATGAGAAAGAACTTTCTGACAGTAAGAGCTGTTAGACAGTGGAATGGACTGTGTTGCACTTCTTTATTATCGTACTAAAGGTCTCCTTGCTAGCTTCCCAGCATTGTTCCATTATTCTCAGTAACTCTTGAATATTTGCTTTCATTTCCATTACATCTTAACTTCACAAATTGCAGAGCTTGAGTGGCTGGCTGTGGATCAAGGGTCCACTACTGCCTAAGCTATTTGGGCCTGTTCGAGAAACACATGGGAGACTTGACACAGTGTGTCTGTGATGCCCTTGCACTGTACTACATTATTGTTATTGTTGTTGTTGTTGTTATTCCCCGCCCATCTATGCAAAACATTAGACATGAAAAATTTCCCAGTACAGGGTTGCCTTCAGGTGTCTTCTAAAAGTCAGATAGTTGTTTATTTCCTTGACATCTGATGGGTGGTCGTTCCACGGGGCGGGCCCCACTACCAAGAAGGCCCTCTGCCTGGTTCTACGCCCAGAGGCTTCTGATGCACTGAGAGGTCAGCAGTGTTGCCACACCAATGGCGCACCTGAAGCTTGGGAACATTTGAGGTGAGAAACTTCCTGTTTCAGTGTAATGGCCTTTCAGTTAGTCTTACTCTGCTAATTCTTGTTTTCCAACTATGCTTCTATTCAGAGATTTGGTTTTTTATGTATGCAAATGCAGTTGGAGATGGTTGGATAATAGTAAAGCGGCAACCCAAGAGCAAGGTTTGAGTCACAGGTGGAGGAATCTGTGGTCATGCAGATGTTGTTGGTCTTCAACTCCCATCATGATCGCCCACGATGGCTGAGGCTTCTGGGAGTCCAAGAACTGCAGAAAGTGCCACAGGTTCCCCATCCTTGGCAGACGTTTTCTCAGTTTTGTCTTCCCTTCTGATATACACCTCCAGTGGCATAAGAAATGTGTTCAACCTTCAGGTATTTACTTGAAAGGGATTAATTTTCATTTATATATCCAGCACATTTTATCCTTACACTGCAGAGAAGACGGCGAAATGTTTTCCTTTCCATCTGCTGCTCTTGTGTGGGTGGTTCCCCCCCCCTTTCTTGCTCCACCCACCCCCAGAGCCAACACTAAAATGCTCATTGAGTTGGAGGATATAAGAAAGTCAATCTATTCTTCTACTGGGATTTGCACTGCATGGGTGTTCCCTTTTATAACCAAGATTCCCAAAACTTATCTTGAGGTTACTTGATATATCTTTTTTTAATTAAACAATGATTCATCTTTTTTTTTTGATGATGATGCCGAGAAACAGCTCCTGTTCTCTGGCAGAAAATAAACATCCACTTGAGCCGCCCCCCCCCCCCAAACCACCCACCTTCTCTCCTCTGAAAGTAATACCCTCCCCCCCATCCAAAAAAAGCCAGTTGAGGAAATGCATGTTTGGACTAGGAACTGAAGCAAATGATACTTTACAAGTTACTTTCATTGCTTCTTTGGAAGGGATGCAGGGGGGGATTGGGAGAGAGGGGAGCAGATACTGTCAAGATTTCCAGATCTGTTTTTTTCCATTAAATACTAGTTGGATGCTGGTGTGAGTCTTTCCCCGTTGCTTTTCCCACAGTCGGTAAGACTTATCTCACAATGGAGTTAGTGTCAGCTGTCCAAAGCTAACTAGGAGATATGCTCCTTTCGCCACTGCTCTTGCTTATCACCGACACCCTCTAACTCCCCCCCCCCCAACTGTAGTTCATTTACAAACCCGCAAGGCCAGTTTTGTTGTTGTTGTTGTTTTGCTTTTGCCTGCCATAACTCCACTTAAATTCAATGGAATTACATGGTGGTTGGGTTTCGTCCAAGCAGTCTGAGACGAGGCACAGTAATGTGCTCCTTAGACAGTTTGGATCTGTGCAGGTGCAAAATGAGAACAGAACTCTAGAGCTTTTGCAGGATTTCCATTTCAGATCTCTGGGCTGTGCCACAGCATCAAAGCATATATGCCACCCAATCTCTTCTGGGAACAAGACCGCGTCGCCATCGCCCTTTAAAAACACCAAAAGGACAACATCAGAAAAGAGACCTGTGTCTCAAAGTAGCAGTGGAAAATTAGTTCCTCTTTTTCCAGACAAGGGATTGCAAATTTGGAGGTACTTTCCCAGATTATATTCTAGCAATCCATATAATTTACAGGGAATTTAAGCAGGAAGAGACAGGGCCCTGCCCCAAGGACTTACCATCGAAATTTCAATAATGAAGGAAACAGTTAACTGTGGGAAGGCAAAGACAAGGGCAACCACTCAAACTTAGGTGTTGTTTCAAGAGGCAGGGTATGAATAGACTGCAAGAACACCTCTGGATTTCCTATACGTCACATATTTGTTAATGCAATATGGAAAGTGGAAGAGAGATTTTCAAATGGAACATACGCTGTAGACGATGGGACTTTTTCATTCGGTTTGCAGGTATCAGCTCTAGGGCTTATATGCAGAAACCTGGTAACTCCCCCTGCCCCCCCTGTATATTTTCCCTTACAGAGTCATCCAACACCGTCCTCAATTTTAGTAGCGCCACAAATGCAGTAAGTTGTTGCTGCTGAAGAGATATATTTTGCATGTCAATTTTCCAATGTTGCAATGTGTGCCAGCTGTGTATTCTACGGCTGGAGATGAAGAAGCGTCTCTTGTCTAGTTTATTTCATGCCCTAAAGACAAGACACCTCCAAACCAAATAGACGCAGAACATTCTATATACTAGCTTGGAGAAGGATGATGTAGAAGACAATAGTTAGGTGCTTCTCCTATGATCTTCTTTATATATGCGGGAATACTAGAAGTAATATCCATTGACATTTTAGACGCAGGCATACAGACAAATTCAAGGAAGGATATTATATATGAGACAGAGTTGAAGGACCAAACAGTCTTGGAATTATCCCCAGGTTCTCCACTTATGAAAAACCACAACCCCATGTTTCAGACCATGTGTGACTAGGGACTTGTCCACATGAAGCAAAATGCAGATTCGTACTGGCCTGTCTCCCTTGCTTCTAAACCTTGTGTTCCCCACCCCAAAATATCCTTGGCTTTACCCACCAGAACCTGAACTGGTGCCACTCATGTACTGCTGGTGCATATGGGATTTGTATTCCAGGGACTCTGTTCTTTACACACCTCCAGAACTTGCCCTTTGTGATATAAAGAATATAGGGCCACTCAGTCAGCGTCAGTTGCGCTCGGAAGTTAAGCGTGCAAGTGAGTCAGAGTGAAGTGTTCTCAGCTAACCCTTAAAAACCGAGACTACATTTGTTATTTCTGACTTGTTAATATAACACAGACATTGACATTTCCTGGTGACTGTAAACAGTGAAATGCTTTCAAAGTTAATGGAATACAGGTGCAGCTGGACTCTGCTAAAATGTTCTCAGAGCAAAGGGCAAAAAGAACTTCAGAGTCCTCTGTAGGGCATTGATGCTAGCAGAGTTGGGTTTCTTGCTCCATTTTTAACACCCACACTGGGCACTGTAATTCACCCCTCACACAGTTACAATTCCCAGCAACGCTTAGCAAACTACTGTGCCCAGAATCCTTTGAAGTAGAATTAAAATGTGCTTTAAAGGTGAATATGGAGCCTACGTACACATTAGGCCCAAACTAGTAATTCCCCCTTCCCCCAAGTGTGCTTTATGCTGCCACTATGCTGCCTTGAAAGAAAATCAGCCATGTTTGGTCTTGATCCAGCGTCACACACCCAAGCTGTGATGGGGGCCCATCTGGCTATTTTCCATCCGAAATCAAAGCAGCAGTGTTAAGCACACTTTGTTTTCTTATAGCATGATTAATGTAATGTGTCATTTGTCCCTTACTTTCTTCAGAGAAGGGCTCTGTGTACGGAGGAGGTGGCCATTCACTGGGTGCCATTTCCGTGAAGGAAAATGTGAAGGGCAGGGGGAGCAAAGAGGCAGGCAAGAATTGTTTTCCCCACAGCGCAGAAACCCAGAGCCTGGGCAAGAGTAGACCCATAGATTCCTCACCCCCCTTTGGACTAAGCTTTATTCAGTTGGCTAGTTTTTATTAAAAAGCATTAAAAACATTCAGTTTTCAAAACACACTTCCAATTTGTATGGTGCTAGCGATTGCTCACAATAATATAATGAAAACTGCATCTCAAAATTCTGCTCCAGCCATGGCGATGTTATTGCAGTGTCTCCACTGCCATGAATTCCACTCTTCCAGACAATTGCCTTATCAACAAAGGACATTTTGCCCACACTTCACTGTCCCTAGGCTTTTAAATATGCAGCATGCAGCATATAAAATGGAGCAAAAAGGCATTTTTTTAGAGAGGGGGAAAAAACAAGGGAAGTGAAATCTTTTGTTTTCAAATCCCAGGAGATGTTAAGTACTTGTTTACTTTATTGTTTTTCCCATCCAGTACCTGATTAGGATTGGCAAGTATAAGCAGATTTCATAGATGACTTTATCCCACAAGGGTTTCAATTTAACTTGACACGTCAGTTTTGTTTCCAATCTAGACCTGAACTCTACTGTGAGGGAGGGAGAGGGATGATTCCTTTGTGGTGAAGAGAAAGAAAAACTGTTGTTTTTATACTGTTTTCTCTCGAAAAAGTATAATTCATTATTTGAAGATCCTAGAAATAAATACAAAGGCAGGTAGAAATATATACAAAGACCACCACTTTACATGAGGCATATTAGTGATCTGTATCTTAAGGTCTAAGGTCCAAGCCAGTGCCATTTAACGATTTGGTGTACATTAATTTCATGTTAGTTTCATGTTAAAAGGGAAGACATTACCAGTGAAGCAAGCTTGAAATTAACAACAGATTGGTCATCAAAAAGTGGGATGCATCTTTAAGCACTAACGGATGGCAGAATTAAAAGGTTGTGCAACAAAGGAATCCAACGCAACTGTTGTGCTAGTGGAAGATTCCTCAGACAGCTAATTCTTATTGTACCCCAGCTGGTTCTTCTTGTGCAATCGGTTGCACAACAATCTTTGGTAATGTACTTGCGTTTTCCCTTGCTTTCCACCAGCACAGCAAGTATACCACTAAGTAATTTTAACGTAGCACTACATTGGTTACAACCCCTTGTGGAGTAATCGGGTCAGTGTGTCTGGCTGTTAACCAGAAGGTTGGTGGTTTGAAACCACCCAGAGACGGCCTGGACAGGATTCCTGCATTGCAGGGGGTTCGATGAGATGACCCTTCCAATTCTACAATTCTATGGTTTTATGAACCCCCCAGTCTACTGTAACATCACCTTCATGGGTGTGCCTCTGAAGGATTCTCAGAAACATCAGTTGATTTAAAACGCAGCTTGCAGAGATTCAACTTCCGTTTCAGTATTAACACCTATTTTGTTTGGCTACCAATTTGTTTCCAGGTTGAGTTTTGATGGCTTTTACCATTAAGGCCTCAGATATTCTGGGGCTGGGATGTCCTAGCAGTATTCTTATCAACACCTGAGGCTCTGCTGCATGTCTTCTTGTCGTCTGTGGTGGGGATGCAAGACAGATCCTTTGGGATTGCAGCCACAGCTGTGGAATGCCTTCCCATGGGAGGCCCACTTGACTCTGCCACTGCTTGTCTTCTGGCAAGTAATGAAAAACCTGCTTATTTCAGGGGGCATTTAGGAATGGTTCCAGCCAATTCATTTATTTTGCTGTCTCTGCTGTTACGACGCATGGAGATTATATTGGCATGGGGTGCGTGCCTTAAATTTCTGGATGTAATTCTTTTGTTAACCAAATAGTTCTTTATTGTGTATTTTCAGCATTTATTCAGAGGTAAGCTGTGCTAGTAAGCATGTGTAGGATGGTACCCTTAACTATTGTTAGCCACCATGCTGGATTTTTTTTAAAATGGAAACTCGCCACAAGCTATTTTTAAAAATAGTACCTCAGAAGAGCCACATTGATTGAAATACCTATTTGAAAAGCACTTTGAGGGAGGAGTTCTTGAGCTGTAGTACTTCATGCTACAAATAATTTTATTTTATTAAGACTATACATGGATTGACGTTCTACTGAGTTGACTATTTACTTTTGTAATCATGCTGCTTACTAGTAGGTGACTTATATTTCGTGACCATTAGAATTAGGTTGGAAGCCACTATGCTGCCAGACCAAACAACCTCTCCATGTGTAAAGTTGTTACAGTTCATAACAATATAAGACAACTGCTGCTGGAACAGACCAAAGACCTGTTTCCGACAGGGGCAGCAAGGCATTTATATTGAAAGAAAGAACCAGCCTTAAGTTGTTTGTTAAAAAAATGGAAATCCCTCCCCTTAAAAATATTAGTGCAATTGTCATTTTTGCCTGGTTGCATCACCCACAAAGCTTATTAGAGTTGCTTAGGACAAATACTTTAGCCCAGCACTAGTTTTTACCATGACAGGGTACGTTCTTCATATAGTTATCTGTTATCAACATAAGGGGTCACCAAAATATTTCTCACATTGGCCTGGCAGTAAAAAAAATAAATAAATACAGTCCTTTTTACCTCTGGTATATGATGTGGTGACTACAGTGTCTAGTGAGACTGCCCGGCTAATATTTAGGGTGGCTGCTTGTTATCTCTTCAGCATCAAGCACCAGTGTATAGTATGGTGCTTTAACCACCATGCTTACTAGAAAACAAGTGTATTCCTTCTGCATGGTTGTACAGTGATACCTCGGGTTAAGTACTTAATTTGTTCCGGAGGTCCGCTCTTAACCTGAAACTGTTCTTAACCTGAAGCACCACTTTAGCTAATGGGGCCTCATGCTGCCGCTGCGCCACCGGAACATGATTTCTGTTCTTATCCTGAAGCAAAGTTCTTAATCTGGGTTAGTGGAGTCTGTAACCTGAAGCATATATAACCTGAAGCGTATGTAACCCGAGGTACCACTGTATGAGAAGGCCCTAAAAATATCCCCATTTTTCTCTGCCTTTCTATTGCACTGTAACATTTACCATACAACCTGTTTCTAACACACCTCTTCCTAATTTGATTGCATGGTCAAAACCGACCTTTTTGTAACTGAAAAGGGCATTGCAGCCAGATCACCTAAACCAGCTCCAGGAGAAAATCTCTTAAATTGCTTGAACTCTGAGCAGCACATCTTCCTATGCAGTAGAGAGGCGATGTCTGGGAGGATCCCACAGCATGCCCAGGTCATAATTCAAGATTCCTTGCTCTATTAGGGAATCAGCATTTTTAACGCTAATGTTAAATACAATAAATATTGCAGTGGCCGCCAACTTTCTTGGGCTCGTAGCGCGTTTGAAAACTGTTGGGGGCACCACACACACCACATTGCAACCGCACACATCAACAACTACAAATGCATTCATAGCAACTACAAGCACACAAGCACTGTTTGCACACCACCAGCAACTAGATGGGGGGGGGGAGTCTTCCATTGGAATCCATAGGTTTCCCCCGCAAGCCTAATTGTAGAAGGAGGCAGGTGATTTCAAGGAAGAGAGTTGCATCTAATGAGGTAAGTGTTAACCCTTCACTCCCCAGCTGCCCACCCTCTGCTGTGAATCCTCATTCTTTGAATTACAGCATGCGGGCATTTTGGGTGGAATGGGGAGGGATAGGCAAGGGTTAACCATTCTCTCCCCAGCTGCAACCTGCCCCCTGAAAATCACCTTCCTGTAGCAATTAGGTTTCAAAGCCTTCTATTGGCTATTCAGTGACGGGAAGGCTGGGACCTTGCAGGTGTACTCATTGGTGTTACAAATAAAAACAGCACAAAAACAATACAGTGGTACTTTGGGTTACATACGCTTCAGGTTACAGACTCCGCTAACCCAGAATTAGTTCTTCAGGTTAAGAACTTTGCTTCAGGATGAGAACAGAAATCGTGCTCTGGCGGTGCAGTGGCAGCAGGAGGCCCCATTAGCTAAAGTGGTGCTTCAGGTTAAGAACAGTTTCAGGTTAAGTACAGACCTCCGGAACGAATTAAGTACTTAACCCGAGGTACCACTGTAATGAAAATAAGAAGCTGCTTCCTTGTCAAAATAAAGTACCTGCCACACTTCTGAAGGTATTTGCCATCAGGCTGAATAGCAGTTTCCTTCTTGATCCGAATGGAAATAAAATCTAGACTCTATAGGAGAAACAACAACATGGAAAATGAATGCATTTCTTAATTGAGGCAGGAATATCATCTGGTATCAATTAAACTAGTAATTAATTACTGTCGCAATGTAGGCACTAAAAACCATACATAATTAGAATAACATGAAACCTTTTATGCCTCTGTTCCGGCAGAACAGGAGGAGGGGTGGCATGAGGAATGTCGTTTTCATTCCTGAGTGTATTTCATTAGCAGCGAACAAAACCAACCCACTGAACGGCCCAATCTCTTCCAGGGAAAGTTGGAGGCGTCCCCCTTTCCACCACATCCAGTGCTTCCACTGCACATCCCACAAATTAAAGCTCATACCACCAAACAGTTCAAAGGGTGGTTGCATAAAAATGCCTCTCACCAGGAGATCCTGTTCACTTGGGCCAGAGAGTAATGCGAAAAGGATTTTCGTCATTAATAAAGCAGCATCTATCAGCTGCCGCAGACAAGTTTTCCCTTTCGCCCTGGAGTCTGTGTTTAATATTGGACAGATGTTTGAGAAAGTGCATTAATCCAGCAGAGTGGGAATGGACAACCGACAACCTCTGGGCTGTGTTTGCTGCAGCTTGTGAGATTATTTTGTCCAGGCCCATAAATCAGTGGACAGTATCTCTGGGATCAGCCTTACTAGGTAGCATAGTGATGCAGCCACGTTAGGCAGATGTGGGGAATGGGAGCAGTGGCAATATATTGGAGGTGACATTTGTGCCACACAGCCTGCCCTGCACTCCCTAAGCTAACCTGCTGCTCTCAAGTGCAGTGAGGCAACCACTGATTGGGCACATATAGGTCGTTGCCTGCAAGTGATAGGGACCTGAGTCCAGATGTTGGACTCCCAGCAGTCACAGCTAGCACAGCCAATGGTCAGGGCTGGTGGGAGCTATAGTCTCACATCAGGAAGGCCACAGGCTCCTGAACAATGGGTATAAGTGTATACATTGGGTGGGACAGGGCAGGTGTATCTAGAGAGAGAGAGGATGACATGAAAACAACCTCTGTTACATTTGGCCTTGTCTCTTCCACATGTTGCTGATAACCTCCGTTCTCATTTATTGATGGCACATCAATCCTGTTTGTAGTTAAGGCTCCTTTGAAGTGAAACTCTTTGATGAAGTTCACCTTATCTCAAATTCACCCTCTCTCAATCAACAAAAAACTTCCGAATTGGCCCAGCAGATGGAAAACACAACCTTTTTTTTTTTAATGAAACACGGGAGAAATCCTCTTTCTAGGAAAAATCTTTTTGAAGAGTGGGATATAAACTCGATCAAAACCTTACTATTCTGTGCATTGAGTTTTTCTTCCACTGTCTGTGGTGCTCATATGCATGCGCTAAAAGGGATACGCCCTCTAGCAACACAGCCTCTTCTCCATTGTCAAGATGTCAGAATTACTAAATGAACTTTTTAGAGCACATGAGTTTAACAGCATTTCTCAACTCTCCAGCTGGTACCTCGGCTTGCCTGCCCTGAACCTCTCATCATACAGCTTCATTGGATAGTCCCAGGTTGCAGTATTATGAGAGAAGGAGAAAAACTTCCCTATCCAGTGGTGCCCTCCAGATGTTGTAGGACTTCCACTCCCATCAGCTTCAGCCAGAATGGTCAATGGTAAGGGATGATGGGAGTTGTAGTTCAGCAAAAGCCCCGGAGCACCACATTGGCTACCACTGCTGTACGGTAGGGCCACCCCCATGACTTTTTTAAAAAAGTGGACATACTTTGACGTAGATTAGCAAATAGATTTCCTCCAAAGCAACCTGGGCACGGCCCCTGACCTCGCACAGAGCTACAGTTCCCAGCACCCACAAACTACAGTTCCCAGGATTTTTGGCGGAAGTCCCGTGCTTTAAATGCATGAAGTGGATGTTCCTGCTCTCTGCAGCTTCTGGGCCTGCCTCTTCCTCTGAATTCCGCCGGTTGGCATCACTGGGGCGACCAGTGCCAGCTCGCAGGTATCTGCCGTTCTGCCGTTGCCTCCAAGTGTGTCAAAAATTGGCCCGCTTGTTGCCTGCAGCCTGCAGCTGGGCTTTGCTGCTGCTTTGGGGTGCAACCCTACTCACGTAGCCTTCCCGGGGAAGACGCTCCATTGAAATGAACGGGGCGCGTTTTCCCCGGCGGGCGCGCATTCCTCACCTGCGCGAGGGGCGCGGGCGGGCGTCGGGGGGCGCGCCTGTGGGCGAGGGGCGCTGCCTAATGGCCGGGACGGCGGCGGCGGCGATGACCCTTCCGGGGGCGGTTTCCGCGAGGCGAGCTGCAAGGCGGCGAGCGGAGAGTTCAGCTCACCCCTCCGGGGGCGGAGGGAGGAGAAGGCGAAGCGCAGGGGGGAAGCAGCCCAGGAGCCCAGCGCCTCCGCACAACCGCTCGCACGGCGCGCCAGCGGGACTCGTGCGCTCCGGGCAGCCACGCCGGCGGCGGCAGGAAAAAGAAGCAGCAGCCGCGACCAGGCCCGGGAGAAGCCCCACAGGGAAGGCGGCGGCGGCTGGGCCCCCGCGGGGCTTTGCTCATGCCGCGGCTCCGCATGTGGCTGTGCGTCTCCGGGACGCGGTTTCGGGGCGCGCGCGGTGCCCCCGGAGGCGGCGTTATGCCCCGCGGACGCCGCTAGGATGAGCTGCAAGCGGCCGGCGGCCAAGCCCCAGCTGCGGAGGTCCTTCAGCGAGCAGCTACGGGACTCGACGGCCAAAGCCTGGGATTTACTCTGGAAGAACGTCCGCGAGAGGCGCCTGGCAGGTCAGTCCGGCGCGCGTCCGCCCTTGCAAGCCCGGGCACCTCAAGGGAAAAAGAGGTGCAATGCGCTCCGGAGACCCCCTCAGACAGACAGCCCGCCTGCTCTGCGCTTGCCACGATGCCAGGCGGCGGCAGCGGCAACAACCCCACACTTGCTCGACTTCCGAGCGAGCGCGCCAAGTTTTGCTCTCTCTCTCTGTCTCTTTGAACACCGTTCGGGCTTTTTTTGGTTTTTTGTTTTTGCATTTCCCGCCTCTGCGCTCCGAATGATAAGCTCGCCTTGGCCAGGTTCCTTTCTGCCTTCTATCTGCAGGAGAACAATTCAGAAGAGACACTTTTCCAATGAAGGTTCTGCAGATAGAAAGCAGAAGAAACCTTTCCAAAAAATAAAAAAAGAGGAGGCTTTTCATTGGACTCACCCTCCCGCATCTCTCTGGGGACTTGGGTTTGTACATCAAAACTCTGTTGGTGCAGATGTAAGTTTAGTTAGGACCAGGATGTGTTATACAGTACTGTACCGAGGTATTGTCAAGGCTGGGATGAAATAGCAGCTTCTTTGGGGGGGAGGGGTGTATGTGTGTGTGTGTGTGTGTACCATTATAGAAGAACAGATTGTCAGTGTTTTAGGTTATTATTATTATCCATGCTACTGGGGGGGGGGGGCATTTGTTTTTTTCTGATTCTTGGACCGGTTCCTCCCTGAACATCATGCTGTGCCTTGAGATCTGTGCGCTGTGCGTGACTTTGTAATGTGCCACAAGGACCTTGTACGTCAAGAGGGCTGCACGCTGCGCATCGGAGCTCTGTGCAATAAAGTGGATTGGTGCTTTGTGCCAGAATCTCGGTGTGTTAAAAATAGGTCTCAATGGGAGCACAGACCGGCATGGACCAATTTTCTGATTCTGGACAGTTTGGTGCAGTTGTGGTCCATTCTTGCCTGCATTTCTCTGAAGCATGTGCTAGGGTTTGGATGCGCCACACAACTATTTCTGCATCCCATGCAGCACAATCCCTAAGCAGGCTTAGTTAGATGCACTCCCCCACTGAGTCCAATTAGACTTTTATTCCTCTCTAGTAAGGCGGTGTACGGGCTCCCATTTGTACTCTGCATCCAGCATGTTCCCACTGCTGGTTGGGGAAGCAATGTTTGTATGGCATTAGCATCAATCCAAATCTATTCTGTTCTTATGAAATCCTGCATGTTGATGTGCTTCCCCCCAGCAAACCACTTTCGATCTGAATTGAGAATAAGAATGACCTAGCTGTATAATGTGTACGCAGCCTAATTGTACTTGAGAATTTCATCCTGGCTGCGCTTCCAATTGGTGTGCGCACTGAAGTGGATTAACTTAACTTCCTGATAAGCGAGACATCGCGATCTATGACTTTAAGTACTTACGTGTCTAAAGCAGAATTCATTTGTCTTTCTCCATATATATGGTTGTGTGAAAGGTGTACAACAGGAACTTCCAGCTTTCCCCTCAGCTTCCCTTTTCCCCTTGAGGTCAAGGCTCTATGTGATCCACTCCATCCCAGCCCCTCCATTCCCCTGAGGCCGTGCAACCACTTCTCTCCTTGCAGGACACTCTGACTATACTGCAAGACTCTTGCGAAGTCTCTCCACCCACACTCCAGCCTTCATCTCTATGCTGCATTTAGTTAGAAGGTTTCTTGACCTTCACTCTGCCCAGGGTGTTCAGCTGTATACCCTGACCAGAATGTCTGTATACCGAGTACAGGATGTGCCGTAGTTGCACATGCATGCTCACACATGGTCGCTGTAGCACATTGTGGAATGTGTTTGTTCAGGAGCAATCTCTGTGTGGCCACAGTAGCTAGGTGTAAATTCCTACAAGAGAGCTTCTTTATATACAGTATCTGTGAAACGTGCAGCTGGCCCTTTCCAGTGTGTTTTCCTAAGCTATTTTTAAATACGTTGCTTTGGTTCACAATCGTGCGTCCCCAGGGCAGCTCTCTAGCGGTCCCTACCCCTCACCCCAGCCTGCAGCTGAAGTGCTTTTCCTGCCTTCTCCAGTGTTGTGAGCTTCTATCTTTACCATCTTCTCAATTATTGATCTCCCATTTCATTTCAGATTAGCAAACCAGGCAGTAGGGAAAGGAGCTGCTCCTGAAAAGCACCTCCTGTGACCACAGAGGAGCAAGGAATGTTTGCCCCCCTCCCTGCCGTGTTTAGCTGGTTGCAATGTTTGGCTGGCAGAAGTGCTAAGATGCTCTCAGCTCGCTGTGTTCCTACCTGGAACTTTTGGCAAGCTTGTGCGGCACTTTCTGCACTCAACCAAAAGCATGTGAAGCACACAGGGAGGATATAAACGCCTTCTGTTTCTCTGCCGCTGCCACCGGCACTGCTGCCCTGCCTCAGAGATTCCCACTTTGTGTTGAGGAATGTCCAAGTAGCTCTGGTACATGAGTGATCTTCTGTGATGTAAACATTCAGGAACAAGGGGAAGCAGTGGTCAGGCGTGGGGTAAGAGATCAAAGTGCTTCCTGAGTCTTGGGGCCCACATATTGTCTTTACAACCTCTTTCTGTGGGGGGGGGGGGGACAAAAAAAACCCCAGCCAAAGTGAGCCCTTTCCATGATGACCAGAGTAGAGATAGTCTTCAGATATTGTTGGATTCCAGTTCTACCCGGCATAGCCAATGATCTTGGACAATGGGAGTTGTGGTCCAGCAACACGTGTAGTGCCACAGGTTTCCCACCCCTTCTTAGAGAACCTAATGGTCTATAGAAAGATGGAGCTAGAATTTCACTTTCTGCTCTGTTTATGTATCAAAAGTAAGGGTTTTCTAAAGTGAGCATTCTTTGTGAGTACATGAAATGTACTTCTTCCTGTCCTGTTTTGTGTGTGGCATCATTGCGCCAGGAGGCAGTAACAAGAAAACACATTATTTATCTACCATGTGTACACACAGAATCAGAGCCAAACAGGGATGGGTGAGTTGTATTCTCTACCATTTGAGCTGATGGGCTTTTAGTTTTCATGGTTCAGTTTTCCATAGTCCTGTGTTGTGTATGAACATAGCCCATGCCTCCTCCTTTTGTCTTTCTTGTCCCTAGGAAAAAGATGAGTAAGAGCTGCCAAGAAAACAAATCTCTATAGACTTACCTTTTTGGCATGGATGCTGCTTTCATGTGGGCACGTCTCATGCTGCAACAGCCTCTTTTGAAACAGGAAACCATTTGGGTGGGTGGATGGCATGTTTGCTATGCATGCCACTGTCTACTCAGATACTTTTGCTTGGGAAGTAAAGGCAACATTCATCTGTTTCATGAGGCATGGCCATGTGTGAGTACCGATCACGGCACTCTAACAGTATAAGAATTGTAAACTATAAATCAGAGGGGTGGTCAGATGTTTTCTTGATTACAAAATGGCAGTGGGGAACCTATGGCCCTCCAGATGTTGTTGAACTTCAACTCTCCCATCACCACCAGACAGCATGGGCAATGGCCAGGTAGTTCAGCCACATCTGGAGGACCATAAGGTTTTCCACCCATCTTAGAGAGCATCAGTATGAGAGATTTGGAAACATCCTTGATCTCAGGAGGCATTTTATACTTTTCAGAGAATGGGTAGGAGTTTTGTCAGGAGATTTACACATATCATTTTAGGCTAAATGTAAACATTATCTTCTGCATTGTCCTCAGTAGTTATATCTGTGGCTATATATCTGTAATTGTTGGACTTTGCATGGCAGCTTGTGGTCATGTTCCAAGTTCAAACTCTGTAAAGTTAAAATGCCAAGTCAGCTCTTATTACATGTAGCAACAACCTTGTGCCCGATCTACTGTATAATAACCAAATAATTATCTACAAACTGACACATGATGTGCACACATATCATTTGGGAGAACATTTTATGATTTCTCATAAGAATGTCAGTTTAAAACCCCTTTCAAGAAGGAGGAAAACCTCACTAACTTTTGTAAACAAATGGTGAAAAATCTTGTTTTAGACACTAAATACTCCTCACTTCATATGTGATTGGGACAGACAACTGAGTTTAAACAAGAAGTCTGCCTCTATTGTGTGTAGTTGCAGCCTATGGAAGTTGAGACTCCCAGGGAGTTGCACTGTTGAGCCAGTTTGAAGCAAGTCAGAAACTAAGAAGCCCCCGAAGGAAAAGTGAAAGGTTTGTTTGCTCTCCAAGAGCCTCTTATTTCAGCTGCATTATGGTAGCAGCTGTCTGTAGTTCCAAAGTATGCTGACATAGTGGGAGCCTGTGGAAGCCACCAGTAAACATAGGGAACAATTTACAGTCTTCATTGCACTTGACAGTTTCCTGTTACTTATTCTTAATCAGAACAGCCATATCTCTTTTGGTATATAATGCAACAACAACAAAATTAAAGTGCATGCCAGCTGCCATTTCCTGTGAAGCAAATTTCCTTGACTAACTACTATTCGGCTGCAGGCAAGTCCTTGAATGAATTCTAGATTAATAATGATTAAGTAAGGGTTTTTGGCTAAGGGGGTTGAAGTACTGAAGTCCTAAACTTATAAACTTCTGCTCCTTGGGGACGCAGAGTGGGATAAAAAACCTAATAAATAATAATGAAACACTATAATGTAAACTTCTCTCTCTACCAATAGGCTGGTGATCTTGTAGGACAGCTGATGCTTATCTGCTTAACCAGGCAATCCTATATATGTCCATTCAGAAGTAAGTCTAAAGGCATTCAGTGTGACTTATTCCCAGCTAAATGTGTATAGGATTGCAGCCTGAAATGATTAATTTGACAAGATAGCAAAATTGTGCAGGCAAGATGGGGGAAAAGAGTGCAAAATATATTCTGTCGTACCTAAGTGACTTTTCAGCTTTTTGCCTTTGTGTTTTATGTCCAGCTTAATTTGTGTGCTTTAGTCACGGCCTCTACAAATGCAGCCCAAAGCCTTGTATCCTCTACTTCATTCTAACATTTCTTAATTAAAAAAAAAAAGCATGGTCTAAATATATTATTGTGTTCTGGAATGCTATCAGCTGCTCATCCTTCATACTTGTATGTTGAACAGTTGCCCAACATTTAATTATTTATTTTTTTTAAAAAAAGCTTGATCTGTTATTCTCACCAAATCCTTGAGTGATAGTCAAATCACCAGCTCTTCACTGCAGACTTGAATTTGGCAATGCAATCCCATACCAATCTACTGTTAAGATGACTTAAAGAAGTGTCTTCTTTCTGTCTGGCTTTCCTCTCTCTTGCTTTTGAATATTTTCCAATATATTTTTACTATAAAAAGAATGAGTGGAATTCAGCATAGCGCTAAGGAGATCATTCCATCAGCACAGTCATGTCTCGCTTGCCCAAGAGAACCATCTCCTCTCTCCTCCCCCCTATTCTAGGAGTTCTCTCAACCCTCCAGAATGAATCTGTGAGAGGTGGGGAGGAACACCCCATTGTGCCAGTGAGAGTCCTTGCACTGGCTTCTGCTAGTGGAATAGGGTAGATGAATCTGGAATAGGGTCGTTGACTCAAGCAAATAAACCATTATCTAAACTTCAAAGAGAACACCTGAAGTGGGAAAGATGAGGAGTAGCAATCAAGACCTATCAATTTTGGGTGGGTGGATGCTATCTGTTCACAACTCAGGACCACAATGCCCCAAGGACCTCCTCTTTTCATATAAACCATCCCAGACTGTGTGTTCATCACCTGAGGCCCTTCTTTGCATTTATCCACGTGAGATCCGGAGGGTGGCAACAAAAGAATGGGCCTTTTCTGCAGTGGCTCCCTCTCTGTGGAATGTTCTCCCTAGGGAGGTGCAGCTGGTGTCTACATTACATATCTTTAAAGGTAAAGGGACCCCTGACCATTAGGTCCAGTCGTGGCCAACTCTGGGGCTGCGGCGCTCATCTCACTTTATTGGGCGAGGGCGCCAACATACAGCTTCCGGGTCATGCGGCCAGCATGACTAAGCCACTTCTGGCGAACCAGAGCAGCACACGGAAACGCCGTTTACCTTCCCGCCGGAGCGGTACCCATTTATCTACTTGCGCTTTGATGTGCTTTTGAACTGCTAGGTTGGCAGGAACAGGGACTGAGCAACAGGAGCTCACCCCGTCACAGGGATTTAGGCACCAGGCAAAAAACATTTCTGTTTAACCAGGCCTCCTTTTAAATGTGTTTGTGGGAGAGGGGTTTATTGTTTCGTCCTTTTTTGTTTTAATTTTCCCTTGTATTTTTATCTTGTGAACTGCCCTGAGATCTTTCGATGAAGTGTCTCCACAACATTTACACCTCACATCAGGTCTTGGACTTCACTTAAGATTAAGTCCAGGGTTACTGCCCCCCTGGTCCGTTTCACGACCAACTTTTCTAGAGCATAGTCATTTAGGACATCTAGAAAAGTTATCTCTTTGTCACCGTGACTGGAACATGCTTGCATCTCATATTTGTTTGAGAGTTATTGAACTCACTCGCTACTAGAACACTTCCTCCTTTGGGTGTTTCCTTGATTTCATTCTCTGGCTCAAGATCATCCTGTGCAGTTTGCTCACGTGGATGAGAGTATATCCCCAGTACTAAATTACTCTTGGGGCCTGGAGGAATCTTTTGGAATGTCTAGTTTGCTGGACTCGTATTCTCTTCAATGTACAGAGCAACAGTACTGTACCTCCAGGAAATGCTTTCTACGATACGATACGATATGATAATCTTTATTGTCATTGTCCCATACAGAACGATGAAATTGAAAATCTACATCAGACATTCAGAAACCAACAAGCATGCTATCCCAGCTATCCCAGCCTGGTTAGCCCCCTAAAAACTCTGGTATCCCATAATTAAATACAATATACTCCCATAGAGACTACCTTACACTGTGTATAAAACCAAAATCGCATTTGAAAAAAACTGTTTCTCAGGCGGCTAGTCCTAGTCTTTATAACCCTGTACCCTGGACCATAAAGAAGGCTGATCGCCGAAGAATTGATGCTTTTGAATTATGGTGCTGGAGGAGACCCTTGAGAGTCCCATGGACTGCAAGAAGATCAAACCTATCCATTCTTAAGGAAAAAAGTGCTCACTGGAAGGACAGATCCTGAAGCTGAGGCTCCAATATTTTGAGAAGGGAAGACTCCCTGGAAAAGACCCTGATGTTGGGAAAGATGGCGGGTACAAGGAGAAGGGGACGACAGAGGACGAGATAGTTGGACAGTGTTCTTGAAGCTACCAGCATGAGTTTGACCAAACTGCGGGAGGCAGTGGAAGACAGGAGTGCCTGGCGTGCTCTGGTCCACAGGGTCACGAAGAGTCAGAGACGACTAAACAACAACAACCTTCTTTCAGAAGGCAAAAGCTGAAAGTGTGCACTATTCTGCACTATCTCTGCAGCTTTCTTATGGCACCTGAAAGCATAGATTTCCTGTCCTTCCTGTAAAGTTTGTATTCGAAGATAACTGTGTCCCACTGGTTATCCATTTCATCAGGTTTCCATTCTGCCCACTATATTTATGCTCTCCTCTAAAAGCACTGTAGCGTGCCTATCTTGGCTCAGAGACTTTTAGCATATAAAAACCTATACAAAGTGTCTCTCTCCAAAGGCCATTGGCATGTGTGTCTTACCCTACGGTGCTTTGGAGGGGTCTTCCATGTTCAGAAACCAAGAGACGTTAATAATTTTATCAGCAGAGTGCTGCATAGACAATAGGGGAAAGAAGAGACTGGGAGGAGATCTGATAGCCGTTTCCAACTATCTCAAAAGCTGTCAAATGGAAGATGGAGCAAGCTTGTTTTCTCCTGCTCTGGAGGGTTGGACTTAAACCAATGGCTTCAAGTTACAAGAAAGGAGATGCCAACACATCAGGAAAAACTTTTAGACAATAAGAGCTGTTCAACAGTGGAACTGTCTCCCTTTGGGGGGTTGTGGACTCTCCTTCCTTGAAGGTTCTTAAGCAGAGGTTGAATGGTCATCTGTCATGCTTTAGCTGAGATTCCTGCATTGCTGGGGGTTGGACCAGATCATACAATTCTATGATTTCAGGTAAACACAATCAAATATAGAAATATAGAATTATATTTCTATATTTCTATAGAAATATAGAAATATAAATAAGTCTAGCTAGGCTTTGAAAACCCATCTTGGGCATCAGCTACAGTTAAGAACAGAAGCTATTTTCTCAATAAAACCTCATACTTTGGATTGGATGCTACTTTTAATTGATTGGAATGTGATTTTATCTATAATCAGACGCTCCCAAATTTTATTAGGCTGGTTTCTGATAAAGACAAAACTGGCATTGAAAAGCAGTGAAGCACTGGAACAAAACATGTATTATGAATTGCTGTGACATCAGTGCGCTAGGAAGTCAGTTGGGCTCTATTTGGTATGAGTGTGATTAGGTTACAAGAGATCTTCTGAATTCCACCCAGACCAGGTTTTTAAACCACCTAATCAGGAATGTGACTATCTTTGTGGAACAGACTCTTTTTTGTGTTCCAGCCTCTAAGATACTCTTGCTTGGGCAAAGGAACCTCCTGTGGTTATCCTGATCACGTTCGTTGCTTTTGAAATGGTGTTAACACTGTTCATATTTGCTATTCCTAGAGTACAGAGGTGGGGTGTTTAAAACAGTTTCTGATTGGTATGGCATGACATACAGTTGATTTCTACTGCTATGACAAGACTGTCAATGAATTGTGAGACAGCATTCTTCTAAATAGAATATTTAATGAATTAGAATAATAGCATTCATAAAGGAGTTATAAGACCAATAGATTTCCATTGGCATTTCCAACTAGTAAGACGCTATTCCAATAGGAATGAATATAATATATATAATATAATATAATTTATTATTTATACCCCGCCCATGTGGCTGGGTTTTCCCAGCCACTCTGGGCAGCTTCCAAGAGAATTTTAAAATACAATAGTTTTATAACTCAACTGAAAAATCTTACATAGAGCTAACGTACATTAGTTTGCAAGAAATATAATCAGTAGAGTTTATATATACATTTAGTGCAATGCATTCATGACAAATTGACTGTGTTACATGTATTTGCTTTGATTTCAACTAATAGGAACACTATTATTTTGATATCTGTTTCATAACTAAGCTTTTTCTGTCAATTCAGATAACCCAGTATTAATTAAACAATCCACATATAAACTGAATATTTCACAGTAGAGCCCATTTTTTAAAAAGGATGTGGAAACTCTGTGTACCCAAAACATGCTATTTATCATCATGAACTTTGTGTATATCCCCTCCTACATACCACAGTCAATTACAGCCACATGTTTCCAAGAAGCAAAGCAAGGATATTATGATCTGTTTTCCTCTTGGTTGGCTGGGGAATTAGAAGGGCTACTAGTTCTGATTAACTTCAATGGTTATTTTAATGTGTGAAATCATTGTCTCAGCAATGGAAAAAAAGAGACCCTCTTTGTCAAAGAGAAGTCTTCTGAAAGAGTCTCATTATATAATCTCTGGTACTTCTGGGAAGAAAAAGATTACTTATCATTAGTCCTTTCATGCGGACAGCCAGAGAATTTCTGTGGGAGGTTCGGTCCTATAAGAATTGTGGTGATCGCAAAAAGGTCAGTGATTAATAACATGCCACGGATACTTACATACATGACGTGACAAGCTCTTGCTAAAAGGAATTGAACCCACTTCTCATATCTACATTCCAGCAAAGATACTGAGAAACAGAGGAGGGTTCCAAAGAAGTTAAGGAGGAGCCGAATGCATTAAAATGAGGAACAGTGTATGTGTGAACTGGGCAGTGCAGAGTGAAGGGTACTAGACCTTTAAAGCTCATTCTAAGCACCTTCTTCCCCTCAAAGAATTCTGGGCACTGTAGTTTATCCCTCATAGACTTAAAATTCCCAGCAACCCCTTAACAGTACCCAGAATTCTTTGAGGAAGGAGGTGTGCTTCAAATGTGCTGTAAAGGTATAGCCTGTATGCAGGAAGTGCCAGGACTCTGACAGGATGCTGGAGTTGCCCTACCTCATTCCCAAAGCTGGGCAGGCATCACTCCTCCCTCCCTAAGCTGGACAGAAGTTTCCCAGGCTTTGAGAAGGAGGTGCCAGGGTGTCATGTGAGACTAGCCTAGTCCCCCTGGTGCAGGCATATTCAAACTCGGCCCTCCAGATGTTTTGAGACTACAGTTCCTATCATCCCTGACCACTGGTCCTCTTAGCTAGGGATGATGGGAGTTGTAGTCCCAAAACATCTGGAGGGCTGAGTTTGCCTATGCCTGCCCTAGTCCAATGACAGCACACCACTGGTTCAAATTTCCACTCATCCATTAAGCTCATTGGGTGATCTTGGGCTAGTTACCAACCCCTTAGTGTAACTCTCAGCCAAACCCAGGGTTATTGTGAAGATACGGAAAGAAGGAGTACAGTGGTACTGGGTTACAGATGCTTCAGGTTACAGATGCTTCAGGTTACAGACTCCGCTAACCCAGAAATAGTACCTCGGGTTAAGAACTTTGCTTCATGATGAGAACAGAAATTGCGCGGTGGCGGCGCAGCGGGAGCAGGACGCCCCATTAGCTAAAGTGGTACCTAAGGTTAAGAACAGTTTCACGTTAAGAACGGACCTCCAGAACGAATTAAGTTCTTAACCTGAGATACCACCGTACTGAGATTGTCACCTTGAGCCCATTGGAGGAAAGGTGAGATACAAATTTAATAACAAAAGAAAAGAAAAATGTCACTAGGAATTGATGGTTGACTTAAATTGCAGATCTAGATACATTAACTTGGAAGCCTTATTGATTGTAATAGAAATTATTTCCAAGCAAGTGCGCTTGGGATCTCAGGTTATTATTATTTTTAGGAGCAAAAATGAAAGCATATATAGAATTATTATCTCAGATATGCTTTCCTTGACATCTGGAAGCTAAATATAAGGTGGTGGGAATGTGTAGTAGTGCAAAAGGGATTGTGGTTGTCTGGTTTTGAACAATACTCATGATGTTTTTCATACCAAAATTTCTTACTAATTATATTGAATGTAGCATATGTTACTATATTTTCAGTCCAGGATACATATACACACTGTTCACATTTGTTCTCCTATCTCAAACATACTTTCCTTATTCAGAATAGTTATTTTTGCTTGCATTTGACTTCTAAACTACAAAACAATTGCTCCTTACAACATGTTCTGGAGATGTTTACTTACCCAAAATAAGCAGCTCACACCTTTAGGTCTAATATTGGCACAGAAGAAACTGTCTTATTCAGACAGACTATTTTTCCATTTAGGCCAGTATTGTCTACTCTGACTGGCAGAATCTTTCCAGGGTCTCATACAGAGATCATTTCCATCATCTGCTATCTTAAAAACTAACCAACCTTGAAACAACAGGGGTTGAATTTGAAAATATTTATAGTATTTGCTAGATCACTGAATTGTGACCCATGCCTCATGTGTTTCAGCCTCTTGCCCAAAGATTTCAGTCTAAATACAGTGGTGTTGTGTTTGTGCTTAGCTTAACTACTTTTTTCTACTTGTCTATACAGTATTTTATGTTTCCTATATTTAAAGCTATTGGAGATTTGGGTGCAACTCAGCTTGCAAAAGAGTAGGGGTCTTGCATGAGTTAGATAGAGTTGTTGTTGTTGTTTAGTCGTTTAGTCGTGTCCGACTCTTAATGACCCCATGGACCAGAGCACGCCAGGCACTTCTGTCTTCCACTGCCTCTCGCAGTTTGGTCAAACTCATGCTGGTAGCTTCGAGAACACTATCCAACCATCTCATCCTCTGTCATCCCCTTCTCCTTGTGCCCTCCATCTTTCCCAACATCAGGGTCTTTTCCAGGGAGTCTTCTCTTCTCATGAGGTGGCCAAAGTATTGGAGCCTCAGCTTCAGGATGTGTCCTTCCAGTGAGCACTCAGGGTTGATTTCCTTAAGAATGGATAGGTTTGATCTTCTTGCAGTCCATGGGACTCTCAAGAGTCTCCTCCAGCACCAGAATTAAAAAGCATCAATTCTTCAACGATCAGCCTTCTTTATGGTCCAGCTCTCACTTCCATACATCACTACTGGGAAAACCATAGCTTTTACTATATGGACCTTTGTTGGCAAGGTGATGTCTCTACTTTTTAAGATGCTGTCTAGGTTTGTCATTGCTTTTCTCCCAAGAAGCAGGCATCTTTTAATTTCCATGAAGGGGAAGATAGAGTTAGGAACCTCCAAATTCCCAGAGCATCCTTGTATCTTCAACCTCTATATTTTGTGTATGTTAGACTGATATTCTCAGTTCAAACTCTGTTTTACAACTATCCTCTTTGCTTATGTGGTGACAAGCAGATATTGTGTGTGTTTCCATGTTTACACTATGTGGACAGGCTTAGCTCAGAAGCTAAACTATGGTTTCACAGGAAACATTGTCCACATGTTTGGGATTATAACAAGGCTCAGGGCTAACTATGGTTGAGTCTGCACTGTGCCTAGAGCACTGTAAAGTATGGTGTGTAAATTAAATCTCTTTGCTAGATCTTCCATTGTGCTCCATGCATTTTCCCAACAGATTATCCATTCATGTTACCACCTTGTTCTTATGACTGGTGTACCACATAATTTCCTTGCAATCTGGATTGCTGTGAGGAATTCAGAGTATTGGGGAAGTTCAGTGAGCTATTGTGAGCTATTCTAAAAAAGGTTTCTGTCATGCCACATAATTAAACCAATTCTAGAATTATATGGTTTGGAGCAAGGCAAAAGCATCTATTTTGGATATTGGGAAGGTCACAGCTGGGAATGTGCCAGTTAATAGATTCAAACAGATGGATGCTGACAGGTCTGCGAACTGTTCACAAACCTTCTTTAACAAACATCTTGCAGCCCTCACTTCCCAGTTATGTTCTCTAATTCAAGTTTGGAGCTGCCTATATCAAAATGCAAGATGTGAGGTTGCAACTTTAGAAAAACGTCCCTTGGGTGATGGAGAGTGTCATTCAAACCACAAGAAGAAATGCCCAGAAAGGTCCATTAATCAGCCTTGCTTTGTACTGTCTGTGTTGGTGTGTGTGAATGGCTACAGAGATGAGACTTCAGATGTTATGAACTGAGTCTTTTCAGCAGCTGTTTTCTCTCTTCTTTTTCCCCTCTGGCATTTAAAATAATCTCCGTCTGTAGAAATCCCTGCCCAAGTGACAGAGAGACAACATGTCCCCAGAACAGCTTCCTCTGTCTGTGCATGGGAGCAGAAACGGAACAAGAAAGTACAAGAAACAGAAGGTGTTAGGAGAGTTTTGGGGGGAAACATAAACCAGCAATGACAAGGAAATTGGTTTTTTGGTGGCAGAATTCATGTCTTAAACTATCCTCTTATCTCCATCCTGCTGCCCATGCAGAAACAATAATAATACACAAAAAAACTCTCATCCTCTTGTGGTAGGAGCTTTTTGCTCCTTTTGTCTGTATTGGGGTAGCCAAGGCAGTGCTCTTTGTATGTTCTGGGCTCCTAAAAGGCTTACAATTCGGGCTGACTGCCAGCTCTGAACACTGTATTTTTATATATTGCAAGTGGGAGATCTGAAGCGTGAGAAATGGGGAAAGTATTTATTGTTATGTACTGATGTTCTCACCCTGGGCCAGCAGGGGGTTACTGTAGATAGTTTTCACTCAGGTCCACATCAGTTATTTTAGGCGGGAAACCCTGGGTGGTTGTTGTTACAATGTTGACAGCCGGCTGCCTATAAAAGGAGGCCGGCTGAGCTGTTTGCTGTTCAGTCTGTCCAGCTTACAATAAAGAGCTGCTCCGGAGAAATCACTGTGTCGTCTGATATGTTCGCCCACAACTTAACATTTATCAGTAATGTTTTTGTGTGTGTTTGCTTCTTACTTACTAGCCCATTACTTGTTTTCTTTTTTATTTCCACAATTATTTGTATACCGCTTAACTGCAGTTGCATTCCCTCAACCACTTACATGTAGAAAGTATGGAACCTACAAGAAGAGCATGCTGTGGAGTTTGGTCTTGTAGCTGTTGACTGACAACTTTGAGGGCCAGTAGATGACTCCTTATTTATAATTTTAGCTTTAGAGCCTTCTGTATGGAGCCTGAAAGCTTCGAGTTTCCCTTCTGATTGGCCTTTTCGGGGACAAAAAAGTGGGGAAACCCAATTTCGAATCAGACTCAGACAGCATGGCCAATAGTCAGAGATGATGGTAGTTGTAGTCCATCTGCATTTCAAGGGCTGCAGATTCCACATCCCTGGATTAGAGGATATACCAGGGGTAGGCAACCTAAGGCCCGGGGGCCGGATGCGGCCCAGTCACCTTCTCAATTTGGCCCACGGACTGTCCAGGAATCAGTGTATTTTTACATGTGTAGAATGTGTGCTTTTATTTAAAATGCATCCTTGGGTTATTTGTGGGGCATGGGAATTTGTTCATTAAAGGTAAAGGGACCCCTGACCATTAGGTCCAGTCGTGACCGACTCTGGGATTGCGGCGCTCATCTCGCTTTATTGGCCGAGGGAGCCGGCGTACAGCTTCCGGGTCATGTGGCCAGCATAACTAAGCCTCTTCTGGCGAACCAGAGCAGCACACGGAAACGCCGTTTACCTTCCCGCCGGAGCGGTACCTATTTATCTACTTGCACTTTGACGTGGGATTCGAACCGCCGACCTTCTCATCGGCAAGTCCTAGGCTCTGTGGTTTAACCCACAGCGCTACCCGCGTCCCTAATTTGTTCAATACCCCCCCCCCCCAAAATATAGTCCGGCCCACCACATGGTCTGATGGATGGTGGACCGGCCCACGGCTGAAAAAGGTTGCTGACCCCTGGATATACTGTCAAATGATCTAACTGGACTTTTTTTATTTTCTTTGGTTATACATTCAGATTCTCAGGTTCTATTCCTCCTCAAATTAGATAAACTTAGCATAGTAAAGTTTAGAAGGCGGAAAAAACTGATTTAAATAGAAAACAAACGAAATAATGGATCTGTGGTTGGTAAAGGGCTTAAGCAAAGCTCACTCTGGAACAACAACTTGGCTTTTATGCACGTACATGAAGTAAATACCTTCAAACGACAGAGTGCTGCTGCTGTAGGGGCAGAGCAAATGTTATCAAGCTAAGAAGTATGCGCTAATCCTTCTGTTGTAGTGTTTCATGGAAGCTAACAAATTCAGAGGGATTATTAAATGACTGGAACAAATTCCCGGCTAGGACAGATTTGAACATCTACATTTGGATTCTAGGTCACTGCAGTAAACTATAATGAAGAGATCCCACTCATAGCAGCTTCTTCTAAAGACTTAGACCCTTGGAGTAATGTTTTCCAGTGGCAGAAAGCCAGAGCAATACTTTCTTTTTTGTACAAAGAATACTTCAGTTGAATGTCCTAATATTATGTTCTTAGGATAAATCAGCCGGCAAATGAGCAAAACAAGAGAGTCATCTGACACAGAATAAACTTCCATCAATGCATGCTTTTCTGTTTTGGGAAAATGGAAATATTTAGTTTCTGTAAATGATACAAAGATGTTGCCTCTCAGATGTTCACATATTCAGTTTTTACCATTTACACTGTACACTTGATACAACACCATATTTATTTTATCATGCAGATTAGTTCTCTGAACTATTTTTGTCATTAGCCATATGTACATAGCATTATTATTTTTTTTTTTTTTAAAGGCAGATTATATGGGAGGCTGTTTCTCTATCTTGAATAATCTTATGGGCCTGGATGCTTGCATGCTATATGTAAATTCTTACAGAATGAAACCAGGTCATAACTTTGCCTGTGGCAAATAGCAGTTGCCTTCTGAGGAGCAGATGAGTGGCAAACTGCAATTATATTGGCACCTTTCACCTGTCTGCCATCCTTTATCTTCTCATATACTGCTAAAGCATCTCAGAGACCCAGGTGCCTGTTCAGAGCTTTTGAAGCTGGCACTGTCAGTGTGGATTGTGCTGACAGCATACATCTCTTAGCTATGCAAAAACGAAGTGGCTTGGGCTTCTCAGTTTGCACTAAACTAAATCAGGTTCATCATCTTATCTCAGACTTTGGATGGTCAACTTTGTAGTTACCCATCTTTCTGCAGGGGCAAAGAGATTCCATTCACTGTGTTGATTCAATGAAATTTGGATTTTGAGGCAGTGTGCTTTGACTGAAGCTCTGTGATGTGTACATTTGGTCCACATGGAAATGTTGGCTGTTTTCTATCTTCCAACACAGTTTCAGCTTTTGAGCATCATTTTGTGGCTTCACTTCTCCCCCTCCCGCCTCTTTTTTTTCGGCTTTCTGGTGTTTTCCATTTGTGCCTCCCCATCTTTTTCTCTTGCTCATTTGCTCATCCACTTACTCTGCCCTTAATCCTGTGACCCCTTAAGAACCTAAAGTGAAACATCTGTTTGGCTAGAAGCAGTAACTGGCAGCAACCCCCTATTGCTGCATCACTTCAAATATGACATCTTCAACTGTCAGCAGTCAAGTCAATGCCAAGAGGCGTTCAGTTCTCATTATTACTTGATCACATAAAAATCAATCAGTGGGTAACCATAGAAAGTCCAGAAGTGGTCTATGTCTTTCTCCTCCATTGTTATATGAGCACAGGGTTGTCCAGCAGAGCTGTTTTAAATAGTGTGGGGTTTGTTACATTTGATCCCTCTGGTGAAAATAATGACTGTCGCGTCTCCTCCTGATTTGCAGAACACTTTTGCTGGCAAAATAGCTTGTATCCTTGATATGAATGGGATGGCCGTTCTAAAATGCGCTGTTATTTAGTCTTGTTATAAAAACTGAAATAAAAACATTTATTTAAACACATCTGTTGCATCCCAGTTGGACTGTGGTGCTTCTTCACACAGAGAATCTGTAAATGAGTTATCTTCAGCCTCTGTTTCTCACAATTGCTATGAATGGGATTCTTGGAACCATGTGGGTAATTAACCACCAGGATAATAGTGGCTTGTTTGGGGTAGGGTTGGCTGATGACATAATATTCATTATAAATGCATCTTTGAAGGAAGGACTGCTCATGGTCTCTTTTAGGCATGTTGCAGTGAAGAAATCTACATAAAATGGCTATGGAGAAGCAAGAACTATAGCTACCTGAATTTTTTACTGCCAGGTGAAATCTATGAATCACAGTAGTTTTGTGGAGAGGATAGGTGCCTAGAAATTTCATGCAATTTTTTCTATATCATACCTACAAAAGAAACCTCTTGCAGTGACTGTATCCTGTGCTCACATAGAAATACATCTTATTGAACTTAATGGAACTAGTGGGATATGTGTAGGATTGTGGAACCAAGTGGGACTTAATTCTGAGTAATCATGCATATGATTGCTGTGCAATTTAATTGTATGGCCTTATTAGAAGGTCAGTGTTTACACAAACATTATACTCTCTCTCTCTCTCTCTCTCTCTCTCTCTCTCTCTCCCCCCCCCCCACACACACAGTTGAGAGAGAGAAGAATATTACTTGCTTGGATATAATGTTGATCTTCAGGCTGTGTGATAGGAAGCCATTGTCACTGCTGTCATTCCTTCTCCCTGAGCCTATAAACAGCACTTCTTTGTGCCAAACTGACATGTCAGCATAAGGTCCATTAATGCTTTTAATATCAAAAGAAATATTTTATAGCATCGTTATCCCCTTAAACCTACAGTTCTTAAAATGCAGGCAGATAATCCCCCTGATGTTCAAAATGGAGGGGGGAAGCGGATACATCATTCTGCTGAGCTGAGGATTGTGTGTGGGTGTCTTTGAGCTTTACTTCTACATGTAAAAATCCGCTTGCACAGGAGTATTCTTTTTTACAAGAAATTGTCAGACAGTTTATATACAGCAGCTGTCTTGCCTCTAAAACACGTCAGTATCTCTCTGGATTTCAAAGTTTGGTTTTTTGAAAGAGTTTGATCGTGCTGTTTCTTTCCACCTCTTTCTTGGATTGAAATCCTTTATAAAGCCTCTCGCTCACCATTAAAATCCGGGTCTGGGTGGGAAAAGGAAGAAACATCTTTATTTCGCTGTGAAAAATAGAAAGCTCCATTCCTTTTGTAGCTTTTCCTGCTGTTCTTTTCCCAAGAGATACCTAGAATAATAAAATCATACAATTTTAGAGTTGGACCAGGACCTTGGGAGATCATGTAGGCCAACTAAGTGCAGGAATATTGCAGAAATTCAGCAGCCATAACAGATTGTTATCCAGCCTCTGCTTATATCCCTCCAGTGAAGGAGGTAGCCCACTGCTTCCTGATGCCATAGAGCTGGTGCACCACAGTGTTGGGGAACCTTTGGCCCTCCAGATGTTGCTGAACTACAACTCCCATCATCCCTGGTCACTGGCCATGCTTGCTGGGGTTTATATATTCCCTGCTTCTTCCTCCTGTAACAAACTCCTATATGCGCTCTAGGTTGCAGCTAAGAAATATTCCTTAGTCCTTCTGTCTTGTACTACTTTCCACTGGAGCCGCCATCCTGCTCCATTTGTATACTGCTTGCACCACACTGTTCTTTTGTAATGCCTTGCAGACCTAGTATGGCTACTTCACTCTTCCCCAGTTTTGGGAGACTTCCAGCATTCACCACTCACAGAAGTCTGACTTCAACGTTCTTCTTGAACAATGCCATTGCACTAAACTGCATTAGCGTTACTTCACAAAGACAATTTTGTGAGCACCAGCCTAAACATGGAGTAGGAATTCCTTTAGAGTTTTATTGTAACAAGATGCTTTAATGTTGTGGGTTGTAATTTATTTCATGGGAGAGGTCAGAACAAGCCATCTGAGTTGCCACCTTCCATCACAGGAGTTTGTTGTGGCTTCTTTAGAAGAGCTATTGCACTTCGCACCCTATGAAAGAACATCATAAAGAGAAACACTGACGCAGTAAAGTCTGAAATGATTCAGTCTGTGGTCCACTCCCAAAGTTAGGAACCGAACAGAGGTCTGTCAGCTATCACCAGACTCAGGAGCCTTCTTAAATGTGCACAGTAAATAGATGAGAAGTAATTTTAGCATTTCATTGAAGCCTTTGATGCTATCAGTGTTTTAAGCAGAAGTCCAACTACATAAAACTGTGAATACGCTCTGAGGCATTAATTAACTCTGTAATATAATCATGACAACTAATGTAGCATCTTCCATGCAATAGATATGTAGCCTAAGGTGCTTTGTAGAAATAGGTAGATTCCAGTAAATTAAAAAAATAACACTTCTGTAATGAGTTGGTATTTGCAAGGTGTAACGTGCATCAAACAATTGCTGCCTTTCCTGTCTAGTCATATTGTTTTGGTACTAATGTCTTATAAATAATAATACAATGATTGCTTGATCCTGCTGCTAGTTTTATAGCATGGGACATATTAGTACAATGTGTGAAATGTTTTGATATAACTGGCACATTTGAAGAAAAGTCATCTAACCATTTAAACTTCCATATGAACACTAAATTGGGTTGTCCTATACCCACTTATCTAGGAGTATTATTATATTTCTATCTTGCCTTTTCTCCAAAAAGCTCAGAATAGCATGCATGATTTTCTCTGCTTCCCACTTTTTCCTTGTGAGGTAGGTTAAGCTGAGGGAAAAGTGACCATCTGGCCCATGATCACCAAGTCACTTTCAGAGTTGAGTGGGTCTCTCAGGTTCCAGTCCAATATTAACCAGTGCCACACACTGGGTTATTGCTCACTAGGACTTACATCTGAGTTAACATGTGTACTTTGGTGCTATGAGATGCTTCCCTGAGCAATAATGGCCTTTATGTATGCAGAAACAGTTGCATGCGTCTCTGCTAAACCACACACAACATTTGATGCATGCATACAAGTGCCTAAATCTCATAGGGAGGAAGCATAGTGTCAACTTTTCCCTTTTCTTGTGAGGAATCCTATTTGGAATAAGGGAATTTCCCTTTTAAAAAGGGAAATGTTGACAGCTATGGGAGGAAGTGAACACCATGCTAAGATGAATGTCCCATTAGCACCAACATTTCAGCTTGCCAGATGGAACGATCCCCCTCTCCCGTCCCTGTATGCTGTTCTGGGGATTCTCCCCGTCCCTAAGCCAATTTAGGGGGCAAGGGGGCACACGGGAAGAGCGGGGGAAGCCCTATTGCTCAAGCAGAAGTCCTTGTTCAGGGTTTCTGTTCTCGGGATTCGTTAGGTGAATCCCATCCATACTATTTCCATCTCATAAGTGGTCATGGGGAGATCATGTGAATCAAGTTTTTGGTTCCACTTGGTTTTCATAAAACCATCGGGCAGAAAGGCAACTGGAGATCATTCTAATCTAATGTGGCGGCCCTTTTGTATCAAATAAGCGCCTCGTTTTTTCTTTTTATGGTAAACTCCCTTTGAAACTATAAATATAGTGAGTAAAATTATTAAAGTAAGCAATGACTTTGCCCCGACCCTGTGTCCCGCATTAACCCCAAGATTGCAAGAAAAGAGCTGTGCCATGACAGCATCCTATTCCAAATAAACCTTGTCTTGGTGCCTCTCAAGATAACTTAGCATCCTCCATCCCAGTTTTCCACTGGTGCCACGGACTTGAACCACCACTAGAGGGACAGAGCTGTTCTGATACCTGCTAAACAGAAGGGGCTGTTCTTAGCCTTGTCTTCTCTCTAGAGCAGGCATGTCCAACTCCCAAGAGACTGTGATCTACTCCCAGTATGAAAAAACTGGCCATGATCTACCCATTGTCATTGGAGGGAGGAGGAGCGCGCGTTGGGTGGGTGGATTGCCCAGAGTTGTTGGGGGAGCTTTTTGGGAGGAGGATTGCACAGAGTAACTTATTGTACATGATAAGGATACCAGGATCAGCCAGGGATCTACCAGTAGATCGCGATCTACTGATTGGACATACCTGCTCTTGAGAGTGTGGGAACTTTCACCAAGCAGTGGAATAGGGCAGCATAGGATTACACTGCTATTTAGAAGAAAACCTACTTAAAATCAGTGAGAATTAATATGTTCAGAACTTGGCGGCACTTCCATTTTCAGGAAATAAACATTTTCATTGTTTGTTGAAAATATTTCTAGCCTGTGTTTTACAAATGCCCTTTCCATTGCCAAAAAGGAGGTTGGTGAAAGTTCTGCCTCTCAGTTCCCTTCTTCTACTCTTAGTGCATCCTTTGGTTTCTGGAAGGAGAGCAGGGATGCTGTTCCCAAGCCTTAAAATCTTGATTTAAGTAGTTCTGTGAACCTAGGAGGAACATCCTTCTTAAGTAGTGGGCGAACATATCAGATGACACAGCGATTCTTCCAAAGCAGCTCTTTATTTGTAAGCTGGAACAGAACTGAAATGAGGAGCTCAGTCAGCCTGCTTATATAGAGCTCCAGAACAATCGTAACTGTTGCAACTTTCTAAAACTATCCAATCACTGAACGTCACTTTCGATCCTTCATTTGCATACAAACTATCCAATCACTGAACGTCACTTTCGATCCTTCATTTGCATAACTATAGATATCCCCCTGTTGGCCCAGGGTGAGAACTTCAGTACATAACAATCCTGGTACTGGCAATAAGTACTAGTGTCACTCAGTATCCAAATCACAGCACAGCTGCTTGACAGCTTCATGAAACAAACACCATCCTTCTTCGCCTGTCATGAAGAAGCCGAACGTAAGATGTAAATGTTAAAGTTTCAACTCTATATTCATTTCAAGTATTATTATTATTGATTATTATAGAATATAATAATTTCAATAAATTCATCAATTTATTGGTCTAGAACTGGGTAGCCGCATGTGGCCCTCAAGAGGTTTTTTTGTGTGGCCCTTGGCAACATTTGATGCACCCTTGTAGCCCTCCTGCTGCCTTCCCACGGCCAGGAAAGTGAGGCACTGGGCTTTGGGAAGGAGGCATGAAGGCTCTGACAGGGTCCTAGAGTCCTCCAGAGTACTTTCCCAGCTTTGGGAAGAAAGTGGGACAGCACCATGGTGTTCTTCTCTCTGCTCTTCCCAGAGGTCATTATTCTGAAGCTCTACGGCTCTGTGGCAAATTTATATCCTATAAGTGGGTTCCATGTAGTCTTTAGGTGGAGAAGGGTTGCAGCTCAGCAGTAGATTATCTGCTTTGCATCCAGAAGGTCCCTGTCTCAATCCCTGTGAGTGCTCCTGCTGCAAGGCCCATTTCCACCTGTCCTAGAGGGTGAGGCCCAGACTCACCCTGAACAGCCAAAAGAGGCTCCTGGATGGCCAGAGGGACATTGCTGAAACAACTCTTGGGTTGGGGCAACCAGCTAAAATGTTTTAAAATGTTTTAAATGGTTTTAATTTTGGTTCCTCTGCTTTGTTTTTGTTGGATTGGGGTTGGCGGTTATTTTAATTTGGTTGTAACTGCAAAATGATGATGATGATGATGATCATATAAAAAAATAAAAAAAATGTCCAGTAGCACCTTAGAGACAAACTAAGTTTGTTCTTGGTATAAGCTTTTGTGTGCATGCACACTTCTTGTATCTGAAGAAGTGTGCATGCACTGTTGGCTTTTTGCAGATTAGTTGGGCAGCAGAAGGCGTGCTGGGGAGGCCACACATTCAAGAAACGCAAAAGTAACTTTTGCTTGGTTTAATAACAAATAACAAAAACTCCTTTTACACTAAATTACACTATATCAGTAAGTGTGACCCATCCACCAGGGTACTGAGAGAGCTACAGGCTGCTCTTTATATACTATACCCAACAGCTTAATTAACATAACTTAACAGCACCTGCTATACTGCTTCAAAGCTGTAAAACTAGGTCATGTTATTTGCTCTGGCCCTTAAAGACATACACATCTTGGGAAACAATAATGAAACCTAAACTTTAAAGAAACCATTCAACATGCACATGAAAGCTTATACTAAGAACAAACTTAGTTGGTCTCTAAGGTGTTACTGGACAAATATATATATATATCGACTGTGTCAGACCAACACGGCTACCTACCTGAATGATGATTATTAGTTTCTGTTGATTTATTGGTTTATTTATAGACCATATAATATGTTGTATTTTTAAAATGTTTGATGTTTTATTATGCTTTCATTTATTCTGTAAGCCACCCAGAGTGGCTGGGGAAACCCAGCCAGATGGGTGGAATATAAATAATAAAATTATCATGATCATCATTATTATTATTGGGGCTGGGAGACAAGCCTGTCAGAAATCCTAAAGAGAAGCTGCTAATCCAGCATAGACAGTACTGAGCTAAATGAACCAATGGCCTGGCTGAGTATAAGGCAGTTTCCTGTTTTCCTGTGTGTATATATTTTGCTTTTTTAAGAATAGCCACACACTGAAAATTTCTCATACAAATGAAAACATTACATCAGAGTCCTCTGCAGAATAAAGTAAACATTGTGTTTTATAAAACTAAATGGATGATTGCTTAGTCCAGTGGGCTTCGACTGGTGATCTGAGACCCAGGCAACACTACCACCATATAAATATATGATTTTTAAAAATTAAGAAATGGCTCCTCAAATGCATGTTAGGTTAAAGGGTGCTATATCAGGCTGTCAGTATTTTGTGGGAGGGAGCACACAATGGGAAATTTAGGTTTGCAAAATTAAAGTGGATCAAATGCTTTGCACCTTAGTGCACCAAAACCTCCTTTAAAAAGATGCACCCTTTTGTGATTAGGAAAGCGATGGGAAAAAATACACTGAGAAGTATGAAATGAAGAAATTGTTAATGGGAAAATGTGCAAGCAAATCAGAACGATTAAAGCTGGCTCCATGTTAGTCTTCTGCAAGGATATCAGGATAAATGCTCAATAAATAGATCTTCCTGGCTTAGCATGAAAAGACAGTGGACAAACTCAAAACTGGCGACATGAGTACACATTGTTGGGATGCTAGATAACTCTTTACAGTGGGTCCATTTCAGTACTGAAAATCTCTCTCTTTTTTTAAAGAATTCAAATGTGCAAAGGCTTCCTGGACTATTTAGATTCAATTGGATGACAAGACCAAATTCTTGAGGGCTTTTGTACTCATAGTAACCAGAAGCATCTTTCTTGTAAGACAAAGCCCCGCATGAGTCATTGCAGGAGTGATTGGGGGTGGAGGGAGAATCACCCCCACCCTTTGTTAGAAAAGAGCAGTGATATGAATCTGTCCTTTGTTAGAATGCTTTAAAAGCTTAAAGGGATTGTTCAGCTTCACTTTTTCTCCCCCTGCTACTTGTGCCGCTAAAGAGTTTCCTATACTTTGCTTCTCGATAGTTTTAAGAAAAAGTTCCAGAACTCTGTATCCCACAGTTTAAAACAAACTCCGGTGCGAAGGAAGGAAGTTCTCGTATCCTCAGTAGAGAGGAGAAGGCATCTTAGACCTGAGTCTGTGAGGCAGAGAAAAAAATCGGGGCTCCTGCGCGCTTCAGATGGTTGCAACGTGAAATCTCTCCCTCTTTCTCTCTCCTTTCTTTAAACTTTCCTATCATGGCTCATCGTTGCTTAGTCAGCTCCAAGGCTCTTCGCTTCCAGCGTTTATGTGGGGCTGCAACTGCTTGAATAGCCTTCACTTTCCTCTGCGAGGCACGCTGTGTACTTTCACATTCTTTTCTCTGACTGATTGGCCCTTTCCGATCATGTGAGGGAAGCTGGAATCCTGAATTGTAGCTTTTGGCACTCCTCCTTTCTCTCTTTCTCTCTCTTTTTAAAAAACGCTTGTGCTTTCCAACTTCTTGCCTCTCTTCTCTCAGTGCTCCGGTTTAGATCTGGGATTTAAGAGTTGTTGTTTTTCCTTTTGAAAAACGTGAAGGCAGAGATGTTGAGGCAGGTGCCCAGCACTTCAGGCTGCTACTGTGTGAATGCCGTGTCAACAGAAGGCCAAGAGATGTGCTTGCGTTTTGATCAGGCTGCAAGACGCTCTTCTCCGTACAGGATAAGTAGGATCCTAGCTCGCCATCAGCTCCTGACTAAAATTCAACAAGGTGAGTCACCTGGGCTGCCTTAGGCTCTTAACTATAACTCCTTGCTGAAAGAATGGCTTCCGGTCAGTTTTCTTTACCTTAAAGTCGTTTGGTCAATAGCTCTGATTGTGCTGTTTACGTAGCATTACTACTGACGTTTAAAAAAGCAAAGAAATAAATAACCCGAATGACAGCATTTATCTGCAGTGTAGTTATCCATTTGCAAACGTGCAGCCATGCAAGTAGTGTGAAAAAGGACTTAGCTGCCCAGCCACTTAATCATAAACTTCCACATTCCATACATGCTCCATTCACCTTCTTTGCTGCTTGGCCCAGGTTGTTCCATGTAGGATTCTGCTAGATCTCAGTCGATACAATATACTGATCGTACTATAAATTTGCTATCTGCTATTAAACATTATTTAAGTGTTCTTGTGCTGTAAGTACTTTTGGAGAGACATAAGCCATGTATGACCAAATGTTTCTCATAAGGCTGGTGTTTGTCTTTAAAATTTATGTTCATTGAATTTTTTATTTATGCCCACCCCACTTCTATAATGTAGAGTGAGTAACAGAAATAGATAGGTCCTTGTCCTCAAAGGGCTCACAAGCAGATCACGTACGATATTCGTTTTGAGAAAGTTTATAGGCCTACGCAAGCTGTCTCCTTGGGCATATCCGTTTCTTCCTCCTCCCTGTGTAAAATATGAGGGCTGAATAGATGCAGGATCACTCTCCCCAATGTATAGTTTTGGTTCATCTGTTTGTGCTTTTAATTGAAGTGATGCTTAGAGCCTTTCACACAGAAAGATGATACGCAACTGTCTGTATGAATCCTTCAAAAAGTTATATACAAGATCAACAGAGAGAATACTACCAAGTGCCATGGACTTCCAGCTTATATTTAGGAACCTGGGAAAAACAATGTTCCTTAAGGGAACGGTGGCTCATTTCAGTTCACTCATAGCACCTGCATTGCACCGAGGGAGCCAGCTGAACAGCAATATCAGACTTCCGGTCATGAGAATATATAGTGCCAGAGTTTCATATGTGGATTTCTGCTTTCCTAGATAAGTACTTTCACCACTTATATCTGCTGCATATTTACTTGGAAGTAAGTACCACTGAGTTCACTGGTGTTTACTCCCATATCCAGGATCACAGGGCTGCTGGCTTAAATTATTATCTCTGCTTGGTTACTGTTGAGCTTTGGGTAAAGGATATGTTGATGGAAATCCTATCACATTTATAAAGGAACAATGCATATTTCAGCAACAAGCATTTGATGAATGAGATTATTCCCTTGGCAATTAGGCAAACTCTGTTGTTTGCAATATGGTTTCAGGAACCGGTGATGTTTGGAGGATACTGGTCCTAGCCGCGGCTTCGATTTCAGGAAGGATATTATGTCATGCCGTATTACCTTGTGCACAATCTTGATGGAAAGAAAAAGAGCAAAATTTTCCCTTTGGGTTTGTTTAAAACAAAAAGCACACAGTATTTAATTAAATACACATTTCCAGGTGATGATGTGTGCTGGGGAAAAAAGATTTGTAAAACTTCAGGGAATATACGAGGCCTATGCCCTAGAATTCTTTTTAAGCATCTTCCTATAGTTTTGGGAGCTGTGTTTATGAGTGCCCAGAATGAAATGCTGAAAAAGCAGAGCTTCGTTCCTAGCCTTCAAAAATCTATTGGGCGGTTTCCAGAGAAATAGTTCCGTTAGTGCAAGTATTTCTTATTGCACATTCCTCCCCTCTCCCTGTGCTCCCTCTAAATCTGTTCTGGGGTTGCTACAGTGTGGGCTTTTATATATGCCCAGCAATGTCAGCCTCTGACACCCTTGCCTAAACATTCCTTTTGAGATTGTTAGAGGGCCTCAGTTATAATTTTCAGCCTAAATAATCGCACAAAATCTTTGCTAACATGTGTGCCTCAAACCTATATTTCCTCTGGGCTTCTGCTGCTCTTACCTGCTTCTATGTAAAGTAGATGGTTTGATATTTGTGAAGATACAAGAGGGTATATCACAATGCATGCACAAGAATTGGTGGCTGTCAGCTATCACTGGTGTATCTATGATGTTTTGAATATACCTATCTCAAAATTGGCATTGTTCCCATTTACCATGTTGATATTTGCCTAATTTCAGACATTCACCTTAACAGATACGCAAGACATGAGGTACTGCCATATATATGGGTTGCCCAGCCCAGTAATGTGCCCTGACTATTGAGTGCTCTCCCGGGCTTTAGCAGAAATATTTCCCAATCTTGTTTCTTGAGAACTTAGATTGGATATAGCTGGAATTGCATTTATGGCCCTTATGCATGGCAAGTTGTAGCCCCTATAAGAGGAAAGGGACTGTGCACTTTTTATGTTTAATGCCTTTAATGATGATGGTTATTGGAGCGGGGAGAACTGTAACTGTTTATTCCTGTATTCAAAATTCAAAATTTAGAAGGTTGCATAGAAGGCGTGCTAGAAGCTGCAGAGTAGTGGAGGTTGCAGGAAACTCCCCCCCCCCCAAAAAAAGCTTCCATAATTTTCATTTATGTTAGCATCCAAAGTTATCTTAAGATAGTGCTGAATGTCAAGTAATGTTGAGGTTCAAGCACACTGTCGTCACAAGACGCCACTTGTCTCTTGCTAAAGCTCTTTGAAGCACTATGCTGACCCTTTTAATTATTTGTGTAGTTGTGACATTTATCTAACCTGTTTCCTAAGGTCAAAGCAGTTTACATAAAAAATAAAACAGGATTTCAAAATTACATAAAAACCCAAAGCAGAATGGCTTGTATCCAAAGACATAACTGCATGAGTGGAAAGACACTTTTGCCTGCATATGGTAGCCTCACCAAATTCTTCAGATTTCCTCATTCCTCTGTGTCCCCCTTGTGCTACCCCATTTTGCAGAAGCAGCTATTGAGAAAAACATTACACTCAGGGGAGGAGCCAGGAAGCCTCCATTGCATGTCTGGGGTGTCACTCAGTCTCTACAGCCAACCCACCAATCAACAGCACTTCATTTTCAGAGAAGCTCCACAGAACATTCCACAGCCTACCAAGAAAAACTATAGCTCATGGCCAACATACTAATCTTGACTTCCAAAGTTCTTTGGGGAGCAGCTTAGTTTTGTACCCTCTGGAATGTCATTGGGGAGAGAGAGATAGTTTTTGGCGTTCTTCGAGAAGGTCATTCCAGAGCCGCAGGGCAATTGTTTGAAAGTAAATTTTATCCAGCAGTTCTTACAAACTTAACATAGCAATGCAAAAGGAGTATTTTATCATGAAACTCTTGACGTAAAGAGGAAGTCACAGTGTATTTGCTGTGGCTTTAATTCAGCAAAGCACTAAGCATGTTCTTTAATTCAAGGGTTCTCATATTTTGAAATAGCAAACCTCCCCAAGTTAAGTCAACAGTTTTTCAAGCAACTCTTAATCTATCTAAGTTAAAAGAAAGACATACAATTGCTGGGCTGTTCTAGGCTTTGGGAGCTAGTAGATCAGAGAAAAAAGTGAGGTTATGACTGAGCTATCTAAGCCTATGGTTTGCTTTCACATTCTTACGAGAGGCACCCCATAAAAGCAAAGTTCTCTGGAATGAGTTTTCTCTATCTGTGTTTTTGAGAGACTGATTCATTATTTTGACATATTTGGCATAAACATAAGAGGCTGCCATATTGGTCCTGAAGAACAGAATACTTATGGTAGAACTACATATTAAATCACATAAGACTGACACCCAAATGGAATTCCTGGGTCAAATGTGTTCGCCTTCCCCCATTTCATATAATATCTCTCACCCTTTCTCAAAACACCAACATGTTCATCGTTTACCAATCCCTTATCCTAGAAGCAGTTGATAATTTAGTGAAGGGGTGCAAGTTATGGCCGGGCAAAGAAAACAGTGTGGGGAATGCTGTTCAGGCAGCAGCCCTCAGGTACTGTGTAATGTATAGTTCAACCTTTAGCTGAGACACAGCCACTAGCACTTGGGAGAATAGCTGTTTCTAGTTAATGCAAATTTACTTTAACCAGTGGTTCCCGGATACACCTTGCTTGAAAATTGCTGATGGTCTTAGCAGACTTAATGATTTTCATGTCTATTGTGGCAATTGTAATGCGCTGTGCTAGATGCTCTATATTTTTAGTTGTATTTTCATTGCTTCTTTTATTTCTTACGTGTTGAATTTTACGTGAGAAAAAACAGTATCGGAAACAAGATGAGCAAATAAAAGATAACACAATATGAATATTTAATGCAATGAATGTGGCTGTTGTGTCCATCCTGGTCAACTTTTGCATGGACCACCAGGATCAGAGAATGATGGAGAAACTGCTGATTCTGCCCTTCTTCACAGGCACACTGTGGATCACCTGAATAAAGCTCGCAGACCACTGGTGACCCACAGATTAGAGTCTGGGAAGCCCTGCCTTAGACATTTATTGGGAAGTGAAAAGGGAAGTTAGTTTGTGGAACTCTGATGTTGCAAAGTATTTCTGAGTTCACATCTGATTATTCATAAGATTTATTTTTTATAAAGTTGGGAGAAATAATCACAAAGTTAGCAAATTCACAGTTAAAATGAGGAAATATTCTTCACATGTCCTGGCCTGAAGAAAAAGAGGAAGAAGCAAATACAGATAGATTTTAATGCTTTCTGTCTGTTGGTCACACAGCCCTTCCCAGTACGGTTTGTCTTCTTAATCCAAAGGGGTCATTCGCCCACCAGTGTGTAAAACTGGGGTCAGCTTTGGCAGCTTGGGGAATCCCATAGCTATCAATATCTTGTTTCGTGTGTCTCTCTCCAAAGATAAAGATTCCAGCATCATGTGCTAGCTTGGGATTTGGTCTCTGGGCATGAGGAAAAGTTGCAGCCATAGAATGAGTCCCATCTAGGAAGAGGCAGAAATGTGCCTAGACAGTTCGTGTCAGTTGCAGCAGCTGCTATAGGACAAAGGTACAGAAGAGGTTGTCTTGGCAAAGCCCATAAGGACTTTATCAAGGGATAGAGGGAATTGCCTCTGCCCTGGGAACTCCTTATCAGGTGTGGCGCTGGGGTGTTCCCTCCCTGGCCCCCTCCCAGTCATTCCACTAGTACACACTTAGCTAGTTAACATACATAATATGGGTAATTTGACTTTTTCAGTTAAACATTTAGCATTAAGCAATGAACAGACGAAGTGAAATAAAATCCCAGGCTAAAAATTTCATAAAACTATCCTGATTTTAAATAACTAGGTTTGCTTTGACAACTCTTCCTTTACCATGGAGAGCACCTAATATTAAAGGCAATCCTTTTTACAACACTATTTCATTGATTATAGCCCTCCCTTCCTCCCGAGTCATTCTGTTGTTTTATATATTGGTGGGGTTTGCACGTCCTGAACAAGTTTGTAATATGAGTATTTGTTCAAACGGTGTGTGTAAGGCCAGTGGGGATTCATTAATGATTGCTCATGTTCCCTCAAAAGTAAATAAGGTGGTGGCTGTCAAGAATTCATATTGGGTGAGTCAGAAAATTATGATGACTTTTTAGAGTTTATAGAAATAGACTGACTCACTGTATCATTCAGATCTGTGTAGTGCTGTTGGCTCTAAGGAATGAATAGTTCAATTCACACACTGCAAATGGTAACCATCGCTGTTGGAACAATTCTTTTTATTATGCAGACAAATTATAATTAGTACCCCCTTCTTACTTTTTTGGAATATATGTCTTCCTTGTACTTTAAAGAGCTGGCACAAATTTGCTCCAAGGAAGGGGCTACTGGGACCAATCTGGTGGTGTCAGCGTTTCTGCAAGTCCTAAAAATATTGTTGGTGGTTGAGAAGTAGTAGTAGTAGTAGTAGTAGACAACAAGTAACCTCTTTTTGATATTTCATGCAGTATTTATGGAAGAGGCTGATGCGCTGCTCTTCCTGTGTTGGTGCACATGTGTGGGGTTTGCACTTGGTGAAAAATGCCCTCGAATTTTGATTGAGCCACCATATCATGCTTTGCTTTCTAATTGTAAATGCCATATTTCCCCTGAGAGACCTGTTAGAGAATAGCTTGGCCAAGTGATTCATGTCCTGACAAATTCCAGATTGGGCTGTTGCAATTGTGATATTTGTGTAAGTGGCCCTACGGGACCATTGAGTAAAGAGTGGGCTATAAGTACAGGTAGGGATGTGGGTGGCGCCGTGGGTTAAACCACAGAGCCGAGGACTTGCCAATCAGAAGATCGGCGGTTCGAATCCCCGCGACGGGGTGAGCTCCTGTTGCTCGGTCCCTGCTCCTGCCAACCTAGCAGTTCGAAAGCACGACATGCAAGTAGATAAGTAGGTACCGCTCCGGCGGGAAGGTAAACGGCGTTTCCGTGCGCTGCTCTGGTTCGCCTGAAGTGGCTTAGTCATGCTGGCCACATGACCCAGAAGCTGTACACCAGCTCCCTCGGCCAATAAAGCGAGATGAGCGCCACAACCCCAGAGTCGGTCACGACAGGACCTAATGGTCAGGGGTCCCTTTACCTTTTTATAAGTACAGGTAATAAATGTACTCTTCATAATAAGAAAGGCCAGTGCCTGTATACATGAAGGCCATCATCTTCTGAGTGGTATTAATGGTAGAACATCTGTTTTGCACACAGAAGGTCTCAGGTTCAATCTTCAGGTAGGGCTGGTAGATGAACCTATCTGAAATCCTGTCCAGATATTCTAACTTATAAGTTATGCCCTAACACAGCAGAGGCAGCAGGAGCCATGTGGCTTTGGGGGCAGGCCTAGACACACCACCCAACGACTATTACCAGGCTTGTCCTCATGATGCAAGTAAGGTCTGAAGAGGACCTATGTCTTTCATACTTCTTTATCTGGCTAGTTGTTACTGCCCTTCTACTTTGAATTGCAAATTCCTTCCAAGCTTCCTTTCCTGGAGATGTTATTCAACAGATTTTATGTTCTCTTCCATTCTCTTTATTGGTGCAAGGCCCTGGTTCTCTTTTAAACAGAAGAGCTTTTTGTAACTCGTTGCCTTTTTTAAAGGAAAAAACACGCCGCGGCTTAGCCATGCATTCCATTTGACATACATTCTGCTTGAGCCTCTCCTTTTAGTGTTTCCGAATCATCTCAACGTGCCTCAAGGGGTTTGATCTTCCACCCTGCAATTTTTAGTTAACTTTTTAAACATCCAGATTCTACGCATATTTTATTAGAAATTAGATTCCTACTGCATTAAGGGCAGTGTGTGTTATAGCATTGCAGGATTGGGCTGGGGATCTTAAATCCAGCGAGGGAGAACTTGTGGGTCTCTAGATGTTGCTGGATTACAACTCCCATCATCCCTGACCATTCACTATATATTAACTAGGGCTGATGGGAGTTGGAGTCCAACAACAACTGGAGGGGACCACTCATCTCTGTCCTAAGGACTCCGGCCTGGAAATAGGTTCCACTGGAATGAACAAAGACTTTTTGGTGTAAGATGGATTTTTAAGGGGCAGTTTTCAGCCTCTTGGTATACTTAGCTTGCTCTGTGCCAGCAGACAGAAAGGATTAAATCAGAAGTCACCTCTCCCTTTGTTGCTTTTGGACGTTGCTTCTGAAAGACACAAGCATTTATCACAGCTAAGACATATTTACAACAGAATACAATGAGTCAAGAGCACAGAAAGATGGCCTAATACAGGCTTTACAATATTCCTATTGTTATTTTTTCCCCTTCTCGGATTACTTTCCACCAACATTGTTTTGAATTTACTCAAGAGAAAAGGAGCGTGACTCCAGGGATAAGCATTATCACACACTTGAAAAGAATGTGCATGACTCAGTCCAAATGTGTGCGATAACTTTTCAGTTGGGATTTGTTTACAGAATTGGGCTATTTCAATTCTGGAGAAAGCACAGAGTGACATTTTTAACTACTGTATATAGGTAGCTACAATTTGCAAGCGATTCTTTATCCACACGGAGAGCAAATTTTATTGATACCAGTGGACTGATTACAGTTTCATAGTGTTAAAATTCCAATTAATTTTTTAGCATTATCCAACTAGCACGGCCAATGGTCAGGGATGATGGGTGTTGTGGTTCAAAACATATGGAGGGCACCAGGTTGGGGAAGGTGGCCGTGGTATGACACACAGTGCAGTTTCACTACATTTGCCTTTGTCATCTGGGTAGGTAGAACCTTTCAGTCTGGAATAGGACAATTCGCCCTGCGCCTTTCTGTAAAACACAATATGTAGGATGTTGTGCAGTTAGAACTTCATCCCTAAGGATAAACAAGTAGTGTTTACACCTCATCCCAAGCTCAAAAGGAACCATGTTTATTCAGAAGCAGGCTCCTTTTTTTTTTTAATAAAGTATTTGGGAGGAGGGAGAGGTTAAGAATTGCATTTACTAGTAGCCATTCAGCAACTACTCATTTGCAACTTCAAAGACTTTTGTTTTCACTTCCTGAAAACACGTCTAGAAGGTAATTGAAGAAAATTGAAAAGTCAGAGCTTGGCAACAGGTGAGAAACAACTGTCTGGTTTTGAGCTTTTGCTTATGAAACCTGCCCTGAGGTCATGAATAGCTTCGAAAACATCTGAGGAAAAGCATTCATATTGTTTCAGAGGTGACCAACATTTTCCATGGTTGTTAGTAATATATATATATATATATATAGGCTAACGGTCTGCTGCCATTGATAGGCTGGGTCATATGTCAAAAGAAGCCTAAATTTAAGCCTAAATTTCAAAGCTAGCATGGCAGAGTGGTGAGACTGTTGGTTGTGGCTAGTGCTATTTTTCTAGAAAAAGAGGTGCCAGAACTCACCATGAACACCTCCCTCATTCTTCTCTTAGAATGGAAATGGCGACCACTTGGGAGGTGCCAGAAGCTGAGTTCTGGTGAGTTCCGGCTGGGGAAAAAATGCACTGGTTGTGGCCATGGAAAATCTACAGAACCTGTAGTGCACTCTTAAGTTATCTAGAAATGAGTTCCACTTGGTTTAGAGGGACATACTCCTCAATATATGTGTATAGGCTTGCAGCATCAACTGCTACTAAACCAGGGGTTGGCAAATTTTTTAAGCCACGGGCCGGTCCACTGTCCCTCAGACCTTGTGACGGACCAGGGTGGGGAGAGCTGGAAGAAGAGGCGAGGGGGGCAAGTAGTCCTCCCCAGCCCCAGCCGCTGCACTTAACCTTCCCTGGGCTATCACCACCACCACTGCTGCTTCTTCTCATGATTAGGCAGAGCGAGCTCGTCTGCTCCACTCTCTGGTCCGCAGGAGCACCAGGGCAGTGGTGGCGGAGGGAAGATGAGTGGCGCGAAAGAGTTGGCTCCAGAGAGGGGCTGCTTAAAATGGCTCTCAGCCAGCTCAGCCCAGCCCTCTTCCTCCTCTAGGCAGGGCAGGGAGAAGCCAGGAGGGAGGGAGGAGGTGTGTGAGGGAGGGTGGGGGATGGAATGGCGCAGGAAAAAATATCGCAGCCCGAACAAACAGAATCCCCACGCCGATCCATGGACAGTTCGCAGGCCGGATCCTGAAGGCCATTGGGCCTGATCTGGCCCGCTGACCTTAGTTTGCCAACCCCTGAATTAGACTGTGGGCATTTAATTGAAGACAGCAACTGTTGTTGGTAGCATTTGTTACAGGTGGGGTAGGCTCCACAGACTTTTGTGTGGGATTGGAATTAGGAGTTCCTTTGAACCAAGTAGGCTCATACCAAAACCTATCTTCTGATCTCCTGAAGGGTTTATTCCTCTGCAAGAGATGCTTCTGTTATCCTGCCTCATTCTCAGGCACTTAAAGAATTCCTTTAGATATTTTTGTGAGTGATAGCTTTTCTTTAGCATATCTTATTGTTGTGAGGTGGCCAAGGATGGCGTTAAAATTAAATATTTCTCCAGCACTCTGCTGTATCTTTGGCTGCCTATGCATCCTAATCTGAAAATGGTATTGGTTCAAGGAAAAAATAGGTATACAGTGGTGCCTCGCAAGACAAAAAGAATCCGTTCCGCGAGTCTCTTCGTCTAGCGGTTTTTTCGTCTTGCGAAGCAAGCCCATTAGCGGATTAGCGCTATTAGCGGTTAAGCGGCTATTAGCGGCTATTAAAGGCTTAAGGGATTAGCAGATTAGCTGCTAAAAGGCTATTAGCAGCTTAGTGCCTTAGAAAAAGGGGGTAGGGAGCGGGGAAAAAACCCCAGGAATCGCAAGACATTTTCATCTTACGAAGCAAGCCCATAGAGAAATTCGTCCTGCGAAGCACCTCCAAAACGGAAAACCCTTTCGTCTAGCGGGTTTTCCGTCTTGCGCGGCATTCGTCTTGCAGGGCACCACTGTATATAGAAAGGAGAATTCCTAGGTGCAAAGATCCAAGTTTGGGATAAGTGCTCTTTGGTGGGAGAACCCCAGCAGGGATTAAAAATCACGAAATATGCAGCAAAGTAAAGCTTGGAAATATAGACTGTCAGACTGTTACCATGTGCTCTTGTGAGTTCCAAAACTTCCTTCTTCCCCCAGCGTAGGAAAAAGACCACATGTTTGGTAAGTTAAATTTGGTTCACTTACATACTCTCCAAAGGTCAGATTCATTTGCTTTTCCATATAGCATTCGGAAAAAGTTGCACAGGCGGTAAAACATGGTTTAGTTGCAAAGTGGTGAAAGTTCCTAAATTAGTACAGTATAGGAACTCAAGAGTGGCTTGTGAGAAACAGAGTTCATTGAGTAATCTGGGAGAGAAGAACAGGCCTGATTACCTATTTCTTCCAAGGTAAGGGAAGTGAATATAGCTAAGCCTGGCAGGACAGTTTATTCCATGGTATTAACCCCTTCATGCATTAATCAGACTTAAGCATGTTGGTTATATGAAAAGGTTCGTGGAAGAAATTACCTCATAATGTCTTCTCTGGACTTTATTTGAAAATCAGGCATCTAGGAAGAACCATCAAAGAAATGGTTTGTAGAATGAAAGTCATTCAAGCACTTCTTAAATTTAGCATTGATCAGGGGTTAAAACCATACAAATATCATTTGCAATGCATTCTTTCACACATTTACACCTGATATGAGGCTAGATCCTTTTTTGCCATTAAAAAGGTTGATAGAGGTAGCCGAGCTACTGTGGGATGAGTTCACTACTGGATATTTTGGTTATCCTTGTGTAGAATGGCACCATATTCCAAGCCAGATACCTGTTCCACCTAACTCAATATTGTCTACATCAGGGGCAACTTTTTTTCCTGTTGAGGGGCACATTCCTTCAAATATAATCTGTTGCGGGCTGCACACCCAATAGACCCAGAGTCAAAGGGGCGTTGGGTTGGAGCCAAAAGTGAGTGATGGCCCCCTTCTCTATCTATTTCAGCCCATCCATTTTCTCTCTCTTTTTCTACCATTTTTCCTTCTATTTAATAATAATAATAATAATAATAATAATAATAATAATAATAATAATAAAAATAATAAATTTTATTTATATCCCCAGCCGAAGCCGGGCTCAGGGCGGCTAACAACAATCAAATAATCAAACAATCAAATAATCCAACATTCTAAAAACATTTCATTATAAAAATTAATTAAAATCAAATTAATGGCAACCGTTAAGCAAAATTCTGTGCAGGTTGCCAGAGGAGGAAGTCAGGCTGGGCCCTGACCAAAGGCCTGGTGGAACAACTCTGTCTTGCAGGCCTTGTGGAAAGATGTCAGGTCCCGCAGAGCCCTAGTCTCTTGTGACAGAGCGTTCCACCAGATTGGAGCCGCAGCCGAGAAAGCCCTGGCTCTAGTTGAGGCCCCCCTCTTTGCCGTCATCCACATGAAGTTAGGTCAAGGGCCAACGGCCACATGGGATTCTAGAGCTATACCTCACCTCTTCCCACCAAAATAGTTTACACTGGCAACAGAGCTTCAGGCAGGAGTCTTTTACCAACCCTGGCTGGAGATGTCAGGAATTGAACCAGGAATTAATGCAAGGGGGATGCTCTGCAACCGAGAAGGGCTTCTAGATTGTTGTCAAGTGAAGGCTTCATCATGCAAGTGATGAACTTGGCCCGACTTCACTCAGTAATAAAATTCCACACACCAAGTCAATGGAGAAAGGGGGGGGGGAATCAAGCCCCCTTTGCACGGGTACATGCTGCTCATTCAACGCACAGTGTCCCATCTGTTTAAGAAATAATGAAGTATTCATAAGAGTCCCTATTCCGAAGCAAAGAAATTTCCTGTGACATTTTAAACCCCTTTTGTATGCGGCCATTTTTAGATATTTGTGCTCCCAGTCATCTTGCGTGCATGTGGTTTTTGGTTTTTTAGTTGAATTGAGTATTATGAGCTCAGCTCACAGACCAATAATGGCAGAGTTATTTGCTGAAAGTCTTTTTTATATCAAATTGTTTAATAGTTTGATGCTCAGGTCATCAGTGTTATCCTCTGAGGGAAGAAATGAATTATTACAGACACTGAAATGCTATAGTATAAAATTGTCCTGCTTTTAAAATGAAAATTATAGCCAGTGGTACTTATTTGTGTATGTACGAAACGATCTTCCTTTTCTAGGGATAATAATAACATGGCAGCATTCTACTGAGCAGCTGAGTTATTTATCATCGTGAGAGAACAGGAATATCACTGAATAAAACTGGAAGCCAGTTCTTCCATAAAGTACTTTGGAATTTTCAATAACTGTCTTAATGCAGATATGTAGCCAAGATGTGGCAGTTATGTCTGTGGACTTCAAATGACCTCATTTTATAGGTACAAATCAGAGTTCCTTGCTTCCATTTCTGAATGAGTACTGAAGATCGTGAATAGCATGGGTAGGCAAACTAAGGCCCAGGGGCCAGCTCCAGCCCCATCGCCTTCTAAATCTAGCCCGCAGACGGTCTGGGAATCAGCGTGTTTTTACATGAGTAGTATGTGTGCTTTTATTTAAAATGCATCTCTGGGTTATTTGTGGAGCATAGGAATTTGTTCATTTTTTTTTTACTTTCAAAATATAGTCCGGCCCCGCACAAGGTCTGAGGGACCAGCCCCCTGCTGAAAAAGTTTGCTGACCCCTGGTGAATAGCTACTGGAGTTGTGTTTGGAGGCGGCTGCAAATTGACAAAAATGTTCATGTTGCTCCTTATCCTGGGTTCCGTTCAATTGATAGCCATACTCTGTGGTCGATATACTGCCCCTCTCCCCCTATTTCACTTTAAATTGAACCCTTCTAGACCTTCCTTGGACTTTTCACCAGGTAGGTGGTAGTGTTAGAAACTCAGATATATAAACTAGGCAGAAAATGGCTCCTTAAACCAAGGTTGCAGTTGCCAAAACAGAATGTCTAGTTGCCATTTTTGGCCAAGATGGCCAAAGTCCTATTTTTCAAATGATGCACTGACTGTGATTGATTCTCAGTTAAACATCTGGCCAGTTCAGATGACAACCTTGAGCTAGGTTAAGAGCTTTGAGAACTTAAGGAAGAAAAGTCACTTTATCCAGGCACAGTCCATATATATACAGTAGTACCTCAGATTAAGAACTTAATTCATTCTTGAGGTCCATTCTTAACCTGAAACTGTTCTTAACCTGAGGTACCACTTTAGCTAGTGGGGCCTCCCGCTGCCGCCGCCGCCGCACGATTTCTGTTCTCATCCTGAAGCAAAGTTCTTAACCCGAAGTACTATTTCTGGATTAGCGGAGTCTGTAACCTGAAGCGTCTGTAACCTGAGGTACCATTGTATTGCCCTATTTCAACCTCTTTTTCTTAATGGTGACTGCTCAGGCTGCACAGAAAAAGCATTGTGGTTCCTGAACTTCATTGGTTGTGCAATATAACTGATAGAATTCTACAGGATGTGGTATTAGTGTGTGAAAACAGTCCAGACCCAATGATCCCCAGATGATGGAGATGTCAGGTGGCATCCTGACGCCCAGGCATCTTCACTTGGTCTCAAGTGGTCAAAAGCCAGGTGCAAATTGCTCCTGGCTCCCGGCTAACTTCGAAAACTGGTAGATGTTACAAGGAAGTAGGATGCACCCAAGTATTCTAATTTTCTTAAATATGTATTAGAATGTTAGTGGCAAAATAGGTTCATTTAGTCATGAATATGAACTATTCTGAAATAAGATGAATCCATGTTATGTTCCTTGTACCTATTTATTATATTGCAGCAAAATATTCCAAACATAAATATTGTCACTGGAACTGCAGTCCAGTGAAACCTGTCATTCACAGCTGCCTTCCAAAGCACAGGTTTATTTTTATTTTTAAAAGACCTCTATTGAATAAGTGAGTACAAACCTTTTAAAATAAGTCAACAAACACTGCTATGCTGAAAAGGCTATTTCTGAGTGCCTACAAAGCAGCTGGAAATTTTTAACAAGTTTGAATTATCTTCAGAAAACAAAGTCATTTGCCGCTATATACGTACTGGTTAATATTAAACAGCTGTCGTGTGCTGACATCAACTTTCAGTTCATATGTAGCTCAGCTGTTTCAAACATTCACTGGAAAATGTAAAATAAGTTATAATGATATTAGTTTCCTGTTAAATGCTTAAGTGGTGATGTAATGTGTGCTAAATTAAATGTCCCCCCCCCCCCCCGTTTTTGCACTTGTGGTACGTGCAAAAACTGAAAAAGCACCTGTAATGAACTCACAAAATGTTGTGAGTAATGTTCCCACAAGGCTAGTTAACAAGTTGCCTCGTGCTTTTGGAAAATTTCCCTAAAGACTTCAATAGCTGGTCTTCAAAATAGTAAATCCCCCTTTGCCAGTTTACCGCTTTTCTACACCAACAGTTTTCAGACTATATTGTGGATGATTCTAAGGTTAGCAGGATTTTCTCATTAGGATCAGCAATGAAAGACAAGGTTTTCCAAACCTGTGCACTGTGAATGATCTTTTCTGCAGTGGATTCTCATGGGCAAATGTTGAGCACTATCTCAGTTCACATGATGCAGTGAGGAGGGTCAAGATAATCTTGTTGGGGTGGGACGAAAAAAGGCAACAAAATGATAATGACATCAAGCGAGAGCTCTTAGTTATTCAAGGACTTTAAAGAGCCAATGTGGTGTAGCGGTTAGAGCATTGGACTGGAACCTGGGAGGACAGCGTTCAAACCCACTCTCAGCCTTGAAGCCTTGGGCCCTTCAATCACATACTCTCTCTCAGCCTAACCTACCTCAAATGGTAGTTGTGAGGATAAATGGGGAATGAGAACTTTGTAGGCCACCTTCAACTCCTTAGGCAAAAGGTGGGATATAAATATAATAAATAATCTCACTTTTAACTCACTTGTAAAAAAATCAAGGACTGAAGTTAACTAATTTGCATCTCGGTATACGACTCCTGGTCATGCATCTTCTAACCAACAACTGAGTTCTTAAGTTTTGCTCTTTAGCTTTTTCTGCAGCAAATTGAATGTCATAAATGTCAGCCATCTATGCTTCTGTGGCCAACTTCGCATAAAAAGCCCTCAGTGTCTAGATTGGCCAGTGATTCTGCTTTGTAACGGGAAGGGCTTCACCGGAGAAGGGTGTGTCATGCAGATAGCTCACCTATCACCTCACACAGGAAGCAGCTTTGATGACAACTCTTGATTGTTCCTGTCCTGGCACTGTGCTACTTATTCCTCGTACTGCCAGGGGTGTAAGTACAGAAATTGAGAAGGACAGGCCATGTTACTGTGTGTGTCAGAGGGGAGGAACTGGTGCCCCTGCCAGATGTTGTTGGACTACAGTTCTCATCATGCTTGACCGTGGGTGTTGAAGCCCCAAATATCTGGAAGGTCATAAGTTCCCATCCCTGGTATGAGCAATTACACTATTCTTGTTTTGCACCATGACGTGTCATTTGCTCCAGGCTCAACCAGCTCCTCTGGATAGCAGGTCTGGCCTGTGGGAACCAATTTTTCTCTTTCTTTCAATATTACAAAGTCCATAGGAAACATTTCTTCTCCACCAAGCCTTTTATGTTTACAGCACCAGCCTATGTGTAATGTTGGAACTGAAAGGTGTTATAATGTGTATATGAATTTTTTTGTTTTTTTTTATGGATCACTTTTATGATCCACCCTGAGATTTTATAGCAGGTGTAGAAGGGCAGGAAATAAATTTTATAATAATAAAGTTCATTTGTTCAGCACCATCTATCACCACAAAAAAAGAAACCCAACAGTAGCAAAATAAACAAGGGATTTTATGGAAATAGGTATAGGTTGTGGGCAGAAAAAAGCAAAAGGAGTTGCATTAAAAACAAACATATAATGTAGTTTTTTAGTTCAAACACAACCTCGACCTGTATAGCTTTATATCTCCAAATATATACAGTGGAACCTCGGTTTTCGAGATTCTTAGAAGCCGAATGATTCGGAACCTGAATGCCGAAAACCCGGAAGTGAATGTTTCCGTTTTCGAACGTGCCTCGGAAGTTGAACAGCTTTCGAGGTGTGTTTCTCCATTTTCTCAATGGAATTTTCCAACCGCCAATTGCACCTTGGATGTCGAATAGATTACGTTCGACAACCGAGGTACCACTGTATTTAAAAAGCCAAAACAAGATCCCATGTCCACTTCTGCAGCACCTCCTTCACTTCTAAACCTTGACTGGTGACTGATTTTCTCCAAGTGATATTATCAAATGCTTTCCATGGAAAATCTCCAATCCAATATCTTTCTCACAATCCATCTGACCTCTTTACCTATCCTAATCAGCCATCAGTTAGTACCTCCATGCTATCAGGGGTCTCAAAAGACAGAGGAGCAGTGGAACTCTGTTCCAGCATTCTGTCACAGACCTGACTTTTGCATGAGCCTCAGCTGAGAACGCAGTTGGAGAGCGGGAGGTTGATTTATTACCTTCCACAGAAGGATGAGAGAGCCCGTGGATATTAGTACAGCTCATTCTTCATAATAAGGGGTTTAAAACAAATGAAGTGCAGATCATGTGCAGATCACAGGTCAGGAACTTAATAAAATTATTTAGTAATGGCGAGGAATCTGTTTTGCTTCCAATTTTCTAACCAGCTGGAGAGCCTGGGCACATTATGATTCCCAAACAAAGGCTTGTGAAAAACAAGAAATGGTGAAAACACATGTGAGCGGTGTTCTCACATAACTTGATCTGAAGCATTGCTTGATAGAACCATAGAATTTTAGAGTTGGGGGGGACCCCAACCCCCTGCAATGCACCCATGACAGAATAGAACAGAACAGAACAGAATACACAGATAGAACTAGAATGCACAATAAAATGTGTTGTAGATGTATGTTCTGTAGGTGGTGGGTATAGTGGTACCTCGAGTTACAAACGCTTCAGGTTACAAACTCCGCTAACCTGGAAGAGTTACCTCGAGTTGAGAACTTTGCCTCAGGATGAGAACAGAAATCATGTGTCGGCGGCACAGCGGCAGCAAGAGGCCCCATTAGCGAAAGCACGCCTCTAGTTAAGAACAGTTTCAGGTTAAGAACGGACCTCCGGAACGAATTAAGTTCGTAACCAGAGGTACCACTGTACATCAGAAGTGGCACACTATGAACAATTAAGACAATAAGAGAACTTGAACTACATCAAGAGAATCTGGAGCAGATGGGTAGCAACCTAATGCAGCACAGCGGTGAAAATCCCTGTATGTGCAATCTGCATCACTTTCCTCTGCCAGCATCCTGCTAAAGTGATTTGGAACTTGACTGTCACTTTTCTTTCTTTGCTGTGTTTTTCTTTGAGTTGTTCTCTCCAGTAGGATAAACTGGGAAATCTGGTGGTGTGAGGCATATGGTTAATTTCTGAATTTGTCAGTTGCCTCTGATCCAGGGGGAATCCTTACTCAGCGCCAAGACACACATCAAATTGCTCCGAAATGTGATCTTTATTTTTATTTTCGTATCACTGTATTTCAGTATGACTTAGTTGGCCTTAGTTGTTTTAAATGAAAAAATGATGCAGTGGCGTGCAAGCTTAAGTCTTGGGTTTAGGACCACAAACATTGTGTTAATCAGGCATTTTTAAAAGTGTGCTTGGCACTGGCTATTCTCCTTTGCAAAAGCAGCCCCCAAGACCCCCCCCCAAATCCTGTTGAGCACTGTGATGTTCAAGAACAAGAGTTTAATTATTTTCCCCTTTGCCATTTCTCACCAAAATCATCTCCCAGATGTGCTTTTTGATTCACATAGCAGTTTAAGTAGGTGGAAATATTTGAGTTTCTTCTTTCCTGACATTTGTCCAACTCCTGTGGCTGCCTTTGGGTTAAAAAAAATTGACAGGAGAAGTGTGTGTGTGTGTGTGTAATCCTAACGAAAGCAGCATCAATCACATAGAGTGCTCTGACAGTTCAGACCAAAATGCACAGTGTTACCTGGTAATCTTTGGTATGCATGGAAAGCTGTAAGCATGTAAGGAGATCACCAACCAAACAACAATTGGGAAAGGCAGTTTCAGTGAAGTGTTTCTCACTGCATGAAGCCATCATTATCTGTATGGTGATAGAGGAGAAACATCTCTTTAGAGTCCCTCTAGAGGTCAGTTTCCTAACAGACTATATGAAATTCAGATAGCCCGTTACAGAAACAGATCTGCTGGGAGAGCAGAGTAGGTATGTTGATTGCCAGTAGAGAAAAGGAAGGGAAAGAAAAGACACCATTGCAAAATTAAACTAAAAATGCCCAAAGATGCAGATTTGCTTTCATTACAAACTTGATTATTTTGATACCATCACAGAGGTTCCTCAAATAAAGGTTCGGAATTGTGTTAGGAACACACAAAAACTTGAATGTATACACTGAGGTTTCCAAAATATTTTCGTATTTCTCGTTCTGTTGTCAAAACTGCTTTTAAAACTCCCATAAGAGCTGCTCAAGAGACCGTTTCCTGAAAAAGGAGTGGGGGTGCTCAGAAGTCCTCTGGGATTGAGGGCCAGATTTCCTTCTGGGGAAGCTTCCAAGAGCCTCATGCCAGAGGGAGGCAGTGCCAGAGGCAAAAGTGGGTGGGGCAATTAATGTGTCAGGAATGAATTGGCAGTAAATCACCTCGTTTAAAGCATTTATTACCAAGAACACAATCTGCACGGACTTGGCGGAGTGTCAGGCCTGATGAGCACAGCAGCTCATCCCGGGTAGGTCTTGCCCCATGGATCAGTTGCTGATATTGAAAGTCCCTGCCTCCCCACAGCCGTCCTAAGTTCCCTCATCTCCAGGGTGCCTCCAAGCAATCAGAGACTGTCTGTGTGAAACCAACCTATCCTACGCCCTTTTCATGCCTCTTCTGGTTCTGGGAGACAAGTGAGGAGGGGAGCTTGTTGCAGCAGGAGAGGAAGGCACCTGTGACTCTTCACCAGCTTGACTCATCTCTACCTCTTGGCCTTCCTCATTCCACTTTCCAGCCTCTGCCTGATTCTGGACTTCTCTCTGCCACAGACTCTCCCAGCTCACTAAGCCCTGTTAAGTCTTCAGCTTCCAGCACCTCCTTTCCATGTCTTCTTCCTCTGACCACTCATCGCTGTCCCACCACCACTCCCTGGGCCCTGAGCCTTCTTCCTTTGGTGGTTCGCCAGCTGGTTCCTCCTACCAGTCCAACCAGTCTGTGAAATAATGTAAATGTTACCTTTGCACACTCACACACCGCTGTCTATCGTCCCACTATGCTTCCCTTGGATCACACCCACCATGGCTGGTTGTTGATGTAACAGCGAAAAAATGTCATGCTGACCCTTCAAGTCAAATAATTGGCAATGATGCTTGTTGTGGCTGACAATGATGCTTTTATGGTTATGCAAGAGAAGTCCTGATAGCCTTTGCATTTTATTATGAAAAAGTGGTCATGTGAATTAGGAAGATCATCAGATGCTGCAGCCGGCCAAGAGGCTTATTCAGTTTAAAGAAAACAAGGTCAAATTTGGTCACAGATATGCCAAATTTGGGGGGTGGGTCATCCTTGGGTCATGTGTGTTAACGAACAAAGAGGCTGGGATTAGATTGTGATCATGGTAGCAAGGCAAACTAGAGAAAAAACTTGGGGTGAACTAGGTCATGCTGCGCCATATTGAGCAGACTGAAACTGCTTCCAGCCATGTCAAAATGCAATTTCACCCAGCTTCTCTTGTAGCCTGATTCCCTCCACCTCCGTTTGAGCTCTTACCTTATCTGTTTCTCCCAGCAGCGAAAAACAACACTGATTTTGTGATTGCAATTTCCATTTCCTAGGAAGATAAACATGCTATAAATGCCATTTCGATGGGATGAGATGTCTAAGCCTTTGCTTAATCGCAATATGTTCATGTTATCATTAGCACATACAACAAGAATCACAAAAGCCATAAACCTACTGATAGGAACGATAATGCAATTTGACCTTTCATTTTCATGAAATGCATTTGGATTATTTTAGTGTGGCCCCAGCAACCTAGGTATATATATATTTATATTGGAACACAGTTTTATCATTTAAATCTGATCCATTCTACATTTCAGGATTTCGTTCTCGCTTAATGTATTCACGAAAATAGCACTTAAAAGCATTTATATGGTCAAGTTAGAAAAACAAAGTGTTTTTACTTACGTTTGGGAACAACCATTTGCATTCTCAAATGATGTCATTCCTGAAAGACACGTGCGGGACCTCAAATCTCTAAGGAGCAAAATCCAATGAACAGTGACCCGGATTAAAATTGCACCTGCCTTGAAAAATCTAATTGAGTATTCACTGACTGCAGGCAAAATGCAGTCAGGCTCTTAACAAAATCAGAGTTGGCTTGTGGAATTATGCGCTGCTTTCCCTTTGCTGTGGCCTTTCCAGTATGAGTTTCCACCTCCCTTGACTACAGTCACCGTGAAAGTTACCAAGGGTTTGGGAAACCTGCCTTCGAAACTCACTGAACCAGAAATCTAGCTAGCATGAATTATGGCAAGACCAGTGTTGACATGTGTCAGCCATGGTTAAGTTTGGATTCTATACCATATAGCAGTGATAGGACTATTGTCACCTTCCCCCCTCTCTATTGTCCTATTCTCTCTGTTGAAAAATAAATCCTAAATTTAAAAATGCAGTTGCACGAGAACTGCTTTTGGTCAGAACGTGGCCATTTGAATCCTGACCCAATACTTCCAAGACCTCTGCAACATGTGGACACTGCACCTATGATTTCTCTAGGGAAAAAGTGCCAGAAGAAAAAGACTTTTGGTCTGATTTTTCAGTGGTCTTTTTATCCCGTGTTTTAGAGCTTAACCTCACCATACACTTTCTTTTTTGCTTCATGATGCTAAGTTTGGGGGGGGGGTAATTCCTGCCCCAAATATACTAGGGGAGAAGTGCTATAACTCACCGCCTCAGTCGCCAATCCAGATGCCACCGGCATCTTGAAACCAAAACCATGTGACAAGATGCCGGGCTGCACCATCTTATAAGGAGATTCATATTCTTTCCCTTGCTCATTAACAGGGAGCAAGATGTGCACATACTTTTATGGCTGCAACTTGAAATTCTGCTGTTTTATACCCTCGTTTCTTTGCGGCTGACTCACCGAATGAAGCCTCCCAATCAGTGATACTTGGCAGGCAGCGCTGTGCAGCACAGGTCCCCATGTTGGGCACAACCATGGCAGCGGCATCCGGCCACTGCCACCTTCACCTTCCAGCCTCTGAGCAAGTGCCCAGGCATCAGCCTGGCCTGTGCTGCACAGGCACCCTCCGAAGGGCAAGCCTTGACCATTGCTTCTCTACATTATAAGGCAGCTAGAGTGCCCCCACCCCGCTGCAGCTGCTGTGCATGCGTTGCTCCATTGCTCTTGCCGATTGGAGGCTGAGGTTTTTGTAAACAAGCAGCACTATCATCACCAAGAAGCTGCCCTGCAATGGCACTCACTGGAGAGGTGCTCCAACTGTGTTCCAGCATGGAAAAAAACCCTGGATGTAGCCAGTAAGTGAGTTTACCCTTGGGGATCCACCCTAGACAGACAGATGTACTGACTTGACTTGGAGATAGTAAGCAAATTGGATCAGTGCATAATTTTCTGGTAAAATAGAAATTCCGTTTTGTTGGCTGGACCTCAGAATCAATCATTTGTGCATCAGTGCTGCCCCCTCTCCTAGGCAGAAAGCACAAACTGTTTGTGTGCTTCAATTAAATTACCCTAGAAAATCTATAGCTTGGGGGCACTGGTTTATTACTGGTATCCAGCTCTATTTTCATTTGCTAAATGACATTCTGAGAGCTTCTGTTCTGAACATAATCACCTAAGGGTATCTGCTGCATAGAGCCCTGCATGATTCAATTATTGCAGAATGTCATTCCCTTCCCAGAACACAGCGCAGAGAACATTAGCAAGGAGTTTTAATGTATCCCAGTGGTTTTCTTTTCACACATCAGCTTTTCCATGAATAGTAAAAACAAAACAGAAAGCAAACAAGAGTTTCAGCTTTGTGGTTAAATTATTCTGCCTACTGCCCTTTTTTGTTAGTAGCCCATCATTCCATGTATACAATCTGAAACATTACTATTTATTATATCCTTTAAAAAAATTATTCCACTGACCCAAAGGGATCTCACAGTAGCTAATTCCATATTAAAAAGATACGAGTCTCGATATATAAAATGTATAAAACCTTAAAAACTATGCATAAAGATGTCAACAGATAAAATATCATAACCAAATGAAATTGCGGGCGGGATTTGAAATTTGAACAGCAGGAAGAAATGATAATATAAGAAAAAGAGGAATATATATTAGATTAAATGTGTTATGTAATAGAGGAATGTGAAATAGAGGTGAAATGTGCAGGGATGGGTATAAAAAGAGCATGGAAGGGAAGGTGGCAAGCCAAATTGAAAGAGAAATGTATAACAGGTTTGAAATCTGAAATTAATTAGTTAAAGTTATGAAAATCTAATAGTAATCTTAATAAAAAAGAAAGAACAAAAACAATGGGTTCCGATGAGCAATTTTGTATTCTAGAGCTCAGAGCTTCTTGGGCAATTATCACTTTGGCTCCTGGTTCCACTTTTGAAATCTTAATAGCTCAGGCGGAAGCTGAAACATTAAATAATTGTAAGCTTATCTCTTGTTTTGTCAGGCACTTTAAAATGTGCAATGTAGTTGATTGACTGTATCCTGCTAAGGATCCTGAATACAACGGTGCTTATTTGTTTTTCCACAATCATTTAGTACAGCAGCACCATCAGCATTTCACAAAGATCTATGTGGTTTAAAATAAAACATTCAGTTTTCGGTAAATAGGATTGCCTGATATATATGCATTCGGAACTGAGGCTAATTAGTGTCCACACCAGGGCCTGTTAGAGCCCGACAAAGGTATTTCTTCATTTGCTCTGTTTCATATACCGTGGGAGCAAAGTGGGCACTGAGCACTTACATAATCAGGCACTTAAGTATGATGGAACTTTGAATCTACTTCAACAATTCTGCCAGGCAGGCTCCATTTGGTTATATTTAAGAAAAGCCACAACCTTTTTATTATAGTACAAGAAGACAGGGCAGCTCAACAACTGTTGCTGGCTTAAGAAAGTACTTCATCTGGCTCACTTTCAGTTATTTCTTTGCCTTCCGACACACCTAAGTTTGTTGGTCATAAACCTACCTCTTAAATTTGACTTTTGACCGTCCTAGACACATACAACACCAATGCAGATCTTTCTTATAGGATGCCACATTACTTTAGACAGGCTCCCTTCGTTTAATTCTGGCAATGCTTTAAAGGAGCCTACATCCCGCATAAGACAAAACAGAAGGAGGAGGAAGGAAAATAGAAGCAGTTAAGATTTCAGCTAATCTTTACCTGCCACATTTTTATCTGGCACGCAAACTATTTGCAGTTAAGGCCAGACAGTCTACTTGTGGCAAAACACCTTAACAAATCCAAAATATGGTTGCATAAGCTTTCCTGGGTCAGAGCCCAGGTGGAATGAGCATCTAAAGTTTAGGAGCATGAAATCTACCTGTTCTCTCTATGGGCATCTAGCAAAGCTTGAAATAGTGTTACAAGGTAACTCTGTTAAAAAAAACCCTGCCCCGGCCCAATATGGGGACTGATTTGGTTCCTGACCTCACGCAGGTGGCCTATCCCATAAGTGATACCTCTCTCCCACTCTACAAACTTGTCAGACCAAAATGGCCCAATAGAAAGAGGCTTTAGAGAACTAAAATGACAAGAGGTGACCTTGTCAGCTGTCCACCCACTGAGTGCTGCTTCCCAGCTACTTAAAGAGCCGGGGTTTTCGGCTGCAGCCATTGACTTCTTTGGGGGTAATTGTATTTACACTTCTAGGGAACATTCCACAGGGTTCTCGTGATCCTGAGGAGTCTGTGGATCAGCCACCAGATTCCAGTGGCAGAGGTGTCTCATCAGAGCTCGTGTCATGGGCCAGGAGTCACCTTCGCCTGCTGAACAGCAGCCTGAAGGGGGAGAAGGTGGAGTGACTCCATCTGCAGCTGATCAGCTGGTAACAATGCATGAAGTTCCTGGCCCTTCCTTGTTTCCTCCTGCTTGTTTTGACCCGAGACCCCATGCTTATCGGATTCCCTGACCCCTGGACCACCTGACCTCATGGAGTGATGTTCACCCAACCCTAGGTCTTGACCTGATTTTGGATGATGACTGCCTCTAAGCAAGTACACCTCAGAGACTCTTCTAGTTGGCTGGTCTCTCACTCCACTGAGCTCAACAACGAAACTATGACATCAAGGAAAGCTGGGATGGACCAGGGAGTGAAACCATCTCTTCTTCAGAGCTGCAGTATCCAGAGGACTCTGCCTCTGAGGAGCGTTGTCTGGGGCCATGACAAAGTAACCCATTGTGACCGGTGGGTTTTCCCTATCTTCCAGCACCCTTGAACATTCAACGCAGAAGGGCAGAGAACAGAGAAGTGGATCATAGATGGGTGATTCATTGGAGCGTATCATTTTATTCTGTCAGACGTGAAAATTAGCCCCAGAAAGAGAGAGCCTGCTCCAACTCCCGTGAATGTATTCCTACAACAGAGCACTTACCTGCCATAGCAAGGCAAGTTATTGGACATGGGAACCATATTCCTGGAAAATTGGGAGATTGAATTGGGAGCGAGGGAGCAGTGGTTTGTGTTGAGACAAAGTGCAGATGCAGAGAATACAGAGGACGACTGGTGCCTTCAGTCTCCAGAGGGTTTTCTGAAGTAGAGAGCATGGTTGGCCGGGCACTTACGAAACCAACATTGCTTTGGTACTCCCCCAACAGTTAGAGATTTGGCACACAATACAGTACAAGACACCTTGATTCCTAGAAAAGGCTCAACATTTTTGTTTCTTATGATCAAAACAACAGTGTGTTAAATCTTTCATAATAGCATGCAGCATTCAAAGGACTTCAGCCAAGACACGCCCCCAGCATCATGACTTCTGCCTTCGCATACTTGGATGGAATGCAAGCTGTGTTTGCAGAGGCCTCAAGGGGAGGATATCAAAATCGTTAAGCTACTTCATCAGATACAGAGCTGGAATTTAAGAACACAAGAAGAGAACCTGAATCAAAATTGTAGAGTTGGAAGGGGCCACGAAGATCATCTATTCCGACTCCCTGCAATGCAGGAATCTTTTGCCCAACGTGGGGCTCAAACCCATGAACCTGAGATTAAGAGTCTCATGCTCTATCGCCTGGGTCAGACCAAAGACCTGTCCAGTTCAGGATTCTGTTCGTAAAGTGGCCAACCAGATGCCTATGGGAAGCCCACAAATGGGACTTGAGCACAGTACATAGCCATCATTAGTAGTAGACATGGATTGGATCATTGATAGGCAAGCTAAGGCCCGGGGGCTGGATCCGGCCCAATCGCCTTCTAAATCCGGCCTGTGGACGGTCCGGGAACCAGCTTGTTTTTACATGAGTAGAATGTGTCCTTTTACAGTGATACCTCTGGTTAAGTACTTAATTTGTTCCGGAGGTCCGTACTTAACCTGAAACTGTTCTTAACCTGAAGCACCACTTTAGCTAATGGGGCCTCCTGCTGCTGCCACGCCGCCAGAGCACGATTTCTGTTCTCATCCTGAAGCAAAGTTCTTAACCTGAAGCATTATTTCTGGGTTAGCGGAGTCTGTAACCTGAAATGTATGTAACCTGAAGCATATGTAACCCGAGGTACCACTGTATTTAAAATGCATCTCTGGGTTACTTGTGGGGCCTGCCTGGTGTTTTTACATGAGTAGAATGTGTGCTTTTATTTAAAATGTATCTCTGGGTTATTTGTGGGGCAAAGGAATTTGTCCCCCCCCCCCAAAAAAAATACAGTCCGGCCCCCACGAGGTCTGAGGGACAATGGTCCAGCCCCCTACTGAAAAAGTTTGCTGACCCCTGGATTGGATAGTCTTACCCTCCATAAATTGTCAAGAAGCTTCTATGGCATGAAGAACCTTTCACCACTGGAGCAGCTGTGCCAGCCTCAGCTTCACTTGCACAACTTGTCAATGAACTGTTAACATATTGTCTAGACAACTGTAATGTGTCATGGGGATGCCTTTGAAGAGAGGCATTGCTAAGGCTGGAAGGAGGAGATCCTGGTCAATTGAAGAGCAGAGTTAAAAACAGCAACCTGAAACTCAGCAATACACATGCAGATCTCAAGCGAGTAACTCAGTAGCAGCTCCTGGAGTTTTTAGGTGAATTTTCTGCCTCACAGACAGCAATGTGAACCACACTTTGGATCACAGAACACGAGACCGATTTAAATAAGCAGTGAAGTGATGAACCTTCCGACGAATAAAAGGTGCCAAAAACATATTTACAAATTTCCGCTTAGGAACGCTGGCTGTGTACCAGAAGAGCTCCATAAAAGAATCTGATTGCCTTGAATGGGCCCCAGGCGTTATCGTATTCAAAACGCTGTATATACAATGGTGAATTGTGTTGCAATGGGATAAGACACAGGGATACAGTAATAAAACTGATGTGTGATCTCAAGAATTCTAGTGAAACTCAGTTCCAGGAAAGGATAAGTAAAGCTGGTTTGATGTAGTAAGAAATCTCAGCAGCTGTAACAGTACAATGTTTCAACATGCTAAGTGGATGCATGTGGAAAATCACACCACTGTGAAGAATCTTGGATCAAACAAGGCCACCCTAATATTGCTTAGAAACTCCAAAATGTTCTAAGTTGTTCAGCCAAAATATTGTTTCCTTAATACTTATTGTGGTTGGGTTTCGCAGGATTCCGGAAGTATTATGTTATTTCCAGCCTTTCGTGTTAAAAGAGAAAGATTTAATGAATAATGGTAACAGAAACTTTCTTTACTTTTTCCTCTTCTTGGATGGTATTTTACATATAAAACACCTTTTACCTATTGCTTGTATTCTATAGTGTGGTTAGCCTTTTTTTGGCATTACTACTAGAGCAATTGCCAAATAGTATTTTGACTTGGGCTGCAATCCTCAAACCACTTACACCCTGTGACAGGGTAAGGGATTTGAATGGAGAGAGCATTCCACAAGCAGGGAGGCGCCACGGAAAAAGCCCAATCTCCTGTTGCTGACCTCCAAACCTCTTGCAAGGAGGTACACAAAGAAGGGCCTTGAGATGATGATTGCAAAGTCTGGGTCAGTTCATATGGGGAGCGGCGGTCCTTGAGATATTGTGGTCCTGAGTCATATGAGGCTTTATAGGTCAAAACCAACTGCAATACTCTCCACAGTCAACATTTGGAAAAATCTAGGAGAGAGTTCCTTTTCTGATTAAGAATCTTATGTGTAAGGTCATAGAACTGTGGGTGTCGACAATGCATGTTTATTTCACAACAGCCTTTGTATTCCACTCCACCTATAGGTTGTAGCATCCATTCAGGATGATGTAGTTACATAGAAATATACCTGAGGATTATTACTATTATTACCTCACATTTGTGAGAATAAATTCTACTAAGCACCTCTTATTTGAATTGGAAATCCCTCATGCAAATGAATGCTGCACAGATGATTTCCTGTCTTGATCCCGTAGTTGCAGCTGCACGTTTGTAGCTCAGTTAGATATTCCCAATATTATCAGCTGTAAAGAAAATAGAATGGGGACTGGATTTATTCTCTTCCCACCTCCTTTATCTCCTCATCAAATAGCTGATTGGTGGCATTCAGAGTATCTAGGTTCTGCATGTATAAATTTTAATCAGGGCCATAGAGTGTTAATGTGTCTTTGGTTGTATTATTATTGTCCATAGTCTTCAGTGGATTTGGTTTAAGACTCGCTCACCATGTGGATTAACCATCTGCTTCCAATAACTGAAAATTCATGTCCAATACTAATGAACACTTTCTGTGTGCTTGCATGCCTCTGAAATGCTCGAGGCAACTGTTTTTGCTCTCAGATGGAAAAAGCCACAACAGCTGCGGGACACACAAGGACAGCAGTGCTTGTCTCTCGTTATATTCCTGGCAGCAAACTTCTAAGTGCAAAGCAACTTTCCAGGCTGCCTAATTACTATAAGCCTGTTAAGTGTAACTTCTGTGGCAACAGAAAAAGAACTTCCTTTTAAACATATTAATTGGATTACATAGTACCTGAACACCTGTGCTCATTCTCAGGCCGCCAAGCTCATATAGTTGAGATATGTTACAAAGTAGTAAAAGATAATGCACTAGATGGGGGGGGGGGCAAGCTTAATTCTTTGCAGCTCAACTCCATGCAATGTATGGCATGCATGTTGACTTGGAAGCATGCCCTCTTAGTTCAGCTTGATTCACGCCTAAGTAAGAATTCATATGATTGTATTTTTAATCCATATGGGGATCACATCAACTGAGAAAGAACCGCAATCTTCAGTTAAAGGAATATCAAATAATTTTTAGCTATGAGCAGAAAGAACATTTCTAGCAAATACAAAATGGATGTGTAATATGTTATGTTATGCTATGCTATATTATGCTGTAAAGCATCGTAGTCCATTGTTCATTTCCCCAAGCTATTTTCTAAGAACTCTTAAAAGTATCTTGTGTTATTCTGAGTGCTTATATACTTGGCATAAAATCTATGTGAGCAAAGTAGCAGCAATGCCAAGGCTGGTAAATAAGTTGCACACCTTCTGTGATGCCTTTTAGGAAGCAAATCCTTTGCCTTTCGCAGTATTTCAGGTTTTTTTTGGCACAATGGGAGGTGTGACAAGTCTTCTCACACCAGTGAAGTTTTCCATCTGGCATGAGCAAAATCTCTGGAGTCGTTAACCTCATATGTTCAGATGGATAGGGCGACTTCTCAGAAGCATGAGATGAATTTAGAAACAATGCATGTTCTAAACTTGATTATTTTTGTCTTATTGCATTCAGTACTTTTTAGATACTGGTATATACATCTAGCAGTTTTACTCTGCAACCACGAAAGCAGGAATGTTTCTTTAAGATTTTACCATATTTGTATCCTTCCCTTCCTCTTCAAGATGGAAAGTGAATAGCAGTATTTTTTTTAAAAAAATGTGAAACAGGTATTGAGAAAATAGATTCCAATTTTATTTAAAATAATCTGCTTATCCTTGAGTATTTTCCTGCACATCACTTACCATTTCTTTTAAAATTTTAGGTTAAGATGAGCTTATTAGAAGGTATTACCTAGGCTTTGACTCGATGCACGATGTTAAATAAGTAACACAGCATAAGGAAGCAGTAGAGGCAGCTGGTGAGATATTTTGCTGGCAGGAATCGCCAGCTACCACTATAGGGCACCAGAAGATGAGCAAGGTTTTCACTCACTAGTAAGTATTGGGAGGGCAGCAACAAAGAGGCAGAGACCACCACCTCAGCCTGTTAACATAGTGGAAGTGGGCAGTGGTTGAATGGCTAGCAACCACTGACATCAATCCCAGCAGTTCCCATCAACAGTATACTGTATTTTTCGCTCCATAAGATGCACCTAGTTTTTAGAGGAGGGAAACAAGAAAAAAAATATATTCTGAACGAAACATTGGATGTATGATTTTTGTGGTTCATGCTGTGGCCACAGACATGTGATTTGACGGTGAGTTTGGGGTAGCCCAATGCAAAAATCCTTAGAATCCATGTGTATTCGTGCTTTGTAACCACGTTTTTGCACCACTGCGGCCCCACAAAACAGTGGATGCGTGTGTGTCTTTGGTGCAGGCTGTAGCCATGGACATGCTATGTGATTTGATGGTGAATTTGGGGTGACCCAATGCAAAAATCGTGAGGATCTGCTTTTTACCCCTGGGCAATTCGGCTCCAGGGACCACACATTTGCTCCATAAGATGCACAGACATTTCTCCTTACTTTTTAGAAAGAAAAAAGTGTGTCTTATGGAGCAAAAAAGACGGTACATACACTTCTTTGTTTTGTTGGAAATAGCTAAATAATTCTAACCACAACTAAGCTAACACAACTGCAATACTTGAGGCAAGTCGCCACCCTAATCTGGGCTTGAGCTATGGCACCTGAGAGTCACACTCCCTGCAATTTCGTTGGGAGGGGATCACATTGGCTGGATTGCCTAAGCCACGGGTGTCAAACACAAGGCCCACGGGCCGGATCCGGCCCGCCAGACCTCGTCATGTGACCCGTGTAGCCGCCGGTCGCCAGCCTTCACCTTTTATTCTCGCTTTTTTTTTTTCTGACACAAGAAAGCCGCCTCTTCAACGCATGCGCGGCAGCCTACAAGCCAGAGAACGTCTGCCCTCTAGCGGCGCTGGCTGTTCTACAGGAAACCTCCACTTTACCTGCATTCAGGAAACCTCCACTTGTTTTTATATTGAGCACATGCCATCCTGTGATGTGACAGATCCAACAGCTGCCTGAACCCTAAGTCCTACAGATACAACCGGCCCTTTGAGGGTGACCAAACTGCTGATGTGGCCCCCAATGAATTTGGGTTTGACACCCCTGGCCTAAGCCCTAAGGTCTTATCCTACACATATGACTTGTGACAACGCCTCCACTGAGTTGACCAATTTAATGCCTTAGGCTTCTTTCTCCCCCTAAGGTCTCCTGCAACCTCTTTAGGAAGTGAATCATAATTAAACCATTCTTATAATCATATAGGTAATATTGGGCTGGAGTGTTTCCCAGACCTATAAGCTGTTAGCCTGCCTGACAACAGGTCGCTGCAACTGGATGGCAGTAGAACACCTGTGGCTTGGTATACTACGGAAAGTCTGTTTGTTTTGCTACTCCCTGGCCGATGGAACAGTGAGCTATGCTTGCCGAAGTTCAAGCTCCAGCTGCTTGTCTCTTCATGTTCCTGTTTAAAATGTCATGCAGTTACATAATGTATGAAAAAGGAATTTGATACATAATGTTTGGAAGTTCCATTGCATAAGCACAGAACAAAAACACTCTATTACTTTGCCCTTCCTTTTTTAAAAAAAGGGTTTTGGGGTGGTGTTTTTGATTGTGTGTGTGTGGGGGGGGTTGTGTGTGTTTTTTGGTGCAGTATAGATACCCATTAACCCATAAACAGCTGGCGTATTTCTCTCCCTCTCCATATAACAAGTCTGCTTTAATTTGTAAGGCAATTGTTCTTTTGTTGTACTTTGGGTTCTGAAAACGCTGGTTGAGCAAGAATGCAAGCTCTAGATGGCCTCTAGTGGACTGCTTGCGGAACTGTAGGAATCTTTGTTTAACCAGCAGTCATTTCTCCAACTGCTTCTCAGGTGTGGTTGCACAGATACTTTGGCTTCAGCTAATATTGTATTATGTGGATAATTTTCTTTGCGTTGCTGTTACTGAGTAAAAGAGAGCATCTTCTGATGCCCTAGGCGTCGTCCTTTATGCATTGCCAAGGAAGATGAAAGTCTGTGGCTGGGTTTAGCTAAATTAAACTGCATCCCCTCCTTTACAAGCACCACTCAAAGGAAGGTGACCATCATTGCCAGCAACTGCCCTCAGGCATAGCTGTTGCCCTCCTTTCTAGGATTGGGGAAGAGGTTGGTTATAGCCTGATTATTTTGTACCATTGGCTCAACAGGCTAAGCCAAAGGTGGACAGCTCCCATCATCTCTGATTATTGGTTTTGCTGGCTGGGAGTTTAGTTCAACAGTATCTGAAGAGCCATAGATTCCCCAGCACTGGGAGACATTGTTTCCTAGAGGTGGGCAGAAGGTATGATAGGATAATATTGGTAGATCTTGGGATAATTTACCATAGATTATCAAGACCTTCTGACTGTCAAATATTTGGTTTATTCACAAATTTGCAAGTACAGTAACACCTCGGGTTACATTGCCTTCAGGTAACGTAAACTTCAGGTTGCGAAAGTGGCAACCCCAGAAGTGTTTCGCTGTGCGCGCATGCACAGAAGCGGTCAGTCTACCACCACACGTGCATGCGCAGAAGCAGTCTACCGCTTCTCCTCGTGTTGCAAAAACCTCAGGATCCAGCTGGACCTCCGGAATGGATCCCGTTTGCAACCAGAGGTACCAGTGTAGGGATTAAGTGGAAGCGAACCACATGTCCAGTCCTACCAAGCAGTAGATTTGCTATCCCACATCAGATTCCTAGAGAGAAAGATCTTTCTCTCTGGGAATCTGGCGTCAGTGGTGCCATCAGATCGGGGCTTTAGTGCCGAAACCTGATTATGCAGGAAGGCCCCACAAATCCCAACAGGGCTGCTTAGCCTCTTCTTCTACAAGAGAATACACCCTGCCCATCTGTGGGTAGTCTCTCAGAAACATGCCCCAAACTCCACAAGCCAAAGAAATCAAACAAGAAGGGCAGAACAGGGGTGGCATTCACTCTTAGACTACCTTCCAGGGACCACATGCCAGGAGTGGATGTGGTCACCCCACACTTTCTCACATTCACTTTTTCACACACATGGGGGAGGAGCATGCAAACAGGCCAATAGCGTGTGCACATGCACACACCAGCAGATCTGTGCAGATCAGCTGAGGAAGAGAGTTATCACTGCTTCTCCATTCATCAAATTATCTGATGACCAGGGACTGAGTAATTTCAATCCCTGGCAGTGCCCTGGGCTCTACCTACCCCAGCAAAATGTCTCCAACTTTTTCCACTCTTTTTGCCTTTGCCAGCAAAATCGATAGGGGTTTGGTGGGCAGGAGGTAGAAAAATTCCTTAAGGAGCTGGATCAGACATTTTAACTTACCCACCTCTGACTTAGGGCTGTGGCTCTAAAGGGTGTTCCTTCTCCTTCCCTAAACCTGAGGGGCTGTACCACCCGAGTTACACATACATTATCAGAGTGTAATGGCAGCTGCTGCCATGATGGTTCACACGCTGCTTGTGGTGATGCCTGGTGGAAGCAGATGGCATGACAGAGCAGATGGCGCAGTCTCCTGTTACTCCCACATTGCCCCAGCCTGGATCAGGCAACATTGGCATGAGAAGTAACGGCTTTGTTGGCTGTTAGGCTTTCATCCCCTCCTTGCAAAATGCATAATAGAGGGAAAATGGGAAAGTCACTGAAGGAGGGATAGAATCAATAGATTATTGTGCATAGTATGTGTACTTTGGTTTGATGAAGCAACGCTTTTCAGGTAATAACATGAATAGTGAAAGAAAAACAAATATTAATTCCCTAGGCCGGTAAAAGATCAAAGAGAGACCTAATTCCGCAAAAGCACAGTGACCTTTGTCTTTCTATAATAAAGCACACTGTGGTCGTATGCATAGTGAAACACATTCTGCAGCTGTAAAATAAATAACTTCCAGATTAATTTCTCCTTTGTTAGTATGAGCCTAGAAGTCACATTTATAGCACATGGAAGCTGGGAACTGTAGTTTACCCCGGGCAAAGCTAAAATTCCCAGCACATTTAACAAACTGCCATTTGCAGGATACTTAAGGGGAAGCCATATGATTTAAAAGTATGGTATGGATATGCTTTTGTCATGAGCCACATGAAAGTGGTTCCTACTCATACACATACATCATGCTTTTTATTTTATTTAATAGTTTCTATTTGTGCATTTCAGAACTGAGGTCTTTGTCCTATTCCAGCATCTCCACTGTAAGCACATATAACTCCAGTAACATCTACAGTACTGGTATTCAAACCCCTGGCCAGATCCTGCAAGCGAGAGCTATGTATGCAGTAAGTTCTGCATATGTTTAGCCTTGCTGGATTTGCAACTGTGTAGATTCAGCGTTATCCATGTGAATCGTGGGGAGCTGTGGACTCTGGGGTCTCTTCCAACCCTCTATGATTCTGTGGATGTCTTGCTTTTATAATCTACGTGCCCTTGGTAATGAGGGCCAGTTTAAAACATCGTAGAGGGTTCCAATTCATGCGGGAAATCAGCATGAATAGAGGAGCTTCCCAGCTTCAGACCAGAAGGGATTGGCAGCGTGCCTTTGCTCTCTCTTGTGAGCTTGCACGCAAGTGAATTGAACACTGAAATAGGACTTGTCGTACTCTAAAATGCTTTCTTTCCCTCTTTGTAATGAGGCGCCTGCAAAATTTATTTGCAAAGCTCAACAAAGGGTGGTACTCAACTAAGCTTAACTCAAAGTAGACCTACTGAAATTAATGGACCTAACTTAGCCATGTTCATTAATTTCAGTGGTCTACTTTGACGGTAGAACAGTCTCCCTTGGGAGGTTGTGGACTCTCCTTCCTTGGAGGCTTTTAAGCAGAGGTTGGATGGCCATCTGGCATGGATGCTTTAGATGAGATTTCTGCATTGCAGTGGGTTGGAAAAGATGAGCCTTGAGTCCCTTCCAGCTCTTAAGATTCTGAGATTCTATTTAGTTGAATACCACCCAAAGTCTTCAGCAGTCCTTCTGCCTTCAGCATCTTAGCACAAACAGAACTGGGGAAGCATTTTTGCTGTGCTTCTAGATCTGGGAATAGGCCTGGAATTGTTTCGCCTTCCTAGGAACCGTGTGGTTATTTTTCAGTCAGCCAGTTCTTTGCTGTGAATAAGGCATCACATCCCCTTGGAAGAACTGTTACAGCCACTGCACTTAAAACCTGAAGCACGAACTTCTTGGACATGGGCCTCAGCAGGAGAACCGTGACTTGCACTTGGATGGAGTGTTAATTTCTCGGAATCGCACTGCTCGTGATAACATAAAACTTGCACGCTGTATAATGGACATTGTTTTCTACAGGGCCTCCTGGAAGGCAAGAAGGGTATTTGGGTTACTTTACTTGCTTGTATGGTTCCATGGCTCTGGCTTCCCTCTGTTTTTCGCTGCTAAATCACATTAAGAGAAGCAAGGATGAGTGTGGGATCTTTAACAACTCCACTTAGTTCTGCCTTGCAAAGAAGTTGAACTTTTTCCACTTCAGCACAAGGTTTGGCATAAGAAGGAGGCTAAATCAAAGACACAGTTCTAACAAAGCCTGGCGTTTATTCTTGAGGGTGAACATATAGGACATGTTTGCCATTGGCCTCTTTCAAACTAGTGGGAATATTTAGCTATGTATTAATACCATGAGGATAAGCGAAACAAAGTTTGTCTGTCATTACTGAAGCCAGAGTCAGTGACATGCAGTTCCACACACCCATCAGTCTGCTGCACATGAGGGAATGACCACCTCATATTCACAGGGAGAAGTGTTTGCCTTGAAATAGCTTCTGTAGCAAAATATCCTCTCCAAATTTTACCAAGTTACCATGTATTGAGATTATCAGTCAGGGAAGATTTCACGTTCATCTCCCATGCAGGTTCTGGAATTTTATATTTCATGAGGTAGCAACTGCTACACAGTTTGGAAAATAGCTGAGTTTCCCACCATGTAAATAAAATGTTTTGCAAGCTGAAGAATAAGTGATTTGGCGGATAGCAAGCTAGTAGTGGAGCTCTGTGCTGTAAAAATTCCTTCTGACTGGTTACACCAGTTGAAGTTCACAATCTAAATGTGCAACCCATTAACAGGCCTTGTCAGTGATGGCTCACCTCTTACAGAATGTTCTCCCCAAAGAAGCTACTTTAAGATGCCAGGGGGAAAAGTTTCATTTCAGCCAGGCTTTTCACCTTTAGCTTAGAAAGTTTTAGATATCATGGCCTTCTTTAGTGGGTGGGATATTTTAGATAACATTTTATGTATGTGATGGGGGGGGGCTTTTATTCTATTTTTGTTTTATGTTAGTTTAAATTTATGTATTATATTGTTTGAGTTTGAGTTTACTTTTTGTAAATGAAAAGCAACCAATAAGTGTAAATAATAAGAAATCTGTGCAGTTTGAAGTATCACAATCCTGTGTTTATAAAAGCACTTTGTATCCTAAAAGTAATTAATAAATCATTAATAATTCAAGCAGCATCTGAGAACAAAGCAAAACTCTCTCTGGAAACTCCCATCCCTGCCTAGTCCAGACTTAGCAGCAATGAATCACATTTTAAGTCCATACGCTTGGCTTAAAAAAATAATTCCATTTGCCCATAAAAATGTATCCAGGACCAGCCTTAAATAACCTGATGTCCTCCTGATGTTCGGTGACTACAGATTCTTTTGGCACTTGGAGGGTAGCAAATTGATGAAGGCTGCCCTGGATCACAATTCAGGCTTTTTCAGTATCTGGCTTGTTGCCCGTTAATAATTGTCACAAGGCCAGTCACGGGTTCAATGTTGTATTAAAATAAAGTTGTTCTGCAACAAGTTGTCTTGCTGAATAAAACACTGGGCTGCACCTTACATCATTGCGTAGGGCTGTTTTCCATGTTACTTTTCTGTATTGCGTATGGTTAAAAGACATGCGAGAAGGCATCCAGAAAATGGGCATGCTTGTTTGTAAAGAGAGAATTGTCCAAGTCTGAAAATATGTGTTTGGCATACGAACTGCCTTACAGGGTGCTGCCGTTTTCCTAGCCGCGCTGGTGAGACCTTATAACTGGAGGTTCGAGGGACTGAAGTCAGGATTGGATGCGAAGCATGTGCTGTGCCTCACAACTGCAGCATACACCTCCAACATGCTACATGCTTGTGTCTGCTTCTTCACAGAAGAGATCATAGTTCAGGGTTACCAAACTGTCTTGCATGTATAAGGTCCAATCGTAGTCATGTGCCCTACTTTACCCATGTCAGCCTTATTGAAAGGCTATTTGAGGACAGTCCCACATTTGAAAGTCCATATGGTTAAATTCCAGTTGAAGCAAGGGCCTTGAGGGTGTCCATCAATAGTTAAGACCTCTAGAGGACATCAAGCAGTTACGAAGGTCACCTGGGCACAGTCTTACCCACTATGATAATGTCTATATCTACGGAATATATAACATTTCAATTTAAATTATTGTAATTATTTCTAAAGTTTCATCTATACATATAAACTAGAGCAAGGTTTCCCAGACTTGGGTCTCCAGCTGTTTTTGGACTACCATTCCCATCATCCCTGACCACTGGTCCTGCTGGCTAGGGATGATGGGATTTGTAGTCCAAAAAACAGCTGGAGACCCAAGTCTGGGAAACCCTCAACTAGTTTATGCACATGTTATGAAAATTTGTTCTCTTTGCCCTCTTCCTTTCTTTTTTGGTGATGTGTAAGTGACCTCTCTAGTCCCTCTCAATTTAAGCACTAGAATCCGCAATGATAAGGATTTTGGGTAGCAGGTCTTAGGGGGCCAGGTCTTGATCTTTGGAAGACTGGGCTAGATGGATCAGTGTTGTCCCTACTTCCACATATTTCATGGATGAGCAGCTCATCAGGATGGTTTGCAGAGCAGTTTTGGAAAATAAACATCGTGAGACAGCTTACTCAGCTATTTCCTGTGACTCCGACGGGCTTTGTACAACTGTGGTCGTAACAAAGGAAGTGATCTTCCAACTCAAGTGCTGGCAGACAGAGTAAATGTGGGTTCAAATTAGCAGCAATTACTCTTACTATTTAATATAATTTATTTTCAGCTATAGCACCTTTCCACAAACATTCAGGGTAGTTTACAATTAAAAAAACAACCAAAAATACAAAAAAAAATCTGTAAAACTACAGAGCAAACTAAAATTGACTTTTAAAACTCTAAATAGGAGTGGTAGCTTAAAGTTTTTATCCTACAATATCCTACTGGAATAAACTATCTTCACTGTCCCTAAAAGCAAGTAGCACTAGAGCAGGCATCCCCAACCTTCGGCCCTCCAGATGTTTTGGACTACAATTCCCATCATCCCTGACCACTGGTCCTGTTAGCTAGGGATCATGGGAGTTGTAGGCCAAAACATCTGGAGGGCCGCAGGTTGGGGATGCCTGCACTAGATCCAGGTGGACCTCCCTTGAATGGCTGTTCCAGATCTTTGGCACCACAGCTGAAAAGGCCATGTCTCAAGTGCTCATCCACCATGTTTTAACAGCAGGAGAAACTGAAGCAGTGTCTCCAAAGATGAGCAAAGTTGCCAAGCATTTCTCAAGATGTTTTAGTCCTAGACCATTTGGTGCTTTAAAGGTCGAAACCAGTACAGTGGTACCTCAGGTTACAAGCGCTTCAGGTTACAGACGCTTCAGGTTACAGACTCCGCTAACCCAGAAATAGTACCTCGGGTTAAGAACTTTGCTTCAGGATGAGAACAGAAATCTTGCGGCAGTGGCAGCAGCGGGAGGCCCCATTAGCTAAAGTGGTACCTCAGGTTAAGAATGGACCTCTGGAACGAATTAAGTTCTTAACCAGAGGTATCACTGTACCTTCAATTAAGTCCAAAAACAATATGGAAAACCAGGGAAGCTGCATAAGATTGCTGTATTGTGATATGATCAAATGGCTCTGGTCAGAACTCTGGCAACTGTGTTTTGAACCAATTGAAGTTTCCAGAGCGTCTTCAAGGGCACTCTCACACATCACATGTGCCGAATCTAGCAGTGGCTTAATGACTGAGACAAAGACCGATTTCTATTTTTAAAAGGTGTCATTGGCATATTAAGAGGGTGAAAAGCACTCCTAGCAGCCACTGCCACCTTGCAGGGCCAGATCGCAAGAGCATTTCCAAACTGATAACCAGCTGCCCAGAGGAATTCAGGTTGCATTCACCAGAATAACAACCCCATCCTGTGTGAATTAAGCTTCAGCTTGTTCACCGTCATGACATCAACCAGTGCCAAAATGCAACCAGTTTAGGACTTCCCCAGCTTCACCGGGATTAGAAGACAGAAATGAGAGGTAGAGCTGAGTGTGATTTGCATAGTGACCTCGACGGCTGGTGGTATGCATTTTTTAAAGGACTGCTTAGTATAAACTGTGCAGTGTGTTTTGCCTCACACTGGCATTAGGATAGGGAAGTATTGTATTACATTGACATAGCTCTTCGGGCTTGAAGGTCACAGCTCTCTTGTCATAAGTTCTCCGTATTATTGATTTGACTGTGCGGTTGACTTTCATGTGCACCTCATTAAGATGAGTAATTGTTTTCCAAGTTGCAAGTGGAGGTGCAGGTCTCTTCATGGTATAATTGCATGATTTACCCTGAGCAGCCAGTGGTAAGAGAAATGTTTTACAGAAGATCCAGCTGTGAGTTTTCATTTCTTCAGGAACAGGAGGAGGCGGGACTAGAAACCAACCTAAAGCCAGGCAGGGCATTGATCAGACCAGAAATGATGTAGAGAGCACACACAGCCCTGCAGACAGCCTCGTGGAAATATTAACTGGCAGAGATAACCAAGAGGAAATGCTCAGTGGCAGAGTGAAACCATCTGTCAGATTCCAAACAGTTCTTCTCAATAAGCAGAAAATGAAACCGAGAAAGGATTGTGTTTAACGGAACAGCGGAGCCTTGGGATATTTGTACACAAAGTAAGTTTTCATCCTCCAGTAATTATGTGTTTATTAGTACGATAACTAATGCCATTTGAAGTGCTCTTCAGTTTGGGAAGGGGGGAAAACGAGCTTATCTTCTCTGCACTCCCTCTGTACTTTAAAGGTTTTAAATATGCATTAGACATGCGACCAAGTTTATCGTGAAGTTGCTTATTTAAAACAATTTGCAAACAAGCTTTTGAATTGCTCATATTGCATGTTGTAGAGTGGTTTTGATGGTCTTGTTTGAGAGGCACCTTCTCTGTGTTAAAGACTTATTTTAGAATCATTCATACTGGCAGTACTGATTAGGAGCACGCCTGGTATATAAGTAATGAAAGGGGAGAATATAATCTGTCTTTGGGAGGTTGAGAAAAATTGTATGCTTATCCCATATTTATCCTGAGATAAACAAGAAGAAACTACAAACAGTATATCAAACTAAATCCTATCCTTTCTGAGATTATTGATAATATGGCCATTAAGAAGAATGTCTCGAGTGAGTTTTGAAAATAATAAATGTATGTGGTCCAAAAGTATCTTCAAAGTTTATGTGCATCCAGTCATACTTTGTTTAGCATTTCAACAAGGTTTTCAGTGTGATTGGTTTTATATTTTCATAAGTGAAACTATGGCATGTCAATTGCAAGAACTGTGTACCAATTTATTTGGCGGGTCTTGGTGGGTGCCAGCCACCTAATTTCTAATGGCTTGAGATGGAGGTGATAATAAGCAGAAGGTGCTTGCAATTACCTTATGGAAGACCCTAGAAATTGGTTTTATTTGGCACCAAACAATCCTGCTACAGTTTTGTACAGCAACGACACTTTTGTTGTGGTAGGTTTTATGCGCTATCTGCTCTCGGCCAGAAGTGGAAGCTTTAGTTGTAAACTCTCTTTTTTTAAATAAAAAAACAACAACTCTCTCTCTCTCTCTCTCTCTCTCTCTCTCAATGTTATGGCCCAATATGGATGACAAAACATTGTAGCATGTGTGGGAAAATGGCTGCAGTCCAATGTCTGGAATCATTTATCTTCTGGTAGAGTTTGGAAGATGACTGTTTTTATGCATTTTACAGAACTCCCCGCTGATTGATGTCATTTGCTTAGGGGGGAGGATGCCCTGTTGTTGCGAACAGGGATGAATGGGGTGGAGGGGGAGTATCACACTCTTGGTACTATTTAACTATCAAACAATAATAGTAGGAGCAGAGTGGGTTGCATCCTGTCCAGTGTCCCTGATGCACTTCTTTTTTAAAGCCTTTGGCACATTTATGTTTAGTTTTTGACAGTCACATAGATCTATCTGATCGCTTCTTAAACATAAAACCCTTCTCTTTTTCAGCTTTGGGAACTGCTGAGCCAAGGATAGGGGTTCCCACCTTTTTCACTTAAAGGGTTTCCCTAGAATTGCTGCTGATTTTACTGTCGAGATTGGTGGGGAACAGAAACGATGGTGCGTTCATGCAGTTTATGTTCTCTGTGTCTTAGCACTTGTCCTTTGCCCGCCAAGACATTTCCATTCATTTTGCCAGGATTTAGTAAAGAGGTTGCATCATAATCATAATGTGGTTGCCACACATCTAAATCCTATGATAGTTTGGCTGTGTGCTACATGCAGTCCTTAAAATTACTAGAGTTTATATGTGTGGTGTTGTTGTTTTTAATGGTTCGGCAGGGGCTTTAGGCTTTTGACACATTAGTTTTACTCAAGAGGAGTCTAAGGCTGACTACACACTATACTCAGTGTGCAGAGCATGCCCACTTCTGGTTTGGGAAGTGGCGTACAAACGTTGGCCTCAAAAATCTTATCTTGTGGCTATCTACCTTTGTTGTTTCTTAGGAAATGATGCGTTTTGATGCTTTTCACCTTCAGTCCTAATTGAGAAAAAGGATAGCCTAGCTACACTGCAAGCCCAAGAAAGCAGGCTGATAAAACCATTTTCTCTATCTTCCTGTCAGCATGCTTTTGATACTGTGCATGCCTCGAAATCATTTGTTCCCTTCTCCTAGCCCCCTCACTTGGCTATCCGTGTCATACGTTGAAACTGATATTTGCTGTACACCACCTATTTCCTCCAATCTTGACTTTGACGTCATTGGCATCAGATTGCAGGGTGGTGAATGAATGGGCTCTGTGTGGTACATGCATATGTGTTTGCTAATTAGATGGGCTGTTTCTGTATTCAGAGCCCCCTTTCCAAGACAAAAGGTCGGATTGATTTATTTTCCATTTTTGACTGGAAGTCACTTCATGGGAAAGCCACTAACAAGAGAAGCTACAAAGGGCATTTTGCACAGCTAAGTTAGCAAGGCAGAAATGTAAGGGAAAGAGGAATAATGGAACATTGCTTTGCTCCATCCTAGATTGTTGTCGTTGAGGCTTTCAGACGGGAAAGAGAATCTCACCACATATAAACCCCATCTGTTTGTTTCTTCAAGAAGGTTCTCTTAACTATAATACTTTGTTCGCCTTTCACATATTTCCGCTGTTCTGGAAAAGAAGCTGCAGCTATCTCAAGTAGAATTAGCCCACAACTATTTTATTTTAATCCTAGGTTGCTAAGCAGAAGTGCACAGGCTTCGTGTCCTTCTAGCCTTTCTTATCAGGTGAACAATTATTAAGTAAAGGCTGGAATGTTATTTTAAAATATTGTAAGCTGGAACTGTAATGTAAACTTTTTAGTCATATGCAATCTTCCATTTAATCATTTCCGGTGTGAAAGACAAAACTCTGGCAAAGACCTCTCATAAAGTTTGCCACTACGTATCTTAGGGCTATACATTTTTTCCACTGGACTTTTATTTTTTACATTAACTTGTAAAGAAGGCTGATCGCCAAAGAATTGATGCTTTTGAATTATGGTGCTGGAGGAGACTCTTGAGAGTCCCATGGACTGCAAGAAGATCAAACCTATCCATTCTTAAGGAAATCAGCTCTGAGTGCTCACTGGAAAGACAGATCGTGAAGCTGAGGCTCCAGTACTTTGGCCACCTCATGAGAAGAGAAGACTCCCTGGAAAAGACCCTGATGTTGGGAAAGATTGAGGGCACAAGGAGAAGGGGACGACAGAGGGCAAGATGGTTGGACAGTGTTCTCGAATCTACAAACATGAGTCTGACCAAGCTGCTGGAGGCAGTGGAAGACAGGAGTGCCTGGCGTGCTCTGGTCCATGGGGTCATGAAGAGTCGGACACAACTAAACGACTAATCAACAAACTTGTAAATTTAATTCCATAAAAGAGATCGTCCCTGTTGACCCTATGAAATATCAATTAACGTTGATATACCAATCTTTAGTAGTTGAAATAAGCTGACGAGTAGTGAAAAAACACGCAGTGGATCCCATTGCTACATCCTCCCCATTAACCCCAGGCAGCGAGAAGTTTCAGGGTCAGTGCTTACCTGAGTCTGACTTCCTTGTGAAGGAGAGAAGCCCGGAGACATATAGTGATTTTCAATATTTGGATGTATTTTCAAAAATACAAGCTGAGTGTAGATGGATACCTTAAGCATTTTATAGGCAGTGATTGCTTGGCTGAAGCCCCCCCCCCCCCCCCCCCCGAGAAGCAGTTTGGCACCCCTAAAGGTGTCTCTCCCCACTTCAACTCTCAGTTCAGCTATCTCTGCCCCTTTGTGTGTCCCTGTCTTCTTCTTCTAATTTCTTTGTAACAATATATAGTGTATGTATAGCCAAGCACCTCAGTATAATGATATGAAGTGGCTAGTTTCCACGTCCAGATTTATTCTCTAAGGGCTTAATAAGCTGCTGTCATTCATCTTAAGGGAATCTTAAGGACCTGGAATAGCTTTCTGGAAGTCTGGAGGCCCTCAGAGTCCAGACATTCAGCTACAACTTCCATCATGCCTGGACCTGGGCCATGTTTGCTAGGGCTGATGGGAGTCATAGTTCAGCAACAGCTGGTGGTCTGATGGCCCTCTACTCCTGATCTAACATTGATAACTCTGATTGGTGCAGCTGTCAGATGTTCTCAGGCAGAGATCTTCTCCCCAGCTCTATGACTTGGACCTTCTACATACCAGGCATCTTCTCTCTCTCTCTCTCAGAGTTGTGGCTCATCCCCATCTCCCCCTAAGTGATGCTCAAAGATGTATAGACTTGAAATTGTATTTTCCAGATAGGCAGCAACACAACAGATGATCTCTTTAGCTCAATCTGGGTGTCTGAATATACAGTATGCAGTTCTATAAGCAAATTGCATGAATTATTCATTTTGACAAACAGATGTTTTCATGAGTAGGCTCTCTTGGGAATCGCACCGGTGTATATAAAATGTTATAACTAGCTCTTGTGGGAAAGGGAAAGGGAAGCAGTTTTTTATGTCTGGTATGGAGAACACTTGTTTGGAACGTAGCCTTCTATAGCCCTCATCCTAGTTGCTTCTTGGATGAAGAATAGTGAAGTCAGTCCACTACCTTATAAATGGTTTACAAATTTCTATAAAAGACCAGATCAGTATTTTGTGGAAATATCTTGGCAATCCCACCACCCTTTTAGTTGACTCAGCCAACAGCTGCTCATTGTACTTCTTTAAGCTTCCTGGCAACACTGCCCTACAGAACCATAGATTTTTTGGGTTCATAATGATATGGATGAGTTCAGTAAGTCTGACTATAAAATCTGGAGCAAGTTCCCTCCTCATTATAGCTAAACATATTAACCATTTATACCAGAGTAATTTGAGATTGCTCAGTGTTTGAAGATCACAGGCTAAGACTGCAGTCTTACGTATTATTTGCACACAATATGTTTTTGTGGCACTCATTTCAGCTGCCCGCGCAGCAAAATTCTAAGCATGTTCTCTCAGAAACAAATTCCCCTATGTTCAGTGACTATACTTCCTACTAACTGTTTGGGGTTGCTGCCTTTAAGCTTAAGCCCATAGGTCTAGCCCTAAGCTGCTTTTCCGTGTGTCATGTTCCAAGTTATTTCAAGTGGACTTTTCCACTGTGCAGGCATATCCCATCATTGTTGGTCCCAATCAAGATAGTCATCTCTTAAGTCCCACTGAAAGCAAAGGGACCTGGAATTAGTCTTAGGGTGAGAATTGTGCCAGTCCTTTGGGTGTGGGCCTCTCACACGTTATTTTATACATACACTGAGGAGGTGTGTCGATGCAGTCCTCACCATGTAGAGTGAATCTTTTTTCAAGTGAGTTTCTGAATGCCTTCTTGGCTTTACACAAGTCCTCTATGTTGCTCCTAATCTTGCCTGTCTCCCACCTTTCCTAGCTAGTATACTCAATGTATGCATGCCTTTTCACTTTCCCCTCCCTGCTGTCTGATGGGCTGTCGGTTGCCCACTCCTGCCCTCAGTATAGAATACAGACCAGCTGACTCTCCCACTTCAGGTGAGAAAGACTCCAGATTTGGGGACTGATACCCCTTCCTCTTGCTTTGAATTCTAATGTCCAGTTGCCTTTGTTCTTCTCAGTTCCACCTTCATTTGGTTTCCCAAACAATATTGTTGACAATTCATGTGATCCAAAGCTGGCAAGGGCAGCGAAACGATTTGCTTTGATCTACCAACGCAAGAGCTATGTTTGCAAGATCAAAGTCAACTGCTTTGCTACGCCACTCAAGTCCTGTGCAATCCAATAAGCACTTTGCAAAACAGCTAAATACATTTAACACAATAATGTACTTTTTAACCCGCAGAATTCCTGACTCATTCATCACATCCAAGATTTGGGTTAGAGAGATGGCATCCATTGCATATTCTGAATGATGTCAGAATAATCCTTAGAAATACGAAACATTCCAAACATTTGAAATTTTAGAACTATTGCAGTGATTAGCAAATCCATCAGAGGTTTTATGCCACGAGACACCAGTCATTCACGGCCCCCTTCGCTGCTCATCTGAGGAGTAGTAGTCCCCTAGCAAACAGTCAAGAAGCAACAATCTGCCTAGGCATTTTTTCAAGGTAGAGAGAAAGAAAAGACAGCATTTTCAACAATCTGGAATGCCTCTCCTAGCTTTTCAGAGCAGGTACCAAGATAGCACCACGTTATTGATGTCAAGGAGTACCAGAGTGGTGTAGTGGTTAGAGAGCTAGACTAGGACTTGGGAGACCAGGGTTCAAATCTCCACTCAGACATAACACTCAGTCTCCCAGCCTAACCTACCTTGTAGAGCTGTTGTGAGGATGAGGAGAAATAAATGCAAATTCAAGGAAGAGGAAGAGGGTAGCATATGAAAGAGGAAGTAAGAGAGGAAGGACACAGGCAGGAAGAGTGAAAGGGTGGGCAAGTGGTCATTAAAAATGCATATATTAAATGAAAGTTTGTTTTACGCAGAGGGACGTAATACCCAGAATACACACATGCGCACATTTCTTGGAAATTAAATATAATAGTGTTTTCTTAAGAACATTTAGCTGAATTACAAGAATTGTCGTCAGGGGACAAAACCCACATTCATTCCATTGTATGCCTTGGGCTTGGACTTGTGTATCCCCTATGTGGAATGTTTGGTATTTGGTGCTTTGTTTTTGTGGATGGCATTAGTGGGGAAAGGTTGTCTAAAAAAGCAACTCAGGGGGATGGCAAGTAGAGACAAAGACACCATTACGGAGCCTGTGGTTTTAGCAAACTGTTTATCATGCTAACTTAGAGATTGTAGATTGAAATCATGCGACACACAATTCTGATGAAAACAAATCAACAACTGGTTTCCTAGCAAGGAAGATATGCACAACATTGCCCTTCCCTTTCATTTAAGGCAAGTCCTTTCTGGGATTTATTGACGCAAACTTCAATTCAGATACCTTCCTGGCCTTTAAAGGAAGCTTCATTCCAACAACCTCCTGAAGTTCTCTAAAGAAAAGTTACTCATGGGGCTTAATAATTAGCAGATAAACGGGCAGCATTATTAGTTTCAGTAACTCATGGAGGGGAGGGCAGTATTTCATGCCTAAGAGGACCACCTCTGCCTCCCACTTGTGTTTTTAGACTGGCCTGTGTTGTTGCTCCCTTCTCTGTTCAGTTATCTGTGTTGAAGCACCTAGATTGTGCAGAGAAAGGTAGGGAGACTTCAGTGGAATCCACAAGACCGCCCCCCCTCCCCCGGCAGCAAGGAGGGCCAGGAGTCGCAGGACAATACATAGCTCCAAATGAGCAATTTGTTCTAATAAAGTTTGGGAGCAGATTTGGCCTTGTTAAACCTCCCCCCCCCCACACCAGACTAAGGGTATAAGTAGAGCTTGCTAAATCAGGCTAATAATAATAATATTAATTTATTTGTACCCCACCCACTTCCAACAAAGATTAACAATATATTAAAATGTCGCACATTAAAAACTTCCCTGAACAGGGCCAACTTCAGATGTCTTCTAAAAGTCAGATAGTTGTTTATTTCCTTGACCTGATGGGAGGGCGTTCCACAGGGCGGGCGCCACTACCGAGAAGGCCCTATGCCTGGTTGCTTGTAGTTTTGCTTCTCGCAGTGAGGGAACCACCAGAAGGCCCTCAGAACTGGACCTCAGTGTCTGGGCTGAACAATGGGGGTAAAGACACTCCTTCAGGTATACTGGCCAATGGTCCATGTAGCACCACATACTGTTCTCACAGTGGCCAACCAAATGCTTGAGAGTAAGTCTCATCCTGTACCGACTGAGCTATTCCATAACCGCCTCCTTGGTCTGCTTCCTGAACCAGGAAGATACTGGGGAGGCCATACAGGCCCTGCTGACTGTCAGCCTCAATGGACTACTGCTGTCCAACAGAAGGTTCAGACCCCTGAACTGGGTCTTCAGCTGCTGACTCAAGACATGACAGCAGCCTGATAAAAACAGTAGCTCCAGGGGCTGTGAGCAAAGGTAGCAGTCAGACCCACATCTGTAATTCAGCCAAGGCAACTCTGAGTCATTTAAGCAGGATAGATATTTTTTAAGCAGCCTTGTCTGTCCAGTGTTCTTATATACGGTAGCTGTACTTATTGTATCATTTCTACTCTAGAACTACTCTGAGGTTTATATTATATCTCGCAGTGGGCTGCATATTCCTGTCAATTGCATATGGTGAGGCTTAGCAAATCCTAACTCTGCAGAAAATGTTACCCTCCAGCAAGTAAGCAAGCAGTGCTACAAGGAATGCCAATCGTACAAAGTGCAGCAATTTCCATAGGGGTAGTAAATATAGTGGTTGTTGAGCAGATTTTTATAGAATTGATTGTGGATTCATGGGAGGGGAGAGAAGATAACTCTATCAGACCCACAGAAAAAGAAATCAGAAGGTACATTCCTTGGAAAAAGTATATACCTTCATTCCAGCAGCAGTTATTTCCTTGTGATGTAGGCAAAAGCGGTATTTAAAAACAAATTTTGTGCCAAACACAAATAGAAGTAGGTTTTCTGGCTTCCCAGCTTCAATATGGAAGCACCCAATTTAATACCAATTCACAGCTCTGACCAAGCGGCAGTTTTAACAGGCAGCAAAGCTGTCATTTGCTCATTCACACAGCCAGATCTCTTTTTTAGTCCGTGGTTAATCTGACTTATACCAGCCTCCTTTTGGCACTAGCTTTCATTTTCATTTAACTTTGGCAGCAAGGAAAGTAGGCGTTTTTGCCTTCATGTGTTTGAAGCCCCAATAGAGGACGTTTGAAAACTTGGCAGTAAGACTGCAGTCCTATGTTCCTGTACCTGGGAGTAAGCCCCACTGAACTCACTGGGACTTACTTCCAAGTAGACATGCATAGGCTTGCACTTTGAAATGCCATGTACCTTGCAGCTGAAGGCACAAATACAGACCGCTGGTTAAAATCCATGCTGGCTTCAGGTCTCTCACAAGTCCCTAATGAAGTGTGTAACTTCTTGAATACACTGCATTATATGCAGGACTCAGCTAAAATCGGGGAGAACTTCATCTTTGAAGATGCAATGCGGTCTTCTAAGGTTTGCTTCATTAGTCAACCTCAGTGCATTACCACACCTGGGTTAGTAGTAGCTTTGGTCTATATAGTGGTAGCTATAATTTTTTAACGCATTGGGGATGCATAAATGAAGACCTTTGTCTCCGTTGAGAAATTGTCCTTACTGTCAACTGCCATATTTTTCTGTGTGTAAGACGATGCTTTTTGCTAAAAAAATTAGGCAAAAATTGGGTGTCGTCTTATACACGGATAGTGAATGCAGAGGGGGGGACGTGCGATTAACAGCAGCAGCAAGCAGGAGATTGGCAGCGATGATTGGGCGGGTGATTGGCAGCTGTGGTGAGGTGGGCAGGCAATTGGTGGCTTTGGCAAGTGGGTGGGCGGGCTGTTGGTGGCAGCAAGTGGGCAGACAATTGGCAGCTGCGGCGAGGTGCGCGATTGGCAGTGGCTGTGGCAAGCGATTAGCAGTGGCGGGCAGGCAGGTGAGCAATTGGCAGAAGTGGCCTCCCCCCAAAAGCTAAACAACTTAATTTCTTAATTTTGGGTTTAAAAAAATAGGGGGCGTCTTATACATGGGAGCGTCTTATACACTGAAAAATACAGTAATCCCCATAGCAGATGACCTTAGTATATGTTTTCACTCCAAAATACATCAATTTATTCAAATGTCATTTCGCCCCTACATTTTTGTCTCTATACTGATGTTTGTTTTCAACTGGATGTACCCAAGTTTGCAATGTTAAAACTACCGAGCATAAGAAACAGAGTCTCTCCATTGCCATCAATGGCAATTTTAATTCACTTGAGGTCATATTATGTATACACTTTAGGAGCTGTACATTATAACAATGCGCTGAAGAAGAGGAATGTGTTTTTCTTGGATTGATGCCAAACCCTTAACTTCAGATACCATGTATGAGAAATTTCAACATCTTGTTTTGAGAAATTATTCCAGGAATCCTGTTGAACAATATGGACCGCATTAATCTAGAAATAAGTTCCTTGTACTTACCAGAAGAAACCGCCATGCAGTTTGCCTATACATTCTCCCATGTCCACTTCCTCTACTCCTCTTATAATAGATTTAATAACCTTCCCACAGATCATTTCCTGGGGCGCAACAGCCATTTGTTGTAGATGGTTAATGGCCTGAGGCTGTACCTCAGGCTGTCAGCTCCTCCAAGTTGCTCATTAATCCTTAGATACACACTCGGCTGCAGACAGAATTCCTCACATCTTCAGCGTGTTCTGCCAGCCATATTCTATTTCATGGCCCCATAGTTCTGGACAGATTCACTGGAGTCATTATGTTCCTTTCCCAATAGTTATTTTGAAAAGGTCCACATGACCGGGGGTCTTCAGCATGTTTGGTTGGTTAGTTGGTTTTGTGCAATCCTTTTTTTTTCTTCTTCTTTGGGAAATAGCGTTTTCTTATGCCAAAAAAGGGTGCATGAGCATATTATCTTAACATATTACGGTGGTACCTCGGGTTAAGAACTTAATTCATTCTGAAGGTCCGTTCTTAACCTGAAACTGTTCTTAACCTGAGGTACCACTTTAGCTAATGGGGCTTCCCGCTGCCGCCACGCGATTTCTCATTCTGAAGCCAAGTTTTTAACCCGAGGAACTATTTCTGGGTTAGCAGAGTCTGTAACCTGAAGCGTCTGTAACCTGAAGCGTCTGTAACCTGAGGTACCACTGTAATAGGGTTGGTATGGGGAAAGCTGTGTCTTCAAGAAATCAGGGCCAATTTGTTTAGGGCTATAAAGGTGAGCGGCAGCACTTTAAAGTAGGCCCAGAAGTGGATTGTCAACCAGTGAATCCAAAACTAATTACTCCCTCTAACAGCAAACTCTGGTAGTAAGTGCTGACAGGACTGCACCCAAAGCAGGGCCCCTGAGGAGCACTGGGCTGTGCCGCACTGGGGTTGCCCCTTGCCCACTTCCCTCTGTGCCCACTCACTGGGCCTGGGCTGCTCAGCTGCCTTTGCCAGGTCAGGGATCTCCACAGAAGTCAGTGCCTGTGTGTGGGAACCTGGTTGCGCACCCTCTGAATTTTGCACCCAGGGCCACAGCCCCCTGGGGACCCCCACGCTATGCCGCTGGAGTGGAGTGACCATTCACTGTGAGCTCCATGTTGATGATGATACAAACATCCTGGTATTGGCAACCTAATTAGCACCTGTAGTGATATATTAAAAGTATTCCCTGAGGGAACAGGCAATAAGATTGAACTTGAAGATTTAAGTTGTAATTTAGCATTTTGGACTCTCAGTCTGCATTTCCTTTGTCCAAGAATAGCTGCTTTAAGGTCAGCACCACCAGACTGATAAAAGTGGAATTTAATGTATTTCTCCCTTAATTAGCATACGAAGGAAGACATGCATTAAATTCTGTATTATAGGTTTGGTACTGTAGCTGCCTCCATGCCTAATCTGAACATTACTGCTGCCTTATGTGCTAACCTCCTAATGATGAGGTGACTATTAGCATTACAAATTCTGCAAATGCAAGTTGTAACCCCCCACCCAAAAAAGCTAACTGCATGATGTGGTTCTGCTTCTAAAAGTGTAAAGCATTCAAAGTCAATGTGAATTAATTATGTTACCATGGCTTTTTAAGAAAAGATTCCCCACCCTCGCTAATAGTACTTGCCCCCTTTGAAATGTTAACACTGTTAACATAAATACAGCGGTAATAACTAAAGCTCCTATTGAAATCATGGTGTGTTATAGTCAGAGAGAAAAACATTTAGCCGAGTTAGCACTAATATTTTCAGAAATGAACAGATCCTGATTTGGGTTCTCCCTTTAAAACAAATCAGATAGCTGTTATGCTGGTTTCCAGAATAGGGGTGGTCTTCAACTGAGATTTACTCAAGAGTAGACCCATGGAAATGAATGGACATGGCTAAGTTATAAAGTTGACTGAATCGGCTTTATATTAGTGGATTACAAGGGCAAACATTGTACAGTGGTACCTCGCAAGACGAATGCCTCGCAAGACGAAAAACTCGCAAGACGAAAGAGTTTTTCGTTTTCTGAGTTGCTTCGCAAGACGGATTTCCCTATGGGTTTGCTTCGCAAGACGAAAACGTCTTGCGCCTTTTTTTTTAAACCGCCAATGCATTCCCATGGGAAACCATCAATGCACAGTGGTGCTTCGCAAGACGAAAAAATTCACAAGACGAAAAAACTCGCAGAACGAATTAATTTCGTCTTGCGAGGCACCACTGTACCATATAAAGGAGCAGTTACTGGGAGGGTTTCAGGAAGGTATGAGTCTCTCCAGTTAAAGCCTGGCCATTTGTTGTGGAGTTTTTATCCAAGGTTAAGGTTCCTAGGCTCTTTTTGACCAATTGTTGTTGTTTAGTCGTTTAGTTGTGTCCAACTCTTCGTGACCCCATGGACAAGAGCACGCCAGGCACTCCTTTCTTCCACTGCCTCCCGCAGTTTGGTCAAACTCATGCTGGTAGCTTCAAGAACACTGGGAGGGGGGGGGCTTCAGCCAAGCAATCACTGCCTATAAAATGCTTAAGGTATATGTATCCATCTACACTCAGCTTGTATTTTTGAAAATACATCCAAATATTTAAAATCACTAACAGTCTCTGGGCTTCTCTCCTTCAAAAGGAAGTCAGACTCAGGTAAGCACTGACCCTGAAACTTCTCGCTACTTGGGGTTAATGGGTAGGATGTAGCAATGGGATCCACTGCGTGTTTTTTCACTACTCATCAGCTTATTTCAACTACTAAAGATTGGTATATCAACGTTAATTGATATTTCATAGGGTCAACAGGGACGATCTCTTTTATGGAATTAAATTTACAAATTTGTTGTTTAGTCGTTTAGTCGTGTCCGACTCTTCGTGATCCCATGGACCAGAGCACGCCAGGCACTCCTGTCTTCCACTGCCTCCCGCAGTTTGGTCAAACTCATGCTAGTAGCTTCGAGAACACTGTCCAACCATCTCGTCCTCTGTCGTCCCCTTCTCCTTGTGCCCTCCATCTTTCCCAACATCAGGGTCTTTTCCAGGGAGACTTCTCTTCTCATGAAGCGGCCAAAGTATTGGAGCCTCAGCTTCAGGATCTGTCCTTCCAGTGAGCACTCAGGGCGGATTTCCTTCAGAATGGATAGGTTTGATCTTCTTGCAGTCCATGGGACTGAGTTACAGTATCAGCTTAGCTAATACTGATTGGCCAAGATGGAGAGCTGACACCTTTCCCAAGCATTCTAAGGACCGCACTTTGGTAAATTATAGCAGGCCAACCAAATGTTTGCTCTGTTTTGTAGCTCAAGTGTTGGGTACATCAGGCTCAGGGACCAAATGTGCCCCTCCAGGCCTTGGGGTTCTCCTTAGCCCACCATATGCCCTCCTGTATCCAGACACCTCTCCCCTCAGGCCATACCCCCAGCCAGCCTTGTTCTGTGTCCTCGAGTGTTTTTGCCTAGGGAGGTGTCCTTGAATTTTGAAAGCGGCTTTTGCTTACCTGGTTGAAGATAGAGGGAGGTGTGGATATAAAAGTCTCTGGGTTTTGCTTGGCCAGAATGTAGCTTGGAATATCTTGTCCAAAGGTCACACTGCGCATCCCTTTTCTATGCCCCCAGAAATTGCCCTTGAGGGAATCCAGTCCTCCCTCCCTGCTGCTGTTGTAGATGATCTTGCCATGAAAGAACAAGTGGAATATGCATTCCTCAGCACACAATACAGACGGAAGAGTTATTTCTCATATCTAGTTAAACTGAGACTCTGGTGATTTATTCTGCCGATTTAATAGCCACAAGGGATGGGAATGATTAAAACTTTAATAATGTATAATGCCGAGCCTCTGTACAAAGTCAACACTGTGTCATCAAGACCCCTCTTGTTCCCAATAAACTTGATCACATAATTTAGGAAGCATTCTGAGCTCTTATGGGAGGAATTGAAAAATAGGAAACACTAAAATAGGAAACATGAAGGCCAAGGAAGCCAAACTTAGTAGCAATGTATCACTAAGTACATTTCTTTTATCTGTGTAGTAGCTGTTTGGAACTTGGTAGCTTGCAGACATTTTTGCGAACCAAACCTAAATCAATTCAAAATGTTGCCTATCCTGTTTTGGATCTTACAAAAAAAGTAATAACATAAAGTGCCTAAAATTGCTTGGTGCTGTACAAACCTTAAAAATAATGCACAGCCTTCCCAAGGCCAAAGGAAGCTGGTCCAGTAGGACAAATGAGGCAGTGCCCCACCAACTTCAGTCTGCCCTTTGCCAGTCCCCAACTGCCTAACATCCTAGGTAAAGGTAAAGTGACTCCTGACCATTACGTCCAGTCGTGGCCGACTCTGGGGTTGCTGCGCTCATCTTTCTTTATTGGAGCCGGCGTACAGCTCATGTGGCCAGCATGACTAAGCCACTTCTGGCGAACCAGAGCAGCACACGGAATCGCCATTTACCTTCCTGCTGGAGTGGTACCTATTTATCTACTTGCACTTTGACGTGCTTTCGAACGGCTAGGTTGGCAGGAGCAGGGACCGAACAACGGGAGCTCACCCCGTCACGGGGATTCGAACCACCAACCTTCTGATCGGCAAGTCCTAGGCTCTATGGTTTAACTCACAGCGCCACCTGCGTCCCAATAGGCCTAACATCCTATTGCCCAACAATTGGGGTGTCCCTGCCAGTCATTCGCTTTGTCTCCACCTCCTGTTGATCTCCCTGTCTTCCTGTTGGTTCCATTGGACACCAGGCCCCATTGCCATAGGCTTATCATCTGAAGCTTCCTGGAACTGGGATTTTCCAGAGCAGATGCTGTAACTAAACTCTACATAAAACAAATGTAGGAAAAAGAGACTCCTTATGCTATCCTGCTGCTTTTGCAAATGTTTTATTGCATCATATTTTTTCGGGGGGGGGGGCAGGGAGGGAATGGGACCCATTACTGTTCCCAAGACAGGAATATGCACATTTGCTTTTTATGTTGTGGCTCATAAATGTGCAGTCTCAATACTGTAGTCTTAGCTGGGAAATCTGCATAATCAGGATGTATCCAAGGGAACCAATTTAAGCTTAAGGATGCTTTTAAGAGAAATGATTGTAGTGTTGATTAGAATGGTAGCTCTTCTCAGTTGGGAAGCCTTCATTTGATTTACCATCCCTTGAAGTGCTTGAGTTCTCAGGCCCATTCTGATTTTTGTCTTTATTACTGTGTTAACCATTTATGCGTTATTGGGCTCGTGTTTGTTCAGATACTGAGTTAACATAGAAGTATATGCTTGAAAGGATACTGAGGTAGGAGGGGAGCTAATGGGTTGTATTCTGCAGGCTTCACCAGTCTGGTGCCATCCAGATGTTTGGATCTCAGCTCCCATCATCCGCAGCCAGAAGCGTCGGTGGTCAGGGATGATGGGCGTTGTAGTGTAGCAAATTGTAGAGGATACCAAGTTGGTGAGGGCAGGTATACCGTGTCTACCTCTGCCAGACATGTACTCTTCAGTGTGGTGTAGTGGTTAAGAGTGATAGACTCATAATCTGGGGAACCAGGTTCGCGTCTCCGCTCCTCCACATGCAGCTGCTGGGTGACCTTGGGCCAGTCACACTTCTCTGAAGTCTCTCAGCCCCACTCACCTCACAGAGTGTTTGTTGTGGGGGAGGAAGGGAAAGGAGATTGTTAGCCGCTTTGAGACTCCTTCGGATAGTGATAAAGCGGGATATCAAATCCAAACTCCTCCTCCTCTTCTTCTTCTCTTCTTCTTCTAAGGAACTGAGCAAAATGGAATTAATACAGCTGTAACACTTCTCCTCTGCCCCGGTGTATGCGTGCGCACACACAGTTATTTTTCCATTCACAAATCACCTTTAAAGAGGCAAAAGACTGCGTGAATATCCTCTAAACTCCTTTACATAAAGGACCGATAGGTACATGGTTGCCCAGGGACAGCTACAATGGAGACCTGGCTGCCCTTGAGTCACAATGAAAGAGGGTTTAAGAAAAACCAAATTGCTGCATTTATTGGAGTCCTACTGGTGCTGTTACATTCTGCAAAGGGTCCAAGAACAAACAGAAATGCCGCTTTGGAAGTCATATTTCTTCGAATCATTGTTTTACTAATTGCATCGCAGGGTGTGAAATCATTTTAATGCTTTCTGTATTTGAAAATCTCATTACCAGGATTCAATTGAGCGTGCATGATACAACATACATGCACTCATTTCAATTTAACCTTTTAGGTGTTTATATGTGATTTTTTATTTATTTTTAAAAAAACCAGCACTACAAGTTATCATGTGGTTCTTCAGAGATGCCTATGCATCATTTCTGGGACATTTATGGAAATGTTCCAATGACATGGAATCTCATCCCCTACTTACAATATCCCCCACTGTATCTGCTTTGGAACAAGCAAGCATTGATTTTCATTTTCATTTTTGACAGCAATAACAAAACCCTATGAAGAAAAGTAGCCACCCGGTTCAATCACATATCCTTGTTAAAAGCCTTTCCTACCTCCTTTTGCAAGAGCAATATTGCACTAGTTCAAAGGAGACAGGGTTGACTCCACACTCCTTAAGATGTGATGCATGGCATGCTGATAGAACTATTTGTGCAGTCAAGTGACAGCACTCAAGGATCTTTTACTCAGTGTGGATCCTTCATCAGTCCAGGGATGAAACTCTTTCACACATTTTATTGATTCACTGATTCCTAGCTGTGTGCTTTAAAATAGCCCCATGCACTCTCTTTCTCTCACGCACAGACACATTCTGCTAGCATAGTCACTTAGTTGCACTGGTTGAAAGGAGACATAACAAGATTTTGGTTAAAAAGGAAAAAGTGTTGATAAAGTTTTACAAGAGTTTTTACCTCTCCCAGCAACTCTTCATCGTTATTTATTCCTTATACCTCAATTGCTGCACAAAAGTTAAAAGAGACATGACATTACCCATATGCTTACAGTCTAATAAATCTTACTACCCAAAAATTGCTCATGTATACCCAAGTCTACTTGCAAGCCACACAGAAGTTAAATGTTAAACACAAGAGTGTTTTGCAGACGTGACAAAAATTGGAACCTAAAATATAACCCACTATGGATACAGCTGTTGGGAATTGTACAGTTTATTTGTTCCTTAAGCCTGAAGTTTAAAAGGTGGAATATAAATGCAATAATCATGATGATGTAGCACATTTTATCTTTTAGCCAAATATGCAATGAACAATATTGGATCATGGTGGAGCTATCACCCTTTCAGTGCTCAGGTGTGTGGCAGTTAAGAGCTATATTGTAGTTAAGAGTGTCACGTAGACTGCTCTCAGGTGCTATAATCGGACAACAAGCCACTCATAAGCTCCTTCCTCAGCTCTCACAGTTTATTGTTTTGCCTGACAAACTTGTTTAATTGTAACTATGGTTTGTTTGAAAAAGCCAACTTCAAACTATTGATTATGCTGTTGGTTTGTTTCAACCAACCGTCGTTCAGATTAACCATGGTTTAGGGTTCAGATATAACATTACACTGCAGTTTTAAAAAATGAAATTAATGTTTGTGAATCCCTCCTCTTGACTGAGCTGGAAGAGGGGAAAGAGAGCACCTGAGCCCAAGGCTTGCTGCAGTTCATTCCCATCACAATGAATTATTATTTTTAATGATGTCCAAGTGCAGTCTGATGATTTATCATGATGTCAAAACGAGAACTCAATGTACTAACAGGAGACTGATGGAAGTTACTTTTAAAAAATTAGGTTTGATAAATAAATCTTAATTATGTGACCTAATAAAGAATCCATGAAAGCCCTGGTCTTATATGTCTATCATAGGGAAATTGCATGCTTCTATCGAGCAAAATGTGTTTTCTCCCCAGGTTGCTGAAATTATGACATTATTGGCATGAAAAGCCAATTATTATTTTTTTTTTTAAATCCAAAATTAGTGGCTCTGACTTTTTAAAAACAGAACTGAATTTAGTATGAAAGGATACCGATAAAATTCACTTTGATACAAAATCAAAATGCTTTGTCCTGTCACATTTGTGACAGAACCTTCTTTTTCAATGCACGCTGCTTACGTTGTGAGCTGTATTTCTGTTAATTGTGGCCTAAAAATACCAAAGGCGTCAAACTCAGTATTAAAACTTTCCATTTTTTTCTTACCCAGAAATTGAGGCGAAGGAGGCCTGTGACTGGTTGCGAGCTGCTGGATTCCCACAGTATGCACAACTGTACGAAGGTATGTTTTGGGGGCAGTGCGACACCTGCTCCACTTTTCTTGAATTGTAGGGATAGTCTTGTTGGTGGGGAGGGCATCATGTTCCATTCAGTGCCTCAGCACTGAACCAACAACATTCACCATCTTCCAAAGCAGATAGAACAATCTTTTTTAGACTTCATCCAGGCAAAACAGAGTTGCTGTTTTAGTCAATAGGAGAAGCAATTCAGGGTATAATCCTATTTTGTACTTTCCTTAAAGACCATGTTCTCAGTTTGGGATGCTTGTGGACCCTGTTTTGCTTCTGGGGAAACAGGTAGTCGCAGGACCAGATTAAGACCATGGCAGCCCATAAGCATTTAAAAGATTTTGGCGGCCCCATATAGATCTAATTCAAAATATAAACAATAATAAACTTTAAAATAAAAGTGTGGTTTTTTTAAAATGATACAAAACTTACAGTATGTTATTCTCTTGTTAATTATGCTGTTTTAAATACATATTTTATATTTGACTTCCCTTAGTAATGTTTTCTTTTGAAATAAATTTGCTGTGATAAATGTGCATTCTGTAGTTGATCTCCTTTGTCATGTTATATTTTGAAATCTTGAAGGTAACATTTTAGTTTCCCATTAATTGTGTTGCCTTGAATGTATACTTTATATTTGGCTTCCTTCAATAATGTTTTTTATTTGATGTTTGTAACCGCTTTGAGATTTTTTTTTCTTAAAAATATATAGCGGTATAGAGATGAACTGAATAATAATATTCGCAAATTTCAGCTGATGAAAAATAAGGCATCCGATAATTCTTCCCCCCCCCCCTTTGTAAACTGAGGCTTTTTTTTTTACAATCAAGAGGTGTATAAATTTTATGAATCAAATAAATAAACATTAACTTATAAATCCCTAAATGCTTTGGGGCCAAGCAATTTGAAAGACCCCTTTCTCCCACTTAACTGTATTTTTCTGTGTAGAAGACTAGGTTTTTTTCCTAAAAAATAATGTCAAAAATTAGGGGGTGTCTTATATGCGGATAGTGCTGAGGGTGGAATTGCGACAATTTTCAGTCCCCAAAAATAGGGGGCATCTTGTACACGAGGGCGTCTTATAGACGCAAAAATACGGTAATTCATCAGGAGGCCCTCTGTGAATCCCATTGCAAATAGGAAGTCTGTTTGGTTGGGATACAGGACCAGGTGTTTTCTGCTGTGACACCAAGGTGGTTGGCCCCTTGTCCATTAGCATATTGACTGCTTCCCAAAACCTTGGTTGGTTTGTTTTAGTCGCCCACCCCACCATTCTGTCATTGCAATACCTGGTTTCTGGTATTGTTTCACAGACTGTGTATTATTAATTTTTGTGAACCCCCTTGGACTGACAGGTGGGATATACTTTTTAATATACAGTAAGGCTGGGAGTTCATGATGCTGTGTTTCATTGCTGTGGGAAGAGAGCATTCGTCTCGGCTGATAGTTGGTTATAGTTTTAAGAGCTGTGTGGTACAGCAGGGGGCGCTCTCTTCAAATGACTTTTCCAAAAAATGTAACATTACACTTTTAAAATTAAAGACAGCTGAGTGGAGGTGGAGTGTTGTGACGCTTGTTGTTAACAATGTCACAACTTTTGTCTTGTTGGTTTCCATGTTGGGCTATGAAGGGCTACATCTGGACCTTAAAACAAATGATGTGCCTTCCACACAATTGAAAATGCACAAATGTTTTTGGTTTGTTTTTTAAAAGTAATACAAGGTGCAGGGAGTTGGGGAGGCATAATCTGGACTGGAACCTTAGTGTGGTTGTTAGGAGGGCTTTAAAACCCTTTACCCTCCACCCTACAGACTTTGCCTGGATCAAAGAACCCACAGCTGTACTGGAAGGAAATCCCCCAGTTGCCCAATTGCAAGTTTTTCTTACAATGCAAAAAGAAAGGGGTTGATTTGGATTGTGGTTGCATTTAAGGAGAAAAGATGAATGCCTCTCACTATAGCCACACACTCTTATTCACTTTTTTTTTTTACTTTTTAAAAAGCCGTTCATGTAGTTCATCAGGTTTGGCCCTGAGTCACAATCTGCAATTCTTCACTCATAATGCTACTAAGTGGTTTGTCTACAAGTCTGTGAAAAAGGAAAACACTTGTTATATTTCTGTTTAAAAATAAAAATAGGTTAACAGCATTCATATTATTTGTATTGTTAGCCGCTTAATGAAGGGAGTGGATTTTGGACTACAATTCCCATCATCCCCAGCCAGCATGGCTAAAAGTCAGGGGTGATGGGAGTTGTAGTCCAACGATACATGGAGTGCACCAAGTTGGGGAAGGCTGGAATGGTCAACAACAACTGTAGTACTGATCAGTATTGCTTTGTTATTGGGGGACTGAAATAGAAACCATCTGATTTCTTACTGTAGTTGGATGATGACATGCTGATGTTACCTTGGTTGACACATTTCAACGACTCCATTTGAACTTGGAAAAGGAAGTGATATTATCAGAAATTAAATGTGGAGGACATTTTGGTTTTCCCCTTCTGTTTGCAATTTAGTCTGGAATCACATTCGGCTCCTCTTGGAAGAAAATGTGTTTCCCACTCCAGTAACAGCTGCTTCTTCTCTTGTAGATTCCCAGTTTCCTATTGACATTGCTGCTGTAAAGAAAGACCATGATTTTCTTGACAAGGATCTTGTAGAACCTCTTTGTAGGTAAAGTGCATTTTTAATACTTGTTGTAATTTATTATGATGTTTATAGCGCTGCAAAGCATGCAGACAACCTTGTTTCGTGTATCATCCCTCTGTGAAGGAGATAATAAGGCTAAAGCCAGGTTGGGGGAGAGCCTGGTTTGTGTGCTAGAGTGAGTACAGTGGAACCTTTACTTACAAATGCGATCCGTTTTGGGGTGCTGTTTGCACCCTGAAAGTCCATAAGTAGAGTGTTGCTACCATGCCTGCGCGAAGCGCACAGACCGCTTCTGTGCATGCGCGTGCAGCAAACCCAGAAGTAAACACTTCTGGGTTTGCCGCATTCGTAAACTGAAAAGCCGCAATGTGAAGCAAACGTAACACGAGGTATGACTGTAGTCTGATCCCCTGCAAAGGAGGAGGTGAGATTTGGTGTCAAGAAGTGTTGGGCAGGAGTAGAATGCTTAATTCTTCTACCACCACCCCCCCCCCCACTTTTTTCAGCACCCCACTTTTCCTCCATCCAAGATGCCAGGCCACCTTTGCTGCATTGTGGGAGAAATCAGCCGGGGTGGGAGGGCAGTTGCTGCAGCAAAGGGGTAGCCAGAAGTAGAGTTAATTACCCTTCCTGACTAGACATTCTTTGCTGAGAATCATACCCTTCCTACTCATACTCTTAGGTAAACCATTACCATTGAAGTGGCCAAGAGCATTTCCCCAAAGCCATTGTGTCTTGCTGTAAAGGAAACTTAATCGTTGCAGAGTTGCCCTGATGCAAGAGACCTCCTGTATTGCTGCAAGTGTACCCTGGGCACAGCGCTGCATTTACTGCCTGTGACCCTGACATGCCCTTGGCCAAATTCCTTTGCAGCTGCTCAGTAACAGCTGCAGACTGGAGTCATAGGGAGTTAGGGTTCTGATCAATTTTAAGGTGTCAGAAAATAACAAGGAAGAAGGGCAAAAGGCCACCCAGAAGGCAGCCCGGTTTTGGGAGATTTTACTCTCCAACATTGTTATATTTAGTATGGGCCATGTGGCTTTTGAGAGTGGACAAAGACATTTTCCTCTTTGATCTCAAGGCTTTTCTGCAGTATCATTGAACTCCATATTGAACATGTTCTAGGTCTTATGGCTAATACATGCTCCCCCAAGTTTCTTTTTAAAAAAACACAACACTTTGAGCATTATTTATGAACGGGTACACACTGGCATGGCTGTAGCTTCTACTGGCAAAATGCAGGCAAGCAACAATCTCAATCAAAGGTTGGATGGCCATCTGTCATGGATGCTTTAGCTGAGATTCCAGCATTGCAGGACTAGATCCTTCCCTTCCAACTCTACGGTTCTATGATTCTATGAATCAGGGGCCCTTCTTGTGTTGCATTTTTCACAATTATATATTTTATGCATATAATGAATGTTGCTATTGATGCATATTTTTGTACTTGTGGGAAACAGCTTCCAACAGAGTCCAAAACGTAACACACAAAAGCAAGCTTTCGTCATTGATCAAAATATCATTAACTATTGTTTCTGGGCTTGGAATCACTCTTGCCAAGGTTTTGACTCTTATTCCAATGACAGATGTACACAGATGGAGAATTCTGTCTTCTGCCATTGGCACGTCAAGAGGGTGCGAGAAATCCAGGCAGGCTGTATTTAATTGGAGACTCTGGAGACATAGAGACAACCATTAATCCTTTCATTTCATTGGAACAATCTGTTTCAAATGCTGGAAGGACCCCAGAAGATATGTCATCATCTTTCTGCTTTAAAATGTGGATGGCTAAATTAGTAAGCGGGAAATTAGTCACAGACTTCACAAAAATGTAACCTTGACTCTTAAGGAAAGGAGTTATCTTTTAAGGAAAATATTGGAGTAAAATGTGGACTTATTGCTGTTTTCAAGTAGCTGAGAACTTTATTTATTGAATTTATATACCACCCTGTACCTGAAGGTCTCAGGGTGGTTCACAGAATAAATTCAAAATATAAAACCGCAAAATACACAATGAAAATAAAACATCAACCCAATAACACACCCCCCCCAGGAGAACTTCCCTGGACAGAGCATTCCACAGATGGGGAGCCACTTCAGAGAAGTCCCATTCTTGTGTTGTCACCATCTTGAGGAGGAAGAACACAAAGAAGGGCCTCAGAAGATGATCTCAGGGTCAGAGTAGGTTCATATGGGAAGAGGCCTCATATGATAAGAGGCAATCCTTGAGGTATTGTGGTCCTGAGCTGGGTAGAGTGACAAAGTGGGTAGAGTGGGTAGAGTGACAAAGAACATGGGAATTGCCTCAAAATTCCATTTCTGGTTGTGATGATCAGTATCCTGTCCTCAAGTCACCAAACTAGTTGCTACATTATCTAAATTGCAGGTGCAGTGGTACTTTGGTTGTTGAATTTAATCCATTCCAGGAGTCTGTTCAACTCCCGGAACCATTCAAAAACCAAGGTGCGGCTTCCAATTGGCTGCAGGAGCTTCTTGCACTCAGTCGGAAGCTACGGAAGCCGTGTTGGATGTTCGGCTTCCAAAAAACGTTTGCAAACCGGAACACTTACTTCCGGGAGCCAAACCAGAACACTTACTTCCGGGAGCCAAACCAGAACACTTACTTCCGGGAGCCAAACCAGAACACTTATTTCCAGGAGCCAATTTGTTTGGGAGCCAAGCCATTCAACAATTAAGGTACCACTGTATGTACATATTTCTGCACCCCAGTCTTGTGGATAGAAATTAGCGCTGCATATTTCACTACCGGTCTATCTTTATAGGAAGTTGTTTGAAGTTCTGTCCATAAGGAGAGAGAATGAGAGAAATGTGCAAGGTCATAAAGGGCCAGTTGATTCATGAGATGCTAATCTTTGGATTTTGCTTTGCTTCTAGACGTCTGAACACACTGAACAAGTGCGCCTCAATGAAACTCGATGTGAACTTCCAAAGGAAGAAGGCAAGTAACTATGGCTTTGGAAATGTCTCTGTAGTCCAGGGCTTTTGAAACCTCCTAAAATTACAGCTAGGATTGATCTCAGGCTTAAAATCTTAAGCGCTAATACCTCGTGAACAAGTCGTTAGAAACTGGCTTGTTATATATTTGGCATTGTTTAAAGTGTCCTGCTGTAAGGAAATGTAAGTGCTGAAGTTGTTTGATGCCAGACCATGAGAGAAGATCATAGCTAGCCATTGCCTTGCATCACATGGCAAATTAAAATTTACCAGACGGATGCACAGATTCTGCACACATAACGCAACAGCACTGGGTCGAAAGGAAATCTTTGACTTCAGATGAAGGCCCTACATCATTATTATAACCCCCATAACTATGTGACAGCTATCTTTCTAAAACCCCCCAGGAAGCAACCATCAAAGAAACTGACAAAAGGAGAGGCCACATTTTAAGACCCTGAAAGAACTTACTTACAGCCTAATGCATTTCAGTCAAAAGGGTTCATCCAAGCACTTTCAGCAAACAGGAGTACGGTACTTATGCAGTAGTAGTAACAGTTGTAGTAATAAAGGCCTAAAAGCATAATGTCAATGTTAAATATACCAGTAGCCTGAAAAGCACCCCAAGAGCTTTTTAAAAACAATAAACATGCCAAAATAAAGTTACAAAAATGTGTGCAATTAAAAAAGCTTACTCTTAAAACGCTTTACTGTAAACTTCAGTACATGTGTATCTGCAGCTATTTGAAATGATATTACTCAAATATACCTTACAGGTATCTGGACAACATCTTCTTAAACCATTCAAATGCAGTGGCACAGGCATATCTCACACTAAAATGCAAATGTGTGGTCTTCTTGTAAAGAACATATTGGTTACAAACATTTTTGACAGCCAGGGATCATCACCCAGCTTAACAGGCACGCTCAGGGAGTGTCAAGAAAAAGCACATAATTGTATTTCTGATGGAGAATTGAGCTGTTGCCAATGTCTTTTAAAGCTGGGGATCATTACCAATGTCATTGCACTCGAGTTATTGAAGAAGATATCAAGGAAAAAGAGAAACCAGGAAAAAACAACAACCATACTTTAAAATTACCTCAGCTTTCTAAGCATCTGGGTAGGCTTGCCTAAACAAGAATGTTTTTAGCAGGCGCTGAAAAGCGTACAGCTTGATTTTTCCCATCCATTTCACCGCTGCGCCCAAGCAATGGCCCAGGGACTCCACAGCCCCTCCCTATTCAGATGTTATGGAGAAACAGAGTTGAGTGTTATCAACATGCCGATGGTCAGCCTCGCCCTGAAACTCCTAATGACCCCTCCTAATGGCTTCATGTAGATATTAAATAGCACCACTATAAGTACACATTTGTGTAACTTGGATTTCAGCATGCTTAATTTTATAGAAAAGTTATAAGCCTTGTGGTGTTTTTAAGGACATTAATATATATATTGATATCAACACCATTGTTCTGTAGGGGATGGCACTGCGCTACTCACCTGACCTCCATTTAATTACATCGCCAGTAGAGGGGGAAGCATGCAGCCGTGCTGAGGTTCACACACTGAAAGCTCGCCAGCACAGCCAGTCCAGTGCTCCTACTGGTGCGCTTGCGCCCTGCCAACCTCCCTGTGACCCACTAGAGGTCAGGGGAGTAGCAGTGCTCTACCATGCCATGCATGACTTAGTGTTACACATACGTTTGTTTGTTGTCTGTCTGTTAGAGAGAGCCTCTGAATAAGACCTCTTGGCTGAAATACATTGTGCTATTAATAAATATTCATCAGCACTTTGAAATGCCGTCTCTCTTTTTGCTGTCTTTCAATCCACTTCCTCCTGCCCTCTGTTGTCTTCTGCTCAGAATTATTTGAGAGTCTTGAACGCACTTGCATAGCAGAAACTGTGGGAGAGAGACTTTGACAAAAGAACAATTCTCAACAGGCTTCTCAAAATGCAAGGGCAAAATACATGTTGTTTAGTTAAGAAGGTACTCACCTCACAGTGTTGTCTGATGCCATGTGACTATAAGACATGATCCACTGCCAGATAAAAAGCCGATAACATTTTTCCAATTTTTGTGTGTGTGTGCTGACTTATTAAAATAAAGCTCGTCATGTTTACAACCTCCTTGTGTAATACAGGCATTATTTAAGGCTTAAGGGGTTTCAGCAAGGAATGCAGAAAATGTCTTGTGATGTGGGGAATTTTGTAACAGAGCCAACAACCTTTTATTTACAAGGCACACCCCTCCCAGGGGCACTTTCTAATCAGTAGTTAGCATAGTGTAGTACATTGCCTCTTGAGAGTCCCATGGACTGCAAGAAGATCAAATCTATCCATTCTGAAGGAAATCAGCCCTGAGTGCTCACTGGAAGGACAGATCCTGAAGCTGAGGCTCCAATACTTTGGCCACCTCATGAGAAGAGAAGACTCCCTGGAAAAGATGTTGGGAAAGATGGAGGGCACAAGGAGAAGGGGACGACAGAGGATGAGATGGTTGGACAGTGTTCTTGAAGCTACCAGCATGAGTTTGATCAAACTGCGGGAGGCAGTGGAAGACAGGAGTGCCTGGCATGCTCTGGTCCATGGGGTCATGAAGAGTTGGACACGACTAAACAACAACAACAGTACAGTGCCTTAAGAAACATTGCACACTTCTGATTCTCTCTCAGGAGGCTTAATTCTTCTCAGTGTGGTATAGTGGTTAAGAGCAGTAGTCTCATAATCTGGTGAACCGGGTTCGCTTCCCCGCTCCTCCACATGCAGCTGCTGGGTGACCTTGGGCTAGTCAAACTTCTTTGAAGTCTCTCAGCCCCACTCACCTCACAGAATGTTTGTTGTGGGGGAGGAAGGGAAAGGAGAATGTTAGCCGCTTTGAAACTCATTTGGGTAGTGATAAAGCGGGATATCAAATCCAGACTCCTCTTCTTCTCAGTGGTGTTACTGATGGTGGCAGTGCTTAGAATGGGGCAGGCGACAAGGGAGGATAATGGAATGGGGTGCATCCCCATTTCTTCTCGGCTGGACCTAAGATGGACGTCATTGTGTCTGGCCTAATTTGAAATGAAATACCTCCCTTGTCTCCTCACTCCCTTTCAGGACTGGTAGTTTAGGGCCACAGTCTAAAACACACTTCAGATTAAAGATAAAATGTGTCTTCATAGTGCTGCAACCCCAACCCTCAGATGAGCATACCGGCAGATTGAATGTTGGCATCTGCCTTGGCCCCATCTGCCTGCTCATGCCTTCACTTGCCTACGGTTGTTGTCTCCTCCGCCTCCTCTTCCTGTTGGAAAAAGTTAGCAAAGCGCCCTGCACCCAGGTTCCTAAATACGGAGGAGAATGTGCTGCTTCCATTTCAGACCCTCCACTCTGGAGTGTTTTTTTAAATTTATCCAGCTGGAAACAACAGCAGGAGTGAGCAGGCAGGGAGAGGTAAGACGGGTGAACGTGAGCAACTTTTGATTTGCTGGTATGCTTGTCTGACACTTGAGTTGTGGCTAAGGAAAGCACTGTGGCCTGATAGCTTGTTTCACATCTCTCTTCATCGTAGGCACTTGGTCTCAACGGGCTCAGTCATTGCACCTCAGTCTTCCTCCCCTTACTCTGCTGCCTCCCTGTGTCAAATTTTAGAGTTTTGAAAAATCTAGGACAGCAACGTGTTCTTTTATTTTGTGTGTGTGTGTAACTGAAATTGCTTCTTTCTCCTTCTGAGATTAGTCACATTGATGATCGTAGCCAATCAGCAATCACCTCATAGATAAAGGGATGCCACAATGTAGTAAGTCTTGATGTAGAGCTTGCACCCATGTAAGTGTTCATATAATTTCAAGCGTAGCCAGCCAGGGTTGACATAACTGAGAACAAGTGAAGGCAACTGAAAATGAGAACGAAAAAGATAAAAGCAAAGACCAGAAAAGCCTTATCTTACAGTGTAGATAAGGAGGCAGATATGCAGAATTGGAAATAATCCTAGAATATTGGTAACATGGGGTGCTTTGGGATGGAGAAGGTTGCAAGTGGCATATACGCTGGATAAACATTCCTAACATCTGCAGTCCACATTATGAGATGCAGGTGTTACAGTGCAAGTCAGCTGTGGTATTAGCTACCTGGTGCCTCTTCCTCAAGATACCATTTCCCCCGACTTCCTGCTTAGTGCTACAGTCCCCAGCGGAAGCTGCTGTTTGGTTGTGGCCTCAGAAATCAGTTGCTGACAAAAAAAAACAAAAAATAATAAATATGGCTAGGCAGTGACTCACAGTTATTTTATAGGTCTCTCTTCCACTGCATATCTGTAAGGATGGAAAATATCTCTTCACATAATGGTTACTGCCTCTCTTAACAACTCTGTTTGCCATTTATTATGTCTGGGGCATAAAGCCAAGCAAGCACTGATGGTTAGAAAGCTTGGAACAGTTATATTCCACATCTCCTTGAATGTCTCAGAAAAACAGCAGTCAATTAAGTTGCTGAATGGCCTAGCACTGAAGGCCAGTCAAAGATGGAAGGTACAAATGGGTCACTGCAAGGCATTCTGGGAGAGAAGATGAGGCAAATCTGTAATCCAATAGAAATCAGTGGGGAAATTAACACATAGTTCTACATAACAAACTGTTAGCGCCTGACATTAAACTTCATTTGAAGCATATTCTTATGTTTTGAAATTCCCTTGAATTGCCCTTAAGTTATTTGGATAGACACACAGCTGCAGTTGGAATGACTGCCTTCCCCAGCTGTACGGTCACAGCCCTTGTGAAGGAAAAAATGTGGGAAAATCCATTAAGAGAGCTACACTCATGCATTCTGCTGGCACCCACATCCACCTGAGGAAACAATGTTTTCAGTTCTAGTTTTCTTCTATTTTTAACCAGCTCTAAAGATGCTAAGTATAGAACGTTCTTTCTGAGCCTTTACAATTTGGCAAACACTGTCGGCCTTCCTGAGCTAAGCCTTCAGCTCATTCATAATGGAGAACTGTGCACACATTTTTGTTACTCGTCTAGCTGTGTCTTATCCTAAAAACAGAAAGCGCATGCGGAAGTTGAGTGAAGTCAAGCTTCCTGGCTGAGCAGCTATTGGAAACCGAGTCTCCATAGTAGAAGTCTAACGTTCTAACCACGGGACCTCACTAGTTTTTAGCTGTATACAGAGGACTTGTGGATATAAGGAGCCAGCGTGGTGTAGTGGTTAAGAGCGGTAGTCTCCTAATCTGGGGAACCGGGTTCGCGTCTCCGCTCCTCCACATGCAGCTGCTGGGTGACCTTGGGCCAGTCACACTTCTTGAAGTCTCTCAGCCCCACTCACCTCACAGAGTGTTTGTTGTCAGGGAGGAAGGGAAAGGAGAATGTTAGCCGCTTTGAGACTCCTTAAAGGGAGTGAAAGGCGGGATATCAAATCCAAACTCTTCTTCTTCATCATCAGTGTGCAACTCTAACCACTCTGAAGGCAATATCACTGATGGGCCTGACCCTTGGCTTCACTCAGCACTGTGGCTACTTTCCTTGACCACTGTATTGTCTTGGATTCAGACATAAAGGGGGTAGGGGCAATCATTGATAGGCCACACATGAACGCACACTGTCTGTGGGCAATGTGTTGTGTGGTTCAAATTCAAGGGATCAGGTGTACTTTGTCAGTGCTTCAGACATCTGCGGTCACAGGCGCCATCTTAAGAGGATTGAGGGGGCTCATGCGTGACACTGCATGATGTCATGATGTCATGTACATGATTCTGCAACATCATGTGGATAAGTTATGTGACACCCTGACATTGTGCAATGCTATGAGGAGCCATGATGCAGAACTGAACACCCTGTGAATATTGAAGGGTCTCAGCTCCCTCAAAAAATACTCTGTGGGGGCTTAAACTGCCTAGGAACAGGCACTCCTGTCTGCTGTGCAGATAACTCAGAGTGTTTCACTCTGTGCTGGCACACCCTGATTATGAGGACCAATGAAGGCTGAGCAATCCATATAGCAAGTTCCTCAGAACCAAGCATGGGGATGTCCTGGGGGGGCAAAGTTAGCTACTCCTTCGCAGGATAATCCCTGTGAGCATTGCAGCGCTGTGCTGGGGAGCGTGGGAAAGCATTTAGCTTTGCCCTTTGTCACACACAGAGATTGCACTGGAAGGCTGCAGTGCATCATTTGCTAACCGTGAACTCAGTTCTGCAAGTGCCAGTTCTTATGCAGCCAAAATGGCAATATTCATGCACGAGGAGGAGCAAGCCTGAGAGAAGCCCAGGTGTAAAATTGCCACTGCGAGATAACAAATTCCTTTCATACCGGACAATGGTTTGCTATCTCAGCTGTATTGTTAGTGAATAAAGTCAAATATATCATCATGCTCGGTGATAATTAGTGTCATTTTTGGCAGTTTTCTCAGCTGAAAGGGCCAACTGATTACACATAGAAACTGGCTTGTGCTCTTTATTGTTAGATATAATTTTCAGAACAGAGTCAAATTACATTGCCAGCTAGCTTGTTTAACTTGGGATTATCTTTAATTCTGCCAGCACAGACTATTGTCAGCCACAGTAGCTGCGTTTGGATGATGACACCCCTGCTTAATAAGCTGAGATATGAGTGAACCTTCCCCCACTCCCAACCCCAATGCTCAAAACCCCATTGATTACCCCTTCATGCAAGTCATGATTAAGCAAGGAAGTTTCTTAATTGACCATAGTTTCCTGTTTTTTTTTTCTGAATTGGGAAACTACAGTTACCAGCTTCACACAGGCCAGAGTATTAAATCAAGTTCAATAATATTCTGGATTGTTCTGATACTGGCAATAATAGTTTGGTGGTTCAGACAAAACAGGAGGCTCCAGTTTGTCAAAGCCCTCCCGGTTTGTTCTCTCCTGTCACAAGAAGGAGGTGCAAAGGGATTCTATGTAGTGGGAAAAGCCTTGCTTATCTCTCAGTAGATAATTTCAGTGTAGACATAATTGAGCATCATCTGACTTTCAAAGGTTCCCTGAATCCCTAGAATAATGTTCAAAACAGCATCACTTCTGTATCCCAAGAGTATTCTTGGGGAGCCGTGTGATAGTGCTAAGTAAAGGTGCAGATTATCTAATGGAATGCTTATATTTTTGTGTGGCATGATGTTTGTAGATAATAATCTGCTGGGCCAAAGACCCAACCCAGCCCCTAGAAAAATTTTATCTGTCCCCATCAAATTTGAATAAATATGACACGGTAATTTAATTTTTTACTACCTTATCTTTATTCAAATTTTAGCAGGGACCCTTATAAGATTGTGGGAGGTTTATAATTTAAACACTTCTAAATTATGGTGATAGACGAAGCTGCAGATTTTCTGCATGTTGGATGGAAATATACGGCTGTTAAAAGTTGTTGGCTGAATTAGATTTATGAAAATGCTATGTTTACTTTTGGATAGTAATTTTCTTGGGAATTTGAGTGGCTAATTGAAATGGGCTTAGTCTGATATTACAGAGTGATCCGAACCTACTGAGTGACAGAGATACCATTGTATCTGCAAGTCTAGCAACTCATGGTGGTGAAAGGTGGGAGTCGGGCAGATCAGGTCTGATCCCTGTGTCGCGCAGCAATTGGGCCTAGATCAGGTCCTCTACTCATTCTATCAGTGCAAGAGTTTCCGCTTGCCAGACAAAACAGTTGACCTCCTCACACATGATGTTCTGGGGTTCTCCTGACCCCCAGAGCCAATTTGGAGGTGTGGGCGGAGGAGAGAGGGGGAAGCCCCGTGGTGCTGCAAGACTCATTGCAGTAGCTCCCACGAGCATAACTCTTTTGTCAAATCCAGCCCTGTATAAGAACCTGGGAAGGAAGGCGCACATGACAAAAGAATTCGCTTAACATTAATTTGACTTTGACCTCTCCAATTATTTCTAAGGAACGTAATCTATCGCTTCCTCTCCCAGCCACAGCAAGTCCTGAAAAACCCTCTAGGAAGGTTCAGTAGAACCCTCCTGAGCAATGTGGGGTTGGGCATGGGGGTGGGAAGTTGTGGGGAGGGGAGAACAATGAAAATCAGTCTTGGAGCCATATTATGATTATGATTATGATTATGATTATTTTATTTTGTACCCTGCCCATCTGACTGGGTTGCCCTGGCCACTCTGGGCCACTTCCAACTGATATAAAAACATAATAAAATATGAAAAGGAAGTTCATGGAAGGAAAGCTTCCTGTCCCTTCCTTACCCCACGCAGCATCTATCCCCAGCCCACACTGTCAGGGAAGGCCCCTGACCCCCCAGAGAGTTTTTTTAGGTGGGGCAGGGGGGCAGATTGGATGGAAAACTTACTTACTGTAAATTTTGTTAATTTGTGTAGGATCCAAGCCCATGTCTTTAAAATAAAAATAAAAAGATCTGGTGACTTCAGTTTATGGGCTAAAGCTTTCCTTCTAAGAGTGGTAATTCTTTCCAGGATGACGATAGTTTCCAACGTCCATAAATAATTGTATGAATTTACAGAGCACTGAAAAACGTAGGTCCTAGGTATCTTAGAGAATGCCTAAACACTTGTATTCCAGCTCAGTCACTGAGATCGTTTGCAGGAGCATGGTTAGTCATCCTCCGAGTTGGCAAGGTTCATCTGACAGCAGCAAGAAACAGAGCGCTTAGGGTCATCAACCCGTTTCTATGGGATGCTCTGCCAATAGCGATTCAGTGGCCACCTTCTGTTTCAATCCTTAAACATCTGCTGAAAACCTCTGTGCTGCCAAGCTTATGGAGCCATTTAAGAAAAATCTATTTGCCATAGTTTGTTGATCTCTGATTAAAATTTTTACATGGTTTTTACTGTAGATATGTATGTTTGCTATAAATGGCTTTGGTTTTGTTTCTTAAGAATAGAGATAATGAACATATTTTTATAGATAAATAAATTGGATTTTCCCAGCCAATTCTGTTCTACAAACACACAGCATGTAGTGCAAAGCATGGGGCTTTGCGGTGGGCAGTTAGTGTGTAGTCCACAAAGTCCATATACAGACGTACCTTGGAAGTCGAATGGAATCTGTTCCAGAAGTCCGTTTGACTTCCAAAAGGTTCAGAAACCAAGGCACGGCTTCTGATTGGTTCCCGATTGCGCAGGCATGCCAGAAAAAAATAGCGGAAGCTGCACCAGACGTTTGGCTTCCAAAAGAATGTTCGCAATCCAGAACACTCACTTCCAATTTTCGATCGTTCGGGAGCCGCAACGTTCAACTCCCAAGGCATTTAGGAGCCAAGGTACGACTGTTCTGTCCACAAAGAGTTGATTCCAAGCACAATTTTGCAGAAGCAGCAGCTGCTTCCTTGTATGTTAATAGGACACAGCTATCTCTGGATATAAGAATGATGGGAAGGACAAGGGAAGGCTATGTACTATGTGGAGGACATAGTTAAACTACAGGGTTGGCTCCTGCAAGATGTAAGGATAGCCACTAGCTTCAGTGGCTGAGACAAATGAATGGATGGCAAGGCCATCAGTTGCTACTTGCCACAATGACTATGCTGTGGTTTCACAGCTGGGGACGGTATGTCTCTGAATACCAGTTGCTGGAAACCACAGGAGCGGAAGTGTACGGTCCCAGTAGCAGACTTTCCACAGGTCAGTGAGAACTGGCCTGATCCAGCAGAGGGATTATTTCTTATGTTCTTAGGTTAATGTGCAAATGGTATTAATTGTTTGATTCCCCCTCCCCCCTTATTTATAGGCTGTTGTGGTTTTGCTATGATTATAGTGATAGTAATATTTGCTCTTTTTTAATTTTATTATTATTGTGAGCCAACATTGCTGTTGGAAAAGCGGGAATCAAATATCAAAGTGCAAACTCACAATTTAGATCCATGGTTCCCAGTTCTAGATGTTAGGCATACGGGAATAGCATTCATCTATAATGGATAGTGTGCAATACCCGTAGGTGGCTAGTTTACTAAAGCTTTGCTTATAGCTCTCTTGAGTTTAAAGCCAATGTGTTTTTGTTCAACAAACAATCCCACATAGTTTCTGATGGAATGTGGAACTCATTTCCCACCCACTTTAGTTGATGTTAAACAGTATCATAAGTTTTCCCTTTCCAAAACATGTTTTCTGTAGGTTTGGTGTATAGATATTATATTACCACCACCACTGTCCATATTCTCTGTGAACTGTTTCTCATCTTCCATTGTTCGTTTGACATTGTGCAGCACAGTCTATGCATGTTTACATGAAATTAAATCACACTGTTTAGGATTGCAGTCTTAAGAGGGGTATTTATATTTTATGTTTTAGGGCTGGTTGGTTGAGGGATTCTGGATTTATACCAAACCATGTATAGTTATTTCCCAATATGAGATTTAATTATATATAAATGGCTTCAGGATTACACAACCAGGTGTAACAACCTTCTGTGACTGTTGCAAGTGTGAATCAGGATGCACACCTGTATTTACACTGAACTGGTTTGCACGTAACACTAAACTGTGGTTTGGTGCTGTGAACATGCGCTAGAATGAATTCAAGTGAAGCTTTGGGTTTATACCCTCTGCTCCCCCTTCTTCTTTCATGCAGCCAGGAGCAGGACTTTGCTAGCATTTCATTTTTCATTTTTCATTGAAACAATCCTAGTTTAGCATTATGTAGAAATTAACTTTCTGACTGTAGGAAATAAGTTTCTAACAAGCCAACTTCAAAGCACAGCTGCTGCTGCTGCTTCTTCTTCTTCTTCTTCTTCTTCTTCTTCTTCTTCTTCTTCTTCTTCTTCACCACTCCACCTTTTTCCCTGACGGAACTCAGACTTTGTTTGTTTTAAAGCACAATCTCTGGTTCATACATAATATAAGACAGGATTCGTTGGAAGTGAAACTAAACAATAGTGGTGTCCTTGACTGCATTAGGAGGAGAGAGACATGCACAGGCTTGTTTACTCAGGCTCATTCATCCTTGTGCACTTAGCACTAAACCATGGTTTGATATGGTATGCAAACCAATCCATTGTGGTGCTCATATAAAGTTTATTGAACTTAACAAGGCTGTGCATCTGGGTCCACCAGTTGTTGCACTTGATGAGGTGCCCTCAATTACATCCCCAATAGTGTCAAGATAGGCTGCCTTTATGCTTTGACTTTGGGACTATTGTTGGATGTTTTCAGTTCTCAAATGACATTTGAGTTTTCTAATTATTAGTTAATATTATCATTAGAGTGAGAACAGAAACATCATGTCACTTGGCCACATGGGATGGGGTCATCCAATTAGAATTCGTGTGGCAATGCATTATACGTAATTTATTGTTCCAGCTGTTTCATTTTATTCCCCCAGTGATTTTATTTGGTAAATGTCCATGAGATTTTTACTTGTGAAGCTCTCAGGCAAGAGAGAGGGAGGGAGTGAGATAGTGCATTCCAAATGGATCTATTGAATGAGCTAATGTTGAAGGATATTGACTTCACAAAGAAACAGCTCTATTTGTGCATTTCAGAGCCTGTATTGGAATTTTAGAAAGTGAAGAAAGGAGGGCTGTAATCCATTATCTTTGAAAAAAAGAACAGTATCATCCAGCCTGCTTAACTTTAACTGCATCACAGGGTTTTTTTAAGTCTATAACGCTAAGAGGGGAAAGACATTCTATTTATCTATGTGCTGTTTTTCAGAGTGAAGACTCTGATGAAGAAGACCATTGTGCCATCAGTAACAAATGGACTTTCCAAAGGACGAGCCGCAGATGGTCTCGGGTGGACGACATTGACACCTTACTTCATCAGTCAGACAAGCATGGGTCCTTGGGGGACATTAAAATGAAAATCACCACCAGCAGTGAAAGTGTGCTTACTGACCTGAGCGAGCCTGACGTCTCATCTATTCACAGCGAGAGTAGTGGGGGAAGCGACCATCGGAGTCATTCTGGAGCCAGCAACCTTCTCAGGGAGACATTTGACTGTTCAGGACAATATTGTGTAGAAAACGCTCTTTTGTATAACTCCACCTCAGTTGGCACCACCCCTTACCATCCTCCAGAAGACTCTCATCACCTCGGCAATGAGAAACCAACACGGACCAGAGCTAAAACCTTTCTGAAGCGTATGGAGACACTCAAAGCCAAAGGGGCACATGGAAAATTGAAAGGCTCCACAAGGACTAGTAACTTAGTGATAGGCAGACCTGTTCTTCAGCATGAGCCAAAAGCCCTAAAGGATATGCAATGCGTCCAAATTGGGAATGGAAACCTCCAGAACATAACATCTCAAAACGCAGCCAAGCAAGCGTTTCCCTTCTCTGCTAAATCCAGCAGTGAGAGTAGCCAGTCAGAGATTAGCAGTAGTGGCATAAGTACTCCCTCCTTAAAGGAACGGAAATACCATGAATCAAATAAACGAGGCGGCATGTACCTGGAGGACCTGGATGTTCTTGCAGGAGCAGCACTGAGGCAAGTGATAGATCAGAATCGTAGAAATGAATTTCATTCCCAGGAGAACCTAGTTGTCCATATTCCGAAGGACCACAAACCTGGAACGTTTCCCAAGGCACTTTCCATAGAAAGCCTCTCCCCTACAGATAGCAGCAACCGTGTCAACTGGAGGACAGGCAGCATTTCTCTAAGCAGTCAGAAGTGCTCGACGCCCAAAGAGTCCAATCCCCTTGCTATCTGTCCAAAGGAGAGCCGAGTTAGCATTTATGACAACGTTCCAGGTTCTCACTTATATGCCAGTACTGGAGACCTTCTAGATTTGGAAAGGGAAAATCTCTTTCCTCATCTGGATGACATTTTGCAGCAGGTCAATGGGCTTCAAGAATCTGTAGACGACTGGTCCAAAAACATATTGCCAGAGCTGAAGAACAACGATCTATCCATTGGTGAATGTGGATCTTTATCATTCCGGTCACCAGTCAAGATTGCATTAGACTTTGAACAGAACTCTGTATCGGATGGCCGGACGACCCCTAGTGATATGGACAGAGATGGGACATCTCTCAATGAATCAGAAGCTACTGGTGTTAGGGACAGAAGAGATTCTGGTGTTGGAGCATCTCTTACAAGGCCAAACAGGTTTGTGCCCTTCAAAATAATTGGATATAGGTTTGAAAATCCTGCTTCATGTTCCAAAGTTCCAAAGATGATAGATGATAGATAGATAGATAGATAGATAGATAGATAGATAGATAGATAGATATAGATATAGGTATAGGTATAGATATGGATATGGATATGGATATAGATATAGATATAGATGATATAGATATAGATGATATAGATATAGATATAGATGATATAGATATAGATGATATAGATATAGATATAGTTATAGATATAGATAGATATAGAGTTTTTGGATAATACCATGTGGTCATGATGATGCACCACCTTCTTTGTGAATGGGATGCACTGGAGCAAAAGCAAATTGCAATTTTGTACTTTATGAACGTTAATCATACCTGTAATGTTTCTCAGACATATAGACTTTTTCAAATGGGTTGTTTTTATGTTAGTTAAATGTGGAGAGTAGTCTCTAGAAACAACCAGTATGGATGGACGGCAGAAGGAAATATTGTATACTTGCAGGTGCAAATCTCTCAGAGGCCTCAAACATAGCACCATAATCAGACATCTTATTCTGTTGCTTTTTACTTTGTTTGTCTAAAGGCGATTACGTTGGCACAGTTTTCAGATCTCTCACCAACTGTGCCATGCCATAGGATCACTGCAGATCAGCAGTCAGTCAGCTGCTCAGTTAAATCTGCTGCAAAAATTTTCCCTGCTTCGTCTTACTGCCATCATGGAAAAATACTCCATGTCAAACAAGCATGGCTGGACTTGGTGAGTACTAACATAGTTTAAGGCATTTGCACTTTTTCCAGCATACTGTTGTGATGAAGTCTAAAAATTATGTTCATCGTAAAATCAAGACAACTTGTTCCATCAGTATGCACTTTTGACATGGGGGAATCTTTTTGGTGAAGAGTTTAATATAGCCAAGGAATGGCTGTTGCAGCAGCTTTTCCCCCTATTTAATTAATTAATTAATTAATTCATTCATTCATTCATTCATTTAGTCTAAAGGTCATCCTTACAACCATGTTTTTTCTTTACTTGAAACGTACAGTACATTGGGCAATTTAGATTACACAGAGAGGGCTGATCAGAGGGAGGGTCTGGAAGGCTCATTTCGCCTGGACCTCAAACTGAAAGGGAAACTCAAATTTTAGCTTTTGATCAGTTTTGCAATTTTTTTTTTAATTCACAGCAGATCCAAATGTGGCGAGCAGATAATTTTAACTTTTGGTTGCGACTTTAAGCAAATAAGAGATGTGATTTGGTACAAAGACTTTCTTTTGTTGTTGTTGTCGTCGTCAACTGATGCAGAATTTGCCAAATTAAAGTGTTAAAAATGTTCCTAAATATTAATAAAAATGCAGAGGACATGATGACACAAGGTTACCCAGTGATGAACATGTCTTCTCAGTTTAGCTGATCATATAAACAAACTACTCCTAAGAAACATAGAAAGTTGCTTTCTGCTGAGTCAGATCATTGGTCCATTCTTTGCACTGACTTGGAGCAGCTGTTCCGGGTTTCAGGCAAGTGACACTCCTAGCCCTACATGGATTGAATCTGGAACCTTTTGCATGCAAAGCAGGTGCTCTACCTCTGAGCTATGACCCTTCCCCAAAGGCACTCTTTTTTTGGGTGACTTTTTGGTATGCTGTCAATTATTGTTGTTATTATTATGGCTAAAAAGGTAAAGGTAAAGGTACCCCTGCCCGTACGGGCCAGTCTTGCCAGACTCTAGGGTTGTGCGCTCATCTCACTCTATAGGCCGGGAGCCAGCGCTGTCCGCAGACACTTCCGGGTCACGTGGCCAGCGTGACAAGCTGCATCTGGTGAGCCAGCGCAGCACACGGAACGCCGTTTACCTTCCCGCTGGAAAGCGGTCCCTATTTATCTACTTGCACCCGGAGGTGCTTTCGAACTGCTAGGTTGGCAGGCGCTGGGACCGAACGGCGGGAGCGCACCCCGCCACGGGGATTCGAACCGCCGACCATGCGATCGGCAAGCCCTAGGCGCTGAGGTTTTACCCACAGCGCCACCCGTGTCCAAATAACCACCCGCGTTATTATGGCTAGGGGGTCTCAAAAGGTGTAAGTAGCCCCAGTCTCTCTGGACCTCTGAAAGGGCCCAATGACAGAAGCTTCATTTTGCTTTTATGCTGAAAACCCATTTTGTATTTCTAAAATTACAAAATTTCCTATTTCCATCTGTGGGAAGTGAACTAATGGTCCAAGGGTCCATGCCAAGATTGTTATCTCATCAGGAAGAGAAGCTTTGGCTATTTAAGCATTATACACATGTTGTGGTGCTGTAGAGATGTTTAGAGCAGTGGTTCTCAACCTGTGGGTCCCCAGATGTTGTTGGACTATAGCTCCCATCATCCCTGAGCTCTGGCCTTGCTAGCTAGGGGTGATGGGAGTTGTAGTTCAACAACATCTGGGGACCCACAGGTTGAGAAAGGCTGGTTTAGAGGGTGGCAACACCTCTGTGCACCTCCATTCAGGACCAAGGGCAGCACCCAACATTCCATTAGTGCAATGATTCCCACTTGTGCAACAGAGCTTTCCCCTCCTCTTCTCTCCCCACGTGCACCATGCTTCTTCCCCAAACCTTCAGAGGGTTGAGGGAAACCCAAGAACAGTTTTAGAAGGCGCACAGGGGAAGAAGAGAGAGAGTTCCATTGCACAAGTGGAAAGCCTTCTGTTGACAGAATGCATTAGCCCTACAATGCCAAATACTTGCTTAATTAGAAATATTGATAGAACTGGTGCGAGTTTTCAGAGATCGCCTTATTGTGTTACATGGGTCTAAACCCAAATCTGAGTGTTTAACAGGGGCAGTGCTGGAGCAATTACAGTGCCAGTTTACAGCTATTTATGTTCATTGTGCAAAATTAGTTGGCATTCTCATTACAGAAGTTTCAGGGGTTTTGTTCTTTTGCTACCTAAAGGGTAAAAGGTCAATTAGGCAGGGAATAGTGATGTGTCTACTCCCATCCCACTACGAGATCCTAAAATGTGTGGCAAGTAAATGGAAGGGCATGGAACATTGAGGGTAAATTCCTTTTTAAAAAAAAATTAAAATAATAATAGTAAAATATAGATATAATACATTAATAATCCTACCCTTAATTTTAAAAAACCAGCAACAGTATTGGTTAGGAATTATATCAATGAAAATAATACATAGAATTACATATTATCTTGACGTTTCATATTCCACAAATTTATAAACAAACTCCACATTTCAATAAACTTAACTTATTATATGCAAGTTTTGTTAGACATACTAAAGCTCCTACACATTCATACCAGGGTGATATTAAAATGGTTCTCCGCGGTTTCCAGGATGCTGCTATCACTGCCTTGCTACTATGAGTAAACTGTCGATGTGGGTGAATTATGAACCAAAAGTTGGATCTCCCTAGAACAAGATCAGAGAATCAGTTGGGCGTACTATGCAGCCATCTAAGTATGTCATGCAGCATAAAATACTGGGGACAAATTTAGTTTGGAATCTGGAACTGACACAGACTGCAGCACAGCAGCACAGATTATTAATATTCTTTCTTGCTGTAGTCAGTATCACTTCTGTCATCTACACTGAGGTTTTCTGCCACAATATCATCTTCATGAAATGGCATTCAGATCTCTTCCTCTGCATTTATTAAAGATTTCAGAGATGAGGGCGCTTGGGCATGCATTTGTGAGTTTCAGTTTTCTAGCCATGGTCTTGTAGATTGCGCAGAGAGAGGCTTACTTAAAGTAGCTCAGTTCCAGAGTCTACAAATAAAATTTGTCCACAGTAATTGTTCTAACATAACATATTCTGGCTGAGTACTTTATAGCATTAGCTGGCATCTTAGTGGCCTCTGTGAGAGTGCTAAGGATTATTGCTCTCATTTTACAGCCAAAGGCAAGGAGAGCAGAGTTGTTACTGTTGGTTCTAGTCACCCAGGAAGCATAATTCAGAAAGGCTGCCTCAGAGCACTCCCAGTAGATTCCATGTCTGCAGTAGTAGTAAAACTATAATAAAAAATAATCAAGAGAAATAAATACAGGCACCACGTTTGTAACCAAACTTCCCTTAAATTAATGGAATGGCTTTGCAGTTTATATGTTGTACCATGTACTTGTTCAACTGCAAAGTAATATTTAGAGATTTGTGCTAGATATCAGCCATTCAGAAAATATACAGTGCAGAGAGAATTATCCGTCAAGTTAAATAAAGAGGAAAGAGAAGAGGCTGAAAGATAATAATAATAATAGCAATGGAGGTGATGAATCATAGGATGTGAGTGTCCAGATCTTCTGATTTGCTACACTCTTCCCTCTTCACATGTTAACCTCTCAGGACATCCTGATGGATGAGTAGCTAACCCTGTCACTGTTTGCCATGAGAGAGGAACGTATGTGTGATGCCTGCTCCAGTGAGTGGCCTGGAATGTCTCTTGGTCCAGTGGCAGTAGCTGTGAAGCATTTGGAGATAACATCTAGGCCAAATATCGATTTTCCAGCAACAAGCAAAGAAGGCTGCCTCTGGGGCACTGACCCAAGAGAAAAAGAAGGGATCTCATTCTCTGTCATTGTCTTCCAGCTTCCACCACCTGAGGCAGATGCTTCGCTTAAGTCAGACTATTTGTCCATCTAGCCCATAATAATTTGCTACGCAAATTAGTCTCAGAGTTCTTTCCCATCATCGGCTATGTGTGCTCCTTTTACAACTGAAGATTCAGGGAACAGAATTTGGATCTTCCAACATTCAACGCATGTGCTCTCCTACTGAACTGTAGAGTCTCCCCAAAAGCAGGAGATCCCCATCAAGAGTTGGACCCAGTTCTCCTGCATGACAGGAGAAGATAACTGGCGACTAGGGGGGCAATCCAAACTTTAGGCAGGCAGTACTTCCATTGGGAGGATAAGTAAATTGCAGAGGTCATTAGGGCTATTCTGAGCTGGGTGGAGAGAGGCCTTTGCCCCATCCAGCTGCCCCCTCACAGCAATTGGGGGCATTGGTTGGAATCCTAACTTTCTACTTGAGCAGGCCCCTGCCGCTGCCTCTGGTTGCCCTGGGCCCGTTAGGTATCTCCACCTCTCTTGTACTCCCCACATGGCTTCTTTTGACCGTGTCTGCCTTCCCACCTCACACAGCTGAAACTTGCTTCAGTTCCACTTAAAATGATGTTTCTCACAAAGGTACATCTGTGGCGTTTCTATGGCCTGCATTTGTTTGCTTCAGAAATAAAAACTCACTGAACTGAAGCAGAACCCTGAGAGTTTCCCCATAATCCATTATTTGAGCTTCGAATTTGGCATGTAATGTTCCCTCACTGTAATTCTAAAATTGAATGGTAATGATAAATCATGCAATTTGAGATTACAGACATAATGAGCCACACTGAGGAAATTAACTCTACATGCTTTCAAGTTTAATCTTCTGCCATTATTTATTGCACTTCAAGTTGTCAAGCATTTTCTAAGGAAGTGTGTCGGGCTCAGCTAGTTGAAAGCTGTGTTGCTGAGGATGCTCTCTTGTAGAACAAATATGTTTGATTGCCAATGGCAGTTCCACTACCGAGAGCATAAAATGTGCAAAACGTAAAGCCTCTATAAATTCTGCTGTAGGAACGAAACCTATTTGCTCCCAGTTAACTCTTTCCTTTTTCCATCTTTGCTGCTCCTTTTATCAAACCCTCCTATTCTGCTCCTGGAAAACTAGAGAAATGCAGTGACTAAGTTCATCTTCCATACAGAGCCCATGTCATCGAAAGAGAAGCAAATGGCCAAAACAAAACACTTATGGGAAAGAAGCAGGTCATTAAATGTGGTGTGCATCTTTGGGGGTTAGCTGGAATTATATGTAATGTAAACCAGCCAAAGTAAAGAAAAGGTTGTTTGCTGCCCCTACTATAACCTATGCTAGCTATGCACTACCTCCAGTGTTGGAAACATCAGGCCTTTGAGGAGCAGCTACTGGGAACCACAAGTGAGCAGAGAGCTTTTGCATGCAAGTCCTGTATGCAGGCATCTGGTTGGCAACTGTGACAACTGGATACTGGACTACGTAGACCTGTGATTTGATCCAGCCAGACTTTTCTTATGCTCTTATGTTTTTCTTTTGGTTCCTGTTCAATCCTCATTCTGTAGCAACCCAGTGGCTACATAGGGAATGTTGGTGTGGGTTATTGATTGATTGTGGGTGTGAGAATTGACTAGGCTGTTATTTTTCTGCAAATGTGTGACTTCGACAGCACCTACACACTGTGTGATCAGGGAGGAATGATGTATGTCCACCATAGAGATAGGTAGTTTTTATAGGATAGTTGTGTTGTTTTTTTATTTGTACTGTTATTATCATCATTAGGTCTGTCCCAAAGTTCATGAAGAGGATGAAAGTTCCAGACTACAAGGATAAAAACATATTTGGTGTGCCTTTAATAGTTCATGTGCAAAGAACAGGGCAGCCCCTTCCACAGAGCATACAACAAGCGCTGCGCTATTTACGCAACAATTGCCTGGATCAGGTAGGTTCTTCATTTCTGTAGGTTTATGAGCATACAAACTCCTATAGCAGCTTTTCCCCAGCTAAAACTATACGAGGTGGGTTTTTATGCTTTTGGTTTTATTGTTTGGACTAGCATAATATCCCTTCAAGGATGACTAGACAGTTTTAAAGATTTAGTAGTGTGTACTAGCCCTATTGCTGCCATTAAAAATTATTATTTACGTAGCACACTTTAATTTGAGAATGCTTTACTGTCTTTATTGTGCTTGCCCTTGCCGCAACCCTAGAAAGTATGGAACCGTTAGTCCCATTTTACAGATAAACAATTGACTGTTGTTTGTAGAACTAAAATGTTGTCTCTTCTAGCATACAGAATGGCATTGGTCTTAAGGCTACTATTCATGTATATTTGGTTGTGGACACACCCAGAAATTAATCTCTATGTTCCCTTTGCCGAAATCTTTATATATATATATATATAATTCTTTTTATTAGGTTCTTTTTTAAGACAAAACCATACAAAATAAAAAAACAAAAACACACAAACAAACAATAAATACAAAGAGAAAAAAGAGAAAGTGAGAAGAAAGAGAAAACAACATATCACAAACAAACCCAGATCAATTCATAGCCACACATTGATTGACTTCCCTTCATCTCAGTTTGGGCTATATAACCCCCTTTGCCGAAATCTGAAGCTTTTTAGCAGAAGACATCAGAAAAAGTAGTAGATGAAACAAACTCAATCGTTTTATGGATAGAGGTTGTCTTCTGAGAATCTTGAAGGGCAACGAATCCCCATCTCCACATTCTGGTCTTAGAGACATGCACAACCTTTATTAAAAAGGAGTTAGCTGCATCAGTAATATATTATTAATTCAGTTACCCACTCTGACCTGTTCTCTTACAGTAATAATTACCACCAGTGGGCTTACACTACCAAGAAAAAAATGCTTACATCTCATTACTACTGGGTTTTCAGTAGCATATCTGGGAGTTCAGTTTAGCAGTTCCAAAGAACAAAAAATAAATAAAAAGGTCAGACAAAAATCATTGAACAATAAGAGAGATTAGCAGCATCAGGGTGTAATGCAGCAAGAGATTTAATTCTGCTTCCATGGAATCTGATCCTTGCTTCTGATTCAAGTATAATTGAGAGAGACTTATTTTAAAGTGAGCTTCAAGTGGCGTGTTGTGCTCTGACCTTTTGGCTGGCCACACCAGAGCATTGAGAAACCGTATGGGCTAATGCTTTTCCTCTGCTGTGTGTGATGAGAAAAGCATTTTTAAAAAGAGGGGGAGAGAGAGAGGAAGAGAGCCAGTGTGTAAATACTGGCTGCAAGCTAAGGCAGTGCCATTTACCAACATTCCCAAATGTCTGCTCCACCAGCCACATGCCATTTTGAAAGCAATTGTATAAATGTTCCCAAAGAGTGATGGTCTGGAAGACCTGCTGTGCATGAGCACGAAGCAGTGGATATGTGCAAAAAAGCTCTGGATCGAGGGCACATACATTATTTTTCAGTTCTGCGCTAGCTATATATAAGCTTAAAAAGGTAAAGGGAGCCCTGACCATTAGGTCCAGTCGTGGTCAACTCTGGGGTTGCAGTGCTCATCTCGCTTTATTGACCGAGGGAGCCGGTGTACAGCTTCCGGGTCATGTGGCCAGCATGACTAAGCCGCTTCTGGCGAACCAGAGCAGCACACGGAAACGCCGTTTACCTTCCCACCGGAGTGGTACCTATTTATCTACTTGCACTTTGACGTGCTTTTGAACTGCTAGGTTGGCAGGAGCTGGGAACCTGTCGCGGGGATTCAAACCGCCGACCTTCTGATCGGCAAGTCCTAGGCTCTGTGGGTTAACCCACAGCACCACCCGCGTCCTTTATATAAGCTTATTGATAGGCTATTGCAAGTATGTGTTGGAGTGTTAAGAGGGATGCATTGCACTCTTTTCTCTAGTAAACAAGGTAAAACCCATTCATTTTTTTCTGATTTTAAAGGAGTTGGGATTACTATTGTGCAATATATTTTGTTTTCTATTAATAGTTTCAAGAAATAAAATATAATAGGGGTAAGCCACATAAAGGCCCACTGGTTGTCTTCAGTGCTCCAAGGCTCTTTTCTTCCCTAGAAAAAGCTTGTGTTTCCTCTCCAGCTTTTCTCATGGAACAGCATGTTTTTAAGTGAATCAGCAGCAGGAATAGTTTGAAGGAACCTCTTAAGTATAATAGCAGCAACAGCAATAGGTTTTCTACCCTTCCTTTCTATCATTAAGATGCCCAAGGCGTTTAACACAGCCGTAACCTATACCAGCTCCTCCAGTGCATCACAAAATAAACCTCAAGCATAAAAGATCAACAAAATGGATTCAAACTATGATTAGCTGCAGACTGGTTACTGATGAGTAACAAGCCACTATAGATTCAGAGCTTAGCCTTTTAAATATATTGAATTTTTTTATGTTTGGCACAAGAGCTTCTATTACGCAGACTGATGAAGAGATGGATGCAGCTTAGAACAAATTCAGTCTTTTAGTATTAAATAAATTCAGTGTTGCAGTCACTTACTGTTGGTTTCCTGCTCTGTTCTGACTCCAGCCTTCACATTTGACCATAAATTATGCTGGAATGCAGAACTATTTACAGTGCTTTTTTGTGTTGACATTTAGTCCATGAGGCTTTTTGTATATAGCATTTTAAAGTCTGCATTTAAAGTCAGTTTTCAGATCAGTAAAACATTTATTTCTAGTAGAGAGCTGGAATTCTTTATAATGTAAGCCCATCAATATCGTTATTAAGAAACATCAGTCCTGAGTCAAGCAGTGCAATGATAATTGAGACAAATATATATGGTGAGGCAAAGGAAAACTTAAGTTCTATAATTTGAAAACGGGAACATGCCCAGTCTCTTTTTCTCATAGATTCCCCACCACCACACACTATGTCGTCATCCCTCCTACTGTGAAATGAGGAAAAATAACCTTAATAGATCCCAAGTGGTATAACACAACTTCACTTGGGAATTAAAATGTGGTTTGTACACAGGAATTTGCCCCGGGGGCATTCCATTTATGAGAACTGCTGGGAAAGGGACAGTGCTGTGCAAAGCTGCTAGACAGCTCATTTGAAGAATTATCAGCTTCTTGCAGAAGAAAGCACATGGGAAAAATATTTATGTATCACAGAAAGCCTATGTAACTAATCCCTACCACATCTTCTTCCCAGCTATAAGGCAACAGGATAGAAAAGAGCCTGGAAGACTTAGTCTGAAAATTGTGTCCTTCAAATCCAGCTATTACTTGGCAACCAGTATATGATATAGGTAGAAATAATCTTTTCTGACTGTCTGCCACAGTAGCTGAGCTATTTCATTTATGTATTTAAAGGTTTCTCTTCCACACTTCATTGGCACCAGTACCAGGACAGAGGACTATATAAGATAAATTATTTAAAAAGATTGAAAATAAAATCTGAAAAAAACTGTCAAACAAAACAGCTAAACACAGTCAGAATGCATGGATTACCCCATTTGCCTGTAAAATGTACAAAGACGGGTCCTCAGCACTTTTTGAAAATGCTTGCGTTCAGTCGTTTTATTTAGAGAAAATGATACTTTCTTTGGTGTGTAAGGCCTTGATATCAGAAACCACTGACAGCACAGCATGACTTAAGATAGCATAACTTGGGTTGGAGACTATGGCAGACTGGAAGAAGATCTGGATCTGGCAGCCAATATACACACCCTCTGCAAGAGTTAAGGAGTCTGCTGTTAAGGTAGTTAATCCGTAGCATCTGAGAGCAGTGTGGTTTTATCTTACTGGCAAGCAGATATTGCCTAAACGTTGGAGAGAGTGCAGCAAAATGGGAACTTGATTTCATCTGTGGTGGACTTCGGATGGCGATGTTTCATTTTGCTTCAAGGGTAGCTAGGCAAACAGTTGTTCTGGATCCACAACTGGGCAAACAGTTGTTTTGTTGTGGCTTTCAGAAACATAGAAAAGGGAACTAGTGCATATATGCTGTAAGCCACCCAGAGAGGCTGGGAAAACCCAGCCATATTGGCAGGGTATAAATAGTAAAATTATTATTATTATTATTATTATTATTATTATTATTAAAGACTCAATAGTGTCGCATGAATAGGCTGAGGCAAGTCTAGTAAACCTACTGATAAGGGTGTGTGAGGGAGAGGATTGCGAGTTACAGGCAGATAGAACTGTACTCTAGATGGAAAAATTGCAGCCACCCCATTTAATGGGTCTCTTCTTTGTAGCTTATATGGGAAATGACCTTTTTAGAGACCATTTTGACACCGCGTGATGTGTCTGTTTACTCAGCATTTCTAGGTTTTAAACAGTGACTATTTTAGTGTTCCCTTGTTTAGCTTTTTTTAAAAGTGTTTTGATGCTGTTAACAAACATTGGAGTACAGATGTTCTTGTCACATTACCTTAATCTCTTAATATTTATGCACAGCACAGAGGCATCAGATGGTGGGACCACAGAACTGTGCAAATGTAGGGAAATGACCACATGAATGGAGGAAGCTATAGATTCTGTTACACAGACTCCGATTCAGAGTAGTCCTTTTGCAAAAAGAATGTCCCATTTTTTCACAGTGGAGGAGTCCATTCACAGAAATAATGGAGCAGCTTTCCTCCCAATTCCCCCATTCCTCCTGTAGTCTCCCCATACTGCTCCAGATGGTCTCTTGGCCACCCAAAGAAGTAGATTTTTGGGTGACATAGGAGAGAGAAATCTGCAAAACTATCCTCTTACCTTCCATGAGTAGAGCACAACTTGCGTATCTTTGGAGCCAGTCCATTGACTGGAATATGCCCTGATCCTTATTTAATTACAGCAATTGTGGTTTAGGTCTTTTTAAAAGATACTTCTGTATAATGTGTATTTTTCTCATTGATCATGATGCCAAATCGGCTACATAGCTAACAGAATGTGGCTTATCTTTTAGGTGGGTCTTTTCCGGAAGTCAGGTGTGAAATCCCGAATACAGGCCTTACGCCACATGAACGAAAGCTCTCCTGAAAATGTCAACTATGAAGACCAGTCAGCGTATGATGTGGCAGATATGGTAAAGCAGTTTTTCAGGGACCTGCCTGAGCCTCTGCTCACTAGTAAATTAGGAGAAACATTCCTCCACATATATCAGTGTAAGTACTAGGGTTGTTTCCATTAGTAGTGAATGTGGACTATTAGGCCTTTAAACTATTCAGAGCCTGGCTTAGTGCCGGCTTTCCCAAACTTGGGTCTCCAGCTGTTTGTGTACTACAACTCCCATCATCCCTAGCTAGCAGGACCAGTGTTCAGAGATGATGGGAACTGTAGTCCTAAAACCAGCTGGGGACTTGGGAAGCCCTAGTCTAATGTGTTTGCTGAGATCATACTAGCAGCAGCATCAACAACAACAAAATCCCTTCTCGCCTTGCTTTTTGATTTACCAGCAAACACGTAAAATCAGCTGGCCTCAAAGTAAGAGGAAGAAATGGAGAAAGGGTGTGTGTGATTTTCTGGTGTGTAAAAATAATAACTGTGGGCTTCAGTTTTGTTTCACTGAGAGACAATCTGTAGATAGTCCATAATTTTAAAAGAAGGGTTTTCTTTTTTGTAATTTTCTTGCTAAGATCCGGAATTGTTTCATGGCACACCATGTTCATGTTTTTCATGCTTTAGAACCAGAAGCATCCCAAGGTGGGAAATGCTATGTCTACCTAGTGTCGTGTTTTCCAAGGGGTAAAATCTCAGCATCTCTCATGTTCTTATGCATGGATGGGCAGAGCATCAACCAAAATTCCAGCCACCCTGGATTTCCCTTGGTGCTCTGTACATGCTTTACAAGGGGGAGGGGGAAATGCAGGTAAGACAAGGAAGTTGTGATTGGTTCTGGCTGGTGGGCCCAAGCACTGTGGTTTATAAAAGGAGTTGGAAGATATCCCCCTCCCCCAGCATAAAGAAGTCTGTCTGCTCCTGTTCTCTTGAAATCACTGCATTTCCCCCCAGCCTAGGAATTTGGAGCTGTAATATATTCACCTCACCATCTTTTCCCTCTAAAAAAAAAAAAGGTTCAAATAAAATGCTTGACTGACAGCACAATTGCAATCCCAGGTACATCTACTCAAAGGTAAATCCCACTGAGCTCAATCAAGCTTACTCCCGGGGAAGCTGGGTCTAGAGTTGCAGCCTGAATCTTCAAATAAAGAGAAGATAACGGCTTGCTGAAGCGTGTACTATAAAGCAGTTTCTCCTGTTCTTTCATTGGTTTAGTGTCTGATTTACACAGGGGAACCTTGAATGCAAGCTGAGTGAACAGAGTGGTGGCTTGTGAATTGGTTTTATCAGGCGCAATATTTAAGCTTCCTCCATTCGTGCATTTATTAAACTCCCCACCACCACCACACACATGCCCCTTGGCTCTGTAGGGGAGGACACACATTTCCCAAGCTTCCCTAATCTTTTCTTGTTGTGCCACAAACAACGTTGCCTAGAAAAGAGCATGCAGTGTTATGGCATTGCGCTCTCGAAAGGAAATGAGGTCCCTGTTCACTGCGTGGCCCACTCCACTTCCCAGAGATTTAACTGCAGCAGTAAAACTGTCCAGCTGAACTCTACAGGGACAGAAAGGGCTTATAAAAACCTCTGTATTCTGCCAGGGTTTTAAGGGCTGCTGTGCCGGTTTAATTTTGGATCTCTGCTTCCTGACTGTACTTAAACTGTATTTGTGCTACTGACTGTATTTTTACTGGGTTTTATTGGGCTTTATGGGTGAAGCCCAACTATGCCCATCTGCCAATGGAGCAGACAATGTTAGCTGAAAGGATTTTTAAAAGTAGAGATCTTTTCCCATCTGCACTCAATTTGTTTTAATGTCTTGGGGCTTTTTTCAGCTTGTCATTTGCTGCCCTAGGCTCCTTTGTGAGGGAATGCTGGATATAAATCAAATAAATAAATAAGAGGAAAGTGGCAGAGCCAAATCAGAGCTATTGGTGGTCCTGCTGCACAAATCTTGGAGGCTGTCTTTCCAGCTAGTTCCTCTCAGCTCATTGGCAAGACACAGGAGCCTGAAGTTGGGCAAATGGCAAGGAGTTCCGTTGACCAGGCAAAGGTGGCAACAAGGCATCTGGTATTATATTTTATACCACTTCTGGCCATTCCAGAGCCTTCATACCACCTGCCGATGTAGCACAGCTTGGGTATTGAGCAGTGAGCTTTTCACAGACACAGTTTATGGCCATTTGCTGCTAGCTTAGCCAGCTTGTGCAGTGGTGCCATTTTCTGGTTTCTAATTTCTAAAACGACCCAAGATGAACAGCAGTGGTGCCTTCAGAGCAGGACCTTGGATGTGGGGCCCTGCTAAGCTACAAAATGCAGCAGGGCTTGCTTATATTTTGAAGTAATGCTGTAATAATATACACTCTGACCTGAGAATCAGTCCCGTTTGACTCCATGAGAGTGACTTCTGAGTTGGCACGCATACGATTATACTGCAAGTGAAGGGACTTTCAAGTCCAGAGTCTAAAACGACCTGACTGCACCACTGGCGAACAGCAAGGCACAAAGTAGGTCACAGGATGTGAGCGAGAAAAACTTACTATTGCTGCACACTAGCTCTCTTCCAGAAGTAATTTGGAGTTTGGAGGTGAGATCTGATGTCCCAAAGCTCTTGTTTGAATATACAATCAAATTTTTATTAAGCGGCACGTTTCGTTCCCTCAGATGTTCCAAAAGAACAACGGCTTCAGGCGGTCCAGGCTGCCATCATGTTGATGTCAGATGAAAACAGGGAGGTTTTGCAGACTTTGCTTTGTTTCCTCAATGACGTCACTTCCGTGGAAGAGAACCAGATGACACCCATGAACATAGCCGTGTGCCTGGCCCCTTCGCTTTTCCATCTCAATCTGGTCAAGAAAGAAAGCTCGCCAAGGTAAGGAATTGCTACTTTTCTTGCTCTGGGTTGCAAGTGAAGAGCGTTGCTAGGTGCTTATAAAGACGTGTGACCCGCATTTTGCATTTGCTGATTTATATATGTATAGATGCAGCTTTAGGTTGCTGGGGTCTTGCCAGTGCTATGCTTTGGAGCAGTGTTCCCCAGCCTTGGGTCTCCAGCTGTTTTCGGACTGCAATTCCCATCATCCCTGACCACTGGTCTTGTTAGCAAGGGATGATGGGAGTTGTAGTCCAAAAACAGCTGGAGACCCAAGGTTGGGGAACGCAGCAACCCAGTAAGCAAAGTCTGTTTTTCAAAAAAAATGGGAGAAGGGGCAGGAAATCTGAGACTCAGCACAAAACTCCTACCAATGCCCTAGTTGGAAGTGACATGATTATTCTGTGGCAACCATAAGTTGTTGACCTTCCTCCCCACAGAAGCATGTCTGAAACCTTCACTATTCAGCTTTCATTGAATGCAGAGGACTCACCTCTTAACCCTGGAGTTTGACAACTGAGGTGTATATTTTTACGACTCACCCTCTTCTTAGGATTGTAATGTTTTAAACTATTTTTTAATGTTGCGTTTCAAATTGTCATGACACCCGCTGGGACCTTAGGGTGAAGGTGGGGTAATTCTTAGTAGTAGTAGTAGTAAGAATAATGGCTAAATGTTATACATGGACATTGTAAAATTTCAAGTTTCAGAATAAGGACTCGTTGAAAGCTTTTATCTCAGGGTCAGCGAATGTATGTGGAAATTTGTTAAAGTTGCTTTGAATTCCTTGCTCAGCCATGAAACTCACTGGGTTACTTTGACCCAGTCACTATCTCTCATCTGAACCTATTTTCTTGTGGCTGTTTTGAGGATAATGAGATAATAAAACCAGAAATTCATATTCCTGGAGGACAAGGTTATTGGTGGCTACTAATCATGAGGGCTAAGAGCAGAATACCAGCTGCTGGAAGCTGCAGGAAGGGAGAGCGATATTGTGCTCATGTCCTGCTTGTGGGCTTGCCATAGGCATCATGTGTCATGAACATGACCTTATGGATGCATTCATGTGATGCTCATGAATGATGCACAGAAGAAGAGCTGTAGGTCAATGGTAGAGCAGTCGCTAAGCATGCAAAAGGTCCTCATTCAATCCCTGGCATCTGGTAAAACCAATGAAGATGCTTATCTGACTAGGTTCCCCCAGCCACTCCGGGCGGCTTTCAACAAATTAAAATACAATACGACATCAAACATTAAAAACATCCGTGAACAAGGCTGCCTTCAGATGTCTTCTAATAGTCAGATAGTTGTTTATTTCCTTGACATCCTCAGGGCAGGCGCCACTACCGAGAAGGCGCTCTGCCTGGTTCCCCGTATCTTCACTTCTTGCAGGGAGCTAACCGCCAGAAGGCCCTCGGAGCTATATTTCAGTGTCCGGGCTGAATGATGGGGGTGGAGGCGCTCCTTTAGGCAACTTGTTATGTTTGACTCTTTAACCTTTTAGTGATTTTTATTTCTTTGCCATGAGAATGTTTAAGGCATCCCCTTTCTCCTCAGTACAAAGGGTTTCCCCTCAAATGATAAAAGTAGACTGTAAAAGACTCTTTGTAGGTTGGTACTGAAAAGTTATAAGTGTCACAACGTTGCCTTTCATCTGAAAAAGGCTGTTGTTCCTTTATCATACTTGAAACACTGAATTCATTTGCAGAGTAATACAGAAGAAATACGCAACAGGGAAGCCTGATCAGAAAGATCTCAGTGAAAACCTGGCAGCAACTCAGGGACTTGCACACATGATAGCAGAATGCGATAAACTTTTTGAGGTGAGTGAAAGATTCAGAAGTCAATATTCATAAGGGAACATGCTTTCAAGTACTTTGCCTATAAAGCTCCACTTTAGCCTTGGAATAAAAGTTTATGCACTGGAGTATTTTGTTGTTCACCTGGAACGACCTCTATGTGATTTCCTCTCTAACTTTCTGGAACATTGTTATTCAATTCATCAGTCTCTTTCATCACAAAAGGTTACAGTTGTCAAAAAAAAAACCTTCCATATATCTTTGTGATTTTGAGTTGTCTCATAAGAACAGTCTGTTCTATGCTATAAGGATAGTATAGTGTTCTATAGTAATGTTACTTGAATATAGATTAAAGTCTTAACCAACCTAGTATTATTTGGACTTGAAGAACAGCCCAGTGGACGAGACCAGTGAACCAATAGACAAGCGCTATTCAGGTGTTCTAAGTAGTCATGTGATGAAGGAGAGGAGGGGCAAGTGCATTGCTTCCAACCATGTATCACCGTTGATCTCCACAAGGTGGGAGGATAACTTCTGCTTGAGTGCTCCAGTTCCCCAAAGCTGGTGGAGTGGCAAAACCCAAGCAGGGAGGAAAGACAGGTAGCGTACTCCCTCTCTTCCCCACAGATGCTGGTAATAATGCAAGGGCAGAGGAACAGCACCTCAACAGAACTCTGACACATTCAATATTCCTTTTCGGAATTTAGATATTTGTAATCTTACAATTAGTGTCAGGCAGATATTTCCGGACAGGATTTCTATGAAATAGGTTTTGCACAAAAATATGAATTCCAAATCAATTCTTCCATCTCTTCCCCCACTCGCAGATCCCACATGACATGGTAACACAGTCTCGGAACTCATATGTTGAGGCCGAAGTGCATGCTCCAACTCTGGTGGAACTGGGCAAGCAAATGGACGAAGAAGGTGGCAATTACCGGACCTACCTAGAAAGTCTAATACAGAGCCTCTGCAAAGAAGCAAAAGAAAAATTCAAAGGATGGGTCACTTCTTCCAGCGCAGAAAATACGGACCTGTGCTACAAAAAGGTAGTTTCTGCAACCAAAACATATATTGTCAAATTTTGCATATTTGGGGAACCCTGTGGAAACCCCAGGTTTAATCTCTAGCTTCCCAGGAAAATGTTGATCAGGATTCAATGAAACACACTTGTGTGTATATAACCATAATACATAGCAAGTGGCAGGCAGGGAGGGAATAAATAACCATTTTTTAAAAAGTTATTTTTTAGGAAAGCTAACAAGACACATACAAATCATGTCTGTTAAATAAAACATTTTAAATTAGAACCAGCACTTCATGTTTGACATTTTCAGACAGAAAAATGCAGTTCCAATATCTAAACAGGAACGTAAACAGGAAGTGTAAACAGGAACGGTTTGGATTCTTAGATCACGGACTGCAGTTTCTTGAAGATGGACTTCTGGCAAGCGATGGGCTGCACCTCACAACGGTTGGGAGGAATATTTTTGCCAAAAAACTCAGAAACCTCATCAGGAGGGCTTTAAACTGACTAATGTGGGGGAGGGAGACAGTGCTCCTGAAGGTAGGAGTCTATCAATTGATGAAGATGATCATCCAAATGTCATAGACCAAATGGAGCAAACAGCAAGCAGACCTATTGGTGGGAGGAAAAAATCCTTAAGTAAGAGACACGGGGGAATGACTAATGGACTTCAATGTCTGTACACTAATGCACAAAGCATGGGAAATAAACAAGATGAGCTTGAGCTCTTGGTACAGCAAACTAAATATGACATAATAGGCATCACTGAAACCTGGTGGGATAAGTCCCACGATTGGAATGTAAAAATGGAGGGATACAATCTATTTCAGAGAAACAGACCAGACAAGAAAGGAGGAGGAGTGGCGTTATATGTCAGGGATGTGTATACCTGTGAAGAGATCCAAGATTTAGAACCTCAAAGCCAAAGTGAGAGCATCTGGGTCAAAATTAAGGGAGAGAAGAATAACAGTGACCTCATTGTGGGAGTTTACTATAGATCCCCAAGCCAAACAGAGGACATAGATGATGCCTTCATGGAACAGATGGCCAAGCATGCAAAAGGAAGGGAGATAGTAGTAATGGGGGACTTCAATTACCCAGATATTTGTTGGATGTCAAACTCAGCCAAGAGCATAAGGTCAAAGAGATTCCTCACTGGCCTTGCAGACAACTTTATTGTCCAGAAAGTGGGAGAAGCAACAAGAGGAACAGCCATTTTAGATCTGGTCCTAACCAATGTTGATGACCTGGTTAATGGGGTAGAAGTGGAAGGATCATTAGGCGCAAGTGATCATGCTCTTCTGAAGTTTACTATACAGCGGAAAGGAGCAGCCAAGCATACTAGGACTCAATTTCTTGACTGTAAGAAAGCCGACTTCATAAAACTTAGGGAAGTGCTGGGTGAGATCCCATGGGCAGTAATACTAAAAGGAAAGGGAGTTCATGATGGCTGGGAGTTTGTTAAGAGGGAGATAGTAAAGGCACAACTTCAGGCAATACCAATGAGACGGAAACATGGAAGGTGCCTAAAGAAGCCAGGGTGGCTATCTAAAGAACTTTTAACTGAGTTAAGATTAAAAAAGGATGTGTACAAAAAATGGAAAAGGGGGGAAACCACCAAAGAGGAATTCAAACAAATAGCCAGCACGTGTAGACACAAAGTCAGAAAAGCTAAAGCACAGAATGAACTCAGGCTTGCTAGAGAGGTTAAAAACAACAAAAAAGGCTTTTATGGGTATGTTCGTAGCAAAAGGAAGAACAAAGAAACAGTGGGGTCACTCAGAGGAGAAGATGGTGAAATGCAAACAGGGGACACAGAAAGGGCTGAACTCCTCAATGCCTTCTTTGCCTCAGTCTTCTCCGATAAAGAAAACAATGCCCGACCTGAAGAATTTGGAGCAAATGATTCAGCAGAGAAAACACAGCCCAGAATAACTAAGGAGATAGTACAAGAATACTTGGCTAGTTTAGATGTATTCAAGTCTCCAGGGCCAGATGAACTGCATCCAAGAGTATTAAAAGAACTGGCAGATGTGATCTCAGAACCACTGGCAATCATCTTTGAGAATTCCTGGAGAACAGGCGAAGTCCCGGCAGACTGGAGGAGGGCAAATGTTGTCCCTATTTTCAAAAAGGGGAAAAGAGAGGACCCAAATAATTACCGCCCAGTCAGTCTGACATCAATACCAGGGAAGATTCTGGAGCAGATCATTAAGCAAACAATCTGTGAGCACCTAGAAAGGAATGCTGTGATCACCAATAGTCAGCATGGATTTCTGAAAAATAAGTCATGTCAGACTAACCTGATCTCATTTTTTGACAGAATTACAAGCCTGGTAGATGAAGGGAACACAGTGGATGTAGTCTACCTTGATTTCAGCAAGGCATTTGACAAGGTGCCCCATGATATTCTTGTAAAGAAGCTGGTAAAATGCAGTCTTGACTATGCTACCACTCAGTGGATTTGTAACTGGCTTACTGACCGGACCCAAAGGGTGCTCATCAATGGTTCCTCTTCATCCTGGAGAAGAGTGACTAGTGGGGTGCCACAGGGTTCTGTCTTGGGCCCGGTCTTATTCAACATCTTTATCAACGACTTGGATGATGGACTCAAGGGCATCCTGATCAAATTTGCAGATGACACCAAACTGGGAGGGGTGGCTAACACCCCAGAGGACAGGATCACACTTCAAAACGACCTTGACAGATTAGAGAACTGGGCCAAAACAAACAAGATGAATTTTAACAGGGAGAAATGTAAAGTATTGCACTTGGGCAAAAAAAATGAGAGGCACAAATACAAGATGGGTGACACCTGGCTTGAGAGCAGTACATGTGAAAAGGATCTAGGAGTCTTGGTTGACCACAAACTTGACATGAGCCAACAGTGTGACGCGGCAGCTAAAAAAGCCAATGCAATTCTGGGCTGCATCAATAGGAGTATAGCGTCTAGATCAAGGGAAGTTATAGTGCCACTGTATTCTGCTCTGGTCAGACCTCACCTGGAGTACTGTGTCCAGTTCTGGGCACCACAGTTCAAGAAGGACATTGACAAACTGGAACGTGTCCAGAGGAGGGCAACCAAAATGGTCAAAGGCCTGGAAACGATGCCTTATGAGGAACGGCTAAGGGAGCTGGGCATGTTTAGCCTGGAGAAGAGGAGGTTAAGGGGTGATATGATAGCCATGTTCAAATATATAAAAGGATGTCACATAGAGGAGGGAGAAAGGTTGTTTTCTGCTGCTCCCGAGAAGCGGACACGGAGCAATGGATACAAACTACAAGAAAGAAGATTCCACCTAAACATTAGGAAGAACTTCCTGACAGTAAGAGCTGTTCGACAGTGGAATTTGCTGCCAAGGAGTGTGGTGGAGTCTCCTTCTTTGGAGGTCTTTAAGCAGAGGCTTGACAACCATATGTCAGGAGTGCTCTGATGGTGTTTCCTGCTTGGCAGGGGGTTGGACTCGATGACCCTTGTGGTCTCTTCCAACTCTATGATTCTATGATTCTATGATTCTATGATCTAATAAGCAGTTCCCATTGTCTTTGAAGAGTACTCCATAAGTTGAACTTCCCATCCTTTAAATCAATGATGCGTAACCTGTAGCTTCCTAGATGTTCTGGGACTACAACTCCCATCATCCCTGACCATGCTGGCCAGTACTGATGGGAGCTGGAATCCAAGAACATCTGGTGGGCCACAGGTTCTCTACCCCTGATTTGAGACGATTAAAATAAGTCAATTTTATACTTCGCTTCTACATATCCAACTTTCCATTGTCGGTAGCTAATCCAGTGTTCAGCCACTAGTTTGCTGCCCTTGAATACAGTCATACCTCGGGTTAAATATGCTTCGAGTTGAGCACATTTGGGATGCGCTCCTCGGCAACCCAGAAGTAACAGAGCATGTTACTTCCAGGTTTCGCCGCATGTGCAGACGTTCAAAATGACGTCATACGCAGAAGCGGTGAAAAGCAACGCGCACGTGTGCAGACATGCCGTCGCTAGTTACGTTTACCTCTAGATGCGAATGGGGCTCCGGAACGGATCCCGTTCGTATCTAGAGGTACCACTGTAATAGTTTTACCACACAGTCACATTGAACATGGGATTCCATGTAGCTCAGCAGTACAATTTAGTGGAAGCATGAATGAGATTTCAATTCATAATCAACAGGTGCTGGCATTCTGAGGGGCCTTCTTTCCCCTCTAGCCTTTGTGCACACCAGAACCAGCTTGTGAAGGTTAAGGAACCTTCCAGAGTGGCATCCAAAATAGTGCAGGTTGCTGTCTGCAAGGGGCATTGGTGTATATTTCCTGGGGGCAGGCAGAAATACTTTAGGTACACAGACTAGCTTCTTTGGGTTTTTCTCCTTGTCTCATTCTGTACGCTTAACCCGCCATCACTTTCCCTTCTCTTTTCTTCCCTTCCTCCTTACCGCCACTCCCTCGATTAAGGTAGGAGATGGAAACCCATTGAGGATTTGGAAGGCATCCGTGGAAGTTGAGGCTCCTCCGTCTGTTGTATTGAACCGAGTTCTAAGAGAGCGCCATCTTTGGGATGGGGATTTCTTGCAGTGGAAAGTCATTGAAACGTTGGACAAGCAGACGGAGGTCTACCAATATGTTTTGAACAGTATGGCTCCCCATCCTGCTAGAGACTTCCTAGTCCTCAGGTAAATTAATTTAGTGGTAGAATATGTTAGCAACCTTACCGCCAAGGCACATTGAATATTTATACATTTGTACTTCACATGGCATCGTCCTTTTTTCTGTCATTATTATTTTTACCCAAACGACTTTTCAAATTTTGTGTAGGACCATAATAGCCCAGATAAATCAGGCTAGTGGTAGGCCAGCAACTTCATTCATATCAGATATCTATAAAATCAGTTCAAATCTCTTTCTAAAAAAAAAGGACACCTTTGCATCTTTCACTCTGAAAACTATTTATTAAATGATACCATTAAACCATAAATATTGTGGCTGCCTCAAATAAGGACTATTTAATTTATGTAGCTGTGTAGGGTGTCAGAACAGCATTAATTCCACTGATCCAATTATTCTGGTTTTTTCCTGCAGTGGCTCCATAAGGAGTTGTGTTCCTCACAGCAGGCTGATACTTTAGTTTCTATTACTACCCTCCCCTATTGTGTAAGAAGTGCTTATGCGGGAGGCATCTTCCTTGGCTGGGGGGTGGGGGACCTAGCTGCCTACCAAACTGAGGAAATGCTGGAACTGCCATAAGACTTCAACCCATCTTTATTTTCCTGGTTCTGCAAAGTATATTTCCTGACTCCACCGTGTGTGTGTGTGTGTGTGTGTGTAATCTGTGACAGCCTTCTTCTTCTCCAAATCCATCAGGACTGAGACAGGTAGACATATTGGCTTGAAATTCAGTTTGGAAACAGAACAGAGAAATCAGTCCCTTTCTATTTTAAAATAGTCCTCAGTAAAATGCTATCCTCTCAGAAAATTACAACCTAAGAGACTTGTTCTTGCTGCTCAGCTCTCCTCCTACATTGTCCCCTTAAACATGCTCACATTTCATTGGGTGCCAGGACTGGACATCCACTCTCTCAGCTTCTTTCTGTGAGCGAATGTGGTGGCTGCTGTGCGTGCCTCTTTCCATTGACAAGATGCATTCCTGCAGCATTTTGTGCTCCTGTCTCTTTTTTCTTTTCTTTTACATGTGGCAGCCATGTTGTGTTATGGCTTGCTCTCATTGGCAGCCATTTTGTGTTAGGCCACACTCCCACAGCAGCCATATTTGCCCTTCTTCTCTCAAATCACTCTTCTGCATCGCTGTACTGAGGCAAGTATGCTACTGAAATAATAGAGAGACGCAAGGCTGGATACCTTATTTCTTCCCCTCCGATTCACATTTCCTGTCTTAAAACCTGTTTCAACAGGACGTGGAGAACCGATTTGCCTAAGGGGATGTGCATATTGGTGGCTGTATCCGTGGAACATGAAGAAGCCCCTCTGATGGGAGGAGTGCGAGCAGTTGTTATGGATTCCCAGTACTTAATAGAGCCCTGTGGCTCTGGGAAATCTCGCCTGACACACATTTGCAGGGTGGACCTGAAGTAAGTATCACCAGTGCCAAGATCCTGGTCAGCAGGCTTCCTGAACAGAAGTAGCTTTTCTGAGCATTGATTGGCAAAGTTAGAAGAGTGCAGTTACTTCTGTTAATAATAATAATAATTTATTATTTGTACCCCGCCCATCTGGCTGAGTTTCCCCAGCCACTCTGGGCGGCTTCCAAAAAGACCAAGAATTGCTGTACTGGGCATCATGATGCAACATGAAGACAACTATAACCCGCCATGACAGCCAAATGGAAGAAAACTCTGGGATGTCTCATGAAACATCAGTACCAAGAGTGGTTGGTAGGGAAGGGGGCTGCCACTGCTTCTTAGGAGGCAGTGGGGAGGTCAGCGCTGTGCAGTTGCCCCAGCAGGATTGGCTCTGCTGATGTTCCCACTCAGCTCCCAGCCTCCCCACCGCCTCACTTTCCTAGTAAGAGGCAGCAATGTGGCTACCTGGAGGCCAGGTGAATGGTGGCTCCCCTCCTTGCCAACCATTCCCGCTTGGTGTGCATGGCCCTCCTTGTGGGAAAGGGGTGATGAATATACTGCTGCGCAAAGCAAACGTCATTCCTGCTCTTGCATCTCTACATGATTTTGTGCATGTTATGTGTTTGCAATCCTAATCCAGGGATAGTGACCCTGTGACCCTCTAGATGTTGCTTGGACCATTAGCCTGACCATTAACCATGCTTTCAGGTGCTGCTAGGAGTTGAGAGTCCAGCAACATAGGGCCACAGATTTTGCCATTCCTCATCTAATTTGTCATTCAGCACTTCTGTCCCTAGTGTATTCTTTTGTGCTTAAACAATCTAATTTGAATTTTGAATCCTCAAAGGATTATAAAATGAACAGCAGTTGTGGGGGATTTCTTCTTTGTGATTTAAATACAGTTCTAGAATTCACTGAGAGATAAATATATAATCACACTCTTCTGGGGTAAAACTGTACTTTAGCATACAAATGACTTCTCTTGAAGCTCCATCCTTCTGTGCAATTCCATGTGTTTATTTCTTGAAAACTGTTAATAATGTATCACTTCAGCTGATCTTTCCACTCAGTGCAGTAAAGCTGGTCCTATTATTCTCAAAACATTTTACACCCATTTGTGAAAACAGAATTCATCTGAGCTAGTCATGCTCATGGGTTTGTGACCAGGACTGTAATGTGTGTGAGTGCTGCAGAGTTGTTTTTGTTTGTCCTCATAACAGCACTGCCACCGTTCCCATTTTATAGATGATAAAATGGCCCCAACTTGATAACCCAAGAAGTGTAAAGAACATGTCGCAGGTTATAGAAAGCATGCTTCCATATTTTTTCTGCACATTTGAACTACTACGACTACTTTCAGACATGTGAATGCTCTTCAGAGACTGCAGAAACACATGGCAGAAATGCAGGCGCTCAGCCTTTGTATTATGTGTGAGATGCAGGATTCGAACCCAGGTTTCCTGGACTCGGGCCAAGCAATCTAAACATTGTCCATACTGGCTTTCTTCCTCTTTCTCCCTCCAGAGGTCATTCATTAGAGTGGTACAACAAAGGCTTTGGACATCTGTGTGCAGCTGAAGTTGCCAATATCAGGAATTCATTTCAACCGCTGATTGCTGAGGGACCAGAAACAAAAATATGAGTGCTGGATACCGAGTTCCATGGACAAACTAGAGCCACCGGGTGATTTTAGCCTACGTTTGTGCAATAGCCAAGCAAGGATTGCTTGGGCAGCTCTGCCATGGTCTGGTAATGACACTCACTTACCGTCCCAGCCCTGTCCTGTATTTGTTGATCTCCTTCACTGAAGAATATTTGTCCAAGAACTTTTTCAGGCTACACAAATTGACTGTGGTCATTGCTTTTCCATTGCATAATTCTAATATTTAAAAGCTTCTGAGAAGCTTATTTTAAAGTGTAAATAAGAGATGTAAATATTGTATAGATTTTGCTATGTATCATATCTGCCTATATATATATATATATATATACACATACATATATATACACACACACACACACACACACACACATGTAAATATAATAAGTTTTGTATATAAGAGAGAACTTTCTAGAAGAAACTTCCTGCATCTGTTTGGAATGATTTCCATTGTGTTTGATCTCAGCATCTCCCAGCTTTTGTAAACAGCATTTGCTATTACTGTTAAAACCATGACATCATCAGCGTGGTGACTATCAGCCAAGTGAAGTACTTAAGCTGATCCTATGTTTGCAAAGCTTATATGAAGAGGTGCGTAGAGATGGGCATACAGGGTTGAGAAGGGGCTACTAGGAGACGAGAGAAGGGCAACAGACAGCAGAAAAGCAGTCTGGTCAGATAGCACTGGCAGACAATAATCTACAATTGCCTGCAGAAAGCAGCAGCTGAGAATATATGCTGGGTATCTTTGAAAAAGGAATAGAGAAGTTACAGGATCAGCTGAAAGCTCACTGTTTGCAGTTTTCAGAATATTTGCTAAGACTGTTGGGCTAATCCTTAGACACCATGGTAACAAGGAAATGCTTAGAATCTTACTTACCACATCCAGTAACTGTTGCTTAAACTCACATTGCAAAGATGGGCCTTCAAATCAGTCACCCCAGAACAGTCCTCTTCACATCTGTAGGGATATTCTATAGCAAACAGTACTTAGTCTAAGGCTTTGTGATTTGAGAGCCTATCCAAAGATTTGCTGTCCCGGGACATCAAGATTTGGGTCCCGATTCAGAGAAAGTTGCTCCTGGTTAAATTTCATTGAAATCAAATGGAGCTTGAGTGGGTCATGACTAGCGATAGCCCTGAAGTGAGCCATGCCAATAACTTTTTGCGTTGTGGGGTTTTCCTATAAGTAATAAACAAAGTTTACAGTTCCCTGATTCAGCAGCTCATAATGGTCTTTGAAAAATCACTGTGGCCCCATAGTTTTTTTTCTGCAGCTTTTCATATTATAATCCAAGCCGCACAAGAACTTCAAACTCACTTCCACCAACACCCTCGCCTGGCAGCAACTGTTCCAATGTCAGCAGAAGCCGAGGCTCTTAATTGGCTCTCTGGCACCTGAGATGCTGCTATGCCAGCATTCCAAGAGCCAGGAAAGAAAAGAGAAGGAAGCAACAGCCAACAGAGCCAGGCAAAGAGAGAAATGAGACCTTTTACAGCCAGACAACTAGGTGAGCATTGAGCTCCCATTGCTGGTGTATGTGATGGGACACAAAGCAGGCACAGAACATTTTCCAACATTTTAGCAAATTAACACACTTGGCCAAGCCCATACAAATCAAGCTCATATTTGGGAAACCCAGGCAGGTGGGCAGGGTATAAATAATAAATGATTATTATTAATGGGCTAACCCGTGTCCATTACTTGTCTAAGTTTCCCCGTTGATTTTAATGAGGCATAACAGTGATTAACTTTCTCTGATATGGAGCTTTAGCTCGGGATACAGCAACGGCCATGCCAGCACATCGCTAACCATTATATTCTACTAGTATTGCACTCATGTTGCATGCCTGTAACGAAGTACAAATTGGACTACTGGTGTGAAGAAAACAATACCCAGCAACAGAGCAATTTTGCCAGATAAACATTGTTTCCAACAACATTAGGATCCTTAAAAATAAAAATATCTATATAGCTGCTGCTGTTAATAATAGTCTTAAAGCAACCCACTTAGAATTCTTGCTTATATAAACACAAGCTAATGTCCCCATTGAATCTGAAATTATTCCGAGCTTTGTTTCCATCTGCGCAATAGGAATGAGATCTTTTACAAGGCAATCCTACACATGCTTAGTCAAAAGAAAGCCTCATTGATGTTAACGGGGCTTACTCCAAGGTAAGTGTGTCTAGGATTACACCCCTAATAAGCTTTTTACTAAACAGAATAAGCTTCTTATAATGTGTGTCATAAATTTAAAAAGTGCAATGGTAAACTCTGGGAAGAGGTAGTACTGTATCTCTGGAGCACCTTTAAGAACACAAAAGGAGCGTCCTGGATCAGGCCTAAAGCCCATCTAGTCCAGCATCCTGTTTTCACAATGGTGACCCTGATGCCAGCACACAGGACATGAGTGTGACAGCATGAGTGTGAGTCCCAGCAACTGAAACTCAGAGGCATACTGTCCCCAACTGTGGAGGGGCAACGCAGTTACCATGGCTGGTAGCCTTATCCTTGCTGAATTTGTCTCATCCTCTTTTAGGTGGCCATTGTTACCTCTTGTTGGGAGCAAAACCCCTAGTTTAACTAGGTGCTGTGTGAAAAAGTACTTTATTTTGTCTGTCCTGAGTCTCCAAACATTCAGCTTCATTGTATGGTCCTTTTTCATCTGATGGCCTTAGGCCTTGATCCTAAATGCATGGCTTGGAAGCAAATCTGTCCCGTTCCAATGTCGGCACATTAGGATAGCAGCTGTCCTCAGGATGTCATTTTGCTCCTCATGAATGAAAACAGGAATAGCTGCTGGCATTCTAGAATGGTAGCCTAAGAGTCCATTGGCAGTACATAATCAGGGAGTACTTATTTCTCATTCTGAAAAGGGAGAAATGTAAAGCAAATCATTATTTTTTGAAGTAATTTATGGAGACAGGGTGAGCTTTTTTAAAGAAAGGAAAGAAACTAGCATGGAACAAAATGCAGTTTCATTCCTAATTTAGTTTAAAATATGCAGTTATTTTCATATTAATTAAGTCAGATTCACCCTGACTTTCTATGTATTGTGGTACATGGTTGTTTTTTCAGATTGCACATTCACTTGTGAGTAGGCCCCATTGAACTCAATGGGCCTTACCATTGAGCAGGCATGCATTGTGCTGTCAGTGTTCTAATTCATTGTTTTCAGTCAATCAAAATGTGCCATTGAATTTGATTCAGTAGAATACAGTACATTTTCCTGAAGAAGAGGGTTGCCTTTTTTCCTGTCAGGTGAACAGCAGAGTTGGCAAGCACAAATTAATTCAATATATGAAACTTCTTCCAGCGTGTCAATCTGCGGCAGTGAGGAAAGATTCACTTCCCGAATTTCTGCTTGTCACACAATGGTTGTTTTGGAGCATAGTGCAGAAACAGCTTTTCACGGGATTCTGTGGTGGCTTTATTCTGCCTGGATTACATTTAAGCTTTGTAGGATCTCTGTAGGATTGTGCCTATAAGGAGAACACGCAAGAGCTTTGGGAAATGTCTAGGCTAGGTGATATACAAACCCCAACGCCATGCACCATTCTCCCAATACTTCAATTCTAGAAAGAGATATGCCACTGGATTAATATTAAACCATACTCATATTCACCTCAGTGTGTGATGCAGACTGAGGCCAAGACCAAAAGAAGAAAAACCTCAGGTTTAGGATTGTAGATTTTAATTTTGGTGAGCCTGGGCCAGTCATGGCTGATGGACGGCAGCAGCAGCAGCAGCAAATACCTGACTCTCCCCCAGCAGCATCACTGTCACTTAATAGGAGGACGAGAGTTTAGGCAGTGAGGCTCTTCCCACTGTCCCTGCATAGTGCCGACCTCCCTGCTTCTACCTCTCCCTCCTCCTAAGCAGCCGTGATGCCACCTCTCCTCACAGGCCGCAACTGGCCCAGCCTTACCAAAAGTACACTAAGGGTTCCCCCCCCCTCATTATTATTTTTCTTATGGCCTTAGCTTGCATGCAACACCTGTAAGAAGTCTATTTCCTTTCCATGCTGTACATACAAGTCCATCCAATGGAAAAAAAAACCATACCAATCCCTTAACATGGCCACACAGAAAGAATGGGAGTAGTGCCAAGTCAATCTTCTCAATGCTGGTGTACAGCTGAATACTTATCCAGCCATTCCAAAACATCACAATCCTAAATGCAGAAATTGTCACTCAAAACCAGAGGATAAGCCATATTGAATTACTGTAGGTGCCTCAGGAGATGCTTCCTGTCAGTAGTGCAGCAATATTTACTGTAAATATGTAGATCAGGGGGAAGCAACTTCTCTCTTTAAGGCTATGCAGGGAAATGTCTTGTATTTTCAGTACTCAAATTTATCTGGATTTGTACCAGGAAGTTGTGTTTGATGGTAGTGCGTAAGTGCATGTCGACTTTCCTTCTTTGCCAGGATCATATAGTAATAATTTGTTAGAATTTATGTTTACCCCAAGGATTGGTGTAATAAAATATATAATTTTCACTAACCTTCCCCAACTCTGTTGGACCATTGGCCATGCTTCTGGGTTTTCAGTTGGACCAGGTTGGCACTCCACCAGGCTGGAGAAGACTGATTTAGGCCTACAATACAAACCAGAAAGTTGGCACCGTAAACTGGAACCAACATTTTCAAACACACTCACTGCACTTTCCTAGATGAAAATGGCAGAGCCATCATACACCAAGATCATCCAAAAATGACATAACACCAATTCAACCCCTTACCCAGTCTTTCCTATACGTGTACAATCAGTAGGGATGAATGATAATTTTGGAAGGAGTCAAGAAATGACCTCTGTCACTTTAGTAGTCTCCAAGTAATTCCTGGTTGAGTCAGCCCCTTGGCATTTTGTCTCAACACATCAGCCTGTTTCCCTCCTCCACACTTCCACAAACTTATTAAGTTGTAGGAGGATGAGGTGAGGAGGGGAAGCAGCTGCTGGGGTGAAAGCTTAAGGCTGCTTCGGCAGAGGTAAGCTATAGAAAATATTGACTTTTATTTCTCCTGACTCATTGACTGGAAAGGCTATTTTTAAAAAATCCAGCTATAGTACACAGAATTAGGTCAAGCATGTTCAGTAAAGACTTCTTGGACCTTGCTTTGCTCACTTTGGGAGGTGCAATTTTTTGTTGTTTTATTTTATTTATCCTGACTCACGGACCTGGACATAAAAAAGCCAACAACCCTACAATTCCCAGCATTCCATAACAATGGAAATGGCCAGCTCTACTGTTAGGCAGAATGAGGCAGTCACCCTAGGAGGGTGTAGCAAGATGTGTGACAGAGATTGTGACACCTATATTTATTACCCCTGAGCTAGTTTGCTGTCCTCAGTTCAGGGAGAGGATGTGGTCCCATCACTAGTGCTGAGGTATGATTCCAAGGCCAGCCTCATAGTCTTGTACATGGGATGGGGAGGGAGCCATTTTGTTCTTAACTTCAGGCAGCAAAATGTCCAGCACTGGTCCTGAATGGAAAGTTCAAATATGCTCAAAAGTCTCAATTGCTGAAAAATGGGGATTTAGGGGAAACAGGTCATTTTCACAAGCTCTCTTGGCTGCACTTTCCTTCTTCCACTACAACTTGTACATTTGGCAAAAGACTGAGAAAGGAAATCAGCAGCTGAGAGGGCCGGCAAAAGTGAGGGAGCTTTTCCTGCTGTCTTTCTTTAAAAATTGAGAATTTCCCCCAAAAGCCTGAGAGGGATGCAGCCTGTTCCAACTTAGAATGCATAGATTTTGCCCATCACTAAAAAATAAATTTCTAATTCACAGTATTTGATATGAAAAAATCAGATTCCATTGAACCCAGATAGGCTTCCAGGATCGTATGGCAAGCTTGAGGAAATAATGCATAGTTATTTGCAATCAAATTGGTTTTTAAAGCTATAAATAAACATTTATAGCAGATTCCTTCTGTATGTATAATTGACCTATTCCAAAGAATATATGAAAAGTGGAGGGGACATGAATGACTCATCTTCCTCAGGCTATATATACTGTCCCCTCTCTCATACAGAAAGTTTTGCTGCTATAATTCCTAGACCTGCTTTATCTAACCATCTACTAAAATGCATTTCTTAGACTCTGGACTTGGACGGGGTCTAACTGAAGTTAGTGGACTTGAATCATGGTCTCCTTAGGGCAAAAATATTTCCTCATATTGTGTCATTTATATGACACTTTTCTGATAAAAATACATCCAAAAAGTTTCAAACAATAAATACATTATAAACATTAAAAACTGCAGCCACAAAGTATAATTCCAACAAATAATAGATAGTACGTTTAAAAACTGGCTGGAATAAAATTATATTTCATCTAGGAATGGACAAAGAGGGAGTCGGCAACCCCGAGAAGTCTCCCTCTCTTTTTCTCTCGTATGGTAAAACATGTTCTGAGCAAAGTAGAAACTGGGCTTTAACATTTCACTTTGCTGTGGAGTTCTGTGGATTAAATGTTTGGATAGGGTCAGGAAAACTTGGGTTTGGGGAGACATGGATCATCTCCCGTTGCCTCAGATCAGGGGTAAGCAATGAGGTACTCTCCATTTCTTGTGGACAACAACTTCTGTCAGCCCCCAGCCAGTTTAGTCAATTGTTGGGGAAGATGGGAGTTGCAGTCAACGGCATCTGGAGGGGGGGCCCTTGGCTAACCCTGCCTCAGACTTTTGCTACAATTCCATTTGGTTCCCGTGTTTAGAGATAGAAGTCAAGTAGATATGATTGCGTCATCTAGCAACCATGTATCTGTGAAATACTATGTTTTCTTTTTTAAATGAGTATTAATCTTATCTATCAGAAGAACACTACCATGTTTTCATTAAGTGTTATATTGCCATTGTTAAGTCAATATGGCCATTGTGTGTGTTTTTTAAATGTACTCATATTAATACCTCAATTTTTTTTTACCTCACGTCTTTTTATCAGTCAAAAACAACCTGTAAATATATAACATGGAGCTGAATAAAGTGGCATATACTGAAGGATTGGATTTACCATCAGTATTACTTTTTGTTAACATGCTATTATATAGTATTTCTTAAAATGTTATCTGATTCGTTTTTCCATTCCTACCCCAGCTATCTGTAAAAAAAGAATCACTGTTAATTTGATGTACCTTTATATTACATTTACATCTTCCCTGTCTGATCAGTGTCCACAAATTTCATTTTCTGTTTTGTTTTTGTTTTTTGATTCTTCTTCAGGGGCAGGTCTGGAATCAAAACAATGAAGTAAAATCACTCATAAACTTTGCTTTACATCTAGTAAAAGCAATATTGATTGCAGAGATCCTCTGAAGCTGTTTTGGTTCAGAAAAGTTTTGCATTGCCTTCTAAAAAGAAGGCAATCTACTAGTTTGTAGCAATGTAAATGTATGTATTAGTCAAAATAACATACAACAATCCATTATATTAGATGTAATGACATACAAAAATGTGTGTGTTTGGAGAAATCCGCAAAAAAAAAAAAAAAAAGCTGATGAATTTTCATCAGGACTTTTTTCAAAAAGAATTGCTAACTGACGTGGAAAAGTGGAGAGCTAAACTTAAGACTGGGAAAAAACTAAGAAACTGAGAGAAACTAAAAATGGCAGATTCACCCATCCCTGCTTGACTTGTCAACATACACCACAGAGTCCTGCTGTATTCCTCCAATTATTTAAGACACAAGCTTTGCACAGTTTCCATTTTTACCACTTTATTCTAAGTGTGCTAGATACATCACTGAAAAATTAAGGCTTACCTTAAGTTAAAAACATCCCCGCATTTATTTATTTTTTACTTTTCTCAACAGGCTCCTTCTGTAGGGGACTGCCCCACTTTTACTTACAAATCTTGCCGCCTTCTGAATCTCAGGATTCTTTGATCTGATCAGCTGCATCACTTTTCAAGTGATGTTTTGCCTTTCCTGCAGCGGCTCCAAACCTGCTGAGATATGCAAGTTATGGTTATATACCAGTGTCTGCTGTTGCATTTGTTTTTATAGAGAGTTAGACCCAGACGTCGCCTCCCATTTGCAAATGGGAATCCAAGCAAGCCGAGACTCTCACTGGGGGAAGGAGGGAGGGCAGTACCACCTCCCAAGATGTTGCAGAAGACGCCAAACCCCCCAAAGCAAATTTTCAAAGGGGAGCAGGAGAAACTGCCTCCCCTTCCAGCAAAGCAATACGAGTGAAACTCTGATCACCACAAGTCTGGTTACAAACCTTTATAATAATCAAGAACCCATCTACTTACCTTATATTTAACGTATTTCCCCAAAGCACTCATCTTCCTCTCAGTATATCAAATTGCACTCAGGGACACGAACAACTTCCATCTGGCGGACAAGAGAAGTTGGGGAGGAGTAACCTTATAAGCAGCCAGGGTTATACAAGGTCAGAAAACAATAAGTGCTGCTCGGTTTGACTCCTTTGCTTGCTGAAACATCTACAAACCTCTAGTCTAGAAATCCCCTGTCCCAGCAATGTGCGGTGTGGCTCTTAGAATTCCCCACTCTTTTTCAGGCTGGCTGTAAAAAAAAGCGTGGGAAGCAGAAATTTTAAGAGGCCAGTCCTTTCTCATCACTGCACCTCCAGGCAAGGAAAAGCATCACCTGCTGAATCTATGAGTGTTTAAGATGCAGAAGCTTGGGGGAGTGGTATGCCATGCTTTCCTCCAATATAGAAAGCAGCCAGTGTGGGGCACTGAGAAGCATTGAGCACATGGAAGGCTGTGGGGGTGGGATTTCAAACATTTCAGGCTCCCATTCCGGACAGACCTGAGATGTTTTGCTGTCAGGGGTAAAGGACAGGATGGTACCCCACCTCTTTCATGTACTGAAGCCAGACAGGCTAACAGTCAAATCTTACCTCAACACTTCTGATGGGACAGCAACTTCTACCCCACAGCAGGCTGAGCACAGCAGGTGAGGCGAAGGTGTTCACAGCAGGCCATGCACCAGACAACTCCATCAATGTGCTACCACTTCCTGCCAAGTCGCAGAAACATCTGCCACCTGTGGCAGCTGCCTTTTTCCAATGGTACACACATCCGCACACAGCTTTCAGCTGAACAGGGAAGCCTCAAGCAGCCCCAACCCTGGAGATTTTCGACCCAAAGAAACCACCACCAGAATTTTGTACTGCATTTTGTACAAGTCCGTGGCAAGGAGATGCTGGGAGTCAAATATACAGCTGTGAAAAGCCCTTTAGTGAGACCTGGGATGTAATGTATGAACAATGGCATGGCAAGAATCAGAGAACAACAAAGCCCATTTGAAACTGATGCATCGTAGAATGAAACCAGCTCCTTAGAGGTTTCCATAAAAGATTGTGATGGTATAGTTTTACAAAGGTATATTAGTTCCTCCGGAGGTAGCATTTCCCTCAGGCTGTTGAGTGTGGAACACATAATTTATACATGTTTCTTGATTAAAAATAGGGAGCTTGCAAAGCTCCTAGCTAGTTATCCACAAACTCATGCAGAAATTCCTTTGCTCATGAGTAACCAAAGGCTACAAAGCCATATTAGATGCACCGATCTTCTCAGTGGATGATGAAGCTGGGAAAGAGGAGACGGCAGCTACAGGAGCTGAAAGTGTGGGGCTCCTGTGTCCTATGCATGCATGTGCACACTTGACAGAACAGCGGTTTCAGACCAATCGCCTCTGTGAGGCATTGAACGTCTGCCTGTCAAAATAGAAAATAACGAAGCATCCTCAGGAACTGTGTGAAAGGTGACATCCAGTCACATACCCTACAGAAATGTTGTTGTTGTTGTTGTTTAGTCGTTTAGTCGTGTCCGACTCTTCGTGATCCCATGGACCAGAGCACGCCAGGCACTTCTGTCTTCCACTGCCTCCCGCAGTTTAGTCAAACTCATGCTGGTAGCTTCGAGAACACTGTCCAACCATCTCGTCCTCTGTCGTCCCCTTCTCCTTGTGCCCTCAATCTTTCCCAACATCAGGGTCTTTTCCAGGGAGTCTTCTCTTCTCATGAGGTGGCCAAAATATTGGCGCCTCAGCTTCAGGATCTGTCCTTCCAGTGAGCACTCAGGGCTGATTTCCTTAAGAATGGATAGGTTTGATCTTCTTGCAGTTCATGGGACTCTCAAGAGTCTCCTCCAGCACCAGCAGAAATGTTACTGGTTAACATTAAACTTGTGCACATCTCTCAGGTTCAGCCTTTAAGATGTAAAAGTGAGGCTGGCACATTGCAGGGGTGAAGATGAATAGAACTTACCTTACATGAATATTCGTGGGTTTTTAGGAATGACAGCAAGAGTTTCTGATAGGTGGAGTCATGTGGCTAGGGGGATGCAGAAGCATTTCAGGAGGTTTGAGATGAGGTGGGGGGGGGGAGAAACCACAGGAGACTGTCCTTCATCCTTAAACCTAAAAATCTTCTTGACTTTCTAGTTAACTATTAATTCCAATTATTCATTCATAGGATAGCTGAAGGCAAGCCTAAAGGCCACATGGGGTAAAGTAGTCTGTGCCAAAGTTCATGTTCCAGAATGTGTTTCTCATAGCCGTCCCTCACATTCATCTATCTGCAGGATGCCACCAAGAGTTGGTCTCATGTTACAGAGATGTGGGGAAATAAGAGATAAGTCTGTGCAGAGTGAGACTCAAACATCTAACCCACAGGGTGTCCCAGATAGAGGTGTCTCGATATATTTTGATGGCTAGTACAAAATGAAACAGGAACAACCCACCACCACCACCACCATTCCACATACAGAAGCCAACCAGACTAACAGATGAATCTCACCTCAACACTGTTAATGGGCCAGTTCCTCCAACACACATCAGGGCAGCTTACAGGATACAGGGCAGGCTATATGCCACACAGAGCTGTCCTCCAACACTCACCATCAATCCATGCTTTCCAGCACCTGTCACCTGATGCAGCAGCCTCATTCTGCCTAATGGCAGGGATGGCTGTTAAATTTAATATAACTACAACAACTGGACTTCAAAAGCCCTGCAAGGTAGAAGTAGCACCCTTGAAATCCACCTTCCTTTTCATTTTTTTCAGTTTCCATCTCAATGGGAAGGAAGCAAACAATTATAACATTTGCGAGGCAAAATCCATGGATGTTTCTGGGATGATGGGGAAAGTGAGGCCAGTATCGGGTCTCTGAAATCAGTGGTCTCTCCACCCTCAGAAAGTGCTATCATATGCTTCCTACACCTGAGAACCCACTCAGATCAAAGAATTCCAGGGTTAGCCTACTGGGCACAACTGATCTTAAGCACCCGATACTTCAAGATATCCAAGGTTATAAATCTAGAAATACCACCTGGCTGAACCAGAGAAGATGGTCAAACTGCAACAGTGCAAATAAAATAAATCTGATTGTGTAAAAGAGGCAACTGTTAAAGCACAATTTATAAACAGGGTAATAAACACAACATACAATTATTAACGTGCAATTAACTTATCTATTGTCATACATTCCATAAAAACTATCAATTCCACAAAAATATTCTGGATAAAAATATACATTTGAGTGTTACATTTATAGTTTTCTAGAAGGTAGCATTCAATGTACATTTATTGACAAATAACATAGTTTTTGAAAGTGCACAGAGTCAACTACATTGCATGCAGATTTGCAATATCAAAAAAAATCCATTAATCTTTACATACCACTTATTTTATTAAATAATCCACAGTGCTTCATAAAAAATAAATTCTGTTTGCACTCTCCATCCATCCATCTAACACATATCTATAGGGTGCACTTCACAGAAAAGTGCAAATTCATAATTTACAAATAAATATTGGGGGGAAATGTGCTATTTGCAACAGGCAGGGAACTGGATCACATTAATATGGGCAATAAGTGGCAAGGCAGAGCTGTCTTTTTTTTCCTGTTCAAAAGCTGTTTTGACTAGTTGAAAGCAGCACATACATTTTGCCTGCTAAGGCACCATATGAAATTGTGGTTTCTGAACTTTTTATTATTATCATCATCAAAGGCTGATTCATACAAACTTTGTTGAATGAGCTGAAATGAACTTAAGCTGCTTTAGAGAGAAAGAATTTCTGCATGGTGGCCAGGTATTTTGAATTGATGTTGACTGCCAGCTCACCTCAGCCCAGTGTGCTGAATGTTTTCTGGCACACTGAGAGCCACAATCTGGGCTTATTCCACTGAAGCATTCAGAAAAACAGCTGACCCAAGTCCAAACTCCTGGCATCTTGATGCATAAAATGTCTTGTTTTTCATGTATCTAATCAACATAAAAATGTTTACATGTTATCAGCCATTGCTATATTGTATTTACCTGAGTCTAATGCGCCATCGAATCTAATGCACTCCTTAATTTCCACAACGTAATTTGGCCAAAAAAGGTGAGCATTAGATTTGAGTAAATGCATTAATTTATTTCAAAGAGCTCTGCATAAGTAGCTAAATCGTCTGTACAATGGAAATCTGCACTGGTATTAGCCTCACTGCAAGTTCCTTGCAATCTCAAAAAGTTATGTACACATAGATGGCGGTTTGAGCCAGATACAATCTTGTCACATTCTCTTATATTTGCTTATCTGTTGGTTAATAATCACATCACTCAAAATGGTTTCTTTCTCAGCCTGCAATCGCAAGATGCCTTCTCAAGATGAGAGGGCTGTCCATCTTTTTCGTCATGGGTCTAGAAGTAACTTTGCAAACCACTGCCTCTCTGTGTGTTCATTGAAATTGTGAGGACATGCACAAATTAGTTCCTTCTTATGGTGATGAGAAAATGCCAAGTGGTTGCTAGGCTAACTCAACAGCGATTGGAATATGCATCTTTCACTGTCTAGCAATCACATCTTCCCTCACCGTTTTTTCCTTTCCTGAAACAGTTATCAGGCTGTGCTTGTGTCAGGGGTTTAGGGTGTATCTAAATGTACAGTTTCAACACATTCCGAGCCCTAGAATGTTAAACTGTAGGGACACCGCAACTATTCGTGTTACCGATCAATCAGCACTTCATTGCACAGTGAAAAACATTGCCTCGTAATGTGCCACATAGAAAACTGTAGCGGTGATCTGCAGAGTAAAATTCAAGCATGCAGTGCTGAATCCCATATGCAGAGTCTGAGAACTTCAACTTGTAATGTAATGAAAATTTTGGGTTGCATCCAACACTGCTGTTCCACTTGCACAAAGGGTTTTTGCCTCCTCTTATCCCCTGCAGCTCCCCATGCATCTTCCCAGTCTGCTTCAGAAAACTGGAGGATCCTTTGGAACAAATTTGGGGGGGGCACAGAGGGAGAGGAAAGGGAAATCCCACTGCACCAGTCAAACGCCTTTTGCAAAGCACTGGAAACAACCTTTTGCCTCAAACCTTGTACTTTTGAATAAAATTTGGCTGAAGGCATGCCCTCTCATGCATGCTGAGAGATCACGGACAGACAGAATACGAACACTTCCAGCAAAATAATAGGCATCTTTACTTGCAAGTAAACCCCACTGTGTTCGGCAGGTTTTGTCCCTAGTAAATGCACTTACGGGACAGCTGCCTTAAATTGGGTTAGAACATGCTAGGTGAAAATAAGCCTAAGTGCATAAAAGGGTACTGGGAGATACAGTAGAAGCATTTCCTTTGAAAATATAAAAGGTAGCAGTTATTTGGATCTGTTTCTAGAAGAAGAAGAAAAGTTTCTTTGTGCCATGAGATTTATGGCTGCTATTTCATTTTTCTTACTTTAATATAGCTGCCCAATTCAAGGGCAAAAATGGTCAGGATATAACTCCCATTTGTTGCTTGAAAATACCAGAACAATTCTCAGTTACTGACCTTTTCTTATTGTCTAAAACTTATGACCTTTTAAATCCTCCTGGCTGTCACTTACCTTTATTGAGTGAAGCCACCCCCAACTACCAGAAACCATTTGCATTGCTTTCCTACAAGAACTCAATCCCTTCAGGTCAAGTAAAGTAAAACACAGACTGGCCACAGTCCCTTAGTGTGACAATAATGCTACCAAATCAAAGGACAGGCAGTATTGTGGCATCAGCTGCTGCCTTTTATACATATAAATCAACATCAAAGCACTGAAATATCAAAATTGCATCTCACTTTAGCAATTCCGCTATGACTACGAAGCTCTCCTCTTTCTAGAAAAAAAATGCATTTACTTGTTTTCACTCTTGCTCTTGTTTCATCTCCTTAATTTGGAATGGTATAGCCATACATCAACACGAAGCTATAAACAGATTCCATTTCCCTGCCATCAGAATCCATCTTTAAAAACTAGCTCCATGTTCAAAGGTGGGGGCATTATTCAGATGAAGAGTGAAACTGCTCAAAGCCAGCCTCTGAATCTATCCTTGGTATGACCAGAGCCTAAGAGTCTTAGACTGGACAAAAAATTAATTTCATTCTAAGGCCTTAGCTGTCAAATGTTTGCGATCCACCATGTTGGTTTGGACATAATGCTAAACCATTGTTTTAACCAGCAGCTGTTAAGCTAAACCACAGTTTAGGGTTTTGAAATGGAATCTGCCACTCTTCTCATTGCTGGAGGAAAGGGGGGATGTAAGGTGGGGGGGGGGAGGTGGGTACATTATCATAAATGCCAAAACATGGTTTAGTGTTACATGCAAACCCTACTCACATCTACCCAAAATACAACGAATGTCTAAGTGAATCAAATGATCATTCCACCACACTAATTTTAGTCCTTCAGCTAAAAGAAACAGGGATTCTCTAGGATGGAATCAGAAATTCACCATCAGAGAAGAAAAGCTAAATTTCAAAATATCAGGTATGATTAAACTCAAGTTAGAACATCCCCTATCCTCAACGAAAAATACATTCAGTCTGTTCAATGAGGCCTGCATTGACCTCACAATGCATGAAGCATTATTCTCACTATGACTCTCCCTTAGTGTATCAGGGGATGATGGGTGCTACATCACCAGCAAACTGGAGGGGTGGGGAAGCCTGCTAACCTAAAGTGCTAATACAGAAAGGAGTCACACAAGCTTCGTGGGCACAATCCATTTTCACATTTAGTGCTCCACAACACTGGGCAGCATGAATGATTTCATGGTGCAACAATAATCACAGTCGGGTGTATAATTATTTCTGAGCTCCCCCGGGAAATGCATATGAAGGACAATGAGCTGCAGGAAAGCCGTATTCATGCCTTCTATTGACCTTCTTGGAGTAGTAAGTGATCAGAAATACAGTAACAATGAAAGAAAACAAAATGAAAGAAATGAAAGCAAGCAAGGATCTTCTGGGTTGCAACGAGTCACATTCTGGGCATAGCATAAGCTCTTTGAGGCAGAGCAAGCCAGTGGTTTCCGAGCCAGGAAAGGTGTAATTGTCAATAATCTGTCTATAATGCATCATGGAAGACTTTGGCTCATATTGATTCACTGTATATCGATAGAGTCCATACGATCTAGGATCACCCCTATCGCTGAAAGAATAGGCAAAATAGCCACGGAGGTTAACATTATCCAAGGTGTAGGCTGCAAAACAGAGCACACATACAAACAAAATGCACACACACAGAGGGGACAAAGAAAAACAAATTAGTGCCGTGTTTGTTTTACTGCTAGACCACCATACCAGTATAAGTTATATAAACTCTAGGTTGGAATTCATTCCCTTCAACAAATAAAGCATCTCAATCTTTAAAAATGACAGTCTATTTCCACTTAAAAGTATCTGGGTGGTTCCAGAGCCCACTAGTCTCTCTCTCTCTTTCTTTCTTTCTTTCTTTCTTTCTTTCTTTCTTTCTTTCTTTCTCTCTCTCTCTCTCACACACACACACACATCTACACTCAGAAAAACCCATTCATTTGCATACACAGACACTGATTTGCAAACCCTATCCACTGCATCTTCCACCTCTTTCCCTGAAAAAAGCTTTCTTTCCCCCGCCCCCCGCAATTTTCTCTCTTTTTTCTCATTCCCCCTTCTCCCTCCCTCCCTTCTCTCTCTCCCACCTTTACTTCCCAGCTGCCATTCTCTCCTTGACAATTAAGCTTGCCTGCTTGGCAATTAATTTTTAGAGAAAAGAGTGCCATTTGGACAAATGAAACACACATGTAAACTTAATTGTCACAAAAAAACAGGAGGAGTACACTGTGTGCCAGACCTGGCCTGAATGCCAGTGGTACTCCACCCCTGATCAACAACTGTAGCCGTCACAACATACATTTAAAGCACTCTCATGCAACTCTGAGAGTCCTGGCTTCCCCCAGACAATCCTAAAAGCCGTAGTTTGTTGGGGTGCTCAGAGCTGAAAGGAGCCCCCTCACAGAGCTGCAATTCCCAGCCCCAATTCTTGGGGTGGGGAGGAGGCCATGGTAGTTAAAGGGCCACGTGAGTGCTTTAAATGTATGCTATTGATGTGACTGGAGTGTATAATTTTAGGGGCCATTGTCCTGTTGAGCCCAGTACTGTCTACTAGGTCAGGGAGCAGATTACCAGCACTTAAAAGTCTTTTAACTGAAACTTTCTGCATCCAAAAGCTATTGGCAGGCTACGACATGCGCTACAGCACTGAACGATGGCCTTAACTGCATGTAACCTTGCCCTCCACTGACACTGCGATACCACAGAAACCCGTCTGCGATGGCAGTATTAGTTTGTTTATTTATAAGAACATATGGGTCCTGCTTTTTTTCTTTTTCTTTTTTTGCTCTAAAAATGAACCCCATAGCAGCTTACAACAAAATAAAACAAACATTCGTGAAATTAAAAATCCACTACAGATGAAGCGCCAACAAAAACACAGCACAAATATTTCATTGCCATCTAGTTAATGCAATAATAATTCGCATACCTTCAGCCTCTATCTCATCACAAGGAACAGGCCCTGCACGGTGGCTCTTACCCTTCATTATTTTGTTATTAAGCTAGCTTAATTTCACTGGGGGTGGGGGGAGGAAAGCCTTCGGTGGCTATTCATGGCAACGAAATGCAACTATCTTTTTCCCAGCAGCAGCAGAGAGAAGGGCACTGAGTTCCAAACACTACACACACACAATGTACTATGCATGTGCTCTGGGTATCAACATGTGTTCATTAGTCCATCCCTTATAAGAGGCGACGGCCTCGTTCAGTTGCTGAAAACTGGATTTCCAGTTATCTTCAAAGCATAGTTCCTGCTCCCAGACTTTGGAACTCTCTCCCTAGAGAGGTTAGACTGGCTCCCCCCTTGTTGTCCTTCAGCTGGCAGGTGAAGACCTCCTTATTCCAACAGGATTTTTGGAACTGACTGCTTTTAATGAAAGGTGTTTCTATTGCAATTCTCTGTATGTTTTTATTACACACACAGTTTTAATTCTGTTAATGTTTATTACAAATATTTCACCGCCTATATTTTAGCTTCTCTTATTTTCCCTGTCAGGGGGAAAGGCAGGGTATACACATAATAGTTGCCAGTGCTTTTTTTCTTTTTTAAAAAAAATATGTTTGGGGGTACTCTCATTTTGACTCAAGAAAATCACCATTTTATAGTTCAAATCGGGGGGAAATAAATACAGTAAATGGACAAAAGTACAAAGATTCACAAAATGTTTAGGGGTATGCGTACCCCTGTGTCCCCCCCCCCAGAAAAAAGCACTGATAGTTGCTATTACATATCACACAGAGCATTCCAGAAAACATACCAAGAAATGTTGGTCTTGAGGAACATAAGCATTTCCTCAGGACTCTTACCTTTCAAGGCTTCGTTGATATACCGCTCCATGTAATATATTCTCAGTTTGTCTCGATCCAGTTTCTGCCCGTCATCAATTCCACTGGCTAGGATGTAGATTGGGATGTCGCCATATTTATCCTTGACCCATGCGAGGAGCTTGCGTAACCCCCAGGGCACCACTGGAGTTCTGGCAGGTGACTTCACCCAAGTGATGTCATTTTGCTTTTGGACCTCAAGGAGGTGGTCATAATTGGCGGGGTCTTCGTTTATGGCGCTTACGAGAGAGGTGGTGTAGTGGCTCAAGGCAAAAAAGTCGAACGAACCACGTATTAGGTTTCTTTCTGCCTCCGAGAAATAAGGCAAGTGCAAATAATGGGAGCCTAGGCTGTTTTTCCGGTGAAGCCACTGCCTCATCACATCTGGGTAGTCACCGCTTCCAAAGATAGGCTCAGCAAGCCAGCCAATCTTAAACTCCAAAACTCGTCTTGCTGCACTGTAATCGTTTTTCGAAAAGGGCTCGACCCAGATGGCGTGGAAGGCGATTGAGATTTTACCTTTCTGAGTCTTCCTGAATGTTTTATCATACAGGCGCCATGCCTTGGCATGGGCCTTCAGCAGGTTATGGGCTCCTTTGTATGTCAAGTTGTCATCGCTAGGCTCGTTCATTGTGATCCAAAATTTGACATACTGGCCAAGTTTTTTAAAGCAGAACCTAGCATACTCAACAAAAGTGTCCACGATCTGCCGGTTCTCCCATCCTCCATGCTCAGCGAGAGGAAGAGGAAGCCCTTGGTTCTCACCCATGGGTTGCCACAAAGCAACGACAGGAGTTATATTGACTCTGAGTAATTCGCTGACAAAACACTGATAGTAAAACAGAAGAGTATGGTTAACGTAAGATTCATTACCTAGAGGGAGAATCAAAGGCCACACCAGCGAAAAATGGAAGTGTGTGACATGCATTTCCTGAAGTAAAGAAATCTGGAGCCTGATAGCCGGAAGATCAACACAGTGAGGTTTGCGATTTGGAGCACCCCTTCCATCAACTTTAATCAGCTTCTTTGTATGATGGACATCCCAAACATAAACATTAGGGTCAAGGAACTGGGACCGTGTGGTATCTACCTGGAAAGAGAGGGAGAAGCAGATTCAATTTGTCCAAAGTGTGTAAACTCACAAGCAAACAAGTTAAGTAACCTAATAATAATAATAATAATAATTAGGCTGACGGGACCTGAGAGTCAACATCTGGAGATCTCCATGTTAGCTATCTCTGCTTTATGGAGTATCTAAAGTTTGCATCAACAAATGATTTAGATATGCAATAAATCTTTCAGGAACCAATCAGTTTTAAAAACAGAGGGAGCTCAGAATAATTTTAAGGTGACGTCCAAACGATTTATGGGAAATGTGTCTGCCGTGCACTAAAGTACACCGAAATAAATCACAGCAAAGATGCGGCTTAGAAATAAGTGACATGCTAATTTTAACCAACTTAATATTTAATGGCATTGTTCTAATTTACTATGCTAATGTCACAGAAGACTGTTCAATAGCTCAAAGCACAAATATCGAGCCGCCAAAATTGATTGACACACAGTATGAAGAACAATGAAATTTTTCCCCTTTCCTTCACTGGGCTGGGAAAGCCCACAGAAGTCCTGTGTGTATGGCCTACCTCTAAGGAAGGAGTAAGAGCTAACAAGGCTACAACATGCTTTCATTTGATTGTGTTACCTTACCACCTCTGCCTGATCTGTCCTTGAAAAGAACAAATCTGTGAGGGGTGGTTGCTTTAAATCAGGGGGGCACAATGGAATGGGGAAGATGTGTACACACAGACACCCACACACTGAGAGTTCCGCCCAAAATATAGCACCCAAACATGCCCAAACTGTGATGTTTGTCAGAGGGGAGGCCCTACGGCCACAATTAGAACGCATGTCTAGGAACGAAACAAAGGCAATATTATTATTTCACTTGCGCTATAGGAAAATTGGAGGAAGTGATTTGCTCTCTCATTTGGCTTACCTGAAGAAAGCTTTCGGTAACCCCCCAAGCAAAACCACAGGGGAAAGTCCCTTCTATGGGCTGGTCTTCCGGTACTGGGAGGAAGCCATTGTTCTCTATCACCTTCTGGTAAAACATTCCTGAAGACTTTAGCATCAGTTTCTTATCCTGACTTTGAAAGTCAACGTAAAACAGACCCCTTCGAACGCTGTAGCCCCTGAGCCATTCAAAGCCATCCATGAGAGACCAAGCCGTGTACCCGACGACAGTAACTCCATCATATCTGACAGCTGAGGAGAAAACAACAAAAATAAGATGACCTCACTTCCCCACGTGCACACATTTGAACAACTGCACTTGATTTGTGGTTCAGAAAAAAGCTACCGCTTACATATCCTACTCAGTGGTTATCAAGCTGCGGTGTTAATATTGCCAGGCAGATATGGCCTAAATAGCCTAAGGATCCCTCCACTATGTCCCAGTGGGCACCTGAATTGGTCCCATGGCATTCTTTTTTCTGATGGGAAATGAAATGCCTGGAAGCTTTTGAATACAGTACTTTTAAATGAGCAGGTACCTTCATAAAAGGATATCATTTCACTTACTCGTTGTGACTTCTTCTACAAAACTGGTGTAACAAAACTGTTAATTGTTTTATATAATTTAGTTGGTTTCCACATCTCAGAAACCCAACTGGCCTCTATCAAGTCCCATGGTGCACAACACTTCCAGCAGAGATTGGGGAGGTATCCTTGCTTTTGACTTTCAGGTGTCTCTTAAAGACTTGTTCATACAGTTGTTTGAAATTTTCTCAAGTCCCCAGTCATTTCTGTACAGTTCTGTACTGCTGCACACTGCCCTGATGTTTTATGAGAGGGTGGTATAGAAAAGCTTTTATAAATAATTTGCGTGGTTGTATTTTTTGAAATTGCATTACTTATTTGTTTAGGAAACTTGAACCCTGTCCTTCCAGTGCATTTGCATCACCTAAGGGTGGCTTACAGTTAAAAACAAAACAATCCCACTAAAGAAATAAAACGACAGCACAAAAACCGACACAACAGATAAAAATATTCCATAATAGGGTTCTACCCAATCTATCAATAATGTCTGACAAGGCAAATGCTTCAAGAACAGGAAAGTTTAACAGGTCAGTGGGAACAGTAAGAAAGGAGGGGAAATGGATCTCAGAATATAAGGCAGTCCTTTTTTCTGGGGCGGATGTAGGGGTACACATACTCCTAAACATTTTGTGAATCTAACGGGAGAAGAAACTTAAAAAAATTAAAAATTTAGTTTCTTCTATAGTGCGGTCAGAGCCGTTGAATAGCACAGTGAATCGTCAGTTCCATTGCTACCCTCAATGGCAGCCTCATTTCCTTTTCCAGTGTTTCCTGAGTCTCAGACGGAAGCAAGCGTTTAATGTGTCAGCTGTGTAGTATGAGGTAATGCATGTTCTTTAAACTTTTGTCCATTTGCTGTATTTATTTTTCCCGATTTGAACTATAAAATGGTGATTTTCTTGAGTCAAAATGAGAGTACCCCTAAACATATTTTTTTAGGAAAAAAGCACTGATATAAGGTATTCAGAGGTATTATAGAATATTGGTGCAGCCACCAAGAAGGCTCTTCTCTCATCCTGCACAGCCATGCCTGAGCCACAAACAGGACATGGAAATTGTCCTCTCTCAGGCATCTTAGAGAGCAGGCAGCATGGTATGAGAGGAGAAAGTCTCTCAGGTGACCTAGACCCAAGATATTTAGGGTTTTCAAGGTAAGCAGAAAAGCAAGACAGAACTTTTACTTAATTATTTACATGCTTAATTAAAATACTACTCTACTTCAAAATAATGACCATCCCAAAGTAACTAGCAAGTGTTGCAAGCAACACTCTGTAGTGAATGTAAAGTTGAGCTGATAAATGTTTTCCAACTTATTTTACATCTTTCACCAAAGTTGTTTTAAAATAAAAACCAACACAGGCATAAAGCAAACCCAATTTTCCATGGGGGCCAGAATGTGCAGCTTGGTTGCTATTGGTTGCTAAAAAGAGAAGTTGTATCTACCATCTGATACATTTACCAAAGCTCAAGCCCCTTTCCATATTCATATAAATAAGGACATATGTATCTGAGACACAGCTTTGTAAATCAGCTGTGAAAGCAGAATAAGTACTCCCAACAGTTATTTTCATTTCTTCATTACAGGAAGAATGAATTCTTCCAGCCTAAGAAGAGACTCTTAAGGTCACTGCCAGAGAGTTACAGAAATTATATATGCACACACACACACCAAAGAGAAAGAGAGAGAGAGATTTGGTATATATTCTTATCTAGCAAATATTTACTCAGCTATCTGACGCATTAAAACTAATCATTGAGTATCTCCTGCCTGATTCTCCTGCAAGCCTCATAGCCAAGAGTACAAACATCATGAAGGTATATTAAGCAACCAGCTTAACTTTTTGCTGTAACCAAAGAAACATTATCCAAACTTGTTGGAAAGCACTTGGCAACCACAGAGGCAAGCAAATCCCGTTCTTTTGGAACCTCACTCTGTAATGAACACCTGGATAAATGTTTAAAGACTCACTGGGTTTTAGCCTCTGCAGAACTTATTTAATGAATGTGAGGATAATGTTTCCCTTAACTTGTGCCAGGATAATAATGGTGACAAGAATACCATCTACAAGCCTACCTTTCAGAGTGTCCATAATGAAATTTTTAAGATAATTCGTGTACTTGGAGTCATCTGTCTTAGTGTTACCAGAAACGTACCAGCTGTTCTCCACAACGAAGATCTCTGGTTTGTTATATTCACTGCTTATCCAGTAAAGCAGAGGCCTTAGGCTTAGCGATTCCAGCTGGCGGAATAACATGCCAGTATCCACGAGATGGAAACTCAACGTGGCCCCAAACGAAAGAGCAAAGAAATCGGCTGTCCCTCTGACAAACTTCTTCTCTGCTTCGGTGAACTCAGGCAGCACAGAGGAAAGATTACTCTTCATGCTCAGGGGATAGTCTCCGTCAATAAATATAGGTTTAGCAAACCAGCCCAGCACAAAGTCAAGAGATTTCTGGCATTCGTGAATACTGTTTTCAGTCATATGTAGAGGTCTTATCCAGTGAGAGCCTAAGGCAATTGACACTTTACCTCTTTGTGCAGGACGAAAATGATCGTTGTAAAGATGCCACACTTTGGCATGAGCCTATGGGAAAGAAAGTCCCCGATGAACCATTTTTATTTTACTCATTTTTGCTGTTTTATGAAATTATGTATTCAGTCTTAACAGATATCTGTGTTACCAACTAGATGGTAATAAGTCTCTTGGTGGCTTTAGGGCCTCCATTCAATCAAAACACGGTGCAACTCTTATAACGGAGCAAATCTTATAAAATCAGCTGGCTTCCTTCACCTTAAAATTAAGGAAAATTAGCCTCACAGCTAGCAATACCACTCTGCCCTTTGGGACAGAACTGTTCGCTCTCATTCTAATATCTCAGAGGAAGGGAAACATAATGCTAAGCCAGAGTTTAAATTAAGCTATGATTTAAAGAGAATGTGCAACATACTAGTGTATGCTACCCAAAGGTCCCTGCAATGCTCTTTCCCATGCAGAGGCTGGCACATGTGAACCAGCGCTTGTGGCTTGTTTCTCTCATAACAAACGATAACAGTAAGTCAAGACAAACTTTGCCACTTTCCTCTGGACATGTTCCAATTTGTCAACATATTTCCTAAACTGCAGTGCCTAGAACTGGACGAAGTACTTCTGGTGCAAATAGGTCCACAAAAATTAGTGGTTCAAACAATTTTACTAGTCCAATGCCCATAATTTGCTTGCATTGCTCATTTTGTGGCCTAAATGAAAGGGAGCAAGGAACCACTTTGTATACCATCCTCATTTGGTCCCCCATAAGCAATTCTTTAAACAGCCAGTCAAAAAGTGGGCATTTATAATCCTGCTCTGACTCAGAAGGATGAATTGACTAGCACGAACACATTCAGACTCACAACCTGCTGGTAGCAATGTGCTTTTCGGAATCTGTTTCTCACCAGCCTGAAAAGCCATGGCTCCCTTCCTTCAGAGAGTCTACCTCCTCATCATTATCACCAATTTCCCCTGCGCTACTCCTACTTAATGTTACCCCTTGCTTGCTTGCAAGGGAGACGGCTAACAGGCAAACAGGAAGTGACATCTACTGCTCCACTACCTGCTTTTTCTGGACCAGAATAAGAAGAGGTGGTTGAACAACCAGGTTGCCATGGTGAGGAGGAGAAGCAGGTCCAGGAGACTTTCCCCAGTTGCTCCCACACTGAGTTGTGGTCCGTCAGCAGATGCTTGACTATGCTGACCCTCAACACCAGCTCTGGAACAATCCCAACATGTGGTCAAGAAAGATGTTCTATCTTTCCCTTTACTTGCCCCTAGGTTTTAGAGCATTGATATGTGAACCTATATTTTCACATAATGGAACATGTGGCACACTTGGAACCATTTCACCAGTTGCAGAGGAGAAAACTGTGCATGAGAAAACATGTCTTCACAAAGCTCAGTTCATGAGAACTGAGTGGGCAGGTGAAATAAGTATCACTTGGAAGTGATGGAAGCCCCACAGACAATGACAACTAAATTTCATGAGGGATCATTAAGTGCATCCTCAATTTCTGGCAAACAGCAATACTTAAATGCTTTGTTATGCCTATATCTGAAAGGGGGTGGAATCTCAGATAAACTTTGGCACCACTATGTGGAAAGCATAGAATGCAGCACAGAAGAGGGGATCGGTTTTTGAGTTGGATTCAAACTATTTAGAGGGCTCCTTCAACAAGAGTTATTATAGTTAATGTGAAGACTTCAAAATTATCTCTAACATAAAGGAGATGGCAGGCCCCATCTTATTTGCAGTAGCAACCCCAGTAATTGCAGTGAGGGCATGGAACAAAATTACAGGGTTTAGGTCAGACACACAGGACTTGAAGATTTATCTATATGCAGGTGATGCTACGTTTTCACTAATATAGCCAAAGGAATCAGTGTCCTAAGTAAATTAGTTTAATTTCCGTCTTAAAAAAAACACTTTAAAATCAGATTAGTTCCAATTTTAATCTTGGGGAAAATACTGGTAATCAGCACTAAGCATTTCTGTTAGATATCTGGGGATATATCTACAAACCAATCTTTCATCAGCAGTTCAAGAAAATAATGAAAAACTGCTAAAGGAAGTGGCAAAAGATCTGAAAAACATGCCTTTCCATTATTTGTCATGAATGGCAAAAATAGCTGTAGTCAAAATGAATCTTCTTCCCAGATTTTTTTTTTTTAATTTGAATTTACCTTTAAAACATGACATTTCAATATTTTTGAAAGGCAACAGATTATTTTGTCTGTGGTAGACTCTTGGCACTTGGCATATTTCCTAAACTAACAAGTTTCAGCCCTGAGTGCTCACTGGAAGGACAGATCGTGAAGCTGAGGCTCCAATATTTTGGCCGCTTCATGAGAAGAGAAGACTCCCTGGAAAAGACCCTGATGTTGGGAAAGATGGAGGGCACAAGGAGAAGGGGACGACAGAGGACGAGATGGTTGGACAGTGTTCTCGAAGCTACAAACATGAATCTGACCAAACTGCGGGTGGCAGTGGAAGACAGGAGTGCCTGGCGTGCTCTGGTCCATGGGGTCACGAAGAGTCGGACACGACTGAACGACTAAATAACAACAACAACAAGTTTCACAGGGGAGGGACAGCAGCAGCTGAAATAATGTGTGGGATTCATGGGCTCTTCCTGCAATTCCAGTGTTTTGAAAGGCTTTTGGACATGCATTGTTTACAGCAAGGATGGGTAACCTGTGGCCATTCAGGTGCTGTTTGACTCTATGGGCCATCAGCTCCAGCAAGCATCACCAGTTGTCAGGGATGAGAAAGACAGCCCAACATCTGAAGAGCCACAGGTTCCTTTATTATGGAAATTCTGGGAATCTTACTATTACTGAGTTGGGAAGAATTTTTTAAGCTATACTTCCAGAATCAGTAATTCAGGCTCCAAGCCCTTACTGCAGAGTGAAGTATCTTTGAAACAGCTCTCAACTTTATTCCGAAAACTGCGGTAGATGCTCCTGTTTCTCCTCCCTGGAATCATAAGAAGCAGCATTCTAGAGAGTTAGACCTCTGACTTATCTAGCCACAACTTTCCAGAGATCTTTCCTAGCCCTTTCTGGAGATGTGTGTTATTATACCTGGGACTTTTTTGTATGCATATATGGGCTACAGTACTAAGTTTGCAAATTTTGGGGAAGCAATGGGGGAGGAAAACTAAAAGGGCTGGCACAGAGGGATTACAGTCTGTGCAATTCAGACGCAGTGGACTTGGCTTTATAATAGACCAAAGCTTTCCAACAGAGTTTTCCTCTTAAAATATATATATATCCAAAATTCTTCTCTGTGCCTAACCCTAAGCAACAGGCACTTCTCAATTTTGCTTAACAGAGCAGCATGTGCCACGACATCATTATTACATCGCTTCCCATCTACCACAAAGCTTATGATCTAGTGCTCAAAGCTGTCACACTGTGCCAATTTTGGTAGACATGCTGATAGAAATTACTCACATCTGACTTGGATGCTGCAAGCGCAGCTTTTAATACGGCATGTATCACGGGCAACTCAGTGCCACAGGAGCTTAGATCACTGCCAGGCCAACCTCTGATGCCAGCAGGGATGTTGATTGGGAAAGTGCTCTTGGCCCTCATCCCAGTCTGCGTACAAGAAGTTGTTCACCTTAAATCGTATCAAGAAATACTGCAGGTCTTTAAAACTAAGGCACTGTAATCCTATATACACTAACCTGAGTAAGTCCTATTGAACTTCTGAGTAGACACAGAGAGGACTGTGCTGTAAGGGTGCAATCAAATGCACACTTTCCTGTGACTAAGCCCCACTGAACAAATTAGGATCTACTTCTGAGTAGAGATGGAGAAGGGTGGGATAGATGGCTGCAATCCAGTACATATTTGTTTAAGAGAAAGTCCCACTAAATTAAAAATGCTTAGCTAAGTGATGGATCTCTTGAGTGTGAAATTTACATTTCGACTTCTGGATTGCTTTTTGTGCATCCGGTAATAACAACTACATTATTTTCAATGTTCATGTCTCTGTTAAGATGATGTATATTCTGTGACTGTGACTGTGGCCATTTTTCACTGCACTTTGCTCGGTATTTGTAACACATTCATTTGTCACTATTATATCTTCCTTTTGTGAATTGGTCATAGTTAATATTATAATCAATTCATGTGGGTTCTCCTGCTTGTTCATTTTCAAATAGAATAAATGCTACTAGTAATGTATTGTACTGCTGCTTTCAGATATGTGTGTTTGTCTTTTCATCTCACCTTGCAATATTGGATGAAATGCAATTTTATCCATGTTTATATTTATTAACTTTGCCTTTGATAAACCACACTGTCACCCACAGAATCTCATGACACAATAAATTAGGCTGCAGTCCTAAATACACTTACTAGGAAGCAAGTCTCATCCAACATAGAACTTACATCTGAATAAATATGCATCACATTGTACTGCGCTTCTTTAGGATACTGCAAAGATCTGCAACAGACTGACATTACTATTCTTCTGCAAACCCACACATTTATTTTTGCTCTTGCTGCTTTAGTGGGGAGAATTTAATTTGCTCTTCCTCACCTTTCACCTTCACAGGCAATTGTAAGCATTTAAATGTGGTTACACTAAAATCATAGAGCCAGTGCGGACAGGAGAATGTTTATAACTAGAACTGGGAAGCCCAGAGTTCAAATCTTCACTCAGCCACAAAGCTCACTGTGTGACATTGGGCCAGTCTTCCTCTCTTAGCCTAACATATCTCACAGGGTTGTTGTGATAGTAAAATAGGGGGAATGGCTCAGATATGCCACACTAAGCTCCTTGGGGGAAGGGAGATTAATGCAACTGACAATAATAAAAACATTCTAGTTCAACCTCTTACACCAATAATACACCCTAGCAAGTTTGGCTCTGTAATAAACTGGGATTGTTCTAATTATGATTTGCCACAAGTAGTGAGTGATTCAGGAGTTAGCAAGGCGTGCTTGGCCAGAAATGCCTGAAGGGCAATGGATAAGTCTAGTTAAATAGGTCCTGATAAGACAAGCAAACAAGCTGCACATGCTGGAGAAGTTGAGGTGTTTGTTCTATAGGAAAAAATCCCAGCATTCCGAAATGTTAAAAATCCCATTGTTTTCTACAGAGCATAATATTTGAGATGGTTATAGTCTCATAGAACAGCAGGATTGGAACAGGCTTGAAGGTCATCTTCAAGAGCCAGATGTACTTACTTGACCATTTTCCTCCTTTGTGTTTTTCCAATATTTGGGTGACTGGAGGGCAGTGGGGTGTATCCTATTTTTTTATATTTCCATAGGTGCTAAGTTTTGGTAAGTTGGGCCTTGCTTACTCTTGTCTGCTGCTTGTAGCAAATCTTAGGCTGCACTCCTTTACACACACTGACTCATGGAATACACTGGAACTTGCTTCCGAGTAAACAGGCCTAGGATTGCACTGCCCTTGCTCTAAATCAGCCTTCCCTAACCTTATAACCCACAGGTGTTGTGCTCACTTCGGCAGCACATATGCTAAAAATAACCCACAGGTGTTTTGGCCTACAGTTCCCATGCTGGTTGGGGAGTTATAGCCCAAAACATCTGGAGGGCACCAGGTTTGGGAAGGCTGTTTTAAATTCTACACCAGGGATGAGGCAACTGCAGCTCAACCTGTTAGACGCTGTTAGCCCAGCAACATTGAACTGGAGGGCCACCGGTTCCCTACCCCTGTTCTTAATAGGAGCCAGCAGCAGTCATTCATTTGCCTCAGAAAAGATCACAAGTGCAGGTGACTGAAGAAAGGCCCCACTCTCCCTTGGCGCCTTGCCGCGGGTTATGTGCCTTCACTGGAGGTTTTAAAGCAAAGGATGCTTTAGTTGGGATTCCTGCGTTGCAGGGGGCTGGCCTTAGATGGCCCTCGGGGCTCCCTTCCGACGCTATATGGTTCTCTGACGTCCCTCTCCCCGGTGGCCAAAACTCATGGAGAACTTCGGCCGAGCCATGTTCTCCTTGGGCGTCCTTACCTGGAGGAGGTGGTGAGCCACCCGGTAGCCCACCTCCCGCCCTCCCCGCACGCCGGGGGCCAGCTTGCCCGTGGCGTAGCCCTGCCAAGCCACGAGGTAAGGGTTGTCCATGGTGAGCCAGAAGCGCACGTGCTCGCCGAAGTGCCTGAAGCAGAGCTCGGCGTAGTCCCGGAACAAGCCGACCAGAGCCGGGCTCTGCCAGCCGCCATAGAGCTCCTGAAGGCGCTGGGGCAGATCCCAGTGGTAGAGGGTGACCACGGGCTCGACGCCGCGCTGCCTCAGGCCGGCGAGGAAGCGCGCGTAATGCTCCAGGGCGGCGGGGCTGGCGGGCTCCGTGCCGTTGGGGAGCAGGCGCGCCCAGGGCAGCGAGAAGCGGTAGTGCGACACCCCCAGGAGGCTCAGCGCTTCCAGGTCGCGCTCGACGCGGTTGTAGCTGTCGCTGGCCACGTCCCCCGACGGCGCCTTCGGCTCGGCGGCGGCGGCCCGGGGGTGGCGCTGCGCGAAGGCGTCCCACACCGAGGGCCCCTTGCCGTCCTGGCTCCAGGCGCCTTCCACCTGGTACGCCGCGCTGCCCGCCCCCCACAGGAAGCCGTCGGGGAACGTGTCGTCCAGGAAGAGCTCATCCTCGAAGGGCAGGCGGGCGAAGCGAGACCAAGTGGCCTCTCCCTGCCCGGGGTGCCCGGCCAGCGGGCGGCACAGCAGCAGCACCCGGGCCAGGAGGAGGAGGAGCAGCAGCAGCCCTGGCGTCGCGGCGCGAGTCATGGGGGAGGCCGAAGCGGACGTCGACGGCGGCGAGAAGCGGGCGCGGGACCGGCTGGCGTTGTCTGTCCCCTTTCTCAGCCAAGCCCCTTTATCCCCTCGCTTCGCCCTCCCCGCGGGGCTGTTAATCATTACCACGGGGGGAGGTGGCGGGAAGGAGGGGGGAGGTCAACCGGTTTGCACCGAAGGGAGGACGGCGACGGGGCTTTGTGCCTCCACCTACCCGCCCCACGTCGGTGGGCGCGGGTGGTGCCTTAGGCACTTCTCTAGGAAGAGAGGCATCCGCGCTGGGTCTTTCTTCTCCCGTCCCGTCGGGAGGTGTCAAAAGTGGGAGATGGAAATGCGTCATTACCTTCGCGCGCCTCAAACAATGTTTTCTTTCTTCTTGGCGAGACTTCGGCTCCCTGCACCTGACCTTGCTTTTGACGGCTCCTTTTTCAATCTCCTTGCTGCTTCTGCATTGTTCAGTGATAAACTTTGACGCCTAAAAGGAGGGGGGGCGGGTCCAGCTATCACCATCCATTCAGGGAGTTGGATCTTGTTTCCCCTTCCTCCTCCGGCATCAGCTCAGACTTGGCTGAACTGAACTCATGTCTGGCTTCAAATTCGAGATTCCCTGAACGCTTTGCTTCCCCGTGATTTTATTTTCTCACTTTGTCAATAGTCACAAATCATGTTAAAGCATTTGAAAGACTGCGGTGTGTAGTGTCTTTCATTTCTGCTCTTGGTTGCAAAGGAAGGGTAAAGGGGAAATCCTGTTTCAATCAGCAAGTATAGAACTGGAGAGTAGTCCTCCTTATTCAGGATTATTGACCATGGCATATTGGGATGTGATCTTGCATATGGTGGTTAATTTTGTGCTCACAGGTTCTGAACAAGATTTAAAGGTAAGCGCATGTCATGTGTCAAACAGTGCCAAGGAGTTGTTATCTTTCTTTCCTCTCTCTCCAGAAAACCAGGAAGAATGGAAACAAGCCTTTCTGTATTCAAACTGCATCGCTGTAACTTAACATTGCAATACAATACTATATATTGAGTATATATGTTGCAACTACTTTAAAACAATTTTTTTTCATTTTGCCTTCTGAAGATGACAACATTTGCACTAAGGGAAGAAGGAAAGCAACTATTCAAATAGAAACACTTCACAAATCTTCAAGGGAGAAAATGCACTGCTTATTTACCGTAATTATTTAATCATCCCTCTTAATTGGTTGAACAGGTGTAAATACATTGGCATCTTCTAAAGGACAGGATACAGTACTCTGCACTTAATATCATTTAAAGAGATCAGGGTTTTTTTATTTAAAAAAAGTTATAAAGTTGCATATTTAAAATTTGAATGCAAGGTGAGACTTTTAAAAATAACCTGCATGTGGCAGGGAGGCCAGCAGCCACACACAGATGTTCTCAGGAGATAAAGTTACTATTTAACTAAAGATTGGAGGCATTGTGATAATTTAGATTTATTTTTAGACAACGGTCATTTGGAGATGGAAAAATGCAAGCAGTTGCTAATACTTAGAATATTTCAGCAGGAATCTGTTTATATTTTTGGCTTCTTACTGACATGTCATGAAAAATCAAAATTGATCTGCTGCAAATTCATATTCTTTTGCACTTAAAAAATAAATAAAAATACCACCAGCTCCTCCAGGTGTAGGATGGAACCTATGGTACCACAGCTGCCAAGTACATTGATCAATGTTGTGTGTAAGAAATATAGTTTTAAAAAGTTTGTCACTGGACCTGTCAGGAGTTTGTCCAAAAGCGATGCCTTATTGGACCTTAAGATTTGACAGCTGAATGTGAATATTCCTTAATGGCTGGCCCATTCCCCTGAAGGGGAAATTCATTTGTGAGGCTGGGGTGTGATGAGATGAGCCCTTCATGCGCTGTTTTCCCCACACAATTGGCTAACAGTTTTGAAACTAGAGGGAAAGAGGGAAAGGAAGATGAAAACTGCAGGAAACTTCCTTGGCATGAAAGTGCACTGGAGGCTGTCTTTATATTTTCTTAATTTACATACTGTATATAAACAAGCAGAGGCTGAAGAAGTGAAGGTAAGAGCTAGGCAGATTCTGCACTCCTAGATTACAGTGGTACCTCGGGTTACAGACGCTTCACGTTACAGACTCCGCTAACCCGGAAGTAGTACCTCAGGTTAAGAACGTTACCTCAAGATGAGAACAGAAATCGCACGGTGGCAATGGGAGGCCCCATTAGCTAAAGCGGTACCTCAGTTTCAGGTTAAGAACAGACCTCCAGAACGAATTAAGTTCTTAACCTGAGGTACCACTGTATTCGCTTCTGTCAACATAAGAAGAGCCCTGCTGGATTAGGCCAATGGCCCATCTAGTCCAGCATCCTGATCTCACAGTGGCCAACCAGATGCCTGTGGGAAGCCTGCAAGCAGGACTCAAGCACAAGAGCGCTCTGCCCTCCTGCAGTTTCCAGCAGCTGTCATTCAGAAGCATCATGGCTTCCGCCTATGAAGGCAGAGCCTAGCCATCATGGCAAGCAGCCATTGATAACCTTATCCTCCATGAAGTTGCCCAGTCCTTTTTTAAAGCCACCCAAGTTGGTGGCCATCTTCCGTGGCTTTCATTCACAAGGACTAGCACTAGCCACCCAGGAGAAAGTGTATGGTTGGTGTTGTTTTGGAAACGGGGGTGTTGTTTCCATAGCTTTCTTGCAGAAAAGGAGACCTCTTCAGGTGCCCTGCCTGTTGTGCATTGAGAGGGGGGAGAGCAAGCATTGCTGGCCATGTTCCACCCATTGCATTTTCACCGCCCATCCTCACTTCGGGAGCTGTGAGTTTCTAAATTGTACAGGGAGCCTATACAAGTAAAGCAGGCTACTGGCCGCATACATTCAGCCCCAAATGGACAGGGTGGCATAAATGGGCAATGGTTGCATGACTTTGCCCTGCTCTTTTTCTCATGTGGTTCTAATTGTTGGGAGTGGAGGGGGGTGAACACCCAAAGCACCCAGGTTGACCGTAATTATAAGTTAATTTTAGCTGGGAGAATTCTGTGGGAGGAATTCAAGGTCTCAGCCGAAGCATTTCTGCTTGGCGGACAGAACAATCCGTCCCCCTCCTTCCCCTGCATGTTGTTATGGGGATTATCCCCAGAACAGATTTGGGGAAGGAGGGAGGAAGCCCTGCTACGCTAGTGGGAGTGTTTGTGCTGGCCCCTGCTAGTGTGCTGGGTTAGTTGAATCCAACCCTGTGTATTTGAGGGGTGGGTGTGAGGGAGAGATCCCATTTGTCTAGGTTGATAAAATGACCCTGAGTTTATGAGAAAGAAGCTGGGGGCCTACAGGGATTGTTATATTCACATGACCAAGGGTGAAGTGTACCTTGCTCTGGGACCAAGCTGAAGAGGCCTTCCCTATTGCTAATAAGGTAAAGAAACCCCAGGTGGTTAAGTCCAGTCAAAGGTGACTATGGGATTGTGGCACTTATTTTGCTTTCAGGCTGAGGGAGCCGGCGTTTGTCCACAGACAGCTTTTCTGGGTCGTGTGGCCAGCATGACTAAATTGCTTCCTGCGCAACAGGACACTATGATGGAAACCAGAGCGCACGGAAACACCGTTTACCTTCACACCACAGCAGTACCTATTTATCTACTTGCACTGGTATGCCTTCAAACTGCTAGGTTGGCGGACGCTGGGACAGAGCTCACCCCGTTGTGCAGATTCGAACCACCGACCTTCCAATCGGCAAGCCCAAGAGGCTCAGTGGTTTAGACCACAACCTTATTGCTAATATTGATGGCCTGAATGGGGGTCATTTTTAGTCTAGAGCAGAAAACTTGTATTGGAAGTTACATTTGCAAATGCGTAAGGAGCTAACTATTAATTGCCTTGTATGCTTTTAATTTTTAAACTTTCTAGTTAACTTGTTTCCAAGAAGAGATGTTAGCCATTTCAGACAGCTCAGTCTAGGAAACAGTCTTCCCTTGAAAGGGATGGTGTTATGAGTTTGCCCCATATGATTACAGAACTGCAAATGAGTCTGTGTTTTTGTCTGAACGTGATGCCTGCTTAGAACCCAGGGTTCTATAAATGATGTTAATGTTTCTTATCCGTATGATGTGAAAGCTAAAATCAGATCAAGCATTGTTGAACTGAAGGTTGTTGCAAGAAGCACAATAAATTTGGGGACAACCTGCCCAAATTGCCTACTTTTAAATCCCATTGATTCCCATGGTTTGCAACTGATCCCAAGTAGAAAAGGGCTGAAAGTTAAAATTGCTTGACTTTGGCTGGCTCATGTCTCATGTCTGGAGGCAGCATCAACACACTTTTATTGGCTAACTAAATTCTATTTCAGCCAATTTAAACAATAACTCTGGTTTGTAATTGACAAAGTGTGGGGAACAAGAGGCTGCAATTTTTTGTTGGAGAATAAGCATTAACAGGACTGAACTCCTTGAAATAGTTCAATAACTGAAGACTGTTTAGCTCCTAAGTATTAAACAATTTATATTTTGGGAGTGTACATCACTGAACCAAAATGGCATATTAACCTAGAGCTTTCTCCCAACACATCAAAAGGCCTTAAAACCTTCTGCAATTACCAAGTACCAACTAGCGATGATCCAGAGCACTAACAGTGCAGGAAAAAAGGAATAGTTATTGACTACACAAACTTAAAAAATAATAATGGTGAAATTAATTAATTCCTGATCTCACATTAACAAAAGAAGATCTTAAACAATGTCATGGAGCACTTTACCTGAAACCCAAACCAGGCAAAAGACCAAGGGACACAATTCTTAAATTCCTAAGAATGCAACAAGTAGGAAGAAAAGAATGTGGAATAGCAGCAACAGAAAGTCTATGCCCCCCCCCCCCTCTTACTGGCAAAATAAAAAAAAAGACCTCAGTCCAGAGAGACTCAAGAGAAGATGTAGCTTTATAAAATATACCCAGAGCAACTTCGGTCAGCAGCAATAAACCTATAATGGGGTTGCCCTTTCAAATCAGTAAGTCTTCTGTGACAGGATACAACATATAGTTACTAACACTAAAGCTGCTTAAAATCTGATTACCGGTATTTTAACTGGACTGGATCCAGGAGCAATAAACGGACATGGGCACTGACACTGAAGACTCAGAGCAAGACTGAGAAAAAGATAAACAGAAGAACAAGAAATGAAGATTTTCTCTGAAACTACAACTTCTATGCTGTAGAGTCTAGAGCTGGGGTAGGCAACCTAAGGCCTGGGCGCCGGATGCGGCCCAATGGCTTTCTCATTCCGGCCCACTGACGGTCCCGGAATCAGCATGTTTTTACATGAATAGAATGTGTCCTTTTATTTAAAATGCATCTCTGGGTTATTTGTGGGGCATAGGAATTCGTTCATATTTTTTTTTCAAAATATAGTCCGGCCCACCACATGGTCTGAGAGATGGTGGACCGGCCCACAGCTGAAAAAGGTTGCTGACCCTTGGTCTAGAGCCAAAGTCGGAGAACTTGACTTGAACTCTAATCACAACTGTCTTCAAATTCCAGCTTTTGTCCTTCTAGCTTATGTCCCCTAGATCTGGTGACTGAACTCCTCCTTCAGGCACCTCTAGGGCTGCAGTCTCTCTACTCTTTCCATTCCCTGCCTCGCTTATGGGTCTGTCTACAAACCAGCAATGCCCATATAGGTCATTTCCAGGTGTCATAGTTCTCACTGTGAAGCGGGTAGGTTTGATAGCAATGTCAAGTCAGGGGGGAAGCTAGTGGTCCTGAAACTCCATATGAATGCAAGAGCGCTTTAAACATCCTTTTAACCATCATGGCACCTTGAGCTTGCTGAGAGAGATAAATTTGGCATCAGCACGGCCAAGAGACTCCTGGGACTGAAGGGCAAGGAAGTATGGCTTCAAACAAGGGGGGCTGTCCTTCCTGTGTTGTAGCGCATAATTGGTAATGAGCACATCAGAGATCTCCCAAGGAAATGCTGTAAAATTGCTGGGGAAGTTTTGCTCCAGCAACAATCCTAGAACTACTTACCCAGACAAAATCTCCATTGATCTCAATGGGATTTCTTAGTAGACGTGTTTAGAGGAATCGATATCTTTTTTTCTATCTGAGTAGAAGTCATTGAAGCAAAGACATTTTTATCTAGACGGGCCTCTGGCCCAACAACATGACGTTGGATTTAACTGGTTGTTTTATTGCTTTTACTGCTTGCTTTATCTGCCTTGGTTTTTATTTATTTATTTGTTTTGTATTTGACTGCCACACGACTTTATTGTATTTTATTTTATTGTATTTGCATTATTTCTGTTAGTGCCTGGAGCTAAATAAATGCTAGTCTGTGGAGTCAGGGTTCTGTCAAATCAGGCAGGTGCAGAAAGGGGCATAACACTTGATTTAATGCAGAACGATGTCTTCCCCCAGATGCTGTTATAATTTTATTGTGTACTAAATACATCCACAATTACTCTGTAGTAAATCCCACTGAATTCAATGGGGCCTGCTTCCAGATAAGGGGATAGGATTGCAGCCTTGTTGAGATCATTCTATTATTGTATGGAAGGGCTGCGTATTACCCTTGTGGCAACGTCGGCATGCTCAATACAAATAACAACAAATAATAATGTTGAAAATACAATGTATAGCTAGCCAATATGTATATGAATCCCCGCCAAGGAAAACATTTTGCAGAGCTGCTTGCGTCAGCTTTTCTACAAATCAGTTTCTCCGGGCAAATTGATGAGGTTACATAGCAGGAGCGAGAGCTGAAAGAAAAATCCATACTGAAGAATGAACAGCTACAAACAATAACGTTGTTCAAACATGTGTTTCTTGCTGAGTGTGGCTGACAATGATAATGGTGCTTTCTACAGACAAAGGAAGATTCTGTTCCAAAAGAAGAATCACCATTTAAATTACAGCACTCGCTTGACTTGATTTATTAACAGTTTAGGTTCCAGATCATTTTCACGGTGGCGGGGGGACAAAATGATTCCGGATTTTAAGGAGCTACGCCACTTAAGCTGAGAGGCAAATAGGAACATGTACCCAACTTGGGCAAGCAAAAGTTTACATTTACTCTAAACAAGTATGTGGATTTGTAACATGACTGTTTGCTGAAGCACTACATTTCCTAGGGTACCTATCACACCCTGGATATTGTTTCAGGGACCCTGTGCCAAGTGTCCCCATCAAATGCAATGAGGTGGGTAGCCAGTGAGGACCTTTTCAATAGTGAAACCTTGGGTGTAGAATGGCCTTCTCAGAGAGGTTCACCTGACTCCAACTTTCAGGCAATTTTGGTGCCTGGTAAAGACCTTTCTAGTCACCCAGGCCCTTTAAATACAGACAACAACCAATTTACAAGTCTCCAATTGACACACGAGTGTGCATGGCACTGAACCGTGAACTAACCCTAAACCGTCTCTAAAAGGGCAGAATAGAGGGAGGGTGGATCACTTTATGCAGACCCCACCAATGCATTCAGAGATCTGGGATGTAACCCCGAAGCAAAACGAGGATTGTCTGTACAGTGGTACCTCGGGTTAAGTACTTAATTCATTCCAGAGGTCTGTACTTAACTTGAAACTGTTCTTAACCTGAAGCACCACTTTAGCTAATGGGGGCCTCCTGCTGCTGCCACGCAGCCGGAGCACGATTTCTGTTCTCATCCTGAATCAAAGTTCTTAACCCGAGGTACTATTTCTGGGTTAGTGGTGTCTGTAACCTGAAGCGTATGTAACCTGAAGTGTATGTAACCCAATATTTAACCTGTATATATAAACATCATTTTTCCAGAAAAACTGAACAAATTATACAAAGGAAATGGGGATTAAAGTTGATGGTCACCGCATAAAGCTTATTATTGCGTGTTACATTTGTCAGTCACTTAATACTAAAAAGGATCAAAACAACCAGCTAAAATACAGATAAAATAAATGAAAAACCAGAAAATTTAACACAATGTTCAGTACAAAATTCCTAAAATGTTTATCCAACAACACACTGAGAAAGTGTCCCCCCCCCAAAAAAAATATGAGCTTATATTTTGTGGGGGCGAGGGTTCATCTCAAGTGTTGTCCTTTCCTGTCTTAATTCATCAACCTAAAATTTCCTTCCACAATTAGCCATATGTATCCTGTGTTTGCCTATGCCAGGGGTCGGCAACGTTTACCTTGCCTGGGCTGGTTCACTCCAGCGGAGATCCCTAAGTGGGCCTGCAATTTCGTGCTTTTTAGCATCTGCGCATGCGCAGACACAATCTCTGGCACCGCGAAAGCGAGTCCCCACACAGTGCTGCGCTGGTGTAGCGCAGCACTTGGGGACTTGCCAGCAGGCTGCCCAGTTCGGGGGCAGCTAATGGGCTGGTTAAACAACCCCCGTGGGCCGCTTGTGGCCCATGGGCCTTAGGTTGCTGACCCCTGGCCTATGCATTTACCATAAAATAGTATTAAACATCTCAAAAATCATCTGCCCCAAGCTTTTTAGATATCTTACGTTTTACAGTCAAGGCACCCTAGTTTTACACTGGGATTTTTAATTGTATTTTAGTGTTTCTTGATTAATTTGCTATATAGAAATACATGTTTTTCCAAACAGATAATTCAATGATTTAGTATCATATTTAAAATGAGGGGTTGAATGTTTACATAGGTGCATTTACCAAGTTCTCTCTTAGAAAGTAAAGAAGAGATCCGAAGTAGATTGGTGTATTGTGTTTAAAAAAGAACTGTATGATGCTGCAGTAAGAACTAACAAAAAGACTACAATAATAGAGGTTTTCAGAAAAGATTGTTGATAGCTGAGTTGAACATTATGGAACATGCTGTAAAGGTGGACGTTTGAATATCCATGGCTACAAAGGACTATAGCGATTACGGCACTTTATGCAGCCACTGTCGATGTAATCTGTAACTGCCTAGTAACAGATACCAAGATAAGATGTATCACGTGTTTGGCACTTCAACTACCTGGGTCAGATCCTCAGAGCAGTTTCTTACAAAACCACAATACGGTCTGAAGACACCAGAATGTCCCGCCAACTCACTTGTGCATGCAGAAAATGAAATGTGGGAACAATTTATACACGTTTACCCTTAGGTGCTGCTGAGACATGCCTAAATGTCTTCAAAGCAAATAACAGCGCAATCCTAACTATGCCTCCTCAGAAGTAAGTGCTACTGAATTCAGTGGGGCAGATTCCCAGGTAAGTGGGGTGAGGAGTGTGAAATCAACTGAAAACTGATTTTGGCCTGGCGATCCTGATCTTTATCACCCTGCACCTCATGGGCCAACTTTGACAGGTGGGCAGAACCACCCACATGTCAATCAGCTGGTGGCAGGTGGGCAGTCCTAAAAGTTGCCCCATAGGGTGGAAGGAGATAGTCACCAAGCTGGACTGAACCCTGGACTGAACACCCTTTCTGTGCATCAATAAATTAAGGCTGCAACCTGATTAAAGGAGCACAAATAGATTAATCATCAGATTTCAGTCAAATAAGCTCTCGGTTAAATGTGCTTATCGTAAAACATTTTCTCCTATTCTTAACATTTGAATAAATATGATACTGAGTGAAAACACTTCATGTTACATCCCTCTCCACACTGTGAAATCGGGTGTGCTTTGAAGTTGCCATAATCCCTTCTTTTTGTTCTCAGAAGCTAGCTATCAGAGGTGTGTTGCCTTTGTAAATGGAGATTCTGTTTCTAACTATCAAGGCTAATAAAGATCACACAAAGATCCAGTTGGTATTGCATCCTCTTATCAAAAGTAGTCCACCAAATAAAATCTTCTTCCCCTTGTCCCCCTACATGTACTCCAATAGCTGGTAATCACCAGCTGTTGTAATACAACAGGAGCATTTTAGCGACCAGACCGATGTTTCTAAGAAGCCCTCATGGTTGACCTCCCGCCACTCCATTGTAGATACGAGTAAACATTCATCTGCAGGATAGAACAGAGCATCTCTTGTCGGGGTGAGCTGAGGGCAGCTGTCAGCAGGGGAACCAGGAGCTGAGCAAGAGCTGAAGGAGGCAAGCCAGGGAGACAAAGAACAACTGAAACACACCAGAGTGTGATGCTATCAGGGCAGAACTTGGGGGCAGATCCTTAGGGTCCTCCTGAACAAGAGGAATCCCAAAGGCAACAGGGCTGGCTTACTGCATTTTGAAGGAAGTGAAGTAATGCAGATTGCCATCTAAAGAGGGGGTCTGGCTTTCAACTACACAGTATGCTACTGAAGAAGACTATACAGTGGTACCTCGGGTTACATACGCTTCAGGTTACATACGCTTCATGCTTCAGGTTACATACGCTTCACGCTTCAGGTTACATGCACTTCAGGTTACAGACTCTGCTAACCCAGAAATAGTGCTTCAGGTTAAGAACTTTGCTTCAGGATGAGAAGAGAAATCGTGCTCTGGCGGCGCGGCAGCAGCAGGAGGCCCCATTAGCTAAAGTGGTGCTTCAGGTTAAGAACAGTTTCAGGTTAAGTATGGACCTCCGGAACGAATTAAGTACTTAACGCGAGGTACCACTGTAAACTGAAATGTGTCTAGTACATTTTCTGAAATATATCTGTTGCAAACTGTCTGCATCTTCCAGATTTCAACGTTTTGGACAACCATACCTTTGTATTTCATTGCTGTGGTGCAGTTAGCATTTGAAATATATATTCAGTCAGCACAGCTAGATATTTTATAATATATTTATGTGATATATCACACACTGTCTGCATTTCAGTGTTGTGAAGGCATGTAAGATTGCTTGGTTGTTGGTTATTTTATTGGCCGTTCGCCATAGACTTTTTTTTGGTAAATATTAAAAATCCTTTCATATATATGTGATAGAAATAGGTTTATCTAGATTTTGACTTTATTCTTTCGTTTGTATACTCATCCAGATATCTTTCCCCAAGAGGAAGAAATCACTTAAATGTACCTGCTCCTTTGGTGCTTTCGGGGCTTAAAAGAATACAAAACATGTAATCGTTATTATAATTTATATCCTGCCTTTTTGCCTAACGGCTAAATCGACTTCAAGTGTAATTCCCTTCTACAAACCATTAATCCAGAAATTCTCCATGAATGATAAATTGGCTGAGTCCCCAATAAAAAATGTGGTTTGCACCTACCAGGTAAGGGCAACCAGTGTTCATAGGTTAAGAGCAAATTTTCTCACTCTAGATAAATTTTGTAAAAGGGCTTGTTGATGAAGTTGTGGGAGCAGGTGTCAAGCACAGTGCTTAGCTGTGAATTGGGCCTCAGGAATTTATGATGTGGGCAAGTGTCATTTCTTCAAATTTCAAAGAAGATAAATGAGAATATTAAGCACTAACATTTATGAAATGCAAATCGTGGCAAAATACACTAAAGCACTGCATGCGCTCAGCTATTTGCACAAGGCCAGTGTTTGAACAAGTTATTCAAACAACTCTGGGAGAAATGAAGCAGAGATAGGCCTATCAGATAAACATACGGAGCAAATAAATTGCCCTTCTATATTTTGTACCAGATGTTAATATTGATAGCTTCTAAGACACACACACTCTCTTACTGACAAGCATCTCACAAATAATGTTGGAGTTTGTCACAGCATTGTTGTTATTACTTTAATGACAGTCGCCACTGATCAAAGCAGTAGGGACAATTCACCTACACTTTTCCTGCTAATCCTTTTCTTATTTATATTATTTATTTAAAAGCATTTCTAAACTGCCCTGTGACATTCTGTAGGGTGTGGTGCCATGCGTAAAATACATCCAGATGATGGGGGGCAGGCCATCTTTCAGATAACTTGATCCCAAGCTGTTAAGAACTTTTATACGTAAGCAGCAAGACCTGGAATGTAGCCCAGTAGCTGATCAGTTCCCTTGAGGCATCCATATGTGTAATATGTGTCTGGCAGCATTCTGCACCAGCTGCAACTTCAGGTCTCAAGGGAAGCCCTGCAGTCCTAAGCTATTGCCCTGAACAATACAGCAGCTTATTATTAGAATTCCTTCAGAGATCCAAGTCTACTCATTTTGTAGCAGTGACTTGGTGAGCCTCTTTATCCCTTTGAGGACTCAGCTCAATTGGCAAAGAAAAATGTGTTTTATATGCATTGTATATGCAATATAACACTGTGACACCAGACGGCACCGTGGAGTCCCGTCTTTCCCTACCAGATTTCCCTGTATGAGTTTACAACTTCTTTGATATGTCTGGATCCAGCCCAAGAATCTTCATCAAAAGGTTCCTATGAGGCTTATTTATGCAATTTTAAACATCACCCAAAGTTTTGCAGACATTTTACCCTCCCCACAGCATATCTCCACTGCCCTGATTTTTTATACAGTACTCAGTTATTTATTTTGGCCCTCCGTGTCTTAAGTTTGACTTTTCTCAGCTCTTTTTTTTTTTTTTTGCTGCCTTTAATACCCCCCCCCTTAACGCTCTTTTAAGGGACACGGGTGGCATTGTGAGTTAAACCACAGAGCCTAGGACTTGCCAATCAGAAGGTCGGCGGTTTGAATCCCTGCGACGGGGTGAGCTCCCATTGCTCGAGCCCTGCTCCTGCCAACCTAGCAGTTCAAAAGCACATCAAAAATGCAAGTAGATAAATTGGTACCACTCCGGTTTCCATGCGCTGCTCTGGTTCGCCAGAAGCGGCTTAGTCATGCTAGCCACATGACCCGGAAGCTGTACGCTGGCTCCCTCGGCCAATAAAGCGAGATGAGCACTGCAATAAAGCTCTCGCAATAAAGCGAGAGTCGGCCACGACTGGACCTAATCGTCAGGGGTCTCTTTACCTTTACCTTTAAGGTGACATTGCTGAAAGAAAGAAAAACTAAATGGCCAGCCAATTCTTACTCACGGGATTCCCATTCCCTCCACATCCAATGCAAACTTTGCTTAAAGTTCCCCACAGCCTCTCTCTCATTCTGTCTCCTGGTACTATTATTTATTATCATCATTAACCACATTTTAAATAAACATGTCAAGGCAATTTGTAACCATGCTAGGACCTTCAGTCCACAGGTTCTTTTACTCTTCTCAACCTGAAGTTCTCATTCTCTTATATCAGTCTATGAATTTCCTCCCAAACATGTTGACCAGGGCGGATAGGAGTTATCATCTAAATACCTGGAGGGCACAAGTTGTTGAAGGCTGCATTGGAGCCTTTTCTTTAAGCAGAAGAACTTCATGCAGAGCAGCACAGCTGAATCTAACCAACTTTGTTCCATTGTTGAGACCTCCCGCTACTTCATCACAAAACTTATGGGTCTTTTCCTTGACAGTCAAAGAAGGTTTGAAGACTTGTGTTTGTTTTCTCATACCTAGATGCCCTAAAACCGTTTTAAAAAATAAAGAATAAAATCAGAGAATCCTTCTTCACAGCACTTTGGCTTTGGGATGCTCAGGAAGCCAAATGTGTGCATGAAAAATGGTTCAGCAAAGATGTAAAAGCTCAACAGAGTTAGGGTTGTCATATTTCAAAGAGTGAAAATCCAGACAGAAAAGTTGAGCTTTTTGGGGCAAAGTGGTTGAGACTTTTGGGCTAAATCGCAGAAAATGCAGTTTTTGTGCATTTTGGGAAAACGGCACTGCCGACATGCACTGCCATACGTCCAGGTTTTCCTGGACATTTTCCCTATTTCTGCCCGGACACTGCAGTATTCTGGGATATATCCAGGAAAATCCAGGCTTATGGCAACCCAGTTTACAACTGGACTGGAGAACCTCTGAGCTGGGGAACCTCTGGCTACAAATCCTTAAGACATTCCGATTGCATCTCTAGCCAAGGTGGGAACACCATTACATAGGTTTGAGACACCCCTGACCTGTCAGCAGTCCATGGTGTGTACACAAACAGAAGAGAATCTAACAGTAATGAAATAATGCTGAACAGCTGCCGTGGGGGAGGTGGAGCTGTGAAGCACATCTGGGGGGAAAAGACAATTTAACTATATTCTAATGAGTTTGACCAAACTGCGGGAGGCAGTGGAAGACAGGAGTGCCTGGCGTGCTCTGGTCCATGGGGTCATGAAGAATCGGACACGACTAAACGACTAAACAACAAAAAAGGCAGAAACATTAACGTGCCCTGAGTTTGAGTTTGCAGCTGACCTTACCAGTTCTTTTGCCGGATATGTTCGAAAGAATACATGATGTTGTCATTCACGTACTGATCTCTGCCCCCCTGTGTTTAATCACTTTGTTGTTTTACACGATACTCCGTTGTCCTTTAGTTCTCTGGACAGATTAAAATATTTGTGTGTGTTTTTAAATCCTTTGGGGTGGAGGTTCCTCCTTCCTTCTACGAGTCCTTCCTGCAATTTACCTTGCAGGAGCTGTGACAAATAACCAAGTAAGCAGGAAAGTGCTTGCTAGATTATGGTATCAGAAGCATTTAACTGTTGCCATAACTCTGGCAACCCCTATCTAGTTCCAGGCGTTAATTTCTAGATCATGTTCAAACACTGTAATCATGTAGAATCATCTTGCTGCAGCAGGAAATGGCAAACGGGAAGGAAAATTGCATCAACAAGCCAGACTAATCTATATACTAAAGAAATCCATTATTTAGCAGCAAGTGCAATTATTATCTTCCAAAAAATGCTGCCATATAAAAAAAAATCTATAGCAAATTAGCAACATCAAATACTTAATAGGGTTGCTAGGCAACAGTTTTGCATCATTCTCAGACTGGACTGCTAAAATTCATTCCAGTATGACTTTGATTATTGCAACCTACATCTCTTTCTTGCTCCCTCCCTCTCCCTTTGATGCCGGCTAACATTAAAGGCTCTAATTTAGGGTTGCCACCTGTCTGTTTCTGTCTAAAAACAGTTCAGTATTTCCCTCTCTACCTGCAGCCTTGTTACTGGAGTGTGGTGAAAGTAGACAGTTTTAGAGTCACCGCCAGTATGAATGGCTCCTATTTTAAGATTTCCACTTAAATGCAAGATAAAGGTGGCAGGTGCAAATATCTCCCATCGGATAGAAATTGGAGTGTTCAGTATTTTAAAAAATAAAGTTAAAGCGCATATATGTGCGTGTCAAATTTACCTATATTCTTTGTTGAAGTCTAGTAGCCAATATATTCAGGTTGTTCTGGGCTAAAGAGAAAGTCATGTGACATTCGTAATTCTGTTGGTTTATCCCAGCAAAGAGCAACCTCTTCTTTCCCAGGGTCTTCACAGAGCAATTGAAAAAGCTTAGGAAGGTTTGTTCGTCCTGGGCGCCCTAGAAGTTCCTATATTTAGGGTGGCTCCCCAAACGTGGTACCTGGGCCAATCAACGAGATGTTCAGCAATACTGGAAAAGGTATTAGTAACTAATAATCCCTCTTGATGTTTGGCCTTTGATTAGGAGTAAGAGTGGGGATGGGGAATGGATGAATCTGTCCATTTTAGCTTCTCCCCTTTCTTATTTTTTGAATCTTAAGTTCATTTTATCACATTTCTGCATCAGTTTGTAAATTTTAAAAAAAACACACACTAAAAAGTCATCGAACAAATCTGTCAGCATTTTAGTGTGCATTTCTTCTAATATATACATTTTGTATGCGGTTTTTGAACTACTAGTGAATAGAAGCACCTTTGACCAGTGGCGTAGCGTGGGTTGTCAGCACCCGGGGTAAGGCAAGTAATTTGCACCCCCTAACCCGTGGATTTGCGCCCCCTAAACCGTGGATTTGCGCCCCCTAACCCTAACCCCCAGATGTTGCGCCCGGTGCGGCCGGCCCCCCCTGCACCCCCCACGCTAGCCACTGCCTTTGACCATGTGCTGTGTAACCATAGGCTATCTCGAGTCACAACTGAGGGGCAGGGATTCCAAAACAGAAAGTAGATTGTGACTTTCTAGTAACTTTATTATTAAAGATGAAAGTACTGTTGAAAATAGTAGGATTTAGGAATATTTCCCTACACCCAGCAACTTGGTGCCAAGAGCAGCTATCTCATCCAGTTTAGGCTGCAAAGCAGGGAAGCAATGAATTTCTGCCTCTTATACTTTCCTGTTCTGAGAAAGCATAGCCTCTGTGACACCCTTCAGGTCAGGGGTCAGCAAACTTTTTCAGCAGGGGGGCAGTCCACTGTCCCTCAGACCTTGTGGGGGATGAACAAATTCCTATGCCCCACAAATAACTCAGAGGTGCATTTTAAATAAAAGGACGATGTCAGGGGTTCAGGAGCAGAGGCACAGGATAGGGAGGAAATGGAGAGCGAGGGGGAGGAGTCCGAAGGAAATGTCAGCGATGACAGCGGTCCGAGGTCTCTGAGTCTTTCCAGTGAATCGGAGGATTCACAAAAAGGGGCTCCCATGGTCAGGGCAAGGGGAGTGCCCAGGGGGGCACTTCAGGAAGAAGGGGCCAGAGGGGACTCAGAGAGCAGCAGTTGGAAATCCGGACCAGCGTCCACACCAGAGTGCAGTAGGGGGGAGGAGTCCCAGGCATCGGGATCAGGCGGCGCGCTACCAGCGGGAGAACATGAGGCAGGATTGACCACGCCTCCGTCGGGGAGCGAGGAAACGGTCAAGAGGAAGGTTAAAAGCTGCGCGCGCGCGCCAAGTTCAAATGTACAGGAGAGCAGCACAGTTGGCAGCCCGGATAGGGAGCCGGGTCCTAAAGCCCATCGAAGAGAGAGGGAGGAGTCAGGGGGGTCAACGTCTGCGTCGGAAGAGTCCAGGAAAGAAGGGACCCAGGGGGGTAGCAGGACCCAGAGGAGAAAGGAGAGAAGGAAGAGGTGGAGTAAGGTTAGAGTCTTAAACTGGTGTACAGGGGGCGGAGATTCAGATGGAGCTTCGCCGGTCTAAACCCTAGACGTAGAGCTGGGGCGCTGCGGCTTGGAAATGGAGACTGTACTTCAATAAAGACTTTTGTACATTACTACCGGCTAGCGTTGGTCCTCTGTGAGCTGGGACCAGGAGCCAGCTCTGACAGACACATTCTACTCATGTAAAAACACACTGATTCCAGGACCATCCACAGGCCGGATTTAGAAAGCTATTGGGCCAGATCTGGCACCCAGGCCTTAGTTTGCCTACCCATGCTTTACGTCATCCTTCTCCAAGCTGATGCCCTCCAGATGTTTTGGGTGACAACTTCCATTAGCCCCTATTAGCATCTCTTGGCTGGTTGTGGCTCGTGGCTGTTGCAGTCCCAAACATCTGGAGGGCACTGGCTTGGGAAAGGCTGTATCAAGTGGGATTGATCCTGCTGCTTCTCAGCTTTTGCTAGAACCTCCGTTATAAAAGCCAAGACTGAATTGGCTGCAGTTTTACTATCAGTTCAGAGCAAAAGATCCAGCCCCAAAGGCATTATCCCGGATATGAAACAAGGTCGATTTTATTATCGCTCTGAGCTGCTGTGCTTGAAGAAGAAACGAGCTTCAGAGCTTGGCATTGTTTTAAATAACCAACTGGCTCAATAAAAATATTTCATCTGTCCTATTTTTCTATATTAACTTTAGACATGCATCATACTGCCTAGCTGATGTTCCCTGGGAGTAGCTGCCTGTTTCCTGATTTATGTTACAGATGAGCAATGCATTGAGATGTACTGGAGCAGAGAGTATGTTGTAGAAGTGGATAGAAATACACTTTGCATTTCAAATCTTGTTGATTAAAAGAAAAAATCAAAACGAGGGAAAAGATCTCTCCCCGCCCCACTTAAAATTACAGCAGGATCTGCTTTCAGTCTCCTATTATTCCTTCCAGCAGTGAACCCAGGTGATGAGTGCTGATATCTATGTAGGCAAAATGGACCCACTGAGAAAGAAAAGAGATGTATTGGCACCTATAGAGAAACCCCAAACTTTGCAAAAAAAAAGACCTTCACAGGGCAAAAAATAAAAAAATAAAATATCCAATAAGCATTCTCAGTAGCTACAGATGGCCTCAAAAGAAACATGACAAACTGGAGGGGGCATGCGGAAAGACTGTAGCCAGCTGCCAAGAACCCTAAATGTAAGCACTCTGTGCAGCAGCATTTTATTGCAGGTCCTACTTGTGTCCTTCTTCTAATACTTGCCTTCGAAAGACTGGCTGTGAAACTCTACTGGGGTTTTATTTTGAAGGCTGCTGTGTGCAGCGCGGAAGGTGAAGTTAAAGGTTAATATGGGGGGAGGGATGCAGAATTCCAGTCGTCACTGAAGTGCAACGATCCCAGCGTGTAGCACCTGCGGCTTGTTTTCCTCCGTCTCGTTTTGGTTCACTGCCCACCACAAATGTGGAACTTTACAAGTATGCTGTCTTCGGGTCAGTCTGTAGAGAGTTCCTTCCATGACATTTCCCTTGAAAATCCCTTCGGAGTTTGTTTGTTTTTTTACTTTCCATTTTCATTCATCCAACCTCTATTCAAAGGACTGAAGATTGGTCAGGGAATAGATGCTATAGCACATGGGGGCTGCCAGATGTTTCGTTTTGCACCCCACCCCCACCCCCAACTGCACTTAGAATTTACAGTGGTACCTCAGGTTACATACGCTTCAGGTTACATACGCTTCAGGTTACAGACTCCGCTAACCCAGAAATAGTGCTTCAGGTTAAGAACTTTGCTTCAGGATAAGAACAGAAATCATGCTCCGGCGGCACAGCAGCAGCAGGAGGCCCCATTAGCTAAAGTGGTGCTTCAGGTTAAGAACATGTTTCAGGTTAAGTATGGACCTCCGGAACGAATTAAGTACTTAACCCAAAGTACCACTGTATATATATAGCAGAGCACAGACATTAGGCTGCAAGGCTGGCCAGTGTTTTAATCCCTATATTGCAGATGAGAAGACTGAGGCTAAGAGCACATGGGCGTAGTCAGAATTTTTGTGGAGGGGCAGGCTTTGGGGGGGGACAGAATCTCAGTTAGTTAAATATTTTAATTGATTTAGGGGGGCAGCTGCCTCCTTACGCCCATGTAAGAACAAGAAAGGCTTCCCAATGTGACTGGTCCTAAGCTACTTGAACCACAAGCTTTGCTATCCTCACAAACAGCAGCCACTGAAGTTATGCAGAGGCACAAAACACGGGGAAGTATGTTGCCAGCCATAACAGTAGGAGGGAGAGGAAATATGGGGCTTTTGTTTTAGCAACAACTGAGCCTTCCTGCAATGTCTCATTTCTCCCTCAGATTGTGCTTTGTTGTTGTTGTTTAGTCATTTAGTAGTGTCCGACTCTTCGTGACCCCATGGACCAGAGCACGCCAGGCACTCCTGTCTTCCACTGCCTCCCGCAGTTTGGTCAGACTCATGCTGGTAGCTTCGAGAACACTGTCCAACCATCTCGTCCTCTGTCGTCCCCTTCTCCTTGTGCCCTCCATCTTTCCCAACATCAGGGTCTTTTCCAGGGAGTCTTCTCTTCTTATGAGGTGGCCAAGCTGAAAGCTACTTAATTACATTGGAAATACTAGGTTGAATCCAACAAAGTTGTTCCTGAATGGAACTTCTCACTCAATGTAAGTCTATTCTTTTCCCTGTCCACCCACCCCAGCCCCCGCCCCACAAATACATCCCTGTGCTCCCTTCAATCTTCTCAGGAGGGCTAGAGTATTTTGAACAAGCAGAAGTCGTTTCACTCACAGGACGACTTTCATGGATACAACTCACTGGTTCTGAGCAGGGCTTCAACTAAAATAAAAGATATGTGAATTGATTGATCGTATAAGTATTAGCCGATGATCAACCAATTAAATCTGTGTAAATTTCGGCGGGGTCAAAAACAAGGGTGCAATATAATGAGATATACATATGCAAAAGGAAGAAAAAATAAGAAGAATTATCAAGTGCCCCAGTAAAGCTAATGAGATGTGAATTAAGCAGGCAAGTTTCTACGGTTAAGGAACCAGGGGTAAAAACCTGACATCCAAACATGCATACAAAGGTGAAAAATTAATAGGCTTTTCAAAAAAGAAATACAGTAAGTTCCAGAAAGGGAATTGGGTTGAATACAGAAACAGGTAGAAAAATTATGAGGATTAAAAGTGAAAGCAAATATTAGCATGGAATTAATAAACTACGCATTAATCCTTTCTCTAGTTCATTTATATGTTCTATCCCTTGTTTTCTTCTTTCAAACATTTCTCCTGAGGTGCTCATTTTGTTAACTTCATGAAAAGCTTTGAGGAACTGTGCCAACAGTTGCAAAGGAGAATTTTTAATTATACTTGATTTTAATACTTCTGATGTTTTGGTAATAAATTGTCTGAAAACCACAGGGGAGGTTATTTCTTTTTTTAAAAAAAAAATCCTTATTAATATGTTGCTTTCATAAACTGCTTCTCAAACATTTAGCTAGCAAATAGAAGAACATTAAGAACAAGGGTGTACTCCTTCTGGATGTCAAGGAAGCAGCAATGGTCTGGAGTGCTTTTCTTGTAGCTTAGATTGGTTTGCCAGCTGCCCTAGTTCCAGAAGGGCAAGGAAATGCAGTAGAAGCACAATCCTATTTATACCTAGTCAGAAGAAAGTTCTTTGGTGTTCACTGCCAGTGAAGTAGGTATAGGATTGCCTCCAGAGCCAGTTATCTATGCCAGGGGTCAGAAACCTTTTTCAGCCGTGGGCCGGTCCACCGTCCCTCAGACCATGTGGGGGCCGGACTATATTTTGAAAACAAACCACAGACAAATTCCCATGCCCCACAAATAACCCAGAGATGCATTTTAAATAAAAGGACACATTCAACTCTTGTAAAAACACACTGATTTCTGGACCGTCTGCAGGCTGGATTGAGAAGGCAATTGGGCCGCATCTGCCCCACAGGCCTTAGGTTGCCTACCCCTGATCTATGCCCTAGTAACATTGAGGCGAGACTACTGTAACCGTAATGCGGCCTCGGCTCAGTATACCTGAAGGAGCATCTCCACCCCCATCGTTCTGCCCGAACACTGAGGTCCAGCTCCGAGGGAGTTCTGGCAGTTCCTTCACTGTGAGAAGCAAAGTTACAGGGAACCAGGCAGATGGCCTTCTTGGTGGTGGTGCCTGCTCTGTGGAATGCCCTCCCATCAGATGTCCAGGAAATAAACAACTATCTGACTTGAGAAGACATCTGAAGGCAGCCCTGTTTGGGTAGTTTTTAATGTTTGATGCTTTATTGTGCTTTTAATATCCTATTGGAAGCCGCCCAGAGTGGTTGGGGAAACCCAGCCAGATGGGCGAAGTATAAATAATAAATTTATTATTAGTATTAGTATTATGTTCTTCTGATTAAAAAAAGATCTGGCTGGCATTACTTTTATATGATGCTTATTTTAAATCTGAGTAGGAAGGAGCATTGAAGAAATGGTCCTTGGGCTGGATGTTGCTACTGCAGGAGCCTGAGTGTAGATAGGCCTTTCAAGGAGAGTCAAGCTTATTTGACAAGGACAGAAAACGAGAAATAAAAATTTCTGTATTAAAGAAGGAATTGGAAAACATAGAGACATTTTTGGTTTTTTTAAGGCAATTAAAATCCAGAAATGCATGAGAGAGGAGCAGGATTATCAAGCATATCCTTGCTTAATAGACAAGGGCAAACAGAGGAAGACTGTGACATTTAGGGATCCAGTTGGTGTTTCCATTGATACAGATCTCAGAGGCCAATGAGGATTTGAAGGATAGCTTTGTTCTTTTAAAGCTACAGATACTGAAGGCTATCCAGGAAGATGAAATAGGGAGGGGGGAAAGAGGAACCAAAATTATTAGGTAATTTGTCTTTGACTTATTTGGAGATAAGGGACTTATCCTAAGGGACATCTATTTACAATGCTGCTGCTGCTTTTTTAAAAAGTAAGATCAGAGGGTTGGTTTTACTTTTTAAGGCTAGAGGGGGTCTTTTAAGGTAGAAAGATGTGATTTCAAGCTATGATCCGTGTTTATGCCTCCTGCTAGGAACTCTAACAAAACAGTCCTTGAGAGATTAGTGCTAAGGGATGTGAGTAATTAAAACAAGGCAATTGCCTTTTCTGGCATAAGATATCTAGAAAGGCGCAGCAGGTTTTCTAGCCTTTGAAGGAGGATATTTCTTTTGTTATCACACCTGTGCACTGAAAGTGAGCACGACTGTCATAATCAAAATCAGGAATAGGCAACCTGTGACCCATGCACCCCAGGTGGCCCTTGACCTTATTTTATGTGGCCCCCAAGCACATCCACCCAGAGAGCACTTAGTGGCCAGTTCTCATTATTCACACTGCAACCTTCTTCCACGGTAGAAAAAGTAAGCTCTGTAAAGAACAGTGAAAACTCTCTGCAAGGTGGACTACGAAGAGAAACTTTAGTAAGATTCTTTGTTGGAATCAACCAGATGTACCCCATCTTGGCTCTTCCTCCTTGTGCAAAGTTTCCATTATTATGCAACTTTTAACCTGGCTTCTTAAGTACGCAGTATGAAAACGTCCTCTGGCACTTCAGATTCCAAGTGTGTGGTCTGTGGCCTGGGGAGAATTCTTTGGCACAGTGTGTGGGTGAAACAGGCCAAAATCCAGGTGTGAAAGTAAGTATAAACAGGTGGAACCTGCAAGGTAAACAGCCCCTAAAATAGAAGCTTTTTTAGCAGAACCTTAAACATGTCTACTCAGAAGTACTATGAAGTTCAATGGGTATTACTTCAAGGTAAGTGGGCACAGGATTCCAGCCTCGGGCACACATTCTACCAGGTTTACTAATCTGAAGTGCAACATTGCTCTCTTAATTCAGACACGACCAATGCAACCCTACTGCAAAGAAGTCCCAATGAGTTCAATAGGGCTTACTCCATTAAAGTGTGCATAGGATTGCAGCCACCATGTTTAGGTTAAACTGAATTAGATCAGGTTCCATGCCAAAGTTACCAAAGGAAGGCATAGCTTCTATCATCCCTCCCCTTTATGAAAAATAGAGAAGGATTGGGGCAGAAGCGGGAGGGAGACTGTGAAAAACTCACAATCTTTTCTTGTCTGGTTACTTTTCAGAATAAAGCTGCTCTAAAATTTCCAATTTGTTGCTAGATCCTAAACCTGGAAATGATAATTAAGATGAGGAGTCTGGATGTGCCTATTTGTTGTTTTCGAAGTTCTCTTTGGAATGGCAGACATTGGCAGATGGCACAGTTTGCAGACATTTGATGGCATCACCGTTGCACAGAGGCAGCCGCGCTGTAAATTCCCCGCAACTTCATTCAAGTGCCATGTCCCTGACAGGCCTCAGGCCCAACACGGATCTTGACTGCGGCCACAAGGACTTTCCCTCCTCCCCCCAAACCACACCCACCTGCTACCAAACTCATAACAGAAGGTCTTGGTAAAGGAACCTTGGCTGTGCAGCCGGGCTTTTCTAAACTAATTCCGCTCCCCCTCAACACCAAAAACCATTAGAAATGTTTAAGCAATTACTGCTCCTTATACAAGAGGTTTTACTTTTAAACACACGTAGACCATCTGAAAACCACAGAATAGCTATTGTTCTGCAGAATCTTTAGAAAAATCTGGCTCCTATTCAATAGTTAATTAAGTACTGAGAGACTCATAATTCATCTTGTCACACCACTTTCCTCTGAGACCCAGGTGCTGGTGTGCTGTCAAATAGTCCCTGAAGGACCAAAAGTGACAAAGGGAACATCAGTTTCAGAAGGCATTAATTCATTCACACCTCTGCAAACTGACAACTTTGCCAACTGCAAAAGTGAGGCAGGACAGCAATGATTAGTACATCTAAATAGACAGAGAACAGAAATATGACAACAGGAAAACAGGAAAGTTTCAGTTTGCCATCACTTGTGGGCAGCTGAACCACCCGATGCCCCAAGATTCCTGGGATTGAACTGCTGGATTATTTTAAGATGGTGCTTGCCATCTGCGGTTTTTAAATATACATGCATTAAACATAAAAAATATTCCTTGCTCAGTTAATTGGGGATATGTTTTTAATCACTTAAAAGCTTGTCGGTGGAATCAAAGCTACCAAAAGTTTCAGAATAACTACGAAATATTATTATGCTATCCCTGCTCAGTTTTTGTTTCTCTAATTATTTATTTCACGTGTTCTACTTCAGGGTCCAGGCATTGCAAACAGATTCCTTAGTGAGCCTTGCCTGAAAGTAAGACTTTGGGTTTTGGCTTTGGTTTCTGTTAGGGTTGCCATATGTCCAGGAAAAACCCAGACATGTCCTTTTTGGGAAGCCAACATGCCCATCCAGGTGGATTTTTACATTTTAAAGGAAATGTCTGGGGTTGGGGGGCTCAGGCAGCTCAGGGTTGGGCTGTTCTGCACGCTGTGGCTGCTGCCAGCCCAAGCCAGAAAAAGAGGTACATGGGTACCGTGGCAGCCTGTTTCAGGCTGGCAGCAGCTCGGGCTGTCCTCTTTTATGACAAACTCTAGTTTCTGTTAGAACATTCAGGACCCCCAGGTATCTCAAAATGAACCTAGCACAAAAGGTAATATGGAAGAATAGACAAGCTTGTTCTCTCTTGAAGCACAGCACCAAGGATACTATCTGGAGCTGAAACTGCTGATGATGATCACCTGGGTTGCTGCCGCTGAATGTTTTCTTCTTGATAAGCATCTTGAGAGCCTTTCCCTTGAAAACAACTTTCTTTTTATCTCAAAGGTTATTGTTCCTCAAAAAAAAGAAACACTCAACACTTGTGTATTTCTCCCTCTCTCTCCCAGTTTATCGTCACAGTTGTGGCAGAGGAAAGCAATATTGCTCTGCTTTCTGTCCTTTATAAACAGGCCCTGTTGTACGCTTTGCTGCTTTCAGAGATACTTGTTTGGCTTGCTAAACAGAAGCCCCAGAGCAGAAACAAGACATGCCAGCTGCTGCTGGTGGAACTGTGGAGGTGGCAGTGATAACCACCTTTCAGGTTTCTTAATTCAATCTATGTTTCCAGACCCCTTGTGAGGATTCCAAGGAGCAAAAGATAGAAGAATATTACCATGCACTCGGCACTGAAAGCCACGGAGGCAAAAGGATCCAAATGTGTGATCCAATTTGATTGCCCAGAAATCTCTTTTAGGATTGAGTCAAGACAAGCAAAGCGGGGAGAAATGTGATTCCGTGTGCATTTACAGACGAATCAGCCAAATCTGTGTTTTCTGAAACAACATGTAAACCAAAACGCAGTCATCTTTCAAAATTTGCACTTATTCAGGTTATGCATTTCAGTTCTCCAGTGAAGTACCTTAGGGTAAAGTGTGCAAAGAAAAGCACATGTAGGTGAAAAGCAAATATGCAAATAGGGAAAACTGCTTTTCAAAAAAATCTGTATATTAGGTAAATTTGCACAGAAAAATGTTAATATCAGCAGAAATTTGCACTAAAACATTGTTGAATGTTGAACAAGGCCTTTAAAAAATCTTCAAGATGATATGGAAATGTGGAAACTTAAAATCTGAAAAATTAGAAACTGGGAGAAAGCGAAAGTAACAGATTTGCCCATCGCCTGTCAGGAATATCAGGTGAAGACAGTCTGGATCCTGTGTGTAATTCATTTCAATGTGTTGACGTAAAGGGGAAAAGAAATGACACATTGCGTCCCTTTTGCAAAAGGTGTAAACATTCCCAGCCTATTAGGCCTCCCTTCACCGGATTTCATTTTGCGGTATATGGAACATACTGACAATGATAATAAAAGAAGCAGACACAAGGAATACCTGGTAGGTGATAAATCCAAAAGGATTTATCACACTCAGTGCCCTTTATCCAAGCCTACACATTGTAAGCCTGTGGGGAGAGACGATAAACATGGGAGGAAATAATCTGAAGATTGTTTTTTAATATGCTTTTTCTTATATAAAAATTCTGAATGCACTAACTAGCACCATAGCTCAAAGCCGAAGGAAACTGGTACATAATTACCAGATCTTTGACCCACAGAATTTATCACCTACATTAAAAATTTTCTCACTGACTTTCAATGTTACGTATGCTACTAATGTGTTACTACAGCTCACAGAACCCATGATGCAGTACAACAGTGATCAAAGTGTGGAGGTAGGAGAGGATCTAAGGTCTGTATAATTTAAAAGCTGGGGAAAGACATCACTATAAATGAGAGCATTGTTTCCCTCTGCCAAAACCTCACTTATGGCAGAATTCTGGGTCAACTCTATTCAAGCTTCTATGCTCATACAAACAATGAAATAGGAGTGATTCACTTATGATAATGCATTTCAGTCTATTTCTATTTCTGTCAACAGCAAGGAGGGTGGGACTGGGATCGCCACCTTGTGCAAGCTTACATAAAAGTAAGCCCAGTTGTACATCATGGGATAAGAAGTAAAACATTAAAGGGTTTTGAAGGTAATTGGAAATGGTATTTCCTGAGACTGATGTGCTATAATACCAAATAAAACCGAGACTGAAACTATAGAGCTTCGCATGATCATGTGCCTCTTTCTCCCATCATTTTGGTGTTGAAAAAAATCAAAAGCAGCCTAGGAGGTTCCAGTCTTAAACAAATTACCAGACTGGGAGCAATTTCATCTCTCAAAATCAACCCCGAAGTTGCTTTTCTTCCAGGTTCCCATTAGCACTTTCTGATGGAGGCTTAATATTGCAGGTGGGTCATTGCCAAATGTGACCTGTTGTGCTTGTTTTCTGCAGAAAGGGGAAACCTAGGTTAAATGGGGGTTGGGTGGGGGAAATGCAGGCTGGTATTTTGACTATGTCTTCATTGTGTGGACCCCTGCAGGCAAGCAACAGCAGCACCAATCCCACAGCAAACACTCTGTGTCTTTACCCTGCATGACAAACAGCAGCTCAGGAGAGGTGTGGGTTAAAACAGTTGGGTTATGCATCCACCTCCTGCCAGTTCTCTACACAAGTCTGCATGCAGCTCACTTCAAGACTCATTGTCACATGTTGTTTCAGCCCAAGCCTTCATACTTCACACACAAGGCTTTGCCTCCCACCCCACCTCGAGTTAAAACCAACAAAGCTTTGCTGTCGTACGTATCATCTCTGAATAAATCAATAACGTATCAGGCGTCCTTCACTGCAATACTGTATCTCAAAGCAGAGCACAACGCTGAACACAAACATAATTAAATAATCACTAGCGGGGAAGATCTATTGTCAGAGGCATGTTGATGGGCAAGGCTTAGTCACACTCATTGCCTTGGAGAGACTATAGGGAGCTACGTGGCCTGTTACAATCTGTGCACATTATTGTGAACTGAGGTGGGAGAACAATTCCATCAAACTATTATGGCAGGGGAGGTGTCATGAACTGGTAGGAAAACAGAGGGGAGGAAGAGGATGCTGGGAAGGGATGTAGGGACACGGGCAAGCAGGGGGTGGGGAAGGAAGTACTCACAGGGTGACGGAGGATGAAGAAACGAGAACAGCAGGACCCATAACCGGAGCCAGAAGGGGCCCTGACCCCACAAACACGGCAGGCTCTGAGGTGTAGGCTGAGGAAGGCAAGGGCCCACAGCCCAGCTCACTAGCTGGCCAGGTGGGGCTCGCAAGCTCTGTGAGGAGGTGTGTGGTTCTTCAACTAGAGTAGGCTCAGAACAGGTGAGGGCCACCTACCTCATTAAGCCCAGATGCTGCAATCAGCATGCAAAATACAAAAGGGGAGCAGAGCTGAGGTGCTGTGTCTGCTCAACTGCCCATGTTGAAGGACCTTGAATTGGATGCTTCTGGACCTCCATGAGACTGTGCTTTGGGTTTGAGTCTGGCTTTGGATGTGGCTACTTGGATGGATCTTGAACCTCTTTTCTTGACTTTGGTCTTTGCTTGTGTGGATCGACTCTCAGACTTCAAACTTTGGGCTTGGCACTCTGACTTGCTGCCAGGTAGGCCAAGGGTTCAGGACGGGACGGGAGGGGAGGGGATCAAAATGGCTGCCGTAAGGTTATTTAAATGCAGCAAAACAAGTTTCTGTAAACTGGGACAAACTTAGGCACTAATGTACATGTGAAATCCCAAGGGTTAAAAACAAGGTCCTGGTCGTTAGAAATCACTGAGTAAATTTCCCAGTTCGTCCACTAATTCTAGACTTTACCCCAAACTGATGCCATCCACTTTTTTATGCACGGTTGTGTAAATTAAAGCTAGCATGAAGGGTGAGAGATGTTTTCACTAAAAACTACCGAGGCAGGTACTTTAATCAGTAAATACATGTTTTTACTGAAGAAACATAACATCCAGAGAAAGTAACCATTTCTCAAGCGGGGATGACGAACCTGTAGCCTTCCAGGTATTACTGGACTATAATTTCCATCAGCCTGAGGCTCATGAGATTTTGAATCCAACATCTGGAGACCCACAGCTTGAAAGCACTCAGTTCTGATTCTGATGTGGGACACTTTTTTGAGCAACATTTTTTTAAAAATGTGGGACCAACTTATGAAAATTACTCAGACTTTCAGGATCCACTTGTAAACTAATTCTGTCTTTCAAGCTGTTTTCTCCTCCTACAACAGAAAGCCCAAGCATATCGCATCAGTTGTTAACAAGGAACACATTTCTATTATATTCTTTATTCTTAAAGTTAACATGGTTGTACATATAGGCAACATTATTTGAACAGAATTCAAGCATGGCATATATGGAGAGAGGGAACCTGTCTCTTTAAACGGACAGCACAACAGAAAAAGGCCCTTATTATGCAACCTTACTAAGGGACGCAGGTGGTGCTGTGGGTTAAACCACTGAGCCTAGGACTTGCCGATCAGAAGGTCGGTGGTTCGAATCCCCGCGACGGGGTGAGCTCTCGTTGCTCAGTCCCTGCTCCTGCCAACCTAGCAGTTCAGAAGCACATCAAAGTGCAAGTAGATAAATAGGTACCGCTCCGGCGGGAAGGCAAACGGAGTTTCCATGTGCTGCTCTGGTTCAACAGAAGCGGCTTAGTCATGCTGGCCACATGACCTGGAAGCTGTATGCCAGCACCCTCAGCCAGTAAAGCGAGATGAGTGCCGCAACCCCAGAGTCAACCACGACTGGACCTAATGGTCAGGGGTCCCTTTACCTTACTATGGAAGAATCTTTTGGAGACCACCTACAGTTCAAGACTCGCCATTTCAGAAGTGCTGACTGAACAGTTTTCCTGTACTAGTCAGAATAGAGTGGAGAATGGAGAATAGCCTTTGACAACCTGGTGCCCTCCAGGTCTTACTGGACTACAATTCCCATCATCCCCCAGCTATCACAGCTGTGAGGGTTGTAGTCCAACAATATCTGGAGGGCACCAGGTTGGTGAAGGCAGCACTAACATTTCAAAGCATCTTATGCACCTCTGAGGCTGCCAAGTTGAACAGGTTTTTATTTTCATTTTCAAAAGCTTTGTTTTATTTCTATGAGACTGTGGCCTTGGCACAAAGCCCAGGACCAAGAGGTGAGGGTGGAGGGGAATCTTTCCACTGATGTCAGTGAATTTCATATCAAGGCCCTACATGAAGGTCATGACACAAGCGGGGTGGAGCTCATGTGAGGTAAAATTAATTTATAATTGTGTGAAAGTGTTTACATTTTGGGAGGAGAACATTATGGCAGTGTTTTTAAAAGGTTTTTCAATCCACATTGTGTGAAAATGGAAAAGAAAAATATAGCTGCTCTCATTTCTTGTTGAATGTATGTAATTACTGTCTTGGTTTTAAATCTAACTTTTGCAGCTCAGTTTGATCTGTGTTGTTTCCTGTATGAAAACCGTTGTCACTGCACATGTAATTTATGCGACTGATGGGGTCGGGGGAGACAGAAGAAAAACAGGATGTGCATGTTTTAATACAAGGTAGATGAATGAATGAATGAATGAATGAAACAGTTAAAACATAGGGTCATGTTTTGGGCTTAGAATTCCACACAAAGTCCCAGATTCCATTCAGAAAGCATGCATTATGGTTAACCATGGTCTGAACAATTTCTAAATATTCTTTTTCAGGGACATGGAAAATGAGTGGGCAAAGACCTCTGCTTTCAAAAAGTACAGCCGCAAGCTGTTTTAATGACTTTTCATCATAGCTGTCAACATTTCCCTTTTTTTAAGGGAAATTCCCTTATTTCGAATAGGATTCCTTGCAAGAAAAGAGAAAAGTTGACAGCTATGCTTTTCATGCATAATTGGCTTTGTCAGTCCCTTCACCCTATTCACACCAACACCTTTCACAGAGATGTGCTCATCTAACGGTGCAATCCTATGTACATTTACTTGGGGAGTAATTGCTAGCATGTGAAAATAAACTAAATGCAGAATCCCTGCTGAAGGAACACACTTTACCCTAGATATAATCACATGGGATCTCTGGGTTGAAGGAAATTAAAAAGCTAATATTTATTATTGGAAATAAATGCTTGCTAGGAAAGATCCTAGTTCTATGTAGCTGATGTGGAGATACGATGAGGTATACTTCTCAAAGAAGAGCCCAGACTATGTCTGCTCTAATAAAGGAAGTACAGAAGAGTGGGAGAAGTGAATAGGAAGTGAGGTCAGCAACCCCAAAATTATCAGTCTAACACTGAGGGAAGATCAACAGGTCAGCAGGAGGACGACAGTCTAGGAAGCTTGGAGGTTCTCTCTATCTACCCTTTCTCAAGCAAACACATTGGCCTACAATGCAGTGTTGTGTTGCATCCTGAGATTTCCAACAGTGAGCTCCATTTCCATTGAAACCAGTGGGACTTGCTTCTGAGAAAACATACATAGGATTGTACTGTCTCACATGAGAATACGCTATTCTCCTCCTCCCATTTTTCAGCCTCTGGCATAAGCTGAAGCAAGCTGCTGTACTTATGAGCAGTAATGAAAAAAATTCATGAAATATATTTATATATCTACATGCATGAATAAAGCATGTATCACGAAATGAGCAGAGAAGTTTGACACAGAAGCTGTTTCAGCTTCTCCTCAAATCTCATTTGGTCGTTTCATAGATTAGGGAAGTGTTGTGGAACAGGATAGGTCAATTTTAAAATTTATCCAAAGAGAAGTCTTAATATGCAGCTTGGTCCTTCCCAGCTGGTAGGAAGTGCCTAGGGCAGCTGCTTCAGGGCCTGCCATCTTGTGAGGAGGGCGTTCTGGAAACATGCAGAATTTTTGTGATGTCTACTTACAAAATATCCACATTGAGCATGGGGAACAGCAATCTCCTGGATAGGTAGTATGAATATGAAAAACAGCTTCCTCAAAAAAAGCAAACGGCAGTCGTTTGACTCTTCACCAGAATCCGTGTTTCAGCCAGCTGTAAAGAACACAAACTTGTTTATCTTTTGCTGGCTACATCGCAGCTCCCAACTGTTTCTCCATCGCAGTTCAGTAGCCATGAACAACCAGTAAAGAAACACAAGATATTCAGGTCACTTGGGAAACAACCACCCGGGTACATAAGCAAACAACTGAAGATACTCATTATCTTCACTTGAGAGAAAAGTATGTCCATTATAGTACAGCAGCCTCCAGCTAAACTAATTCTGCCATGAGTTAAGTCAGAAGGCTCCCACTTGCCCTTCTGTCGGTCCATTCGGTTGTATGTCTGCTCATTATATCATGAGGAAATGATCTTCACCCCGACTTATCCATTTCAGGATTCACAGCTGCTCCATGGCAGTGAGCTAGAATACTACTAGGCTAGGGGTTGGAACCCCCTTTCATCACAGCCAGTTTGGCGTGCTCCACACCTGACATCATCTACCAGGTAAGCAGGAGGAAGTGGCTGGCCATAAAGGTCTCACCGGTCCAATGGAGAGGACTGGGAGGCCTAACTAGAAGTTCACCTCCCCTAGGTCAAGGCAGAAGTTGACTGGACCATTAGCCCTCTAAAATGCATAGGTCTTTTTCTTTCCAGTTTGAGGACGTCAATGAATCAAGCCACAGAATCACTTAGAGCAGGGGTTGTCAACCTGGTCCCTACTGCCCACTAGTGGGTGTTTCAGGATTCTAGGTGGGCGGTAGGGGGTTCTATGGCACTAGCTGAATCCTCCTTCCGTCGAGCACTGGTGGGCTGTAAGGAAATTTTACCATCAAGAAAGATGCGTTAGTGGGCGGTAGGTATAAAAAGGTTGACTACCCGACTTAGAGCAACCTTGATTTTAATTGCTTTATGTGTTCTTAATGTTCACATGATAATTAATGAATAGGTGTTCAGGGAAATTAGCAGTAACAGATGCTGTCCACTCAACAGGCTGTGGGTGCACGTGTACCATATCTCGGCACAACAGGGGTTGTGGATGAGTCATGCAAACCATTTATTTGCAGGCCACCCCTCCAAGACTTCCCACACACCACCATGTTATTGATTGCTGCCGTTACCGTTAGTAATTGTTATAGCAGCACTAGTAGAAAGCTGCTCTTTAGAAAATGCTCAGCACACCCAAATCTTCTAAACAGCAGCAGCAGATTTTGTCCCTGTCCCAGTTAATGTTGTGCTGAAGTCTGCCCTCCAGTTTCTTGAAAGTTTTCTTCCACGACAAAAGAGGCTTCCATTTTACTCTCTCTGCCTCATTCTCAGGTCCTTTGGTAGATGAGGATCTTTAGGAGCAAGAGCTGTCATGAGCTATGCAAACCATAAAACCACAGAATTCAGATCTACCACCCGCTCATCTTACAAGATTTTTTAAAATGGCCTGATATTTCTTTTAATGTAATGTCACTTGCAGTATGTTACCTAATTCTAGGAAAACTAATTAGAATATTATTCCTGTTTTCTGTAGTGGCTCTAGCTAATTTCCATTACAAATAGTTTCTCCAAAGCTTGAAGAGAAGCACATTGCATTAATGAGGAGTGACTCTCCCATGAATACCAATATCTATTCTTTGCAGATAACAACAAATAAATATAAATGTCACTTTCCAATGGGGAAGGGGTGTATTAAAATCCTAGACAAGCATTAGGACACAGTGAAAAATACTTGTTTGCAGTTGTGACACAACCCACAAGCAACCGAAAACCTGAGCCAATACTACAAAAAAAGGCTTTAGCTTCAAGGATATATTCATCTGTTGCAGCTAAAATGTCTTTTCTGAAGTAAAATATATATATGGTGTGAAAAGTGCATTTCATTCTGGAGGTAGAAATTACACGAAAAGTGAATTAAACAACCTACAGCTTTTTATGTTTGTACCTCTGGAAAGCAGATGTGAGGAATGGAAAACAAGAGATGATTGTTTTAATTAGATTTAACTAGCTAATAAGGTGCATTGACGCAAAGTATTTATCATCTGCCTATTAAGACGAGCAACTTAAGCATCTTATTGCTGTAGTCCTAATTGAAATCACTCATGAATCCAATTTGTTTCAATGAAGAGGGGGAAAGCTGTACTTCAGTGTGTGTATTTATGCTCACTAGCCTTAGCCATTCATATTACTCATGTTTAAAACGTTAAGGTCATACAACACATTCACTGATCGATTTATGATGCTGTGTCTCTGAGTGCTGGGACTGACTGTGGAATTGCCAGGTTGAAATACTTTCTTAGTCATGAGCCTCATAGAGGCTTTGGGCAAATCACTTTCTCTCAGCTGTAAGCCGCCTCAGAGTTGCTAACGGTAAGTACACAATGGGGAAATTCTATATACTTCGCCCTGAGCTTATTATTTATTAAAACATTTCTATACTACCTAGCACATCATTCTCAAGACACAACAAATATGTAAGAACCTAAGCAGAGCCTTTTGCCTCAGTGGTGTAATGTGGGGTGAGGCGGTTGCCCCAGGCACAATATTGTTAAGCATCCAAAATTTCAACACCCAGTACTGCCTCAATACATCTTCATGCTTCCATCACTGGGCTCTGTTGAAAACTGCTTCTCCATGCGAACCAGGAAGTGACCTCTCCAGACAACAGAACAAGTCTTTCTTTATCTCTGCAGCTGCAATCTCCTGGGTGGTGGATGGCGTTATACTCCATCCTTTTCCCTCCCTCCCATTGTGTGTGGTCCCGGGCACTGGCAATTCATGCTATGCCACTGTGCTGAATCAGGCCAATGGTCCGTCTATTCCAGCATCCTTTTCTCACAGCAGCTAACCAAATGCCTGTGGGTAGCCCACAAGGGAACTTCCCCCTCATGCCGTTTCCAGCAACTGCTGCAGAGAAGCATATTGCCTCCAACAGTGGAAGTAGAACAGAACCACCAAGGTTCGTAGCCATTGATAGCTCTCTCCTCCATTACTTGGTCTGTTTTAAAGCTATCCAAGTTGGTGGCCATTGCTGGCTCTTGTAGGAGCAAATGCCATAGGTTAACTACGTGTTGTGTGAAGAGGTATTTCTTTTTGCCTCTCCATATGGAATAGACAGGGTTAATATATTTCATTTAAGGGCTAAATATTAAACTCGATGTTAAATACTAAACAAATTGTTAGGGCAGCCACACACCTACCTTCCCTGGGGCTACTCCAAGAGAAGTCCAGATTAGGGAGCTTGTGCCATCATCAGACCCGGAAGTTGGCTTGAGAGAACTCAGTTCTGTATTTTGTACCATTTGCTTGCTGTAGTATTTTAAATTGTTAGCCACCCTGTACGCCTTTGGCAGACAGACCACACACATAAATAAAATAAATAGGCAAACCTTCAGCTAGAGGGTGCATTTCACCTTTATCTGTAACGGTTTTGCATCCCCACAACCCTGCAATTTCCCATCAGCTGTAACAGCTACTGACCAGAACTATGTTTCACAGTATTTTACTTCTGACAAGTTGTGCTTCAAAAGAATATGGCTATTTAGCTCAAGGCCTAGAATAACCACTGGACCTGTCTAGACTGAACACCAAAATATTATTACATCAAGACATATGACTGCCCTTACCTTTGCACAGAAACCTAGATAAATGCACAGCTTAGGGAGAGAAGCCATTCCTCTTTCCAAGGCTGAAAGTAAATTGCCTGTAGAGGAGAGGAGGGGAAACCTATTTCAGTCTAAGAATCCTTGTCGCCAACCTTCCAGAGGCCACACATCAGTTTTGGGTAGGGACAGAGTCAAAGGTGGGCAGGGCAAGGAAAGTGACTCATAGCTTTGGCCAGTAGCCTACATTCCAGCCATATGAAAGTCAAGGTTTCTTTACGTACACAAATATCCTGGCAAGCAAGAAGCAAAATCACAGCTGAATGACACACTCCAACCAGGCAAAAGCACTGAGGCAGATGGAACAGGACCGGTAATGGTGTGGTCTGGAGAGCAGACATGGCTTGGGCACTGGCCAGAGGACTAGATAGAGACCTGAAGGGCCCTGGGGATCCCCACCATGGCTCTAGAGAAGTAAAAGCACTTATACTTAACAGCGATCCCCACCCCCACACCTTTGGAGAGGCAATCTTGCATTCATCCTCCCACTTAAGTGTCTTGTCAAATAACTTGGCTGTGATCCCAAATAATTTCCAAGGCTCACACAAGGTTCTTGAGTTGTTGGACTACAACCTGCATTATCTCTGATGTCCTAGATAACAGTAATAGAAACAATTTACAAGTTCTGGGACGCGGGTGGTGCTGTGGGTTAAACCACAGAGCCTAGGACTTGCCGATCAGGTCGGCGGTTCGAATCCCCACGACGGGGTGAGCTCCCGTTGCTCAGTCCCAGCTCCTGCCCACCTAGCAGTTCGAAAGCACGTCAAAGTGCAAGTAAATAGGTACCGCTCTGGCAGGAAGGTAAATGGCGTTTCCGTGCGCTGCTCTGGTTCACCAGAAGTGGTTTAGTCATGCTGGTCACATGACCCGGAAGCTGTACGCCGGCTCCCTTGGCCAATAAAGCGAGATGAGCGCCGCAACCCCAGAGTCGGTCATGACGGGACCTAATGGTCAGGGGTCCCTTTACCTTTACCTTACAAGTTCTGTTAAATCTTCATACATGGCTGAAAGGTGTATGAAGGTCTATATACACATTTAAAAAATACTGTATAAGTCAGCCTTTGCCAACCTGGTGCCCTCTAGATGTTTTGGACTCCCACAGCCCATCAGTTCCAAACAGTTGTCCAGGGCTGATATGCAGCTGGGAAGCATTAGGTTTATAAAGGCTAGTATGATCATGAAATATATAAGCAACTGTTTTGAACAAATGAGCATATCTTGTTTGACTGAAAGCTGTTTGGCAGCACCTTAATGAAGTGCGTTCAAGCTCTTACTATGCTTTGACATGTAGTGCAAGCTCATTATAATGAAGTATCCCACAGTACACAAAGAAGACATCACTCAATTACCAGATTGCTTCTCTATTTGTTGTCATCTCCCCCATTATATATTGTGTGGGCAAAAAAAACCCCGCTTTTCTTTTCCAAGAGCTTACTGAAGGACAGCGTTGAACGTAGAATTAAAGAACACAAAAGGCTATAAAATGGTCTGAGCAGCTGGAAAGCAACCAGCTTACCATTTAAAATGAGTATTATGCATTAGATTTTAAAATGACTAAAATAAATGCCAACCACGACTCCACCCTTTTAAAAGTCATAGTCCACTTCAGTCGCTGGAAAGTACAAAAAACACACCCACCTTCTTTAGCAACTAACCCAAATTGTCAGGATGCTAGGCCGCCACACAGGGATGTGAAACCTGGGGTCTTTCTGAGGTTGTTGGCCTTCCTCCATCACCCCTGCAGGAAAAGGAACTTTGTTCCAGCAACATCCGGAGGGCCACAGGTTCCCCCTCCTTGCTGCTGAAAAGCAGTGGGCATGAGTCCCCAGGACCAGCCAGCTGTGGAAAACCTCAGACCCAGCTCTCAAAGGTATCCCTCCAAGTCTCCCTTGTTCACCCTGAGGGATCTTCCCCAGGACGTACTCCTCTCTAGCTCTGCTTCAAACTCAAATGTTTTTCCCTGGTTGGAATGTGTCCTTGGGACCCCAACAGTGCCCCTGCTTGTTTGGGTGGAGGATACAGAGGGCAGCTCCTGATAAATAGCTGCGTCAATGGAGCTACTTTTCTCACCAATTTCTCTTTAAGCCATTGCCAGGATACAGTGATAGTTATTTCCGTTAACATCCAACGTCAGTGATCAGGCTTGTGTGACTGTTCTTCAAACCGTACATGTAGTATTCGCAAGGACATTAATTCCAACATCAAAAAGCATTTCAGGATTGATAATTTAAGCAGTGTGTAACCTTACAATGCTGAACCCGACACATACAAGCAATACACATGTAATTACAGTAGCATACTCCTCCTGCAGAATGAAATATTATTTCCCATCATATTCAAAACAGTATTTATTAATAAATGTAAATTTCTCAACAATGAGTTCTTAATGCTTTATTGAAACTACTTTGCTTCTGCGAAGGTTGACTCTTTATTCATGATTTTTCCAGGATAGAGGGAGCGAAAATCAACAGGGAAGAAATGAGGCAGTAGTCAGAAGATGATGGAATACTCTTGAATCCCACTGATCTGAGTGGGACTAGCAAAGCAGAGCTTTGAGAATATTGCTATATTACAACCAGCAAACATTCAGACAAATCACTGCCATTGATAGGAAAATGCCAAGGCAGTATATAGCCAACTAGCTTATGGTTCAAGCAATTCCAGCAATTATTTATTATAAATTTTGAGCATAATTAAGGTGGTTGGGGGAAGGTATTTATCTAATAGAGCCAGACTTGATGCCAAGAACCGGTTTAAAACTTTAAATGTAGTATTTAATTAGACAGGGTGGCAGAGCCACAATTTCCCAACTGGCAACATGCAGGCATACCTTTGAATTTTCTAAGGCTAATTAAATTATTTTCTAATAATTTCTGCTGGAAGGCTGCACTGGTAAGCATTCCCACAATGCATGGCGTTCTGCCACAGACACAAAGATAAATGAAGCCAACATGTTTTCTTGTAGCAGTGAAGGAAATATCCAGTCATCTCAGAGTTGTCAAGCAAGGCACAAATTGTGATGGTTTGATCTAGTATCTTCTAGGGGAACCAAGGACACTCAAAATGGGAACAAGTAAGAGCCGCTCAGCCAAGAGTTATTAACTGCACAGGGTAAATTTAAACAAACTGCCGACCAGGTAGCACACATATCTCAATAAATCAGAATTAAGTCTCCTATACCTGCTGGTTCAGAAATTCTAATTCCTGTATGCCCAAGAACAATAACGTCTTCTTCAGAATATATTGCTCAGTGAGAGCCTACATCTTAAGAAATTCAATGGTACCTCGGGTTACAAACACTTCGGGTTACAGACTCCGCTAACCTGGAAGTAGTACCTTGGTTTAAGAACTTTACCTCAGGATGAGAACAGAAATCGCGCAGCAGTGGGAGGCTCCATTAGCTAAAGTGGTACCTCAGGTTAAGAACGGTTTCAGGTTAAGAACGGACCTCCGGAACGAATTAAGTTCATAACAAGAGGTACCACTGTAAAGCCACATTAGGGAAAAGACAACCTTAACTCAGTGTGGCCGCCTCCAAAAAATCACTAAAACCACAAAGAATGGTTGTATCCTTTCTCCAGCTGTGACTATGCATACAGTCTAATGGGTCCTTACCACTGCACCTTCCTGGTTTAATATGCACTGACCTCTGTACTGACAGCAGGCAGTTCTGGTGACTAAAATGGTAGTAATCTCTCAGACTTCGGATGGCCGTGACAAAGAGATCTAATAGAGAGGGGTTGTGTTTGCCTTGAGATCATAGCTGTCGACCTTTCCCTTTTCTTGTGAGGAATCCTATTTGGAATAAAGGAATTTAAAAAAGAGAAACGTTGACAGCTATGCTTGAGATGAGTTCACCTCTTTTCTGGTACCCCTTGCCATGTTACTATTATTGGGTCCTCTGGCCGCTGTTATCCTCTGTTGCACTTTCAAATGTCTCTCTCTCCCCTCAGGTCAAGAACAATACTCTAAATTTGCAAGATCAGGAGCAATAGTCAGCTGGGATTTGCAAGGCATTGTGATGTCAAACCAGACTAGTCCCTGAACAGCCCTCTGGAAACCGCAAGGCAAAATGGGTGAGAAATTCACTATTTAATAACAAGCCTAGAACTGATGGGAAAATGTGTGTGTTCATCCCCCTGCCCCCCGCCCGCCCCCCGTAACAGAGATTGCAATTGTAATCTAAACATATCTAGCATTTTTGGAAACTGATGCAGAGAAAAGTATTAGGTAAAACCTTTGGAAGTTGTTTGAAGAGTTTTGCCTTTTTTAAAATAAAAAAAAGTACAGAGAGAGCGAGAAATCACTGTTTCAGTTGCACTGCAGCAAGAAAATGGTATCTTTAAAATGGATTAGTATGATTGGCTGCAGACTGTTGCAATATAACTTACTGTAATCATAATAATTTCATACTTGAACTTGTAACAGGGAGTTCAATTTGACTGTTTAATGTTATACAGTACATACTATAAACTGAACATAATTGAAGAGCACGCTAACTGAATCTTAGCGTATAGTCTCTTTATACATTATTTTACTGCAGCTACTGTATGCAGATCTCAAAGTGTTAGTACATAAGATATTCATTATACGTGTATGAGGAGGATAAAACCTAAAAGGTTTATAAACATTGTCATCTGCACCTGTTTTCCCAATTACACATTAAAATGCAAGAAATGAACATTTAAACTGCAAAACTATAGATTAAATTTAAACATTGGCATTTTATGATTAACTGATGTGCAGCAATATTAATGGAAATATGACCAAACTATGTTCATGCAAATAAATCTTCAACAGTCTGCAAGTAGTTTCAATATCTGTTCCATACTTTGTATAAAATGGTCTTAAGATATATACTCCGTAAATGTTGTCAGTGCAATATTGTCAGTGAAGAAAATGTGGTGCTAACTTCCTTTTCCCACCCCCCTAGGATATAAAAACTCTTGTTTGCACTGCTAAACTTTGTGAACCACTGAGGTTACTTTGTGCTAGGGAAGTTTCTAAGTGAAGTCATCTGAGCTACCTTCAGCTAATGTTTTCAGACAGCTGTTTACCCAGAACTACGGGCATAAAAATATAGGACAGCTGAAGAACAGTAATTACTAGCTAAAAGAGCCACTACAAAAAGCACTTAATCAGAACAGCTTGATCAACACAAACTGTCTGGCTTTGTCTATTGCTGCTGCTGAATAATAATACAAATCAATACAAATTATATAATAAAAAAAGCTTAGAAAAAAGTTGAATCACCTCTGAAAAATATACTTGCAAACATGTTCGCTAACTACCATGATGTCTCACATCCCTTCCCCAGCATAAACTTCCTTGGAATTATAACTTAAAAGGATGCCTTTTGTTAATTTTATGACAATGTCCCATTATTCCATGAGATAAAATATTAATAAGTTAAAATTAGATTCTTTTACATTTACTGCTAGTAAGCAGGAGGAAAACAGCATGTTAAAACTATAAAGTGTGCTTGGCTAAGCATAAATAGTAACCTATACATTTTGGTTCAAAGACAGTTTGTAAAACTGAATACAGGACAATGCCTTAAGGAGTTTTCCCCTAGTTGTTCTTTTCTTTTCTTTTACTTTTTTGTAATTTTACTCCAGAAACAAAGTTCAATCACTTTAAGGGTAGGACATAAAGTGAAGCTTCATACAGATTTTGAATACCCTGACTGGAATATTCTGCAGCTGATCATTCAAATGAAAACACGGCCCTCCTAAGTCCCACCCCCTAACTGCCCATAACCTCACTCACAAAAATAAAAATTTTGGTTAACAAAGAAGAAAGTACAATAAACTCTTGGTAGAACGTTCTTCTCATGAGGCAAGGTAGCATATCCTACAGCCAGATAAGACTTAAAAAATTACATTGCAATTTCATTACATTTTTCTCATAAACATGCAACTCACTGTGAAATACAAAACACTTGGCTCTGAAGAAAGAACAGCTTTATAAAGACAGACTGCATCAATAAAATTTTCTTTCCGATTTTTACATGGTTATAAAACCTGCTTTTTCACTAAAGTTCAGGTACCAGGTTTCATATTATAATGTAATAATTTGCTCTTTGTGAACATAATGTTCAAGAGGAAATATACACATTGACATACTAGACTATTAAAAATTCAGTTACAGAATTTTATTGATACAGCAGATTAAACCAATAAGGAAAAATAAGGGGATAGGATTTCATTACATTATTTATTAACACATAAAAAATTAACATATTAAATCTTTTTTTTTTTTTTTTTAATGCTCAATGCCACGAGAGGTCCAGGAGTCTGGAATCAATACTGAGGTGCATAAAATGAATCGACTTTCACAAATCTGCATCTGGCTGTATTACTTTATCCCACATCATTCAAAATCAATTTGGCACCTTCGAAGACAGATGGGTGCCAAAGGTAAACACTGGATTAGATACATAAAGATAAAGAGATCATGTATTTCCTTTTTCAAGCAAATAGTGTCAGAAGTGTCACTATTTGTCAAGCTGATAATTTGTTCACAGTTAAATGCCAATAAAAATAAAAATACAGACACGGACAGATATTGCTTGATATCCATTCTAACTCCCCCCCAACCCTCCCTTTTTCGAAATAAACATATCTAACAAACAGTCTGGTACTGTCAGGTTTAAAGCCGCTGTAAAAGCTATACAAGCACTTTAGAAGTCAGAAACATTTCTTTTTTAAAAAAAGGATTATTTACAGGTGGTTTCTTTACTCCATGTGTTTATATAGCCAGTGCACATTACACTTCACAAGAACCCACAGTTAATGATATTAACATGTGTGTGGCTTATGCTTGCGACCTAGGAACTCCAAATGCAAGGGCGGGAAACAAAAGATTGGTCTAACTTCCTTCAGCAACCCCACTCTGAGCACCAACAGCTTCCTTCAGCCTGAAACTATGCATAATAAGAGCATTCTTCAAAAAGACTTCACTTCAAAGGATGGGAACGTGGATTGTTCATCGCCTTTCCCTTTTGGATGTCCTCCGGCTCACCTGAGGGAAAAACACCAGATGAAGAGTTATAGGCTCTAATCCAGAAAAGAGATCTGTCTATCTAAACAGGCTTCCACACGAATCACCACCTGCTCCATTCAAGAACCAAAAGCAGAAATGGAACTCACAACCCAAATTCATCTTAAATTGTGCAGCTGGGTGGTCAATGGCTCCTTATCAACCCTGGTTTCTACTTCCAGGTACCTTTTAAAACAGGCATAGGCGAACTCAGCCCTCCAGATGTTTTTTTGGAATACAATTCCCATCATCCCTGACCACTGGTCCTGTTTGGCATGATTGGAGTTGTAGTCCCAAAATATATGGAGGGCTGAGTTTGCCTATGCCCGTTTTAAAATAACCTTTTAAAAGTGTGATTTAGATATAGGAGAAAATAACCATTACTACATGAAAATGTTCTTCTCCCTGAAAAGATGATGGCAGGGGGTTGGACTCGATGGCCCTTGTGGTCTCTTCCATCTCTATGATGCTATGATTCTATGATTCTAATGCCAAAAAACTAGGGCTGCCATTCACCCGTCAAATGGTGCCTGGACGGAATTTTCGAAAACCCGGACCTATGGCAGGCCATATCAGAAGAGTTGTTTTAATTTCATGAATTTCCTAAAACAGAACTTCCGGTGGGGGGGGATTTAGGAGAGATTTTGGGGAAAAAAAAGCTTAACAACATTTGTGTCCGTATTTTCACTTTTTGAAATATGGCAACCCTAAAAAAACTTGTTCCATTCATTTATTTCAGAGGGGTATCATGAAAGAGTTGATTTCAATGGGACTAGGCAGAATCAGGAAGATGGTGAGGCTTACTAGTAATATATCATGTAATGAGTGCTTATTTGGATCAAGACATTGGATCACATTAAGCACAGGTAACTTAGATTCCCACTGTGCTCACTTCTCTTATAGTGTGGCATGTAAATGATTGGCCTACCCCACAATAAAATCCATTCATTTCACTTCCCACGGTAAATGTAGGTACAGAAGGTGTCTCTTTGCTGAAGATCAAACTTTAAGACATGTGATTATCAAATGATGTTCAAACAGGCAGGCAAGCCATTGTTTGTTTCTGTACCTCTTGAAACATTTGTAGTTATATGTAATAAAATAATTCAAACTGGGGGGAAATGAAATGAACAGATTTAACAGGTAGCTGCAATACACAAACATTTGCTTACTCTGACTGTAGAAACTTCCTCTTCCTCCATTGTTACTTCTTGGGGAATGTCCTGAACAGGGGAACTACTTTGAAATACATCCATCTCTTCAGTTGATTCATTTTCTTTACTTGCTGTTTGCTTTGACCGTCCAGCTCTTCTAAAATGGCAAACCACAAATCAAGTGTATTAATCGAGGAGTGTTAAGTACAGGTCATCACAGCATTTAAGCAAAACTGAACTTATTTCCTGTAAGCCCTTACAGTGCATACATGTTCAAAGGTTGCTGCAAAACTCTGGAGGGACGTTAAGAGCACTGCCCAGCAAGTTAACTATTTTGGCAGAATTATCTGAGGTATCAAAATTTTAAAACTAAATTTAATGTACCCCATATTAAAGTCGCCTCACACTCACCCTTTTTTCTGCTGCGACGGTGGTGTTTTTGGTGGTCTCCCTCGCCTTTTCTGTGGTGTGGATTGGTTCGATTCAGCTGTACTTATTTCAGATGATTCAGACCTGTTTGGGAAGCACATCTCAAAGTTACCCAGCAGATTTAGAATTAAAAGAGGCTGAAAGTTAGAAAGCGGATATCAAAACAGGGGGAATACCTCTGTTGTGCTTTCCTTGGTGTCTTGTACTGCCGACCTTTTGGCTTCTGCTCGATATTTTGCCTTTCTTCTTCCTCCTCCTCCTCTTCCTCCTCCTCTTCTTCCTCTACAGGTTTTACTGGTGTGGCTTTTTTCCTACCTCTTTTAGGAGCCTTTACGATTGGCTCTTCCTTTTGCGTAGCAGCCTTGGGAGGTCGCCCTCTTCTCCCCTTCTTTGGTGGGCTATTTTGCTCATCCTCACTTTCTAGCACATCTTCCTTTAGTCTCTTTTCCTCTGACCACTGAGGTTCCTCAGACTCTGAAATGGCCGCTGCTCTCTTTCTCCCACGCTGACCACTCCTCAGTTTTGGTTCTTGCCCCAGTTTATTCAGGTCGTCTATACCCAACTTTTCCTCTGAGTCTGTAATGATTTTCTTCCTTCCTCTGGGCTTTTCCAGATCTGACTAAGGAACAAAGATAAAATTACTTCTCCCATCAAATATCTCCAAGATTCTACTTCGGAAAACAGATTTAAGATCAAGTGACGCTCTCCTAAAATGGGCTGCAGTATCTTGTCCTTTTAACTTAAAATCTTATCTCTTAACCTTTTTGGCTTTATAGTCATTCCTTGGTTTGAAGTAGCTTCATGTTAAGTATTTTCGGGTCGCGCTCCGCAGTGACCCAGAAGTAACGGAGCGCGTTACTTCCGGGTTTTGCCGCTCACGCATGCGCAGACGATAAAAATGACGTCACGCGCATGTGCAGAAACGGCGAATCGCAACCCACGCACGCACAGACGTGGGTTGCGTTTGTTTCAGGATGCGAACAGGGCTCCGGAATGGATCCTGTTCGCATCCAGAGGTACCACTGTATTGTGAGAGCACATAATCTGAGGGGGAGGGGGTTAAAAGCAAGGTTAAAGTGAGTTGGGGGAGGAGTTAGTAGCCTGCAGCAGTTGTTCTTAGCTGCTTGCAATCTCTGGGAGTTCATGAACAGGGGGCATTTTCAATGTATTGGTGGAAGAGACTGAAGAGAGTGAGATTGTGACTTTTGGATTAAGGCTGGTTGCTGAGGCTTGATTATGGGTTGTTTGTGGGTGTGGCAAAGCACATGATCTGAGGGGGAGGGGTGTTTGAGGGAAAGGCCTGGAGTGCTGTCTCATGGTGTATGTAGGACCAAGAGACATGGGCAGCAAGGGAGCTGCTGCAGTGACTTGCAACACCTGTGCATGTTTGTCCTCCTGCCTGAGAATGTGCAAAACCAAACCTGCAGCAAGTGTAACCATGGAACCTAAACAGCTTTGCATCTTCTTAGTTCATGTTGTCCCCAGACTGGTTCCCTCCAGATGTGGTTGATCCCTACTTCCACCCTTGCTAACCACTGGCCATGTGGACAGGCATTGACCGGAGTTGGTGCTCCAAAAGCAAATGTGCTAATTTTCAAAAGCTGGTGCCATTTTAAATTTTCAAGTGTATTCTTTTTTTCTCTCTTTATTTAGATACCTACTGGGGGGGGGGACCACAATACACTTAATTCATCCTTACAATTTCAGAATCATCTCTCTTGTCATTCTTCTTTCCAGGCAAAGGCGAAGCCATTGTATAGTCTTCATTTTCGCTGTGGTCCATTTCAGTACTATCAAGTCTATAACACACATATTCAAAGACTTTTTAGAAATATCATTAATTCTGCCACTTCTGATTTAGTATCAAATTAACAATGGCTTCAGGAAAAGGCCCGAAGCAACAAACTTTAGATAACTTAAAACTGTTAAAACATATTTCTATTAGCCTCCAAGATATACCTGCATATTTCAAGAATACCGGGGGTGGGAGGACAGGTGCTATACCATAAATATACTATGCCTCTTGAAGACCTAGCAGGCAAAGTCTACCTTCAGTGCACTGTTGTCCTAAAATACACTTTTTCCCAAAAGAAGGAATGACATCCATTCACTTAAAAGGAAGACAATAAAGGGGTACATTCACTGGGGACTAAAACCTGATCCAAGTGACCCCAATGCTTGAGGAGTAGCTGGGGGACAGCTGCCCCTCCCAAATCAATAAAAATCAATACTAATCTGAGGTTTTGCACCCTAACAAAAGTCTGCCCCCCCCCCGAAAATCCTGGCTATGCCCATGAGAGGAACAGGAATACCCCTCTCAAGTAGGGAAAAATAGCTTCCCTTTTGTTCCATTTCAACTCAAAGGAAGTCACTGAAAAACAAGTCCTATCCATACATCAGCTTGTTTCATAGGATGCATTTCTTACTATACAATAGAATTGTAATGATGCTGGCACACTGCAGCACGATGGCAGAGAAGCCGGTGGGCAGCCCAGGCAACTAGCGTGGGTGGTGGGTAATCCAGGGGAGATGCAGAGGAACAGCCAGGACAGCTCATGGCAAATCTCCAGGAATCGCCCTGCTCTGTCGCTGCTGTGCACCTCCTGCCAATGCCACCACTGCAGCCTCAGTGGCAGCAGAGCAGAATGGTTGATGGGGAGCTGACACACCCAACCCTTCTGTTCCTTTGTGCCTTTCCTGAACTATGGCTCACTTGAGCCGGGGGGGGGGGGGGGGACAGTTCGACCGAGCAGGTGGACAAGCAAGGCCAGGAAGGAGGGGGAAACCTGTGGCAGACAATGATGGCAGGCGAGGGGGAAATAAAGGAGCTTATTTTTCTCCTTCCCTGCAACTCCTTCCACCACTGTTGTTGTGGAAATCTCAAGGAACAAGCCTGCAGGCTTCTCCCACCAGTGGCAGCAGCCCCCATTGCACCTGTGTTTTGTCTATCAGCACTGGCTAACTCCAGCAACAAAAGATTTCACTTCTGCACTTTCTGTGTTGCATTTCAGTAAAGAGCTCTGCAGTTCTGTTCCACCCCACCCAACTGGGAAGAAAAATAATGGCGATCTCATATAGCAAGCAAGGGAGCATGTAGGATTCTGCCTTTATGAAGGACCCCATGCCCAACAATATCTCTCTGGTATGGAAGTAGCAGAGGGAATGGCAGGGTCTCAGTAGGAGAGAACATTCTTTGCCCCGGGAAGGCTCTGGGTTCAAAACCCTGAGAGGCACTGCCAGTCATAAGGCAATGTTACATCTGCGTAAGACCAGAGATACAAGAGTTCTGTGAAATTATTTTTATGGAGCACTTTCTCTTGGTACATGGTAACTGAAATTCTCATGTTGTTTAGCACATCACTATCCTAAGGAACGTTAGGCTGAAATACAGCAACCTCAGCTTAATTGAAGCCACACAGTACAGCTAACGGCAAAATTTAGACCAGGCTTCCTCAACCTTGGCCCTCCAGATGTTTTTGGCCTACAACTCCCATGATCCCTAGCTAGCAGGATCAGTGGTCAGGGATGAAGGTCGACTGTAGTCTCAAAACACCTGGAGGGCCGAGGCTGAGGAAGCCTGATTTAGACCTAAACAAAAACCTGCTTCAAATTAAAAAAAAGAAAGTAGCTTAATATACAATTCTGTAACTTGGCATGCTTTTGAGTATTATTGTTACATTATCCTGGTAGGCCAAGTTGTATCAAGAATGTCAGTGTTGATTGATTGATTCATTTCATTCATTTAACAGATGTGGCAGGCAATGATGACAGCATATGGCTGTCGCAGAAATGACATAGCAGGCTCAAAGAAATAGATTAGAGCCAATATTGCAATAAGATTACCGTTAGTGGCACCCACCTGCCCAACTGTGGCTATTTAAAGATCCAATTGCCAATTTGGCTGCACATTTTGTTGCATCAAATACAAAAAATGACACTCCTCTGGAAGTTAACACTAGTATACCACTAAATAATACCAGTATTAGGAAAAGTTTTACATAGGGTTTATATATTAACTACTGACAATCTAATCGTTTTGCTGTGTACCCACCTCCCTTTGATTCTTCCAGGTGAGGATGGATTTGAATTACTGCTGGCGTTGCTTACGGTTTCCATTCGTGAAGATTTGGATTGGGACTGCTTGCCAGCTGACGAAAGAGGCTTATTAACTGCTCCAAGAACGTTGGCAGCTTTGGGCTGGTGGAGGGGGGAAAGCAAATTCTCAGTTTCAGCTTATTATTTTTAGTATTAGGAATATCCGTCTCTCGGGTAACAAACCAATCTTCAAACCTGCAGTTTACAGTAGGCAATCCCAGAGCCTAACATATACAGCTTGAAAAATTAAGTTTCAATACAAGACAAAAGGCTAGACAAAGTTGCCCCTAAGGTGTTGTAGTCTTGCGCCCATAACATGTTCCACGAGCAAAGTCAGACATATCCATGCCCTGCTCTCAAGACTTATTCACTGCAGTGCATTATAGCATTTTGTACACTTGAAATGTCTATTAATTTAGAATAGGTTGCTAATTGGAAATAGGGACTAGGGAAAACAGTTTTGAGACCAGGTGGTTGCCAATCAGAAGAAGAAGAAGAAGAAGAAGAAGAAGAGTTTGGATTTGATATCCTGCTTTATCACTACCCGAAGGAGTCTCAAAGCGGCTAACATTCTCCTTTCCCTTCCTCCCCCACAACAAACACTCTGTGAGGTGAGTGGGGCTGAGAAACTTCAGAGAAGTGTGACTAGCCCAAGGTCACCCAGCAGCTGCATGAGGAGGAGCAGGGAATCGAACCCAGTTCACCAGATTACGAGTCCACTGCTCTTAACCACTACACCATGCTGGGTCTAAATCACCTTCCAAGGACAATTCAAATTGTACCTGAAGGCTACCTGAAGGACAATTTTGGTCACATGTACATGCCTGTGCATTGAAATCACTACTGTAGGGCCTTCTGCTGCTGCTCCCCCCCAAAAAATTAGGTGGTATGTGGCACTGCATTCTGAAACGCTTCCCCAAAGGTAACTTGTCTGGCTTGTTCTCTTTATGTTTTCCAGCACTAGACAAATAACTTTATTATATTTTCTAGGAAATTTTAAAAGCCATCTCCCTGGTACTCATGTGTGTTTCATCTAAAAACCACCATTCTAATCTGCAGAGTTTCTTCTTCTTTTTTAAAAAAACCCTCATTTAATAAAAAGGGGGGAGTGAGACAAATAAGTTTAATTTGGTGCAATACTAAGTATGTATATACAAAAGCCCACCTTTCCTGGCGTGAAAAATGATTTCATTTCTGGAGGCAGATAGTTTTTGGTATTACTGAAATTCTGCAAAGAGAAACAAAACTAATTAGAAGAAATATTTCAATAGCAGTTTAGTCAGTATCCTTGGTTGGCTCTTGGGAGCCACACTAGTAAAAAAGCTTTATTTTTATAGGTATCAGAACAGATTTTTGATTCAATATTATGATCACGGTAGCAGATAAATTTAATGAAAAACAGCCAGTTTCCCAGCAGCACTTTATAAAGACCGAATACCCTGTGTTGTACACAATATTATGGAGTAGAATTTATTAATCTTTCAAGTCTATAAAATTGAGAGCCCTCCAGATACTATGTTGTTTTGTTACCATAGAATAGTGGTTCTCAACCTGTGGGTCCCCAGATGGGACTACAACTCCCATCATTCCTAGCCAGCATGACCAGTGGTCAGGGATGATGGGAGTTGTAGTCCAACAACATCTGGGGACCCACAGGTTGAGAACCACTGCCATAGAACAAAACAGCTACCCTTTGTAATAAGTTGCACTTACCATGAAATGTTATTCTGGTCAGCCAAGAGTGGAGCACGCAGGTAAGGCTTCACTCCTCTTCTGGAAAGCAGGGTCAAAACTTTTGTTCTTGCCTTCCAGAAGAGCTAACCCATACCTGTAGGCTTCACTTCTCAATTCAGCAAGGAAAGGTCCCAATCCACAAGCCAAATTTTACCTTGTCAGGTTGAGTGAAATACCGAGCTGGAAGTACAGGGTCTTTGGGCGATTCCAAACTATATGTTGTGCTCTTTGATATTATGATGTTCATTGCTATATCACACACTGTGTAAAGTTTCTGGGGGAGGGAAAGAAAGTGATTTTGAACACTATCAGAAAACATCCTAAATTATAACACAGAAGGTATTGAAAGGGTCAAACTTAGAGAATTATTGTTTGAGACAGTCAAAATATCTAGAGTACTATAATTAAAGCAAGTTTTGTATGTAAAAGCTCAGATATATTTTGTAACACCATCAATCTACATGAGGGAGATGGGTATTGCAGCGTATGACATAATGTCAACTCTGCTCAGCATATGAATGCCTGCAACTATGGAATCCAGATTATCTGAGGGATAAAATGGTCCAGCCCCCCCCCCCATTTCAGTTCTACGAAAAATGGAATCAACCTTCAGTATAAGAGAAAAGTAGAATACAAAATTCATTTTATCCTGAAAGAACACACTGCCCAGTAAATTCCACCTTTTACAGCACTTTAACTGGTGGGTCGGGATTCACTAGTGAGTCACAGCCTGATCCAAGTGGATCACAGCACGAGCAGGGCAACCACGTAAATATAAGGTAAAGGATTAAGAAATGGGTCCCCAATTGCTTGTTATGAGAAATATGAAATACATTTTTTTTTAAAAAAAACTAACAAAATTTATAAAGCAGCAGCTTAAGAACATCTTATACAATTGCCAAGCACAATTCAAGCAAATCAGCTGGGATGTTCATGAACACCCTATGATATGATAAAGGGCTGTTTCTTTGGATTTTTGGAGCCAAGGCTGATTTTTGAACAACATTATCTCACAGAGAAGCACAGCTGATAAGAAGCAGCAGCAGCAGCCCTGTGTTGGGCAAAAAGATTCCTGCAGTGGAGGGGTTTGGACTAGATGACCGTCTATGATTCTCTCTATGATTATAATAAATTCCTACAATTATAGAAAGAATGACAGAGCAAGAATAAAGGATTGCATTTATCTTACAACAATCTTGGGAGAGCCAGTGCCTATTGTTGAGTCAAGCTGGAATCTGTTAAAGAAACTTCCCCAAGGAATCAGAAGCTATCAATGAGTTGCATGAATCTGACTTGTGACCCAGTGGTTCATATACTTCACTTTATTTGCATAGGTTTGCTTGCATGTGTTCATGTTGTTGATAAGTTTTATTCGTATAACATAGATACTAATTGAGTCTATTTATTGTGCATGAACATCCTAGATAATCACAGCTGCTCAGCCAACCTTCACAAAAAGCTTAATACCTAATAATATAGTACTCTTGAAACAGGGCAGGCACTGTGGTGTCCAAAAATCATAATAGAGTAACTGATCGATCTCTCTCTCTCTCTCTCTCTCTCTCTCTCTCTCTCTCTCTCTCACACACACACACACACACACACTTCAATTATCCTAATTCCTGGGATGGAGACATGTTAGGTCCAAAACTATTTGCAGCATCCAAATATTTTAATTCAACTTACTTCATTCATTTTTGGGTCATCGGGTCCTTGAGCATCCTTTGTCTGTTTGATGTTTTCTACCATTTTTCTGATAAATGCATGGCTATTATTTTCATTTTTAGACATCAATATTTCTAATATGAACCAAAGACACCTAAAAGAAAAATTCCTTATTAAATATACAACTGTCAGAAAATACAACCATATACTCTGCAAAAGTGCATGGTCATCTGTCCCGGGTGCTTTAGCTTAGTTTCCTGCATTGCAGTCGGTTGGACTAAATAACCCTTGAAGTCCCGTCTAACTTTACAATTCAATGATTCTCTATTCACAATGGTTAAAAATAATTAACGGATTTCTCTAGTCTGGAAAAAGAGAGAATTGAAAAAGCAATTTCCTTAGCGAAACTAATACAAACTACAAATCAGCATATGAAAACAGACTGACACATACTATCAATTGTATAATGTATCTGATCTTTTTGGAAAGTCTTACTCTTTAATATCTTTCAGTTGTTCGATGTCTTGAACTTTGACATAATCGGGATCATGAGCCAGAAGATGGATAGTATACGGAACAACATACTCTGGTAAAAGCGACAAGAGTTTTTCTGAAAGTGTAAAATTGAGGGGGGAAATAGTAAGGTTTGGATTGCTTCATAATAGTGATTGAAGAATATTCAATTTATATAGATTCCAATATAAATCATTTTCAATCTCATGCAAATACGTCCACAAAGACAAGTGCATATATGCGGGTGGCTAGAAGATTCCAACTTCTGGTTGAAGGCTTTAAAAAGTTGCAGCCCTAAACCTAGAAATAACTGAGAGGCAACGACATCAATATTGGGCAAAAGTCAACTTCGGTCAGAAACCTTGCTCCTGCACATACACAGCTGGAGCTTCCAGGAAATTGAAGAAGAAGAAGAAGAAGAAGAAGAGTAGTAGTTTGGATTTGATATCCCGCTTTATCACTACCCTAAGGAGTCTCAAAGCGGCTAACATTCTCCTTTCCCTTCCTACCCCACAACAAACACTCTGTGAGGTGAGTGAGGCTGAGAGACTTCAAAGAAGTGTGACTAGCCCAAGGTCACCCAGTAGCTGCATGTGGAGGAGCGGGGAAGTGAACCCGGTTCCCCAGATTACAAGACTACCGCTCTTAACCACTACACCACACTGGCTCTCACTGGCTTTAAGGGCAGCCCCACATACAGCACAGCACAGTAACCTAATCTAGAAATTATTAGGCCGGTACTTACCGCTAACTGCTGCATGCTGCTTCAGATATTCCCTTCTCACATTGATGTTTTTCACAAGGCACTGTCTCGCATGCGCTCTTCTCTCTTTTACGGGGTCTTTTGCACACAGTGCACATATGGCCATATACTCTAGTGGCAACCGTAGCCTTGCTAGACCTTTATGAAGTTTCTGAGCAAATGCTTGTCTAACCTGGTAACATTCATCCTGGGGGGAAAAAAATATGTTATACAACAATGACTTGTTCCCTATATGTTCACCTTTTCTTAGAAGTCCAACGTACTTTTCTGCACACGTTAACACTGTAAAATTTTGACTGTGTCAAGCTATGTATAATTAGCATGCAAATGCCCAGCAATGCCCTTCTGTTTAACTTACATTAATAGCTAATGCACACAGCTGGTACTGTTCTAACGTAATGATTTCGTGATAACAAGGCTCCTGGGCTAGCTTCACAATAGCACTCGCAGCAGCTAGCCTCAGACGAGACATATCAGGTTTGCTGAAAAATAAGAAACGGAATATGAGCTAATTAGGATAATAACCATTACATTATTGTGCAAAGGCTCTTCATGCTTGGCTCACATTCGTTTTCTCACAACCCCCATTACGTGTACCCGAAAGGCAGGAAGGGTCACGTGTCAAGATCACATGATCTGCCTTCTCAGTGTGTTTATTCAAACAACCATAGCTCAGCTTATAAAGCAGAGACGAGCGCTAGCCTTCACATATCACCATCAGTAGTTTATTTGGATGCCACTTTGCATGCCAAATTTGTGTCCAAAGCGGCTCACAGTGTATCAAATGAACAATAAGTACAGGTAACTCATATCTCACTTTTATTTCACTAACGCGGTTGCAGCTTTCTGCATTTGGCCAGGAAGTAATTAATTCAATAGGAAGTGGGTGGAGTGGGCCAAAAGATGGGGCAGCGGGGGGTCTGGGCACAGAAACACCCCCACCTTCTCTTCCTTTCAAGGTGAGAGCAATGGCAAGAGCAGCACCAGCAGCCTCTGAAAGGAGCCAATCAGCAGCATGGAAAACCCAGCACAAGGAGGTAAAGGTAAAGGTACCCCTGCCCGTACGGGCCAGTCTTGCCAGACTCTAGGGTTGTGCGCCCATCTCACTCAAGAGGCCGGGGGCCAGCGCTGTCCGGAGACACTTCCGGGTCACGTGGCCAGCGTGACAAGCTGCATCTGGCGAGCCAGCGCAGCACATGGAACGCCGTTTACCTTCCCGCTAGTAAGCAGTCCCTATTTATCTACTTGCACCCGGGAGTGCTTTCGAACTGCTAGGTTGGCAGGCGCTGGGACCGAACAACGGGAGCGCACCCCGCCGCGGGGATTTGAACCGCCGACCTTTCGATCAGCAAGCCCTAGGCGCTGAGGCTTTTACCCACAGCGCCACCCGCGTCCCAGCACAAGGAGACCCAGATGTATAAGCGAGTTTGAGGGCTTAACAAAAAAGTTTGTGGGTTTGCAGGGAGAGAACAGAAAGAGCAGCAGGAGTCTAAGAAGGAGAAGCAGCAGCAGCTAGAAGAGGATTGAGAAAGGCTAAGGGGAGGAGGGCAAGTGAAGCTGCAGGGAGGGTGTGATAGGTCACTTGCCAAGACCTCAGTAAGTAAGATTAACGACCAGATCTCAGGAGGTAGAGTGAGTTATGGGGGATTGTGCGAGCTTTACACAATTTTGCTCATGTGCGCGATGGCCAGGAACGTAACCCCCACGTAAGACGCGAGCTACCTGTTTTAACAATTTTTAAATTATATATTAAAACAATTAATTGCATAAATAAATAAATACAACTTTTTAAAAAAGAAATACAAATAAGCTAACCTAATTTAAAAGCTGAAACTAATAAAAATAATAGCAGCAGAAAAATAAAACAAAAGATTTCCATTTGAATGATCCAGATGATTCAACTGTATCCAATAGCTTGGATCCGAGACTCAAACTTTAAAGATCCAAAGGCCTCTGCGTGCAGCTGTTTCACTCCTCCCTTTCCCGTGAGCCACAATTAATCCAGGAAGTCTTCAGTAAATCATAGTTTTCCATTTTTGTTTGAACCGGAAACTATGGTTGCCAAGCTCTGGGACATGCCAGGCTACTAAACCATGGTTTGACATTGGTTTAATCATGGCCCGGGTTGTTTCAAAGCTCAGACAAAACATAAAATAATGATTGGTTAGAGACTTTGGATTAACTTGCGATTTGCAGAGAAGTGAGGGGCAAAGGGGCTGTGTGCATGGTAAAAAGACCTTCTGCATATCTTGGCTTAACAAGCTGAGATATAACTGGGCCAATTTCAAACTATAAATATTGTGACATAAACTTGTTTGCTTTCCTCTTTCCTTCCATTTTTCTTTGGTGCACAGTGTATTAGACGGCAAGTGTGTGCGCAGAGACGGTCTTATCTTCTGATTTCTCCACAATGTTTAGCAAACTTTACGTGCTTTGAAAGTGATAAATGACCACAAAAATTCCTTAAGAAGAAAGAAAAACTGGTGCAGTATCTACTACAGCTTCGAGGACTTGGAATCCACAGCCACATGTGCCAAGTAAACAGAGGGCCCAGTTGGCAGTTTAAGAACATCAATTACCTGTTTAAGCACTACCACCCTCCATGTTGACCACATATGTGCAGCAGCAGCACACAGCAGCATTCTGTTTTGCATGCGTATCACTGGATCAGAGATATAATATGCTTCCACTTTCTATGCCAGCTGAAATAAATTACCCCAAAACTAGCTTTCCATCCATTATTTATATACCTAATTTTCCCCTGTTCTGTCAGGTCTCCATCACTGTGCAATATCGTTGATAACAACCTCAGGGTAGAAGTTCCTGATTTACTGAGGTTGTTCTTCATTCCTATCAACCATCGAACCATCATCTTGATGGCCTGGATCTGAAACAAATATGACAAACAGCAGAGGCAAATTATAACAAGTACAGTAGATCAATATAATGTCTCTGTAATTACATAGCAGGACACTTTTCTAAAAATGCTGTTCATAAAAAAAAAAAAAGCTTTATAGGAAACCGCATAATCTGGTGAATGGGAACACACACACACACACACACACACACACACACACACAAACACACAGACACACACATCTATCTATCTATCTATCTATCTATCTATCTATCTATCATCTCCATCCCACCAAAAGCAGCTTAGAAGCTAATTCACATCAAGTTGTGGCTCTTCCCCTTTTTGAGTAAGTTGCTCCTTCCTCTCACCTTGCTGTTCCACTGACTACTGAAGATAAAGGCAAAGGTAAGGGAACCCCTGACCATTAGGTCCAGTCATGACCAACTCTGGGGTTGCGGCGCTCATCTCGCTTTACTGGTTGAGGGAGCCGGTGTACAGCATGACCAAGCCGCTTCTGGCGAACCAGAGCAGCGCACGGAAACACCGTTTACTTTACCGCCAGAGTAGTACCTATTTATCTACTTGCACTTTGACGTGCTTTCGAACTGCTAAGTTGGCAGGAGCAGGGACCAAGCAACGGGAGCTCACCCCGTCGCGGGGATTCGAACCGGCAAGTCCTAGGCTCAGTGGTTTAACCCACAGCGCCACCCACATCCCTGACTACTAAAGATAGTAGACTATAAAGCAGTCTCCAAGTTCTAATCGGATCCAGCCAGCATGGTCAATGGTTGGTGATCACTGCAGAATTTGCCTTTGTGCCTTTGCTAAGTTTGCAGGCCTTCCTGACCAAGTTGCCCTACTTCGAAGCACACACCATATTTGAAAGGTCAACCAAGAATGGCTTCTGTGGCAGTTATCTGTTCTTTACCACCCTAGTGAGTGTCTTGCTGTTGTTCTTCCAGCCATAAGAAAAAAACCTGCCCTACCAGAGAGACAGAAGTCATTAAACACAACATGTATTTAGTGACTGTGTGGTAGGCCTCAAGGAGAAGTAAAATGGTACATAGAGAATGACTGACAGGACTAAGGAAGACTTGCAAAGCCTGATAAAGTAGGAAAGACAGGGGACAAAATGCAAGGGCAAGAAAAAATGTAATGCTATATTTAATTAGGAACTGGACTTCAAGCTACTGGAGTTTCATGGATTCTTCATGGACCATAACAATTCCATGATATAAAAACCACTGTAAATCCATATTTAGGCTCTTCAGAATCAAATGAACACAAAATGGGGGAAAGAGTGGGTCTCCCACACTAAGTAGTCAATTATATCACTATTTCCCAAAGATCTGAAGAATCTGAAGAAGTTTGCATGCACACGAAAGCTCATACCAATAACAGTTGGTCTCTAAGGTGCTACTGGAAGGATTTTTTTTTTTTGACTACGGCAGACCAACACGGCTACCTACCTGTATCCCAAAGATCTGTTACTGAGCACAGATAATGGTATACAGCACTAGGTCATGCTCCTGTTAAAGCAGCAAATTTCTGAATACACTCAAGACAGGCTAGGAATGCATAGCTATTCACATAAAGATAAACCTTCAAAAGCTGCCATTTAGGTGGGTTTGTAGTGTCAATTGCTCTCACATAGTAACCTTTTTTTTCTAAACAGAGGACAACTAACATCCTTTGTATAAGGTGAAGCCAAAGATTAAGACCACCACTACTGAGAAAGTAGTTATACTTGTATCTGATTAGAAGCTTTAAAGCCTTGGCTATCTAACTGTAAAATGTATGGTGTCCACAATTTAATAAATAACGACATCCATTTTAACAAATAATACTGAATGGAAGCTGCATAAGCGCAATATGACCATGTTATCTACTGATAGTTCATAAATAAATTAAAAGATGTGTCTACCATGTAAGATATCTTAAAGAGTCTCACAAAAAGCTACTTTAAGAAGGGTGGGAGATCAGACAGAGAAAGGAACAAATTAGCTGAAAGTAAAAGTAGCACTGTAGACAAATAAAAAAAATGTGATAGGAAGATAATTATGTAAATACAAGTATTTAAGTGACTCACCTTTGCAAGTGTCTCAGGAGAAACCTCTTCATCTGGCACCCAGAGCTTAGTTGTCTTTTTACCTGGCATCTAAATAAAATTATATAATTTGTTTCATATACAATATTCAGAGAAGACCACTGTTTTTTCTCTACTTCATCTTAATATACAGCTTCTGTATAGATAGATATTATATTATTCTTGTGAACCAAACCAGGAATACAGGACTGGGTGCCTATGCATACACCAATTTAACCATGTAAGCTAAATGGATTTTTCTTTTACCAACAAAAATCACATACTCGGAAGGCATGGATTATAGTGGTAGCAACGCTAAACGCTTGTTTTAGCCATGGTATGTTGAGTAAGTTAGGATCCGGCACACCTAATGCTGGCTTGTTTTCTCTTGTGGAAAAAATGCTGTATATATGTTCATGTTTGCAAGGAAAAACATGTTCTGTGACCCCTGAGAGCTAAACAAAACTTGACTTAGCATTGTGTCAAATGCAGTGTTTGCGACACTTTATAGAAGTTGAAATCCAGGATTATAATTCAGAGATATGCATGCTTTGAATTTATGAACACTGTAATACTCCAGCGAATCCATGTACCTGTTTGTGATAGCAGAGAACCTGGTTGTGTGTATTTTAATAAAAAGGGGGAAGGGAGCGATGAAAAAGAGATGATGGGGAATTTTTTTCAAGGATTTACTGCTTTGAATTAATATTAGGTTAAAGTAATTTGGTTACTAACCCAGGGAGGCTTATTTGACACAGTCTGAAAAATGTATTTATGCTTTTCGCTCCTGTGTGAAGAAAAGGTTTATGCAGACATTATTTTAAGCAGTACTTTATTTTTCCTGTTTCTGAGTTTCTTGCTATAAAAAATAAAGTTATGAGTAAAAAAAAAAGTTCTTACCCTGTCATTCATTAACAAGTCTTTAACAATAAAGGTGGCCACCAAGGACTTTAATGGGGCAGCAAACTGATCAGGTGCCAACAAGGCTATGTGGCCAATGGAAACCAGAGGTGTAATCAGATGTTCAAGGTTGGTTGGATCTAGACTCTTATGCAGTGGCTAAAAAATAAATACAGCCATTAAGTATTAATAAATATTAATGAAAGTAAACTTAATTGACATGCCCTTAATTAGCAGTCTGTTGAACTAAGTTAAAGATAATCACTTTTGTTCAGAACACAGAAACATAGGAAACTGCCTTATATTGAGTCAGATCTTTGGTCCATCTAGTTCAGTTCATCCGAACCCAGAATGGTCTCCATGCAAGGAAGATGTTCTACCAGGGAGTTATAGCTCTTCCCCGAACAAACAGAACAAGGAATGGAACCAAATGTTCTTCAAGAAGCACATTTTAACTCCACTCATAACTGCAATATTTTTGGGTATCAAGCATTTAGTTATGGCAGTTTCCCAGAAAAATACAAATGCGCTATAAAATTCCTCTCCCCCCCCCACCAAGAAACCCCCCAATTACCTCAAATATCTGTGCAAATTGCGTTTCTTTACTGGAAAATATTGCATGGATGCAGTGAATAGCATACTTGGCCTGGCGTGGCGGTCCTTTCTTAGCTTTATGATGCAAAACTGGAAGCAAAGCACTAAAAGTAAAAAAAAAAATATTAATGTATATCTGCCACATTTCTTTTGTTTGCTTTAAATATATATATATGTAGCAGTAAAAATGTTTCTTTCTTTTTTTGTAAAGTGGAGGGGGAGAAACACAAAAGCTATATTCAAGTACTTAATTTTTCTTTCACAGTAGTCTGGGGAAAAAAACAACAGGTCTTCCCTGAATGCAGAGAGCAAACCCACCAAGCCAAAATCCATAGGGTTTGAAAGTCTGTGGTTATCATTTTGAAGATCCGTGGATGTATTTCCAGTCTCTCACGATAATTGGTGCACCAAAATATCTGTTTCGTTTGTGTTAAAATCTATGACATTCCTTTCTAAACTATTTTTTGTTTTTTTACTTTAAGCAATATGAGGAGCATTTCTCTCAGCACTATGCTAAGGAAAACCGAACAATGCAGGCCTCAAGTTGACTGTGAAAAATAAAAGTCTACCAATTTCGACAGAAATACATCATCTCCAGCTGTGTCCTGGCAACTATCATCAGTAGAGCTTGCTTTGTTTTAACATAATGGCCTGGTTCTCAGATAAAATTAAACCACAGTTAACATAAACTATGTTTTAACATGAATGAGAAGCATGCTGTTGTGCCCTGCTCAAAAAGTCCACACTTGGCTTCTTTCCTGATCCACTCCTGCCACGTCAGGCAGGAAACAAGCCCGTCTGATTTGTCGTTTATATGCGAACCCAGGCTCATACTCAGACAAACTACAATTACAAGCCAAGGTTTGCTCCTTGCTTACTGCTTATGAATTTTTTGGGAGAGAAATAAACCACGATCCCAGATTCATATATAACACAAGCCAGACTTTGGCTTGTTTCTGTTCCAGGGTGGTGACAGCGCCTTGTTATTAGTGGAAGCAACAGGTGCAACCCGACGTCATCAAAATTAAGTGTTTCATTACTGACTTCACTAAGAGCTAAATTCTGCCCAAGAATTCTAAAACTGTAATTTAATATGGACGGCCTAAAGGTACTGTATTTAACTCACGATCTGATGTGTGGGAAATCCTCTTCAATTTTGCCTCCCGTGTTCTTGAAAATTTGCAGTGCCGCTTCAGCCACCTTTTCATCATCCATTTTCAGGCAAGCCAGGAGGGATTCAAAAGTTTCAGCTGAATGGAATGAGATAGGGTGTGTAAACGAAAGCACCTGCAAAGTAAGCAATATGGTTCTTTTAAAGTTTATTCTCACAACACCCCATACAAACCGAACCATTATATGACTATATTTACTCAACTCAATTATTAAGTAATCTTTTATATGCCAGGAGAAATCAACAGCAAAAAATACATCCACTAAATGCCAAGTTGTAGCCAGTGGCAACGCTCCAAATAATATAACAGCAGCTCTCAACTATAAAATTAAAATGCACAGGGAACATATGGCAAGACAGACTAACACAGCACTCATTCTCTCCATTTATCATCAATAATATGATCTGGCTATGCAACAGCTGCACCCTAAATACGACACACACCCCAGCCTACATAATACTCACATGTTTGTCTCATGCTTTAGACCAGGCATGTCCAACAGGTAGATCGTGATCTACTGGTAGATAACTGGACGTCTGCGGTAGATAACTAGCAGAGCATTGGCTCCTCCCAAAGAAGCTGAACAACTGTGGCTCCCCTTAAAAAAACTCAACATTTTACCTCTTCCCTGAAAAAAATCAACAACTTTGACCCGAACCCCCCAAAAGGGGGTAGATCACTGCCAGTTTTTAACTCTCTGAGTAGATCGCAGTCTCTTGGGAGTTGGCCACCCTCCTTTAGACCATCCCAACCACAGCTTCCATTTTTCCAATAATGCTTCTCACTAACTACAAGAGGAGCTCTTTACCTTAAGCAATTCAAGACCTGCCCTGATTGCCTGATCAGTCGGTACACCTTCATCCTCGTCATCTGCTGTTCCATCTATAGATTTGTTCACTTGTTTAATTAGGGCACTAACAAAGGACAAGATCAAAGTTAATCACCAGTAGATAATTTTATACTTGCTGAGCTATAGCTAGTGCTATTTGCATTACTAGTACCAAAACATCCTTTTTGATTCCTTGCTAAAGTTGCATGGCATATTAAGACAGACATTTTCCTTCCTTAGCAAGTAAATAACTATACATTCTTAAAAAGCTTTGATTAAATCTCAACTGACAGTACTGATTGTGATGTACTACTATGAATAACCCATAGTCGCCTTTGTAAAAGCAAAGGACCATGCTTTACCTTACCTGAATAATACTTTATATTACCTTTATTTTTTTATAGCTAAGCAAACATCCTATATGGAAAGCCAGAACACTGAAATAATGGTAATTTAAAGTGATTTTTAAAAATTATTTCAGGTGATGTCCATTATCTTGATCATAAACATTGTTATAAATGCACAGTTCTGTTATACAGCTATTGCTGTTTTTACCAGTTACAACTAGTGATGAACCCAACACCTTACCCCTTTTGGAAGTGACAAATTTGGGAGAACCATTTTGTTGATTTCATGGGTGGAGCAGCTGTACCTATTCATTGTTTTTTTTGTAAGGGAAAATGCTTACTTTAAAAAACAAATCTTACCTGCAATGTTGTGAGAATTCACTGACACCAAAAGAGGACTTTTCTGGGTACTTGTGATTCCCCACCCGCCCTGCATACTTCTTGAATAATGCTACACACAAAGTACATAGCCTAATTTCAGCAGCCTTCAGGGTGGGAAAACTACGGCTGCCCAGAAGAGCTCCTCTCTTGCTGCTACTGCTAATAGCAATGACTGCAAAACCCTTTCTTACCTAGTGCAAAAAATTAAAATTCTAAAACAATGAATCTATTGCCACCATAAGCAACTCCCTAACCCAAGACTTTGCTAATATGTTTGGCCTCCACCCCTGAAATTTTTCCCTATTCAGAGGACTTACTTCGTTTTTCCTTATGAAAAGTGGTAAAAATTTAATTTCTGCAATTTTCTTTCTCTCAGCTTTATAGTTATTACTATTTATAATATAATCATCAAGAGAGGAATAAAGTAAATTTTCCCATCAATAATAAACCTGTCTGTGCAATACCTCCTGCCAGTTTTATTGAATTTTACCACTAAATTAAGTGAAAAGAGGTACCTGATAGATTCTGTATCAATGTGCACAGGGGCTATCCTCTCCAGCAGGAACTTTATCATTTCCAGAAATGGGTTTGTAGGTTGCTTGGGATTTCCTAGCTTCTTTGTAATTTCTCGCTGCAATATTCAATGTTAGCCAACAGTTAATTGACAGACAAGACAATTCAATAACCAAAAAGTTATGGTTTAATACCTATTCTTACCACGCATCCTTCAGCTTGTTTGCATGAACATGTTGGGCTAACAAGTGTTTCCAACTGGTGCTTAATTTTGTCGTCATCTTCGAGAACTTGCGTAAATTTCTTCATGAAATCTTGTGCTTTGCCAGGGTCTGGCAAGTTTCCTTTAAGGAAGTGAAATTTGTTTAGGTTCAATGGGACTTTTATATCACTTAATAGAAAAAAAAATTTAAGAAGCCTAATACTTACAGACAAACAAAAACCCCACCCCCAAACCAGTTGTAGTTAGCTTCTACTGTGGCTGGCAAGCTTCAGCGATGGGCCACTTGGAAGCATCTTAAGTCTGTGGCAAACATAGTAAAGGTAAAGGGACCCCTGACCATTAGGTCCAGTCGTGGCCGACTCTGGGGTTGCGGCACTCATCTCACTTTATTAGCCAAGGGAGCCGGCGTACAGCTTCCGGGTCATGTGGCCAGCATGACTAAGCCACTTCTGGCGAACCAGAGCAGCGCACGGAAACACCGTTTACCTTCCCCCCGGAGCGGTACCTATTTATCTACTTCGAACTGCTAGGTTGGCAGGAGCTGGGACCAAGCAACGGGAGCTCACCCTGTCATGGGGATTCGAACCGCCAACCTTCTGATCAGCAAGTCCTAGGCTCTGTGGTTTAACCCACAGCGCCACCCGCATCTGACAGAACATATTACAGTGGTACCTCTGTTTACAAACTTAATCCGTTCCGAAGGTCCGTTCATAACCGGAAACCCTTCTTAAACTGAGGTGCCCTTTCGCTAATGGGGCCTTCCACTGCGCGCATGCCTCTGGCAAAGTTCGATACCAGGAGCAGCTACTTCCAGGTTAGCTGAGCTTGTAACCCGCAGTGTTCGCAAGGACGACAGTTCGCAACCAGAGGTAGTTAGATACCGCCCAGTGAAAAAATATTCCCCCACTACGCCTCAGTTCTAAATTTCAAACCACCAACTGTACTGATTATATATGTGCTTATGCTAACAATATTCTTCACACAACTTGTTCTGGAGCATTTCAGACCGCACTGTCTTAATACTCCCTCCAAATTAGAAAGTACCTGAATCAACAGTTGAACAAAACAATTAGCAAGGAAACAGTGTTAAAGTGTTAAAGCTTAAAAACATTTTTAAAAACTTACTTGTTATTACCATCACTTTTGAAAATATAGCTTTACTACTGGCATCTGTCTGGAAATTAAATGAGAAAGCACTTTTGAATGTCAAGACTTTGCATTGTGAACTCACACAGCATCAGATATAATGGTGCACCATCATTTCAGAAATAGATAACATCATTTCTATACATCATACTTATATAGAAGTTGAATACAATATAAAGCTGGATTTTAACACAGAGCATAAGGTAATTGTCCAGAGTCTACCACTGCTCTTAAAACCATGATGGGTATATAGAGATATATATATGCTACATTCCTAAGCATATTTATTCACAATTAGTTTACATTTTGACAAGCAGGTTTGTGCTGTTGGAAATCATCAGAAAAAAAATTAAAGACCAAGGAAAAGACCAAGCAAGCCTAATAATAACCCCAAAATGTGGGTTTCATCAGCAGCCACCTAACAAAGACCATAATCTGCTCTATTTTTACCAGTGTATTTCTTTTTATAACAGCAGGCAAAACCATCTGTAGTGTTTCTTTAAACCATATTCAGGTTGCTGCCTTTAAAAGTATATTTATCACCTTACCATAATATAAATAGTAGCAACAGTTACAGTGTTGCCAATTTGAAAAATTACACGAAAAAGTTAATGCAAAGAAAAATACTAAGAACCAGCCCTCTTTGAATAACTAAATTCCATTTAGCATTCTCCAACCTGGTACTCTGTGGACTACAGTTCCCATCATCTGACCATTGGCCATGCTGGCTTGGTGGGAATTATAGTTCAAAATATAGAGGGCACCAGGTTTGAGAAGGCCGTAATATGAACGTTCCATTTTATTTTATTTTATTTTATATTTAAAAGATATTTTACATCATCAATGAAACTTGTGACTGTGTTATTTCATTTCATTAATTCAGTGTGCAATAAACTGTTGCTGTTTTTCTAATACAATACCATCATAATCCAAGAAGGTTCTCATTTTTACATTGTCAACACATGAACTCCCTGCTAATTTTATAAACAACTGCCTATAAACAGGGAACCATGAACACCTGTCAGAAAGGGGCAATCTAGTTATAATGGGAAAAGGAGGACTCCTTGATTTTTTAAAAAAATTACTGAAAAATACTGATTTTTAAAAAGGAATAAAATGCCAGCATGTAGCAATAAATAAAATTTTAGCTTATTTGATTGAAACCAGATAGCTGTCAGAAATGATTTCATTCGCCATAACCCTATCTCACTTCATGCAAAATTTCTCAAATTGTTTTTTTTTTTTAAGCCATCAAGAAATTCTACAACTCAGTTTTGACTTTTGAGTCAACTGGAAAAGAATGGAGAGGCAATGTTTCTAATGGCAACCGCTAAAAGTTCTGAAGTACAGTCTAGCCTACAGAACAACTCAAACAATTCAGACCCATCATTAAGTGGGAATGAAATCCAATACTGGTGCTGAAGTCTGTCAGGTTCTTGCTGCAAAGTTTTCCAGAGGATTAAGCACAAACGAAGCAATTTATTTGAATCAAGCTTTTCTACTCCTTATCAGAAAAGCCAGGCAGCATAAGTCACTGATTACCTGTCAGAATTCTGCGTAATCTGCTTTAAAGACCCTTTCACAGATCACAGATTTAGATATACAATCCCATGGAAAACATGCTCCTTCTGAGTTGCCATTACTACCACAATTTTGCTGCTTAATAGAACACCATTTCTTTAAAAAAGCTTTGATAGTTACTCTAGTATGGGGAGCTATAGAGGGACAACAGAAATTTGAAATTATTCCACATATTACTTTCTTAATCTTAAGGAAGAATGTTTCAGGATGAGGGGGAAAACAATAATGGCTCCATAGCAACGCATACAATTCTGAGGCGAGGGATGCATTCCAACACGTCCGTCAAATTTTAATGTGCAAATGTCTTGTCCATATCCATGCATCACTCCGTGCCCTAAATAGCAGAGCTACATTCTGCTATCACTTTTGCTATTTTGAACACAACAGCTCCACTTCGGAAGAAGAAAAGCTTGTGACAGCAAGTCTAGGGCCAATGGTTCTTCTTCAATTCAGGCTACCACCTCACACAAGGATGAACTATACTAACCAACGGTTATGTTCATCCTAGCCTAAGAGCAGTTTAATTTCCAACTGAGCCTTGAAGGAAAGCAAAGACTTAACTGCCAAAACAGTTCTCTTTTTAATTCACTACAAGCTCTCTAAGAGCAATTTAAGTGTCTTTTCAAGCAAACAAAAATTCTCATGAAGAGCCATACTGAACCAGACAAGAGGTCCACCAGCATCCTGTTTCTCAAAGGAACAAGCCCAACACTTCTGGTTGTCAACCATCTAAGACAAAGTCATCATCAAAATCTTGCAGCAGCAGCAGCAGCAGCAGCAGCAGCAGCAGCAGCAGCAAACCCCATTAATTATACGCTGTGTAAAATACAACCCCTCGTTTTAATGTTGAGAGGGGTGAAGAAATCTCTCTATTTTTTATAAGTTTCTATCACGTCCTCCTTACTTGTCTTTCATATAAAAAGCCCTAAGAAGCCATTTTTAAAAATCCTTTTCCTAACAACCACATCTCCTCCTCCCATTATTCCCTAAGCCTCTTTGGATGTCTTGGGCTGTTAAGCCTCATCTCGAGGACTGTAAACTCTCGTTTGCCAAAGTAAGCATGTTTCAACCTTAGAGGTACAGAAACATTCTTTCCAAAGCTTCCAGATTAATATACAGACAAGTAAATCCAGATGTACACTGAATGCTTGTTAAGAAAAGGAAATCAGTAGTTTAAGGACCAGCTCTGATCTTAAAGGTGGAGGGAGATTCAAAAGATCTTCTGCAAACCTCTCCTCCTCCCACTTAAGATCAGAATGAAAGGGAATTGTTACAGGTGGGTGGACCCACTCATTTGCGAAATCTGGCCCACTAGGCAGATCCTGATCATAATCTGTCCTGTAGAGAAAAATGATTACCTTCCCCTGAAATAAGTCATACTGAAAGTAGAATTAGTGAAATCCATGGACTGAAGGTCTACTCCAAATATGATTTAGTTTGACACCTTATGGCTGTCCTGGATTGTAAGAAAGATGTCTTTACCAGAGACTCAATATTAATAGGGATATTTACTGCACATTCATTCACTCACTTCATTGTTATCCTGCCCTTCCTGCAAGGAGCGCATACATCGTTCTCGTCCACTCAGCCCATTTTATCTTCACAACAACTTTGTGAGGTAGGGTAGACTGAGAAGCAATGAGTTGGCCCAAGGTCATCCAGGGAACTTCATTGCTGAGCAGTGATCTAAGCATGGATTTCCCTGGTCCTAGTTCAATAGTCAGCTGACAGTCCTTTTATTTTTATTATTGTTATGAAATAATAAAATTTAGTAAACACAATTAAATAAATGTTTTTAATGCTTTTATTTTCTAAAACACCCTAATCTCTCACATATTTATGAACATGTTAAAAGGACAATATACGATATCTTTATTGTCATTGCCCCATTTAGAATAATGAAATAGACAATAGCTAAATGGGATAATTGCTGCCTTAAGAGTCTTCATAATTTCTACTTTCCTTTTGCTTATTTGATGCTTCTTAAAAGGGACAGCAGTTTCACAACCGCGGTTGAATATTGAGCTTTCTACAAGAATTAGCATGAACTAAGTATTTTGTAGTATGCACAAAAGTTAAAAAGGAAATAAACTTACTTTGGGTTGCTTGATTAAGTCAACCATATCCTTTACTTGGTGCCGCAGGAGATTTTGGCATTTCCACATTTCATTCAGTGCCCTGATAGTTAAAATATAAAGAAACAAATAACTGATATAGTACTCATAACTGCAACTTCCTAAACTGTTAGCACTATGAATAGGGAGAAACTTACAGTTAACAATTCACCTGGCTATGAGCCTTTTAAGGCCTACTCTTCTTGTTCTTGCCTTTAATGCCTTTAGCAAAATTTATATTATTCGGATTCATTTATTTGGGGCTTTTTTGCATCCCTTATTGTCTGCATGCATTTCCTTTGGCAATGTTTGTGTTCCCTTTTTCCCTCTCATTTGGATGACACTTCCATTTTTTTATCTGTAATAACTTCCTTAACTCTGTTCATTACCCATGATTGTATCCTCTCATAGCTTTCCTTATACATTCTTGTTGAGCTTCTATTACTGCAGTTTTGAATACCATCCAAGCATTCTGGAAAGATTGGTCCCTATTGACTTCCTCTTTCAACTTCCTTTCTATCAATCCATTCCCTTCAATTATTTAAATACTTTGGGTGATATTCAGCGAAGCTGTACTCAGAGCAAACCATTACGATTTAGTCATATTCATTCATATTCATGAGCCTACTCTGGGGAAAAGTTAGTTGAATACCACCCACTAAAAGCAAGATACCAGCTAGGGAGGCAGTTTGAAGTTTGGACATGTGATTCTCTTCCTTCCTATTTTACCCTAACAACAACCCTGTGAGGTAGGTTAGGCTGTGAGAGACTGGGATAAGCCGAGTGAGTTTCTTGCTAAGAAGGGTTTTGAAACCTGGTCTCCCAGGTCCTAATCCAACACTTTAACCACTATACCACACTAGGTCTCATGTTAGAGATCATTGGAAAGGGACTAAAAATAAAACTGTCAATATCAGAATGCCATTATACAAATGTTTCTTAATTTATGCAGTGTTTATACACAAATTCTGATACAGAGAAGCAGCTAAAACTTTGCACATAGTGCTAGTTCGGATTATCCTATAATTTCTATCAGTATTGTTTTCTAAGTGAATTGTACCCAAAGATGCTAATACCTATTAGACAATAATTAATGACACCCATCATGAAATAGTGGGTATGTGGAGCAAACTAGAACCAAATTCATTTTAGCCTTGCCAATTTGTTTCCAATTATAGAGCGAAATAAACCAGTTTCAACTCTGTTCCACCCATAATATATTTGCAATATAGTTTGAGGAAGCACTAAACAGCCTGAGAAAACTGTAATTCACAATCAACGTAAACAGTCAAAAAATATGAAAGACGTAGCAAGGTCTCTTTCCCATTTTCTCTTGTTTCATGTTCAAGGATGGATTTTGATAGAAATCTTAACCTACTAAATACTGAGCACAGTCTGTATCCAGACTGTCCAAGCAAAAATTCTGTCGCACTAAGATTATTAGCTCTATTAGCATTGCAAACATCATTATTAGTTCCAAATTTGTCATGTAAAACGTACTTAACAGCATTTGAATCCAGGGTGGCGTAAAGGTAGTATAAACATTTCATTCTTTCATTTGTTTCCAAATTGTGAGGGACCATATACTGAGCAAAGATGCGTTCCACCAGCAGTCTAAGGAGAGATAGTCAATAATAAGCCTCTGTTATATGAAACAAGATTGAAGTTACTAAAGCAAATTTCTCAATATCCACTATGATTAAGTGCATATAAAAACTAAATCAATACCAAACTGATCGAAGTAAGTCAAATTTAACAAATAAAATTAGCAATGAAATGTTACAAACAGAATACTACTTATTTAAAATATTTATAAGATCTATAGAAATACACAATGGTTCAGATGTAAATAGAAACTATTGTTTTTGCCAGGTGAACAAACTTCTAGAAAATTTGAGGCTTACTGGTAATTGTTTATAAGATTGCAGTCGTAGTCTGTCATGCTCTGCAATCCCTTCTCCTTTTTGATGTACCATATGCGTTTATCAAAAGCTATCTTTTTTAAACCAATCACAGTTCCCCATGATGCCTGAACTGGAAAAACTGTGCCTTACTTTAACTGTGTTGAGAACAAACCAGGTTAAAACCATGATTTCAGATCCTATCTTGCTCTCACTAACCACATTATGAAACATAAGACCTCAACTTCAGAAAAAAAGGGCAGACCAAGATTTGTTTAAAAATAGTGTCTTTCAATATCCTCCTCCGAGGAGCCTGCAAGAAGTCTCTAGGCTTAAGCAAGTTAATTCACATAGCTGGAAATCATGGTTTTCCACATAAGAACCCTATGGCTTAGTTTAGATATAAGCTTCATTTGATCAAACAAACTGTGTAGGCCGAGTATGAATATCACACCTATTTCTATGAATGCAAAAGAGTTATGGCCAGAGAATTCAGTACACTTAACATTCCAAGTTCCAAAAGCAGTGCAGACTTTGGAATTGCTGTTTGAATGCCCTCCTAGACTCAATGAGCTGTTTGTGTTCTTTTCCGACTTTATTGCTATTGGTCAGGAGGCATACTCACACAAGGCAAAAGAATGAATACTTCCTAATTGTATATATTCAGGTTAACCTACCGATCATCAATACTGTTTTGATAATATATATGCAGCAGCTTGTCCTTTATCCAGGCAATTTGTTTTGAAGCTTCTTTTCCAGCTTCTGACTGCAAGGAGTACTTCTTGTATATCTGTGCAAGTCCCATCATTGCTTCTTTTCTCACTCTCCACTAAAACAACAACATGTCTCAAACATCAAAATATACCTTTGTTTCTAAATATATTTTCATACACATTTCAAAATTTTGGATTGTTGCAATGTGCTTTACGTGTTGCTGCCCTTGAAAATAATCTGGAAACTATAATTGCTAGGTCCTTCTCCGTGGTGGCACCCTGACTTTGGAATGTCTTCCTCCAAAAAGTGCATCTGGTGCCAACTCTATTGTTATTTTGGTGCCAGCTACGACCCATGTGTTTGCCCCCAGGCCTTTGAGTGGTTAGGTGCTGCTTCAATGACTTTGTAATGATTATGCTGATTTATTCATTCTTGCTGTTAACTGTTTTATTGGCTTTATTGGATATTCACTTCTACTATTGAGTGTTTTAATATTGTTGCTACCTGCCCTGGGTTTGAAATGAAGGGTGCTATGCATCTTTACACAATGCGGGCAGTATACTTATCAAAAGAGGGGAGTTTGCTACAATAAGGCAACAAATTAACACAAGGAAAGAAACAGTATTCAACCAGATTTTTCCCCCAGCTCTCTCTCTCTCTCTCTCTGTGTGTGTGTATTAAAACCAACAGCCAAAAATAATAATACACAGTTCAATAAAGGTTGTTCCCTATACTTTTGCTCTTCATGCACTAAGATTAAGTAGCTACATTGCTTTTTTGTAAGATGTGCTACAGACCTAATCTGACATTTGAACAAATTATAAATTCAACTAATCCAGTAAACCGAATAATAATAATCATCATCATCATCATCATCATCATCATACATTGGGTTGTTTTAAAGTACTATGGCTAAGGCAGAACAAACTAATTACAAAGACTTCTTTACACATTACAAAATCCTGAAGGCACTTCTGCGTGGATCATATAATGGAATCAGTTGCACACAAAACTTCCACAGTATTCACAACAAGTTCACTGTTTATTTTACTCTCATGTTTATACAATCTCATAATTTAGGAAATGCAAGAATATGTGCGGGTAAAGTAGATAATCACAGTATGCAAATATGCAATTAGTCAATTCTTGCGAGAAGTCTTAACGGAAAGGAATTTTTAACATGCTTGAATTAGTTGCCTACTCTTGGACTAACAATGACTCCAAGTAATTGACCTACATATACAATGACTTACCCGTTTGTCAAGCGTCCGCTCTCTCACAAAGTTAAGAAGATGATCATTGACGAGCAAAAGATCTTTCTTAGCAGCAGTAACTATTGATACAATAACATCATGCCTGATAGCTTCTTCAGGGTCATGAGACCTCACTTTAAGGTACTCTGTACAAAAAAAGACACCCTAATTAAAACTTTATACTATTATATCGAGTATCCTAAACTGACGTATACTGATGCTGACACACTAGTCCCAGAGAATGAAGGGCAAAAGCTTGTATAATGGGAGACACTACAACTACAATTTAATATTCTCCTCTTAATAAACTCGCTGTCTGCTATTATCTGATAAGTTGTGAACAGAAGACTTTAATTCATGAAAATAGCTAATTTAATCACTATGGTGTTATATTTGCTTGTCCACTAATAGTTGAAGAATAAGATGCTGGCTACAGGACGTATCAGAAGCATTTAATTGTTTTTAAAGGCTTTTATTTTTAATGGTATTATTTTATCACAGCTGTGTTTGCTGCCCTGGGCAGCCTTGGAAGGGGGGGGGGATGTTAATTTAATAAATAAGTTCTTCATGGGAAGGCTGCTTTAGACTAGGTATCTTCAACTTTTTCAAACCCAGAACATACTTTTGACCCAAACATAAATTTGGGGACCCATTTCTTAATCTTTTACTATATATTTGTATAGTGGTAGTTTCCCTGCTGTGACCAACTAGTGCCTGACTGTATTAGTCAGATTAGGCCACAGGTGAGTGTGAAGGCTTGCTTCCCTACCCAGGAGTAAATATCAAAAACCAGGCGCTTTGTAAATGCACTATAAAAACAGTGCTGTTATTTTGCTACTACTAAAAACAGAATAAATGCTAAGAGTTCCTCTTCTTTTGCAGACTCAATTTACTGATACCTGTTAAATCTTTTGCTAGGTCTGGATGGTTCATAAGGCAGTGACTAGCAAATTTCACACATTCAAGACGGATTGGTACATGGATATCATTAAACCTGTTTAAAAAGCAAAAAAACCACAGTATGTTATCCCTCATTTCAATTTTCATCAAAATGCTATACCTATTGCTTCAAAGAATCAAAAGATAAACAGTCTGGTAAACATGATGGATTAGATCCAGATATTTTCAAGCAGAAGAAATTCTACAGGTATTATGTAAACTGTTATAACAAAGACTTAGAAGAATACTCTGTAAAGATATCTCAAGGTGCTGTGCAAGTGCCTGGAAACACAACAGCTGATTCCAGCTTTGGCAAGTCTGGATCCAACCCAATATTAATAACATTATAATGGCAACGAAGCTCCTCTGTTCAACTTTCTAATGTCATACAATCTGACATCCAAAGCTTCACTTGCTTATGACATTACTAAGGTATTCACTGTTCAAGACAATGCACTATGTTCCATCTAGCTTAGTACTGTCTACACTAACTGGCAGCAGCTTGCCAGGGTTTTCAGCAACAGTCTTTTCCAGCCCTATCTAGAGATGCCAAGATTGAACTTGCAACCTTCTGCCTGCAATGTGAGTGGCTCTGCTACTGGGCTACAATTCTCCCCCCTTAACCTGCTACCCAACTTGTGTCTGATAAATCAGGCTTGGCCATTTACATCCAAACAGATACTTTAAAAATGTAATACTTCAGCCTATTTCTCATTTTAACCAAAGGACAAATCAGCTGGAAGATATACTCTTTAAGCATGCATCTCTTTCATGCAAATGTTTATTAATATATGCATTTGTCACCTAAGTAAAAGTCTAAAGCCTTGTTTTTGTTACTGTTCCTTGGAAAGCTCCACAACTGTTGAATATTAATCAAATCCAAGATAAACACAGAATTTATTATTACAGTGTTGTGGTGTTGACAAGAGTCAGATTAATCTACGTTAGCAGAAAGAAGTGAATGGCAGTAAACTAAGTAAGACGGTTTGTAATTGTAAGGTTTGTGGAACGACAGATGAAGATCTAGCTTCATTTATGTCAGTTTCAGAGGATACAGAACAAAGAATTCATATGTATCTATAGCTCATATTAGACATAAAAGAATGTCTAAAATGCTGCAAAATAACAAAATGTTACATTAAATTTCAGTATTTAATCCCCAAGGTAAAGGAACTAAACAGTTTATACCTCCCCAGATAGCACTGCCAAAGTGGTTTGTTTTGAGATGCCAACTCTGAATCCTTTGCCCCAAACATTTTTGCTAGTAATTTTACAACCTGCAGGCGTTCTTCGTTGTCATTGCTCTGGAAAATAAAATAAGTTTCAATACAAATATATAATGCATACACAGAGAAAGAGACAGAGACAAGACAGACACTGTAAAAACAGGTTCTCAAACAAACCTATTTCTTTAAAAAAGAAACATACACATATATCAATCTAAAATTTAAAAAGATAGCAAATAATAGCTGTGGAAATGAACCAACAATCAACAAAGTCAGTTTATAAAGGAAGTAATTAAACTTGTCCAGCCATATGACTCTGACAAACAATTTACAAATACCATTTGAGGAGCAAGGTATCACTCACTTAATATACTTCTCATATGCCCTTAACTTAAACCCAGTCCTATGCAGGTTTACTCAGAAGCAGGTCCAGTATGTTCATTGGAGCTTGCTCCTTGTTAAGTATACCTAGCATGCGTTAGAAGGCTACAGTTCAAAGTCCTACTTTTGCTTAGGTATAGTTAATAAAATTAGTTGTGCATACACTGCGTGCTAGTGCATCTGCTTCACTCCTCCCTACCTCCAGCAGGGAAACAGTCCACAGGGTGGTTGGTTTAGCCTTATGTTCAAACATGTGCCCCTGGTTCATTTCTCCCAAGCAAACTACAACTGGGAAGTTTAGAATATGGTCTGGAGAAAAACAAACCCTGAGCGCTGGCTCAGATATATCATAAGACAATTGCTCTGCGGTTTGTCTCCCTGCTGGAGGCAGGGAGTGTCAAAGTGGAAGAGCTCCAAGTTACATGGCACAGTCTGCGCTACTTTCCCATAGTTTATGGCTCAGCATTGCGTCCAAACGCTGTCATAGACACTAACATAGAGATGGATGCTATTGCATGCTCTTTCCCCGTTCCTTTTCAGCCTGCAGGGCTAATGCTAAGAGGTATGGCAAATGGCATTAGCTGAAGTTAAGACTGCATATACACCAAAATTCTGTTTCATTTCCTTTTTCCCCTCTTCATTCCAGCTGCTCATGTATATCTCAGTATACTCCAGTGCTGCTCCTCTGCTTTCATCCCACAGATGCAGAGGGCAATTAAGAAATTATTTACGATCATGTGCTCCTGTGTTCTTTGCAAGCAGATATACGGAGCGTTGAGGGGGATATTAATTCACCAGCTTGCCAACTGAAACAGCATCTGGACACAGTTACAGCATTGAGTATAGGTAGTGGACCCGGAATGCTGCAGGGCAGAGGTGGGGAGCCTTTTCCAGCCTGGCCCCTTCAAGTTATGTGGTGCGATGGGTCAGTGCAACTGGCTGTTAACCAGAAGGTTGGTGGTTCTAGCCCACCCAGGGACAGCTGTGGGCAGGATTATTGCACTGCAGTGGACTAGTTGTGGGTTCCTTCCAATTCTATAATTCTGTGTTTTCAGGGGACACAGACCAGTGAGGAACGTGGCTTGGAAGGGGATGTGGCCTGAGGAGAACCCCAAGGGCTAGATAAAGAGAATTGCTACAGGGAAACTAAAAGGCGCTCATAAGGAAAAGGAGTTGACGCACCAATGTTCACTGAGCTGCAATTAACATGCTGTATGAAAAGCTGTGTGCCCCACACCACCAACAACCTCCCAAAGGATCCAGATTTGATACAACTGATATAACACTTACCTTTAGCTTAAATTCAAGCTGTGGCAAAACTGACAGTAAAAGATGACTATCAATATTGTATAGCTCCAGAATTAAGTCAAAAACATGCTCCGAGAGATCGCTGATAGACGTTTTTCCTAACATAAGCACTTGATTAAAGAACTGTAAGACAAAGCAAGATGTATCAACAGCAGAAGAAGGTTCTCAGCCTCTCTCAACAATCTATCCCAAGCTGTTCTGGGAAAACACCACAAAGGGCTATCAGAATACCCAGAAGACAAACATGTGACCCCCCAAACTCCCGAGTAACTACCTTCTCACAGTTGAAGTATTTGGAAGCCCATCTTAAGAACAAACTGCTATTTTTTAACTTCAACTTAGCTCTTCATATTTCTAAAAGTACATCATTTGAAAGCTAACAAGTACTTTAAGAAGGCCCACTAACCTAGCATTCTACCCAAATGCCTGCTATCTTAAATTTCTGGTAACTCAGCTAGTTAACTGCAGGAAACAATAACATACTAACCCTACGTAGGAGACTTACTCTAGTTTCAAGTGGATTTACTTGCTTAAGCTCATGGTCTAAATTTCCAAGTGCCCTTTCAATGAGCTTTCAAACGTAGGAGAAATCGTATTTATTTATCATTACATTTATATCCCGCCTTTCGTCCCAAAGGATTCAATTTTTGTTCAATTTGTTTTAAAATGTATGTGCGATAAATTCCACATTTATGCAGAATAAAGGATAAGAATTATTGGGTACAGCTGAAAATAAAATATTTCACAATCTACATTAATAATTCTCCAGCAGAACACTGCTGTGCCTAGAGCACTGCTATGACAGTCTTCTTTGTTTCTGTCTTTTTCTTGTACTGAAACAACACCACAAGCTATCGGGAAGTTTCAGAACTCAAATGAAAGCACTGCTCTTAACCTTTAAAGCCCTAAACAGCTTCGGACCCAAATTATTTGTTGGATTGCCGTATCAATCCACCCATCGACCAAGAATGCCATCTAAGGTCTTTCTCAAGATCCCTGCACCATCTGAAGTGTGATAGGTAGCAGCTGGAGATAAAGAGAGTGCACTTTTCCTGTGGTGTTCCATGTGGAATACCTTCCCTGAGAAGGCCTGCCTCTATAGAGACCATGTTACTATTATTTTGGTGTCATACAGAAACAGTTCTGCTTTCCAAGGGTTCTAAGCAGTTTTAGCTTAGGACAATTTTAACTGACTCTATGGATATGCACGTACTTAGTCATCATCAAATTATACGTTTTACTCAGTTTCATCTGCACAGTCACTTTCAATCCTCACTTACATTAGTAATGTATGGTTCAATAGCTTGGGCCGTCCTCTTCAGTAAAGCCTTTGCCAAGTCATATGCTTGTTTGTTTAAGTTCTGAAAGGTATATTTCAGACAGGAAATGCTGTGTAAAAGTGTGCTTGAAATGTATGCTCAGATACAAATAAGTGAATTCACGTAACTGGCTTTTTGCAAATCTTCACAAACAAGATGGACAAGTGCAGATTTTAAAAAAGGATACTACAAGTATTGCACACACACAAACCCACTATGATTACAATATATAGAAACAACTATAGAGTTGGTCAATGCAGTGTCAAACTTTCAAAGCTTAGAAAAAGGCTACTATGCAGGCTGCAATCCTCTATGTGCTTTGTTGTTGATGTTTAGTCGTGTCCGACTCTTCGTGACCCCATGGACCAGAGCACGCCAGGCACTCCTGTCTTCCACTGCCTCCCGCAGCTGGTCAAACTCATGTTGGTAGCTTCAAGAACACTGTGCTTATCTGGGTTAAGTCCCATTGAACTCTGGGACTTACTTCTGTGTAAGAGTGTGCTGTCGGCCATAAATCCTGGTTTCTGCTATCTTCCATCTCTCAATCTAACAGTTTTCCTTGGTTTAGTTCTTTTTCAGACCAATAATCTACATTTTAACATTACAACTGACAAACTAAGTTATGTATTACTATTTATTGTTTTATGCTTCTTAGCAAATCACCAGAACTGCTAGGACTCCGGAGGTTATACAGTATAAATCACTAGGATCACTTATAAAGCCCAGACGAGTGATCCTGTACTCATATTCTATGCTGTCCAGCTACCTGTTCTTCTGAAATGTGTTCAGTTCTCCAATTTATGTCTAATTATTTAACAGCACCAACATTACTTATCTGTCCCACTGAGAAATACTATTTTGCTCACTACCAACTCTTGCTTTGCTGTACTGTTTTTAATACGGGTTACATATGCTTCAGGTTACAGACTCTGCTAACCCAGAAATAGTGCTTCAGGTTAAGAACTTTGCTTCAGGATGAGAACAGAAATTGTGCTCCGGCGGCGCAACAGCAGAGGGAGGCCCCATTAGCTAAAGCGGTGCTTCAGGTTAAGAACAGTTTCAGGTTAAGTACGGACCTCCGGAACGAATTAAGTACTTAACCTGAGGTACCACTGTATTCGGTTGGGAGCCACCCAGGGTTGATGGGGAAACCCAGCCAGATGGGCAGGGTATAATTTTATTATTATTTTGATGATGATGATGAAAAAGTTCAGGACACTTACAGCAAAGTCTAATGCAACTTTACTCAGAAGTAAATTCAACTTTGTTCAGCTGAATTTGTGTATAAATAAAAGCACCTACAACTGTAGCCTTAGCCTCTGAAGTAATTGTTTTTGTACAGTATCCTTGCATGGATACAGAAAGAGCCTAACAAAAATCTGTCTCGCCTCTAAGCAAGTGTAATTCTGCAGTGTATGTGGGCTGCACGTCCAAAGGTTTGGGATTATGTTTCAAGGTTGTATAAAAGCTTTATTTAGTTGCAAATGAATATTTAGTTGTTATAGTAACCAGTTAACACACATCCTTGTTCACAAAACATGCAAAAATGAAAATCAGAAACTCAATTTAAATTGCTTTTTTTCCTTGATGGTATTAAATTATTTAACTCAATTAACCCTGTGAAAAACGGAGTCAGGTTAAATTCAGTTATAAAATACTGTTGAACAATAGCTAGATCAATTTCATTTCAAGATCAATTAATAATGACTAACTGAAAAGTGTGCCATGTGACTCCTAAGATGTAATGCTTTCAAATAAAAATTAAAAGCCAGTTGACACTCTTGTGTTCTCCAGATATTAATAGTTCTTTGCATCCAGAAATCTGAAACAGCTAATTACACTTCCAAAAACTGGGAAAACCAACATGAAATAATATACATGTAGCCAAGGCAACTTTTCAACAGTCCTCCAAATATGGTGCCTCAAGAAATAACAAAATGGCAAATACACAAAGTCTTTATACTCTTGACCAAGTAATGAAGTATTGATAGGATTAACTACAAAAAGGTAGAAACATGAGCTTTCCCTGTGCTATCTAGCGTTGGGAAAATAGCTTTCCTTCCCAAACGTAATTGTTCTATCCCAAATCAGCTTCAGGAAAAGAACAAATATTTGGCTGAGACACAGCTAGTCAGAACAACGGAGACATAGAGAAATACTGTGATTTGCACCCTTATGTTCCAAGACTGCAAGACACCTCAAGTACTTGAAATATGAACATTTATATTAACATGATTTAGTCAATGTTAGCCTTACAAATTATTATTCAGAAGGGTCATCCATCTGCCTACTTAGCCTAGTTGCACACAGCTTTTCTGCCTGCACTCCCCTATCCCAATAAGTGCCACGACAGGGAGCACAGTTCTGCTTGCCCTTCTTCTAGAATGGAAGAGTTACTAACAATGCCATTTGAGGACAGAAGAGGAAAACACACACATGAATGGTGTTTGCCCAGTGCTATCTGCCATTAAACTCAAGCAACGCTGAGCTGAAACAAATGCAGTTCTCCAACTTCTCACAAAAAAAGAGTTGATCTCTGTCTAAGAAGTGGGAACAAGGGATGGAGATCTTGGCCAACTTTATCGCTTCAGTTTGGCAGTTTAACCCTGGTTACAGAGCCACGAATAAAAGGTAGCTGCACTATAACTTTACCACATACAAAGTTGATGCTAGATAAAAGTAACGGAAATGCCAGGAAATTAGGAAAATGTTACTGCTTACCTTATGTGCAGGCACCAGGTTAACTAAAACTGTATCCAAAAGCTCCTGAGACACCGTATCACCTTCACAAATTATAGAGCTCATCAAATCCACCATATGCATATGAACCTTTTGATTATGACCATTGCTGAAATCAAGAGGAACAGATTTTCAGCTCATTAGCACAATATAATTCACTATGGTTCAGCCATAAGATAAATAAGTAAAATAAACGATTATTACATTTATCCAATATTTCCTTCAAGGAGTTCAGAGCACATGATTTCCCCTTGTTCTATCCTCACAACAAGCAGAGAGATAGGTGACTGGCCCAAGGTCACCCAGTGAAATTCACGGCTGAGGGGGGTATTTGAACCCTGGTATCCCAAGTCCTATTCTGCTTACTAGACAAAATCATTGAATTAAAAGTCACACATATTTTCACACTTTTTTTTTTTTAATTTGGAGGAATGTGGCCCAGTCCATTTATCACTGTCAATCTCTGATGTAAAATTAGTGTCAATGTTGTATTTTTTGCTTTTCACAACTCTAGTATCAAATAGAAGGCTCAGCGGAGGTGAAGTTAATACATTACACTACTAAACTATGACTAGAAACGTCCAGATCTGGGCATCTATCTTGGCTGGTATTTAGTATGGTGCTTCTGCAACTGTTCATGACCATAAAGATATAATCTATGAGTTGTCATTAAGAGTTCTGCGCATGGGCCCCCTGTGTGTACACAGAGACTATAAACTCATTTAAAATTGAATTTTTAAGTGCAATCATATATGCCTACTCAGAAGTAAGCGCCACGGAGTAGAAGGGGACTTACACCAAAGCATGGATGGGGAACCAACTGGTAGCCAGTGCAATTGTCTCAGCACCAATGTTATATGTTCAGTTCATCCTGCCTCAGTCACCAATCTAGCTGCTATAGTCTACACCAGCTACAGTTTCCAAACTGTCTTCAAAGGCAGCCCAACATATAATGCACTGCAGTAGTCTAAATTACAGTGGTACCTCGCAAGACGAATGCCTCGCAAGACGAAAAACTCACAAGACGAAAGAGTTTTTTGTTTTTTGAGTTGCTTTGCAAGACGAATTTCCCTATGGGCTTGCTTCGCAAGACGAAAACGTCTTGCGCCTTTTTCTTAAAACCGTCAATGCATTCCTATGGGAAACCGTCAATGCATTTCCTATGGGAAACCGTGCTTCGCAAGACAAAAAATTCACAAGACGAAAAAACTCGCAGAACGAATTAATTTCGTCTTGCGAGGCAGCACTGTATCAAGTTACGGGAGCATAGGCAACAGAAGTTAGGCTGCCCTGTTCAGAGAAGGACACACTCCTTCCCTCTCTCCCAGCAAATGTCATCATACAGAGCAACTAAGGTAGTTTCTGTACAAATATCGGGTCAAAACCCAGATTGAAATGGATCTAGAAAATCAGTTTCAGCCAAAAAGAACCTGGATCTGGCCCATGACCACCTGCCCATGAAGGGGAGATTAGAATGTACTTCGTGCCTTCCTTTTTCAATTCAGCCTTGTGGATTTGTCAGCCCCTAACATCATATGATGTCAGGTGGATGTGGTTTGAGTCAAACCATACTGCTGGCCAAATGGGGACATCTGGCAAGTCAGAGGTTCCCTACCACTAGTGTACAGGATTGCAACCTTAATCAATTAGTTTAATGAACAATGCATCTGTGGCTTGGAAAAGTCAGGGTGTTTTAAATGGCCTAGGCACCTGCAAGTCTGGTGCTAATCCCTAACAATGTGAAATACAGGCAACCCCCGATTTGCGCATGGGTTGCCTTCTGGGTCATTGTGTGCTCCATCCCATTTTCCAGCCACTTCCAAGTTGCTGCGATGTGCGTGTGCATGGTCACGCACATATTGAAAGCATGTACCTGTACTATTTTAATCCCAACCTTTCCATCAATAAATTTGTTGTTAAAGATATATATACTTACTTGATTACAGAAAACAATGTTCTGTACAATTGTGTGAAAATTTCATTGCTATCTTCGAGTTCAAAGCATATGTTGTAAGATTTAACCCACGCAATGTTCTATATAGGAAAAGAAGACAGTTAATGTATCTGGAACAGCAACCTAACAAAAAGATAAAAGGTTAAGTCCTGTGGTGTCTACTAGCATGGTTTTGAATCTCCACCCATTGATATTTTTACAAAGTGAACATTTTGCCTGTTTTAAAGCAACTGTGGATAGCTTATAAATAGAAAATAATTTACACTTGCCTCAAGCAAATAAAAATATCTATTGAACTGTGGACTTTTTGTATCTTCTAATCCTTTCAATTGCCTTGTTATGAACATAAATATATCCTGCAAAGGAAAGAACAGGTATTTATTTCACATACATAACAAATATATACTAGTTGCATAAGCATTCACTTCGACTGAAAAATCATTTCTCTATGAACTAGAATTCGTAACATATTTTAACTAACCTCTTATTCTCACAATCAAAGTCTGAAGCACATAAAAAGACAGAAAATATTAGGAACATCAATCAGGATTTTGCAGCACTTGTTTTCACTTTAATTTTATTCTGAATCAGGTTTTGAGCTTTCAGTCTATTACAGTGAATAATGACAGAATGAAATCCTGGTAATAATTATTATCATTATTAATTATTAAATTTGTGGGAGAGAGTCCTATAGTTTAACTACGCACTGCATGGCATGAAGAAGTATTTCAGCAATTTCAGCAGCAACAAGAGATGCAGTGGGAAATCATGGGAACAGCTCCTCAATCTTTCCATGACTGTTCAATTCACACACATTGTCTGACCACCCTAAGCCTTTTCCGAGGCAAGCCAGAACGGATTATGAGTATAAAAACTCATTTGTGTTTACCAACCTGCAGAAAGCAAAATAAATGAATTTTCACAACTCTCCATGCGGAGTGCACACAAGTCTTGAAATGAAAAGGGCTGCTGGAAGCAAGATTTCCTAGATACAGCCACCAGGGGGCTTTCCTTCTGACACTAAACTTGTGTGCATAACAGCCCCCATACAGTGTGTGAGCCATTCAAGAGGACAAACCAAGTCTGAGGGAGCTGTCACCTAAGAAGATTTTTTAAAAAAGGGCATGCTGAGCAGTAACCTAGAGAAGAGTAACAACTGATAACGAGAATATACAGATGAAGACACGAGGAATCAAAAGAGCTGTCAAATCTGCAGACACATGAGTCAGAAGCGTAAGGCACAGTGGAGGAGCAGGTTTCAGAGCTTGGCATTTCAGCATCACCTCAAATAAATCCAAACAATGAGGTGGAATATATGCTCAAAATAATTTTGTCTTCTCTACTAGAAGGTCTGGGTGTCCAAAAGGATGGCACGACACCATGTCTTCCAAAACGCTTCCCGGTTTTAGCTCTATGTCTCACATGCTAGAGTCAATGTGGCAACTGGGTCATCGAGAGCACTGCCGTTTGAGAGGTTTTGCTGAAGAAAAACTCTGCTCCTTGAAAAGTTCACATGTATTCTATTGGGAAAGTGAAAGTTAACTGGACAGAGTTCTTGTCCTCCCTTCTTTTGCCTGTTTGAAATGCCTTTTCCCAAGTAATTTGTCTGGAAATGATCAGGCTAAAATCAACGTACTGTAACATCAGCACTGACAGACAAGCTAGGTTTATGAGATATAGTGCTGTTGGGAAGAAACATTTCAAAATAATTTGTCTGGGAATCAAGACTGTTGACACTGACAATGTTAAAAAAGCACTTTCGAAAAGCTGTGCTTGTGAAATATATTGTTGCGATGAAGAGAGTAAATGTGAACAATCTAGTAAAAGAGGACTGCAAAGCTAGACGTCATTTCTTTTAACTTTTGACTTATAAAAAGTAATACTGAACACTTTCAAAACACACTACATAAAGGTTAACCAAGTAGTCATTTCAAGTGGAAATGAATGTACTTGGCAATTTAACATAACAATACTATTGCCTAAAAGAAATGTACCAATCTAAATTTCAACAGAGGGGGTAAAAAAATGGAAAGATGATGAGGGAAGCAACAAGGGAAGACTATGAATAAGTGTAGTTAGGCTTCAGTTCACAATCAATTAGCCAACCTGAGTTAATATGGTACCAATCCACTTACTTCAAACTGGTCTTCTATAGTCAAAGTGAGTTCTCTGAACTACCTGAGACATAGACTGTGGCTTCAGAAATTTCAGTGTTGACAACAAGGCAAAGAGAACTACACCTAGCAGTTTTCTATCCAAACCATGTAGCTTCATTCCAATATAACTGTAAACATTTTAAATATAGTTTACTGGGGTTTGTACATCTGAATCAGATATAGCTCACTAACTGTGGGCCAACAAACTACAACCTTAAACTATGGCTTGTCAATCTCACACTGTGCTAACTGTATGTTATCATTATCTTTACATTTACCTTTTATTAACTTGCTATCCTAGTTTGTTGCTGCCCACTTGCTGACCTGAGATGAAAACAAAGAGCAGCTGAAAAATGAAACTCCTCACACAGCTAAGGGACACTCATTGGTGCTTTCTTAGTCCTTGCACTGTGTCCTCTCGCTGCAAGCTAGGAGACTAGTCCTTTTTTATACAATTTAGTACACCATCCAACCTAGAGCTGTGTACACAAGGCCTCTCTAAACTTTTCTCCTGTATGTGGGTGGAGAAATGGGGAGGGGGAGGCATTTCACTGACTTTCCCCAAAGAGAGTAGAAATTATCCAGTAACATCTTAGGGCTGAGGCTCACTGTTAGAAGCAGCACTGTGCCGACCCTTTACCAGTACCACAAAGCAGAAACCACATCTGGAACTGTAAAGTGGATTAGTTGCCCCCCCCCAACAGATCAGCATTACATCCAGAGCCATGTAGTCCTTTTTTCCATTCTCCCCAAAACACCTGTATATGAAAATACAACAGCTAGCTTTTCACCTACGGTAAGGTAAAGGTAAAGGGACCCCTGACCATTAGGTCCAGTCATGACCGACTCTGGGGTTGCGGCGCTCATCTTGCTTTACTGGCCGAGGGAGCCGGCGTACAGCTTCCAGGTCATGTGGCCAGCATGACTAAGCCGCTTCTGGTGAACCAGAGCAGCGCACGGAAACACCGTTTACCTTCCCACCGGAGAGGTACCTATTTATCAACTTGCACTTTGATGTGTTTTCGAACTGCTAGGTTGGCAGGAGCAGGGACCGAGCAACGGGAGCTCACCCCATCACGGGGATTTGAACCGCTGACCTTCGGATTGGCAAGTCCTAGGCTCTGTGGTTTAACCCACAGGGCCACCCGCATCCCTTCACATGCAGTAAGATGTGGGAATTGTTGGGTTATTCAAGCAAACTGATTGATCAACCTACCCCACAGCAATTAAATTGCCAGATTATTGTTCTAGAGAACAAGAAATCTACAGTCAGACTTGGAGGAAAGAAAATGGGGTTGCTGTTTTTAAGAAACTTTTCTGGAAACAGTGTTTCCCACAATTGGGACTCAAGTTGTTTTTGGATTGCAGCTCCTATCATCCCTATATAACAGGACCAAGTTTGGGAAACAGTGATACAGAACAAGGCAACTTCAAAAAACCAATTTGTCCATAGTAAGGAGCATAAGGAACTCTAGACTGAGTTCAGACTCAAACTATGTATTAATAGAAAATAAATTCACAAAATTCTCTTTACTGTATTTCTGCCCAATACAGGAAACCACTAATTCTATGAGAACCATTTTCTTTAAAACCAGTGTTCTTAGAATTGTACAAACACAGAAAGATAATCAGCATGATTTATTCTGCATCTTTAAAATGGATTACAATTAGGTTTGCATGCCAATTAAAATTTAAATCCATTACTCATGTGTGTTTTAGTTGATTAATCTGTTAGCTAAATCTGCATACATTTGCATATGGGTAAAAGCAATATTTCAGAAGAGGCGTATTCACTTGTTTTTACATGATGCACACAGTCATTATGCCAGGTATCATCATTCCCATGTGTTAGAGGAAAGGGGTGGGGGGGTGTCTTTCAAGATAGAACTTGCCTTTTGCAGTTCAAGTACTAGTATTAAAATATTTTTCTAAAAAAAACTTCTGTCCAATTAATCATGAGCACATTTTCATCTGATTGAAAGGATTTAAAAAACAACAACACACTTACAGCCCTAATTAAAATGAATGTCACATATAATGGTTTTAGAATCAATAAAAGCAGCAATAAGCCACTCAGAAGCGCTGAAACGGAGGATAGAATAGCTGAAAAAGGCAAGGACTTTATTATGGACAATAGCAGGCAGACACTTGTAAGGAACTGAGCTGAAAAACTAGAGTCCATGACACACAACACACCATTTTCGATGCCCATTCCATTACAAAGATGGAGCACTCTGCAACTCCTTAGAATTATTGTTTTAGGAGGAAAAATAAGTTATGTAACTGGAATGATCTACTATGGTTTATCATAATGTGCAATCCCCTCTTCTGGCATGGCCACAAGGAAATGAGAAGTGTTTGCTTCAGTTTCAATTAATCAGAGTTAGTCTTACATGGTAAACTGTGGCTAATCTTAACTATGATTCGCTTGTTAACTTCAGCTTAAAGTTGCACTTGTTTCAAACAAGTTCATAACAATTAAATTATTGTTATAAATGAATCGCAGTTGAGTTTAACCAATTTTGCCAAGCTCAGATAAAACAACAAGCTGTAGTTAATCCAAAACAAAAATGAAAGCTTCTGAACCCCTCTTCACAACCACACTGGAAGAGGAAAGGTAAGAGGAAGACCCCCAAGGAAAACCTGAACCATACTCTAGGCCCTGATAACATTATGATGAAACTACATTTTGCCTGGTGAGTTTATAAAACAGTGTCCATGTCCCTAGCAAATGGTCACAAAATGACACTCATTTTCATTCACTACACAACCATGATTTTCAAGCAGCTTCTTGACAGCGCTATCATAAAAGAGGCAAATGGGAGTCAACAACTAAGTTCCATAACATACAACTTTTGTCATTTCTTGTACAGATACATGAGTCTCAGAAAACAAATACAACAAACTGCAGACAATATAGCTGTGCAAGATGGAACTGCTGAAAGCCATAAACATAAATACTACTTGCTAACATCAGAACACTTCCTAATACAGAAACATATCTCCACCTAAAATTCAAACTACTTTAGAATTCACATAGTCAAAGGAAAAAATGCCAAAGACTTGCCATAATTCAACCCCAAATGCTATAATTTAACAAATCAGTATCTTTTGATAGCAGGCAACTGACAATATTTATTATTCATATGAACACACACACACACAAATAACTTTAAGGTCATAAGAAGGCATACAGAATGCCAGTGGTTATTAATTGTTTAGTTTTAGTTTTTAGTTTTTGCCTGTTGGAATAGCTTTAAACCTACACAGCTACCTTGCCAACAGCTACTCAATTAAAGTTTTGCATGCTGCCCTAAATCATATAATCAAGTTCTCATTTAAGGGTCATAGGAACGCACAACTGAATTTAGCACTTGCAAAATTTTATTTCAAGATTCTTTTAACAGACAAAATGTCCCTGCTTATCGACTTTTCAATTTTCCTAGGCTTTGTTTTGCAACATAGATCAATCTGTGATAAATAACAGGCAACTGTCACTCCAAGCCTAAATACACTGTAGCAAATATTATCAGTACTGGGCCTATAAGACCAGACTACACCTTAACAATTCCCACACAGATCCTACAACAAATCACTTTAAAATACCTAGCTAACTTCTGGAAATGGAGCCAGTGCTTTTAAAAATATTTAATTCATATCAGTTAGAATATGCAGTGTGAAAGCTCTGCTGAAGAGTTCTAACCTCTCGGTTGTTTGTTTTTGAATGTTTAGAAATAAACATAAAACAGCACTACTGCTCATCCAAAGTCACAGAAAATAAGGATGACATGCAATCTTACCTTAAGTTTATCTGGTGAAGTGTATGGTGCTTCAGGTGCATATATTCTAAAAATATCAGCAAGACAACAAGCTACAAGCAAGCGTACATCTTTATCAGGGTGCTTAAGGAAAAAATCGGAGGCAAGATGTAAAGCGAGATTTAGATAGAGCTCCTTTTCTTCTTCAGAGTCCTGGTCCATATCCATGAATGTTTTGACAACCATCTGCCAAAAGAAAGTTCCAAGATAAGCAACATTCTCTAGGGAAAAAAACAGCCCATATTAAAAAAACCACATACATTAAAGGGGCTATTTTTCGTTATGCGCTTCTTCATTTTCCTGACTATTTCGACTTTCCCGTAATGAGGGTAGAATATTGTAAGCTTCAAAATGGTTGAATGTCACAGTATTTAATCTACAGTCATGTGACAAATAATATTTGCATTACATCTTTGCTAATAGCACATACAGTGGTACCTCGGGTTAAGTACTTGATTTGTTCCGGAGGTCTGTTCTTAACCTGAAACTGTTCTTAACCTGAAGCATCACTTTAGCTAATGGGGCCTCCTGCTGCTGCCTGCTGCTAATAGCACAAACAGTGGTACCTCGGGTTAAGTACTTGATTCGTTCCGGAGATCTGTTCTTAACCTGAAACTGTTCTTAACCTGGAGCACCACTAATGGGGCCTCCTGCTGCTGCCGCGCCGCTGGAGCACGATTTCTGTTCTTATCCTGAAGCAAAGTTCTTAACCCGAGGTACTATTTCTGGGTTAGCGGAGGCTGTAACCTGAAGCGTATGTAACCTGAAGTGTATATAACCTGAGGTACCACTGTATCAACATGCAATGGCACTAGGAATAAATACACAGCAAAGATGGTTGCTGCCGACAGGAATGTACAGTCAAAATAAATCTGTATCTGACAAAGTAGATTCTAGCCTATAAAGGTTGCACTTGTTTAAGGTGGCACAAGTTTGCTTTTGCTGCAGCAAATCAATACAATCGCTCTTCTCACTTCCCTTGGGGAAGGACCATAGCTCAGTGGTAGAGACTGCCCTGCATGTAGAAGGCCCCAAATTTTATCTCCCGGTAGAGCTGGGAGAGACTCTTGCCTGAAACCCTGGAGAGCTGCTTTCAGACAGTGGAGACAATACTGAGCTAGATAGACCAAGGGTCTGATTCAGTGTTTGGTGGCTTCCTATCTTCCTATATATAAAAATGTAAGTCTGCCATCGCATAGCCCCTGTTGGGAGGACTATATCACAACCCGGGATTTGCACAAAGTCAGAGTGAAGGAGGGGAGCAAAAGAGAAGACAGGTTGCACAAAAGCAGTGAATATGGCATGGAAGTAAGAAGGGAGAGACATTGAAATGGGGGGGGGGAGTAGTGGTTTAAAACAATGGCTGAACTTCAAGTAAAGCATGGAAAGAGAGGAAAGCAACAGTTTAAAATGGTTTTAAACAACGGCAGAGGTTTGAGGGAAATGGGGATAGAGGGGCACCGAGGGAAATTGTGATTTAAAACATGTTTGAATAAAGCGGGGGTATAAAAAACTGTATGCTTTTTCAGACTGTCATTTAAATATTCATTTCACTGGGAATCCTTTGATATATATATATATATATAAAATCTATGTTAGTCATTCTCAGAGTCGACTCATTGATATCAGTGACTTGGATGCACTGATTTCAATGGATTTATTCATTATTTTAAAAGAATGTAACAAATTATTCAAGCTTCTCTGGAGTTCAGATTTGTCGTTCAAAGTACTTTACGAAAACTTTTGAAGTTCACTTACACGGCAACAAAACTTCTGGAAAATCTAACACGAAAAAGACTGCATTCTCTAACAAAACGTACAGTGGTGCCTCGCAAGACGAAAAGAATCCGTTCCGTGAGTCTTTTCGTCTTGCGGTTTTTTCGTCTTGCGAAGCAAGCCCATTGGCGGATTAGCTTTTAGCAGCTTAGTGATTCAGAAAAAAGGGGTTTTGGAGCGGGAAAAAACCTCAAAATTTTTCGTCAATTTTCGTCTTGCGAAGCAAGCCCATAGGGAAATTCGTCTTGCGAAGCGCCTCTGCAAACGGAAAACCCTTTCGTCTTGCGGGTTTTCCGTCTTGCGAGGCATTCGTCTTGCGGGGCACCACTGTATTTATTACCATAGCATATTGCAATATGTTTTGCTACACACAAAAACCAGCAACCAACCTCAAACACTAAAATTATTAAGAGCAATTTTAGTCAGGCCTAATTACAAAGATAAGAGTACAATCAAGGTTAATCTAGGTGTACCTAGAAACTTCTTTACAAACCCAGAAGGCATCAGGTGTTTACTCTATTGAATCTATTTTAAAATTTCAAGATTTTGTAATGCACTCGGTTGCATGAAGCACAAACAGTTGTCTATCCATATCACCCTTTATACAGGTGGGGGGGGGGAGCTAATTACATCTGAGAAAACATAAGTGTATCACGAATCCTTTGGCCCTGTAATCGTATTCTGTCTTTGAACTGTAATATAAATGGTGTGTGATCAATTTTTAGGAGTATCTCTTTTCAAATATTTAAAAAGTAATCAATTATGTACTACTTAACACTCTAAAGATCTATACAATTCTTTCCATGAGAGACTTATTAAGCCATCTATAAGATGATGACATAGAAGATTCCATAAAACTAAGTCGGAAACTCCACTTCTCCTTCTCTGGCCTCTGGTAATGCTGATCTCAACCAATGATCCAGCTAACTGCAAGTAGGAATCCAATTAAGATACCAGCTGGGTACTGGATTCTTTCCTGTGTGCAGAGAAAATAGGAGAAGCACACTGTGGAAGCAAGAAAGGATGTAATATTTAGGCTGCACAATGTTGGGAAAGCGCCGGTTTTCATACTCAGCAAGCAGCCTATACATGATGGAGCACAACCATGTCATTTTAATATGCATGGATTTCATGCATGGTGGGGCAACAGAATTGTACACATACATCCACCCTAGGTCATGTCTCAACTGCACCTTCCCTTATATTTGTGTCCATAGACCCAGCTCCCAACATGTACGGTGCTGTCAACATGTATGATTCTCTCAAAATTCAAAATGTGCCTGCTGGTCTGAAAAAGGTTGGCAGCTTCACCTTAGACCAATAAATAATAACCATACCAAATAGGATCTATGTAAGAACATTCAACTGGGTATTTAACTAAACATTATATTCAAATTTCGACTTCCATGTCATTATTTCATTCTCAGTTTCCCAGCATCTGTGAATTTCAGAACATACTGTCCTTACTGTCACTGAGCTAGCTAGATAGCTATGACATCTTTTTCCTTCTCTCTCTCCCCCCCCCATATTTACCAAAAAACTGTGACAAACTCTTACCTCTACATATCTGAGCAGAAGGAGGGAAGGGGACTGTTGTTTGGTATATGTACATGATGAGAATGCTCTGCCAATTTCAGAAGCAAATTACCATGTTTTTCTGTGTATAAGATGCCCCCATGTATAAGACCCCCCTATTTTGGGGGGCTCCAAATTAAAAAAACAACCCTCAGCACTACCCGTGTATAAGACAAGCCCCAATTTTAAACCTATATTTTTTTGGTTAAAAAACCTAGTCATACAAGGAAAAAATTGGTAACTACAGTTCACTATGACACATTTCCATCTTGTAATAGAAAAATAGGTTCTGTGGGGAAGTTTACATTCATTGCTGTAGCTCTGCCAGCCCTATGTGACACTGCTGAAGCCATCAACTGCCGCCCCCCCCAAGTCACAGTAGTGTTATTACTGTTTTATTTGAAAGTAACAATATATTTTTTCTAGTAATGTTATCAGCAGTAAAAAAAATTTTTTTAAAAAAGCACAGGAGAGAAAAATTATGATAGGTGCATGAATTAGAACTGCCCAAAATGTGTAATAAAACTGGTCACTCACTTTTAACCGCCGTACCATCTCTTCTTTAGAAATTTTATCAGATATTTCCTTAACGCCGGGTGGATAAGTAATTTTTCCATCATTGGCTCGAGTCTTTGAATGAGCCATGATGCCGGTTTAAAACCTGGAACAGAGAAAAATTGAATTAGATAATATTTAATACCCATCACACCATTATCTAATTTCTTTTTGTTTTGTTGAAGTCCAAGTGGCCAATTTTATAAAGCAAGGAACAAATTTAAGTGACGTGCAAACAATTCTACCTGAACTGTGCTACACTTTTACACATCCAGTACATATGCAATTGTACCACATCTGCTAGTAATCAGACACCAAACAAGCCAACTAGCTCAATATGAAAGTTAGCATGGATATAGCCAAGACAAGAGTTTACAATCTCATTTAAACTAAAACTAGATGATTTCCCCCCCTACTGCAAATGTAGAGAAACTGACATTTTGACACTTTTAAGAAGCAGGTCAGGGATTCAGAATAAGAGAAAGCAAAAGAGACAGCCATAATGCATAATTTCAAAAACGGAATTAGTTAATTTATAATTTAATGTCTGAGTATAGCACATGCTTCAAAGGAGACTCTTAATCTCACCTCAACAGAATCCTTCTCAAGTTTTAACTTTTCTACATGTAGACAGAAATATATATATCTAGAAACATGGTGGGTGCGGGTGTGTGTATTTTGTTTGTTTGTTTTGTGTGTGTGTGTGTGTGTGTGTGTGTATACACACGCACACACACACATACATATATATTTATATATACATACAGTGGTACCTCGGGATGCGAACGGGATCCGTTCCGGAGCCCCATTCGCATTCAGAAGCAAACGTAACTAGCGACGGCACGTCTGCGCACGCGCATGTCACTTTTCGCCACTTCTGCGCATGATGTCATTTTGAGCGTCTGCGCATGTGCGAGTGGCGAAACCCGGAAGTAACATGCTCTGTTACTTCTGGGTTGATGCGGAGCGCAACTCGAACGCGCTCAACATGAAGCATATTTAACCTGAGGTACGACTGTACATAAATACACACACACACACACATATGGAAATTCTGCTATATGAATAACTTTTATCCAAAATAATCTGTGACACAAAACATCCCTAAGAACAAATGTGCCTCAGTGGATCGATTGGCCCTCTTTCTTCCTACCCAGGCTGACCCTTCCCACAATTACTTCTAAAGAAGTAATTTGCAGGCCAGAAATCAAGACAGAGAGGTGGTTGTAACGTATAGCATACAGTTAGCAAGCACCAACTTCCCATTACAAGAGTGGTTGGCACACACTGGTGTACATGTTGTTGAGGAGGAATCAGGGCATGGAGAGCCTCCACTAAATACTCTCACACTTCCCTCCCACAGCAGCTACTGTACCTCATGGGGGATAAGCCAGTTCCCTGATAAGAAACATTACAAGCTGGAAAAACATACACTCATATTAGAATTGACGTCAACTGTGTCTTTTAAACTACTATAAAAAGGTAAAAGGACCCCTGACCATTAGGTCCAATCATGGCCGACTTTGGGGTTGCGGCGCTCATCTCGCTTTATTGGTCGAGGGAGCCAGCGTACAGCTTCCGGGTCATGTGGCCAGCATGACTAAGCTGCTTCTGGCTAACCAGAGTAGCACACGGAAACACCGTTTACCTTCCCGTCGGAGCGGTACCTATTTATCTACTTGCACTTTGACGTGCTTTCGAACTGCTAGGTTGGCAGGAGCAGGGACCGAGCAACAGGAGTTCACCCCATTGCGGGGATTCAAACCGCTGACCTTCTGATCGGCAAGTCCTAGGCTCTGTGGTTTAACCCACAGTGCCACCCGCCCATTATTTCATATAAAACTATTTACAAGGTGAATAAAGGGATAGAAGATAAGCTAGGCATCTATCATCTATCATCTATCTATCTATCTATCTATCTATCTATCTATCTATCTAAATGAGAAAAGAGGAAAGCAAATTCCCAAGAGATGCTGCAGCATTTGATAATGGAAGACACAGCAAAGTATATAGGAAAAGGTCATACCTCTTATCATATGAAAAGATGTTCATACTAAATTTAAGGTAAACAGAATCAGAAAAGTTTCTTGGTTATTCTAGCTAGGACGCTTTTTTTAAAAAAAGCATGTCATATAAAACTATTTACTAGGTGAATAAAGGGATAGAAGATAAGCTAGGCATCTATCATCTATCTATCTATCTATCTATCTATCTATCTATCTATCTAAAAAAAATGAGAAAAGAGGAAAGCAAATTCCCAAGAGATGCTGCAGCATTTGATAATAGAAGACACAGCAAAGTATATAGGAAAAAGTCATACCTCTTATCATATGAAAAGATGTTCATACTAAATTTAAGGTAAACAGAATCAGAAAAGTTTCTTGGTTATTCTAGCTAGGACGCTTTTTTAAAAAAAAGCATGTCAAATACTACAAAAAATACACTGCGCTGCTTTGGAATACTATAAACTAAAAATGAACAAAACAAAAATTAAGATTATACGCTAGATGCATTTCCACGCACAAGAAAACAAATGCAACCAAAGTTAAAAAAGCAGAATAAAAATGTACTAAAATCCTATTAAAATAAACAAACAAGGAAGTCATTTCTTAAGGAGCCCTGAGCTCAACAGGATTATTCTGTATGCGTCTTGCTCAACCACAGTGTCACTAACTGCCTCCTTCCACTAGCAAGCCTAATAACCCCCAATCTCCATTCCACACATATTTACTTCATGTAGTGCTACTCAACCCACAGTGGATAGAAAAGGGGTATTGGTTGGGAAATACATTAGTTGCCATCCAACCCTAAAGATCCATGACCCATGTCACATTTTATATAACATAGTAAGAGTCAATACAGGGTACACACAAGACCACTGTAAAGTACACAGGATTTTTTCCCATCTTAATTGTTTGCCTAAATGCACTTGCCTGTTTAGAAGCATGCAAACGCCACTTTTGCAGCATTCCGCACAGGTTTCTCATAAAAAGCATTTCCAAATGACTTAAGCCAGGCAAGATTCAATATATTACATTCCAGCAACAAGCTTTAAAGTAATCAAGATTCAATAGCTGCCTTTTCATCTAAGGTACTTAAAAGTTTCATTCATTTTATATCAGGGAATCCCAACTGTTATCACAGAAGCCATGAGACAAATCAAAGAATTAGTTGTTCTCAGGCATTTTACACTACTGACAGAACATACACATGCAGTCTCTATGTTCCAAAGCATAGGTTTTTCCCTCTTTCAGATATATCGCTTCTCTTATGAGTTATAATATACTTTTTAAGGCACAGGTGACGCCTGTCTGTGACTGATGAGGTCCATCATATGTGAGATATAATATACATATTAATACATAGGCCTCATAATTCACAGGCAGGAGCATTAGAATGGTTAGGGTACTTTAAAATATAGAGAACTGTAATTTGGTGCACACACAGCTGAATCGCTCCAATTCTGAGAAAGTTAGAAACACAATTTTAATGTCCAGCAACTGAAATGCAGAATATCTTCTTTATAACAGTAGATAGCTCTCCAGGAGAATAGAAAGAAGCAAATGACAAGAATTAAAAGATTCTAATTTCACACACTTTTAACCATTAGATTGGGAGGGGGAGAATTCCTGTGACAGTAAAGAATGTGAATACACAGTATATTGTTAGTGTTGTGTGCATAACATATATTCAGTTTAAAAGTCACACCAAATCATGAGTTGTAAAGCTTAAATGTGGCTTGACATGATACTGACATTGAGAAACCATGGTTCAAGAGTGACCAGCTAATTAAAAAGTGATGCCAAATTTTGGAAGCGGATTTAGAAGCATAGCTTCCGCAAGCTTTGTTACAGTGTGATGTTGAAATTGACAAACCATGGTTATGGCCATTGTTCTACCTCCTGCCATAGTAGGTGCAAGAAAAAGTAATGAATGGCCATCCTGGGGAAAACAGTGACCCTAATTTTCAGTTTGAAGTAGCTTGAGCACTGAAATGCTTGCCAAAACTCAAGGTTTTGGGATATTTCTGCTTAAGAGAAAGAATAGGAGAACAGATGTGGTGTGAGAACCATGTGAAGCGTTTAGTACCATCTTTGATGCAACTTCCTTCTCCCCATGCTCAGTTCTATGGTTTGGCATACTGCTCAAATAAGCCTCACTCACTATTAGAGATTCTGCTACTTAGATAAAACGTTGAAGCAGTACAAGCATAAGTCTGGTTTGGGATGTAAGTGGAATTCATGGTTTCTCCTACAGGTTCATGTGCTTTCCACTTCTGCTTCCCCTCACAGAATCAGGAAGTGTTCAAAATTATCCAGGCACCAGGTGTGTTTTGCAACTGGTACGGGTCCAATTGTGACTACATGGAGATCTCTGGATGCCAGGATGACAACTGACATCTCCATCTGGCTGGCCCCTCCAGATTTCTTAATCACATAAGCAGAAGACCTTATTTATTGCATTTATATCCCATCAATCATCATCACCACCACCACCACCCCGCAAAGGCACCTAGACACCACCTAGCCACATGTGATGACTGTAACCTGGGTTTAATTTACAATTTGGCGATTAACTAATATATCTAAGTTTCTCACACTGCAGGAGAAGCTTCCGCTAACTAACCACTGATTCTTGTTATGTCTGAACTTGGGGGAACTGAGGGCTGTAGTTTAACATACCCTCTTAACCTCTTCCCCTCAGAACTGAAGACATGGATCCAGTCTCCAAAAAGCATGCTCCCAGCATGCCACAGGGCATACTGCTCAGCAGCAAGGCCACAAAAAGAATTTAAATAATCTAGATCAAAAAACTTACAAACACGGGAATAAACTACTCTGAACTCTTAATACTGAACCCTTCTAGCACATGTGGACAATCTTCTTTCTGTCCATGGACATATTCCCTCAGGGATAATTTATAAGTGGCTGCATCATGGCAGTGTGAGAGGCTGTAGCCAGTGGTAGGGCAAGAGTCAAAAGTGTGTGGGGCCAACACTTTTTTTCTCCTCCTATCCATGACCTTCTTTCCCCTCTTTCTGTCGCCCTCTTTTCTTGCTGGGTCTTTTTCTAACACTTTTGGGAGGGGTCTTTCTTCCCACTTTTCTTATCCAGTGGTTTGCTGAGGCAGTAACAGATTGCTGAGGTCTGAACTAATTGCTGATATGTGCTTTTTTAAAGTTCAGAAGTCACATAATCTTTGGCCAAGGATCACAGGCTGCCCACACCAGCTCTTCAGGGAACACTTCTATAGGGCATGCCTATAGAATAGATAGGGATGCAGGTGGTGCTGTGGGTTAAACCACAGAGCCTAGGACTTGCCGATCAGAAGGTCGGCTGTTCGAATCCCCGCGATGGGATGAGCTTCCGTTGCTCGGTCCCTGCTCCTGCCAACCTAGCAGTTCGAAAGCATGTCAAAGTCCAAGTAGATAAATAGGTACCGCTCCAGCGGGAAGGTAAATGGCATTTCCGTGCACTGCTCTGGTCATGCTGGCCACATGACCCGGAAGCTGTATGCCGGCTCCCTCGGCCAATAAAGCGAGATGAGGGCCACAACCCCAAAGTCAGTCATGGCTGGACCTAATGGTCAGGCGTCCCTTTACCTTTTTATAGAATAGATGTGGGGGGAAACTCATCAGTACACAGATAAAGGAAAACTGCCTGCATCAAAAGCTGTACAAAGAATTTTCACAAACCATGACTTTTCAAGAAGTCACTTAAACCAATGAAGGCGTAACACCTATTAAGTGGAGTTTTTCCAGTATCAAAATTTTTGGTTCCCAAGCAATAAGGGTGGCATGGGAAAAGCCAACCCATTGAAGTGTGTGATATACAACTGACATTTCAGTTGCATGTTGTTGTGTTCCACAGATTTGTAGTATTCAAGAATCCCAGTTTTCATTCCAAGCACCATCTTGGATCTACACAGAAGAAATAACAACCAATAATAACATAAACTCAACAAGAATTCAGCCCTCCCCCCCGCAAATTAATTTATAGAGTCAAGCATGTTTATCTCAAAATTTTCACACTCAAGGCAACCAATTCCAGAATAAATGAATTCAAAAGCAGATTAAAAAGCTGTTTGTTACCTAAAAATATATGCCATAGGGTATCTAAATTCCAACTATCTTCCACACACAATGGAAGCTAAACTGGGAATGTGCCAAATTTTTCAGTAACTGGAAATCACTTGCTTTTAAAACCGAAAACAAGATATACTACAAACAATTGGTTTTGTATTTTTAATGCCACTGAACAAGTGTCCAAGACATACCATATTTAAGTTTTAAAGAATGTTTTATTAAGATTTATAAACTGCTTCCCAACAAACATTCATAACAATCTACAGATTTTTAAAGCATCAAATTTCAAAACACTGCATAATATGCAATATAAAATGGCTGATTCACTCTTCAAAGAAAGCCTTCTTAAAAAGGTAAGCAATACTGATTGCCCGCCCCCCAACAATGAATGCTTGAAAAACCTCTTTCCAAAGGAGAGTAGCAAAAAACAACAACAATAAATTACCTGTCTGTGACTTGGAATCAACCATATTCCTGAAGATACAGTAGCTAACCACAATCCTCAGATTCATATAACTTTCAGGGCTTAATCAGTTGATTATCATAGTATTCTAAAGCAACAAATTACTAGCCAACTGAAGCTCACCACAATGCTCCCCAAGAAATCAAACGTTATTAGTAATAAGTAACCTTCATAAAGGAACCTTGAAAAGGAACCTCTCTCACACAGCTCTATTAACTTGCCACACAGTTTCAAATATTTAACAACAGAAAGGAAGCAAATATGAGCAAAAGACAACAAAGATTGCTATTAACTGTATATAGTTCCATTTTACATCTGACTGGCACCAATTTATATAGTCTATGCTGAGAACCCTGTTTTGTAGAGAAACAAAATTTCATCCTAGTCTATCACGTTTGGCAAAAATACTACCTACAATGTGAGTTCAAATGTCTCGCTGAAGACTATCATAATGCAATCACTAGGACTTATATAGAATTTACGGTAGATATTTGTGAAACCAGCTATGTAGGCTAGAAGCAAAACTCATCAGCTGCGATGACAATCCTTAATCAAAAAAATATTGCAACTCTTCCCCTAACCTTTTGTGTGGATACAAAAGAGTCTTCTGTATACGAAATCATAGGTCTTCATAACAAATCACTGAAAATATTGATAGGTCAGAGATGAGGGCCTCTTTTTTCAGTCCAAGACAAAAGGTAGTGGAATTCAGTAAGTGCTGAAGAAAGTGATTTGACTATTTAAAAAATGTTCTGATCTGGTGACTTTACTTCAGTTTCAATGGTGGCACACCCTAAGTTCAAGGCTGCTTAGCATTTGCTGCCTCCCTTCCCATTGCACCCCATAAAAAGCCCCTCCAAGTGGTCAGGGGACACTCAGGTATATAGTCTGGGACATAGTGTGAGGAAATGGCAAAGAATCAAATGATGGGAGAAATCACCAAAACTTAAGCAAAAGCAACCTGCCCACAGAGACTTCCTAAACCTACTCAATTTTTGCTGATTCACCACATCTCAGACTCTTCCTGATTGTCTCCAGACCACTAGCAGAGACTTTTTAGGGTGACATCAAGACCTAGAGCCATTATGTAGTGTCTCTTGGTTGGTTGCAAGTGGTTTCAAGCCTATAATAGCCTTGTACAGTGGTACCTCGGGTTAAGTACTTAATTCGTTCTGAAGGTCCGTTCTTAACCTGAAACTGTTCTTAACCTGAAGCACCACTTTAGCTAATGGGGCCTCCTGCTGCTGCCGCACCGCCAGAGCACAATTTCTGTTCTCATCCTGAAGCAAAGTTCTTAACCTGAAGCACTATTTCTGGGTTAGCGGAGTCTGCAACCTGAAGCGTATGTAACCTGAAGCGTATGTAACCTGAGGTACCACTGTAATGCTATAGTCAATGTTCTTATTGCCATGTTGCAGATGCATGGCTGAAGCCAAGGCTGAAAGTGACTTATCTAAGACAATAGTATTTAGTGTCCACATCCCATCAGTTGAGGACAGACAATTGGTTGTGGACATACTCAGATTATGGAACTTCCTGCCTTGGGGAGTTAACATCAAGCCTCCTCTCTTTCAGTCTTTTGCAAAACAGTTTAGACAGTTTTTATTCTAGCAGGCACGATCTGATAGGACCATTTTTAATGGTCTGATCACTTGCCTTAAGGTGTTTTTAACAATTGTGCCTGTACCTTGCATTATTGCATTGGTATGTTTTATAAACTGATTTTGTGAGTTGTTTTTAGCCTGAATACTGTGTTATACTAGAATAATGCTGTATATATTTCTATAAATTCATAATAGTGAGTTCATGGCAGAAATGAGATTTTTACCAGGCATTTTCATAACTCAGTCTCAGTTCAACCCCACTGTTTGTATAGGCCAGGGCAGAAGGAAGGAACAAGTGGGAAAGTGTTTCTAACCCTGGCCCTTGGTGGACACCTCCATTGCCAGTCGGGTTCTGCTGCCAATGGAGGTGCCCGAGGTGGACATCTAAATCCCCTCCAGCGCAGTAGATTAGGGGGTTGCATTGCCCTTCCCACTGCCCTTTCCTGTATGTTTTCCAGCTTAACAATATCATTTATGAAATTAGTTGTTTGGGGATGTGCATGGTGTTTTTGTTAATGCTGTACCAAAAATGCATATAATTAAGCTTCTTCACAGCCACGGTCAGTTCAGACCCACCAGCAGATTTGGTTAGTGTGCATCACTTGACACATCCTTACATTCAGTCTCCCTACCATTTTGTTGCCCAACAACCACACACAGGGAATATCCTCTGCTTTTCAGCGTCTGCTTGAGATTGCACCATTCTGAAAGCATCTCTGCAATCTACAAATATACTTCGTTACTTTGATCTTTGGAGTTCTTTTAAGAACTGAAATGTGGATACCAACAGACCCCGAAGACTGGTTTCTTTTTAATTTTTCAGTCAGTTCTACAACTTTATCCTCTTTCATCCCCATTTTACACAGTTCTTCACAATTCACTTCCCCAAAACACTGCTTCACATATGGGCTTCTCTCTCCCAAACATCCTTGCAATTTAACATATGTTCAAGAATTTGTTTAGCTTCCCTGCAGTTTCCTTCCCTTCCTTCAGTGTTTTCTTTTATACTGACATCTTTCTCCAGAGAGTTTCCTACTTCTAGTGTGTTCACTTTTTAATAGTATCAGTTTGTTCCACGAGTACTTTCTTGGCTAGCCTTACTGTCAACTTACATTTACTATGCCATAATTTCTGCTTTTTATTTTTCTCATTTTAGCGATGCTTCATTTGTACAGCTTTTAATGCAAGTCACATTTCTTTCTACAGCCTCCTTGACTGCAATTTAACAGCAATTTCAAGAAATAGTACATTATAAATATAACTGTGACTTTCTTGACAATTTCCCACTCAGCAGAAAGTTTGGTGGTGTTACACTCACTGTTTTGAAGCAGTTGAACAAGATATTTTGCATCAAATTCAAGGCATCACTTGGGATTTAATCATAACTCTTGTAAACCCAAATCTGCAATTATTTATTGTGTCTAAGCTTCTGGGTTTATCACAATGACATTTCCCAGTCAATTTTATTATATCAACAAGGTGGCTCCTTGATTTACTTTATATATACCATCCAACTGTCAGTCAATGAGCTGACAATACAGTGCATTTAGTACTTATTTAGCTGGAATTTCTACATACAGTGGTACTTAATTCGTTCCAGAGGTCCGTTCTTAACCTGAAACTGTTCTTAACCTGAAGCACCAATTTAGCTAATGGGGCCTCCTGCTGCTGCCGTGCTGCTGCCATGCAATTTCTGTTCTCATCCTGAAGCAAAGTTCTTAACCCGAGGTACTATTTCTGGGTTAGCGGAGTCTGTAACCTGAAGCGTATGTAACCCGAGGTACCACTGTATAACAATTCTGTGGATAAGTTTGTTTCCTTTATTATGGTGGGACAGAACTTCCAACCCATGGGCCAGATTATAGTCAATAGGGGTAGGATTAACTACAGCTCCCATCATTCCCAGCCAGGATGGCCAATGGTCAGGGATGATGGGAATTGTTGTCCAACATCTAAAAGCTACCCCAGTTCCCACCCTAGTGCAACCAAATACTGCTTTGAGCAAAGAAGATCTTCCTTGGCAGCTCATCTGGAGTTGAAGCTAGGCTGCAAAGTAAGGTAGGAAAAAAGCAGCACATTTTAACCATTCAATTTTGTGGGGGTGAAAGCACCCCCTGGGTCACTTTTCACTGTGCAATTCACAGTAAGCAGATCTAAAAAGTAGTCCTTCTAGGACACAAACTGTCACCCACACAGCATCTCCAAACTTCAGCACTTACCACTTACCATTTTTCTACTGGAAACAAAAGAAAATCTGTAGCATTCAATGCTCCCAAAATGAATCACATTTTGCCATTAGGGTGTATTTACTATCCTAGTCACTGTTATAATTTTTTCATAGAAAAATGGTCAGGGACACATCACCAAAGAACACTGAGATCAAACACGTTTGCAGTTACATGACAACGGATTAACCAAATTTGCAATCACTACTCCAAGGACCCACTGTTGCAGCGCAGATTTATCTAGAATGACACAACTTTGGCCGAAGGCATTTTCATTCGTTTTACAGAGAGCAAAACAACTCATGATTATTGAGCAAGTGTCAATAGGTTGGCACAAACCGTATAATGTTTTGGGGACGTTTCTCTAACCTAGGACAACTTTCTTGCAATTTTCTAAATGGGTTTAGGAAAACACCCAGAAATAAGTGTTTTCTGGCTCTTAGTGTTTGAGTATTGTCACGCACACGTCTTCTTACACCACAGACAAAAAATATTTAAGCAGACAATACACCTCCAAAAACTTACTGTGATTGTTTTCCCCTGACACTGGGACAGTGCTTTTTTTAACTAGAAAAGAGGTGCTGGATCGCCATCCCTACCTTATAATTCCTGATTTATTTAACATGCAGAGCAACAATACTGTCAATGTAAGTTTACTTGGTTCTCTCAATAATTTTTATGTAAGTATACTTTCAGTTTCAGGTGCCACAGGTCACCTGTTTTGGCTCTCTCATCATCAGGAAACAGACATATATGTTTCTTTACTCTTTGTTTCTACATATTTTTGTAGACATTGCATTTAATCTTCACACTGAGATCTCAGTTTGAATGCACTGGTTTTAGCTTCTATCCATCCACCAATGCTTTGAGAAAATATATTGTCCCCGTTTCCTTAACCTGATCAGTTTCGCATTAGAAGGAGCACCAGCAAATGAGTTATATTGCAGTTCTACATATGTGCTCCCTCCCCCAAAACATCCCTTTTTTCAAATAGATTTAAATTCTTTATTCTAACACCAGCATTACATTCATGCATTGAGACTTCACATCTTTGCCTGTCGTCTCCCTATGAGAATCTGGTCTTAACCCATGTAGCAATCTAAATTTGGCTTCCTGGACTTCCCATCTAAATTATCTGCCTTCTCTAATAGCCTAACTAGTCATTTCATGATATCAGAAACAGTCACACCACACAGGAAGGTAATGTCATGCAATGAAGCTACCCATCACAAATCTATCTATGTCTCTAAGGTTACTACATGGATCCTACACTCTATACTATGGGGAATGTGGAGCTCTAAGCCATTTCAAGAACTCTATCACCATTAGAGAAATGGTGAGGTTATAGCAAACACAGCATGAAACACTTTCTGATCCACTTTCCTCCTTTGTCTGGATTCTGCAAAAAAAATTTCAATAGAATAAATGGGCAAGAACTCTTGAAAGGGCTACATTCCAATGTGTTTGCCATCAGTTGAAAATTCAGTCATATATTTTCTCTATTTCTAATATTAGACTACCGCCAAACTATATTTTAACCTCATTATAAACTCTTTTATAATGGTAAAGCAATGAAGCACAAGGTTGTGCTCTAATAATATAAGAAGTGCCAGATAATAGAAGAAGAAACCAAATTCCTCAAGCAACACTATTCCTAAACATTTACGAACAGTAAGAGATATTATGAACATTATTCTTAAGAGCTTTAGCGGGAAAGGAGGTCTTACTTTAGCTTGAATCTGTTCAACAGGACACACTACTCAATTCATGGCAAGACTCTCCATAGGTGAATTTTCTACATTTACACAGTATTGAGGACCTTACAGACCAATCCTAGACATGTCTACTCAGAAACCCCATTTACTTCACTTATGCTTACTTCCAATAAGTAAGTGTGAAATTACAGCCTTAGCTAGTGCTACAACTCTTACAAATGTAAACAACGTTTTAGAAACTATCATTGACTTAAGGATGCAAGCTGATTACATTCTTACCTGGCACTAACAAGAAAAGTATCCATTGAAACGATCTCCAGCATTTTGATTCTGAGTAGTAGACTGCATCTGACTTTGCAAACAGTGAAGTGAAGTCAGATACAGTCACTCCCTCTAACCACCTTCCTCCCTTGCCCCTAGCAGTAAAAGCAGTACATAAAAGCAGTTGAAAGGTATGGGTGAATTAAAAGAGAGTTGCCTTTCCTAAGGGGACATTTGAAGTAGGCGACAAGTTAACTTCCTAGGGAGAACATACCACAACTAAGAACCACAACCAAGGTTTTTCCCCTTTCTCTTTGAGAGGGAAAGGACAGCTTCATTCACAAACTTCCTAGTGACAGTATGGACACTCAGCACAGCACACAAAGAACAAGTTCCACCTATGAGTCCCCCTCACTTTTCCTGCTAGGTAAACACAACCATTGCTTTAATAATATTTGCCATATACACACACCCCAACTAGGTAGTGGAGGGGAAGAAAGGTAGTGAAGGAGCGTCTCCACCCCCATTGTTCTGCCTGGACACTGAGGTCCAGCGCTGAGGGCCTTCTGGCGGTTCCCTCACTGTGAGAAGCAAAACTACAGGGAACCAGGCAGAGGGCCTTCTCCGTAGTGGCACCTGCCCTGTGGAACGCCCTCCCATCAGATGTCAAAGAGAGAAACAACTACAGTACCTGACATTTAGAAGACACCTGAAGGCAGCCCTGTTTAGGGAAGTTTTTAATGTGTGATATTTTCATGTATTTTTAATATTTGTTGGAAGCCGCCCATAATGGCTGGGGAGATAATAAATTATTATTATCATCAAAGCGTGATTTCAGAAAGTGGTTACTAGACAAAGATCACCAGGCAGTTCACTATTTGCAAGTCTGCTATATATAGATTTATGACCAATTTAAAATAATAAAATAAGAAACATTTTGGAATTGTTTCTTAATTAAAAGATACCAATACTGCCTACGAATTTGTATAGTCAGCCTCAAATACTTAACCATGGCATTTATGTTTTTCCTGAAGTAACAGATTTCACAGCTAGCTGCCAATGAATACTATTTAAAGACATTACACCCGTTCAGAATAGTATACTGAACACATGCAAAGTGGGATTGCTGCAATAAGCTCCACCCCTGATTTCCACGTGTAGACTGTACCTTATGCACAATGCCGGTGTGTGTACAAAATACAAGTCCTAGATTGCGTGTACAGAGCCCACTCTGTGTGTATAAGGCACAATCAACTCATGAAGGATAAGAGGAAAACCAAACTGCCAGAACCTTGTCAGCAGACATCTGCACAGGGCTAACACAATCCCTCACAATGCAGGAGTAAACAGAACTACCCATGTAGGGTTTGACAAAATATTATTAACACACCTATAACTGTAACAGAAAAGCAGTGTCATCCAAAAATGCATTAAATCCAAGTTAATGAACAGCATGACCGTGCAAGACACACTTCACACTGCAGTTATAGGTCTCCACAAGAAATCATTGCAAAGTGAATATATCGTGCACCTGTGAATTCCTTTACTTTTAACAGTAAAAAAAATATATCGCTGCAAGAGCAGTCAGCTTGTGGATCTGAGGCTATGCCCACCCCTGATCTGTTTTTTCTCCATCAACCATTAAAGGAGCAGAGCTGCAGAGAGAGAAGCATCTTTATTTACTACACTGCAAGGCTGAAATTTCAGGTCCGGGATCCGTGGATCAGACAAACTCTCTTTCAAAAAGTAAAGGCTATCCGAGAGCGACCTATCACAATGATGGCAACTCACTGGCCGAAGGAAAAAGTGCGAGTGGCCTCTATTCAATATATGAAGCAACGGGTGCAAGGCAAACTAGCACGATTTGGATAGGTTATATTCGAGGCAAGCAGCGCCCACCCCACTTCCTCCGTAAAGGAGGGAGAGAGAAAGAGAGAGAGAGAAAGCGACACGCCTCCAATGCACGGCAAGTTAAGAGAGCATAAAAGGAGGTGGGGGAACGAGCCTGGAGTCCCTTTTCCCCCTTCCCTCCACCGCCATCCTTACCAGGCCCCAGCCAATGGCAGCAGGAAGGGGCTGAGCTGGGGCAGGGTGCCTCTGCGAGGAGGAGGAGGAGGAGGTGGGGGGACTAGGCCAACTAGGGAAGCCAAAGCACAAGGCTGCTCCGGGGCTCTCGGAGCCGCTCAAGTCTTGCAAGGAAAAAGCGGTTCTATTGGGGCGGCCGGGGAAAGGGCAGCCGCGCCACATTTGAGGTGCAAAAGCCTCCTGCCGCCTGCAGCTGCTGTCTCTCTCCCAGAGATAAGGATTGTGCAAAGGGGGACCCGGGCAGGGGAAGAATGGGGCGGGGGAAGGGCAGGCGGAAAAAAATAAAAAATAAAATGTGTGCATTAAAGCGAGATGGGGAAGGCAGACAAGGTCACCCGCCACCACGCTGCTCATCCTCCCGCCACCCCCCAAAACACAGACCCACAATCGCCCCACGGAGGAAAAGGCGGCAAGTTCAATATGCAGAGAACGGCCGAGGCGAAGGGGGGGATGGCGGCCCCGGGGGGGAGATGGAGGAAGAGCCATGGGGGGCAAGTAGTCCTTCTCCCAGCCCCCTGCTCGGTTTGCCGCCTGCCTCGATCGCCGAAGGGCTGGCGGTGGCGCGAAACGGGCTTCCTCCCCGCCTAGAGAAAGAGGGCGCTGCGCTTACCTTCCCAGGGGCTGCCGCCGCCGCCGCCGCTGCTTCTGGTGAAGACGAGGCAGAGCGAGCTCGTCCGCTCCGCTCTCTGGCCCCGCCGCGCTAGGCTCGGGGAGCCGCCGCCGCCGCCGCTCGGCCCCGCAGCCAATCGCCGCGCACCCGCCTCCCTCCCTTCCGCAGCTCGCCGCGGTGCGTCTCCCCCCCACCCCTCCCCACTCGTCGGCTTCAAAATGGCGCCAACTCGTCTCCGGCGGCTGCTTCTCTCGGACGGACCCCGCCACCGAGCGGCAGGGAGAGGCCGGCGCCAAAGTGAGGCAGGAGCGACCCCTGCAGACACCGGGAAGGAAGTGGCGCTAGCAGACGGAGAAAGGGGGGACAGCGACGCTGAACAGCCGTCCCAGAGACTGCGGGGTGCGTGGGAGCAACTCTTTCCCCCTCCCGAGGCGGGTGGCTGCCTGCTCGACACCAGGCTTCAAGGCACAGCGCGTCGGCGGATTCCACGGTCGCCTAAATAAATTGGGTATAAGAAGGAAGGAGCCACAGAGGCATGAAACTTCGGATGCACTCCGCAAAGCACCTCCGAGCCTGACGCTGCTGCTTGCAAGCGTGCATGCCTGAAGGCTCGCAGCCCCTCATTCTTTTTTTGTGCACGGTGGCCAGAGCATGAGAAATCAGTTACGCGGTGCAGTTTGAGCCCCGTTGAGTTCCATGGGACTTATTCGCAGGTAAGTGCGGGACTGCAGCTTAAGGAAGTTGTTGTTGTTTAGTCGTGTCCGACTCTTCGTGACCCCATGGACCAGAGCACGCCAGGCACTCCTGTCTTCCACTGCCTCCCGCAGTTTGGTCAAACTCATACTGGTAGCTTCGCAAACACTATCCAGCCATCTCGTCCTCTGTCGTCCCTTTCTCCTTGTGCCCTCCATCTTTCCCAACATCAGGGTCTTTTCCAGGGAGTCTTCTCTTCTCATGAGGTGGCCATAGTACTGGAGCCTCAGCTTCAGGATCTGTCCTTCCAGTGAGCACTCAGGGCTGATTTCCTTAAGAATCGAAAGGTTTGATCTTCTTGTAGTCCATGGGACTCTCAAGAGTCTCCTCCAGCACCATAATTCAAAAGCATCAATTCTTCACCAATCAGCCTTCTTTATGGTTCAGCTCTCACTTCCATACATCACTACAGTACAGGGAAAACCATAGCTTTAACTATACAGACCTTTGTTGGCAAGGTGATGTCTCTGCTTTTTAAGTTGCTGTCTAGGTTTGTCATTGCTAAGGAAGTTAGCAGTATGTATTTAGTATCTGAAGGCACAGGTACTTAGCTCTGGGATACTTCTGGATCCCTTGTTGTCCCTTGAGGCTCATGTGGCCTTGGTGGTGCGGAGTGTCTTCCATCAGTGTCTTCTGCTGGTGGCCCAGCTGTGCGCCTGTTTGTACAGGAATAGCCTAACTGCCGGTGTCTATGTTCTGGTAACCTCTAGGTTAGATTACTACAATGTAGGGCTGCTGCCCCTGAAGACAGTTTGGAAACTTCAGCTGGTGCAGAATTCAGCAGCCAGGTTGCTCACCGGAGCATGATGGTTTGAACATACTACATGGATCCTTGCCCGACTCCACTGGCTGCCAACTAGTTTTTGGCCCCAATTCAAAGTGCTGGTTTTGACCTATAAAACCTATAAAACGGCTCAGGATCACAATACCTCAATAACTGATTCTCTCCATAGAAACCTACTCAGACACTGAGATCAGCATCTGAAGCCCTCCTTTATGTTCCTCCTCCACAAGAGGTCTGGAGGGTGGCAACACAAGAATGGTCCTTTTCTGCAGTGGCTCCCCGCTTGTGGCTCTTCCCAGGGAAACTCAACCAGCGCCTAGATTATATATTTTTAAGCACCAGGTGAAATGTTTCTCAATAACCAGGCCTCTGGCTGATTAACATTCTACATCCTTTTAAATGTGTTTGTGGGAGGAGGGTCAATGGTTTGTTTTGTTTTGATGTATTTTGTGTTCTCATTTTGTATTTTTATGTTGTGAACTGCCCAGTGATCTTTGAATGAAAGGCGGTGTACAAATTTAGCAAATAGTAATAATAATAATATGGGGTGTTAGGGGAGGGGTAGTACCTCAGGTGGGGGACATGTCATGCTCCTTCTGGGGTAGTTTGTCCATCTCTGGTCCCCACCCTGCATTCAGCTCTATTTAAACAAAAAACAAAAAAACCTTTTAATGGTGTTTATATTTCCTTGGATACATATTTTAAATCTATTTAATTAGTATATCGATTGTTAAATTCCATTTTGACCGTTTTAATGTTTATGTATAAATGATGCTGAAATTCTGGTTTTTACTATGCTGGCTGTAATAATAAACATTCACACTACACTCAGCTCTTAGCTGTGGCTCCTAAAAGCATGAGACTGTAGGCACACCCTGGGAATGGCTTCAACTGGCCAGCTATACCAGGTAATGACAGCCGAGGGGGTCTCAAACCCTCGGTGACTTCCCCTGCATACGAAGGCGGGCTCTGCCAAATTGAGCAGACGAGACCAATAGTGGGTCCAACGGTCAAGAAGGCGGTTTTGGCGCATGCTGAGTGTAGAGGCATCTAGATCAAGGGAAGTAATAGTGCCACTGTATTCTGCTCTGGTCAGACCTCACCTGGAGTACTGTGTCCAGTTCTGGGCACCACAGTTCAAGAAGGACACTGACAAACTGGAACGTGTCCAGAGGAGGGCAACCAAAATGGTCAAAGGCCTGGAAACGATGCCTTATGAGGAACGGCTAAGGGAGCTGGGCATATTTAACCTGGAGAAGAGGAGGTTAAGGGGTGATATGATAACCATATTCAAATATATAAAAGGATGTCACATAGAGGAGGAAGAAAGGTTGTTTTCTGCTGCTCCAGAGAAGCAGACACGGAGCAATGGATCCAAACTACAAGAAAGAAGATTCCACCTAAACATTAGGAAGAACTTCCTGACAGTAAGAGCTGTTCGACAGTGGAATTTGCTGCCAAGGAGTGTGGTGGAGTCTCCTTCTTTGGAGGTCTTTAAGCAGAGGCTTGACAACCATATGTCAGGAGTGCTCTGGTGGTGTTTCCTGCTTGGCAGGGGGTTGGACTCAATGGCCCTTGTGGTCTCTTCCAACTCTATGATTCTATGAGGCAAGTGAGGGGCAGATGGGTCTCATCAACCTAGGAAGGTAGCCCATCTAGGAGAAGGAAAACTCTGATCCTAAACCTCCACTGACTTGTGAGACATCTTCGGGAGAAGAAACGGCTAAGGAGTAAACCCTACACAAAGCCTGAGTGGAGTCCCTAAGACGGTTGGATGGCAGCTTTTGTGCTTCTTCCGGCAACTCCTGCAGCCAAGCTAGTGCCAAACATACTCCTCTTCTTTCCTTTGGACTACATCAGTGAGGCCCAGAGGTGGGGCTTGTCATCTGGGCAGCCCAGGACATGCACACTGCTCAGGACTGTTCCGCAGGGGAGGTCACTTCAGTTCTGCTTCACCCCCAGAGATACTCTCTGTTGTCTCTCAAGACGGACGGATGCCAACAAGTTAATGATGATAATAATGGTATGATCAATAATTGAAGGGAGTACTTTGCTGATCAAATATTATAAAACTTCAGGTTGCTTGACACAAATAAACCACCCTACTAACCCAGCTTTTAAAAAGCAGCTGCTTATGCTCCATTGCAACAAGTAGTAAGTACAGTGTAATAGTTAAATTGAAACTCAGCACAGATATTGAAACAAAGTGACCATAATCCAGGGGTCAGCAACTTTTTTCAGCTGGGGGCCAGTCCACCGTCCCTCAGACCATGTGGGGGGCCGGACTATATTTTGAAAAAAAATATGAACGAATTCCTATGCCCCACAAATAACCCAGAGATGCATTTTAAATAAAAGGACACATTCTACTCATGTAAAAACACGCTGATTCCCGGACTGTCTGCGGGCCAGATTGAGAAGACAGTTGGGCCGCATCTGGCCCCCAGCCTTGGGTTGCCTACCCCTGCCATAATCAGCAAGTCGAAGTTGGTCTTATCACAAAACCAACCTTGGTTACCCTGGTTGAGAAGGATGGGGAGTGTGACCCTACTGCTTCTTCTTGATCTCTCAGTGGCTTTCAATATCATTGACTGCTGTGTCCTTCTGTTAGTTGACCCCATGGCTTTTGGTCTGCAGGGTCTTGTAAACGTCCATTCTATCTCCTATGCTACATAAAATGGTTGGGAGCTGTCTTCCAGGGATTTGAAGCATGTTGTCATCAGTATGCTTGTGGCATACTGATTTCTGTCTGAATTAGGAGTGAAGGTACAGAGGTGAAACAGGAACACACTGGAGTTGCTATGCCACCCTACAAACTCCATTACCTGTGTTGTGTGGTGACTTTAGCTTCTAACGCACCCCCCCCCCCAATATTTTCACAAGCTCTCACTGGAAACCAGTGCCGCTTCTCCGCTGGCAAAAATACACCTGATCAGTTATTCTTATTTTGCAATGAACTTACAGCTTTACACACGTTCCAAGTATTACAATGTAATTCCTTCTCGTAACTTACAAAGGTTTTAGCACTTGTAATTTATTATACCCTCATCCTAAACACACTGGCTTGGAAATAAAAGCCACTGATTTGGGGGATACTTAGAAACAGCTTAGAATGGCTGCCATAAAACAGCACAGCTGAATTTGGAACATGGAGGGCTGATCACATAAGCTACATGACTATATCTGATTTGAGACAGGGCAGTTTTGCCAACGCATCTGACCTATTGTTTCATTAAGTGAGATCACTTCATATGTCACACACACCCAATAAATGTGCAGGCTGGTCATAAGCATATTAACTTAGAAATAAGTTTTGTTGAGTTTAGTGGGCATTCCCAAATAATTGTGTATGGGAATACATCCTTAAGATCAATGAGCAAAAGGATACTTTCTCTTCAAAAGGTACACTGAAGCAACTGGGATTAAAGACAGAGATCTGCAAGAAGCCAGCAAATATAGAACATGTTAGTCTTAAATTAATGTTTCTGCTACAGCAGTTGTGACACTGTATTTACAAGATACAGCTAGCTTCAATGCTTTCAGTTAGCAAACAGGCGCCCATGCTACTTTATGAAACATTAACCTCTAGAGATAGAAGATAAATCAGCTTTTGCTGAGCCATTAGCATTGTTTGCTCTACCTTCCAGCTGCTCACTAACTAAAGTTCTGGACATCTGATAGGATAGGAATGTACTTCTTCAGAGGATAACCAATCAGGCTGACTTAGTAACCAGCAACCATTCACTTTTAGATTTGGTGTTTTTAAAACTAAAGTAACTGTTCCAAAAGGGATATATCATTTGTTCTTTCATTTGCATTTCCACAAATCTCCTTTCCCGTTTGTTTTATTAGCTAAGCTTCTAATATGCCACCTTTTCTCCAAGGAACTCAAAGTGGCACACATGATTTTCCCTCCCTTCCATTTTATTTTCACAACAACCCTGTGGGGTGGGTGAGGTTAAGAGATAGTGGCAGGCCCAAGGTCCCCCAGTAGCTTTGCAGTTGAGTTGGACGGTTGGAGAGTTACAGCGCCTGCTGTGGCTGTAGAGACCAATGTGGGAGAGACATGTTTTGTTGCAGCTGGGGCAGATGAAGATGCACCGTGGCCTTTCTTCTCTCTGTGCTCCTCCCAGCTTGTTGCTTCATGGGTAGAACAAGAAAAGTGGGGGGAAAGCACCTCAAATGAACAAAATGAAAAAAGAAGAACAGGTAATGATGAGCTCTAATGAAAAACGCTAATGGTTCGGAGTAAAACATTTATCCATCAGGAGCTATGAACAAAAGCAACGTACAACATGAATACAATGGTTTTTAAAAATACGACATAAATAACAAAAAAGAATTGTGTCATATAATGTTAACATATACATACACTTGTCAAAAAAATAAATAAATCCTTAAAACACACACCCATAACATATCATAAAACTGCATCAAACTCATAATATTTTTAAAAAGGAAAGAGAAACAAAACTTTTTCCTTTTCTACCATTGTTCTAGGCTCAGAAGAGCAGATGTGCAGGTCCCTCTATTTCTAAGTACTTTCCTCTACAGTGGTACAGTGGTACCTTGCAAGACGAAAGAGTTTTTTGTTTTCTCAGTTGCTTCGCAAGACGGATTTCCCTATGGGCTTGCTTCGCAAGACGAAAACGTCTTGCGCCTTTTTTTAAAAACCGCCAATGTATTCCTATGGGAAACCGTCAATACACAGTGGTGCTTCGCAAGACGAAAAAGTTAACAAGACGAAAAAACTCGCAGAACGAATTAATTTCGTCTTGCAAGGCACCACTGTACTTCGGGTTACATACGCTTCAGGTTACAGACTCCGCTAACCCAGAAATATTACCTCGAGTTAAGAACTTTGCTTCAGGATGAGAACAGAAATCGTGCTCTGGCGGCAGCAGGAGGCCCCATTAGCTAAAGTGGTGCTTCAGGTTAAGAACGAACCTCTGGAATGAATTAAGTACTTAACCCGAGGTACGACTATATCTGCTATTTCATTTGAGGGGCCTGACTTCTTCATTTAATTAATAGCAAAGCCACATACATTCAGTGTGTACATTGGAACATTTATAGAGCTCTGGATTGGGATAATTTCCTGTTGATATCTGGAGGGAAGACATTTGCCTGAATAAAATTAATTGGAATAAGAAAGTAATCTTATTTCATTTCTAAGCAAGTTTCTAAGCAAGATCTGCATAGATATCAATAGCCACTGTAGTCACCCCCAGAACAACTGCTGTTAGCGCAACATTCCAAGATGTTCTGTACACAGTTATAGAACAATATAATATTAATAATAACAATAGTAATAACTAAAAAGTTGTTCAGTCCGATATGTGCCCACTGTGTTCATTGCACAAGTCACATCTCTGAATTCCATACTGTCCCTGCTCATTGCTAGAGTTCACTGAAGCTACAGCAATCTGAGATGGATTCAGGAAGAGAAGGCAAGCACTGTACTTCTCTATTTCAATCAAATATCAACAAATATTCCAAATGTCTCCTAGAATTTCCTTTGTAATACTTTTAACCAGCTTTAATGATGGCAAATGAAACATAGTTGCATGTCACTTCCAGCAGATGGGGCAGCTGAAAAATCCCAGTCTCAAGATTTGAAAACCTTTATATAAATGTTTTGAAGATTGCTGCCTTGCCATTGCAACTGGAATTGACCGAGGGAGAAAACTGGACAATGGAGATTTGAATAATTGTAAATACATATCAAGTTAAGAGGAAACCATGCACAGAAAATTCCTTTAATTAAATCTGAACTTCTACTGCTGCCGTGTAAAAATTTAAATGTATTATAAAATTTGAAATGTGCATTAAATCATTCATTAAAACTGCATACGCATAGAGCTAATTTTGCATGTGTCGAGATGAATATAGAACTAAAGAAAGTGGTTGAACTATTTGAAGCTAATTATGCTACAGGCAGCTTTTGGGGTGTACCCACCCTGAAGATGGCACTTTTTGTCTGGTTTCATGGGGCTGTGTGGAATAAGGATGCATGATTATGTTTTCTGGCAGAGGACTGAATTTGATCAGAAGTTTTTGATCCATTCTGCCTCTATTTTTATTTGGAATATATGTACGGAACTCTGGTCTCCATTTCATTTGTTCTTGGAAGCTGGATACTCCAAATGACAGTCCTAGGCATGCTCAGTGGTCTAATAACTATCTGTCCTCTTCTGTGTAGTAGTAGTAATAAATTTTATTTTTTATATACCCCACTCATCATCTCACTGGGTTTCATCACTATGCAGAGCAGGTGTGTTGTATTACCATTGTGTTAATTATATGGAAGTGGCAATATTTGCTGGTGCTGGTGCCTTTAGGCATCCATTTGTACCAAGCCATCTAGGGGGGAAATTGTATGCAGTCTGGTGTGAAGTAGTGATCTGCTATTAGATATTACAATCAGATTTCTTTTGCTACATCAATTGGCCATTTCCCAAAGCTACCTACAAAACTTCTGTACTACTATTTTGCTCCTTAGATATTTCTAAAGAAGTTTCTTTAACTTCAAAGTTTTTAATACACAATTTAATACACAATAATACACTTCAAAAATTGTAATACACAATTTATTTCCTATATCCTAGAGAACTATTCAGTTACAACATACAGCAAGGTACTATTCTTACAGCAGCTGTAGCCATATCATTTGGGAAATGTATTTTACTATTCTTGCTAAGGAAAATGTCATGAGTGTATTACCAAGGCTCCCAAAATCAGGGAAGTGGGTATTAGGAAACTCCCAAAATGAAAGGCATCTGAGGCAGAAAATGATTGTTTTAATAATAGAAGGCTCTTGAGAGATTCCATGTCTAATTACTGGATTGAAAGATGCAAAAAAGGAAACAAAAATTGCAGTCCAGGAAGAAAATCCTATTGCACTAAGTGTGACTTCTGGGTATAGATATTAGGCCCCTTTTGAAAGCACTCTATAGCCACATCTTCCTTTCTCTAACTTAAATATTATTTAGATGAGGATCTTTCACTTGTGGAAGAAATAATCAAGTTACAGCAGTCAGATCTTCTACCCTAAAACATCAGCACCACTTTCTTGTTTATTTTGAAAAATCAGAATAATTAGTTGTCCTTTCGGATAATTAGAATGTCCTTTCGGTAGATAATGAAAAGCTGCCCTCACATCCTTAAGATCAAAGTGCACAATTTCCGGGTGGGTTTGTGCCATTTCCCCACCCACACCTCAAACAGCAATGGCACTTTTTCAAGGTATGGAAATGGAAGAGTAAGAAAAGGTCCAGCAGCTGATGTAACTGTTCCTTGAAGGTATAGGGGTCCTGCCAGTAAATAAGTATAAATAAATCATAACCTTGGCAACCTAGAGCTTAAACACTGACAGTTTTAGACAGGGCAGGCCCATGGGCATAGCCAGGATTTATTTTAGGGGGGCAGACTCGGGGGGGGGGCACAACCGAATTATCTTAAATGCAATTGGTCAGCAAGTTAAGTATTTTTGTTATTTACTTGATTGGGGGGGCAGTTGCCCATCTGCGCCCCCCGACTGCACCCATGAGCAGGCCTGCCCATGGGGCAAGATGAGTGAAGAGATTTGAGCAGAAGGATCCATGGGGTCTGCAGAACTTCATGCCCACCCCACTTGTCCCTGATGTAGATCTTCACTCGCCCCTTCTTCCCTGGCAAGGTGTGGGTGTCATTTTGTGCTTCGCTTCAGGTGCCCCAAATGCTTCCAGGTGGAGCATAACACTTATTTAAAAACAAACAAATGAAGATGCAAGCACAGTCTTGTGCATGCATACTGAGTCCTCCTGGTATGTAAATTCAATTAATAATAATAATAAAAATAAATTAATAATAATAATAATAATAATAATAATAATAATAATAATACTTTGGCGGAAGCTCCATTTGACTCAATCCTATTTGGTGTGCCTACGACTGCTTCTTCAATTGCACATGGCTAGATGTGCCTGGCAAATAGAAGGAGATGAAATGGAGGCAGTGAGAGATTTTACTTTCTTGGGCTCCATGATCACTGCAGATGGTGACAGCAGTCACAAAATTAAAAGACGCCTGCTTCTTGGGAGAAAAGCAATGACAAACCTAGACAGCATCTTAAAAAGCAGAGACATCACCTTGCCGACAAAGGTCCGTATAGTAAAAGCCATGGTTTTCCCAGTAGTGATGTATGTAAGTGAGAGCTGGACCATAAAGAAGGCTGATCGCCGAAGAATTGATGCTTTTCAATTCTGGTGCTGGAGGAGACTCTTGAGAGTCCCATGGACTGCAAGAAGATCAAACCTCTCCATTCTTAAGGAAATCAGCCCTGAGTGCTCACTGGTAGGACAGATCCTGAAGCTGAGGCTCCAGTACTCCAATACTTTGGCCACCTCATGAGAAGAGAAGACTCCCTGGAAAAGACCCTGATGTTGGGAAAGATGGAGGGCACAAGGAGAAGGGAACGACAGAGGATGAGATGGTTGGGCAGTGTTCTTGAAGCTACCAGAATGAGTTTGACCAAACTGCGGGTGGCAGTGGAAGACAGGAGTGCCTAGCGTGCTCTGGTCCAGGGGGTCACGAAGAGTCGGACACGACTAAACAACAACAACAAAGATGTACCGCGGGTAACACTATCCATAGTTGACAGCCACCACCATATCAGCACCAAAGCTCAATACAGTAAAGGACTTCAGGATAGAGAAAGAAACTCTCTTTGCTTCCCATATTCCCAGACACCGCTCTCCCCCATTGAAATTGGCCCCGTGTGAGCCATTGCCGCGTCTTTCCTTCCCGCAAAAAGCCTGTCCCTCTGAGCTCTCTCTGTGGATTTAAATTCTTCTCCTCCCTCTCCAGAGTTCCACGTTCCTCATCTCCGCAGCGTCACGTGAGCCCGCTAAGGATTCGGGGCGCTGTAGTTTTCGCCGCCGGCCTCGAGAACTACAACCGCCTCCCTCCGCCCCCACACGCGAGAGCAGTCGCCACTCGCGTATGCGCGGAGCGGCGCTCGGCCGCCATTTTGGAAAGCGGGGGTTGGAGCCTTTTCCGGGGGTATGTTTTACCTCAGCCCCGCGAGCATGGCGGTGCCCGTCTGACTTCAGGGAGCCCGCTGGAAAAGCGAGCCGCGTCGTCCGTTTGAGGTTGGTGTTGCTACCTAAAAACGCGGCTTTGGAGAGGATAAGAGTCAAAAGGGCGGGTCGGGTGTCGGGTCCGCGTGAGCGGGGATGCGCCTGGGGTCCCTCGAAAGGATCCCTTGGGTCTCTTGTCCTGCGCTTCCCGCTCGCTCTCTGGCGCCGGGGTGGCGGGGTCGGGGCACGTTGTTTCCAGCCGGGCGGGTGGGGGGTGGGGATGCGTGACACGGGAAGAAGACGGAAGGCCAGACCCCGGGCTCGGTGAGGGTTGGCTAGTAAACACGCGGACATTCTGCGTGAAACGAGTGACATCCCATAACCTGCGCCTGGTGGGCGTCCCTTAGAAAAGGGCACGATTAAAATAGCACGGTGACACAGTGTCTCATTATTAACCCACAGGAAGACTAAAAAATAATAAAAGTTATAGGATGCCTGTTGGGAATTATGTTCTCAGATAAGCAAGGGACTTGCTTCAGATTATCATCATAATTTACTGGCCTATTCGTTTGGTGATTATAAATATGAAGTTTAACATACTCCGATTGTATGTTACTAACGCACAAGGACAACTTCATTTTATTTAGTAACCTGCAGCTAAACTGATGTGCTTACTACGGTCGCAGGCAGGGCTGGATTTAGGTTTGATGAGGCCCTAAGCTACTGGAGGTAATGGGGCCCTTTATATGTCCAGCTGTCCTTTGTCAACAACAAATTGTCGCAGTTTTTTGTGTTGAATATATGCCATATGGTAATTTATGGATCTCATAAGTATTTAAAGCCATTTGCCTCCACAACACAAAACACTGTTGCTGTATGTAGGTTTTATTTTATTTGTTTTTTATCTTATATTTTGGAAATGTACATCTTTTTTTCTTTAATTTTTCTTTAATTTAATTTTTTTGGGGATCCCCAAGCCCTCAGCTATAGCTTGTTTAGTTTATATGTAAATCTGGCACTGGTTGCAGGCCCTTCCTCATGATTTCTGACTGATTTTAAAATGCAGCCCTTCACTTATGTCCCACTCTCTTTCTCAGGGAAGAAATGCACAAAAATGGAGCTTTACAGAACAATCCTATATAAATAAGTTCCTTTCTGTTTCATAGGATGGCCACAGTTCGGTAATAGAACATCTGCTAGGTGTGCCGAAAGCCCCATTCTCTGACATCCTCATGTAGGGCTGCGAATGTCCCATGCTTAAAAACTTGGATTACTGCTGCAAATAAATGTTAACAGGGGATAGGCAACATGATGTTCTCCCTCTGTTTTTTTGGAGATAACTCCCATTATCCCTGACCTTTGATTGTGCTGATTGGGGCCCATGGGTGTTGGAGTACAACAACATCTAGAGGACACCATATTGGTTACTGCTGGTGTAGCCCCTACTGTGCTAGGTGGGTCAATGGTCTGGCTGAGGGCAAGGCAGCTTCCTATGTTCCTAATGGGGATTAGCACCATCTAAGCGTGCGTAGGATTGCAGCCTTAATTAAGAAATGAGTCAGGTGTAGGTGGATACTGGAGAAGAGTAACTGATATCATGCTGTAAACATATTGTTTTATTATTTTAAGATGCTTCATGATGAGTGTAAGCCAAGATACCTTGAAAGTCAAGATGCATCAGCAAAAGAGCCCTGTTCTAAAAGGATGAAATCAACAGAAGAGCCTTATGGTAAATCCTATGATGGCTTGCAAAGACTTCATGAAGAAATACATGTTAAAAAAAACCATAGTGGGTTTATTCCTTTGTCCATTTCTGATGAAGAGGCACAAAACAAAAAAGAAACTGCAGAAGTAAAGGCATTCACGGGTAAAATACCAGTGTCACCAGAGCCTTCAAAGTCAGTAAACAATACTGAGATTACAAGAAACAAAAGTTTCTCTCCTTCCAATACCAATATACGTAAAAACAGAGAAGACAATGTCTCCATCAAAGAACATAAGAATGAAGAGAAAGAATTATATAGCACAAGCAAAGCCTTTATTGGACCCATTTATAAAAGTAAAGCTGATTGCCTACGTGATCAAAGGAAAAAGAGAGAAATTGTGCCTAAACAGGCTCTCCCTGGTGATGTGCCAAAAATGGAAGATGAATTGTGCCAATTCTATAATGAAATTGATCAGCTTGAAAGTGATGAAAATCGTTTTGATAGTCACTTACAGGGGACAGAAACAAATTCACTTGGGGAATATAATAAATGGAATCGAATGGCTTGTGTAAATTCTCAAGAATGGTCCTGTAGAAGATCACCTGGTGGTGATCAGTGTTTTTATAGTAATGCACCAAGTGATCGTAGAATAGGCAGTGAACAGTATCCATACAATGACCCATCGGGTCACAGGAGTGACAACAGACGGTGTTGTAACAATGAAAGAGATGTATGGGAAATGAGACAATTATGTAACAAACAGGATAGTTCTAGATTCTGGAATGATTCTGTGTCTCAGTTAAGGCCTAGTTGGCAAAACACACATCCTTTTATAATACCTTATGGCCCACCACCACCTCAATTCACTCCTCGTTTTAATTTTCAGGAACCTAATTCCTCATCACTTCGTTCAGATACTTTCCATCCCCCAAATGTGGGACCATTCAAAAATAGCCATATTAACATGAGTAGTGCAACATCTGATGAAAATAATGCCTATCATTTTAGTAATCATAATATACAGCCCTCCAGAAATGGATATAACATGCCTGATGGACACATGGATAATGGTTTCTGTGAAACTCGACCATGTTGGAAAGAAATTAAAACTTACCCAGATGAAGGATCAAGCAATGTTTCTCAGCAGTTTCCAGAGGGCAAGTTATACGAGTCACAAAAGCAACTTCTGATTTTAAGAGGTCTTCCAGGCTCAGGGAAGACAACATTATCTCGGTAAGAGAATGACAACTTAATTTTAAGAAAGAAATCTGTTTCGTTTGATTTATCGTTTGTTGTTTCAAACAGCATGGTCATTTCAACCCCCCCCCCCAATCATGTATATAAATACATTAAAACAATATCAATCTATCTATCTATCTATATAGAAAGAAAGAAAGCTGAATATTTTATGTTGTAGACTCTTGTTCCATTAAAACATTTTTATTTTTTGAGAGCAATTCAAATCACCCAAGACATTTCACTGGTGAGACAGTAATCGTTAAATGGCATATGTGTTAGTAATAAAGTTTGCTTTTTCAGTAAAAAAGTTGTTGACCATTGCTTAAATGTTTAAAGCATAATATTGTTTCTATTTTGTAACAACTTTTGAGTTGAATAATTCCATGATTGTATATTGTTCCTTTTAGTTTGTATTTTATTGTATTCATTGTATACTGTACTGCCCTGAGAACGTCAGTTGAAGGGTGATTGTTGTTGTTATTTATTAAATTTGTAAACTGCCCTTCATCTGTACATCTGAGGGTAGTTCACAGCATAAAAATACAAGATAAAAACACAAAATACATAATAAAAGCAAGAACAAAACAAGCAAGAACATAACAGTTATGATAATTATAAATATTGGGCTGTATCTAAAGTTGTGCTATATGAATGTTCTGTCAGTGCAATGATTTCTGCTTGAACAATTCTCCCTTGCTCCTCCCCATGCAGATGCCCTAAATTTGTTGTAGCGGTCCCCCAAACCCCCTGGCACCAATTTGGGGAAGACATGGATATAGGGGAGTGGGAAAATTCCATTGCACAAGCATAAATCCTTGCAGAACGAGTGCACCAAATACCGTCCATTATTATTTTTATTTAATCCTGAAAACTCCCAGTGATTGAAGCTGATTTTGAATGGTGCTGATATTTGAAAAAACAAACAAAAATATTTCAATGTCTCTTACTTTCTATTGAGGGTCACAAGATAGGGGTTAGGATCTTAGGAGGCCTGACTTTGAATTTCAGCTCAGCTATGGTTGATTTGGTTTGAAAGTTCTTATCCAGAGTTTTCCCCATGTATGAGATAGCAATAATGATAGTGTGGTGTAAGGATGAATGCATGTAGGGCTATAAAGAGTACTTGTTTGTTTCCACGCATTTTAAGTTTAAAAACAAAACATTAAAAGTAGAAACTTGGTACAACAAAATAATTTTGTGGCACCTTAATGCCAGGCATTTACTATGGCTTTTGTGGACTATGGTTGGTAGATGATTTATTGAGTGTTTCTTGTGGCTCAATTTAAAACTGCTCCTAGTCATGGGTTATGAGGTTCTAACTTGTGCAGATTGGCTGACCCTTCAGAGTTTTATGTTCTACAAAGCAAGTCTGGATGACCCCACTGTTGGTCCATCAGGAGTAGACATTCACATCTTGTATCCTCTGGGATATCTTTTCTACAGTCTTTGTGGACTGAAAGGAAAATGAAAGAAGCCAGGAATATTTTGTGCCAATATTGTATGGCCAGTTTTAGCAAGTGAGCTGATGTAGAAGTTTTCACCAGAGAAGTTTTGTGCTCTGGGCTTCAGGGAAGGTGTGAAATGTAGTGAGATAAATAAGAGGTTTATAAATAGTTGGCTTTGCAATGGAAACCAAAAGTACCTCCAAAATAAATGAATAAAGTGTAATATGTTTTGCTTTCCAAAAAGAAGATTTGGCTATCTTGTAATAGTGTTGCCTTTTCCTTTAACAGTATTCTGCTTGGTCAGAGTCGCGATGGCATAATATTCAGCACTGATGAATACTTTCGGCAGAATAATGGATGTTGGTCATATAATGTTGATCAACTAGGTGCTGCTCATGACTGGAACCAGAAGAGAGGTGAGAATATATTAATCATGTATAATTTTGTTAATGATATACTCAAAAGTATGGATATACTGATACAAGAGTTTGTGGTAGAAGATCCACCAACATGTGCAGTTGGTAGCCTAGTCCAGTATACAGAATGGACACATCTCTTTTCCCAAGACTGGACAAATGAGCCTGTGGTTGTCAGATGCAATAAAGGAAAGAACTCCGCCCTTGGTAGTTCTGGGGCATGTAAAAGTTTAAACAGGTTTTCTCATGTTCCTACAGTAGTAGGAAAGTTACATTTTCTGAAATTCTTTCTACGCACTTATGAAATGCACATGAGCTCTATTCAGCCCCAAACAACAGTATCACTGTCACACTATTCTTGTGTACAGGAGCTGGCTTGTCTTCTCTTTGTAGATGCAACCATTTTGACTTGCAAAGGCCACTATGTCAATTTCTTACAGAAGTCTCTATTTGGAATTACTTGACTAATGAACTAATCAGTTTTGGTCAATTGTGAACCTTGGTGGGAAAGAACAGATAAGACAGCTACTGGTATTATATAGGAAAACTTTGCCTCTGACCTGAAGTTGATTCTAATGAGATCCATTGAAGAGGAGTTTGTTGTATCGTTGGCAATTTTATAGAAGACTTTCTTTTTCTAACCTTGTTAATTGAAGCAAGTGATATTTATAATTGCTGTTTGTATAATTTATTATGATTTTATTGCAGCAAGACAAGCAATGGATCAAGGAAGATCCCCAATTATAATAGACAACACTAATACACAAGCCTGGGAAATGAAACCTTATGTAGAAGCGGTAAATAAAGCAGCATATTTCTTATGGAAACTCACTTCCTTCTCAGTGAGAAAACTAAATGAATTAATCAGTCTGATTTTATTTTTGACATAATCTACATTTTGTATTATCTTCAGCTTATTATAATTTATGTATGTTTCTGTAAATCCTAAGCCTTTTTTCTGGCAAAATACTGTTTTTCAGTCTGCTGAACTTGCAGCACAATCCTATGCATCTTAGTCAGAAGTAAATTCCACATATTTAACTGGACTTACGCCCAGATATGTGTATAAAATAGCAGCCTTTATCAGAAAAGCTAGTTTCTTATACTTTATTTTGGAAGTTACTACTCTGTCACTATTCTTTTTATAACCATAATTCTTTATCTTTGTTTAGGCTCTAGAAAAGGGCTACCGAATAGAATTCCATGAACCAGACACATGGTGGAAGTTTGACCCAGAAGAATTAGAAAAGTGAGGTCTATGTTTTGGTTTTATTTTAAAATACACGAAAGCTTTAAAGGTTATTATTTTGGTTATGTAACCAGTGAGTCAGCTTTCAAACAATGGCATATATCAACTTGTAAGGCTTCTCCCTTCTTCTTCAGTATTAACTCTGCCACTAACTGTCCTTTTGACAACCATTGTATCCGCTTGTCTCACTGAGGATTGTGTTCTGCACACCATTCAGTTTCACCCTCCCCTTTTCTATTCATAAAGCTTAGTAGAAATGAATGATAATAACAGTCTGATGAAACTTACAAAGCTTTCAATTTTATTTTATTTTTAATAAGGCTGCTGCTGAAAGCATAATGGAAGTGCATTTTATTTGCATCTGACAAACTGTTCTGCTCGCAGAACAAAGCATTCCTGCCTCCCACTTTTTCACAGCACCTGAAAAGTCACTCCTGAAGGGTGTGGGATATGACATGGGTGAATGCTGTGAATGGCGGGCTGCAATTGATTTAAATTGAGGACTTGCCCTTTTGTGAACAGAAGTGCCTTCTGCATATTCCGTCACTCCACTGAATCTAAGCCAGTATTTGTAATTATTTCAAGAAAGCAGTAAATGGAGTTATTGGGTGCACCGCCTAAAAATATAACCTAGATTAAAATATTGTCAGACTTTTTTTAGTGTTTTCTCATTCAAACTTAATTTCAGATCTTCAAGAAACTAGTTTGTTGAACATGCATATAATTTCCTTAGGATCATGATGATGCTCATTTAAGTGACAGGGCTAGTGGTGGTAGGTTTTGGTTTTGCTCTTTAGTGAAAAATGACCACTGGGAAACTACAACTTTGCAAAAAGGAATAGCAAAGGAGAGCAGCAGCAGCCTAATCCTTTCTGCCAAAAATTGCTGTTTTCCAGCTGTCTTTCTGCCCATGCGCAAAAACGTATAGGAACCTGCTTGACCCTGGACAAGCTTCTTGAAGAAAGACAATTTGAAAGCATTCTGAGAGATTCTATAAATTGATCAGACTTGAACTTCATTTCTTGTTTCTGTAGGAGGAATGAACATGGGGTCAACCGTGAGAAGATTGTTCAAATGTTGGAAAGATACGAATATCAAATATCAATACCCATTGTCATGAATTCGGTCCTGCCTTTTCACAAAACTTCACAGTGGCCACCTCCACAAAGAAGACAGAGGTGGGGAGCCTCTTCAGACTCTTGGAATACTTTCAGTGTATCAAATAGCCGATAACTCAGGGTATACTTGCTAAGGCTAATTCTCTTTTCAGAAAGCAAGCTATGATAAAACACAGCGTTAATAAATTGAAATTTTAAAGCCAGCTTAACTCCTAGTGTCAGATTGTTTCCAAACTATTCTGCTACTTTCTTTTGAGGGTTAAATAATCTTAATGCAGATAATTATCCCTTGGGAAATGTTTATAAATAATGTAAATGTTTAATATTAAAATTGAATGTTAAATATTTTTAAAATATATATTTGTACTAATCTTGGTTTTGATTAAGCCCTGTGACAATGTGGATACACCAGGTGGTTTATCATTGGATTTTGACACAAGAGTTTTTGCATTGTAAACTGCTGAGCAGTTTCTTTAAGAATTCTGAATAGAATATAATGAATTTTTAATAAATGCAGGTAACAAGAAGAATAGTATATATATAGGTGTTGCATTTGAACCTTTTTTTTACTGCTTTCAATCGCAGTCCAGTTCTAACAACTTTATACCAGTTATTTCAGTTAAGTTTATTAATCACATGTTGACATCAAGCTGAATCTCACTTTTCCATTGCCATTTATTCTTTGAGCTTGTTTGTTGTTCAGTCAGTCAGTTATGACAGTAGTAGTCTAGACCCTGCCCTGCAATTAAAACCTGTGACTTCAAAACATCAGCATACATTTTAAATGGAATCCTGATAAGTTCAGTTCTTGAGATTTTAATTTGAAGATTACATTGTCTTTTTCTAAGTTCACACTATTGTGGTATGTGAAAGTTTGCTTTTTTTGTTTGGTTATGCGGCTTTGTCATGAAAGAAGCAATAAATGAAATACATTGAAAAAGCTGGAACTGTATACATATATGTGGACATTGGAACCAGTTACTTAAAACCACATTACATGAACTATGATATAGGCAGTAGCCAATTCATCAGAAGTTTGAGGCTGAGCTGGCATGAGGCTTAATTATTGTTCTAATTTTGGTTTTTTACCATGTAGTGAAAATTTGCTGAATGTTTGCCTCTTTTCTTGTCACCCAATTGCTGTGCTCTCTTGTACTATAGTTTCAGCAATCCATTGTCAGTGTAATACAATTAGTGTCTTGAGTCTAGCTTTATGGTTTAAGTTGAATGAAAATATTAAAATACCAGTGTGGTCCATTAGGGCTCTCCTGTTGTGGGTTGAAAGGTAACTCTTGGGAATATCAGGTAGTGACTTTGTCTTAAAGCAACCTTATTTGTCCTGTTCTACATGGAAAATAAATCTAACATAAAAGACGCACTTTCCATCTCTTGATAAAGAAATATGTTTGCATGACACACAGTTGGAAAATCTTGACTTTACATTCAGAACATTTTTGTGTTTGCTCTGGAAACATGCTTTTGTCAAACTTGTTGGTATCTATAAATCTCTAAACAAAATAAAAACGGCTTATATCTGCTTTATAACTAAGTATTCTTAGGAGGCCATTGCCATCTTATTTCAGTATTGCTTCTCAAAAGTGCCTGCTTTGGCCCTTTGGCAACTATTTCAGCTCTGCATTGTTTTCCATCTGAGAAAGCACAGTGTAGTTATCTGTTAGTTGTACATATGCTTTTCATGGCTTTAAAGGGTAGTAGTTGTTGGGGAGGCAGAGATAGTTTGCTACTCACCTGCTTATTTGGAGATAAATATTGCTCACCCCAGGTGAGCAGAGAGACTGCAAATTACTGTTACTATATGCAGATCACTTAATTGTCAAAGACAATTATGAAACCTGGTTTTGAGTTTAACTAATAAGGGGCTGTTAATATGAGACCTTTGTGGAGCAAGACAAACTTTAGGCTTCTGTGAAGGAAAATGCTAATTGCTCATATGTATGTAAGTGAAAATCTGATGGCTGCACCAGTCACTGTAGAAATCTCAACTTCTTGGCATTAGCTAGGAAAGGATTTTAAAATATGTCAATCACATTTGCAACTTTTGCATTAAGCTAGCTTACACAATTAAATAATATAATGCTTTTTACCACATTTCTGTAGAAGCCGCTGAATCACTAATACAAAAATAGCCTCATTTAAATAGCTAGGATTATAAGCTGTGGGCTGAGTGTGTAAATAATTGGTACCCAGGATGTTCAAGTTAAAAATGTTCCTACAGTTTGCCTCAAGTACATTTCTCTCCCTCTTTTATTGCTCTTTAACATGGAGATTCAACATTCGTGCTACTGCATTGTGGTCATACAGTCCTTAAAAAGGCAGGATATATTTAAGGATACACTGATAATTGGCACTTTGGTAAATACTGTGATTTAGTAACCATATATATGGAAGACCAGCAACTTAGTATATCGTGAACTACTATGGAAGCTCCATTGGAAATGCATGGCTGCTGCAGAAGAGCACAAGAATGACCAACATAACCAATAAAGTACATGCATATTACACGTGCCTCATTTGAAGAACGCAACAAGAGTTGCAAAACAAGTCAACTTTGGGGAAAGAGGCTGAAGACGCCATAGAATAGATTGGTTGTATGTTTTCTATCATTTTGCTCTTGTGTTCAGAGCCCTGCTCATTTGCATGGGGCTTACTCATGTAGTTTCTGCTACATTGCACCAAGTTTGCAAAAATATCATAGTAAGTGTGTGTGTCAGCCCTGGAATGGCGATCAGATATAACCAACATACTTTTGCTACTGCGGGGGGAAACTTACATAGTTCCTATAGGTTAGTTAAAGGTTAGTTAACAAAGAGATGATTTCTGTGGATGAAAACCAGACTTGCTCCACCTGTCTACCAGTTTTTAAGATCCTGCCTTGAAGCAAACCCTCTAAAAAACTGCCACCAGAGATTTTCAGGGAGCCTATGGAGCGTTTCATCCTTAATGGGATTTTCTTTTTCTTGTGCTAAAGCGGAGGTTCTGTGTCACATACACAAGGGTTTTAGATACTGGTTTATGCTTTGCAGAAATATCTTAAAACAGTACTTTTTAAAAGTTGAAATTATTCAAATGCTAACTTATACTGTTTAACAAAGTACTCATTTACTAAATCTGGAAAAGTAGAAGCAAGATGGTAGCCATGATCTAGGGATGTTGGCACAGAATGTGTTCTTTGTCGCTCCTACCACACTGAAAATTTCTACAGGCATCAGATGTGGATATTCACAGCCATGGCAAGAGACTGATTGAAAGGCTCATTCTCACATAGCCTGACCAGAGTTGATGTGTGTGGTAAATGAACCTGTTACGTCATCCGGTAGATCGTTTTATTTGTATTTTAATTTTTGGCTTTGTGTAGCAAGCAATTACCTGTAAGTGAAGAGGGTATATCTCTGGATCTACCCTTATTTGCCCCACACACTTAAAACCTGAGTAGGGTTGCAAATGAGGTTACATGGATATGCATATGTTGGAACTCTATGAGGTAGGCAGGATGTTCAGTTAAAGGTAATTTCTTGAACCTTAGTTGTAAGAGTCAAGTGTGCTAAGCCTTTTATCTTTTCTAGTTATTTCTTAATAGCCTTCGTATCTGATAAGATTTGCTGTATAGGTGTGTAAACAGCAACAAATTACCTTTGTTCGGTTTGATTATTCAAGGTTTTTGCTAGCACAGCTTTCTGTTTCATTTTTTTAAGCTTGCTGTATAAGTCAGACTCGTCAGGAATAAAGTCTTTAAAATATTTAATGTTGTTTTTGTTCAGTGACTTGCGTGTGTTCCGCTTTTTAATGTGTATTTGTGATATGTGCATGTAAATACTTTTTAATAGAAATTTTATTAAATCTAAAAATTTGAATGATATTTTGCTGCTTAATTTGTTTGCAGATGTTGCATTTTGAATGTTTTCCAGTAGTAGAGGTTGCTATGAATATCCAGTCTGGTAACTTTAATACGTTAAATATATATATATATTTAACAATGTTCATTTTGTCACTTGATTGCTGTGTCAGTATTTTGAGTACAGTCATACCTCATGTTACGTCCGCTTCATGTTACGTTCTTTCAGGTTACGTCCCGCGGAGACCCAGAAGTACCGGAAAGGGTTACTTCTGGGTTTTGCCACTTGCGCATGCGCAGAAGAGCAAAGGGTGTCACGTGCATGCGCAGAAGTGACGAATCGCAACTTGCGTGTGTGCAGATGCGGCACTGCAGGTTGTGCTCTTTTCATGTTGCGAATGGGCCTCCGGAACGGATCCCGTTCGCAACCAGAGGAACCACTGTATCTACAACAGGGATTGTAAAAATATCTCACTTTTAGTAACTGGCAAGGTGTCTTCCCCCATTGGTGAGTGGGATGTCTAGATGTAGCTCCACCAATTCACCAGCGTGATGCAGTTACATCATGTAAGTGTGAGTGGATTGTCCTGCCAAAAGTTGGCATGATTTATCAACAATCAGCCTGCATTTCCTCCTTATAGCAGGAAAGGAGCTACATTGTTCCTAGTCATAAACATAGAGAAACCTTGTGTTCATAGTTCCTGCATATTGCTGCCATAAATTGGGGGGGAGGGGAGCAAGAAATAACTTGTGTTAACAAAGAATTAGTGTTTTGGGAGGAGAACTAACATTTCCAAGATGGGCTTCTTGAAAGTGTAATGGTAATGAGAGAGAATCAAGTACCTGATCTAGTGAATGAAAATGAATCTGCTCGGCACAATATCTTCCAATACTCACAATGTGTGAAGAGGGTGGGCTGTGGGTATAAAAGTGGTTGGTGGTGAACTAATTGCTTGGTAAGGAAGTAGTAGGGTTTTAAAAAATTCTACCATGAGAAAGAATACATATTTTCCATTTGATTTTGATCCATTTAGGATGCAGCCCTATGGTCTGTGTCTCTGGGGCAGCAGGACATTGTTGACCTCCCTCTCCGTTGACAAGGATGTCTGCTCCCAGAGGCCTCTTTGTTGCAGCTGTGGAAGGGGCTGTTGGTACTCTGGCAGCCATAGGAGGCAGATTGAGAGTCGCTTTAGATGAGGACGCAAAGCTCCCCTGTTCCCATGACAAAGCAGGGGGTGGGGGTGGGTGGGAGGAGCTTGTATGCTTATTTTCCTTACAGTCACTACCCCCTCCCCTCCCCCATCTTACTTCCGGGCCAGTATGTGAATAGGAGGGCTTTGTATTTGTAGCCCTTCCACCAAAGATTCTCCCCCAGCTCTCAAAGAATTGCTTTGCCCAGTAACATCAAAAACGTGGCTAATGCAGCTAACAATAGAAATCAGTCAAAGCAAGACATTAAAATGTCAAAACAAAACCAAGTAGGCAAAACCAAGTAGCCACCCAGAGTGGCTGGGGAAACTCAGCCAGATGGGCAGGGTATAAATAATTATTATTATTATTATTATTATTAAAGAGATTAAATACCAAAAAATGCTAATCAGATAAATTAAAGTCCTGCCAGCATAAATATAATTTAAGGAGGTCATGTTAAATTAACCAAGTAGATTGCACCCTTCGTGTTTCTGCGAATCATACTTGGGGAAAGGTGGGACATGTAAAATGCCTACTTGGTTGATCTTAGATAGCAATAAGGTTTACATGGCAGTCCTCTTGAAATCCTAGTCCCAAACAATTTAGGGCTTCAAAGATGATAACCAGTATCTTGAACTCAGCCTGGAAGTGGATCAGTGGTGAGTACAGCTGGGGGAGGCGGTGGCGAAGCAGTTGTATGCTCTAGAAAACTAGCCCCAGCTAGAACTTTTGTAGTAGTATTTGTACCAGCTGTACTTTCCAAATGCTTCTCAAGAGCAATCACTATGAAGAGTGTGCTGTCAGTAGTCCAAATAATTAACTAAGGCATGTGCAACCAAAACCTGAGCTCCTCTAAGAACGGGTGTGGTTTGTGCAGCAGCTTAAGATTTTGAAAGGCTTAAGATTCTGTTTAAGATTAGATCAAGGATTATTCCTAAACCATGAGCCTAATTTGTGGGGAGGAATGTAGTTCCATCCAATATAGGCAACAATCTTGTTCCCTGTTCTTAGCGATCAGGAGAATCTCTGGGATGAGTCTCATTTTATTGGCCCATATTAAGTCCTTCAGTGATATGGCCCTGGTTCAAAACTCTATCGCCTCCTTGGACTCAACTGGAAAGAAGAGAATATTGGTGTCATTAGTGTACTGATGGCACCAGATCCAAGAGATTTAATATTTCCTTTACACACTTTCAAGCTTTGTCTTTCAGACATTTTGTCAAATGCACTCTAGGAATAGATAGCACGTCAACAGCTTGCCACTCTTCCCCCAACTGCATCTCTGCTTTTATGCAGCCATACTAAGTTAACAATGCTACCCATGAATGCTGAATTCAATACATAGTCAGAATAGGCTTACTACAATTTTGATGGTTTACCAACACAATCTTACATTTGCCAAGCACTACTTTCAAATACCGTATTTCCTCTTATTTTCACATCTGTGAAACAGTGGCTTAAGCACCAGAATATGTTTTGAAAACCTACAGTCCAGGTCTAAGTCATTCTAATTGAATTAGTGGGGCTTAAGAGTACTTAACTTTGACTGGATCATGCCCTTGTTGATCAGCCTGCTTTTAAAAAAGAGTTTATTACTATTTTGTTTGGAAAGATACACTTGCATCTAGCTGCTCAATAAGAATGTTTGGGCACTTGCAATCATACAAAAATGACATGCCTAGGTCAACTCATGCAACATAACTGGTGGCAGAGAACTGGAAAAGTACAACCAGAGAAAAAGGGTTGTTTTAGAACTGATGTTCCTAATGGTATTTTTCTACATTCAAAAATTATATCCACCTGTAATCTGGTGGTACAGTCTTTTCTAGCACCTCATTATGCTGCATATGCAGACTCAGCCTTAATTTCCCTCATTTCACTGAACCAAAAGCAAAAATTAGGCTGCAGTATTAACCTCTACTAAGGAAATGCTATATCCTAAACGTACCCTAAATACACTTATTCTGGACAACCTCGTTTTTTCTTCAACTCAAAAGCATCATGTTTTGGGGTTTTCATTTTAACTAGGAACTTTGTAACTTATGCTTTTATTAAGATTATTCTTAATAAATTGTTCATATTTAGTTCTTATTCTGTTTAGGGAGTCGGTTGTAAAGAAGAAGCACAGGTTGCACAAGATGAAACAGAGAAGGAAGCAAAAGAGGAACAGAAGAATGAAGGGTGCTACCATGAAAGCTATGGGGAAAACGTCAGGTGGACATTTCACTCCAAGTGATGAAGAGTCATCACAGAGTGGCCTGGAAGATTCAGAAGACAATGGAAAATCAGAATATGTGATTGGGCACCAGAATGAGCTAAAAGAATGTGTTGAGAGTGATTCTGCCAATGATAACAGTCTAACACATAGTGAGTTGCAAGAAGGAAGTGTCCTTGTTTCTGATATGGTGGATCCAGTGTTCGACAATTCATTAAAAAGGAAAGCTTTTGCAGGAGATGGTAGTCTACCTTTAATGCATTTGCCAGCTGCTCCTAATGAAAACAGAACTGAGCAATCATTCAGTGATCATTTACCTAATGAAATTAAAAATGTAAACTTTGTAGAAGGCAAGAGCAACGACTTGGAGTATGAAAAGCACGGTTCTCTGAAGTTGGACCACGTTACTGAAAATAGTACAAAAATACTGACAAATATAGAAGACAAAGACAAAGCTGCATCTACTGAAGTCATACTTGAATCTGGCCCAGAAAGGAAACTGCTCAGCGATGAGGAAAAATTAGGCGCTCCTCATCTTCCTGGGCTATCAAAAAAGAATGAGGGAAATACCTGGGCTTTCTTTTCTATCGACTTGGCTGACAAACAGCCCCAAACCATCTTGGACAAAAGTGATTCCTGTTTGACTTGGCCTGATGGTACATCTAAAATCATGTATGAGCAAAGGCCAAAGAGGGAGAGGAGGCCCAAGCAAGTATTTTCAGGAATGACAGGAGAATTGATTGAATATCAACCTAATAAAGAATTAGTGAAAGGAGAAGCGTTACATGGAAATAGCAGTATAACAGATTGCGCTCAAACACCCCAGCTACCAGAGAACATCCATAGAATGCCATGCACTGGGACAGGTGAATTCATGACAGAACCTAGAACTAAAACCAGTGATCCAAACAATGTAAGCCTTTTAGCTACACCAAGGAAAAAAGGAAGATGCAAAAGGATCTTCAAGTTGGCCCCTAGCTTTGGTGTACCCAGACAGATTCCGGTTAGAAAGGACGAGCAAGTACTAAAGGATATTGTTGTACTGGTGGAACAAGAGGAGACTTCAAATGAAGAGGCGAGAGAAAAGAACAAGCAAAGCCTTGGCTGCTATAATTGTCCAGTACCTTCTAGTTATGATTTAGTAATAGAATCATCTCCTCATCTTGATGTAGAACCTCTCTTATGTAAATATTCCAGCCAATTTGCACAGAAATCTATGGACTTTTCAACAAAAGTAGTTGCTCCTCCAATTCAGATATGTACTTATGTGTCTTGTAGAGCTTCCTTACCTAGTGAACAGCAAGTTGTTGCTTTTGATCAAGCTGTGGATGCTAACACAAAGAGGGAGAACATATCTTCAGATGTTTCAACTACTCAGCCAGATATTTTGTGTTCAGTTCAAGAAACAGACTCTTCTGCTGAAAACTCTGAAAAGATACAAGAAGTTAATGAAACTGAGCAGCCAGAGTATTCCCCAATCAAATATGAACAATACCCTTTGAAAACGAAAGCCAGTGTTCTGGGGCTTCCTTTATCCCTAGGATTTGCACTTCAACTAGTAGAACATTTTGGTGCTCCAGGAATTCCACTGGGTAACTACAATTTTTTTGGAAAAAGAAAAAAAAAAACAAGTAATACAATTTGGCAAGTTAGGTACTTCTTGCTTAGCAAAGTTGCTTAGTGAGCCAGCCACTGCTCTGTGTGTGTGTGTGTATAGTTAAGTCCAAAGCATTACAGTGGTACCTTGGGTTAAGTACTTAATTCGTTCCGGAGGTCCGTTCTTAACCTGAAGCACCACTTTAGCTAAGGGGGCCTCCCGCTGCCACCGGAGTACGACTTCTGTTCCCATCCTGAAGAAAGTTATTAACCTGAGGTACTATTTCTGGGTTAGCGGGGTCTGTAACCTGAAGCATATGTAACCTGAAGCGTATGTAACCCGAGGTACCACTATATTGCTTTGGACTTAACTTTTCCTAATAGAGACTAAATGCTCTTGGGTAATGGTTAGTGTTTAACATCCAATAAATTTAAAATTCCTCTGGCTATTTTAGAATGAAAATTAAAAATCACTATACATTCACAAAATACTGATTTTAACCCTCCAGTAAGTGTTCTTAATCTTTGGATTTAACCATTGCCAGCTTGGCATTCATATTATTTATACTTCAGCCTTATGTGTGGTCTCCTATCCATGGGCATTTCAGTCTACACTTGCTTACCTTCAGCAATGACATAGCCTTCAGCGGTTTCTGGAACATTAACTGAGCCCACAAGCTTTTCAAGCGTTACGTTATTCCTTTACAAGTCTTATATACACATTTAGTGACTTTCCCCAATTTCCTTAATTAGGCTTGCGTTACAATAGCAACATTTGTAATTGTAGAGGGAAATACTGCAGTGGGGAAAATTACACTGCTGTTCCATATTGTGTTCTTCTATAGCCTCAATCATGCCTAAAATCAAGATAAGTGCTGATTTCTTTTAGCAGACCTGCTCTGCCTACTTGTTTTCATAGCTGAATGTGGTTACAGATTACCTGGGCCCTTCACTTTCTTCATACTCTTGGTCCCCTTAATTCTGCTTACAAAATCCAGCTTTCAGTCTCAACACAGTATGGAGGTTCAATTATTCCCAGTCTCTCTGTAGATTCTAAAGCATTCACTACTGCTTGACACAACAAATTTGATGCCCAGCTACTATTTTCAGCATTTTCTTCCCAGCTTGCTTCGGAACATTTAACAAGTCTACATGCACATATCCACAGAAGAAAATTAAGCGCTACCTGTCGTTGACAAATCTACCCTCCATAAATTTGTCTTAAGATTTTTTTAAGTCATCTAAACCACCAGCCATGGCCACATCTTGTGGTTGTGCGATATGTGTTATTATAAAGAAGGAATGAACCATAGCTCTGAGGCATTGTCTGCAGGATGCCCTAGATGTAATGCCCTGGCACCCCCTACCCGAACTCTGTCTCTAGCAGTAGATGCTGGGAAGGATCTCTGCCTCATGGAAAACTGATGCTAACCGGGAAAAAATTGGGCAGGATGGACCAGGAGTCTGCATCAGTATGAAGCTGTTCCATATGGGCATATGAAAAAAGTGGATTTTTTGCCCACATAAATTCTGTTTTATACACTACTTCATTCTCTGTTCTGCCACACCAACCTTTTTTTATTGGCTGGTACAGTGTGTTTATGTCTATATAGACACTTGCAAAACTTTTTGTTATCTATGTGGCCTTGTAGGTTTACAAATTATTTACTGCAACATCAAGTGATAACTGCACGGGTGCATGAGCAGTAGTTGATCTAGCCCCACATACTGATTTCTTGGATCTCCCAATACAATAATTATTTTTATCGGAATTTGTGCATACTCTTTGTTGCTAGTTCCCAAATATTTTAACAGCACGAGAAGTCAAGATATCAGTGCATGTGTGAGTCAACTATGGGGTATCTGTATTTTGCATGCTCAGGTTGTGACACTAGTAACAACTAAAATTACTAGCATGCTTCTCAGGTTATAGTTACTCTTCGTTATTTGCAGTCTGTAGGTCAAATAACCACTTTGTGCAAAATCTTGTTTCGTAGACACTTTATTACCAGATGATTATGTAGTTCCCCTTGATTGGGCAACATCAAAGGAGATCTATTTACTGTGGAAGACATCTGTGGAGGTATGAATGTTAGTTCTCCAGCTACCTTGCCATGCGGATTATGTTAATAACTTACATCATGATAATTGCTCCACAGCCATTGGACAAAACAACATAAGCAGTGAAGGAACATGCACTACTTGTTCATTCTGTCAGGAACAGCTATATCTTGATGGGCTGTCACCCTGTAGAAAAAAGAAATTTTTATGTTTTCTTGTGGCAGAAAGAAATAGAAGACTCGCTTTTTTAAAGACTCACTTTTTTTAATATAATAAAACCCTTTAATTCTATTTTAGAAGAAGCAGAAAACTATCATATCAAAAGAAGACAGCTCCATACCCGGTGAGTATAATCTTTTGCTTAATAGAAGGAGAGGAGGAGGAAGAGTTCACACAATTCCCAAATTATTACCAGTTGCAAAATATTTTCTGCGTACTTTTGGAAAGTTGTGCTCAGATGTTTGTCTACATTTCTGCATCTACAGATCTGATTGAAGCTCAATGAGTTGTTGTTCCTTTTAGCTACTATCTGATATAGAGTATAAAGTGGAAAGGTCTTTTGTTCTTCTGATCTTGGAAAATGTCATCGATTCTCACCTCCTTGATGCCAATTTATTTTCAGGCAGCCAATAAATGATCTGTTGAAAGGTGTTAGTAGCAATATCTGCACTGATCCCAGAGACTCCAATGTCAAAACAGTGCTGTTCTTCCAGTGCATAATCAAGCTATAGAATTAATTGCCACAAAATGTGGTGATAGCCACCAACCTGGATGACTCTTAAAAGTACAGATGGATTCATAGGGACAAATCATGCCTCTGAATGTCATTTGCTGGGGAACAGTAGCAGTAAATAATATTATCCTGTGCCCTGCTTGTGGGCTTCTCAGAGGTGTCTGGCTGACAGGGCCCTGCTGTAGGTGTCTCCTCATTCTGAATGGCAGAAGATTGGCACAAGGTAGAAGGCCTTCATGGCAGTGCCCCCACCCCACCCCAGTTGCAGAATTCCCCTAAATACCTGCCTGGTGCCCACATTAATGTATTTTTAGTGCCGGGTAAGACCTCTGTATTCTCCCAGGTTTTAAATATTTTTAGTGCCGTTATAATATCACTAACAGTTGTTATCAATATTAATTAGCCGACTCTGCTGCTGCTGTTGTAGACCCCTGAAAAAAGCAGGATTGAAGTCTCTGCTTGTATCCCCCCCCCCCTTGTGGGTCAACTTTAACCCACAATCCATCAGATGATTGACAGGTGGGTCAGCACACCCACCTGTCAAAGTTGGGCTATGGGGGAGATTTGGTCCAGTGGAGCAGAAAGTTCCTTACCCCTGTGTTATGATGATTGGTGTGTTTCACTCAGATGATTGACAGGTGGGTCAGAACACCCACCTGTCAAAGTTGGGCTATGGGGGAGATTTGGTCCAGTGGAGCAGAAAGTTCCTTACCCCTGTGTTATGATGATTGGTGTGTTTCACTCTGTGAAGTACTTGACTCTCTAACTAATCCCAACCTCAGAGGCTTTGAAGTCATTTATCTTTGGGTTAAAATAAAGGGACCTAGAGTTGGCCTGGAAAGTTGGATGAGGATATCTGTTGTATAGATAGAAAGGGAAATAATACAGCAGTATGTAGCCAGACAGGATTGCATACAGCAACAGGTTGATGGTGGGAGCTGGGAACCAGCCACACTTCCTGGTTCCTCTTGGAAGACACTGATCAACAGGTATAGATAAATCCATGTAAGATTCAATTTCAGGCTGCTTATGTCGCTTTCTTTGTAGCTGGTGAAACTGCCCAAGAAGGTTCAAATAAAGATGATCAAGGCAGAAAAGCATCTCCCGAAGCTAATCCATAAATGCACTTGGAAGAAGACCCTTACTTTGTCAAATAATCCGAGCAACGATGGTGGCGTGTTCTGAACTTTTGTCTAAAAATTAAATATCAGCATAATGTGCAGAAAGGTACAACATGGAATTTATTTATACACATACATATGCATGAGAAGATCTATTTCCAACCTGTGTTTCGATTTTCTGGTTAACTATAGGCATCTATGTTTTCTGTAAACGAATATCCATAGACTGGGCTCCATAGTAATAATAATAATTTATTATTTGTACCCCGCCCATCTGGCTGGGCCTCCCCAGCCACTCTGGGCGGCTTCCATAGAAACAAAAAATACAGTAAAATATCACAGATTAAAAACTTCCCTGAACAGGGCTGCCTTAAGATGTCTTCTAAATGTCAGGTAGTTATTTATCGCTTTGACATCTGATGGGAGGGCGTTCCACAGGGCAGGCGCCACTACCGAGAAGGCCCTCTGCCTGGTTCCCTGTAGCTTTGCTTCTCGCAATGAGGGAACCGCCAGAAGGCCCTCGGCGCTGGACCTCAGCGTCCGGGCAGAACGTTGGTGATACAGGATGGTGATATAGCTCCTGCTATATTATTATCTCAGCTGCTGAGAGCAAATGTTTAGATTGGGATACGATATCATATCAGAGTGGCAAATAGTAAAAGGAACTATTTGCTTTACTTAAATAAGGCAGATTTGAGAAGCTTTAAATATTGATGCTATTAATTTTTTTCTCAGATGTTGGATTCCATCTGATAGCATCCCTACACATTACAACAAATTATGAAAGGGAAAAGTGCAAGGCTCGAGATCATATGACCTTGAGAGCAAGATCCCATGTCCCTTTCTCCTTTGGATATTGAGTGTACAAGTGCGTGTGCATACTGCACATAAACAAATCAATCTTAATATTTTAATATGGAGGTATTATTGGCAGTAATAGAACATTTTTGCAAAGTCATGCTTAAGATGTTTACCTCCTCTTCAGATAATATTCCACAGTCTGGGTGAAAATTTTTTGGCATCTGACCACCCAGTTGGGAAGGCATGTAGCCTTAGGTTTATTTTTGACTCATTTTTTAAATCCTATGTTCCTCATATTTTAATCCATAGCATAATTGTGTCATTTCTGCCTGTATCAATTGCAAAACTATAGCCCTTTCTATCTGTTACCTCTATCTGTTAAACTCTGGTCCATGTCCCGGTCATTTCTTACACTTTCCAAATCTCTTCCTCACTGGTTTTCCATTGTCTTAACTTGGTCCCTTTGCATCTATTCAGCTTTCTGAGTGCCAAAATAATTCACCATTCTCACTGCCCTAATCATAAGATGTCTCTCCTTAGATCAGTGGTCAGCAACCTTTTTCAGCCATGGGCTGGTCCACCATCTCTCAGACCATGTGGTGGGCCAGACTATATTTTGGAAAAAAAAAAAAATGAACGAATTCCTATGCTCCACAAATTACCCAGAGATGCATTTTAAATAAAAGGACACATTCTACTCATGTAAAAACACAATGATTCCCGGACTGTCTGTGGGCTGGATTGAGAAGGCAATTGGGCTGCATCCGGCCCCCAGGCCTTGGGTTGCCTACCCCTGCCTTAGATCAACACTGGTTTCCTGTCTATTAATGAGTACAGCACAAGTTCCTTGTTAACTTGAAAGCACTCCAAAGCCAATTCCTCTTAGCTCTCCATCCTTATATCTTGACACATCCCTGGTCATGACCTTTACTCCTCCACTTTCACTACTCTCACCTATCAGAAGATTTCCTGCTCCCTAAAAAGACATCGCTCCTTCCTTTTCCTTTTGCACTTTTCTATAAAGCCTTTGCACAATCCCACTATATCTCAGCTTGTTACAGAGCCTAAAAATTGCATCCATTTTCTCCACTTTCTCCATTTCCTTTGTTGAATTTTTTGGGCAGCAACCATTTAATATCTTTAAAGCACTATGTACACAGATGGCACTACATTAATAATAAAATAGTAATAATCAGTGTGAAAAATAAATATTTTCTGTGTTGAGAAGTGGTGTTTGCCAGTTGGCGAACTTAATATATTTATATATTCTTCTTCCAGCCAGAAGAATACTTCAAAAAGCCCTGCTCCCCACAAAAACACAGAGTGCCCAATCTGAGTTAATTACAAACATTATCGTGTGTGTGTGCATATTTCATATTCTGACTGAAGGTGGCAATTGTCAAACTTTAAATCAGCACCAGTAGGCTTGGGATTTTGGTTTGATACTTCACTAGATTTTTTAAAAATTTTGTATTACAGAGTTTGCTCAGTTTTGGCTTTGTCACGGATGGACTCAAGTTAAGTCACCTATAATTAATGGCAACAACGGCAGTGAGGAGAAATTCAAATTCTAAAGGTTGTTGAAAACATGGCCTACAGTCACACTGCTGCTTTCTTTCCATGTAGCGTTTGAATTTTGTTTTGAAATAAAACGAAGCTTTGAAGAATGTTTTGTCATTGTCACTATGAGAAAGCAACTTGAAACCTGTGTTGTTTCATCTGTTTGCCTCCTGTACATGTGGCATGAAGAAACTAAGAAAAAAGTGGTCAGTTGTGAGTAGGGAGACTGCTAAATCAAGACTATAACAAGGACTGGGACAGTGCAAGAAATTGTACTGTCTGTATCACCCCTGTCTACAATCCTCCTTTCCACCACTTACTTCCTTTTCCATGGTGCTGGGCCTCCCCCACTCTAGAAAGGCCAATTGGGTACTTCCTGAGCACAAAGCATTCAGGTTAGGTGGCTGGGACAGCACCCGCACAGCTACTGTGGTTTGCCGCGACACTTAAGACGCACTCTTTAATATATACAGCACTCTACCCCCTTGTGATTCCTAGCACCTGGCATTCAGAGGCATACTGCCTTAAATATTGGAGGTGATAATTCACTGAAGATTTGGATAATTAAAGTAAATTCAAGCATGAGAGCCATTCCCAACAGTAGTCAAGATAATACAATCATTCTAGCATTACTTGAGAGTTGCTAATAGTTGTCAGATGCTTCAGCACTACCCATTTATTTAGCTGAAACAAAACACGTCTCTCCCATATTCGTCTCCACAACCACATAAGTTTGACAACAGTTTGACTTCACACTTCTCCATTGTCTCCCGAGACGGACAGATGCCAACAACCAACAGCTTCTTTAAACCAGGTGTGTGGAACCTGTGGCCCTTTAGATGTTGTTGAACTACCAAGTCTCCTCAGCCCTAGTAAGTATGGCCAATCATTGGGGTTGATTGCAATCCAGCAACAACACAAGAGCCACATGTTAGCCTCTCCTGCTTTAAACAAAAGGGAGTGAAATATATGTGAATATCTTGTATAGGTTAGCCACCAGGAGTCAGGAGTATCTTTTTGGCTCTTTTCTTGTTTAAAAGAGTAAAGTTTTTGTCCAGTTTTCTCTTTGGTGTGCTCGTAAACCTCCCCTGAAAATAAATAGGAGTATAAATGGGAGCACTTTTGTTCTATTTTCTTATTAAGACTTGACTTCATGCCTTTCATGCTTTTCTCTTTTAGCACTATCTAGTTTTCGTGTGGGCACTGAGCATATGGGATGTGGCTTCTGAGCACTCCTGACTAGGCCCACTCCCTAGATGCAGGTGTGTATGAAATGCATTTGAAAGAGCCCATATGCACGCTCTCCCTTATCCATTAGGCCAGGTGTGGAGAACTTTGGCCCACTAGATGTGGCTTAACTACAACTCCCATCAGCCCCTGTCAGCACAGCCCACGGCTAGGGATAAAGGGGGCTGTAGTTCATCAACTTCTGGAGGGCCAAAGGTTCCCCACGCCTGGATTTCGGCCTGGCTCCAAAGCGAGCCTTTTTGGTCCTCTGTGCAGAAGCAACTGCTGTTTCATCTTTTCATGACTTGGGCTGCAGTCCTCCACCTGCGTGCTTGAAAGCGAGCACTATTGCACGAAATGGTTGCTTGCGAGTAGAGCTGCAAATGATGCGGCTCTTCTGGCCTCAAGTGCTCATGGTTTTGAGTTTCGAAACATGGGTATTTTAGTCGCAATCGCAGCTTCCTTCCTCATCACGCGAGGGCACTTGTTATTGGGACAAAACACTCCTCCGGGTAAATGCGAGGCGCCTGCAAACAGCGCAGCAAAGAGAGCCGCTGCATCTCGCACGTGCGGGCAACGAACGCTTCTCGCTGCAGGAAAACATTTCCTATCGCTGCAGAGGAGGGCAAGCGCTGCCAGGGGACCTCAAACCCATGCTCCAAAAAAAACAAAGCGCGGTGCATTTTTGTCCTCCCCTCCTCGCCAAAGCCATAACACAAAGAAGCACGCCTTGAGGTGAAGAAAGAAGAAAGGGGGGAGGGGCAGGAAAGCAGAGGCGATGGCCTTGAGGAGGCCTTTATAGCCTTGCAGGAGAAACCGGAGTCACGCCGTTTGCCACAGGCCCGCGCGCGAGGGCCCTGCTTCCCGCTTTGGGGAATTGAACCTTGACTCGGCAGCTGCTCCCTCGTGGAGGGGAGGCCTGTGAGCGGGACTCGGCTGCTTCAGGCGCCAAGGAAGGGAGCGAGCCCGCGCGCCGCTCTGCCCCTTTGCCCCTGGAAGCGCCCGCCTTAGCGGGGCGGAGAGAGCGGACTCCGCCCGCGCCCGTCACGAGGAGCCATGTAAACAGTGTCGGTTCGCAGGCTTCCCGAGGAGGAGGCGGCGGCTGTTGCCTTTCCTCCGCTATGGAGGATAGCCTGGCCCGCGCCTTCGGAGGCCTGAGCCTCCGCCAGCCCCCCGCGCAAGGCAAGGGCCCCCCTCGCAGGAGGCGCCGCTTCAGCAAAAGCCTCTACTTGCTGCGAGGCCTGCCCGGCTCCGGGAAAAGTACTCTGGCCAGGTAAAAAAAAAACACCTTTCTCTTTTCGAAGGAGAGAGGACTCCTTAAGCTCTCGAAGTCTTGAGCGGGAAAACCGCGCTTTCTCACCTCGAAGCTTTGTGAGGGAGGGTAGACAGGTTGCTCAGCAGGCGCTCTGGACATGCTCAACGGCTCTTGATTGGCGCGGGAACCTGCGACCCTCCAGATGTGTTGAGGATTCTGTGGAAAGCGGGCAAAGCTGGTGGAAGTTGGCATGCAGAAGCGACTGGAGGGCCTGGGGTCCCTGACCCCACCACCTCTGGTTTTCTTGGCATTCAAGAAGGGTTCTGGGATAAAGAAGCCCTGGGTTCAGCAAAGCGCTGCGTGCTCCATGTTGATGGAAAGAGGGGTGGGGTCAACTTTATTTTTTTCTAGTAGGATGGCTCCCGTGGTCGACATTAGATAGGCGTATTTCCTTGTCACTGTACCACCATGCATAGCTGTCAACTTTCAGATTTGAAAATAAGGGGTCAGCAGCCTCGAAAATAAGGGATCAGCAGCCTCACCTGTCCTGGGGACAGTCTACGGGATATCTAACAATCTGGGGAACGGCGTTGAAATAAGGGAATTTCCCGCAAAAAAAAAAAAAAAAAAGAAAGGGGAAGGTTGACAGCTATGCCACCATGCTGGAAAAAAGCTTTGTTTCTGGGGGTTCTGATTGCTGCTGCACGATTGTTCAAGGTACAGGAGCACGTCTGAAACAAGTTGGGGCTGTTCATGGTAGGTCAAGACAGAGCTCCAAGATAGCTCAAGGAAACAAGAGAATTGGTGGGGTGGTGGCTGCTACTGCTCCTTCACAGCTGTCGCTGCCTCTCTTTTTCTGAGCTGCAGCAGTTTTGTTTTCTTAATTGGTTATCAGTTCCTACCACCAGTGTAACCTTGAGTGATAAGAGCAATTGCCAGTAATTAAACATATTTTCTTTTTGTAAACATATATTTGGTGTATTTCCCTGTTTCGACATGAATATTTACCGACGGGAATTTCCCAATCCTCATAGGGCCTTGGTTCAGCTTGATTCTGAGAAAATCAAACAAGATACTTTGGAAGGCAGTCAACATTGCACTGAAAAATACACACACAAAAATATCACATTGATTTTAATGACTCTGGATTTTGCCCTCGGTTACCATTTTCTTATGATTAACGGAAGTGGAAAGAACTGTTTTGATCACTTTAAGGAAAACAGCTAACGCCTTTGTTTTCTTGTGATGTCCCACATTTTTAATACAGAATTTGAGTGGGGTCAACATCAGAAACCTATAATCAGTATGCAGTACTGTAATATATTTCCTGATGACTTAAACTAATATAAACATTTTCCAGCACAGGTAGCTTTCACCAGGGTTCCCTGATTTGTGGCACACCAGCTGCCTCCCCCAACCAAGTATTGTGACCTCCCAAGCCAGCAGCAAAAGCAGGAAGCAAATTTATTTAACTCTTAGGAGGGCCTGTTCTACATCACTTTTGGGCTATATGTGGCTTGGTGGGTCACAAACCTCATACTGGATGAAATGAAACAAGACACCAAAGACCAACAGCAGGTTTTGCAACTTGTGTAACTTGCACGTCACTAAAGGTAAAGTGAGTTGAACTGGAGTATAATGGTGAGATTCACATTACTCTTCGTTTCCAAGCACAGGTGTTATGTTGTCTTCGAAGAGCATATAGTTACTATCAAAGGCACAGCTCTTGATTTTCTGCATGAAACTGCTTGGAAATGGCTTGTTTTTAATTTCATTGGCTTTCAAAATGTGCTTCTGGCAAGCCAGTCATGGAAACATTGGCTCTGGTTTCACATCTCACTGATTTTAGGAAGTGCAAAAAAATCTCACTCTATTAGTCTGACATGGTTCTGGTTCAACAGACCTGAAGAGTTCATACTGAAGGCATGCTGACTGAAAAGTGAAGGGTGAAGGAAGAGTTAAGCCCTTTCCTCTTGCCTCCCTCACCCCTTGGATATTTAGTCGTCTTGTCACATCTCCAGGATAAAGGAAGCACAATTTATAGCAAGTGTGAAGAGAAGCATCTGGTCAATGAGGGCAGTATTTTTAAAAATGCACCCGAGAGTTGCACAAAGTCCACAGTAGTATGCATTTTATAAGCAAAGCATATATATTAAACAGTTGGGAGCATAGAGATAAATGTGACCTGACAGTTCATTTCAGCTTGCTGGCCTCTCTCTTTACTCTTGATAAATTGAGGCCTGCCTCTGCCATTGCTCAACAAGATAAGGAATTGAGAAATGAAAGCTTGCAGTTCGACTCTTTCTTTTCTAGATCACTTTTGGCAAGGATTCTTTTATTGTGCTGAGAGATTGCAGATGATACCTTGACATTCCACCTCCAGACATCAAGGCTCCATTGCTGCAGCTTCACCTTTTCCAACAAATCTTTCCCATGAGTAGTCTGACATATTCTGTTGTCCTTTACTGTCAAGAGGAAACTTTATGTTAAGGATGGATGGATGGCATTTGTTGGTAGTATCTCACAAGAGTAGACAAGTTGAGTCTGGATTGAACAGATGCTGCTTCATCCATATCTAAGTGAGGCTAAGTCCAACTGATTAAGTGCTATAAACTGGTTAAGTGGCTGGGTCCTTATCATTCACTGTCCTTTAAAAATATTGTTGTGAATGTAATACATAGATCTGGGCTGGGGAAACTATGTCCCTCTACTGTTGAACTACAACTCCCACCGTTCCTGACCAGTGGCTGTGGCTAATGGGCGTTGGAGTTCAACAACAGCTGGAGGGCTACAGTTTCCTTATTGATGATATAGAGCTTCCCTGCCAGTCATACCCACCTGCACTGGATTTTGCACAGTTTGCTGTAAAAGGCAGAGTTGAGGACTGCTATCCTGCCCTGAAAGGCTGTGGTCTGCATCCACTGTGCCTGGATGATTGCTCCTTTGCTGTTATAATAGCTCCTCCTCCCCAGGGCAGTATTGGATTAGGAGCAGACGGAGATTCAAATCCCCACTGAGCCACAAAGCCTTGGGTCAGCCACTATCTCTTAGCGTAACTTACCTCTCACAGGATGGTTGTGATGATAAATTGGGTTTGATGGTGGGGAGGAGAGAAACACGTATGTTACTTTACAGTCTGAAAAAACTTGGGACCAGGATACATTACAGATCAACCCCCTTGATGTAGACCACACCAACCTTTAAGATCTTTCAAGGGGGCCATGCCTCTAAGCATATTGCCACTTGGTGACAACATGGAAGCTGGCAATTTCCGGGTAGCCGCAGCTCCCTGGAACGCCCTGGAAATTTCATTGAACGTTGTGTTTTTATTTTTATGCAAACTGCTTAAAAGTTGTTATTTTATTGTATTAAGTGGAATTAATAAATATTTTCTCCTGCAGTAAAGGGGGGGGGCAGTTTAATTTCCTGGTAATTCAACCCTTTCTCAAATGGTGCTTTATTTTCATTTGACGATTCCTCTAAGAGTGCACGGGAACATTTGGGCCCCAATTAAATTGAAGGGTGGTATTGGTTAGAAAATGAAAAACTTCACTTCTAATGGTTTTACTGATCCGTATGAAATTTTGACCTTTCCTTACAATTGTTTGGTCTCAACAGGCAACTGAAACATGAATTTCCAAGTGCAGTTGTTCTGAGCACTGATGACTACTTCACTGCAGAAGACGGCACATATGTGTTTGATCCTGATGCTCTAGAAGATGCACATAGATGGAACCAAAAGAGAGGCAAGTACAGCCCTTCCTAGTTTTGTGCATTAGGTTTTGCTTCCTATCTACACCTTGTACTCTTCAGCAGTTTGCTTCTACAAAAAGTTACAGCAGAAGAGAGCCTTGCTGTAAGAAAATGTCTTATTTGTCGCACCTGCGCTATTCATTGTGCTCAAAATGGCTTTCAGAGTTGATCAAAACATCAATTACTAGTAGTAAGAAGTGAATGATTCTATGGAGAAAACAATGAGATGCTATTTAGGGGCTAATGTTTGAGTCTCTAGTTTGGACATGTAGAAAAAATGCATTATAAAAGTTCCTAGCAAAGGAATGAAGTGTACAATATATGCTCTATAATCAGTTGGCATTGCTTCCGCTGTCAGATATCTAAAGACAGATTTATATGCCCTGATAATAAACTTTTAATACTAAAAATATAAGCATGACCACTGCCATTAAATAACAAGAATAACAATAACAACAATAATAACTTGTTTTCACATTTTATTTCTAACTTTGTTGTATCTTCCTCTTGGGTTTGAACAGATTGGTTAAGATTGTGTCAGTCATAGTTTCAGCGGTTCTGATGTTAAATGAAAACATGGATAACTGAAGATTTTCTGGATTAATTGCAGCACTCCAAGAAGGCAAGAGGGAAGCAAGCATGGCGCATGCCCTCACAAGGCTTCTGTATATCTTGTCCCAATAAGCTGAAATAGGTACATTGAAACTGGGCCGTTGTGTGGATTTGCTCACAGCTCCCATGTAAAGATAACTCCGTGAAGGAGAATTTTGTTTTCAAAAGTTTTGTGTGAGAGTCCACATTTCCATTGTACCTCTGATTTTGAATTTTGTATATGACTGAGCCCATGTTTTCCATAACGGCTAGTGCAGTGTCGTCTCTGGAGGGCACCAGATTTATTATGGAGCCTAGGTATTTGACCACCTCTCAGAGGCCAGGTCTGCCGAAGGCACAAATCTTTCCCAGCTTTTACAGCAGCCTGAATTCTTTTATCCAAGATCAGTGTCTCCTTCCCTTTCCATCCCTTGCTTGCAGTGTCTAGTTTATTCCTGCCTGACATTAATATGGGTGGAAATCAACAGACTGAAACTAAAGCATATTATGGACTAAATCCTGTGTCTTCAAAAACACTTGCTCATTATATTCAGCACATCAGTACTTGTTTGTGACACAGCGAATCCCCAAAGGCTTGATTCAGAACATCTGTGTAGGTAACAGGATGATTTCACTGATTGTCTGGTCTTTTAAAACATTTACATTGTTATGTTACAGCACGTAAAGCCATGAAGAATGGGAAATCCCCAGTTATTATTGATAATACCAACGTCCACGCTTGGGAAATGAAGCCATATGTGATAATGGTAGGGGAAACTGACCTGTTGTCATTCTTAATATTTAGCCATGGGTTCCAGAAATGAGCAGATAATCCTGCTATTTGCTATCAAGAGAGGCGGAAAAATGGCAAGAACTTCTAATATGCTTAACATTTTTTTCAAACATTACTTTATTTCACAGATTTTGCCCGAGCCCTGGAACATTTTTTGTGCCACAACTGGATTTATTTCTACCCCCTCTTGCTCCCTTCTTCTTTGAGTTCCATCTAGTCCAGGCATGTCCAAAATCTGCTTCCGGGGAGGGCGGGTCTAATCTGGTCCACTGGTCGGTTTAATCCGGCCCCTGTGGTAGTCTATCTCCTGGGTTAAAATCCTAAAAAAACTTGACAACTTCAATCCTAAAAAAAGGTCAGCTACTTCGGTCAGCCCTCACACATGTTCACTTCATCAAACCTGGCCCTCTTTGAAAAAAGTTTGGGCACCCCTGGTAGTCATTGTGTTTTCCTTTCAAGGTTAGGTCACTTAACATTATCTGACTCTTAGAAACCACTAATGGTCCTAATCTTTTGCACAATACGTGGCTGGATGTGCCAGTAAAATGCTGATCTTCCATATGGTCTGGTTTTTAAGCCTCAATGAGCATAGACCATTGAGTCTGTGTGATCAGCTTTCTGATCTTGCATATGAAACTACCTTTTGCAGAACCAAACCACTGGCTAATCATATTATTGGTTCTGACTGGTGAAAGCTTTCCAAGATACAGCCAGTCGCCCAAGAACCATTTAACTGGACATGCCAGGGATCTTCTGCAGGCAAAGCATGTTCTGTGCCGAGGGGCTATGGGACAGCATCCTTCAAGTCAGAAAGAGTGTCACTTTCTTTATATCATATGATGCTTCTTTTCTGAATTGAGCATGCTCTGTAACTCTTAGGTTGCAGGGGGGGACATGAGTACCTTTCCTCCAGATTGCATTGTCGCTGCTGGGATCCTAGTTCTCAAACTGCAGTTAGTGTACGCTTGCCTCCAGCTAACATCTGGAGATGGTTTGGTGACTGTGCTGGGAACCTGGTAGGATAGTGTCTATCACTCATAATGAGATGTGCTTTCTGACCCTGCTTCTGTATAACTTTTGGTATATTTTTGCTGTAGTTCAAAATCACTTGAAAAAAATCACCTTGGAATCTGACTCTAGAATTAGGTCAGTCTGCTAATTTCCCTTTCTTTGTGTGTGGTTAATATAACTTGGACAGCTTCTAAATTATTAATGAAGCAACTATTTCAACATCCGTAGCTCATCACCTGTGTTAAGAGCACATAATTTGCTGTACTATTGCATGGCTTTGCTGTTTTTCTTGAGAAGGAATGTTTGTCAGAAGTGGGCAATATGTGATAGTGTTGTAAATTGTTGCAATCTTCTTTTCTAACTTACCTTGGCAACCTTTGTTTAGAGATCTTGTGGAATTAAAAGAGATAAACTATTTTGAACTGCGGGGCAGCGCAAAATTTTGAGATTTACTGACATGACAGATAAATGGTATTAATAGTGTGGCCATGTTGCACTGAACCACAGTCTCACTAGAGTTTAAGGCTAATTATATATGCTTTATTATACTTTTTTATTTTTATACTTTGTTATGTTGTGCATATGTCAGTCATGAAAGGTAGCTTTATATTGTGACCAAATTCAGTACTCTTTCACATCAGGCACTTGAACACAGCTATGAAGTTCTTTTTCGAGAGCCAGATACACACTGGAAATTCAATGTTCGGGAACTAACCAGGTACAGTTTTTTGGCTTATGTTTTTAGCTGTTGTGAGAATACAAGTGATACCTGCAACAAAACATTGCACTATAGCATAACCTCTAACAGGAGCTCATCTGTTCAGAATGCCAGCTAGCCATGCCCTCTTGCAGAATCTTCCATTCTATCCCCAGATCTGTTCTGCTTTTTCATCTGATGCACAACCTTTCATTGCTGTGCACCATTGGTCAGTCCTTACTGGTCTGTTTTTTTGCCTCTTTGGATTTTTTAAAAAGTACTTCTGCAAAACTTTGGGGTCTGTGGACCATTCAGATACCTCTGAAGGTGAAGTGGTTTCTCCCTTTTGAGGGTCTGTGGCTGGAAAGTCATTTGCCATGGAGAGAGAGAGAGTTAAGTCAAGACCGCAAAAGGTGGGAGTACTGCTGTAACCATATTTATAGTCTTCTCAAAGATAGGAAGAATTCAAAACAGCCAACCACAACATTGCATAGGGTATATAACCTTTTATGGCATATTACATACACTAACCACCTTTTGGACATGCGTACTGTAGTGCAGACAGGCAGTCTTCAGCATGTTCCCTGCATGATCAACGAGTGGATAGTTGCTCATATATCATTTCTTATCTAGCATTTCCCCAGCAATAACTCAATCCCCCCTTTATTTATTCTTTCCCTTGTAAAGCTAGATATTTTTACACAGCCAGCTCATCCTGTAACATGAACCACTTCCTTTTCTTGTCATTCTCTTCCTTTATTGACAATCTGCAATTCAAGCAAACAGGGCAATTCTCAATGAGGGATTTTATTTTTTCCTTTATTAATAAAAGTTTCCCTTTAGCTCCCTCTTGTATGTCTGTGGCCCCATTTTGGCTTTCCTTTTGTCAGGACTAATCACCTGTGATAGCTAGTAGATGGATGAGTGGGACCTGCAACAGTGTGTTACAGTGTGGAGTACCGCTATAATTGGTACTGCGCTCCTCATTTTCTCTTTGCTATTAGAGGGAATAGTTCCCCTTAACCTCTTAGGTCTCATATCCACAGGGCTGTTCCAAACCACGAACACACATTAATGGATTAATTTGTGAACTAGGTTGTCATGAAAATGGAAGGAGCAGTAAACATGATTGCTGGTATTCACATGCTGTTTGGATATGTAGCTAACTAAATATACTTACCTATATGTTTACATTTATTCCATAGGCGGAATGGCCATGGTGTTCCACGAGAAACAATACAGAGGATGAAGGAGCAATATGAGCATGATGTTACCTTTCATGATGTGCTTCATTCAGAAGAACCAGCCAGACATTTCAGTAGATCCTATGGCGTTTACGATACTGGTTATTCCCATGTGAACTCAACATTCCACAACAGAAGAGCTAATAGCAACTCCAGAAATGAAAGATCATTTAGTAGGAGAAATGATTTTAGAGTTTTTAATCAAGTTGCATAAAATTTTGTTTTATACCTTCAGGAATTCTGTACTTAAAATATTTGTATTTTTCTATTGACCTAGATTTAGTTCTTAATTCTCCGTATATTCTTTTGGAGGTTAAAAACCCTGTTTTACTATTCTTCTGATGCAGATTATATTTCTTCACTCATGTTTACACCTGGCTATATATATTTGTGTGTGTATGTGTGCGCGCACACACATACAGAGTTTTGACAGGATGACTCACACTTAGGAGTGTAAACATAATGAAGGACCCACAGTAATTTTTAGCAGCAACATAGAAAAGGATCTCCATGTCATTGTGCTCATATACTATGGGGGACAAGGAACTGGCATCCCTGTGCAGATCGAGCTAATAGTGGTGCTATACAATGTTTGGTCCTGGTAAGGATGTACACAAATGATATTTCATATCATTAGTGTGCCATAGCTAATCATAGTATAGTGCAACAGTTATAACTCTAATTCCCCTGACTTCTATCAATTGTTCAGTATACAAGGTTGTGGGAATGTAAACAGATTTCCTTCCATAAATATTGACACAATAATTAATTTTACAGTATAAAAAATTAAAATGTTAATTTTAAAACCTAGGTACAGAAGAAACTAAGTTATAGATCTGTATTTCATAGGACCACCTTCTTTTCTACGTTCCATATTAATTTAGCTTCATTTTTATGACATTTACCTTCTTTGACACAGCTGCTTCTCTACTTTGCAGTTTTCCTCCTTTTTTACATCATGTAGATTTCCTTTCTTGCTGAAACCAATGAGGAGCTTTATTTAGACCCCCATTTGTTGTCATTGCTCACCCTATTTTTTATTATTATGATTCCTGAAACACACACCAAATAGTTTGCAACCGTAGGAACAATTCAGGGAAGAGGCATAATCTTGACAACAGTTTAGTTTTTCTCTGTTCCACGGTAAGAGTTGGGTAGTCCTCAATTTCCTGTTTGGTAGTAGCATATGCCAAAGGTGGGTAGAGCAAGGAAACCTGCCTAAATTCAGTGGAACATTAGAAATAGAGATTAATTGGCACTCTTGTGACTGTTGTTAACACTCAGTCCCAAGTGTTATTTGTGCCTTTTTGCAGCCTGCTAGTTTAATTTCTGTAGTCTCTGCGCTTTTTCTCTTCATCTAATTGTTTCCACAGATCGGATACTACTCGGTATATTTGCTTAATCATTCCGTCTAAAAGCTCTTCAAGGGGTAGGTACTTACTGAAACTACAGTGGTACCTTGGGTTAAGTGCTTAATTCGTTCCAGAGGTCCGTTCTTAACCTGAAACTGTTCTTAACCTGAAGCACCACTTTAGCTAATGGGGCCTCCCGCTGCTGCTGCGCCGCTGGAGCACGATTTCTGTTCTCATCCTGAAGCAAAGTTCTTAACCTGAAGCACTATTTCTGGGTTAGCGGAGTCTGTAAGCTGAAGCGTATGTAACCTGAAGCGTATTTAACCCGAGGTACCACAGTAGTAAAGAGTGATGTAAAAGTAAGATAGTAGAGTTACAAGCCAGATAACTATCCAATAACTATGTTAACATCAAATGCTTTAAAATTGATTGCTGCCTTTAAAAAACAAAACAAAACTAATCTACTTGCATTCCTACAGGGTGTTTCACCATTAGCCTGATTCAGGTGTTTGTCCTCTCCAATCTAAACAAACATGGGTATGTATGTGCCTCCAAGCCCTGCATCCTCTGGACCATATCTTGAGTCCTCCACAAGTTTGAGGGTGAAGGTATGAAGTGGGGGCCATTCTCCTCCCTTTGCACAATTGGTTCTAAAATTGCACAAGTAATGGAAACTCCGTTCTTCAGACCTTTTGCCTTCAAACTCACTGAGGCCTGTTAACACAATAAAGGTGACATAGTGGAAGGATTTTTTTTGTCAGAGTAGCCTTACTGCCCACCATAGGCTTCTTTACACAAGAGGAGACAAAACACCGAAATAGGGCTATAACAAACATAAGGTTTGTATGTTTTGGATATGTTTGGCCTTGAACCATTGTGATTGCTATGCAAAAATAAACAAGGGAATCAAATTATATTGACTGCATGTTTTGAACTGTACATTGGAGTTCTAAAAATATACAGTGCCTTCATTAAAGTTAGTTATTGCTGAACTAGTTCCATAACTTTGAATGTGCTTCTGCGCAACATGACAGGATTTTTAAAATTTACAGCCATTCTTACTGGATTCTTCATAATCTATTCGGTAGAGCATACATAATCACACTAAGCTTTATTCTGAATTGAAATGAGTAATACACAGACAAGCCTGTACAAAACACTTATAACATTTACAAAGATTGCTTAAATATTTAAATGTACAGGGGCATTTATAAGTACTTTCCTTTGTCTTTGGAACTTCTTCTGCACAGCTAATGGAAGTATTTGTTCCATTTCTCTCCTTTGTAGCAGCCTCAGTACTCTCCTTACAGTCCTGCAATATATGTTTTACCAGAATATTGGAATTATTCCTTACTAAAAGGCTGACAGGAAGAGCCGTGGGTATGGAATACACAATTGTACCCACCAAATTAACCTGTATCTTCTGGAAAACTACTTACGAGGGCTTGTGTATTTATCATTGCAAGCTCCTCGTCAGCAACAAAGTTATTTTCAAGAGGAGAACCAGTCTCACTAGACCCTCTCAGGGCAGATTTTTTATTATAACATGCTGTTCTTTTCAGTGACTTTTCAAGTTGAGTGCCGGAACTTCGGGGGGGCTGAAATGCCCTTTTCAGAGATGGAGAAATAAATATACAGTTGGTCTTCACTGGTGGTGGGGAAGGTACTCGACTAAGCAGGTCCATTGCTCTTCTTTTCTTACAGTTCCGAGGGGTTTCTTGTAGTTCCGCTGTTGTTTTTGCTGACCCTAGAGATACCGGTGGCTTTGAATCTAGCTTCCCAAGTGACAAAGGACTCTGATGCCATAGTCCACTGCTAGGAGTTGCAATCTAATTAAAAGGGGGGGGGGGGAGAATTAAATTCTGTCAGTGACTACTGCCATTCAAAGACATCTGAACTAATCATTACTCCACCACCATCCTTGAGGTATTTGTACTCACTTGAGATGGTTAAATATGCTGGCTGATATTTAAGTTGATTATACTGGTAAATATAATCATCATAATAGATTAATAAAAACTTACGGAATGTTTATTTCCTTTATCAGATTTCTGAGAAATGGGATCCAAGCCACATTCTTGGGGCAAGTTAAATGTTTGTGGGTCATCTGTTTGTAGCAAATTCATCAGTTTGCATTGTGCATCTTTGCCAAAGCAGCTGCTATTCTGCAGGAAAAAAATATATAGTTTTTACTTTAAAAACAACAACTTTGCTATTGATTTTTAACATAATGAATATGGTATGCTGTAGATACTCAGGACTGCAATACCTCAAGAACCACCTCTCCCCATATAAACTGACACAGACCCTGAGATCATCATGCAAGGACTTCTTCATGTGCCTCTTCTTCCAGGAGAGGTCCAGAAGCTGGCAACATGAGAACGGGCCTTTTCTGCAGTGGCTTCACATCTGTGGAATGCTCTCCCTAGGCCCGATTTGTGTGGCACCTTCATTAAACATCTTTGGGTCTCGGGCAAAAACGCTTCTCTTCAACTAGACCTTTGGCTGATCAACATACGATGTGCTTTCACATGTGTTTTGGGGGGTGTTTCTGGTTTTGTTCTCATGTTTATTCTATGAACTGCCCTTGAGATCTTCAGATGAAGGGCAATACACAAAATGAATGAACGAAAGACATTTGATCACTTGGGAAAACTGACCCTATACATAGATCATATGTATAGTTACAGGCAATGCCTATGTCCAGTGCCAAAAATACTGGCATTCACATTTTGTTGTTTATATAAGCAGCAGATTGGACTGGAGACCAAATCATGCAGACCTCTTCTCCATGTACAGAATGAACACATGACTAGTGCATGAACAGGTCTTGCATCTTTGACCTGCAGCTTTTCACTACATGGGTGCTTTGGGGAAGCTGGACATCTTGTATGGACAAAAACCCTTATCAAAAAATATGTATGTTTTGGCAACTACTGCCCTAGAAATAGTGTAATGCCTTTCATGAAGTTGATAGCTTATTTGGAGGGTGCAACTGGCATCCTACTTCTGGACAGAGGCTTGTGGTCAGGAACACATTAAAACATTAAAACAACAACAATAACAAAAACACAGTGTTCCAAGCTATTACCTGTGTTTCTATAGCAAATGTCCTTTAATTAGGGCAACTAGAGAAACAGCTTTCACAAAATATTGAATTGTCTTCCACTGAAGACTAGACAAGTCAAAACATTAAATGCTACTTTAGTATGTCTTACCATGTGTATAAGGTAACATAATTCCCCCGCCCCATACCTTCAGTGCATTGGATAGGTGAGATCAACATACCTCTACAGTATTTCTCAGTTCATTAAAAAATCCTTGGAGATGACTTTCTTTTGGATATGAGGAGAATGCAGAAAGGTCTCCAGCAAATAATGTCGGGATGTCTGATCTAAATTCAGGTCGCCACTGAAGGTTGATTGCAGAGATCAACATAGAAGGAATAATTATGTCATCAATAGCCAGCTGCTTAAGATCTGTATAGATCTGGACTGCTATGAAATGATGATTCTCATCTGACAGATACACCAGTGTAGAGAAACCTATGTTAGAAATGAAACAAAAAAAATTAACTTCACTTTTAAAATTAAAAATACTAACCTTTAAAAAGGTTTACATTTTAACCCTAACAAAACCCAAAAGGTAATTCTGGGGAACTTGAATATAATAGCTTATATACTTTGAGCATTGTATTGGGAAAAGCCTGTAGCCTACTAGAATGAATGCATTAAGCAAGGTGTATCTGACCAGCAGCGTTTCAAGACACAGTACAAGAATCAGGTGAGCTAATTAAAATGCATTAAATAATTGGAAATTTAAAAACCGATTTAAAGCAATTTCTCCTAATGTAGTTCACAGAGGATTGCACAAAGTCTTCCCATTTGTGCAAGAACCTCTACTTGTGCAATGGAACTTCTTCTCCATCATCTCTCCTTGTGTGTCCCTGTGCTCCCCAAATCTGCTCCAGAGGGTTGGGGAGAAGTGGAAATCCTTGTGCAAACAGAACAGCCCTAATTCCTGAACATACTAACTGGTTCTTTTAACTTTTAAAACATTGTTTCCAACTAAACAGAACTTTTCATACCGCTTAGGAACATAATCAAAAGCCATTTGTTGTTCAATTTACAAGTCTTTTATGCTACAGAATTAGATCCACATTGACCCAAGCAACTCAGTACAGAAATAACTGATTTCTGTTTGCCTTTCTCTGCTCATAAAGGTAAAGGGACCCCTGACAATTAGGTCCAGTCGTGACCGACTCTGGGGTTGCGGCGCTCATCTCGCTTTATTGGCCGAGGGAGCCAGCGTACAGCTTCCAGGTCGTGGCCAGCATGACCAAGCCGCTTCTGGCGAACCAGAGCAGCGCATGGAAACGCCATTTGCAATGAGGTTAATTGAGATAAGTAGCTAGAGTTTCCAGAAATTTGTCATAGTTGCTGGGCAGAACAATGTTTACAGATTATAATTTAAAAATAAAAGCAGAGTCATACATTTTCAGAATTTGAGAACCGAAAGAATAGCAGATTTCAAATAGTAACAGGCATAAAAATGAAAGTACAAGATCATCCAAGTGGGGTCACTAAATTATCCTGATGAAATACAGGTTGCTGCTTTCTGGATCTTTGTATGTGTGTTGACTTGCCAATGCTTGGGTCTGATAGGAACTCCAGAATACAGAACCTATGGTATTGTATGTAATGCCTGACCTGAAAAGCCAGATATTTTTCTCTGGTTTCGGTTCATGATTTCATTTTGAGATTAGATGTTTTGGCTTTAACAAGTCATTTAGGTATGCTTATAAACAGGATTCTAAAACCATACTATAATTGAAATGTAAAACAGTAAATCTGATTTCAGTAAAATTCCAATTTTAAAAATTCTTTACAAACCTTAATAAGGATTCAGACTGGTAACTTAAATAGGATTCTTTTTAACTCATTATAAATCAGTGCACTAGTCTTAATATACCTGTTCCTTTTCTTAGAGAAACTACATATCCCACCAAATCCACTTCCGAACAGGTAGGATGGAAAGATGGTTCCAACAGCTTGCTGAATCTCAGGCACTCTCTTGGCCTGTAAACTTGTGACAGGGTTTCTTGAGACACCTAAAGAATTTTGAACAATGACATTATTATTCATTTATTATAAATGTTGCTTAAATTTTTAGGTTAATTCACAATGACAGGCCATAATACTTACTGGCAACTGCAGATACTGAGTTTTCTTGGTAGCTGTTAACTGTATATTGGCAGTCTCCAACTTCCCTTTGGATTGGGATGCAGATAATTGGAAGACTCTATACCGACCTCCTTCCCTTAGGAGGGTAAAAATGTCTGATGATGGGCGCCAGATATTCAATACTACTTCTAAAGATGTAAAATTAAACAATATGTTACCCTTCATCAGCAAGATGGACCACCCAAAGAAGACATGCAGGACCCATGCTGGGTCTTAGTAATCACAATATCCTTTTCTAAATGCTCACAGACCGACTGTTGAATTATCTGTTCTAGGACCTTCGCTGGTATTGATGTCAAGCTCACTGGTCAGTAGTTACCTGGATCTTCCTTTCCACCCTTTTTGAAGATGGGGACATTTGCCCGCCTCCAGTCTGTAGGGACCTCACCTGTTCTCCAAGAATTCTCAAAGAAGATAGACAAAGGCTCTGAAGTTACATCCACAAACTCCCTTAGTACCCTTGAATGCAGCTAATCAGGCCCTGGAGACTTGAATTCATTTAAAGTAGCTAGGTGTTCCCTTTCTACCTCTTTTCCTATCTTGGGCTGCAGCTCCCTCCTTACATCATTTAATATGTTATCAACAGGTTGGGCATCACTTTCCTTTTGGGTGAAGCAGAGGCAAAGTAGGTGTGGGGTAGTTCCGCCTTTTTCTCTGTCACCCAATAGCATTTCTCCGTGTTCCCCATGCAGAGGACCTACCACTTGCTTGTTCTTCCTCTTACTTTGGACACAGCTGAAGAAATTTCTAACCTCTCTTGCAAGCCTGAGCTCATTCTGACTTTCCCACTGCAACTGTTGGCTACTTGGGTATACTCCTCCTCTGTGATTTCCCCTTTCTTCCATTTCTTATACATGCCCTTCTTAAATCTCAACTAATCTGGAAGCTGCTTATGTAGCCACACTGGTTTCCTTAGATGCCTTCCATTTTTCTTTCTTGTTGGTATTGTCTGCATTTGGGCCTTCAAAATTTCTCCTTTTAGAAACTCCCATCCTTCTTGGAGACCCTTCTCATTGAGTATTTCTGACCATGGGATCACTCCCAGGAGCTCCTTCAGCTTTTTGAAACTGGCCTTCTTAAAGTCTGAGTGCCTGTCCAACTACACTCAGTTTTCCCTTGCCCCTGTATCCTGAAACCCAGGAGAACATGATCACTTCCTCCCAAGTTTCTGAGCACTTCATCAATCATTTTCCTCCCTATTGGTGAGGACTAGGTCCAAAATAGATGACCCCCTTGTTGGTTCTTCCACCTTCTGGGAAATGAAATTGTCAGCGATGCAATGGAGGAATTTGTCAGACCTTACACTCGTGGCAGAGTTTGAGTCCCAACAGATATCGGGGAAGCTGAAGTCCCCCATGATTACTATTTCTCTCCTTTTTGAAAGTTTGGTAATTGGCTCTAGTAAGGCATCATCCAAGTCTTCATACAGTGAAGTCAGATAATCATGCAGTGTGAATAATCTAATGTTTGAATCACGAGGATCTCTGACCTTACTAACCTTTTCCTCTTTCTTCTTTTCTATAATCCACAATTCGTAGCTTGAGTACGGCGGTTACATCCCTTCTGCAGGAACTGGTTTCCTCCTCAGCAGAATCCACCGCCTTCCTGAATTCGGCTTCTATCAGTGATTGTTTTTTATCATTTATCATCTGCCTGTGACTGTTCAAGGCCTTTAACTGCTCCTCACTGAAATAACTCTAAAATCACAACAATAATATGGCTTTGTCCATTAGCAAATACAGGCAGGGGAGCAAGGGGGATATTTTGTAAGCCTCGGTTCTATAAATACATGTTGAGTTTGTAAAACCAAAATATTTTCTTTGTTAGTCTTACCAGAACATCAAAACTCTCAAACAATTATTTTTATTATAGCACTGCAATATATTATATTTTATTGTTATTGTTATACTGAAACGTATGTACAAATATGAAAAGGAAGTTTCCATCACAGCCACTGAATTTCGACAAACTGCCCCTCACATTTAAAAGAAGCAGCACAAGTGATACTTGATCTTTTCTCTTTCTGGTGCAATATCACAAGAGCGGGTCAGTGCTTCCCCAACAACTAGAATTACACACACTACAAATCCACAGTTCTGTAAACTGGCTCTTATTTTCTTACTTTATAGTTCAGTCAAAATAATACCTTCATTTTATCTTACAAAGTGTTCTGTAAACATCTCAAGTTTCATTTCAGATTCTGCTCAGCTCCCTGCTCACACTCCTGTCCTCCCATCATGCAATCAAACTCCAGAACAGCATATGGGCAGAGATGTAATCTAAGCACTAACATTCATATCTATGTTATCTATAACGTATTTTCAAATACCCATTTCCACATGCACCCCAAATTATTCTACATTCAAGTTTACATTTACATAAACTGATCAGCTCTAGAACTCAGTCATAATTTAATGTGAAGAACTTTGTAAGTTGATATAAGAGTAGAAATAATGTTAAGTTATTTGAAACATTCTTACTTCCAGGTAAGCTGGATCAGCAGCGTTAAGAACTGCCTCGTAAAGTTCTGCCCCATCTTGCAGAGAGCGAATCTGTTGTCTGGTTAACGTGCGGGATCGCAGTACTCTTTTGCCGCCATCTAGTTTTTTAAAAGTTTGCATGAGTTTATAACCACCAGAAAACAATGATAAAGAATAATACTAAAGACTCCATTAAAGGTACTAAGAATGACTGGCATTTTATTTTGAAATGATCAATTACCACCCTGAATATTTAGCCCAGGTAAGCCTACAAATTCCGGAATGTGTTTAGTCTGAGTGACAAGCCCCCAAACATGAAGACATCCCTGGCAAAAGGATGAAACCATTAAAAGCAGTCTGGTGAACCATGATGGGACACAGAAGCGGTGACAAGAGTCTGTAAGGTTGAGTTGTTTCCAGAGAATAGCAAGTAGCACTAATTTTATTTTATTGATGTCTTGCCTACCGTACTTGTAAGAGAAACCCACATTTGTTAAGAACCAGATCATGAGAGCTCTATGATCTGATCTGCTGTCTTTCAAAAATTTTGACTGGAGCAGCAGTGCAAGGGGCAGTGGGTGCTTATGACCATTTCCCCTGCTCTTTGCTGGATATAAAAAAAACGCCACAAAGCTGCTATTAGCACAACTGCAGCAATAAAATAAAATAATGCTGTAGACAGATGTCCGTGTTTTTTTTCTGCTTCAGGGCTAGCAGGTGGGGAGGAAACAATTTCAGTCCAGAAAATGCACAGTGAGAGGAACTTCTGAGCCTGGCCCATTCCTGCTGTTATTCTCAATTTGCCCCTCCTCTAATCTACAGTGCCCCTTGCCCTTGGCTGTGCTCATTTACCTATTCCCTCCACTTTCTGCCCCCAACTGCCTTGTGGCATGTAATTTTTGAAACTCATCTCTACCAGGATGCTGAAAATCACATTTTGCACAGTTTCTCATCTTCAATGGCAGCAATCATGTGGGACACAGACAGACCACCACTGAACTTTAGCAGTAAAACTTTTGTGGCCATAGATTAGAGCATTTCTGAATCTAATCAGTTTTCTGTATGGAACTGTTGGTACACCATCAAGCCCTTTATGTGGAAACTCTGCTTCTATGTGCACTTTTGGACTGGGTTCAAGAAGCAGAATATTATTGTATGAATTAAAGTCTGTTTAGAAACTCAAGCTGAGGCAACATTTAGCATTCGAATAACAATTAAACAGCTAACGTTTTTATTTCACCTTCATTCTTTTCAAATTCAGCTTGTATTTTTGCAAGCAATGCTTCCAGGGCTTTTTGTCGATTCTCAGCATGCTTTGCAGCTTCTCTTTCTTCAGCTCGACAGTTACGAAACACATAGGAACCTGCTGTTTTTTCCATCCACTGCAATAAATATTCATTGAAAATGAATATTAGTTACTTAGTTTTAGATTTTATCTGCTTAAGTCTTAGATCTGGTTTAAAGTAATAGTTGAAAGTGCTTGAAAGTTATTGCAAGCTACAGTACTTTACCTGTATGGGATAAAGTCTTTGAACGATGACATCAATGCAACCAACTGTCCCACCATCAATAAGGAGGGATGACAAAGACAAAGAGAATGGCCGGGGATCCCGATGGTATCCTAATTTGGCATACCATCGCGCGCGTCGAGTGCTGTTAGCTGAAATCTAAAACAAAATATCACATATCTACAAATATGATTGCTATAATGCAGCATATATAAGGTACTACCATTTGCCACACACTTGTGGACCTGAAGTTAGTTTTGGCTGAACCACCAGTCAATAAAAATACAGATCAAATGATTCATAGCCTGCAACGCTGGTTCTCAAATGCTGTTTACGACAGTTTAGCAGGTGATCCATGATAATAAGTTCAGTAATGGCAAACTTTATAAAACAACTTTGAGAGAGGCAATTATATTTCAAGCTGCTACTTGCTTCAGAAACAAATAGTGGCTTACAGGTCATAAATACATTCTCTGTTGGTTCTCTAACTTTCTGGACTTGTTTTTCATATTTTAGGTGTTGCAGATGGCCCTGTCTTTTTTCAAAAAAGAGTACCACAAATATCCATTTTACCTTCAGCATAAGAGATTCTGGCGCTTCCAGTGGAGTGCTTGCCTCCTGAGAACCCACAAGTTCTGCTCCATGTACAACAATCTTTTGGCCCACAGTCAGCCTCTTTCTACACAATAGTGATTGGAGGGGAGGGTCTAGGACAGCCTTGATTCCATACCAGCCATCTGTAACTTCAACCACTGCTATGTCTTTTTTGCTGTCCTCAGCACTGCTTTTATCACCACGGATCTGAGACATATTTGTGTTCAATGATATTATTTTAGCGATGCACAGTATGAGAGTTTTAGCAGCAACATCATCTCTTTCCATTATCCTTTTGATGGCTGAGCGATGACTTTGGTCAACTTCCACGTCATACCTTTCGAAATAAAAAGAAAATACAATTGGTCTGTCTGTGAGCAGTTAGGGAAGTATCGTGATAACTAAGACCCAGCATCAGTTTCTCAAAAACAAGTCATGCCAGACAAATCTCCTTTCTTTTTTTGATAAGAGTTACAAACTTGGTGGATCAGGGGAATACTGTGGACATAGTGTATCTTGATTTGACAAAGCCCTCCACTATATTCTTGTGGAGAAGCTGGTAAAATGTGGACTAGACAAGATTACTGTTAGGTGGATTAGGAGCTAGTAGACTGACCAAATCCAAAGAGTACTCTCTAACTGTTTCTCATCAACCTGGGATAAATTTACAAGTGGGGTGCCACAAGGTTCTGTCCTGGACCCGTTGTTGTTCTTTATAAACTAGGTAAGGTAAAGGTACGGGCCAGTCTTGACAGACTCTAGGGTTGTGCGCCCATCTCACTTAAGAGGCCGGGGGCCAGCACTGTCCGGAGACACTTCCGGGTCACGTGGCCAGCGTGACAAAGCCGCATCTGGCGAGCCAGCACGGCACACGGAAACGCCATTTACCTTCCCACCAGTAAGCGGTCCCTATTTATCTACTTGCACCCGGGGGTGCTTTCAAACTGCTAGGTTGGCAGGCGCAGGACTGAGCAACGGGAGCTCACCCCGCCGCGGGGATTCAAACCGCCGACCTTTCGATCGGCAAGCCCTAAGCACTGAGGCTTTTACCCACAGCGCCACCCGCGCCCCCTTATTAAGGGGATGCTCCTCAAATTTGCAGTGACTCCAAACTGGGAGGGGGAGTCTCTGAAGACAGAATCAGGATTCAACATGACCTTAACAGACTGGAGAACTGAGCCCAAACTAACAAAACGAATTTCAATAGGGACAAATGTAAAGCTCTACATTTTGGCAGGAAGAACCAGCTGCACAAATATAAAATGGGGGACACATGGCTTACCACATTCCAAATCTTAATCTATACTATACCTGTACTTTAGCTGAAGTAGTAGTCTTTCCGGAGTCAAACATTTATTGGCAAATTCCTGTGGAAATGCAACTTCCATAGCTGCTAGTTTCCACACAATCCACTTATAATGATTGTAGACCCAAGCCTTTGAAATTAGCTTAGGATCCACGCCAGGTGTATCACACAAAGCCCTGTGGGAAATTATCAGAAAATTCATCATGTTAAGAGATATCAAGTCGTAAGAATAGTACCTCAAAGTAGCAACTACCATAACAACTCAAGCTTTTAAATGACTGTTTTGAGGTGACCCATTACAAATAATAGCAAAATAGCTAAGTAACCCTCTAATATAATCGGCTACAAACAAGCCACAGTTAAACACATTTATATCCCTTCATTTCAATAGGAAAGTGTATGCTTGACTAGACTCAAAAGTGCACAACTGTAATCGGATCAGCTTTCCTATTTAAGATTTGGACTGGAAAAACCTATGAAGACAGCAACAAAAAATTATAATATTCCTGGTGGATATGCTTTGTGATTAACACACATTGGTAATTACCATTTTAAAGAAACGGTAGCTTGCAGAAATAACATTGCTTTTATTATTTATTAAACAGAACTGCTTTTTCAAGTGAGGCTGAGAATAAGGAGATTAAATAAACATTTTCAAAAGGCAGATTGTTAAAATGTACTCAAAACTAGTTTGCATAAGTTTTGACATCTATTATTTAAATTCCTTATTATCAGCACTGTCAAAATTCTATCAATTATAGTTTTCTACAGAGGACAGCAGAGTACCCAGGTGTTTAATTTACTAATGAATTACGCAAAAACAGCTTCTTTAAATTTTCTTTTTCATCTCAATATATAAAAAGTTAAGTACTTCAACACTAAGACATTATTTGAGGTTCATAATAATTCACTTAATATTTAAACATGCAAAACCTCAACAGGATGAGGTTTTAGCTGAGATTCCTGTATTGCAGGAGGTTGGACTAGATGACCCTAGGGTCCCTTCAAACTATAATATTCTATGATACCTGTAGAATTCTTCTTTTCCTGCCTTTCCCTCATCATTTGGAATAAGATATCCACCATCCGCCAGTTGTATTCCACGTTCTTCTAGAAAATAATCTCTACTGAAAAAATCCTGGATGATAAATTGAAAATCTTCTGCATTTCTGCTACTTATTTTTAGGCACTGCTTGGAAATGCCAAATGCATACAACTGCAATGGTAAGAGACAAGTTGAATATTTTAGTGTTATTAAATATGCCCATTATTTACACATCAATATACATTTCTTAGAAATTTCTGTATTTCTTAAAGTGGAAATTCAAGATGAAGTCTAGAATAAATAAGACATGGGTTCTTCATGGAAAGGGCTCAGTTACTCTGTCTTAGCAGGTCAATTTAAAGTCCTGTGAAAGTCCAGGAAGAAAGGCAATATACAATATAATCAGGTCTCAAACTACAATACAGGTAGTTAGCCATGTTGGTCTGCAGTAGTCGAAACAAAATAAAATAAATAAAATAAAGAAATAAAATAAAATAATTCCTTCCAGTAGCACCTAAGAGACCAACTAAGTTAGGTATTGGTATGAGCTTTCGTGAGTGCATCTGAAGAAGTGTGCATGCACACGAAAGCTCATACCAATAACTAACTTAATTGGTCTCTAAGGTGCTACTGGAAGGAATTTTTTTATTATTTTATTTTATTTTATATTTTATTTTGTTCAAACTACAATGGGCATTTATATTAAATTCAACACCATTTGCACACACACACACAAAACTTAAGAAATAGAGCATAGATATAATTGCACATTGAGTAAATTAAATTTCTTGCAGGATCAGGATCTCTTGTAAGGATTTAAGTTATTGCTGTCAGGCAGCAGAGACTAAATATACGTGGCCAAGCTCTATTTGGCATTCTAGACCAAATCATCATGTTGACGGAACAGGTTCATGACTGGAAAACAGCCTTGTTCAGACCTAATGATAACTATGGTTGCATTATGGAAGCTATAACTTTGTGTCCTCCAGATGTTGGACTACAATTACCCACATCCTTGACCACTGAGCATGCTGGCTGGGGTTGATGGGTGTTGGGACTCCAACAACCTCTGGAGGGCACCAAGTTGGTTACCACTGCCTTATGGGAATGAGTCACAGTGGACCTTGGGCTCAGACACTTCGTCTTCCAGCATGGCAAGGAAGAGAAGGTTTTGTTTTTGTTTTACGCTAATTTCAATTATATGTTATGTCTGAGCAGTGATGTAGCGTGGGTTGTCAGCACCCGGGGCAGGCAAGTAATTTGCACCCCCTAACCCGTAGATTTGCGCCCCCTAACTCGTGGATTTGCGCCCCCTAACCCTAACCCCCAGATGTTGCACCCGGTGCGGCCGGCCCCCCCTGCACCCCCCACGCTACGCCACTGTGTCTGAGTGCTTACAAACTATGGTCAGTCTTAACTGTGGTCAGCTGAAACAAGTAAATTCATGAAGCTGGCTTGTTTCAACTAGCCAGTTAAAATGAACTGCAGTTTAGGGTTTGGATAAGAAGCAAAACCATTGTTTATCATTAGGTCCAAACCAGGCCAGCACGTCATCATACTGAGATAGGATAATCCAACCAGGCAATAAAGTGCAGGTACCTGATCGCTGGTGAAAGAACCAGGCGATTTCTCTCCCACCGCTGCTTTCAGAGGAACTCTGCAAGGAGCAGATGTTTTCACAAGGTACAGGCTGCCCGGTTGTGGATGAATTCTCTGGCTTTGTTTCTTTATAATTCTGATTTCTTGTAGATTTCTTGCATATTGAAGATTTGCTATTATTTTTGTTAAATCTGTTAAAGAAACATATCGATCAAGTCCTAAAGAACGTATTTCAATTTAAAGTAGAAATTCCAAACATACACAGGAGGATAGTATTGTATTTTTAGACATTTCCATGTAGAAATGTTAATCCAAAGAGTATCTTTAAAAGTTTTAAAGAAAACATTATTAAACAATATCTAATAATTATTTACTGATAGACCATCACACATGTCTTTATTTTTGCATTAAAGCAGGGATGTGGAATTTGGCCCCTCCAGATATTATCATACAACTTCCATATTCCTGGCCATTAGCCAAGCTGGCTAGCGCTGAAGGGAGTTGGAGTCCATCTACATCTTAAATGCCACAGGTTCCCCATTCCTGCACTGGGGCCACCAAATTTAATGTTGCTGTTATTAAAGACAAATTTTTAAGACCGAAGTTTAATGACAAAATCTTCAACTGTATTCCATAACAGCATATTATTAAAAATCACATTGCAAGCTGACAAGTGGATACAAATATCAACTTCCCCCTTGGCCTCCATTTCCATGGAGAGGATCAGGTTTTAGTAATAGCTCTTTACCTTACAGCAGCAAAAGAGGAACTGGATACCGTCCCTCTCTAAAAATATTAGTTGAGGGGACAGAAAGGAGTACTTCACACTCATCTCCAAAGATCTCTGCAATTTAGCCTCTGTGAAACGTCACAGAGAAGGTAACCTTATCAGAAACAATTTGTGAATAAATTATCATAGTAATTAAACAAATGTTCACAAATACATGTGTACACACCTAAACATACCTGAATTTGTATCTCTGGATTCTGAATTCAGAGCCGATATTTGCATGGAATTATTATCTTCAAAGATATTGCCTTCTGTTTCAGTAGTGCTCTGGTTAACTTTTGTAAGATGAAGCTCTTCCATTCGATTAAAACTTTTGTTGTCCATTAAGACGGATTCTTTGCTGTTACCTCGTTTATCCTCGGAAGCATTTGCTTTTGTTTTAAAAGGTGGTGCAAAGATTTTGGCAGGTTTCTTTGCTGTATTTTCTGCTTTCTTCCTTTCCTCAGTTAAGGTCTTACTAGAATAAGTAAAAAAATAATATTGGTATATTTGAAGACTGCTTGGAAATAAGTTGCTGAGACCTTTCAGATTTTAATACTTTAACATTTTGGTCTTGAATAGATCCAGAAGTTCTTGCCATTCTCTGTAGAACTGAAGAAATTTTGGTAAGAAATTTTGTACTAACAAACACTAGCAAAAGCAAATCATTCCTGCCCCCCCCCCCAAAAAAAATTGCTGTTTGACCTGACAGCTACAAGATAAGCATAGTTGGCTACTACCAGTACTGCACACCAATTTCATTTTGGTAGATGATTTAATTACATTAATAACCTGGAAAGGTGGACTTACTGTGATCTGTTCTCTGGTCAGCCAAGCCTATATATAAAGCAGCCAGCCAGAATAGACAGGGAACACACTGAATTCCAGACTTGTTGAATGCAATAAACACAAGATCAACACAAAGAGCCATGGAATAATTAACTTCAAAATATCAATTCTTTTAAAAATTACAAGGATAGAATAAAGGGGAAAAGTAACTTCAGAGTGGGAAAGGTAGGTCAGTGTCATTAGACTGCTTGGGTGACTCCACAAACACAATCCACAGAAGTCCCACACTCCAGCAGCCAGGTTTGACTTAAGGACAAGGCTGTATGTTCCATCATTCTCATTCAGTGGAGGAGTGGAACGTACAAGCAAATGTTATGACATAGCAGTGTGCCCCTCCAAGGAAGGAAGGAAAACCAGAATTACAGAGCCTGCTAGGCAACCCTCCTCATGAATGCCATGTCCAGAAATCAGACCAAAGTTCAAGTAAGGATTCTGAAGTTTCTCCTCATACCTGCCTGGTGTACTATTGGATAGTTGGTTTTTAAACTTAGATGATATTCAGAAATAGTTACAGATAAAGCATAAGGAACCTATGTCTGGAGAAAAGAAGTCCTGCTATGTACACAGTTAAAGAGGTTATCTGATTTTTAAAAAATATATTTTCCTTACCTTAAAGGGCCACAGACCACTGGCTTTAAAGGAATATTGTAGGTGAACTTTTTTCTGTCGTTCACTATACCTGAAGAAAAATGAAGCCGTATATCAAAGCTACATTACATAATTTGTAAAAGAATAATGTAGAATTCTACATTCATTATCATGATAACACACCTACAAAATCATGTTCATGTATTTGCTATAATGAATTTTTCGTGAAATCTCCCCCAAGGTATTTTAGATTTCAATATTTGTATGAACTGGTGAAAAATAAAATTTATTGAAATAGAAACTAACAGATATCGTTTTTGCATCCATATTAAAAATACTGGGGGAAATAGCGTTGTTACTGGAACTCTATTCACTTCTCAAAAGTACTGTAAGAGTTAAATGCAAAGGCAGGAAGAGTCCCTGCACTTTTAATCATTGTGTAAAATAAGAAATTTCATCCATATGAAAACTGCACTTGCCAGGTCTACACAGTTCTCTCTGCAGAAAAAAGTGTCAATCAATATTTATTTTACTGCATCAAGGGCACACAAATGGTATTGTTTTAAATTCACCTGCCTGTAATAAGCTGCAGGGGCAAATATGCAGCAGTGATCTGGTAAACTTCAATGATAAACTGCTTTATAATAGCTGAATTTATCAGTATGAAGCATCCGGAATAATTGAAATGTGGATTATAAATCTTAAGCAGCGTTTGTATACCATATACACACAATAAGGCATGTAATTTCATGAGGATGAGGTCAATATGCAAAATAGGATTCTTACATTGACCCTGAGAAAATTTAATTATATGTTGAAATGTTTGAATTATAGAAGGCAAAGGAAAACTACAAATACAATACTTCTGATTAACTGAAGAAATCATGAAATATAAAGATTACCCTCCGGATAACTTTTTGAAGGTTTCAAAGATGCTTTGTTGCGTTCTTCTGACCGCTCAAATTCAGGCAGCAATTTTCTTTTAATAGGAGGTTCCCCTGAAAAGCAAATGTCATAGAGCATTTTAAAATATTTTAAAGGGCCTAGCCCTTACTGATTCTGACTACATCACTGCAGTACATTCCTCAGAAAATTTCTCAAGTGTAATTCAAACTCTCAAGCAATGCCTCTTGAATATTTTAGCAAATGAAAAGCTTTTGTAAGTCCCTTGGTTACTCTGATCTGAAAAATGATCCTAGTGGTATTGGCAGTCATTGCCAAAAATATCATTCAATTGGTACATTTTCATGATTTTAGTGAATATGCTATATACTGGGATCCAAACTCCATGCTGGTGTTTTGATGCATATGTAAAACCTACGGTAATCTTCAAAATATTTTTGAAGAGGTATGCAATGACTACTAATAACTTTTTCAAAATCATGGACATAAAAGTTTTATTTTACACAATTTGTATAGGGCTTGTATAAGGGGACGTGGGTGGCGCTGTGGGTTAAATCACAGAGCCTAGGACTTGCCAATCAGAAGGTCGCGGTTCAAATCCCCGCAACGGGGTGAGCTCGGTCCCTGCTCCTGCCAACCTAGCAGTTCGAAAGCACATCAAAGCGCAAGTAGATCAACAGGTACTGCTCCAGTGGGAAGGTAAACAGCGTTTCCGTGTGCTGCTCTGGTTCGCTAGAAGCGGCTTAGTCATGCTGGCCACATGACCCGGAAGCTGTACGCCGGCTCCCTCGGCCAATAAAGCGAGATGAGCGCCGCAAGCCCAGATTCGGCCACGACTGCACCTAATGGTCAGGGGTCCCTTTACCTTTACTAGTATAACCTTGTACGTTTGCATAAGAAATGTAAGACTGTTTCACATTAAACCTCAAAGGAACAAAAAATTTACAAAGACTGCAGTCCTGATAGGCATGCAAATCGCTTTCCCAATCCCCCATTTCCCTTGCAAATCTTGTGTAGGGTTTGGGAAGCATTTGTAGATGAGAATCAGCGAGTAGCATGTTCAGCACTTCTCTTTGCAACTTCTCTGCAAATGCCCTTCCTCAAAGCTTTTTCTCTTAACAGCTAGAATCTAAAACTGGTAGTGATTCTACCTAACAAGCAAATGAGGGTGGGAGAATTTGGAGCAAAGAATCACAAAGTATGTGATTGGTTATGCACCCCTTTCTCCCACTAATCCTGGCTGACAAGTACCTTGACCCTTTATTCTAACTGGGTGCACTTGCATGTCACTTTAACCCATTGTTAATGGTTTACTATGACCATGCATATTACTCCCACTTCACTTCTGTCCACCAGCGAGCAGGAGCAACTCTCAATGATCTTTGATTTAGCACTACTTACATCAAAACCAGGAATCATGGTTCGTTTCACTCTGAGCAAGCCACACTCTAAAGACAAGATATGGTGTTGGCTTAATGCTCGGGCCTGGAATCAAATCAAACACAATCCCAGTTTAGATTTAATGCTAAATCGAGGATCACAGTAGGTTGCTCCCGCTCACTATCAGGAAGCAGCAAAGCAGGAGCAAACCGCATTCACGGCAGCCCATTAACTGTGGCTTGCAGTGACACGCTAATGCTGCCAATATCTTGGCAAATCTGAGAACGAGACCATGGATTTTCTAAGATGTCTCGCTCCCTGCTAATTATTTTACTGTTCCCCTCTAATTCATTCAAAGTAAACTAAACTGAGATCAATCGCAGTGCAACTCAGTTTTTTTAAAAAACAAAAACAAAAAACAGCCACCTACCAAAAGTGTTTTCTTCTTTCATGTGCCTTTTTCCAGTTCTTGTATATGACAGAAAATTATTAGGTTTCTCAAAACTCAATATGGAATTTTTATTTTTCTGTACTTCTGCATCAGGAAGTTCATCATCTTCCATGAAAGCTTTGGCACTTTCTGTAGCTTCTATTTCCAAGTAATTTTCCGGAGTTTGTGCATAATGACGACACTGAGGATCCAGATTTCCCTCTGTCGCAGTACCACAATTTGCTGCACATTTAGTTTTGCTTCTACTCTGGCATGGTTGGGTTATCTTCAAAGCCTCAATTTCTTTTGAACATGTAAAGTTTTCTTCTAACTCAGATATTTCTTTTTGCTTCTTAGTATGAGACTTGCACACAGGTATTTTAATGCTCAATGGGTTTTTTATAATCTTATTTTCATTAGGTGTACTTGTGGCTGAATGAAGTGCTTTATATTTCTTTTGTGGTTTAGACTCTGAAATAACTTCATCCTGCTCTATGGCCTCTGTAGCAAGAACTTTTATAGGACCTTGCCCCACACGCCGTTGAGCATCAGAAAAACTATTACTACTAACATCATCAAATTCTTTTAAGAGACCCATAACTTTCTGGAGAGCCTTTTGAGAAATTTGTACTTGTTTTCCACTTGCTGTGGCAAAGCCACAGGGAATATTTGCATTCGCTTCAGTATTTGAAAATCTTTCCCCTTCAGATACAAGAATTGTGTCTTTCTTTGGAGCTTCTTTGCTCCTAGGAGAAGAAACTTCACCATAACTATAATCACAGTGAGAGACATGACTCAGGTGATCTGATGGATTATTTTCCATTTCAGAAAAAAGCAGTCTTGCTTTCTTTAATGACTCTTCAGATAACAGGACAGGTTTTCCACTAGCTGTGCTAAAAAACCCAGAGTTATCAGTAATAAAATCTGACTTCTGTTTGTTGGGAGTCCATGATGTATCAGAATGCTTATTATGCATTTGAAAGCATAACTCAGGGTGAGTATTCAAGGTCATAGATTCAGTATTCTTTAATGTGTGCTCACCTGCACAGCACTCTTTGGCTCGAGAAAACTGAGGTGCAATTATATTTTCCACTGGATTGTTCTCTGCAGATGAGTAGTTATTAGAATTGATACACACTCCAGTGCCACAGGTGTCAGAACAGCTTTCTAAAAGGTCATGTTTATTTGTTTTAGGTTGAGATTCCATGTTCTCTTTTACAGATTTATAGCAGTCTTCATGAAACACTTGTCTGACTTTTTTTAATGCTTCCTGAGAAACTTCAACAGCTTTACCACTTGCTGTATTGAATGCAACTGGCTTAGCCTTCAGATGTTTTGAAGTCGAAGTTGATGCTTCACTGGCTGAATATTTCTGCAAGACGTTGGTACTGAACAAACTTAAGTCACATTTCTGTATCATGCTACTCTCATTTTTACAAGTTTCATCATAAGTGTGAACATTATTTTCAGCAAACACATTTTTTGATGGTGATGCTTCTTGAGAAACACAAGTTAAATTCTCTGACACATAATTTTTCTTATGACATTCATCTGGTAAATGTTTCAGCAAAGAATGCTCACTCTTCAAAACAGAGGTACTAGCCTTTGAAGTGATACTGCAAATTAAGTTTGAGGAATCAAGGCTTTTATTATTGCCAGCATTTCTAGATGACAAGTCCTGAAAACCTTGCATTGCACTAGTATCTGACTCTTCAGCAGGCAAATGCTGATCAATAGCAGAGTCAATAAATTCCATTTTTGAAATGTTTTTGCTTTTTGTACATGCCAGATTATTCTTTGTCAACAAGCCTTCGTTCACTTTCTCCCCTCTAGTGTGAGATACTAAATCTGATTCAGATGCATTCATCTCCGAAGAAAGTTCTTTAATAGTGTCAAGATCCTCAGTCTTCTTAATAGTGTTTGAGGACAAATCTGGAAGATCTTCAAAGTTACCTTCAGGATACATATGTTCATGTTTTTCATTTCCTTCTTCAAATTCCTTGCTAACTTTGGTAATTTTCTCATTTCTTTTCTCCTGAATTATAGGCTTGGTAAAATTACTAACCTCTTCCTCCGTTTCTGGAAAAACAGTTTCATCTTCTGAAAGAAGATGCTTTGCTTTAGCTAAGGATTCATTAGCAATTGTAATTTGCTTACCACTAGCTGTATGAAAACCCATTGCAATAATCTGCTTCTCTTTTCTGATTTCAGAGATTTCTTGATGGTTGGGCCTTCCATTTTCACTTAAGTTAATATTCTCTTTTACAGAACTGACACCTCCCTTTTTGCTTTTAGGGCTTGTCTTCTCACTGGAAGTTGACATAGTATCTAGTTCTTCTTTTGCACAGGAGGCAGCCAACAAATGAAGCTTTTTACTTTCCCCTGCAAATATGTTCCCATCAGCAACAGTGTGAAATCTCTGTAGAAAACCACTTTCTAGATTGCTCACCCTTTCCTCCTCTTGATTTAAATTACAGTTTTCTTTTCCATATGCATTATTCAAGGTGGATCTTTTTTCAGTCTTAGCAACTTCAGCTAAACATGTTAGATCCGACAAAGCTTCTTGCAAATTATAATTACACTGAGTTTCTTCACAGTTTACAAAGTGATGTGAGACTAATACACTCTGATTATTTTCAAAGGAAGACAGTTCATTTCCTGTCATACAGACAGAGTATTTTTTAATAATTTTTAGGTTAACTTCTGTAGTACTAGAAATCTGAACACTGCCTTCATTATAATTTACAATTTTTGACTTACTTTCTGTATTTTCTTTAACAAATGTAATTGTATCTTTTGTATTCTTTTTCATCAAATATTCAGCATTTACTTCTTTGACCCTCTGATGCCAATCAATCTCTCTCTCTTTCATGCAGTTGGGATTACTCCAACTATTGTTGCACCTATCTGAACAATCGTGTAGCAATATTATTTGGTGAGGGCTATGCATTTCATTCACCCCATCCAGATTGCCGACTAATTTTGTAGCTCTCTTTATAGCATCAACAGAAAAGCTCATCTCTTTGCCCCCAGCTGCACTACAGCTCCCCAGATCAGACAAATTGAATTGTGATGGTGCTGAAACAATTGGGACAAAAATATTGTTCTGTTTTGTGCTTGAATTAATGGATGTAGCTTCTTCACTACTTTGTATCTGTATCTTAGATTTCTCAGCTGAGACTATATGTTTATTGGGAGACAGATCATGGCCTCTTTGAACTTTTTCATCAGAGCTTTTCTCAAAATCATTTTCTTTCCAAACTTCAGCACATATATCATTTTTATCAAAGCTTCCAGACATCTCATCAGCATTACTGAATGCCACCATCTTATGCTTTTTGAACTGTGTAAATTCAAACTGACTACCTGTTTCTTCTAGTATATTAGAAATTTCAGTAACTTCAGCTTCTTGGCTTGCTGTTAAATTTAGTTTTCCTTCAGGATGTTGATTACTAAGCACATTCTGGAAAGCAGAACTGGCACACTTGGGAAAAATAATTTGGGCATCATTCGTCTGAATACTGAGCAGATCAGAAACGTGTGGAAAATTAGATGAATTTTCAGTCAGTTTGTTCATTCCAAGTGAAGATATCTCAGCACTTCTCTGTGCATTTTCATTTGAAATATTTTGCATTCCTTCGCTAGGAAAATCTTCAATAAATTTATCTTCTATGTCTTTGAACAATAACTTGCCTTTTCTAATGTTGCAGTCAGACAGTGCTATCTGTTTATTGGATGCTGTTCTGAAGCCACCAAACTTTTCAGTTCTGCTATGACTTATACCTCCTAACCAGCTTTGCTCATTATCTTCAGCATTTCCTGCTAAGTCTACTTGTAGATGCTGGCTTGGCTCTAACCTTTTCTCCAATGCTATAAGCTTAAAAGATTCATCTACAGTAGGTTTTGGTGTTTCCTTTGATTGAGACCCAAGTTCAGCCACCTGAGTGCCACTTGCCAAAAACTTTTGTGTAGCTGATTCCAAGATTGCTTGTTGGTTTCCAGTTTTTGATGCATGTATTCCCAATGTGGATTCCTCCATCACCGCTTCTTGCAATGATCTGAAACATCTAAGACTGACACATCTTTCACCATTCTCTCTTTGTAAATTTATCTTGTGACCAACTGAATGGGACATGCTTTCACTTGACTCTGTTTCTTGATTAGCAGATATATTTCTAGAAGGCATAATTGTTCCTTTTCTGTTGTCTGTCTGTTGAAGTATTGACAACTGATCTGTACAATTACGTTCTGTGTAATTGAGTGGAGCTTCATGGGAAATGTTACTAAGAATGCAGTTTTTATCAGACTCTACTTGCTGTTTCTCTTCAAGTATGTGCTTGTTAGCGTGCATAATGTCTTCCTTTAGTTCTGTAAGAAATTGAACCATGATAGTAATGTTAGTTGGAATGGTATCATTATTTTTTAACAAAATTCTCTCTCTCGCCAGCTTTTGTGTTTAGTCTAGTGTACTAAATCCATTTTCAGAATGTCTCGTAACCACGACGAAGTATGCTGCAGCTAATACTTTGTGCTTTTGCATTCAATATTGCTGTTATCGGAGGAATTACTAAATACTTTTTCTATGCATTTGAGACATTTAATTTCCCCCCCTTTTTTAAACAACTTTTGACATAATAAATTACCAACAAAATGGCTCTGCTTAAGCAGTTTATTTAACCTGTTTTTTTATCAGCTGTGATCGCTGAACAAAATGCACACTTTTACTTTCTGACTACAAGGCCACTTCAAGAAATCAAGCCAAAAGACCTGATGATATAACAAAAACATTTTTTTCAATAAATGATAATAAAGGAGTCACTACTAATTATGGAAGTTAACTTTAAACTTGCAGCCACGTGGCCTTGCAATGGAATGTCCAGAGAAAAAAGGGGGCTGCTTTAGGCTACAGCTGCAAATCATCATGAGCTCCAACCTGCTTCTTTTTTCCCACTGAAGCCTCTCAAATCATAAGACTGTCTTCCCTCACATTATTACCCACCATCTTTTTCTGTGTTGCCTTCCTTCTTTTCCTTCCCTCAGCATGTGTCTCTTCCCCACTCATGTTCTTTTCATGCAGCATTTGCCACCACTTATGTGAGAATCCCATATACTTGCCATGGTAAACAATTAATTTCAGCAATATATAATCCACATATGCAAATATATTAATTTAGTGGGCCTTTTCAATGCAGTGAACATGACTGTCTAGTTCATAGCAAAAACATAGTTATAGTAAGTACAGGAATGGAGGTTTAATATTTTGATTTTTTAAAAAACCACAGGGTGAAAAAATACAAATCTACCTTCATTTCTTATGGCTGTTGCAGAAATTTCAGAGTCGTAAGATTTTAAATCTGCACAAGTTGGCACAAGGCAAGCAGAGGAGCCATCTCTCTTTGTGGTTCCTTCTTCTTCCTGGTGAACTGGGGTATTATTTATTGTATACATAAATTTTTTAGGTCTTTTTTTCAAACGAGAAAGTGAGGTCATACTTTTCAACCCCGCCCTTGTAAGTCCACTAACATCACCAGCAGCTTGGGTAGAAACACTACCTAGAGGATCATAGTTCTTTTTTCCATTTTCTCTTGAGTAATTACAGCAACTATTATCAGCTTCTGTAAAAGTTGTGTTTTCCATTATGAAGGAACTACTGTCTGAAACATTTATGACAGATGCCAGCTCAGCCTCACAATCTTTCACCGGCGTTGGGCTCTTATTGCTCATAATCGCAACAGACAATGGAGTGTTTTCAGGCAGTGGTATTATTTCCAGAGAACTGGTGTTTAGCAGCTTGTTACCTTTTATTAGGCATGATGTGTTTTGAATACACGATTCTAGCATTTCAGTACTAGCATACTCTTTGCCAACAGATAGTTGCCTATCTTCAGAACACTTCTTCATATGTGACATAGGAGATGAATCAGAACAGTGTGAGGACGTTTTTTCAAGCTGTGTTATGTCAAGTCCAGATAAGTCCAGCTGAGACCATGAGCAAAGCAAAGATGATGGTAATTCCTCTTCTTTCGGAATGCTATTCTGATTCACAGAGTGCTTTTGCATTCCATTATTTGGAATAGTCTGCAGGTGACATTTGGTGGAATTTCCATATTTTGTTATAATTTTGTCTTCATCAGTTTCTTGATATTCACGTTTTGCTTTATCAGAACATGTCTTGCTTTCCTTGACTCTTTTTGGTTTTCTTAGAAAGGCTTTGCTGCTTGCAAGGCATTCAGACAGATCATTCTCTGTTCCATCATTTGTATCTTCATCCATTGGTACATTTGGTAGCATATAATCTTCTCCTAATTTACTGGGAAATATGTTCTTACCAAAGGATCCAGCTAATAACCTTTCAAAATCTGTAAATAAAAAACCATGAACATGAGAAAACAATATTTTATGAAGGGCTCTAATCCCACATTTCATTTATAACATGTATTCCAATATATGTATTAAATTATTTATTTTGAAGCAGTGTTAGAACTGGATTAGTGCAGATGTGCATGTGTGTATATTAAACACACATATGCACACACCCTACGACTTATTTTTCTCAAACAGTAGTCCCCTATTGCAGTTTACAGACTGCTTTTGAAACTTGGGACAATTTGAAAATGCAGTAAACAGTAACATTTCATTGGGATAACATTTCATACAAACCCTTCATATGAGTGGAGAGGCACCTACACACCATTCTTATCTTACCTCATCTATCAGCACTGGATGGAAAGAACTGAACCTTTAATTTTGTTCTTTATTGAATAATATATGTGATATGCATGCAAAGGTATTTGTATTAAGTTTCAGTGGACTTTTATTTCAGTGAGTTGTCATAGTTGTTGTTGTCTGCACTAGGTACGATATAGTTAAATGGGTAGACATATTCTAGAACTGCCCAAATAATAAAATACAAATACTTATTAAACAGTAAAAAATAGTAATCAACCAATGCTCACTGTGGATTTTGCTGTCAGTTTCTGCGCATACATCTTCTGTTCCTGATGTGGACTGCACATGCATACTATCTGTCTTGGGACTTCTACCATATTTGGAGATGAGACTATGCATGACCTGAACACAAAAAGGGGATATTAACATATATAAATTACAAATTAGCTGTGGACATGAAGGTTATTCCAAAAGCTGCCTATTTTGACATATTCTAACCGTTAAAGCCACTCACCAACTCAATTCTTTCATTATGCTGCTTTGTTCCAGAAACCGAATGATTTCCTCTAGCTGAAATATCAAATATAAATAATTTGTAATCAATTATGCAACTCATTAGAGTTCACTGATATGATCTTAACCTAAAAACTCAGTTCCCTAGCACAGCATTTAATATGAGGGAAATTAAACAGCAAAATATTTTTGACATAGTCACATTGCTATCATTACCTATTATGACTGTTGGAGAAAGTGTAGGAGGCGTTGCTAAAGAACTTGACCAAGTCATCTCAGGATCAGCTTCTGCTCCTAAGCTTTCAAAAACAGATTTTGGTGTCTGAACCTAAAATATATAAAAATTGTTCTTTTTTGTAAAAAAACAAAAAACCTGAAGTAACTTCATTTCAACAGCTAGAAAATCAGAGAAAAAGGGAAGTACCTCAAAAATTTTGGGTGTATGAAGGAAACTTCCATTTAGCACTGAAAAACATTAAGTGTGATAATGTTAGCCATCATCTCATGAAAACAACCAAGTGAATATTTATAAGCCACTATTTTCAAAATTCAAAGCAGTGAACAAAATATTTTTTAAACAGCTCACTTATTTGGTGGAGGGGACAAAAGAGTGGACATTACCATACTATAGCAATAAATCCAATCTTCACATTTCTATATCTTTCATTTAAAAATTCTCACCTGCTTCTGCTTTGCTCTGACCCAATTCTTGTATAGGAGAAGCAAATGGCACAGATTTATTTGGTTCGTTAAATATCATTGGAGTTGATGCAAATTGGTTTTTTGCTGGCAGCTTCCTTTGTGGCGTTTTAAAATTACTTTGGTCCAGGTCACTAGTTTTATGTTCAGGTTCTTCTGGTCTTTTCGAGTTATACAGTGGAGCTTCTGAACTGAGTTCTTCAAACCAGTTGATACTTATTGGTCCTAAATCTAAGAAAATGAATATATTATGCAGGATACCGTGCCCTAGGTTATAACCCCACTTGTAAGAAAAAGTAACTATGGAATGACCATATACCATTATTTTGAACTTGTCAAAAAAGTGGAGGCACAGCCTGAGACAGTATTATGCAACCAATTCTCAACCCCCACTTTGCAGGAAAACAGCCTCTCCCCACAATCTCAGGCCTGCCAACACAATCCTGTTAAATTCTGGCTTCTCATATGTTTTACCCAAGATTCTGTCAGCATAAGGTAGGCAGGACAGGACAAAGGCAGGCAGGAGAAGTTGAAGAAGCAAACCCCCTACTTATTCCAGCTGCTGATCAGATGGAAAGACGGGGGTCTACTAGCTCAAAATTTAACACGCAACCTAGATTGAAAGAGAATTCCTTCATACTCAAATCCTTACTCCCCTGTAGCCCCACATGACACAATTACAGTATTCAGTAAGTCCTTTTGGGGTAAGGGGTTAAGAGAGTAGGGGAAAGATTGGTTGCACGGGCAGCCTTCCACTTGTTGTGGGAAAAGCTCTAATCAAGCCCATAACTTATTGAAAAGAGTTGCTCACAGCACCATAATAAATGCCCGAGGTACCTGATTCACTACATTGCGCTTTGAATATTTCAAAGAAAGATGGCTTCTTTGGAGATGTAGTAACATTTTTCTTATCCATAACATCACTGGTGTTGCTAAATAAACCTGCAAAATAATATTACAATTTTATCAAAATCTGTATCATATTTGCAATGAATTCTAGTTCTTTGTGTTTGGCTTCGAGTATTATCTGATAGCACACAACCAATGCAGCATTTGCAATAAAAATATTTATGTATTGCTCACCTTGATTGGCATCAGTTCCACTATATATATCACCCAGAAAGACTAGGCTGAATTAAAACAAGAAAATTGGCATTCAGGTTCTTAACCCAAGGTACTACTTCAGGGTTAGCGGAGTCTTTTAACCCGAAGTGTTTGTAACCCGAGGTACAACTGTAATGCTAAATATTTTGTAGCTACTTCAATTTGCAGTCACAGATCTGACTTTATGGGAAGAAGAAATGTTGTCCAGATAAGGGAACAATTCCATCAAGTGATGCCTCAGTACATTTAACCTTCAGCCAAACACATTTTAAGTGCAGACTATGTGGGTACTTAGCAGCAGAAATTGTGCTCAGTTAACTCCTTCCACAGTCCTGCTGCTCAGCTACCCAGACCTAAGATATGGTCTGGCTGAGCGTATATCCCAACCCAAGGTTGTAGTTTGCCTTCCCTAGAGAAACAGTGATGAGTAGGAAGCCAAGAACAAACCTTGGCTACAGCTCATGATTTGTCTGGAGCAAGACAAGCAGTGAGCCCAGGGTCAGACTTAATGCCAAATTAAACCATGGCTTAGGTCTTCATAGTGAAGCAGGAAGTGGACCAAGAGAAGAGCACAGTAGCTACAATTTGGGTTTGACTTACTTGCAATCTTGAGCCATTGTGGCTTGAGGAAGAATTTCACACAAAACTTATATGAATGGACTCACAGCTGTCCATGGAGGTGCAGGTCAGTTCTGTGTCCAGGACAGCTGTCTACCAGATCCATCTGGTATGCAGGCTGAGACTCTACCTGCCCAAAGACAGGTGCATGCTCTTAGTTACCTCCCGCTTGGACTACTGCAATGCGCTCTACATGGGGCTACCTTTGAAGGTGACCCGGAAACTACAACTAATCCAGAATGTGGCAGCTAGACTGGTGACCGGGAGTGGCCGCCAGGACCATATAACAGTGGTCCTAAAGGATCTTCATTGGCCCAATGCATTTCTGAGCACAATTCAAAGTGTTGGTGCTGACCTTTAAAGCCCTAAATGACCTCGGCCCAGCATACCTGAAGGATTATCGTCACCCTCATCACTCAGCCCAGACACTGAGGTCCTCCTCTGAGGGTCTTCTGCTGGTTCTCTCACTGCGAGAAGCAAAGTTACAGGGAACCAGGCAGAGGGCCTTCTCGGTAGTGGCACCTGCTCTGTGGAACGCCCTCCCATCAGATGTCTAAAGGCAGCCCTGTTTAGGGAAGTTTTTAATGTTTGATATTTTATAGTGTTTTTACTATTCTTCTGGGAGCCACCCAGAATGGCTGGGGAAACCCAGCCAGATGGGTGGTGTATAAAAGTTGTTGTTGCTGTTGTTGTTGTTGTATCATCATCAGTTACCATGATTCTTTCACATTAGAAAAAAGTGCATAGGAACAAATCTGATCATGCTACAGTAAAACACATTTGATTTCAATCAAAATGTTATACAGTATTAGACGTCTGATTTACAGTACTACAGGAACAAATATTATTCCTGCATTTTAATTTTTTTAATCAGGATTCTTTGTGGGACTGTCTCAAGTTTCTAAAGCTCAACTGCACAACGTCTGGTTAATACTGTAATGTCAAGCAATGGCACATTAAAAACAACAGGGAAACAAAATTTCTCTTTGCAGAAGCCATGTTTATCCTTGCTAAGCAAGAATATATTTGAAACAAATTGTCTGGAAGTTATGTTACATTATTTCAAATACAAAAAACTGTTGTTGAAAACATTTGTGGAAAATGAGTAACCTTAGCATGTCCACACGTGAACCACTGATTACATAAAAGGCTTCTAAAACAAAGTTAATGTACATAGAAACAACAAAGAATTGTGTTAATTGTCACATCTAAAATTCAATACTTGATTAGGACTCGATGGAATTCCTCAGTTTTCCAACAACAGATAGGGAGTGGGAAGCCAAAAATTACACTAAAGCACATCAGCCTGATAACTAGCATGCAGCAATACAGTGGTACCTCGGGTTACAGACGCTTCAGTTACAGACTCTGCTAACCCAGAAATAGTACCTCAGGTTAAGAACTTTGCTTCAGGATGAGAACAGAAATAGTGTGGCGGCGGCAGCGGGAGGCCCCATTAGCCAAGGTGGTACCTCAGGTTAAGAACAGTTTCAGGTTAAGAACGGACCTCCAGAACAAATTAAGTTCTTAACCCGAGGTACCACTGTATTAAAACTATTGTTAACATACAGCAGACCCTTGTGGAAGAAGGGTCTCTCTGAAGATCCTCTGATAAAAGACATACAAGAAGTAGAGGATAGGTATTTTCACAATGGAAGGCAGTAAGCAGTGATCTCACAAGAATGTATTGCGACTATTTAATTCATTCATAAATTTTCAGGAGTTACGGATAAGAAGTGAAGCAGCTGAACTTGAGGATGACAGCAAACTATTAAGAGTTCTTTAAAAGCACATCTTAAAACTGGGCAAACTGGCAACAGAATTCCTGAGGAAGAGTCAATGCAAGTGTAAATTTATGCACACTGGGACAAATCACAAACATATAAATTAATAAGATCCCAAATGGCTGTTGAAACTGAAAAGGATACAGTATATGGAACTGATATAGAATCGGGCAACTAAAATGGTCAACTGGGGCTTCCTCCTCTTAAAACGTTAAAGGCTGGACTGATTTCCAAAAATACGTTTCATCACGCTGTCCAACGGTCTAACAGCACACATACATTTACCTGGTAGTACCCTACCCTCATCCAAAAAAACCACACACCTTTGTAGGGCTCACAAGTAAGTATACATACCTCTAATCAGCCTGTGCCTCAATTAGTTCAATAGAACTTCTGAGTAAGCATGTTTAGGATTGCACTTAACCAAATTGCATGGGTGGGTGCAGCCAAAAACGAACTGCCCAAGAGCGACTCTCCTTGACCCTCTCTCCCAGTGGCAGAACAACTGTTTCATATGCAGAGGGCTATGTCCCTGGCAATTGCAGGTAGGACTGGAAATGTCCCCCTGGAGAGCAGCTGCCAGTCAGTGTGAACAACACTGAGCTAGATGGATCAATAGTCAGTATAATGCCTGTTCCTACTTTCTTAAGTAAATCCCCCTGGAACATGGGCTTTTTAAAGGAGATAGCCACCTAAAGTTGTTGAGCATTTTTTGGGAGGCAGGTCACGGGTAAAAACACCCTCCTAAAGGAGGACATTATGAGGAGCGAGCTTTCGTTAGGGGGGCAGGCATCTGCGGGGGGGGGGAGCAGACCCTCAACTGAATACTTCAATAATTTTGGTGGATCTAAGGGGGGGTGCAATTGCCCTTCCTGCCCCCCCCCTTAGCTACGCCAATGTCTTCGACCCAGGTCCAGCCCCAGACATTTTGCTGCCTACCCATGTCTGGCCAAAGTACATGGCACCCGATGCACAAAACCCCACGAGCGTCCAAATCCCTTGGGAGCGAATATACAGCAACCATATATGAAAAGGTCATGCTTCGCTGGCCCTGCACTGGACCTCAAATGTCGCCCTTCCTCTGACTTCGTCCCCGCTTGCCTAAGGGCTTTTTCAGGGGTTGGAAGGAGGAGAAAAAGAAGGACGACAACCGCCTCAGGGACAGGCAGCCGGCGGAAAGACGAGCACGGAAAGCGCATATGAGCCCCGGAAAGGAGATAAACTGCCGCGAGCCACGTCACCCCAGAAGGGAGTCGAAAGACTGACCGGTCTCCATAGCTGCGCCTCAGCAGCAGCAGCGCCACTTCCTCGAAATACGAAATCTGCCGCCAAGTCTCAGCGACGCAAGCGCAGATGCGGAAATGGCGCGCGTTTGCTCCTCCTCCTCCCAGTTGGTTCAGTCCTGACGCCCGGGAGGGCGTTCCTTCCTGAACTGCAGCGCCACAGGCGAGAGGAGGTGGCTCCCTGCGAGGGAAGCGGCCGTACCACTTCCTGTTGGGGGGGGAGATTAAACGGTCTGGAAAGTGGGTGGATTGGAGTGGTTCGTCTCTGCCGCCCTCAAGAATCATGGGGAATGTAGTTCTGCGAGGGTTGAGGGCTGCCTTGCTCTAAATAATGGGTTTTTATTTTAATACACGGGGCTAAAACTACCAATTCATGTTTGCAGCATGAAGCCCTTTCACAGCTTGTATTGTACAGCTAATTACAATGTCTTTTACGACGTTCAGTAAGCAACTAAAAAAAATTGCACCCAACCACTAAGAACTTCTTTCAATTCCCTCTTATAATTTCTGGAGACACCGTTGATGGAATCTTTCAAGGAGTTGGACGGGGCGTTTATAAGTGGTCCATGTTTCACAAAGGTTGATAGCTGTAAATAAATCTCCCTTCGAATGTCCAGGTCGTCAAACACTCTGTGCTTCAAACGGGAGAAAGCTGCACTGGCGGAGCTCAGGCGATGCTGGATACGATTGATCACCGAATAATTATTTCTGGGTTTTTTTACCTGTGAGCAGGTGGCAATGCACACCCACAGCCACAAGGTCCACCAGCGTTTAAGTTCTAATCATTCAGGCAATGCATTCTTCATCTTCAGAGACAAGGAGATAGGCCCACTTAATTTTTCTCTAGAGTTATTAACACACTCCCTCCCCCTTCCGCCCTAAATAAAGCTTGAAGTCTGACCACAGCTTTCCCATGTATTGTTCTCTCACATGGGGAGAAGAGGCGTTCATAAGAACAGGTTACCACGTGTTGCACTTTAAAAGACAGGAAGCTATAATAAGTGGTCATTCGTGCAATGTATCCATTTTTTAAAACAATGGGATCCAAGTCTTATTGTTGAAGTTTGGGGGGGGGGGGAGACTCTGTTTATTGTAAATATCAAACTCTCAGCAAGTATCAACATTTACCAGTAATTTTTAACATGTTAGGATGGCCATGGTAAATGGAAGTAAAACATCCTCCAGGAATTTCATCTGCGATACACAACTTGAATTTTAATCCATAATCCATTTATTTGGAAATAACTCCCTTTGATTTCAGTGTAGCTGCAGTAATCTCATGAACTCATGGAAGCTTCACATCTCCCTATTTGTGCAGCCCAGTCCTTTCTGTGTTTACTTGAAAGTAACTTCCACTAAGTGCAATATGCTTTACTCCTAAATTAGCTTAGGAGTTAACTAAACCTGAACCCCAAAAACAGTTTAGAAAGTACAGGTAAACCAGAACTGTTCTCTTTGTTGCCTCAATGTTACCTTTAAACACAAAAACATGAAATTTTGAAGGAAAAGCAACAGAATAATCAATTTTTAAAAATTGTATGAGTGAGCTACAGGACAGACAGGTTTAAGGTTTGACGAAAGATGTGCTCAATGCTCCTCTGAGGCAGTAATTGTAGGTATGAGTTTGTGGGTGCTAGACATCCCTAATTCCTGAGTCCAGTAGCGGTTAGAAGTTAAGGAAGACAAATATACAAGCCAAGTCAGTTCCCTGACTAGGAAATCGCCTGGTGTGAGGGACCATTGGAAGACAAAAGGAAGGTAATGAGCCATTAGGAAAACCTAGAGAGAAAGGCTTTGTGCAAGAAGTACAAACCATATATCATAAAAACACCAGTCTCTGTGTGCCTCCTTTCGAAAAGGATCTGGATTCTCACACAACTTGGATATTGGGGTGACCAGCTGCTACATTCAGCTGTGAGACATCAGGAGCTGAGAAATGTGAGAGCTGACCCAGATTGGCTCAGCCTCAATGTTGGTATGCATTGTATGAACTGCTTCAAAATCTGCAAAGATGACTGTCAGAGCACACTTACTTTAACGTAAGTTCCATTGTAAATTGGACTTACTTAAAAGTAACCCTGTTGTGGAGCAGGCTTTTATTTTCTTCCAGTGGTTGGGAAAGTTATATATCTACATGCAAACTAATGGTGGGTTAAAAACATCCTCTTCAGCAGCTCAGCCCTGACTGGTACATCCCTACAAGGATAGAAACATTGTTTCTCCTAAGTCTGCTAAGTGAATATGTTTGCTTTCATTTTGCCAGTTGTCCCCAAACGTCTACTCTCTATACAGAAGTGGGGTTTTGTCTCCCTGCCCACAGGCTCCTGTTCTGTTGGGCATCTATTTGTGACAGTGTCTGAACAGAGCAAATGTGCATTATATCTCAGATGACATTGTCATACCTATTTACATGGGAATAAGCCCCATTGATCTCAATGAGACTTACTCTTGAGTTGCACTATAACTTACGTAGATCTGAACAGACAATTGGGATTTTGTATGCACTGGATTTTATACGAACTGTATTCGGATCTTAACCTATTATCTGTGTGAGGCAGATGGGCCCAACTGGGGGGGGGGGAGGAGTTGTGGCCTTGCCCTCCATATGCTAGAGCCTATTTTAAACTAGCTAACTGCTTCCTGCTCAAGGTAGCACAGTTTTGCAGAGGAGGCGTAAGCTTGTATCAAGCAGCTGAAGCCAAATGGATTGCTTTAGCGTAAAACCAATATTTAGGCAAGTGCCTTTAATTCTCTGGAAGGGAGCACCCATTGGTTTCAATGGATATACCACAGTCTGAGACCTAGTTAATCAGTCTGGCCGACTTTCTAATGGGCTCGATCCAGCAGGAATGGGGTTTAGTTTGCAAAGGGACGCTGGTGTGTTTAACCTTTGCAAGCTTAGGAGTTTGCTTTGGATATTCACTACTTTGGCTTAAGTCCTGCCAACATCCTCCCCTAGCCATGGTCAAGAGTTTGCAGTTGGTAATAATCAATGGAAGGGCGATTATTACCGCCGGGCAGCAGTAACGAGCACCAATTAAGACGCCCTTCCCCTCGAGGGATAAAAGCCACGGGGAGAAGGCGAGCCAAGTTACCCGTCCCTCTAGGCTATGGAGCGCTTTGTCTACCCGTCCTATAGCATCTACCAAAGTTATGGGAACGCCTTCAGCCACAGCCACAACGTGGCCCCCAGGCCGCCATCTAAGCAAAAGCAGCCTGGCTGGAAGCAGAGCAAGAGCAGCAGGAGCAGCATCCCGAGCCCTTACCGGGGCCCCCTGTCTGCCCCTTCCTCGGCCCCGCTGCCGCCTCTCCCTCCGCCGCCGGCCTCGCCGGATTATTTAGACAGCTACAAGCGGGCCCAGCTGAAGGCGCTGCTCTCTCAAGTCAGCCCCGGCCTCGCCCCGAGGCTCCGCAAAGCCAGCACCAAGGAGGTGGGCACCCAGGTCAACCCGCGGGTGGACGCCGCCGTGCAGTGCTCGCTCGGGTCCCGCCAGCTCCAGAGCCTCCTCGGGCGGGAGCCTCCGCCGCAGCAACTCTCCCCTTGCGCCGAGGAGGAGGCGGCGGCGGCGAAGGAGGAGGAGAAGAAGCCGCCCACAGGGCGAGAAGGAGGGCCGCCATCCCAGCAGCAAGAGCCCGAGGGGAAGGAACCCCTGGAGCCGGAGAAGGCCGCTCAGGCTGAGGCGAAGGGGAAGCTTCCAGGCAGCGGGGAAGGAGAAGAATCCGCCCAGCAACTGCGGGACGGGGAGGGCGACGTGGGCCAGAAAGGCGCCGCTGACGCCGCCGCGGCCTCCACCGCCACTGAGGGCAAGAGAGCTGCTTTCCAGGTGAGTGGGCCTCTCGGTGTCCTCAGTTCATTCGCTAGGGGCGCTGTGGAGGCGCGAAAAAAGGCGCGAAGGCCGTCTCATCCGATTCCTGAAACTCTCACTGAGGGAGTGAGGCGCCTCCTTCTACTCGAGACGTTTTATGAAAAGTCAGGCCCCTCTCCAGCTTCTGTTGCTCCCCGTCCACTTTGGGATCCACCTCGGGGTTATGTTTCGTGTTTAGCAGATGGACTACGGGCAGTTCTAACGCGTTTCAGTAAACAAGTGGGTTTAATAACTAAAATAGGGAGCTCCCCCATTTCCTTTTTAGCTTCCTTAGCTGAAAGCAGGACCAAGACTCACTGAATGTTGAGTTCTGGGAAACCTTTCCTGGCTTGTGAAGTTGCTAAATATACACTAGTGTTTCCAAACCTTGGCTCTCCAGCTGTTTTAAAACTACAACTCCCATCTTCCCTAGCTAGCAAAACCAGTGGTCAGGGATGATGGGAATTGTAGTCCGAAAACAGTTGGAGACCCAAGGCTGGGAAACACTGTGCCTATTCAGGACTGTTATCTCCTCAACTGCAGATATTGGGGGCAGAGTCTGCACCCTTTGGATTGCTAATCTGCCATGCACTTAATTTTTTAGAAGCTTAAGCATTTTTGGTGAGGGGTGCCAACACTTCAATACAAGCCTGGGCAAGTTTAAATCGAGTTGAGAAAGCCAGACTTGTTTATAGTAGTTCCTCCCAACTTCTAAGCATGCCTATAGGGAAGCAAGCTCCACTTAACTTGGAGAAACTAAGTACATTTAGGTATGGTCTGTGAAAAGTCACTGTCTTGTTAAGTGAGTGTGACTCCTGTGTGTGTGAGGGACCTGTGGCCCTTGGGATGCTGGTCTTGAAGCTCCCATCATGGCAAAGATTAATGGGAGTTGCAGTCAACATCTGGAGGGCCACATAATGGTTTTATAACTGTTGTAGTAAGCAAAAGAGGAATGAGGGTGGTTGAGAACCTAGTGACAACTCTTATTTACTGTAACCTTTGAGGTTAATTTGGCATGTAACCCAATATGGAAAAGGAATGATTTTGCATTCATGTGAGGAACATTTAAGGCTGTGAGAAATGAGGTTTTTCACAGCAACATCCTGCATATTTTTTTTATTTTTGCAGTGGAAGACCACTACACTCAAAAAGACCTGGCTTCTGAGTAAATGTACATAAGATTGCAACCTGTGTGCAGTGGACTTAAGACTATAATTTTTGGGCTATGCCATAAGATTTCTGCTAGACTAATCTGTCAGCATTGCGGGGGTGGTATAAGGTGACAAAGTGAAGTGGGTATCTTTAGTGTTTGAATAAAAATTACTGTGCAGAAATCTTTGTAATACCCTTCTTGCATATGTCCATGAAGTATGAGCTAAATGACACAAAAAGGTATGTTTACAGTATCACTTCATATCTCATGCGCTCCCACTGCTAGTTTTCAAAGCCACATTCATGTTGGCCACAATCCATATAATTCCTGTAGTTTATTGACAAAGACTGCTGTTGGGTACATTTTGTCTTAAAACTGCTTCAATTTGACTAGATGTAGAGTAAGCATTAACAATAACATATCTTGCATTTTCCATTGCCTGCCTTAAACAATAAACCTGCAAATAGTAAGAGTTGGCTTAATACTATAAAGATTTCTAAATGGGGTACACATTAATTTATTATGCTGCTAATCAGCTATTTTCTATTACAGTTCCTAGAACAGAAGTATGGCTATTTCCATTGCAACGATTGCAAGACCAGATGGGAAAGTGCTTACGTATGGTGCATTTCTGGAACCAATAAGGTATTTAGATGAAAAGACAAAATTTGCTTCTAGAGGGTTTGCTTTTGGGTACAAACAAAAGGGTTGCTGTACCTTACCAGAAAGTGGAGAATCATTTATGAATTGAAGTGCTTCACAAACCTGCAAAGGGTTTTTGAACATTTCCCAGAAATAGTTGTGTTTGTCTTTAAGGTGCCAAAAGCTTGTTCCTGCTGCAGCTGACTGATTTATTGTAGCATAAGCTTTTGTAGACTAGCAGAATGCTCATGCTAGATTTTATTTATGATACCACAAAACTTTCATCTTCTTAACCAGAAGATAGCAAGGAAATACTGATGCTATTGTCATACTACCCACAACTCTCTTGAACTATTACCAGTCCCTGTTAATCAGGTTTCTTGTTCATTAATGCCCAACAAAATGCTAGTACTGGAACCTTTTCAGTGGAATATTTGGAGACACTGAATGGAAGCTATTCCTGTTAGCTAAAAGGCAGCTCACTTATGATGCCTGAGTTGGAGATGCTTTTGTTAACATAGCACCTGTGGGTTAACATGCAGCTGCAAAGGTCTTCCTAATGACCTCAGACTTCTGTCCGTCCTGTTGAAATTAGGCCTGAAAGAAGCCTTCCATTGGAGCCCATACTTTTTTCAAGCCTAATTGCAATGGCCGGAGGAGCATTTGGGGGGCTGCAATCAGGGAAGGGGTTAACCCTGTCCTCCCTACCTGTGAATCTCCCTGAAGCAACTACGTTTGGAAGAAAACTTTATATTGGCTTAAATAGACAAAGCCCATCAAGGATAAATTTTAATACAGTGTTGTGAATCAATGAAACCTAACTGCCTGTAAACCTGTTTTTGCTCTGGATGTGTAACTTTTAAAAGAATTGACAAATCTAGATGTTTGATCTGAGAAGACTTTCTTCTAATGGCAATCACCTTCCTTTGCATAGGTTTACTTTAAACAGCTTTGTCGCAAATGTCAGAAGAGCTTTAATCCTTATAAAGTGGAAGCAATTCAGTGCCGTGTAAGTAACACGTTTCCTAAGATGTGTTAAACAGTGAGAAATACTTGCCTACCTTAAACGGCAGTGTTCAGGGAATAGAAAAAATACATATGGAGAAGTCACGTTTAGCTTTCTTTACTGTTAGTACCAAGACTAGCTGTGGGGGTAATTTCTAGGAGGCTTGGTATCAGTCATACGAGTTGGAAAGGACCACATGGATCATCTAGCCCAACCCCCTGCAATGCAGGAATATTTTGCCCAGCATAAAACCTATGGCCCTTTATTAAGCAAATAGAAAACTGTATAGCAGGAGAAGGCAAACTTTTCTGTCAACAGGCAAAGTTCTCTTGGGAAGTAATCTTCTGGGAGCTACATGTTTGCATTGGTCACAGCTACCCTCTACACTAAAGACAATGGCTTTCCACACATTTTTTAATGTGGGGTGGTGATCTTATCTCGCCCCACCCCACCCTCCTTGAAATTAGGCCCTGGAGCTGCAGGTTTTTCATTCATAGGAACAGGCCACTTTTGAGCTGCTTTCAAAACAAGTAGAACAGCCTTTCTCAACCTGTGGGTCCTCATATGTTGTTGAACTACAACTCCCATCACCCCTAGCTAGCAAGGCCAGAGCTCTCAGGGATGATGGGAGTTGTAGTCCAACAACATCTGGGGACCCACAGGTTATGGGGACCATAACAATAGAATTATGGTACTAGTATACTTAAAATATATCAGTAGCAGGAAGCCAACTTTGGGAGGAGAAGTTTGATCTGTTCACTAATTTAAATATGTTATCCAAAGATTTGTGCCAAGACTCGTTGCTCCTGCCCCCAGAAGAAAAGACACATTGACCTCAAGAGGCCTCACCGTCAAGAGCTGTGTGGCCGCTGCAAAGGCAAAAGACTCTCTTGTGACAATACTTACAGCTTCAAATACATTATCTAATTTGTGCTGTTCTTGCACATGGCACCATGCACTTTGTTACTTGTTTCATAACATGGCTTTGACCTTAGGTTTCTGACCCGGCATTGGATACTGGAGTAAAGATTTTTGTAAGGCTAGAAAATATTTGTAGTTTATTGGGGTAACTTGTAATGAATTTGAATTCCACTTCAATTGTAATAGTCGCTGATATGGAAGACTAGCTATAGTACATGAGAGCTATATTGAAGGATGGGGAATTGAGGAATTTCTATGTAGCAAACCTAAAATTTCTACAAGGGGCCAGGTTATCCCATTTGATGCTGTTTCATTAACACTTATTAATACTGTACTGTAATGACAAATTACTAATAACAAGGTGAGCTGTCTCTTTGCATACCTTTCTAAAACTAATAAAAATATTCTTAACCACTGAAGACTATAAACTATTCCATATATTGTCCTCTGGTACAATCTCTGCAGTGGAAAATATTTATTAAATGGAATAAACAGAGTAATTCTGATCTGGGCAAATGGCCTGCTTTTTATTTTCTAACTGAACAGATACCTCAGCATAAGTGTTAGATTTAAAAGTCATATATTGATCATGACTTGGAGAGTCTCCGTCCTTGTATGTTATATGAAAACAGTTGAGTTTCTTTCCTGAAGTACCGGTAACTTATGAAGATGAATTTCCTCTGCCTTGTTTGGTTTTACAAAGAAACCAACTTTGTAAACTAATATAATAAATGCAGTTGTCTTTCATCCAGTGTGCTCAGAGTGCCAAGAATAAGTAAATAGCACTGGTAGCAATTGTTAAAAAGGAAATATAGGTTGGTCTGTAGTGGCACTATTAGAAGCAGCATAGTTTGACATTAGTATTGATAGCTGTACAATGGGGTGATCGGAGATATATATATACACACACACATTCTCTGTATAAATTTGGTATAGGACAGTGAGCAAGGTGTAACACAGGATACCTATCAGTAGGGGAAATTAGGCCAGTCTGAGAAGGTAATCAACTTTAGTTCTAGTGTCTCAAATAGCTTGGTTTTCTGACATTCACAAGCATTTTCTTATTTACAGAGCATTCTTCCAAACAGAATGGTGGCAAGGGTGTTTTTGTAGAGACAGCATTCAAGTCATGCCATGTAAGAGAGCACGTCTTCCTTGCTATTTAACAGGACTGCAACAGGCAGGCACAAAGTTGAGAACAGGCTTGCCGCAGATGGCAGGACAGGATACCACTAAGAACCAGTGAAATCCAGCAAAAGGCAGAAATATTCTCCATACTTAAGCATTATGGAGGTATGCTATCGGTTGCTAAGCATAAAACTACCCTTTGTTTCAACAGTATTGGAGCAGCAACATAGTGCATTATAAAATCTAAGTTGCAAGCACCTAATGGGGAAATGTGTAAAACCCTGCTTTACTTTCTCATGCACTCAGAACTATAGCTGGATCACTTTCCAGGTAGAATTAAAACTAGAATAGTGTGGGCACTTATTTTCCAGAGCTGCTTGAGGAGCAAGAATTACATTTTCACCTCAAAGGGTACACTTCCAGCATATTTGCTTAGTCATAATGATTAAGTGTACTACTTCTGTAAGTTTGCATAAAATAGTGTATGAACTCATTCTTGCAATCTCCACTTTCCCTTTACAATTTAAATGTGAGTACCTTACTCCAATTTTGTTTGAAGGGCTAACCCCCTTAAGAGCGGAGAAACATACACCATTTTTCATCCAGCTAGGGCTATGCATTTGAAGCAAACTTCAGAAAAAACAACCTATTTCTCAAAGCTGCTTCTGGTCAAATGAGAGATTACATTTGTCTCCCTTATGGGTATTTAGAAAGCAGCTATTTGAGTGTTGTGAAGGCTGCATGTTAGTTCAAAACCAATTGAAAGCAATAGCCTTTGTACCGTATCATACTCTCATTCCATATTAATCAGTACACACAGAGGCATGTTTGTATATATGCATATGTATATATATTATAATGACCTTGATATTTTAGTTAGGTGATCCTATTCTGATCAAAATATCAACCAAAAGGTACTTCACAAAAACCTTTAAGTGTATTTACAGAGTGAATAATTGAGACTATGCTGCAATAAAAGTGTCTTAAATGTGCAAAAAGATTTGCATGCACCCATTTAACACATTACAGCAGTTAAGTGCAAGAAAAACTTACATATTACCAAAAAAAAAAAAAATATTCTTAAGTACAACTCAAAATTCACTTTCCATTTCTTAACTGTTAAAACAATGTATGTTAAATTAAAATATCCATGCGGGGCAGGTCAAAAGAATTAAAATCAGCAGTGTGATGTTTTCCTACAAAATAGCAAGGTATACCAGACCAACCATCCTTATGTAATATAAATATATTCATAAAAGCAACCCTCTAGTAAAAAGCAGCCAAAATCTTTTTTTAAAAAAATCTTCCTTGTCCATTCATGGGTACTTTGGCCTTAATAACAGACCTTTTACAACAGGATCTAGTACCTTCCAAGACAGTAGCCTAGCAACATCAGGAAATGTACTTCATAGCAGCTTGGTTTTCCCCCAAAAGATACAGTAATCATATTTAAGTTACAGTGTACATTTAAAACTGTAGTCCTTTACAACCTCTTTCATACACACAGGCTCTCAGCTTTCAAAAAGACAGTCTCGCAGTCTCCTGTCGCTAGCTTCATTCTGCCCATTTTTTAAACTTGGTCAAAAGGAAAAAAAATGTACAAGATTAAAAAACAAAACCGTCCTCAAGTGAAGGAAAGATTGCACTTTTGCCAACCTAAAAATAAATTTCTAGAAAGGAAGTCTTGTTCAGTGTAGTAGTCTTTGGTATGTATGGAAGTCACTTCTTCAGTAGTGAACTGCGGTTGTCCAGTGAAATGCATTTTGTTTGTGCAGCTCAAAACAAAGGATTCTATGCTACCTTTGTCCTTGCAGTATTGCTACACGTTGAAAACACTGCCCAGCTCCTCTTGGAAAATGTTGTAAAGGTAACAAGACTGACTACAACTTGACCAAGTCTTTCTAAGGCTGAGAAGGCATTGAACCACCTCACCCCAGCATGGAAGCAATCCCAGCTTGAATGAAAAGGGGGGCACAAGACTTTTGTCAGAGACTTGTGCCGGAAACACTGGAGTCTGGAAGAAAAGTATTGATGACTCGGTAGCTTTGAGCCCTGCGGATCATGTCCCGGATCTCTATGTTCAGCTCCATCAGTTTAGTACAGATTTCTGTCAGGCTTTGATTGGAGCCCACTAGAGCGTAAGTGCCAGACTGCCCCAGTGTTTGGTGCCGGAAGTAAATATTCAGTAGGGTCTGGACCTCATCATCAGAACTGCTTCCAAAAATGTCATTGGGCCATATACTCCTGCAGGGAAATGAGTATAAAAAAAAGCCAGAGTTAATTTAAGGATCTCTCTGCTATTCAAGAAATAGATTCCCTCTTTCGTACAAGTTAAATCCCTTCCCAATTCCTCTGCAGCTACATATGCATATTTTGGGCAACTCGTATACACATTCCATGCCACTGAAAAATAAGCCATGCAGGGAACTGCATGAGATAATAAACGATATAGGCACATGGGATTCGCTATTAGTAGAAAAAAAAATTTTTTTGGTATAAGTATTTCCTTCAGGAATGAAGGTGGATGCCCATGCTTCTATACCATGCCAAACTACAGAGAGGCACCTCTAGATGGGAAACAGAGGAGGTAGCAAGGTGTTTCTGTAACACATTACTATGGGGATTTGATGAACTAAAACATCATTTTACAATAATAAATAAAAAGTTCTGGCCTGGGTAAAGGTTCGACTAAATGATCAACTATAAGGAGTTGGTACATCTCTGGCCCAGACTATGCATGTGGAAGAAACCATTACTGGGAGCTGCATGCACTTCCCATCACAGCTCGACAATCACTGCTTTGTGCAATGGTTTAAAAACAAAAAAAGGGAACAAAGTATAAGGAACTTCTCCCATAAAGGACACATAGAAATTAATATATGATGCACTGCTTCACGTCGTTTTCATTTAAATGAGGCTTGCACAATAAAAGTGCTTAGTAAATTGTGCCTTAAAATGATTACAAATACCTTCTGACTGAATCTGAATATACTTGTTAGCGTAAATGAAGATGTGCGTGTAAAGTTACACAGCTGTAGTCTTCTGAGAGGAAGAAAGGAAACTATGACATCATGATCAGCCACTTGATTAAGTTACCTGCATTCCCTTATTTGGTGTAGAGCTTTTCCAAGCTCATTGTTTTTCAGACACTCCAGCATGGACTGAATGGCTACTTCTGTAGAGGTGAACATGGGTTCAGAGGTACCACATTCTACAATCAGCGGTTCCATTGCAATGGCAGCACTAGCTTCCTTAAGGTTCTTCTTTAACTCACTCAGCTCTCGTGACATATTCAGTAGCTGTTAAGGAAAAGAGAATTACATTCATCAGTGTACAAGTTTTCTCTATTGGGCATCAAAAATATAAAATCTGCACCATTCAAGGACAAAGTGATAGCTTCATTTCTTGCAACTGGGTGTTTGAATAAAATTTAAATACACATGTGCAAGATGCATATGGAACTCCATTTGTGAATGTATACTGAAATACTGCTAGAAGAGTGAATGTAGAAGAAGAAGAAGAAGAGTTTGGATTTGATATCCCGCCTTTCACTCCCTTTAAGGAGTCTCAAAGCGGCTAACATTCTCCTTTCCCTTCCTCCCCCACAACAAACACTCTGTGAGGTGAGTGGGGCTGAGAGACTTCAAGGAAGTGTGACTGGCCCAAGGTCACCCAGCAGTTGCATGTGGAGGAGTGGAGACGCGAACCCGGTTACCCAGATTACGTGACTACCGCTCTTAACCACTACACCACACTGGCTCTCTGCAGTATAAAAACATTACTGCACTTTATATCTGAGTTGTGAAGCTCAGTGGTGATCTTCGGATATCCACTATCTCTCATGCCAACCTACCCACCCAGAATTTTGAGGATAAAAGGGAGTTGGAGAGAACCATGTATTTGAACTCCACACAGGAAGAGCAGCTTATAAATGTAAGAAAATAAGTACCCAGTTTGAAATCCATCCACATTTTCTCTAAATTAATAGAATGTGCTACACCTCTCTATAGTTATCATTCATGATCTTGAACAAGCAGCCCTCATTTAAGATACGTTAGATTGCTGTACGAAATAAACACCACACAGGAACGCACAGCAATTATTTCAGCAAAAGGCTTGATTGTAGCAACATACCTCTGGCATTGTACTAACTTCGTGCACTTGTCCGATGAGTTTACAGTACGACTGAAAAAGCAACAACAACTGGAAGTGCAGCTTATATAATCTCTGGCACAGTTCCAATTGCTAAAGAAATAAAATTGTAAAAGGGGTAAGTTATTAAGAAGCAACAGGTTGGACATTATTTTTCCATAAGCAATAAACTGTGAATCGGGGATTACAAAACAATGCTGAAATAAGACCAAATACTGCTGTAAATAGGGAATATATGGAGAATATGGGAAGCATGTGCCATCTCTACATCACCAAAGTGAACTTCAGTGGCATTTTTTACCTCATTATAATGTACATCACCGTTTTAATCTGATGGTGACACAAGTGCTTGTTCCAAATGATCACAATAACTGTATTCAATTGTACAATAAACCATGGTTTCTTGTTATGGGAGCAAACAGTGAAGTTTCAGTTTATGTCCTTGGTCTCCCTCTGGCATTGCTTTTAGTTCTGGGTTGTTTTTTAAATTAACTATAACTTGCTGTTACACTTGAAGATGATAAACTGCAGTTATCTTAAGTATGATTCATTTGAAATAAGCCAATTTTAAGCCAACTTTAAGCCATGCATTATAAAGCTGGCTTCTATGGTTATAAAGTTTACAATGCAGATGTAATGCTAAACAGGTTAATCAAAACTGAAAGTAAGAGGTTTTTATCTCCTCATGGCCATGCTGGAGGGGAGTGTAGAAGCCTGAAGCTCACTGTGGCCTGCTGCCATCGCAATCAATAATCGTCTACTGTAACATCCAAACACAACTTTTGTTTAAATACCATTATATAAACACTGCACTTTTGCGGTCTTAGCTGGTAGTTGCTTAACTAGAATGCTTGCCTGCATTTATACAATCTACATTTTTTCCTAAAAGAAATGTTATGGACTTGGCTCATTAAAGTTTGTTGTATCAGTCAAGGAAATAAAAATAAATGTGCTTTATTGGGTTGATGCAGGAGTTTCCCACTTCTTCAAAAGTGAAATTGCAATTTCTTTCAAACTGCATTTGTAACTTAGTTTAGACACAGAATGGCTGGCTACATTGAAAACCTTAAAAATATACGACTTCCGTGAATGGGTGCTTATGACCATAGTGTTGAACCACAATAGTTCTGTGCTATGACAATGCCTTGTTATGCAGAGAGAAAGGGGAGGTGGACACAATCCATTCTGTGCGGTCACTTGAAAGCAGTGGAAATCCTCATATTTGGATGTCATATCCATGTACTGAATTTGTAACTGGTGCATGTGCATCTGGCCTTAGGAAGGAAAAGGCGAGTTGGAGCTTCATATAGGAGTCATGTATAGTCCTTTAACACCAGGTAATTGCTGGTTCACTGCAGTGTATGAGCTCGCAGCTAAGGGCTTGATGAGGGACAAGGAAGGAGGAGAGAAAATGGCTCCGCTAACCTGAGGAATCCCTGAGATGAGAAAAGGGATTCTCTCAATTATACATGTGGGAGAATGGATTTATCATATTCTAGGGGTATCATACTCTAAAATGGATTAGATTCCTTTATTCTGTCTTACATAATGAAATTCTCAATTTAGCCTAGAATGAAAAACTCTCATTTTGGAGAAAGGCAGTACAGAAATTTCTTGTTTTAGTAGAGCCATTACTTCTGTTCTCTTCCTTCACACATTAAGCAAGTGAGGGCTTTGATTATTGTCCAAATAAAATTTATATAACAATTTCAAGTTGCATGTGACAAAGCGAGAATTTATAAATACGGTAAACTATATTTGAACTGCCCAGGAAACTGAGATAAAACATAGTACAAACATTTCTTGTAATAATAAACGGAATTAATAAGAATAAAAAGAAAAAGGGGGAAACGTGCTAAGAGTTAAAATAGGGAAATAGGAGAGTGCATTAGTCCATATTTTAATGGACAAAGAATATGAAAACTTTTAACTTACTGCAAGAGATTCCATTTGCTACACAGCAAGCATGGCACAGGGAAAAGGAAAGGAAAGAAAGTATAGTGTCAGTGTAATGCATGCAACTGGAAAAGCACAGGCTTCTTTCCTAGTCTGCCAGCAGTATTAGCACTTTACTTGCTAAGTGATTCAGAATGTATCAACTGCACAACATGCACGGCAACAGCTGTTTAAACAAAATTTTGAATAATCACAGTTCTAATGCAGTCACTGTAATTACAGTGGTGCCTCGCAAGACAAAATTAATTCGTTCTGCGAGTTTTTTCGTCTTGTGAATTTTGTCGTCTTGCAAAGCACCGCTGTGTATTGACGGTTTCCCATAGGAATGCATTGGCGGTTTTTTTAAAAAGGTGCAAGACGTTGCGAAGCAAGCCCATAGGGAAATCCGTCTTGCGAAGCAACTCAGAAAACGAAAAACTCTTTCGTCTTGTGAGTTTTTTGTCTTCCGAGGCATTTGTCTTGCGAGGTACCACTGTATCTAGGTTTGAGCATAACTTTTTCTGAAAGCCAGTCTGGATTACTCTAAAAATAGGTTATTGCACCTTAGAAATGAAACAGTTCAGTGCTCTTAAAATTCACCTATAGAATTCTTTGCACCCAAGGCATCCATTATAGTTCAGCGATAGACTGGCTCTGTAGCCAATCTCGTTGCTGACCAGGATTTAGAGTTACAAGCTGCCTCCACGGAGTAAGAATGCACACCTTTAATATGCAGAGTTCCATTGAAACGGGCATGAACACAAAATAACTGCAGTTTTAATTATTTTGTGGCGGCTGATTATAAAAGCGTGTGAGGTTATTTGCATAGGAAGTTGGTTGAGCTAGCAGTTGCACATGGAGGTTCATAGTATCAAATGCCATGCAGCTGATACAGTCCAGCACCATGCTAGTAAATATGAAGTCAAACAAAGAGATGAGACAAGCTATTAACAACTGTAGAATTGCACTGGCAGCTTTCTTTGCATGTTTGCATTTTGGGCACACATCTCAACATTTTTCATACCCTGGGATACTATCTGAATATAGTATATTATCTGAATAATACAATTATTAACTACTGAATTTATTTTCCCTACAGATTACCATAAGAATGTAAACCTATTGCCATTTGGCATAGGAAAGAGTAGGGAAATGTTCAGTTTTAAGCCAGGAATATGGGGTGGGTTGAATGTCTCCACAGGAATACTGATTTGTTTCAACCAGCCATGTTCAATGGCAAAGAATGTAAAAGGCTTAAGCCATTCCAGGACAAAGTAATAGATCACTAACAGTGCAATTCTATACATGCCTACTCAGGAGTATGTTCCATTGAGCTCAATGGGGCTTACTCTCACAAAACTGGTTACAAGATTGTAGTTTATATAATTTTATTTTAAAGAACATATACTGGAAAAATCTGGCACGAAAATAATGTAGCACCTTCTTTATTCATTGAACTGCAATGAGCTGCTGTTATTGTGCTGGTATTTATGTATTGTAAGCCACCCTGGAATTTTTAATGAAGGATGGTATGAAATGAAATGTTTTTAGACAGATAGGTTTGTATAAATGCTGATAGGAAGCCATGTACACTCTCGTCTAGCAAGAGTGACCTGTGTAAGGAAGCTTCCACACACGAATTTCCTTCTTGAATTTGTTTCCATTACTGCCAAAGATTGCTCCCTGTGGGTGAAAATGTGTTGGTGCGCTATCAAACAAATGCTTGCAAGATCACCTTAAACAGAACCAATATCTTGTATGGAGGTGTATAAATCCAGGTCCCACAAACAAAGTATCTGATGATTGAGGCAGCTAAACCAACCATCTGTTTGACAGATAAGTACCCACAGGTTCATGAAATGGGAGGAACTTTGGATTGGAGCTGCTGATATTTATAAATAGGTAAAGGTAAAGGGACCCCTGACCATTAGGTCCAGTCATGACCGACTCTGGGGTTGCGGCGCTCATCTCGCTTTATTGGCCAAGGGAGCTCGCTTACAGCTTCCGGGTCATGTGGCCAGCATGACTAAGCCACTTTTGGCGAACTAGAGCAGCGCACGGAAACGCCGTTTACCTTCCCACCGGAGCAGTACCTATTTATCTACTTGCACTATGACGTGCTTTCGAACAGCTGGGTTGGCAGGAGCAGGGACCGAGCAACGGGAGCTCACCCTGTCGCGGGGATTCGAACCGCCGACCTTCTGATCAGCAAGTCCTAGGCTCTGTGGTTTAACCCACAGCGCCACCCGTGTTTTATAAATAAAAGTCCTCAAAGCATTTAAAGAAGACTTAGCATTTAGCTAAATCAAGTTCATGCTGTAATCAGCTGATTTCCCCCTAAGCATTGTTGTAATACAGAAATATCAGTTTTAAATCATTATTATCCTCCTTTGTAGAATCAACCTAGTCACCTCAATAATTTTCACTTATTCAAAAGTGAACCTAGCTATCAATATTGCCGAATAAGAGTCTGGAAGCACAGTACAGAATCAAAGTCCTAAGGTTTGGGACAATGACCTCAAAACTGCTCGTACTAACTTTCCCTCGTCCCGGCATATCACCAAACCCAAAGGGGAGCAGAACCAGTGTACAAAGAAAGATCAACAGGTGACACAAGAAAGCAAGATAAATGAGTAAAATGAAAAAGATTTTTTAGAAGTGCAAAAAACACAAGAACAGTAAAATTAAGAAGTTATGAGGTACAACATTGCCAAAACCAACAACCAACTCAAATCATTATGGAGTGGGAAGCGGGGAGACAATGGTCATATTTCAGATAGACATTTCCTCATGCACTTTTTAATAAAATAATTTTTTTTATTATTTACAGCTGCCCTTCCCGGCCAGGGCCGGGTTCAGGGCAGCTAACACCAAATTACAATAAAACGTAATAGAAAAACACAACAACAACAAACAAACAGTTAATTAAAATACGGCCTCATTTTAGTAGTAGCAGCCCATAAATCAAGACTATAAAGGGAGGAAACATCAGATAATTCACCTGAGCCAGCTATCCATGCTGGCCCTACATGGGCCAGCAAAAAAGCCAGGGGGAAATTTATATACCAAATCCCATATAAGGGGTCATAGTGAGTCTAAGCCGAAGGCCAGCGGAACAGTTCTGTCTTACAGGCCCTGCGGAAAGATGTCAAATCCCGCAGGGCCCTAGTCTCTTGTGACAGAGCATTCCACCACATTGGGGCCAGTGCTGAAAAGGCCCTGGCCCTAGTTGAAACCAATCTAACCTCCTTGAGGCTTGGGACCTCCAAACTGTTGTTATTTATGGACCTTAAGGTCCTCCGCGGTGCATACCAGGAGGTATCCAGACCCTGTCACTTTTCTTAGTTATTGTTGGCCACTCATGGTGCTATAGTTGTTTATATTTCTGCCTGCTTCTATCCTTTCAAAGGCACTACTGTGGGATGCAGCCCCAGGCTATTTCCGGGGGGGACGGACTGTTTGGCTTTGCCCCCCCCCCCACAGTAAATGCCATTTAAAAAAGAAAGAAAGGCAACATTGTGTCTTCAGGTGCTACAGTTTCCTTCCTGTCTTAAAATAAGCCATGGTGATCTGGAAAATGTTTGACCAAGCACGGATGGCAAATCACTGTACAAAGATGTACAGAAATGAATTGCTTTCCTTGGGCTGAATAGAAAAATTTGAATGATACAAAGTGTTCTCTAGTAGCCTAAAATAATAGCTTGACTTTACAAAGGTCAATTAAAAATAAATCACTTGACTGGAAACATCTTGCCAGCCACTACACTAGTCTGTACTAGATTCACACAAGCTGTCCAGAACTGCTACATGAACACCAGGGTTTACTTTGTGCCAGGGTTGTTTTCAGTATCATCGAATATGTGATACAGTAAAAAAAAACTTTAGCTGGGCAGGTGAAAAGTGTTTCTCCACATACTGAGAGCTTAAGGAGAAGAGGCTCCCAGACTGACACGACCCCATCACCTGCCTTGCCCCCAGAAATGAAAATCCGGCCTGGCTTGCATGGCACAGTACACTAGACTAAGGATTACTGGTACCACGTGAATGTGTTGGTTCCCACAGAGCAGTTTACATCCTTTTTAGCTCAGCATAAGGCATGGCAGCCAAGCTAAGGTTTAAGCTAAGCATGTCATCTGAACATGGAGTTGTGCTTTGTTCTTGGCTGCGGGTCATAGTTAAGGATACTTCACCATGATACTGGGTTCAGATGACATGCGGAGAAGTTTGCTGTGGAAGAGAGCTGATGTTAAGGACCCTAGAAGCATTAGGATTAGAAACTCTGCTTGGGTGTGTGTGTGTGTGTGTGATGGGTCCCAGATGTAAGGCCTAACTCCTGCCACCGCCCCTTCATATTTGGATATTTCCTTAAAGTTGCAGGCTAGCACAACAGCTATTAAGATGGAAGGAGTATTAGGGGGAAAGCGCATGGCTAGCTGGTTAGTACATATGTGCCAACTTGCTTCCGTATTAATTCCTGGCCACCCGGAATTAGTAAAAGAAAATTTTAGAGAGTTGTTAGGCAATCCTCCACATGCTCTCTTTTTTTTGTGCTTCCCTGGAAACTTGGTGGTGAAACTGGAAATGAACTAGGGGTGATGGTGTTGATTTCCCCCATGAAAGATAAGAACCTTTGGATTGGAGCCCGAACAGCCCCGTGGTTTTCTTCGGAGCTGAGGGCGATGAAACAATCGTTGAGACGGTTAGAGCGTCGGTGACAGAAAACTCACTCCGAATCTGACCGGACACAGGTTAGAGCTCAACGTCGAGCCTACCAAGTGGCGATAGCGACGGCGAAGAAGACTTTCTTCACCGCCTCTATTGCATCTGCAGAAAATAGTAGCAGGAGACTCTTTCAGGTGGTTCGCAATTTAACGGAACCACCTTTACCACCGGGGCCTTGTAAAGACCCCAAGATCTCCTGCAACGATTTTGCAAAGTTTTTTGCAGATAAAATCACTCATATTCGGAAGGAGCTAGACACCACCGTGGGAGCAGGGCCGGGGCGGGAGAGTGCTAGAGCTCTGTCTGGTCAAGTTGCATGGAATCAATTTCAATCCGTTACCCCCGAGGATGTGGACAGGCTGCTTGGACGCGTGAAACCAACCACCTGTCTCCTTGATCCTTGCCCATCCTGGCTAATAAAAGCAAGCCGGGAAGGGCTGGGCGATGGGCTCTGCGGGGTGGTGAATGCTTCCCTCTGTGAGGGAACATTCCCAGATCCGCTGAAAGAGGCGGTCATTAAACCGCTTCTTAAAAAACCATCTTTAGACCCGGCCAGTATGGCCAACTATCGCCCAGTCTCAAATCTTCCATTCTTGGGCAAGGTGATTGAGCGCGTGGTTGCTGAACAACTCCAGGCACGCCTGGAGGATGCGGACCATTTGGATCCCTTCCAATCGGGATTCAGGCCTCACCATGGGACTGAAACTGCCTTGGTCGCGCTGGTTGATGATCTCCGGCGAGCTAGGGACAAAGGTGAGAGTTGTTTCCTGGTTCTGCTGGATCTCTCAGCGGCCTTTGATACAATCGACCATAACATCCTTCTGGACTGTCTAGAGGGGCTGGGAGCTGGGGGCACTGTTATACAGTGGTTTCGCTCCTTCCTCCTGGGCCGTGTTCAGAAAGTGGTGGTGGGGGGTCAGTGTTCAGACCCCTGGGCCCTCACTTGTGGGGTGCCTCAGGGTTCCGTCCTCTCCCCCATGCTTTTTAACATCTATATGAAGCCGCTGGGAGAGATCATCAGGGGGTTTGGACTGGGTGTCCATCAATATGCAGATGATACCCAGCTCTACCTCTCTTTCAAATCAGAACCAGTGAAGGCGGTGAAGGTCCTGTGTGAGTGCCTGGAGGCGGTTGGAGGATGGATGGCGGCTAATGGATTGAAGTTGAATCCTGACAAGACAGAAGTACTGTTTTTGGGGGACAGGAGGCGGGCTGGTGTGGAGGACTCCCTGGTCCTGAATAGGGTAACTGTGCCCCTGAAGGACCAGGTGCGCAGCCTGGGAGTCATTTTGGACTCACAGCTGTCCATGGAGGCACAGGTCAATTCTGTATCCAGGGCAGCTGTCTACCAACTCCACCTGGTACGCAGGCTGAGACCCTACCTGCCCGCGGACTGTCTCGCCAGAGTGGTGCATGCTCTGGTTATCTCCCGCTTGGACTACTGCAATGCGCTCTACGTGGGGCTACCTTTGAAGGTGACTCGGAAACTACAACTAATCCAGAATGCGGCAGCTAGACTGGTGACTGGGGGCGGCCGCCGAGACCACATAACACCGGTCTTGAAAGACCTACACTGGCTCCCAGTACGTTTCCGAGCACAATTCAAAGTGTTGGTGTTGACCTTTAAAGCCCTAAACGGCCTCGGCCCAGTATACCTGAAGGAGCATCTCCACCCCCATCGTTCTGCCCGGACACTGAGGTCCAGCTCCGAGGGCCTCCTGGCGGTTCCCTCATTGCGAGAAGCAAAGCTACAGGGAACCAGGCAGAGGGCCTTCTCGGTAGTGGCGCCCGCCCTGTGGAACGCCCTCCCAGCGGATGTCAAAGCGATAAATAACTACCTGACATTCAGAAGACATCTTAATTGGGAAGTTTTTAATCTGTGATATTTTACTGTATTTTTTGTTTCTATGGAAGCCGCCCAGAGTGGCTGGGGAAACCCAGCCAGATGGGCGGGGTACAAATAATAAATTATTATTATTATTATTATTATTATTATTATTATTATTATTATTATGGTTGGGGGGTATGAGCATGAAGGAGCAAGGGAGTAGTACCTTTATCCAGAGCCTCACAAGACCTATGCAGCACAAACATCTCAAGAATGCTCTTTTGGATATGCTGGAGTAGGATAGGAATATATATAGTACCTACTTATATTATGTTCTATGGCTGCAATATATTAGATTGCGCCTATGGTCTGAAACAAACATAGAAGGTACAAAAGCTTTTACCGTGGTCAAGATGTAATATGGAATTGTAACTTACTGCAGAAACAACATAACAGATCAAATCCTTGATTACCTTCTCCTCAGAGTCTCCTGGCTGACAGGTGATAACACCATCTCTTGAGCCCCCAGCGAATGTTGCCTTGCAGTTTGCCAGCCACTGTAATTTGGAAAGAAAAACAGATGTATAAAGTTATTTGAAGCCAGTGTGGTGTAATGGTTTGAGTGCTGGACTAGGACCTGCGAGATCAGGGTTCAAATCCCCACTCAGCCACGAAGCTCACTTGGGTGACCTTGGGCCAGTTACCATCTTTTAGCTGAACCTACCTCACAGGGTTGTTGTGAGGATGAAACAGGAAGGAGGAGAACCTTGAGGTCCTTGGAAGATAAAGGTGGGATAAGGTAAAGGGACCCCTGACCGTTAAGTCCAGTCACGGATGACTCTGGGGTTGCGGCGCTCATCTCGCTTTACAGGCCGAGGGAGCCGGCGTTTGTCCGCAGACAGATTCCAGGTCACGTGGCCAGCATGACTAAGCCGCTTCTGGCGAACCAGAGCAGCGCACGGAAACGCCTTTTACCTTCCCGTCGGAGCGGTACCTATTTATTTACTTGCACTTTGACGTACTTTCAAACTGCTAGGTCGGCAGGAGCAGGGACCGAGCAATGGGAGCTCACCCCATTGCAGGGATTCGAACTGCCAACCTTCTGATCGGCAAGCCCTAGGCTCTGTGGTTTAGACCATAGCGCCACCCGCATCCCTTAAAGGTGGGATATAAATGTAATAAATAATAACCCGATGGCCAGTGAATATGAAAATAGTTTTGGTTGTATTTTAGGGTACGTTTAGATACAGTCCTACACCTTTTATAATGAATACAAGAAACATTTCCTGGAATACTTGTCCCATATCAAGAAATATCTTGGGTGCATGTAATCTGCCATCATTGTGGATTGGCGCTCCACCTGGTGGCTGAAGGGGGAAATCGCTGCTGAGACAACAAGCTTAGGCTTGGGTTCTCCCATGAGCTCTCAGTTTTGATGTGTTGATTCTCAGAAGCTTTCTCCTTCTTACAGACTTGTTTTTCCCCTTGTCTGCATCTGACTTTTTGTGTGCTTGTTAGCCCTATTCACAATCCTCTGTCTTCTTTCTTTATTAAAGTTTAAAAGAGTTCCTCCTTTCTCTGTCGTCTGTCTGTGTTAAGATGACGTCATGGCGCTCGCTGGATGTGGGTAGGGTGTTAAAACAGTATGTTCCTAGAACTAAGTCACTCTGACTCTCTATGTGTTTCCTTCCATCCCCTTCCCTTGGGAAGAAAATGCCTATGCCTATATTAGCTTGTTGGCTTGAAGCCTACATTTTTTTTGGTGTCCATCGTCCAGCCCTACCACCAGGTGCTGTTCCAGTCCCACAATGGTGGAAGATTTACATGCACACAGATACTGTATCCCCTTCACAGGTAAGACCAATACTGAAGTCTTGAATGAAAACAGATTAAAATGTATATAATGACCTATTCAGATTCAAGCACATTTACTCAGATGAAAGTTCAACGGCACCTGTTCCCTAGTAAATGTGTTTAGGATATCAGGCCAGATTTATTTTGAGTTTTGTCCAATCAGATATATAGTCTAAAAACAGAAAAAGAAGATACAGAGATGTAGTACTGTAAATAATCCAGTCTTTTCCTCTAAAGGTAAAGTCACTGAATGAGCCTCTTGCAGATTTGAAATGAAGTAGTAACTTTTTGCATTAAGGAATACAGAAATAGAAAAAGCCATTACACCAAAAAATGATGCTTACCGAAAGTGTTGCCTCTTTCCTGTTGTTATATGTGTCCAAATATTCTTGTAGTTCCAGGACACTGAACTTTAATTTCTCAAGAAGTCCACAAGAGAGAAGCTAGAAACATTAAAATGAAGATCCTATAGTCAACATTACTTCATTCAGTGAGATCAGTATAACTGTTTTGCTATATACCAAAATCAATGGGGGAAATCCCACATGACAGTCCCTGGATAGTTGTTAGACATTTGCAAGGCCTGGGTTGTACTACTTTATGACTGAACTTGTGGGAGATGATTGTTGAAGCTTCTGTATTATTATACATTAGAGATCTTATTATGCTATCTTAAAAAGGCATATTTCCTTGGATAAACCAACAAGGAAAAGCATAATTTAGTGTACAAATTATTCAAATTAAAATATATTTTAATGTATTTGCTTATTTTGAAGAATTGTGCTTCTGCTGATCATGGAGAGGCATAAATAGGTATTTACAGCAATGGCAACCCTTTCATAAACAGCTACCAAACACCAGCTTTTGACATTTTACCAAATGTTGCCCAAATGCTTTCACGCCTGTCTTCAAAATTATGAGGTATAGAAACCTGCTTTGGTTTAATTTTGGTTAATGAAAGAATTCTGCACTCATAACTCAGTTATGAGCAGTGTCTATTTACAGACTCTCCTAATCTATAACCACCCAGCGTGATGAAGAAGAGCTGCAGCAGTTCTTTAGAATGTAACAAGTACCTAATGTCTCGCCTCAATACTTATTTCCAGACATGTCTATCAAGAAAAGATACAATCAGCTTCCGAGTCTTCACTACTCTGATAGTTTTATGAATGGCACTTCAATGTGGTTAGTCATGCAAAAAATACTCACTGTTTCAGCATCTACAAAAAGGGTAGGGCATTCTGAACATGATGTCAGCATCTGTGATGAGCTCACAAACTTCGAGCCTATTCCTCGCAAATTGTCACCAAGGTAGCTGGCAGCATCGCAAGTCAGAAAGCAGAATCTTTTCTGAATATTCTATAAAGCAAAAGTATTCATAACACATTTGCTACTGAACTTGATGATAGAACTTAATGCACATTTTAATTTGGTATACACAACTACTGTATTCATTCTTTATGCATACTGCAGAGGGGGAAACACGGAAACACACACACACACACACACACACACACAATCTGTAGCTCTCTGTCCTGCTTTCTTGTTTTGTAATCCCCCTTCAACTCCCTTCTTGTTAGACCGAACCTGTGTACAGCATTGGCTCATTCTGTTTTGTCACTAGTAACAACCAACATGAGACTTCTCTGCCCGTTCTGGGCATTGTTTTGTTAATACTCAATGTCAAGTGGTCTATCAAACAATGTAATGAGTGTTCTGATGCCAAGTTTACAGGAGGGGAAATCATGAGAGAGACTTCTTTGTGTTTGTTTTCCCCTCTGGCCAGAACTGCTTGGCAAGGGTGCCTGGGCCGCTTGAGAGCGTTCCAACATACTGAACTGCATCTGGAAACTATTGCACACCAAGACACTCTTCCTGCTTCCCTAGCTGATAGAGAGATTTCTGTAAATAGCTTTCTAAATGGTTTCTAAACAGTTTTCTGCTGTAAACTACAGAGTTACTTTTAAGGACTGCTCAAGCTATCTAGGAACCAAAACATACTATGGTTTTATTTAGAGCGTCTGAGAAACTGGAAACATTTGATAACATCCTCACTCTTATCTTGAAAACTGTTGTGGGAACATGGGTATGAAAGCAGTAGCATCATGGCGTGCCAGTACCACCCAGAAAGCAGCTTACATCACACAGCAGAATAGCTAAAAGGAAAAAGTGATTGCCTTATCACTAAACCTTTCCAATGCCTCTCCTACTTAACAAAGCAATTAAAAAAAACCCTACACTGGAATCTGTGGGCTGCAATGGCAAAGTTGCACTTATATCTACAAGCCTACACCAGAAACATCCAGGCATAGATTCCTTGGGACAAGTACCTTGGTAGCTCAGGAAAGAAAGAAGGGCACATATTGAGGGTTAAGAGGGGAAGAGATAACTCAGGGAGGGCGATTTTAATCCTCCTTAATCCAAAACAAAGTGCCTACAACCCAGTGTAATGGGCCAACTTCCCTCTTTGACCTTACCAACCCTCTTTGACCTTACCAAGTGTGCCTCTTTGGACCAATGTATACCTACCATCAAACCCACTGCAATAATAAGTAACTCTCATTCTATTTTTGCTTGATGGCACACAGCAAGATCTGGAAAATTAAAACCTCCCCCCCCCCCCATAAATGTTGATGGGCTGTGGAAAATAGTCAGGGTCTAGATTTATTGACACCTGCAAAGTCTAAGAAACATATTGTGGGTTTCAGCAAAATGTCAGTCATGTGGGATTCTAGAACACTCTTTGTTTACCTTAAACAGGGAGGAGAACACATGAAATGTATATACTGCACAGGAGCCATCCGAGTCACACATGAGCTGGTTCATATGGCTACGCCAAGCTTCTTCTGCATCATCACATGCAGCTGGTTGAAATGCAGCCAGGATAGCAGAAAAGAAGGGAGACGGAGGAGGCGAGACATTCCTGTCGCCTTCTCCAAAACTGAAACAAAGCCACAAATTCTAGGTTAAGAGCCGATAGCGAGGCTACACTACTGTTGTTATATTTCCAAATAAGAAACTTAAAAATAAGTAAGTAAAAAGAACAGTTAAGTGAGGCTACAGAGTGTAAATGATCTGATGACCTGATTTGACCCTATCCTCAAATTCTGGACTGCCATGTAACTGCATGTATTCTGTGCTCAGAATTTCCTGTTCAATGTCACATAGTAGGCATACCCTTAGAGGTTAAAGCACTGACTCTGTATATTTAACAATAATTGCTGCTCTCGGTTTTATTGTTAAGAAATTTATTTTAGTCATTTGAACTGCCTCACTGTGTTTTATGGAATTTACTATTATTTTTACTTAACCACTTCATTTTATTTTTTAAAAAAGCAGGATATAAAAAGTTAAAATAAAAAAATACATACATACCTGGTAAGTGCATATTGATCCATCAACCGGTCACCTTTTTCTTCAGTCTCTGTCATATCTAGGCTAAAGCTGTCGCTGTATTCAAAAGCTGCAGGGAGTTCATTTGTAGAGCCAGAGAGATCATCTTCCTGTACAGAAGTATCTTCCTCTTCTTGGGCACCTTCAGTCTGGGGGGATTGAATTGGTTACCATTTATTGTTATCCTGCCCTTCATCACTTTCAGGATCCAAGAACGGGTAACAATAATTTTAAAACTATAATAAAATTTTAAACAAGCTATCTGCAGTAAAACACACCATAAACGACAAAGAACTACCATTATCAGAACCTACCAAAACAAACAGTACAGGAAATACCAAATGTATTACAACAGGTACACCCAATAAAATATCTCTCATCACTTTCCACTGAAAGCTTAAGAGAAGTTCCATTTGCTTGTTTTATACACCTTGTGGACAAGATGAGGGTCTTGTTACTTAGTTCTTTGCTACTCCAGAGACCCTGTTCAGATTATATTTCCTCCTCATATGGTATTCAGGAAAAGTTTGAGAACATATCCCAGGTAAAAATATCCTACCCACCCCAGGGAAGTGAATAAATGGATCAGAAGATTAAGCTAAGAATACGCAAATTAGAGGCCAATGTATGTTTAATATGGACGGTTCTTTCTGTGGTCTCTAAGACTACAGAATTCTTGATCCCTGTTGGTGTGGTTTAGGGTCAATCTGCATAGCAGTTGGCTGGACCTTCAGGAGGAGACACATTCTGTTTGCATTCCCAAGAACAGTAGCCTATATTTGCATCTGGTGGCATGGTAACCCCCTAGGAATAAAGTGAAAATCTAAGATAGATATCTGAATTTTAGATGTTCATTGAATCTACAGGAAGTTTTGGGTCAGCAGGACCATTTAACAATTTATGGCCACTTCCTGATTGTTATCGGCATCATCACTGGACTCAGGAATTGGCTCTCTAAGGAGAACCCTAAGCCTGGCCCTAGCAAGGGTTGTATAGTGGCAGTTGTATAGTTATCAATTGGATCCCAAACCAGGGCACGTTTCCCCAAGTCTTGAGTAAAACTACAGGAAGGGAGACTAAGGTAAGTCAGGTGCTTTGCCACCAGATCTGGACTTCTAGCCTGGTCCATTGCTGCCTTTGCTCATGGGGATGTGTGTCCGTGTGAGAGAGGGAGAGATAGGGCCAGGGTGGAGGTCATGTGGTTTCCTGGTTCCTTGGGTGAGTATGTTGCTGGAGTGTGAGGACTGTGCGTTCCCTGCACTCCCCCTTTGTACTAGAGACCACTACAGAGTCCAGCACTTCCTAGATACAGGTCCCATTTAAAGCGCATGGCTTCCCCCAAAGAATCATGGGAACTGTAGTTTGTTAACAGTGCTCGGAACTGCAGCTCTGTGTAGGGGGGGTATAGTGCCCAGGATTCTCAGGGACGACGACCATGTGCTTTCATTGTATGGCATGCAGGTGACCAGTTTCCACAAAGGTTCATTGGGTTCTGCTCTCCCAACCACAGCCCGCTGAGATGTACTGCAGGACACCCCGAGTTTCCTTTGAGTTTCAGATTCCAGAAACTCCACTATACATATGGAACTCACCACATGGCCGTTGGATCCTGCCTGAACAACCCCAATGCAACACAAAACGTAAGAGTGAAATGCTTTTTGCATACAGTGAAAATCAAACTTAGCGGAATGTGGCAAAACCTAACTACCTACTTCTCTGAGATGATTTCTACCACCATTACTGATAGGTTACACTTCATGTGCAGCGACGAGTGCTTTCTCCCATAGCGCCACCCATTTTTTGTTTCTGCTTTCCCCCCCTAACTCTGCGGCATCATAACATGCCTGCAGCATAAAGCAATAGTGTTGACACTTCACTGCCGCAGTGGTCAAAATGTCCCATACAAAGCACTTATTTAACGCGGTAGGGTTCTGCCTGCCTCATGACTTACCAGCTCTGTCAATATTTCTCAAATAGAAGCATTTCCTAAGAAAGTAAGCTACAGAAACAAATACATGGTATTTCTATTAAACTTTTACCAACCTTTGATAACTGTGTCCCCGGCATGCTTCGTTTCAGGCAGCTACACAGAGCAGCATTTACATTCTTTTATTTACCAAACTCAGTGCATTACTGTAATCAGCATTCTGAAAGTAGACCAAACAGGCAAGAATGGAGCCCAAGGCAGGCAGCTGCACAATACAGCGCCCACATTTTTTGCAGGGGGGGGGGGGAGAGAATGGAATTCATGCTTCCACCCACAAGACTATTTATTTATTTATTTTTGGTACTGCTGTATTAAAGTTGGTGGAAGGGTGATGCTGGCAATTCTGAAGGCTGAGAAACTCGTACATTTTAATCGACACTAATTATAGCTGGACATGCCGAATCAAAGTGTACAATCTGATGTAAAGCAATAAAATTGGGTATTTTAACAGACAAAAACCACCACTCCCTCTATTTAATAAAATTGCTTAGATAAAATTCATTCACCTTTGAGCCTTCAGACACCTGGAGATTATTCATTTCAGGCAAAGAAGCATTAAAACTGGAAGTTCTTGAACTGAAAGGAGGCGGAGCTGTTGAAGATGCTTCACATGGTGTGGAAAGAGAGTCAATGTGGTTTGTGTCCTCAGAAGGGGAAAGTGTCATGATCTGTTAAAAGAAGGAACCAGGCTAAGGCTAAAGGCAGGATTGAATTCCTCCTGAGCAAGCGACACTGAAATGAAACGGGAACTTCACAAACTCTTGAATTGCTCATTTTCAGTGGAGTGTGCGCAAAGCAAATTGGTGTGGATTGTGCCCAGCAGATGACACCATTTTTCTACGAAGAGCCTCTAAATAATAATATTGAAAATAATGTAATATTCTCAAATAGTGATCACTAAACAGTTTAAGCTTGTGATTTTATTAATTCCATTAAACTTTCTGTGTATACTAAAATCTGTTTTAAAAAGCCTATTCTAGGTTATTGCTTTCCTTCCTTTTTGAAGTTTTGCGGAAAACAGAAATTACATTATCAAATGGGGGGGAGGAAGAGTTCAAGGGGGGCATTTAATTGAATGTGACGTATAGTAACAAATGGAATAAAGACCCACTTATCCTATTTGATATTTTCTGTATGCAGAACTTGCCTCTAACAGTGCAATCCTATAAATGTCTACTGAGAAGTAGGCTCAACTGGATCCAACGGGGCTTACTCCTGAATTGCTGCCTGAATGTTTTTATGTTTGCCAACTATGAAAAGAAAATTAAGAAGAATGTACTTACCTATGTAAGGTCTAACCCTTTCTGAGTTGCTAGCAATCAGTTTAAGTGTAAGAATCATGGATTTCTTTATATATATATATATATATATATATATATATATATATATATATATATTGTATCTTCCAGCAACCTATAATTTAACTACTTACTAGTTGCGACTGTTCTAGAATTTGACTTGTTGTTAGGTCTTCCTCCTCCGATGACTCATCCGAATCTTCATGGTTTATTTTGTTTAGGCTGGGTGTGCTTCCTGAAAGCTGGCTTTCTTCCAAAAGCTGCATATCACACTTGTCCAGACTATCAAGAGAACGCCTGCGTACTCCCCAGTTGAAATTGTCCATGCTTTCACCCTGCAATCACAGCATTGGTTTGTTTTCTCTGCCACAACAAATCTCCACCCCACCCCCCAAAGCTTTATTCAGCAACATTTCTTAAGGTCAGTAAGGATTTAAAGAAAGTTAGACTTTTAGCTGCAAAATTATTTTTCATATAAATTAGCAATATATGAATAATAATAATAATCCATAAATATGAATGATCCAGAAAGATGAAGCTACAGCAATTCCTAAAGGAAGCTGACAACATTGCGGTCAACAAATCTCTTCTTCACCACCCAAAAAGTTCGCCTGCATGTCAGCTTTTGATCTTCAATGGGGAGGTGCACTTTGAGGACCATGGGGCAGCTACACCCCCATTTAAAAGTAAACGGCACCATCCGCTGGACAGCATTTCTGCCCACTGAAATTATCGCAAACTGTTGGAACAGCAGCAAAATTGTTTTCATCGATTGCTATTTTATGCATTCTGTGTTTATGAAAAGAGCACAATAGCAAACCTCAGGCAAAATATTCCAGGTTTTCTGTACGACACACATGAACACAATACTCAAGTGCAGAGTGAAGGCAGAGCTAACACTTTCAGTTTAGCATGCACAATGCAAGGTGTCAAATTAGCAGAGCCTTCGGTTTTAATCCTGCTTTTGCTTTACAGATTAGACATTAATTTCATAGGTACAATTTTTTTAAAAAAAATTATAACCATTTTATTTTTGACATTTTTAAAAAAGAAAAGAAAAACAAAGACATGCTCTATTTATTCCTAGTTTAGGTTTTACAGCACAATCCTACACTTGTTTACTCTGAAGTCAGTTCCCCTATGTTCAGTGGAACTTACTCTCTAATAAGCATGTTTAGGATTGCAGCCTCAGCCACTGAGACATGTCTGATTCTGGAAATGAAGCCTGAGTATTTGTGGGACATTTTTGCCAGTCATATACTTACTATTAAAGCAACATTTAAGATATTGGCAGGTAGCACTGAAACAAATGTACAAACCCAAATTTTAATGTTTCAGTAAAGATAGGGGCTGGTAAGCAGATCGAACTATGACTTCTGCCACAAACTCCAATTCCTCAGGCATATTTAGACAGAAGAAATCTGGATTTTACCATAAAAAACTGACAGTTGTCATTATTGCATTTGCTCAAATGTAAACCTTTTACTTATTTGAGCATTTTAACATTGGAGTAAGTAAGCCCACAACTTATCTGGGGGGTTGCGTTCCAGAGATTGCACCTAACGCCAAAACCACATATGGTCGAAACCCGTTAGGTGGGATTGCCAAAGTTATTTTCCCTGGACACTCACCCCCTTTCTATTTATTATTATTTTTTACGTTTGCCGTGTGTGTAAAGCTGAACGTGCACGTGTTAAACGTGTGTAAGTGATAGGGGACGCTCTCAGCACTACCTGAAAATATTGGGGACTGGATCTGGGAACCTTCTGTGTGCAAAGCGGAATTGCAGCCTTTCCCTATTCCTGTTAAATGTCTGGAATTGGCACAGAGATTTAAGCTGGCAGGATCTCTTAAGCATTACTATTAAAGACCTCAGTTTTATTCAGCAAGAATCAAGCTATGCAATTCTAAGATTCTATATATAATTTGAACTCCCCCCCCCCCCCACAAATAGCTGGAATAAACACCTTATATACAGTATGGTTTTTTTTAAATTAAAAAACCTAGCCACAATGATATGTCACTTAGAACCTAGTCAAGGTTCAAAGATTGCAAAGAATGGGAAAAGCAGATGAACAGGCGACTCCCATTCACCCTAGGCTTCTATGGGAGGCAAGGCAGAATATAAATTGAATAAGTAAAATAATAAATTTTCTTATAATGCAACATTATGGGCTTTCACCAATGATTTTTTGACTTCATGGCTCTCACTGGGCGAGATCTGTGAACCCCACCTTGAGATTTTATAGTAGACTTAACACTTGAATCAGTTCCTCGTTGTTTAGAACTATAAAACATTTCTAAAGCATAGCAAGAAGTGGAACCTTCATTAAACACATAACACACACACACACACACACACACACACACACGCTGAAAAAGCAGAATATATCACAAGATACAAACAAGGCATTACATCTACGAGCACATGTGAGTTCAAATAGCATTATCTTACCTGAAGTTCCTGAATAGCAGATATAACAAATAGGAAACAAATAAAGAAAAGTATTTGTAAACATACTTAATTTAAACACACTCTTTAAAGACATTTGCCCTACAATCTAAACGAATGCTACTAAACTGATAAACTTATCCCTTCTTGTAACGTTACAGAAGCTTAAAAATACCATGATACTGATTTTACAACCTAATTAAAATATACTGAATCGTGGCATCTGGCGACTCTATGAACAATCTAATCAGCATTTATCTGTGCACGATATGAGCAACTGGAAAACAAGGTACGGAAAAAAGGTATTAGCAGTTCCAAACACTGTTTAATTCCCATATATGTACAGGAAGTTCAGATCTACTACATCTAAATTATTGGCCTATGAAGTCGCTGAAGCAGCAATCCTATACCAATTTACCTGGAAGGAAGAGCCATTCAACTCAATGGGACTTATTTCCATGGAGGATTGCACGGTGAAACAAATAGTCACCACTTCTGTCAAGCCGAAAGTTGCTTCTATGTTTTTAATTGTTTTAAAAGCTATTTGTTAAGGCATTTCAGGGCAAAGACGTTAAGATTCAATAACAGGAAGCACGTTACAGCACTGCCTAATAATACTGCTATTGTTAAGAATGAATGTGTTTTTCCATTATATACTCCACTTTTGAAGGCTTTGTATCTTCAAAGCAATCATTCCGGCCTGGAGCTAGCCTGTTCCCTACATGTAAACTCTGAATACGGGTCACGAGATTCAAACCTCCCATGTGAAACCTGGAGCGGTTCAGAGGACCCGCGCTATTTCAGACACTGTACAGTTCACTAAGTCCCCAGTTTGAACTATCTAAGTAAAGGGGAAAGCCCCTCTGCTATTTCTGTTCAGATTCCTGACAGACTAATTGCTATTCCTCCTAAAACTAGTGGGTAAACAGCATTATATTTTTGAGAGAAAATTGGTGTATTTTTTTAAAAAACCACCTTTATCTGTTTGCATAGCCTTATGGCAAAATAAAATAAAATAATAATAATAATAAATAATGCATGAAATGCATTCACAGAAATGGGATGGCCTGTTTATAACCCAGAGAACTGCATCAAAATGTGCAGACAAGGTAGGTATAAATGGCTCCTTTTGTCCACGTCACTCCTTTGTCTACAGCAGCAAACAAGGCTGTGTGTCTGAATACTGGAGATAATAGCCAAAGTGCATGTGCAAACACTGGCTGAAAAGCAACTGCAGCTCACTCAATTTCTTAACTATGGTTAAGAAATCAGCAGTATTCCAAACCCATATTAGGAGGCACAGTGGCTATGCCTGCAAGTAACAATGTTTATTATTTATTTATTAAATTTCTACACCATCCTTCATCTGAGGATCACAGGACCGTTTACAATATATATTTAAAAAAACACACACAAAAATGTACAACATAGTAACAAACAGAAGCAATACCCCCCCCCTTTAAAAGGCCATAGATTATCTAATTAGTCAAAAGCCTCAGAGGAGAGGAATGTTATCAACTGGCAAGCCTTCCTGGACAAAGCATTGCATAAAGGGCATGTAAAACAATAAACCATGGTTTGGTGCTACATGGATGAGTCTCAGCAAACCCAAGCAAATTGCCAGACTCACACATTCCCTCCCCCCTTTCCTTTGGCCTAGTAGCTGGGCTGGGGTGGGGGAGGAGATTTCTGCCAAATTTAGTTTCACTTTTAAGGATACTCAGATTAGCATTACTTGCAAATCTGCCAAAGCAACCTCTCCTGCGTTTTGTAATATACCCAAACGAGGGGTTACAAAGCTGGCGTACTAAACTACCGAAAAGGTAAAGGTAAAGGACCCCTGACAGTTAAGTCCAGTCGCTAACGACTCTGGGGTTGCGGCACTCATCTCGCTTTACAGGCCAAGGGAGCCAGTGTTTGTCCAAAGTTTTTCCGGGTCATGTAGCCAGCATGACTAAGCCGCTTCTGGCAAAACAGAGTAGCACACAGAAACGCCCTTTACCTTCCTGCCGGAGCGGTACCTATTTAGCTACTTGCACTTTTTGGTGTGCTTTCGAACTGCTAGGTTGGCAGGAGCTGGGACAGAGCAATGGGAGCTCACCCCGTCACGGGGATTCGAACCGCCGACCTTCTGATTGGCAAGCCCAAGAGGCTCAGTGGTTTAGACCACAGTGCCACCCGCGTCCCAAACTACCAAAGGTTTGCTTTAAACCAAGATGCCTGGTTCAAATGCAACACTAAGTGCAAATTCTTTAAAAGCAGAGAACAAACTCAGGTGCTCTCTTACCATATGCGCAGAGAAGGAAGAGAAAAGAGGGGCAAATGCGTGGAGATGTTTCACGGCTGAATGATGTAACATACATGGAAAACTCTAGCACTGTGCAATGTGGTACAATGGATTATATCAATACATTACCGTAGTAAGTTAATGCATTGCATTGAGTACCACTTAGCAGCTTGTTTTTGACTCCTTAGAAATTTATCTTGGCAGTAGGTGGCATAGAAATTAATAAATAATTTAGGATTCCTATAGCATGAGGTTCTACTTGCGCAATGGGCTCCCCAGAACCCTGGAGCAGATTTTGGGGGTGTGTGGGAAGCTGAAGGGAAGAGGAGAGGAAAGCCTTGTTGCATGAGCCAAACAGCAGCACCATCATTTCTCCATTTGTACAACTCATTTGTGGCAACCAGTGTTTGCCTGTAGTACGACAAACCAATCCATAATTCCTCTTTAAAAGCTATTTCATAAAGTTTATTAAAAACTGGCTTCTGAAAAAAAGACAAAGCAGGACTCTGGATTCTCTTCAGGTGAAAGCAAGGGAAGTCTTACTCATAGCAAACCCCTTTGTCCAAAGTGGAACATACTGAGTCAACATGCACAGGATTTCACTACAAATGGATTGAATACCAGTCTGAGCACAGATTTTAAATCATGCAAACCAAAGAGCTATTCTCACACACTAAACTGAGTTAGTCACACAGGTTTTAAAGAGAATATATTAAAGAAAGCTAGGATAGCATTAGCTAGGTGGCAATTCTTTCTGATCCCCCCCGGAAAGAAACAATACTTACTTTATTTCTCAATTATATTTATATATTTTATTGCTGTCCTACTTACAACCTCTTCAAGCAAGTACCATGAAAAACCAGTGCTCCTTGACTGGAGCTATTAAAGGGCTAATATAGAACAGCCTTATGGAGTTCTCTCGACACCTTCCCCAGCAGCTTGCTATTCTTCAGTCCCCAAAGGAATTTGCTTCTGGAGTGACTGGCTACTTACTTGAATTCTTTCCCCCACACTAGTTTAATTGCTGCTTATCCAGCTGTTGCCCCATTGTATCAATTTTGTATCGCAGCTGAGGCACCTAATTGACTTTACTCATTAAGGTGCACTAAGGAGTTTCATCCTTCAGTCAGCCCCAGCCCCACACCTCCAACTCATCTGAATGCAGCCCACAAGGCAGGCTGGCCCTCCAGCTGTTGCCCAACTACAGCACCTATCATCCCTGGCCGTTGGCTATTATTTCCTGGAGCTGATGGGTGTTCTTGTTCAGTAGTATCTGGAAGGTCAAAGGGGATCTATACACGCTTGCTGTTCTACTCCAAGCTGCAGGTGAGGATTGCATTTTGAAAAGTTAAAATAAACACAATGCCTGTGTATAGAAAGCTAGCCGTGTGAATTATTGTTGACCTGCCCCTGACACCACAGTGACCTCCATGTCAAGAAGCCAGATAAGCAACTCTGCCAGCTGCAACTGCCCAGCAGATCACAGATTGGCCCGGGACACACTCTAGGGCAGGGGTCAGCAAGGTTGATCTTGCCTGGGCCAGATTGCGCCCGTGATTTCCGGCATCTGCACAGATGTGATTTCCGCCTCTGCAGACGCAATTTCTGGTGCCGCAGAAGCGAGTCCCTACGCTGTGCTGGTTCAGGGGTGGCTTGTGGGCTGGTCAAACAACCTCCGCAGGCTGCTTCTGGCCCATGGGCCTTAGGTTGGTGACCCCTGCTCTAGGGGAATTTATCTTTCGGGTGTAAGGAAAAGAGGGAGGGTGGCATGCGAATGCCCTCGTGGATGAGAACGCCTGTCCAAAATTGCCCCTCTTTGCTTTCTGGCCCTGTTTCCCCTCCTCCTCACTTAACCGCCCTTTTCCCCACAGCGCAACGGATGTGGCAGCGCCTTGCCTCCTCCAGCCCCTAACACTGACGTTTTCTCCAGTCAAACAGATATAATTATTCCCAGAGGGAGCAGATCTGCATTACAAGTAAAACGCCTTACCAAAAAAAGAAACAAAATGAAACAAAAGCAAGGCGTTCCAATACCCTTCAAGTATATGATGTAAGCTGGATAATATGCCCTCGCAGCAACTCCGGTCAAAGACAAACTGACAGGCTTTTACCTGCCAAGACCTGATTGCAGGCCCTCGGGCTTCTGTTTTTCTCCTACGAGAGCTGATGAGAATCGCTAACACCACAGAGTGGAGCAGAAAACGGCACCGGGGCTTTTAAGTGCTAGGGATTTCATCGCGTTTGTGCTGCATAAACATCACATATGCACATACACACATGCACGGGCCTATGCTTAGGTTTTGGGGAGAGCACTGATGAAAGCATCTGATTATAAGGCTTGTGCAGTGTGTTCATTAAATTCCAAGCATGCATCCTGTTAATGATTGGGCATGTCAGACATTTGGCTGTACTGAATCTTTAAAATTTTAATGCACGGAAACCTTAGTATCAGTACAAATCACTAAAACGTTCAGCCCTAGTCTTCTGTAGCATGCATTAAAGTGTGAATTGAGGGTTTGTTTTTGGTTTTTTAAAAATGAAGCATATAAAGAGAAAAAAAGATGTATGTTTAAGGAAGGGCATAGCAACCTGCCAAAAGTTAGGCTATTGCCCTAACACTGTGTAAACATTTATCGTTGCTCAGCTAAGTCTTTGCTAGAATATAAAGAGGACATTATTTACTGTTGGGGAAGTGCTAAAATGTGGCTTAATCTGCAGTAAGAGCAAAGTTTGTTGAGAGAGAATGTACCATACCTCCCCGTCCTCCAGCTCCACATCGAGGAAATCGAAATCCCTAAAGACTCTGAACTGCTGCTCGCTGTTTGAATCGTCCATGTTCTCTTGCTCGCGGGCTCCGTCCTCGGAAGCCACCAGGCTCGTTTGGTGCTCAATCAGATCCAAATCTCCACATGAAGAAAAAATCACCTAAAAGTCAAGAGGGATTTTTCTATTAAAAACAAAACAAACTCTTCCTCTACGACGCTCTTTTGTGAGTCTAATGGGCTTTTCAGAAAGCTGTACACACCTAATTCCTTCAGTGGGTATTTTTAGAAGGCTCCTTTTTATTATTTATGTTGGACAGGTGCCTTCAGATTAAACTCATACTAAGACGCAACTATGAGCTGCAGGAACACGTCCAAGCTACCTCCTAATGGGTGCAGATTGATGCTTCCTTAGTATTTATATGCATTTATGGGAACAGAATGCAACTGCGGGAAGGGCACAGAAAAGGAGTAAGCCAGCCCTTTTGCTTCTCAATTGTTACAAGGGAAAGCATGCAAATAAATTAGAATGTGTTATATTTCAGTTGTTATTATTTACAAATATGTTTGAACTTCATCATTCCACAACCATGGCGCTAACCGTGCTTTTCTGTCAATGGGGGCAGTTTATTTGTAGAGTGTGTCCATACACTCTTAGATGCAAGAGGGGGTGGGGGGGGGCGGGGAGAAAGTGGGAGAGAGAGAAGTCTGTCTGCAGCAGCTGTTTTTCCAACTGCCTCTTACAGCTGATTTTCTACAGTTACTGATTGGCATCAGTTCTAGCAGAGGAAATGGCAAAAACAAAAACTGGAGGCTAAGGGCATCCCCCCCCCCAAACGAACAAATAAATGCAGCATGTACATTTTTGAACTTGGGGTGGGGAAGTGGGCAGACTGAGAAATGTTAGGCAGGTGATACAGATGTACTACTAGCCATTTCTTCTGTCACCTATGGAAAACCTGACTCATACTCTGAGACCCATATGTTTAGCCGAAAAGGAATTCCAACAACCAGGGTTTCCTTTCTACCCTACCCTTTTATCTCCTATTTTGTTCCCATATGTCTCAGCCAGAATGGACTTTGAATTCTTAAATTTCTGAAATGTTCAGGAAGTATAACGGTCAGAGACAGATAGTCACAATGCCTAAATGAACAGTTAAGGAATTCTGAAATGAGTTAGCCAGCGAGCCATATCTTAACAAAGCCGTTGAGAGATAATTTCTTGATAAGGGGAGTGGGTTGGTGGGTAGACACATTATTTTATTTTAGTTACTTAACAAAATTTATATACCACTTGATTCTGGAAAATCCTCTACTGGCTAGCATGAAGTATTACAGTGGTCAGTAAAGAGAGGTTAAAAGCAATTAAAACAAGTAAACATAATTAAAGTTTAACAGTAAAAGAGATTAAAACACACCAACATCTACATGTATGGATAGGCTTGCCTAAACCAACAACAATGTTTTAACAGGCACATCTATTGCTTGCGTTTGGCTGAGAAACAGCATTCATTATGGAAGGGTCACATCACGCCAGCAAACTGAAGGTAAAATTTAGAGCTGTACCTTTGAACTGTTTATGAATAAGCCCTAGAAGGAGAAATATGAGACTTACCGAAGGGTTTTTGCTCAGGCCGACTTCTTGACCACAAAGTGTAAGAACGTGCACTAACTTTTCTTTTGTCCTTTTCTTTTTTTAAAAAGGGGGAAGACAGAGAGAAAGACAGAAAGGAGTTTAAGCAATGCCACACATTTCAGAGCTCAAATCATAGAAGAAAAAATAGGGAGCATTTAACAAACACCGAAAGCTCCACTCCTGATAGCTCCTAATTTTAATCAAACTGTTGTCTCTTATAATTTCATATGGATAAAGTTTTTGTAGGTGTTTTAGCAATTTCCCCCCCAAAAGCTCAATTCCTGAAACTGGATAGGCATTTTGTTTACTTATAAAAGTATTTATATATCACCCTCCCATAAAATATCAGGGCAGTGGTTCAGCAAGATTTTAAAAAATTTAAAGCAATACGAAACCATTTTTTAAATGATGGGCTACTCAAGAAAATGTTAAACCACTACATAGCACAAAAAAGGTCTTCAAGAGACGCCTGAAAGTCAAAAGTGAGGATTGTCTGCCGGATGTCTGCTGAAAGTGTTCCACAGCATAGGGCTGAGTTCTGCTTGAAATCAAGACAGGTCTCTGTAACACGGGGGACAAGTGACAGCACTTCTCCAGATGATCCCTAGATTTTACCTGAGAATACTGAGGCCTCTTCCAGCTAACAGGAACAAGGACATTGGAGTTAGACCCAGAAGATGTTGAAGAAGTGCTACGGGTGACAGGCATTATTCTAGGTTTTCCATCCCTGCCTGAGGAACTCTGTAGCTCATCATATCGTCTCCCAATAATTGGAGTCTTAAAAGAAAACAATGAACAGTATTTAGCATTTTGAAGGGCTTTACAGTAAGAGTTTTTTGACGCTGGACCCATGAGAGGCGGTGGACTTTCCTTCCTTGGAGGTTTTTAAGCAGATGTCGGGTGTCCATCTGTCATATATGGTTTAGTTGAGATCCCTGCATTTCAGAGGGTTAGACAAGATGATGCTTGGAGTTCTTTCCAACTGTACAATTCTATGATTCTACAATTCTATAAGGCAGGGCTGAAGAGCACTCCCTAAGCATCGCCCTCTGGGAACCACCATCCAAGTAGGACCAGAACCACCACAAAACGGTGCCACCTACCCCTAACTCAGTCATTTCAGAAGGATACCATGGTCGATGGTATTGAAAGCCACCGAGAGGTTGAGGACAATTAACAGGACACATTTCCCCCCCTTTTAACAGAGGTCATCGTACAGGGATCAGTTTCTGTGTCAAAGCTGGGCCTAAACCCCGACTGAAGTTGATCTAGAAATTAAGTCTCCTCCAAGAGAACCTGGATCTGATCTGTGGCAACCTGTGGCAACCCTGGATCTGGTTTGTCCAAGAAAGGGAGATTGGCAACTGGCTGGAAGTTACTTAGATTCTCCAAATCCAGGGAGGGTTTCTTGAGGAATGGTTTTTACCATTGTTTCCTTTAATCAGGCAGGGACAGCCCCTCTCTCACAAGGAGGCATTAATCCCCACCCTGGCCCAGCCAGCTGTCCCCACCCTGGCCCAGCCAGCCAGTACCTTGTCCACATGCCTCATTGAAACCCATGTTTAAGATTATGTGTTTTAAAATGATACAGTACAGTGGTACCTTGGGTTACATACGCTTCAGGTTACAGACTCCGCTAACCCAGAAATAATACCTTGGGTTTAGAACTTTGCTTCAGGATGAGAACAGAAATTGCGCGATGGAGGCCCCATTAGCTAAAGTGGTACCTCAGGTTAAGCACAGTTTCGGGTTAAGAACGGACCTCCAGAATGAATTAAGTACGTAGCCAGAGGTACCACTGTATTTCTATTTGCTTCAGCTTTCAAAGGGACATGCACTGGATATGCAGATTTATCGTGACAAGAATATAGTACCTCAGAAATATCAAAATGGAAGTCTAACGTTTTCCCAGGTAGTTCTTTGGAAGCGTTGTTCCATACACGATGTATTTCCATTTTTGAAAGGTCGCTGTGCTGCTGGTAGGAGGGCAAAACCAGGCTTGCTGAGCGTGAAACTACCAACTTCAATATATTTAGGGCTTCTCGCCAGTGAATGCTCTGGAAACAATTTTCCACAAATATATAACATATTATACATTAAGTGGGAACAAAATCTACTAGAAGAGGAGGAACATCACACACAATAAAATTACTTACTATTAATTAATTACAACAATTTGGGTGCTCAGTAATGATACTAGTTTCAAATGCAATACAGGTTTGACAATATATACACAGAATGTATATATACCGCACAGAGTTAAATGAGAATATTATTATAGTATATTATCATCCTTTTCAGACCATGAATTAATTCTCCAACTGAGAATAAAGAGGACTGAATCAGCTTTGAATATTTTTTCCTGTCACGCTGGAATTAGGCACAGAATTTTACATTCTTGCCTTTTTTTGAAATCATTTCTAACTTTTGTGTTTCCAGCAAAAAGCAAAGAAAACTTGGGTAGTGTTTGGACAGGAGTCGGATTTTATTTCAAGTATAATTTAATTGCACAAACATTTTCCTGAACCAGGACCCTTCCTCTGAGTGACAGGTTAAGGATGATGGGGAAAAAGGGGATCTGGAGTGCAGTGATAACTACAGTACTTTTGCCTTTTCTTTGTGCTTTCCATTACTCCTTGCAGAAAAATGCCAAATTGTCTGGAAATATGTATCTCAGAAGCAGAATGAATCAGAGTAAATGCATGCTATTCTGGGTGTGAATTCTGCAACTGATTCTGAATGCAGAATTTGGATTTCATGTCTACAGAAGTTGGGGCTGACTGAAGCAGCAGTGGTGGACTTTGGAGTTTCAAATTTCAGCAGCACCCTGTGCAACGTTAGGATTCGGTGCCCCCCGCCTCTCACGCTGCTTTCTACAGCATTGTTGTGGCGCCCCCTGCACCACGGCACCCAGTGAGGTCAAACTGGTCATGCTACCCCAAAACCACCTCTGGCCGCAGCATACATGCAGCAAATCAGACACAATGCCAAAGCATCGCTTGGCACTATGTAAACAAGACTGGTCTGTGTTTTCTCCTCCACTTCCCCAAAATTTCCCCTTGTCATTTCTCATCTCAGTCTGCCACATTTCAGAGGAAAGGTTTGGCTTGCCACTAACTCAGGAGTGAAAGGGAAAACTAGGTTACATGAAGAAGAAGAGTTTGGATTTGATATCCCGCTTTATCACTACCCGAAGGAGTCTCAAAGCGGCTAACATTCTCCTTTCCCTTCCTCCCCCACAACAAACACTCTGTGAGGTGAGTGGGGCTGAGAGATTTCAAAGAAGTGTGACTAGCCCAAGGTCACCCAGCAGCTGTATGTGGAGGAGCGGGGACACGAACCCAGTTCCCCAGATTACAAATCTACCGCTCTTAACCACTACACCACACTGGCTCTTGAGGCCTTTATATTTTATGTGAGTCCATATAAATCCTTTTCTAAATGAGCGAATAAGCACTGGTTTTTTATACAAGCTCTATGAGGTAAATGCAATACTTACCTGCACATATTTTTCAATGGTCTTTAACACCTCCATGTTAAACTGTTTTACGGGAATGCCTGATAGGTCCATATAACTAAGAAGACTATAGATTATCTGCAAAAGGGACTGTTGCATGCTGGGAAGCCCCTTTTCCAGCAGCTGTGAGAAAACATAAACAAAATCATAATCCTTACATTAAAAACACACCAATTTTGCTGCTAAAGATGTAAAATGGTGAGAGATGTGGGAGGAACGCAACGTTTCACTTTTCTAATCATTCCATCAGTGCTAGCATGTCAGTTTATCTGGTGGAATAACCTCCCCTCCCGCCTTGCACTGTTATGGGGGTTCTCCCACCCCCAGAGAAGATTTGGGGAGTGTAGCAGGCACATGGTGTATGTGTGGAAGAGTCCCATTGCACTAGTGGGACTTCTTGAACTGGCTCCCGCTAGTACACCTATTTAGTTGAAGCCAGCTCCTGGATAATAACTCTGAAGATCATAGGTTAGAATCTTGCACATTAGTGCACTCGGCTACATACCGATAATCTATTTTGTTATGGAGCTCAGATGCAATGTTCTGAAGGAACTCACTTTGCGCCGACTTTTACAATAAAAAATTAACCTATGGAACCTAAACATCCTCATAGTTCATTATCTAAGCCAGCCTACCCACAACTTTCTTGTTTAGCCTTCTTCCACCATTGCTAACCTGTGGCCATGTCGGTGCTTCAAAAGCAAATGTGCTAACTTTCAAAAGCTGGTGCCATTACTGCTTTTTAAATTTCCAAGGAGGTTTTCAGGTGTCTTCTTGCATCTATTTTGTATGTCCTTCAAACAAACTTGAGCATCCAGACCCAAGTTGTGGAAAGGAATACCAAGAGCTCAATATTTATATAAATCAAAATAATATAACACTTGGTAATGCTCTTCTGGTTCTCAGTGAACAGTCACAGGAATATCATAACAATTCTAATACATGGAAAAAGAACTCACTTGTGTATACATTCCTTGTACAGTCCAGGATGATAAATCAGCATAATCAAAACAATGCTGTAGGAGAGGCAAGATGACAGTTTTTCTTGCACTCCAATGATAGAAGCAAGGAAACTCTGGTTTGTTCAAAAGAGGCTGACATTTTATCAAAAACTGCACATCACAAGGCTATGCCAGGCATAGGCAAACTCAGCCCTCCAGATGTTTTGAGACTACAATTTCCATCATCCCTGACCACTGGTCCTGTTAGTTAGGGATGGTGGGAGTTGTAGTCCCAAAACATTTGGAGGGTCAAGTTTGCCTATGCCTGAGCTAGGCTTACACTGAAGTACATTCCAAAAAGAATGCAATAACAGCAAAATAGAGTGTTTCCTATCCTCCCTGTCACAGCGCTGTAATGAGGGAGCTGTCTCTCTCAAACAGTTCAGAGAAAGAGAGCGTTTCTGCTGTTTATGTGTGTGTACGAGAGAAAGTGCCTCTGGAAAACAGGTTTATTGAGCATTCATCCTGATTTGCTTGCACAGAGGTTATACAATGTCTGCTGTTTATTATGCATTCGTTCTAATTTATTTATTTTTAATGGTTAATATCTGTTCTCAGAGTCTCCTGGGGGAGGCATTCCCAGCCTTTGGGCCAATTATATTATTATTGTATACACACCTACACACAAGTACACACACAAATACACAGGAATTCCTTCGCTGAATATTTGGGAACATAATGTGCAACCCCTAACCAGAACTAAACCCAATTCACTTCAATGGGGCTTACTCCCAGATAAATGGGTTAAGATTACAGCCTTAGGAAAGCTGCCAGTAGAAGACAGAAACAAGACTGAGTGGTAGAAACATACCTCAGCTAAATACGTAACCATGTTCAGAGTAGTATCAGCAAACGTTTCATGAAGGTAACGGCAAACAACGTTCACCCAGGTTGCACAGTCTCTCGTGTAGCTGTGAGTTTTATAAAGAGTCATGACATGGGCTAGGTTTGACAGCTTGGGGTTCTTTTCTTCTAGACAGACCTGGTGACATATAGGGAACATGAAAGTTATGTTAACAGCGATCCAAAAACAATCCTGGGATTTAATTAGACCTAAGACGGATCGAAGACGGATGGTACCTGAGCTATCCTTTCTGCGATATCCTTGCAGAACTGATTTGGGCCATCAAAGTGCTGAATTAAATGAGGCAGGAGGCACAGAACATTCAATGGAAACCCTGGCGCACACAAAAAAGTAGAAATTTGAGAAGGCATGAATAATACAGATTTCAAACTGTACTTTATGCTGTCATAATAAAATCATATGTGCCTCCACTTTAAAACATCCTGTATTTACTTTAAAACGTGTCAAGCGCATGAAGTGATATTATATTTGGAGGATTAGTTTCTTATATGCAAAACATAATGATTATTATCAATTGCTATGAAGGACATATTCCTTATAATAGATGCTTGACCTTTTAGCTAAAAATGCAGAAGAAACGCAGTCAATCAATGAAACAAAACATCTATCGACACTACCTATGGCTTGGGACGAATCCACCATGGACACGCGTGAAACCGGGGTCAACAAACTGAAGAGCTGCAGCGTAAGGTCCGTGGTGGTAAGGGAAGTGAAACCTTTCAGCAGCAGCTGCTGGAGCCCTGAGAAATCTGTCCATTTCAACTGCCCTTGCAGCTTTTCTAGCTTTTCTCTGTTTTCCACTTTATCCAGCGGCAAATGAACAAGCAGCTTATTCAGCAGCCTCAGCGCCATTAGATATTCAAACTCAAAATCGGATTCCATCAAAGCCACAGCAACCCAGAAGATGGTGGCCAAGAGGTTCGTAGGGTTGTTAATATTGTTAGGGTCTGTGAGGCTGTCTTTTAAAGAGGACGAGCTCCTGGTTTTGGGGGAGAGGCCCTGCTGAGTGCAGGCCTGTATCCTGTCGAGGGTGGCACTGCGAGGAGGGTCGGAGGATCGGTCCACATCCCCGAACTTTTTTGGCACTGAAAAGCTCCTCTGGTGCCGGCTGCGCTCAGCGGTTGCCGTATTGCCACCTGCAGCTCCCGCGTTGACATTCAGCTGCCCTGTACTCTTCCGATTTGCGGTCAGCTTTGAACTTGACGTTAAATCCGGTGATGATGAACTAAGCAAAACAAAACAAAACAAAAGTTACTGGGCCCAGTACCTGAAGATCCATGTGAACAGGAGCTGCCCAATTCACCTCAACAGTAAAGAAGGCCTCACTCATGCAATCCCACTCCAAATACAAAACACTTCTCAGCAGTTAAGTCAATTCCTCTTCCTTTTTTGCTCTGCATGCAAATAGGAGCACTCATATGCCCACTTCGGAGTCACTGGATCCAGACGACGGCATTAAGAGCAATTTCGGAAGGCCCAGTTCTAGACTTAGGGTCTCAGGGTACTTTGTATTATGGAGAATAAAGCTTTGCTGCCTTTACACGATTTGCAGAAACACATTACACTGAGGGAAAGGAGCAAGAATGTGCAAGTATGTTAACTAATGTAATTTTTATAGATTTTGAATAGAGGAGATGGTTCACCTGGGTGGAGAATTTGGTATGTATTTATTTTTTAGGGCAGAATATACACAGCCTATACCTCAAGAAGATATAAACCAAAAGGAAAATATGGGTAAATTAGATGCAAATAGAAATTGATGCAATCATTGGCAAATCCAGCCACAGGGTGAAGACTAGCGTCTAGTGGGCAGCTTTTGGGTTGTGGTCTGCACTGTAGCTACATGAGGCATATACGTAGGATTTCTTTTGCTGAGAAAGCTGGTTTGGCCCAGGAATGAGCTCCATTCCTAGCTGTTGGGTAAGTCTTCAATTAGACTAGGAAGGAGATGCCTGTATATTAACTGGACCCTCATTCTGAGAACTTTTGCTGCCTGCACAGCTGCCAGATAAGGTTAGGCTTTTAGGTAAGATAATATACTGGGCAAGTTTCACATAGAAGGGGCAGGTTAGTAGAAGAGCTTGGATTTGATATCCTGCTTTATCACTACCCAAAGGAGTCTCAAAGCGGCTAACATTCTCCTTTCCCTTACTCCCCCACACCAAACACTCTGTGAAGTGAGTGGGGCTGAGAGACTTCAGAGAAGTGTGACTAGCCCAAGGTCACCCAGAAGCTGCATGTGGAGGAGCGGAGACGCGAACCCGGTTCCCTAGATTACGAGACTACCGCTCTTAACCACTACACCACACTGGCTCTCTCTCCATGACTACATATATGGAATGAATGCATGCAATCTAACTTTTCAGTTCTCCACTTTTCTTTAACAGGTGATAGGAAATGACATCCCTCCAAGGCAAAGTCTGCCTTGATTAGATTGGGAGGACTTGGCCAATGCCTCTGAAAAAGCAAATCAAACAAGGACAACACAGACAAACTGGGCTCTGTATCCCCCATCATCGTCCACATTCTAAGAACCTCATCACAAATTTATTAAAGGGGGGCAGAGGAATGCTCATGAAAAAGTTGTGTCAGAGATCTGTCAACGCAGACACACATGAAACCCAGCCTTGACAATATGACACCGAGTCAAAGCCAAACACGGCCATTCATGTGGCACCCAGCAGAATAGTTTCCTCTGTGGGCCATTTAAATAAAATGCCCATCATTTTGCTGTTTGAAAGAATTAGTAAAACTGCTGTGATTGGTGACACAATGGGAACAGAGGTCACCATTGCTGGAAAGGAAGAAAGGAGGGTGTTCCCCCCCTTCCCACTAGTCGCAGTTCTGTTCTGCATCCTCAAAGTCAGTGCTTCCAATCTCCTGAAGTTAAGTGGCACAACTGAGATGGGAGAGGGAAGAAATATGGGAAGAAATATGCTCAAAGATATAAAGGGAAAAAAAATTATTTGCCCCCCAGGGGCGGGGCTGGGGCGGGGGAAGCCCAAGCTTCCCCCGACCCCAGCCCCCAGAATAGGCAACTCTCCACAAGCCGTGGGAGCCCGGCGCTGGGCTCCCGGCGCCTTGCGGAGAGCTGCGCGAAGCCTGGAGAGCGAGAGGGGTCGGTGCACACTGACCCCTCTCGCTCTCCAGGCTTCAGCGAAAGCCTGCATTCGCCCCATAGGACACACACACATTTCCCCTTCATTTTTGGAGGGGAAAAAGTGCGTCCTATAGGGCGAAAAATAAGGTAGATTGATCCACTGGCGGTGGGGTGAGTTGGGATTTTGCTTTTGTATATTTTTCCTCTTTTTTTGTAATTGATTTGTTTAAAAAAGATGAGGTAAATAACACTCATACATCATTGACTTCTGGTCCCACTTACCCTTAAAGATTGTCTATAACCCTGAAATGGAAATGGACAATAATTCAAACTTTATTGTGCCGACTTCTTTTGGTGAACCTGCAACTTACACTGGGGATTACATTACAGGGATGGCGCCTAAAGCCAAAATCGTGTATAGTCAAAACACAATGGGTTCAATGGTGGACGGGATTGCCAAAGTCTTTTTCCTCAGGCACCCTCCCCCTTCCTAATTTTTAAAAAAACCTTTTGTAATGTGCGTAAAGCTGAATGTCCACAAGTTACCGTACTTTTCCGTGTATAAGACGAGGCTTTATTCTTAGAAAATTATGTTCAGAATCAGGGGGCGTCTTATAATCGGGGGTAGTGTACTGGGGGGACATGGGACTGGTTGATGCCGCGAGCCGGAGATTGTCAGCGGCTATTGGGTGTGTTATTGGTGGCTGCCTCAAGGGCTGTTGTTGATTGGCTGTCGCTGCGGCAATTGGGCGGGCAATAGGCGGTTTTGTCGGCGAGGGGACAGACGATAGCTGGCTTTTGCAACGCATGTGAGTGGCAGTGTAGGTGATGTTGGTGAACGATTTTTGGCAACCCCCCCCCCAAAAAAGCTCAACAACTCTGGGCAAGCCTCCCATTTTCTTAATTTTGAGTCCCCCCAAATAGGGGGCATCTTATAAAAGTGCAGTAAATGTGCGTAAGTTGTGGGCTTACTGTGCAAAGCTAGACTTCTCGGCTTAAGAGACCTCTCTTTCCCCCTTACAGTATGCGCTATTATATAGCCGTTCATGACAGTGTTCCAGATGTAACAAGGACTATGCTGCTAATTTAGATTGCTTGCACGCAGCCTGTTTTAACAAATGGGGGTTGAGTTTAGTTACTTGTGCATCTCTCCCTGTGCAGTTCAGAGAGTGTTCTGCCTTAATAACCTGGGAGTTTTACTGAAAGGACCCTTATAACTAAGAGGCAAAACTCCTACCGAGACAAAACTGTCAAAAGATCACTGTTCTTCAGGCAGTCGTACAGATTATCCACAGTAGCCTCTAACGTCAGCAGTGCTTCCATAACATAGCCCTGCCAAAAAATGCAGAAAGATGGTTATTTAAGTATATGCCTGCCGCCTAACGTTTAGCATTTCTCATATAATGCTGTTAATCACAGCTATTCGACCTCTGGAACTAAACTCTGAAAAAGATGGACCATTTATGATGAATGGCTAGTTCTGGATAGTTTGATGAACATCAATATTAGCTAATTATTTAATTCATTAACTAAGCATGACTTCAGGTTCATTAATTCATTTTCATTAATGTGTGAACAAAAGAAACTAAAAGTCGGTGCACGTGATTATATCCCTGCTATCACTCCTTTGGTAAAAAACTCCATAGTGAGCATCATCTCAGACCTTGAGCAATACTGGATGGATTCCACAGTGCATGAGATGTCAGGAAAGATATAAGACCTGCAGTCTGTCCTACTTTGTTGTATAAGAGTGTTTTTCATTCTCTGTACTTTCCAAAAATAACCGAAGACATTTTTGTTTCAACAAATATTTCCACCTGGATAAAAAGCTCTCATGTTCATTTTTAAGCAGTGATTTTTAAAAAATAATAATTAAAAAACTATTTTTAGCTGTTTTTTGATAGATGTGTAAATTACCTTGGCACCCATGTAAAAGGTGATTCATATTTTAGTAAATAATAATAATTCTCTCTCAATTTCTCTTTGAAGATTCTCATTTGTTGCTCATCTCTGTGTTGCTGAACAGAACCAAGAATGCAATGTTGCCTGGAAAATTTTAGCCTTGTATGCATCTGCAGCTCTCAAGAGTTATAGATGTTAGCAACTGCTGTCAGATCATATGAGGGAAGCCATTATTTATCTCTTTTGTTTTAAGTAGAGGGCATTCCAAGGCAAGTCTTTTCCAACTGCTCCTGCCCATGAATCCCATGTCTAGTCTTGCTCCAGTTCTGAGAAACTGAACTCTGTGCACTGTGATGAAATGGGTTTGCTACACGCCGCAATTGTGAAATCATGAATAAACTCGGTAAATCATGAATAAACAAGGCCAATTTCTTTTTTAAACTCTCCATGCAATGCCACCATCTAAACAAATCAGAGCCAAACATTTTCTTCTCCACAAATCGCAACAATGTTTAATCAGGACTCGTACAAAATTTATTGAAGAAACAAATATGCGAGCACTTTTAATGTCTCTAGTAGCTTTGCAACGTGCTAGCAAATTAAGTTCCAGTCATTTCAAGCAAGCACAGCATCATTTCAAGGCCCTGAGAGTAACGAAGAAGGGTGATAGCTCTAGAGCACATGATACCATAAAAAAGGCTCTCTCCCCAGCGGCCATCACCTCACTGTATTTTTCATCCAATTCAGGACAGGCAGTGGATGTGCTGGATTAGTGCCTGGGAATGGTAATGGATTGGATGAGAATTAATAAACTGAAACTCAACTCAGAAAAAAATTGAGGTAGCGGTGAGGGGTGGTTTGTTTGTTCTGGTGAATGGTATTCAACCCATTCTGAAGGCAGTTGCGCTTTCTCTAAAGAACTAGTTTTTAAATAGGAGGTGTGTGTTTGATGATGCACCATTGTCCTTAGAGGCCAAAATGGCTGCCGCGGCTATACTTGGACGGAGACAGCCTGTGCACAATTACCCACACTATGTTAACCTCAGGCCGAGATTCCTGCAGGATGTTGTGCATGAGGCCTTTGAAATTGGCCTGGAAACTGCAATTGGTCCAAAATAGGACTGCCAGACTGTTAACTGGGACTCTGCGATTTGATCATGTTTCTCCAGTGCTTTGTCAGCTGTACAAACCCCTGGCATCGCTAGGAAGGAACAGGAAATACTCCTATTCAAAATTCTGGAGAACCACCTGCAGGTCAGTTCAGACTAGACTGATTGTTTCACTCAGTATGGGGTAACTTCCTCCGTTCTTATGAATGCTGAAGCATACTTGTACCTGAATCTCCTCTCCGTGTTCTCCTATAACTTCCACCAATCTTGAAAGAAGATCTGACAGAGCATGTGCAGATAGAGGTTGCTTTAGAGCTCGAAATATCTGGAAAGAACGGCCAGCATAATGTCTCGAAGAACTGGAAAGGGCTGTTTGCAACGCAATTTCGCTAAGATGCTGCTCCAAATGAAAACCTAAAGTGGGGGACGAAAAAAAATTCGTACTGTCAAATGGCAATCGATAAATAATGTGGGAGCTCACAAATTTTAATTTACAATCATTAAAAATTATGGTCAGGCTAATATTGGCTGGCTGCAGATGTAAGCAGCAATAGCTTTAGGAAAAGAACTTGTGGTGATGGTAATTAGGGCAAAGGGCTGAGGTCAGAAGCCCAGGCCAGGAGTTAGTCCCTCCTGCAAATCCAGGTAAAATTCTTCCACCCAAACAGTATATAGTGGTACCTCGAGTTAAGTACTTAATTTGTTCCGGAGGTCTGTTCTTAACCCAAAACTGTTCTTAACCTGAAGCACCACTTCAGCTAATGGGGCCTCCTGCTGCTGCCACACCGCCGGAGCGTAATTTCTGTTCTCATCCTGAAGCAAAGTTCTTAACCCGAGGTACAATTTCTGGGTTAGCGGAGTCTGTAAGCTGAAGCGTATGTAACCTGAAGCATATGTAACCCGAGGTAGCACTGTAATTAAAGGTATGAGCATAGGCACTCTTCAATTACTGCTCATGGGGAGCAAAGATAGGGTTCTTGACACCCAGAGTGAAATGGCTAATATGAAAATATTTGCACCATCTAAAATAATAATAATAATAATAATAATAATAATAATAATAATAATAATATCTTTATTGTCATTGCCCCCTTCGGGGACAACGAAATTACTTGGCTGCTCCATAAAAACACTAATTAAAAAATATAGTAAAATACAGCAAGGGAGATTAGATGACTTTCAAAGTCCGGGCTTCCCATTCAGGGCCGAGATCGCTCTGGAGAAGAAGCTGTTCTTAAGACGGCTCGTTCTTGTCTTCATCGTCCTGTATCTCCGTCCCGACGGCAAGAGCTCGAAGAGACAGTGACCAGGATGCGATGGATCTTTTACTATGTCCAGTGCCTTCCTATGGCACCTTGTGGCATAAATCTGCTCTAAGGTGGAGAGTTCTAAAGATAATGCAGACTGCATACAGAAGTTCCTAAGGCATCTCTAGGTTGGGCTGGGAAAAATTCCCTTTCTGAAATCCCAGGATTTCAGTCACTGCCAGTCCTCTAGTGGTCCTCCAAGTGTTGTTGGCCTCGGAGGATGGAAATCATAATCCAGCAATACCTGGAGAGCACAGGTTCCCCATCCTTGGTATAGGCAATACTGAACTACACAACAGACTTGACTTGGTATTAGGCAGCCTATGCCCCTATTTTATGTGAATAATCCCTTAAAATCAGACCATAAAAATTAATATAGGTACAGAAATTCTCCCCTGCCCCCCTTTTTATTAACACTACAAAATGACAATTGCTCGCAGGGAAGAGCTGAGAGAAAACAGTAGGAATTATTCAGCAAAACAGCACCAGTTGAGGGTCACCATAAAATCAAAAACAACCAGTTGATTCAATACCTGATTTGGAATCTTTAAAGACAGAGACAACATGACGCAAGAAGTTGGTAAGCTGCTCGGCACTCTTTGTATTCTGATTCTTGGGAGTGATGTCTTCGTGGCACCAAAGAGGACCAAACGCCCTGGAAAGAAGAAAACACACATGCATTTTTCTTTAGTATACAGTTTTTTTTTTAAAAAAAGGTATAATGAAGCTGCAGTGTTGCCTCCTCTTTCTCCTAAAGTGAGAAAAAAGTGGATTCCATCCCATTCATTCCAATCCACATTTCAGAAATACAATTTATCCCATCCTTACAAAGTAACTCATCTTTTTCTTTTTACTATGATCTATTGGAGATAATAGCAGAGCTTCAGTTTTCCATGGCAAGCGAAGTGCAAAGCAAAAGGAAATTTATGAAACGCGAATGTCAAGTAGGGCTGAGATGAACCTTCTCCCATTTCAACTTTTGATACAAAAGCAATACTTTGGAGCGGTGGGGGCAATGCTCTGTGACTTCTTCTCCCACTCACTTTGTCTGTGCGAGCCCAGCAAGCAGCTAGTTCTGCACATTTTGTTTCTCTTAAAGTGGGCCATCTTCTTCCAAGGAATACAGATCCCAGTCAATCAGGGATCAGATGCCTACTATGATGACATCACTAGGGACAAATGAGCCAAATGGAAGTAAGGGCCATGTTTTCCTGCATTACTGCAGGGTCAGAGGTGGGCATGCACACCTGCTACCTGTGTCACTGCAGAAGTCATCATACAAGAGGGGAAGGTGAAGTGCATCTCTGCAGCTGATACGGTCTTACTATACTGTAGCCATTTCATTGCCTGTTCTGGCTAGTGTTAGTTCAACCAGGCAAGTGCTTTCCCAACCTGCTGAGCTGCAGCTGCTCCTCATCTAGCACCCTGTTGAGCTGTAGTTTTCTGGGTGAATCCCACTACCACCCCCTCCATTTCTGGCAGGGTAGCTGCTGACCCAGCACAGTGTGTGAATACTTCCACCCGTGGCACTAAGAGCACCCAGAAAAATCACCAGAAGTGAGATCACCGCTGGCAAAACAGCACAAACAAGCACTTCCCATTTTGTCTCAAGTCAATAGCACAAGGCAACTATAGATTAGTTCCTCTACCATTGGAGGTTCTCGCTCCTCCCACCAAACCCTCAAGTTATTAAAGGATGTGGGTACATCTGGATGTGAAAGAGAAGACCAAACTTGGAACTGAATACAATTATCGGTAGAAGCAAGTGGCCGAGAATTGCAGAAGTATTTCATTTTACTTTGCTTCTCCGCAGGATTTAAAATAGTCCTCAGGCCTCAAGTCACTGACGTTTCTTCCTTCCCACCATATTAGACCCCAGTCCTTCTCCACTTGACTTCATTCTATCAGCTTCTGGTGTTCCAACATCACCCCAAACCCCAACCTTTTGTAATGAATCGTAGCATATATAATACATAAATAATGCCACCCATTTGCCTAAGATTCACAAGTGGCTATAAGCACCAAGCAGGAGGTGTTCAGAGAATTTGCTGTAACTTTTATGCAATAGTGACAACCGCTTACATTTGCACCTATGTTAATTTTACACGTGGTCTAGTTACATCGAGTTAGAAATCCCATTCATGCTATTTTCATTGTTTTCTGTGATTTTGACTGTTGGTTTCTCATGTTAAGACTGAAACGGCGGTTGGTTTTAGCTGCAAAAGCAGAACAAAGCACCACAGACTTGGCAGCTTTGGTAATTAATTGGAATGTGACTCATCAGCCAAACAGGCTACATATTTTATTATTATGGGAGCTGGGTCTTTCAGAGGTTCTGTCTGTGTGAAATTTGCAACCATTTTAAATATTATTTACAGAATTATCTACAAAGGTCAGGAAGCGACTGGGAATGTGTTATGACTGCGTGTTTGCCAGAGACTTGAGCTGGAACATACTCTTTCATCTGATTAGGATACAGACACATTCTTCGAAAGGTATGCTGCAACGGAACGCACAGTATCTTTGCTCTGATATGATTACCTGGTAGTCAGGAACTCAATTAGCTTGTTTGCCTTTTCATCTGTCTCTACTGCTGGGTCCATGTCTTCTATGTCCTGGGTGATCTGAGGGAGGTTCCCACTGCTGCCTCCAAGGCTGATGCTGGAAGAGGTGGAGCTGGAGCTGAGTCCAGAGTCTGGCACGGGAGAAGACTGATACTCCCTCAGAAAGTCAAAGCCACCTAGCAGCAATGGAGAAAAAAAGATAAGCATGGAATGTGCAGCTGAGGTTAGAACTCCCCTCAAGAGTCATCACAGGGCAATAACGTCTTTGGTAATAGTTTTAGCGGCCCTGAACCCTCACAGAACCAGGAGTAAATAACAGAAGAGACAGCTCGATCAAATCTGTGATCAGGAGCTACAAAACAGCTACACGTTATGTATCTTATGTTCCTTTCTAGAAGCTTGTCTAAATATACCATTTTCATATTTAATAACAATCACAACAACAACAACAACAATAATAATATATTTATACCCCACCCATCCAACTGGGTTTCTCCAACCACTCGGGGCGGCTCCCAACAGAATATTAAAAACACGATAAAACATCAAACATTAAAAACTTCCCTAAACAGGGCTGTCTTCAGATATCTTCTAAATGTCATATAGTTGTTTATTTCCTTGACATCTGATGGGAGGGCATTCCTCAGGGTGGGCGCCACTACCAATAAGGCCCTCACCTCACGCAGGGAGGGAACCGCCAGAAGGCCCTTGGAGCTGGACCTCAGTGTCCAGGCTGAACAATGGGGGTGGAGACGCTCCTTCAGGTATACTGGGCTGAGGCCGTTTAGACCTTTAAAGGTCAGCACCAACACTTTGAATTGTGCTCGGAAATGTACTGGGAGCCAATGTAGGTCTTTCAGGACCAGTGTTATATGGTCTTGGCGACCACTCCCAGTCACCAGCCTAGCTGCCGCATTCTGGATTAGTTGTCGTTTCCGGGTCACCTTCAAAGGTAGCCCCACATAAAGCATGGACCACTCTGGCAAGACAGTCCACGGGCAGGTAGGGTCTCGGCCTGCGCACCAGATGGATCTGGTAGACACAAAATTGACCTGCACCTCCACGGACAGCTGTGAGTCCATTTATATATAAGTTTTGTGTGAAATTCTTCCTCAAGCCACAATGGCTCAAGTTTCCAAGTAAGTCAAACCCAAACTGTAGCCACTGTGCTCTTCTCTTGGTCCCCTTGCTGCTGCACTATGAAGACCTAAGCCATGGTTCAGTTTGGCATTAAGTCTGACCCTGGGCTCATGGCTTGTCTTGCTCCAGACAAATCATGTGCTGTAGCCAAGGTTTGTTCTTGGCTTCCTACTCATCACTGTTTGTCTAGGGAAGGCAAACTACAACCCTGGGTTGGGATGTATGCCTAGCCAGGCTGTATATTAGGTCTGGGTAGCCGAGCAGCAGGACTGTGGAAGGAGTTAAATGAGCACAATTTCTGCTGCTAAGTACCCCCATAGTCCGCACTTAAAACGTGCCTGGCTGAAGGTTAAATGCACCGAGGCATCACTTGATGGAATTGTCCCCTTATCTGGACAACATTTCTTCCTCCCATTACACAAGTGTCAAAGCCCCACGCCCTGGTTCCAAAAAGGTTGAGCAAAAAATGCAAGCTTCGGTCTCATAATCCAAGCATGTCTATGAATTTGATCCTGTTTACAATGAGAAAAGAGTCATAGGAAGAGGCCTTCCTTAGCCATGTGCTACAGGCCACGCTGGAGAAAGGAGCACAGGCAACAGTTTATACGGATGGATATTCAGAAGAGGAGGAATTCATGGGTGGAAACATCACACGTCATGAGGAGAAGCTGGAAGGACGCAGCCTGCTCCTCCGGTGTCAATGCTAGATTTGGACCTTTCCTTCAAAAGGATTTCTAGCTGCTGACTACTGCTGACATATGCCACCCTTGGTCTGTATTTCTTCAAAATTATACCTGAGCTATAGGTACAGTCTCTGTCATATCAGGACGCAAGGATTGATGTGGAATACATAAACAGCAGGAGGGACGAAGGAATATGTCCCTGCCTGTCCTTGGCAGGGTGTTAACCCATAGTTGCCCAGGGTCCTCCTGCATGCCAGCCAGGGAACCCTGGAAGTGGCATAGCAGAGAGAAGGGGGGCGGACACACCTGCCCCTTCCCTATGTACAGATTCACTGAGCCAATCAGAGCAAGTATGGGGAACCTTCGGCCCTCTAGACGTTGCCAGAATACAGCTACTATCAGCCCCAGCAAGCATAAGGAACTGCCCCCCCCCCAAGGAAAAGGAATGGTAAAATATAAAAATGCATTATTTGTGCACAACAGTGCTTGACAAACTGCCTTGAATGCTCCAAGTCGGAATCTTAGGTAGTGTTTGCCTACATTCTGTCTGAGAGGTATTTGATAAAAAACCCACGAAGGCTACCAGTCTTCATTTGCTCTAGCTATGCACCGAAGCAACTGATTAGCAAAGGTGAGGAGATAAACATGTCAAATTACAATTCCTCCTCTTTTCACAGTTCACAAAGTTCAGTTCCCCTTGCATTCAACGAGCAGAGTTCACATGCCATTGATTTTCCCCCCAGAAGCATTTTTAAAATAACCGTTTGCAGACTAAAAACAATCCTGTGTGCTCCTTTCTCAATCCAAGCTCTCTTTCCCTTCCACTGCCCCAAGGTAGCTGTACTGATTTTGTTTGTATCCTTTGACTGCATCTGTTTCCTTTTTGAAAGTCCAATAAAAAACTATTAATTAAAAAAAAGGAGATACATTTTTATTCATGCTCCCAGAGACAGTGAAGCATTGCACTTGTTTGTTATTCCACACTGCATGTTGAGATACTTATCTGCCTGTTCTCTTCAGAGTGACTTTATCTATTTTAGTTAAAAGAGCCTCCGCTACGACTAGAGACAGGACAGTAATAAGGTCACAGATAAGCACCCAGCGAATGTATGTGTAGTCATTTTACCTTGTTATTCCTTCTAAATGTAAGGGGCACATTAGGACACAGAAGCAATGCTTGGGCTCCTGTGCTTTCTCTCTCCTCCCCAGGTGAATTGTCCACCATAAAAAGAGACAGACTGAGTCATGCAATTAGGTCCTACTTGTGAGATGTTGCTTAGAGGTTGCATGCCTTACGGAGTTTGGCACCTGAACTTGAGGCTCACTCTTGAGCTCCACTTCTTGTTCAGAGGTTACATACATAGCAGAAGAAAGCATGAAGGCTCAAGCCTTTCTTTCTTTCTTTCTTTCTTTCTTTCTTTCTTTCTTTCTTTCTTTCTTGCTTTTTATGCACATGTGTGGAATTGCCCTTAGATGTGCAGAATCAAACAATCTAAAAGTCCCCTTGAGTGCAGTCTGGAGGAAACAACAGTCTCTCATAAGCTCTATTTATTTTAAGGCATTTAGACAGGACACTTACTCAGCAGATTACAACCGGAAAAGAATATTCCATTATTTGTTCCAACACCCAATTTGGGATACACTGGTACAACAATGCCCTATATAGGGCATTGTACCAGTGTAACCAATCTGAGTTGAACAAATGTATTGCTAGCACAGAAAGAGCACCAGAGGAGTAAACTAGGGACAAGTCAAAACAAAGCAGATATATACTCTATCAATCGCTTGTTGTTACCTGTATAGAAATATTCAGGCAGGTATGCTGATTGCACTGTGAGAGTCTTCGTTTCGTTCATCTCTCTGGTCTGAAGAAGCACTGAGGCAATGGCTTGAAAATTGCTGTTGCATGACAGAGCAATCAAAAGATGGAGAAGCAGCTTTTTACTATGCTCAAAGACTTCAGGGCGGTAATGGTCAAGGCCTAAGGGAAAGCAGTTAATGGCAATCACTGAATATAAAGTATAAACAAGTTAACAAGTTCCAGATACAGCAAACGATCCACATGCCTTTAGTACAAAAACAGTCAAAATACAGGGTGTGCTTCCTCTTCAAATATCTTGTTTGAATTTAGTACCAGTGAAAGCTAGGCTTGCACCATTTAATCTGTTAGATAATCAATTAAAAAAACTTTTTGACTGCCCTTGATTTCTCAAACAGAAGGTTTTAAATATGCACATACATTGTTTTTAGCAGAAGTACTAATACAGCATGAGCTATTGGGAGCATTGGTTATTGAAGCCGGGTTATAGCAAGGCACTCCAAAGTCCTGGATGAGCCCACTCAAGAGGTTTCATGTAGATCAGGGCTGGAGAATCTCAGGCTCAAGGACCAAATGCAACCCTCCAGATCTCTCTGTCTGGCCCACATCCTCCTCCCTAACCTCGCCCCTAAGCAGACCTGCTTTGTAGTCTCCTTATGTGTTTTTGGCTGGCTGGAATGTGCCCTTGAACTTAGATAATGCTTCTGGTTTGCCTGGATGGAAGACAGAGGTTGCATGCCAGTGTGTATAAAGCGAACATTCACATTTGTTGGTCTGTTTGCTGTTGCCCCACCCACCACTGGCATGCGGCCCCCTGAAGATTGCTCAGAAGAGAATGTGGCCCTTAGGCTGAAAAAGGTTTCCCACACCTGTTGTTGAAGAGCATGGGGTATATAAGGTTGAACTCTCTAGAACACAAGGAAGCCAAGTGCTACCTTCTAGAGCCATTCAAGTAGGACTAGAACCGTGGCAAAGCATCACCGCCCGCTCATGAGCCAAATAGTTGTTCTAGAACAGGTGTGGGGAACCTTTGGCCCTCCGGATGTTGCTGAATTGCGACTTCCACTCTACCTGACTATTGGTCATGGTTGCTGGGGCTGATGGGAGTTGTGGTTCAGCAGCACCTGAATGGCCACAGTTTCCTCCCACACCTGTTCTAGAGTGATATGTTGTACTTTTGCAAGTACCTTTTTTCAATTCTTTTCCTAAATTATTTCTGAGATGATTTGCATCATTCCTGACTGTTTGGAGCCATGGGAGAACAAAGATTCCAGCATAAAGTAGCAGTCTGCTACTGTTTGATGCTGCTACTTCCCTGGCACTCTGATTGCTTCTTCTTCATATAGTATATTTTTCAGTTTGCCTTGCTCTACAGTTGCAATTGCTCTTGGGACTGGTCTCTAAATATTACTTAGAATCATAGAATCATAGAGTTGGAAGAGACCACAAGGGCCATCAAGTCCAACCCCCTGCCAAGCAGGAAACACCATCAGAGCACTCCTGACATATGGTTGTCAAGCCTCTGCTTAAAGACCTCCAAAGAAGGAGACTCCACCACACTCCTTGGCAGCAAATTCCACTGTCGGACAGCTCTTACTGTCAGGAAGTTCTTCCTAATGTTTAGGTGGAATCTTCTTTCTTGTTTCAACAGTACTCCGACCATTCTTCTGAGTGACATGATATCATTAAGCATGTATCATTAAGCCAAATGCAGACACCCCACCCCCCAATTGGGTACTCTTTCTAGTTTCCCCTTACCTTTATAAGTCTCATATAAGCCTTATTAATTTCTAGATTCTGTCCCTGCCCATCTCCATGGTTTCTGCCAACCAGATGTAAGGGTTGTACAACCAGGCTCAAAGAGGTTTTTGAGGGGAACAAAGGAAAGGTATGGAACAGGCTTGGCAACAAAAAGGGAGAAGACAGAATTTCCAGGTTCTATGGCTCAGCTGAGAACTTGGGAGAGGGCCTTTCCTTTCAATTTATCCTAGAAATGCATCATCTGTGCAAGTTGCTGGGGTGGGTGGGAAGAGAGATTAATTTTTCAGCTTTGTCAGATTGCTTCCTATTGAAGGATGACCTGGGGCAACCCAGTCAGATGGGCAGGATATAAAGAATAAAATGTTGATGATGATGTCCTGGCATGTGTATATTGGGGCATGTGACCTAAAGAAAGTGTGTTTTTTTAGAGACAGGTTGTACTTGTGAATTAGTAACACACACACAAACACACACTGTTGGGTGGTCCAGTTGGTGATTTAATCCTGTCAATATGTTTCAAAAATATCCAGTACGTACTTAGAACCAGGAGTTCCTTTACCACAGAGACCATTAAAGTATTCAGAGTAGGTTAATTCCCTAGCAGGTTTTTTTTAAAAAAAACATCCTCAGACAAAGATAAAACGAAAAAAATCTGGTGCTGGTCAGAAAATGTCAGGCTGTCTGCTCCTGGCAATAAATTCAATTTCACTTTGAAGAACTATGAGTTGAGAAGTTCTGTTTCCTAACCTCCTCTGAGCATAGGCCAAATGGTTTATGAAATATAATATTTACTGACACAAGAAGAAAAGGTCTGGCTAACGAATTTGCATTTAGTGCTTGCAATTCCTTCTTTCAAACATTTATCTGTATGGTGTGTTTTTTTTTTTGAGGCACATATCAGTGACAAGAATTGTCTGGGATCAGGGTGGGGCTAATCTGTTGATAACCATCACTCCATTTCTCTCACTCCTTTCATGCAATACTGGAAAGGGGGGGGGCGAACGAGGTGTTTGCAGGCTTTTTCAAAGGTGTTTCAAATATACGCGATTTCACTTAAGCGTGTGTCTTGGAACGTAACCCCCGCGTAAATGGGGAGTTGCCTGTATTAATAACTAAACAAAGGGAAGGATTCAATGTCACATTCCTCTTATCATTCTGTCAGAGCAAACATTTCAGCTTGCTGCATCGTCTTCCCTCTCCTCCCTCTGTGTGCTGTTTCTGGAAGCTTCTTCTCCTATAGCCCCTGGGGGGGGGGCGAGCAGGGAGAAGAGGGGGCCAAGTGGAATAAGATCTCAGGACAGTTCACAGTCCACCACTAGGGCTCATCAGTTTAACTTCCTTCAGTCAGTTCAGAAATTTACATTCATACATTTTGTACTTCTATGATGAATAAACTATCAAATCAGCTTCAGGGGCGGGGAAGAAACAATACTTCTCTTGAGTTTACCATGTAAACTGCTGCTTTTCACAAAGTTATAGAGCAAAAAGTCGGAGGGAATAGAGTAGCTTGGGTAGAGAGCTTACAAAATCCCAAACAAGCATTTCCAGGATTAGTCTCCGATAAAAATCAGAATACTGAAACAAAAGCCTGCAAATGAATGAAGGTGAAGAGAGACCACATAATATGGAGCATCATCTGCATTAGGAACTCAAATTCAACTTCAGTTCTTGCTTCTTACCTAAGAAGAGAGCGTGCAATAATAACGGGAGGTGGAGGGCCCAATCTTCTCTTACACTGTGATCTACGACCATCTCGGTCATGAAGATGACAGCAATATTGCACCTGAGAGGAAAAATAAGATGAACCTGTTCAAAACCTGCAAAGGCAAATGAGGGGGAAATGGCAACAATCACACAATAGCTGATCAGAGAGTACCAGGAGTTATCTGAGGCGCAATACGGTTACCTAAGCAATGGTGGCTAAAATAAACACAATGCGCTTGATTGCATGGAGGCACTGAACATTAACACACACTGTACTAATGAGGTGAAATAGTAGAGGCATATAGAAGAATGTTCTATAGAACCAGTATATAGAAGCGTTCAAGGTCATGTTAATTATGCGGTTTGCTGCATTGATCTGGTTTGATTAGTGGCATTCTTTCAAATGTGATTGTTATGTAGTTTAATAATATTTTTATTACTTTAACCAGGTATTGTAAAGCATCATGGCCTCTTCAGCGAGGGGTGGTTTTAAAGATGAAGCAAATGGATATATTTCTTCTGAAACTTAACGCACTGACAACAATCCAAAACTTGGCTAGGGAGCAGTGGCTCCATCACGTCTGAAGCCCTGTCACTCAAGCCAACCAGGACAGAAAGGTTTCATTCATTCTTTTGCTACCTTTGAGTCTGTAGGGCCTTGTCAGGGGCCTGCAGCGCTTTGGATCCAGCAGGGCCAAAGCTGTTTAGGGCTTTAAAGATCAGCACCAACAATTTGAATTATGCTTGGAAATGTCCTGGGAACCAGTGTGGATCTTTCAGGACCAGTGTTATATGGTCCCAGCGGCCACTCCCAGTCACCAGTCTGGCAGCAGCATTCTGGACTAGTTTAATCTTCCAACATTCAGCTTCACTGTATGTTCACGAGTTCTAGTGTTATGTTATTCATGTTACCTTGGCATGTGAACTTTTGGGAGCATGTATTTCTTATAGGTTCACCCCGATAACTAGCACGTGAAACCCTGCTGAGAAATGCCAGGGCTTCAGTCCTCTGCCCTGCCATGACCTCGACCCACATCAGCTCTGGCGTGGGGGAGGCAAACAAGTTTCTGTCACAATGTCAGAAGCTTTCTGCTTTAAAAAATGTAATTAATGTGATAACAAGTCACGATGTCTACATTTAGCCTCGAAATCAAAATGAAATTATGCCTGTCAGTGTAGATTATATAAGTAGGTAATTTCGATATAAGAAAAGCACACAGAATGTGACAGGAATGCATTAGGCTGGAGGGTGGGGGCGCAGGGAGTACAGATCCTGCTTTTTAAATGGGGTTCTTCATCATCTGTCTGAATCTTAAAGCAGAATCACAAATTAATTCTCCCAACACAGTATTAATGCGCCTATTTCACTTTTGTTGGGAAAAGTGACACGCTACATGTCTCTTACAGCGAGATAAAGATGGTTTCTAATGCAGAACATGTCAGAAATGTTTTTAGGACTGTTCAGGTGTAATAATGTACAGTTAGGAGACAGAGGAGGCAAACTGTTTTGTAAGACAGGTAATGTTAACATCCACCTTACCTGTGAAGTGGCCCTCGTGGTGTAATGGTTTCTGGGAGGTAGTCGACAAGAGGTGCCCAGCACCCTCCATTAAATGGCATAGGCAAGGGCTGTGGCTGTTTGGTCTCCACGATATTCAGTAGCCAACTTGTGTACGGAGACACAGGATCGTCTGCAGAGTAACGTATTATGATAATTTATTATGTAGGGAACCTGGTGTTGTTCCAACTTTGGATATTTCAGTGCAGACAATGCAAACCAAACACGTCTTTGGCCTTTTATATTGAGATGCAGCTGTGCCTTGGTTTTCGAACAGAATACGTTCCAGAAGTCAATCCGACTTCCGAAACATTTGGAAACCAAGGCACATCCTCTGATTGGCTGCAGGAGCGTCCTGCAGCCAATCGGAAGCCACGCCAGACGTTCGGCTTCCAAGGCAAAGTTTACAAACCGGAACACCTACTTCCGGGTTTGCGATGTTTGAGTTCTGAGTTGTTCGTGAACTAAGTTGTTCAAAAACCAAGGTATGGACAGCTCTGTATTGCTGGAGTATTTTAATTTTTGTTTGTTGATTTGTCTTGCTTCCTTGTGGCCATAATGTTTTCTGAAAACTAGAACACAGAAAGTGTTTATGGCTATGCCAAATCAATGGTGACGTTTAACAAACCTTAACGCAGGTATGGCACAAGTACTAAGAATGCAAATTACATTATACCACTTGAAGTACAATTCTTTTTGGCTTTTTTTTTAAGCAATGAAGGATCCTGATCACAGAGCTCCAACTACCCAAAGAACTACAAACTTTGCACAATCCTGCCAAATTTCAAAAAATTTAGTCCCCTTTATTTCAATGGGAGATATTTAAGCACATGCTTAATTATTCTGTTGAAACCAGGGGGACTTGAAGACAGCCTTGACTGGATCATGCCACATCACTCACAAAATGCAATGTAAACAAATGTCAAGTCATACTTTTGTCATCATCGTAAGATCCTCCAGAGCTATTGCTGTATCTTGACTCCAGTCGATTATGTGCTCTGATCACATTGCTGAACCTTGGAAAGAATGAAAGAAAATGTCAAAATCGTAATCTGGGCTCAAGAGGGATTATTCTGAAGGTTCTCAAAAGATCAAACCGACAATCAACCTTCTCTGAATAACTGGCTTACTTTGAGGAAACTTGGGTGGTAGCATTCTAGCAAAACCAGACTGTAAAACTGACAAAGTAATGCAACAGAAAATTCTAAACCCCCAGGTGTGCTAAAAGATCTTTGAAGAACTGTACCACTAAGACATTTTCCTGACACAGGACACATTACCAAAGAATTATGACAAATGTTTCTCTAATCTTCTGATTGGACTTCAGTAGTGGGATCAAAAAGAGAAACAGTCTAACATGTAACCCTGCTTTGGCACTCTCAAATAATTTCTAGCAAGTTTTTGTGCAGAGCGCTTGGTAGGTCTGTAATTCACAATTTATTTATTCACACTTGAAGAAACGGGCAGGCAAATGCTGGATCAGAGAGAAATAAATGTTGTTCTGAATGTTTATGCCATGTTTTTGAAATTTCCAATTTAAACAATACTGCTACACATGTTTTTGTATGGAAAAGGAAGTGTGTGTTTTCCAGAAGCAAAATGATTTTTTCGGCAGTTCTTTATGCTGTCTCTTCTGTTGATAACTCAATCTAGGTCAATCTATACATACTGTCTAAATTACACTGTTCTAATCACTGTGGTGTCTATTTGTTACCAGGTGTACGTAATGGAAAAAAATATTTTAGTCAATGAGCTGAAATCTTGTATTCAGAAGTAACACTGAGCTTAAGTTACCAAAAGCCAATTTTTAATTTTTTTCTACTTAACTTACGAGCAAATAAGATTTCTGTCTTATGTGTGGCCAATTTCATTGCCAAACAGATAGGCATCAGACCACCCAAATTTGGTATTAGAAGGAGTTATATTTTAAATTTATGAATATGCAGTTTGCATCAGTTGCCTGATGGACCTCAGCAGATGTACTGTGAAATACTCCAGCTGGATAATCCAGCCTTTCTAGTTCAGGGAATTCATGTTTAAGAAAGAGACAGACAGACAAACAGGTTTTGATTCAGCAGACTACAAACCTTTCATCTGTTTCTTTCACCATTCTGTTATCTTCAATGTCAGGAAAACTATCTTGGCCAGCTACTACCGTATTACTGCTTGAAGTGGTTCCTGTACATGTAAAACAAACATATATTTACATATATATAAAAACCCACATAAAGTACTTATTCAAGTTTGAAACATACAAACAACCAAGCATTGGACAGCCTGGTGTAGTACAGAAATAATAGACTATGAATGCACAGCATTAAGTCACCGCCACACCACAATCATCAGCCTCTCAGAATATCCACACATATTACTTTGGTATTTGTGTTACAAGAAAACAGGTATAATGAAGTGTTTCCCCTTTGCCCTCCCCACTTCCATTCATTCCCTGTAATGAATGGGTTATTAGAATGGGAGGTTAGGCTTAGCGTGCTCCCTGAGCCATTGGAATGGCAAGGTCATATGGGGGGGTGATTAGTTCCTTGAGCCCTTGGGTAAGCAATTATTGAACGTCCTGGCTCTGTTTCTACTGGCCCTGGTGTTGTGACATCAGCTTCAATGGGCTCCAATCTCCTAGCCTCAGGGTTTGTGGCCCCCCCATCACCAGCATCAAGCTCAAGAGTCAGGGACGTAGTATGGCTCTTTAGCCGGTGATACTTTAGCTCCAACTCAATGTTCTGATCACTGGTGGATTCTGGAATTATGGCAAATTGACTTGCAGGTATTATACATTTCTTTGTTGATGACATAAGGGAGTCTGAGAAGCAACAAGGGAGGAGTTGGGCTGAAATTTATTGTAATACTCTGTTCCCGCTTCCTCTATTCACAATATCGCGTTGCAATTTATTAGACGGGGTGCTCAATTCTTACCAGAAGCGGCTGCTGAGGCCTTGTTGCTGGCAGTGAAGCGATAGAACGGCGGATTGTCACAATGCTGAACTATGGGGTTCACTGGATCTGTTTGCTGAAGCTCAAACAGAAGTTCTTCCATTGTTTGAATAGTGTTGTTCCGACATAAATAGATGGCAACTTTTTTGATCTGAAGAAACAGTAGTATTTAGCAGCCTCTACAAACTGCAACTTAAAAATGCACATTTTAAGTATAATAGGCACACATGCATCATTTTAGCTCTGAAAGGATCTAAGATACACCCATCAGAACTATGCTGATCTACATATCTAATGGGCCATAAAATCTGTCTACAATTAGGGGGTGACCCAAATAAAGGGAGGTACGCAGAAGATCATGGATGCAGAAATTTTTACCTATGGAAGATACATACTTGGAAATGCATTATGGCTGAAAAGACAGCAGTTGTTTCATACTTTAGCTGATGACGTCCCTACAGTATTAGGGCTTGGAGTTCCACAATTATATTTGGCATTATGCTCCTACTTTCCTGCAGTATAGCATCTGAATTACTGTACAAACTGAGATAATTTAATTTATTAAATGCATAAGACTGATGCTAGCAGAAGCATATCTTTCTACAGACAGCTGTTTTGCTTAACAGGAACAATGGCTTCAATCCTAAAATAAGTTAAGGGTGTTTAAGAAAGCAGTCGCTGATCAGGTGACCCTGTCTGTCCTTGGGACACTTACAGGGATACAACCCATCTTTGGATGTCTCCGTCTCACTCAGAGAAGTAACGTTTCTCATCCCCTCCATTATTTCGGCTGCCAGTGTCCTGCAAATACCCACTCTGGAGGGTCAGAGGTCACTCCTGAAGAATGCAGGATGGAGCATGGAGGGGAAGGAATGAGACTAGGGGATGGGAGATTCAAACAACATCAGACAGAAGTCCACCAAATTTAGTGTGATTTTTTCCCTACCCTCCAGCAGTTCTCTGCACCTCATCTCATATTGTTCCCACCTCCACAGAGGTTTTCAGAAGGACACAAGGGACAAAAATTAGGAAATTTCCCTTCCCTGAACAACTTTGGGTTAACTCTTCTTAGAATCCAAGCCAATACAAGCTTTTAAACTACCGTATTTTTCCGTCTATAAGACGCCCCCATGTATAAGACGGGACTCCAAATTAAGAATTTGGGGGACTCCAAATTAAGAAAACACCCCTCAGCACTACCCGTGTATAAGACGAGCCCCAATTTTAAACCTAATTTTTGGGTAAAAAAACCCTAGTCTTATACACGAAAAAATATGATATATATATATATATATTTAATCACTTACGTAAGGTAAAAGGATGGTATCGCTGCTGACCCCACATAAGCTTATGAGAAACTGCAATGTTATTCTCAGGTTGTTGCTCCATTTTTCATTGTTGGCTAAAGCATTCCAGACATTCTCCATTTCAGGTCCAGGGACTTCATCTCCATACTGCATTGCAGGGGCAGGGGGTGGGGGGACAAAAGGGCAAACTTGATAAAAGTGCAACAAAATGGCCAAAATACAAGAAGACTAAGAGATGCAGCATAATAAAAAATAACTGTTGGGTTGTATTCAGTGCAAGCCAAGTTCCACTAGTGTAGCGGCACTTCTGTTTCTTCTCCACCCCCCTCTGCCACCCCAAATCTTCTCCAGAAGCTCCCCCAACACTCTGAAGCTGATTTTGAGGGTGCATGGGGGCACTGGCGGGGAGAGGAGAAATTCGGAAAGTTTCATCTGGCTACTGCAATTACTTTGCTCTTGTCTCATGGAATGGGAGCACTGGATGCCCAGCAACTGTATCAAGCTGAACCATCACAGGTCGAACAACAAAGCAATATACAGTGGTGCCCCGCAAGACGAATGCCTCACAAGACGGAAACCCGCTAGACGAAAGGGTTTTCCGTTTTGGAGGTGCTTCGCAGAACAAATTTCCTATGGGCTTGCTTCGCAAGACGAAAATGTCTTGCGAGTTCCTGCGATTTTTTTCCGCTCCCCACCCCCTTTTTCTAAGGCAGTAAGCTGCTAATAGCCTTTTAGCAGCTAATCCGCTAATCCCTTAAGCCTTTAATAGCCGCTAAACCGCTAATAGCGCTAATCCGCTAATGGGGTTGCTTCACAAGACGAAAAAACCGCTAGACGAAGAGACTCGCGGAACGGATTCTTTTTGTCTTGCGAGGCACCACTGTATCTTAAACCAATATCTATAGCACCGGAGGTAGAAAATCTAACCAATCAGGTCAAACACTGGCTTGTCTAAAACTACAGAAAAATACTAAGAAAGCCAGTGTGTTGAAGCAGATTGGACTTAAGGCTGGAGAGACCCAGGTTCAAATTCCTGGGTGGCCCTCACAAGGCTGTTGTGCATGCAACTTTCAACTTGAAATATGGGGGAAGCATGCAAAAATGAACTGTCGCTCAAAAGCAGTACTGGATTTCATATTTAAAAGCATGTTATTTATTTATTTGCTTACCTTAGCAGTCATGTACATCAGATTATTAAGCACCAGCGATGTAGCCTCTGGAGAGCCCCAGCCATTTCCCTTCAGTCCGCAGGTGACAGCTATTTCCCCATCTTTCTCCTTTATTTCATCCTCTGGGGTGCTTGGGCTTGACCCTGGGAGAAGCAGCCTGCTGTCTACAAGTTCGATGTTGTGAAGCCACGGCAGCAGGTAGGTGAGCATGATTTGGCGCCCATTTGGATGTGTTGTTGGGAACCTCTGACTCACTTCTATAAACAATGGGAAACAAGAGCTCACGGAATTTTAGTTTCACCAACTAGAATGCAGCATTATTCAAATGCAACTTGTGTGTAGGGGACTTCCTGGCTGAAGCATGGAAGTGGGGCTGGGCTCTTAACCCCACCCCCAATGCTGCGTCACCTTCCTCCAAGATCTATGTATGGAGAGCTTTTCGTCTGCAAATAAACCTTAATGTAAGAAGCAGCTGCTAGATCAGGCCAATGCCCCACTTAGTTCAGCGTCCTGTTCTCACAGTGGCTGACCAGAAGAATGCAGGAAACCCACAAGAAGGACCCAAGTACAAGAAACCCTTGTGGTTTTCAGCAACTGGTATTCAGAAGCATGAGGGCCACTAATTGTGGCGGTAGAGTATGGCCATCGTGGGTTAGTAGCCATTGATAGCTGGATCCTCCATGAATTTGTCTATTCCTTTTAAAGCCACCAAAGTTGGTGACCATCACTGCATCCTGTGGCAGCGAGGGCCATGGTTTAACTATGCACTGTGTGAACAAGAAATTTCTTTTGGCTGTCCTGAATCTTCACATGTAGGGCTGCCTTTGCTCATGATATAATTCCACACCTGGATGTCAGAGGAAGGAGACACAATGCTGGGGCTAAAGGCATGGACCTCATCCTGTCTCAATGCCCTACACATAACATGCATAAACAGGTTTTGTGGCATTCAGTCAAACCACCTGCCCTTAAAAGGATCAAAAAAATGATGATTTCAGGAGCTTTTCGTTCTGTATCTAAGTCATATGTGTAGGAATATATTGCTATGTGCTGCATTTTCAGCAACTGAAAACTATTCAACTTCTGCTTCTCTATGTATCTGATGACCTTAATCCTGTGAAGGAAAAGAACATTTATGAAGCACAAATGCATAGATGAACTGATTTCATGTTAACATCACCACCTGAAAAGCAATGAGACTAACGACCAAGTAAAACAAAGGAATTAATATTGAGTTTAGAGACCAAATTTTAAAACTCTGTTCAACAATCAGAAAGGGTCCCTGACTGCGTCACTTTGTGTTTTAATTGTTTGTGTGATATGAACTGTTTATTTGTGGGAGGTTTTCTGTTGCCCACATCTTTTGCTCTTATGCTTGCTATAACCAAATACACAGCTATATATGCTCCAACTTTTTAGTGTTTCTATGCTTGTTTTGCTTTCGTATGGAAAGTCTACATAAACTGTTTTTAAAGAAAAAAGAAAAAAAGAAAGGTTCTTCCTAACGTATCGCACAGTGAAATGACACTTACAGATAACAGATAAGTAAAAGCAATAAAAAAATTAATGCTAAAAGTATCAAAGCGGGGGGAGGACGAGAAGCTTATTAAAATTTACCCTCAAAGTATCAAATCTGTTGAATATGTCAAGTTAAGTAAAACAAGAATGTCAAAAATGCTTCACAAAGAGTTATTACGCAACAATGTGGGATACAGGGATAACCTCCAAGTGATCACAGAAGTGGGAGTTTCTTCCTACTCAGGAGCACTAAGAGGGGCACAGGGAAAAGAAGGCAAACTTAATCTGCTTCCCCAAGAACAGGGAGTTTACTAATTCGCATTTATTTTTTAAAAACCACTAGAAACGCTTACCTGAAAAGAGTGGAAGCGTGAGCTCAGGGTACATTCTTGCCAGTTCATAGGACAGATGCGCTAGTGAGACGCTGTACAGCGGCGGCAATGGTCCGTGAGTCCCATAAAGTATACTGCCAGGTCTTTGCTCAGCTACTTTCTTTGAATAAACAAAAAGCTTGGTCTCCAAAATCTGCGGGCGAAGATAAATGACAAAAGTGGCATTACAGGTTTTCAAGAGCATCTTAAAAGAATCCAGTCGCCAGGGTATTTAATCTGTACACACAGCCTTGCATTTAGGCACTAGCCTGGTAGCCGTTTGCAACCAGGAATTAGCCACAGGCAAGTTTCTTGGCTCCACCTGTCCTGCCAGTTCATTTGGCTTCCCTTTTAGTGTTAAAAAGGGAAGCTTCTTCTTCCACAACCAGAAAACACAGTGGGCTGGTGGAGAGGAGATAGATTGCGCCATTCCTCTCCTAGTCTGCCAATCCACTTGGTAGAAGGCTACCCCTCTTCCCAGCCAACATGGAAACACTGGCTATCGACCACTTGGAAGGCTAGTAAAAAACCAATCTGTGGGCTAGAAACCTTTGTGGGCTTATTCACAAGGATGATCGACTGTACTTTTCTTTTTTTCAGCTGGTAGGAGTTAACTGGCCCACTTCCCAAGACCTAATTTATTGGGGTTGCTTCTCTCACCTGTTTCCCTTCCCAGTCCTATTATGACACTGAAAGCCATCAGCCAGATCAGTCAAGGCTTTGTCCTCAGCCAATGACCGATCCTGGCTTCTCTTCCCTCTTTGATCTCTTGCCCCACCTTTTCCTGTCACTCTGCCTTATCCATCCCAGACTGCTTTGTACAAACCATCACTCCCATGCACACCACACCAGGCTCCATGCCCAGGAACCCTGTACTCTTAAGAGACTGCCCAGCAATGTCCAACACCTGGTGTTGCTGTCCAGAGAATATTGTTGAAAATGAAGGGTCAGGCCCCTTGTACAGTACCCTCCCTCTCCAAGGCTGTTTTGTGTCACTGAATTATACCTTGATATAAAGGATTATTGTCATATTTCCATTGTAGACTGTTAAAGAATAAAACAAGCATGTAATACATTGATAAGCATACGGGAGGCTAAACAGGAGTTTGCTTTTCCATATATGGTTTTAGAAGATTTTTTTAAAAAAATATTTCATACATGCCTGCATGAGTTGCATGGAAATTTCATAAATCTCTCTGTTTGTGTCAGATGCTTTAAACAGGACTAGATTTAAAAGGGTCACAATATCAAAATGGTAGTTCCTAGGGGAAAAAATAAACAAATGTTTGTGATCATTTTTATTCCAAAGAAAAGTTTTGTAATCATTATTTTTTTTTGCAAAAATATGCTCAAGGAAACATATACAGTACTAAGAATAGAACAATGAACTATATCAAACACCATTAGAACAAATGAAACACAAAATATGTAAAACTACTTTTTTTAAAGGCAGATCTGAAGAACAGCGAATTCCTAATAATATACAATAGTAGTTTATTTACAAATGCAAATAATTTGCATTCTCAGCTGGGCACAGCAATCCTAATGAAGGGTTAGGGGGAGATAGAGAACAGCAAATCTCCCAGCACAAACAGGACGGAAGGTGGGGTGGGTTTATTGGGGTTGATTATTGTATTTTAATATTTTGTTGGAAGCTGCCCAGAGTGGCTGGGGAAGCCCAGCCAGATGGGTGGGGTATAAATAATAAAATTATTATTATTATTATTATTATTATTATTATTATTATTATTTGTTATGCTAGCTCCAAGCTGGCCTATCTTAGGGGTCTTGGTCTTGGGTTCCTTAGGTGATCCAGTGGATTACAATTCTCCAATACCCAGCCCAACAGGAGACCTGTTGGTAGCAGCTAACTGCAGTAGAGCTGAGGCACATGCCATAGCCACTGAGCTAGCAGCACCCTTCTCCACTGCTGGAGGATGGCAAATAGGGAAATACACAGCATTCTAACCTCCTACCCAAGCCATCACCTAAAGGGTGGGTAGGACTGCAGCCCATATTTCTATACACCTGATACCCAATTCTGCTTTTTTCTTTTCCACCCTTTACCTCACACTGCATTTCACAATACACAGAGCCACCTGCCTGCTACCGCCATTAACTCAAAGCACTCATAAAGTAAATGATGAATCAGGTGCCCAGCATCAGGTACTCAGCTTTCAGCTTTGCTCCATCTAAGCAAGCTGATTCAAAACAGGCAGAAATGCAAGGAATGTCAATACATGGAGGAGGACAGCCCTGAGGATATTGCTGGGGGAAGAAATGTACAGAGGTGAGCTCCTATTTCATTTGCTGCAATGCTACAGTATGTCGATTTAGCCATTTCTTGTGATTACTGAAATTCCAGAGTACTTTTTTTTATATAAAGCATTTAATATCACAACAGAAATGTTGCGCCTCAAGCCTAGGAGCCAGGAAGCTTATATTAAGGTTTAGGGGAACAAAAGAAATCATGATTAAATGACAGCTACTGCTATAGCTTAGATCCAGGGGGGAATCTAACTTGCTTAAAGAGATCTTTCATGTGAAGGGTTCACATGCTGCAACGAAAACTCTGAAGAAGATGGGAGAAAAATGATCTTGTTAGTCAACCCTCAAGTTATTATTTGATTGATCACAGATCACTGGCTCTTTTCACCTCAGGCAACTATCCCAAAATAGATCGTGAACGGCAACTGAAGTTTTGGTGGTGTAATCAATGTGAAATTCCACTCGTGCTGCCTCTTTGATCATCTGCTTTGTTGTATTTTATTTATTATGTATTTATCCCACCATTCCCCCAATAAGCTGAGTATAATGTACATGGCTCGCCACCCCCTTTCTTTTCCAACCACCTTGTGAGGTGGTTCCTTCAGTTATCTTTTTCATCTTCCGGACCATTCTTCACTGTCCTCTCCATCCATCCTCCTGTTAGAAACTATTCCTAAGCGCAACACCTATAGTTGCCTGACTTCCTTCTGCTATGCAGCCTCCCTATCCTTTTCTCAGTCCTGCTACTTTAGCCTCCCAATCTATTCCACAAGCCCTGTGCTCAATTTTCACTAAAGTTCTTTGTCTCCTTGCCTGCGTCTATCTCGCACCCAACCAAACCTCCCCTCACGGAAAATTCAGCATTTGCCAATATCTGAGTCCTCATCCTTAGTCGAAACAGTTTTGACCATTCTTTGACACTCCCGGGTACAAATGAACAATTTTTATCCAGTAAAAATATATGAGACAGGCCTCAACAATCTCTGAATTTGCTCACAGCTTTACACTCCTGTTTTGATCTACACTGATTTTCATTATATAGATGAACAGTGTAGCTGGTACTCTGTATATAGGTTTGTTTTGTACTTGACACACCTGGTCCTAGTTCTCTTCTTCAGCATTGCACCAAATTACAAAGGTATGCATTTTCCAGGGGAAGCAGAAAAAGCATATTGCTTAGCTGTAGGCTTTCTGCCTAAGAAAATGTTTGTTCATTTCCACTAGCTCACTGGCATTTTTGTCCTACCTTCTGCACAGTATGAATATCCAGTTGCTACACTAAGAAATAGCAAATAGGCCTGAGATTGTAACCGTTTCTTTCAATGACAGAATTCAAGCATATTCCGATTCAATAGTTGCAGGGTTTAAATATAAATCACACTGCAAACTTCTGGCACTTCCTATGTGAAGGATTACTGATACCTGCTGCCACACACAGTTGCAATGGCTTTGAAGCATCCGGAAGCAAGCTGGTATGACCCAGTATAGCACCGGTCTATAGCCCAGTTGAAGAGGTTTATTTGGTCAGGATTTAATTCCAGCAGTAAGACAACAACTTCACAGCCAAGCTGATGAACCTGAGTACACAGAAAACGGCATAGTGTTTTGCAATTATCCACAATATTTGCATCAATAATTAAGCACACAAAGGAAGCAAGACCTCCTGCTGAATCAGAACGAAGTCTATCAAGAAATACCAACCTTCAGTTTCAAATGGCACAGCCTGCCAGTTGCCTCCTCAGATTTGATCTCAACATCTGACCCCTCAAATACAGGTAATAGTAACAATTGTGGGGCACAATCAATGGTCTTTTTCAGAATGACTGAAATCTCCTCTTGAATTTGTTCCCCCAATTCTGCCACCCTCAGACAGTCCCACCACAGAGTACAATAGGTACTCTTCTGCCAGCCATTGAGTGAGATCCCTGATGTTATGTGTGTCTAATCCCTTTTTGAAACTATCCAAGTTACTGGCTATCACGATCATTGTGGTTAACATATTCCATAAGGAAAAACCACTCTATTCCAATTCCACTATCTACCGTATTTTTTGCTCTTTAAGACTCACTTTTCCCCTCCTAAAAAGTAAGGGGTCTTATGGAGTGAATGCAGGCTGCACAGCTATCCCAGAAGCCAGAACAGCAAGAGGGATTACTGCTTTCACTGTGCAGCAATCCCTCTTGCTGTTCTGGCTTCTGAGATTCAGAATATTTTTTTTCTTGTTTTCCTCCTCCAAAAACGAGGTGCGTCTTGTGGTCTGGTGTGTCTTATAGAGTGAAAAATACGGTATCTTCACTTTCATGCCTTCCTTCTCCCTATTCATTCTTGCCTTCTGACAGCACAATCCTAACCATGCTTACTTGGAGTACGTCCTACTGAATTCAGTGAGGTTTACTCCCAGGTAAATGAGACCAGGACTGCAGCCTTATTGTTCATCAGACTATTCCACGGATTACTCTGAGCCTAAACCTTTGGGGCAGAATAGGTTGTGAAAATGGGAGTAAATTTGCGGAAGTGCACCTAATTCACACATTTAATTCAGAGCACATAAAAACAGCTGCATCTATACGCAGGAAACACTGTTAAATAGTTACTGTGTGGGCATTTTAAAGCAGGTTCAGGCACATTTAATGTGGCAGAGATCCAGCATGCAAGGAAAACATTGATCTTCCATAGCAGTGGCCTTATTTTCTCCTAAAGCTAATACTCATTTTGGCCTTCATCAGAAGATCTGCCCACTCACATTGATCTGATTCACCAGCAGCTATTTCAAGTAAGCAGGAGGTCATTTCACATTTGCATTTCATACAGCCTAGAATCAGGTGGGTGGTCTATTGGGTGGGAAGACTTCAAAGCGAAAGGTAAACGCACACATTGAGATCATTCTGTCCTATACCTTCTGTAATTTGCAGAGCGTTGAAAGGCCTTGAGTATTTTTCAGCAAAAATTTAGATTAATAAACTATGCTAAGGTATGTGCCTTGAAACAAAAGTAACAAATATACTTTCATTTACTTTAACAGTGTGGTGATAACAACTCTTTATTACATATTCACTAGATACCAGCGTCCGCAGAAGCCACCCCTCCTGCAACCACATTCTTTTGTAACACATTTAAAATCATTTCAGAAGTGCATCATTGCTGAGTTACTCACCCGTAAATCTTGACAAGCTAAAATATTATCAAGCCATTTGTAGAGATAGCCGTCCGGGGAAAGGCCCACATTGTCAAATACAGGGCCACAGCATAGCACAGCTGACATTGCCTAAGAACAGAAGGAGGTTGGTTGGTTGGTTGGTTGGTTGTGCAAACCCAAATATAATCAACACACTTCTGCTTATTTGTTCTTTTCAGTATATTGGCTACCACACCTTGTAAGATCACTGTAGATTCTAAACATGGTGCAGCGCATCAAGCAATGTAGTAACGGGAGAGTTTAAAGGGGCTTCAGTGAGGACACTGAAGTGTGGAGGTTGTTGCTCTTAGGCATTGTAAAGAATATTATGCAAAGATATCCCAGCAATAACCCCAGTCAATACCTCTTGGCTAGATGGGCTCATGTCCAGTCTACGCCTACCTTCCCTGAACTCCATTCTCTTCCTCCATATCTGATTGACTGGATAGCTCAGCCAGTGAAACATGAGACGCTTAATCTCAGGGTCATAGGTTTGAGCCCCACACTGGGTGAAAGGTTCCTGCATTGCAGGGGGTTGGACTAGATGATCCTCGTGGTCCCTTCCAACTCTACAATTATATATATATATTATATTATATATCCTCACTACATATTAATCCAACCTTCCCCAACCTAGTGCCTTCTTTAAGAATGCAAGAGCAGCCCTGCTGGAACGGACCCAAACCCAATCTAGCCCAGCATTTAGAAGTATTCCAAAGGTTTTGCACTACAACTCTTATCAGCCCCAGGCTGAACGGCATGGCCATTCATCCAGATGTCAACATGTTCAGAAAGGCTGGATTAATCAAACTGACTCCTACTTTCATCTGTCTTTTGTCTCATTTTGATGAAGAACTGGCATCTAGTATACAGTGTGAGAATGAAACATTCAGTAGGCACTGCAACAGAAGTCATCTCCTATTTGGAAGATAGGCTTACTGCCTCGTATCGGTTTTCAATTAAAAAGAAGGGGGCAGGTTGTAGTTGACTGATTTTTACTCATGAGTAGACCCCTTGAAATCAATGGCAATGAATAACCTGGGTCCATTAGTTTAATGAGTCTCCTCCAAGTAAACGTTAGTTGAAAACAACCCTCAGTAACCAGTTTCCAAAATAAGCACCTAGAATTTAGCAATATATTTTTGCTGCATTAAAGCCAAATATTGTGTTTATAAAGTTGCTGTTAATAACAATCTCCTGCTCCCTCAGATGAATCAAATGAATCAATCTTACACAAAAATTGACAGCGCCAAAAAAAAAAATAATGTACAGAGTTGTTGGTTTTTTGTAGAAGAAAGACATTTTATTTATTTAACAAGCATCATTGGATGCGGAATTTTATTCAGTAAAAGGAATGATCACACACCTTCAAAGCACAATACTGGTATCTTGTAATCTGGTGATTTCTATCACTGTAGCGATCAAGTGGTGTAAACATGATACTGAACGGTCCAGCCCATTGACTAAACAAAATGAAAAGGTGGTGCCTCAGGCTTTGCTGAGGGAAAAGAAATCTCCTATGGTGCACTGAGCAAAGAAACATAAAATTACATTTGTTAATTTGTTTTTAAAAAGGAAAACATGAACATTATTCTTATGCTACATTTTGTAGCCCAGCAACAAGTCCTGGAATAATTTTCCTGGTTGCATGCACTGAAAACATTTGGGGAGAATGTACCATCTATGCAATGAACTCTTGGGTGCTCAAAAGAAATATGCAACGTCCAGAACCATCAACAAGGAAGTTGAAGTAGCCATTTGCACCAATGGCTATAGATTATAGATACATACATACACACACAATCAGAATGTTCTCTCATGGCTGCAAATTGATTCCCAAGGTAAAGCAACAATCCTATTGCATTATGTTTTATGCACATAATCCAAATCTACGCATGGTAGGAGATTCTGATTGTCCCCTCTTGACATTCATGAATTGAATTTTATATTTACATAGGTGTGTGTGTGCGTTTATAGAACCACTGCAACAAGAGTTGGTTTAGTGTGGAGGCTAATCAGAGCTGTGAATCAGGAAACCCTCTGCTCAAATTTAGCCTCTTGCCAGGAACTCACTAGGTAGTTAAGAGGCAAACCACACACTCTCTCAACCTCAGTCCCACCCCCATCTGCAATATAAGGGATAATACTAGTGCTTAATAGTGATGTACAAATTTTAAGCATGACGATGAAGATGTATGTCCTATCTATCTATACACTCTGTATATTTTTATTTTGAGATGCAGAGATTGTGTTGATGCATACATGCATTGCAGTTGACACAAGAACACCGCTATCACAATGTGGAATGCAAATGTGCAAACATCAGGTGGGAGCAGACAGCTGCATTATGGGGGATTGGCCTAAACTGATCCCAATCTCCCATCATGTACAGGTCTGCGAGCATTATGTTCTGAGCATCTGAATAACTGGAAACGCTTCTTTAAAAATTTATACTGAATCTAAAAATAATCACCTTACAAAAATAGCAAAAGCTGTGTTGGCAACTATAAAAACCTTTATTTACCTGGAGCAAGAGTATATATGTAATGAGTGAAAAGGCAATTTTAAAAAATGTTACGGTTGAGAGAATTCCCTGTAAAAAAAAGAGGACTGCCTCCTTGTTGCAGATGTTCTAGATGCAGCAGAGCCCAAACTGTACTAAACATGGCTGGGCTTAATGCACTGAATGTAGTGAGATGGATCTAATGATGAACACAGAAGGAGCCTTCAGATTGCCAGCGCTTAGGCTAGAGGCCTTTTATGCTGTCTCAATAAATGGAACACGATCAATTTGCCAAGCAATCCTTTAGCACAAAGAGCACGTAGCAATAGCTAAATTAAGCCCCTTGCTGCAAGAAAAATCAATGATCACTTTACTTGACGGAAGCTAGTTTTCTCCAGATGAAAGCCAACTGTTCCTTTGCAGTTTCTACAATTACCAATTGGCAGCCAGAAACCAGTAAACACTGAGCTAGTAGGATATAAGTCAATTTCGGGTCATTTCACACCACAAAATTCCTGCACAGGCTAAGAATGAATAGGAATTTTGTGTGCAGACCAGCCAAAATGCATGTGTATATGTTAGCCACATGTGTACATGACTATTTACATCCAAGTTTCATTTTAATTTCTACATGAAAATGTCTCCTTTGTGGCCATTTTAGAGTTCATATGCTGAAACAAGATGGATCAATTCAAATGTCAAGTATTCTGATTTATATGGACTATAGATTATCAAAGTTACATGGGCCTCTAAAGTCCCTAGTCCACAGTACATGTAACAAGGACAGTGTAAAGAGCAATGTGACAGATAAAATGAAATATGTACAACTGCAGGCTTTCCATCTATTCTTCACTGATTACTTGTCCCCCATTCTCCCAATTTCCTCCCTTACTCTTACTGTTCCATGCAGATTAACTTGTAAGAACTTGTCCCTGCCCTTATATTTCACTAACTACATTAAAGCTTCCTTCTCTATATCCATCAAGCTCTACAATGCTTTTGACACACTGTCTTGTACTTTCGTCTTCACCGTCCTGCAATTTACACGATTATTGAATCGCCATACCTGGCACACACTGAATCAAATTGGCAATCATTGCACTGAAATGGGCTCTCATGTCCTTAAGAATCTCCACCTCTTTATCGTTTTCAGCTTCCAGTAACATACGAGTCAGGTCAACGTATTCTAAGAACAAGGCTCCGAGTGCTAATGTATCCCGCTCCAAGGCTCCGTTTGTGCTACGGCAAAGAAAAGTGGGACGTTTCAAGGAACCGTTCAGATATAAAACAAGAACTTGTGCTTGGCAGATTGCAGACTGCAGCCTTTAAAATATCAATTTCAAGCATGTAAGAAGGAAGAATCTAGTGGATCGATATGGAAAAGCCCCAACTTTATTTTACAAATGCTCTAAGTAATAATAATAAAATAATTATAATAATAATAACAATAAGCACCATCACAAGACCCTGTTCCACTCGAAAAGCAATATCCTACCTATCACTTATCACACCAGCATCAGCAAGTAATTCAAAAATGCGTAGTAGCTGTAACCGCAGCAGATCTCGGCGTTCACGACGCTTCTTATTCTGTGTTGCAGGAAAAGAGGCCAGTATTAATCGCATCTATTACACAAACGCAGATCTTAAAAAAACAAGATCTAATCGAGCCTGGGCTCAGAACCAATATTTAAAGAGATGCTGATGACTGTTGAATAATATTAACTTTCTGATTAGTGCATACACATGACCATGTAGAAACTTTTTCCTGCAAGAAGTAGTTCTAGGAAAGATACTATACAGTGATACCTCGGTTTAAGAACAGTCCGGTTTAAGAACGATTTGGTTTTCCAAACTCCGCAAAACCAGAAATAGTGTCCCGGTTTGAGAACTGTACTTCGGTCTAAGAATGGAATCCGAATGGTGGGTGGAAGGGCACAGGCAGCGGGAGGCCTCATTAGGGAAAGCGTGCCTCGGTTTTAGAACAGTTTCGGTTTAAGAACAGACTTCCAGAACGGATTAAGTTCGTAAACTGAGGTACCACTGTACTGACCCTTGAAAGAAGGGGGGGGGGGAATGGGTAAATTACTTTACATATGTGTTTCAAGCTCTGTATTCCAAAACCCTTTACTACAAGAGATACCAGTGTCATTACTAACAATGGATTTATTACACAGGGTCTTTTAAACCACATTTTTAATCTTTCGCTCAATCGGTGCATCTGAAAAAATGTTGTTATTGTGACATCCCACCAGGAACCATTCACTGCCTTGTACTTAAGTGTCTAGAACTCGGTGAACAAACATCTTTGGAATTCACTCTGGCTTATCGCTTTTAGTAAATTTATTCAGGGGGAGCAGTAGCAGTGCTCCATTTGGAGAAAAAAATGCAGTAGGAATGAAATCCCTCCTTCACTTCTTCATCCTCTTTGCCTCTTCCTAGTGAGTCACACCTCCTTGCATATAAGGGGGAGGGTTTCTGGTAGCAGGACTTTGGAGTATTTCACTTTACAGTGAAGCAGAGGCAATACTACCTATCAGGAGTACATTACATGCAACAATCCAGAATATTTTAAATCAGGGGCAGGGAACTTGTGGCCCTCCATCAGCCCCAGGTCAAGGATTTATTTATACATATTTAAAGACCACTTAAATAGACATTCTCAAAGCAGTATATATAATAAAACTTTCAACACAGATATCAGCAGATCTGTTTAAAATAGTATACATACAATAATTACCAATGAAACAGCTAGCAAAACTTTTAAACAAGTGTACATGTCTGCATAGATGTGCTGAAATTTTTTTTAAGTGTTAAGCAGTCACCTAAAACAACAGAGAGCATCATGGGAGTTGTAGTCCCACATTTGGAGGGTCACAAGTTCTGCACCCTTGCCTTAAAGCATAATGAATGGTTGTTTCCTCTTGAAATAATATAGTTTTATGTACATTTATACAAAAGTATTAGGATGAACGCTTGCCAAATCTGAAATTAGTAACACTTTTAATTGGCAGCATTTCTTCTTCCCTTTTAATGTCTGCTGTTATATTTGTGCTGCCTCTTAAATGTGTTCATCTTAATTAAATCAACCAACCTCCGGTCTTCTCTCCAATGCTTCTTTCATTAGTGGGTGAAGTTCTTCCACTAATTCCCTAGATTAAAAAAAAAAGTATGTTATGAAACAAAGTTCTTCATAAATGGAATAGCGGAATGACTAAGCTTTGACTCTTAACAACAGAAATTTTATATATTGGTCTATCACCCCCCCCCCCCACTGCATTACCTGGGTTATGAAGGCGCTCTAAAGATGTTACAGCAAAGATTATGGGATAATGCACACAGAGACTTGCGATCTCAATCACACGCCGTCTGTAGTCCGCTGGCAGCAGGAGTACAATACGGCCATGTCTTTAAGTTAACATCTTACATTAAAAACCTGACAGGACCAAATTATCGAAGGTTTTTCACCAAAGCCAGACTAAACATCTTTCCTTCTGCAGTGTTGGATGGCAGGTTGAGAGGAGTTCCCTACCAGGACAGACTTTGCTTGTGTGCTCAAGACATCGATTCCATAAAACATATTTTGCTGCACTGTGCAAAATATGAGCAAGCCAGGGTGAAACTGATATTACCCTTGCTGGTACCTTTCCCAGGAAAATCAGAGGCTCACTATGTCAGGTTCCTATTGGAAGACCGGACAAATGCTAGAACATTAATTTAAGATCAGCTACATTTTAAATCTTTGCCCATGCCACTTGGGAGTGTATTCCACTTCATCTTGTGTCTCCCAAGATAAAAACACTTGTCTTTGTTTGCAGGTCATTTTAAACCATATTAAAAATAAACTATGGTTTAACATGAAACACCCTTGCCGCTGTGAAACAAATCAAGAGTCTGACTTGTTGTGATGTGTAAATTTAGCCTCGTGGTTTGTTTAGCTTGTTACCTGACATGCAGCTGGGCAGGGGACGAGTGAAGGAAGAACCTTTCTGTAGTATACACCAGCATGCTGCATGTTCACATTTCTAACTATGGTTTAATGTAACATGGGAGCTTGGCCACTGCTAACCATTTATTATACTAAGGGTGCTTCCAGACAGGTGTTTATTGTGTTATTGGTGCTGCTCACGCCTTCAGGTTTTACTCAGCATCCGCATAACGACTTCAGAATCAAAATGCGAATCTGAACTCCGCCCCCAATTTAATGCCCTTCCTATTGAAAATTTTATACTTTTGGTGATATTAAGCCTCAGTTTGCAAGCATCCCAAAGCGATTTGAACCACAAGAAATTCATGGCACATCAATACCTGAAAACGAGAGAATTTGTTCTTCCAAAGCCCAGCACAAGTGACTCAGTAATTTCTATGCTCTCAAGTCTCATCAAAGGCACTAGTTGTTTTAACAACACACCAACAGATGGAGTTCCTATAGCCTAAAAATACAATAAATTTAAATGGATATAATCATTAAAGCAATTAGAAAAGAATAACAAAAAATGTACCCCTTTAATAGGTATTGCTGGCGAATTTGAAAAGTGTGTATTACAAAACAGAATTAAGGGGTTCAACAGTCATGAATAAGAGAGCAAAGATTACCCCCCCCCTTGACTCTGTGGGGTCTGAGGAAAAAAGGCTGGTGTGGTGTCTATCTGGTCACAGGTCAAATGGCTGAGAAGAGACTCTTCTTCGTTCCTTTCTCTCTCCTGCTCCTGGGATGACCCAGAGGTGCAATAGTAGGAAAACTTCATATAATGTCAGATGGGTGGCCACCCGAGAGCCTTTTCTATAGTGGCTCCTGACCTTTCAAATGCTCTCTCTAAGGAGGCCTATCTGGAGACCTTGTTATTATCATTTAAGTGCCATGCGAAAACATTTGCTTTCCCAGGCTTTTAAGAACTGCTAACACAAGCATTCTTGGAATGCTTTAGTTCGCTGCTTCAATTTGCTATATTAGTTCGCATGCTTCATATTATTATAGTTGTTCTTGTTCTTTTTGTGTCTTACCATCCCGGGAACAGAAATAATTCTGAAGGTGTGGAAGAAATGTTATGTAAATAAAGAAGTAAAATGTGGCTGCAGTGTGCCTCAGAAGCAAATTTAGATGCCGGTTTTTGCTTGCTTGTTTTGTGGGGTGGTGTGCGGTTCTACTCTGGCCTATAAAGATGACAGCGAAGGGTTAGGTCAAACCAAGTGAAGGGACCAGCTAGTTATTCTTCAGAGTGCCCAAAAGGACAAGAACTCAACAAAGCGGTTTAGAAGCATGTTGGATCAAAAAAACTGCCCGATGCAGGAATTGTCTGCCATTTTTGGCCAAGGCAGAAAATGACTGAGTTTACAGAAGAGAGTATCGTTTTCCCTTTGCTTTGTTACACATCTGCCTTCTATCCCGAGTTGCAGAGCGCTGCCCAAATGTTTCAGAGGTGCACCAGAAATAATCGGGCCAGGGGATCTGCATCTGTCACACAAATGGTATGCGTGCATAAAAAGGTTAACATACTTCCCATATCTGCTCTACGCCATGAAAGGCATTTTGGCAGAAAGTCTGTGTGACCTTAATACTGGAACAAAAGAGCAACTGACACAAGTAAGTTGGCAACACCACTGAATAATTCCCACAAGGTAAACGTGGCATATAATAAAAATTAGAACAGCCTTTCGTCAGACTCAAGCAAAACAGACGAAATATAGGTACCACTGCCAGTGTGGGATTAAAAATCACCTTATCGTGACTCCAGCCATTGAATGGTTCATCTAGGTATGGTAATGGTTCTTCAGTTAAGTCCTATGGGGCCTGCCAAGTCTGTTTCCAGTTCCAAAGAATCCCAACTTAGAATCATAGAATCATAGAGTTGGAAGAGACCACAAGGGCCATCGAGTCCAACCCCCTGCCAAACTTATTTATGGGTTAGTACTTCGGGAGCAAAGGGCAGTCCAGGCCAGCCATATGTAGTTTTTTTTAGTCTTAGGCAACATACTAAAATATCTAAAATAATGTAGTACAAGCACTGATAACTGGGAAACCCTGGCCTGCGAGTGCTCCAATAGGAGAACAACCTTTATCAAAGGTGTCATGGACTTTGAAGAAGCATGAACTTGGGGTGAAAGGGAGAAATGAGCTAAGAGGAAGGCATGTTTGACAAACCCTCACAGTGATCAACTCCCACCTGGAAACCTATGTCTCCACTGTAGAAGGATGTGTGGATCCAGAATTGGACTCCACAGTCACTTACGGACACACCATGAAGACCGTGTTCATGGAAGACAATCTTACTCAGCTATGAGTGATCGCCAAAGAAGAAGACCCTTGATTCAATGCTGACAATTATGAGTGGTGAAGGATCTCAAATCCAGCTCTGCAATGGTTCTAGCAAGGTCTTTCCTAAGGATGCCACAGCTCGGTAGTGATGTATACACTTTGCCTTATAAGCAGATATGGAGAACCTGTGGCTCCTCCAATGACGCTGGACTTCAATTCCCATCATCCCCAACCCCTGGACCATGCTGGTGGGGAGGTGTGATGGAAGCTGCAGTCCCACAACATCTGGAAAGCCACAGGTTCCTCACTCCTGGCTTACAGATGGCAATGCATCATATGTATAGAAGGACTAGGCTTGAGTCTTGTGTGAAAAATACACATCATATATCAGCATATTTCTCATTTGATGGCCAAGTCATTTTAATGAAACTTACCTTGTTATCGTAACTAACAGTACCATCAGGTGTGGTAGCCATGATCTCAGGAGTCGAAACACGCAGATGGCCGGGGCTCATAATACTGGGTTTTGCTGCTCCAAAGCAGAGAATAAGGTAATTTCTCCATAAAGTGACATAATGGTCTCCACTGCTCGCTGTGCTGGTTTTCTTTGCATTCACAGGGCTGCTGGATACGTTGTTTTAAAATAAAATTAAAAAATCAGTTTGGGATATTACTTTGTTTTATTATTTTTCAAAGAGGAGACATTATAGCAATATAAAGGGGCTGATTCAGTTCAGAATAAAATGAAATTCAACTAGAAGGGAAGGATCATAACGCAGTGGTAGAGCATATCCTTTGCATGAATACAGTACTGGGTTCAATTCCTGGCAACACCAAGTAGATTTGGGACAAACTCTGTTTAATACCCTGAAAAGCCACTGGGAGTCAGATGTTGACAATACTGATGGACCAAAGGTAGCTCCTGACGTTCTAAACTATAACTACAGCAACAACATAAAAAAATCACTCAGTGCTATTTTTTTTGTAGAAAAACATGCAGAACTGCTTTACATCTTTTATACTTCTCACTGCAAGCATGTGAAGGCGTTCACAGCAATTATTTTTTGGGAGGTGAAGAGCTAAAGTTTAGGGGCAAATGCTTTCTCAATACCACCTATAAGAAACCACAGTTATACAAAGATTTTAAAACCAGATACCCCAATTCTAAGCGCAACTCTGCACACTGGACTACGCAGGCTCACAAAAACGTAACCCTCCTATCAAATACAGTGGTGCCTCGCAAGACGAAAAGAATCCGTTCCGTGAGTCTCTTCGTCTAGCGGTTTTTTCGTCTTGTGAAGCAAGCCCATTAGCGGATTAGCGCTATTAGCGGTTTAGCGGCTATTAGCGGCTATTAAAGGCTTAAGGGATTAGCTGCTAAAAGGCTATTAGCAGCTTAGTGCCTTAGAAAAAGGGGGTGGGGAGCGGAAAAAAAAACCCAGGAATCGCAAGACATTTTCGTCTTGCAAAGCAAGCCCATAGCAAATTCGTCCTGCGAAGCACCTCCAAAACGGAAAACCCTTTCGTCTAGCGGGTTTTCCGTCTTGCGAGGCATTCGTCTTGCAGGGCACCACTGTATATGCCATTCTGTGGAATTCATTATTTAAAAACAGTGAATACAGACCAGATCTATCAGTGTAATATGAAATATTGACAACCAAATAGTAATAAAATAACAGCAGAACTTACTTTGGATCAACCAAAGGCATGACCAGCTGCAGCCTTGTAAATGCGTAAGGCCAAGCATAGCTGAGAGCAGTGGGGCAATGCTTTGGTAAATTCTCTTGTCTAAGAAAACTGAAAAGGCAGAGAACCCAGGGATCTTTGACAGACTGTGCAAATATCCAGACGTGGGAAGGACTTTTTACATCATAATGGCTATTAACAAGGACCGCGTTCCATTCTACCAGCCACTGCAAATCCACATTATGGGTTAATGGTAACGTTGTCTGTGGGGGGGAAAGATATTTTTTTTAAAAAAGAAAGAAAATCACTGTCAGCATATTATTTCAGAGGTTGGCCTGCATTTTTTTTATTTTCCTGATAAGCTGCCCTTTCAGTAGGCTGCCCATGTGCCCTACATAATAAAGGAGTTTTCTTCTTGAAAGGCTGTCAGAGGACAGCTCTATGTCAAGTGCTGTCTCGTTCAAATCTGTTTTAAATATTTTTTAAAAAACTATTAAGAAGGAAAAGCAGGGGCCTTGAAGTTATCCAACAGCAGTTAGCACCTGCACTGCAGACTGAGCAGGCACAGAAGTCCCTTGGTCATTCTTCCCACTATAAAATGCACCGTGTGGTATTCAGACTAGATCTGTTGACATTAATGGTCTTAACTTAGTCATGTTCCTTCATTGCAACTTAGCTGAGTACAACTTAGCTAAATACCAGCCATTCTGTTTAAATGATAGCATTTATTTCCAAATTTGCATCAATCCAAAAAGCTCGCCATGTGCATATATGTGCCCTCTCTTCTTTTGGGGGCACGTAAATGGTAAATCTGCATTTGGACCTGGATACCAAGCCCTTGTTTGAAGAGATGGAAACACTACCATCCCTCCAACTGCAGCCACACAACCTGCAGTGTATTTCACTGATCCATCATTCATTCCGCTCAGGGCTCATCTACATGCTTTTGGCAGAAGTGAACAGTGCCTCTGTGTTCCTGCCCCTTCTGCACCTGTATGCAGTCAGAATCAGTCCATGGCTTATTCTCTGTTCCTCAGTCAATTTGCGACATTGCCCTGCCGACTATACTAAAGATACCTTGCTGCATTCTAGTGATGCACACTGATCCAATAACAGTATAGGCAGGAGATCTGTTTGAGTAGAAGATTCAATCCGTGCAAGGATTGAGGCTATTCATTAAATTAATGGGGTAGTCTGACTGTACAACAGATCTGAATCTGGATACATGCAAATCTCTGGATACGGCTGGTAATGAAATTATGAAACCAGTTATTACCTAATATTCTGCTAAGACGTTGAAAATATCAATACAGCTACAATTACAGGCTGAAGTGATGGAACTGCAACAGCGGATCAAGGAGATTACCTGTGCTCTACGGAGTAATAAAATCTAATGCCTGAGGCAACTCTAAGAGTTTCTTAACATACCTATAATCTTTGTATCTGCATTCCAGTCTTTTTGGAACGTTGCAGTTTCTGTTTATTTAGCACATATGAATTGTGAGCAGTTAGAGGATAACAAGAAGGTACTTACTGAATCTGAAACGGCCACATGAATGAAACTTTCCAGAATAGAAGAACTTAGTTGGTCCATGACATCAATCATAGGCCTATCATCATCCTGTACATGTGAAGGTGACAGAAATTAAATCATTTTTTAAAAGAGTGTTTGAAGAGTAAGATATTTACTGTGGCATAAGCTGTTGTGGGCTAGAGTCTACCTCATCAGATGTATGAAATAGACAGTGTGACAGGAAAAGCATTAAAAGAGGAACAATCTCATATTGAAAGCAATGATACCATGTATGAATCAACCAACTGAAGTCAACAAGCTCATGTATGAGTCCAGGCACATCCAACCATTGCAGGTAAACACTCAGTTTACGTGACATCCAGGTAAGTGAGCAATTTACTGTTTGTGGCAACTTAGCCACCTTATGTCCTGGTTCAAGTCAAAATAAATTTGGTCAAATTGGTCAGTGTACTCCAGTTCAGCAGCCACCCCAATTTCTGAATGAGAACTGGTTCTAACTCATTTATATCCTTTGCACGAAACAGAATTATTCTGAGTGAGTCAAAGTGAGCCATTACTGCAGCAGCATTACTTGAAATGTTGTGAGACTGCAGTTATTCACTCCCTCTAGTGCAGTTGTTTTAAACAACCAAAGCAGACCCATCCACTTACAAGAAGGAACTTTCAGGAGGCTTGAGGAAACCACAAGGTTTGCTGAAGTACAAAAATAATTGGGGGTGGGGGAACTAAAGAGAGAGGACCCTTTAAAAAAAACCCAGTGAGGAGTGAGCATGCTCAGTGGCCACCGCAAAACAACAGGAGGAGATGGAATGGCTGACTGGAACACTGAAGAGCTGTAACATTATGCTGCAGGTCCCAATAGCACGTCCACTTCTAGCTCCCTCACAATTCCCAGAGGCACTCCTGACAACTGTAGCCATTCGGATTCATTTTGTGGACCAACCTTCTCCAAGGATGATGTCCTCTAGATGTTCCTGACCACTGGACTATGTGGGCCGAGACTGGTGGGAATTGTAGTCTAAGGCATCTGGAAGACACCAGACTTGGGAAGGCTGCTGAAGAAACTCCACTCCCACACACTTCCCACCTTTGAACATTCCTCTTGCAAGAATTGACTGTTCTACTTTGAGTGAGGAGGAATGCTAAATGGTGCACAAGCATACTCTTCCCATGGAAACACAGCCCAATACTTATGCCATGACAACATCCTGATTCAGCTACAGCACTGCTCTATAATACACTTAGCACAACCAGTAATTTCTATTTTTTTTTAATGTTTCAAATTCTTTGCAAACAAGAATCCAATTCCATTGGATTGTAGGACTCTTTCAAATATTAGAGCTGTGATAAATTAACAACTGGCAAAGTGGGTCGGAATAAGTATCTAGTTTAGTGTGGTGTGTGTGTTGTACCAGAACTTCTGCTTCATTTTTTGTGCTTACAAAGTTAATGCACTGACAGAAGCTCAACATGAGGTTAATTGTTGGATTTAGTTCAGTGTTTGAAGAACAGAAGTGCCCATCATAAAATGCCATACAACTTAAGACAGCATGTATTGAAGGGATGAAAAACTAGCCTGCTGTTTACTGAAGCATTCCAATGGCATGAACACAAAATATTTTGTTCTCCACTTAGCAACTTACTAACTGGGAACAAGGCGCTCCATGCTTTTGTATTTGACAAACAAGAATTAGTATTCTCTATGGTGCAAAGAAAAATGCAGTGCATGAAATCGTTTTATTACACGTAGCTGCCAGCTGGATGGACACGATGTATCGGCCAATTCCATATTAATAAACATAACACTTTCTAGTAACAATGCTTTTTTTATTATTAAAGGAAGAAATAACCTCCATCCAAGAACCACTTGTGTATCTGAAGGAATGCTAGAACAGGGGTCTGAAAGACTGAGAAACAAGAAATACGGGGTTGTGTCCAGCTGAGTTCTGCTCAGAGTAGACTCCCTGAAATTAATGGACCTAAGCTAGTAAAGTGCATTAATGTCAATGGATCTACTCTGAGTAGGACTAACACTGAATACAACCTCTAATTTCTATAAGTGAGCACCCAAGATTTCTAGGTAAGGCAGGAACCATTTTGCACAGGGGTTCCATTTCCGGCCCCCGTGCGTGTTGGCAGAGAACATATGAGTGTCCCCCACCCTGTTCCACCCTGCCTCAGCCCCACCCTGTTACTCCCCCACATTCTGACCTCTTACGGGTCTAAAAGGACCCACATGTCGGCGATTGCACAGCAACAGGATGCGCCTAAAATGGCCGCCGCCTGTACATACTTTGCCTGTCAAGAATCCTGCCACATTTCATGTTGCTATCAAATCTAGTAAGAGGCCTCACTCTTGTCTACCTTGAATGCAACTCAGCAAATAACCATTAGAATGAATGGAAACCATGCAGCATGGTGGATTGCACTATTATCATTTACTGGATAAAGGCAAGTGAAGAAATCAGATGACAAATCAAAGGAGTCCCATATCCAACTACACAATATTCAGTTAGTGTGTTAGATTTAGGGAACAACCATGGGGCAAATAGCAGCTTTTGGAGTGAAGGAAATTAGTATCATGAAAAGGACACCTACAGGAAATGGTTAACTCTTCCTCAGTGTTGTGGTCCCTGCTCTCCACAGCTTTTATTCAAGTTTAAAATAAACAAACTACAGGAGATCTGATCACAGATATGCCTGCTGCCATGCCTAGCTTGGCCCTTTGCCTATTTATTCCCACAGTTCCATGGTTATGCAAATAAAAACTAAAGGAACATAAAAACTTAAATCTATGATCGTTTACTCAGAAGCAAGTCCCACCATTTCCAGTGAGGTCTTGTTGGTGCATAAGAGCACGCACAGGACTGTAAGCAAAAGTCCATTTTAAAAGCAAAAGGTAATACGGCAAAACAAATTTTCATTTAAAAACCCCCCCAAATTACTTGGGGAAATTGTATTTGTGATGCAGGAATGAGAAGTCGTACCTCTGCTTGTCCCAGTGCAAGAAATAGAGCGCGGATCTCTCTGAGAATCAATACTGCCAGTTTACGTGTAGCGACCTGGAAACTGCAGAGTAACACTAGTGCAAAACCTTCAACAGCATGTAGAACGTTGGAATATGAACTTCTCTCCGTCTGTGTCCTGTGAGCGGATCCGTTCGGTATCAGCTGCAAAATGATGTGTTTGTATATTCCAACATAGGTCATTAAGCTTCAAGAGTTCATAATGTTAAAATAACAAGACAATAGTATGCAATGTGAAATTTAAGAAAAACGAAATGAAAATAAGATCCATGGCCATTGTGATACAATCCATTTCTTATAAGTTAAAAGATGGTTACCGTTAGATATGCTTTATGATAACAGTGCTAAATACTTATGCCATAATCTATATATGCAATATTTCGTTGCCCCTGTAACTGCAACATTTCTGTACTTACAGAACAGGGAGGTAGACACATGCCTTGCTGGATCAGGCTGTTTTGTTGGTTTTTACAAATAGGACTCTCCTCTTAGAAAATACATTTGCGTTTTGTTGCACAATTTGCTCTGCTAAATTTGACCTCTATATGGTTGTTTACACAATTATCCCGGAATAACACCCCACCCCCCTGAAGTCCCACCCGTTTAAGCATTCAGGAGTGGATTAATAGTGGTCCAACTGTGAGGGCTGAACTGATATAAAAATATTGCCATGCCCAATGTGCAAATTAAACAAATGTGGCTCTAATTTAAGACACATCAGTGTATACAAAAATTTAGCCAAATTGTTCTGAAATGTGATGCAATACTTTTGAAGTCTTACCTCTGTAGACCTGCCTTTTGCCTGATCGCTGGCTTTTCCGGGAGTGTGCATTACCAGTTTCCATTGTGTAAGCAACTGTAACAGTAATTTTAAGGATGTGTCCAGGAGGCTATGATGCATATCGTTAACTTCACGCAACAGGAAGTTTGTGAAGCCGAAAAGCACATCCTCTCTCCAATCAACAAAATCAACTAGCAGGCCTTGAAGTGAATTTTGAGCGATGTGCCGAAGTTCATCATCCATGTGGATAGAAAGCCTATGTAAAAATAAAGCAACTTTGGTGTCAGAAATTACCCAAGTACTAATTTGTGATCAACACACACCCAGGCTAGCCAAGCATTAATCTGAGGTAAAAAAATTAATAAACCTATTCTCAGTCTTTGTCTACAGCACCACTTGTAAGAATAGAGTGCAACTTTAGAATTTATTTTATGAATTATGGTACTAAGGCTGCAATTCTATACCCATTTCCCTCCAGTCAATTCATTGGGATGCACCTCAGCGAGGAGGGAGTTCCCCATGAGAGGAACTATCACTGAAAAGCAGTGGCAGAGTTCTTCACAATCAAGGCAAATGTGGCCCACCAGATAACTACTGTGGCCCAGGGCTGGCCTACCTATGAAATGGGGTGAAACAGCCTATGAAGTGGGGTGAAAAAATCCCCAAAGATGCCCCACCACCGGCGGACAAGTGGTGCTGGCATTGGTGCTGATTTCTGGTGAGATCTTGTGAGATTTCCAAAGACATCTTGTGAGATCCCACCAGCAATCGGCAGTACTTCCAGCAGAGGCGGGTGGTGCTGGCAGAGGCGAGTGGCTCAGTGGCCAGAGCAGCAGAGCGGAGTGCACTTCCTGTTTCACCTCAAGAGGTGAAATGGGATGCACCACCCCTGCTGTGGCCTGACAGGTGCTTGACTCCTCTTTGACTGTTCTGTGTGTTCAGCCAGGCAGCCAATACAAGGGGTTTATCCAAGCCCTAGTGGGTAGGCACATATGACTAGCAAGCTACACTTGGCTTGGTGAGCAACAAGTCTTGAGTTTCAGGATTGAAGGAGAAACAAGCAATAAAAATGGTAGTTCTCTTAACATCAGGACTGCATTTCTTCACACAATGACAGAGTTGAAAGGCTCCACCCAACTAAGTTCAGAAGTTTCATTTCTTGCTATCCGCACCACTCTCTCCTTCTTCGCCCTCTATTATTTCCCTCCTTCACATTTTAATTTCCATTTTAAGCACTATATAAATCAATATGGCCAAGGGCCCAAATAACTGTGAAACTAGTTATGTAAGCTCAAGGGGGCTTTAGACTTGTTTTTTCATCTACGTCAATGCTCCCATGACAAATGGCAAACCGGTTCTGAAATGGAGGAGAGTGTGATGATACGGCTTTAAAGGAAAACAAGTCAATAATTGTGCCGGGCTGCTTGCAAGACCCCTGTCAGGCTAAGTAGCTCTTTGAATCCCAGCCTAAACAAGCAATCTATATGTAGCATTATGCAGGCATGTATCAGCACAGATGAACAAGCACTGATTGGACAACACAGCAATCAATTCCATTCTCTCCACGCAAACAATAACCTGAAAAGACTGATTCATGTTGCATTATGGAAAGGTGATAATTCACCTCACCTATAATAGTTCCATCCAAATACCTCCGTCACAAACCGGACAGCCTTTACATCTTAGCTCCAATTATCAGTCTTTTAACATTTCATGTCATTTACCTTGAAAGCAAATCAATCAGCTCCAGTTTAGACATTCCGTCAGGAAGGAGTCGTGGAATAGCAGCAACACATGTCCTGAAAAGGTCGATTTTTGGTTTTCTTTCACCTCTGAATATAAGAAAAAGAATTTATGCATTACTAGTCAATGCCTAAACATGAGGAGAAAACAACAACAACAGGTGGTATTCAATACCTGCACTAGAGAAACAGGATTTCCCCCTTCTGCTGCCTGCTTGTACACTGTTCCCCAATTTGCTCTGAAGGATTGTAGGAAAACCCAGAACAGATCTGGGGGGGGGGGGGAGGTGCAGGGGGAGAACAGTCTGCTAACCAAACATTCATTTTAGATCTTGTCATCTCCCCATTGAAAATCCCCTCCCATAAACCCCATGCTTTTCCATCTACAAAAGAAATATAACTGAGTCCCCCCTTTTTTTGAGGATGGTGATGTTGAGCAGAAAAAAGACATGACATGAAAATGCCTGCCCTGCCCATGTCTCCCTCAATTCCTCCAGAAAAATTTGCAGCCAGCCAGTTGAGAGACTGTTACATGGCCCTGTGTTGTATCATCTAGTTCTTGCCCAGAAATGGACAGGCATTCATTCTATTCATTAGCAAACTCTTTTTTCTAAGATCTGGTTTTTTCAGGGTGGGATGGGGAGAAAACCCACAGAACAGCTATGCGCTAATCAAGTTGTACAAATTCACTTAAAGTAATCCATAACCAAACACGCACGTGATCATATCTTCAGGTTCTTTGTTCAACATCTGTATGTTAGTGAGCATCATACACCGCCCAACTTCTTTATCAAGATGTCTCAGTATGTTGTCTACAGCTTTTCTTACTTGAGAATAATATATTGACATGCCTGGAAAAGTATACAGTGAGTTGATATCAGTTCACTGAATAAAAACTTAATATAAAATCTAGCATTTTATATTTTTACATATATTAACATAAAATCCAGTACTGTAGAAATATTCATCTTAATAATGTGTAGTACACTTGTAAGGTTCAATGGCATATATGCAGCACAAAGTGTTTCTTTGATACCCTGAATATGAGTGATCTCTAGCCCTCACAACTTCACATAATATGGAATGTTTGGAATGTATTCATTTTTTAATGCTTAAGTATCTCATAATTTCCAACCGTAACACGAAACAGGTAGCATGACCAATCACAATAGATGACCGGCGTTGTAGTCTGTAAACGACCCAAGATTCTTTTTGAAGATGGGCAATTTAACAACCAAGTAAATAAATAAATAGTCCATTGGAGGCCACCATGCTGACAACCCCTGCTCAAAGCCACAGCAAATACATTATAAATTCAGTTAAAAGCACTTCCTGGTTGCCACTGACAACTAGAAATTATTTGCAGGTGACCAGATGGTGACTCAGGTCTCCCTGACTTGCAGTACAATCTCCAGTATGAATCCAGGCCTCAGACATACCCAGTTCAGTTCATTATGCTAGCAACGTCTGAGAACTTTGCAAGACTGCCGTGCAAGTTCATAAACTGTTAAGAAACATGGCCTGATACTTGCCTATCATCTTTGCTTCCTCCTCTGTGAGGGTTTTGCTCAAGTATGTTTTCTTCACTCGTAACGTGTTCCCAGAAGGAAGCACAGCGCCAGTAACAGGCATCGGAGGCTCTCCATCTTTTTGTTGCAAGCTATCCGCAATAACCAAGAAGGCTCTCAGACCAATATTCATTCTCTGCAAATTCGGTGGGAAGCAAAGAAAGGACCAGTATTAACATAACCTTCTAAAGAGAACAACATCAAACTGCAATATTGCAAATAATTTTGTGCATCCAACAAATAGGGGTAGGGAGAGCCTCCAGCCCATGGGTCGGACTTGACCTGCCAGGGGTTCAGATTTGCCTTGTGAGGCTGTTTCCCTGCCTGTCTGGCGCCTGATGTCCTATATGTGAAACGTGCAGCAGGGAGCCTTAAAGTGCATTGGCAAGAGAAAGCAGGCTTCAGATCTACTGCTCATCAGCTGATGGGCAGCAGAAATGAAGCCAGTTGCACCAGCTGTGATAGCAAGTTCATCAGAGGCAGAAATCAGGCTTTGGGCTCTACCACACACCAGCTGACTGGCTTTTAAAGCTGAAGCCTCAGATATTTTAAAGCCCTGCACATGGCTCTTTGTACACCGGGTGACTGACAGGTGAGCTGCCCAATTAACGTGTCAAATTTGGGCCGCAAGGCTAAGAGCTGCCCTGCAGTGAGGAAACGGTTTCTCAATCTGACCCAATATGTGCTAGATGGAGAGAGCTGTCTGAGGGACTTTAATTTCAGGAGCACTGATCAATGCACTGATTTAACTAGCACCTGACTTGCAGAGTCTATACTGAAAATACCTGGAGATCAGTGTGGAGCGATCAGAAGTTTACATGGGGGTTTCATGTTGCATAAGCAGACTGCGGTTCCAATAAGAATTTAAAGACTGACAGAAGCACATTCATGCGGAAAACGGTCCTGTGAACAAGTGGGGTGATGAAGGACTGTATCTCAGCCTTTTTCAAGCCAGAACATGGCTTCACTCAGGCAGCTTAGGAGAGCAAAGAACTCTGGGAGGCAGGGAACTGTGCCTGCCTCCCAGAGTTCTTTGCTTTCCTGTCTCCTTCACATGACAAGGGTTATAACTCAACCCATTTGGGTCCTCAGTAGCCATATCAAATTTATGTTTTCCACTATACTCAAACCAAAAGCAGTATCTGTTACAGAATGTAGGGTACACTTGTACAGCTTTCCAATAATGGTGCAGCTAGCCATTAAGTCTAGTTCTTGCTCTCTCCCTCTTTTTGTCTTTGTATTCTGTGTTGCTGTCATCTTGTATGTGATTCCCCCCCGCCCCCGTGTGTGGAACAGCTGGAGGACAGATGTATTAAGGGAAACTGTGAAAACGGAAATCAAGAACTGAAGAGATAAGCTGAGGGATGACAAGTTGGGAATGAGTAAAATATAAAGGCAACAGATGACTGACACTTCTCTCTCTCTCTCTCTCTCACACACACACACACACACACACACACAAACTGCATTATAAACTATAAAAGCATAACGATATCATACCTCTGGGTTGAGACTAAATGCTTTTGCTGGTTTTCCAACACAAAGAAAATCATAAATTATTTCTTTCATTGCAAAATCCAAACGCTCCTACAGTGAAAAGTTAGAAAAAAGAAAGAAAATTATTGCATGCCAACCATGAGCCTGGTAAAATTATAGGAACGGAACATCAACCATGTACAACCACAGCTCATTTTTGCAAATCTTCCTCTATTGTGGTAGATTGTTCCCTTAATGAATAACCACTACTTATCAGTGTTGCAGACGTCATTTGTTTTCTTTCACAGAACCCACTTCCAAGTGTGGTTTCCATTGCCACTGAAGCCTTTTTACTTATCCTTAGAAATAAGTGGCTCCTATTGAGTGCCTGGAAAATTAACAACTTATGATGGAGAAGCAGAGTAGGTTTTGTACCCTTTGCACCAGCCTTATTCCCATTTTGCTAAACAGTTTAGCACAAGAATGGGGAACCTGTGGCCCTCCAGATGTGGACTACAACTCACATCAGCCCTAGCCGATGGTCATGGATGATGGAAGTCGCAGTCCAACAATTTCTAGGGGCCACAGGTTCTCTGCCCTTGGGATTAGTGTGACGTCTGAATGATGCAAATGTAAAACGTCAAGATAAAAATGACCCACTGCTTAAAACTTGCAAGTGTTTTCATACCTGTGCAATAAACTGTATAATTTTCACAAATATATTTAGAGGCATGTCTCGAGGTACAACGCCACGGGAACCTTTCGGGAAAAGAGTTGTGATGATTGTTATAAGCCGGCTGTAAAACAAAAGGAGAATGTTAGCACAAGTTCATTCCTAGCAAGGCATCCCTGTGTCATCTTGTTTAAATATTTGGAAGCAGAGTGAAGAAATCTTGACGAAGGACAGAGACTTTTTCTCCTTTTTTCTAGATTAAAAGCCACAGAGGCATTCTGCCTATAGCACATACTAAAGGTTGCAGAAATGACCCCTCTCTAGGTCAAGAAAACAATATGGATGTTTCCCTGATTGTAAGTATGTAAGGCAGGTTTGGGAAACCTCAGACCTGGGGGCCAAATCTAACTTTCCAGGCCTCTACATCCCCAGGCCTCCCCAGGCTGCATCTTCTTTCTGCAGTCCACACCACTCACCAGCCCTGCTCTGAATACTCACCAAGTGATTTTGCTTTCCTTGAACTGTGATAATGCCTCTTGCTTGCATAGGTGTAGGATGGGTTTATGGGTGTGGCTGGAATGTGGACCAGTGTACAAAGATGAGTGTCACATCCATTGCTCCACCCACTTTTACTGTTGGCTCTGCCCACTTTTGCCTATGGCCACACCTTGGCATGCGACTCTGAAAGGCTCCCCATGAGAGAATAAGAACTTAAGAAGCGCTTGCTGGAGCAGACTATTGGCCAGGGGTGTGCGGTCAATGGACTAGGGGGACTAGGCTAGTCCCCTAAATGTTCCTGGTAAATTAGGAGTATTAAATTCTGGCACCTCCTTCTCAAAACCTGGGAAGCTTCTGACTGTTTTAGGGAGGTGCGATGCTCCAAGGGGGTCCAAGAGCCCTTCTCCCACCTTCCCATCTAGTCCAGGATCCTAGTCTCATGGCTGCCAGCGAGATGCCTGTGAGAAACCTACAAGCTGAACCCAAGCACAAGAGCACTCTCTCCTCCTGTGGTTTCCAACAACTGGTACCCAAAAACCTTAACTGCCTGCAATCATGGCTATTAACCATTGATAGTTTGCCTACCCATGGCTTATACGGAAGATAAAAGCTAAGGCCCGGGGGCCAGATCCGGCCTCATCGCCTTCTAAATCCGGCCTACAGACGGTCCGGGAATCAGCGTGTTTTTACATGAATAGAATGTGTCCTTTTATTTAAAATGCATCTCTGGGTTTTTTGTGGGGCATAGGAATTCGTTCATCCCCCCCCCCCCCCAAAAAAAAATACAGTCCAGCTCCCCACAAGGTCTGAGGGATAGTGAAAAAGTTTGCTGACCCCTGATATAAGCTATAGAAGCTTCTCCACACCCATAAAGGGCAATTTTTTTTAGGGGTCAGAAGTGCATCATGTGCTTATCAAATCACTCTATACACATGTGCTCAAGCCTGGATTGCAGAATACAACATAGGAATTCATATTTATCAATTCCGCCCCATTCACATTTTGTTGCTAATAAATTGTGCTCAACTTTTGAGCAGGTTGGTGTTTCAGAACTTGCAATCATCTCAGACACTTTTTGTATGTGGAGCCAGCGTTTGTCCAGAGACAGTTTTTCTGGGTCATGTGGCCAGCATGACTAAACCGCTTCTGGCGAAACTAGAGCAGCTCACGGAAACACCGTTTACCTTCCCGCAGGAGCGGTGCCTATTTATCTACTTGCACTTTAACGTGCTTTCGAACTGCTAGGTTGGCAGGAGCAGGGCCCGAACAACGGGAGCTCACCCCATCATGGGGATTCGAACCGCCGACCTTCCGATTGGCAAGCCCAAGGCTCAGTGGTTTAGACCACAGCGCCACCCGCGTCCCTTTTGTATGTGGATACAAAGCACAAATTCAACTTTAAATGAAAGACAAAGGTCTGAGAAAGGATAGAAGAAATCTGAAAAAGATATTCAGATGAGGCTGTCCTCTTCCTTTCTATGTGCTAGAGTGTGATCCATGTTTACAGACAGGAAATGATGTGAACATGGATATAACTTGAGAATTATAAATACAAGACTCCTTCAATGCAAGGGAGGGGGCCAGGAAGGTCTTTTAGTTAAAGCTGTTTGACCATTAAGTATGAAACATTCAGAAACACATTTTTACCTTTGAGTAGTTGTATTGCTTTCACATTTAATTCTAATCATGTAAACCCACAGTAGTCTGTAGAGAGATTCCAGTGCAACACGAGCCATTTTGGGATCTTTGTTCTAAAAGCAACAAAAACATATAGCACTTTTCACACACATAATTTCCCATCTCTTCAAGTCTTCACTTTATATAAACAATGAAGCCAGCAAATGAGCTGGCAAGAGTATTTCACCACTGGATTCTTATAGGAATTTAAAAATACGATTAGAAGAACTGAATTTTAAGCGTTTCTCTACTAGACATTAGGCATTGTGGCTAGAAGCCACGGACAGGTTCATCTTCCATGAATTCCACTGTGACGCAACTATAAGGTATAGACATAACAGACTGCAACTGCCACCCAAACTCTATTGGTTTAGTTTTAATAATAATATTAATAATAATAATTTATTTATACCCTGCCCATCTGGCTGAGTTTCCCCAGCCACTCTGGGCGGCTCCCAACAGGATATTGAAAACTTGATAAAACATCAAATATTAAAAACTTCCCTAAACAGGGTTGCCTTCAGATATCATCTAAAGGTCAGACAGTTGTTTATTTCCTTGACATCTGATGGGAGGGCATTCTACAGAACAGGAACCACCACCAAGAAGGCCCTCTGCCTGGTTCCCTGGAACCGCCACAAGGTCCTCAGAGTTGGACCTCAGTGTCTGGGCTGAACAACAGGGGTGGAGTTGCTCCTTCAGGTATATAAGTTGCAGTGGTGTAAGGAAGAGCGGTTTGTCACGATGTGCAGAATTGCAGCAATAGCCTCCAGGCATCAGGGTCACTGCTGCTTACCAGGAGGAGGACAGGTGAGGCAGCAGCAAGGTCGGGCCTGCAGGCCTGCACTGATGGAGCCATTTTAACACTCTTACACAACCCTGACTTTGCCACCTCTCTCCCCCTCACCCACCTGCCATATGAAGGCAACGCCACTGCTGGGAGGCTATTGCTCTGGCTCTGCCCCATCAGGTGAACCACTCCTGGGGGCAAGTGCATCTTATGCCCCTGCAGATGATATTGAATCCTAGTCAATAGGGACAGAACCACCTGACTCTGCCCTGCTTCCCAGAGATCCTTACCCTTTCCATCATACTTCACTTACAGCCAACACTAGCAGGAAAAAAATTGGTCAGATTAAGATATGGCATGTATGACCCTCCAAAGCTGTCAAAAGGGTATGTGGCAGATTCATTATACTATACACTGTGAACTAATAAATTACAAAAGAGGAAAGATATATATATATATATATATACACTAACTTTGAGATTGGACAGGCAGTTGTTGAGGAAAATATGCCATCTGTTTAAAAAGAACTGCTTCTGACTGACACAAAGCAGGCAGGTTACCAGAGGATACAAAGCCTAAATAGGAGACAAAGAGGATACAGAATTATTTGAATGACAAAAAAGGAGGAAACTACTTTAGCACCCGATCTGCAGTAAATACCAGAGGCCAATCTCTCTTCAGTGCTACATTAGATGCACCAGCCAACATAAACACTTTGCTCAATATCATAGTTAAAAAGAACGCTGTTATGAATTTTGATGACGACTCTGTATAAATGTAGAATTACTTTCTCATTAGAACAATAAAACATATCTGTCTTGCACTACCCAGAGAACCCAGAATGCTGGCCAATGTTATGTAGCAGCATAGCACTGGTTTGTGTAATATTCCTGTGAAAAATTATAATGTGAAGAATAATTGTATATATTTGACGTGTTCAAGAATACCTTGTCATGGAGGACTCAGTATTCCCCTACAAAGGAGCAACAGTACAGACAAACACAGTCTTTAATGGACAAATTAACAAACAAATTCAGCTACCATGGGCACACCTCAATTATCCAAAGTGCACATTTGGACAGCTTTCCTTTTTCCAGATTTTGTGCTAATTCAGAAGGTCCTGCCCACATCCTGTTAACCAGATTAGTCTTTTAGTTAGTCTTGCAGTGGAAGAAATGGCATGATGCATTTTAGTGCTGCTCGGTTATCTCTCAAGTACTCAGAATAAGATCACCAAAGCTGTAAAAGTGATTTGTCAATTGCTCAGGAGGAATCAAGTTTCTGCTAGAAGTACAATCCTATGCAAAAATAAGTTCTGTTCAGTTCTGTAGGTCTTACTCCCAGGTAAATGCAACTTCAATGTATAAAAATGTACCTAAATCCTCATGGCTACTATTTTGTGTTATTCTGAACACCTACTGTGAATATTCCTACTTTGCTTGCATCTTTTACTTCAGTCCTCACAAAAATCCCCCAAAAAGATTGAAGGCTCCAAATGTTTTCAAAACATTTTGCATTTTATTTATCTTTCTATGCCCATTCTACTTCCTTCAACCTGAAATTTTACTAATCGGAGTTGCAATCTGGGAAAAGTTATGCTGTATTTTTCTTATTCAAATTCATTATCTTTGGCTGACCTTGCAACCAACAAAGGTGAACTAGGCCAAGATACCCACTTTTTAGAGAGGTGATTACACTTCTGTCCCTGGAATCAATGGGACTAAAAATTAATTACTTCTTGTTGGATCAAACCCAATATTATTAATTGTTTCTGGAAGGATTATGCATTGTGTTACAAAACTAGACCTTTAACTTTCTCACAGTTAAAAGCTTCATTGCATTATGTTAGCCACTACTTGGCTGAATGAAGAGATAATGATCACATTAACTAAAGCAAAGCTGTCATGGAGATATGTGTAAGAACTACTGCCCAACTCTCTCCTACTCCTCTTTTACTTACGATAGGTAATGTTTTATAAAGGTCCAAGGCTTCAGAATGTTTTAGCAGAGTCCGAATTACTCTGATCCACTTGGAGAGGCGAAATGCTTAAGGCACCTTGTGTCAAACTGATTCACATCTTCATTTAATTCATCCCTACTACAGCTTCCCAAAAATAAATGCCTATGCCACTGTTCATCTCAAAAGAAGAAGTAGAATTCTACTTAGCAGAACACAGAGGGGAAAGGGCACTGCTGCTTGCCATAAATTGGTCCGATTGCGGGGTGGGGAGGAAACCGCCTGAGAAATGCCTTATTAATGTGTATTGACAAGTAACACACATTCCTTTCATTTTCCCATTCCTCATGATAATCTTTAGAACAGAGAGTAGCAGATGATGGAAGTGAAATTATGAGCATGTTTAAAAGCTACAAAGCAGCGATATGACTAGATCTGACAGAGACATGCAGAGCCATATCACGCAGAGGCTAAAACAGATGTAGGGTTTCTTGTTTAAATATATAAAGTCTCACAGTAAAGCAGTAAATTGTTGTGTACAGAGTCAGACACAGGGAGATAATTTTGGAATCATTTCCGAGAGTCTTGTGAGAGAAACTTGCCTAAAGAGATTTCTGACAAAGGGTTTTAGCTTCAGCATTACTAACCAGCGAGTGCTTCTTTCGCGAAGAGAGTTCAAGCGTTGTGTCATACAGACTTTCAACGAAGTTCCTCAGACAGGGGACATTGACTTCATTTTTAACAGCCTGGAAAGAGACCAGAGTCAGCATAAAGTTCTATCTCAAGATAGCTTTTTCTAATCCATCTTGAAAAGTCATGTAAACAAGAGTAACTTACAGCAGCTACTGGGACGAGAATTTCAACAAACAGCCCCGCTAATGCGTGTTTGATATCTTTGTCTTTAACTTCAAGGAAATAATGTGCACATTCCTGGAACAGAAGAGGGGAAAGTTGCACAGGGTACTTACATTATACTTGACAAAATATTTGTCTTTGTTTTACTGAACAATATTAATAAACAAAATAGTCCCCACTATTCAATGCGGCATGCACCAAGGTAAAAATGCCTAATTTCAGCCTATTAATAAGAATTATCTGTCAAATACACAAATATGAAAGACTGATGAGCAAACCTGTCTGTGTTAGCAACAATTATACAACGGAAATTTCCCCAGTCATCTTGATGCGGCAAAAATTTCCTGTATTCTACCTTTCATTACAATGGAATCCATTTGAGAGTAAAAGCCACATTCCAATGAAATCAGTTACTAGAATCCCATTGACTGTAAAGTATCCTGATTGCCTCATCTAAAAATGTACAGTGATAAGGAGCCACATTACCTGCATAAACTGAAGAGAGGCTTCAAAATCCTCCACTGGATACATCTTGATGCGAAAAAATTTCATTCCCATTATCAGACTGATAATGCTTTGTACAATATAAGGGCTCTGCTCTTTATGTCGCAGCTCTTTTAATTCTGCCATGAATTTCTTCTTCACAGCTGGAAATCTTTAGGCAACAACAACAACAACAAAAGCTACAATGACGCTTCTTTCAAAGCAGAAGTTTGAGAGCAAAATGAAGTTCCAATGGAAAATGGAAACTTGCCATTACAGAACATTTTTCTCCTAGAAATACTATTGATATTTGTGGGTGATAGGACTGAAAGGGTCTAGTAAGAGATGAAACCCCCACCCCCATCAAATAGGAGACAACCTGAACAAAGGGATGCCAGATTTTTGAGAGACAACCTACAATAAAGGAAATCTCACCAGGGGCCAAATGTGGCTTACTAGGCCTCCCTTATTGTCCCTCAAAATTCTCCACAGGCCATATCCCTCATTTTCTCTGTTTTGAACCCCAAATGGTTTTTTCCTGGCTGTAATGTGTCCTTGAACTCTGATAATAGAGATGGAGGATAGAAAGGGTGTGTGTAGCAACTAGCCTATTGTACAGATTGTAGAATCTGTATTCATTGCTGCATCCATTTGCCTCAGGGCTTGCCTACCACTATCAGAAAATCCTCAGAAGGGTTACCCAGAAGGGAGTGTGTGGCCCTTGGGCTGAAAAAATTCCCAACTCCTCCACTCGCACATAAATATTATTAAGTGAAAAAAGCAAAACAAAAACAGGAGAGTGGCAGAAAGCAACAGTAAGAATGAAGGGCAATGTGCTTCAGGATCTCAAATTATCCGTGAAAGATCAGTGTTATCTCAAAAGATAACATGGCCTTATCCAATCAAAGATAATCAGATGGAAAGAAAATGCTGTCACACAAAAAAAAAGTGCCTTCAAATTCCCTCCCGTAAATATGAATAAGGTTGTTTGCCGGGGGAAAGAAAAACAACACTGTATATAATACACCGAGCTAAATGAAATAATCACATTTTTATTTTATTTTTGGCAGGCGGATCTTCACCTCTGCGAATTACCCTGATTACAAAAAGTCTTTCCATTCCTATAGGCGTTCCATGCTTGGCATTAATGGGCTGAAGAAAATGAGGTTTCTGCAAGCCTGTGCCAAATTGGCTTAGGACTGCTTGACTAGATGTTGAAGCCACCTTCTGTGATTCTACAGGCCTCCATGCCAAGCCACAACTTGATAAACAAAGTGTTCATGAGTAGAATGATTTATTCCTTTAATTTCTCTACCAGGGGGAAACAAATACACCTCTAACCGAATACCCTCATGGTGTTTTTTCTTTAAAAAAGAAAAACCTGCAAAATATTTCAGGCTTTGACTAGATCTCTTATTAAAGGCACTTACTTTGCTTGTGCTAGCACCCCTATTACTTCAGCATACAGATCTGCAACAATGTGCATATTTCCAGTGTTAGGACCAAGGTACCTACCAAAAAACAAGTCAGAAGTTTAAAAATATGCATTTTATTTTTATATAACTAGATCGATAATGATATAGATAAAGATATAGATATATATAATATAGTATGGTAAAGCTAAGGTTTGACTGATCAAAGAGCACAAGGTACTCTTATCACACAATGATGCTTGCAATTTTTTATGTATAGGGTACATTCTTCACCATATTCCCACAAAGAACATCTAATTCTGCTAAGATTTCACAAATCTTGTGAAGGTATCCTACAATTCTCCTCTGTAGTGCTTTCTCAAGAGAAAGCCTTCCTTGCTGCAAAGGTAGGCAGACTGGAAAAGGGGGACAGGGTGGCATGTCTACAATAAAGACTTAAATAGATTTTAACATTAATTCTTTAACTGCACGACTCCTTTAGGAGTAGTAATTCTGCAACTAATATTCAATATTCTCATCTAAGTATGACTCCCAAGATTATCTGGGAGAAACCACCAACAGTTAACCTGGCACAAAACATGTTTAAGTTTGCTGAGTAGATCGTTCTGAAAAGAGGTTTTTGCTCCACTAATTTACTGGCACTCACATTTCAGAAGCACTGCTATGCGTTCTTATCTCATGCTTCTATCTGATCCTAGCTTTGGCTTCTTTCACAGTAAGCAAGCGATACTACAGTGTGCTAAGTGTTAAACTGACAGAACTATTCATGCAAATGTGGCCAAATATTTGAATGAACCTTACCCTTCTTTGTATTTAAAGTGCTTGAAAGCCAAATTGATAACATCGTGTACTAAACCATCTATTACCGGATGAAGCTGAATCTGAAAAAGAAACAACTGACTTGTCAAAAGACTCAGCAGGAGAGATGACAAAGCCAATGGTATCCACTATTAACAAGAAAACACAAAACAAAACGTAAACAAAAGCCCCTGTCTTTTGAATTTATATAATGCCCTTCCTCCATGAAAGGTCCCTAGGTGTGGGAACAACATAAAACCAGATAAAACTATATATAAGAATTATTAATATTTACTGGTGTAATATAATCTGCAAGGTGAGATGTTGTTGCTGGCATCTGTCTCAGGAGACAATGGAAGTGTGCCACAGGCAAGACAGCACAATCCTTGTCACTATATCATTACTATTCATTGCAGATTGCATTTAGGAACCACAGGTGCTAAGGAGATCGCTCCCTCGCTTCTCCATTCTGCCTCATGTGTGGTTTGCACTACTGGAAACTAAACACAACCCCTTATCCAATGTATGACAGCAAGATTCTCGCTTGTTTGCTTAAGTCTGCAATCTTAAACTGTTAGCAATTTTTTCTGAAACTACCGAGGCTTAAGTCCTAGACAATGCATTTCAAACTGAGCTGTCTGTTCCATTTTCAAGCAATTATAGAAAGATGTTTCTTCAAATGATTAGACATTTTGATTTAGAAAGTGTGGAGCGGAAACTGTTACTGAGCTGGTGGGGAAGAGATGGGGAAGTTGGCGTTGCACCACAAAAAGCTACCTTCCGCTTGAGAAGGAAAGTACCAGTAGTTAAGGTGGAACATAGGAAGCTGCCTTACACAGAGCCAGACCACTGTTCCAATGCTAGCTCAATACTGTCTGCACTGACTGGCAGCAGCCCTCCATTTGCAGATGCCAGACACTGAAACTGGGACATTCTGGGACCCACTGAGCTAATGTCCTTCCCCTTAGTTGAGGTCTGACCTACTGAAGACCCTTTTCATTCCACAGCAGGTATTTTAATTGATGTTTGAGCTTATGGTTCTAACGGATCTTAATTTTTTGTGCTGTGGCTTTGTAAACTACTTAAGAGACTGTTCCAATTAAGCAGTATATAAATTGTTCACATAAATAAGTAAACAAGCAAACAAACAAACAATCAGGAATATGGGGCCAAAGCACACCCTGGACACCTAGTCCACTCCTTGGTGCACACATGACAGGTCTTTACATCATATAAAACTTTTAACTGTAGTCATAGAATCACAGAATTGTAGAGTTGGAAAGGACCCTAAGGGTCATCTAGTCTAACCCGCTGCAATGCAGGAATCTTTTGCTGAACATGGAGCTTGAACCCATGCCCATGAGATTAAGTGTATCATGTTCTACCAAATTAGCTATCCAGTTATTGTTTCAGTATTGCCCTGTTTACCACCCTGGGCTCCTTTTGAGAGAGGATGGGATACAAAATTAATAAAAATAATAATAAAAGCTATCTACTTGCTGATAGATCTTTCCATCCATCCATCCATCCATCCATCCACAAACATGTCTAAAAGTGTGATTCCCTTCTCCCTATAGCCCAAGGCTCCTTTTGTACTGTACTATTTATTACATTACATTGTATTTTATTATATTTTGAATTTATATCCTGCCCTTCCTCCTGAAAGGGCCCAGGGTGACAAACTCCCATACAATTTAAAAACAAAAAGCAGTTAAAACATTCTAAAAACAATTTAAATTAAAAAAGTCTAAAAGCAGCGTCAATTCAAAACATCATTTCATCCCGCAGTCTCGGGATGAGCCAGGAACAACATTTTGCAGCCACCAAATGTCTTGCTAAACAGGACCTTTTACTATTTAACTACCAGTTAGTTCTGCTTGCTCAAAATCAATCCTTGTAGAAGTCCTTTTCTACAAATCAATCCTTTTGTTTCCCAAGCCAGGCTTAAACTGGGTGCAACATTTCATTAAATATTTTTAAATGACTTACCTGTTTCAAAACCTCTATTAATACTAAAGAAAAAATAAAATCAATAGCAAGATCTCTTCTTTCCATTAAATAGTCTCGTTGCTGTTCATCACTATAAGAACCAGACAAAAATGATTAAAAGCATTATATAGTCAGCTAGCTAAAATTAAGCAAACACTTTTCACCTCAGACTTTGAAAAAACAAAGCATAAAATAAGGAAAAGGGGGGGAAAGGCCGCAGCATGTTGTAAGCGTGGCGTAACAAGATCAAGTACATGTCTGATGTAACAATCTAGTTCGAATGTTAAACACCCCCCTCTGTCTCTCATTTTCTATTTCTTTCTAAAAATTCCCCCAAAATTGGGTGGTATTCAAATAACTTTTTGTGCTAGCATAAGGAGATTCCCTCCTCTCCTCTCCCCCTACACCCCCTACACCATGCTCAAATCTTTTCCAGAGTGTTGGAGGAACCACCAGAAGAGATTTAAGGAAATGGGGGACAGGAGATAAGACATTCCATTGCACAAGAAAGAAAACACAATTGCACTGACAGAATGTCCACCTCTACTCTACGCTGAATGCATTGCTTTTTTTAACACGTCAGATTTTAAAACAAAACAAAACAGAAAAGCAAACACCTTTGACATACAAGGTACCAGCCCAAGACATTTTGCCGCCTGAGGCAGAGCCCAAAGGGTCCTTGCTCCCAGTAGGGACAACGGTTCTAAAAGCCTTGCTGCACTTATTCAGACACTAGGTTCTTGCCATCATCTATCTCCGCTGCAATAGTGACTTTACCAAACTTCATGCAGGGCCCCGCTGACATGTAAAGTGTGGACCTCTCTTACTTCCGTAGCAACAGCAAAAGCTGTTTTTTGGACTGGTGCCTTAATGGACTGGGTAATGGCCAATAAACTGAATTTGGGGAAATGGAGGCTTTGTTGGTGGGTGGGTGGGTGGTTCCCATGTCTAGAAAATAGGCCAGCTGCCTGTTGTGGACACTCCCTCTAAAGAAGCTGGTACGTAGCTCCTGAATACATCTTTGTCATTAGAGGTCCGTGTCCTCTGTGGCTAGGAGTGCCTTTTACTATCTCTGTCTGGTATGCCAGCTACGGCCATATCTGGATCAGCTTTACTTGGCCACTGCAGTCCATGCATTATGACCTCAAACTGGATTACTGCAATGCGCTCCACGTGAGGCTGCCCATGGAACTAGTCTGGAAACAGTGGCTAGATTGTTGATGAAGGAAGATGGTCACCGGCATGTGATACCTCTCTGTTAAACATCTGCACTGGTTGCCCACATGCTACTGGGCCAAGTGCAAAGCTCACGTGTTGAGCTTTGGTCCCAGGATACTTTAAGGACCATCTGAGCTCTTACATCTCAGCTCAGTCGCTGAAATCATCCGGAAGAGAACTGTTTAGTGCTGCTGGCCCCATGCTGCGCAAAACTGAAAGTCACCTTTGACTTTCAGGCATCTCTTCAACACATTTTTGTGCCTTTGCAGCCATTTAGTTTTCAATCCGTGAGTCATCTGAATAATTATCTGTCTTTTTTGTGTATTTATTTTTACCTTGAATGATGTTTTATGTCTTATAGTACATACCACCTAGATATATTTTATGACACGGCAGTATAAAATTAATTTTATAAGCAAGCAAGCAAGCAAGCAAGCAAGCAAACAAACAAACAAACAGGCACCAAGAAGACTTGGCTGCCAGTGTTAGAAAGTGCTCAGGAGTGTACCTTTTTGATTTAGTGCTTGTTCTTGGTCTGTATTCATGAGATTCATCTTCTATGCCATTTTGTCTTTTATACCAGTCAAACAAAGTGCGCAGAATGGAAGGTAGACAATACTCTGAAAGCGAGCTCATTGAGCTTATTACCTGTACGGCAGAGGAAAAAAAAAAAAGCAAAATGTGTTTAGTACTGCCTCCTAAAACCTTTAGTCAGTAGTTCAATTTGTTTTTAATTCAGGCACACAGACGTTCTTCTCTGCTGTTTTCCTTGAAAGTGGCAAAGGGCTGGGAGAAAGGGCTACCGTGATATCTTCTAGCAACAGCACACACCTATTATTATAACTATCATCGTCATTGCCATCATCAGTGATTAAAACTGGTGGGGTCTGAGTGAACTTGTTTGCTGTTCCTTTAATCTCAGGCTCCACCAGGTTTAACTGAGCTCAATTAAAGCTTGCAGCTTCCTTAAGTCAGCAGATACAATGGAGATCTTGAGGGCTTCACCTGGTTCCTGTGACGGCTCTGAGCCCCCCACTGCCCACATCATGAGGATGTGGCAAGGATGGTTACCTTGGTCCCCTCCCCCCCTCTTTCAGATCTATCTGCTTCTAAAGCAGGCATAGGCAAACTCCGGCCCTCCAGATGTTTGGGACTACAATTCCCATCATCCCTGACCACAGGTGCTGTTAGCTAGGGATGATGGGAATTGTGGCCCCAAACATCTGGAGGGCCAGAGTTTGCCTATGCCTGTTCTGAAGATTCCAACCAGCAGCTGAACTGAAAGCAAAGTGACAGATTGTAGAAGGGGGAAAAGAGAGGAGAAAAACTGAGCAGCCAGGAGGAGAAAGTGGAAAAGTCGGGGAAGGAAGAGAAATGGATTGCCAGAGAAAGATGGGTCACATATGCAAGTGCATGCATAAATTTCCCATGGGTTTTCACCCAGTCATGATCAAATCACAGATCACATTTGTCTCTATTGACTGAACCATGAAAATAGTGGATCAGGTGCTTTCCAGGGCTGCCATGGCACAAAAACATGGAACCAAGTCATGGATCCAAGTATGTATATATGTGCATATATCAAAACCAGTATCAGATCATAGGTCACCTGTGTCTCCACAGAACTGCGGCAGTATTGTGGTCATACTGTTGTAAATATCATAAGCATTCATGAGGATTGGGCTTTTGGTATTTCTGTGGCTAGAACTAGGTTTGGTGTTCTCTGTCTCTCTCGTTTTTAAAGTTGCAATTCAGTTCTGTCACCTATGGCTTAAATCAAGATTATGGTTCATTAGTTTACCAGTGTTAAGATGTATGTTATCACCAACGCTGCTTTGTTCCTTGGTCACTGTGACTATCATGTTTTTAAGCAATTGTTATTCTCTGTTTGTTTCCTCAACTCCTATCATTTACATTCCCCTCTCCTGTCATGTGTATGCAATCACCAATTTATGCAATCACCAATTTAGAATTACACATCATGCACCAGATGAAGTAGACTGCGGTCCATGAAAGCATAGTAATAATAATAGTTATTCATATTTAAGTTGCTGCAAAATTCCTTGTTGTTCTTTCAAAAGCAGACTGTGATGCCACAGCACAAATTCCCTTTCAAAATCTTCTCACACTTTCGAAACAGTTTGCAAAGTAATGTGGTGGGGGTCTTAGAGACAGGCAAGTCTAGAAGTTGTTCCTAGACGTATGGATTTTATGTTTTTATTTTATTAAAAAAACACAAATGCATAGCAGAGTGAATACAAAAACAACCAAACATCTAAAAATAAAACACAAAACAGGCTTTCTTATGTATACATCAAAGGCTAGAAAAAAACATCTTTGGAAACCAGATTTTATCAAGCAGACTATCTTATTCTAATCTCATCATCTCAGTAAATAATTCCAAAGAGGCATTTGGAATTAATTTTGCACTGGATCAATGGCACTGTGACCCCAAATACCTCACCTGGTTTTGCCAGCTTGCAGATACCACTATGCAAATGGGCTGGTGGTCATTTCATGTATATATCTTCTTCTTCCACAGTTCTTTGCTACCTGAGTGTGACGTGGGATGGTAGGTGCATGTTTGTTCTCAAGTCATGGCGGCAATGTAACTAGGAAGTGTGTTCCTAACCTTGCCAACTAATGATGAGGCACTGGAAGGTATTCTACCTGTAATATGGGTTCACCAGTTCTTGACTTTGTGCAGTGCCCTTCATCCAGGCAACTATATACCTTTCCATATGTATAGCTGACTTGTAAGAACCCAGCACATGCGGCTCCAACCTACTGAATCCAAAATTACTGAACAGTGTGCCAAAAGTAATGCAAACTAAACACACAGATGCTGTATGTCCTCTGCTATACAGTATTTGCACAGGGTGTCTTTAGCTGTTTTAAATCCTTCTGTCGTTCGTTGGTCTTATAAGGCAGGAAGGAAGGGTGGAATTTGCAGAGACTGGCTCTCGGAATACAGGAAGGGAGGAAAGTCTAGTCAGCAAGCTGGTTACTCAACTCCTCCATTTATTGGAATCAAAGCCAGTGGTGAGATGAATTCTAGCTCTGTGCTGCTGTTGAAGGGGAGTGTGCAGATGTACAAATGTGTCCTTGTTGGACAAAAATGATCATGTTCTTCCATCCTAAGTGAACTGCATAGTGTACAGCCTGAAGATACCAGGTCTACACAAACACTGAGCTGTTTAAACACTCTGTTCATAGGGCATTAAAAGTAGTCTATATAAATGCATTCTTTATATGAATTTTGGCAGAATATGCAAAAAAATAAATCAATTACAGCATGCCGGTAGCCTCCCTCCCTTAATACATACAATATTAAAAACTGAGTAATTAAATAGTCAAAGTACAAATTAAATTACATGGCAATATAATCAATAAATCCTTCTGCATATGCCTAAAGAGCAAAAATTAGACATGACAACATCAACAAGAATATTCAATGTGAAATTAGACTTTTGCTACTTCAAAAGTTCTTGCCTTGCCTAGAAAACTTGAACTCCGTACAGCACACTTTTTTAATAAAAAAACCTATGGTTTTCTAGATTGTCAAATACATTTTAGGTTCAGTTCTGGATCTGCTTTCCTTTCTGGCTTGACACTATTTTACACTAAAACCTGCATCCATACATTGCTTTAATGATAGCTAGCTGTCTAAATGCCATTGTGCCTTTGAGGTGAATGGAAGTGAACTAAATATAAACCACCCCATAAGATAGGAAATAGAAGAAGGGGACTCAAGGGAATTTAATAAATGTCAGTTCGACTCAGGCACTAAACTGCTATCTGTGCACCTGAAAAAATCCCCCCGAAAATGTAAAGCGGTTTTGCGAATTTCTTTTTTAAGGGAGATACACAGCCATTGTCACTGCTGCCATCCTGTTATACTGGAATGACATTTCTGTTATAAAGATTATAAAGGCTGCTGACATGAAAGTTGAATTTTATTCAGCTCAGGAATAGGCTTCAGAGAGAAAATTAAATCTACACATTTAAACCTAACCATGCCTGTTTGCAGAGCTCGCGTTTTAATGTCCTGCTAAGCTCAATCAAATTCTTAGCACAGGGCTACTACACGTTTTGCAGGGTCACAGCAGGAACCAGATTCCATGACGGGTGGAGTTCCAGAATAACAGGGAGAGACTTTGCCAAAAGTGCACTCTCTCTGAAAGAACCCTGCAGAAGGATAGGCTAATCTGTCAAGCCCAGCTTCTCCGTTTCTCATTTTGCCAACATTAAGTTCTAGTCTCCATATCCATTTTCTTAACAGTCCTAATGAAAACGTACCAGCATTTCAGTGTCAATTTCTCCTAATATAAACATCTCGATATACACATTTTCGCAGAGCGACCCCCCCCCCCGAACATAATGCTTTTGTATGCTGTTTTTATGTTTTGATGCACCCTTTAGCCAGTATGCATACATCTTTATATTCATGACTCGGCTGGAGAACTTCATTGCACAATTCTGAGAAGTTTGCATTTTGCAGGACAGGTATATTTCAGTTAACGTATTGCTTTTGAAAGCATTGACTTAGGTAGGTTTGCCTTTAAATGCAGCAACCACCACCATCGTAATTCCTGCAACACAAGTGTGAAGATGGGAAGAAAAACTCACGAAGGGGCCAAAGACCACCTTAGCTGTGAGTTCCACAGGACCTGAGGCTCAGGATATCTAGAGACTACTGGGCTGGGCCACTGTTTAGGAGTTTCAATTGGATCTTGGAGATGCTTAATTTCTGTATCTTCATTGCTATACCTCACTATGGATTGTGCAGGGATTGTTTAACTTTATTGTGCATATTGAGATGTTATCATTTATGCCTTATGACTACTTACATTTCGTTATATTTTTGTAATTATTAAAACTACTGACGTTGTAAGCGACCCTGAGCATGGCTTAACTATGGAAAGATGGTAAGACTCAAGACACATCTATCTACTTGAAGGGAAGGACAGGAGTGTCAACTTATTGAGAAGAGATCTAGAACAAGCGTGTAAAAGGATGCAGCCTTCCAGATGCTGGTGGACTGCAACTCCTAGGATACTAATTGCAGGGCTACAAAGAGCTGTCTGGAAATAACTTACTTGATCAAACTGGGGGTCTTCTCCACGCTGCAGAGATTTGCTCAGTGGCTTTTCCTACAATAAAGCAAAACGTATCTATTATTCTACGAGCAGCATTATGACATTTTCTTACGCTTTAGTAATTTGATCACATTTTAAATTCAGGCAATTGAAAAGCCCATACTTACTATGCTTGTACAGTAGTGTGAGAGACAATTTTAAACAATTATTACAGTTTTAATTTATTTACAGCACAAGTATTTTAGTTACTGCAATATTTTGGCAGGAAAAAAAAGATTTGCGGTGAGGAAAGCTCAACAGAATTGGTTTCTTCTTTTTTGACAAAAAACATTTCCTTTATTTTCACAAGAGAAAATGTGGAGTGTATCATTTAGATTATATTTTTCCTCATTAAGGGAAAACACCATCAAAAGAAGCCATGTTGTTCATAGGTAAGCATTTACAGTGGTACCTCTGGTTAAGTACTTAATTCGTTCCGGAGGTCTGTACTTAACCTGAAACTGTTCTTAACCTGAAGCACCACTTTAGCTAATGGGGGCCTCCTGCTGCTGCCGCGCCGCCGGAGCACGATTTCTGTTCTCATCCTGAAGCAAAGTTCTTAACCTGAAGCACTATTTCTGGGTTAGCGGAGTCTGTAACCTGAAGCGTATGTAACCCAAGGTACCACTGTATAAGTTCATCATAAAAACTAAAATATATGCCCCATAATATTAGAAAACAAAAGCAAAAGTTTTCAGCTTTTCAGTGTATCTCCAAGGCCAAAAAGGTGTGTTCAGTTCTATCAAAGTGAGAATATAGTTGCAGAGAAATATGATCTGGAAAGGAAAGATAGGATCTCCTGAAAGCTTAGAAAAGACGGAAACCAATATTTATTGAGAAATATCTACAGAAACATATCCTTGCTTTACCCCTATTGCAATTAATGAGAGTTCAACCAAAGCAGTTTTTCTTCTGATATATTTCAAAGGAGCTAACACAGGAAACATCCCACTACTGATTTGTCTTCCTTTGTCTATTAGACGCTATCTCACTGATTTCACCTGAAAGAAGCTAAATATTTCTCCTTAGATTCATTCTGGCATTATTCTAATGTGGAGGCACCATTGCGCTGGTGTGTTTTTTTTTTTTTTATGAATGTACAAAATAAAAACAACCCGGTTTCATAAAAGAAATAATCAGTGCCGCTCCTTTTAAATATAGCTTTGAGCATTACGGTTCTCAAGTGCCAACCAGATCTGTGTGCACATGGAACTCTAATCACAGTTTGGTATTATGTCCATACAAAACTTGAGTATTCTGTGTATAACAGGAAACTCTGGTTAGCTGAAAACAGAAGCAAACACTTCTGACCTCTTTGTCATGGTCAGGACAGAGGAGGAAAAGGGAGAAAACATGGTACCCAATTAGAGATGGGAAGGCCTGGAAAACCCCCCAGAAAAACTAGGGGGGGGGGGACACAGGTTTTTTCCGTTTTTTCCCAGGCCTTCCCATCTCTAGACCCAATACTCATGCACATGATCCTAAACTATCATTCACTGTTACATGTGAACCAGGGTCCTATCTCATCTTGAAAGGTCCACCGCGGGATACAAGGTTGTGGGTGGGATTACTGCGGTGTATGTTCCTCTGACTAATAGAGTCATTTATCCCCAGGTGAGAACTCATGTGAAAGAATCTACTTATTGTCTGGACTCTCCTCTCTTTATTTGCTGGAACCCTGTATCCGTCTCTTCCGTGTCAACACATGGTTGTCATTTCAGTCTATATGTCACACAAGCAAAGATTTAGCTTTATCTCAAAGTATCTAGCAGGTTGGTCAATGCCATTAAAATTACAAGGGTTCTATTTGGCAAGGACAATCAACTGCTTCGTTAACATAATCGTATTGAGCAACTGGTGTTTTTACAATGATGATGATGATTTTAATATATCCTACATAAGAATAGAGGAAATAACCTATGAATTGTTCCAAGGAGTGTCTCAAAATCCTCCCTCCCCTTTCCTATTGGATTTCATCTCAGACCACCCTTCTCTATGTCTTAGTTCCCAGCGCTGTTACAAAAAAAACTTTTTCCTTTGAAGGTTCTATTATCTAGGGCAGGTTTCCTGTTTTAGCTCGCTTCTGTGACTCTATATCTTTCCAAACCTATTCTAATTATACTTTGTTCTTTCTTTCCCATTAGCTTCAGCCCTCTCACCTTGTACCGTTTTAATTATTTAATTTTTGATCACTCCTTGGCTCAGCTCTGCTTGCCTGCTACGAACGATAAAAGCTACATATCTATTTACTTCTGCAAGCCCTTTTGAGAATGTAACGTTGCTCACAACCGTCAAAAGGCAAGGCCAAGATGCCCATGCAATGGTGGGTTAGAAAGGTTTGCTGGAATTCTTTTGCAGGGTTAGGTCCAGGCAAGCCACTGAGAATAGACAAGGAAACGAATCGGTACTTGCATCGAAGACCACCAGAATCTCATCCACGGGAAGAATTAACTAGTAGCACTGAAGTTGGGATAAAATGTTAAAATTTACGAGTTTTACATAAAAGAGAAATAGGGAAGAGCCATTAGCCAAGTCTAGAAGGGTATAAACATCCAAGCAAACACATATGATGAGAGATCTAAAATGACACACACACTCTTGGCCTTTGTTTTCAATGGTTTTCCTACTTATTAATCCTTACTGCAGTTACCACGTATGGAGACATGCTGAGCTATGCAGTGTGGATCAGCTTTCTGCACACCACTGAACCATCCTTTTCAGCACTTGTGGAAACACACAGAAAGTTAAGCAATGCTGAATTTCTACAGATGGTTTAGGCAAGCACAAAGCTGCCCCTAGCATGCGGCTGATGGAAAAACCACAGCTGCCGCATGCTGGGAGAGTCATGAGAAAAGGACCGCAAACAAAAGCAGGTAAACAAGGTTTGTCACCGTGCAGGTGCAGAGCCGAGCCAAAGCTGGTCTAAGGGAAGGGAGGCAGGCAGGCATGTCAGCACAGGTGACTGACTATATGAGCTCTCACCTCCTAATAGTGTCTTGCAGAATACAGAAATTAATCAGAGCAGGGCACAACGGGGAACAATTACTGAACTGAAGCAGAGCCAAGGTGCAGGTGGGCAGAACTAAAGATAGCTTCCAGGTTTTGAAGATGTCTGAAAATGCAGACTGACTACAAATGCAGACATCGACCGAAGACATTATGGCTGCTCAGGCCATTTCGGGTCTCTGATGTGAAGCCTTGAAGTGCTTGCTGACTTTCTCCAAGCGTTGGCAATAGCGTGGTGCTGATAACACCAAGGCTGCAGGTTTGATTCCCCGTAAGGGACAGCTGCATTTTCCTGCACTGAAGGGGGTTAGACTAGATGATCCGCGAGGTCCCTTCCAACTCTGTGATCCCAGCTGAGCACCAGCTTCAGAGAAACAAGTGGTAACACAACAAGCAAATTGTTTCAAAAGAATGGGACGCAAATCCCAGAAACCTGAAAACCACAGTGCAGCTGCCATAACCCACTGCCCCTTGTAGGGTTTCTCCGCTTCCAACACCTACTAAATTATCTCTATTAATTTCTTCTCCAGTCATTGCATTCCAGAGTTAAGCAAAACTGCATTCAATTCACACCAGAGCAACATTCGTACCAGCGTTTAACAGCGCAAAAAGCTATGCCCTTGTTACCATTTCTTGGTGATGATTTTATAAACGTTAACCAAGGAAATAAATCCTATAAAGTCATCTATGATGTAGGCAATTCGCCTTGGCTTTCCAGTAAGTGTATAAGATGTAAAGCAAGAAGAATTCAAATATGAGCCTGACAACAGAGATCAAGGATTCCTTCTATCACAAATTTCACATGTTTAGTCTAGGAAACTGGCACGAGTACAGCACTGTAAATCAAAAGCAGCTATTTCGACAAGAATGTTAACTTTCAAAACTGTCAAAGCTTGGGGAAGTTTATTTAGCACAATCTTGTGAATTCTGTGCAACATTTTGTTGTTGTTTAGTCGTGTCCGACTCTTCGTGACCCATGGACCACACTTAAATGTGTAGTCACTGCTGCAACAAAGGTTTTACAAACAGAATGGTAAAGAAAAACAAATTATGGTGAGCGTTCAAGTTGATGATTGCCTACTTTCAATATAAATAACTGTACCACACAGATGGATTGCTTGTATTCAGATGTCACAGTCTACCACAATTAATTGTCATCACTCGTGATTACCATTGAATAAACTTTTACTAGCCAAGTGGCAGGTTGTTCACAATGTTAAAAAGAAATGGATGTGGTCTAAAATCAATTACCGGAACAGTCATCTGTTAATAGGTGTCAGCTAATATTCACCACTGAAAGGGTCTCCTGGAAATATGAGTTTCCTCCTCCCCTCCCATTCTTCTAGAAATGATGAAACAAATGAGTGATTGCTCACAACTGAGCCAGATAACAGTCTACCTGCTTGCCTGTTCATGTCTTCGTTTGTTGAGGGGATGAAGTATTATTTTATTCATAACTGCACTTAAAGTACCCAGCAACTCCCTGGATCCCCTCCATTTGCTCTCCTACCTAAATTTAGATGTGGATATTCTATTCTTTCATATCAATGAAACAGAAATTTTACAAAGTACGGGGAGGTTCATCTGCCATTGTTGGGGGGGGGGGAGGATACTTAGCCTCAATTACCTTGTTCTACTTCATCTGAATCTCTCTGTTGCTCACTTACAGTCTATTGGGGCTTTTTTTCCAGCTGGAACTCACCTCTCAGGTGGGGGCCATTGCCATTCTAAGAGAACGAGGGAGGCTTTTATGTTGAGTTCCAGCACCTCTTTTTCTAGAAAAATAGCTCTGCACTCTATACAATGTCAGCTTGAACAAAACAGCAGGCTGAATCCAGAGTCAAGAGCTACAGCCGCAGAACTCTGAATAAAGAGGGGGTTTATTCATTTCAAGCAATTCATCAGCCTTTGGGTCAAAGGAACTATTACATAAGAACCCAAGAATATCAAATATTCATGTTCCTAGTTTAATTACCAATGTATTTGCATACTCTGAACTCATTTTCTATATGAAAGTCTCAGTAGCAATAAAATATCTAAAGATGATAAAAAGAAATTAAAACCCATCTATTCCTTTGCCAATGCATATTTCTGTTTAAAAACAACAACAGTACCATCAGAACACAATAGCTTTAGGGCTGAAAAGAAATATATCAGAAATAACTAAGGATAAAAATAATTCATGCTAGATATTTCCCCCTTAAAATTCAAGAGGAGATTAAAGCTGCAATCCCATGAACACTTACCTAGGACTAAGTCACATGGAATAAATTAGAAGTACAGGGTCAATCTTATCTGAAAATCATACTTGGGCCCTCTTCCACTGACGCTCTTTCCCTGTTCACAGATGTGCAGAAAATTATTGATTGATTTATTTTTAGCAAAGTAGAGACAATGGCACTCTGCACTTGTGTAATGACACACTTTCCTATTGTGATAAAAACAGCAAAGTTAAAACTGCAGCCCTAAAAAGTCAAACTCTGATCAGCTGCTCCTGCTGATAGAGCACACTCCTCTTTTGGACAGCTTCTTATGCATAACTGGTATTTACAAAATGCATGTCTAAAAGTATACAAAGCAACATACCAAACTTGCAAAAAATAAAATAAAAATAAAATTCAGGTGCGATGTGGATGCCTAGATTCATACTTTTTGTATTGCAAGTATGGGGATATCGTTGATATGTTTATTGCGTTGTTTTGCTTGTTCGATTTTATGCTTCATTATAGAGGTTTGTTAAAGATAAATAAAAATATATATTAAAATACAAACAAACAAAAAACTGGGGGACACACACACACCGACCGAAAAGAAAAATGAGAATTGCAGCATACAGTAAAACAGCTGTGCAAATGTAAATCGCTTCCGTGAATAAAAAAAGAAAGAAGAAGAAGGGTTTCTTCCATCTGGCAAAAGGAATCTAGTGAGGCAAACAGGAGGGTGGCTGTGGGCAGGCTATTTCATAAGGCCCAGGAAAACGAGCGGATTTTAAAAGGAAGGCTTGCTGATTAGAGCAATATTAACAGAATAACTGGGCGTAATAAACTCAATCGTGATTCGGTCCCCCCTCCCAGTCTAAACACTTTCTTGTCATTTCTCTTCATATAATTTATGGTCTGATTACATAATCACTGGACAGATTTCAACCTATGCTGACTTAAAGGCTGCATAGTAAGGCACGTCCTGGCAGCATGTGCCGCTGAATCTATTTTTTGCCATTTCTGTGTGAATGAAGCAATCCAAACACTGTGCTTTTAAAATGATGAACCAGAACTGCCTGAACATACATGAAAATGTACCAGTACCTTCATATAACCAAACACTTTCTTATACTCAGTCTGGAGTTTGTTTTTGCTTTCCTTTTTTTACATTTCTGAAAAGGACCCCATGAAGCACTAACATATGCTTGAACGCATTAAAAAAAAGGTAAGTGAGAAAAGATGGCAAATGCGAGTTTTAAGGTTGTTTGTCTCTGGCCAGAGCCTTATGAGATTTAATTACTGTTGTGCAAAGCCAACAAAAAAAGAAGACAACAATAATCAAATGGCTATTAACTTGTGGGTTAATATCCCATCATAATCCTGAAAATACGTGCAGTAGCTACGCACTGAATTGTTTGTTGTGGTCACAACCAAAGTAGCTAATTGGCAAGGTAAGCAGAAAATCAAAGATTATGTGAGAATGAAAAGTTATTCTCTTTTCCCCTTCTATGAGTAGCTCAGCAAAACAGTGGTAAAGTAATATTAGTAAACATTTTCTTTCTTTGTCTTCTCCATGAATAATACTTCTTCACGCAGAACATCTGAGCACTTGGCTTTATACAGCACCAGCGTTAGATTTAGAAACTGCGCTTTAAAAGTACAGAATCACTAAATAAAGGGAAACTCATGACTTTTCAGGGTAGCATTGTGCTTGGAATTATATAATTTGGGCATGATCCAAGTTAAGATAAGCACAAGGCGTTTCAGTGGGTTGGATTTAAGGATCTGCTTTTGAAATCCTATTTTTGGGTGGATTGTTCTCCTTATTTGTCTCCAGCTGGAATAGAGATCACAATGAAAAATACCGGAAGAGGTCTGGTTGCTTCTATTTAATAAGGGATATCTTTTTTTTCAGTTGCAAGAAATTATAAGAAACTTGTCTTAAGAAGGCTGTGTGGTATCACTGGATGCCATTTAAAAGCAGTAAAATCAAAAACAACGGCTAGAAGATTTTTGGATTTGTAACGCAGTTGCTGGTGATTCTTCTGGATGATACGTTTTGCGGCTGAATATTTGTGCTGCTGTTTTACTGGATCTATTCCATGGATTTAAAAAAACACAAATGTTATTATAATGTATTTTTGGGTACTTCTTTTCTGATTTTATATTATGCCTCATGTTTTTCAAGTTTTGTAAGTTGGCTAGAGACTCTTTAAGAGTCCAGACAATGGGTGGTATTCAACTAAGTTTTACTCAAAGCAGGCCCACTGAAATTAATGAACATGACTAAGTTAGGCCCCTTAATTTCAGTGTATCTACAATGAGTAAAGCTTAGTGGAATACCATCCAATTGGTGTTTCCCTTTAGCCTTCTCTTTGTCTGATTGGCTAGATCTTCTTTTCTAAATGTCAGTCATGACTACGACTTCATTCATGGGCTAAACACACTGAAAGGCGGGAATAGGCTAGCTTTTCACAAAACAAATGAGGATAATTGTGCCTCATGGCTTGGATTCTTCAAATGCTATAAACTTACTTATAAAAAAATATGAGACAGGGTTATGGCTGCACCAACACTAAGGCTATGTCTGCACCAGCTGCATGTACGAGTATTTTACAAGACACTTTCTGGAATTAACCTTGTTGAACATAACTGTAATGGTAATTCGTTACAATTATGCAAATAAGATGCCAAGAACAAACAATCTTCAACCCCATAAGAAAGTAAAAGCTGTAACTCAAAAGCCAGCAGTGTAAAATAAATTGTTCCAGCTAGGCCTTTACCAATTGTAAGGAGGAGATACTAGGTAACTACTGCAAAGAAATAAGACACAAAAAAAAAAAAAATAAGGAAAGTAGCAATTACATGAGAATGAGTCGTCCATCACAATTCCTTTCAGCAAAAATATTCCATTGCATGGCCAGTTATTCAATTTCATTTAAATTAGCCAGGGTGAATAGGAATGACTCTGAAGAATAAGTATTTTATTCAAGAGAATTCCACCCCACCCCACCCTCCGAAGCTTCAAGAATATTCAGAACAGCTTGCTATCCTCAATTTCAATAAGCGATGCCTACCCACAGTTGAACGTGTGATGTATTGTATTATGGTCTATGTAGCAATATAGGCCCAAAGCAGCTCTAAACATCCTGCTCTTCAAATTATGGCCCAGATCTAAAGAACTATACTACTACTTGTGTGTTCAATGAAGATTTGAATTTCTGTTTATTACGCCGAATCAAACCAATGACCTCAAAACTGTCTACACATGGATTGGCAGTGCCTTTTCAGAATTTCCAGTAGGAGACATTCTCAGTCCTACCTCGAGACACCATAGCTGGGAGACGAAAAAGAGAAGAAGAAAAACAATCAGCCTATGGAAGAACATTTTTTTTGTTGGGGAGATGAGCAGCAACAAGAGGCACACGGATCAAATTTTGATGAGACATACCAGCTTTAAGCTGAGTTATCTCCATCTATTCCTTGGTCACCGGCATTTATGATAGCTGGACCACAGGAATTAAAGTGCTGTCAAGGAACTACACTGGTAAGTAGATGGCAACTCCTGTTCTGTGAATAAATAAAGAAACCTGGTTAGTCAGGCATCCTGGTCTGGGAATATTTGCAGTACAGCAATATTCAGAAGCATTTTTGGCAGCTTCTCCCAAACCACAGGAATTTGCCAGCACTGATTAAAAAAAACAAAGATATTGAAACAACCAGATATCCTTATCCCCTAGGAGTCATAACGGCCAGGCATTCTCACATGGGACAGGTCCAATGAGAAATTCTCTAGAGATTAACAGAAGCAGAAACATCCTTATCACAATCCCAGCTAGCCAGTGTAACCACAGCTTACTGAAAGTCCAGTTGGCATCTACAGGAAATAAACTGGGCAACAATTCATACAAACACCAGGTACAAGGTGAGACAAAGCAATTTCTATGTTTCTAGAAGAGGTCTATAATCTGTGTTCTTAGTGTTTAATTTCTGGTGGGGCCAGAATAATTGTTGAGTCAACTCAGAAATATACAAATGAGAGAAATAATTGGCATGAAGACTCAACTTCAATATATATGATGATGAATTCAGACAGTGGGAAGAGCCAGAAGGACCCCAACAAACTCATGGAAAGAAACTCACCAACACCAACAAAACTATTTATCAACGTATTATTTTTCAATTGCCCTTGTTCTCAGTGCATAGCTTGCACTCGCCCACCCTATAGTAATAATAGCATTAATAGCTACACAGGAGAGGGACAGCAAAATGCAAGGGTCTTGAGAACACGGACTGGACTCTTGCTTCAAGTCACCTGTACTCACACACCCCAACACCCCAATAAATCTCTTAAGGATCTGACTGAAAATCTTAGTCTCACCTGACTGACACAAAAAGGAATAGACAAAGCACTGATTCCCCATTCTGCTACACGCACATTGTTTTTAAGGTCTTTGGACCGCAAATTCTGGTCAAGACACTCAGCACGAAAGCTATGCTTTCTTTTCAACTGTAATTACACTCACGTGAAGAACTAAATATTTTATTTAATTTAATTTTGAAATGACCATCAGAGCAAAAAAAAAAGGAAAGGAAAGGAAAGGAAAGCTGCCAATTAAGAATTTCACAAATCCAAAATTGACACTGTTTGAAAATAATAATAAGAAGAAGAATTTCATCATTTATACCCCGCCCATCTGGCTGGGTATTCTAAAAACAGAATAAAACTTAAACAGAATAAAACCCTAAACAGGGAAGTTCTCTTTGGATTTATGTAATCAAGGATATCTTTTTCCCTCAAAGTTGATTGTTCTTAATTGTTAGGTCAACAGATCTCATGCACATGGATATGTATTCCAAAGGGTGAAGTCAATGGGACTTACTTCTGAGTAAGCATCTATAAGGTGGCCACTGGCATTGAGGAGGGGTAATATAATTTATTTATTTACCTATCTTATGAAATAGTTTGTATCCCACTTAACCCCGAAAACGGAGCACAGGCCGATCTAAAACAATAGTATATAACCACAATAAAACAATCTTAAAACAAATGAAAAGATAAATCACAGTATGCAGCATTGACAACAATTCTCTCTAGTGTTAATGCCCCTTTCTGCTCATCAAATGCACCTGACCCAGGGCACTGGGTTTAAAACTCTCTTCCCACTCCAGCACTGTTCTTTATTATTATGATTATGATTATTTGCTCCTGCTGCCAGAATCAGTGGAGTCTTGGCAGTGGTGGGGAGAAAACATTTGCGGGGCAAAGGAAATGAACTAATGGTATATACCAATAGTCATTTAGTGCGAAATAACCCCAATCCCAGTCTCATGTTTTTCTTCTCTTATGATCAAGTGCCTGGAAAGTAATGAAGTTGTTCAAGAGGACTTTGTAATACTCTCAACTTTCACATACTTCCAATGGTTCTGAATCAACACTGCTGGAATATAAATGAATACAGACCAATAGCAAAATACACACACTGCATGCCTATGCAGACGCACTTCCAGTTACCACATCATATACAATGCACTATTTCATTCTAAATCTACACAAGGCAGCCATGCTGCATTATCCAAAATTCACCTCTATAAACATATTACTAAGGGCAACAAATAGCAAAGAAATGACCACAATAGTTTTGATGCAAGGGCTAATGAAGGTGACATATAGTTAGCCACATCAATGGGCTATTTGACTCTCTTATCTCTCTTGAGTCTCACTTCACACTTCTACCAAAGTTTCAGGGGCAAAATACATATGAATAAAAGCTCTTTAGGAGCTCAAGGACTCTTTCTGGAAGATGTCACAAGGCAAATGCTCTTCCACTATACAGAGGCACCTCGGGTTACATACGCTTCAGGTTACATACGCTTCAGGTTACAGACTCCGCTAACCCAGAAATAGTACCTCGGGTTAAGAACTTTGCTTCAGGATGAGAACAGAAATCGTGCTCCAGCGGCATGGCAGCAGGAGGCCCCATTAGCTAAAGTGGTGTTTCAGGTTAAGAACAGACCTCCGGAACGAATTAAGTACTTAACCCGAGGTATCAAGGTACCACTGTACTGGATGCATCCTGTCCCTGTTGCTGTGGCACAAACCCATCAAGAGAATTGAAGGAATTCAGCATTTGAAAGTGCAGAAAAATACAATGTACAAAAGAGCAGGAGATGAAGAAACCTATCTAAGGACAATCTTACTATCTGAATTCAGTGCACCAAATGGGTCTTATCCCTACCCCCCAAAAAAGCAAGACAGAGAGCTTTTAAGCTCCCCGGCTTGCTTTCAGGGCTCTTATGAGATCTTGAGGTCTCATGAGAGCCCCCCAGAGTCCCATAAGCAAGTCTGAGAGCTCAAAAGCTCTTTCTGCACTGGGAAAACCCCGAGCAAAAAGAGCTTTTAAGCTATCCGCCTTCCATTTTGCTAGGTTTTACTACTTATTGTTTTAAAAATTGTTTTTAACAATTGCCTTAACCACCATGAGGACCACGGTCGAAAGGCAGGGTTAAAGAAATGTATGTAGACACACACATTTTTACGGTGTCAAGAAGCAATACCAATGTACTTCAATTCCCAAACAGCTAAGCAACAAATCAATTCCTGGTAAATTCAGCTTGACTCATAGTAAATAATTAAACACAGAGCCAATAAGCTCTTAATAAGCAACATAGATAGACAAATATATTAGCTTTATATTCTGCCTGTCTTTTGCAGACCTCAAGGCAACACATGCAAGTTTGTGATGCAGTTCCTTATCTAGGTAGTGACTGGATTCTGCTAAACTCCAGCAAGGCAACTGCATCACATGCCTTCTGACCATAACCTGGAACACAGAGTTTCAGTATGGTGAGATGACACTATTCCCTTGGGTCAAGTGAAATAAAACCTGCAAAAAACATTATAAAGCAATTGCACTACCACAGGCGGAAGTGTTCAGCTAATTTCTCCTTGACTCACCAGGGGCTCTGCCATGATGATGCGGATCTTGCGCTCAGCCTGGGTGGTAAAGTTAACAAATAAGCTTTTCAGGACATATTCCCCAGGTTTACTGTCTGGATCGACATTGATAGGCAGCATGGTTGGAGGTCCCTTTTCCCTTTGTGTGCCAGAAACAGATGGGACGGGTGGCTTGATGTATCCGTTACCCACCGGAGAAGCTGAAAAGTAAAGAAATATATGTTTAATTAGATTTAATTATAAAATGTTGTCCTTTCCCTCCCCATATATTTAAATAAATAAATAAATAAATAAATATTTTATTTATACCCCGCCCTCCCCAGTATCAGGGCGGCTAACACCAATAAAATCACAGTAAAAACATAATAGGGGGGAAAGAGGGGGGACGGACCCAATTTAAAATACAGGTTAAAATGCAATTTAAAAGGCAGCCTCATTTTAAAATAGCCGATAAATCAAGACCATAAGAAGAAGAACAAGAAGAGTTTGGATTTGATATCCCGCCTTTCACTCCCTTTAAGGAGTCTCAAAGTGGCTAACATTCTCCTTTCCCTTCCTCCCCCACAACAAACACTCTGTGAGGTGAGTGGGGCTGAGAGACTTCAGAGAAGTGGGACTGGCCCAAGGTCACCCAGCAGCTGCATGTGGAGGAGCGGAGACGCGAACCCGGTTCCCCAGATTACGAGACTACCGCTCTTAACCACTACACCATACTGGCTCTCATTTATAAGGGGAGGGAAACATAAGGGTCAGACTGAGTCCACACCAAAGGCCAGGCAGAACACCCAAGGAGCCTGGGCTGTTTAGTGTTGAACTTTTTGGAAAAATGCCAGCGCTGTTTATGGGAAACTTCACTAGTGAACAGGGAAACAACATCAGACATACCGACCTGGGCCCCACAGAACTCAGTAGGGCTTACCAAGCATAAATGTGCACACCATTGGGGTGGAAATACCTAACTAGAGTTGACATAACGAGTTGTTCAGCTGTCCTGGAAGGACAGTATAAGAACCTTTTAAATAAGTGATTTCCTTGTCAAGCGGACTTACATAATGCTTTTTTTTATTTGCACAAATCTACAAGGCTGCACTAGCAAGGCTGCCCATAGTACACCAGCCCCATCAGAAGATGATGTGCCTGATATGCATAGAAGGGATACTTCCATAGATAATACCAGGAAGCACAGAGAAGCAAACTAGGGGAATTTTTCCAGAGGGTATAGTGGGGGGCCAAAGCTCACGCCAGGAGTGTGCATTGTTAGAACACACACACACAAGTCCTAAAAAGAAGGTACAGATAGTGCTGCTTGCACTGGGCCTAGATACACCCTTGCATTTGGGGGTAGGGTGATTCTCTTCCTCTCTCTGATTCCCCAGTTTGCAATCTAAGCAAAAAATACATTGGTATATTGGATGCAGAAGTCTCATAACAGTGCCCCTGTTTTCTCTTTCACAGGGCTGATACTGAAATATGTTTACTGGATTTTGAAAGCAGCTGACGTTAATCAGGAGTTGATTGGGTTAGGTTCCTAAATTCTTTCCCTGAACCAAATGCAAACTGCACAGAAGAACTTTTTTCTCTTGCTCTCATACATTAGCTCTTCAGAAATTGTTCCTATTGTTTACATTCTAGACAAAAGGTAATTTAATCTCTCATGCCAGACAGAAAGCCCATGACCCTTTATCTGATGTCATATTTAATTCCCTAATATCAAGCAAGGTTCTGATTTACCTTTTTTAACTTTCATATTCCTAAACCAGCTGATATAATTTGACCTACTTTGTTCATCTTGCCATTTGAGACCGGTGCAATATCTAACATCAATTAAAGATGGAACATTTATGGCTGACACTTCTCCAAATATAGTTAGAAGGGTGAACACAAACTATCTCACACTAGTGGCAAAAACAATTGCTCTTCAAAACTGAAAGGCAAAGCATGACATGCACACACCCTGCAAATGTGAGAATGGGTAGGTGTCTCAAAAATACCAAGTCTATGTTAAGGGTTGCTTATACTAAGAGAGAATCCCATATGTTTTTCAACATCAAACAGAACATTAGTTCTCTTACTATAAGAAAGAAAGAAAGAAAGAAAGAAAGAAAGAAAGAAAGAAAGAAAGAAAGAAAGAAACCATTGACTTAAAGGATGTACATCAGTATTAAATGTTCACATCTGGGGGAAAAGAAAGAAGTTCTCTTATTGCACAGAGTTTTTATTTATATGGATGAGTATAGCAGAAGGATAAACAGGCCAGTTGGAACTCAATGACCCTAGAATCAAACCCTGTTTCCAGGAAATATTTGCACACACAGAGAGCACCTCAGACTAAGCAGGCTGAGGAAACTATGGAAACATAAAGCCACCATGTCCACCTATCTCAAAAAGTTAAAGACAAATCAAGCAGATCTCTCTCATGTAGACATATTCCTATGTTTCCAACACTATATGAGCAACCTACGATATCATGTGGATGTGACAGGTGTGACAGAACTACTATATTATCAACAACCACAACTGCTGGACGTGGCAAAGCTATTAAATGGCAGAAAGACAGTGACAGGGCAAGGTGGAGGTGAGATATAATTAGCAAGAAGAAAAATCTGAAAATTTTATAATTACTTCTAAGAATTTTTTCAGTCTCTTGAATTCACATGCTTGAATCTTACATATATATATTTAAAAAGCCTATATATATGCACAATAAAGTTATGGAAACTTGATGAAAATTCCACTGGTGTCCCACAAAAAAGCATTTTGTTCTCCTATAATTTCCTTCCAAAAGGGTAGACTAAAAAAATACAAGATTTCTAGCATTACTAAATTGCAGAATATTCTCACCATTTAAATTTATTTATATCCTAGACACACATTCCTCAGATACGTTGTTTTCTATATTAATTTTTTCACCCAAACACTTGACTTAAACTATGTCACACTGTTGTAATCTAAAAATGTTAAAAGCAGCATAAATGCCCTATTCATGGACATTATGATTACTGGGGGGGAGAAACAAATAACTATAGGTTTCATTAAACTCTATGTCATTTAATGAAACCATTCTAATATAATATACTCTTGAGCCAGTGCTGCGTTGTCTAGGATAATGTAAAAAAAGTACTGTTGCTTATGTGCCACACATACATTACAAAGAGAGAAAGGAGAAATTATGTCACTTCCGCAGTATTCCAGATACGTAGTAAACTAAAATTGAAGCCAAAAGCCAAACCAACAGAAAGACAAATCACACACACACCAAACCCTTGTACCCAGTTAGTAAAGCTTTGAAAAATACGACTAGTATTTGATATATTTATATGTAGCTCGTAAAAGTTTTGAAATGCATTCAACACCAATATGACAATTCAGATTGTTGACTCATGGTGAATCTTCTTTTTACCTACCAAGTCCTTTTATTAAGCTGATCACACTGGATCTTCTCCAGCAGGCTAGTGAAATCTCCATGAGACTGGAAATACCTGAAAAGTCCCAATCCTTAGAATTCTTTTGTTTCTAAAACTGAGGGAAAAATGGCTTGCTTCATGATCCCAGTTTGGTCCTTTCACTATAAGCATGTAGGTTTTCCCTCACCCCCCCAAATTCAAGGGAGGGCGAGTGTTGACTTTTAAGTGCTGAAGATCTGCAGCAATCAAACTGGAGAAGGTTTCCTGATCAGAACACGCTTTCCATAACCAAAGGGGCAATTTTTAGCTTCAGCGTACGATGATGACCTACAAGTTGCAGAGTGTAGGCTGCCAGTCTATATTTATCCGCAAGCACATAGTATACCGACAGATTAGCAAAATACTTCAAGCACTCCAAGAACATGAGACTTGCTTGTATAGTTCAGCATAAACAACCCTTCCATACCGGCAACATGCGTTATCACACAGGCCGAGCTGAAGGCAGAGTTTCTCTCCTGAATTCGAAGTCAGAGATAACACGGGGGCGAGCGATAAAGCCTTTGTTTTGTAACTACGGACTCTTGGCCGCAAGTAGAAAACAGTGCGAATTCCTGAGGACAAGAACTGAGACGGTGTCCTTTTCCCATGTCAAGAGAAGTGTGGACCACTCACCCTCAAGGCAAATGACACAGGGTACATTTACACGGCGTACAGCCAGGGTGGTTCAGTGGTTAGCGCTGAGTCTAGGAACTGGGTTCAAAGCTTCGCTCAGCCGTGAAGCTTATTAGGGTGACCTTGTGATCACTGTGTCTCAACCTAGCCTATTGCACAGGGTTGTTGTGATGAAAAAAAATGTACGGTGTCTTTAGTTCCTTGGAGAAAAAGCTGGGATGCGAATCAAATAAATTAATAAATAATAAATGATAAATAGCGGGTGGCGCTATGGGACACGGGTGGCGCTGTGGGTAAAAGCCTCAGCGCCTAGGGCTTGCCGATCGAAAGGTTGGCGGTTCGAATCCCCGCGGCGGGGTGCGCTCCCGTTGCTCGGTCCCAGCACCTGCCAACCTAGCAGTTCGAAAGCACCCCAGGGGGCAAGTAGATAAATAGGGACCGCTTACTGGCGGGAAGGTAAACGGCGTTTCCATGTGCTGTGCTGGCTCACCAGAGCAGCGATGTCACGCTGGCCACGTGACCCGGAAGTGTCTCCGGACAGCGCTGGCCCTCGGCCTCTTGAGTGAGATGGGCGCACAATCCTAGAGTTTGTCAAGACTGGCCCGTACGGGCAGGGGTACCTTTACCTTTACCTTTTAAATAAATTAACCTCAAAGATGCCAGCTTGCTGGAGAGTAAGCATCACTGAACTCTGTTGAACTTCTGTGTTAACCATGTGTGCAATCAGACTGCACAAACATATTTAACATTAAAATCATCAGTATTTCAAAAAGCATGATGATGTTATGCCACCTTCATCGAAACTTTTTAAAACTCCTGTCAGTGGAATTTTCAGCATACAGTGGTACCTCAGGTTACAGACGCTTCAGGTTACAGACTCCGCTAACCCAGAAATAGTGCTTCAGGTTAAGAACTTTGCTTCAGGATGAGAACGGAAATTGTGCTCTGGTGGTGCAGCAGCAGCAGTAGGAGGCCCCATTAGCTAAAGTGGTGCTTCGGGTTAAGAACAGTTTCAGGTTAAGTACGGACCTCCAGAACGAATTAAGTACTTAACCTGAGGTACCACTGTACAAACCAATCTAAGCCTGAATGATCAAGCTTCTATAAAAAAAAAAAAGAACAGGGAAGGGAAAGTGGGAAGGGAATCTTCAAAATGGTTAAGAGATCTCTTGCTCACATTGATTTTGCAAATGAAAAAATGAAGAATTGGCTTACACTGACAAACCCAATGCTTTCAGTGAATGGGCAAAATGTTAAAGCAGATGCAAAGGAATGAGCAAGCCTCTCTGTGGAGTTTATAGTGTAGCCATACTTCTTCCACTAGGCTGATGGGAGTTGCTGTCCAAAACACCTGGAGGGCACCAGATTGGCAAAGACTGGTCCAGAAAGATGTCCTACAGAGCATTTCCCTGAAACCAGTCTCCTGCTTGAACTAGCAGGCTCAAACTTTTTCCCCCTGCTGTTTTTATGGTACACCATCTTGAAATGACTGTGTGGAAGGTGATTAATAAGATGATGATGATAATAAATGAGAGACCACCACTCGTCATTTACAGGTTCCCATTAAAACTGCTCACACATATCAATGATCTACAGCAAACAATGACACAGTCCTCTGACAGGTTTTGGGTGGCAGGCCTGCATTTGCTTACAAACTGAAACAGCCAGTAACCAGCAAAAAGAGGCCACATAAGAGAGACACAGACCAGACTCTGCTGCAGATACAGATCTGGCCCCATTTCTAATCTGGCAACACTATCACAAGACCTAATAATCTCACCCACATTAGGGGGTTCATTCACCTGCTCATCTTTCAACGTGATACTTGACAGCATTTGCTGACAGTACTCTTCCACATAGGACAAACAGGTCAATCTCAATTAAAAAAGGAATATAAACCTGACATCAGAAATCGCAATATAAAACAAGAACAACAGGGTGACATTTCAACCTCCCAATGTCGTTTTGTGTGCATGTATGGTGACATAAGGATCACTGTCTTCTGCATTTTATTTCCTTCTGTATTCATTGTTTACAATTCTACCCCCCCCCCCAACCATTAACTCAGAATAGCACATCACATTAAGTGGACTACAGTCCATGCAAGCTTATTCCTTAATAAATTTCTCAAGTCTTTCTTAGATTCTATTGTTTTTGCTGCAACAGACTAACACAGCTATTCCTCTGGATATTGCGATTAAATGCCCGACTGGAGAATATAGAAATTGACTACAGTGGTACCTCGGGTTACAGACGCTTCAGGTTACAGACTCCACTAACCTGGAAGTAGTACCTCGGGTTAAGAACTTTGCTTCAGGATGAGAACAGAAATCGCGCAGTGGCGGTGGGGTGATAGCGGGAGGCCCCATTAGCTAAAGTGGTACCTCAGGTTCAGAGCAGTTTCAGGTTAAGAACGGACCTCCAGAACGAATTAAGTTCTTAACCAGAGGTACCACTGTATTGAAAATGCATGCCAGTCATCAGAGTACAGTATACTCTAGGTTCCCCAACATAGTGCCTTCTGGGTGTTTTGGTCTACAACTCCTACCAGGCAGCAAGGCCAATGATGACAAGATGATGGGAGCTGTAGTCCAACTGCATATGGAGGGCATCATGTTAGGTAAGGATATGCAAGTTTGTTTGTTTTTTTAAAAAATGGTCAGGTTCTGAGCCCAGATGCTGTTGGCTGAATCCACAGAAGGATTGTTTTAGCTCTTGTGCTAGATTGTTAACTAAATCCAGGGATATTCTTGCACTAGTGTAAAAGGCTGTGCAAGAGGCTGAAAAGAACAAGAACCTACCTATGACAGGAGAGTGAAATCTTGTGCAATTCTTGTGCAAGCATTTGCAGAACTGTATTTGCTGCTGTTTTCCTTCCACTCATGGTCCAAACCACATCAGCTATGCAGAGCAACACTTTTTCCTGGCTTTCTTCCTCCTGGTATTCTTTATAGATGTGTAACTTTGAGAAGCATATTTATCTACTTAGATATTTGTAGACCACTAGCTACCATCCTGGAACAACTAGCACAGAAGCTTAATAACCCAAAACAGCAAAGATTTTGGCAACAATCCAGTGCATAGTTGAATGCACCAAACTCCCAAATCAATGAAATTTAAGCATGCCCAGCTTTCCACCTAAAGGAGTGAAATCCTGTAATCAGCTCTGACATTCCCTATAAACAAGCACCATCAGTGTATAAACATGTAGAATTCCTGACATTGCAATATAAACACTTGATATACCTTGCATAACACCTGATCGACAGGGAATTCTGAACAAAGTTTGGAAGACAATTCAATAACTCCCTCTAGCATGCAGTATCCCAAAGACCACCAACTGATAATCAGTGGCGTAGCGTGGGGGGTGCAGGGGGGCCGGCCGCACCGGCCGCAACATCTGGGGGGCGCGCTGGGAGGGGGGCGTGCTAAAATCCACGGGTTAGGGGGCGCAAATTACTTGCCTTGCCCCGGGTGCTGACAACCCACGCTACGCCACTGCTGATAATTCACCTAACTGGGAAGGCACTTCTGGAATTGTTACGGAATTTTTTAGGTTTATTCAATAATAATTTAATATAGCTAAAAAATAACCCAAAAAGCTCCAAACTGAAGCTTATGAGACATCTGAAGTCCATGGAATATTGCCAACAATATTTAAGAACCTGGCTCTATTTTCAGTGGGAGATGATGCCACCATATATGAAGAATGATTAAATTGATAATGCAAATGTGCTTCATATCCCAGAAAGAAAGTAATAGTCTTCTCAGTAATAAGATACATGTAAAGTCAATCTCTATAGCTATATTCTGACAGTTTAATTTAGAGGAATATTAACTTTTCGGTTACTACATTGCTTTTGTTCTGTGGAGTGGCAATGTTGTATTCTTGTTATAGCAAACAGTGTTGATAATTCCATACACAACATGATGAAACAAAGGGATAGGAAGGGCACACCAGGGCAGGTTAACGACCAATAGATACAACTTAGGGCATCACCCAGGCACTGGCCAGATCCTGACCAGCTTAGCACCAGCAAAGGTTGCTGCATTATGTACATGGGAAAGGCAATGTCTGATAGTACATAGCTGTGTACTTAGCATAAAGTAAGATTACATATAATTTGATTGATGTCTAAAAATATGTCAGGTTCAAAAATGGTGTACTGCTTCACTCATATGATTGATCTACTTGCAGAGCTGGCATCAGTGCTAAGCATTCCACCTTTTTCCCAGTCTGGGAAAGAAAGACACACGTTGCATACTGCTCAACAGTCCCAATTTAAGTGGGACAGGCCAGAATTACAGAAACCAATCCCAGTTTCTGATTGGATCCTGAAATGTCCCAGTTTTTGGATCTTACATTCTTGCTAGCGTGCACTTAGTTTTTAAGGTTTAGAAAGTTTAGAATCTGGTAGAAGCTGTAGTATTTTAATTCTGAGAGGCTTAGTGCCGCTAAAAATGTGTAAATAACGTCTAACACAAAAAATGGGATTTGTATACAGTGGTACCTTGGGTTAAGAACTTAATTCGTTCTGGAGGTCCGTTCTTAACCTGAAACTGTTCTTAACCTGAAGTACCACTTTAGCTAACGGGGCTTCCCGCTGCGCCGTCAGAGCACAATTTCTGTTCTCATCCTGAAGCAAAGTTCTTAACTTGAGGTACTATTTCTGGGTTAGCAGAGTCTGTAACCTGAAGCATCTGTAACCCGAGGTACCACTGTAATTTGATTTCCAAAAGTTATCTTGGCCGTAAGTCCCAAAACCCGCCCATAAGTGGATGACCTTTACTGCTCTACTGTACTGTGCCCACATTCAGAAAAAGTACCCCTTGTTTCCCCTTCATCAAATTTTGGAAGCTATGCAAGTATGAAAACACTTCACCATCTAATTGCAATCACACAAAGATTGCCACAGTTCTCCTGTTTTCCTAATCCTATACCTCAAAATCTATCACAGCTACCAACATTTAAAAATTCAACAGAATTTTACCACTGCTTTTCTTTCATGTGGAAAGAGAAACATGCAGGGATTTTAAAGGACTCTACAGTTGAGTAGTATGAGGCCATTCTTCACACAGAGACACTTTCAGATAACGACACTAAGGCAGAGGCCTTAAGCTAGCTAGGAGGAGGAACCCACTCTTTAGTCAGCAATTTATTCAGCCCTGTTGAGGTGGGATTATAGAATACAAGCCTGCTTCACAGATTCATTGCTCTACTGGTGTTAACTAGCAAACCAAGTCTCATCTGCTATTTGTAAAAACATGCTATTTTTAACACTTAAGAGATTATTGGAAAACCTTTTATGCAATAGTAGGTTTATTTTTGCTGCGAAGTTTACATGCTAAATTCTCGCACAAGTACTGCTTTAAGACAGCAGATCCGTCTGCTATTTATAGCTGATAGTAGGAGCTCGTCACATTTAGAGTATGACATCACTATGGGAATATTTCCTTTCACTTATGGAAACGCCCTTATGACGGGAACTAAACATAGGCATTTTCCACTTCTGGTTTTTAAAATAATAAAGTCATGTTTTCGCTTTCAATACTGACTGTTAGTAATGCAATTATTTCTAGCAAATTCTCTCTACCTAGCCAACAACTCCTGATTTGTCTCAAATCCCAAACATCTTACAAAACGCATTAAGATCATATGTAAAAAAATTAACGTTTCATATCAAGAGATGGTAAAATGCCCACCTTTTCTAATTCGAGAAAATCACAACATCTTGTACCTGAATAAAGTTTTTTTATGCCATGTTATACTTAATGTAAGAACTGTCTCATAAGACCTATTCCATTTTTTTTTTGTTTCCAACTGCTGCCATCCCTGATGACTCTGAGACATTCACAAGAACACAAAGACAACATGCCTCCATGCTAGAACAAGAAGTCCTTATAGCTCAATGGGACTCTTATGCCTTTCCTCTCCAAATCTGTTCAGGAGGGTCAGGAGATGAAAGAAAAGATCATTCTGTCTGGCACTGATGAAACCATCTTCTTAGCATGACATTGTATTCCACCCTATATATCTGACCATGTTAATAAAGGTAAAGGTACCCCTGCCCGTACGGGCCAGTCTTGCCAGACTCTAGGGTTGTGCGCTCATCTCACTCTATAGGCCGGGAGCCAGCGCTGTCCGCAGACACTTCCGGGTCTTGCCAGCGTGACAAGCTGCATCTGGCGAGCCAGCGCAGCACACGGAACGCCGTTTACCTTCCCGCTAGTAAGCGGTCCCTATTTATCTACTTGCACCCGGGAGTGCTTTCGAACTGCTAGGTTGGCAGGTGCTGGGACCGAACGACGGGAGCGCACCCCGCCGCGGGGATTCGAACCGCCGACCTTTCGATCGGCAAGCCCTAGGTGCTGAGGCTTTATCCACAGCGCCACCCAGGTCCCATGTTAATACCTCCCTCCAAAAAGATCTGTGAGATTCTTGTGGATGCATGTCCCCCTCCATTTACAAAGGAGAGGAACTGAATACTGTACCAGATCTCTTTAAACCCATCCACTTTGCCCATGCCATTGGCCCGCCTACATGATGAGTCATGTACCCTGCCAGCTTCATACATCATGCAGCTGCCAATAAATGCATGACCACTTCCTTATAAAGCAACCAAGGTCCATCATACATAGAAAGCAATGGATTTGGGGCTAACATTTGCTGAACAATAGCACATCTAATTCTGAACATCTTCAGTTTTGAGTTCTGGTATACCGAGAGCAGAGAAAATTTATCTCCCTGCAACATTTCTAATGTTGTAAATCCATTTTATGTCCCCCTTCACCTTTCCCCAAACAAATCTAAAAATCCCCATTGTTTTATCCTTTTCATATATAAGAAATACACCAACCCCTTGACCATTCTAGTTGCGTTTCTCTGGATGTCAGTCTGTTCTAAAACCAGGAAATCCCAAGACACAAAGAGATAATATTTCTAGTTTCCTGGTGATTCAGGGCACTGTTTAAATACTTTTAAAACAGAATACCTAAAACCTCTGACCAAAGCTACCAGATTTATTTATTTATTGAGCAACTGTAATTTTCATAACTTGTACCCATTTGTTCTTGCCTCACTCACCTCTGCCTTTCCATGCTGTTGTTGTTTATTTCATTTCTAGACTACCCATTGGCCAAGGTCTTCTGGGTGGTTTACAAAACCTAACAAATGCAATGCAGTATTAACTTCATTCCAGCAGCGGGAAGGCGTTCAAAGGCGTGTCACTCAACAATCAGTAATATCACTAAAGAGCCGTATATTTTAAATAACGTGTAGCCAAACACGCACATGAAAATAAAATGGGAGAAAACAATGCTAAGCACTGTGTGGGTAAAACAACAAACTGATATAATTCATTAGCAATAAACATCACGTGTCACTTGAGAACACTTGTAGTGGGACAACACTTTCCAGCAGGCACAATGACAAGCTATATTGGCATAATGGATTATTATGCCTGGTGTCATGAGATCAGCTCTATGGCACATCCAAAACATAATAATCAATTCTGCAGATACTTCAGAGTGGGGGAAACCCAAAGAAACAAAACTATGTGAGGCAGGAATGTGAAGTAACTGAATGCTTATTTTTATGTCAAGCATATACTGGCTTTGTATCCCACCCTTCAAGAGGCTCAAAGCAACATACATTGTGCTTTTGGGCGGCTGGTGCAATTTTTGGTCTCTCTCAACTACAGTACTGTAGCTATTCAAAAATATATTCTAACGCTGTAACCTAACCTAATGGAGGTTAAAGGTAAAGGGACCTCTGACCATTAGGTCCAGTCGTGACCGACTCTGGGGTTGCGGCGCTCATCTCGCCTTATTGACCGAGGGAGCCGGCGTACAGCCGGCATGACTAAGCCGCTTCTGGCGAACCAGAGCAACGCACGGAAACACTGTTTACCTTCCCACCGGAGCAGTACCTCTTTATCTACTTGCACTTTGACAAGCTTTCGAACAGCTAGGTTGGCAGGAGCAGGGACCGAGCAACAGGAGCTCACCCCGTCGTGGGGATTCGAAACGCCGACCTTCCGATCAGCGAGTCCTAGGCTCTGTGGTTTAACCCACAGCGCCACCCGCGTCCACGTAATTCATTTAAAGCACATTTAAGGCAAGTGGCTTCTGCCAAAGAATCCTCAGAATGGTAGCTAAGGGTGCTGGGATTTTTAACTCTGTGAGGAATAAACTACAGTTCCCAGAATTCTTTCTAAAGTCAAGTGCTTTAAATGCCTGCCAAACCTGCTTTAAATGTGGTGTGGATGCAACAGGAGTCAGTTTGTAAGTCTAGTAGATACGTGGCTTTGAAACACCCAACCCCATATTTGGCTTTAGTTCTCTAGTACTAATAGAATATCCTGTCCATGGGTACGCAAATTAAGGCCCAGGGGCCTGTTCCGGCCCAGTCGCCTTCTCAATCAGCGTGTAGAATGAGTAGAATGTGTGCTTTTATTTAAAATGCATCTCTGGGTTATTTGTGGGGCATAGGAATTCGCTCATCCCCCCCAAAAAAAAAATAGACCGGCCCCCCACAAGGTCTGAGGGACAGTGCTGAAAAAGTTTGCTAACCCCTGCAGCCTGTCCTTCAAAAACCTGCTTTCAACCAATCATTTACCTAAGTACTGAAATCCTACACGCAATTTCCTTCTGGTAATGATAAATTAAGCAAAAAGTAAATCACCATTGTTTCCAGGGCCTTCTGAATGAAAGGTAGCAAAAGGGTGTCGTGGGATTATTTGTTCTAACTATATCGTTCAAAGATCATGCATTACAGTTAAGTAATTTTCTCAACTTCAAAAGGTATTAGTTACAACAGGATTCCTACTTTGTGGAAATTATGATGCTCCGGGATTCTCAGGGGGTGGGGTATGTTATCTGATGCCAGTTAAAAATCTCATTACAAATAATAGCCAGTTGAAGAAAGATTAACCAAGTGTTGGATGGTGACAGTGGGAAAAATAAGTTCTATTTCTTGAAAGCTGTTTCCTGTGGATGTTCTCTTGAAAGAAAGAAAAAAGGCAGAAGAACTGTTATAAGATGGAATTCTACCCAGCAGAAACACTTTTCGCATTGACTCTTGACTTTATTTATTTATCTAATAGAATGTATATAACCATTTGATTGTAAAAACAAACAAAATCCTCCCAGTGGTTTCCCAAAATATAAAATAAAACATAAAAATTATCAATATTCAAAAATATTCAAAAGGTGATTCAAATCAAGAATTGTACCAATGAATCAGCACAAAAATGTTATACGTGTTAATGATGTTCACTGAACCATATAATTAAGAGAAACTTACAACTACTGATTCAATTGGCCCTAAATCAGGTTTCCTCAACCTCAACCCTCCAGATGTTTTGAGACTACAGTTCGCATCATCCCTGACCACTGTCCTGCTAGCTAGGGATCATGGGAGTTGTAGGCCAAAAACATCTGGAGGGCCAAGGTTGAGGAAGCCTGCCCTAAATGGAATGCCTTGATTGGAAACCACTCAGTTCTACAGACCATGTGTAAATCCAGCAGTGCCAATTGTGATGCAGCAATGCCCTACATAACAACACATACTGCCTGGAAACAGAGAGTTGCAAAGTGTAGGTGCTGCCACACTAATAGTATTTTCTCACAAGGATGGAACTAGTATTAAGTGGCACTTGCGGCAGTGACTGTTCCACAGATTGAAGTGGTCAAATGGGCATATATGGGGTAAAGAAAGGAAACCAGTCCCAAAATTTTAAGGGCTTTATATACTAGTAGTAACACTTTGAACTTGCCCTGGTAGCAAATGGGCAACCAGTTTAGATCTTTAAGCGGAGGTGTTATATGCTGACAGGGAGGGGAGGAAAACAGAGACAATGATAAACAAAGAATTTTTTTTATTACAGGTGCTTAGACTTAGTTTCAACAGAGGAGGAGGACTTTGTCGACTGTGGCAAAAGTTTCACAGAAAAGGTAGGCATTGAGGCTGGCTTTGGAGGAAAGGAGACAGCTAGGTTCACATAGGGATTCTGCAAGGGTAAGGGGAAAGACCTTCAGAGAGTTGAGGATGGCAGCCTGGTTTTTAAAACTTATTTTATTCCTATAATTTAATAGGAAGTGTACGAAGAAAGAAACTACCCATCTTTTAAGAAAGGCACTATTACATCAAATTCTAAGTCAGGATCTGTAGTCAACTGATCCAGAGAAATCAGAACAGTTTTTCCCCCGCACTCAAAGGAGGGGATACAGCTGCATCAGTCCTGCAACATCAGGTTAGATATGCCCTAGCCATTGCATGAGAGAGTAAACAAGGAAGTAAAGCAACTGTGGTTCAGACCTACGCAATGTTTATATACCACTCAACTGTAAAAAAAGAAGGAGCAAGCAAACCTCGAAGCAGTTTTATGCAGGTCTAATAGTGTTCAATGGAACTTAGTCCATTCCAGGTTATGTGTCCATAGAATTGCAGCCCCAGATGTTAATTTTTCAAAAAAAAACAAAACCCCAAAACAGCAAACTTCAGACCAAATCATCATGTAGGGAAGATACCCACAAAACTATGAACTTCAATGAGAAACTTTCAAACATGGTGTTCAAAGAAAGAGATTTTGTTAAGAAATGCGTCATATCTATCGAGTGGAAGATTTCACAGCTGAAAATGTGTCCAAATACCAACCTGATTCACATTACAGAACAGCAGAGGTAACTTGCATTATCAGCGCACTAGATAAATATACCTTTTTTAAAGGCACAGAGGTCTATTTAGAATCATGTAACAAGTACTGCCACTTCAGTCAAAGAATTTCCAAACAATCCATTAAAATTATAAACGTAAATCAAGAGCACATCATTTCATAAAATACACACACTACTTAAACACAAACACAATGAATAAGCTGTGTTTGAAGTAGGTTGTTTTTTTTTTTAAAAAAATAACAATTATAACTGACACAGATCACTCATCTATGAACAAGTTAACATAAAAAAGTCCTACTCTCTCAGACCACAGGTTCATCTGGTCCAGCATCTTGTAAGCAGCCCAGAGGCTTCCAGGAAACCCACAAAAGCAAGGCAAGGAGGCAGCAAATCTCTGTGATATTCAGAGGCATAATGTGACCTCTGAACCTGGTGGTCCCATTTTGCCACCATGGGATAGTCAAGATAGGTTCTCCTGTGCAAGTCCCACTGGGATGACTGGAAGGTGCACAACACCACTTCCCTATAAACTGTGGCCACATCCACATACATTTAAATTACCTTTAAACTAAGCATACAACTTCCACCTCAAAGAAGCCTGAAAATGGTTGTTTACCCCTCACAGAGCTACAATTCCTAGCACCCTTAGCAAACTGCAGCTCCCCAAATCCTTTTGGGAAAGCCCACATCCTTTAAATGTGCTTTAAGTATATGTGACCTGTGACCCCGTGTTTAAAGAGCAGCACTTACAATCCATTCAAATCCATCAAGGCTTTCAAAGTATTTATAGCCTTGTATCATCTTTGGGAATATTTTTACTCTAGCACCAGCACAACTTCTTAACATCCCCCCTCCCCCTCTTTCACCTTGTGATATGCTTTGCTGGACTGAAATCCAACAGCGCAGCCCTTAGCAAGTTGAATCTGAAGTAATCCCAAGGTGTCCCAATGGAGCCTGCTCACAAGGAAGTGTGCCTCGCTAGGATTGTAGCCTGTATAAAAACACACTTCTGCTAGCATCTGTTGAACAGTCTTGCATTGAGTCTGAGTGTGTTTGAAAGTTCCAAATGGGCACACAAAATGCTATGCACTCATATGCACTTCAATAATTTTGATGAACTATCGTGAAAAAAAGAGAGAGGAGGATATTCCTGTGGCGTGGCGAAATAGATAGGGAAGAGTTCTGCTTAAGTGTTGTGCACGGTCGGTTAAAAAAGCAGCACAAACCAGCAGGTGTGAGAATGTGGGCATCCTCTTAATCTCTGTTTATAAACATGAAGGGGGAAACAGACAGAAGCAGAGGAGCAGAGGAAAAATGATGGACCGGTACCTGTGAGGGAAGCATTGGTCCACATGATCGTTCATAGGGATATGGAACATAATGGGAAAGCCAACATCTGCTTCACCAGGTCCTATTTACAGAGTGAAATATACTGGAAATACTACACTAAACATATAGAGGGTATAGTCACATAGGGGTTTAGGATTTAATGCAGACTTGTGGCATTTATAGATCATCATCAACAACAACAACAAAAAGTTAGTGAGAACATGATACAGTGGTACCTCGGGTTAAGTACTTAATTTGTTCCGGAGGTCTGTTCTTAACCTGAAACTGTTCTTAACCTGAGGTACCACTTTAGCTTATGGCCTCCTGCTGCCGCCGCGCCGCTGGAGCACGATTTCTGTTCTCATCCTGAAGCAAAGTTCTTAACCCGAGGTACTATTTCTGGGTTAGCAGAGTCTGTAGCCTGAAGCGTATGTAACCTGAAGTGTAGGTAACCCGAGGTACCACAGTACAAGCACTTAAAATGCTGAGTAAAGTTTAAAGGCAATACCACTTGTCTTTCCTCAAAATAACTCTAACAAGTTCTCCTCAGTCCATGTTGTACTTTGCATTCTGCCTATCATAAACTCTTATGTTCAACAAGCATATTGCCTCATGAAGGTGAAATGTCAAAAGAAAGGAAGAATCGGCATTACCCAGCAGGACCAATGGCTGCGACTCTGTATAAGGCAGCTTCTCGTGTTCCTATTAGCCCCTTGGGGACTAATGCAAATAACAAGTCTGCTGTGAAAGGACTCTCTTCACAGACAACCTAGAAAAGCCAGGTCCCTGGGACCAGCATACCCACCCCAGTATGGGAGCACTGCACTGCTTCCATTAGCTAAGTTAGTGACAAGAGGATCTGGATAGCCATTTTGGCATATGAAACGTTAATAAGGCGTGCCTGTGGTTTTCAATGCCATTATTCATTTACAGGGCTGAGAGCAGCAACTGTGAAAGGCATCAGGAAAGTCAGGGAGGTGCCGCCAAAATTACCCACCTGGCTCTTATGCCAACCAATGAACAGTCGTTGTGCAATGTTTACTTCGGAACTGATGAGTAAGATATATGCAGATGTACAAAAGGTGTGGCAGTTAGAGCTGTAGAGAAACATGAATTGCCACTTGCATATGCTGCAGTTTTTGAATTCTGGAAATGTTTGGAGCAAAAGGCTTTTGGGGGAACAACCCGTCTTAAAGCAGGGTGGGCCCAGAGCTCTTTCTTCGTTGGTGCCAAGATGGTGGAACACCCTGCCCATTCCTGTTGGTCTTCTGAAAGACAGCCAAGGCCTACTTTTTTCCCCAGCAAGCAAATTTTTGGCACTGCTATTAAAAATGGCCAGAGCCTGATGCTTTTATACTAAATCTGTTTTTTTTAAAAAACAAACCTGAAATGTTAGTTTACTTTTTCGAATCAATACATTTTATGTATTTTAATATATGCACTTGTTTGCAGCCTTAAAAATTCATTTAAAAAGATGGGATAGAACTCCCAAGATGAAAGAAAATAAAGTCACCATGGGTCTTTTGTACACATGTAAAATTTGTTTGATTTGCTGCTTCCAAACCATGTTCTGGATGTCTAATATGGAATGGCTGCCCCCCCCCCCAATATGGTCCTCTGTTTGGGTCCATGATGCTATTATGACAATGTTTCTCATTTCTAATGATTAATGTGTCAACAATAGCTTATCAGTGAATCCTGCAAGCTCTGTGCCTTCCTCAATGTCCCTCAAATCTCATATAAATATATGTATATAAGAATACTTACGTTCAGTGATTTCAGTAGTCTACTCTGAGTATGACTAATGCCTGAAATTGCCCCATAGTAATAAAAGTATAATTTAAAATCAGAGCACTCAATGCACCCAGCAAGGTGGTCTCGGGCAGTATCCAATGAACACATTCTATTAGCACAACATTTTCCATCTGTGCACCCCCCCCCCACCCAAATAACAGATTTTGGGGGCTGCAGTGGAAGGAGAGAAGGGAGTGCCATTGTTCAAGAAAGGAACCTTGCACTGACAGGAGGCTTACTTACTACATTAGATGCTCCCAGGTAAATGCATATGACTCAAGACTCAGATTGCAATCCTAAACAAATTCATTACTGAGTAAGCCCCACTGAACTCATTGAGGACAACTTCTGAGTAAACCTGCACAGGAGTATGCTGTTATATCATTTAAAAAAGTCGCCATGTTGTCTTTGTCTACATTTTTACGTAGTGAATTGAATTTTTATGGATATATGTATTTATATTCTTCTTTTCAAGGCCCACATCTTCACTTGAGGACTCACATGACAAAACAAAAAAATTCAAATACTAAACAAGCACACACAGTATGAATGGATGCCGTTGTGACTGAACAGATGGGGGATTGGTGCATTAAGATTTCCTTTGGGTTCGAGGCTTCAGATATGCATGAGGTTAAATGAAGGGAACGCTGATATCCTGGTAAAGTATTGATATAAATTAAATAGAAATTGTAATGTTTATATTAAGCATGGATTTATCGGGTTCTTTTTGAATTACTGCGTTGGTATTGACCCGCATTTATTGCTTGCTAATTTATTACTATTAATTTGGAAAATGTTCACTCACCTTTCCTCCAAAGACTTCAGGGCAGGTTACAACAATAAAATGCACACAAAAGCAAGTTACAGTATTGTTTTTACTTTCATTTCACTGATGAATTATTGTGTTTTATTATTATGTTGACGTAGATATAGCAAATTGACTGAAATGTTATGGATATGTTTTGGTTCTTTTTGAAGGTTTGTTATTGTCATGACTCACTTTGAGCTGAATTTTGTTCCCTTTAAAACAAGCCAGTGGTTCTAAAACACATGGCTCCTATAAATTAGGTAAAGGTAAAGGGACCCCTGACCATTAGGTCCAGTCGTGACCGACTCTGGGGTTGCAGCGCTCATCTCGCTTTATTGGCCGAGGGAGCCGGTGTACAGCTTCCAGGTCATGTGGCCAGCATGACTAAGCCACTTCTGTTGAACCAGAGCAGCGCACGGAAACGGCGTTTACCTTCCCACCAGAGCGGTACCTATTTATCTACTTGAACTTTGACGTGCTTTCGAACTGCTAGGTTGGCAGGAGCAGGGACCGAGCAACGGGACCTCACACCGTCACGGGGATTTGAACCGCTGACCTTCTGACCGGCAAGTCCTAGGCTCTGTGGTTTAACCCACAGCGCCACCCGCGTCCCTTCTATAAAATAGGGTTGCCATATTTCAAATAGTCAAAATCTGGAAACTGAGCTTTTGGGGGGCAAAGTTGCTGAGCTTTTTTCAGTTCTGCCCAAGGTTGTTGAGCTTTTTTACTCCCCTGCAAAATCTCAAATGAAAATTGAAGTTTATGAGCTATTTTAAAGGAAATTCACCAAAATCTACATTTGCCATACATCCGGATGGCAACCCTACTATCAAAACAAACTAAAAAAGTAAGAAAGGTATTATAAGCCATAAAACTGGTTATAAAGCCATATTTTAGGAATGGAAGTCAACACAGACTGAATGTTGAGAGTATACGTTGGATATATATTAGGGGTGCACTTCAGGTCTGTCTGTGGACTGAATACCAACATGAATTAACAAAATTTGCGGGTCCTGAAAAGGGGCCATCTTGAATACTCTGGTTTCACCTCAGATCGTATAAATCTTTCGCCTTTTTAATGAAAAGGGGCCATCTTGCACCACATTTTGCCTGCAAAACACTCAATACTTGACCTGACTCGACTCAGTTGGTCTGTCCTATCCACATAATTTCCGGGTATTTTTTGTTTTGTTTTTAAAGGTAATTCAGAATGCCATGAATGTGATTTCCTGTAACCAGTCCCCAACCCGCCCAGTCCTCTACAGGCTTCTACCATCCCTCCAAAAGGGACCAGTTGTTTATCTTCACAAAACATCTGGTCCAACCTGTGTGCATTAGGCTAAATTAGTTGCCACGTGTATATTATTAGCTGAAGCCAAAATGGACTCTTGCTTTGAGGAGTGATTCCTTTACATGATTATGAGTCTGAAATACTTTTCCATTTCATACTGGTGCTTTGAAGTTTCTACTGCAATTATTTGTATGTTTTAATAGATTTAATATAGATAAAAAAGTTTACATTCTATTACTGTTTATTTTTTTAACCACTCCCTTATGCTTTTAGCTCTTTCTGTTCAACAACAACAGCAACAACACAAATAATAATTTTATTATTTATACCCCACCCATCTGGCTGGGTTTCCCTAGCCATTCTGGGCGGCTTACAGTACATATAAAACATATTAAAACATCAAACGTTAAAACCTGCCTTGAGTCCCTGCTGTCAGGGGAAAAGATGGGATATAAAAAAATACAATAATAATCATACTGGGATGGAGAGCCTGTAGCCCTGTGGCTATATTGTTGTACTACAACTCCCATTGTTCCTGAGCACTGGCCATGATGGGAGTTGTGAGTCCAACAGCACCTGCATGGCAGCTGGCTTCACATTCTGAGAAGAGGCAGAGTATAGTGGTACCTCAGGTTAAGAACTTAATTCGTTCTGGAGGTCCGTTCTTAACCTGAAACTGTTCTTAACCTGAAGCACCACTTTAACTAATGGGGCCTCCCGCTGCTGCCGCGCGATTTCTGTTCTCATCCTGAAGCAAAGTTCTTAACCCGGGGTACTACTGTATTTCTGGGTTAGCGGAGTCTGTAACCTGAAGCATCTGTAACCTGAGGTACCACTGTATGTTGAAAGTTAATTCACGTAGACTGCAATCATATAAGTACACTTACTGACTTCAGTGGGGCTTACTCACTAGTAAGACTTGCTTCTGAGTAAACCTGCTTAGGCATGTCCTCCCAGTCACTTAGAAACGCTGTGTGCTTTGAAATATTTAAGCAACGGTTTCAAAAAGCTAACTATTTTTAAATGTCGTTAAAATCTTATAATTGTTACTTACTGTAAATAATTAATTACCGATACAGTACTAGAATGATTTTTGTTTATTAATATTACATTATATTATATTACATCAGGAATCCATTTGGGATGGATGAATGTAAGCTTTGATGCTGATACGTACCAATGCGTCAGCACAAAAATGTTGTACTTGTTAATAAGGGCACTGAACCATATTATTAAGAGAAACGTACGACTACTGATTCAATGGTATGCCTTGACTGATGCTACAGACCGTGTTTAAATCCAGCAATGCCAATTCTTATGCAGCAATGACCTGCATAACAACACTTACCTACTCATTCAGTACAGCTGTACTAAGTTCAGTTTCACATTGTTTTGTCAGGATTCGTCCTGCAGAAGACTTTCAGGGTTTTCCATAATCTCCCCCATGGTCTCTTAGAGCTCTTAGATCATCATATGCAAATATAACAGAACGGGCTAGTTCAGACAATGGTGACCACAGGGCAAAACTGGAAACTTCCACTTCAGTTTTTGTTTAGCTGCAGCTTGCCGTTTCATAGAAACCCAACCAACTTATTAATCTTAACTATTGTTTGATTGAACCAAGCCAATTTCAAAATATGGTTTGTTTCAGACATTAGTTAAGATGGCCCACAGTGTAGGCTGAGATGCAACACTAAACCACAGTTAATCCAAAATGGACACGAAAGCTTCTAACCTCCTCCTTGCAGCCATGCTGGAGGTGAGGGGAGAGTTTACTGTGATGTCTGAACTGACCCACTGTGTCTCAGGTGAGTGATTAGTTGGCTCCTAGCCATGCTGAGACACTGAGAATGACAGCCGAGTAGCAGTATCACATTTTGAGAGGCTCTTGGGTCACAACTTGGAAACCAAAGTTTCCTTTACACCTTTTTCCAAGAACCTATGCTATGACTGCAGCTGTGGAGGCTACAGACCAGGCATACAGAGCCACTGTTCTTCTGTACTCTGCCCTTCCCATGCCCTTGAGTCTCTACAGTATTTAATGGAGAGCACTTTGTAGCAGGGCAGAAACAAGAAAACACAGCAAGCATGGAAAGGAAGTGCAAGGAAGGTGAAAAGAAAGCAAGAAACCTGCTCCAAGTCGGAGTTTCAACTTCCCACCTTGACCTGGTTCCTCTCACCTTGCAATCAACATAATAATGGCTGTTCTCCAAACTCAGGTAGACGTTACTTTTAAAAATAGGCTGCTGCTCAAGCATGAGCAAGCTCACTTGCAATTTCAAACAAGTGGCATTTAAGCCTCACCCCAACAGTCACCACAGGAAACTCTTAAACAAATGTATGGCCCTATCTATGCAAATATGCAGCAACTTCTTATCCATTTCTTTTTTAAACTACTTGATAGATTGGAGTTTTGCCTTTTAGACTTATGACAAAACAAGCTTAAATAAATAAAACAGACTGTATTGTCTATTTCTGATAAGCCTAAATGCACCGAAGAAATGTTTGTCTTGAGAGAATGGCAAAAAAAAGACAGACAGACCATGAATCAATTTCATCGCTATAGAAAATAATTATGTTGAGAAATAAGCGCTCCTCATAATCTCACCTTGTGACATTTGTGTACAGTATGGAAAAGCTGTTCAACTTCTAAGCATCTTTCCAATGAAAGGCTACAGAACTTGATGAAGTGAATGCTGATACATGGCAATAAAATATTCAGCTAATTTTCATTAAGCCTATACCACTTACAGAACAAGTTGAAGAACTACCTTGACTTCACATTACGTGTTTTTCAAAGGAACACAATGTTCCATGACAAAATCCTACCACATTTTATTTTCCCTCTTCTGTAATTCTGGATCTAATATCCATTTAAAATCAATTAATGGTAGCTGAAAAACCCAAAGTGCATTAATGCTGTAATATATTCTAGAAGTATGGAACATGAGAATGATTTTGGAACAGGGCAATTTTTAAAAATGTTGTTGAGGTAACAATATTATCCATGGTGATTTCACAGTTCTCTTATGAAGAAAATTAAGACTAATCTTATAGACTATACTGAGCTATAAAATAGTGCTTATAGATATCATTCACAGATGGTGCCCTTGATATATCAATTACAAACTGTAATATCCTGATGTATCTAAAATAGGTTTTTTAGATTTATAATCAGGTACTGTAATTAGTACCACACTAAAAGTACAAATCTTAAATCCATCATATGTCAGAGTTGCTTAATAGCAAATATAGCCTAGCTGTATTTTTCTAGAGAGAATGTGCATTTCAGAAGTCGGTGGAATCTGATGCTGTTCGTGTTTGCTGACGTAATAGAGGCATGAGCTGGACACATTTTTAAAATGAAATTTCACATTACTTAAAATCACGAGTTGACAGCCTAGAGGCCTGATTGACTTTGCACTTTTTGTCAGCATTCTTGACATTTGCTGATCTTTATTATGTAACGTTCCCACCATATTCAAAAACTAGAATAAGATGCCATAGAGGACAATGGTGCATCAGCAATACCAAGCCCTGCAATAGTGGATAGCTCCAAACTCATTTGTTTACATTCTGCAGCTCTCTCATTTGGTTCAAGAAGAAAAGCAGGCTCCTTCAATGCAAATATAAAACAAACAATAAAACCACAAAAAAGGGAACTGACAATCTTTTACTGCCTGGATTTATTAAAGAAAACACACGTAAGAAAACCTGGAACATTATTTGTCCTATTTTCCCTACATATGCAGCACCGGATCAGACAAACACAAAACATGTCAATCTGCATGTAGGAAAACAGTCCTCGGCAAACATTATAAATGAAGTGAGGCTGAACAAAACCAGTCAAAAGCATTTAAGGAGGAGAGGCGGGAATTACCCTGCCCTGTCCTCATCCAGACAGAGAGAGGCAGATCCAGGAAGGAGCCTAATTTGAGAATTAAATCAAGTAAAATCAAGCATAATCCCATTACCCTCCTTCCACTTAAAGGAAGGCTATTTAACCTTCTTGATACGTCCATGGACTGAAACAGCAGTGCTTCCCCCTCACACAAACGCCCCTAAAAAGAGTGTTGTTGGGGTGGGGGGGAGCGCCTTGGTTCAAACTGGCCCTCACAAAGCTACCAGCATTTGCTCTTCTTCCCTTGCCCACAATATTGCCTTGGAGACAAGATATTGGGAAGAGGAAGGGAGCTCGGGGTGGAGGCAAAAGCTAGCTGTACTCACTATTGCTCCAGGATTTCAGCAGATATTTGATGCTGATTTCAAAGAAGCCGGAATCCTGCTGGCTGGCCATGTCTGCGGCATACAAAGAGCCTCCCCTCCCGGAGCAGCTCGAGTGGCAGGTACTTTTTGCCGGCGAGATGGGACTGTCACCAGCTAGTGATGTAAACGGAGGGGGTCAGGGGAGGAAATGAAGTCTCTGCAGAGCCTCTCTCCTTCCGCTCCTGAGAGCTGCTGCTGGTGGTGGTGCTGGTGGTGGTAGCTGCTTGCTGCTGCTGCTGTTGCTGCTGCCTCTGCTCTCCCAATCGGCGCCAGCAAGCGACACCCCCCCCCCCGCGCCCCGGAGGAGATGCCTGCCCCCCTGGTCATCCTTTAGGGGGGGTTGCTTCTGCCCGTCGCCATCGCGCCCTGCTCGCGCGCCCAGGCTCTCCTCTCCCCTCGGAGCTGCGGCAGAAGCGCAGGGTGTCGCGGGGAGGGAGAGAAACGCACGCAGACGCAGCACCCGAGCAGCGATCGGAAGGAAAAACACCTCTTCCTGCCAAACGCCCAGCGAGCAGATCCGCCACTGCGGGCAGGTTCGGGCTCCTGCTGCGCACAGCCTCGCTCTCTCTCTCTCCTCCGATCCCAGCCTTGGGTGAGCCGGGGTGGCGCGCTTTTGCTTTCCTCTCCTCGCCGGCTGGTCAGCTGCTTCCCTCTCTCCAAGAGCGGCGGCGGCGGCGGCGGTGACAACAACAACAACAACGCCTTCCTCGGTCCAACTGCATCACGCTGCGGTAAAGGCAACGCTGCACCCATCCGCTGGATGTGCAGCGGAGGAACCTCTCCCTCTCTCTCTCCCCACCCCTCCCTCCACTTTTATTATTATTTTCCCCCCTGCTAGGGTCGCAGCTGCCTCACTTGTTTGGGTGCCTCTCTCCCCGCACCAGACAAGTCGCGGCGGCGGTTGTTGTTACCATTTTGTCTCGAATCGAGGTTTTAAAGAGACATCAGCCAGGCAGGAGGAAGAGGAGGCAGTTTCTGCTAAAAGCAGCTTCCTCGCGCGTTGCCCGCTAAGCCGGAACATCCCGGATCGAAACCTGATCCCGGATTCAGCCCCAAATGACTCGCAACCCTGCTGGGGACCAAAGCCCCCTGGACCCTGCCTTTGGACAAAGTAATCATTTGTTGACACAAGGCTCTGAGCATGGAAGGGGCGAAGGGAAAGGCTTGCTTGGGTCCTTCATTGCTCCTGCAAGTCATCTTGGGCACCATGTACAGGCAGTGTACGTTTTTGGCACGCTGCTGCTAAGCAAATTTTTTATTTTTATTTTTAGGTAGGTCGCAGTGGTGTGCGAAAATGGCTGGTATTGCACAGGCGGGCCTGCATGCAACCAGCTCACCACACAGAGAGGGAAGAAATCCTACAGTATGTTTCCGCAGTTTCTGAAAGGTTTCCAGCTGCCCCTGCAAGCTTGTCAGCTAGGCACTGAAGACATCACGCCTGATTTCAATAGAGCATCCATCCCAGGGCCCGGGATTAGGATATAGCACCGTCAACATATATATGGTGCTTTGCAGGAGTAAGCAAATAAAATCAGGCCTTTTTGTCTCAAAAGGATTACAACCTACATTACAGCAGTAAGCAGACATCAGAGGGAGAGAAGGGGGGGGGGAACGGGAGGGATAGGAGAGGACAACTTATTTTACCAGAATAATCCACCTCTCTCTTAACTCATAGTCTCTAGATGTTGCTGGCCTGCAACCCCCATCATCTGCAGCCAGCACAGCCAGTAGGAGTTGTAGAGTCTCAGAATTACTGTACAGAGTTGGAAAGAACCACAAGGGTCTAGTCCAACATGGGGCTCAAACACATGACCCCAAGATTAAGAGTCTCATGTTCTGCTATCTTTGTACAATAGGCTCATTTCTACACACATTCATACACGCCTTTCTATCCACCACCCAGGCAAATAATCATCATCAGAGCTCGAGGACAAATTCCAGCCAGGCAAAAACACCCAAACCAGGGCAAGTGAAAGGTCTGGCTGGGGAGGGAGTGTAGCCTGGGGAAAGTCCCAAGGGCCAGATAGAGAGGCCTTAATATTAAAATGATAACACCCTGCTTTGGATAGGACTCACCTCTCTCTCATACACCCCCCCTAATTTTAAGCATGCTTACTTGGAAGTAAATCCCGTTTACATCAATGCAGTTTAAAGTGCAATCCTGTTGTAACATTGGCTGTCCCATTATTGTAAATGGGTTTATCATTGTGGTTTAGTAAAAGGGATGTTGGATAAGGTTCAAGAACCTGGCAACACAACCTTATTTCTCTTAATGCTGGAGTGGATGCTTCCTAGTAGCCAATTCACCTGCGTGGGTGGAGACTCGGACCAATGCTTTGGAAGAAGTTGTGTACCATTGGAAGAAAAAGGTGATTTGTTGTTAGAAGTTGCCGAGAGTTTGTAGCTTGTAGGTGAAACGGTAAGTGCAGCCTTCCCAGGCAGGGGGAGGAATGGGCTACACAAGGTGCTCTCTGTGGATTTGTTGCTTGCCTGAATGAGTACCTACTTGTATATCATAAATAAAGCAAAATACTACCAAGAGACGGCACATCTCCAGTGTTCTCTCAGTCGAAGGAAACTAAACCTGCTATGTCTCACTCCTTGAAGAAGGGGATTAACAAGTAACACTGTTCTCAGCGTGAGAAGGTCAGGGTGCAGAGGACCCCATTGTGTTGTGCCTACAGCAACCCACTAGGCCACATGACGCATGCTACAGCTGCCAGGAGTTGGCACCGCTTGGTGGAGCTGCCCTGCTTGCTGACCAAGAGGAAATGCAGGGGATGGGAATCTGATGAGCTGGATGGAGGAGAGGAAATGGGAGTATGATGGCCTGGCCTAACTCCACCCTCTGCAAGTCGCAGGCAAGCAGAGGAGAGAATTCACTCACACATATTTGGACACTTCAATTTAGGGGTAATAGTGGTCCTCCCAATTTTTGCTGAGCTCCATCTCCCATGAGCTCCAGCCAGCATGGTTAATGGTAAAAAATAAGGAGTAGGGTAGTCCAACAAGATCTGGAGGACCACAGATTAGTCCCCAAGCAGGACTGCACTCTCGAGCAAATCTACTTAGGAAGAGGGCCTTCATGTAATAGTAAGTGCCTTCAAACCAGTTGTTAACACCAGAACCACTGATCATTTATAAAATAGCCCCAAAGTATACCAAACCATTAAAATATGGTTTGTAAACATAATGCCATGTAGTGTGCAAGTGCTACGAAACCAGGAAGACAGAGAGCCAAACTGCATATCACATGAAAATACATGTGCACAAACCCCAGCTGCTGCTTATACACCAAAGCATCCCTGGAAGAAATGGAGAATGGTCCACTAGGGTAAGTGGGGCACTGCACCATCAGCCTGTCTGTCCTCATCTGGCCACACCAGCCTGCCTACTTATAGCTGATCATTTCACTCGCTCAGGCTCCACCCACTGCTGGTCTCCCCTGCCTTATGGGGTACCAGCAGCCCCCACTGCTTGGGAGGGAGCAAAACTCAGAAGTCAATCAGCAGGACATATGCTTAACCCTTTTCTCTTCCAGCTGTATTTCCCCCCTGGAGGAGGAGGAGTTGAAGCAGTCCTAGGGCTTTCATTTCCCTGGTTCCATCCTGGCCTCGGCACTGAATATTAAAAGCAGAGACATTTCCAGTTTTAGGCTAGTCAAGAGTCAGAATTTACAGCAGCAATTCTAGTAGGGATCTTTATGCACAGAGGGGTTGATAGTTAACGAAAAGCAGCTGTTAATTGCGACAAAACTTCCAGACTTCTAAAGCATTTTATCATGCTTCATAGAGGAACGATAGCGATCAACAATGCAAACTATGTTTACATGTTTAATAATTACAATATTTATTATGCTGTTCTCATACCTCAAGGAATTGTTTCAGGGAAATGTTACTGAACAGCACAGGTTTCACAGAGCTGCAAGTCCAGTTCATATCCAAGAACAATCTTGCAAATGACTAAGAGATTTTGATCACCAAGTTGACCATGAAGTAATAAATATCTTAGAGAGAAAACCTCGGAATTTAATTAGAGATTAGAAATAAAACAAATTACCAGCAGAATTCAATGGGGCTTACTTCAGTTACTCGGAACAAGTACTTACTTGAGGTAGGAAGCACTGATTATAGAGCAAGTCATGTCCAAAGCAAGTTCCAAACAACAGAATCTTATGTGTTTGCTTTAGCTGATATGGCAGAAACAATATACTGCACCACAGCAACTACAGTGGTACTTCGGGTTACATACGCTTCAGGTTACAGACTCCGCTAACCCAGAAATAGTGCTTCAGGTTAAGAACTTTGCTTCAGGATGAGAACAGAAATCGTGCTCTGACGGCGCGGCAGCAGGAGGAGGCCCCATTAGCTAAAGTGGTGCTTCAGGTTAAGAACAGTTTCAGGTTAAGTACGGACCTCCGGAATGAATTAAGTTCTTAACCTGAGGGACCACAGTAATAGCACATCAAACACGACTAAGCCAGGCATCATAGAGGCACACAAACTGAAGCCATTGCCCATTCTTAGGGTGTCAGGCTGTGTGACTAGGCCCGTTCCCTAAAGTCACACAAAATACTTATATATTGTTGCTATCTGTGCAGCAGCAACTATGGCAACCTTTGTATCATCACTTCAGTCTTGAAACCTGATGCTATGAGCTACAGCAATGGTAGGGCCGGCCGAAGATACTTTGCTGCCTATGGCAAACAGCAAAATGACACCTGCCAGCATGATCTGAAAAACTTACAATGAGTATTCACAATAGCTGACCTAAAGTGTCCAGTTGTTACTGGCTATTTTCTGCTTGTTTTGTATTGATTATAACCTGATATGCTCATACCCTGTCTTATGTTCATGTGTGTACGCACACACTCCAATAAGCATATATACAAAGAAAATGGCACCCATATACAGGAACTGACTAGAGCAGCTGTTGAAATGTACTTCAACACTGGTGATGGGACAGCATTTTCCACCACACTGGAAGACAGCAAAGTAACAGAGGATGCAGGGTGTAATGCACACAGCTATATTATCCAATACCTCACCACTGCTCAGCACTTTAGCTGTGGACTGGAGTTTTAAGAGTGACCATATATAATAGGTAAACATAGGTTAAATACAAAGGACATTCTTTGAGGTCATGTGTCAAGGGGTGCACAGAGCCTAAACAAGTGCAAACCATCCATTTGAATGTTACGTATACAGTGGTACCTCGGGTTACATATGCTTCAGGTTACAGACTCCGCTAACCCAGAAATAGTACCTCGGGTTAAGAACTTTGATTCAGGATGAGAACAGAAATTGTGCTCCGACAGCGCAGCGGGAAGCCCCATTAGCTAAAGTGGTGCTTCAGGTTAAGAACAGTTTCAGGTTAAGAATGGACCTCCAGAACAAATTAAGTACTTAACCCGAGATACCACTGTATGCTTGAAATGTGTGAGAATACACAACTCCCTCTTGTGGTCAGAACTGGCAGCTGAACAGTCCTGTCCTTTTTAATTGCTCAAATGCATGCCTGGTTCGCTCTCTGTTCTCTGTCTTGGTGTTTTTTCATTTTCTGTTTGTACACTGGTGTAACATCCTGCTGTTACCCAAGTTACAGCCTTGCTACCTTGTCAAGTATCTTGCAAGATGTTTTTCACTAGCTAAGTGAACAGTGCTGGGTTACCTGACAGGCAGGCTAAGCCCATGTTTGGGGCACTAGCAAAGCAAGGGCACATACACAAAATTAGGAATTTTTGGTTTAAAAAAGAATTTGAAGAATAAGCTTTTAGAATGCTTTTAGAATGGAAGAAGCTTTTAGAACAGAACATATTCATGCCATGTGCTGCACACACTCCAAATCTGGTTGGCCACAGTGCTGTTGACTGTTGTCCAGTTTTTCTCAACAGTGATTTTATACTGGAAAGTATAGCTGAAGACCAATTACAAAGAAGAGAAACTAAAGGGGAGGCAGAAAACATTGCAAACAAGATGCAAGAACTAGAGTTTGTGTTCATGTTGACTATGTGAAATTAAATTTTACAACAGAGCAGTGCATTTCAACCCTGAAATGTAATCCATTGGGTTATTTGCTTTTCGGAAAGGGAGATGCAGTGAGCAATGGAATTAACTAAGGCTGGAGGGAGTGAGAGGAGCTGGCGAAAGAATTTAGGGTTTCAGCAGAGAATGTGAAAAACATTGTCCAAATGCAGATAGACAGCAGGTCTATCTACTGAGAAACAACAGAAGGGCAAACAGGAGAAGAAGTTTATTGGAGCTGGGTTTACTCAAGCCCACCATCACACAGTCACTAGGTCAACCAGTAAAGGTAGGCCTGTTCTCTGATGCTAGTTATATATGCATATTCATTAATTCATTCATTCATTTCAAGCCTTCACTTTGCCCCTCTTGGAAAAATTCCCGTGGACAGTAGTGCATAACACCCCAAACACTAACAAGGCAAGCTGAGCTATGCTAAGCATGAACCACGTGGCCTGAATTTTCAGTATTCAAGCATTGCCACTTGAAATGCAAATGTGCAGTGTTACCTGAATTAAGTAGTTACTTACCCAGGCGCAGATAACTTTCCACCCATAAGCACAGTGAAAAGAAACTCAACCACTTTTACAACCCTGAATCAAATTATGGATACTTGCTATGGCCACAGGAGAAACAGAAACACTGTGTAAAAATCTATGTACAGTGGTGCCTCGCAAGACGAAAAGAATCCGTTCCGTGAGTCTCTTCGTCTAGCGGTTTTTTCGTCTTGCGAAGCAAGCCCATTAGCGGATTAGCGCTATTAGCGGTTTAGCGGCTATTAGCAGTTATTAAAGGCTTAAGGGATTAGCGGATTAGCTGCTAAAAGGCTATTAGCAGCTTAGTGCCTTAGAAAAAGGGGGTGGGGAGCAGAAAAAAACCCCAGGAATCGCAAGACATTTTCGTCTTGCGAAGCGAGCCCATAGAGAAATTCGTCCTGCGAAGCACCTCCAAAACGGAAAACCCTTTCGTCTAGCGGGTTTTCCGTTTTCCGTCTTGCGAGGCATTTGTCTTGCAGGGCACCACTGTACTTGCAATAACTGTTGTTTTTAATGTTTAAATGCAGACCCTATAGAGTTCTGTATATTATTATTATTATTATTATTATTCTTATTCTTATTCTTATTCTTATTCTTATTCTTACTATTGCACCATTTGTTTGTAAGAAATATGCCACTTGGAGGCAGCACAGTGGCATTAAAAGCTAATCCAATCAACAGCAGGAAAATAGGGGTGAATGATTTACAGTAGTCTAGGCTGCGAATTGTGTCAACATCAAGGCACAGAACTGAAGTGGCTGCTTTCATTTTGCTTTCTCTTTATACATACATAATTTTATTTGTATGCTACCTTTCCATAGTTAAAACCATGCTCAAGGCAGCATACAACATGAAAAAAATACATAATTACAAACATAGCAAAAGTAGTCATAAACAATAAATAAGCATAAAAAAGTCCAAAACCAAATTATTACTGTATTTATTAAATTCTGAATACCAACCTCATTATAATTCCACATAAATAAGAAGATCCAAAATAAGGATACAAAAAAATACTATCAATAACAGCAACAACTCTCCCCCAACATAAACTTCTCTAAACAATACCCAGGCCAACAGTCTGTTCAGCAGCCTCAGCTTTTGCAGGGGGAGTCAGGCAAACCAGTGATGTTCAGTGTGAAAAGCAATAGGTAGCAGCTTGGAAGGCACTTCCTTCCGTTCATTGCCCAAAACATGAACGTTTATGAAAAGAGAAACACGTACCAGAGTTTGGCTCAGACACCTTGAATTTTGCATCTTCAAAATACAGGAAGGGAGGGCAAAACAGCTGCCTGCATAGTGGGTCCTACACTAGTTTCAGGATCCCATGCCCCTTTACTCCATATCTGCCCCCTTGACCACTTCAGTCTGTGGAAATGACATTTTTGCATGTGCCTCATAATGTCTGTTTCACATTTGCAAGGAATCAAGACTTTCAGTATAGCAGAAGCTCCACTCTGCAACTCCCTGCCCATTAATATTAGGCCAGGATTTTTGCTGAACTGTTTTCCAAATCTGCTAAACACTTGTTTGTATAGGCAATCATCCCCAGACATGCAGCTGGAACATGGAATTTTTATTACATATGTTGTTTTAAAACTGCTGTTATTATTTATTTATATTATTTGTTTGTTTGTTTGTTTATGATAAATGTCATATAGATTTTTAACATTTGATCTTTTTAGTAGTATCTTTAATGAACCCAGCCAGATACACAGGGTATAAATAATAAAATTTATTATTACCATTATTATTATTATGCTTTTATGTGAATGGCTTAGAAGTTTCTGTTGATTGAGTAGTATATAAATATTATTGCCAAATATGAACTAACTAACTAACTAACTAAATAAATAAATAAATAATGTCCACTGTTCAGCTTAAGCTGAAACAGTCACATGCTCAGTACAATGTATTATCTCAAACATTTATATCTGATTTCCTCACTTTGAAAACAAGGAAGCAGGAGGTTCTGTTTCTATTTTCTAGATTTCTAAATTTGTCATACAGGGCAGGCCCTGAACCTCTTTTTCCTTTTACTGAAGGGGTACAGTTAGGGTTACCCCAAAAAGCCCTAAAAACTGTTTGTGAATCCCCCCCCCCCAGCCAGGCCTCGGCGTACGCATTTTAAAAACTGCAATTTCCTCTGAGACAAAAAGCACAAGCTAAGCAGTCCTCTTTGTAACAAAAACGCTGTAACAAACCTAGAGCTGAGAACAGAAAACCTTTCGGGTTCCCAGATCTAAGCAACCTTGTCCTGGTACATTGATTTGCAACATACTTCCGGGAACAGAACCAGGGAACGAAAAAAGCAACATTCTATGTAAAAAATCTGTGAAGGGGGACAGGGAAAAAGGGGTTTGAAAAAAAGGATAAAACCTGCTTGTAAAATGTTTTCGGTGCGGCCTGTCTTTTGTGAACTGAATCACACAGGTGCCTCTGCCCCTCCGGATGGCAGAATAAAACGCTCTTTCTCTGGATTAACCCCTTGGTGTCGTTTGGCTCCTTTTGTCTCTGCTCGGGTGCAACAATTATTCCTACCCGTGGATTAAAAAGGCTACATATTTCTGGTGCGTTGGCCGGGAAAAGCACGTTCCCCGAGATCGAGGGACAAAGAGGTCCAGGGCGTCACTGCAAGGCGAGCAGCTCAGGATCCTGGGTCAACAGTTCCAGCGCGCATCCTGCCATCTTTGTGGGAGGGACTGGCCACCCGTTCCTGAGTGGACACGCGACAAGTGACGGAGAGAAAGAGCAACGGCCGTGCAGAAAGAAGGTACCTCGAGGAACAAGGTAAGCTCCACAGGGATAGGTGGGAGCAATAAGAGAGTCTGATCAACTCCGCCAGCAGGGTAGAAGAAGTGCCACTGGTTTTGGTATTGCCCAGAAAAGCAGCAAAAAGGGTGCTGCAGGGCGCCGGTCGAAGTCTAAGCGCTGCCGGTTATGGTTGGTTTTGTGTCCAGAAGAAGCAGTAGAGTGCTCTTGGGCCCCGGTCGAAGTCTAAGCGCTGCCGGTTATGGTTCTTTTTGTGCCCAGAAGAAGCAGTAGAGTGCTCTTGGGCCCCGGTCGAAGTCTAAACGCTGCCGGTTGTGGTTATTTTTTGGGGGAGGAAAGGGGATTGGGGGAGGTGCATGAGTTTTTGTTTTGGTTTTTTTCTGAATGTGCGTGTGGGGACACTCCAGTGAATGTTTTGAGTGTGTGAGACGTTGAAAGCAACGTCCGGCCTGTGACTGAGTGAGAGAAAATAACGTTAGGAGGGCTGAGTGTCCCAGTGTCCCAGTGTCCCCAGGATCCCAGAGTCATGGGAAATAAAAGCAGTAAAACAATTCTTGAGACACCACTACAGAGCTTTCTGGAAAACTGGAAAAGTGCCATGAAAGCAGAAGAGTGGGGATGTAAACTCAAAAAAAGCAGACTCCAACATTTATGTGAAGTTGACTGGCCTTCATATTTACCAGAATGGCCTCCTGGAGGATCCTTTGATCCAAACTTGGTCAACATTTTATGGAGTAACATTTTCAAGGCCCACACAGATCAGATTCCCTATATTTCTATCTGGAAAGCCAATGTGGATCAAAATCCCTCATGGCTTCGGAAAAATAGAATTGTGACTGCCCAAGTCAAACTGTGTTCAATACAATTATAAGTTTGAAAAAACAGCAGTCTGGCCAGTCCCAGAAGAACAGTCCCAGAAGAAGAGGAGGAAGGAATAATAATTTGCACCCTCCACCCTATGCAGCAACTGCACCAGGGCTAAACGAGGTTCCCCTTACCCAACCCCCTTTTGATGCAAGCAAGGAAGGTGAAGAGGAAGGTGATGATGTTTGTGATGAAGATGACTTCAGAAAAACTCTAGATAAAGAGATAAGATGGACTAGTAAGCAGTCTGACAGAGTGATCCAGTATGTAGAACCGTTTAAAACAGAACTGGATGTGGCTTCTTGGTTCTAGAAGCAGCACAATGCAAGGATGTGAATTGGCAGACAGAAAGAAACAGAGCAGAAGGCTTTGAGAGCCACATAGGACAGAACTGTTAAAAAAGAGACAATTAAACCCAAGGGATTGAAAACCCTGGGATTACAATACTGACCATTGAGAAAATCCGCAAGATACATGCCCTCTGGGCAGCGGACAATACTGATGTTGCAATTGGGGTAGCTAAAACTCCACTTTGATGGCCCACCCACTGACTGTACGACCCCCTGTGGACCCCCTGGTACAGGACCACAGACCTCCAAGCACCCTTAATCAGAATCCTTCTTTCGAAGAGGACCCAGCCAAAATAATTAGGGGTTTGTCTTCAAGCAGCCAGAAAGCCAAAAATGCAAGAGGGTGTCCACGGGAGGGAAAGAAGATGCCTAGGGAAGAAACCAGTGCACCATCTGCAGGCAAGAGGGTCACTGGGAAATGGAATGCCCACAGGCCCCACGCCGACACACCCCACCCCCACAGGCTGGGAACAATAAGATTTCTCAAAAATGATTTCTTCTCATCTCTGTTCTTGCTAAAAGACTGTTGCAGCTAGAAGCAAGTAACAGGACATCAGCTTTTTTTTTTTTTCCCCTTGTGCCAGGCGCTTGGAGGTAGCTTCAGAGCGTTATCTCTTGGCTGCTATCCCAAGAGGAAAATGCTGCATTCTCACCAACCAGCTACCCTGAACCCCACACTCTCTGGATTTACGGTTCAGCCAAAAAAAACCCAGAAGGCCAAGGGTTACCCACCCCCCTTGCCCCAAGCACTAACCTGAGGAAAGTGACTTTCTTAAAAGCAAGTGAATGCTTTCTGTGAACTTTGTCAAGTTTTTCTTACTCTGAAAAAGGAGCTGCAGCATAACATAGGAATTGATACTTTGAGGAATTTGAAATTTTGCCAGAAGCAAGGGAACACATTGGACACTAGCAAACTAGGCAGATGAAAACTGAAATTTGCAACATGGCTTACAGGCCACAAGAGCTCTGAAACTTAGAGCACACGAATGAGACCTTTAAAAAAAAATTTCAGCTGGCAAAACTAAACCCAAGGAACAGAACTGTTAACCCCTTGCGAAGTTTCCTGCCAAGCATACCCTTTTGAATTAATGTTTGCTACGCCTATACCTTTAGGTGCAAATGCTATCTGTCAATGTACAGTTGTTCTGCCGTGTGTTTCTTTTTCTCTTCTCTTGACAGGTAAACCGGCCAGAGGCTGTCCTGTTTCTCTACAGCTGTTAAAGTCACCAACACCTGTGACACCTGATGTGCACTGGCCCCTTCGACTCACCCCAGACGCCCAGACATCGCTCCAGCCTTGTTGGAAGAGACCCAAGACGTCCAACGCCTACCAGACGCCCCGACGCCCCCAGACTACAGCCCTGCTCACGTCACTCCGGAAGCTGACGTTTTGCACGGATTGAAAGGGGACATTTTCTTTTCTTTCCTTTTGCATAACTGAACTTTATTGAAGGTATCTGCACCTGATTTGCTTTACGCCACCCCTGCAGAGGAGAGTGTCTAGTGGGTCTTTTCTTTCAGCGTGATTACACCCCAGCCCACTCTCTAGCACTTACCTAAGCCCCTCCACATGCATACAATGGCTCAAATACGACTGTGGGTCCCCGTGCTGGTATTTCTGCTGCCTTTGACCTTTGATATGCCAATACCACTCACAGTGACCAGACAACTGCTGCAATCATGGGGGGCCCCACCACACATATAATAAGTGGATTCAGGTTGCTGAGATGGTTGCGTTCTCTGCAAATCGGACCAATTGTGCCGTTTGCACTCTGGCCCCTGTAGATGCTCTGGGAGGAATGCCACTCCTCCCTGTGCCTTGGAATGAATCCTTGGTTACAACTCCACTTGTTGCCTTCCAGCCTCTGGGCAACCATTCTTCTTTATGGAATCATTCCGTCCCTTTCCAGGTTCTCAGGATCACTGGCTGCCTTTGTGTCAACAAATCAAATGACGCCAATGACGCTCAGACCTATGTGGGCACTTCCCACTGTGATCGTACCTTCCCAGCCCCAACTGACATGCCTGAGTCCAAGACAGGAACTTTTTCTGGTTCCAAATTGACTGCATGCCTGGCCCGCTTGCTGACAGGCACCATATCTGCCCATGGTCAGGACGTTTACTGGGTGTGTGGCAGAAAGGCCTATCATGCCCTCCCAAGAGGATGGTATGGGGTCTGTTTTCCAGCCTACTTAATACCCCCCATGTGGATTCCTGACCAAATACCCTCTGCACCCCCTAGAAGGAGGCGTTCGGCTGACCTGGCAACACTTGCAGGTGGCAGCTCCCAGAATTGGGGCCAAAATCAGTGGCCTCCGGAAAGGATACTGGCCCATTATGCTCCAGCCTCTTGGAATCGGGGAGAGAAAATCTCTGGGGCAAGGGGGCCAATCTATAACTTGAACCGCATAATCAGACTCCAGGCAGTGGTAGAGATTGTTGCTAACACGACAGCCACGGCCCTTAGGCTAATTGCCACGCAATTGGATGAGACACGCAATGCGTTTCTCTCAGTCCGATTGGCGTTGGACTTTCTCCTGGCGCAACATGGCGGCTTTTGTGCAGCATTAAATCTCACCGGTGGGGCCTGTTGCTTTAACATCTCTGATCATGGTGAGGCCATTCGCAAGCAGGACTTGAAACAGTGGCCCATATTCCTATCCAAACCTGGGAGGGATGGGACATGTCATGGCTTGACTGGTTGCCAAAACTAGGATGGATAAAAGGCCTGTTTTTGCTGCTGCTTGGCCCACTTTTCATTTTGCTAATTTTTTGCTTTTCTGTACCTTGCTTGCTGCAATGCTTGCATACAATGACACGCAATATGATTTCTCGCATGCTTCGCCCCCAGATTATAGCTCTGACCCGAGAATATCAGCCTGTGCCTTCCTGGGACGAGCCTTTTTGAGAAAAAGGCTGTCCAAAATTGAGAGGTATGGAATGAAGGGGTACAGTTAGGGTTACCCCAAAAAGCCCTAAAAACTGTTTGTGAATCCCCCCCCCCCAGCCAGGCCTCGGCGTACGCATTTTAAAAACTGCAATTTCCTCTGAGACAAAAAGCACAAGCTAAGCAGTCCTCTTTGTAACAAAAACGCTGTAACAAACCTAGAGCTGAGAACAGAAAACCTTTCGGGTTCCCAGATCTAAGCAACCTTGTCCTGGTACATTGATTTGCAACATACTTCCGGGAACAGAACCAGGGAACGAAAAAAGCAACATTCTATGTAAAAAATCTGTGAAGGGGGACAGGGAAAAAGGGGTTTGAAAAAAAGGATAAAACCTGCTTGTAAAATGTTTTCGGTGCGGCCTGTCTTTTGTGAACTGAATCACACAGGTGCCTCTGCCCCTCCGGATGGCAGAATAAAACGCTCTTTCTCTGGATTAACCCCTTGGTGTCGTTTGGCTCCTTTTGTCTCTGCTCGGGTGCAACAATTATTCCTACCCGTGGATTAAAAAGGCTACATTACAATTAGCAAACATGACCAGGCACGATGTACAAATTCAGAGACTGTGAGGAGGCAGATTTCTAGATCTGATTCAAAGCAACCCTATGTGCACTGAGGGCTCCTTGCAAATTAATTTAAAATGCCACCTCCACATATTTAAATCCTTCTCTAATGTTTTACAAACCTTTTGGCTGGCTACAAAAGCCAACAGCAGGCCAATAAATTATTAGGGCTGCATTGTTTAAAATCAACTGGCTTAACTAACATCTTTTTATTTTAAAGAAGAAGAAAAACCAGAAGTACAAAAAGTGTAATGAAAAACTAAAGTGCAGTTCTGAGAGGTGAGCTGTCAGCTTGTTCTGGGCAAGGTTTCTACTCCCCTGGAAGGAACAGGTCCACAGATTGTGGGAACTCATGGATCCATCACTGTCATTAGAGGCTCAGATGGCATGAGTAGCTAGGAGTGCCTTTTTCCAGCTACCGCTGGTTCACTATCTATAGCTTTTTTTTGACAGAGAGAACCTTGGCATTGCACTCTATGCTCTGATGAGTTCCAGAATGGATGGCTGCAATGCACTATATATATATATATGGTGCTGCCCCTGAAGACAACTCCTAACTTTAGCTAGTCCAAAATGCACCAGCCAGTTTACTAACTGGTTCCATTTAGAATTGACGTGACCCCTGTTTTAAAACAGTTGCAGTAGTTGGCAGGTCATTTGCAGACCAAATTAATGGTGTTTAAAGCCCTAAACAACTTAGGCTCAAAATTTCTGAAAAGCTGTCTCCTTCCCTACAATCCCTCATTGATGTTAATTTCAGCAGACAAGGTGGTAGTTCCACTGCCTTCAAAAGTTTGGCAGGTGGCAGCCTAGGAGAGGGCCTTTTTCTGTGGCACCCAAAGCTGCAAAATTGCCTCCCCAAATCTGGCACCTAATTACCTAAAGACACATCTCTTTTACCCTGGCCTTTGACACGAGACCTACCGTATTTTTTGCTCTATAAGACTCACTTTTTCCCTCCTAAAAAGTAAGGGGAAATGTGTGTGTGTCTTATGGAGCGAATGCAGGCTGCGGAGCTATCCCAGAAGCCAGAACAGCAAGAGGGATCGCTGCTTTCGCTGAGCAGCGATCCCTCTTGCTGTTGTGGTTTCTGGGATTCAGAATATTTTTTTTTCTTGTTTTCCTCCTCCAAAAACTAGGTGCATCTTGTGGTCTGGTGCGTCTTATAGAGCGAAAAATACGGTATATAGTTTAGGGTCTAATAATGAAGAGCAGGTAAGAAATCTAAAATTAAAAAAACAAGTCTGAACATATAATCCTTCTATTAACGATATATTTTGTTTCTTCCTTCCTTTTTGCCAAAGGCTAACTTGACAATGCAGATTGGTCACTATTACATAATATGGCTGTTACTTAACATTACATAAGAACATCACTGAGCACTTGTTAAACCGGAAGTGAGATTGTTAACAAGAGAGCCTGCTGACATTACACATCATCACCTGTCCTGTTCTGCAATTCTATTTGTAATCTTTAAAATTACACTGAACGAAAAAGAAGAAAGGAATATTTTAAACAAACATGTTTCCTTCTCCTCCCTTATAATTTGGGTGAGTAGCAGCATATATAGCAGTGTGTGAACAATTATTTTGCCAAAGTCCTTCTCAACCACTTTGGCTAGAAGACTGTATGTACCTCAGTTAAACTGACAGATTTGTGTGGTTTTAATTCAGTTCAGCTGAAGTCTGGGGATAAAAAAATTCAATTGAACTGAATGAATGACTTTTCTCTTTGATGTTTGCAGGTTTCCATGTTACTTTTTCCAAAGAACAAAACTTCAAACTCCTAGAGCATTGTGGGTTTAAAGGGGAAGCATGGAGAGACTTGGAAAGCCAAACTGGGTTGTTTTTTTACACAGGGTGGAGGAAACCCACCAATCCATCTTGTGATTGACAGGAGGGCAACCACACCCACCTGTGAAATTTGGCTCTAAAGGGCTATCCTGCCACATGGAGCCATGAAAGTTCGCACCCCTATCTTATGTGGGAAGACTTGAGTCTCAAGGTTAGGGAAGTTAGATGCATGGATAAATTAGCCAACCAGCTTCCCTTGTTCAGAACTCGCATTAATCTGTACTGGGTAGGGCTGGAAATAGGGCAAGTTTTTAATGTTTAATGTTTTATTATATTTTTGTATATGCTGGAAGCTGCCCAGGGTGGCTGGGACACCCCAGTCAGTTGGGCGGGGTACTAATAATAAAATTATTATTAATTATTTTTATTAGGGAAGGGCTGATGCCCTCATTGAGCTTCTCTGGATTATTTGAATAGCTGTTTCCAGAAACAGGATGCTGGACTACATACCCTAAATTTAATGCAGGAGGATTCTTCTGATGTTAAATTGCCTGGCAAGTAAAATGACCTTCAAGTCACCCAGAGGGTACCTGTTTTCCTTTCTAGTCTCGAGGGGTTCTTACTCTCCCTAAATTTAGGACAGTAGAAATATCATGTGGTACTGTACTATTTCAGGATGTGTGTGGAAAGAAACCACATAATTCAATGCTCTCCTGTGTCAATAACGTTCTGCCCACAGAAAGATGCCATGTCAATAGTAAGAATTCTAATCTAGCCATCTAAGTCCAAGACTTCCATGTGCCAAGAGTTATTAAATCAGAGGGAACATTCAAATATTTAATCCTTCACCTGTTTACTGAAGTAGGGTAATACCATGAGGATTATAATCAAGATTTTCCTAGGCATATAGATTGTATCTTAGGGCCATCATAACTTCTGTGGCTTGGAATCACACCACAGCATCATTGGTTGCTGCCTATCCAAGCTCCCTTGGTATACAGTGGTACCTCGGGTTACATACGCTTCAGGTTACATACGCTTCAGGTTACAGACTCCGCAAACCCAGAAATAGTGCTTCAGGTTAAGAACTTTGCTTCAAGATGAGAACAGAAATCATGCTCCGGCGGCGCGGCAGCAGGCCCTATTAGCTAAAGTGGTGCTTCAGGTTAAGAACAGTTTCAGGTTAAGAACGGACCTCTGAAACGAATTAAGTACTTAACCTGAGGTACCACTGTATTTTAGGAGTGTAGGACGGGAGAGATGTTAGGATTGGTGTAGATGCCCAGGCAAATGGGTGACCATATCCTGGGCTTTTATTAGTAAAGATGGCATACATTGTATTTGGAAAAGCTGAAAACCTTCAGATCTTTTTAATCTCTATAGTTTTAGATATGCATTTCTGATAATAGCTTCCTTCTGATATTTAGCATGCGTTAACAATGCAGCTTTCCAAATTCTCAGTCCGATGCTTACATGCTAAAGTGGGGATGCTTTCAAAATGCAGGCTCTCTCTTCTTCTTCTTTTTTTGAGGGCTCTATTTACTGCAGCAACTGGCCACAGTTGAGGCTACCTACAGATAAGATAGGCAGGGCCAGGTGGGGGACCAGAGTGAGATACTCACCAGCATATGGTGATTAGAGAGGAATGCATGTGTGTAGGATGAGCATCCGTCCCCTTAAAAACAGCTGCCTGGACAAGCCTGTGGAATAGCTAGAGGTGTTTCATGTTCTGTAAATGATGCAGAATGGCAGTGGGTATTGAAAATAAATAAATAAAGCCCTTAATCATTCCTATCAAAGCCTGTACATTTTAAAGGCCTCTACGGTGGTACCTCGGTTTATGAACTTAATCCCTTCCGGAAGTCTGTTCTTAAACTGAAACCGTTCTTAAACCAAGGCGCGCTTTCCCTAATGAGGCCTCCCACCGCCGGTGCCCTTCCACCATTCAGATTCCATTGCTAGACCAAGGTAAAGTTCTCAAACCGGGACACTAGTTCTGGTTTTGCGGAGTTCATAAACCGAATAGTTCATAAACAGGGCTGTTCTTAAACCAAGGTACCACTGTAGAGGCCTTTAAAATGTACAGGCTTTGTCAAAGGTTCAGCAAAGAGGTCAGAAGTTTGATTTTAGCAGGAACTGCTCCATTGTAGGGCAAGGAGCAGAGAGCTACATTAACATCCTATCCAGTAAAGGATCGTGAAAACTATAAGCAGCCATGACAAACAGTACAGGGCCCTAGAAGCAAATTCACATTACATGCAGCAGTGTGACTCATGTTTGAAGAATTGTTCTGTTTTCATTAGCGGTCAGGCATAATGACATCTCCTGGGCAGTCCTGTGAATACTGTAAACTGCCCTGTGATTCTCAGATGAATGTTGGTATATACATTGTAATAATAATAATAACAACAATAATAATAATAATAATATATCATACGCCTCAACTGCCCTGATAAATCTGAGCCATTCCATATTTCCCACAGGAGCACAGTGGCCATTTTGCACCACGATCTTGAACCCCCAAAGTACTTTCCCCAGGGCTACAATTTTGCGCAGGTTGTGAGACTCATGCGGGCCTGGAAGGTGGCACCCCTGGTTTTCATCGTGACGAAGTTATGTGATATGCAAAATCTAAAATGTAAATTGAATTTCGGAAACTTAAATACTAAAACCACAATAATTTAAAATCTAAATAAATAAATAATTCTGAAACACCTGGGAATCATTCAGGGTGCAAAGGCCACTTGAAATAAAACAGTTTTGACCAGGCATCTGTGTGAAAGAACTCCCTAGAGCTGGGCCCTTGTTGACATGAGTTATGCTTCTGGATCATAGAAAACCACTAATAGTGCTTCCCCCTCTTACTATTAACTCCCTGACTGATTTGGGTTCTATATAGTAAAACTGATATGCTAAACTCAGAAAAAACCAAAATGTTGTTTTAAAACATGGACGAGCAGTTGGATTTATTTATTTTTTAGAAAGGATGTCTGGTTTAAAAATAGGCAAAAAAGTTAAGTATTTGGGAATTTGGCTGACAGTAAGGATTCTCAACCTATTTGAAAATAATTATATTAAATTGTGGAAAGAGGTTAAGAAAGAGTTGGAGATATGGGGGAGAATGAAACTCTCCCTGTTAGGGGGAATTTCAGCCATTAAAATTAACTTACTCCCTAGGATGCTGTTTTTATGCCAATCAATTCCGACTGCAAATAATTCAAGATGCTTCAAAGAATGGAAAAAAGATATCTCTTAAGTTTATTAGGCCAGGAGAAAAGCCAATAATTAAATACAAAATTATGATAGGTGTAAAAGAAAAAGGAGGCTTTGCCCTGCCATATCTGCAATTGTTTTATGAGGCAGCTTGTTTGTTTTGGTTAAAAGAATGGATCATCCCCACTAATCCCCTTGGCTCACGACCCACTATTCCACCACGCAGCACAAAATCTCCAGATAAAAACCTGGCAAGCCAAAGGCCTACATCGCCTAGCAGAATTCTACAAAAACAACAAACCCATATCAACACAAGAAATACAAAACAAACTAGGGGACACCCAAATACCCTGGCGACAACACCATCAGCAGATACATGCCTTCTTAAATAATCCAGTAGTAAAATCAACAGCCACTAGGCCCTTGTCCACCTCTGAAAACCTTCTCTTAACAACAACGGGACATGGCAAAGGGATGGTATCCACAATATACAAAACATTGCTCCAAAGCCCCACAAATCCACTTGACACAATCAAAAAACAATGGGAGGACGACATAGGCTATGAAATCAACCCCACCCAATGGAACAGAATGAGGTCTAAACCTCCCTTTAAATCCATATCAGCAAAAAGGAAATAACTCACTCTGAAACTCACCTACAGATGGTATCTAAGACCATAGAAACTGGTGCTGATATGTCCAGGAACCTCACCAAAATGCTGGAGAGGCTGCACCTCCACAGGCACATACCTCCAGATATGGTGGGAATGCCCCAAAACCCAGCTCTTCTGAACAACAGTCAAACAAGAAATAAGCAAAATAACTAATCAGGTACTAGAAGTCACCCCAGAACTGGCCCTACTGAACATCTTCCAAGATAACAATGCCCCCCCCCATTATAAAGAGCTCATAATCCAAGGCCTGATTTAAAATTTGGCTGGCATGCATGTCTTTGATATGGGAAGATTCTTAGGAAGAATCTGTATTGAATCTGGCAGAAATATAAAAATCTGCTGGAAAGAAAAACACTTTTATGGCTATCTTCTATTGAAGCAATTACAATTAAGAGAGCTAATACAGATAGACAATGGGCAGCTTACAGAGAACTGCTGGATTTTACAGGAGGAGACCAAAACTGAAACCAATGGAAAAATTAAGGAGCCGAGTTACGGATTGGCTACAATATCAGCAGATACATAATATGTTTAAATTAGATAAAAAGAATGGGGTTTTTTGGACCAAAGCTCACAAATCGACAAAGAACTTTTACAAAATAAGAATAAACTTCTGTCTAAAATGTGTAATTTTCAATTAGAAAGGGAAACAAAATATGAGCTTGTTAAAGTTTCAATGACACACTAGGCAATAGATATAGTACACAATATAGATTTCAACCTCTGGAAGAAACTTTGGAAAAGTTATTTTACTTCCATTGTGAGCAATTCCCACTTCTCTAAGAGCCCCCTCCACCCCACCTCACATTGTTCAGGACAGCCCCTATCCCTCCAGTGAGGCTTTTCAGGAGGCTGCATAAGGGAGGAATGGAACAGGGAAAATTCCTTCTGGAAACTTTCCTAAGTTAACGTCCCTTAGGAACTAAGTCCTTATATCTGACAGAGGGCAAAGTGTCTTCCTGCCATTTCCAAAAACATATTCAAGAGTGGGCATAATATTATGGTGGAATTTTATTGGGAACCATGAAGAGATAATAATAAAAAATGATATAAAAGGTAAAGGGTAAAGGGTAAAGGGACCCCTGACCATTAGGTCCAGTTGCGACAACTCATCTCACTTTATTGGTTGAGGGAGCCGGCATACAGCTTGTATGTGGCCAGCATGACTAAGCCGTTTCTGGCGAACTAGAGCAGTGCACGGGTACATTCCCACCAGAGTGGTACCTATTTATCTACTTGCACTTTGACGTGCTTTCAAACTGCTAGGTTGGCAGGAGCTGGAACCGAGCAATGGGAGCTCACCCTGTCACAGGGATTCGAACCGCCAACCTTCTGATCGGCAAGCCCTAGGTTCTGTGGTTTAACCCACAGCACTACCCTTTTAAATTCAGGTATCAAATGAAACACAACTTATAGCACAATCCTGTGAATGTCTACTGGGAAGTATGGCCTACCCTGTTCAATGGGGCTTACTGCCAAGGATTGTGGCCTTAACTGGGTTTTGGCAGAAGATGAACTGCAGAGGCACAGAAACAGTGTTGTGTGTGATGAACGCAGGGAAGAATGGGAAACGATGCCTTCTTACATTCCTAGATTCAACAAGAGGAAGTGAGGATAGGCCCTGAGTCAGGAGGCATAACCCTAGTTCCACCACCCTTCCATGTATGTTCATTTCTACCCAGAATGGAAGCCTGGGCAGGACAATAGGGTTGAAGTAATAAGCACAGAGGAGAAGGTGAAGCTGGGGCGGGAGAGGGGAAGAAAGCAAACAGACATATTTTACAAGAAAGGAAGAAAGATGCATTTAGAAACAGAACTGCACTTAGAATGTGGCAGATTGTCAGCACTGCCCTTAAGATGAGCTGATTCAGGGGTTAGGAAGTTTTGGAGAAATGGGGCACACCCAAGTCAGCTCACCTGAAGTACTGTGAGGGTAAGGGTGAGGACTGTTTGTCATACTTAAGTTTAGCCCAGTATTTAAAGGAGTTCCTGTGTTAGGAAACATTGGAAATGAGATCTCCGCATATCTCAGTAATTTAAGCCAGAAGTGTCAAATTGCTAGAAATGTTAGAGTTTCTTATCAGTCCTTTTTGAGGTTTTCAAAATATTATTTGTCCCTTATTCAGTGTCTTCTAAAGATCACACTGGCATCAACTTAAAACACCAGGGGGTGGCTTTATTTTAATAAGCCTGACAGAGATGTCATAGCTTGCCACTTAAACACATGATTTTGTGAAATAAATTAATTTTGTTTCAGTTTTAATAGAGGAAATGTATTTCATTAATTGACGGGGGGGTGGGGAGATCCACAAATAAAAAGAAAAATTTTAACAGTGTTTTGGAGCCTCCTGATTAAAAATCCCAGCTTTCTTTCTACACAATGCATTGCATACTTCAACTAGTCCAAAATCACTTATATCTTAAGTCCCTTATTATTTTAAACTAATATTATTACTCACGTTGCCTTTGTTAATTTAAACCCACTGTTGGCATGCTTAGATACTTCATCCACTTGAAGGTTAAACTAAATCATTTACTGCAAACATTTTTTAGCTTCACTGCAGAGCAGGAATTTAAAGCATGCATTTGTGCTAATTTGTGAATATGTAAGAAGTCCAGACTTGATAGAAGAAGAACTTACACGTCCTCCCTGTGTGCAAGACTTCAAAAAAGACACTGTAACAATTAAAAAACTAGACTCTGGATATTCTTGCTCAGCCACAAACAATAGAGCACCCTGAAATCTTTTTTAGGCTTTACATGCAAAAGACATAGTATATGAAGCCAAAATTCTATTTTTCATTTTCAAAATAATGAGGGGAACCTACTTATGCTATTATAGTGTGTTATCATATTTGCTAATGTTACACATTTTTGGACCTGCAGCAGACTAGTATTTTGTTTAAAGGTTCTTTAACTTCATCATTTCCTCAAACACAAAGAAATACATTAAGAATGAGCAGCAGTAATTTGCTGACATGTCCTACCTGGAAAGATAGAAGGTCTTTTCTTAGGGCGTCTTGGATGGATCGGTTCTAAGTTCCTAATATTTCTTTGATGCCTTCCTTTATTGTTATTTCCTAGGAGGAGTTCTGTTGGTAGACTACTCCGTCTTGCCTTGTAATCATTTCGGTATGAATTCAGTTTACACTCAGTCCTAGAGTGCAGGTTATTGTCATCAATTGCCATTATAGTACAGATGTTTCTGAAGTTGCCCCAAGTGTAAAAGCAAAATAGTGCAAACAGGTAAGACAGCTGAGCTTCAAATGGGTCAGATCTGTTTTACTAATAGAAAACAGTCACCAACCATTTTTGATGTTCTCATGCTTAGCCCAGCACTTGTTTGGTAAGTTTAGCAAGTGGATAGGCGTGGGCAAAAACAGGTGTAGAATTACTACAAAGTCCCTCCTTTCAAAAGTCAAACAGCCCAGGGGAGGAGGTATAGCAAAATCATTAAAGCTAACAAAGGCTTATAGACAACTGGAAAGTTTTACTAAAGGTGAACTCATCAAGTCCTCTGCACAGAGTGAAAACACGGTTTAAACGGACTACTACTGTAATTCCTGTTTCAGACAGTGTTTTTCACTTCACTCCACTAACAGTCCACAAACAGACAGAGCAAAGAATATGTTACATTCTGAAATTAAATAACATTTCAATGATCTGTAGAAGAAAACTATGTGAGTAAATACACAGACACTATAAGTTTTGTTTATAATGTGCTGTTGTTTATTTCAAGATGAGGCCTGTGCAAAAAATATCGACACTTTTAACTGTTACAACATAACTGAGCAAGTGCATTTGTAGATGCAGAAATAAGAGAACTGTAACAGAAAGCAGCTATGTGACACTGAGACAGGAGTGCATTTTAACAATCTTGTTAAACACAAAATTTAGGCTGCCATCCTATATAGTATATACTTACTTGGGAAAAAGCCCCCAGAACTCATTGAGATTACACTGTTAGTTGCTTTAAAATATCTAGGGGTTGCAAAGATACAAGGTTATGCTATTTAAATCCTAACTATGAACAGTATTACATCCCCTTTATGTACCAGACTTTCGTGCCCACCTTCTGGTGTAACGTGGGTTTTATTTTCACATCCACATTAACACACTTTATTCAGATGTAAAACTTAAGGTTGGAATGATCTTACAATTTATCTCTTAAGCAAAATTAAACCACTTAAGCCTTATTAATATGAAGAATAGTTAGATGTGGTAGACTGTAGTTTAAATTAAATACATGCATAGAAAAATATACTACATTTTAAAAAGCAAGGTATTGATTAAAAGCATAAGCTTCTCATTTCTGTTATTGGATCAGTCTCCAACATCAGGTTCTTCATCTGCAAAGGCATTGTGGTGAACGGAATCAAGATCTTATATTTGCATATAAAAGCTTGCCTGCAATGCTACAGTGCTTTAAGCCCAATTTCAAGTAAATTTAATATTCATTTTATATGCATGTATTGCAGTAGGCAGGGAATTCATGTAGCCCCTACATTACAGAACTTAAAATAACACAGTTAACAGGCTGCATTGTTCAAAAGCTCAACAAAATGTACGGGTTCTGTTTCCCCATTTTGTTAGTCATTTCTTCATCTGCCTTCCTGCATAGTCAACAAACTCTCAAGATGCCCTTAGGCAAGCTCTTGTGTCAGTTAACCGAAGCACAGATGGTAAGTTTCAACAAGCTTTATCGGCACAGCTAAAACTTGTATGACAACTACTGCAGAGCTCTGTAACCCTGCCTATGCCTGGGCAATTTTCCTTTCTTCCTACTTCCTGTCCTTCCTGCCCAGCTTCTGCCTATCAAACTACACCTTCCAGCAGGCACTGCTTCAAAGCCAGGGGTCGCCTACCTTTTTTGGACTAGTCCAGTGGTACCTCGGATTACATACGCTTCAGGTTACATACGCTTCAGGTTACAGACTCCGCTAACCCAGAAATAGTGCTTCAGGTTAAGGACTTTGCTTCAGGATGAGAACAGAAATCGTGCTCCGGCGGCGCGGCAGCAGCGGGAGGCCCCATTAGCTAAAGTGGTGCTTCAGGTTAAGAACAGTTTCAGGTTAAGAACGGACCTCCGGAACGAATTAAGTACTTAACCCGAGGTACCACTGTATATAGAATTCAGTCAGTTGTCAGCCAGTATAGACTCCACTCAACCAAAAAACTACTAATTACACTTATACACACACACAATGAAATTCCACTTGTCTTTAGGGCACAAAGGTATTCAAGACTTTGGGTTTGCTTTTAAATCTGGCATTTCTCATTTGGGCTTCATTAGAGCTGTTTGTAAGTGAAAACTGGTATTTCAACCTATGCTTTGAGATATGTTTCCACATGACTGCAGATTATTTTTCATCACAAGCACTGCTACAGTATTCCCATAGAACAGAAAGTAGATTTCCAAAATAATAATTGTTTTTTATTTTATTTATTAAATTTATATCCCAGCCTTCCTCCCAAAGGAGCCCATAAAAATAACTGCACCATTCAATCTCTCTAGAAAATCTGTTCTCAAAATAAAAAACTACCACTAATATTGATAATTTACACTACATCCCTTTACTCTCCCCATATATTTGAACTAGGGCTGGTGGCTTTTAGAACCCCTCTAGACATCCTTTATATGGTGCATTAATGATGGCTGATGCTTACAGTGCTTTTGGGTCAATCTTACAATCCCGATGATTTATGCTAATGACATTTAATTTCACCCTGTATGTCTAAATCTCTGCCCAACACATACTTATAAATAATTCAGAATATCTTGAAGAGGGTCCTCTGGGATCTTATGTCCTATATACAATAGAAATACATAACAAGAGTGTGAATATGTGCAAAGACTGGTTTCTCTGTTATTATATAATTTATTTATTTATTTATTGCATTGATATTCCAACCTTGCATTCTTCATACTGGAATTATATCAAGCAAAATCCAAAACAAAACATTATTATAAGTATGAACAGTCATACTTATAATAATGTTTTGTTTTGGATTTTGCTTGATATAATTCTCTATACAGTACTCTGAGATCTAATATCACACAGCTTCTCTCTATCTTTTGTTTCTTTATTATTTTTCAAAAAATTAAATGAAGAGTGCAGCAGAATTTCCTGATTTTATCACATATGCAAATAGTCAACATGTAGTTTCCCTTGATTCTAACAAATGTACTGTGCTAGATTATATAAATCTTATATTGTATGGCCTGAACTAACACTGGTGAAGCATCTTTTTAAAAAATAAAATCATTTCGCTTCATTGCCATCAGTTTATTATCAACATTATTACTGATTCATTGCCATACTTCACTTGGCATTTCCATATTGGGGCTTCTTTCCTCATTTTTTTTCCTATGAAGAGATTAGACCATCTGTCTTACTGCTAAGAAAAAAAATACCAATTAATCATTTACAGGTTGGGAAATGGAAAATCCAGTTGTTTCCTTAATGGATTCTTAGATACTAATTAGTGTGCCAATAGAATACCTAATGCAGTAATAATAATAATTAAGGAGCATGTTGTCTCATCTCAGATCACAATATAATAAAGTATTACCATCCATAAAATCTTTAATAACATTCAGACTTGGTTTTCATTCTATTACTTTGTTCATTATACCTGTAGTCAGTGAAGAGATATACCGTAAGCTTGGATTTAGTTTTCACTTACATATTTGAACCACACCTGATACTGACCGGCTAACATAATTCTACTGATTCTCTTACAACTCTGTCAAAAGAAAAAGGAAAAAGAAGTAAGCCACCAGTTCAAGTTTTGCAGATTTTTATCTCTCTCCCCCCCCCCCCCCGGCAATACTATCTCAAAGGTTTTACAGCAATCCTGATGAGTTGGATCCACACTCAGTATTGCTAGAGTAGATCCAGTGGCTGAAATCCAATGTCACAGCCATGGACACAACAGGACTTCCCCTTTCTCTCCTGTCCCCCACAGCCCATCTGGCTGTCTGCTCTTAAAGATCCCTACAGAGCAGATTTTAGGATCTGTAGGATTTTGCAGGGAAAATCAAAGTATAGTAACTCCTGTTTTGTTGGGATACTGCAAGGGAGACAAAGTCCATCATGACTCCACGTCGTCTCCGGACGTCCATCGATCTCTCGTAGACACGCAGTATCAGCAATTAGCGATACGAGCTCCAGAAATAGCTTGCCACATTCCAGAGCTGATGCACGCTCTATCAGCAGATAATGCACAGCGAAAGATGCACTCAGGAGAGCATTATTTACAAGTTTATTCAGCGTTGATCAGAACAAAGAAAACATGATTGCCTGCTTCAGTGTCTCAGACACAGAGAGAGAAAACGAAAGCATAGACACAACAGAAACATCCTGTGAACAGGAAATACGCAGACTCTGTGACTCACAAAGCCTGCTCACTTTTAAGGTGGAACGGAAATATCCTAACATGTTTGTCTAAGCAGAAGTCCACTGTGTAGATAGGACACTGTAACTGAATGGCACCTATTAAAATCAATGACACTTAATTCAGTCATGATTAACTTAAGTTCCAATGACTCAAATAGGCCTGCTCTAAACACAATGAAGTATTGACCCAATGCTATGTTTAAATTTCACTTTATCTTCACAATAGGTCTGTGAGTTTTGAGTTAATTATTTCCATCTAGTCTAGCATACTATTCTCACAGTCACCAACTCAATGCTTGTGGGAATGTAGCTTCCCTCCTGCCCCTTCCAGCAACTGGTATTCAGAAGCATAGTGCTTCTGCCAGTGGAGGCTGAACATGGGCTTCAGGGTTAGTAGTCATGGAATGTCTTTTCCTTCATGAATTTGCCCTGTCATCCTTCAAAGCCATCCAAGCTGGTGGCCATCTCTACTTCTTGTGGAAGTGAACTCCATGAGTGCTTTCTTTTGCCTGTCCTGAATCTTTCAAAATTCAGTTTCATTGGATTCAAACAAGTTCCAGTATTATGAAACAGAGAAAAATCCTTTTCTCTCTTCCAGTCTTTCCAACACCATGCATGACACTTCTGTCATGTCACCTTTTACTTGCCCTTTCTTTAAGCTAAAAACCCTAAAGACTGTAACCTTTCCTAATTAGGGGAGGTTCTCCATCCCCTCGATCATTTTCGTTGCCCGTTCCTGAACCTTTCCCAAATCTACAATATATTTTTTTAGGTGAGGTGACTAAAACTGCACACAATATTCCAGATGTGGCCCCACCATACATTCTATAATGGTGGCTTTCTTTTCAATCCCTTTCTTAATGGTCCCTAAGACGGAATAATAATAATAATAATAATAATAATAATAATAATAATAATTTATTTATTTATTATTTATACCTCGCCCATCTGGCTGAGTTTCCCCAGCCACTCTGGGCAGCTCCCAATCAAGTGTTAAAAACAATACAGCATTAAATATTAAAAACTTCCCTAAACAGGGCTGCCTTCAGATGACTTTTAAAAATAAGATAGCTGCTTATTTCCTTGACATCTGATGGGAGGGTGTTCCACAGGGCGGGTGCCACTACCAAGAAGGCCCTCTATCTGGTTCCCTGTAACCTCACTTCTCACAATGAGGGAACCGCCAGAAGGCCCTCGGCGCTGGATCTCAGTGTCCGGGCTGAACAATGGAATTCATCTCTTTAACAGCTGCTGTACACTGGATCAACTTCTTCACCAAATTAGCCAAGGTCTCATTGCTGGTCAGTTAGCACCAGTTCAGATCTGATAATAAATAATACTAATAGTAATAATAATAATAATAATAATATGTTATTTATACCCCGCCCATCTGACTGGGTTTCCCCAGCTGCTCTGGGTGGCTCCCAACAGAATGTTAAAAACACAATAAAACACCAAACATTAAAAACTTCCCTATACAGGGCTGGCTTCAGATGTTTTCTAAAAGTCAGATAGTTGTTTATTTCCTTGACATCTGATGGGAGGGCATTCCACAGGGTGGGCACCACTACTGAGAAGGCCCTCTGCCTGGTTCCCTGTAACTTCACTTCTCGCAGATATGAAATAAGTTTTTTAAAAAATATATTTCCCCCCAGCTTACATAACTTTACTGGCCACTCACTCATTGCAAAAGGTCTTTTTGGAGCTCTTCACAGTCCCTTTTGCTTTTAACCACCCCAAACAATTTAGCATCATCAGTAAACTTGCCTACCTCCAAGCTCACCCCCCCCCTTACTCTAGATCAGGATTTCCCAAACTTGGGTCTCTAGCTGTTTTTGGACTACAGTTCCCATCATCCCTGACCACTGGTCCTGCTAGCTTGGGATGATGGGAGTTGTAGACCAAAAACAGCTGGTGAACCAAGTTTGGAGACCCTGCTCTAGATTGTTTATGAGAAAGTTTACAACAGCACAGCTCCCAATACTGATCCTTGAGAGACTCCACTTCCTAAATCCCTTCATTGGAAGAACTGTCCAATGTATCATTGCATAATATAGTACTGTACATATGTGCTGATCTGATCAGTTGGCTGTGACAGCAACAGAAACGCAATGGAAACTCTGGAGTCAGGGGTTCTTGTATATACAACAGAATAAGCGTAAACAAATTAAACACTAAACTTGCTGGAACTGCTCCTTGCTTAGTTCCTTGGAGCTGTCAGCACATGTAGCGTCCTCATTTAGCAAGCATTCCATGATTTGACAGGCAGTTTCCAAATGGGCTACATTCCAACTGGCAGAGGAGTGCAGTTCACTTCCAGATCTACTCCCTCACAGAACAAAAGATATACCATTCTTTTTAAAGTTGTATTTTGCATTGTTTCACAAGCTGTTGTTCGTAATCATATTCATTTAGGGAAATCATGGATTTAATTAAGGGGAGGGGGAGACCTTTATAACTTGCAATGTTGTTTGTCAGGCTTCACTGGTTGCTGACAGGTCTACCCAGAAACATAGCATGCAACTGTAAAAGCTAATGTAGTGTGAAGCATTTAGTGAAATGCCATATTTTAAACAATACAAATGAATTATATATAATACAAGGTACAAATATTATCTATCATATATATATACCGTAATACAGGGTACAGATATAATCTATAATTGCAATGAGTAGTTTAGTCCTCTATAAATCCCAGAATAGGCTTTATGTAGATTGCTCTACATAATCGAGTGACTGGCCACATTTGCATGTAACGATAAACCATGGCTAGTTTAAACAAACCATGGTCTGACGTTGTCTTGAAATCGCCCCACGGGAAGGGAGATTGTTACATGAGATTACAACTTTTGACTTGCTAATGAGTGTACCCCGTTCAAAGAAAGTGAACTATGCTGCTTCAAAACCCTCACAGCTGAAAAAAACTTCACAAGTGAAGTTGTTCTGTAAATGAAACAAATGTTTATAAGTGCACTGATACCTGCCTTAAAAAACTCCTCAGTCATGAGTTACTTAAACATCACAGTGTTGAGGTGCCAAAAGCATGGCCATTAATACAAAGTTCCTAGTTCAAGTATGTCCAAAATGTCATTTAACTTACATGGTCTACACATTAAGGAATGCTAAGTATTCACTTAATATTCATACAGCGACAAGACCAAAGCAACAAGATGTGATCCAATAATGAACATAGCAGGAAAGTCAAACCTAGCTCTTGTTCACTTCAAATCTTGATGAACGTGTTTTTCCCCCTTCTCATCTTGAACAAATGAAGCTTGGTGTGACGTTACATGGTCTGACCAGGTTTATTTTCCTATTTTATTTACATTGCAGAGCCTTTTATTACGTTGCCAATCCAGTTTGGAGAATTATACTACAGGTTTAGGAATTTATAACCCATTACTAATCAGTAAAAAATCTATTCCTATTTTTCACATTATCTTTCCATATCACAGGACCTTGCACCTAAATTACTCTGAAAATATAACGTAAAAGCAGTTAATATTTGCTTAAGAATATGTAGCTATTCAGAGGCTCTGTGTGTGGCTTCCTGGAATCTGCCCCTTCCCCCACATAATGTGTTTTAAGAACAAGTTAGGCAAAGGAGTGAAAAATAGGAAATAGGCATCTCTGGCACAAAGCAAAACAGAAAGCCATAGAATGGAACCATGAAACCCAATAATTCTGGAAGAGATCAAAATGAGCAAAAAGTCATGGAATTCATTTCTAGGGGGGTTGTTCAGTTCTACTGGTACCATTCAATAAACCTGTGGCACTACCCATTCGCTTGCCAAATATTTTAAGCTCAGAAGCAGTAAATTGATTCCAGTGGAATGCTTGATGAACAAAAAGCGACTTGTACTTCATAGCTGTCAAGTCCCTTATTTGAAGGGACAGTCCCTTATTCCAGCGCCATGTCCAGCTGCTGTCCCTTATTGATGGATGTCCCTTAAATGTCCCTTAAATGATGTCCCTTAAATTTCAAAGGAAGCAGCTCCTCTCCCTCCCTCCTTGCTGGCCAGGGAGGAGGGAGGCTCCAACTGTGTTGCTTGGCTGTGTTGCTCACCCAATAAGAAATCTAAGAACGACTGGGGGGTGGAGCTTGCATGCCTTGTGCTGATAAAATTGGCTGCGTTCCCTGGGGACTCGCCTTTGCTCAGCGCTTCCCAGCGGAGAGGTGATGGTGGTTTTCCTTGAGGCTTCGTTTGGCTGCTGGCTGGGCTTTCTGCCTTTGGCTCAGAGGGGCTCAGAAGTTGAACATACCTGTGCTGAGTGCTCAGATCGGAATCAGATAGATACGTTATCGACGGCTCACTCACCCTTGCCGGCGAAAAGGTCTGTCTGGAGCGGGAGCACATGGTGGGGGGAAAGGAAAGGAGATCTCGTGGGAGGGGGGGAGGCTGTGTGTGTGTGGCTAGTTAATGCAAGCTGAGGGGTTTTTTGAATGCTGGGTGCCATTTTGTTGCACGTGCTGCTGCAAACTTTGCAGTGCAAAGCCAGGCCGGGGAGCCATCTTAAGTTGAGGCTGCATAGGCCTTGTGGTACATGTGATTCAGATTCTATTCAGTTGAACCTCTGGTTACAAAGTTGGTTGGACAGTGTTCTCGAAGCTACCAGCATGAGTTTGACCAGACTGCAGGAGGACAGGAAGACTGGAGTGCTTGGAACAGGTGAGGCTGCAGGTCCCTTATTTTGGCTGCTGGTCCCTTATTCTCAAGGCTGCTGGTCCCTTATTTTCAAATCTGTAAATTGACAGCTATGGTACTTATCTCAGTGCATTTACATACATACAGAGGGAATTAGCAGCGTCTGCAAAGCCTGGTGTTTCTGGAAGCACCATGCATCATGGCAGCTCTTGCAAAGCCTTTGCAAGCACAGCGATCAGCTGGTTATCAGCATCTGCAAAGCCGTGTGGGCTTTGCAGCTTGATTTCAAACCATGTGAGAAAGGGGAAATGTCACACGCGACATCAGGCAGTTGTTAAGTCTACAGTCCTGCCCACCCATTAATGTTGTTTGGCCTACCTAAATAAATAAATGCCTACCTAAATAAATCAATAAAATCTGTTTTGGATATTAGCTAGTTCAGGCTTCACCAACCTGATGCCCTCCAAATGTTATAGACTACAACTCCCATGAGCCCCAGTCAGGAAGGCCCAATGGTCAGGATTGATGTGAGTTGTGGTCCAAAACATCTGGAGGGCACCAGGCTAGTGAAAGCTGTCAAAAGAACACATAATGGAAATCAGGGGGTACACCCCCAGCCCACAGACAAGATACTGGTAAATCCAAACATAATTTGCTTTAGAACAAATGTTTTTTTCTATAGACTGTAACACTAGAATGACAACTACTTAGGCGCAGTACCACACACACTCCTCTCTCCATAAACACCTGATGGTTATATCATGCCCTATAATGTCCTCATACAGCATTTCAGGCTCCTGTGTAAATTTTCAGATCACCAAAAAATGCACTTGGATAGAAATCTTAGGACAGTACCAAGTAAGAATGCATGTCTGTTTAAACCAGAAAGCTTATTATGTGTCAGATGTGAAAAAATATGGCAATGCAAATTATACAATAAGCCAGTTGTATGTTTAAATTGCAAAAACAAACTTCATAAATCCACAACAAGGAGTTTAAGTCTTACCTCGCCTTGATCAGCACATTCAGTGTCTCTTTAATCAGATTAATGGTGGGATATGCTTGTCATAAACACGGGTGAGATAGTTTTGTAGAAGAGGCAGAGCCAAGTTAATTGCCTGTGATATGGATGCTGCCTTGCTTGCTTCCTAGAGACGAAAGGTATTGTTTTGCATTTGTGAACCATCTGTATCACCTAGGGAAAATAACAGTATGCATGAACTTAGGTCATCCACACTACTGTATAATATATTACTGCCACTTCTCAAAGCTAGTCATCATTTAGCTTTAACCAACACACATGCTTTACCAATAAATCCCTATAATTGTCTGTGAGTATTTTAAACACAGATTATGGTTTACAACAAAACCACTGCATACAAAGTAACCAATGTTATATTAGTTGCTTAGTTCTATAGCACTTCATAGTTTGTAAACAATGGTTACCTTTTCTTGTGGAGCAAAAGCATTGTCCATAAATTTCATCACCATCTTTCTAAATGGCACTGCAGCACTATTTTTTTTTATTAGACCGCACGGAGGCATTTCTCAGGGTCCATTGCCATTAGCAATAGCAAACGTCACTCTCTTCCATTTGATGTAAATAATAGATAAGGTACTTGACTGCCTGTGTTCAGTTTGATCAGATATCAAAATTATATCCCAAGGGTCAAAAAGTATCCGTTCCTCCCAGAACACAAATAGATGGCATGAGAACGAGTAGCCAGATGTCCAACAATTCCTTTTAGCTCCTTCCTTTCTACCTCCTTTCCTAGACCCCATCACACTTTAAGGGCGGGGAGAAAATTTTAACACCTAGTGCAAAGCCTACATGCCACAATTAATGTAAGAATGCTAGAAAAAGAAAAGGGTGTTGTGGCAACTCCTCCCCACTTACACACATATAACACTTTATAAAGATGGCTTCCCACTTGTCTTTATTATGCTACAAGAAACTAGTGCTCCCCCCCCCCAGCTGAAGCACACAGGACTCCAGCATTCCTCCACCCACTTCCAAGAAACCCAAAACAAACATGAAATATACTCAGAGTCGCAAAGTGATTTCATGCTCTTTATTCAGCTCATAGTGGTGAGGAGGAATGAATGAATGTCCCCTCAAAGTATCTGCTTTATATACATTATTTACACAATGGGCTGCACATGATTGGCTAATTCTGGAATTCTACTGTAAGCCAATCAGGTTGTGGATTCACTTATATCTGGAGCATGATTGGGTGGTTCCTGCCAACCAATCATACTGCTGCATTGTTCTAGGACCAATCAGACTGCTGCATTCTGAATCCTATTGTTCTAGGACCAATCAGACTGCTGCAATTTGGATCCTATTCAACTCAGTACATAACAAAACATTTTCAAGTCAATATGGAAGCTGACCAGCATATGTGATTCTACACTTTTTTCAGATCTATGACTCCACCTAGCTGCTCTTGGTCAAGCTACGGGGCAGGAACAATTCATATTTCCTCTTCTTCAATCCGCCTCCCGTGTAGCAGCAGCAGCGGAGGGCTTTAAGCTCTACCGTTGCAAGCACATGAGTTTGCGCAAAGGCCCTTCCAAAATGCCCTAGCCATCCTCTTGAATCTAAGAGAATGAGGGCAGCAGAGGCGCATTTATTTGCACCAGAATCAGGGGCAACCTCCAAACCAGCTAGGGAGACAGCTTGCTGCTGTTTTTAGCACCTCCATGGATGGTGAATGCGACTGTTGTCAAACCGGCATCTGTTCATTCAGGGCTGTCCCGAGTCACCCGGCAACTTACTGTAACAACTTCATGTTGAGTTCCAGCACCTACTTTTCTTGGGGTAAAAGTACTGCAATAAAATAATGGACAACAAAAGACAAGAGCCTGGGGAGGCCTCAGGGAGCCAAGTGGTACCAGCAGAGTCTTATGGCAGAGCATCTGCTTCCCATGCAAAAGGTCTCAGATTCAATCCCCCGCAGCTCCAGGTGGGACTGGGGAAAACTTTTGAAAACCTGGAGAGCCTCTGGCAGTGTGAACAACACTAAGCTAGATGGACCAAGGGTCTGATTTGGTATAAGGCAGCTTCCTGTGTTTCTGAGTGCTTAACTTACACGTTATCATTTTATACACCTATCTTAAAAACGTACTACCTGACCATTTTATTCAAAATGCTCATGGTGGCCTAGGAGCGTTTGATTAAAGATAAACCAAACAGGCTAAAACCAGCAGTACAAAAATTATGGATAATTCTGGAGAAACAAAAAGGAAAACAAAAAAGGCCCTAGCCAGATCCTGGGGCTAAAGACTGCACAGAATTTGTATTTAATGTCCTTATTTATTTCCAACTAATCTCAATGTGTGTGTCGATTATGCTGTTTATTCTCAGAGGCATCTCCTATAATGACATGATGGAAGCTTAAAAAAATATGCATAGTGTAAAGTGAATTTTTATTATAAGAGTGGCTGGGGAAACCCAGCCAGATGGGTGGGGTATAACTAAAAAAAATATTAATAAAACTAGCACTTAAATTGATTCAGGACAGATAAAAGAAACCTTCCTGCCACAAGGCAAATTATGTATGGAATTTACTGCACAGAAAAGTGGTAACTAATGACCAGAAACTGCCCATTTACTTCATCACAAAGTAAAAGCTATGGTAGATATAAAAAAAATAAATTGATGTATCAGAAGGAAATGTGTTTGAGTTGAAGGTCAGGTTAAAAAGTATTATGGATATATTCTCTTTTGCGTTTAATTTAATGCATCTGAGATTCTAATGTTGTAGTTATTCCCTTTATCTAGCAAGTCTCTGTCTGTCTGCCTGTCTCTCTCACACACACCAAAAATTAACTTAAGTGAAATAAGTCCCTTCCCTTTAAAACATTTGTAAAGGAAAGGGTAGATTTTATCAAGAAAGAAAATGGTATGGGTGTTCAGGGTTACTCCCAATGCAGTTTTCACAATTAAAACAATTAAATAAAGATGTAATTTTCAACAGCTTGGCTGTGTTGAGTTTGATAGCATTACTCTGGCACCATCTTCTGGCCCTTTGCAGTAGAGTTTTGACTGTTTTGCATAAAGCTAAAATTTTAGGCAGAGTTTAGTGCCTATTGAAATAAATGATCTTAGGTGGCTCTAATGCTGCTTGGTGCCTATGATGGCTGGTGCCACTAAAAGATCACAGGGGTGTGGCCAATGAGAGGTCACGGGGACGTGGCCACATTCTGGTTTTCTCCTCTCTTGGAAAGATACTGTGGGCACTCAAGCATTGCTATTTTACAGATACTTAACTAAACTCCAAAAGTCTTACTGCCGTTCAGAAGAGGATCCCGCTGCCACAACTGCTTCTCTGCTGGGACAAAAGTTTTCCACCTGTTCTGGCTCTCACCCTTATCCTCCTCCTTTGCAAAGAAACAGTGAATACTTAACCACAGTTTTATTAATACTTAGCACCCAAGTGTCTATTTTGGTTCTGAAGGCATTTTTGCTGTCGCAACGTCTACTGTAGATTCATGCCACTATAACTATACATTACTCGTAGTTAAACCTCACTGTTGCCAGTTGTCTAGTATTTTCTTTCAAACTTTCAGGAGATATGAATGTTGACCTTATAGCAGAAATGAGACAGTTTCGCCATACACAATGATTGAATGTCTAAGAGTTGAAAGACACCAGTGTATCCAAAACCTTGCCCTTCGGTGTCTTTCATCTGCAATGAGATATTTTTCACATTTATCAAGTGCTCTCGACATTAGCCTGGGCTCTTTTTGCAGTTTAATTCAGAAACAGCAGAAACTGGTATGTGAATGGAACAATGGACTAGAAGCTACATGTTTGCCAAACAGCTCTTGAAATGCACTATCTAAAAGAAATACACAATCCAGTTTACAATGCCTATGCAGAATGAAGCCCCTGCAAGATCAATGGGGCCTACTCCCAGGTAAGTGTGCACACTTAACATCGTATTTTGCGTCCTCCATCAGTTAGAACTCAGCATTTTCACTCACTTCCACTTCACTGTCTCCCTTTATTCTCTCTCAGCATCAAGACAATGCACCAGATGGCTGTTTTCACAAGACTCCTGCTACCTTCTCCCATTGCCCATTGCTAAATACAGCTCGTACCACGTTCCAAAACCCAGACTACATTCATCAGATTCAGCCTCAAACTACCATCTGGCGCAATCACACAGAGACTGCTGGAGCCTATTCAGTTTTAATATGTCAGAACATTCTCTTGAAGAATGCGCAATAATAAATCATGAACCCCTCAGATCATCACCAGGGGCCTCCATTTTTTATCCATGTTAATCATTCCATGTTGAAGTAATTTCTGTTCCCAGAGGACATTGAGCAGCATTGACAAGCTAACACACAGCCCGCAATACCATCTCACCCTTCTTCCAGAGACCTCAGGACAGTGTACATGCTGCAGTACCATTTTATCCTAACAATGAACTTTCCTAGACCTGGGATAGCTCAGTCGGTAAAGCATGAGACTCTTAATCTCTGGGTCATGGGTGAAAGATTCCTGTACTAAGGTGTTTGGATGAGATGACTCTTGTGATCCCTTGCGGACCACTTTTCTGAAATTTCTCTTCATGACAACCCAACCAAGTAGAGTTGAGAACTAGTGACTTGCCAAGGCCATTCAATGAACTTCAATAGCTGAGTGGGAATTTGAACTTGGGTTTTCCTGGTTCAAGACCAGTGGAGGCAGGTCTGTTAGGGTAAATGAGGTACCACCCCACCAACATCAGTCTGCCTACAGTCAGCCCTCATCTGCTGGCCTTCTTATAGGCAGTTCAGGAGCATCACTAGCTGTCACATCACCCCCCCACCCTTGTAGTGCTGCCCTTGTAGAATTCTGCAGGGAGAAGGATGGAGGCGGAACTAGAATTGATTCCACCTGTCATTGGCTCGGGCTACACCTGCTGTTGGTCACCCTGTATTCAGCCCTACTGGTCCTAATAGGCACTAGCTTAGGGTTGCCATACATCCGGAATTTCCCGGACATAGCTGGCAATCAGCCATCGGAAACAGTGAAAGGGCGGGAATCGCTGAAACGTCCAGGAAAATACAGACGTATGGCAATGCATCTTGGTAGTGTCATTTTTTGTGATTTCCCTTAAAAATAGCTCAAAAACTTCATTCCCCTCCCCCTAGATTTTGCCAAGAAAAAGCTCAACAACTTTGCCAAAAAAAGCTAAACAACCTTTCCGTCCGGATTTTCGCTTTTTGAAATAGGGCAACCTTACACTATGATCCAAGTCCATCCAGTCAAGATTTTTTTTTTTAAAAAAAAACCCATAATATGTACAAGCAAATTTTTAAAACCCAGTGAATTAGCAGGGCACATTCTCTTATGAGGAAAACCCTCACATCTAAACAGAAGAGTAAATGCATATTCTGCAATAGATACATGGAAAGATCTACATACTAGACAGCAGCCTCAGGGACAAAACTAAACACGAAGTGTGGCCAAGGTTCCTGGCATTCTTTTTCTTTAGTTAGAACTGTCTGTGGGAGGTTGCTAACTTGATTAGGGAAGTGGCACTGGTGGGATGAGGTTAAACCTTCTCACCCTATGGCATTTCCCAACTGGCTCAATGGAGGCGGAGGAAGGTAAGGTCCTCCGTGGAGCGCAAGGCAGCTTCAGAGAGAAAGAGGTATTAACCTGGAAAATGGAAAGGGGTGAAAAACTCATACACTTGCCTCTGTATCATTGCTTTTTCAGTGACGTTAGAATCCCCACACAACTGCTTTGAAGTAAACAACAAAGGAGATCCTGATCATGCATCTCCTGTATCCACATAAATACTCTCCTCATCAGTTGTGCTAGAAATAATTTCCTGCACTATTTAGCTGGTTAATGTATTGGTCGCAGCTGTGGCAGCCTGTGAACCTAACAACTCAAGCAGCACCACTCAACTGCTTAGTAACAGAAAGGATGGAGAATAAACCAGAGAAGCCGCAATGTTTTTCCACCACAAAATGAATATAAGAAGCAGAAGCTGAGGTGGGGGGGGGGGGCATAGATATTGTGTTTGTGTGCGTGTGCGTGTGTTTCTCACAGTCTCCCAGCCAGATGGGTTATTTTTAAAACACAAATGTTCATGCTTTATGTACATAAACTAATGTATACAAATTAATTCTAGAGCTCTGTTTAAGGGCTTGTCCACCCCAGAGAACTGTGTAAGTTGTTTGCATTCCCATTTAATTTGTATCATCCACATGACATTATGCTCAAACGGCACCAATATTGATGCTTTCTCCATGTAGATTCAGGTTTTCCTGACATGGTTAGAATCAAATTAATTGGAGAATTTTTTTGTTCTAAACTGCTTCACTCGGACTTGCAGGCAATTTGTTTCAGTGTTTTTTTGAGTGGGTGGATCAATAGTCACCTTTTTGCTATTCCCCTGTCCACTCCCACTCTTTCCTTAATGCTTTCATTTCTTTTCCGGCTGTGCTTGTAACTATTTCCAGCATACACACATTCTTTTGATCCCTCAGATTTGCACAAATCTAGAAAGCCACACAAGTAAAACATATTAGAAATTTCTACACCACATACGGCTCAGCAATCTGAAAAGTGTGTGTGCTGAGAATTTACTATTGCTTTCCATTCTTTTCTGTCCATGCTTATAGCTATTTCTGGTGAGCTCTTGAACAGAGGAACATGCCCTTATACATATACAGTGGTACCTTGGTTTTAAAACGTAGGTAATCCGTTCCGGAAGACCGTCCGATTTCCGAAAGGTTTGAAAACTGAGGTACCACTGTATTTGCTCTGTACATTTAGAGCAATATCATACCGGTTTAAACAGTCACAGCTTCCTCCAAAGAATCCTGGGAACTGTGGTTTGGTTAAGAGCACTGAGAGTTGTTAGGAGACCCTTATTCCCCATCAGAGAGCTACAATTCCAGAGTTCCCAGGAAGAGGGATAGAATTGTAGCTCTGTGAGGGGAATAGGGAGTCTACTAACATTTCTCAGCACCTTTCACATACTACAGTTCCCAGGATTCTTTGCAGGAAGCCATGTCTCTTTAAACTAGTATAATATGATTTAAATGTACAGTGCAGATGGGGCCTATATCGTTTGATCCCTCAGATTTGCACAAAACCAGATAATTGCAAATGTTTATGCTCAGAACTTGTTGCCTGGCTGTGTGCTCTTGCACACTTCTTGGGTGGTTAAAAAACAAGGTATCTGTCCGCACACTCGGTTGGTACTTAATCGGCAGTGACAAACACAAATGGGAATATGTGCTGGTGTGAACAGTAAAGACCAAAGTTGCTCCTCATATTCAGATTCAAACTTGCACAGGTGTGAACTACTCTTGTCCAATGTGAATGGTGCGTAAAGTGGATTAACAGCTAATTAATGCTTGACTGTGGACAAGGCCTATGGAAATACAAACTAACATTAACCATAGTGAGATGTGGGCTGACTTGCTTCACATTGCAGTTCAGCCTGCAACGAATGGATTGCTTCACCATGTTCCTAGTTCCGAGTGAATGGCACTCGGCAGTCTCCAGGTTATGAAATCATTTATGTATTTTCTTTTGTTTATATCATTTCACTGGTGCCTTCTGAATATAGGAAAGTTTTTTAAAAAAAACCTGGGATACTAATTCACCAAAATATTATGCTTGGCATTCCCAGTAGCTTTACAGCACTTTCTTCCATAGATATCAAGGTGGTCCAAGCCTGGTAAATATCATCACACCCTTTTTGCAGTTGCAGTGCCTACAAATGGCTTTTGTGTGAGCTTATAAAGTACATTATTTCTTTTGGGTACATTTTGTTTCAAGCCTTTTTTTAGCAAGGTATGTTCTAAAATAACAGAGAGCAACATAAAACAAGTCAGGCTTTCAAAAATAAAGATCATTATTTTTTCCACAGAAAATCTGCTAAAAATAGTGATCTCTTGAGAATATGAAAAGCAGAGAGAGTACTATATTGGTCCTGTGACATTATTCATATTCAAATACAAAACCCATTAGACAATCACCCCTGCCCACATTGTTTCAATAGTAGCTATTCAAACTGAATGCGTATTTAAACAGATTTTAATGAAACCTAACATGTCTTTTCAAAGAAATCTAGTTGTCACTTTTTCTTTCTTTTATTGTTGTTTTATTTTAAAAGACAATAAAATCATAGAATTCAGAAAGATGGCAAACATACATTCAAGAGAGTGACCAAAAACAACAACCTCATAACAAATTCCTTCCAATACATCTAATAATACTGACAGAATCCACTGAACTAACAGACAAGGATCAAAGGGACAATGAGCAGACGGTTACAAATTCTACCAAATAAACTCATACTTAGATGGAATGAAAGTCCAAAACAGTCAGGGCCGGCCCATGAGATGTGGTCAAGCAGTTGTCTCAGGGCAGCAAGGCCACTTCACACCCCCTAAGCACCACCACTGAGCACCTCCTGGGTGCTCACCTCCATTGAGTCCTCTGTCAGAGGGCTGTCAGTCAAAGACTGTCCAGAGTGAGGAATTAACTCTTTATTGTCAAAGGTACCCTTTGACAACAGGAAAAGGCACGTCTCTCTATGGGCATAGCCAGGGAGGGCAGCTGTCCCCTGCCCAGATCAAGTAAAACAATGGAAATACTTAACTGACCAAACACGTTGGTTCTGAGCCCCCCAACAAAAATCCTGCCCCCCCCAACAAAAATCCTGGCTGTCCATCAGTCCTACACCTTTCAGGTTCCCCTCGGCATGCACCCAATGAGGCAGTTGCAGCAACAAAGAGGACCCGCCCCCGACCTCAGCATATATATCTTCCCTACCTTGTTGCTGCAGCTTCTGCTCACCCTTCTTCATTCTTCTCCTGGTCCTGGGAGACAGTGGTGCAGGAGAGGGCAGGAAGAGGAGGTGTAGAAGCCCCTGACTCTACATCAGCCTGACGGATCTCTCTCTCCTCCTGCACCTGTTTCTTCACTCTCCAATCCTGCAGCTTCTCTTGCCTCTGAGTCTCAACTCCTGGTTCTTACAGGTTGCCCTAGTTCACTGATCCCTTCTTCCAAGTCAGTCTCCAACCCACCTTATTCTGGTGCCTACTCATCAGTATCCAGCCACCCCTCTCCAGTGTTTAGCAATTCCCTGACACGCTGGGTGCTTGCCAGTGCCAGGTGCCTCCACCTGCTCCTCTGCCACTGAAGTCATGCCCACCGTTGCGCCCAGTGTTCAAAACTCCCATTGTTCTAGGCGCGTTTTGCGACAAGGGATTTCATTAGCACAAGCCGTTTCTGAGCTCTGGGCACAGTACTGGGCCTACGATTTCAGATTAAAACTGCAGATTGGAAGGAAAGGAGGACCTTTTTCTGCCTCCCCTCTTCCAGCATGGCTTTGTGGTTTTTTTTGCAGATTAGGACTAGACCATGTGAAAAATGAATATAAGATTTCAGCTGAAGTTAATTCATTTTCAGCTTTGTATTCTTGTTATAAAAAAAGTGTGCCTAGGCATTCCATTGTTGTGCCCATAACCTAGGTTTAAGGTGCCATTTAGATCCCAGCTTTCCTATCTCAGTTTCTAACAATGTTTGCTCCTCCTACTCCACCATCGCAAGAAGAAGCTCTGATACACTGGTGCCAGCAGGTGGGCGGTGGCACATCCACCGCAGTGGTTGAGAATAAGGAGACTGTAAGCACCTGGAGGGACGTGGGTGGCGCTGTGGGTAAAACCTCAGTGCCTAGGACTTGCCGTTCACATGGTCAGCGGTTCGAATCCCCGCGGCGGGGTGAGCTCCCGTCGTTCGGTCCCAGCTCCTGCCCACCTAGCAGTTCAAAAGCACCCTTAAGTGCAAGTAGATGAATAGGTACCGCTTTATAGCGGGAAGGTAAACGGTGTTTCCGTGTGCTGCTCTGGTGCCGGTTCGCCAGAGCAGCTTCGTCACGCTGGCCACGTGACCCGGAAGTGTCTGCGGACAGCGCTGGCTCCCGGCCTCTAGAGTGAGATGAGCGCACAACCCTAGAGTCTGTCAAGACTGGCCCGTACGGGCAGGGGTACCTTTACCTTTACCTTTAAGCACCTGGAAACACGTGGTGAGCTGCAGGCATTAGGTACCTGGTGGCAGCAAGTGGCAAGCACCTTGTGGTGAGGAGCAGGAGGTGGCAGTGGACGCAGCAAGGCTATGCTGGGGGTTTTGCCTCAAGCGGCAAAATGTCCTGAGCAGGCCCTAAAAACCGTTGTTTCTTCATGTGTGAAATAAACTTCCACCAAATTGCAGCAAAATCCTCTGGGTCTGCCTGGCCTCTGAAAGTCTTTAAATGATGGGTTAGCTTCTCCAAAATGGCAATAAGCACTGCCTTTGAATACTACCTATCCAAAGGAGCACACAATAAATCTTTCCAGCCCTATGAAACAACCCATCAAGCTGCAACCGTTAAATAAATTACTAGCTCCAGGTCCTGAGTGACCCATCTGATACCAGACCAGTAAGGAAGCCATTTAGAAGGAAGACAATTTTGAACCCTTTTAGAAATACATTTACGCCAGAAACAAGAAGTACAACTATATATTGCAGTGAAGTTGCGTATAAAATAAGTATGTGCAAATCTGTGGCTTTTAACATGATCACTCTAATCGATGTAAGGGTAATGGGCAGCCATAGCTGCATGGGCAATAGAGCCCATAAACTGCTGCTATCTGTGCAAAATTACCTGATTCACCAAAAAAATGTGCATCCCTGCTTGATTAGACACTCCGATCAGCTGCTCAGGACATGGCAAGAACAGAAGGCTGCTGAGAAGATAGCGTAATGGCGTAGTTCAGTCACTATGTAGTCCTGTACTTAGCTGTATCCGGGTGGAGTTTCTTGTTAAGAAAGATGAAAAAGTTCTTGCCTAGCTTCCTCCAAGCTTTCCGTGGTAGAGGCATTTAGGCTGCCCCTTTCCTCGCTACCCATAAACTTAATCAGATCCCCTGGCTGCTACATACACAGAGTTGGGTTGGGGCAACTGTGTTGCTTTGTAATCTATATCTACGTTTAAGAATGCAGTATACTGTCCACTGATCAGCCATGGTAGCTTTGGTGAGCTAGTCGCAAGAATTGCTTGCTTGCCTGCTTGCTTACTTGCCTGATTATGTCTGAAGTATGCATGAACATCAAAAGAGAACAGCATGTAAATCATTCCTAATCTTACGAACCTATCAATTATTCAGAAGCTTAGTTCTTCTTGTGCTCCCTTATAGGCAGGTCACCATGACAACATCACATTTCACTTCCTTATCTTAAGTAAGTGAACTCTGCAAACTAACATTAGCTTCAACTGTTGCATTACTTAATGTGGCACCATATCACCACATAATCACTAGGCAAATGCCAGTATCTGAATGCAGCTTAATTTGGTTAGGTCCTCTAAGAATACAGGCATACTGTTGTTTAAATGTGCATGGGGATAAGCCCTTTAACCAACTAGATTTCAGTTAGCTAGAGTGATGTATTTCTTTCTTCACGCTTAGGCAAGCAGGAGTTGTTGGCAATACCAAAAAATGAGAGAAAGCAATATTTTGAAAAACAACTTCAGGCACATCAAAATAAACATACCTTGGCATGCTAGGAATATATTTCTCCAATACCCAAGACAATAAACAAGAATTAAAGGTTACAGAATCATAACTACCTAAATTATATTGGGCGGGGGGAGGGGATCAGAAACAGACTTGTCTTCCAGTATGACAGAAACTGCCGCAAACATGGTGCATTTATCAGCAAAAGACTCCCAAAACCTGAAAGACAGAGTAGGTTCTATTTTTAATAAATAAGAAAGATGAGAACATGGGGCAAAGCTATCTCCAGACCACAAAGCATCTACTGCAGATGTATTGTCCGGGATATTTTAAGGCGTTCAAATATTGGCTCAAACTATTTCTTTTATCATGATCAGTGCTCACAGGGCCTAATCTGAAACCAGTTCAGCTCTAAAACATTAAGTCTATTTTACTCGTTTTAACTATGCTTTAGTGTTATGTGCAAACACAGACTCTTCCTTAACTATGTTTTAAGTGTGGTGGCCTGAAAAAGGCCATTTCCTCCAAAAAATTGTCCAGACCTCTTCTAAAACAACCCAGGTTGGTGGCCAACACTGCCTACTGTGGAAGTGAGTGCCATAGTTTAACTATGTGCCGCGTGAAGAAGCACTTTACTTTATCTGTCCTGATTCTTCCAACACTCAGCTTCACTGGCTGTCCATGGATACTGGTGTTATGCCATGCAGAATTTTATAAACTTCTATCATGTCACCACTTCTTCCTTGTCTTTTCCCTAAAGTCCCAAACTGCAACATTTCTTCACAGGGGAGTCACTTCAACCCCCTGAACATTTTGGTTGCCATTTTTTTGTTTTTAACCTTTCCAAACCCTACAATTAGGGCTGGGAGATATCTCAACAGCTAAACATTGTGATATATCAGTATATCACGATGTCTGAAATAAGACTGGAACTATGTAGGGATAAACACTACAATGGCCGTTTTGAGGTGAGCTGACCAGAACTGGATGCAGTATTCTGAATGCAGTCACATCATAGATTTGCATGAGGTAGCCTACCTCATAGGACACATGGCGAAGGAAAATGCACATATGTGCAGTTCATGCTGAGATGCACTGCACACACCACTTTATGGCTTCACCTACATGTTGCACAAAGTCATGGCTTTGCAGAAGCGCGCAAGTGCACAAGCTCTAGGTAAAATTGCATGTCATCTGGACCTGTGCATATGGTTTAGCTCTCCCAAAGAAACCATGAGTCGGAAGAAGATGAAAAAGAAGAAGTTGCCGCCACAGGACAAACCTTGGCTACAGATTGTGTTTAGGAGAGGGTGACATGACATACAGATTTTCAAGCTGACAGAAATGCCAAAAATGATGTCATTCTAGTGTCAGTTTTGTGTCATCTCGCTCAGTAACCATGCGCTAGTCCAGAGTTGTTGTTCATGTCTGTCTAACATAATTACAGTGGCCAACAATCTAGAGAGGGGCAGCTAGATCGACACACACCCAGAATTGCTACAAGATTATTTTACATGTGAAATGGAAACTGATCCCATGGATGCCAATTCTTGACGGGGTGGGGGAAGTAGCATGTCAAAATGCCCCAAAAATATACAGTGGTACCTCGGGTTAAGTACTTAATTCATTCTGGAGTTCTGTTCTTAACCTGAAGCACCACTTTAGCTAATGGGGCCTCCTGCTGCCGCCACGCCGCTGGAGCACGATTTCTGTTCTCATCCTGAAGCAAAGTTCTTAACCCGAGGTAATATTTCTTGGTTAGCGGAGTGTGTAACCTGAAGCATATGTAACCTGAAGCATATGTAACCCGAGGTACCACTGTATATTTAAGAAGAGGAGTCTGAATGTCACCAGCTCTCAATATTTATTTTCTAATTTGTATTACTTTTCTAAGGGATTTAGGACTATTGTCAAGTTCTATTATTTATCTTTCCATGTATCAATTTCATTTCCTGTTTAATCTATATAAATATGAACCCTTCAACTGGAGAAAAATAGTTTCCTTATACGTGATTTGAAGATTAATCTGTAGGTGGCATTGGATAGCAAGTGAAAAAGATTGTGTGTCTGATATAATGTTTTTAATGTCCCTACTACTGTTCACTGTATCAGTTCATCACAATCCCAGTATGGATTGTTTATGAATTATTTCGTACAGAGACACCATCTGCGCGCAAAAGACTGCCTGGCTTGCAAGCCATTAATATATTTTAAAGACACACAGTATATTTTCACAAAGCAGTACACTATGTGACCGAAAAGATGGTTTTGACTGACTCCAATTTTACATATTTTTCTTAATGCTGAATATTATCTACAACAACAGTATAGAGAAAGATGTGACCAATGGTCTGACTCAGTACATGGAAGCATCCTATGTTCCAAACACTCTGTGAATTAGCTCATTTTCATTTATGAGTGGAAACAGTAGGTAAAAAAGAAGAAGTTTATCTTTGCCACTTGCTCAGTCTGTGTCTTACCTCTAAAAGATGTTACTCTCAGGAATATTGAAACCGGAGGATATACAGTTTATTTACATGTCACACGAAACCAAGCCAACTTCAAACCGTATTGTTAGGAGTTTGTTTGTGGGTGCTAGACACCCGTAATCCCTAGACCCAGTGTTAAGTTGTGGGCGAATATATCAGACGACACAGCGATTCTTCCAAAGCAGCTCTTTATTTGTAAACTGGAACAGAACTAACTGTTGCCACTTTTTCTAAAACTAGCCAATCACTGAACGTCACTTTCGATCCTTCATTTGCATACAAACTATCCAATCACTGAACGTCACTTTTGATCCTTCATTTGCATAACTATCTACAGTATCCCCCTGCTGGCCCAGGGTGAGAACTTCAGGACATAACACCCAGCATGTGTCAAAATGTAAGACAGACTAACTTCCTGTGTTGAGGAGATTGCCTGAGTCATTAAGAGAAGAAAGGGTCAAGGGCTTGGTGCAAGATGATAAATTGGTGGGGGCCCCTCCCTCAACAGGCAAAGCCAGAGTTTGAAGTAGAGTTTTGGAGCAGTAATGTGACCTAGAAATAAAGCACCAAGGCTGCGGCTACGGAAGAAATGAGACCCTTTTGGGGTGTTGACACTGATTCCCTCCATCACAGACTCAGGTTGTAATACTGTATATGTGCAAATAAACCATATGTCCTAAAGACATCCCAGTCTCCACTGCGCCTCATTTCCAAAAGGAAGCACGAACCCTGAGTAAGTGCCTGGAACTCCTGGAAGCTGGCTTTTTAAAACTAACTGGAATTTCTTTAAATAAAAAAACCCTGGTGATAAAAAAGCACCAGGTAGAAACAGTGCAACAAACAGAGATGCAGTGAAAGCTGCCAAAATAAACCTCCCAGCTATGCAAGGTGTGTGTAGCACTATATGAGAATGCAGTCAGGGACATTTCTTGTGACTTTCACTTCATCCAGCCAACTTGCATGTGACTTCTACTTTACAGTATTATCATATTTCATAATACAACACTAGTAAAGTTTGGCCAAATCAGCTGTGACTTTGTACATCGCATTGTTAGACATAAGTGCCTTCTACCTATGATGATGGAGAAACACCATGCAAAGACTGTTTGTGCAGAGTCTTGGCAGGCTGTTTCTCCATCATTGTAGGTAGAAGCTTGTACAGTAGTCAAAACATTGAGCTACAAAACAAGGAAGTCTTCCATTTGAACCTCACCTGTGCTCTGAATTTATATGGTCATCTTAGAAAAGCCCCTTTTCTCCCTTGCATCAGGTCATTCATCCCCATCAACTCTGTTCACGGTATGACCCACATTACAAAGTTGCTATAAAGACACTAACCACATGCAGTGGGCTGACTGGGGAGGTAATGCCAGAACTATGCCGGGATGGGAACTCTTAATCTGCAAATGGAAGCTCCCACAGGTTGTGGCTCTCAAATCACATCCTGTTTCCTAAATAAATGTACTGTAGGTATACCCACAATGCAATGAAAATCCTTCTGTGCTAACAGTGTGGTTGGCATCAATAGTCAGAGAGATCCTTTTTTCCCCTTTTGAAATGTAATATTGCTAACTTCATAGATACCCATGTTATGTGTTAAAAAAAAATCTAAAGGCAAATGAAATACTGATTTGTGGCATGGGTATTGAAAGCCAGGTGTAATAACAAACATTGAAATTTAGCAAAAGCAAAGAAGGCACTTGTTTTCATGATGCAAAATGTAATTTAATAGTATTGCTCTTTACACTGTTCAAAAATATTGCAATATAGTGTTATACTGATAAAATCCCTCCAGTCCTAATTGCACTGGAACTGTAAATATATTTTTAGCCTAGGAGTATGTATATCTGCATCCCGAATATACAATATTAAGATAGGTTGATCCTGTTATGCAAATGTTACACACTTCAAATGTCCCTCCTTAGTCTTCAAGAGGGCTTTCAGTGTACTTACTGATCCATAGATCAAGGTCTTACTTGGATCAAATATTCTGAAATGGTGACATCCATTGATGTTAAGTAGCATCCCCTTTTCCAAATTATTGGTTTTAATTAAGACCACTATCGGATCTTTAACTCCTTTAAAAACAACACATTTGATGTGCTACAAATATATTGCCAAAAACTCAAATAACATAATAATTTGGGGGGAAATTGTACATGTCATAAAGGTACCACCCTGATCCAAAATATTCCAGTGTCAAAGTAATTGTCCCTGTGCAATTTTTGTGCTATAAATACATTTCAAAACTTACAGTGACTTCAGTGTAACTTCCAAGCAAATATACTTTAGGACCACAGCCTACATCAGTCTAGACAGAAAGCATCAAAATGACCCTATTTAGTAATGGGCATTAAAATATCATTAGAAATAGCTGATGAAGTCACTTCCCTTTCTGTACTTAAATATGGATTAAACTATTTATAAAGGCACACAACTATAAAATGTGTCCAAAAATAAGTTATCTGGCACACGGAGCATATGGCAGGCAGGATATTTCTCAGGCCAGAGAGAGCAGCAACCCACAAATCTATTACCATCCAAGTGGTCATCATTTAGATACTGAGACGGACAAATAAACGGATTCCTGAAGAGAGGAGCAGCTCTTAAGGCACCCCCAGTTTCCTTCAAAGGGGAGAAAAAAGGAAGAGGAAGGGGCGCTACGTCTCCCACTGGATGAGGAGAAACAGCTTTTGCTGTTCTTGTGGCAAATCCTGCTCTCACAGAAGGATGGGTACAATCCAAGGGGCAGAGAAAGGAGAGAGGAGACAGTGAGGATAGGACAAGAGGGAAGCAAGTCCTTCGGTCGGTGAAGAGGTCTTAGTGGAGTGGGAGATTTAGCAGCTCTCTGGAAAGGGGAAGTCAGGAGTGCCAACTTGAATAAAATATTGGGGTGGGGGACCAGGTAAGCCCCGCCCTGCATAATCGATCACATGACACAGTGCACACACACCATTTGAATGGCAGTGTCCATCAACTTTGGGGGGGGGCTCAAATATTTTACTTGGGGGGGGCGAAGACCCCCTCCGCCATTAGGAGTTGACTCCTATGGGGGAAGTCATCGTGGCGAAGCGGGAAGGGAGCAGAGAGTGGGTGATCCTTGGAAGGACCTCGAGGGGGGATGCTGAGGGAAGAAGGGGATGTTAAAAAACCCAAAAAAAAACTCCACACCTGGAAACCCCGCCTGAATTTAGAGGAGGGAAGATGATGGGGTGCAATGAGGATAACTCCTAACTCCCTTCCCTACTCGGGAAACTTTCTCCAGGGCTCCAAATGCAAACGGAGACCAACCTCTGGGGAGGGGCTGGGGAACCCTCACCCCTTCCGAGGCGCGGCTCCCCATTAAAAAAAGAGAGAGGGAAGCAGTGGGCTCGAGCCTCCTCGTGTGGAGCCCATTCCTCCCCTGGACTCACCGTATCCTCGCCTCCGCCGGGGCTGCCGGAGGTGGCGGTGGAGGAGGAGGAGGCGGCGGCAGCAGCCGGTGGCTCTTCTTTTTCTTCTTCTTCTTCTTCTGCTTCCCTCCCTTCTGTCAAGAGGAGCCCGCCCCTCACTCTCCCGACGCTGCGCCGGCAGGGCCCGCCCCCCACACCGCCTGGCGCCGCCTCGCCTCTCACCTGCTGCCCTTTCATGAAGAGGGGCTCCGAGAGGCAGCGGCGGGGAAAGGAGGGCAGGAGCCGCGCGGCGCGGCCTGCTGCTTTCGCTCGCTCTTTGCGCGCAGATTCGATGGGGAGCCTGCGAGCCACGCGCGCCCGTCCGCGCGCGCGCTCCGAAGTTGAAAGGGAAAGAACAAAGGAGGAGGCTGGCTCCACCATTCCCGGTCGTTACTCTTGCGTCATCAATTTTTATAAGGGTAATCAGAAGGCGCCTCCTGCCCCGAGCAGCTTACAATCGGCATTTGCATTGGGTGCGGGGGAGACTTCATTGCAATTTATTATTTGCAATTCCACCCTTCTCTATAATCTCGCTCACACAAGCACACATCATAACCCCATTTTATATTTGCAACAACCCAGCGAGGTATCTGAAAATTAGTGATTGATCTGAATCTGACAAAGAGGGCAGCTGCTGCGCATTCTGCCTAGTGTCACACTAACCACCTGTATTTCTGGGGTGAATTTTAGTACGCTCCTGTTTTTGCGTTGGTTTGAGAGCATTTTTTGTTGACCCCAGGACTGTAAACTTTAGCATGAGGCAAACAAGTACAGTATGTCCAAACTGTTCTGCAAGCCCCACACTGAGGTAGTTCAGTTTTGCTTATTTTTATCCGTTTTATTGATAATTTTATTATGCACACGGCTTACAGATTTATCTATAATCTTTTCTAAGTAAACAAAGAGTGTTTTCAGTCACTTGAAACATAACTTTGAAAACAGCCCCTTATAAACTATGTATATTCTAATAGCACTGCAAAGATTCCAAGTGCTTGTAATCAGAAATGGTTCAAGAAATGTCAGAAAACCCACTTGGCTTTCACTGCCAGTAAAGTATAGTAAGGTAACTTATAATTACTGAGCCTCAAACTGGCTGCCTGAGGTGAGCTGCCTCACCCTTCCTAGCGGTACAACCAGACTTGCATGTACTCTCTCTCTCTCTATATATATATCCATATATGAGAGGAAAATATACAACACTATATGATACACACACACACTTAGGATCATTCCACCTTTTCATTCTGCCTTTCCACTGCATTGTGTGAAACTACAAAATCTGTAGACCAACCTAGGATAGTCCAATAAGATGCTATTTTGCATACATTATAGCCCTTCTGGTTCCTCCAAGTTTTAAATCTGTATTAATCTAACATATGAAAGATAAAAGATGAGAAACCAGAGGGAAACTAAAGTAAATGTATCTTTTGAACAAGCCACTGTTGGTCACGCCCCAGTGCTCAACATAATGAATGACTGCAGTTGTATGTATAGTGTCGATATTTTAGAGAAAGAGAAGAAGGTAAAAAGTTAAGAGAGGTTTTGTACTTCAAAGACCAACACATTTCTAGGTAAGCACACAGTTTAATGAAGGCAGCTGCATACTAAAGATATGAGTCAAGGAAAAACAACAACAGGACTGTATTTCCAGAACGTTATGAGATTTTGGAGAGTTTGCTACTGCAGGTCTTCAGAAACTGGTGTTTTGGTTGGCCCATATGTACAAGATTATCTCTGCTACTGAGTACAGATGGTTTTGTTTTCACACTCAAGTACATGTCACGAAGAACTAGCCTGCTACTCATTTACCAATCCAAACAAGAAAAAGAAACAGTCCTTTCCTTTATTGTGTAAATATAGACCTCACTGTACACTGCATCCTCCCAACACAGAAAATGTACCCACCTGTGCTGCAATTAGGCTTGAAAGTTCTATTTCAAGAGAAATAGTTTTTCTGTTGTTGTTGTTGTTTCTATTATTATTGCAGAGGGAGGGACGATCTTCCTGGTGCATTTACCTGGGGAGGGGAAGGTTAAATCCCTCTGGAAACTTGGGTTGAAAAAAGCTAGCATTCCTTTTGGAAGTCTAATTGCTATGGGTAGAGGGAAAGTGAGTATGCATGTGTGTATACACACACATATGAGCATGCATTGTGTGTTTGTAGTGTGCGCTTTATGTAGGCGTACATATTGTGACTCGTTCCATCCTCCCGCTGTGTCCACATCTGACCATAGCTGTCAACTTTTCCCTTTTCTTGCAAGGAATCCTATTCGGAATAAGGGAATTTCCCTTTAAAAAAGGGGAAAGTTGACAGCTATGCATCTGACCTGTGGCTCCCAGGGGGTTAGCTAAGGTTAATGCAGCACTCAGACCCAAAAGAGGTTGCCTATTCCTGCTTTAATCTGTCATCCTAATATGCTCATATAAGCCTTATGGTAATATTCACTGTGCAAAAATGTGTGTCGTGAGTGCAGAACTGTTAACGTGTTCTTAACAGCAGAAGATACATTTCTCCCCCACTTCCTATATCTATAACTTGAATGTGAAACTTCCATTGGCTTCCATTGCATTTTCAGTTTAAAATTGGCCACTTTACACTTCCCATCTCAGGCAGACAATGATCTGAATTGAAATGTTCTATATTACAAGGGCATTTTAAAAGGTGGGTTGTGAAAACACCCCTGCCCCTCATGTCATCCAAGCCCATTAATTGGCTTCAGCACAAAGAGCAGCTCACATCCCAGCAGGTGTAGCAGAATCTGATGTCTGGCAAATGTCCTGTATTTCTGTTGCGCTCTTGTGAGTAATAAAATAACCATTGCCACTGAGAAATGCTCCTTCCTAAAGCACATTTCTTTACATTTTGTATCATTATGGAAGTAGCTTTTAGTCGTGGGGCCAGAAGCCCTGACATGAACCCACTTGTTAATTTCTCTGTGATCTATTGCTTAGTGAACCCGCACAAACGACATTTTTTATTCTCCAGTTCCTTCATTGTTTCCCCATCATTCCATTCTGCGTCTGTTAGTAGTAGCACAATGGAAGCAGCTAATACATGGCTCAAGGATCAATGTTTCATTCAGTTCCACTGTGCCATGCTTAGCACATTCAAAGCAATGGTATAAAACATGGGAATTGAAGGAAAATGGACAGAAACAACAAGCATAAGGAAGAAAAAGGAAACAACTAACTTCAGTAGAAAGAATGGATTTGTTCCTTTGAATTCAGACAGATTCCTCACCATTCAGAACAACAATAGAAAAAAATACCAGTGATTCCCCTATAACAGGTGCAGGAATGAGTAAAAGTAAAAAGGGATATTGAACACATTACTAAGATGCTCTGCCTTGCTGTCATCCTTTACACTTTGTGTCCCAAAGCTTTGCCCCATATGTGGTTGTGCCAGGCAACAGCTTGGACCCACACAACAGAGGAAGCAAACCCTGGCATACTCCAGCTATCCAGCAGGACTTAGACCTGCCCTACTAAGTGGGACGTGGGTGGCGCTGTGGGTAAAACCTCAGCGCCTAGGACTTGCCGATCGCATGGTCGGCGGTTCAAATCCCTGCGGCGGGGTGCGCTCCCGTCGTTCGGTCCCAGCGCCTGCCAACCTAGCAGTTCGAAAGCACCCCTAAGTGCAAGTAGATAAATAGGGACCGCTTACCAGCGGGAAGGTAAACGGCGTTCCGTGTGCTGCACTGGCTCGCCAGATGCAGCTTGTCACGCTGGCCACGTGACCCGGAAGTGTCTGCAGACAGCGCTGGCTCCCGGCCTATAGAGTGAGATGAGCGCACAACCCTAGAGTCTGGCAAGACTGGCCCCTTACGGGCAGGGGTACCTTTACCTTTTACTAAGTGGTATAGAAATTAAATAACCAATCAATAATCAAATGTGCATTGGGGTTTCACATGATACTCACTATTTTGAAAAACTCTTTCAGGCTGTGACCTTTAGCCTAACGAAGACTAGATGACATGCCCCAATTGATAAAGTGCTTTTCCTCTGGTGTGTGTGTGTGTGTGTGTGTGTGTGCACTTGGAATGGTGCAGGAGTGTTTTTATTTCAGTGGTGAAGAGTGCCTGTTGAATGGTTGTTAATGGAATCGGAAACAGAATCCAAAGGTTTTGTTTTTTTAAAAAGCCAATAATATTCTGTTCAGTGCAAAATCCATATGGGGGAAAGATTTAGGGAAGCAAATAGGCATGCAACAATGGAAAATTATATTAATTTCAAAATCATTATGCTATATAGTAGGGAAACATATTAGAACTATGAGTCATTTATAATTTTATCCATGTGCTGCTTTTCCACAAAAAAGAATCAAGCTCAGAGTGGCTTACAACAAAGAAAACAGGAATGCCCCTCAAAATCAACCATTGCAAGAACCATTTCATAACATAACTGCAACTATGACATCATACCCCAAAAAAACACATTTTGGTACTATAAATAGAACAAGATTACATTAGCACCACACCTCCTGGTAATAGCAAAAATAACAAGGGAGTTTGACAGTTTCACCTTGATCCTATAAACACCTCTCCAATGATGTTCACAGTCCCTCTCCTGCAGCAGCTTCTTATAAGGCTTCCAAAGGCAGAGAACAGGATTGCTGGAAACACCTTTCCCATCCAAGTTGGTTGCCATGACATAAGTGGTCCCATAAGGTAAAGGTAAAGGTACCCCTCACCATTAGGTCTAGTCGTGGCCGACTCTGGGGTTGCGGTGCTCATCTTGCTTTATTGGCCAAGGGAGCCGGCGTACGGCTTCCGGGTCATGTGGCCAGCATGACTAAGCTGCTTCTGGCAGACCAGAGTAGCGTACGGAAACGCCGTTTACCTTCCCGCAGGAGTGGTACCTATTTATCTACTTTCACTTTGACGTGCTTTTGTTTCATCTGGTGATTGAGGCCTCTCCCAACTTCTGGAGAGGTTGCATCAATATGGGGTTGCGTATACATCTTTGATGAGCATGCCGAATTCTTTCTCACTTCTGAAAATCAGTTACAATGATCATAACTAAAGGAAAAATGTAACCCCACATCACAGCTTCTGTTGTTGACTTTTAAAGGACTGAAAAATAGACATTTATCAGGGGTCCTATTATGCATCATAACAATGTCTGCATGGATAGTCACAGGCCAGCATTGGGAAACTCTAAGGGAATTTCATGTTGACCCATGCTGCTGAAAGGTTCACACATCAAATTAGACTTTTAAAGGGATTCGAGATTCCAGATTGCTGTGGGGCGGGAGGAACAGTTTTATTCATTTCACAAGCAGTTGAGGATGTGGGTGTCAACCACTGGCTTTCTTTTTGGAGATTGGATTAGGTGGTTTGTTTTTTGTTTTTTAAAGGCCTCTTGTTAAATAAGTGGTAAATAGATGTTCTACCCTTTCTCCCATCAAGCAACTTGTTTAAAGGATATTTTTTTAAAATGCCTGACATCTAAGGAGCAGGAAAGGAGGCCAATGCCAAACAAATGCCAACAAAAGGAGCTGTCCAGCACTAGAGCAACAGTCTCAATCTAGTTTTGATCATAGCCTAGTGCATATATATGTTATTCTTCAAATGAGTAGTTACTTAAGGTTCTTCATTATCTGTAACAACAAATAATGATAAACATTAGAAAGGCAAGGGGGGGGGGATCCACCTAAAGTTAGAAGTACAGTGGTAAGATCTATCTGCCTCCCTTTATCAGAAGTAGGGAACCATCTAGGAAAGTGTTTATACAGTTGGATGACGAGTAAAAGACTTGCTAAAGGAGGATAAGGACAGCTGAATTAATTCTTCGCATCTGTCTTCACTGTGTTTGCAGAACGGATAGCTAGATGACCTGAACTGAATTTTTCAGGAAGAACTGAGGCAAGAGGTGATATTCTAGATCTTACTGGCAAGTTTAAAATTAATAGCGGGCTCACTCAAGAAATCCTAAATAATTCTAATGAAAAATTTCTAACACAAACTATGTTTCTTATGCCCAAGATTGGTATCCATATCAGGGGACTGGAAAAACAGTTTATGTAATACCAGTTTTTAGAAGAAGGTCCAGGGAGATCAATGAAGTTCAGTCTAATGTCTATTTAGGGTGAATTGATAGAGAAAATCATCAAGCATAGAGAACTACAAGCCTTGCTGAAAAGAATCAACATAGATTCTGTAAATATGCATCCTCTTTCAGTAAGCAGCTTCCCATGAAATATCAAAGACAGTACAATTTGGCATAACCAGTTATATGTCTTTCCTCTGTGAACCTCATGGTTATTCTGCTAAAACAGGATTGGGGTACCTTGTGCTCCTCCAGATGTTTGTGGACTCAACCTCCAACATAGCCAGTGGTCAGGGATGATGGGAATTATAATCCATCAACACCCAGGAGGCCACAGGTTTCCTACCAATGCACTAAAATTTTAGCCACATGAGCAAGGACAGAGATATTTTTCAGGGTAAAAGTGTTGCCCTCCCCGTTTTCCAGCCCAGCCTGCTCTCCGAAGCACCTCCCACTTGAGACATTTATACGCAAAAGGCACTTGTAAGTCTCTTTGTTAGAACCTTTGAACTTTGGAGCAGTGGAATGAATAATGGAAACATTCCATTGTCTTCAGCATGAGCATGGCATTGTAACTGTAACTTGAAACTGAAATGGTAATAGCAGCAGCTGTTGGCTTATCATTACAGGGAAAAGGAATAAGGATATGTCAATACTGATGGCAATTTTAGATTAGTCACAATTTCAAAAGAGATCATCATAATCATAAATGTGTTAGATCTAAATGAGTGAGATCAAATTCACAATCCACGCCCCCCCCCCATGATTTCACAATTAAAAACAAACAAACTGATTTAGCCCAGCAGATCCTGGTTAGCCACTTTGAGACCCCTTAGGATAGTGATAAAGCAGGATATCAAATCCAAACTCTTGTTCTTCTTCTTCTAGTTGGTTTATAACTCCACATTTTAAAGCCTTTTCTGTCTTTTTAAAAACCAACCTCCAGCAATGTCTGTGTGGTAATCATTTTAGCTTTTTCTTTAAAAGATCAATTGTGAATGCCTGGAGATAGGATTCAAGGCGCTGTTGATTGGCAGTATAAATATCAGTACACAGAACACCTAGGGTGAAAAACTGAAAGAGCATTTGAAACATAACCCTGTGTTTTTCATTTGCAAGATATACAAAGTGGCATAGATGTGTGTTATATTTTAAAAGCAGAGCCTCAAGGTAAACTGATTCCTCATTCCCAGATCTACAGAACTTTAATAAGAAAGCAAAAATACAACAATGTTTTTCAAATCATGAAAGGAAGAAACAAAGACGTTTGCATCCGGGGGGGGGGGGGAGGATTCCAGTATATCCTATTGCTGAAACAATGAAGTTGGTTGTGAACATAAGAGTCCTTTCTGATCAGACTAAAGGAACATCTGGTTCAGCATTCTGTTCTCACAGTAGCCAATCAGATGCCTGTGGGAAGCCCTAAAGCAGGACACGCCCACAACTCTTCCCACTCATGTTCGCAAGAAACTGGTATTCACAGGCATACTGTATTTAGTACTGGAGGCTGCTGACATCCATCTGTCTCAAAAGGCAATGGAGGCAAAGACAAACTGCTGGAGAATCACAGCGCCTGCTGTGGCTGCAGAGACCAGTAACTTGTAAGTGCTGCCTCCCAAGTTTCTTACTGCATTAGCAGCGCCTAAGTGACCTCTCTGAGATGCAAGCCTGGGCAGTGTGTATGGAGGTCCTGGGATGCCCAGATGACAACACACACACACACACACACACACACACACACACACCTGGACTTGCTGATGTGGTCCAAAGGAAAGCAGAGCAAGACATTTGGTACCACCTTGGCTGCAGGAGATGCCTGAATTTGTGTAGGGTTTGTTGTTGTTTAGTCATTTAGTCGTGTCTGACTCTTCGTGACCCCATGGACCAGAGCATGCCAGGCTCTCCTGTCTTCCACTGCCTCCCGCAGTTTGGTCAGACTCATGTTTGTAGCTTCAAGAACACTGTCCAACCATCTCGTCCTCTGTCGTCCCCTTCTCCTTGTGCCCTCCATCTTTCCCAACATCAGGGTCTTTTCCAGGGAGTCTTCTCTTCTCATGAGGTGGCCAAAGTATAGGAGCCTCAGCTTCAGGATCTGTCCTTCCAGTGAGCACTCAGGGCTGATTTCCTTAAAATGGATACGTTTGATCTTCTTGCAGTCCATGGGACTCTCAAGAGTCTCCTCCAGCACCATAATTCAAAAGCATCAATTCTTCGGCGCTCAGCTATCTTTATGGTCCAGCTCTCTACTGGGAAAATACATCACTACTGGGAAAACCATGGCTTTAACTATACGGACCTTTGTTGGCAAGGTGATGTCTCTGCTTTTTTTTTTTTTTTTTTTTGCTTTTGTGTAGGGTTTACTCCTTAGCATTTACTTCTTCCAAAGATGTCTCTCAAGGCAAAGGCTACAGGGTTTTTTTTTGGGGGGGGGGCTATGCCCAAAGCCTTTGCACCCACTCTGTGATTCAGAACAGGCCCCTCCACAGACCTTGATTCCCAATTCAGCCATTGGTAAGGTTGATTTGATTCCCCAATGTAGCTCTTCATTCACGCCTTCTTCCTTGGCAGGGAGGACGCCATTTGTAGCTTGCCTCAGGTGCCAAAATGTCTTGGGCCGGCCCTGTCATCATGGCTAGTAGTCATTGGTAGCATTATGTTCCATTCATTTGTCTGTAAGATACAGAATTCTCTATGCTGCATTGCAGAAAAACCCTAAGCAGATAGGTAGGGGTTGAATCACCTGGTTGTATGCAATGTAAAGATTCATGGTAATATGAGCTGCAGGATCTTGTGTGGGCATAATGTTGGACTGCATTTTAGCATTTAGCAACTTGGCAGGAGAAAACAGTTGTAAAAATCCCAACAACTAATATATTACACTAGAATAAACACTATCATTTCTTGGATAGGTATTCATATTTTAGCAATATCTTTATCTTCATCCCCCACGATTACAATTTTTAAGAGTATTCTAGGTCCTAACCTGCCATGGGGGAAAATATAAAATGGGAGCGTTCTGAATAATTTTTAGCTAACAGAGCCAGTGATTCATCCCTGTCTTTCTGAAGCTTGGTGCTGACTTTCCCAGTTCACACAGAATTTAGAAATCATTCTTACAGCCAAGTCCTACACTTGTTTACTTGGAAACAAGAGCCACTATCCTGTATCTATTCCAAGTAAGCATGCAGAGGACTGTAGCCCCAGACACATTTATGAAAATACTTGTTATTCAGCGAAGCCCTTGGGACCCATGGATGAGTGAGGACTGTTAGAGAGCCAGTGGGAGCCAGTGTGGTGTAGTGGTTAAGAGCGGTAGTCTCGTAATCTGGTGAACCGGGTTCGTGTCTCCGCTCCTCCACATGCAGCTGCTGGGTGACCTTGGGCCAGTCACACTTCTCTGAAGTCTCTCAGCCCCACTCACCTCACAGAGTGTTTGTTGTGGGGGAGGAAGGGAAAGGAGAATGTTAGCCGCTTTGACACTCCTGAAGGGGAGTGAAAGGCGGGATATCAAATCCAAACTCCTCCTCTTCTTCTTCTTCTTCTTCTTCGACAAGACTGCTAGGGAGTAGTGAGAGAGCTCAGCCGCAGAGGCCAAGGTCAAACGGGCCCCAAGTGTACAGGAGCAACAGCATCTTAAATAGCAGGCAAAAGCTCACCCCATACAGAAAAGTGCAAAACTTATGGGAAAGATTCACCAAGAGTCAAGGTCTCCTTGAGATTGAAGTCCTCCTCATAAGGAAGCCTCTCTTTGACAAGAGCTGATGGAATTCTCCTGGACCCCTGGACGTGGTTTCCCTAACACCAACCCACTATGAACCACCATCGGCAAGCAACAGATATCTCCCATGTTTAAGAAAATATTTCATTTCTATGCTATTCATGCTGTTTTAAATGTGTATTCTATATTTGACCTTTAATAATGTCATTTTGAAATCTTTAAGGTACCGTATTTTTTGCTCTATAAGACTCATCTTTTCCCTCCTAAAAAGTAAGGGGAAATGTGTGTGCGTCTTATGGAGTGAATGCAGGCTGCACAGCTATCCCAGAAGCCAGAACAGCAAGAGGGATTGCTGCTTTCACTGCGCAACGATCCCCTCTTGCTGTTCTGGCTTCTGAGATTCAGAATATTTTTTTTCTTGTTTTCCTACTCCTCCAAAAACTAGGTGCGTCTTGTGGTCTGGTGCATCTTATAGAGCGGAAAATACAGTAATTTCTTTTGTTCACTTTGCTGCGTCAAATGTGCATTCTCAATGTGTATTTGTAATGCATTGTTTTGACATCTTTAAGATAGTATTTTAGTTTGCTTTGAATGTATATGTTTTTCCTTGAAATGTTTCATTCAACATTTCGATGTAGGTTAACAGCTTCGAGATTTCTTTTCCTTAAAAAAATATAAAGTGGTATAGAAATGAAAATAATAATAATAATAATACAGAAAACAGAGGGGGGGAATTGGGCAGCAGTTTCATTTTACTTAGGTTTTCCTTTTGGAACAGATATAATTTTTTTTTTACAACAAAGGCAGGAATCCAGCAGATGGCACCAGTGAATGCTATAAAGAGAGACTTATTTGCAAATGCAAAATCTTTGCAAATGTGGCTCCTTGCATTTTATGTCTGGAAGGTAGTCTTTTGACACAAAATGTACACACGTTGGTTTCACTCCTGCTGACAAAGAGAGATCTGAGTCAGATTCTGTACCTCCCGAAAGGGCTGTTTGCCTTTTTCTTCACATACCCATTTTTAATATCACCTCATTGTTTCTAATATTATCCCTAGAAAGCACATTATCAGAAATAGCATGGAACAAATTCCCATAGGGACTGACTGGTAGGTCACATACCTGATCTTTAACAATTTAACTCTATGAATGTCTGCTCAGAAGTAAGCTTTAATGAAGCTTACACCTTGATAAATGGAAATAGGGTAAGGGGGAAAAAAAAAACCCAAACACAACTTCCTCCTTCTTCCTCATATGTCTGTCTATTAGATTGTAAGGTTGTGGGCTAAGTTTTGTATAGCGTTTTTGTGTTATTTTAGGTGCTTAAGAAATAACTATAGATATAAATGGCTAGTTAAATAAAATAGGTGATGGTTCATCTTTGTTGAGAGTATACCACTCAAGAGAGCAGATTCCCTGAATGTGCTTTGTATGTGGATAATCTCTCTCTCTCTCTCTCTCTCTCAGAACAGTCTGGTTTCTGCTAGACCCCTCAGTTTGGTTGTGACTTTGCAGTGAACTGTAAAATTTGACTTTGTATTGTAAGGAGTGCTTAAACCAATTTTCCAGTTCAAGCATAATCAGAAACTATGATTTAACTAAGCACAATATCTTTCTTGACTCTAAGGGAGGAGAGAGGGATAAGGAGGAAATGTTCAGGCACAAGACTTGTTCTAAGCCTGATAAGCCATGGTTTATTGGATAACAATTATTATAGCTGAACCTAAAGGCCTAAAAGCAAAGATGATCTGGTATGAAAATCAAACACTGCTGCCATGGGCTTAGCCAGGATTTTTGTTGTGGGGTGGGGCAGGGCTTTGTTGGCTGGGCCGGACTTTTGTTAGGGGGGACAGAGCTAATGTGATTGGTCAATTAAGTACTTCTATTGTTTTACTTGATGGGGGGGACTGCCTGCCCTGCCCCCCCCCCCCGGCTACACCCATGACTGCTGCATTCTATCTGTAATAGTATTTTCTTTCTTAATATTTTCTTCTTGTGATGTTGGCTAACCAAAGAAGAGGAATGAAACCATCTGGCTGTCAACTGCAAATTTAAACGACTTTGAAGATTTGATGGATGCCGGGAGGATGAAAATGCAACGGAGACTGAACAATCAAAACCGTTGTCAAAATCAAGAAGTCGAGGTGTCAAGAGACGAAGATGAGCTGATCATGTCTCTTTGTGTGTGTGTTTTTAGGACTTCTGAAGCGAGTATGATTAAATATATAGGCTACAGAAGGGGAACATTTGGACTCCAACCTGTAACAGCACGGTTAATAGTTAGGAGTGAAGAGAGTCATAGTAAGCACAACAACATTTGGAGGACCACAGGTTCTTCATCCTTGATATAGATCTTGAAGCTGTGATGACAAGACAGTGGTCATATTATGTGTTTAGGTTCTGCCATGCTGTTAAATAGGGCTGCCATATATCTGGACATTACTGGGATCCCAAAGGCAGATGCCCAGGGGAAATTTCTGAAATGTGGCACTTTGTCTCCTGGATCTTAGGCAAGTCAATTGAAAAATCAAACTTTTTCAGGCTTTTTTGTAAAAAAAAAAGTTCAACAACTTCCTTTTGGGTTTTCCTCAACAACTTTCAAGGTGTCCTGGTTTTTACTTTATGCTAAAACACAGCATCCGAAGAAAAGAACTGCTTAGGAAACATTCTGGAAAGTGAAAGAGTTTTCATTAAGGTAATTGACCTGCTATTCACAGATGAAATGAATGTCACCGATAACATTAAGATGGAATGATAGGTGCAGTACTCTGAGGTTGTGAGACCAGCATGAAGACATCATGGAAAATCAGCACTGTGGCCTTGAGGGGGAAATGGCTTCAAACCAGTTTTATCTGAGGAATAAAACAGAGAGCACTTTTCTCTGCCCATCATTATAGATTTATGGATTTTAAGGCCAGAGGGGATTACTATGATTGTCTAGTCTAATCTTCTACCCATAACACAAAGAGCTGAATGCATCTGCCCTGCCTTTATTTATAGCTCAAGCGAGTCTCACTGAAGATAGAAATGCAAATAGAATTATGTTGCGTGGGGAGGGGGGAGCCTCTAAAAGTATGATCGATCTCTGTGTTTTTCTACTTAAAATTTCTATATAGCTTCTGTTCCTTTTTAATCTTAATGTACGCTAATTCACTTTCGGTAGTTATCTTGTATGAATCTTTTTTAAAGAGTCCCCCCCCCCCAATTGCATTTAACCTGACTGCTCTCTTATAATGGCTTTCTTCAGTGTGGGTTGTTAAGCAGTTCAAGCAGAACACTTTGACATCTATTAACACAGCATTAGTGCGTACCTTGAAGGGGCAAACACTTTCCTGCAGATGACCACACACAACACACTCCACTCCAGGAAAACCAACAGCAACACAGTCCTCATTGTCCTAGAGGAGACCAGCGGCTTAATGGAACGCTGGGGAATATAGTTCTCCAAAGATGCTTCGTTAGGTCAGTGGGCTATAAAATTTTTAGATAATATTTAGTATTAGTTAAGCCTTGGAAAATATAAACCACGTTTAGGGGAAAGTCACATACCAGCAGCCACAGCAATACAATATATTTTACAAAACTCTCACTGCTGTTATTAATTTATAAAGTGTGTAAAATTTTATGAACACTGTACAGAGATTTAAAATAAAGACAATCCCTGCCTATAGGATTACAATCAAATATACATGATGCAAAAGGAACAGGAAGTGGGGAGGGAAGAGGGAAAACAAAAACATTAAAGTGCCTGTTCTTAAATTATATGCAATTACACACCTTAAAAAGAATTGATTCTACAAGAAATAAAAATACAGGTCTCAGGTGTGTTAACTCACAAACAATGCAGAAACAGGTAGACAAAGGGTTGAGGAACTGGAGTCCAAGCAGTTACTGTTAAGTTCCTTTTAACAAAGAAAACCTCTCCAGAAATAGCCAGGGGTTTTTTGAACCCTCTATAGATTCATTTATATAGGTTGGAAAGGGAAATCCATCTCCCCCCTGCAACCTTTTTTTAAAAAAATACCTATAAAAGTAGGCCATTTTAGGCCAATCTCCATCTACTGTGGGAAAGGAGGCAGTCTGTCCAGGGTGAGAGACGCATGCAAATAAATTTCCAAATTGCTTCCTACCCATTCCTTCCCATCCTCTGTGTATACTATTCCATTCTAGTGAAATTAGAGTGGTCTGAGACCAGACTGAGAGGGGAAAGAGGTGGTTATAATTAACATAATTGATCTTACAATGACCAACTGGAATGACACCAGAGAAGACAGTTCTGGAAGAAGAGGAGCCAAAATTGTAGTTTTGTTCTAGCAAACCCTATTAAGTTTTTTTTATTGTGTTTTATGACATTTTTATTTTATATTGTTGCAAGTCACCCTGAGTAGTGCTCATAGGCTCTAGAATAGGGGTCACCAACCTAAGGCCCGGGGCCCAGATGCGGCCCAATCGCCTTCTCAATCTGGCCCGCAGACGGTCCGGGAATCAGCATGTTTTTACATGGGTATAATGTGTCCTTTCATTTAAAATGTATCTCTGGGTTATTTGTGGGGCCTGCCTGGTGTTTTTACATGAGTAGAATGTGTGCTTTTATTTAAAATGCATCTCTGGGTTATTTGTGGGGCATAGGAATTTGTCCCCCCTGCCAAAAAAAATAATAGTCCGGCCCACCACATGTTCTGAGGGACAGTGGACCAGCCTACAGCTGAAAAAGGTTGCTGACCCCCGCTCTAGAAGGGTGAAAGGGACTGATGTGATCCAGATGTATATCCACCTTCTCTCTGAACAGGGTTCTTAATCAAGTGTGGAAATCCATGAATGGGAGCTGCTTCAATTCACAAATGTTTCCTGGTTGGTTTGTTCATTTAAACTTATCTAAAATAACTCTTCATTGCCAGGCTGAAAACTTATACATGCTTAATTGGGACAGTCCCATTGAACACAGTGGGATTAACTTCTGAGTAAATTTGCACAGGATTTGGCTGCAATATAATATTGATTATATACTTGGGTTCCCATCTTTGAATGAATGTTTTTGTTCTCTATTCATGTATGTTACTCATTTGAATGCTAATCTAAAATGGCATATTGGTTAACAACATTAACAGTGAGCTGCTGAAATGCCATAGAAACCTTATCAATTGCAATAAGCATTCAGAATTGTTGTCGTTTTGGAGAAAAGGTGTATTTTTCTGCAATAATTGTAGCTGAGCTCCAAGTATTACACATATAGTGGAGAGATCTATTTAGAAAGTCTCATCATAACAGCCTAACACAGAACATTCATATAATAGTGAATGGATTTCATTACTTGAACAGGTTGAACAACCTCTTTTAATTTCCCTTCTCTCCCCATGCCAAAGCATCTGATGTGACTAGTTTTTGTTCCTTTCCTGAAAATTTCAGTGCACTGTCAATTGTGTGGATTTCAAGGATATTTTGGGTTATAGCCAACATGAGCCATAGAATAGATCCACTGAAATCAAGTTGACTATCTACCCTTTATCTTTAATAACTGCATGTTCACCTTGTTGTAATTTTTCTCTCCCCTTTCCTCCAATTCATCATTTTGCTCATCTTCTCTGAGGGTAGGTCTGCCTTCCTAGACTGCTACTACATCCGTCTTTCTCCAGAACTATTTGTCACTGACTTCAACAACTTTGCCTCTATTTTGCCGAACCAGAGCAATGGGTTTACTGCCCAGAAACTCCATCACAAATATGTTTTCAAAGCTGTCACTAACACATTTGCCATAGCAGACCTGCTGACCTTCTGATCGGCAAGCCCTAGGCTCTGTGATTTACCCCACAGCGCCACCCGCGTCCCCATAAGCAACTTAGGATGCCGTCAATGTCCCTGAAGATGTGGGGAGCAGTGCACTTTGGCTGGCTGGTTTATTTGTTTATCTTCCAGCTTTCCTCCAGGAAGCTCATGCATGGTTCTTCCCCTCCTCATTTTATCCTCACACAACAACCCTGCGAGGTAGGTTAGGCTGAGAGACAGTACCTGGCCCAAGTCACTCAGTGAGCTTGGCAGAGTGGAGATCTGAACCGTGATTTCTAATTTAGCTGCCTCTCTGGCAATAATACATCCAGTTATCCAGGAGTAAGCCCCACCGAATTCTTCTGAATTTTGTGCTGTTAAGCCTGGGTAGCAAAAGGCAGCCTATAATTGTGTTTTAACATATTGTTAGCCTATTCATACTTGAGGAAGATGCAAACATCCTCCACAGGATGGCAGTGTTCCACATGGTTAAGGTACAATATTTTCCCTGTGTAAATGTATTAATTCCTATTATTCTCTCTGTGTATGTTTCATTCAAGAGGTCCAGACAAAAAACAGAGGATTATATGTATCTCTTATCTATGCACACATATTTAACCAAGTGAGGATTTATTTGCAAATGACATGCTCCTGAAAGGGTAGCAACTATATCTGAAGAACATTTCCCCTTTTGTGCTTGAGAATACAGTGTGTTTAGCAGGATCACTGTCTGTTTTTGCATGCAAACTGGTCAACAATTTGTTCTTAGATATACTGAGTTCTCTACTAACACTGATGAATTCTTGCTTAAAGGATGCTGGATTCTCCTATGTTGTCCTCATTTATTTTTAAAGTGTGTTTTTCTATTGCCATCCCCTGCCATGTACTATATTACTGTATAATAAAACACTAACTGTGACAAAATTTGTGCCTTGGCAACCTTCCAAGCAATGAAATAACAAGTAAATTTCGGAAAAACAAGCTGATACCTGAAAATCCATATTGCTATGTGAGTAGCCCCGTCCTATTTATTGCACTTAAGGATTTCAAATACGAGAGACAACCTGTAGCCTATGGTATCCAATCACACTACACTATTTGGCCACAATTCAGTACAGAGTTTTAGTTTTGATGTGTTTGTCCAATGATTTTAATAAGGAAGTGTGCCTATATGGCAGATTGAAATTTCCATGTACATATTGTTGTTTAGTCGTGTCCAACTCTTTGTGACCCATGGACCAGAACACGCCAGGCACTCCTGTCTTCCACTGCCTCCCGCAGTTTGGTCAGACTCATGTTTGTAGCTTCAAGAACACTGTCCAGCCATCTCGTCCTCTGTCGTCCCCTTCTCCTTGTGCCCTCAATCTTTCCCAACATCAGGGTCTTTTCCAGGGAGTCTTCTCTTCTCATGAAGTGGCCAAAGTATTGGAGCCTCAGCTTCACGATCTGTCCTTCCAGTGAGCACTCAGGGCTGATTTCCTTCAGAATGGATAGGTTTGATCTTCTTGCAGTCCATGGGACTCTCAAGAGTCTCCTCCAGCACCATAATTCAAAAGCATCAATTCTTTGGCGGTCTGCCTTCTTTATGGTCCAGCTCTCACTTCCATACATCACTAGTGATGTACATATTACAGGGTGCAAATTACTTAGGCCCGATTACTGCAATTCCTTCCTATGGTACTTCCCTGGGACTCTGCAACTTTAATAAACCTGAAAGGGATTTCAGGTGTGCATTTCACTGATTGAGGTTATTCTCTTGGCATCTCTCAGTCTCTTTCATGTCCCATTTCCTACGTTTCAGAAAATCTGCACTCAAGGTCAGGTCACAGAATCTCACTGGCTCAAATAGTAGAATTTCCAGGGATCAACATGGCTGGGCAAGTAAATAACACTTGAAATGATCCCTGGAGCTTGGCATATCTCCAGCAATGATCTGTGCTAGACAACATACACATGCTGAGCCTAAAATGAAGGTTTGTTTGTGAGTGTTCATAATATGAGCAGGAAAATTAAACAACCACGAATGCACCAGCTTGCATAATTCTTCTTCTGTCTCCCAACCCAAGTGCTGTTACATTTTTGAACACATCACTGCTATAAAATGCTTATTTTACATGCTGTTTTTTCCCCAGTCTTTACTGTGTCACCATTAATCACATACTTAAATTGCTCCCATTTATAGAAATGGGTTGAAAAAGTGCTTAACCTTGGCTAGATTTTGTCCACAATATTCAGATAAAACTGTGTGATTCAGAGCTTTTACACACTATTTTAAAAATAAGGTACTTACTGATTCTTTTAATGCTGCGTATCTGCTAAAAGCTCCATCGGTAATAAGGTAAATCTTGTTATATTAAGAGACCAAAACTAATTTGTAGTTCATTACGAAGCTCTCCCCACAACCCCAACAAGGAGCAAGGGCGGGGGGGGGGGGCTATAAATTGGGATCTGCTTCCCCTATGGATCCTGCCACCTTAGGTGGTCACCTCATCTAGCCTCATGGGTGGGGCAGCCCTATGTGTCTATCACAATTACACACACCAAGCGGTCAATCACACCTTTACAAGAGGAAGTGGTTGTGTTGTGTAGCTTCTGCCTGCCATCCCCCCCCTTAAACATCTGCATTGTGATTAGAAAGAGATTCACTTCCAAAGTTTGGTTTGCATCAACTCAGAAACCAGTGAAATGAAAACTTTCTAGGTCTAAGCCCTTCTGGCTGGGACACAGGTGAATTTCATGACGCTCAAACAATAGGATGGTACTAGAAACATAGGAGGGACCTCAGTGCCTAGGACTTGCTGATCGTAAGGTCGGCTGTTCGAATCCCCGCGGCGGGGTGAGCTCCCGTCGTTTGGTCCCAGCTCCTGCCCACCTAGCAGTTCAAAAGCACCCCTAAGTGCAAGTAGATAAATAGGTACCGCTTTATAGCGGGAAGGTAAACGGCGTTTCCGTGTGCAGCGCTGGTGCTGGCTCGCCAGCTGCAGCTTCGTCACGCTGGCCACGTGACCCGGAAGTGTCTTCGGACGGTGCCGGCTCCCGGCCTCTAGAGCGAGATGAGCGCACAACCCTAGAGTCCCCCACCTCCTGGGCAAGCCGGAAGTGGCTGAGTCGGTTACGACTGGCCCGTAAGGGCAGGGGTACTTTTACCTTTTTGAAACATAGGATTGAAATGCTGGGGATCCAGAGAACTGCAGAGAAGTGGGAAGCCCTGGAAAACCAACAGGGTAAAGAACTTGAAAAAAGTCAACAGGGAAAGAACAAGGAGGAGGATCCACAGTTGGAGGCATGCAAGACTGAGGGGTGAGGAGGAGGAGGAGGAGGAGGAGTTTGGATTTGATATCCCGCATTATCACTACCCGAAGGAGTCTCAAAGCAGCTATCATTCTCCTTTCCCTTCTTCCCCCACAACAAACACTCTGTGAGGTGAGTGAGGCTGAGAGACTTCAGAGAAGTGTGACTAGCCCAAGGTCATCCAGCAACTGCATGTGGAGGAGTGGGGAAGCGAACCCAGTTCACCAGATTCCGAGTCTACCGCTCCTAACCACTACACCACACTTCGGAAGAATAACCCTTCCTAAGAGGACTAAGCAGTGTGGTCATGTGAAAATGTAAAGGAAAGCCAAACAGGTGCCAGGTGCTGGGAAATGCCTTCTGAGCTTCACTTAAGAAAGAAGCCATTTTTCTTGGATTATTCTGCTGCTCACAGCGAATTATTTCCCCCCCAAGGAAAAGAAAATAAAGCAGCCCGTACAAACCCTTTTAGCAATGATTTTAGCCATGATTGCCCTTGCCAACTTTTCTTCTGCATGTGGTCATTCACAGCTTTGGAAGAAGGGGAAGAGAGGGTGAGGGAGAGGGATAGGATTCAATCTGTTGCTGTGTGAAATGGTCTCTCCCTCTCCCCCATAGGACATATGCCTTGCTGATGATCTTTGTCATTCACGAACAGACAACGGTTTGAAATCTTTCATTTTGTTTCCCACCCCAATTAAAGAAGGCTCATAGTAAAAACTGCCTGAGGGCAATAGCTACCTCATGGTGGGGAATCGCTAACAAGAGCAAAGAATATAGGAATGCAATGATATCCTTTATGCCAGAGTTGATCCCGCCACTGTCAGGAGAATTGGAAAAGGCAACATTATTTTCACACATCGCCTTACAAACTTAACAAAATAGCAACTGCTTCAGATGGAGTATGGGTAATGCTAACAACAGAAGACTAACAGATACAGAACCACGAACCCCCATCCCAAGTCTAGAGGTCAAAGAACCTCAATTCAGTGTCTAGTCGAGAGGGGGAAAGGCAGCTCTGAGCTTGCATAGGTGATGAAGGAAAGCACTGTGAAAGTTTGCCTATTTATTACATCTATATCCCACCTTGGAAACCCCCAAGGAACTTGAGGTGGTGCACATGGTTCTTCTCGTTTAATTTCCACAATATGAGGCAGGTTAGGCTGAAAGGCAGTGACTGGTTCAAGGCAACCAGTGAGCTCCATGGCCAGTTAGGGATTTGAACCCTGATTTCCCACCACTCTGACACTACACCACTCTAGTGCTCAAGTTCAGACGCTTATGAGCCTATCTCAGCAGTAGCGCCTGCCCAACTGCGCATGTCTAACAAAGCGCTAGGTTGCAGCCAAAAATGTTGCTTTCCTTCCCTTCCAGCTGCAAGGCAGACTCAACTGAGCTGGGGTGAGTCTGTAGGTTTGATTTAGGGTTATAGCTACACGTACCAAGGCTGGCAATGACAACTCCTGATGGCTTCTGAAGGGTTTCCCAACACCAGTTGGACGCATAGAAATATCCCCATTAATGTGAATGGACAATTTGCTGAAAGGATTGCTGGGGACATAGAACGTACCCATCCATGTGTGTGTTTTAACTGGAAGGAGAATACAGAGCAGAATTTCACAGATGGCTCACTTCTTTAACAAGCCATATCCAAGCCCCAGGCTCCAAAACATCTGACCTTTGAAAAGTCTGATTTAAATTTGTGTGTTTACATTCGAGTCAATCTCAAGCGAAAGCAATGAATTAGGCAGATACCAGATGACATCTGCCTGGGATTAACTCATGTTTTTTCTACAGCTGTGAAACTCAGCGTTGGTTTGACAACATGTTGTATTCTATCTGCTGCTACTGTATATATTTTGCAAAGTGGATTGTCTGTCAGTCTGTCTGTTCTCTATGCATTTGGATACTTCTTGAGATGTTGCTGCCACATCTGGCATGGCAGTTCCCAAGATGGAGGAGCCATTTTTGGTCTACATAGGAAGAAAATAAAAACCTATTGGTGCCACGCCTCCAGCCAGAATAGATCAGTAAGAACTAAGTGTTCTCAGTGACCAAAGAACGTTGAGTGTCAGGGTTAAAAACAAAAACAAATATTGGAGAGAGGAAAGAAATGGAGTATTCTGGAAGGATATATTACTGGCAGGCAGGCACATTGAAAAGGAGCTCTCTGCCTCTACAACTTGCCCTGCCATGTATAACAGTAAGAAAACTGATGCCCCAGTATGACTTTTGCTTAAGTTTGCATATTCCAGAAAGTATACCGAGATCGATTTGGTCAAATGGCTTTAGTATCATTCAACAATGTGAATTGTTTTTGACAAGACCTAGCTAATGTACAAAAATTAATGTGAATATTTAACATCAACTGTTCCTTTTAGGTCACAGTGACAATAACATCATTACACTTTGCACTTCAAGGATTTCTTATTCCTTGCCAGCATCTCTGCAGGAAGTCTGAGTAGGTTGCCTTCTTACGGAACTTGTCGAAGATATTTGCATGTCTATTGTTATCACCCAGGAAAAACCATGTTTGACATTTCAGCTTTTAGAATAGCACGTCAGATTATCTAAGAAAGTGAAAAAGCATAAGAAATTCATGTAAACATCTTGGTGTCTCTTACATTTTATATTACTTTGACATTATGTACAAGTAGCAAGCAATTAACTGTGAACTGGTAGCTTCGGTTGTTATATATATCAGTGCATATTCCTGCCAAATTATTCATAGTTAGAAGTCTCTAGGCTCTTTCATAGGAGATGCTTAGATCACAATTGAAATCTACAGCATCTGCAACAATCTCACATTATGCATGCTCAGACATTAACATTTTTTTCCACTTGCATTTTCTGTGTAGCTTCCGCAATTTTCTAGTGAGGGAAGTGATGCTTGCAGCATTTTTGATGAAGTTATGAAACTAGCATCTGCCAAGTCAGATCTTTGATCCATCTTGCCCAGCAATGTCTACTCGGACTAACAGCAGCTCTCCAGAGTCTCAGACAGGGAGCTTCATATCGCCTGCTACCTGGTGCAATTTACTGGAGGACCAAACCAGGGACCTTCTGCTTTCAAAGTATGCCTTCTGCTGCTGAGCTCTGCCCACCTAAGACCCGAAACAGAGAGATGCAAGCTCAAATTCATACTTAGCCATGAAGCATCCAGCTGTCCTTGGGGCAGTCGCTGCTCTGTCTAACATATCTGACATGGTTGCTGTGAGCAGCGGTGGATGCTGGGACTGGTTCATAAGAGGGCAGGGAGGCTGACAGCAGGTGAAGTCAGAGACAATGGCAGGTGGAGCTGGCTGAGCCTACTTTTGTCCCCATCCTCCTCCCTGCTGAGTTCTACAAGGGCAAAACTGAGACTCAGGAGGAAACAGCCAGGGGCACCCTCTGGACTAGCTGTAAAGCAAGAAGGTACGTGAACTTGGGAGGAATCAAGATTGAGTTTGGCGGGGCAGTGACCTGTTTACTTTAACGGACCAGTGCCCATTGGATGTAAGGATGAAGTGTGTGAGTTTGTGATCTGAAGCTCTTGGAGGAAGGTGCTGTAGACACATGAAGGATTGTCATACTCCTTCAGAACCTGCTCAGCCTTTGAAAGCTATTTTAGAGCCACTCCTTTGGGGGATCTGGTGTCACAGGTTAAGAAGCTGGTAACCGGGGAGCAGACCTTTGCAGTGGTGTTGCCACGACTGCAGAAAGGTCTTCCCAGACAGGCTTGTGAAGCATCAATACCGGTGTGCCCTTATGCACCTTCTAAATTCTCCAGATCCTTTAACAGAGTGCTGCATTTTTCTCCCTCTTTTATCTGCTGCTTTTATTTGACTTAACCTTTTCGGTTGCTTGCTTCAGCTGGACTGTCGTATGGGAGCATCTGCACCCCCATCATTCAGCCCGGACACTGAGGTCCAGCTCTGAGGGCCTTCTGGCAGTTCTCTTATTGCAACAAGTGAGGTTAACAGAGAACCAGCCAGTGGCATCCGCCCTGTGGAACACGCTCCTGCCAGATGTCATTGAGGTAAATAATTATACGACCTTCCACGGACATCTGAAGGCAGCTCTGGATTGAGACGCTTTTAATGTGTGATGTTTTGTTGTGTTGTTGTTGTTGTGTTTCTGTATATGTTGGAAGCTGTCCCAAGTTGCTGGAACAATCCAGTCAGATGGGTGGGGTACATTATTATTATTTAATTATTATATACTGTACTTTTCTGTGTATAAGGCTAGGTTTTTTTTAACTAAAAAATAATGTTAAAAAGGGGGGTTAGTCTTATACATGGGGGCCATCTCCCCCCATTTTCGTAATTTTGAGTTCCCAAAAATAGGGGGTGTCTTATACATGGGGGCATGTTATACACGGAAAAATACGGTAAATGTTTTAAATAAAATGGTTGCCTGCCATCTGATGGAATTTGCAACAATCTAACACAGCAGAATTGCCCTTGTGGATTTATTTTTCACTCAGTACTGCTTTGAACACTTCCTTTCAGTTTCCCAGCATGCTCAGCTTCCTATATAATTACTTGTCACCATTTTCTGAATCCAGGGGCTAATTGCGTGAACATCTGTCTTTTTCCTTTGTGCCCTTGGTGCAATGACCATTTATAGACCTTTAAAGAAAAGACACTTAGAGCCACGGCCACTAGGGGGCAGTGACATCTCATATCTTTTGGTGCGGTCTCATCGCCACTCTAATATAATCTTCAGAAAGTTAACCAGTCATGCAGGTATCGACAGCTGTTTTATCCAAGTGCTATTAGTAACATTGTTCAGTACAGTTATTATTTGCCTAGTGCTTCCACGCCACATTAGCACAGCATGCTCACTGAAGGGGTGCTCGTAAATTCCATAAATATTTTCTAACTGTGCCCTAACCTAATGACACCAAACGAGAGGAAAAAAGGAAAAAGGAAAAAAACACATAATGAGATCCTTACTAACGAGGTATTTCGGTGCGTGAAGAATGACAAGAAAAGCACATTCCAAAAAGAGTCCAGACATGCTCTCTATTAAGATTTGCCCATTTATCTTCATTAAGAGCTAGTGCAGCAGAGCAGCTAACAGTGTGAAACAGACAGGAAATCCTCAATTCAGATCTCACCTCAAACGCCACAAATTCACCAGGCTGCCATGCACAAGTCACTATTCCCTCAGCCTCAGTCCCTCTCTGCAACATGAGGGCAACAACCCCAGCCTCCCTCACAGGGTCTATTGTAAAGTTTACTCAGATAAAATATACGAAACACTTAGATCACTTTGAAATGCGCTGTATAAATAGTAGGAATGAGAGCTCTGTGGATCACTTGAGCCGTTGTTGCCTGCAATACCCAGATTATTTTTGTTCTGCTGTGATCTCTGGCCATCAAAGGGGTTTTAAGGTTTTTGAAGTGCATCAAAAACCTGCAAAACTTGTTTAATCAGAGGCAATAAAGGAAGATGAACATATGCACTGCACAACAATGAACATATGCACTGCACAACAATGGCTCTTTCAGTAATTTGCCAAAACCAAGCATCCTTGGGTGGGAAAACCTCTGGCTCAAAGGCCAGTCCTGGCCCACGAGGGGATCCAGTTTCGCCCACAAAACCCATTTCATACAAACCATGCCCACTTGTCAATCACCCAGTGCCCCTGGGCAGCGGTCAGTCCTGCTGGGTGCTGCTTTGGCAGCATAGTCTCCAAAGGGAACACAATGGCAAAGCAGGCTCCTGATGTGTAAAATATAAAGTGGTAGAAGAAGAAGAGTTTGGATTTGCTATCCCGCTTTATCACTACCCTAAAGAGTCTCAAAGCGGCTAACAATCTCCTTTCCCTTCCTCCCCCACAACAAACACTCTGTGAGGTGAGTGGGGCTGAGAGACTTCGGAGAAGTGTGACTAGCCCAAGGTCACCCAGCAGCTGCATATGGAGGAGCGGAGACATGAACCCAGTTCACCAGATTACAAGTCCACCGCTCTTAACCACTACACCACACTGGCTCTCGGGTTAAGAACTTAATTCATTCTGGAGGTCTGTTCTTAACCTGAAACTGTTCTTAACCTGAGGTACCACTTTAGCTAATGGGGCCTCCCGCTGCCACCGCCGCGTGATTTCTGTTCTCATCCTGAAGCAAAGTTCTTAACCTGAGGTGCTATTTCTGGGTTAGCGGAGTCTAACCTGAAGCGTCTGTAACCCGAGGTACCACTGTACTGTAAAGAAGTGGGGTTTACCCCCTACTCCCACCTCTGGTTGATGGAGCCCAGTCTATGATCCCACATTGCCAAAGAATGTAAGGAAGCAGATGGTAGCACGATTTCCCTTAATTCAATTTCACCTCTCCCAGGCTGTAAGCAAGGAGGTGCCCCCCTGCTCAGCCCAGGGCCATTTCCCCAATGCTGCATCCCTACCAAAAGGGAGGGCCACATGATGCCCAAGGGAAACCATGCTGCCAGGGAGTTCTGCCACCCCCCCTTCCCGTTAAAAGTCCCCCAAATCTGAATCTGAGACACTCAGATTTGTTTCTGGACATCCTTGGGATTTGCCATGAGCCAAAGGCCTTACCCTACAAGTGTCCCGTTTAGAGAGGGACATCCTGGACCACAAAAGCCAATCCCAGCTTCTGTTTGGATCCCAGAATGTCCTGTTTTTTGGTCTGGTGATCTGGGGTGAGTCCTTGCACCAGAGCACCGGACCAAAAGGCACTCACTCTGGTGCGAGTCAGCAGGGTCGCGCTAGTGTTCTGGCACACCCTGCTGACCAGCACCAGAAGGCATAAAGGTAAAGGGACCCCTGACCATTAGGGTCCAGTCGTGACCGACTCTGGGGTTGCGGCGCTCATCTCGCTTTATTGGCCGAGGGAGCAGGCGTACAGCTTCCAGGTCATGTGGCCAGCATGACTAAGCCGCTTCTGGCGAACCAGAGCAGCGCACGGAAACGCCGTTTACCTTCCCACCGGAGCGGTACCTCTTTATCTACTTGCACTTTGACATACTTTCGAACTGCTAGGTTGGCAGGAGCTGGGACCGAGCCATGGAAGCTCACCCCATGTCCCGCATAGGCATAGCCCTCCTGAAATCCCAATTTTGGGTACGAAAATGTTGGAAGTTATGAAAGGTTCACTCCTTGACCTTTGAGTCCACAAGTTACTCAGTACCAATAACCAAGTGCCCGGTTACTAGATTCAGAGCCGGATTCAAGGAACAATTGCAAATACTTTATTTAGAGCAAGGGTTGGCAAATTTTTTTAGCCGCAGGCTGCTTCACTGTCCCTCAGACCTTGTGGCAGGCCAGAGAAGCAGCACTGGGGGGGGGGGCTGGAAGAGGTGAGGGGGGGCAAGTAGTCCTCCTCCGCAGCCCCAGCTGCTGCGCTTACCTTCTGTGCTGCCAAATACAGCAGTTCTTTCCAAGGAGATCAGGGCAAAAGGAAAGAGGAGGTGGAAGGGGAACCAAAACAGTTTTGTTAACAAATAAACAGCAGGCATACAAAGCAGAACATAAAACATACCCAACAGGGGCTACCCAATCTCCCCTTCAGCTGCCCGGAGCCCCGGGTAGAGCAGCAGGAGAAAGATCCTGACCATCAGTCTCCCAGCATCAGGTCCTTTGATCTGGGTAAAAGCTCACTGGGACCCTCCCACCTATGGCTTTTATAGCCTGCCTTGATGTAATCAAGTGCACCTGGCATTACTCATGATTAATGCAGAGCGGCTGAGAGTCTCCCACTACTTGCAACACAGAAGAACCCAATAAACTCCCAACAGGTGTGTGAAACACAAGAATCCATCAGACCTCAAACTGGGGATGTTAAAGGGAAAGGGACATGCCACCTAACTCCTCGAAGTACAATTGTCTCCCGCATTTCCACTACACCTTCCCAGGGGCTGCCGCCACCACCACCACTGCTGCTGCTGCTTCTCGTGGGCAGGCAGAGTGAGCTCATCCGCTCCGCTCTCTGGCCCACAGGAGCACCAGGGCAGCGGTGGCGGGGGGAAGATGAGCGATGTGAAAGGGCTGGCTCCGGAGAGGGGCTGCTTAAAATGGTGCTCAGTCAGCTCAGCCCAGCCCTCTTCCTCCTCTAGGCAGGGCAGGGAGAAGCCAGGAGGAGGCGCCACCGCTGTGTGTGTGAGGGAGGGGGATGGAATGGCGCCGGGAAAAAATGGCGCAGCCCGAATGAACAGAATCCCCACGCCAATCCACAGACAGTCTGTGGGCCGGATCCTGAAGGCAATTGGGCCTGATCCAGCCTGCAGACCTTAGTTTGCCGACCCCTGATTTAGAGATTACAAACCAAACAAAACCCTTTGCCTTGGAATTGCCATTTGGAATTCAGGTACAGACCAAAAACAACAAAGTCAACTTGCCTCACCTTCACATGAGCCATTGGATTCATGGACCTCACCACAAGGTGCATATAGGCACATGTGATTACAACACAATCCTTCATCCAAATGGGAGTCATTAGACCCAGGCCAAAGACCAGTTTTTCTACAGGAAGACCTGTATCCAGGAGGACAGATTTCTCCTTTAGCCAATCAAGGCCCAGCACCTATTTTCCCCAGCGCCAGAGGGTGTATGTGCTGGAAGACCTTGCAGCAGCTAAATGGATTTCTGCAGTGTCACTGTGGCCTCGATGCAATCTTGCATCAGATTCTCCATGCAGAGCGTACAATTGACAAATTAAATGGAACTATTTTGCTCAGGAAGCCTGCACGCACAACCCTACGCAAAAAAGGAATTAAAACCAACCAAAAAAACTGGAATTACTTTAACTATTTGGGGTGGGGCAGAACTGTGATTTCCCTGAAATGGTCAAGCAGGGGTTGACAGAAGGCAAGCACAAGAAACCAAAGGCACAAACTTCTGGACTGGGATACAAAGGAAACTGTATGAGGGCTGTGCTGATGATGCCCAAGCCGGTCTCTGCTGGGCTCTGGGAGACTGAGGGCTTCTTGAGAATGAGAACAAGAGACACTCACTGCTCCCTTTGCAAACATTCCCATTTCCACTGAGTTAAATGTGTTGCCTAGTTTGCCGTTCAGAATGTAATGGTAGTACCTTCTCAGTCTGTAATCTACTTTTCCAGAAATGGGGAACCTGTGGCCCTCCAATGTTGTGCTCCAGCTGACTACCATATCATAGAATCATAGAGTTGGAAGAGACCACAAGGGCCATTGAGTCCAAGTGAGCACGGCCAATGGTCAGGGAAGATGGGAGTTGTAATCCAGCAAAATCCATCAGAACGCAAGTTCCCACCCACCCCTATATTACGGTGCGTGGCAGTCATTGTTCCCTGTGTCTGGACAGAATGTGTGTGTTTGTGTGTCGTTTTCATTGACTCCAATATTTGAATACTTGGGGGAGTTTATTTTTAACCTAGTTGCCAGATGGAGATGAAGGATTTACAACATATTTTAGACAGCAGTTTGAAAACATCAGTGCTTACCAGAGAGAGAGAGAGAGAGAGAGAGAGAGAGAGAGAGAGAGAGAGTTATGTGCGCACTATTTTGCCAGATATACAGTAAATAAAATAATAGTGAAAACTCTTTCCAGGTCCTGGAAAGAGACACCATTGTCTGCTTCCTGTTTCATCAGGTATATCATCTTAGATTATTCTAAATGATGGGGTTTAGGATTTCATGGAATCCAGCCCAGAGCTTGAACCCCTCTGTCACTCCATCTAATAGCAAAATCAGCCAAGTGCTTCCCTGACATGATTCCAGCCACTGGAAATAGAGAGGGAGATATTAGCATTCCTTCCTTGCTTTTAAGTGCCCAAAGGCTTGCTCCACAGGTAGACTCTACTATACTCTACTATGATAACAGCTGAAATTCCTGTTGATGTTGAACCTTGGAGACTTGTAGAGAGCCATCAGTCAGGGTTGCATGGCAAATGCTTCACCTGTGAAGATAAGGGGACACATTGACTAGCACTGCCAGACCAGAGAAGGAGAGCTTAAATAAAAGATATCCAGAAGATGGCTGTGTCATGGTTTCTCCCAGAAATACCAGTGTCCACAAATCTTCCTTTTTGGTGTCCACCACTGACTGGTGGACCATGCTGCAGAAACACTTATAATCGTAGTATTCTGGCCTGTGCCCCTTGGGAACTAAAAAGCATCTATGGGATGGATTCACCAACCAAGACAACCTACCTGCTGGAAGATGAGCTCATGAAAGACTTGGGTGACTTTCCATCCATCTCTCACATTTATCACAACTGCAAGATACAGTTTGTTCAGTTCATGGACAGTTTCTCTGAAGACCTCACAAGTGATGGATTTACCTACCCTGAAGGTAAGGCTGAGATGCAAGAGCCCCTCATTGGAAGCCAGCTCATAGAAGGTCAGTGCCAGGATAATGTCCTGCCTCTGTAAGACCAGAGTAATGTTCTTGGCAATTTGGCTGAAGGATGCCCTCAACATCTGGAAAGCAATCTGGAAAAGACCATTGTCTCAACCTTCCAGCTCCAACATGGATCGCTAAATCTGCATTGAAGTCTTTTTCAGGAAATACTCTCGCCACCTGAACTTCTCCTCTATGCACATTCCCTGATGCTTTGAAAAGCTTATATTTCAAGTATTTGTACCTACTTCTGTAAAGTAGCCATATTCCTGTCTACAATTCAAAGAAGTGATTTTTAAAAATAGCATCTCATCCTCAAGAACTGTATAGTTTTGGAAGGGGAGAGGATGTCTTTTGAGTGGGAGACATGAGAAATCATAGAATAGACAATTAATTAATTAATGGAAAAGGAACTTTAAACCTCCTCCTTCCCTCTCCCAATCGCCCCCTCAATAATTTTCATCAGCTAGCCAGCCCTCAAATATTATTACCCCAAAGTTCAACCTCCAAAGTAGCAGAACCTTTTTATTTAAGAATGCTTCCAGGCTGTTGCTATTTTCTGATGGGGTTCACTCATCTATGGGCAAATTCGGGATACAGTTGATTGGAGGGTCTTGCATAGCAAACCTGCTTCCTCAAAAGTTCGGATGGATTGTAGAAAGAAAAGTGATGGGAAATGCACTGGGAAGTGTGAGATAACACTTGATTTGATTAGACCATGGTGCTGATAACACTCAAGGTTGCAGGTTCAATCTCTGTATGGACCAGCTGCATATTCCTGCATTGCAGGGAGTTGGACTAGATGATCCTCAGGGTCCCTTCCAACTCTACAGTGCTATGATTCTGCTATGATGCAAACAAATCAGAATGGCTGCTCTCTGTAAACAGGTAATCTGGAAATACCTTTTGTATACTTCCCTTGAGGTTCATCCTCTCATTACTTTTTGTATTTGTATTTGCTGAACATTTTTAGGCTTAGCATCAACATGAAGGCACCCAGACCCCATGCTTGATCATAGCATCTGTTGTGCAATTTGAAAAGGAAATGGTTCTTTGGAATGTTTCCAAACATCCCACACAACACAAATACGATTTTGTTTACAGAAATATGCAACCTTGGCAGAGGCCGTTCTAGCATAGCACAACCGGTGCAGTCGCACTGGGCGCCACGCTGCAGGGGGCACCACAACAATGCTGTAGAACAGAGCATGAGAGGCAGACAGCACCAATTTCAGCATTGTACAGGGCGCCACTGGAATTTGAGAGCTCAAGGTAACTGAGTTACAAGTAAATGTCATCAGTTTTCAAAATGCAAAACCAAGGAGAAACCAATCAGCTGAAGAGTTTTTACTGTGTGTGGATGTGTTTGAATTAAGTGCAACACGTAACTAAGACCATTTATTAACTTTTGGCAATTTAGGCTTCTATATCCAGATTTTTTCCTGATACGAAGCCTAAGAAAATGACTCATTTCAAACCAAACAAGGACTTTTCCTCTCACGTTTGTATCTCCTCTTGGTTCCCAGGGAGATTCAAGTTCATGGGAGGATAATTGGGAAAACGAAGGATATGGAGACAGATGTAGGTGCTGAAATTGTCTTGCATGTGCTGCTGTGCTGTGTTGGTTGATAACACCTGCTGTGGGGGATCTGAAACTAACCGAGCAATAGGGTTGCAAGAAGGCATTATTATCCGTTTGAGCCTGTATTTGTTGCATGACGCATTGTTTCTCTTCAGCTGTAGTTCATCTTCTCTCCAAAACAAAGGTATTTGTCTTGCTGTCTGCTGTGGCAGAATTATGTTCTGAAACTTCAAGTAACTTTTAAGGAAGTGGGGTGAGCCCTGTAGTTCTAAGTAACAAGATCCATTTATCGCCGTCCACAATCTTATGGAAAAATTGGCCTGAAATATTTGATATTAGATGACTCAACTGGCTGCTCAACACTCACAACTGCTGGAGCAGCTTGAAAGGTCTTAATTTTAGCCACTCGTTTAAATGCAAACTGTTTTTACTGTCCACAAAAGGCAGCAATTCTTTACGCATGGTGTCTTGTGAGAGCAAGCCAAGCATGAGGTTCAGAAAACACACGTTAGGAATAGAACCCAGAGGCTCTTTGGAGCTTCGCCGATCAAATATTTTATTGAGAAGTGAAATTAACAGCTGCTGAAATGAATTGGTTTGTGGTTTATATAGCAGAATCAAAAGTTTGGGAGTTGGATCTACCCAACCCCTCCAACCACCTGTTCTGTCTCATTCACACAACACTACTGTTGCTTAAAAAAAGTAAAGAAAACATGCAGATATCCCATGGTTTACTTAGTTTCTTCATATTCACAGATATGACTAGATACTAAGCCTACATGGTGAGAACTAGTTTCTCAAGGCCACTTCCTGCAGGAGAGAGGAAGAGAGAGAGCAAGGAAGAGTGGAGCTTGGCAGTTTGGCAGGAAATCAGAGAGTGTTTTGCCCTGACTGTTCGTCTCAGCACTGCCCTCTGCTGACTGGAGGCATACAAAGTTGTTTATACGCAACACATTACAGTGGTGCCTTGGGTTAAGTACTTAATTCGTTCCGGAGGTCTGTACTTAACCTGAAGCACCACTTTAGCTAATGGGGCCTCCCGCTGCCGCCGCGTGATTTCTGTTCTCATCCTGAAGCAAAGTACTTAACCCGAGGTAATATTTCTGGGTTAGCGGAGTGTGTAACCTGAAGTGTCTGTAACCTGAGGTACCACTGTACTTGGTAATGTGAAACTGATGTTGAGCAGCTAACTGGTAAAAGGTGGAACAGTATACTGTTGTTTACCTACAGAACACAGCGGTGTCTAAGTGGATGCTTAGAGAGGATGGACACACACGAACACACACACACACACACACACACATGAGCTAGACCCAGAAGCCAAAGAGTTATGCCATTCTCTGAGCCTCCTAAACCATTTTCTGTCTGTTTCAAGCAGTTTATCATTTTTGCCTGCATAGATTCAGAGTTAACTTCACCTGAATGCAATTTAGGTAGTTACCTAGGTCAACTCTAGAGAGAATTTCATCTGCAGCATCATCTGGAAGGGACTCTCTCTTCCCAGCGCTGCCTTCTGTACAGGTGCTACCGGGAGCCAAACTACATGTGATGCTAAACGCGTCACTTGGAATCACAACTGTGTTTTTTTAAAAAATAAATAAAATAAAATCGGCTTCACTTGGGGACGGGTGTCTGTGTAACTTTTATCAGGATCACTGCATGCAGGGAGAGGTGGTTGAAACCCTTTCTAGCCTCACAATGGCTCCAACAAAACGTTCTCCCCAAGCAGCTACTAAGCCAGGAAGAAAAGTTATCATTAGCTTTTCTCCCTCGCTAAGAATTTAACATGCTGCAGGGCTAACAATGTGGGCTGGTGGTTTCCAGCAACTGGTATTCAGAAGCATAGCCAAATCATGGACAGTAGCCATCGATAGCTGTGAGCACTGCTAAGTTGAATCGAGTGTTGGAGCGCTTCTTCTCTGCTTGAAGGAAAGAGAGAAAAGCTGCAGGAGAAGGTAAAAGTGGAAATCTCTCATAGGAGCTGCAAGGCATGGCCTAACTGAGACACAGGAGGCTGAGTGATTGAGCTCTGGAAAGACAGGAAAATACAGCTGTTTGGAAGTTGGAAGAAGAGACTGTGAGCCCATGCTTGGATAAGCATGTGACGATAGATATTATGGGACTCGGGTGGTGCTGTGGGTTAAACCACAGAGCTTAGGACTTGCCGATCAGGTCGGCGGTTCGAATCCCCGCAACGGGGTGAGCTCCCGTTGCTCGGTCCCAGCTCCTGCCAACCTAGCAGTTTGAAAGCACTTCAAAGTGCAAGTAGATAAATAGGTACTACTCCGGCGGGAAGGTAAGCAGCGTTTCCGTGCACTGCTCTGGTTCGCCAGAAGCAGCTTGGTCATGCTGGCCACATGACCCGGAAGCTGTATGCCAGCTCCCTCGGCCAATACAGCGAGATGAGCGCCACAACCCCAGAGTCGTCTACTACTGGACCTAATGGTCAAGGGTCCCTTTACCTTTATAGATATTATGTTTTAACTCATCTATAGCTATAAGGTTCTGCAAGTAAAGTTTAAAGTCTAGAGGTTGGTTTAATTTCCAAAGAAGGGTTTCAGTCACATATGTGATTTGCGCTTCTTAGTTGTGATTGCGCTATCCTTATTTCAACAGTGTAGTGAAAACGAAGGCAGAATCGCAACCATTACCTTCCCTCCTGCCAGCGTCAGCCACCAGGAGCTGGGATAAGGCCATGGATCTACCACTTGACTGCGCTCTAACCCCCCTCTCGGATTGCTCTGCCTGTTTTACATGGTTTTTCTTTTCTTTTCCTTTTTTTTTGTAATCTGTCAAGCCTGGAACCCTCTAGTTGCAGAGGATGAAATGTCTCAAGAACAAGCTGATCTCCTGAGGACAAGCTCAGAATGAGAAGCCCCAGATGGCAAAAGCCTCACTCGTCTTTCTTTGGACTGACCCTTAAACAAAACATCTCGCAGTACTTTCTTGCTGCAAAAAAAAGCAGTTAACTTAAAATTCATTCATCATATCAGTGTTTGCTTTGTAATGAACAGAGCACTAGTCCCAAGACTAAGCAGGAATATATCGGCTCCTTGTAATTTGATGGGCAATTGCGCGGAAATTATGAGCCTGCGCAACAGACCATGAAGTGTTACAGGGACACAAACATACTTCTCTCGCTCTCTTTTAAAAAATGTGTTTCTAGCGACACATTTCATAACAACTCCTTCTACAGCATAATTGGTTCTGGGTTTCTGAATGCCGTTTTGTTTTTCACACTAGTCCTTTAGGTTTTAATGACATCAACGCATTGACACTTCAGTCAAGCAGTTGTATGCAAAAGACAGAAATATTAATCTATGAAATATTCTAGAAGGCATAAATATCAGGTCCGTCAATCCTGTTTTCTCAGGCACAATGTGGAAGGGCAGTAGCTCATGCTTTGCCTGCAAAAGGTGCTGGGTTCGATTTATGGCATTTTTCCAGGTGGGCCTGAAAAAAGACTTTCCTGACTGAAACTCTTGAGAGCAGCTGCCAGTCTGTGTCGACAGCACTAAGTGAGATGAACCAATGGTCCGACTTGATAAATAAATGGCATTTTCCTGTGTTCCTCATCTATATAAGCAAATGCAGAGAAAGCTAGTTTCACATAAGGCATTTATTCAAGCATATAAACAAATACTCCATGCAGCATACGGATATCTCTGGCCACAAGTCCATAACAGGAGGACAAATTGGAAGGCAAGCGAGGGAACCTTAGATAGGCTCTCTGTTAAATATGCACGGCAGGCAGATGTATGCAAAAGATTAAGCAAACCAAGCGACTTGTTTATTGGAGAGCTGGCACAATGTCTTTGTTAATAAAATAAGCTATTAGTCTGAAGTCCTCTCTTCAAAATTAATTTCAGCCATCAGTTCGCTCGATGGCCTTTGGCGAGCCTGCCAATATTGGAGCTCCAAATCTGAAATATCTTCAGGACAATAATACTAGGGACAGATGTGTCCGTCTCATTCGGGTTCATATCACTTTTGCCATTTTTGGTTTTGAAGCCCATTCTGCTACATTTCAAAAATTTGAAAAAGTCAGATTTGAAGGATAGCTGTATTTCAGCTTGCATATTGTTTTGGGGTGTGTGAATTATGTAGGTTTACATTAAATCACGAGCCGAGTCCAGTTTCTCCCCCATCCTTCCCCTCAGTGCACCTTGTGCAAGTTGTTGTAATGCAAAATCCTCAGGAGAACCAAGTTCCAATCCGTACATCAGTCCAGGAGATGCAGACCTAGCAAGTTTATTTATGTGGGAATTCTGGCCCAACTAATTCCTTGAGGTTGAATGTGTCAAAGGTTAAGTGTCTAAACCAAATTGCATTTCTGATTGTTGTCCACTTCCATTGCATCGCATGGGTCTTTTGATCTTCAGAGGTGTTGTGGGGGGCACATGAAAGGCTGTGGAGGAAAGGAGTCCCCCAAAATTGCAAATGGAAATGCAGAGTGCAGCCATTTGGTTGCAGACATTCCTCCAGACAAGAAAGATTTGCTTTGCATTCCTAACGGGTGGGGGGTATCTGAAGTCGCATCCAAAGCCCAGAAGAGTGCAGAGCGAAAGCCCAGGAGAGAACAGAGGAGCTTTTCCATTTCTTACCAGCCCTTAACCCCGCCCCACTAGAGAACAATAAAAGGGAGTGATTAATTTACATCTGAGATGGCATAAACATCTCCCCCAGGTTTGGTGGCATTATCTAGGGGGCTGGGAGGGCATTGGATTGAGGAAGGGCCATAACTCAGTGGTAAGCTATCTGCTTTGCATGCAGAAGCTTCCAGGCTCAATTCCATTCATCTGCAGATAGGGCTGGGAATGCCCCCTGCGGAGCTGTACGCAGGCATGTTGTCCATACTAAACTAGATGGACCAGTGACTCAATAAAATCCAGATGCCCATGTTCCAATGACCTATTGAACCTAGTGCCTTCCCCTGATATTGTCACAACACACTCTTGAACTGCCTTTGAGGCGCAACCCCTTTTGGCTCTACCAGCACTGGAGCTCCAACATCAGTAAAGGTAAAGGGACCCCCGACCATTAGGTCCATTCACAAACAATTCTGGGGTTGCGGTGCTCATCTCACTTTACTGGCCAAGGGAGCCGGCGTACAGCTTCCACAGGTCATGTGCCCAGCATGACTAAGCCGCTTCTGGTGAAACCAGAGCAGCGCACGGAAACTCTGTTTACCTTCCCGCCGGAGTGGTACCTATTTATCTACTTGCACTTTGACATGCTTTTGAACTGCTAGGTGGGCAGGAGCAGGGACCAAACAACAGGAGCTCACCCTGTCACAGGGATTCAAACTGCCGACCTTCTGATTGGTAAGCCCTAGGCTCTGTGATTTAGACCACAGTGCCACCCGCATCCAACATCAGTAGGCAAGAGCATTCTTACAGCATGTCTGACATCAGAACTACCTTTTCTGGGTTGCTGCTCCCTCTCCAGCCTCAGAGATGAAGTCCTGTGCCCCCTGCAACCTCCTCTGTAGGATTGCAGCCTTACAGTATTTTGTAGCGGGTGGGAAACATCTCCAGTGTTCAGATTTCTTTGTCTAGCTTTCCATTGTTGCACTTGGCAAAAAAAAAAAACCCAACAACCAAGATTCAGACAAGACCTATTTATCCTCTCTAGTATAATGCTCCTGAGAGACGGAAAATGCAAGCAGGCTTTATGGAGCTATAACTTTTGTCTGATTTGTTTTTAAAAAAGAGGTTTTTGTCGCATTTATAGCAGAAACAAAATAATTCATGTTCTCTGTGACTTTGAGTTATGCCATTGGGCATTTTGCTCTTGCGTCGCTTCCATACTAAACAGGTATTGTGTTGCTCCATAACCTACATGAGCAGTAGTTAGACTGTGGCTGTTCATTTGTAAAAACAAATTTAAGCATGCTTAAGTGCGGGGCATTTTTTCCAGCTGGAACTTGCCGGAACTCAGTTCAGGCCCTTTTTGGATAGGTGTTAATGGTGAGTTCCAATACCTCTTTTTCTAGAAAAATAGCCCTGCTTACTTGTGTTGACTTCAAAGGCCTTAAGCGTGCTTAAGCATGCTGAAAGCGTTTTGTTAAGATGTCACAGCAGAACTAGTATGGCATAGAGGCTATGAATGAATTCCATAAAGCTATGGTGGTGTCATGGCCAGACTGTGGGACCAGGACTGAGCAGATGAGGGTTTAGGTCCTCATTCAGCCACAAAGCTCACGGCCAGTTAACCATCTCTCAGCCTAACCTACTTCACAGGGTTGTCCACATAAAACGGTGGTGTCCACATAAAATGAAGGAAGGGAGAACTATGTACACTTATCTTGAGTTCTTTGGAGAATACATGGGATATAAATGTAATTAATGAGCTAGGCTCATCTTTGCTCCAAACTCACTAGGCAGGACCGTCTTAAGCATAGCCAGCGCCGTGGTGCAAAGATCCCTCCAGCGCCCCCCCCTTTCCCAGAGTTGACCTTTTTTTTGGGCTGGAGGAGGCGGGCAGCGGCTGGAGGGCAGCTCCTCCGGCGGAGAAGAGGCGGAGGCTGGACGCAGCACCTCCTGGCTCATCTGGCTGCTTCATGCCGCGGTGGCCACAACAGGCAACACACCGAGTGAGCCACTCCTGCGAAGCGTCGGCTCGTTTGTTTTTTTCCTTTTAGCCTTCTGGCACCCCGTAGGATTTGGCATCTGCGAGCTAAAAGGGAAAAAACCGAGCTGGCGCTCAGCGAGAGTGGCACAAGCACCCTCGCTCACTCAGCATGCTTGTTCGGTGTTCCCTGGACTCTCGCATGGCACCCTCCAGAACTTGGTGCCCCATGCCACTAGCCTCAATGGGTAAGTCTAGGTCTAATGATGGGCCCCTGTGGTCCTTCATATGTTGTTGGACTCCAACTGCCATCATCCCTGGCGACTGGCTGCGCTGGCTGGGGCTGATGGGAGTTGGAGTCCAACAATATCTGGAGGCCCCAGGTTCTTTATCTCTGCCCCAGGTGGTTTTGAGCAAACCACTGCCACTTTGCCCCTTCCCACCCACAATATCAGGATAACCTGATGCTGATCTAACACAGCAATGTGCCTTGAACTGCTTTATATTTCAGCAAGTATTTTGAAATAATAAAACCCTGTTATTTTTAGGGTTAAAATTTGCCAGAGGATGCCTAGTGAATGAGAACTGCATTCACTAATGTTGCTATTATTACAAAGAATCATTTATATGAACTTCCAACAGCTGTGTTAGATATGGGGTTAATATTTGCTCCAGTTTTTATGTTTAGATGAAGCAATCTTGGCCATTTCCCTGAATGTCAAATAACTGTTATGTGTGTGCAATATTGCTTGAGATAATGCGAATGAAACCATAATGCTTGTGGTCAATTAACATGTAACATTCTGCTGTTCTCATAGTTATTTTAATTGGGTCAGGGCCTCTGTAGCTCTAGAAATCAGGGTCTTGCTCCTACTGGAGCTGTTTGGTGGGAGAAGGTTTCTTGCGGATATTTTAATTAATTTTGTCAAGACAGTTAACAAAAAGTATATGCATATGCCTTTCTGAACTAAAAAACCTCAAACCTCAGTAATAATTTAATGTCTGCACGGCCCTACCATTAGACGGAGTGAGGCAGCTGTTCAGGTAGCAGATGCTGGGGGTCCGGAAGTGATGGCCCTCTGGTCCAGTGGAGGAAGCTGTCCAGTCCTCTGTATTGAAGTAATATGCAAGTGTCATCCTGGATAGCAAAATGTGTTTGGCTGGTTCTAATACAATCTTTATGGTCAAACCTTTGCCATCAGATTGGGAGTGAGATGGGAGGCAGCTCTGTTTTCAAGAATTCTCTCAATGAAAACTGCTGCTCCTCTTCCACAGCATAATAATTTTAGCTCAGCTAGTGTGAAGGACCAGTGTGATACAACGCTTAGGGTGCCGGACTTAGACTGGACAGAGAGGAACATAGTGGAGGTTGGTCCACTAGGGAGCACTGCCCAAGCAAACTCAGTCAGCCCCTACCTTTCGGCCTTCCTTTTTACAACCAGTCCAGGTAGAAGCAGCACTACCTGTCAGACCTCATTTTCAGTGTTGCCCTTGCAAAACTCAGCAGGGAAGAGGATATGGATAAAACTAGAATTAGTTAAGAACCTAGAAAGAGCTTGCCAATGGCCCATCAAGTCCAGCATTCTGTTCCCACTGTGGCCAGCTGGATGCCTGTGGGAAACTCGCAAGCAGGACTTGAATGCAACAGCACTCTAGCGGGCTCTGCCTGTCACTGGCTCCGGCTCCAACTACTGTGTGGCCCCCCCTGTCTTCCTCTCAATCAACACAGTGGGTACCATATGCAATAAGTTCTCCCCAACACTGGGAGGACTTGTCCTGTGCAATACACACATGTGACATCATGGGAGGAAGCTGCAAGTTCTGGCAGGGCCCTCCGCCACTGTGGAGAGGCCTGGAGAGGCCCATGGCTGCCATGGCCTGGCCCCTCAAGATTGGAGAGGGCTCAACCACATCCCCACATACTTTCTGGAGGGCTGAGGTGTCCTCAGCCACATAGAGTTGGCACCTATGGTGGGCCACCAGCCACCGCTGAACCAATAAATACATCAAGAGATTCTGTGGTAGGAATTCAACATCATACCCATGTGATCGTTCCATCAGTGCAAGCACTTCCGCTTGCCAGACAGAATGAGTCACCCTCCCCACCACCCCCAGGCTGTACTGGGGGGTTCTCCTGCCCCCCCCCCGAACTGATTTGGGAGAGGAGCAAGGGGAAGAGAGGAGGGAAGACCTGTTGCTCTAGAGAAAGTGTTTATGTGTCTCATGGTCTGTGTTGTATTTCCTAAGCTGGTTGTTTCATCAATGCCAACCCATCAGCAGTGCAGAAGTATGATTTAACTGTATGTCATCATGGGGACGCGGGTGGAGCTGTGGGTTAAACCACAGAGCTTAGGACTTGCCGATCAGAAGGTCGGTGGTTCAAATCCCCATGACGGGGTGAGCTCCCGTTGCTCGGTCCCTGCTCCTGCCAACCTAGCAGTTTGAAAGCACGTCAAGTGCAAGTAGATAAATAGGTACCGCTCCGGCAGGAAGGTAAACGGCGTTTCCGTGCGCTGCTCTGGTTTGCCAGAAGTGGCTTAGTCATGCTGGCCACATGACCGGGAAGCTGTACGCCGGCTCCCTTGGCCAATAAAGCGAGATGAGCGCAGCAACCCCAGAGTTGGTCACGACTGGACCTAACGGTCAGGGGTCCCTTTACTTTTACATCATGGGGAAGGGCCATAGCTCATTAGTAGAGTGTTAGCCTTGCAAGCAGAAGGTCCCAGGTTCAGTCCCCAGCATCTCCAGGTACAGTTCGAATTCCTGGCGAGCTGCTGCCAGTCAGGGTAGACAGTACTGAGCTAAATAGACCAATGGGCTAACTTGGCATAAGGCAGCTTTCTGTTTTCCTATCTTGTCCTTCTCCTCAGGCAGGGAAAACATCCTTGTTGTTGCTGCAACAGATCAGCTTGTCTACCCCTCTGGAATTTGTACCTGATTAGTTCGTGCTGATGTTGCAAACAACTGCCTTCCATTATTCTTTATCTGAAATTAACTGTCACATGAAAGCAAGCTGTTCCTTTTATTCCCTTTTAGGAAGCTACCTAAACATCACTTTGTTCTTCTTGATTATAACTGGGACAGCTGCTTTGCCAACAACAAACAAAGTATTTTAACAAAAGAAGCAGCTGCTGCTACAACTTCTCTCAGCTCCTAGAACTCAGCACCAATTCTGCAATGTCAAAGCTTCCAGAACTTTAGCTCACTTATTTAAAGACCAGATTTTGGCGGATTTTTTTTTTTTTTTAAGGAAACGTGCAGGGTTTTTCAAATGTCAGATTAAAGTAGCACCATCGGTGGAAGCAGTCAAAACACCCTCAAAAGCACAGGCAAGATAACAGCTACTGGCAGAGAGCTACTGTGAAACAGATGTTGGGGATACTGCAAAGTTGAGTGGCAGGTTTTCCAATGCTGTCAAAACTGTCAGATTGTTCCTTCAACCCTATTAAGAAAAATGGTAGCTGGTAAGCCCTATTGGGGACGCGGGTGGCTCTGTGGGTAAAAGCCTCAGTGCCTAGGGCTTGCCGATCGAAAGGTCAGAGGTTCGACTGCCCGCGGCGGGGTGCGCTCCCGTTGTTCAGTCCCAGCGCCTGCCAACCTAGCAGTTCGAAAGCACCCCTGGGTGCAAGTAGATAAATAGGGACCGCTTACTAGCGGGAAGGTAAACGGCGTTTCCGTGTGCGGCTCTGGCTCGCCAGAGCAGCGATGTCACGCTGGCCACGTGACCTGGAAGTGTCTCCGGACAGCGCTGGCCCCCGGCCTCTTTGAGTGAGATGGGCGCACAACCCTAGAGTCTGTCAAGACTGGCCCGTACGGGCAGGGGTACCTTTACCTTTACTTTAAGCCCTATTGTGGGGCTGAAATAAAGGCTACAAATGCTTGCCTTAAACCTGAGCAATACACACACAAGCTCCAATATACTGTTATTAGAAATCAAACTGAGGTAGCTATAACCATTATTCTCATAATATTCGCATATGTAAATGGTCCTAATGTTTCCTTTCAGAAGTATTAAGATGCCCAGTTGCAAATCACTTATTTGCATTAATAGATTTAACGCTATATGTAGCTTTATTTGGCAGAACCAACTTTTCTTTTTAACTGAAGGCAGTACTTTCCATAAAATGAAGAGGGTGATGTTGTTCCTCAGTTAATGAATTAATGGAATGACACTGTGCTCTTTGAATCTGAACAAGGGTGTGGAAAGGTCGCACAATGCTTATGTCTTGCCGCTGCTGCATGAGCATCGCAGTATCCTACGGACTCAAACATCATTCAGAGTAAATCACTTTCCTCCTAGCTTCAGAGGACACATCTGTGGTTTCCAAGGTGATCTGACCTCACAGAAGATCAATCAGCTTTGCAGGCATAAATAGCTTTTATACACATTGCCCTGATCCTGATTTATTCCCTCAGTTGTGTCTTACGCGGTGAGCGCCCAGATCAATGATTCACTAATGCTGCAATCTTATGTATTCTTATCTGGGAGTAAGAAACAGTGAGGCATGCTTGAGCCAAAAGTACATTGGGTCGGATGTTAGGCTACTATCCCCAGGGAGAGCTGCCCTTCACGGAGCAAAGCCAGCTGATACAACAAATGTGTGAAATATGGATGAAAAACATACTTCAACACTTTTGCCAACCAGTGTGGAAACCCTGACCTGTTCCCAGAACAAAAAGTCCTGTTTTTAGTTTAGCTTAGTTTAGGTTTAGCTTAGTTTAATGGGACTTACTCTCAGGTAAGTGGGCATAGGATTACAGCCATGTTTGCCATCTTTAGCTCCTTGTAGGAAGGACAATATAAATGCGGGTTTAAGGGGAGGGGAACTTGTGGTTGACGAGAAGGTGAAAAGTGAGGTGGAATGGCTGGCGCAGCGGTACCTTAAACCGCAAACGATGCCCCTCCAAGCTGCCCGGTTGGGCGCTTACCTGTGTGGGCGTGGTGCGCCAGCCAGGAGAGTGGGGCAGGGGGCATAATGCCCCCTGCATGATGCAGAAATCGCGTCCCGCCCACAACACCTCCCCTCTTGGAGGAGGAGAGGCTTTGTGGCCCACCAGATGTGTTGGACTCTCGATTCTCCTCTGCCTCCACCAGCATGGCTAATGGTCAAGACTGATGGGATATGTAGTCCAGCAACATCTGGAGAGCCCCATCCCTGGATATGTAGTCCAGCAACATCTGGAGAGCCCCATCCCTGGATATGTAGTCCAGCAACATCTGGAGTTCCCCATCCCTGATGTAATTAATTATGATGATCCTAAAGCCAACATACCCTGACTGTGATGAATGGTAGATGTTCTCGGCTACTTTCTTAGGAACAAAGGACGCTGCCTTCTACTGAGTCAGCTTTCTGATCTACCCAGCTCAGCATTGCCTGCATTAACTGACAGCAGCTCTCTGGGAATTTCAGACAGGGGAGATTCCCGGTCCTACCTGGAGTTGCCAGGGATTGAACCTGACACCTTCTGCATGCAAACAAATGCTCTACAGGCAAACCTCGGTTGTCGAACATAATCTGTTCCAGAAGCGCGTTCGGCTTTCAAACTGTTTGACAACCGAGGCGTGGCTTCCGATTGGTTGCAGGAGCTTCCTGCACTCAAGCAGAAGCTACATCAGACGTTTGGGTTCTGAAAAGTGTTTGGAAATCAGAACATTTACTTCCGGGTTTTCAACATTTGGGAGCCGGAATGTTCCAAAATGGAGGCGTTTGGGAGCTGAGGTTTGACTGTACCATTGAGCTACAGTCCTAGACTGCCCAGAGTGGCTGGGGCAGCCTAGCCAAATGGGTGGGGTATAAATGACAAAATTATTATTATTAGACAGCTTCTTAAATGGCTGAGTATTCTTTCGTTCTCTCTCTCTTTAAAAAAGGCTGATTAAATTAATGGGTCTACTTTGAGTGTGACGAATTCTGGATATCATCCAGCATAGTGATTGTCCTTCAGACTTTCTGTTGTCTTCATTTTAATGGGAAGATGGCTTTGCAACATTGCCATTATCATAGATGTACTGCTGTTGCCGGGTTGTTTGGTTTCTCCATGACTCAATTTGCAAAATTTTGTATTGCAGAGAAAATGTTGTTTTCTTCTCTGCTACCCACTTAGCTTACATGGATGGAAATCCACTTATTTGTCTTCTGCTTACCAGTTGGTTTTATTTTATTTTTTTAAAGCAGCAACAAGATAAAAAAAATGTTCTGAAGTGATGGCCACCACCTGTTTTTCCTTAACAAAGTCTGTGCCACTGTCTTAGGGTGGCTCAGATCCCTTCTCATTAGATAATGCTTCTGGGCCAAGAAAGGGTTGCTATGACGATTGCAAGTAGACCTTTACACAGGGGAAGTGCAGAGGTGAACATGAAGAGTGTAATCAGGATGAGAAGTTGTAACAAATGAGAGACCAAGTTGTGTCCAAATGACAGAAGAGCGAGAAATGTACCAGATGTAACCGCTCTGTGAACAGATGGTACAGAAACAGCCAAGACCGGATTCAAGAGGTAAGCAAACTTGGGGAAATTATTTGACGAAGACCTGAGACTAGCCATGGGCAAATCTGTCAGTATTAATTTCTTTTAGCTTCTCGTTTTTCCATTCTTAAGTTCTCCACACACATTTCCGCATTTCTTTTGCAATTTCTTTTCAATCCTCATGAAAATTCATAGGCATTTTGGTGCAATTTTCACCTCATATATGCATTTTTAAGTGCAATTTGTCTAATTACATTCCCCCCCCTCGAAGTGGCATTCCCTATTATAGTGCATTTGTATGTTGTGTTATTAATACACAAAGAAAATATTCCTTTCCACAGAGAACTGGTTGGGTTTTGCTGAGGTTGGAGGGCATGACCTTATTTGCTCGAATGCACCAGCAGCCACTAGGTGCTGGGCAGACATGCCGTCAACTGGTGGAAAGCCTTGTATGTGCCCCCACTCCCCTCTGTCTTCTGATTTTCATGTTGCATTTGTGCACACCTCAAAGGGACCAGTCTTTCCCCCTTAATGACCCAACTTTCCCCACTCCCTAGATACTTCCCACCACCTGCTGGAATAATTTGTGGCCCAGGTATCCATTTCACATCTAGATCTGGAACTTGGTGGTGGGAGAGAAAAGCTTTTAGGTGGGGCTACCTTTGAAGGTGACCCAGAAACTACAACTAATCCAGAATGCGGCAGCTAGACTGGTGACCGGGAGTGGCCACTGAGACCATGTAACACCGGTCCTGAAAGACCTACATTGGCTCCCAGTACGTTCCCGAGCACAATTCAAAGTGTTGATGTTGACCGTTAAAGCCCTCAACAGCCTCGGCCCAGTATACCTGAAGGAGCATCTCCACCCCCATCATTCAGCCCAGACACTGAGATCCAGCACCAAGAGCCTTCTGGTGGTTCCTTCACTGCGAGAAGCAACATTGCAGAGAACCAGGCAGAGGACCTTCTTGGTAGTGACGTCCACCCTGTGGAACGCCCTCCCATCAGGTCAAGGAAATAAACAACTATCTGACTTTTAGAAGACATCTGAAGGTGGCCCTGTTTAGGGAAGTTTTTAAAGTTTGATGTTTTGGCGTGTTTTTAATATTCTGTTGGGAATCACCCAGAATGGCTGGGGAAACCCAGTCAGATGAGCGGAGTTATTATTATTAGAAGAGAAGAGTTTGGATTTGATATCCCACTTTATCACTACCCAAAGGAGTCTCAAAGCGTCTAACATTCTCCTTTCCCTTCCTCCCCCACAACAAACACTTTGTGAGGTGAGTGGGGCTGAGAGACTTCAAAGAAGTGTTACTAGCCCAAGGTCACCCAGCAGCTGCATGTGGAGGAGCGGAGACGCAAACCCGGTTCACCAGATTACGAGTCCACCGCTCTTAACCACTACACCACACTGGCACACATGATGATGATTATGTGTTTGTGTGTGCAACTAGCAAGCAAATAATGGACTAAGTTCCGTCCCCCCCCCACCTCCCCACTGAAGTCACATTCTGCACTAAAGCAAAATTTCTCTGAGCCCAGCACAAATCTGCAGCATGGGCTGGCTTCATTCTTCTGCTCCCAGCCCATGAGGCAGCCTTCCCTGTTTTGAAAAAGAAAAGTGAAAATCCTGAGGGATTCATGTCCTTAGTGTTTCTTGATGCCTCATCTGTGTTTATCATCAGATAAATGAGTGCACTGACACATGCCCTTTAAATACTGTTCTCTCCATGTCTCTGGGTCTCGTATCAGTATTTCTCTGCACAGCATGGTGATCAGAGGCTTAACTCACTCCAGGGTGCACTGAGTTTTGGGAATCCTGTGCCTGGGATCTCAATGATTGCCATGGCATCTGTCTTTCCCTTTGTCCAGCATGGAGGGGCTACCATACCCTGTTGGCTTCTCTTGCCTGTGCATCAGTAAACTCGGGCAGAAACTCTTGTGGCTTTTGAGATAGAGAGCTTGTAACAGGGTGCTGTCTTTCAAACAGTGTCCAAGAGTCTCATGTTTCAGGATGTTCCTTGTTCTTTTCCAACACTGCTTCTACTTTACACTGGCAAATGACACAAGATCTTCCAAGCTCCAGACAGACTTCGCATAAATACAAGCAAATAAAGTTTATATAAACATATTCATCATCTCTGATCACATTGCTCATGATTTTGTTTCAGTATTTTGAGCCTGGATTTTTATTGTGACATTTTTATATATTGTTCTATTTGTGTTTTAGCTTTGTGATTTTGTGGTTTTTATTTTGCAAATTGCTCAGGGACATTATTATTATTATTATTCAGAGGTTTATACATTTATTAAATAAACAAAACAGGCAAATTGTGGCAATTGAGCCTCCCCTTTGATCCAGCGTACCAAGAAGCAGCGACCAGTCATTGTGTCAGAAATGTATATTTCTGCCCTCCCGATTGCCACAGAAATGCCTCATGCCCTCTGAATTTGATTCATGTCCTCACCCAGCGCAGACAAGTCCTCATTTTGAGTAGCTGCTAATAAGACCTGATCCAAAAACCCAATTAAAAACAGCACTGTCTGTTTTGATCCATTTCATTTCCAATGGCACATTTTCTTTGCTTATTTTCATGAAATTGCAAGTATACCATGACCCCAGAGGTGTTCTGGAAGCCCATCAAATGCCCAAGCAGCAAATCAACAACAGGATAATAATTACAGAGACAATTGTCCTGTTGAACGTGTTGGCAGGAGTTTGACTTTCACACTTGATATTAGAATTACCTGAATATTCATCTGTTTATATTGCAACATGAATGTCATCGTTGGCTTTGCTTAGAGAATGTATGTGGGCAGAACCCAGCATAAGAATGAAAACCTCTCTTGTACACACGTGAAATAAGCTAGACCAGATATTTAGTAATTTAAAGTAGTTTGAGCTTTACATGCAGGATGCTACCGGGGGGGAGGATGTTCAACTAAATCTAAGGGAGTTGCAGTTGGTTTGTAAATATGTCAAATTATACAACCAGGTCAACCTAATTCTGTGAAGGGAAAAATTAGGCCAAATTGTGTATCTTTACTTAATGAAGTTGATTACAGTTTTGTGTTGCATTCCAGTGTGCTCTTAGGGAAGCTTGTGTTCCATTGTAATCAAGTGGAATTAGATATGGCTAATTCTGCCTAAGAACCTCAAGTGGGACCATTCATAAAATGGCATCTCCTTGACTTCCTTCTTCAACCCCCCGCCCTTGTTTCTCTGCAGTGTTGTTCCAGAGGGTTGGAGGAGCCGCTGCTGTGTGGGTGGCAAACGGGCAGAAATCCAAGGCTGCCTCCTTGCACGAGTTGCCTTTGGATGTTTCCAAGCCTCTGTACTCGGTTGCATTTTATATTCTGCTGCTGTAGTTTTTCTTCTCTCGTTTTCACTTGAGCTTTATCCAGATTCTTCTGTTTCTGTTGTTGATGCTGATACGCTCCAGTATTCAGGGAAGTTATTTTTTCAAGCTACTATATGGCTGTTGGTTTTTTTTACGCTGCCTTGCAGATGGCCAGAATGGAATCCACAATTTCAATTTTAAAAAAGCATGTGTTGACAGCCATTAAGGGATACATGTTGATCTCTCTCTGCTATCCCCACATCCCCATGTGCTTCTGAACAGCTCCCAGGCCTAATGAAATTGTCAAATAGTTTGGATGAATTGGGAGGAATTGGGAAAATAAAGATATGATACCCTCCAATTAATGGACTGATGATATGACATGACTGGCAATTTATGAACGGTCTGCTTTCAGGCGCAGACTTTGTATGCATAAATACAATAACATTTGGAATGAATTTATACAAAATGAAGTAGGCTATTAGCATTTACATAAGCACTAGGACAATAACTCTATACCAATTTAAACAGGAATGTAAGGGACAAAAAAAAAATAGTTTGGATGTATTGCTGAATAAATTGTACAAATAGCATGAACAATTATTACTCTGTTCTATGGACCTCTTGTGGCCTGCGGTCCTTTACAGTTGTACCTTGGAAGTCGAACGGAATCCGTTCCAGAAGTCCGTTTAACTTCCAATACGTTTGAAAACCAAATCGTGGCTTCTGATTGGCTGCAGGAAGCTCCTGCAGCCAATCAGAAGTCCCAGAAGCCCCGTCGGATGTTCAGGTTCCAAAAGAACGTTCACAAACCGGAACAATCATTTCTGGGTTTGCGGCGTTCAGGAGCCAAAATGTCCGAATTCGAGGGCATTTGACAACCAAAGTACGACTGTATTTATATTTGCACTCTATGGCAGGTCACCACACTCAAGGTAGCTGAACTGTAACTTCCATCAGTCCCAACCATGGCCAGTGGTCCTTGGGGACCAAGTAACTGTAGTGGTTGCATATTCCTTCTTCTTTGTCATACTCCAAAATGTTAAACCAGTATTGACATTTCAAAATCAGATTACCAAATAGCATACTTTTAGACACTTTGCTATTCATGCTTTCGATACCCAGTTTCAATACTTTTTGCAGTGCTAATTATTTTTTAATGGAGCGGCACTTATACAAATGGTGAAAGGGACTCTAATCCGGAAGAAGTTCCCAATAGTGGAAGTGGTGGCAAGGTGATTTTTTTATCCACTCCCCTCTAGAACCCCCTAATATAACCATCCACACTGTTCTCCAAGTCCGCAGAGCAGGTTTTCTAAGGGGGAAAGTAGAAAGCAGCAAAAACAACCCCCACACAATATCTCAAGTGAGTTTCCCGTGTGAAGCTCAACTCATGGGAACATTAGATCCAATGTCCTGATGTCACTTTGATGGTGTTTGATTGTAATGACCAAAACATTGGACTGGATCCAATTGACTAGATCCACTAGCGCAAGAACTTTTAGCTGCTCAAAGAAACTTCTCCTCCCTCTCCTCTCTCCATGTGCTCTCATAAATCTTTTCTGGGCTTTCCTGCCCAACCCTCTGGAGCAGATTTCAGGAGGGTGTGGGGAGAGGGAGGGGCAGTTGTATTGCAGGAGCAGAAACCCTTGCACTAGCTGTTCTCTGTAGTTGGATACTGCCCGTTGTCCAGAGAAAACAAGAGATTTGGCTACCGATGGAAGCCAATAACATATCACTGAAATAAATGCCACTGAAGTTGTGAGGATCGCTCCCCTCAAGACGGGCACACTGAAAGAAAGTTAGTGTACTATTGGAATTATGGTGGGCATAATTAAACTGTCCAAGCTGAATACAGTGTCTTAAAAGCAGCAGTTTAATTACTGGAGGTTGTTTTCATACAGCTGTTCGCATAATCACAATATTATGCCCTACAGGAATCTTCTGAGGGAGGCATTTCTCAAACTGCAATAAGCCGGAAGATGTAAATGTCATTTTCTGAAATAATACTCTCTGATCGCAGGTATGGAGAAAATATTCTGCTCTTCATTAAATTGTCGTGTCACATTTAGGTTTTGTTTTTTAATTTCCAGCTCTCAGGTAAGCACAGGTTTGCTCTGCTTCGTGGTGACAGCAAAAGGTCTTGGCTTGGCAATATTCACCATGTAAATTAGCACCTAAGGGGGTTATGCATCAAAATTAATCTTCTCTGTACTGTAGCAGCATCTTATCTGCTTATATTGTGCTTAAAACAGGTCCTTTGCCCGCGCAGTTTAATTTTCAAACACAAATATGGTAGATCTAATAGTAGTTTAAAATTACATTTTGCACCTCAACCCGGGTCTCCCTAGTCTGAGATGCTAATCACACTGCCTATGTTTAAAGATTTCCTATCCCACTTTTGAAACAGCCAATAATTAAAATCACATAACAACTGAAAAGCAGAACAGTTAAAAGGTACTAATACAATCTGAAAAGCTAAAACACTGAGAAAATAAAAAGGCTTCACCCAGCACTGAAGAAAAGAGAGGTGGGACTCAGAGCCAGGTGAGCGTCCCTTGGGATGTAGGGAGCATCCCAGAGCTGAGGATTATTTTTATACAGGGGTTGCTATCTGTCGCTATTCAGATGTTGTTGAAATACAGCTTCCATCATCTCTGATCATTGGCCATACTGGCTTGGGCTGGTGGGAGTTGGCGTTCAGCAGATTAGCTCTCCCCCTGCTAATATCTGGACAGGTTCACATGGGAGAAGGTTGTCCTAAAATGACTAAAAGAAAGTAATCGGCAAACATTACGTAGGTATTCCGTATGCCTCCATTTTAATCCATGAGTCTAGCTGCATTAACAACATATTAACTTGTAGCAATATTTGGACAGAGCTCTGGTAAAACTGCATGACATCCGGAATAATATTTTAAGACAGCACATAGCAAGCTAAGAAGAGAGCTCACATTATAATCACAAATGTATAATCTCAGGTGCTTCATCTAATATCTCATTAAATGTTTGCTCCCGATTAGATTTTCCGGTTGCCATTTCCATACAGCAGAGCAAGCACACACCAGTCTAACTTCTAAGTAAGTCGACTCAGGGTCATTTGAATGTGAAGGGAAGTGGAATAATAATCTGTCCCCCATTTTCACAGGAAGTAGAATTAATTATTAAATGCAATATACCGTATTGGCCTGAATATAAGCCGCACCTTTAAAATTCAAGGGGGGAAAAGAAGAAAAGACAATACCCGAATATAAGCCGCTCCCTTAAAATTCCGCAGGCACTCACACCTGTTCCGTTTTACCGTATGTCTGTTTCAGCAGGGATATCATAAAAGACAATTTTTGTAAGGTCGAGAATTTAAGCCGCACTTTAAGTTTTCATGGTCAGAATTGGGGGGAGGGGGAGTGAGGCTAATATTCAGGCCAATACGGTATGTTACAGTGAAGGTCTGAAGCTGTCCCTCTTGACAATTGCTGGTGATGAGGGTCGACACTTTTCTGACCCTTCCCACATTTTCTGAAGTACCTGCTTTGAATGCAGAAGGCCCCAGGTTCACTCCCTGACATCTCCGGGTAGGGCTGGGAGACTGTCCTGCCTGAAACCCTGAGGAGTTGCTGCCTGTCTGTGTATACAACACTGAGTTAAATGGACCTGTGGTCTAGCTTGGCATATGCTGATTCCTAAGTTGCACCAGCCAGGTATGCCAAGTGGGGGGCTGGGGAACACACCCCGAAAATTTTCAATGGAGGGGCCAGGCCCCCTCAATGTTCTGCAGCAGCTGTGTGCACATGCTATAGGGTGTCTGTACTACATGGCCACATGCCCCACTGTGGGCACGAGTGATGTCAGAGCAACTTTGCTGCTCACCAATTCTTCTCTGTAAATCCCACTCTGCTTCCCCACAATCACAGGCAATGTACCTCCAAGACTTTGCCTTGAAAAAATAGTATGTGATTCATAGTACAGGCAATGAAAATGCAGCATCAAAAGACACTCCGAATAAACAATTGACTTCTGCTTTGTAATGAAAAATGTTTTTTTAAAACCTTTCAACCACAGAATGCTCCCCCCAAACTTAAGAAGTGTAATCACTTGCCTTGTGCATCTTTGTCACTATGAATGGTACAACAAATTCTTTGTATGCAGAAGGTCCCAAGGTCTATTCCTGATATCTCAGTTTAAAATACTGAATGTAGCAGAGCTGGCAAAGACCTCTGTCTGATACTCTGGAGACCCTGCCAGCTGGAGTAGCCAGTTCAAGGCTACTTGAACTGCTCTGACGGACATATGCCAAAAATGCAACAAGATGGTTGAAGTTTTGAATCTTCACTGGGAAATGGTTTTTATGGATACATGACAGTTTTCATTCTTGCAATCACCTATCTTTTCCTTTCCATTATGACTTAGGAGGCAAAGGTGTTCCACTTCACTGCAAAGGCTTTCAATCCAAATTGTTCGGGGACACCAACCTTCCAGACCCTATTAGGTCTGCAATCATAAGCGCACATAACTGGAAGTGAGTCTCTTCAGATCCAGTAGCATTCACATCGAGTAAACAAGCAAAGGATCAGACCACACAAATTCATCAGGCAGCGTTTTCTCATATGCTTCCCCTACTTATTTAAACATAAAAACTGCTAGGGGTTATTGGTCCATGACTCTGCTGACCAAGCAAAAAGTCCTAGTATAATAAGTTCCAGGGTTTTAAACAGTTGTGTTTTATTCCATTTTAGGTTTACACAGTTTGAAACAACATAAATAACAATATACCCCATACAGTTCAAAAACATAGAAGATCTGATTATCAGTAGAAATATCTATAGTTTAAGGCACTGAGAGAGGGAAGAAAGAGAAAACATTTAAGATGCTGGTTCCTCCAATTCAAGCACTTGTCCATCTCAAATGTGCTCACCGTTCGCACGCTTAAAAATACCCAAGCTACATTCATGGGCGTGCGCATACTGCTTCAGTAATTCCTGACAGAAAAAAAATCCTGTCCCATTTCTGCCAATGGTAAGAAACTGCTTTGCTTTGGAACATAATGAAGTGCTGTGCTAACCATGTTTAAACATATATTAAAACAATTATACAATATGGCTTTAAGACCCTGTATTTGGTTAAAATACAGCAAGCAACATTAGGTTAGGCAACCTCAATTGGCCTTCAACAAAACGAATTTTGTTATAAATGTTAGGACTATTATGATAGATACTATACAAATCTTTACTAGGAGGACTGCAATTAATTTTCAAACACAAAATTTTGGTGAATGAAGGTATGGAAGATTCACAAAGGGAGTCCTTGTTTGTCTTTTTAATACTCCTTATTTACCCCATACTCACAACTGCTTCTTTCCATGATCTGTAATTTCAGGGTCTTTAAGAACAAACAAACAAAATCAGTGGTTTCTTATCCTGAGGTAATCCCAGCCATTCTTGTAGTTGATCGTATCAGGGCACGTTATGGTATCATGAAGCAAAACCAGAGTGAGTACAATGTTTGTTGTTACCAATCTGAACTGACCAGCATTTTTGTCCCATTTGTAATTCTTACAATAAGTAATTGCTGAAAACATTTATGGACGGCGGCAAAGTTTTTCACAATTACTCGTCCCACCTGCCTTGCTTTTGGCTTGGCCTTAATCTATGCAATACTAAATTAAAAAAGCTGCTTTCAGCATGTCACAATTACATGTATAGTATCCCTTCAGTAAAAGGAAGTGGTAGATGACATTCAGTTATGGATGTAAACTAGAGTTCAGCCATGTGCATACGAACTACATATGCCATGTAAGGAAAGTAAGTATCACAGTGGTAAGTTTCCAAGATTCATTGAGATACATTTGTTAACGGAAGTGTTAACCAGGTTTTTGGAGTCTAAGTAGTGACACCTTGTGGCCAGTTTAGTAACACCAAGCCTTTGCATTTTAAATGATCTATAAAATGTGTTTTGAACAGTGCATGTTCATGCAGACAGAGAAGGTAATGAAAATACAGAAATTCTCTCGTCTGATAGACTAATTCCAACCTCCCTTCTCCTTACATACCAACAGAAAAAGGATCCACAAAACCCTTTGCAGCTCAGGACTCCTCTGCACTTCCCAGGCATGGCCAGCGCTTTAAAGCCCCATGTCCAGAGCAAATGGCAATCCATGGAAACTCCAAATTGCAGTTTGTTACGGTTCAGCTTTAAAGAGCGGGTTTTTGTGGGGAAAGTTCTGAGGCAGAGAGAGAGAGAGCTGTAAAGCCCGGACCTATGCCAGGAGAGAATAGGGGAAAAGGTTAAGTGTGGATAAGCCCTGAAAGGAGTTCAATGCTTTATAATCAGACCCCTAATATGCTACTAACAACCAGGGTGGGGAGACAGAACCAAGGAGGACAGGGGGCTGATCATTGAATTTTTTTTAAAAAATTTTTTTTTAAAAAAACTTAGTATTTAACATATTATGGATGTTTACAAAATTCGAAACGTAAATGTTATTTAACAGTAAAAGACCTGCAGCCCAACAAACATATGTGTGTGTGTAGATTTACTGAGTTTATGTCTGAATATGTGAGCATGCGATATGTATTTTAATTCATTCTGGACGGGGATATTTAAGGAAGGACGCAGTATTAGTGTGTGCCTGTGTGTGGAGGAGTCCCATAGGGCTCAGTATATATCTGTTTTCCCTCTCTCACCATTGGTACATACACAAAGGACTGCTGAAGCACTGCAAGGGAAGAGGGGTCTGTGCGCCCTCCCCACGCCCCTGCCCAGCCTTCCCTAGTTATGTGATGCATGTCGCTAGTACACCAGAGGGAGAAAACAGGAGGGTGTGCCAAAAGCAGGACCGGATCATGCCCTAAGTGTTCAGAACAATGTGGGCAACAAATCATTATAAATACAACAACAAAATTCAGGCGGTGCTCTAATATTAAACCTACAGCAATATTTATATATTATATTATATATATATATGTATTAAAGATTATAAGTCCTCCCTGACGTGTTTACGTCCATCTTGAAAATCTTTCTGTTCTGGTGCCAACCATGTGAAGTACACTTTCACCGGATCAACGTTCCAGTGTTTGTGAAATGATATTGGAACTTGATGGGAAAGATAGTCCTTTGGGTAATCCATTGGCCGAGCCTGAAAAAGGTGGAAAGAGAGTCAATGAGTTTCATGTGGCATGAAAGCTTTTACTAGAATCACACATAAAGATGCCTTTAGGCAGTAAGGTCAAGCCCAGTGAAGACAATTGGACCATATGCATGGTAGAGGGTTGCAGATACAGAGTAAGTGTGAATATTGGGCTTTATGCATGTAAGACTGGGTGCCAATGTGGATCCAACACACCAAGTGGAATTGGTCTGGCATGCTTCCAACAGACAGGATTTCAATGTCCACATACAGCTAATAAAACCGCCACACTGTTTCTTCCTGCATGTATGTTAAACAACTCTGCATATACCTAGCTTAATACATACAGAGATTTTTAGAACCATAACGACTTCATTCACATATAATCCATTAACTATAAAACCATTTTGTTGATAGGTTATGATCTGAAGGAAAGAGAAACAGATGCAAGTTGTTTTATTGTTACATATTGCATGTTTTGCACTGAGAGAGAGATCTGGTTTAGAGTTGAGAGTATAGCATAATGAAAATGAAGGGTGCAATTAAGATAAATGCCTCCTCTAGTCAAGATAAACAAGGGAAGATGTCAACTAGATAAAAGAAACACATCAAACCCAAGCAAAAACTGATGAAGTAATGATCCAAAAATATTCCTCTGAAAAACACATATCCACACTTCTCTTATCTTGTGTAGGGGGAGATTAGACACATTTTTAGCAGACTCCTCCATAGATTTTTGGGTTGAATCATGTGACCATAACGTTAGCTACAGAAAAACCTGTGGAGCAGTTCTTAACTACATAAAAACCTAATGCGGCAAGAATCATTGTTATTAAACGTCACAGTTCCCAAGATTTCTAAGCAGCCAGGACAGCCTGGCAACACAGGGTTGGAGTTCCCATGCAATATATTTATTAAATGCCACTGTGTAATTAGCCAGGCTTTTCACTGGAGTCAGTTGGTGGGAGCATATTTTGGAAGTACTCAAAGAACTTCACAAGCTTCCAGTTTAAAAATTCCTTCCAGTAGCACCTTAGGGAGTAGCACACGAAAGCTCATACCAATAACAAACTTTGTTGGTCTCTAAGGTGCTACTGGAAGGAATTTTTTTATTTTGTTTCGACTACGGCAGACCAACACGGCTACGTACCTGTAACTAAAGCTTCCACTTTGTGAGCACAAGTCTTCACCTTTAAAGCCCTATATGGTTCAGGACTCAGTAAGGAGTCCCTACTCCTTTACTAAACTACCCAAGTACCAAGGTCACCACTGGGGGTCCTCCTCCCAGGACTTCCACCATCCAAGGTAAGACTAAGAGCCTTCGCAGTGAGTTCTACCCTGTTTGTGGAATTCCCTCTTGGGGTAAGTTTGCATGATACCACCATTGTAATCACTTCAGTGCTAGGCAAGTTTTAAAAAAATTCTCCCAGGGTTTATATTATATAACATTTTATTTTAACCAGTTGTTATTTATGCATTTTATCTTGTTTCTGTAAGCCACCCTGAAAGCTCTGCTGAAGGATGGTATATACTTTTTTTGGGATGTAATTAATTAATTAGCATTTATTGTATTCCACATTATTCAAGTTTGCATTGAAATCATTGAAGCCTTCCATCCTTGCTTGAACTTCCTGAAATGAAATCAAATTCCACTTTTGTTCCAGTACCAGAATCTGATTGCCAACACAATCATGGTGCTGAATGATCAATAGGTGACATTATTACCATAATACAAATCAAGCATCTGGGGCTCTTGCTAATCTGCAAAGTCTATTGAGGATCAGGCCAACGGAATGAGACAATTAAAAGTAATTTGTTCATGAAAGCCTTTTCAGCATCCCAACAGGATCTACTTTTCACTGTCTCATAATGCAACAGCGCACATTAGTGAAGTATTCATGCCAAAGCAAACAAATTTACACACACTGGTTGCCATTAAATATTTAAATTTGCCTCTGTAAATCTAGTGAAGGAAATAAAAGGTATTTTAGATGACAAAATAATTAATTATACCCCAGCAACACTTCAGCATTGTAATCAGGCAGTTATTTTAAAAGGGCAGCTTATTCTAAAGAGATGTCTCCCCTTCAACTCTTGTTTTCATGTTCTTATGGAATTGAAATTTAAATATGTAATTGAACCCCAGGAAAGAAAAGCAACCCGGATTGCATAAAAATGAATGGGCTATTATTTCACAAGGCCCTGACACGGATTGCTGCTGTTGTTGCAATAGAGAAGATACCTAGAGAAAGTCTGTTTTCTGCTTCATTGCTTCAGTTATGTTGTTGAGATTGAAATCAGAATACAGTGGTACCTTGGGTGACATATGCTTCAGGTTACATACCTTCAGGTTACAGACTCCGCTAACCCAGAAATATTACCTCAGGTTAAGAACTTTGCTTCAGGATGAGAACAGAAATCGCGCAGCGGCAGTGGGAGGCCCCATTAGCTAAAGTGGTGCTTCAGGTTAAGAACAGTTTCAGGTTAAGAACGGACCTCCAGAACGAATTAAGTACGTAACCAGAGGTACCACTGTATAACTAGATTCCTGGACAAAATCTTATAGGAAGTATTAGCATCAGTGGCAAACACAAACTTGAATTTTAGTAGCGATTCACACTAATTTGGTTTTATGCCTAATTCCATGCTGTTTGTTTAAATCTCTAATGTTTATGGTTTGGACAGGGGACTATGAGGGGGCAGACCATAGTCCAGGGGTTAGATGCCTATTTTACATGCAAAAGGTCCTAGGCTCAATCTGTGGTCTATATCTATATCGATATCTATCTATCTATCTATATTTATGAACCAGGTAAGAGGAAGGGATGTGAAAGATCTCTGCCGTAGAAATCTGTTGCCCATCAGAGTAGATAATACTGCACTGGGTGAAACATGTGACTGGGTGAAACATGTATCACAATGCTAGCGTAAATTTAAAAAAGACTAGTTGTGGACAGTCCCTCACATAGTTAATATCACTAGTGATAGAGCTGGTTCGCACAAAATGCTAAGCCAAAGTATAATTTAGAGTGAACAGACAAGTATGCAAGGTCCCAGAGAGGAGATCACAACTGCTTTGTTTCTCTGCTGGTCTGGCTGCTGCTGCTGGTGTACTGCTGAAAAGTCATGAACTGTAAAACTTGCCTGGAGCAAGACAAACCACTCGGGTGACATGCTAAGCCAATTCAGTGTTTTTAAGATGTCACAATACATGTTGTTTTGCTGCAAGAGCTCCCCCTCTGGAAACGAAGGTTAAACTGCAATTTAGTTGAGAAAAACTGGGTGACTTCTGGGCTCAAGGGAGACAGAATTCCTCTGGCTGGAAGAAATCACCTAGTATGTCAGGTTCTGCCTACCTCATTGCTGTATTGACCAGTCAGTGGGGTCAATGGCGACTAATGCCCCAGAACAAAGGACCAATCATGACTTGAGTTTCCTATCTTAAACTGTTGATCCCATGTCTGAGTCAAAGAGAAAATTCCATTAGATAAACTATATGCTGACCTCATCTGAGATCTGAGGATGTTTATTAATTCCCTGTAATCGACATCTTCCAGAAGGACATACAAATCTCAAATGAAATTGTCCTTGGTCCTTCTAACAGTCTGTTAAATAGAGGCTAAAGCCATCCTTCAGAAGGAAGATGGTTGTTTAATGTGAACAAGGAAGTAGAAGGCTTATGCACATGCTCTATTGGAAGCTAGAAAGTCTGCATCAGCCTATGAAATTAATCCAACAACACTGAAACATCCTTTGTTATTTAAATCACATTTACCTAGTCACACTTGTTACTGTTTTCTTATTTACAATCAGGTTCTAGATATATGTACTCAAACAAGTATTTACATATTGTATTAAAATACAGATAGAAACATGCATTGCCTTTTGGGAAATGAATAGGTTTGACAAACCAATAAAGCATGTTTTGTGTGAGAAAACTAAATACGTAGCTATACGTAGCAGAAACTAAGCAAAACAAACCTTGCCTAAAAAGCTAAACCGTAGTAAAAAAAAATTCATCAGCCTTGCTAATTTTTGTAAACCATAAGAGCTAAATATAAAAGCTGTGGCGTGTTATGATAGTAGCATTCTATGAAACAAGAGAATAGCTGTGAGAGAACCCTCTGGTATAAGAGCTGCTGACAGTGGAACAGACTCCTTCGCAAGTTGGCAGACTCTCCTTCCTTTGAGGGGTTGGACTAGATGACCCTCAGGATCCGTTCCAACTCTACAATTCTTTGATAGGTTTTTAATTATAGGTTATAAAGTGACTAAGGCAAGACACTATTTTTTATATATATTCTGCCAGAACAAAGGAAGAACCAAGTAAGATGTGGTGATATACCTATTTTTAGAAATGTGGTACACTTTTCAGCACTGCAATATTAATGGCCTGTTCAGCTAACATTTCCTTCCTTCCCTGTTATTCTGAAAGGTTTTACATCTGTTCTCTAGCAAAAAAATCAAATAAAAAAATCAAGCAGGTTTGGTTTGTTCGTTTTTGAGTTTCTACTCCTTATAGCACAATACTCAAAAGTTCCATTTTTTCAGTGGATATGTGTGCGTAAGACTGAAGCCTTTATCATTTATTCATACCACTTCCAGAGGGTCAGCACACCCTTTTCAGTTTGCAATTGTCCGTGTATCCCAGGTTCACTGACAAGAGGAGACACTATGCAGGCGCAGCAAGATTTTACTAATATTATTTCCCATTTCAGAATCTAATAAATATTTACCTCCCCACAGAAATTGTGTTTCTGTTACAGAAGCAGCTTAAGGGTGAGATCTAATAGGGTCAGCTGGCTTGCACAACAAACTTCTGCTTATGGGAATGGGGCTTCCACCCTCCATCAGCTCCAGAGGAGATGGGTGGGGTGTGTGTGTGTGTGCAGGAGTCCAGAGAGCAAGGGGAAGTTCTGCCACATCAGCTGGTGTGATGTTGGATCTTGCCCCAAAATTACAAACTTCTCTTTACCCTGACTTGCAGAACTTGAGGTTTATGCTTTTAGAACCCGTCTTATTTTTATTACCATAAACCATTTTTAATATTATGCTTTAATGCTTCTATCTGCCCTGGGACTTATGAGTAATAAAAAATTAATAAATTAGACTCACCTGATGGAAGAGAGGGCTGTGTGTTATTGGAATTCCTAAGCCACTGAAACACATTCCAATCACCATATCATCAGGGGCATCATTGCTGTAGCACCGGCATTTACTAGCAAATAATCTTTGGATTGCTGCTCTGCTGAAAACCATCCTTAAATGACAAAGTTAACAAGAAAAGTTTTAACTGTTATATCACCGCAAAAAGGTGCAAATGATTACGGCAAATACAAAATGACGGCACCAAATACAAATAGTCTACTAGCACAAAGAGTGTTTGGTAAAATTAACACTTGGGTCATGATACTCATAGGAATGAATGAAGATCGGTTGTGGACACTCCTTTATATGGTGAATATCACTAATGATATAGAGCTGGTTCACATGAAATGGTAAGTTAAACCATGGTTTTTAGTTAACAGGTGAGTGTGTGTGATCCCATAGAGATCTCACCTGCTTTGTTCCACCTCTGGTCATTTTGCTGCTACGAGCTAAGCAATGGTTTGGCTTAGGACGTCATCCAAACCTGGGCTAATGGTTTGTCTTTCTCCAGACAACTTGAGTTTATTGTTTATGGCTTAGTACACAGCAATGCAGGAGCAGGAGAGGCAGGGGAGGATAGCAACCACTGCAATCTGCTCTTTGCGAAACCTCACATTAACCCTAATCTATGGTTTGGCTTAGCATTACACTTGAACCAGCTCATGGTATCAGTTGTAACTATATATTACAGTCAGTGGCTCCTTTGATATTAGAAACATATTTCTATCTCACTGTGCTTAAAAGTAATGTCAATACCAAACAGAATGCTTGGTCATATGCCTATTTCAGTTCTGAAAAGCTAGGCTCATCACAACCTGAAAAAGTTAAGAAGGGTATCCAGTTGCTTGTGAAAATATTTACCCAAGCCACTAACCCTGTGCTTTAAGATTATTGGAGTCTTATAGTCACTCCTTTTGACGCTGTAAGTTATTTCATAAGATGATAAGAGCAGCATTTCTCCCTCAACTGAGTTTTCTTAGCAGGGTGACAGCCAAGACAACTGTGCATAAAAAAGAGGCTCAATGCACTGTGAATGTGTAGAAAGTTGTTAACGTACATGCCTCCTGAGCATAGCAGAGACTCTAATGCTGCTATGCTGCAGTCATTTGGCTGGGTATTCCACTGCGGATGCCTCCTCTTGTTGGAAACAAAGCACCCTGAAACACCTTGCCTGAGATGAGAGAGGGCTGCAGATGCAAAGAACTTTCTTTCCCAGCAGAAGAATGCAGCATTGCATCAGCAGTCTTGAGTGAACAGGTGTGGCAGCCACCTCAATACATGATTTTACCTGCCTCTCCTGTGCATGGAACTTATTCACTGCTCCCATTCACTGTGAAATGATCATTTTATTTTGCCCTAATGCGCATCACTTTACATTTGCACACACTGAATTGCATTTACCATTTTACTACCCATTCGATCAGTTGCAAGGGATCCTTTGGGAGCTCATCACAACCCCTTTTTTCTGTTAATCACCTTGAACAATGTGGCCTCATCAACAAGCTTGGCTACTTCATGGCTCACCCTTAATCATTTATAAAACATTAAAAAGCAAAGGTAGTGAAATGCCTGCCAAAAACTTTTCTCTTCTGCCAGGCCCACGCAGGCAATTAAGAGTACATCACACACAGTGGTCTATCAGTGTTTGTTTTTCATTTCTTTTTGCTTCTAACTTGCTTTAACTTTCTATGATTTTATAGCTTGGCTTTAGGTTTTTATATTGTTGTAAGTGACTGTGATATATTTTTTTATGATACAGCGGTACAGAAATGTTTTTGTAAAATAAATAAGTCCCAATTCTGATTAAATTAAACAACTTACCCTCCTCCACCAGTGATATAACTATAGCCTCCTGACCCCAATCCATAGCCATAGCGTTCTCCAATAATCACTGGCTCGGTTGGGTTGTAGCAACTGAGAAATTTCTGGAGCCTAGAAATGCTAAAAGATGAAGCAGCATATTCAAATACACTTAATTCCTTTAAGCAGTTCCAAAGCTCTTAAGCTGTCAGCCTAAACAAAACGTGCAGATTAATTGTTGACATTGAAGACTGAAACAAATGTCTTCTGATTATTTTAAGAAGTTGTTTCTCCGCCCCGCCCCCCAATAATAATATAAAAAAATCCTCTTGGCTTTGCTTCAAAGTCAGATCTATATATTTAATGAAATATTACTTTAAAAGGAATATTTAAGTTTGTCTGACACACAGTGTCTTTACTTCATAATAAATAGCCATAGTTTTCCCCAGACTATTCCCTAAGGATGGCAAGCAGGAATGATTTCGGAGTTCAAAAGACAAATAGATCTTCATAAAAAATCTTTCATGTCAGTGTATATCATTTTAATGCATTTATATTTCAGAGCAACCTCAAACAAAATTAAGCAGGTTCAGAGAACTATTGTATTTCACATTATTAAAGAGGTATTTCTTGTCTCAAAATGTGTAACTAGATCTCACCATCCAAATCCTATGAGCTGTTGTGCTGGAAAATTAGGGAGCTTCCAGATGGTGCTTCCACAGCAACTGGAATGGTGATGCTAGTGCCAGACTCAGCTAACACTCCCCCATAGAGCTGTTGAACCAGCTCTGAGACCTTCCTAAATATACTGCGTTAGTGAAAGGTACATTGTACCAGAACATCATCAAAGCTTGTATCATGTTGGGGCCCCAAGCTAGGCTGAGAAATAGTCCATCATCTTGAAATCTATTGTCTATGAACATGTGTTTTAAGGTACATTATTCAAATATGCAAATTATTTTGGTATCACTAAAGGCACTGGGAACGTGCGCTACAGTATAAGCTCCAACTGAATGGGGGAACATAAAAATGTTACAACGAAAGCAAATTTCAGAAAATGTGGGGTGCTGCAGGGTTCTGTCCTGGACCAGTTGTTCTTCCAATGCCTTTATAAATGACTTGGATGAAGGAATTGAGGGAATGTTCATCAAATTTGCAGATGCTGCCAAACCGAGAAGGGTAACTAATGTCGCAGAAGACAGACTTGGGATTCAACATGACCTTAACAGATTGAAGAACTGGGTCCAAACTAACAAAATGAATTTCAATAGGGAGAAATGTAAGGCAGGAACAGCCAGCTGTACAAATATAAGATGGGGGAGAGGGACACCTGGTTTGCCAGTAGTCCATGTGAAAAGGATCCAGGAGTCTCATAGTAGACCACAAGCTTAACAGCAACAGAAAAAGCTAATGGCATTCTAGGCTGTATCAACAGAAGTATAGTGCCCAGACCAAGGGAAGTAATAGTACTGCTCTTTTCTGCCTTGGTCAGACTACACCTGGAGTATTGTGTCCAGTTCTGGACAATTTAAGAAGGATATTGACAATCAGGAATGTATGTAGAGGAGGGTCACTGAGATGACAAAAGTCTGAAAACCAAGCACAACAGTTGAGGGAGTTGGGTATGTACACCCTGGAAAAGAGGAGACTAAGAGGAGATACGATAGCCACCCTCAAATATCTAAAAGGTTGTCACAGGACAGATGGAGCTCTGAAGGGCAGGACATGAACCAATGGATTCAAGCTACAAAAAACGAGATGCAGACTAAATACCAGAAGAACTTTCTGATAATAATAGCTATTCAACAGTAGAACAGGCTCCTTTGGAAGGTGGTGGGGTCTTCTTCATCTGAAGTTTTTAAGCAGAGGTTGAATGGTCTTCTGTCATAGATGCTTCATATGAGACTCCTGCCATGCAGGGGGTTGGACTAGATGACCCTCAGGGTCCCTTCCAACTCTAGAGTTGGAATTCTCTGACTCTGTGATATCTTTCTTTTAAGCTAGTTTCCCCCTCAAGAAATGGTTTATGAATGGCTTAGATTTTGCTCCACAGGTAGCCTCATTACATGCTGTAAGAACTCCCATGACTCTAATATATGATTAAATACAAATTAAAAATAGTTATGCTTCCACTTATAGAGGACCTCTTCTTATTTGATATATTTTATAGCTTTTGCTATTTCCATATTTTATCATCAGGCATCAGTAGGATATTTTCCATATAGTACTTGGGAAAATGCTTATTATGCAAATGATTCATAGCGAAACAACATTTCCCCCTCAAAACCACAGTACTTTTCTCTTTTACAAGAGATGTGTGTGTATGTGCCAAAATAAATATCAAGACTTTTGAGTTACACAGAACAGTTTTCTGAGAGAATACAGCGGAAGGATAGCTAGTTTCAAGGATATTTAGAGGACAGCTAGTTACATTTTATTACATTTGCATTCAAGGGTGGTCTATAAAAGTATTTAGCATTCAAACAGCAAATATTAATCAACAGGGTATATTTATTTGGAACCAATTTGTCAACCACTGTCTAGCTTAGATACATAAAAGGAAAAAAAAAAGTTGAGGAAAAGCTACAGCATGCCATTAGGAGGATCAACAGGGAGCCTGGAGATTACTTAAAAGTAACTGGAACAGAGGCTCAAATTAGATGTACAACACAGACTGAAAAATTGCAAAAAAAAGGAGAGGCCAAAAGCATCTACTCATGATTTATTAGAGTTGGGGTGCTTCCCAATCCAGATTTAAATCATTTAAATTGGAACCAGTGAGGGCGGTGAATGCCTGGAGTGTCTGGAAGCAGTTGGAGGATAGATGGCAGCTAACAGATATATATTGAATCCTGACAAGACAGAAGTATTGTTTCTGGGGAACATGGGGTGGGCAGGTGTGGAGGATTCCCTAGTCCTGAATAGGGTAACTGTGCCCCTAAAGGACCAGGTATGCAGGCTTTGGGTCATTTTGGACTCACAGCTGTCCATGGAGGCACAGGTTAATTCTGTGTCTAGGAGTGCTGGCTACCAATTCCATCTAGTATGCAGGCTGAACTCCTACCTGCCTGTGCACAGTCTCACCAAAGTCATGCACACTTTGGTTATCTCCTGCTTGGATTAATGCAATGCGCTCTACAAGGGGCTACCTTTGAAGGTGACTTGGAAACTACAACCAATCCACAATGTAGCAGCTAGACTGGTGACTGGGAGCAGCCGTCGGGACCACATAATACCAGTCCTAAAGGATCTATATTGGCTCCCAGTATGTTTCTGAGCACAATTCAAAGTGTTGGTGCTCACATTTAAAGCCCAAAACAGCCTCTGCCCCATATACTTGAAGCAGCATCTCCACCCCCATCGTTCAGCCCGGAAACTGAGGTCCAGCTCCAAGGGCCTTCTGGCGGTTCCTTCATTGTGATAAGTGAAGTTACAGGGAACCAGGCAGAGGGCATTCTTGGTAGTAGCACCTACCCTGTGGAAAGCCATCCCATCTGATGTCAAGGTGATAAATAACTATACAACTTTTAGAAGACATCTGAAGGCAGCCCTGTATAGGGAAGTTTTTAATGTTTGATGTTTTATTATGCTTTTATATTTGTTGGATTTATTATGATTGATATATTTGTAACAACAACAAAATATCCATTCTGGGGGGATAGAAGGGCCAAGACTGAATGAAAAGTCCAACATTTCAGCCAGCATGGGCTTGACCCCTTTTTTCTTCAACTGCCATTTATTTATATGTAAGTATCTGTTGTGTGACTGATTTCCTACTGACTTTGCTGTCACAGTGGGTAGAAAACTATGCATCTCAAGAATTTGCGGAATTATGTTTTAAAGTGATGCTTCTGATAGTTCATCTGACTTTGTCATCAACTAATCCATCAAGACATTAATGAATTGTTGTTTTCTGAGACCCACACTAGACTAATGCTAGAAAAGAATTCCAAGAGGCTCAACACTCCTACTGCTAGCCCTCCAAATTCAGAACCTGACAGTGACAACTTCCCCGATTGCGGCTGTTGCCGGCTAAAGTGTAGCACATGCTCTACTTACTATGCCATTTCCAAGGATAAGAAAGAAGTACTCTTTTGTAATAGCCTCTAAGTGCAAAGAGATAGAGCTACTCAAAGAAAATAAAACAAATCAAAGAGGCAAGATGATGTGATCTTTTCTCAGTAAGAATGAGCATGAATTTTTAGAGGTTTTACAGAGAATACATAGGATAATATGTTGACATTTCTATAACACATTGTGGTAGATTATATAAAAATAGCTTGTATTGGGAGTGGATTAAATTAGCAGGCATTGGAGAGTCTTACAGAAACCAGCCTATTAGGCATACCTTTTCGTGCTACAATTTGTCATTTCTAGGCCAGTGCTTCCTTTGCAAAAGATAAAATTATTGCTTGCAACACTGAATCGTCAGTTCAGCAAATATGAAAAAAAATTGTTCAGTTTTAAACATATGTCAGAGTTTCTATTTCTCACTACTGGTTATTTCTGTATACCCATTTGTGTGTTTTTTGCTCTCATGCAATCAGTAAATGGTATACTTTCCCTTAAATTAACGAGAAAATTCAACTGTCAGTCGTACATTGTTAGCTTTAAGTTTCTCATCTTTTAACTTGGACTCAATTTTTAATATTATAATCCTGACCTTTGAGGATAGTACTATTTTATTTATTTCAATATTTCAGTGTAACAAAATCTGATCACCCAGGATAAAAAAAGCTTCAAAAATATGTAAGGAGAAAAAACAGCAACTATGTGGGGGAAAAACAGCAACTATGTGCAAGTTGGATCCAAAGTTGCAAGAGCGGAAAGGGTCCTCCCTGGAGCCCACTGAACCAGAAATTGTTCAGGAACATCCCCATATCTTCCAGAAAGGCCTGGGAGTCAGAGCAGAGGGAGCAGAAGATGGAGGCTTCTCCTTGTACAACTTGCCATTCACTATGTTATGCAAAAGTTACCCTTTTGAAAAGTAGTTTTGAACAGGTCAGTTGTGTCTTCAGAGACACAAAGATGTTTTTTGGCTGTGGACACCAAAAGAATTCGGAAAACTGTTCAACTTGAACAAGAGTTTTACTCAAAATACACCAGGAACTAAAAAAAGATGGTATTTTCCTATATTGCTGCTGTTGTCTCCCAGTCATAACTTCTAGTTCATTTGGAGTAACAAATCCCAGCGATGGAAAAGTGTTGCCAATTTACCATCCTGCAAGACACGAATCCAATTTTCTGCCACAATGAGCATTTCATGTATCCAATTGTATTTTTAATCTACCATTTGAGAGATGTTTTTAATTTACTGTTACGTTGCTTGGATTTCCTGTACGACAGGAAAATATTGCATTGACTCATAAATGTTCATGCTTTTTGTTTCACTTGGAAACTGCACACTGCCTGTTAGCTCTGCAGTAGTGACTTGTGAACAAGTTGACTTGTAAAGCAACGTACGGTTTAGCTTCATCTAATTCTGAAATGCATACCTTATTAAAGTGTCATCATCCACAATGACTAACCAAGGTGTTGCAGCAGGGCTGTGCTTTAGAAACCTTTCCAAAATGGCAAAAGTCTTCCCACAATGACCTAGACACGAAGCACAAAAAAGTAAAGGAATTCAATAATTAGACATATAGTGTGATGATTATAAAAAGCAATCTTAACACTCTTCAAAATAATCTTTGTCATGTGTTCAGATTAGGGCTGGGTTGCACCTTTATCTCCATCATTCAGATATATAAATATATGGATTTCCTGCAATAAAGAGTATGACATAATTTGGAGGCACCCCAGCCTGTCAAACTCTTACATCTTGGGTTGGACCTTGCCTGCTGCACCTTACCATGCCCCTTCAGCAGTGGGCATGGAGGGCTTGAGGCATGCAGGGAGTGGGCACAGGAGGACTCTATGCCATGGAGTAGTTGTGTATGCAAAGCTGACCATTCTTGCTCACTTTTGATATCCAGCAATTTCAAACGGGCATCTAAAACTAGGCTCAAATCAAGGTGGTTCTTAGGTCTCCCTTTCTTTTCTCAATCCTTTCCAAATTTGTTTTTTCCTTGGTCCTTGGCTTCTTCCTCCCTCAGCCTCTTTATACCTATCAGCTGATTTCTCTCCTACTTTCTTTCAAGCACCTGCCTCCTTCCACCTTTCTCCTTAGTCTTGTTCAGTCAGAAGGCAGAATTTGCAATCATGCAAATAGGTATGGGAAGCAGGAGGAAACTGGTGTCCTGAATGCTGATTTCACAAAGGCTGGCAGATGAACAGAATAGAGGGCTGCTATTTTCACACTGCACTGATTCATGATGAATGTATGCAGCAGCAGCAGCAAAAGTAGGAGGAATTTCCCCCTCTGCACTCCCAAACTGGTAGAGCACTTGCTGGTGCTGCCTCCAACTGAATCGCACTGTAATCAGTCCCATGAAAAGAGTCTTGTCTTTGTGCCTCCTTATCTCACTGGCAGACTCACAGGCCACCTCATGGGAAATAAATTAGGCAGCTCATCATCTTGTGCAAATTCTGTTATGAAAACACTGTATAACTCATGCAAAATAATATCGCATCGTGTTAAGACTTACCTCTATCAGTATTTGGCACTCCTAAATCAACAGTGGGTATTGAACTTTCTGCATAATCACTGTAGTATTCAATAAGAGCGGCCTCTTTTTCCCAGGTCTGCTTTACAATAGGTACTGGGGGGAAAAACAAGCATACTGACACGCTGACAAAATAGTGCTTACAGATTTGAATTTATGGCAAACTGAAATTGGACGTTAGGATGTCTCTCAGCTTACCAACAACTGATATTCACCCATCTTCTCTCCTCCCTTCTCAGTACACTGTGGTTACCAGTTTTTTTGGGGGTGGGGGGAAGGATCTGAAGCTAACTAAACTGTTCAGATGTGGTGAGACAGACATAACAGGAAATTATGGTTAAGTAATCCAAAAAGCCTTCAATCTCAGAAGAGAGGAGGGAAAGGATGGCACAATGATGGCTGATGCAGGCACAAGATTCATATCTGGGCTTAATATGCTGAGACGTGTATATCTGAACCAGGTTATTAAGTAACAGGGTAACTGGAGGCAGCCCTGTTAGGCTAAAATTAGATGTTACGGCACATGTGGCTGCTACTGAAGCAGCATCCCCATTTCTGCTACCCCAAACACCTAGGAATACCAAATGCATCTCATGACGTGATGGTGTCACAAGGTTCCCTTTCATTGGTTGACACCTGTGGGCAAAGAAATCTATAATGCATTTTGCATTACTAGTGACCATCAGAGGATAAGCAGGGAGAGAGAGATGGGCTGCTTTGTCAGCAGCCAGCCGTATGTCTAGTTTTAAGCTTAGATGATGGGAATGGCCCTACCCTCCTCCCTGCCAACATACTGGAGACAGATTTGTTACCAACCAGGGCTGAGCTTTTTCCCCTGTTCTGCCCCCTTGTCCTAGGAACCACTATGTCTGTGTAGCACCTTCTGTTGGATAAGTATGTCTCACAGTCTCCCACCCACTCACCTAGGCTTTTCTTGGAGGTGAGGAGAGATTCTGTTTTCCTTGAGCAATGAAATACACTGTATGCACCATGTAAAATCCTAAGCAGGCACAAACGATTTCTCCCTCACAAAAAAGGAAGGAGACTCCTGGCACATTCAGTCTTGATCATTCAATACATCTACCAAAATTCAAGGGTGTGTCAAAACATACAGCAGAAAAACCCCCAAACCCTATATTTTCATAAAATAAATGCCCAACCGGCATGTTGCATGGAGTAGCTAAAAAAGGAAAAATGGCTTACCAGAAGAGCTCCTTTTTCAAAAGGAGCTCTTGAAAGCTAGCATCCATTAATTTTTCACTTTCCTGAGAAAGATTACCCTCCACTGGGTAACACTGGAAACTATGAGGAAAGTTCAAGTATTTTCCTCAGTCTTCAAGGTGTTACATGATAGTGAAAGACTGTGAATCTATAGCTTCGTTTTCAACTTGCCTTTATCATTTTGGCTAGCTGTAACATAGCAGTTTATTTTTGTCTTGTTTTAATCAACACCATTTTTTAAAAAAATCACAAAAACATGAACACATTTTTCTACAAACTCCAATTGTAGGATGCTCATTTTCTTGCATCAAAAAGACAATTTGTATGCAAAAGTTAAACCCATGCAACTTTAAAGTTTGATTATTGGTAAGCATTTAGAAAGGTTATTAAACAATGCTTCATTAAAATAAGCCACAAAATTAGTTAATAATAATAATAATAAATTTTATTTATATCCCGCCCTCCCCAGCCGAAGCCGGGCTAAGGGCGGCTAACAACAGTAAAACAGCACAAACAACACTTTAAAATCATTCATTATAAAATTAATTAATTCAAGCCACTGGCGACCATTGGGCCAGAGCTCTGCGAAGATTGCCAATGGAGGGAGTCAGGCTGTGCCCTGGCCAAAGGCCTGGTGGAACAGTTCTGTCTTGCAGGCCCTGCGGAAAGATGTTAAGTCCCGCAGGGCCCTGGTCTCTTGTGACAGAGTGTTCCACCAGATCGGAGCCACGGCCGAAAAAGCCCTGGCTCTAGTTGAGGCCAGCCTAACTTCTCTGTGGCCTGGGACCATCAAGATGTTTTTATTTGAAGACCGTAAGTTTCTCTGTGGGGCATACCAGGAGAGGCGGTCCCGTAGGTACGAGGGTCCTAGGCCGTATAGGGCTTTAAAGGTTAAAACCAGCACCTTAAACCTGATCCTGTACTCCACCGGGAGCCAGTGCAGCTGGTATAGCACCGGGTGAATGTGATCTCGCAGCGAAGACCCCGTAAGGAGTCTCGCAGCAGCATTCTGCACCCGCTGAAGTTTCTGGGTCAGTCTCAAGGGCAGCCCCACGTAGAGCGAGTTACAATAATCCAGTCTGGAGGTGACCGTCGCGTGGATCACAGTGGCTAGGTCAGGGCGAGAGAGGTAAGGAGCCAACTGCTTAGCTTGGCGGAGATGGAAAAATGCCGCCTTTGTTGTAGCTGCAATCTGCGCCTCCATTGAAAGGGAGGTATCGAAGATTACACCCAAACTCTTAACGGACGGTGCTGGCACTAATTGCACCCCCGCAAGAGATGGGAGTTGCCCCCTCAATCCCATATCGTCCCGTCCCAGCCACAGGACCTCTGTCTTCGAAGGATTTAACTTCAACCGGCTCCCACGTAGCCATCCAGCCACAGCTTCCAGACATCTGGTCAGTGTGTCTGGGGCCGAGTCAGGATGGCCATCCATCAACAGATAGAGTTGGGTGTCATCAGCATACTGATGGCAACCCAGCCCAAAACTCCGGACAAGCTGGGCAAGGGGGCGCATAAAGATGTTGAAAAGCATCGGGGAGAGTATCGCACCCTGAGGTACTCCACACACCAAGGAGTGGCGCGATGACAATTCCCCCCTAAGCGCCACCCTCTGTCCCCGACCAGAGAGAAACGAGCGCAGCCATTGAAGGGCTGTGCCCTGAATCCCCACGTCGGCAAGGCGGTGGTCCAGAAGTTCGTGATCGACCATGTCAAAAGCTGCTGACAGATCTAGAAGAATCAGCAGCCCCGACCCACCTCGATCCAGCTGTCTACGAAGATCATCTGTTAGGGCAACCAGAGCCGTCTCGGTCCCATGACCAGCGCGGAAGCCGGACTGGAATGGGTCGAGAGCCGATGTTTCATCCAGAAACCCACCAAGCTGTTCAGCAACCGCTCTCTCAATCACCTTACCCAGGAACGGAAGATTCGAAACTGGGCGGTAATTGGATAGATCTAAAGGATCTAATGATGTTTTCTTTAAGAGCGGGCGCACCACTGCCTCCTTCAATTCTCCTGGGAATGTCCCCGTGCCAAGGGACAAATTGATGATATCCCCCAGGAGGGCCCGCACCTCGTCTGGACACGCTCTAATCAGCCAAGACGGGCACGGGTCGAGAGGACAGGTGGTGGGCTTTCCAGCTCGGAGGAGTCTGTCCACATCGGCTGGGGATATCCGGTTGAAGTGGTCCAATACTGGACCCGAGGACAGTCGAGGGGCCTCCAGTTCCTTTATTGTATCCAAATTGGCAGGGAGGTCATGGCGGAGCAACAAGACCTTCTCCGCAAAAAAGCTCGCAAATGCCTCACAGCTATGTGTCAAATTGTTATTTAAATTTGGCTGTCCCTCAAGGGACGTTAAAGACCTGATTATCCTAAATAATTGCGCCGGGCGAGAGCTAGCGGATGCAATGGAGGCCGAGAAGTAAGACTTCTTAGCAGCCTTCACCGCCATCTCGTAGGTTTTCATAAAAGCCCTATAAGATGTTCTTGAGGCTCCGTCACGGGCACCCCGCCATACTCGCTCTAGCCGTCTGAGGTCCCGCTTCATTTTCCGGAGCTCCTCGGTAAACCAGGGAGCCTGGTTTCTGCGGGGTCGCAGAGGGCGCTTAGGTGCGATCTCATCGATGGCTGCCAGGAGCTGGATATTCCAGCCCTCAACAAGCTCAGTCAATGAGTCGCCAGGGGGAGCAAGGTCCCGCAAGGCTTGGCGGAATCTATCAGGGTCCATCAGCCTCTGCGGGCGAGCCCAAATTGGCTCGCCACCTAAGCAGGGTGGGGGTGGAAAGTCAATCCTGGCTTTCAGAGCGTAGTGATCAGACCATGGTACCTTCATCGAAGGAGACATGATCACATCTATACCTACGCCAAAGATCAAATCCAGCGTGTGACCTGCTTGATGTGTGGGGCCCGAAACAAACTGGGAGAGCCCTAGTGTCGCCATGGAAGACACCAGGTCCAGAGCCTGTGAGGAGGGAGTGGCATCAGCATGGGTGTTGAAGTCCCCCAATACCAATAGGTTAGGGAACTCCAAGGCCCAGTCGGCCACCGCCTCCAATAGGCCTGACAGGGTGGCTGCTGGTGCGCTAGGTGGCCGGTACACCAGCCAGACAGCCAAGCTCTCCTCGGAGCCCCACACTAGGCCAACACATTCAATGCCGGGGATCGATGGCGATGGCAGAGCCCTGAAAGGACAATCTTCCCGGATTAATAATGCCACCCCTCCCCCCCGGCCCACAGTCCGCGACTGGTGGAGGACAGAGAAACCCGGGGGCGCCATCTCTCGCAAGGTAACTGTTGCCCCTTCGCGCACCCAGGTCTCCGTCACACAAGCCAGGTCGACCCCCTGCGAGATGAAGAAATCTCGCAGGGTGGCGGTTTTGTTGCCTATAGACCTGGCATTGCACAACACCAGTGACGGAGGTGAGTTATCCTTGCTCACCCTACCCTCGTCCCTCGGGATGGGGCGCAGATTGGAAGGGGTACGAGCATATCCATATCTCGATCCCCTTCGCCTATAATATCTGCCCCCACCGCCATACCTCCCTCGCCCCTCCACGGTAGGAATCCCAAGCCTCATAGTGGCCTCCATTGATGGCAATTAATGTTATTCTTCCGCAGCCTAACACAATAAAACCTTAAAACAATAAGTACAAAAAACAGAAACAGCCCAGAAACAATAAAACAATACAAATAAAAACTACCAAAATTACCGATTCGTCAAACACTTGAACACTTAACCTTCTTAAGTTATGTTCTTATATTGCTGCACCGCATAAGAGGGCAGTATATAAACTGGTAAGAATAAAATAAAATAAAATTCTGAAAATATTACAAAACCTTCCACTTTCCCCAATCACATTGCTTAGGATTGTGTGAATTAATATGGGCAATGATTAAAGAAACTGTGCTATGGTTTAGAATGATGTCTGAATTGACTACAGATGGTTTGCAATTAGCCAGAAAATCAAACTCTGGCCAGAAAAGCAAACTCAAAAAGTAATTCTGAAAACCCTGGTTTGTGCTACAATTTTTTTGTATTAATAGGCAAACCACGGTTGCAACTGTTGCCTTCTCTCAGCAGACTTGGAGCTACTACATTCAAAGACTTAAGTTTAAAAAACCCCCACAGAAAACAGAAGCAAACAAGCACCTTTAAATTTACCTGTATATTTAGAAGCTCAAACTTTGCTCGAGTTCTAAATACATTGGTTAGTAGAAACCACTGTTTGATGCAATGCCTCAAATGAGCCAAAGACTAGGTACCAAAGCATAATGATGGTTTTTCTACAGCAGATTCAGTATTACTCATGAGCATGAAGCAGAACCTTAAGTAAACAGATTTGTTGATGTCTCTTATTTTGTTTAAATAATAACCACTAACATGTTTAACCAACTAGGAGTTATAAATGTATAAAGTTTAGGGATGTTTTAAGATTGCAATGGTATTTTAATGAAGCAGTAGTACTGTAATTTTTTAAAGTTGTTTTGGTAATTTATTACAGCTACATTATACTGCACTATTAGTTTTAATTATATTTACAGATTTGGGCTAGATTTTATGCTTTTGTTGACTATGTATTTTGCATACCATTGGTAACATAGCAAATTTGATAGCAGGCAATTTGCTTGCATGCAGACCAGGCAACAAAAGCTATTTAGCAAGAACAATTTTTAGACTTTTCTTCTAGAAGATCATCCATCTTGAGTACACATTTTATACAAGTACTTTCAGGACTGCTATTCATTTATTTCTGCTTTCGTATAATTTCATCTAGGAATGGATCTTTACATTCAAACTAGAATGTTGTGTGGATGTTGTAAAATTTAATTCCCCACTGCAAGGTTCTGGGACCTGCAACTTGGGAATGTTTGTTCATTTATTTATATTTATATCCCATCCTTTCCTCCCAAGAGAGTACATGGTTTTAACCCACCCCCAAATTTATCTTCACATTTGCTCTCTGAGATAGGCTGAGAAATAGTTGGCCCAAAGTCACTCTGTGACCTTCATGACTGGATCACCACTTGAAATTGGGCCTTCCCAGTCCTACTCCAGTGATTGTAACCACACTGGTTCTGTTTGCCTTGTGCACACATTATAATTTATCATTATGTGTTATTATCATATTATCATTTAGCTGCCAGGTTATCTGTCTTTAAAAACACACACCAAAAAACAAACAAACCCCAGCTTCTATGACCTTTTATGGGTTGCCTTTATTATCCTGGACTGCTGTTTTATTCTGGGTTTAGTGGCCTTGTTTGCATGCCATGGTAAAATATAAAGCATGGCTTGCTGTGCATGAGTTAATTGCTCCAGTTTTGCTTTGCTCCGTGTCTTTTGGCTCGTGCTGGGAGGAAGCAAATTATCCCTGGCAACATCAAACAAGGGATTACTATTTGTTTCACTTCTAATGTACTACCGTAGGCGCCAGCTCCTAGGAATGAAGCCCTTAGAGGGGGGCCCAATGTGTTTCTTTGAAGGGGCCATTTGGCTTCGTCCCCTGGCTCCTTAGGATGTCACATGACATCAGGACGTCGCATTGGGCACTCTCAGTCAAGCTGAGAAGCTGGCACCTCTGCAAACTGCGATCTGTAAGTCAAGAACAACCCTTGGCTATAGACTGTGATATGTTAGGAGTGAAGCAAATCACAGTTCCTGGCTTGGACAAAACAGAGTAAGCTACGGATTGTGGTTGGTTTCTCCCCAGCACAAACAGGGAGGAGCAGAACCTCCTAGCTTGGAACATTTACGGCAAATCATTCACTATTGTCTACTATGATGTGTGAACTAGGCCATTGTGGCATTCTTTATCATTATGGTTTGGGGCACCATGTTCTAAGCATGGCTCCCAAAAATGCATGATCACAGAGCCCCAAAACACAAAGGGCTGTGATATTGCATGAGGTTGCAATCCTACATGTCTTGCCCAAAACACACATTTTGAGGCTCCTTCATCTCACATGGGTCATGTGACTCACCCAGAAGCAGGGGCATGTCCTGGATTCTAAGGTAAACATGTTGGAGTGCCTGCAATTCATTGCTCAGGAAAGAGTACCAGCTACCAGTGAAATTCAGGCTACAGATTCATGGCCAAACTACTAAGGGCTGCATTCAGCTAAATCAGTGAGCGCACAGAACCACTTCTGCAAGCCAAAAGAACTTCAAAATTTGATTTCTGAAGATCTATTGTCATCTCTATAGCCCCTTTTTTGGTTATGAATATTCGTTTGTTGAAATTTTAATGTTGGAAATAACTTGTGGAGAGATTATATGAAGAAGAGGGATGTAAGTAAGAATATCATTGAAGGCAGAGAAAAACACCGAAGGCTGATTTCCCTTAAAATGGGACACAGCTGGATTAGTTTGCCTTACACCCTACCAAACTAGTCACTGTTTGACATCCAAAGGATGCATGAAATACATGACATATGTGATGAAGGAAAAATTTATGCAGCTACCATCAATAAGAAATGCCATCTGGTCCAAAGCTGTTCTTCAATCCCAACACTTGCTAAAGTGAAATCTTTAATGTTTATACAGCTTGGTTCTATAACACACTTCTATATATGAATACTGTTAGGATCATCCTACTCTTGTGTTGGACCCTGGTAGAGATACATGCCCGACTGGCATGTTCTCTCCCTCCTGGTCGATCGTTCGGGAGCTTCTAAAGCTTTCTTCAGCCCGAACACCACAGCGACTGATACCAAGAAGCATCAGCACACTTAGGGATCAGCAGAGTATTCGCAGTTTGTGTAACAGAACTCAGTAGCACAGCATTTTGGCTAATCTACGTTTATTTAAATATAATACACTCAGAGCATTCTGACTTCGCTCCTTCCTCTTTCTCATAACACAGCAAAGAGAGAAAGAACAAAGGCCAATAGTCCCACTTCACGGAACACAAACATCCTGTCTCCGTCACTTCCCACTATGTGGAATGAAAACATACACCATCATGTGATAGACAACAATCCCATACCTGCAAACACAGAGCAAGAATCCTAACATATAGAAGAAAAGGCCTAGGAATACACCCTACACAAATCTGGACTTTCTAGAATAGTTGGATGGAGACTTTACAACTCCTTCCAAAAACTCCTGCGGCCAAGCTGGTACCAAATGTTTTCCTTTGGATTACATTGGCGAGACTAGGGGGGTGGGGGGAATTGGTTGTCTGGGCAGCCCTGGACCTCCATACACACTTCAGTGCAGCTAACACAGCAACAATACAGGAGGCAGCAGTTACGAGTTACCAGTCTCTGCAGCCACAGCAGGCTCTGTGATCCTCCAGCAGTTTGACTTCAACCCCACAGGCGCAGTCCATTGCCTCTCGAGGCAGACAGAGGCCAACAACATTAACTTACGTACATCAGTAAATGTGAAAGAAAAAATCATTCAACTAGCAATACAATGTCACTAGTAAATATTTTCCCCTGAAATTGTTAAGGAAATCCTGTTATTACCTTTTTTTTTAAGGATGGCAATAAAGTACAAATGTATATTAGGGGGGGGGAAATACGGTGAATTTTCCAAGGTTTGTTTTTTAGGTATGCTGGTCCCCTATGGTTTTCTTTCAGTGTCACATGTTCAATGCATCTCAAAAATGAAACATCTCTATTTTGTAGATGTAAACCATCATCACTTTCACATACAGATTGATGCAGAATGTCTGAAATGTACTTCCCCCCTGCTTTTCAGGCAACTCTATCCCCTACAGGTGGCTAAGAAGATATAAAAATAGCTAATGGATGGAAAGATAATGCCTTCCCACCATCTTATTGAATGTTGAATAGCTGAAGGTTGTGGCTCTCTCTATTCACAAATAAGGAGTATTGAATTTCAAAGAAACACCAAGACCATCCACCAGGCAACACATTTAAAGGCTTTTTAGTCCATGCATTCACTCCATGTCACGCTTCGCCCAGTTTTAACCAATATATCTTCCAGCTTTTGTCACAAATTCTCGACTCCCCACTGCAATAAAATATACTTTATGGAATATCCCACTGACTAATGGGTAAAGGGAAAAAGAATATTCTGACAACTAGAGTATATATTAATCAAGGTTCTCATTTTCTGACTAGGGGAGACCAGGGCAGGTGGCTTGGCTTTATGACATCCAATATCTTTCAGTATCTATGTGACCAATTATCACATTCAAGATCATTGAATTGAATACAGTGTTTAGAACCAAGCCCTAAACGCTAACCCAAATATGAATCCCCCCTTTCAGTTTGGAAGGCAATGAATAAATATAGCAAGACAAATTTTATCCCAGGATTTACTGTCAAATCACACCCAAGAGGCACAGAGTACTTTTTGTGGGCCAGGGAAAAAGAAACCGACTTCTTAGGAAAGGCTGCAGCTTAGAATAAGCTTCCTTGGTGTGTATTCAGATACATATATATGCCTTTGAAATACTCTGGGGATATAGTCACCAACCTGGTTTTGCTCTGTCTTACATTTACAAGGAACCTGAATGGAACCACAGATGTAAATATTCTTTGGTTTATTTTATGGAAGACATAAAATGTAAAACTTCTGTCCAGTCTTAGTAGCTGCTTTTAAAATGACCATACTGTCAGGGAACTGCCATTGGCGCAGGGGCGAGAGGGGAAAAGCCGTATGAATTACAGAGAGCCCCCAAAGATCGTGGGAAGCAGCACTTCCTCAGCGGAGGAAGGCAGCCACGCCTCTAGTGGAGAGGAGATGCAGGGCTCGGAGGAGGCGAGGCGGTGCCAGGACACCTTGCCTGAGCAAAGCGGGGAGGAGAGAGGTCCTCCGTTACCCACGCCTTCCTTGTGCAGTAGGCTTCCGCGCTGAGAGGGGAGGCGCAGACTGGGTGTCAAAAAACTACTCTGCTGGGGAAGGTTTAAGGGCCGCCCACTCTCAGATTCTGCCAGTGAATGAGCAAGACACGGAATAGAGGCGCTCTGCATTCTAATGGTTTTTGTCATCAATAAGAAACCTTTAAAACAGACTATTGAAGCATATTGCCTGATTGCTCTCGAGCAACCAACCGATACTTCTAACGCATACGTTTAGTATTTTTAAGTTTGAAGAAGGCTTTGCAACTTTCATACCAATAGCCTCAAAATAAGCCTAGGAAATAAAAAGGCTTTCCCCTTTATATTCAGTTAGTTCCTGGTAGCAATCTGAAGGTAGATTCAAAGACCAAATGTCTTCAGAAACATGCTAAATTCTTAAAAAGTGAACATTTCCTCATTGTTGCTCAGATAAAACATTCTAAATAGGTCATGAAAAGCAATGGGAACACATTTTAGAAGCCAGACCAATAATTCTAGCATATGTGATTTATAACATATTTTTGAAAGCTTCACTGACTAATTACTTTCAGTGGAAATGATATTCTTACTTACTTCCCTCTACTTCACATAATCTCTCCACAAGTTATTTCCAACATTAAAATTTCAACAAATGAATATTCAAAACAAAAAAGGGGCCATACTGCATTCAAAATTTTATTTAGCTTAAATTAGTTGCAGAAATTATATAAAGATATCCTTAAATATGGAACTTACTTCTGTCTCCATGGAATTTCCTGCATGTTTTTACAGCAACAAAGATATCTGTTTTCTTCACAGGATCTCCCTAAAAATAAAATGTCAACTCAACTACATTTTTCAACATTCAGGTTTATATTGACTGAACAAGCTGTTGTAAAGAGACCCTCAAGATATAGCTCTAAAATCTACATTAAAAAGCAGTTTAAGGCAACATAAAAAGATACACTTTCAAAATTCAAAATTATCAAAGTTGCCTAGCAGCATTATCCACTAAAATTCTAATTGAAATTCTGACTGAAGTTGGTTGCAACACATAAGGAAAGCAAATGAACAAAAGGAAATATTTAACTGTAGGGTTGTGAAGGTCGAAGGCATAATACAGCCCAAAGGTATGCATGGTGGTATTGAAAAGTCCCACTATTTCAATAGGAGGGATATAAGCATGTGATTAACTTTCCCATGGAAATCGGTGTGATTTTGACATACTTTTCTTTGGCTGGATCATCCCATCATTCATATGACTGGTGGAGTCAAAACAGCTACTTTAAGGCAAGCCCAAGAGATTTCAAGAAACCCAGTGGGGGCTTAGCCCTTTTCTTTTGATCAGCCAACATCTGTACTAACTGGATGTCTCCAGTTCCAGCAGATGTTTGGCACATGGCAAGAGGACTTTTTAATGGTCATAGGAAACTAGCAGCACAATTCTAGTGGTACTTCTATGGGGTCTGGGTCCACAGCAGCAATTGATAGAAGCTGGTTGTCAGGTTCTTACTAAGGATGTGGCCTAACATCACTTTGACCTCAGCGACACACACACACGCGCGCGCACACACACACACTATTAATCCCAAAACAAGGAGTTTGTGTGGCACCTAACAGATAGAAAGTGCCAGAAGACATTTCATTGGTTTTGCTGTGACAGACTAAGACGGCTACCGCTCTGGAAATTGTCATAATCATTTCCTCTATTTCTTATCTTGAGAGGTGACTGCTGGGGCTTACATGGCCAATGGCACTATGCATGCATAAGGGGACAGTATCGGTAAGCCCAGGGAAACCCTATGGTTTGCAGAAGTTCAAAAATATTTGGAGGCAAGGAACTCAAATGAGGGGGAGGCCTTCCAAAGCAGCTCATTGAGGTCAGTGCGTTCAGTGGCTAGAGAATGCTGGGGTAAATAAAAAATAAGACAAGGGGGGAGGAATGGAAAATGCAGCATTGTGGAGGAACGTATAGCTGACTGACAAATGCTGCAGAATGCCATTCTGCAAAATTTTTGTTAATGGTTCACTTGTTAGCTCAGTTTCACACAGTCCTATGAACATAGGACATCACACATTTACAGTCTTTAATAAAACAGCCTCACAGTAGGTAAAGAATGAACAGGAAATAATAATTGGCATTTGCCTTCTTTAAATCAAGACAATAAAAAAAATAATGGAACTGGTCTTCATTTTCTCTTTAGAGCTTAATAAAATGGATGGACTTTCATTATGAGTTAATAACACACACATACCAAACTATTTTCCAAAGGACTATGGACTTGCTTAGAGAACAATGAAATTGAGGGCACAGAGGTTGAAAGGCTTGTGGGAAATAAATCAATAAATAGTGAAGGGAAAAGAAATTTAAGCCAGCCAGTGAATAAATAATAAATACTTAGCCCTTTCCACTGTTCAAAGAGTTTCTCATACACTGCATTCTTGCAATCCTTAACAACAAACAGTGGACAGTTCAGTATTAAGTAACAGCAAAACAGAAAATCATGGGCCAAAATAGTTAATCCTTTACAGAAGCCAGCTTTCTTTCCCTTTCTCCTTCTGTTTGCTGCTTCCAGCCATCTTCTCCAGCTCTTCTCAACAGTCCAAAGTACCCACCCTTTTAGCTTCTTATATCTTCTGAGCTAAGATGTTTCCCCTGTTTGAAAAATCTCACTCTGCCTGTGACTCCACATACAGTATGCACACACTTTTTCATTTCCCCTCTCCACTCACACTAGATGTACCAGGGCAGCCAGCCACATTTGTTGTTCATGTACCCGTATGTGCCCCACTCAAATATAAAATTATACGGTTTTTAATTTTTTTCTCCCTGCCACGAAGAAATAAGGAGCAGAGTAGACATATAGTGCTAGTGTAGTTTTTTAGAAAGAGGCTTCGTGACTTCTGGAGTTTGTATATGGAATTCTGATCCCATCCCCACCCAAGCAACTAATATTGTAATAAACTATTTTATAAAATATGTGATTTTTACTGTTTTGTTGTTATATTAAAATTCATCTAACTCTCTGCCCCCCCCCCCCACTTTCTTTGGGATTCTTCTTTTAAAAACATAGATTCATAGACTCAGAAGGGATCTAAAGGGCCGTCTAGTCCAACCCTCTGCTATTTCATCTAAAGCATCCATGAAAGATGGGCCACCCAACCTCATTACCGTATTATATTTTTGGGGCAGCTCCTTCCCTACCTTCCCTAGCGATGCTTAAGAGAGATCTGTGTGCTCTTGGAAAAGGAAGAAGTGTGGGACCCGAGGGAAGTAAACTCTTGCACCAACAGCCCCCAGTTGGCCTGAGAGGACTTTGTTACTATTCGTTTACATAACGCATTTGTTTTCGTATTTTAAAATTGTAGCTGCTTTGGATGCTTTGGCAGAAAGGTAGGATAGGACTCAAAATAAAAGAATTAATTAAAATGCCTAGACAGGCAAATTATAATACCCATAGGGGTGTGCAAATAGATCAATAACAGTAGCTGTGCTGTAAATAGCAATGTTCATTACATAAACAAGATCACAACACTGCCAGGGATGGCAAAAAGAAAATAGAGTTATTTTTGTAAACTTCCAGCCCAAGCCAAGATCATACCAATTTAACAAAATGTGAACCACAACAGGCCAAGTCTGAGTAATGGTAACATAACCAGAAAGACAAAGAGGAATAGAAGAACAAACTTCTGTTTGTACTACTTGCATCTAAAGTATCTTGCAAAGTCCTCAAGCTTGAGAAATTTTAAAGAATTAATTAGAACAGTTGAAGGTGGATTAGAATAGGCTCTCTTTACAGGAAAAAGACGGCCTGAAAATACTTACACAAAGTGGGAGGAAATTAGCAAATGTAGTGGCACATTGAGCAGTATTAGGAGAGTCAAAGTCTTCTGTACAGAACTCCGGCACTGGGGTGAGATGTGGTCCACTGCCTTTCTCCCAGATATAAAGCGCAATCTTTCAAAATACACAAAAAAGTATAATTAATGCTGAAATATATTCATTCTATTAAAATTCAATGCAAATGGCTTTCAGTATAATAAGTTAGAAAAAAGATGGGAGAACTACACTAAGATATATTATCTTGTGGTGTAAAAGAGTTTTGAAGTTTTAAACCAGAGCTTATGTGAATAATTATATGTGTGCAGGTGTACAGTAGTATACTACTGATAAACTACTAGCTCTCCTCCCAATAAAACCACAGATATATCATGTCAAGCGCCAGGAACCTCTCCTTTCAATCACCCTAGATTTATTCATTGTGCCTCCATTCCTATCCCAAGCAAAAAAGGTCTCTTTAAGTAGAATAAGGGCTATAGCTCAGTGTCAGAGCACATACTTTGCATGCAGATAGCCTCAAGTTTAATACCTGACATCTCCAGGAAGAACTAGGAAAGATTTCCAGCATCTACTGATGTTTTTAATTATGTTTTATAGATATCTATAGGGTGGTTTTATTGCATTTTATATGTTGTAAGCTGCCTTGTTATATTTTATGAGATATATTTATTTATTTTCAAATAAATTTTGATAAATAACACTGGAGAGGTGCTGCTATTCAGTGCAGACTGTGCTGTGCTAGGAGCCTTCCTATGCATCTAATAAGGGCTAACAGGCACTTGGAGAGGGCTTGCTAGAGACAGAGTGCTGTATCCAACACTCTATTAGTAAAGTTCTATTTGTGCAATGAGGCTTTGCCTGGCTCCATTCTCCCCTGACAACTCTCAAACTCTGTTCCAGAGAGGACCCTAACAGTTCTCTTCTCAGAGAAGAGTACAAATTTTGGTTAGAGACGGAGGTCTGGTTAGTAGGGATGGGCAATATCTTGCTTCATGGCTTTTCCCACACTGTGATTTTTGCATAACACGTACACAATGATTCATGATATATTGCCAGGTCAAAAAATTATGAAACCAGTTATCACAATATGGACTTCAAACCCGGTTGGGACAATATAGCACCTAACCCTAATGGCTAGTGCTGGGGCAGGAGCAAATTCAATTTTCAACAAGACCCTCATTTACAGGTGACCAGCTCAGCACAAAGTAGAGTGAGGCTTTTCAAATTGGAGGAGTTTCTAATTCAAACTTCACCAACTGCAAATCCACCTGCATCACTAATCTTTTCACAGATCCCTACATCTAACCAATGTATCTGCCATCTCATGAGACATCACATATGTTCAGTGACTATTGTTTATTCCCAGCTTGAGAAGAGGAAAACACAAACTGAAAATAAGTTTAGTTAAGACTGACAAGAACAGATGTCTGGGAAGGTTGGCAAATGTTCACAGCTGTGCAGACACGCATTCTTCCCTGCAGCTACTTCTAACATTTGAACAATAATAAGTCCGTGAATTTGTGGGAAATCAATCAAATAGAAAAAGACATTTGTAAGAGACACATTTTAAAACTATGTGTATTTTGACTACTGCATTAGTGTGCTTTCGTGATACTACTTCACAATGTGGCAATGTAACACAGAGAGAACTTCATGAGATAAATAGGTGTGCAATCTTCCTTTGCGCCAGTGGAAAATTTTAAGGACTGAGCTGACTGCTTTGTAATTTTTATATCAAGTGCTTTTGTCCCACAGACGTCCTAAGACCTAGATAATTTCCAGTCTTTAACAGTAACGAGCAACGAACTCATGACGCTCATGGCTTGTTAAAAGTTAGAAAGCAATGGGAATAGGACATCTTATGATTCATACTGGGTAGGGGGGGGAAGGAACCCTGGAAAGATTAATTGTAAAAAAAATCCACAATAGGCTCAGCATGTATCCTTAAAAGGAAGAATTAATACACCCAAAAGAAGAGCTGTAAAAGAATACAGTAAAAATGAATTATATTCCATCTGGAAAGGCACAGCAGCATACTGAATGTGGTTGAAAGGAACAGGAATGAAATAATGACCCAAGGCATCAGATGCTTTGAGTGCACAGGAGCAGATCACAACTCCCTTCACTTTCAATAATGCCTAGTGTTACTATAAATTGTCACAGGAAAAGGAAAAAGAATGCTAACCTTTAAATATATATCACATTACTATTAAATGTAGCTTGCAATTCTACAAGCGTAGATTCCAGCTGCCACTAGAAGTGCCCTTGTCCCCAATCTGAACATTATTAAATCAAGTGAAGAAGGAAGACCTACACATATATGTGTTGCTCCATTTTCAGACATATATTCCTGGCTAATAGGACAGATAAGCCCCTCCTGCAATCTGAGGCTACTAGAGATGAAATTTTCACTTCTTAACATCCAGCACATCTGTGCTAACTGTGGTTAAGCAGAATTCATGCCCTGTGTTTTGAGGGAGAGAGATAAAAATGTCCCATATTTAATCTTTTCTTTCCTTTCTTTTTAATCAGGACATCTTGCAGTGAACAGCTATCAAATAAGAACTTCTGCTTTAACAACTGTGATACCCATGTTATTGAACGAGTCTTTCCTGTCCTTTCTGTTTTGGTGCACGACTGGATTTGAATCAGCGTAGTGAAGGCAAGTCCTGGATGGGTTAAAAATAAAACCTGAAGAATTGGAACAATTTCCCAGGTGCATTCCCAGGACTCAGGTGAATGCAGAAGTCTTTTTGTCATGTCCATGCATGCACCAGGGCTCCTGAAAAGGTCTGAATTAGTTTGCCAGCCTACGAAGAGTGCTATTGCAACTCATTATACCTTTTGCTAATAGATGAAAGATGTAATGTGCTATTTTTAAAAGGGTTGTACTGTATGATACCACACTGTATTGTTGATATGATGATATGGGGTCACCTTTGAAAAGCTCATGAATAAGGCATTGCACCAAAATGGGTAACTGACTGGCATCTTGCAGAGGAGAGAACATGTGGAATATACAGTATTTATGAACCTGTCCCCTGCTACCAGCAATTATTTTTCAGACAACTGTGGAAGACGGTTTCTGCAATATTGCATGAGTTAGGGGGAAAGTTTGGCATACATGACATTAGATTCTCTTCTGGACATTAGCAAAATGGATTTCGGCTGGAATACAGATTGCAGACTGTATCAGCTTTGTTGGGTGACAACTAACACAGCTGGATTCATGTCAATTAGTATTCTACTTTTGCTGTGGACTGGGATATTCCCAAGGTTTATAATGCTTCTGTACATGTTTGTGCACATGTATCTTACCATGTATTTCACACAGATTTCAAGGAGAGCAGAATACAAGCTAGGATACAAAGAACCATACAACTAGTCTAGTTCCATGGTTGCTTTGGAGTTGTTTTTGCCAGCCAGGCATAAGCAGCAGCATGGGAAACTGCCTTGGAAACTGCATGGAGTTTCAAAAATGGTGTGTGATATGGAGGAACTAGCTGTTTAAAAACAAAGTAGTAAAAAGTCACTGCGTTTGCACAAGCTCCTTGCATGAGTAGCTTTTTGAATCCTGTCCCCTATTATCTGCATAGGCTAAAATAATACTATGTGGAGCCTGAAAGAAAATGTTGCAACATGGAGTGCTCATATTCAGAGTTCCAGCTAGGCAACCATGCCCATTTTCAGTATACTCCGTTCCATCCATTACCACCCCCACCCCATTTTTCTTCTCCCAACAGTCAATATACATTCTGTGGCTGTTAAAACATGTTCAGTTGTCGGTGAGCTGTTCTGGGGATGTTGCTATTTTTCACCCCTTTAAATCCCCATCACCCCATAATATTTTGGATTCTCCCTGAGCCTGCTATGGTGTTTTGGATACATAAGGATTGGCACTCAGAGAATAAGTTCACTACTAGTGTATCATATTGGTCTTCACTATTCCATATAATGAACAAAGGAAGGAAATAAACACTTGTATCATTTCCCTCCTCCTATCATATGGACCCAAGAGAGGTAACAGCAAAAGCAAAATTTTCAGAGTAACAGAATGGTCTTACCTCGTATTTTAAATCTATTGTAAAATCTGACTTCAAAGGTTCATTCTTCAGCCTCTTTGCAAGCCTGTGCAGTAAAATACATAATAAAAATAAAATTTGTTTTTATACATCATATACACACACACACACATCATATACAAATCGGATACATACAAACTAGATGCTTTCAGCGATCATGCCATTACCTAGAAGCATGAATACATAATATCCTAAAAGACAATGCACAATGTACATGTACTGTACACTTCAATTCCAATCCACTCTTCTCCACTTTTCACTTTCCTTGCTTCATCTATTTCCTTCCTCTTTTTACTGCCTGTATACGTACCACCCTATCCCAGCTCCTAGATATAGAAAGCTAGCAGAGGCAGCTGCAGTGCTCTTTCAAGAATATTTCTGCACTGAGAAGAGGTTCTGCCACATGCTTACATATCTAGAGGCAATTGCCACATGAACACACAAAAAATAAATGCTGAATACCTAAGGCAGAGGTGGCTTTAAATTTAAACCTAGACCTGTGGACTTTGTTGGCACAACCAAGAATGATGGTCAGTAGAAGGAATAAAGAAATAGTAAGTTTTAAAAAATATTAAAAATTGGCAGGTGTCGGGGGGGGGGCATAAAAAACTGCTGGGGGTTGGATATGGCCCGTGGATCAGCTACTCCAGCCAAGGACATACTCCTATGTTCTATTTTTTAATTGGAATCATATGCTTAGGTAATAGAAAGGCTCATTATTCAGCATTTTCACACTGTCAATTTCTCCACAACTAAACATGAAGATTAGTCTTTGAGATTTTAAAAATAGTTCCATAAGAAATATTTTTGCTTCTAGTTTCAAGAGGAGTAGCTTTTTAGTCTGTTGCAGCAAAAAGAGCATAAGTCTTGTGGCAACTTGTTTCCAGACGTACAAAGAAGATCCACAGTTCAGCAGCCAATTATTTCTTGCTTTATGTTCCCCATCTGTAGCATTTAAATATTCTCAACTTTTGCCCAGGTATTTTACTAAGAAACCCTAGAAGATACTTGGCTAGCATTTAATTTTGCCCATATGCTAATAAAACAAAGTTAAATGCAAATACCTATTTCCCAACATGTACATTTATGAAGATGTAATTGCTTATTAATGTGCTTTATAATACCCTTGTGAGATAGTGCATGCAGTAAAGGGAACAGAGTGTTTACAGTTACTTAACATTGGATAAAAGCTCATTTGTGATCAAAGAGTCTAATCTCAATTTATATACATGTAAACACAGCAACATTTAATGTTTAACATAAATATTTTACTTCTCCAGAGCATTTTACAAACACCAACCATTTAGTAAACAAATTTAGAAAGATCACAAAACTGAATTCTTACTTCTTGACAAGTGGAATACTAAGTGCCCAGCCAGCAGCAAAATCTGGAAATTTAAAAATTGTAGGGTTTTCTGCAAATGCATAATGGTGAATAATTGTAGACTCATCGTCATGTAACGCTTTTCCTAAAAAATATTCCTGTGGAAGAAAATAATAGAATCATAGAACCGTAGAGTTGGAAGGGACCCCAAGGGTCTAGTCCAAACACCTGCAATGCAGAAATCTCAATAAAAGTATCCATGACAGATGGCCACCCAACCTCTGCTTAAAAACCTCAAACAAAGGAAAGCCCCCCACCTTCTGAGCCTGTTCCACTGTCGAACAGCTCTTACCATCAAAAAGTTCTTCCTGATGTTTAATTGGAATCTCCTTTCTTGTAGCTTATATCTGTTGGTTCAGGTCAGGAAAAAACAAGCTTGTTCCATCTTCCATGTGACAACACTTTTAGATATTTGAAGATAGCTATCATACCTCCTCTTGGTCTCCTCTTTTCCAGGCTGTACATACCCTCAACCATTCCTCATAAGGCTTGGTTTCCAGACCCTTGATCACCCTGATTGCCCTCCTCTGCACACGTTCCAGCTTGTCAACAGCCTTCTTAAATTGTGGTGCCCAGAACTGGACACAGTTCTCCAGGTATGGTCTGACCAAGGTAGAATAAAGGTAAAGGTACCCCTGCCCGTATGGGCCAGTCTTGACAGACTCTAGGGTTGTGCGCCCATCTCACTCAAGACACTTCCGGGTCACGTGGCCAGCATGACATCGCTCCTCTGGCAAGCCAGAGCCGCACACGGAAACGCTGTTTACCTTCCCGCTAGTAAGCGGTCCCTATTTATCTACTTGCACCCGGGAGTGCTTTTGAACTGCTAGGTTGGCAGGCGCTGGGACCGAACAACAGGAGCACACCCCGCCGCGGGGATTCAAACTGCCGACCTTTCGATCGGCAAGCCCTAGGTGCTGAGGCTTTTACCCACAGCGCCACCCGCGTCCCTCATGTTAAGTTTGTGGTCTACCAAGACCCCCTAAATCATTTTCGCAAGCCTGCTGTCCCCTATCTTAGATTTGTGCAGCTGATTATTCCTGCCTCAGTGTAGAACCTTACATTTGTCCCTAATGATATTCATTTTTTTAGAGACACTGTTGAGTATCTAGTGCATACTTTTTACAAAGCTGTGTGGTCAAATGTAAGGATAAACTTTTCATTTCCTTCAAAAATCCCCAGTATGGAATGCTGCATGCCCTTTTTGATGATATATCACTGACACTTTTGTCTATCAGTGTTATGCAGCTTCCACGTGAATTGATAAATATATACCAGCAGACAATACTTTGATAGGCAAACTACTCCTCATATAAATAGAGGTATTTCACTCATTGTTGATATATGTCATTTACTGTTTTATATTTGTAGGTGGAACAGATTCAGGTAGGTAGCTGTGTTGGTCTGACGCAGTTGCAATACACACACACACACACACACACACACACACACACATGTCTGACAGCACCATTTACCTTAGTGAAGCAAGAAAAGGTTAGTCTATATGAAACTTTCCTCCCCATACCACTCAAGCAGTGGTAAAAAGTTTTATTCATTGGCCCAAGAAGTGATAGGTCATTAGCCAATAAATCACGAGATACTGAATCTTAATCGTTCACTAAAATTTCTATTCACCAACTTGTCAACTAAGCAACATGAGTAAGTGTACACTAATCTGCTGCTTGTTCATATAATTAACAGTTGTTAGCTGCAATTAATGGAAGAACCTTTCCGTGACCAAATGTGGTAATTACTTTATTTTAGCCACACACTGGAAACCATTTAGAAACAATACCACAATATTTTGTGAATGCAATAAGAGTGGTAAAGTGTAGTAGAGGGAGCAAATTTTTTTGCCACCATTTTCAAGGTTCATTTATGTCTAGAGGCTTGATGATGTATTTAAATCATTCTATACATTTAGATTAGGCAACCTTTGTAGAAGCTGGACTGATTCTTCAGCAGGCTTGTTCAATACTGCTTAAAAGTTTTGGTCTTTATAATGCTTTCTACCAATTTCCCCCAAATTGATTTAGGCTACTAGTATGTAATTTTCTAGATGGCCACTTACTGTGAATACCTCTATTTTATAAAACTGGTTGCTAATACCACTGCTATTCAAACACAGTGCATGGGTAGTTTTGTTCTTGGACATCTCTAAGGTTTGATCTTGAGCACAGTGATAAGTAGAGGAATAAGATTCTTAGGATGTCAGTACCAAAATGTGTAATGCAATGTAGTCTCTTTGACCTACATTCATCAATTACCTTCAGTTCACACTGCAGTATAACTTTTAGTTATTAAGTGCTCCTATAAGAAGTGGGAATTTCTTTATTCATTAAAGCTTTCTTTATTCTTAGAGCATTATATAAAAGCAAATTAACCAACATCTCTATTTCTAAGATAGTAATCTAAATTTCCTATTTTTACTTCAAAATGCAAGTAGTCAATGAATTTAACTTCACCTTAGACTTGTCATAGCCTTCAAGTATTTTCAGTAGCTTTACAAGATGTATTCTTGTATCTTCTTCACAGAAGAAAAACCATGAAGAATTTCTGCTGTATGTAACAGAAAAACTGACAAAAGAAGATTAGATTATTGAGATTATTGAGATGAGATTATTGAGAAGACTGGGAAAGACTTAACAGTGGGACCCTAGACACATCTACTCCAAAGTAGTTCAATGAGACTTACTCCCAGGTAAGTATGCTAATAATATTTCCCTTGTATCTTAAATGCAAAAATAAAGAACATTTAAAGAGTCATGTGAATTGATTTTCATCAGCAATATAGTGATGGCTACCTCAGGCAACAAAAAGCAGTGCCCTGTTCAGACATAACAGGAAACCGGACAGGTGTGCAGCCTCCCTTACCTGTCAAAACTCACCATAACCAGCAATCATCTGATCAGTTGTTACAGCAAGCACCTTTGAAGTCTTTTACAGGTGTAGCTGTGCCTTCAAAGGGACAAGGCTATGCTTGCTGTCAGCACCAATCACCTGACTGGCCCTGACAGTGAGCCCCTGTGACTACACTGCAGAGATCCCGGGGATGAACAACTTACTGCAACTAATCCCACTGGGGTTTGCTGTCAGGCAGCCTATCATGCAAAACCAACAACTGTGAGCTCACTCAATTCTTCCTTTGTAACCACATCCTTATTTGGGAGGGGGAGAATGGTTTTGCAGGTCAAATTGGGACCTGTGTGGGCCAAGTTAGGCCCATGAGCTAAAGATTCCTCACTACTGCATTACATGAACAGCAAACCTCAAGCTTGCACACTTGTCCCTTTCACACACCAGAGGAAAGGAATGTTGGTTTTTTGTTTTTAAATCACTCGTCAAATCTGTCTTTTGCCCTTTAGTTTCTTCCTTCAATTTTTGGACAGTTTCATATGATGCCCTCCCAATTATTGTTCTGATTAATTTTAATGTCCAATTGTAAAGAGCTTTGGGTAGCTGATGTGAACTGGAAAAACCATTATAAATAAAGGGGAAAGGCATATCCTAGGTGCCCCACAGATGACTTCTAACCCCTTTATACTGGCTCCAAGAGCCCTATGTTTTTCCACATCCACTCACAGTAAATATCTGCAAAACATCACACACTTCCAATACCCACTTCTTCCATCGAGCTTCTTGAACCTTTATGGCCTTGCCTTTATCTCACTATTGGTTATAAATCAAAGTCCTCTTCCAAAGAAAAGGCCTTCAGTTGAGTATTGCAGATATGATGTGCATAGTAAGATGGACGTGTGGGGAGAGGATTCCCAAAGGGAAGGAGCAGTAGAAGGAATGTGTGCAGACAGGAGAGAACCAAAAAATGGAAATCTTTAGCTCAAAACAAATATTGGTGGTGGGTGAGCTACTCCTTTCTGCCACATTTTCGCTGCAAATGGTTTTGGTTCTACCAGACAAAAACCATTTGAACTGGCCTGAACTGCTGCCTCACAAATTATACCCCAGTATCACACTTACTCGTGCATTAAGGGTAGAATGGTCCATGCACCTTCATGCTTGTCCATCTGATGAATAAGCAGAACTGTGGGCATCTCCTTTAAGAAAAGGGTAAACATTTTTATAACTTTCATGTTAATAAAACATTAGTACTGTACATTGTTTTAAACATTTTGGTTTCAGCTTTTCCTGCAAAACATGTTCACTACATTTTCCCATTTCCGCTGTACTCTTTTTAACAAAACAATTCTCTACTGCTCTGTGTTTTAATATTTATTTTTACTTTAATTATGTTTATAACTGGCTTAATTTTATTTTATCTGCTCTTATCTGGTTTTTATAGGGCTTAATTGTGATATTCTAACATTGCTTGCTATAAATATTTGTTAAATGGGAGAAAACACTGGCCAATACATGAGCTAGTTTAGAAGTTACAAACTCAGCTTAATCTATCATTCTTTATTATACAGAGAACAAGGTTGGGCCATGCACTCCCCTCACATTTCCCCATGCAGTGCCTTGGATACTGGTTAATTTGAATCAGTGTTTCCCATTATACCCAAACTGGCATATTTTAGCATAAATCAAGGTTTAGTAATCAGGACACCTTGAGTTTAAGCCACAGTTCAGATGTAATAGGAACTATGGTAAGCTAAGCAGTATACAAGTTTTAAAGCTGGCATGCAATGGGCAAGACAAAAGTGTGGTTCCAATGGTCTTTCCTGGTGCAATAAACTATGGTTCGTTGACCTGAACTTGCTACTTCTGAATTAGCCTGCCATAGAATGCTAAGGAACAAACATAGGGCAAATTTATGTCGGCTCCTTGCACTTTTATAATAAATCTCGGGATATCTGAATTTAATATATTCAACACTGAAGAAGAAGAAATAAGTATCAGATACCTTGTGCAGTTTTGATTGTTTTTTTGACTACTCTGGGATTCTGTTTGAATGACAATAAGTCAAGTATGCATAATTCTGGGCATTTATTGCAACTATTTTACTTCCTTAGCAGTCCTACCATAAACACTTTTGTCTCCTAAAATGCCAGCTATTTCTATCACCAAATGCAGGCTTTCTACTAGGATGAATGAAGGGGGTAAATCTATTTATAGCTGAGGAAGCTTGCAAGTTAGGTTCCATGTCAAACATTTCCCTTCAAGTAGAAGAAGATGGGCTTCTTATCTCAGCAGCCTTTTAAGAAAGGAAAAATGGAGAGCTGCCTGAGCAACCTTCAACAAATGCTTTGATTTTCTTTGAGAATAGCTGGCTGGATTTTGGTCTTTAAAAAAACAATTTCAAGTATACTTGCAAGCTTCATTTACACACTCGGGCCTCAGAATGTCGCCTTTCAATTTTGCCATTATAACTGCTAAGAATATATATTCTGCAACTTTATCTGTTGTTTTAGCACATCAACATTACCCCTCTTCACCATACTTTGTTATTCTGTAATAAATCCAATTATTTTACCTACACTTCTTCCTAAAAATTACATACGGTCTCCCAATACTCACTGGATTAAACAAGCATCAAACTTGCATAGCTTCAGTTAGAAGAACTGCTTCATGTGCCTTTAGATAACGGCCCTTTTGAAAATTTTATTCCTACTCATGGACTGCACTCTGCCAGGCAGCAATCAAGTAGACCAGGCAGCAATCAAGCAGTTGCCTTTCTTGCCCATCTAATTCTATATCAGGGCCAGAATTAAAAGGCTATACAAGTTACCCTCTGAGAATAAGATTTTTTTGAAGGGCTTCTCAAAGTGCCGACCCTCATGCTGCAAGGCAAGCACCACTCTGAAGAATTGGGGTGGGGAAAGCAATTCTCATCTATTTTAGGCTACAATGGCAATGGCCATAATCAATATGAATGCTCAGTGAGTATCTTTTGATCATTGTGGATTCTTAAGAGTGCATAGTCTCATATTTATTGTGGGACTAGATCCAAACTTAAGTCATGCTTGGAGAAGAGCCATTAAAATCTATACAATTTGCAGTGGGTCTCTTTTAAACATGGCCAAGTTTGGACCCAACCCAAAATAAATAAGGTAACACAAACAATGATGATCTGAATCAAACCCATGTATCTGGGATAATTTTACAATTATCACTCTAGTAGTTTTACTTTAAAATTATTTATAGGTAACCCTTTAATTGGCAATGAACATTATAACTTGCCCAGTACTCTTATTTTCTGATATTATCATTTAATATCACAAGTTTATTTTTTAAAATTTTGCATGCTTTTATCACCATTTAAAGACCACAATTATACTAATGTTGCATTATTTATTCATGACCAGTACTAAGCAAGATAATAGCACCCTTGCAATTTTCACATGAATGGAACAATCTGTTGTCATAATTTAAAATTCTGAAGTTTATTAGATATTTCATATCAGGTTTTACAAGTGAAGTGCAGCTTTATAATATGAAAATCTTCCATGTGTTCAAAATACAAGGTTGTCAACTGCATGCTATTTTTGTAGAGACAGAATTCCATTAGAACATAATTCTAGTAATGGACTTTATATTCAAAACAGCATAAATAGAAACGCATTTAGTCCTACCGCTATACTCAAAATTTAAATGAACAGCATAATTGCAGGCATGCTGCCAAATTGTCTGTACAGCCTGCAGCAAACAGCAAGTAATAAGTGGAATTTATAGCAACCTAATCATTTTATACTCTCGGTCACTGGCTTTAATCCAATGATAGTCTTAGCATCCCAAAGGAGCCCAAGAGAATTAGCCCAAGCTCCAAAAAGCAAAATGAGTTTCATAAGCCTTAAGCAACTAATTCACATGGATCTCTTAGGTAATTTAACAATTTTATTATCTTGATGACTTAGATGTTTTCCACACAGAAAAATCAAAAAGCAAAAGCTTTGAAGTCGCAAATATTAAGGAAATTAAAGTCCATTTACCAATTTCACATAAATGCCTATTTCCTTCCCATTTCCATTTATCCCTAAATAAAAAAGTCTCCTATGTATTTTGTCATCTGAAAGCATATTCAACCAATTTTTTGAAATACCAAGTAGAACAACATTCTAAGCCACAGTATTTGGATATGCATGATAAACCGCCATTTTGAAAGAATAGTAAGCTAGAGTTACTACAATCCTAAAGCTATGAGTAGCTTCCATAGCACACCGAATATTGAATGTCACTATAACTACAATGGTCCCACTGAAAGGGCAGTGGGGCAAATCCATCCTGATACATTATTATATTCTAATATAATACACTATACTTAGCATTTAGGATTGTGTTGTGTCAATGTAGAGGCTCCATTATGGCCAATATATCTTTGAGGTACTACACAGATGGAACATCTTACATTCCAGAACTCCTCCTATACTCATCAGTTGGTAATTCTGAACCATATGGCAGGTGTTTGTTTTTTTGAAAAAACAATTCTACTACACAGCTTCTGACAATGGTCACTATGATTTGCAATTCAGCAGCAAGCCCCATCCTATATAAAAATGCATTATCATGATGCCACAGATCATGACAGGGCATGATTTTTCATAACTTCATAAACCATGCTTTATGAAGCTGTTGATGAATGCTGTGGCCGTAGGCTCTTTCTTCTCTTCCGTCCATCCCTTGTTTCTTGCCAGCATGGAGATCTTGGTTACCATTGAACAACTGTTTATTAATCTCTTTCCATAAGGCACCCCAAAGTGATTTACAATATACATAAAAGTTACATATATAAAAAGTTAAAATGCAATAAATAACAACTATAAAACATTTTAAAAAAGCAGAACATACATAACATCCATTCAAATCCAAGCCCAATACAAACTGGGATAAAAAAATCTAAAAGGATTGTTGATAGGGAGACACCTTTAGCAGATGCTGAAAAGACAATAGAGAAGGCCCCAGTCTGATTTGTAATGGGAGGGAGTTCCAAAAGGGAAGTGCTGCCACACAAAAAGCCCAATTCTGAAATCGTGAAGAATGGACCTCCTGATAGGATGGTCCCATCACTGAGTCCAAGCACTGGTCCAAGGCTTGCATGGTCTCTCCCAATTCAGATGTTACAGAGAACTAGAGCTACTGATGACACCTTGGCCCAAATTGCCTAATAACCGTTACACCGCAATCATCTTAATCACCCAGAAGGGGGGATTTATGACAGGTGGTAGTTGTCACAAAACAATGGTTCCATGGTGGATGTTTTCAGGAGTGGTTGATTCACCTCCTCTTTCTAAGTGGCCAGAAGCAGGATGCCTATTGATTATATCCTGGACCCATTCAGTTATACTCACTCAGCAAGCTTTAATTAGCCAAGAGGAACAGGTGTTGACAGAACACATGGTTGGCTGCATGATTTATTTATAAAAGTATACCGTATTTTTTGCTCTATAAGACTCACTTTTTCCCTCCTAAAAAGTAAGGGGAAATGTGTGTGCGTCTTATGGAGCGAATGCAGGCTGCGCAGCTATCCCAGAAGCCAGAACAGCAAGAGGGGTTGCTGCTTTCACTGCGCAGCGATCCCTTTTGCTGTTCTCGCTTCTGAGATTCAGAATATTTTTTTTCTTGTTTTCCTCCTCCAAAAACTAGGTGCGTCTTGTGGTCTTGTGCGTCTTATAGAGAGAAAAAATTGGTATGTATATTGCAGTTTCATGAACTATATCAAAGAGTCTACAACAATTAGGGTTGCCATATTTCAAGAAGTAAAAATCCAGGCACAAAAGCAACCGTAACAATAATCAAAGTATATTAAGAACAGCACAAAAATTAAATTGTTGCTAGCACTTTGTCCACTGCATAAACAATTTGTGGAGGTGAAGGTTGCTGTAAATGGGGCCCTGGAAGGCACAATCCTTTGGAATCTTGTACAAGCGATTTATTTAAGTGTGCCTTATTCATTTCATGTGAATAAAAGATGTTTTCTTTTATTAAAGTGGTTCGTTTCAGAATAATGCATCACATTTTTCTTCTCCACTAAACTATACTGTGTATGCCAATTAGCATCTCCAAATGCTAGTAGGAAGCAGAATGTCTTATTAACACTACTTCACATCAAAATAAATGCGTACATGCAGCAGTAAAAAATGAATGTAGAAAAATTAACAATCCACTAGCAAGACAGATGGAAACTACATATCCTGTAATTATGTTTTGGCAAGCATAACAAACCAGCATTGGAAAGCTCATTAGGACAGGTAATAAAATCTAATTCAAACAGAACATTCACCTATAACACCAGTTACAGTATGACTCTGTAATTTGACTGCCCTCTGAACAATTTTTAATGGTTGCTATCAGTTATTTCCTTCTTCTTTGCTTGCTTCATTTATACCCTGCCCTTCTTCTAAGGGAGGGATGAGGAAACTTTTGGACTACCTGCACTGGATCTTTACGAGGATCAGTCTCATAGGCCAAATTTGACAGAAAGGTGGGGTAACTCACCTGTCAATCAAATGTTACTATGACATCACATTTGTCCTCTATGCAGGGCTTCGAACGTGACTGCCAGATGCTTGGCTTTGAAATTGCGCATGTCATTATTATTTTGGCACTGTATATATTATTTAAATTTTCATGTAATAGGTGTTGAAATGCTGTCCATTTTTGTTAATTAGTTTTTGTAAACCACATACAGAGTTGTTTAGTTTGTGATTTATCTCACTGCATTCCTTGGGCATGGTATTGAACTTAGCAAAGGAGATGCTTGGGAACCTGCAATGGCTTCAAAGCCCCTTTGCTGTTTTGCAAAGGGCTTTAAGAAAGCCTCCACACTCCTGTCTCACAACCTCCAGAGTCTCACATGACAGCAGTGGAGTCATGTAAATGCCCTTTGCAAAAGTACTTTTAAAGAATGAAATCTGCTGTTTTATTGCTGTCCTTTTGGTGTCTGTTGATGTGTGATTTTATATTGATTTAAACCCAACCTGGGACCTGATTGGTTGAATGGAGTAATATAAAGGCAATACATAAACTATTTTAATGTTTTCATTAAAAGAAACACAATGTCAAATTTATGTTGAGCATCTCGAGTGAATGCCATTCAGCCCTAGTGAATGCTAGCCAACCAATACCAGAAACTATATATCCCTGCATAGCTGCAATGATGCTACAATATGAGGAACACAGAGTTTGTGCTGAATCCTGAAGAGGAAAAAAATTAAGAAACAAAGGTCTCTTATACAGTTAACTGGGCTGAGCCCACATAGAACTAGATGCACATTTTTAGCAGCTGAAAGGATTAAAAGATCGTACAACCCAAGTTTTCCCAAGTACGGCTAGGGAAAAAATGGATACTGCATAGAATAGTGTCAGGTTGCCAGGCAAGGCTTATCGTCCCCCTCTCTGTAGATAACAGCATGAAGCAAAAGTAGTCATTTGCAGCAAGAGAGAGGTTTATTGAACACAGCACAAACATTCAGCATCCATTCTCACCGTGTAGGTGCTCCCAATTGAGTTCCTCCCACTTCCCTCTAGGTACTTCAATCTCCTCACCACATGATCCCTCCACCACTGAGCCTTCTGAGAGGCTACCATATCCAGACGTCTGGCTCTAGGGCACATGGGCTGCATACTTTCTAGTGAGGGAGATTCAACCAGCTCTCTCTCTTCCCGTTCCTCTCCCCTTGGTTGCTCTTCTCCCAGCTCAGCCCAACTGTCCGTTTCCGAACTGTGTCCTTCCACAAACCATTGCTCTAGGTCGATCCTATCCTCCTGCTCCAGAGGAGCTTCAGGATCAGGCCCTTGCGCAGAGGGAGAGCGGGGCTCCCACCATTCTTCCTCAGAGCAATACCCTTCAGTCTGGTTCCTGACAAATAGGCAATGTAATGTCGAATTGCCATATTTATCCAGTTAAGGTTTTGTCCCAATAGCCCCTGCAGTCTTAATGCAGTCTTAATCAACTGCCCTGAGACCTCTGGGTATAGGGGGGTGGTATATAAATTCAATAAATAATAATAATAATAATAATAATAATGCTGCAGTCTAATCCTGCTATATGGCCAGGTTCGTACAACAGTGAGTATAGCAGATTAGGACCAGGAAGACCCAGGATGAAAGCCAGTCAGCTACACGGTTCACTGGATGACCTTGGATCAGTTAATATCTTCTGGCCCAAACTTGCTTAGTGTTGTTGCTAAAATAAAATTGGGGCGAAGTGGTGGAGAACTGTTTATCTATACCACTCTGAGCTCCGTCAAAGAAAAAGGGGGAGTGTAATAAATAATAAATATTTAATTAGCCATAGAATACAAGAGAAACAAAACAGTTCAGGGTTAAAAGTCACGGGATCAGGTTCTATTGTCATAACCATAACTTGAGGTGGTGGTGGTGAGTATAATTTGCGTGAAAGTTGTGCAGCAAAAAATTTACATACATTTAAAACTGTGCATAGTACTGACCTCTAGCAGTACCTGCCTAAGTAAAGTTTTAATTAATTTAGGAGAATGGTGAACCTGGCGTTATAGCTATCACCCTTTCTTTAGACTAATTGGTGGGCAATCTGTTAAATTCTGGCTCCAAAAGGAACATTCTCTTCCATGCCGAGCATGCCCAAACCTGTTTTGCAAAACTTGGCCATGAACAGCACCACCTCAGATGAGTTAGTAGTATCAGTAGCCACCATCAGGCAAGCCAGAAATGTTTCAATTCCATAATGTCTGCTTAGCACAGCCTTCTGCAACCTGACCAAAAATGTATATTTTAGGAGCTTGTAGCTAGTAAATCTTGTGTGTAATTTTAATGATTAATTTGGACACAGAAAAGCTACAGATTAAAGTGTGTCAGAAATCCAGTTCTTCAGCCTGGAAGCATGTCCCCAGGTATTTCATACGAGACTTTTTTAAGTGTTCTACATCATTTTACATTAAAACTCTGATCAAAAATAAACTTCATTCAGTTTTTTTTTTTAAGTTTCTTTAAAAATCTCTACTACGATAACCTTTACCCTAAGATAGTCTTTATCCGCCTGGAATTATAATTTTTAAAACATTCTGCAATGTAAACTGATTGCAGAACATTCACTGAAGCAAAGAAAAATACTTCAAACAGAAGCAAAGCATTTTGCATTAAAAAGGCTTTTCAAAGAATACAAAATGGGCATCTTCCCATTGCTTTTAGGCAGTATTTCTCAAATGAACCCACAATTCAGGAACAGCTAACTTTTCTGTAGGTGAGTAATGTCATCCCAATCTCCCAAATCCGGTTGGGATGGTGAAGCAAATGACAGGGAGATTCCCACCACAAGCGTTAAGTGGATTAATAAAGGTATTTTACTAGGGGTCATTCAACCCAACTGTGTTTTGGTTACTGGTGGAAGACCTCACTTGCCTCCCGAAACTTTGTACTGCTCTCACAGGTGTTCCATACGCCTCCCACAAAGCAGCCCGCCCCACACTTTGAGAATTACTGGCGTACTGGGAAATAATGTAGGAGTTCAATATGTTACACAGTAGTATTTATGAAGTCTGTGTAACAATGAATTTAACAGATGGATGTAATAAATTACTTGTTCAATACTATTTTATTGTTTTAAAATAGGTTTCCACCCACATAAAAAGCTTTTTGTTTCAATTATGTTATACTGCAATCAAGATTAAAATCTCACAGCGCTATCAGACAGTCGAACAATTTTTTCTAACTACTCAAGGAGCATGACTGTATTACTCTCAGAACATTTCACATAGCTTGGGATGCTTTGTAGCTTCCCTCCCTCCAACTCCCCACCCCCACCCCTTACAAATTTAGCATTTCCCATTTATTTCGCTCTGGTATCAAAACTCCAACGTATTTGCTTTAAGCTTCTGGCTTAAAGTGCCAGAATTTGTCAGGGCCCCTGAATAGATGCAGTATGCTATCGCCGCAGCTTTCTGTTTCTTTCCCTCATCTGATGAATTGAAACAAGAGAATTTCATTTGTTTGATTTAGCAAATGCTGTATACAATCACATCAATCCAATAGAAACATCTGGACTTTTAGCGTCTATGTTAATGCATATCCCACAGAAAATAATTCCCCATTAATTTAAAAACCAGCTGCATGCTTTTTACAGTGACAATAGAGTTGGGTCGCATTTACATATGGCCTGCCTTGTGTTATACAACCCTTGATGCCCTGCCCACCCAGTGTCTTCTGTCCCTTCCTGCCTCTTCAGTAATCCAGTTCCTTCCCAATGATCCAGCCTCTCCAAAAGAATTTTTGCTTCACCCCTGCCCTCCAGTGGTTTCCTAAAGATGCTCCTGTCCCAGTAGATTAACAATGTGGTAGATACAAGCTGGGAGGTGCAAGCACAAAGTGTTTGGGCTAGAGTGGTATAGCATCCACTGGAAAGATGCTCTAGCCACTACACTCTGTGGCTGCACCTCTGAGCCTGCTTCTCTGTCTGTCTCCTGACAGCTGGATCACTGGGAAGGAATAGTGGGAAACAACAGGATCACTGAGCAGAAATACTGAGGCAAAAATGTGCTTCTTTTCTTTACTGCAACCATGGTATCATAGGAGGTGGGGCAGCAGAAAGAGACATGCAGACAGTTATGGCAAATGAATGAGTGTGTGAATTAACAGAGGGGTGGGATATGTGAAAAGAGAGAGGAAGAATTTGGGTGGCAGTGATCTTAACTTAAGAACATCACAACTCCCTACCTCCCTACACAGACTCCCAAGATCACCACCACTCCACAGTGTTTCCTTTTTCTCTCTTGCGATTCTTACAAGAGAAAAACAAAGAGAGAAACAATGTGGAGTAGCTATAGCCCATTACCTCTGAGGAAATGCAACTCTTGACAGGAAAAAAAGTTGCTGACTCCTGGCCTACAACAAAAAAGTATAATTCAGCAGAATGAAGCAAGCAAGTATGCAACTTTTGGTTGAAGGCGGAGCTGCTGGAGCAACTATAATAACATGCGCTCACTTGCCCACCTGCCTGCCCAGGTGATCTTTCTCCTGCTGTTGTGCAGTGCACTGCAAACATTTTATTGTTTGCTGTGGAGAGGGGCAAAATTCTACTCTATTTGTCCGTAGCCAGGGGGCGGGGCGCAGGAAGAATGAATGTGCCAGAATGCCCAGTGCAACTCAGTGCTAAACGTGGGTTTTTAATTTTCATTGACTAAGATGATTCTGATTAAGCAGCTTTATTTCCAGGGCAGAACATTGGAAAGTGGGAGCATGTTTTTTTTTTTTAATGGAATGTAGGGACCTAACATACATAGTAATCATGCCAGATTAAGGCAACCCAACCCAGATTAAGGTTGGTTGAAGCCTTGGAGCTGTATTAATTTGAGCGGCGGTGCAGCAGAACATGACCCTCTAAACAGACCGATGCATCTATGTTCTGTAAAGGAATTGAAATCTCATGTCTACAATACAAGCAGCAAGATCCCATTTGCAGACATTTGTTACCTCCTTCCATATCTTCACAACAGCCATGTAAAATAGGTTAGGCTGGACATTGGTGACTGGACTAAAGCAGGAAGTGAGCCAAAGCAATGACGAGATAAGTGCACATATTCTGAGTACTTTATGTTTTTCAAGGTTTGGGGAGTGGTAATGTTTGTTGTTTGCTTACTGCTGTGAAATGGCATATGCTCAGGGTTTTCCTTTCTAACAAGACTTCTTTTGCGGTACTTCATTCTATGCATTCCTTTTTTGGTGGGGAAGGAGGCCTCCAACCATCTTAATCAACCCTTAGAAGCTTTATGAAATGGAATTCTGTGCCTACTTATATAAAATGTGTGTAACATATTCCAGAACTATAACTTGATGGTTTTTTAGACAGAGGCTATCTATTCATACCTTTCCAAGAACTGCAGCTTGTTTGAAAATACTTTGTTTTAGATCATCTGCTTTCTTCAAATGAAAAGAATTCCTTTGACTCTGGATGACAAATACTATTTCTTTTAGTTCTGTGAATCAAAAATAAGTAATAATCATTAAAGGGGGGGGGGAGAGACAGTGAGTTTCAAGGTTATTGCAGATAATACTTTTTAAATTTTATTCAAATAATTAACTTGCCGAAATAAGGATCTATTGACCTTAATAAAACTTGTGGAGACAACATGAAATAAAAGCTTTCAATTTAAGGATAGTATTGTCTCATTTGTTTCTGAACCAGGCTGAAAATGTTCATTAGCTTGCCACAGAGATTTCAATTCACAAACAGTGTGGTGTGAAAAATAAGACTCGCTGTAAGTGTAAGCTGGTCACACAAATTCAATCCAATTCAAAAATTGTTTCTATATTGAGACTAAAAGCAATTACACTTTAACCTAAAGCAAACAGTTTCCATCAGTCAGTCATTTCTGCCGAAGATGCATCAAGCCCCACTGAAAACAAATCTAAATTTGTCTCATAAATGCAAAAAGAGTTCACATAACATTCTCAAAATATCTGATGCTCTACTAAGCATACATAACAGAATCTATTGCAATTTCTTACAATGACCCATCTCCTCCCTGGTTCACAGCTGCCTGGTAATCACTGGTTGTTCACATAGTTTACAAGTATGTTGAATAAAATACCTTCTAATTGAAAAGTTGTCTAGTGATATATGGTTAGTAGCTACTCTAGCTGGTTGTTTCCTCATACTTAGTAGCAGAGATCTTAAAGTCAATGTAACTACATATGCTATTACATACAAGTTTGTACAGCTACTTATGGTATCATAAACCAACAGACATATGTACTGGGGTGTGTATAAAACTCTATTACCTAAACATAGGATTTTCTTTGCTTAGGTGTTAGGTGTGAAACCTTTTTCTCCTTAAAAAAATCTATTTGTTCCTTTTCTGAAACTTTAGTGTAAAGTACAACTCCACTTTAGTTAACCCACTCCTTTCCATAAGTCCTGTAGTATTGTAATACGTTGAATTACAGGTTTTCTGTAGATCTTTCCTCATTATGCTCACCACCTCATTGTAATCTTTGAAAATTTCCTAAGAACCAATGGACAAAAATACTAAAGTTTGCAATGCAGAAATTATAGTATTATATACTGCTTTTCAGAGCTAACTCACAAAGAAATTTACAAAATAAAGCATAATAATACAAAAATTAAAACTAACAAACAACAAAAAATAGCACTTTACTAAAGAGTGGCATCTGTGACTATAATGTGTTGGTCCTTCTACAATGGAAAGAAAAACACTTTCACAGCTGTAAATACAACCTTTTTTTAACTGTTAACATACATTTGTAAAATCACAAATATGAACAAAAGAGTAAGATTACTATATACTATAGGAAATTTACTTCAAATAATTTTATATATGTTAAAGAAACAGCATATGAGCAAACATGAATCTCAACATTTATAATTCTCATACCAGAAACAGGCTCTAGGAGGCTTTCTAGGTTTCCGAATTTGGTTTTAATAAAAGCTTAAACTGCCCTCAAACTAATCTTCTAATATAATATTATATTTGAAATTTCTAACATAATGTTAAATTTCAAGTATCTGTGTGCCTCTTACAGAAATCAAAGGCAATCTAGTTGATGACTTAGCAATAGTCTTTTTGAAAGCTAAGGCTCTCAGCATCCCTGCCAATTAGCCATGGTGGCTGGTGCTAATGAGAGTTGCAGTCCACAACTTCTGGAGGGGACTACATTGGTTATTCTTGGTTATCCCATATTTGCCAAATACCACACCTGCAATGTTTGCTGCAATTCTTAGTCATGATAGTGCTCATGCTTATGAACAAACCAGCCAGTGCCAAAATCCACTAAAAATAATCTTGAGATTAAAGGATGTTCCAAAAAGACTGATTAACTGGCAACTCTGTACAAATCATTTCGAGGGGCTGAAGAACTAAATGGATTAATTCTAGCTTATTATCATCTTCATCATGTTTAATCAGTAATCAGCTGGCAACACTATCAGCAATGCTATAATTTTTACATGATCACATTTGTAAGAGTGGCAAATAACAGTGTAGACTGGAGGTGAAGTTAAGAACCCCCCCCCCAAAATTAATAAGGTTTTAACTGCTGCTAGAAGAAATAGGGGAAAGAAACATGGAGGGGCTATAGTTCAGTGCTAGAGAACATGTTATGCCAAAGCCCAGGTTCAGTCCCTGCTATCAGGTAGCAGGTTATGGGAAATATTGCTGCTTGAGACCATGGACAACTGCTTCCAGTTGGAGTAGTAGACAATACTTAGTTGGATGGGTGGGTGAGTCTGTCCTTGTATAAGACAGCTAACTTCTTATATAAAAACCGACAGCTTTAGATGACTTTTAAAGGGAAATAGATGTCATATATATATATATATATATATATATATATATATATTCTATGACTAGTCACAATGGCTATATCACCATCTGAGGCACTACACCACCACCAGGAGCAGGACTGTATAGGCACCCACAGATATGAGGCACCCAATACATTGCTGAACTGTGGCTCTCCAGAGGCCTTCATTCAGCATTGAGCACCCAGGACAAGAGGCAATTCAAGCAAACATTGGACAAAAAAGTCTGAGATGATCTGGAAACCGCTTTAATCTTCTTAGGCTGTAATCCTGTAATTTACCTAGGAGTAAGCCCCCTTGAACTCAATGCAACTTATTCCTGAGTAAACATGCATGCACTGTTAATGAGTGACAGTAGTGTGCACACATGTGTGTGAATGATCTTTTGATTAAAATAAATAAAAAGTGAAAGCTAATTTTTTATTTCCCCCCACTGTTTTGTCTTAACCCAACACAAGTGAAACGTTAAATGCTGAGACCTTGATATAATAACAACCAAATATGTTGGGACCACCTTTTAAAATAACTAGGCAGGAAGGACACCCTACCCCCAATGCCACTGAGTATCAACTACTGGGGAGCAGCAACTGGAGAGAGGCTCTTGCCTTTGTGTCCTGCTTGTGGGCTGCCCAAAGCTATGTGGTTGGGAAACATGATAAAGGACTAGGTCAGGCATCTCCAACCTTCGGCCCTCCAGAAGTTTTGGACTACAATTCCCATCATTCCTGACCTCTGGTCCTGTTAGCTAGGGATCATGGGAGTTGTAGGCCAAAACATCTGGAGGGCCACAAGTTGGGGATGCCTGGACTATGTGAACCAGTTGATCTGATCCAGGAGGGCTCAGGAGTGACAGTAATAACATCTCCAATGGCCCAAGAACATGCTATACAGGATAACCTGACAATGAATGAGATATACATGATTCAGTCTAACAGACAGACTGCAGATTGAAATACTGAAAAGCCTTACTTACCCTTGCTTATTTTAGTCGAGTTTCCACTTCTTTCTGACGTCTGTATTAAGATAATACAAACAATATAACCATACATTAAAATGTAATGATTTGCTTAAAACTTGCTAACTAGCCTGTCACAACCCCATTCAAATAGCTGTGCAATCTCAATAAGCCATACTAAGTCCCTAAGGCAAGTATTATTATCCCTATGTTGTATGAAAAGAGCTAAACCATAAGACGTATAATGGTAAGCCAGAGTAAAACAAACTATGGTTTACTGGGAATGGGCAGTTGTGCTGGTGCATGCTCTTCAAATCACACCAGCCCCCTCCTTCCCTTGCTGTACCAGAAGCAAAGAGACCAGAGCACTGGTTTACTGTCATGTGCAAACCAGCAAACTGTTTCTCTGCAACCATGAATGCTGGTTCGCACATAATACTAAGACAGCATTCTGGTTTGTTTTCTCCTGGTGTGGCAAAGTGAGGAGAGGGCATGATTTGAGTGGCATGCACCAGCATACTTCCCTGTTCCCGGTAAGCCACAGTTAGTTTAACTCTGGTTTACCATTACATGTCAACTAGGCCAGAGACCAGAATCTTGGGTAAGACCATCTAATGAGTTTCCAGCTCAGGTTAACATTAAAATTCTATACTCACATTTTTAGCTGCTACGTTATACATCCTCCAAGTAACTAAGCTTATGTGATGTAGAACTGAGTTTATATTACTTAATTTTTATTAGAAATTTAATTGCATAAACATGTTATCAGTGTTACCATTCTAAAATGTTGTTTGATAACAATTAATTTGGACTAAATACCTAATAAAAAGCCATGATAACAATTAATTTGAACTAAGCACCAAATAAAAAGCCATGAAATAAAGATTACTAAAATGCACACACTTAGAAGCGTCACACTCTTATGTGATATACAAGCAATCTCAACATTTAATGAGGATATTAATCTATGGGAAAACCCTCTATCCAAATTATATTGCAACCTAAATAAATATGAAGAAAGGTTCCTGCAGAGCCCAAAATAAAACCCAGTAAATCTAAGATATGTACATTGGTGTCAGAATTTAAGCTTTGCACTTAAAAGCAAAGGGTTCACAGTTCCATCACCCAGGAAACCACGTTCTAAAAATATCTCAGCTGCTATTCAGCAGCTACCAAACAAACTGAAATGGAGTGTGTTTCTCAGGATTGTCTGTAAATTGTGTTGACAAACTGGCCGCATAGTAAAAGTAAAGAGGAAGCATTTTTCTGAATTCCACCTACAGAATCATAGCATTTGAAGAAACCCAATGGAACCATATTTCTGGGTCCATATTTGGGTCCATATTTCTGCCCTAAAGAAGTTACCATATTTTTCCATGTATAAGACACCCCCATGTATAAGGCAACCCCTATTTTTTTTAACTCAAAATTAAGAAAATGAAACCCTAAAATAGAAGTGAGAATCTGGATGATTGGCAGTAGCAAGTTGTTGATCTTTTTGGGGGCGATCATCTTCAACGTTTCCAGCAGAAGCAGTTTGCAGCAGAAGAAGTTTGCAGAAGCAAAGGCAGCGACTGGGGCACTACACGCTCCCCCTCGGTGGCTGCTGCTGCTGCGGAGAAGCAGGCTCCCAAGCAGGATGCCAAGGAAATGCCGGGGGAAGGCAGTGGCTGCTGTGTGTCAGGCCATGCCGTCGAGCAAACTGAGCTGAGGAAGGTGGTGAGTGGGCTGGGGGGCAGAGTGGGAGTTTGATAGGGGAAGAGGGGAAAAAGGAAAGAATGGCAAGGAGAGGTAGCTGAGGCAGCTCTTGGCGGCGGCAGCTGCTCTCGATCTGGTGGTCAAACCAGCATGGGCTTCAGGAGGCGAACCAGTCATCCGCATGCAGCCTGAAAGGGGGGGGCAGAAAGGTGGGGCAGCAGCAGGAGGGAGCACCTCAGCCTGCCCAAGCCAAAATCCCAGACATATGCTTAAATATTTTTAAAATTGCCCATGTTCGGTGCACAAGACAACCCCCATTTTTTTACTAATTTTTTAAACGCAAAAAAACTTCATCTTATACATGGAAAAATATGGTACATGTATACCCCAATACTTAGAGCATGATGCATGAGCCAAATCCAGTTAGCGGAGTCTGTTCTGCTGACATATTATCACCCTGTTTTCTTCTTTCACTCTGCCCCATACCCTTTCCTTTTCCTTCCCTACATTAAATCAGAAGCTCCCAACTGTGTAGGTGTACCCCCCCCCATGCAAACCAACACAGCAGCACTTCAGGCAAAGACTGAAGCCTCTTCTGAGACTGCAAATGCTGAAACTTTCAGTAGAAGGTGGTGCTTGCAATCCCCAATATGCAACCTATATAGTTGTTATAACTGGGAACAAGATGTTATCAAGAAAAATGAATGGGTTATTGCACAGAGGGCGGGTGGATCTTGAAGTAAATAGACTTAATTGAATATCTGAGTGGAAATGAGAATGAGGCACCATAGGCTTCTTCTTTTTTTTGCCTTTCAATCTGAGTGGAACCAGAAACTAACATGAATATACACTATACAGATATGTCTGAAAAATGCTACCCATTCAACTGACCCTGCAATACCTGTACACAAGATGTGACACAATAACATCACAGTACAATATAACTGAGGCTATAGCTTGGCAAACCTCTCTTTAAAAATTCTGATCCTTTGCTACCTCTAAATTAGAAAGGTCACCTGTCCCGCAATGGAAGCATATAAAATGAGGGTATACACGGCAGTTCACAAAACAACACATAGGACACAATCCTCCAAGCAGAGCTCCTATACATGGCTCTTCCACTTCAAGGAGACATATCAATATGGCATGGACAACATCTCCTCCAAAAATGCTAGCTTCCTAGAGCTGGAACACAAAATGTAGTACCTGTGACAGCTGCTCAGTCCTGTCCTTTACATCTTCTGCAGCAACGTTTAGAGCTAAAGCTGGAACATGGGAGGGAAAATGTTATCTACCTTTTTTCTCAAACTGGTATCTCATTTTCAAATTTGACAAATTATGTCTAAACAGGATTTTTAAAAAGCAATTTAGATAATAGTATCTCTTAAATGCATAGAATGCCTGTAATAATCTTATTCAACCACGAGACAATTCTGCTGTTTTCAAAAGTAGTATCATTTGCTGTAGCCTGACAATTTTACTCTCATGCATCTCTGGACAGAAAATCGTTCTTTGATGTGGAGCCAATTTATTTTGGCTTCAAGTCAAAACAAATCCTACACAGAAATAACATCTGGGCACTCCAGCACTTCAGAATAATAATAATAATAAATAACAACATGGTAGCACATGGGGGATCTGAATTCCTCTTTACCCTTAGGATAAAGTCTGCCATTATCAGACAAAACCTCCTTCGAATCCAGGGTGAGTTCATGCTCCGGTTTTCCAGAAACAATACTAGCAGTGAGGCGCTGTTAAACTTTGAAAGAGCTGCTATTATTCCTGGGTGCTAGCTGAACAGCAGCACAAGTGCCACTAATTCATCAAGGTAACGTAAAATGAATTGTCACAGTTAAAAGTAGACAGCAACAGCTCAGACACTAGAGACTAAGCTTACACTATCTCACATGCTGAAAACAGGTTTGTAATCTCGTCACAATTAGAATAGATTGGGGGTGGTTGACAGGTGGCACAAATTTCAGTTCTAGAAAGATTACAATATTAAACAAGGCAAATATGAAAGGCAGAAAGTGGCTTGCCTATATGTATGGAGAGAAACTCCATCAACAAAGATAGGAGCCCAAACTGACTCCCATCTTAGGGAGCAACAAATAGGCACCAAGGGAAAACGTTCTTCAACCAGGCCTTTGGCTGATTACTATACTACAGCCTTTTAAATGTATTTGTGAGAGTGGGGGTTATTGATTTGTTGCTTCTGTTTTAATCATTTATTTGTGCTTTTATCTTGCATTTTTATCTTATGAACTGCCCTGAGATCTTTTGATTAAGGGTGGGATATAAATCAAATAAATAATAAATGTTGGCTCATTGAAAGATCTAAGTAGATGTAGCCTTCCCTTCACCTGCCAGATCACAAGCCAAGATCACATGCCTGGGCTACAAGTGAAGTGTGCTTGTCTTGGCTGTTTACGAGGAGTGAGTACGTACCCTGCCCTACTGCTCAGTCTGCTTCAGCACAAGCCCATCCCCCCTACTGATCCTGAAGGGGGTTGTAGTTGAGAGCTCCATAGAGATGTTTGCCCCAGGGTATAGCAACTGTGAAAAAGGTGAATTTCATATTGGGGATCATTAGAAAAAGAAATGAAAATTAAAAATGTCAGTATCATAATCCATGGGGCAACCATGCTTGGAATACTGCATACGGTTTTAATCATCTAATTTCAAAATGATACTGCAGAGTTGGAAAAGGTTCAGAAAAGGGCAACAAAAATGATTAAGGTGCTGGAGCAATTCATCTAGGAGGATAGGTTACAACATCTGGGGCTTTTTTGTTTACAGGAAAGCCAAGAGGAGATTCAGTAAGCCGGCAACTTGTGTTCGCTTTACTTGTGTGATTGCAATTTTAGGTGTTTGGGGATTAGGAATTATTGGAGAGCCAGGGAAATTTATCGCTCTCCTCTCTCCATTTATTCTCCCTTCCCACGCACACACCCAGTGGGTTTTCCTCACTTACTGGGCTTTGGGAAGGGAGCAGGAGGGCTCTGGCAGTGTCCCAGAGCCCTGTGATCTCTTCCCAAAGCCCAGTAATCATGGTAGTGCCTTCCTTAATAGCCTCTGGGAAGGAAATGTAAGGGCTCTAGGAGAATCCCAGAAGACAGTAGGGAAGGGGCTTCCTCCTCACTTCTCCTCTGGGAAGATCATGGGAGGGCCCTGAGACCACACCCCAGTAAGGAGCCCTAACAGAGAAATGTGTTTGCTGGTTCCTGACTTTGCCCCATTTTGCCTTTGAACGCAGACCCCCTGAACAAAACCCTCTAGCAGGCCCACTGCATGCTAGAGTTGTATATGATAATGCATAGTGTGAAGAAAGCAAATAGCGGAATATTTTCCTCCTTCTCTCATAATGCTAGAACTCGGGCGCCATGAAGCTGAACGTTGGAAGATTCAGGACAGACAAAGAAAAGTACATTTTCCTCACAGCACAAACTATAGAATTCACTCCCACAAGGGACAGGCCACCAAACTGAATTACTTTAAGAAGATTAGACAAATTTATGGAAGATAAGGCTACTAGCCAACTGGTTGATTCTATCCCCATCCCCATAATCCAGAATTGTTTACCTGCTATGTTTCTTTCTTTCCCACCCTACTTTTAAACTAGTGAATGCAATCTTCAGCCTGTATCCATGAGGAGAGCATGGCCAACAACATAATATTAACATGCACTGAGGAAAGGAGCCATCTGCTCTGAGAAGTGTTTGATTCTCCACTATATTCATCCTCAGTGTTTGGAAAGGGATTTGCATGCACACTGCAACTCACTGACTAGTAACAGTCTGAGAATTAACAGTTGTGATAGGTTGATTTTAGTGAGAACGGAGTCCATGAAAGGGATGAGCTGTGTTATGCAGAAAAGCTCTTTGGGGAATTAACTATTTCAAGTTTGGCATCCTTTAAATTTATTAACATGCTAAATAAGTAGGGACCATTTTTTAACTTCTGAAAGATCTCCAAAGCAACTTCAGAAATGTTCTGCGTAAATTCCTGCTGTTGTGTATCAGACAATTTCAGCATTACAGGAGATTGATCAAGAGAGAAGAACAGAAATATTTAGTAAATGTCTGCTCTTATATCGCCCTTAGCATATTTGGCTGGTCTGGGTCCTCTTTCCATGGTAATTACAGCTGTTCCCAATATTGCTCTCCAAATGATGGATAAAGAGGCAGGAGTCAAAAGTATGATGAAGAGGGTGGGCAAGTAATTAAAAAAAAGGTGTTTAGACTAGAGCCTGGGGATAACTGCTAACACTTTCCCAGCTGACTGAAAGCAAGAGAGATTAGATTGCTGGATGGAAGTTGCTAGACATAGAAAGGAGCCCACACTTGCTCTTCCTCTGCACTGTAACTTTTTAGGTAAAGGGCAAAGGGCAAAGGGACCCCTGACCATTAGGTCCAGTCATGGCTGACTCTGGGGTTGTGGCGCTCATCTCACTATATTGGCCAAGGGAGCCGGTAATGTGGCCAGCATGACTAAGCTGCTTCTGGCGAACCAGAGCAGCGCACAGAAACGCCGTTTATCTTCCCGCTGGAGTGGTACCTATTTATCTACTTGCACTTTGACGTACTTTCGAACTGCTAGGTTGGCAGGAGCAGGGACCGAGCAACAGGAGCTCACCCCGTCGCGGGATTCGAACTGCCAACCTTCTGATCAGCAAGCCCTAGGTTCTGTGATTTAACCCACAGTGTCACCCACGTCCCACCATAACTTACTAGTTTCATGCTATAGCTTTTTGTAGCCATGAAGACAGGCCCAATATAAGCTTTCATACTTTATTATTCATATTTAAGATATATACTATGGATAAAAATATAGCTAGTGTCTCAATACAGTATGTCAATTTATCAGAAATTATCAGCATATGGTTGCTGTGCCTTTAAGCATTCTGGGAGCAAATCTATAACAGATCTGTCACAGTTTATATTATGCCTGACAAATAAGTAATTCCATATAAAAGATTCACAATGCTGACATCCCACATAAAGCTGTCCTTTAAAATGAAGTAAAAAGCTACCTAACAGTCACTACACGCTAAAGCCACCATCACTACTGAAAACAAATGTCAATATTCATGCCTCTGAATGTCTTTGTAAATAGCTTGGGGTCACTTTTGTGAGGAAATATAATAATAACAACATCATCACCATCATCAAATGAAATAAAAATATTAGCAATTAAACAGTCTAAGAGAAATCAAGGTTCTACACTTACAATAAGTAGATACCTAGCCCCAGTACACATCTCTAAAGTCAAACTTGGAAATACAAAGACCTCCTAGATGTCTCTCAACAATGTTATGGTATAACTCAATAGGTTGCTCATTTTGGTTTTAACAAATTATACCTAAATAGAGTAAGAAAGCAGTTTAGATAATAGGAGCATAGAAACGAAACTCAGGAGATCATGTGGAAAGCCTCCATATCCTGTCAATTACCACCCGAGCACATTCGTTACACCTTTATTCTATCTACCATGAAATAATTTGAAATGCTATTTTAGAATTTAGGGGTGCAATCGTAAATACACTTACTGTTCAGTCATACTAAAAATAAATGGGACTTACTTCAGAGTTAACAAGCTTTGAATAAGGTTAAAAGAGTCTTAATTGTGTTTTGAACTTAACAAATTAAACACTTTGCACATGTAAACTGCAAGGCACCTCTATGGCCTCTATTTTCAAGGTCAACACACAAATGCTGTTTTGTACAAACCTTGTATTACTTAGAAAATAATATATTACATTGCAAAATGTATTTCAGTGCAAAGCCTCTACATAAACATGGTATTCACAGTTCCTCGCCTTTTGCACGCAGGTGAGAGGCCACATAGGGAGATGTGAATTAAAATATGCAGCAGAAATGCTGCCTGGCTCATCATAACGTTTAAATATCTCATGCAAGCACAGAGTCTATAATTTATAAAATATTAATACACATGAACCCTGAAACAAATCAAGGATCACATACTAGTCTGCATAGGAGGACAACTTTTTTCCACTCCACAATACAGAAAAATCCTGTAAGGAATTATTTATAACTTCTCCCTCTCAAAGCACAATCTTATTTACATATAGAAAGCAGCGCGTATCACTTGAGTTCAGTGGGGCTTGTTCCCAGGTAACTGGGTAAAAGACTGCAGCCTGCCAGGTTTGAATCATAGAATTTTAAAGTTGGAAGGGACTCAGAGTCCCTTGTCCAGGGGTTGGCAAAGTTTTTGTGGCTTGGGCTGGTTCACAGTCCTGCAGACACCATGGTGGGTTGGAGTGTGTGTGTGTGTGTGTGTGTGCACATGCACAAATGCTATTTCCAGCGCTCCTTCTGGCACGGAGGAGGCGTGTGCAGATTCCCATTGGCTGCAGGAGCTTCCTGCAGCCAATGGGAAGCCAGTCCCCGCTCTGCTCTGCGCTGGTTTAGCGTGGCGCACAGGAGCCGGCCGAGCGGGCAGCGGAGGTCCCCGAGCAGGCAGCGGGGGTCCATGGGCCAGTTAAACGACCTCCATGGGCCGCTTGTGGCCCATGGGCCTTAGGTTGCCGACCCCTGATCTAGTGCAACAGGAATCTCAACTAAAGCATCTATGACAGCCATCCAACCTCTGCTTTAAAAGGAAAAAGAGTCTGCCACCTTCCGATGAAGTTCATTCCACTGCTGAACAGCTCCTACTGTCAGAAAATTCTTCCTGGTGTTTAGTCAGAATCTTGTTTCTTATATGTTGAAGCTATTGGTTCGGGTCCTACCCACTGGAGCAGGAGAAAACAAGCTTGCTCCATCTTGCATGTGACAACTTTTCAATAAGAACATGTGAGCCTTTTCCTCCTTGTTTCAGACAGTACTTATCTGTCATTCCTTTAACTATAAGCCCAGAGCATTCTCACACTTGCTGCTCCAATGTTTGGATTCAAATGTTGACCCATTTGATGATCGAAAATAATATTGGTTTATAGAAAGTAGATTTGTTGGGAGCTATCTTGGAGTGGATGTGTTGAATAATTTTCTACATATGGGTGACAGATGAAGAATTGGAAGTTCTCTTTTTCTCTTCTTTTTCCTTTCTTTCTTTTTTCCCCTTTCTTCTTTTCTTGTCATCTTGTTTTTCCCTTTTTCTTTCTGATCTGATCTGGTATTAATCTTTGTATTCTCTTCCAAATTTCAGTAAGATATATTCAAAGCAAAAAATCCAAAATATTGACCCCAAATAGTTGTTACTTCCTAAAATAGGCACCTGTTTTCGGCCTTTCAAACTCGGAGTTATACCTAATTAACAATAAAAATATTTGAAGATTGTTGAGGTGGAAGCTTCAGTCCGCTTGGCAAATGAGCCCAGTTTTAGAACTGAAATAGTCTGAGATGTTTCAAATATTTTACTAAATCATCAGCAGTTCAGGGATTAAATTCACAAATATTACACACCAGTGTAACAAAAAAATCCAATACAGAGTGCTCCTGTTAAGTGTTCCAGATAGTTAGCCATGTCGTCTTTTAGGGCACTCCATTCATTTCCCCTCCTATTCAATTTTCCACCATCACCCAACAGGCCACAGAACACATTCAGTTCTTATTAGGTCATTTCCAGTGGCTTTTCCCGAAGATTTTAATAGTCCAGCTGTTTTAATAGTCCTGTTGATACTGCCCTCTTGTGCATGAGTGGTGCCATAATGGCTAAATACATAAATGCACTCAAGCTTGAACACTGGAAATAGAGGGAATTGTATTTATTTATTTCGTATATTTGAAATTACCAGTGCCATTTAAGCAAATGACTTACCAGTGAAGCACTTGCCCCTGCTTTTGTCAGGAATGAGGAAAAAAACCTACAGGTTGACTCAAAATAGACCTACTTCATGAATATGACTAACCTGAATCCATTAATGTCAATGGGTCTACACTTAAAAATATGTGATTGAATACCACCCATTGTTTCCAGTTGCACCTTTCTGCAAATGGAAGGAGTCTCTCTGATCTAGCAGAGCCCTCTAGTAGTGGAAAAGATGCAAACAGCAAATTTTGTCACATTCCCCTTCCCCTTGCCTGCACAACCTTCTGCAATAGTCTAGAGCTAGTCCCCTAATTCTCCAGAGCAGTGGTTCCCAATTAGCTAAGTACTATGGATCCCCTGTTTTTCAAAAGTCAAACCACGGACCCCCTACTTTTGAAAATGTTGATATTCCAGTGGTAATTGCTGTTATGTGTATGGTCCCAACACACCCTCCAACATACCCCAGTGAGAAACCAGGCCATGTGTCTTCTGGGTCACACTCCTGTATAAGTCACGTGACCTACACTAGAACACAGTGACCAAAAACATGCCTTTTGGGCATCACAATCTTGTGCAAGTCACACATTCAGCCACAGTCTTACACATTTGGCAGTGCCATTCTCCCATGCAACAGCACAGCAAAAAAACACACACAATGGGATGTCCTGGACAGTTAACTGGTATGTGCCACAGACCCCCTGGGTGGGTTACACTTACCCCCTGGGGTCCACAGACCACAAATTGGGAACCACTACTCTAGAGCAAAGGTCTGTAGTGCAAATTGGTGGAAGACAGCTTCCCTCTCCTTCCATTAGCAGACGCCTCTGCTGGATTGAAAATCCTTTGACAATTGTAGTGCAGCACTTCATTCAACACTAGGGGTGTCTAAAATCTGAAGAAGATACTCCACCCACATATATTTTTTCAACCACTCTGGGGGCTTTGTTTTTATTTTTTACAATCAAGCAGTATATAAATTTTATGAAATATATTTAAAATTTGAGGTTCACAGACATGTCAGTTGATTGCACATTGTAAAAAGAGGGTGTAATCTGCTGTAAGAATACTCTAAACTAATACCCACAGTGACTGTACATCAACCTTCCTTTCGATGAATGTCTTCCATAAGATAATAATAACATAAGACCAGCCCTGCTGGATCAGACAAGGCCTATCTGTTCCCACAATGGAGACCCAGATGCCTACAGGAACCCTCCTACTTGTGTTCCTCAACAACTGGCATTCAGTCTGAGCAGTGGGTCTTAGAACCCAAAGGAAAGTTCATGGAAGGGAGTGTGCAGAACCTGGCATTCCTGCCTTCTCCTTCCCCCATCATCCCCCACTAAAAAGCCTCTCCCAGAGGTTAGGATTCCTGGTGAATCAGCTGACATGGTACAAGGGCTGAGCAGAAATGGGTGGTCCTCAAAATTCAGGCAAAAGCATCTTCCATGGGCAGGAGCCCTTGAATCTTAATTTATGCTTGGGGACCAGCCTTGAAAAACAACAAATTTGAGTTTTTCTTACTTATCCCTGTTTTCGAGATGTATATGGAAGCTGTAATTTGGATTTTATCAGCTGACAACACTAGCTGCTTAATGCAGCACAACACAGAATAGCTAAATACATGCTGTTAGGGAGAAATTCTTACCTTAACTAGCAAAGTATCAGCAGCCATTCTAATACCAGCAGATAACATGCAGCTAAAGGTAAAGGAAAACATTCCTTACAGATGTGCTGCATTTAAACCTCTCTCCACTTTTACTCATATGCTGTCTGTTTCATCAGATAGCAGAAATAGAAATAAGAATCAAAAGTAGAGATCAGCCTTGCCAATTTTCACCCACCGACGGATAATGCTTTATGCTCAACCATTTCCAGTAAGTTTTTTCCCTTTTTATGCTTAAGCTATTTTCAGTGCAGGAACTGGGGTGGGAAATGCCACTAGGAGATGGAAAGGGAAATGAAAACTACTTTTCAATGTTCAATAAGTAAAAAATCATTTTCAAAGTGCCATCTTGTAAGTACCAGAAGACGACTATAATACAGTCTCATTCTGCAATGACAGAGAAAAGCTGTTTTAAACATTCTCCTTTGAAACGAAAAGGCTGCTATCATACCACTCAAACATTCAAAAACATTTCTATTAAATTCTTGTTTTAAGACAATGTACAGGTGGCATTTCTTAATAAATGGAACCTTTCTTACTTGAGAGTCCAGTTCACACACAATACAGCTCTAACAAATACTAATGCCAGACCAGCTAAGGTGACTGAGGTGACCAGTTCGCCTTCCTGTATCTCACTGAAGTGTTTTGCACAACCTTTTTAGTCTTCACCTTTATCAACTACAGGCTGGATTGCAGATCTCTCTGCTAAAAAGTAATGTAATGTCACAATACACCAGAAGAGTTAGTCTGTTAGAACGAGGAAAGGCATGTCTCAGCAATGTCATGATGATGCATGCAAAGAAAGAAAATTACAAGCAGAAAAACCACGTACCAGTAAGTCACTTTTGTTATATTGGAAGGGCGGCTGCTCTGAAGATGTCATGGATGAGTATGCACCATCCTTACTATCTGCCTACCATTCCTCTGAGAGGCTCTGCTCAAAACTTTGGCTATAGGGCAGCGGGCCTCTTAGAACGGACAGGTGCAGAGGTACTAACCCCTGCTCAAAAGGATGCACTCTGAAACAGAACTGTTCAAGTATCAGACATATTACTTCAATGCAACCAACAAGCACAAGCCACATGAAGACTGCCACAATTCCCATGCTTATCAAAATTACTCCCAAAAGGATCAGAATAGCTGACCCAGTGCAAAGTTCTAGAAAGAACTCTGCCTTCTGCTGCAGGGATGAAATCTTATGCAAGAGGTTCATGATTTTATAATTTTTATTGTTTAAAATATATTAGTTGCCTTTAGTCAAAAGTTTTAAGAAATATTAATACTGTTTTAGAAAGCATCTACCTACAACAGCTGCTGCTGACAAATTTGAACCCATTTGCAACTGAGGTGCTGGATAGCCTAGTCTTCAGCTGGTGGGTCAGGACCCACTAGTGGGTTTGCAACAGGAACACTGCCACCGTGCAACTATATAGTAAAAGGTTAAGAAATGGATCCCTAAATGAATGTTTCAGTTACAATTGGGTCCTGGGTCTGAAAAGGTTGAAGATACCAAGCCTAGTGTATCTCTCTGGGAAGGGTGTTTCATGTGTGAAAAACTGCATTACCTGGTATTTCTTGCTTTAAGAATGCAGACACCCTGGGAGAAATCTTTTTGAAGGGCAGGATATAAACGTTATAAATAGACTGAGATACCACTAATGAAAAGACCTTTGCATCAGCACTTCCATTCCTTGGTGCTGCAGACCTAATAATGGCAATATTTTTAAAGAAAGAAAGAGAGAAAAAGAAAGAAAAATCTCTTAACTTAAGAAAGCATACCGTGCTCCTTTTCTTTCTTATTGTCTACCAGAACATGGGGTTATCCAGCCAGATAGATGTCCACATATAGAGAGGAGCTTCTTAATTTACAGCTTAATCCTATACACTCAAAGTCTCCCTGAGTTCAATGGGGCTTAGTCCCAAGTAAGCTGGTATAGGATTGAACCCTTAAGACAAAAAAAAATTACAAAATTTGAGAATGCCCATAACACAGAATCTGTTCATCTGCAGACACTTTTCTTTCCTATAATGAGTCAGGCAAACTGGGACAGCAAAGTATTTGCTCCAAAATTTTAATTTATTTTTATTCCCTATAGCTGGAATTCTGATTTTTACAAATGCAATCTTAGGAGATTCTATGGTATTTATCATTTAATGAAAGCTCACCTGCCTGTCCAGTAGTACATTTTTTAATCTACTTTCACAACACCCAAAACCTATTACTGATATATTTTCACAATTTACTTCTTCCCTGCTGTTATTACTCAGAAAGTTCAAGATCTTTGATACAGAGGCAGCCAGGAGCAGTAAAACAGCAAAATAAATCATTCTTTTACTGTGAAGTTTTAATATCAATTCTCCTGACTGCTGCTGCACAAAACTGCAACAGCCTGTAACCTAGCCAAAAAAGATCTGCTAGCACTATAACTGAGTTGAAAGAACTAAACTCAGAAATCTAAATATTATATCATATTCATACTTCACATATGAATGCCATGGATTAATGCCACATGCAATCTCTGTGCGTAACATATGCTAGGGGAGAATTAATCAGTTGATGCCACATGTAATACTATGGTTTTCACTTCAGCATCTAGGAAAAGAGCAATGTGTGATTTGATCCACACTGAAAAGGGCACAAGAACCCTTTTGCTCAAACACCTGTCAGTAATTTGTGTCCAATGATTCTAAATAGCCAAGGGTGTTAGGAACATAAGAAAAGACCTGTGGAGCCAGGTCAAAGACTTGTCATGTTCAGCATCCTGTTTTCACAATGCTCAACCAGATGTCTAGGGAAGGCCACAAGCAGTACATGAGCTCAATCACACTCTCTGTATTTGTGATTCCCAGAAACTGGTATACAGAGGCATACTGACTCCAACAATGGAGGTAGAACATAGTAATAATGACTAGCAGCCACTGATAGCTTTATCCACCATGAATTTGTCCGATTCCCTTTTAAAGCCAACCCAGGCTAGCGGACATCACTACATCATGTGGCAGGAATTCCATAGTTTTTACCATGTACTATGTAAATAAGTATTTTCTTTGGTCTGTCCTGAATCTTCCATCAATCAGCTTCATTGGATGGCCCCGAGTTCTAGCAATATAAGTGAAAGAGTTCTCCTTATCTACTCCCTGCGTATCATGTATACTGTATGCTTATTCCTGCTAACATGCCCCCCCCCCCTTTACTGGACTTTTTTCTAAACTAAAAAGAACCAAACATTGTAACCTTTCCTCATATGGTTGCCCTTTTACAAACCTTTTCCAGCTCTATGGTATCTCATGAGATGACTACAAGTATACACAGTATTCCAAGTGTGGTCTTACCATAGGTTTGTATAATGGCACTAAGATATCGACAGTTTTATTTTCAGCCCTTTCCCCTAGCTAGGAAGTTGCCTTTTTTACAGCTGTCACACACTAGGTCAACACCTTAATTGAGCTCTCCACCACTAAGATCTCATTCCTGGGCAATCACAGCTGGTTCACACATTGTATTCACTGAAACACATTTGCCATATTGCACCCAGTTTGGAGAGATCCTTTGGGATTTCCTATCAATCCCTTTTTTGCTTTAACCACCGTAAACAATTTGGTATTATTAGCAAGCTTGACTACTTAACTGCTCACCCCTAACTCTAAATCACTTAGGATAGCGAATTAAAAAACAAAGGTCTCAATCTCTATATCCCTCCATTGGAAGAACTGGCCATTTATTCCTACTCTCTGCTTCCTGTTCTTTAAAGCAGTTACTGATCCATAACTGGTGATTTCCTCATATTCAATGACAGCTAAGCTTACTCAAGTGTCTTTCGTGCGGAACTATCAAAAGCTTTTTGAAAGTCAAAATACACACTGTTGACTGAATCATTTCCATGTATATGCTTTTTGAGACTCTCAAAGAACTCTAAAAGCTTAGTGGGAGAAGACATCCTTGCAGATGCCATACCAGTTCTGCTTCAGCAAGACCTGTTATACTACATGGTTGGTAATTCTATCTTTAATAACACTTTCTGCCAGTTTTCCCACAACAGACTTGCCCAGATCTTCTTTGGATGCCTTTTTAAAAATTGATGCCACTTCCAGTCCTCTGGCACAAAGGCTAATCCTAGAGACTAATTGCATATTCCACTGTGAATACAGATGCAAAGACTGCTGTGAAGACCTTTTTGCCTTCAACAGCTTCCTTTACTCCGCTTGTCCCTGGTGGTACCTTTCTTGACCTGCAGTCAAGAAAGATGCAATCAGACTGAACTTCTGTTATGGTGAACAACCCTCAAGCATTCTAGAGACATCTATCTTCCCTTTCCTTTTTACCAATCTCCTCATTTTTGAGAAGTTTCATCTTTTTAATTTAATCTTTCTGTGATTGTGTTCCAATTTTCTTGGCGATTGCCCACTTACATACATATTGAATTTGATAGCACTGTGGTTACTGTTCCTAATCAGTTCAACAACACATCTTGCCCCAGGTCCTGGGTGACATCCCTCTGGTCAGTTACAGGACCAACTGCTGTAGGGCGTGATCATTAACAGTACTTAGAAAATTTAGCTCTTTGTCATCACTGGAAAACATATGAACCCAGTCTATGTGAAAATAACCGAAGTGACCCATTACTAAAACACATCCTCATTTGGTTGCCTCATTGATTTCATTCTCCATCACCCTGGACCATTTGGTCAGGTAGTAAATTACTCTTAGGGCCTAGTATCATCACCCATAGCAATTCTGAGGAAGAGTCTGCTCCTTTTAGTCAGGCAAGTTGACATGTAGTCAGCATGCCCATCACAAAGCCAACTATCTGAACCCCTAATGATTTAATCAGGCACTACCAGGATCACCCAACCTCCAACTTGGAGGACTATCCTTGACACAAGAGGAAAACTGCTCATCTTCCAAAATGACATCCATTCTAAATTACTGTTCCCTCTTCCTCAGAGAGATGCTCTCCTTCCTCAAGACTCTCATTCTCCATGGCAGCAAAGGGGTTGCTACCCTGGGAACAGGATGCAACTATGGCATCTACAAGAGTTTCATCCACCAACCTGTCTGTCTCAGCTTCTCCAGTTCTGCTACCTTGGCCTGAAGGGAATGAACTTGTTCCCTAAGGGCCAGGAGTTCATTGCACTGAGTACGCAATCATGACTTCTATCCAATAGGCACATAATTGTGCATGAGACATTCTGTAAAATATACTGGATAGCTCCCACACTGCTCCTGTCATTCTAACTGCATGCTTAACTCACTTGTTATCTTGGCTTGACATTTTGTCACTGAGGCAGAGATGCTGCATCAGCTGGGGCTTCCCTCTTGCTCATGAAGCAGGCTCCTTCGCGAGGCTGTTGTATACGTATAGCCCCAGCTAGCTTCCGCAGCTGAAAATGAAGTATAACTCCCCTTGCTTTAACAGCTCCACTGGCTCCCAATCTATTTCTGGGCACAATTCAAAGTGCTAGTTATGACGTATAAAGCCCTATAAGGGTTTCTGCTATACAAACCTGTCCAGGCTCTGAGAAAGCCCTTCTCTCAGTCCCACCATCCTCACAGCACATTCTGTGGGTGTGCAGCCTTCTCATGGGCTGCTCCCAGGCTTTAGCCTCTCTGTCTAGGGAGTTCTAAACTGGCTCTCTCCTTGTTGATCTTCCACTGGCAGGTGAAGACTATTTTATTCCAACATGCTTTGGGAACTGCTTTTAAGGAAAGGGCTATCAATAGTGCTGGGCTGTTTTAAATATTTATATTTTAATAGATTTTTTCCACACTGTTTTAATTCCATCACAGTTTAGTTATTTTTTAACTATTATCTTCATATATGTTTTTAGCTAACTATGTTTTATCCATGTTATTTTAATTTTTGTGGGCCGCCTTAAGTTCTGGTTCTGGGGAAAAGGCAGGATATTAAACAAATAAATGGAAGGTGCAGCCAATTCAATCAGAAGGTCCTCCTTTGAAAAACCAGTTCCAGTGAGGAGGAATTAGAAAGGGGAATTGATGTAGCTCACTGGGAAGCAGTAATTTTTGTCAGCGGATCAGTATAATGGTTAAAGGTCCTTCTTTGTGAACACCATCGTCAGCACACACTCCCCATCACTTAACACATATTAATCAGCCACCCTTTTAAATACAAGCAAACTACTCAGTGCACATTTCCTCAGGGGGAATAAAAACAGCCCAGCTGTGTTCTGGCAGACCTTTCAGTGTTTTAAGGAGTGTAGCCTTCATGCACCCTGTCATGCTCAGAAACACAGCTAAAAGGGTGGATTTTTCCCTACCCACTGGGTTGAGGGAGGTCGCAACAGGAGCACTACCACTCCCATGCAAATATATGGCAAAGGGGTGAAGAAATGGGTCCCCAAACACACGCTCGGATTAAAAGTGGGTCCGAACAGGTTGAAAATACCTGCCCTATAATAGCCCACTATTGCTGGCTTTACAGGTGGAATCGGGAACGGCTTGGCTGTTTGCCTTGGACTAAATCTCCCTAACGCAGAAGGTGGCGATCTTATTATGCTCTGTGCCGTCTTATGCCATGAGCTTTCTCGGCAGCGCCCCACACAACCCCCCCCCCCAAAAAAAAATAAGGTCCCTGACCTATTGGTAGGATCTTTCTGTGGATTTAAAACGCCGCTTCCTCCGAGGCAACGGCGGGTTACCCTAGCCCACGAAAGCCGCTTCTGCCACACCAAGCCGTGCCGTCGGTGCCACAAGGCTCTCCCACCCGCCACCCCGGGGTTTGCGGCTGCCCTTCTGAAGATGAGCTGCTCGGGCTCTTTCGCCTGGGGCTCAGCGCCCACCCACCGCCAGCGCCACCTCAGGAAAACAAGCGCTTCCTCAGGGCTGTCTCTCTCTCTGTGCGGCGACGGCAGCGGTTTAAACCCTGAAGGGAGAAGGAAACGGACGGACGGAGCGGCTGCCGCTCGACTACACGCGAAGGGGACGCCCGCCCATCCCACGAACAAACTTCAAGGAAGCGGGGCAGAGAGGCTCCCTCGCGTATCCGGTTCCCCTCACGACGCGGCGGCGGACAGCCACAGGGCGGCTCGGCGGCGGCGGCTTCTCGACCTCGCTTTCCCCCGCCTGCCCGAGAGGGGAAGCGGCGCCGCGGCGTCTCCTCTCAACCGCCGTCCGCGCGCCACAAAATGTCCCCTCTCCGTCCGCCCCACTCACCCCGGGCGCAGAGCGGGAGCAGGAGAAGGCAGGCGGCTAAAGCGCGGGGCATGGCGAGGAGGAGGAGGAGCAGGCGGCACCAGCAGCAGCTTCGGCTCCACTCCTGTTCCTCGCGGCGGGGAGCCCGTCCTCTCTTCCCGGGACTTCGCCACTGGCCGCTGTTCCGCCTCTGCTGGCAGGAGCGGAGCCGACTCCGAGCGGCCTCAGAGGAGGTATCGCCGCCCAGCAGAACCGGGCGCCGGGAAGCCTGTGAGGGGAGAGAGAGAGGGAGAGAGAGAGGGAAAGAGTTGGAGGCTCAGCGGCGCCATCTCGCGGGCCGAAACGGCCGCCGCTCGCTTCTCCTCCTCAAGATAACCGACGCGAACCGTCTGGAGCGGCGCCTCGGCTCTTCCTCGACGGCTGCTCAAGGGCTGCTTCTTCCTTCACCGGGGCAGCTTGGGCTGTTTGTGTGTGGAGATTCGCAGCCCCCACCCCAGGGCGCCCGCTGACCCGCCTCACGACTCGCCTGCTTGGGTGCTCTCAAAACAGGCGCCGGGAAGAGTCACCTCCCTCGTCTCCCGGGCACAAGACATGCCCGTTAATGTTCAATGAAGTGAGGCAGAACAGAACATGACAGGAGAAGGGAATTCAGGGGAAGCTAATTCAGGTGTGGGCTGACTTCTGTCTTGTGCAGTCTTAAGGCAGGAGGGAAAAAAACAGTCAGCGTCCTCAAGGGCTCCCATTGATTTTTAATGAACATAAACAAAGACTGCATACTCGGGTCTCTGAAAAATATCAAGGCGTAACTCACCTGTGTTAAATGGCGCCTGGACATAATTAAGAGCCTAAGAAGGGCCTTGCTGGCTCAGTTTTGGCATTCATTGCGCCCCAAGAATCCAAGCAAGCACCAAGCCGTATTTGATCCATTTAAAAATTGGCATTGCCTCTGGGTATCTCTGCTTAGGATCAAATCCATCATAGACAACCTGGAGCATGAACTCTACGCTGTTCTGTTCCAGCTGTTTTTGTTTGTTTAGATCTGGCAACAAAGACTAGCACAAATCTTGTGAAATGCAGTGGGGCTTATGACATTTTACCACTTCCTAAGTTAGACTTTCATGCTGAGGGCTTACTAAATCAACAATAAACCAATTACAGCTAGCTGTGCTTAGGTTAGAAGGCACAACCTCTACAAAACTCCATTAAATATTTAGCTACAACCCTTTTAACAAGATAACCTTCACATTATTCATGTCCACACAAATTTTCAACATGCAGCAACTTTCACCAGTTCTTGTTTTTCACTTTCCTTGAGACATATACCCAACCACTTTTCTTATGTACTAGTTACCTGTCAAACTTCTAGTCAGGGTGCTAAGGTTCCATTCCACATTAATGGTGCAGCATGGATAGGAATTACCAAAAATCATGGTTACGTGGTTCATTTAGGAATGGTTTCCAGAGCAGTATTCCTAGAAGAAAAACATAAAAAATGTGTGTTTATTTTGTTGTAAGCATTGACTAAGAAGTCTTTAGGGATGGATTTCTTTTTAATGCATACACACATGTGAAATGGTAATCAAAATGCCATTTTAAACTATTGCATTCAGACCCAGAAGCTGTGGTTAATCAACATTAATTCATTTAGAAAATAACTTGTTCTGCACACACTTAAAAACTTAAGATATTCTGCTACGAACACTATACATACTTTCCAAACACACCATCCCATCTAGGAAGCACGATAAATATAGCAAACATCTTCAGGCTATTCAATTCTCTAAGGAGAACTATAGAATACATTTTTAAACTTATCACTTAAGGGAAAATAATTCATGGATTTTAAATAGTACTATAGTCTCAGCAAAAGCTCAGAAAATTAAACAGCAAGGATAATAATAAAAACCCCCAGCTAAAAACGGATACTTTAATAACATTTCAGGAAGGTTAAAACTACAACAGACAGATAATGTTGCCCCTTGAAAGCAGCAGCCATAACAATTAGTTGTTGTGGTGGTGATTTAACCTTGTACTTTTTTATGCTGTTAGAACTGCAATCCTATGCACATTTACTTTGAAGTAACTCCCATTGAACTCTGTAGGATGGACTTGTGAGTGTACATTCATAGGACTGTGTTTTTTAAAGCCAACTTTCTTTAACACACACTGTCTTTTAACATTTGGTAACAGAAAAAACATTTATTATGATATAACAACAACAAATTTTATTTATACCCCGCCCTCCCCAGCCAAGACCGGGCTCAGGGCAGCTAACATCAGGTAAAAACAATTGATTAAAATACAACTCAAAAGCAAGATTAAGTACAAAATTAAAATGCAGCCTCATTTCAGTAGAAACTCAAAAACTTTTTGAGGATGAAAACGTCAAATCTTCACCAAGGCCAACTACCCAGACTGGTCCTACGTGGGCCAGAAAAAAACCAGGGAAGTCCCCAAATAGGAGTTCCATCACAGAAGGAAAAAGGAAAGAGGGGGAGGGGATCAAGTTGATTCCAAGCCAAAGGCTAGGCAAAACAACTCTGTCTTACAGGCCCTGCCGAAAGAAATCAGACCCTGCAGGGCCCTGGTCTCATGAGACAGAGCGTTCCACCGGGCCGGAGCCAGTGTTGAAAAGGCCCTGGCTCTGGTTGAGGCTAATCTGACTTCCTTAGGACCCAGGACCTCTGGGGTGTTGCTATTTATGGACCTTGAGGCTCTCCGCGGGGCATACCGCGGTATGATGATGTGCCAGCAATCACAACAATCCTGCATGAGTGAGATTTGCCATTTACTTCATGTGGTTTTTTTAATGGATCAGGGTCAGCATGCATTCCTCACTTTTTAACGTTTCAAGCACTTTTCCTCTTCACAGAAAACAGAATGCCATTAACTGTCAAGCAACAGCTTGTAAACAGAGCAAGTAGGTGTTAAAATATTAATGAAAACCCTATATTAGCAATGCAATAAAATGGTTAAACAGATTTTATATTGGTAAATACTGTCTTAGTACCTTTTAAGACACATTCTAATGATACACCGGACGCGGATGGCGCTGTGGGTTAAAGTCTCAGCGCCTAGGGCTTGCCGATCAAGAGGTCGGCGGTTCGAATCCCTGAGGCGGGGTGCGCTCCCGTTCTTCGGTCCCAGCGCCTGCCAACCTAGCAGTTCGAAAGCACTCTCGGGTGCAAGTAGATAAATAGGGACCGCTTACTAGCGGGAAGGTAAACGGCGATGTCCCACTGGCCACATGACCCGGAAGTGTCTTCGGACAGCGCTGGCCCTTGGCCTCTTTGAGTGAGATGGGCGCACAACCCTAGAGTCTGTCAAGACTGGCCCAAACGGGCAGGGGTACCTTTATCTTTAATGATACACCAGTTTTTACCTTTCAACTGGAAACAATAATGCAAACCATTAGAAAACAAGTTACGTATGCATTTCAAGGCTGCAGTCCTCAAACAGACTTATACAGAAAATATCCTCCTCACCTGATGTATGCTGCACAAAATCCATCTTCTAATTAAAACTATATATAGCTGAAGGACATCTGCACTGATTCATTCTGTAATTCAGTGTCTTGGAAGTGAAACGAACCAAGGGTTTCCATCAAGAAATTTAACTGTAGTTCAAATGACAAGTTAAACGTACCTAGAGATACCTGTGTAGTCAACAGAAATGAAATATTACCGCCACATAACATGGAAACATTTTATATGGAGGAATATAATCTGTTGACTTTACTCTTCAATAATTTTCAAAACAACACATACAGCTACAACAGATTGTGCTGTTTTAATTTTAGCAACCTCAAGACGCCCTGAATGCCAAATCCGTTCCCCAGACTGTCTTCATGTCATGCCAGTCCATTTAACTATAGCAATTTACCATACTTTCCCCTGTAAGACAGCGTTCTGATTGGAGTGCAAAGACCTACGTCTGGACATGCCCAGTGAGATTGTTTGTTTGTTTATCACTATTTGAAGGAACTCATGTGTTGCTTGAGAAGTTGGATCTAGGTCTCAATTACTTGGGCCTAAATCTCATTGAGGAATGGATGTAATGCACAGTTTCTTAGTCCCATGTCCCGTTGAGACAGATAAAATTTGCTTCTGAGTTAACATATATAGACTCACAGGGCATGTCTGTTAAATATCCTTTTGTAGCACTCATTATAATTTTGAAATCAAGCACATCCAAAAAATTGAATTTATTAGCCCTGAAAGAATAATTCTCACATGATAATTTTCTATGGTCGAGATTCTATATCTTACTTGCTGGACACAGCATTTCTTATGGCAGAGTTGTTCTACGGAGTCATTATTTTTAAAAATGTAGGAATCACAATATTATTTCTAGCCTTGCTCTGAATTCTGGGAGCATTACCTATGTGAAGGATAATAATAACAAACATTTATCTCTCAGCAATAAATGCCTGTCTGACATTGTATAGCTTTATATTATATTGCTGAGATTTCCATTTGTAAATTATTCATGTGTCCTATTTGTAATACAGGTTGCCAGGACAAAGAAAACAAGATATAATTTAAATCCTTCGAGGCTACATGGCTACAGGCAAGTATCGTTTTTAAAAAGTTGAAGGTTTTCTTTAAAAAAAGACCAGTTGTTGTTGCTGCTGCTGCTGCTGCTGCTGCTGCTGCTGCTGTTATTAACCATCACATCTGGGAATGAAGAAGTTGGGGTATAGTTTGTGAATATTTTGATATTTCCCAGTTGAAAAATAATGCCAAGGACAATTTTTTTATTTAAATAAAACACCCGGAAAAGGTGTTCTGTGTCAACAAAAAGCATTTGCTGGTTTTTTGCTCTTTCTCCAATTATCCGAAGATGGCAAAGCAGAAGTTCCCACCATTAGTAACAGACACTGCCAATCTCAGAGCAGAGCAGAGCCAGAAAACACCTCTGCCCAATACGCTGGAGCTGGTGCTGATCACAGTAGACCAAGGGTGGGGAACCTTAGGCCCAAGGGCCAAACGTGGCCCTTCCAGGCCTCTCTATCTGGCCCCAGGGCCACACACCCCACCGGCCTTCCTTTGTGCCATTCTTTTGTGTTTTCCCCTGGCTGCAGTGTGCCCTTAAAGTCTGAAAATGTGTCTTCCTTGCCTGGATGGAAGATAGAGAGAGCCTTGTGTGCGAGTGTAAAAACGAGCCCCCGTACAAAGGTAAAATGAGCTCTGCCTACTTTTGTGTCTGCCCTCACCTGCCAGTGGCATGTGGCCCCTGGAAGGCTATGCTGAAGGAATTTGGCTCTTGAGCTGGAAAGCCCGCCCCCCCCCCCACTGCAGTAGAGAATGCTGAGATAGATGAATATGTAGGCAGGTTTTTATGTTTTCTATTTGTCCCCTGCTGATTCCAGTTTACATGGGACTTCATGCCTATACAGTGGTACCTCGGGTTACATACGCTTCAGGGTACAGACTCCGCTAACCCAGAAATAGTTAAGAACTTTGCTTCAGGATGAGAACAGAAATCGTGCTCCGGCGGTGCAGCAGCAGCAGGAAGCCCCATTAGCTAAAGTGGTACCTCAGGTTAAGAACAGTTTCAGGTTAAGAACGGACCTCCGGAATGAATTAAGTACTTAACCTGAGGTACCACTGTACTGGATTGTCAATTTTTACCAATAAGGTGCAACAACAGATTTCTAAGCAGTTCACGTTTTTATCCTAAAAACTTCGATAATGTGCTTGTATCAGCGATAATGCTCAATACAAATTCAAAATCATTTAAGAGTACATTAAGAAGAAACATGATGGAAGATAAGAATGGATTATCTGAACTCTTTCAAAGGATTCAGCACAGGATTTTTTTTTCACTTTTTTTTTACTCTTCTCCCTGCACACACATCAGGCAGAAATCAATTAGGAGTATGCCTAATTAGCTGGATTTACAACTGAGCAGTAAAACACAAAGATACCGAAAGCAGAGCAGGCCAATTTACTTAATTGAATTTCTTTTGTCTATCCTGAATCAAAAAGGCAATAGTTTTCTTTTTTCTTCTAGATTCCACAAACTTTCCTCCACTATACTTTTAAGGACGCAGTCCTACGATGCCAAAGATACAACCACCACAGGGTTGCTTAGTAAGTTCAGCAGCCCCTTAGACTTATACTTGGGGACCCTTGGTATTCACTACCACTCTAGAGCCAAACTTGACATAATGTATCACTAAGGCTATCAGTTTATTTGTTTTTTAATTAATAGTACCTGTGGGGTCTGCAACATACAGGGCAAAATATTCATTGGAAGTGCAGCACATAAGAGCGAAGGTTTTGACCCTTTCTGCCCTGCTATGATTCCATTTACAACTGCCAGCTGCTACTATTAGCCCAAGGAAAAAATATCCAATTGGTACCAAAAAAGAGACATCATTTTCAGTTTTTAAAAATCCTTTTAATGTATTGCCTGTGGCTGCCAGGTCAGAATGAGTGGGACTCAGTATTCAGCTGTTTGTATACTCTAAGGTTGCTTCCAGCCTAACACAAACTATTTATTGTTCTGTTGTAAGTTACAATGAATTTTCCACACTATCAGGACTCCACACTACTCCACACTAACTTTTCCTATGTCAACATCCTGCTACATTCCATCCACACCAGTCAGCAGTGACATACCTGCCATGGGTGACACCATTTGAATCTCAGCACACATTCACTCTTACCTTTGTTCCATTTTTTTAAATCAATCTTTTAATTATCATTAAAGTGATTACTGTCCTAAATCCTGCAGCAATAACAACACAAAGGTGGAGGCTGCAAAGTCTCCAGCTAAGGAGCCAGATCAAGTTCAGAGCTTGTTGCTGTAGGTCAGGAGACCAGTGTGCCTGAGGCTGTTAGAAGGACCTTGCATACCACCAGGGCTTGAGAAACCAAATGTCCCCCACACTACTCACTGGCGCAGAAAGCACACCAGACAGGTGGCTACAGAACATAGGGGGGAACACCTGTCTTCAGGCCAGGGGCACTGGGCTTTTAAGATCTCTACAAGGGACAAAGGTTTAAAAAGGCTGGGTGAACTTCTGATCTTCAAGGAAGCAAGCTGCTCACTTGGAGCAATCTGTGGTTCTGCACCTTCAGACCTGCCTTCCCCTGTGTGCATCAGCACCAGACCGGGATCATTGTTTTCACACATACACACACATTAACACACACACACACACATATATATAATAAAGGAGAAGTATAGCAATATAACATAATGTTATTTTTGTATTATAATGTGATACTACAACTGTTGTTGTTTAGTCATTCAGTCGTGTCCGACTCTTCGTGACCCCATGGACCAGAGCACGCCAGGCACTCCTGTCTTCCACTGCCTCCCGCAGTTTGGTCAGATTCATGTTTGTAGCTTCGAGAACACTGTCTAACCATCTCGTCCTCTATTATCCCCTTCTCCTTGTGCCCTCCATCTTTCTAGTTATTAAAAAAATGTTATTGGGCTTCCAAATACACTGTGAAGTCTTGTGCAGAGGGCTTTTCAAAACTTACAATGAACATATGGATGTCAGATGTGCACAGTCCCACCCCATCCCCAAAGCCATATAACACTCAAAAGGGGCTTTGGGGTCTGACATTTTGAGGGATGAATTTGATGGCCCCATTTTCATATTTTTCCAAAATGGAAGAGTCCTATATTACACATGGGACGCTGGTGGCGCTGTGGGTTAAACCACAGAGGCTAGGACTTGCCGATCAGAAGGCCGGCAGTTCAAATCCCTGCGACGGGGTGAGCTCCCGTTGCTCGGTCCCTGCTCCTGCCAACCTAGCAGTTCAAAAGCATGTCAAAGTGCAAGTAGATACGGTAAATAGGTACCAGTCCGGCGGGAAGGTAAACGGTGTTTCCGTGCGCTGCTCTGGTTCACCAGAAGCGGCTTAGTCATGCTGGCCACATGACCCAGAAGCTGTACGCCGGCTCCCTCGGCCAATAAAGTGAGATGAGTGCCGCAACCCCAGAGTCGGCCACGACTGGACCTAATGGTCAGGGGTCCCTTTACCTTTACCTATATTACACATGGATCACATTTCAGACCTTTAGCCCATCAGAAAATTTCAAAATAATTTTGGTAGGGAAAGGGATTCATAAGGCCCAAGCACCTTTAACTATAGCACTAACCAAAGTTATCTCATGATACATTAGACCTGACAGCCCATCTCTGCCACTTAGCCTCTGGCCTGGTTGGACTTCATGATCCTAGGTCCCCACCTCCAGGTGCTAGGGTACCTATGTCTTCCATTTTACAGGGGAATGTCTAGTCCAAGTCTGGTTCAAAGATAAAGACCTATACGAAAGGAGAGTAGTAGGGGCCTTGAAGCTGCCAACTGGCAGTTAGCACCTTGACAGCAGACTGAGCTAGCACATAAGTTACCTGATGACATCCCGCCCCCCATGGTGAGATGTACGGTATTTCTATTTAAATTATACTAATTTCTAAATTTACACCTGGGTACATTTTATGGAACTCTGTGTCCTCTTTTTTTGATGGTGCATTTCCTTATTTGGGGAAGTGAATAAGTGGTAACCCTACAAGTCACTTTCCCCCCTGTTTTAGCTTTCTGCAGAGGCAATCTATTCAGGTCCCATCTTTCTAATGCCAAACTCTTAGAGGCAAGATGCATCAGAATTTTTCAGCGCTTGTGCATGATTGGACTCCATTTATCCCTCTGTTATATGCAGGATGGTTGTAATCCTGCTCTAGCAGCCTGCCCTGGACTTTCTGAGCAGCCATTTGCTACCTTGTGCAAGCATGCATTCATATCATTATGAGACAAACAGCTGAAAATGCCCTTCCTCCTAAAACAACAACTACATTAAGCACTTTCAGATTAGAAACAATAAATATTGATTTGATATTCATATGCCCCCCTGGGAAATGGATACAGCAAAAGTCTACACTCCCTTCTCCCCCACACCAAGATACACTCTGGACATGAAATACCACTATGTTGCTTGCTGCAGCAATCAAGCTCTCATGCTTCAAACACCTTCCATACTCAGCTCTGCCTACAAGAGATAAAGGTAAAATATTACCTTTTGAATAGGAAGGTCCTTCTGCAAGCACGGCAGTCTGTGATTGATCCTACAGGCAAGGACAAGAGCATATATTATGGGTACTGAAAATGCAGTGGTGTTTAAATTGTTTAAGCATTGCATACAGCAATTGTAATAAAAAGGCAATGCAGGTGTGGGGCACATTGTTTTCGGTGATTTAAAATGTATTCAATTGGAAATGGATGCTATAATCATGGTTACGGTCTGGAAAACTTCAGCACAGCTGCTATTCGGAAGAAATACACTAAAGAGCAAACTAAACTAAATACACTAAAAAATAGTTCTCATGTTTGCCACAGGGCACTGATAATATTTTCTAGCAATATCACAGAAACGCATATTGCCAGGCATGGAAATCTGAATCTTGGTGGCTCATAATGCTGGCCATGGTTGGGGCAGTAATGCTTCTGTATACCAGTTGCTGGAAACCAGGGTTTCCCACAAACATCTATGTGACCAATGTGAGAACAAGGTGCTGGACTAGATGGTCCACTGGCCTGATCCAGCAGGCTCTTTGTATGATCTTCTGAAGCGTCCAGAAAATTCTTCTCCGGCTGAGATTTAAAACTGAGCTGGAGAAATCAAGTCTTTCGTCCCACCCACTTTCCTTCTGCGTTCATTGCCACTCCAGCAGTGTGGTGGGATGGAGATCCTTTCCTCACCCACAGCCTGCAAGGTGTCTGGCACACTGCTGCAGTTGAAAGCCAGATATCAGAAGCCCTGAACCATCTAGTTTCCCAGCACTGCTGCACAACTTCTCCACCCTGCCATGGCTGACATTAAAGCAGCAAAGCAAGTAAGGAGGTGGATGGGAGTGAGAGTTTGGAGGAAGGGGAGAGGGCAGGCAGATAGGTGGGTGAGGGGGAAGAGGTTACTGAAGGATCAGACCCTGTTGTACTCCTAGGGACCTTTGGGGTGGAACAGGATGTAGAATTGGCATAAACCAAGCTATTTTCAGTGTTTTGGTTTTAGAACACACCAAGCTGTTTTCTGAGTTTGTGGGGAAATAGTTTTCAGAGCTTGACCAGAGCAGTTCACTGCTTCACTAATATTTTTGAAGAGTTCCAAACATGCAGGAATTACTTGACAAGTTAATGACTCTTCCAGATATTAATTTTCTGCATATCTGTAGATGTATATATCACCTTCAGATGTTACAGATTTATTTATATAATTCCAGGAAACCATAGACTTACATACAAACACTGCCTTATAAATGTAGCTGTGCAGTTTAGTCGGCATGCTTTGTGATTATGGCTGTCTATACATAATATCTAGGTAGTTTCGTGAAAAAGCTTGAGCCATGTTGAGGAGATACATGCTTTTGTGTTACTGCCTTGGCAGAAGTTTCACACTGTTCCATTGTTTTTGTTTACCCCAACAAACTTTATCAAGTTATCTGTTTGTGAATGAGTGTGTGGATACAAGATTTGCTCCCTCCACCCCTGTTTGCACTGCATTCAACTTAAGAAAATAGAATAGTGAGTGAAGGCAGATACTATTTCCAGGACCACAAAAGGACAAAAGTTGAATGAAAGATTACCAAGGATATTAGTGTGAACCTAGGATGGATCTAGACACGAAGAAGCGTTTCAGTTAAATGCGTTGCAAACGTTGTATGATAAATTAGGTTTGCAAAAACAGAACTCCACAGCACAATCTGGTGTCACAGTGTTAGAATGCAAAAACAACACACATAAAATGCATTTTCTTTGCCAATGTAGCTGAGTCTATAGCAATTCCAAAAGCAGGAAACACATGCATATGAGAAAAGCAAAAAGAGTAGCGTACCAAGACGGAGGACAAGAGTGAAGTGCAATGCTATAAGAATTCTGGCATGGATGTGACCTAAAAACTTTCCAAAGAAAGCATGTGTGTGTGTGTGTGTGTGTGATCATCATCATCATCATCATCATCTAGCAGTAAGCATTCTCCAAAGGCCCTTCTGTAGGCTCCTCTGACAAATGAGATACAGTAGGTGGCCCCTGCGGTGAGCCTTTCAATGGTGGCACTTCTACTGTGGAATATCCTCACTAAAGAGGGCACTTACTTTGTAGTTTATTTATTGCTCTGTGAATGTCATTTTATTTCCCCAGGATTTTCAGTTTTAAAAATACATATTAGTGCTGTTTAGACATTTATTGGTACTGTCTGTTTTAGTCTCGTGTTTTAACTACTTCAGTATGGTGTATTTGTATATTTCATGGGTTTTGTTTTCATTTTTTTAATTTTACACAGTCCAGAGTGTATTGTTAATGAGTGAAATAAAAAATGTAGTGAATAAATAAATAGAAGAATGTGATCTTAAAAGAACAAAAAAAAAAAATGGATACTACTGTATGTCAGCATTACTGTCTCTCTGCCATTGGATAAACTGCTTAGCGGGGTCAAAAAATAAAAGGGTGCATTACTCATGTTTCCTTATAGCCATATCCAGTCTTTCTATCCCAGATGTTGGTGTGCTTGATATGGCTAGCAACAAAACAAAGGCACTCTGCACATGCTCAAAGTCATTATCATTCCTTTCTCCAGGACCGCAAACAAATTCTACAGCTGAGCTCTAAAGAAGGATTACTGCCCATCCAAGCAACGGAATATGATTTCCTAAAAATCATAATAGGGACAAGCTTGTTCTGCCTATAAAAGTGAAGAACACCAGTGTTTTCCATGTGGTTAGAGCTCCCCCTAGTATTCTGATTATGTTTAAAAGAGTTTTTCCCTGATTTGATGCTGTTATTAGACACCAACAACCTTTGTTTCCCCGCCCCCAAACAAAAATAATGAAATAACATAGTAAAATAAATATCAAAATAGAGCCCTTCTAAACATTCATTAAGGGTTTTTTTTTCAGATAGTCACCAACACTCAGCCATTACAACTTTCAATCACTAATGTTTGCATTTTGCAAAGAAATTTTTCTGAAATAATGTTCTGTTGTTTTTATCTAGTATTTTTCAGAAAAAGAACATTTGAAATTGTAACACATACTACGTGTTGTCCTACTAATTGAAGTGGTCTAAAAATGTTCTCTTCCATGTAAAAAAAGAAGCGAACAAGTTTACAAAATGTCAACCTAATTAAGAAACCACTTAAGTAAGAGACTCCAGGTGGACTGGAGTCAAAACATATTTTGTGAAAGTATATTACTGAAATCAATAAGCTGAGTGTGAAATAGCATAATAGTTTTATAGTTGAATAAGTTATGTTTTGTAAAGTCTCCTTACACACAGTCAGATACACTCGCATCCCATTTATAATTTGGATGAGGGTATGTGGTTTCAATGTATAAATAAGCAATGTGGTGCAGCAGATAAAGTGATGGATTTGGTACCAGGGAGACTTGGGTTCAAAGACTCTAGCAACTGAGTGGCTTGGGGCTAATTTTCAGCCAAATCTACCTGACCAGGTTGTTGAGATGAGCTTCATGAGCTGCTGTGAAGGCCAGAATCATTTTGGCAAGCTGCCTGAAGGAACCTGGGAGAGAGGCACAGAGATGTAAGGGAATCCTGTGTTGGCCTGCTCTGAAAGACTGGCTCCTCCTGAGATGGAAATGCTGTGAAGTGTCTCCCCATTGAAATCTTCTAGTGTAAATATGTGTAGATAAATCTCATTTCAAAGACACGGCTGCACCTCATTTTTCCCAAAGGAACACAGACTCTGGTTGAGTGCCAAGACTCCTTGGACTCCCTTGCACCGCTTGGCAGAGATTAGGGTGGCCAGTAAGAATATTACATTTGTAAAGTTTCAAGAAAGTACTGTGCTCCTATGACTTGTCAGTATTATCCGTAGGGATAATGTGTCTGGAGGAATCAGTGGATTACCAAAGAGGCAGAGTAGGCACTGGCCTACGGGGCCCACATATTTTAGGGGGCCTGCAGGGCAAGACAGCCAGATTTGCAGTAACATTGGTAAGGAGCTGCTGCTCTTCTACACACCATAACTTGAATAGGCTGAGCAAAATAAAAATAATAATGCAATACTTATTCGGATAAGTGTGTATCTGAAGAAGTGTGCATGCACACGAAAGCTCATACCAATAACAAACTTAGTTGGTCTCTAAGGTGCTACTGGAAGGTTTTTGGGTTTTTTTGTTTCGACTACAGCAGACCAACACGGCTACCTGCCTGTAACTTGAATAGACTGAGCTTTGTAACTATGTTATAAGATGTGTAACATTAAGAACCTGAGCTTGCTTTTTCCTCTTCTCTCCCATTCCTTTTTCTTGTGCTGTATCTTTTTTAGACTGTGAGCATCTTACACTGATTTTTGTAAGCCACTCTGATGTTAAATACACATAAAATGTAATACTTGTATGCATCGAGGTCAAAGCTTATGTAAAGCTTTGCATTTGCAAAGCAGAGATGTTTACATTAAGCCAGAGGTTTCACTCTGGGTGAAAGTAGAAAGCTGGTGTTTTTCCATTTCAGAGGGTTAAGCTACCTGATGATGACTCATTGGTGGAAATTGCAGATCTCTCACAGGAGAGAAACTTAAGAAGTCAGTGACAGCTACCAGTAGCAGCAGTCAAAGCTAATCTCCGTAATGAACAAGCTTAGGATCTCTGTGACCAGAAAGGAAAATTTACTGAACTGCATAAAGGACTGAATGGCATTGCCTACTACTTGAAAGCAATGCTACTTTGTTTCTGTATAATGTTTAATTTTTTTGTAACTAGTGTTTAAGACTGTATTGTGGTAAAGCTTTGAAATTTACTACGTATTAGGGTGGAAAGCTCATTTATTTCTACACAACGTCCAGATAACTCAAGGCCTGCCTCTCCATATATGAACTGACCCAGATCTTGCTGTCATCAATGAGGCCCTTCTTCAAGTTCCCTCTGCAGCAGAGGTCTGGCAGGTGGCAACACAAGAATGAGCCTTTTCTGCAGTGGCTTCCCATTTGTGTAATGCTCTTCCCAGGAAAGGTTCACCTGGCACCTTCACTATACATCTTTAGGCGCAAGGTGAAAACGTTCCTCATCAGCCAGGCCTTGGGCTGACTAACATCCAATATATTTTAAATGTGTTTGTGGGAGGGCGAGAGGGTACAGGGATACCTACCGACTCTAAAATCCCACGAATCTAGGAAATAATTGCCATTGAATTCAGCGGGCTGTACCTTGCGGGTAAATATAATAGCACTGCTCTGCATAATGACAATTTTATAGTACTTCAGGAGCATAGCTGTCAACCTTCCCTTTTTTTGCGGGAAATCCCCTTATTCCAGCGCTGATTCCCGCTGCTATCCTGGATTGTTAGATATCCCGTAGACTGTCCCCTGGACAGGTAAGGCTGCTGATCCCTTATTTTCAAATCTGAAAGTTGACAGCTATGTTCGGGAGTGGCGATAGCGGAGTTTCAGAGGGTGAAAAAACAGTCATCATGACAACCCGATGAATTAAACAAGCCCGTAGGTTACAAATGACGCAGAACTAGAACTGTCACTCTTTTAGCAAACACGCATCACTTTCCCGCTTAAAGAGCCCACTCTATAGCACACCCGCCAAGAAAAGCCGAGAGCGCCTTTTAACAACAACTCCGGATCATCCCATTTCACGGCGCAAGGAAAGCGCCACCCACGGCCCGGCTGCGCATGCCTTCACGCGAACTTCCCCGGTCCACGCCTCTTACCTGCGTCAGTCTGGAACGTTCGCGAGCAGCCGGGCGGAGGCAGGCCGCGCGGCGTCCGCCGTCGCCCGGGCAACGGCGGACGTCACCGGGTTCCCGGCCTCTGCATTGGCTGGGAGGGCTCGAGCTCGCCGGAGAAAGGCGGAAGCGGAAGCCGCACGTGGAGCCGGCGAAGGAGCTTGTCGCAGTTTCTGGAAACTTCTGCCCATTGTCACATTTCAGCCTCCTCGCCGGAGGCAGAGATTTTCGCGCGCAGGCAGGAAGGCAGGCAGGGCGCGGCTTTGGCTGCGGCGGCGGCTGGGCGAGGGTTGCACCTGCAGCGGGGGAGAGCCGAGCGGCGAGGCGGCGGGCGGATCCACACCTTCCCCAGCAGCGTCCGGCGCAGGGAGCCCCACCATGGCCGTGGTGGGCTTTGACTTGGGCTCGCAGAGCTGCTACGTGGCGGTGGCCAGAGCCGGGGGTATAGAGACCGTGGCCAACGAGTTCAGTGACCGGTGCACCCCGTGAGTAACGGATCCGGAGGGTGGGGTGGGGGGGGTGTCAGAGGCAGGCAAGCAGGCTAGATCTCCCTGCCAAAGGGTCCGGGGCAGAAAGAGGGTGGCTCTCCCTGCCATGAAGGGAGAGAAGATTGCGGGCTTTGCAAATGCAGGCGTGCGATGCACCTGTGTCAAACTGAAGGCGACAATGCCTGCATCTGATGGAAGTGATCCTCTGCATCTTTGCTCTCACGCAAACCCCGTTGAGTGTATATAGGGCTTACTCGGGAGTAGGCTTGGTGGGAACCCCCCACGCACAATGAAGGCAGACACCCGCTGGCCTTTTTTTTTTTACATCCCCAATTCTAACCACGGAGACATCAGTGGCATTTACTTGCAAGTAAGCACGTTTCCTTGTAAATGAGTCCCGTTGAGTTTAGTGGTGGTTGCTCTCAAGTAACTGTGCCCAGGGCTGCAGCTCTTTCTTAGAAGCGGATCCAGCTGTGTTGAATTAAATGGGGGGGGGGCGCCTAGGAGGGATATTTAATTCTTTCCAAGATATGTGAGCTGCCTAGAACGTGGCAAACGGTTCTTATTTCACACGTGTGTATATATCCCACCCGGAAAGCTCAGTTTTGTTGCATTCCTCTCACCCTTGCCGCTTCCAACATCTCATGCATGGAAATTTAAGAGTGCATCATAGAAGCAAATGAACTCTCACGCTTCCCTTAGCCTGTGGTGGGCGTGTATATAGGGAGAAGATGTTGAGTATTGCCTTTTTCTTGGATTCTTGATTGAAGAGGGAGGGGCAGAGATGATGCTGCAGTGCCTCTTCACAATCTGTGTCCCCTTCACTCCCTATCCCCAAGCAATTTCCACCTACTTAATGCTTAGGCACTAAGGAAGCTGGAGAGGGAGAGTGATGATGCAGTTTGAAAGAAGAGCTTGCTGGATCCTGTGCAGCTATGGGGAGATGGACTAATATTCAGGAAGCTTAGACCAGGATCTAGAAGCTTCTGGAGTTTTCTCTCCTCCGTATAGAGACAGAGGATGCAAGCAAGTGAATAAACTGTATTTTCTGCCTATCTCAGTAGGGTGGAGCACCAACCCAGAGTGGGGCTTTGAGATAAAGGTTAGACTGGTAAACTCTAGAAAGTTGAGATGCCATAGGGATGGGAGACCATGGACAAGCGCCCATTTCCACACCCAAAGCTGCCTCTAAGTGAAAGCTTATGCATTGTTAACCTTTTAATGCCATAAAAACACTGTTGTCTCCCGTTTGCTAGTAAAATGGAATTATTGTGTTGCGAAATGATGCAACATGAAAAGTTTGGAAAGTTCTGCTTTAAAGCCATTTTTGTACCACACCCTTTGCCCTGAAGTTCAGGATTCCATTATAGGGGGTATGAAATTGTTCATAAAAGCTATTTGTAAATAAGCAACATTTTTATTTAAATTGCAGTCCCTAGAATGTATTGCATCTGAGTGGAATATGTCCTGCCTTCTCTGTTGGAAGCAGTATGTCTCTGAAAGTCGGGTGGTGAGAGCACTGTTGCACTCAGATCTTGCATGTGGACTTCCTAACAAGCATTTAGCTGATCACTGTGAACAGAGAACAGAAAAGTGAACGAGACTGACCTTTGGCCTGATCCAGCAGAGTGTATTCCACAATTTGTGTAGAACTTGGCATATTCCCCAACTTCTCGTCTTCCCCTCCCTCTTTGCTTCTGAGAGCAAATTCCCTAGTTTAGCCATACATCATGTGAAGAAGTACTTTCTTTTGCCTGTCCTGAATCATCCAACATCCATCTTCATTGGATGTCCACAAGTTCTAGTGCTCAGGACCACAGTACCTCAAGGACCACCTCTTCCCATATGAACCAACCTGGACCCTGCATTCATCATTTGAGGCTCTTCTTTGTGTGCCTCTTGTGGAGGTCCAGAGGGTGGCAACACAAGAACTGCCTTTTCTTCAGTGGCTTGTGTTTTTATATTGTAAATCACCTTGTAATCCTTGAATGGAGCATGGTATAGAATTTTAATAAATAATAATTATAATAAGTTATCAGACAGCGAGAAAAATTTTTCTCTATCCACTTTCTCAATGCAATCCTATCATTTGGTCTTTCGTTTGCCTGTTATCTAAAGGCCCAAATGCTGCAATCTTTCCGCATAGATAAGTTGCTTCATCCCTTTGATTATTGTGGTTGCCCTTTTCAGAAACCTTTCCACCTCTACAATAACCTTTTTGCAGCGAGGCTAGCAGAAATGTACACAGTTTTCACAGATGCCACACACTGGGTCAACATCTTCGTTGAGCTATGTGGTATGATCCAAAGGTCTCATTCCTGGTCATTCACTGTCCGTTCAGACCACACAAGCATACTGAATGTAAAAAATTTTAAAATTGGCCCCAACATGCATCACTTTGCATTTGTTTATACAAGCTATACAGCAAGCATAGGCAAACTCCGGCCCTCCAGATGTTTGGGACTACAATTTCCATCATCCCTGACCCCTGATCCTGTTAGCCAGGGATCATGGGAATTGTAGTCCCAAACATCTGGAGGGCCGGAGTTTGCCTGTGCCTGCTATACAGCGACATACCTTTGAGACAGAGGCTCGATTCCAATGCCTTTGTTGACTTGGCACAAGCCCCAGACCCCCTGTCTTGTGTTTATCAGAGCAATGGCGTATCTGATGTATTGTGCCGTATTTTTAATACTTTGTCTCAAAAAGGTATTTCCCTGTTATTTATTTTCATAGAAAATCACTCAGTTGCCCAGTTCAAGCATAGTGATCCTAATCTCTCAAACAGTTTATTGGGCTGATCAGAAGTGATGTAGGAAGTATTATTTCCTTGTCAGTATCCCAGTTTAGAGGGAGCTCTTAATGCATAATTCCCTCAATTTGGGTGATGTGGAAAGCAGTCATGTAAGAAACCTTCATCTAAGTCAGGTGCTCAAGGGAAGAAGGGGTGAGGATGGGAAGGTCATTCCCAATCTGATAGATCTTGGTTTATCAGACTGGGATCACCTGTGTATGAATTGTACAACTATGTTTGACAGGGGTAATTTTTAAAGATGTTGTAAGTGTAATTACCGTATTTTTTGCACCATAGGACGCACCGGACAGTAGGACGCACTTTGTTTTAGAGGGGGGAAGAACAAGAAAAAAAAAATCTCCCCCTCTCTGCTCAGCACCCCTTCAGCGAAGCGGCAGGAGGCGCTGCGCAGAGAGGGGGAGAACTTTCCCCCTCTTGTTTTCCCGGTCTAAAACAAGTTCAGGCGGCTACCTTGAAAGCCTGGAGAGCGAGAGGGGTCGGGAGCAGCGGAAAGGCGCAACGGAGAGGCTCCTGCCATAGCCGCACGTCACCTCTCCAGCCGGGAGAGGGTCGCGGGGCTATGGCGTCTTCGCTCCATAGGACGCACACACATTTACCCTTCATTTTTGAAGGGGAAAAAGTGCGTCTTATAGAGCGAAAAATACGGTACTTCCTTTAGACCAGACCCCCTCAAAGGGTCAACTACAACCCCCAGATTCCCAGCTTTCATTTTTAAAAAGCAGTAGCAAGTTTCCAGCATTTTTAGAACCCGAGGTGTGAGGCAAAAATGTACAGACACTATTCTTCTCAGTTTTGTGCAAAAGTAGCCTGCTTTGCCGTTTCAGGGTTTTGTTTTGCCTCCCTCCTGAAAAAATTCCTGTGGATTCCCACATATGTGTGTGAGAGAGGAAGAAGTATGTATTTGCTGCCTCTGAGAAGGAGAGAGGTAGCTGTGTGTGTGTGTGTGAGAGAGAGAGAGAGAGAGAGAAGGGGGAGGTTTGTATGAATGTGTGATATGAGTGGTCTGTAGGGGAAATTGAGAGCTGAATATGCAAAGTGTGTGATGTGGTCACCTTGTATATTTTTCTTGGTACTATGAAATCCTTCCTCTTGTTATTTTACAGCAGTGGCATCATTGTGTGTCCGGGTGGGGTGGGGAGTAGAATTCAATATTGTATGATTTCTAGACTAAGGACCAGCAGGACATAGCTGACTTCCCATGGCTGGTTTTCCCTGGGTTGAGGAAGCAGCAATGACTAACTTAGTGTTCTGCCATCCCCCATAACAGCCATTTCATGAGTGGTGCCCGCCCCACTTTCTAAAAATTCAGAATGTGCCTGTTGGTTAAAAAAGGATGGTGAACCTTGCTTTGTAGTTTTACAAAAATAACATTCCTGATGTCATCACATGGTTTATTTCCCCAACCCTGTTTTGCTGGTTAGCTCAGTTGGTTAGAGCAGAGGTTGGCTGCCTAAGGCCCATGGGCTACAAGCGGCTCCCATGTGCCGCGCTAAACCAGTGCAGAGCAGAGTGGGGACGACCTTCCGCGATGCTGGCTGGCTTCCCATTGGCTGTAGGAAGCTCCTGCAGCTGATGGGAAGCTACGTGCGCCTCTACCGCGCCGGAAATAGCGTTAGCGTTTGCACGCGCGCACACACTCCGACCCACCACAGCGTCTGCAGGACCGTGAACCGGCCCAAGCCACAAAAACTTTGCCGACCCCTGGGTTAAAGCATGGTGTTGATAATGCCAAGGTCATGGGTTTGAAACCTGTATGGGTGCATATTCCTGCATTTCAGGCGGTTCAAGTAGATGACCCATGAGCATGGAAGCTCAGAGCACAATGGCATCAGGACAGAAGAAAGTTTTACTGCCCATTATGGAGGGAATGAATTGCTGTTTTCATCATACCTGCTACCGTCCTTTGCCTTGCAGAGAGCTCCACTGCCCTGAGTTTTGTTTCCACTCTGACTAAATTACCGGTTTTGTACAGCTCTTCCTTTCATAACAAGCTGGGGGGCGGCTCAGGGATTTCCTTCAAGCAGTCTTGACCCCCTGACCAATTGACCTGTGATTCAAGATCAAATGTGGAAAATTCCGGCCCTTGCACATTTTAAATTATCAGCACTGTCAGCTCTTAACTGTGCCATATGGTGCAGTTCTATTGGGACTTAGGTCATTTCAACACATTTACCTGCAGCAGCAAATATGTAAATCTTTGTAGAAATGAATTATTTCTATAGCTTTGGGCAGAAGTTACTTTTTTAGTATCTTCACTGTGCTGACACAAGCAGTCAATAATAGGTAGGCATGAACTGATGCTGTTGTAATGCACTGCTTTAAAAATGCTGTTTCCTGGCCACATCCACACCACCCATTTAAAACGCTGCTATACCACTTTAGCGGTTATAATAATAATAATAATATAATTTATTATTTGTACCCCAGCCACTCTGGCTGGCTCCCAACAGAGTCCCTGGGAGATGCCTCACAGAGCTACAATTCCCAGCACCCTCAACAAACTACAGTACCCATGTTTCTTTGGGGGAAGCAATGACTCCCACAGAGCGCTTTAAATGTAAGGTGCAGAAGGAAACGTTTACAAGTGCATGTTTTTAGATTCATCGAATGATATCAGAAAAGCTCACCAGCCTCTCAACCAATGGCAATTTACTGTGTATATTATAATCACCGGTGGATTACTTTCTTTTCAGATCGGTGGTGTCGTTTGGGTCCAAGAACAGGGCAATTGGAGTGTCTGCTAAGAACCAAGTGAGTCATTTTCTGAATAACAGCAAGGGAAATTACCCTGGGAAATTAGTAAAGTGGCTGTTTTGAAAATAAGACACTGGGAATAGAAAAAAAATAAATTACCCATGCTGCTTCTCAGAATGTAGGTTGCTGAAATTATACTAATAACTGCTGCTAGACCTGTCAGATGGAGAGAGGACTATTACACTCATGCTCTGCTTGGAGATTTCCAAACTCATGCTCTGCTTAGAGATTTCCAAAGGCATCGGGTTGGCCACTGTGAAAACAGGATGCTAGGCTAGATGCTGGACTTTTTCCTAATCCAGTAGATCTTTTCTCATGTTCCTATACTGGGCAGAGAGGCAAATGCTGAGTGTAGCCCTTCAAGCAGCTGTTTTCTACACTGCCTGGGCTTCCCAGTGACCCAGAAACTCATCAGATGGGCCAATGGCCTGTCCCCCTTTGGCTGCTGCTTTTTAAAGTACCAGGTAAACAGATGGTGCTACATATATTATTCATCTGTCTATCAAAGCCAAGTCTGAATTGTAGGTGGAGGCTACTCACCTATCAATCATCAGACATCATGACCTGTAGGGATTGGGGTCAGGGGGAGTGGCGGAGGAAGGGGGTGGGAGGGTGCGGTCCGCCCCGGGTGTCATCGTGGTGTAGTGGTGAAGAGCGGTGGACTCGTAATCTGGTGAACCGGGTTCGCTTCCCCGCTCCGCCACATGCAGCTGCTGGGTGACCTTGGGCTAGTCATACTTCTCTGAAGTCTCTCAGCCTCACTCACCTCACAGAGAGTTTGTTGGGAAAGAAGATTGTTAGCCGCTTTGAGACTCCTTAAGGGGAGTGAAAGGTAGGATATCAAGTCAAAACTCTTCTTCATCATCATCATCTTCATCACTGGGGTGGGGGTGTGACAAAATGACAAAAATGAGATTTTAAAAATAATAATTAAAGAATGGGCTCACAGAACTTTTTAGTTTGGTCAACAAACGTAATGAAATGCGGCTGGCACTGGGTGCCACACTGCAGGGGCCGGCACTTACTTGGGAGTGACGTGGTGGCTTGGGCGCTTGCAGGCTCCGCGCTGCCTGAAACAGCAGCTTTGGGCTTGCGTCTGCCCACCGCCTCTCCCTCAGCCTCCCTACACCTGAGGGGGAGGCGGCAGAGAGGCTCCACACAGCGTGCCCTGCCCCTGGCTGCAGGACGCACGCGCTGCACTGGGCACCCGAGCAGCTAGCTATTGTTGTAAGATGCTTTGAGTTACTTAAAAAAAACAACAACTAATGAGTTAAATAAATTATTGTGTCCCTCCCACCTGTAAAGGTTGGCCCGCAAGAAGGAGCCAGTTAGAAAAGGTTGCCCACCCCAGCTTTAACTAGTAATGATAAATGAAACTTGAAGCAATAAACAGAACTTGAAACATGCCTATACTTGAAACATGCCTTTGCTGACAATAGATCTCAGTTTGCTTCTGGCATCTTCTTTGACAAGATGGCCAGTCATCAGGGTTCTCTCTCTCTCTCTCTCTCTCTCTCTCTCCCTCTCTCCCTCCCCCCCCCTCCATTTGTAGTTAATTACCCATGCAAAGAACACGGTGTTTAACTTCAAGAGATTCCACGGCCGTACATGTAACGATCCTTTTATCCAGAAGGAGAAAGAGCACTTGAGTTACTCTGTTGTTCCAATGAAAAATGGAAATGTTGGAATAAAGGTAAGACGAATTCATCACTTCTATGATTTTTTGGTCAGTCTCCTTTCATAAGATCAATGGGAGTACATCACACTATGCCAACCTTGACTGCAGCTCATGGTTTGTCTGGAGCAAGACAAACCATGACCTTTGGTTTGATGGTAATGTTGAGTCAGGGGTAGAGAATCTCTGGCCTGCTCACCTCATTAGGTCTTCTAGGCCCAGCCATGTCTGCCCATCTTACACTTGATGTCACAAGAGAGGTAAAGGGGTTTGTAGGCACCACCAGTCAGCTGTAATGTGTTACCTGAATCGGATAAACTGTGGTTATGCTTTAATGTGTCTTTTGTTTGGAACAAACCAATCTCGGATCATAATTATGAAGCTGGCTTATTGCAGCAAAACATTGTTAAGGTTTACCACTGTTAGGGTTTGGATGAAATACCAAGCTGTGCTTAAAGGTAAAGGGACCCCTGATCATTAGGTCCAGTCGTGGCCGACTCTGGGGTTGTGGCACTCATTTCGCTTTATTGGCTGAGGGAGCCAGTGTACAGCTTCCAGGTCATGTGGCCAACATGACTAAGCTGCTTCTGGCGAACCAGAGCAGCGCACGGAAACGCTGTTTACCTTCCTGCCGGAGCAGTACCTATTTATCTACTTGCAGTTTGATGTGCTTTCAAACTGCTAGGTTGGCAGGAGCAGGGACCGAGCAACGGGAGCTCTCCCCGTCGCGGGGATTCGAACCGCCGACCTGATCGGCAAGTCCTAGGCTCTGTGGTTTAACCCACAGCGCCACCCGCGTCCCTTAAGCTGTGCTTAATTGAAAGCAAAAGCTTCTCATGGCCACACTGGAGGGGAGCAAGGCTCCCTGCTACTCATGTCATGATTGTTGTTGTTGTTTAGTCGTTCAGTCGTGTCCGACTCTTTGTGACCCCATGGACCAGAGCACGCCAGGCACTCCTGTCTTCCACTGCCGCCCGCAGTTTGGTCAGATTCATGCTTGTAGCTTCGAGAACACTGTCTAACCATCTCGTCCTCTGTCGTCCCCGTCTTCTTGTGCCCTCCATCTTTCCCAACATCAGGGTCTTTTCCAGTGAGTCTTCTCTTCTCATGAGGTGGCCAAAGTATTGGAGCCTCAGCTTCACGATCTGTCCTTCCAGTGAGCACTCAGGGCTGATTTCCTTAAGAATGGATGCGTTTGATCTTCTTGCAGTCCATGGGACTCTCAAGAGTCTCCTCCAGCACCATAATTCAAAAGCGTCAATTCTTCGGCGATCAGCCTTCTTTATGGTCCAGCTCTCACTTCCATACATCACTACTGGCATGTCATGATTAACCACAGTTTATCTTTACACCTGAATGTGGTTGTTGTGGCTTTCCCCCCGCCCCTCATACTTAAGCCTTTTCCTCAGATCTTGGCCTCCTGTCAGTTTTCTCACATTCTTGGAGTGTGTGTGTGTGTGTGTGTGTGTGTTGCTCATTTACACAGATTGGGTGATGCGCATCCATAGCTACCTTTGACTTTCAGATGTGCAATAGGAAATGTTTTTGGAAATAAGTGTTTTGTAGAACGAAGGTTTGGTGATTGGAATCTAAGAATAATAGTGGACTGACCTGGCTCCGGCCCGGTTGGAATTGCTGCAGTAGTTGCTTTACTCTTGTTTTGTTTCTTCAGGTTATGTACATGGACGAGGAGCATTTATTTAGTGTGGAGCAGATAACAGCTATGCTGCTGACGAAACTGAAGGAGACGGCAGAGAATAACCTCAAAAAGCCTGTCTCCGATTGCGTTATTTCAGTAAGTAGCTCCATTTAACCTTGGGTTTGTATTTGTCTCCTCTTGTGCTGACCCTGTAGAAGCTTTTCAATATTTTGTTGTGCAGGCGTCTAAGCAACTTTGAATATTGAATATAACTGGACCCGGCAGGTGATGTGGGGGTATCTGATGCTGCAGCATCAGTGAAGCTAAGCAGGTATTTACCCACGTAAATGTGGAGATATTATTAAGATGTGAAAAGAAAACATTGCATTCGGTTACTTATAGATCTATAAGAGTAATATATGAGTGTAATTGTAATAGGCAGCAGATAATGACAAGTACTAATAGCACATATATCATGTATTAGTGCAAAGTGGTGTGAAATACTGTGGGCAGTATCCAGCGTTCCTTTTCTGCCAATGTAAGAGACTTCCACTTGTGGAATGAAACTTCCCCTCCTCTCCTCTTCCCTGCACCCCCCGCACCCTCAAAATCAGCTATATTGGGGTAGGGGGACCTTCTGGAGCAGTTTCGGGACAGGCATGTAGGAGAAGAGGAGGGGAGAGTTCCGTTGTACAAGGTGAGTTCTGCTTGTGGAGCATTGGATACAACCAAGACATAAAGACATCATACAGTAAACATATACACAATGATTATGAATTCCTAAGTTAATATAAGCCTTTTAATTAATTATACATTCACATGGATAGATGGCAAAAATTGGAATTAATTCTACAGCATAAACCACCAGCGTGTGTTTTAAAATTGGGTGGCTTGTTGCAGACTTAAAGGGAACTGATTTTTGCCAGCTTTCCATGAATTTATAATTATGCAAATGTATTATGTAAATGTATTATATTGCATGTTGCTACAGTGTGCCATTCCTTTTAAAATAACTGCAGAAGTGTGAGAATATGCATTTTAAAACATTTATATCCTGTCCTATTGTGTGCTAACTTTTATTTGCTTGGTATTTATGTACTTAAGCATAGGTTGGGGTGAAGTGTTTTTTTGTTTTTCTTTGGTAATACTGTATTTATTCTGTGTTTGCTAAATTGTTGACTTTCATTATTTTGAATTTACTGACGTGTTTTGTATCTTGTATATTTGTGTTTCCAATGTTCTCTATTTTGATGTTTTGAATGTGTGCTGTAATCCACTATGGGCACAGCTAGTTGAGGAAAAGTCACATCTTAGTAAAATCAATCAGTCTTCTCAACATGTTACTCAATGCAATGTCCTTGCTGAAATCAGCCGTCAGGGTTGTACTGGGGCGGCGAATGAGAAGCCAACTTAGTAGCCAGGGCTGAAACAATGTGCCTTTAAATTACTGCAAAAGAAGCCCAGAGAGATTGTATTTCAAAAACAAATTAGCAGGACTTTTGGTAACCCTCCATACCTCTATGTGATCGCTTCCCCTAGGTTCCATCTTTCTTCACTGATCCTGAAAGGAGGTCTCTGCTGGATGCTGCTCAGGTTGTGGGCTTGAATTGTCTCAGGCTCATGAATGATATGACAGCAGGTGGGCCAATGAAATTTTCTTCCTGTTTACGTAGAGCAAAGTGTCTCCCCTCACGATTATAGCCACGCCTACGATCGATGCAAAAGCATATTGTGAAAATGTGCTGTCCAGGCATGTAAATTTTCCCAGCAGATGCGTAAGCTCAGAAAACCGCTTCCGGAGTTCATAAGGGCATTAGCTTGTTAATCTTTTTATCAAGGCCGCATGGTTGGGGATGGTGAAGGGAAAAGGCAGACTGGAACTATTCTCCATCTTTTCTGCTAGATTTCTGAGTAAGCGAACTTTGCTGTCTCAAGCGTATACCAGGGTTGAATCCAGCATCACCTCCCCAGCTGGAAGTGTCATTGACTTTCTAGCTGTCGTAAGCAGCTTTGACTTAACATCAATGGTTTGTCTTTTCCCAGTGGCCCTGAACTACGGGATTTACAAGCAGGACCTTCCAGCTCCGGAAGAGAAACCACGATTGGTGGTGTTCATAGATATGGGCTACTCGGCATTTCAAGTCTCCGCCTGCGCTTTTAACAAGGGTAAAGTGAAGGTAGGCAGAGCCTGAGGGGCCAATATGAGCAGACCTGTTGGTAAACTCATTTTTGGGAATGTGGATGCAGAATGGCGAAAACTGGAAAGCTCTGTGCCGAGTGTTGCAAACAGGACAGAAAGCAAGCAGCATGTGGTCAACAGGGGCCAGAGGTCTGAGTGGTTCGGCTAGGAGTGGTGCATCAGGCAGGGCTAAGCCGCAGCAGGAGCATCCTGGCTGCAGTGCTGCTGCTGCTTCCCACGAAGGAGAGAGGGAGGTGGCAAGTGAGGTCAGGGCTGCCTCTGTATTGGTGTAATGTGAACAATGGGATAAATAACACAATGCTTAGTCTCGTGTCTTGAGGAGCACACCCCCATATCTGGTTGTTCTGAGATAAGAGACCAGGTGCACTGAGTTACCATAGCAACAGAGGTCGGGTGTGTGACTGCTGAGTCATTCACCCTCCCATTGGCTCAGGGATGTAGAGACAGGTATAATAGTCTCTGGGGCATTGCTTTCATTGGGTCCAATTACATCTCCTGGTGCTGTCCTGGTCTGACTCTGAATCTGTGAGAGTCAGGAAAGGGCTGTGGGTTTTGCACAGCAGCGTTGGCTAGCATGGCAATTGTGTTAGCAGATCTCTCTGTACATATGTATACAGTGGTACCTCGGGTTACATACGCTTCAGGTTACAGACTCTGCTAACCCAGAAATAGTGCTTCAGGTTAAGAACTTTGCTTCAGGGTTTGAACAGAAATTGCGTGGCGGCGGCAGGAGGCCCATTAGCTAAAGTGGTGCTTCAGGTTAAGAACAGTTTCAGGTTAAGAGCGGGCCTCTGGAACATTTTACGTACTTAACCTGAGGTACCACTGTATTTAATTCAGAAACCAGAAGAACTGTATATAGTAGATAGCTGTCTTTAGCTTTGTCTTGCTCCTGAAGACAGTGATCACTTTGTTGCTTTGCACTGTGTGGGAGAGGAGTTTCCCCCTCAACTAGGGACTCTGGAAGAAGCTGTCTGCTGGGAGCAGGAAAACCCTGAAGACTCTACTGAGGCTCTGCATACTGGGACGATACATCACACGGGTTGCGGTGTGGTGAACTACCAACTGGCTTGCACAAGTCGCTAACAGTGGGCGTGTTGACGGGAGTGCCAGATGGGCTCTGTTGGTGTACCTGCACAACTCCAATCTCCCTCTCTCCCAGGGAATGGCAGTGACATCACTGATGGGCTATTTATTGCTACAGCTCCACCCCATCTGGTGATCCACTCCTGTCCTTTCCATTCATCCTTCCGCCAAGTTACCTGTCCCCAGTGTTCAGCATGATGTGGCCAATGAGCACACTCCACTCCCATTGGACAGTCCTGGGGTTCCCTCCGCCTCTTTGCTTTAGTTGTGCTTCTGTAAATTTTGTGGGTCTTTTGTGTATCTGTATTGTGGTATCGTTTCGGCCACATGAGCAACTGCGCTCACACTGGAACTTCGGAAATAGACGGAATGACGGAATCTTACCCATGAATTATGCCTGCTTGATTTGAGTATGTTCTCCCAAGCTGGCCCTAAACTGGTCCTGCCTGTGTTGATTTAGCATGCACTGGGAGCTCTGTGTATGTTTGTACATGGATGTCAATGTTATGATTAAACAGCGCTGGTTGGTAGCGCCGTTTGCTTAGCCTTCGTATCAATAGTCATTTCATTCCAGGTTTGAATGGCGGTGCTATGTAGGGCAGCTAACATTGCCTTCTTTTCTTCCAACCAGGTGCTCGGCACGGCTTTTGATCCTTTTCTGGGCGGAAAAAGCTTTGATGAAAAACTAGTGGATCACTTCTGTGCTGAAATAAAAGCCAAGTACAAACTGGACCCCAAATCTAAAGTACGGGCCCTTCTTCGTTTATACCAGGAGTGTGAGAAGCTGAAAAAACTAATGAGCTCAAACAGCACAGATATCCCACTTAATATTGAATGCTTTATGAATGATATAGACGTGTCTGGAAAGATGAATAGGTGAGAGATCCCTCTGATGCGGTTCAATTGTACTGGAAGGAATAGATTGCATGGAAACCTTTGAACAAAAAGACAAACAAGAGAAGGTTTATACTTCATAGGAAGCATGTCAGATAGAGCTCTACGTTACCGTTCTGTCACCACAAGGATTTCTGCTTGCCCTGTGGGGCGTTCTTCCCCCCTGCTTCCCCTGCACCCCCCCCCTAAATCTGTCCTAGGGGTTCCCCCAATCCTCTGGAGCAGATTTGGGGAAGGTGCAGGGTGCACACAGTGGCAGGAAGAGGAAATTGTGCAATCGGAAGTCTTTGCACTTACAGGATGCGGTAGCTGAAGGCCATCCTTTGTAAAAACTGTGAAGTAGCCCTTTCTAGGCATGCCCAGGAGCTACTAATGGAGGCACCAGTGAACTGTCCTTATCCTTGTCTTGACCGGGCACAGGAGTGTCGTGCCCAGTGAGGTGGCGCTGCAGTGCTAGCTTCCTGGCAATGGTTTTGCTTACCGAGGAGGAGAGAAGTTTGTGGGGGTGCCAGCGCGCCCGCAGGAGCTCCGGATCAACTTGACTGCGCAACTCCAGCCTCCTTGCCCCACCCTTCCTCCTGCTAAGTGGAAGTAACTGCCATTAAGTCTAAACTTAACAGCAGCATCCCTGTCTTTCTCCCCTTTCAAGTGAAAGCTCTGAAGACTCTGTCTCCAGCCACAATATGTCAATGTGCGTTTGCCATCAAACACCTGCTTTGGGGGAGCTCCTTCCTTCCCATTTTGTCCCTAGTTCACGGGTGCAGAAGAAAGGCTTTCTCTCGCTTTTGAACCGACCAAGGCAATCAGGGTTGAGCAATCGCCATAGGCCGCCTTGCTTGAACTCCAAGGAAACCTCAGCCCTCGATTTCTCTTTGTGTTTTGCCTGCCTAGGTCCCAGTTTGAGGAAATGTGTGCTGACCTCTTGCAAAAAATAGAGCTTCCCCTTCGTTCCTTGATGGACCAGACTCAGCTCAAAGTGGAGGATGTGCACGCTGTGGAAATTGTCGGCGGAGCCACGCGCATGCCAGCTGTCAAAGAGAAGATCGGGAAGTTCTTTGGCATGGATGTGAGCACCACACTGAACGCCGACGAAGCTGTCGCAAGAGGCTGTGCCTTGCAGGTGTGTGGGTGACACCCTCCTTCTGGGAGATGGGTCTCTTGGCTTCAGCTGGTCCACATTTTGGGGGTGCCTTTGGAAGGGAGCATTTCTGCTGGAGAAGTGGCGGGTGGTGGGGCCTGAACCAACCCAGCATTGTTCTGCTCTAAATTTCCCCCACCCTGCCGGCAGCTTTCCCTCCACAGGTTAAAAACAAGTACTTCTTAATTATATGTATGCTTCCAAAACAAGTCTTGCTATCATGTAGAATCTGTCTAGATATATGTACCTGGCAACTGATTTTAGTGTTGTCTGGTTTTGTTTGAATGATGTAATTCTGTTTCCTTTAATGGTCACCCACTTTCTCACTTGTAAACAGGCACGCATCTCAAGTGATGTGAGTTTCCCAGGAAAAAAAATCCCTATGCAAATTAGCCTCATTGGGAATCCTGTCACTCCTATCTTTAGTAAATGAAACTTCAAATGTTTGACGCTTCCAAGCTTGCGTTGCGTGGCATTTGTGGTTGGCATCCATTTATTGTTGTTCTTGAGCTTGCAAGAGGAAAACTTTTATGCGGAAAAACTAAAAAAGTCCTGGGAATTTTCCCCCCCATCCTACCTCACTGGTTATCCTCGAGTTGTATGGCAAATCTGTAGCTCATGCGTATATTTATTGTTTATTTTATGCTATTTATAGACTGCTTTTCAGGCAGACCTCAGAGAGTAATTTTCATGAGAATGACACAAAAATAAGCATTACTTTTTAATTTTTTTGGGGGGGGGGAGTTCAAATAAAATGAAATGGGTGACTTGTTTGTGTAGAAGATGCTGTTTCTACTTCTGTCCTCAAGATAAGCTGGTCCTTTTTTGTTTGTTTTTGTTATATAATAACTTAATTCCAGGTAACATGTCTCACTAGGATTACATTGTAAATTGGTTTTGTCGTTATAACTTCTGCACACGAAGATGCTTCCTTGTCTCCGATGTTTAGTCACTTCTTTTTGGCTAAACCAGTAGCACATCCCACTGTTTCTTCCTCACATCTTGCTTTCTCTGAGCTAATGGATAGACTTTAACTGGGGGGAGGTTTCTAATTCCATCTTTTTATCTCTTAGTGTGCAATTCTGTCTCCAGCTTTTAAAGTTCGAGAATTCTCCATCACTGAATCCGTTCCGTTCCCAATATCACTGCTGTGGAGCACAGAGTCTGAAGATACTGATGGGTAAGAAACCACCCCCCCCCACCCCCCAAAAATCCTCTTCTTGCACAACTGACCTCCTAATGTTAACATGCAACTCCGGTTTGGGCTAGCCAGCTGCACAATTGGGGCCTGCGTACCTTGGATTTTACAGATAAGACCTCATTGTCTGTTGTACCCCACATGGGTACAGCTGGTGATGTAGAAAGCAGGGCAGCTCTGTTGGGATTTGGGAAGCGCTGTACCTCATTGATAAAGCATCTGCGTTTTGTGCAGAAGGTCCCCTGTTCAGTCTTCAGGTAGGGCTGGGAAAGATACTGTCTGAAACTCTGGAGAGCTGCTGCCGGTCAGTAGACAGGGTTGAGTTAGATGGACCAGTGGTGTGACTCTGTATAAGGCAGCTTCCTATGTTCCTGGATAGGAAGATATACTTTAGATGATATTGGTGAGAGAGGTAATCTGGCCCAATCAAGTCCTGAAATAAATAGCTCCTAGATATTAAAGTCTTACGTGCAATACACATTTTACAGCAGGTCAGATGTGGTGGGCCAGTTGCAATCTACTGTAAGGTTGGCTTCAAAATAATACGGATGTCTAACTTGTTCTCCCTCTCTTTTGTTTTGACTAGAATTCATGAAGTGTTCAGCAGGCATCATGCGGCCCCTTTTTCCAAAGTCTTGACTTTTTACAGAAAGGGCCCGTTTGAACTCCAAGCTTTCTATTCTGATCCCGGTGGCACCCCCTACCCTGAGAAAATGATTGGTAAGTGAATGTTCCCTTCTCAGCCAATATACCGGTTGCTGGAAAACACAGAAGGGGAGAGGACTCTTGTGGCTGAATCCTGCATCTGGTTGGTCACTCTGGATCCTGGATTAGATAGATCCTGGACTAGATAGGCCACTGGCCTGATCCACCAAGTTCTTAAGATTTCAATCCTTGGCAGTGTTTAGCAGTATAAAATTGGCATTGCTGGTCTGATAATGGCCTGGTACACATATAATGTTAAACTCTGGTTAATATGACTGTGCAATTGCTGTGTCATGATGCAAAGACAAAATCAGAGCCTCACTTGGCATTACAGTGGTGCCCCGCAAGACGAATGCCTCGCAAGACGGAAAACCCGCTAGACGAAAGGGTTTTCCGTTTTGGAGGTGCTTCGCAGGACGAATTTCTCTATGGGCTTGCTTCGCAAGATGAAAATGTCTTGCGATTCTTGCAATTTTTTTCCGCTCCCCACCCCCTTTTTGTAAGGCGCTAACCTGCTAATAGCCTTTTAGCAGCTAATCCGCTAATCCCTTAAGCCTTTAATAGCCGCTAATAGCTGCTAAACCGCTAATCCGCTAATAGGGTTGCTTCGCAAGACGAAAAAACCGCTAGACGAAGAGACTCGCGGAACGGATTCTTTTCGTCTTGCGAGGCACCACTGTACTTGCAGTTTCCCGCCAAACCAACCATGACTGGAAACCAAGATTTGTTCTTGGCTTATTGTTCATCATTTGTTTGGCTGAAACAAACCACCAGCCCTGGTTTGCATGTAGCGCCAAGCCTTGCTCTGGTTTGTTTGCTCCTTAGCATGGCAACAGCAGGAGTGGGAAACAATTGAAGTGAGAGCTTTTCAGCAACATGTGCCAACATGCCGGTTTACATTAAACTGTTTTTAACTATGGTTTAATGCTTTGCACAAACCAGGGCATTGGCAGATTTGTATCTTTGCACTACATGCAGAGTTGGCTGTGTGGTATACTGCAGAAATGTTGCACGAAGTTCGTTTTTTAAAAAAAGAAAGAAAGAAAAAGTAGCACTGGGGTTCATATCTGTCAACTTTCCCCTTTTTTAAAAGGAAATTCCCTTATTCCAAATAGGATTCCTTGCAAGAAAAGGGAAAAGTTGGCAGCTATGCTGAGGTTTTGTGTACATACCCAGTATTTTTTTTAACATTGCAGTGCCAACTGGTTGTGTCAGTTTTCTTGAAACAATAACAATAATTGCAATGGAGTTTCATGCCCATTCATTTCATTGGATCTAGTAATGTTGGCTTCAACTATTAAGCATTAAAAGTCATAGACAGTTGGAAAAATTTTCCATCCTTTTTCAGTCTTGCGTCTCTCGATAGTTGAGGGCCTTCTAGAAATGGCATGGTTTAGGGGATAATTTACGACTCCCGTGCTTAACTTTGGGACCACTCTCTTGTTTAAAGGCAAATACGTTATCCAGAATATCGCAGCCCAGAATGATGGGGAGAAAACTAAAGTCAAGGTCAAAGTCCGCATCAATACTCATGGCATATTTAGTGTCTCTACTGCGTCTATGGTGGAGCAGATGAAAGAGGAAGAGAATGAAAATCACAGTGTTGAGGCTGTAGTAGATGCTCAGAATCAGAAACCTTCAGAGGAGGACATTAATGTAAGTTGGTTTCTTCACCTGGAATACACTGCCATCCTTCAGTGGTAGGGCACATTTCTTTCCATGCAAAATTTCTTTCCAATTAAATAGCTCAGATAGCTGTTCCCTTTGTGTGACCCTGGAGAACCATTGCCAGTCAGAAGAGATGATATATAAGGCAGATTCCTATGTACATCTGGTTGGAATACTTTAAAATTACTTAAGAGGAAGGAAGGGTTTTTTATTGTTCTATTTTCTTTTTCTGTAAGATGGGAAGGGAGGTAATTCTACAGCCTTATGGGGAGAATTAGGCTGTGTAAACACTGTACCTTTAAAACGCACACACCCAAACACACCGAGTTTAAGGGTTCCTTGGCATTTTAACTCTGTGAGGAGTGAATTCTTCAAGGGAAAGAATGTCGTTCAAAGGTATAATGTGTATGCAGCCATAGAAATGGCGTGGAATGCCTTCCATCAGCTTCGGCTGGTAGCCCAGCTGTGTCCCTGTCTGGATAGCCTAACTACTGTTGCCTACGCTCTAGTAACCTCTAGGTTAGATTACTGCAATGTGTTATATGTAGGGCTGCCTTTGAAGATGGTTCAGAAACTTCAGCCTGTGCGGAACTTGGCAGGCAGGTTACTCACAGGGACAAGATGGTTTGAGCCTATTACACCAATCCTGGCCCAACAATACCAGCTGCCAGTTAGTTTTGGGCCTGATTCAAAGCGCTGCTTTTGACCTAGAGAAGCCTTAAATGACTCAGAACCACAGTATCTCAAGAGCCACCTCTCCCCGTATGGCACTGCGATCATCACCTGAGGCCCCTCTTTGTGTGCTGCCTCCTGAAGATATCCAGAAGACAGCAACACAAGAATGGGCCTTTTCCGTGATGGGTCCCCAGTTGTCAAACGCTCTTCCCAAGAAGGCTCACTTGGCAGCTTCATTACTTACCTTTCAGCTCCAGGGGAAAATGTTTCTCTACAACCAGGCCTTTGGGCTGATGAACATTCTGTGGCCTTTTAAATACGTTTGTGGGAAGGGAGTGTTAACTGGATTTTGTTTTATTGTGTATTGCATGTTCTCATTTTGAATTATGCTGTGAACTGCCCTGTGATCTTTGGGTGAAGGGCGATATACAAATTCAATAACTAATATATTCACATTAATAATTATTATAAATTGTTCTATAGTACACAATTCACCTATCAGATTGGATCATCTCTTTGGAGTTGTTCCAATAATTGGGATGGCTACTTGGATTTGAATTTCCATCAGCCTCAGTCAGGGATGCTGGGCATTTTAGTGTAACAACATCTGGACGACTGCAAATGATTTCTCTCTGGCAAAATGCTTATTTGTGATGTACTCACAAGTGACAAATTTACATAATAATAATAATAGTAATAATATAATATGATGCTTTGGAAAGCTTCTTGCGGTATCTTGTTTACAGCCTGTGTGTTATCAAGCATTAAATTTGTTGTAGATTCTTACTGAATCCATGTACATGTCCTGTTCACATCATTTGTGCCTGGGCTCCCATTTCAGAACTTTATCCAGCAGGGCAATCATGAGGCTGGAGCTCAGCCCCAGGTACAAACAGATGGTCTGCAGACGTCACAGTCTCCCCCTTCTCCTGAGACTCCCTCTGAAGAAAACAAAATCCCAGATGCCAGAAAAGTGAGTGACCCTTTAATGCCTTCCGCCGAAGGAAAAGTAGAAATTCAATTAACTCGGTATAAAAGTAATCTCCCATCAAAAGACTAGAAGCAACCTGGTGCTCCTGGCAACGTGTGTTGGCAGGATCAAGGTCGCTTGAGATTGCGCGAGAACTTTAAAAACAGATTTTCTGAGAAACGCCTGCCAATCTGGCATGTGTCAATGTTCTTTCTCTGCTGTCCGCCCCAGGGAAACGAAAAGAAGAACGACCAGCCTCCCGAAGCGAAAAAGCCCAAGATGAAAGTGAAGAATGTCGAGCTGCCTATTGAGGCGAACTTGGTCTGGCAGCTCGGAAGAGACCTGCTCAACATGTACATTGAAACGGAGGTGTGTGAAATGAGGGTCAGGCACTGTATATACAGAGAGCGGTCACAACCTCCAAATGGCAGACCTTAAGTTGCTAAGATGTCACCACCCACGCACGGAGTGGGGAGGAAGTATTGGCCTGCTCAAAGAAACCTAAGAGGGCAAAATCCTTCAACAACCCTATGAGGGCTATGCATGCTCGGTGGGCACCATAGCCGGGGTGGTGGTGGTGGAATGGGCACTGGCCAGAAGCACTCCACACATCCTTTTTTGTTGTTGCAGGTCCCACTTGTCTTAATCTCAGGCCCCATCTGCATTATACGTCTAAGGCTCGGTCATACAACTTTGGGCTTCCCCCAAAAAAATCTTGGGAACTGTTGTTTGTTAAGGATTCTGAGAGCTGCTGGGAAATCCCTGTTCCCCCTCACAGAGCTCCAAATTCTCAGAGTGGCTTTAGCGATTAGTCCCTCTTCCCAGGGAACTCTGAGAACTGTAGCTCTGTGGGGGGGGGGGGGAACAGGAGTCTCCCAACAACTCTCTTAACAAACTCAGTTCCCAGGATTCTTTGGAAAATTCTTATATCAATTTCTATAAGAATGTATGGGAGTATATTACATTTTTTGTGTGTGTGTAAGTAACACATCTTTGTTCTCTTCTCCCACCCCCCACTCTCTCACCTTTTTCTCTCTTTCACTATTTCTTTATAATAGAAATTCTTGCAATAAAAGATTAATATTATATTGGTGGCTATTTAAAAAATGTGAATAAATTAAAAGCTTTACAGTACTGCATTTGTTTCACTAATATTTACAGTATTGTAAACAAAGTCTTTGAAGGGCCTTTGTGTTTCATTTCGCCAAGTACAGTTACCTGGTCTTCAGAATCTGATGAATTAATGTAATTGTTTTTGTTAATCAAATAGGGCAAGATGATTATGCAAGACAAACTGGAGAAGGAAAGGAATGATGCAAAGAATGCAGTTGAAGAATACGTTTATGATTTCAGAGACAAGTTATCCGGACCATATGAGAAATTTGTGTGTGAGCAGGTAATTACTTCATTTATTCAGTATATTTCTGTACCACCTTTAATCAAGAATGCCTCTAAGATAGTTAGCAAAATGTAAGTTAAGTACTGTAGATATTCATCGAACAGTGGCTTCATATATTTAGCGTATCGTAACGCCTATCCCAACTAGTTTCCAAAATATTATAAATTCCACAAACGGGGTGGATTTCAGCAGCTCTTGGTACATTTGACTGTAAAAGTAACAAGTAGATTAGTTGGTACCAGTATCAACACATGTGTAAAATTATTTCTAGGAAGCTTTTTGATAGTCGCTTTGTCAGAGTTTCCCTCAAATTCAAGGTGGTTGATTTTTAAATCTTGGCAATCAAAATCTCCTTTCTTTACGTTGGCTGCCTCGACAGCAAGGTGAGGAAACTCTTCAAATCCAAGGGCTGCCTTCTGTCCCGGGGGGCAGTATATGCCCAATGGTGGTTGGAGGAGTTAACAGATGACATGTCACATGACAGTCAGCGTTTTTCCAGCCCCCCACCCCCATGTTTCTCCATCCTGGCAAGCAAGGGGCATTCTTGTAATTCATTGATCACAGGCACTCAAGAGAGTGTGGCATGGGGGGGGGCGTTGCTTGGGGAGAGTTGTGTGGGTCAGAGAGGGGGGCCTGCTGGGTTGCATTCAGCCCCTGGGTCTGCTCTGGAGCGTCAAGAGTTTAAGGTGGTGCAGATGGGGCTTAAAGGCCCAGTAGGGAAAGGAGAGCAGCAATTGGAGGCCCAACCCAGCCTTTAAGAAATGGTCCCTAGCAGGACTCTGGTTATGAATGTAGAAGCTAGTGAGGTAGGGACAAGGAGTGTTAATCTACTTGTGAGGTTGAAGGGGCTCGGCCTGCCACTCTCCATTCCGTTTAGAGCCATGGTTCCCAATGTGGGGCACACGCCCCCACAGGGGGGCAATTTGATTTTTAAGGGGGGCGATTTGGAAGCTTGTTTAGACCAAGTTAATGGCCTTTAAGGCTTCCTCCACGTGAATAGGAGTTCACTTTTTGAATAATCTGAATTATATGTCATTGGGGGGAGGGGGGCATCAGGATTTTAGAGATGCTTAGGTGGGGCAGGGCCAAAAAAAGGTTGGGAAACACTGGTCTAGAGAGCCAGTGTGGTGTAGTGGTTAAGAGCAGTGGACTCGTAATCTGGTGAACCGGGTTCGCTTCCCCGCTTCTCCACATGCAGCTGCTGGGTGACCTTGGAACAGTCACACTTCTTTGAAGTCTCTCAGCCCCACTCACCTCACAGAGTGTTTGTTGTGGAGGAGGAAGGAAAAGGAGAATGTTAGCCACTTTGAGACTCCTTCGGGTAGTGATAAAGCGGGCTATCAAATCCAAACTCTTCTACTGAACCTCAGAGGATCTTTTTGCCTTGAGAAGTCATTCGCTGTATTGTGTCAAGCCTTTCCCCAGATACATGGCGTGTGAGCTGGCTTCCACATTCACTGGAAAACCTCTTAAGTTTTCCCAGAACACTTAGGACTCCATTGTTAGGTTTCACTCGGAGCTCCTTTTTCTCCTCCTCAACAATCCGTCAAGATTGTGTGGCTTTATTTTGCACCAGTTAGCATTTTGATTTGTTTTGTAAAGTTTCCCCGGTAGCGGGGGGGGGGGGGTTGGCGCAATCTCGAAAACGTATTCTTGGGACTTTTGCTTAGGATCGCCACCGCTTCTCCGCGCTGCTGTCAGAGGTAGAGGACTGGCTATACGAGGAAGGAGAGGACCAGCCTAAACAGGTCTATATGGACAAACTGGCTGAGTTAAAGGTATGGTTACTTGCATGATGTGGGTGGTGTGAAAGGAAGAGTTGTTAAGGGTTGCTTAAATTCCTTTCGGGTCAGAACAGTCTTTGCAACTACGTAAAGCTCAATACAGTCTCCCATGTATACTTCTGCTGTAGATTTTATCAGTGGGTTACAGCAGGTATTTTTTTCAGTCCCAGGCTCCACTTTTAACCCAAACATGCATTTGCGGAACTATTTTTTTATCTTTTATCACATAGTTGCATGGTGGTCCCAGTCCACCAGTTGAAAACCCAATTTATTAGAGAAAGTATAATTTATCCCATTATGAGGTGGTATTCTGGTAGATCCTTAAGAAACTATATGAGTATCTTCCTGGATTCAGGGGCTGTCTAATAATTCTATTACTGGGATAGGTGGTGGCAATATATCTGAACATTAGAACTTTCATTCACTCATTTTATTTGCAAATTTGCTTTTACACACACACACAAATCCTGCTCAAAGCGGCTTACAACAAAGAAGCAGGGATGCATTTCAACAAAACACTACAAAAACAATTTCATAATAACATAGCAAATAAAAAATATAATAACCCAAAAACCACTTTTCAATAGTCTGCATCTCTCAGACCTGCTTTGATTAATTCATCACTTCGCCTTTACAGCTGGTCCTCCTACGGCTGTGATTTCTGTATTACTTTATATTTTGCCATTTATTTAATGGTTAGTCAACCATAATAAACATTTGATTTATTAGGGTTTTTTGTAGGGGGGGTTAGAAGAGACTTTAGGGGGCAGGAAGATCCAGTGCAAGGGGCCAAAGACCTTTTCGTAGGCGTTTTAGGTGGTAGATAAGCCATCTAAATGTTTCCTTGAATGTATGGTGAATCATTCTGGTCTCTCTAGAAATTTGGGACTCCCATTGAAGCAAGGTATCAAGAAGCAGAGGAACGACCAAGGTTGCTGGATGAGTTGCAGCATAAAGCGCAAAACTATGCCAAGATTACTGACGAATACAGGAAGAAGGTGTGTGTGTGATATCACTGAGAGCGAATTTGATGTGTTGTTGCTACTTGTTCAGTTGACTTATATCCCACTTTTTTACTAGTCTTCAAAGCAGCTAATAACTTAGAATTAATTATAAATATGTTTGTAAAAATGTACACCCACAAAGCTGGATGCAAGAATTAAAAGCTGCAATGCGCAACAATTAAGACGTAGATTAAAACATTTAAAAAATAAGATATTAGAGCAGCATTTATGGTGCAAAAGGTCTCCTGAAATAAAACCATTTTAGCCTGCTATCTGAAACTTGGTGAGAATGGCGCATGCCTGATATCTAATAAGAAAAAGTTGGGCCCACAACTGATGGGAGTTGTAGTCCAAAACATTTGGGGAAACCTCTGAGATACTTTTCTTATATGGTGATTTTCATTCAGCCACTAGCCCAGCAAAAACTGCAAAGTTGAAGACAACAAACCAGTCTTCCACATTAATAATATATTTGATTTTATTTGGTAATGGCCAAAAATTCAGTATGGTTTTAAGGCCAGATAAGCATTTTTACTTAATTTCCATGTCCCATCAAAATTTTCCAGCTTAATGAAGACATCACATTTTGTCATAAAGCAAAATCCCCATATCTTCCTTCCAAAACTCTCATTATCACAAACTAATCTTAATGCAATATGAATTCCTTTTTATTTGGGAGATAATGAATCTTAAAAGCTTCCCCCCAGCAGAATTATTACACACACACACACACACACACCTGGTCAACCAAAAATTAGAAACAAACAAGGGAAAATGTTTGAATCAAATATTGGCTGCCTAATGTAACTTGTATGTCAGCATCATAAATCCTTTTTCTAGTTGAGAGTTTGGCAATCTTTTGGCAGAGCTGTCCCAGAGTAACCTCAGAAAACTCACTGACTGATCATATACCCATTATCCCTTGCATGATTTTTAGCGAAGTGCAGAGTTCAGGCATGAATCCTTCTGTACTTTTATATATAGCCAATAACTGATAATTTATATTTCACCATAAATGGTTATATAGCCCAATCTTGTTTCTTACATAGGAGGGTGTAAAATGTAAGGAAGACCATTGGCCATGTATTGCCAGATCTTAGAGTAGTTTTCACACAATGTGGGCCAGACACACAACTCCCCTCTTTACATGAGTCCCAAAATGGGAGAAGAGAAGCGCTCATTATTCACACTTTCCTGTTTATCCCGTTTGAGGGGATCATGCAAAGCAGCACTTAGTTCAGGGATTGGCAACCTTTAGCCGAAACAATAGCTGACAGCCACATCAGACGTTCAGCTTACGAAAAGCGTTTGAAAACCAGAACACTTACATCCGAGTTCTTGGTTGTCAGAAACCAAGGTTCATAACTGACATCCTAGGTTAAGCATCAGATATAGGATATTACTTGTTCATCAGCTTGAGGATGCCAGGGAAAACATAATCTTCAGTGTACTGCATTATTCTGTGTTTCAGGATGAGAAGTACCTCCATATTGACGAAACTGAGATCAACAAAGTAGAAAAATGTGTCCGTGACACAATGGAATGGCTACACAACATTCGGAACGCCCAAGCAAAGCAAAGTCTAGATCAGGATCCTGTTGTGCGTGTGAGTGAGATCAATGGAAAGCTGAGGGTAAGTGTTAATCATGGCACAGAAACACTTTCTGATGGTTCACCTCCCGGGATAGATGAGCCTAGGTGAAGTTCATTTTGAAGACAAAGGGGCAGACCAGGGTGAACTACAATGCAGGCATAGATGTTGAGATATTGCAGGGCTGGGGCCTTCCAGAAGTCGCTGGATTACAACTTCCATCATCCCCGGCTATGTTTTTTTTTATAAATAATTTTTATTAATTTTCCAACATACATTTACAATATCCAATCTAAATTTATCACATATTTTCTCTTTTGGACTTCAGCCTCTCTAACAATCATCCATTATTCAATTTTTTAATTACACATTTCCTATTTTTTATATTGCATTTTATATACCTTCACCCTCTTATTTTTCTTCAACACAATATTCCTCAAACATTCACAGAGCTTCTTGAAATCCCACTAGCGTTGTTTGCTCATCACATATACATTTCAAATAATCTGAGAATTTCCCCCAATCTTCGATGAACTATCTGATCTTCCCCGTTACTTTATCTAATTCTGCATAGTCCATCAGTTTCATTCTCCATTCTTCTAACGTCGGTAGTTGTTCCTGTTTCCATTTTTGGGCCAGTAGTATTCTCGCTGCAGTTACTGCGTATTGGAAAAGTTTACAGTCCTTTCTGTTTATCTCATTTCCTACTATTCCTAAAAGAAAGGCCTCTGGTTTCTTATCAAATGTATATTTCAACATCTTTTTTCAACTCATTATATATCAATTCCCAGAAACCCTTAACCTTCTTACAACATCCCTGGCTATGTTGGCTGGCGGCTGATGGAAGATCCAACAGAATCACGAGGGCCATAGGTTCCTCATTGCTGGTACCAGGCATAGGATTAAAGATACATCCTTTCCTCTCTGCCCTTATTGGCTGCCACTTCTGGGAGTGGGAAGGTTTTGAGCATGGTGACATCTTTGATGCACTTTGTATTACTAGATGTTATGGGAAGCAGGAGAGGAGAGGCAGGGCTGCATTTTTCTGCCATCAGCCAGGTTATCGCAGTAAATTAGTTTCCGGCCTAAACAGAGTGGTTGTTTTTCAAGCGTGTCAGGGTGACTGAGCTAAAATAAGGCAGTAGTTTATACATATTGGTCAACTGTATCAATATAATTTTTGGGATTTTTTTGTTTTAGGAGCTGCACAGCTTGTGTGAGCCCATTGTAACCCAACCCAAGCCAAAGGTAGACTCTCCCAAACAGGAAGCGCCACCAGAACCATCGCCTAATCATAAAAACGAAGAGCTGGAAGAGATTAAGAACATTGAGACAGTGCAGCAAAATGGCGACTGTCACATAAACGAGAGCCCAGTTAACATGGACCTCGACTAGACCCAATGCATTTCAGTGAGCAGCTTCATCATGAGAAAAGACTTCAGGTGTATTATGTGATATGGGGGGGAATGTAATGTTTGAGGGGAGGTATTTATAATTTGTTTTAAAGAGTTTTGAGTTCTGTTATATTATTTGGGGAACGAATATATTGAAACGGTAGAAGTTGAGATCATGATAATCCTAAAAGGAAAATTGCCTTGGTAACTTTCAGATTCCTGTGGAATTGTGAACACTTAACAAAATCTTCTGTGCGGGAATTTAACCTTTTGTAATCAGTTAAGGCTACTTAATATCAAGGGAATGTTACAAAAGTATTGCTCCTTTTGAAAGGGTTGCAGCTAGAGCTTTTGTAGACACCAAGGTAGTTTTTCCTTTCTTCTCCATTTTTGATACGTTTCTTCCACTGGCAAAAGACATTCAGTCTTCCACTGGCAAAAGACATTCAGTCAAAGGCATACACAAAAACCAAAACTTAAAAGAAAATGTTCTTTGTACCCATTGTCCATAATATTTGCTAGACTAAAAATTAGAAGGAATATGTGAAGCAGCATGCAGAATTGCTTAAGTTCAGTCTCTTGCTCAACAAGTCGCTTTCATGTGTGAAAAAGCTGAATGAAGGTTAAACTGATCCTGTTGTAAGTTCTTGTGGTGCCTTTAGTGAGCTTTAATAAAGTTCATTGAAATGGTCTGGTTCTTTACAGTGTTGGTTTTGTGTTACTACCTGTTAGTAGCACATAAATACTTTCTGAATAAAAAAATTAAATACTTACAGCTCAGTGGACTGGATGTAGCCTCCAGTTCAAGTATGAAACCACAAGGGTGTAAATTAGCCATGTCTAACTTAAGTCTCACTGATTTTCCATGCATCTACCCAAATTATGACTTGAACCTAGACCCAATGCCAACAGTTTTCAGTGGAAGAATTAAGCCTTTATGTCTCTCTCACAGTAAAAAGAAAAGTGAAACATACCTGCTAAACTCTAGTTTGCGTCATACTGGCTATCAATGTTTTTGTCGTCCGTTTGAGCAGAGATATGAGACATCTCAGTGAGATGAGACAACAGAACAACAACACTGTTAGCTTTAAAGAGGAGGATTTTGGTCAGGAAAATTCTTTGCAAGTTTAGCTTATTAAGCACCATTCAGCTGAAGGGTGGGGAATAGTCCAACAGAAGAAATTACACCAGGACTTTTTAAGCAGGCCTTGGTTCCAGTGACTTGGCAAATGACGGGCTCAGTTTCTTGCTACTCGGCTGCTCCTTTGTAATTAGCACTGAAAATGTCTGTACCAAGAACAGACAAATCAGGCTTCCGGCAGTTTCCCGGGAAACTGTCAATTTCATAATAGTTGATTGTGCGGTAAGTGTTGGGTCCCCCGTGGCTAACCCGTCTGTTTAAAAGCTTGGATCGCTCATGCTTCAACCTAGGGGGTGGGGAAAGGAAGTTGCAGGTGGGAAGGGAAAACTCTCTGGAAATGCCATCAATTTACTTGCCAGCCTGGGCTTCCCGCTTACCTCCTGCTTGAAGTGTTTGCATAAAGACGCTTGCTAATTTCATCTTGAATGTCCTCGCTGGTAACTGGAGCCGGGGAGAGCTGGGGATTAGAGATTGCTTCCTGCCGAAAGCAGAAGAACAGCCACTGCATTATTCATACACCTTAACTGCTGTTAGAATAGCAATAGCAGCCGGTGCTGCTGTTGCTCTTGACTCTTCCGCCATGGAAGTTTTGGGAGCTGCTATGTTGGAGAATCCATACTGAAGCAGATGGCATAAGGCTGGTACCCAATCAGATGGCAGCCATTTCCATTCTGTACTTTGCACACTGTTAAATCATTCTCCAAGGTTTCATTGCCAAAATCTGCCTTTTAAGTTGCTCTTTCAGCATGGTACACAGTTAACAGGTTTTTCCTCCCTCCTGGATGTATATATTAATTTTAATAGGCCAGAGAGGTGCATTTAGCATCTACTGACTGGCAAGGTGTGGTCTGCCTTAGGATTTCTTTGTGCTTATCTTAGGTAAAGTTAAAGGTACCCCTGACTATTGGGTCCAGTTGCGGACGACTCTGGGGTTGCAGCTCTCTCTCGCTCTATAGGCCGAGGGAGCCGGCGTTTGTCCGCAGACAGCTTCTGGGTCATGTGGCCAGCATGACTAAGCCACTTCTGGTGAACCAGAGCAGCACACAGAAACGCCATTTACCTTCCTGCTGGAGCGGTACCTATTTATCTACTTGCACTTTGACCTGCTTTCAAACTGCTAGGTAGGCAGGGTCAGGGACCAAACAACAGGAGCTCACCCCGTCGAAGGGATTCGACCGCCAACCTTCTGATCAGCAAGCCCTAGGCTCTTTGGTTTAGACCACAGCACCACCTGCATCCCTCATGCTTATCTTACTGTACCTTATATGCTCCCAGAATTCTTTGCTCTCTCTGCCATCGGAAAGGGAAATTGCAAAATCCTCTGGGCCCAGAGAACTATCCCAAGGACCATAGGATTGCTCCCTTTAATGGAAAAAGCAGGACCTTAACAGAAACATTGCCCCAGCAAGAATCGCTGGAGATGCAGGAAAATAAAACGATTCAACTTGCTCATTTTGCATTGACTAGCGGTGCCTTCATAACACAGACAAAGGCATGCATAAGAAACTGGTGGGGGCAGGATGTAGCTCATGGCCTCCCCCTATTAACTGCACCACTGCAGTTGACATACGAACCATAGGTGTGGCAGGATCCTGAGTTCTCTTCTCTTGCTCTGGGAACTGCAGATCAGAGGGCTTGCCTTCTAGCACGGGGTGAATGGGCATACTTTGAGGATCTATCAGGATTTCATAAGGAACCATGGGATGTTTCCAGGAGGATGGGGTAGAAATTTCCCAAGGTTCTGCTTGGCCAAAGGTTCCTATGGGGAGAGAAAGGAAAGGAACCCCTAAACAAGTGTAACTGAAGAAACAGCATGTGATGGAAGCAGCTCCTTCAGTAACTTGAGGCTGCAGAGAGCATTTCTAAAAAGAAATATGACTTATGAACCCAGGGGCATTGTATTTCTTAAACAGGATGTTAGTCAAATAGTAGTAGCTTCCATTTCTCTCTTACTGCAAGCTCTTTGGTCTTCTCCGGTGATGCACACCCAGAAGTGGAGTCCTAGGGCAAGCTGTTCCAAAACAACTCATGATAACATAGGGATGAGGAATGTACCTACAGGAGTCATGGGCAGGTTGGATGCTTACCCTCTTTGCACACAGCAGTTGTGTGTGTGAGTAGCTGCTGCTTCAGAGCGGCTTAACCAACAACCTGCTGCAATACCTTAGAATGTGGACATTTGAGAAGCAAAATCCACCACCCCGCATTTCATGTTGCACAATGTTGTAGGCACCAGAGAGAGGACAGAAATGTCTTTACCCACATTCCTGGAAGCTGCATCCCTTCCAACTCTTAATTCATGAAGCTGTCACCCGTGCATCTCCTGTCATCTGCGCATGTGCAATTGCTGTCTCAAATGTACACACCTCAGCTTAATTGCAGTGGGCACGTGGCTTAAGTTTTCAAGTCCGACAGAAGTTCAAGGAGAAAACATATCAAACAGCAGTATTTCTCAATAAACTACAGGGCAGATGCAGCTACATTTGCATGTGCACAGCTTCAAACACCGGGAGTGGGTCTCACTGAAGACCTAGTAAATGTTAATGTGTCAACCGTCTATGTTAGGGTGCATTCCTACACAAAGCTGTCAGTTCCTCTTAAATGAGTAATATGGTCCTTGTGTTTTGTGCATGTGCCATTTACCAATGTATTCTCCATCCAGGCTCCACAACCGAACAGTACGATCAGTTGAACAGGATAGCAGGATGTTCTCTTCATCTATAACTTCTAACCTATTTGTCAAGCCAGAGAGGACAACCAGTTAGAAACCCATGTGCACAACTTATTTTTTGTTAAAGGTTAAGCCAATACTTACGATGGAACCAGATTCAAATGAGCTCTCCAGTGGTTCACATCTGTGGCAACAGAAAGGAATAGAACACAGGACTCAGCTACATTAGTAAAGAAAAAGAGCTTTATGTGTGTTATAACACTGTGCCACCAGATGGAGCTGTGGAGTCCTGTCCTTCGGCCGCGTGTTTTCCCTTTATGACGTTCACAACACGTTTTTCTGAAACGCTTTTTTGATGTGTCTAGATCCAGCCTCAGCTCATGGATAAAGCATACATTACAGTATGTACTAACATACAAAAACAGTGAGGTGTGTTTGAAGTCACATGAAGGGCAATCCTATACATGTCTACACAGAAGTAAACACCATTGATTTCAATTGGATTTACTCCCAGGTAAATGATATTGCAGGGACGCGGGTGGCGCTGTGGGTTAAACCACAGAGCCTAGGACTTGCCGATCAGAAGGTTGGCAGTTCAAATCCCCGCGACGGAGTGAGCTCCTGTTGTTTGGTCCCTGCTTCTGCCAACGTAGCAGTACGAAAGCACGTCAAGTAGATAAATAGGGACCGCTCCAGCGGGAAGGTAAACAGCATTTCCATGCGCTGCTCTGGTTCGCCAGAAGCGGCTTAGTCATGCTGGCCACATGACCCGAAAGCTGTACGCCTGCTCCCTCGGCCAATAAAGCAAGATGAGCTCCGCAACCCCAGAGTCGGTCATGACTGGACCTAATGGTCAGGGGTCCCTTTACCTTAAATGACATTGCAACTCACTGAGTCCAACTGGGCTTGCTTTTAAGTACACATGTGCATTTGTGCTGTCAATCTATAACCCAAAAGCAAAGATGCTAAACGTTTCTACTGGAAGTAAAATGTACATGTAGACATACACTTTGGTGCTTCTTGTTCTGGATCCTGAAGAGCATAATCTTTGATGTCATGGACATACACGTATCCATCCTCATCGGCAGCATACAAATATGAATCATCAGCAGTCACGGCAATGCCAGTAATCAAGGATTTCCCTCTTGACTGGAACACACATTGATGCAAACCACGTTGTTAGTTAACACAGTTACATAACTTCTCTATTCTAATGGGAGGGGAGCTTCAATCTCCATGCCAGAACAATCTAGGTGTCCTGAAGTTGTCATCATCTAGCACAGCTTTCCCCAACCGTGCACCCTCCAGATGTTTTGGACTACAACTCCCATCAACCACAGTCACCACAATTGTGGCACCCAAGGGCAGCCCCACATAAAGTGCATTGCAGCAAGCCAGCCTTGAGTTACACCTAGCCCGTGGGCTGCCAAATCGCTGCCCCTGATTTACACCACCTGGGAAGCTGGTGTTAATTGCAATTTGTACATGAGGTCATATGTGATTAACTAACATGGTTGTGGCTTTGGGCTACATATATCACACAAGCATTTCAGTTCACAATACATTCAAACAGAGACTGTTAAGTCTTTGCTGCATTTAAACACAGAACCCCAGCAAACATTTTGGCAACTTCCCATCTGCGAAACTTACAGGTGCAAAACTTGCTATAAGTGGATCCCCAGTGCGCAGGCTCCAGAAATACAGATGGCCTGAAAAAATTGTAACAAGAAGGGACAAGCCAGTATCAAGCCAGTATCAAAGCAGAAGAATACTTTTATGGCAACAAAGCATTCGGGAGAGCAGAAATGTCTGAAGGCCGGTTCACAAAACTACAGTGCCACACCGAACGTGTGGCTTGAAGTGGCTCTTAACATTTGAGTAATCATCATGTAGCCAGCGGGATTTGTAATGATGATTACAAGCAGTCCTACATAACATCTCTCCAAATCAGAGACCACTGGATTATGTATGGGACACAGGGAGAATCTCTGGTGACTTTTTTGAGACCAACAATTTACACGAACAGGAAATAACAATGAAAGAAATCCAGTCTGTCAGTCTTGGTTGCATTAGGACTAAACCAGGAGAATGTAGTAATTGAAATCGATGCCTGAAATTCAGCACCCCAGGATAGTACAACAGTGATGACAAAATCCAGTTGGTAGATCACACTTCTATACAATGTTTAAAAGGCGCAGGATGTCAAGGCCCAGACCTTATGCCCTCCTTGGCCCCTGCTCCACTGTCCCTAAGCCTCAGGCCTCTTATCTCTTCCAGGTACCCTTCCTTCAGGATCCTAGCACCATGCGCAGCTTTGTTACCTTAGAAATCAGCATGGCAATTACTTCCTGCTCTGCAAAGGCGTGTGCAAGGGCTTCTGCAGTGTTGTTGACAGGCAAATCTTTGGCCTGCGGATGTCGCTGAACCAAAGCTACCATAGTCTCTGGCCATGGGCCATGCCTGCTGGGGCTGACAGGAATTGCAGTTCAGCCACATCTGGAGGGCCAAAGGACCCCCACTCCTGTTCTAGATGTTTCCACTTGTACAAGAGGCTGCACAAGCCCTTCCCCCATAGGTGAGTTGCTCCAACCCCTTGATGATTGTGACTGACTGTGTTAGTTTGGTTGCCTAGAGTTTTGGTAGGCTACAACACCAACCAACATTTCATCCATCTTACCTTGCGGCCCATTGGAAACAAGCGAGGCTGCAGCCGATTCAAATTTCACTGCCCGGGTCTTTAGAAAGATTACGCGGCTAACACTTGCATCGACAGCTGGGGAGGACAAAAAGAGAAGACGTGCTCCTTTAAAGGAAACACCATTAAATATTCAAATACTTTCATTAAGCTACAGTCAAAAGGCACAATTTGCATGCAAGCACTGCTGCCATTAACTTTCCTGATGTTTACATTTACATTTCCACTCTCGTGGACTTCAGATGCTTCATTCCAAACCCCCTCTTACCATTGAGTAGATAAAAGGTGTTTTGCTAGGTTGAACTCTGAAATGTGGTACCTCGGGTTAAGTACTTAATTCGTTCTGGAGGTCTGTTCTTAACCTGAAACTGTTCTTAACCTGAAGCACCACTTTAGCTAATGGGGCCTCCTGCTGCCGCTGCACGGCCGGAGCACAATTTCTGTTCTCATCCTGAAGCAAAGTTCTTAACCTGAAGCACTATTTCTGGGTTAGCAGAGTCTGTAACCTGAAGCGTATGTAACGTGAAGCGTATGTAACCCAAGGTACCACTGTAAAAACCTGGCTGTTTTGTCAGACTTTCAGTCTGCCAACTGACTAAAAACTAAATGTAATCTAAAAAAAATTTAATTTAAGTGTTGCATCCGACAATATGCAAGTTGCATTTCATTCACACAACTGGAGTTGCCCTTTCTCTCCTCGCGTGCCCCCAAAATCTGCTCCAGGGGGGTCACCGAAATGTAGCAATGTTTATTTCCTTATGGCTTTCAACCTGACCCTATCAATGCATGCAGAGTTGCCACAGACCAAACAGTTGTTTGTACTATAGCAACTCAAATAACATCTGCATAACAAATGGGACAGGGATGGTTGTTTAAAAGTCCTTATTTCAAGATAATAAGAGCTGTATACCAAGACCTCTGCTCACAATCACAATACTATTTGCAAGGGAGGGGGCTGTGAGGGACTAGTACTATATTAGAAACTTCAGACCTTAACTGAAGATGCAGGGCCACTTCCTGCCCACCCATCCGCAAATTGGGAGGTGACGAATTACAAGTGGAAAGTTGTAAAAAACAGCAACTGTCATTATTTTGAGCTGGCTACATCACATCCTTGTGGGGTAGAAACTGGTGTCTCTCTCAACCATACCAGGCCTGTTAGCCAATAAAACAACTTGGGATGGGCTTCACCTTTCAACTTCCATGTTTTCCATGTCTATTCAGTTCCACAGGCAATGATTCATACAGATTGATTGATTCATCCAGACATAGTAGTCCTGGATAAAGGGTGAATCTGTTTTCTGCAGCATATTTTTAGATAAGTGAACTTACGTTTGGTACTAAGAGAGGCAGCGGCAACTGAAGTGTGGAATTTATGACATATGTGACCCGAGATCATATTCCAAACAATAATTTCACCATCATAACTTGAGGTTGCAAGGAGAGTAGGTGGGCACTGAGCAATGCACAAAATATCTTCTTTGTGTCCCCGGTTCTGGGAGAGAGGGAGTGAAAAAAACAGTGCTGATTCTCCTTTGTGTTTGTCGGTCGGAGCTGTACTTCATGTATCAATCAATGGGCAGTTCAAGCCCTGCAAACTGGCACCACATAAGACTGAACTGTGGCCAACCACAAAGCCTCAAATGTCAATATTGCTGCTACATGTCCATCCCCCCCAATCGAGAACAAGTCTTCATAAAAGATAAGGTAGAAACTTTTAGCAGACCAACTTTTACCCCTTAGAATGTACAGGACTTCTGGGTTATATTGAGCTCATAATATGCCCTAGGAATTTGCTGAAGCTCAGCAGCTCTTGCACGTTCACAGAAAATAGTAAGCTACAGAATATCCCCCTTATTGGGTCCTCCTTCACTGAAAAATCAACAGTAGTCATTTGGTCTCTACTGGGGATGTGAGAGAAATCATTTTGCACTTCCCGAACAGATGTGCAAACTAAAATACAGGCATACTTCCTAGTTTGCAAGTCTCCTGATTTTGCAATGCAAATGGGAAAGTGCTCATAAAAATGATTATATTAGTGAAAGTAAAGTTTAAAAAGCTTTACGTTACAGGAAATTGTATGCAAAAATGTTTGTATATTATAGAGAAAATTCCATACAGAAATGCATTTATTAAATGAAATGCATTCAAAATACATTTGAATTTTCATGCATACTTTCTTAAAAAAAATTGCAAACTGATATGGAAATGGGGAGAATTGAACTTAAAGGCTGGGAAAAAGAGAACCAGGCAAAAACTGAAATTGTCTGGTTCATCCAATGCTAGTCTTAGAGTGGCTCTACACACAGGGGGGGAAACACTATAAAAAGTCATAAATCATAGAAAAAGGGGAAAACGCTATGTAAAATTGCATAGACAAATTTTGTGCTCTACAGCGCCATCTGGTGTTGCATGTTTATAATGCATTCAAAACACTGTTTTTTACTAATGTACTTGAGTCCTACAGTTCCATGCATACTATTCAAAAGCATCAATAAATTAATCTAATAATAATAATAATAATATTTATTACTTATACCCTGCCCATCTGGCCGGGCCTCCCGGTAAGGCCATTCTGGACTTACTAAGGCAGAGGTTAAGTTCCAGTGAGCTGAACAGAACTCCACCTGCTTCAGTCCGCACTGCATACCACCTATATGAAATTCTACATATCAAACACCATACATGTGCTCAGCATCAATAAAGAGTTTTCGAAGTATACAAAAAGGGCATTTAGATTTGAAGAAGGCCAAGGTGGAATCTTACTATATCATCCTGCCAGTGGGCTTGAGGTTTCTGAAAGTGATGAAAGTTTTCTGTGGAATCCTGCAACATACATACAGCCAAACGAAAAGATACATATGTGTGAACATAAGGATATATATGTATTTTATAAGTTTATGACAAAGATTCTGTTTCTGCTTGTTCCTCCCCTTTTTGACTCTGACACCAATGCTGTTAGCCAGATGTGCAAAAAGAGAGTTTGGCCTTAATTCTACCATCCCATTGGCCAGGCTCAATATCTTCCCCACCTATTTTCTACCCCAGTGCTTTGGCACAATGTGAAATTTCAATAATGAATCATGATACCGTATCAAAATGCTTTTCATGTGCACTTTTGCTACTTACATAAAACAAGTTTATCCTTCGATCCCATCCAACACCTACGATGTACCTGGAAGAGGAGTTAGCAAACAAATGTTACACGTATATTTAGGGCTGCCATACGTCCAGGCGGTTTTTTGCTGAATGTTCGGGAAAACCCGGATTTATTTTTTAAAACTTTTTAAAAAGCATCCCCCCCCCCCAAGCTCAACTTTGTCCTGATTTTCACTTTTGGGAATATGACAACCCTACATATATAATTAGATCATATTCTAGAAATATCACAACCCAATTTGGTTAGGTTCTGTTTCAAGGCACAGGAACAGAGGAAACTCCCTCAAACTAAGTCAGATCATTTGTCCATGCAGCTTAGTATTGTCTGCACTGACTGGCAGCAGCTTCCCAGGTTTTTTAGGCTGCTGGGGTCTTTCCCAGCCTTACCTGGAGATGTCTGGGGTTGAACCTGGGACTTTCTGCATGCATTATATCCCCCCCCCCATTATATTTCCCATGAAAATGTCTGGTTCATAAATATTTTAACAAATAACTAAAAACTCAAATTAGAGGTTCTGCCACTACGCTATGGCCTTTCGCCAAATTGGCAACATGAGATTCTAGAAGATGGATGTCCCTTTAGCCTCTGCTTGTCCAGTGTTAATGGAAACTTTTCCATTTGTCCAGCCTGAGGATGTGGACAGAATCCTTGAAAAGGTGAGAGCTACCAAACGTGTTGAAATATACTCGGAGTTGAGAGTGGATTACATGCTCTTTATTCAGCTCATAGTGGTGAGGAGGAATGGAAGTTCCCCCAGAATGTCTGCTTTATATACATTATTTACACAATGGGCCCCACGTGATTGGCTAATTCCGGGATTCTCCTGTAGGCCAATCAGGTTGAGGATTCACTTCCACCCAGAGCTGGATTGGGTGGCTCCTGTGGACCAATCAGACTGCTGCATTTTGGATCTTATTCAACTCAGTACATAACACGTGTACTAAATCCTTGCCCTTCCTGGCTCTTAAAAAAGGGGGCAGAGGGGGACTGGCTAAGTCAGTGGCTCCTTAGAACAAGGCATGGCTAAAGGAGGCAGTTGCAAGGCCTCTACTGAAAAATCCAGACCTGAATCCTGAATTATGGGATAATTATCGGCCAGTTTCTAATATTTCAACTCCAGGGTTTTTTTTGGAGGAGAAAGATGGCTCTAGATCCATTTCAGGCCTGATTATGGGACTGAGATAGCTTTGGTCACCTTGGTGAATGATTTGTGCTGAGAATTGGATAGGGGGAGCGTGATGGTTCTGCTGGACCTTTTGATATCAGTGACCATGGTATCCTTCTGGGATGGATATGGAATTGGAAGTACTTTTTTTTTTTTTTTACAGTTGCATAGCATATACCCACTAGCAAGGTAAAGGTGAAGGTAAAGGTAAAGGTAAAGGTAACCCTGACCGTTAGGTCCAGTTGTGACCGACTCTGGGGTTGCGGCGCTCATCTCGCTTTATTTGCTGAGGGAGCCGGCGTACAGCTTCCAGGTCATGTGGCCAGCATGACTAAGCCACTTTTGGCGAACCAGAGCAGCGCACAGAAACACCGTTTACCTTCCCACCGGAGCGGTACCTATTTATCTACTTGCACTTTGACGTGCTTTCAAACTGCTAGGTGGGCAGGAGCTGGGACTGAGCAACGGGAGCTCACCCCGTCGCGGAACCAAGCCGCAAGGAATTCCACACACAAATGTTGCAACAACTCTTTACCTGATCTGGTCTTTAGCAAGTAGGGAATGTGTCAGTGTGCATTCTGTCTGACAACTTCTGAGCAGGTCTCTCTAGGTATCCCCTTTATAAATGGCTTTTGATCTGCATGAATTAGCAGGTGACCACATTTGGCTCCATGCCATTCAAAGCATTACCAGCTAATCTCTACATATTAAACACCTGCTAAAGGCACCCAAGGTGTTAGTATTCTTTTTTCCTGGCAGCATTATTGTATGTATTCATACATGATCAAATGCCTTTGCAATCCAAAGGAAGCCCCATAGCTCAGTGTGACAGCATAGGCTCTGCATTGCAGAAGGCTGCACATTCGACCCTTAGCATTCCTTGCCTAAAAACTGAAAAGCATTTGAAGTAGCAGGGAGGTGGGAAAGGCCAACTCTGAAAAGCAGAGGAGCCACCATCAATGGTCTCATTCAGTATAAGGCGAAGAAGTCCTTTGTTATGCACTAAGCTTGGATCCTAGAACAATAAGCAAGTAGGATCCTAGACTGCAACAACTGACTGGCTTGCAAGAAAAGACCAATCAGGCTCCAGGAGGGAAGCAGAATCAGCCAATCAGACGGGACTCATTCTGTAAATAATGTATATAAAAGCCAGAGGTTTGGCGGGCAATTCAATCACTGCCTTACAAGCTGCAATAAAGAGCATGAAATCACTACAGGACTCCGAGTATATTTCATCCTTACAGCAAGGATATTTTGTGGAACACTCATGGGGGGGGGGCAATTTAGGTGACAAAGATACATGTCAGATTCTCAGAATGCCATATGGAGAAGAGAAATGCACCTGAATGAAAATAAATTAACTGCTCCTTCCCTAAGATGTCGCCCTTCAATGGCAAGATCTGGTTATGGTCTGCATTGCTTACTTGTTTTTGTTGACTTCCACATAGGTGCAGCCACAGACTTCGTCACTTTCGTCTTCTGCAGGTAAGAAAAACACAGGAGCATTGCGACATCCAAGTCGTATGAGTTTTCTACAGACATAACATTTTTTTGGCCACTTGTGACAGCATGCTGCTTACCTCTTTTCAACGTGTGCAAGCAATGCCCATTGTTGTAATTCCATACATTCAAACAGCCATCTCGTCCTCCTGTGATTAGTCTAGAATGTGAATGAAATAAATGCATCGTTTATTCCACCTGCGTAGATACTTGTGTGCCGGGGTGGGAACACACAGCTAAAATTTATATAGAGTGGGGGTCCCCCCCCAAAAAAGGCGTATTTAGAAACATACCTTCTTCTGCTAGGATCGAAGGCGAGGCAGGTTACCGCATAACCACCATGAGCGTTGCCAAATTCAAATAAGTGCTTTCCGCTATCAAAATCCCACACCTTGACCACCTTAAAAAAACACACACACACACATACATAGGAAAGCATCTGAATAAACACCATGGTCAGGATTCAATGGCTCACATTTGAAAGAGTAAGTAAAAATGAGTCCAGTTCTATGCACAGAGAGCAAACACAAAAAACTCAACTACATGTGTCAAAATAGAACAGCTACGCATTGGCACATTGGGAAATACATGGAGTTGGTTCTATTTTACAGTATCGTTTCACTTACAGAACCCTCACAGCAGCTCACAACATGCCTGAACACTTCGTTGAACTTGCAGCACAAAACTGGCTTCTTATGGGAAGTAACCAAGTGAGGATCTGGAGGCAATCTTCCTTATGGAGAATAAAAAAACAAAAGAAGTGAGGATCAAACCATCAATACAGCAGTAAGTACACCTGTATGGGGCTTGTCTGGATGGCAGCCTCTCCAGAACTGATTTAGAATTGCAGTATGTGGGAAATGTGGGGAGGTTTTTTTACTTAATTAAGTCTTGCTGCTTAATGTTAAGTGAGAATCAGCCTAGAAAAAATCAGGTTCTGACACCTGTCCCTTATACAGCAAAGGAGGTGTGCATGCACAGCTGATGTGAATATAGTTGAAGTTCAGGGGTGTGTCTGGTGAGCTAAATATCCTCATCTGGGGCTGGCAGGGGTGCTGTTGACTACTTAAAGGGCTTGTAGCACTAGCCCATTATAAAAATTTGCTTTAAGATTCGGGGTGGAATGATCTGTCAATCCTTCTCTCCATTTTTTCCAGTCCTAAACTCAGTGCTCCATATTTTGCAGTCCAACAACACCCCGGGATCTCGTCAAGATTATTTTCAAAAAGAAAAATGTAAAAGGTTTGAATTAAACATGGAATTTAACATTTTGTGGCTTTGTAATGTTTTCATGTGGGACGCGGGTGGTGCTGTGGGTAAAACCTCAGTGCCTAGGACTTGCTGATCGTATGGTCGGCGGTTCGAATCCCCGCGGCGGGGTGAGCTCCCGTCTTTCGGTCCCAGCTCCTGCCCACCTAGCAGTTCGAAAGCACTCTTAAGTGCAAGTAGATAAATAGGGACCGCTTTATAGCGGGAAGGTAAACGGCATTTCCGTGTGCTGCACTGGTGCTGGCTCGCCCAGATGCAGCTTCGTCATGCTGGCCATGTGACCCGGAAGTGTATCCGGACAGCGCTGGCCCCCAGCCTCTTAAGCGAGATGAGCACGCAACCCTAGAGTCGGACACGACTGGCCTGTACGGGCAGGGGTACCCTGACCTAATGTTTTCATCTCTGTAAATTAACCCTTGTTGGCAGCAGTTTCTAGTATTCCATTCTCCATAAATACAGGGGCGTAGGAAGAGGGAAGCGGGGGGTGCAGTCTACCCCAGGGCGTAATCCCTGAGGGGGTGACAAAATGGCACGCCACGGGGCACGGCACTTGCCGCGGGGCCTGGCCTGCAGTGTGCCCGAGGCACGCGGCTCTCCTGGGAGTGACAGGGTGGCTCAGGGCCCCGCACTGCCCAAAACAGCAACGTAGGGCTTGTGTCTGCCAGGAGGACGCTGTGGGCAGCTCACCGTGCCACCCCCCTGGGTGGATCACCGTGGCGCCCCCATGGGCGGATCATCCTGCCCCTGCCACTCCAGGTGCCAGAGCAGCTAGCTACGCCCCTGCATAAATACAGATCTTAGATGTTTAAGGGCCAGACTATAGTGGTGCCTCGGGTTAAAAACTTAATTCGTTCTGGAGGTCCATTCTTAACCTGAAACAGATCTTAACCTGAGGTACGACTTTAGCTAATGGGGCCTCCTGCTGCCGCCACACGATTTCTGTTCTCATCCTGAAGCAAAGTTCTTAACCTGAGGTACTATTTCTGGGTTAGCCGAGTCTGTAACCTGAAGCATCTGTAACCTGAAGCGTCTGTAACCTGAGGTACCCCTGTACTATGTGTTGTTCATCATGTGATTAAACAAACGTGAGTAATCATGCTGCTTTTCTTTTAGAGAAAAAGCAAACAGAGTTTTCCCAATTCGGAGAATGACCCCAATTTGGATTGGGCCTCAAACTAGTTTCCTGGTGTCAAATTATTTTTTCCCCTGGCTACTCCCTCCCACCCCAAATTCATGGTTTACTGCTAACATCTCCTGCTCTGGAGGGTGGGACTCAAACCAATGGCTTCAAGTTGGAAGAAAAGAGATTCTGACCAAACATTTGGAAAAACTTTGTGACAGTAAGCGCTGTTTAGCAGTGGAACAGACTCCCTCGGGAGGTGGTGGACTCTCCTTCCTTGGAGGATTTTAAGCAGAGTTTGGATGGCCATCTGTAATGGATGCTTTAGCTGAGATTCCTGCATTGTGGGGGGGGGGTTGGACTAGATGATCCTCAGGGTCCCTTCCAACCCTAAGATTCTATTATTCTATTATTCTAAGTCAAGCATGGGCTGATTTTAAGCAGCAAACTGGCAAGGGACCCCAATCCAGATTAGAAACACTTTCCAGATTGGGGACTCAATGGCAGTTTTTTTCTCCAAAATAAACATATCCATGAACACTCATTTAAACACTTAGTTTGGCTTTAAGACCATGAGTTCTGGTCTGTTTGCTTTCGTCGTCTTCTTCTTTTTACCGTAGTCTTAGATGGAGAATAGCCAGTGTATCCGTGGCAACACAGAGCGATCTTACGCCTGGTATGTAGTGGCAAGCACTAATCTCTCCTTTAATTCCACTGTTTTTTGAACAGGCTGTGAACAAGCAAGTCTGGTCCTCAACATCCCAAATCTGCAAAAAAATAATAATTGAGACACGCTAAAGAGAAAGTACTGAAGACGTGACAAGTGTAACTCAGCGCATGCAAAAAACAGAGACAGACCTTCACTGTGTTGTCCGTTGACATGGAGAATATTTTATCCTCTTCAGATATGTGGACATAGAAGACAGGGGCCATGTGGCCTCTGAGCATGCCTGTTGCCCTTCTGCAATTGGACCAGAACATTAAAGACTGAGCGGCTTCAAACAATGAAACAAAAGAGATGGATTAACATTGGCACCACTGTAACTGAAACACATACAAATGAGGGAGAATTGTAGTACCAAGTGAGAAAGATGGATGAACTAGCGCAGTGTGGCCACATCCACACCATACTTTTTTAAAATAAATAAATAAATATTTTTATTAAAGTTTTCTTGGTTTACACAGGTATGCACAATGTCTCTTTTTTCAAGTTATGTTTTCCATAGGTCAGCTTCATTTGTTGAGACATTAGGGTTACATTAGAAGAAGAAGAAGAGTTTGGATTTGATATCCCACTTTATCACTACCTGAAGGAGTCTCAAAGCGGCTCACATTCTCCTTTCCCTTCCTCCCCCACAACAAACACTCTGCGAGGTGAGTGGGGCTGAGAGACTTCAAAGAAGTGTGACTGGCCCAAGGTCACCCAGCAGCTGCATGTGGAGGAGCGGAGACGCGAACCCAGTTCACCAGATTACAAGTCCACCACTCTTAATCACCACACCACACTGGCTCTCTCTTAGGAATAAAAGGGGGGAAGAGGTGGAGTACACCATACATTTTAAGCGTTCTTAAACCACTCCAACAGTCAAGGATTCGTCCCCACCACCCAAAAAAATAAAGAATAATGGGAACTGTAGTTTGTGAAGAGTGCTGAAAGTGGGTAGAACACTCACTGTTATGTACTGAGTTGAATAGGATCCAAACTGCAGCAGTCTGATTGGTCCTAGAACAATAGGATTCAGAATGCAGCTGTCTGATTGGTCCTAGAACAATGCAGCAGTATGATTGGTTGGCAGGAACCACCCAATCATGCTCCAGATAGAAGTGAATCCACAACCTGATTGGCTTACAGTAGAATTCCGGAATTAGCCAATCATGTGCAGCCCATTGTGTAAATAATGTATATAAAGCAGATACTTTGAGGGGACTTTCATTCATTCCTCCTCACCACTATGAGCTGAATAAAGAGCATGAAATCACTTTGCGACCCTGAGTATATTTCACTCACCAACTACAGTTCTCAGGATTCTTTTGCAGGAATCCCTGACTGTTGAGGTGGTATAAGAGAGCTTTGCATGTATCGTGTGGGCATGAGCTGTGATTCTTTTGTTCTTGACTCTACCTGCCTCAGATTTTCATGCAATGTTAAGACACCCGTTGGATCCAATCACTGTAATGGTCAATAACCCTCTGGCAGACAGGCCTGGATGTCAATACAAAGGCATTAAACATTTAAAGCAGTATCATACCGCTTTAAAAAGTCATGGCTCCTCCTAACTAATCCTGCATAGTTTGTTAAGGGGTGCTGAGTGTTGCTAGGAGACCCCCTCACAGAGTTACAGTTCTCAGAGTGGTTTAAGAATCCATCCCTCGTCCCAGGAAACTCTAGGATTCATTAAGAGTTTATTGATCTAGCTGCGGTTTATCTGTGCAATATTTCAGAAGACAAATCACAGCAGTCTATTTGTTCTAAATGATAATAGTTTATAACTAACGGCACAAAGAGTTTAACAAAACCTTATGAGAACAGCTGCAGCAATGCAATAAAATCTTACCCAGGCATATAGGGATTCCACATCCGAATGATTCGATCCATCCCACCAGATACAAGAAGGTTATTCTTTTTGCTAAGTGCAAATGTTTTCACTCCTTTGTGGACTCGAAAAACAATCTGATCCCCCTCAGCTCTATGGGAGGGAGATCCTAGGACCGACTGTGCTTTCCTTGCCTTGGAATCTTTCCTGTGTTCTTTTATTTCCCTCATCTGTTGCTCAACATTGGTTGCTCCCACAACACAACCTATAGAAGGACAAATGTTTCTGAATCAGCCGTCAGGCCTCAAGTAGACTTTGACACGACTGATAATACACAATAAACACTCTCACATTTTGGGATTGGAAAATGCAGACCATTTTAACATTTAAGAAAACAGGAGGGAGATTCTTGCAGTGCTTGAAGTTTTCCACATTCTAGGTAAAAGGAAAGGATATGTAAATATGGTCTTCAGTGGTCACCACTGAACTCTACAGACAGGTCTGACGGATAAGACCATTTAGGCATCAAGAAACTGCTCTCAGGGAAAGATGATTTCACACACTGCTCAAATAGGCAGATAGTTATAGGACATGGGGTGTGTGGGGTCTGGTTGAAAAGCACTGGAGAGAAGAGAAATTGCCTTCATAACGTAGCTGACTGTAGAAGACACAAAAGGCCTCAACATCCAATCATGTAAGCCACACATCTGCCTACCTCCATTTTCTCACTTCCCAACACATCACAGCTCTATGCCAAAACCAAATGTTGAAGGCAATATTTCTGCTGTGTGGAATCTACCACAAGTAAAGGTAAAGGGACCCCTGACCATTAGGTCCAGTCATGGCCGACTCTGGGGTTGCAGCGCTCATCTCGCTTTATTGGCCAAGGGAGCCAGCGTACAGCTTCCGGGTCATGTGGCCAGCATGACTTAGCCGCTTCTGGCAAACCAGAGCAGCGCACGGAAATGCCGTTTACCTTCCCGCCGGAGCAGTACCTATTTATCTATTTGCACTTTGACATGCTTTTGAACTGCTAGGTTGGAAGGAGCAGGGACCAAGCAACGGGAGCTCACCCCGTCGTGGGGATTCAAACCACCAACCTTCTGATCGGCAAGACCGAGACTCTGTGGTTTAACCCACAGTGCCACCCGCAAATCTACCACAAGTAGAACCTGCCATTAGAAGTACATAAGCAGAGCCCTGTTGGATCTGTCTGCTCCAGCCAGTTAGTTAATTTTGGGCCCTCAAAATGTCTATTAGTTCTAAATTGGCAAGATGTCTGCATTTTTGTGATTTTCCTGTTGGTATATGCCACACGACTTTTAATTCTTTTTGATGAATTTATTGTCGTTTGCTTTATTTATATACTAGTGTGTTTGATATTATTGTGATTAAAATGCTCGTTGCTTTTCTAACACTACTGTGATTATTGTGAGCCGCTTTTGAGCTCAACAATTGAAAGGCAGAGTACAACTATTAAATCAGATCAAAAATCAAACCTCTGGAGGCCAGAGGTTCCTCATCCTGCTCTAAACTTTTCATCCTGACTGATCACATGGATGGTACCTGCAACGTGACTACAACACTGTAACATGGGAAGGAAAAGAAAGCCAAGCAAACAGAAACATGTAAGAACAATTTCCCGGATTCAAAAGCAGAAATATAATTACCTATTACTATGGCTGTAGGCTCATGGCTTGAAGCAGAAATGACTGCTTTAATAGAATCATAGTATTTCAGCTAAAAAGACAGAAAACAATAATACATTATCAAAATGCTACAAAATATTGGTTAAATAATGTTGTGTTGTTAATATTGTTTTATAATTGTATTTGGCCTAAATTTACAATGTTTACCTGAGTAACCCAGTCTCCATGAACTTTCCAACGGATGTAAGTGGCATTAGGAGAAAGAGCTGCATTCTCAAGGCTAATATTTGGAAGGTTTTCCGATTTGGGAAGCTTTTTCCACGTTCTGAAACATGTTCAGAGAACATAATAACATTCAAGAAAAATAATTAAGCTTGTCCATGCTATCAGGTTCCTAATTTGGCCATTTATCGTCATAGGAAGCACCTGACCTTTGTTTTGCGATTTGCGAAATGTTGTGAGTTCATTAGTGGAAGCTCTCAGAGCCTCAGCGCGTTCTGTTGTTTCAGAGTTCACCTTGTAGGTCCCTAACCTTTCTCATCTGTGGGCTCTAAAGCCAATTGCAGCACCTTCATAATTGACTGAAGAGGACAACTGGCTAGAAAAGCCCTGAGTTCTTGCATGACCTTCCAATTAAGTACTGAAACACAGAGTCAAGTTATCTCCCTTTGTTAAGAAGAGTAGATGCTCCTCTTCCCCTTCTGTTCAGCTGGAAAATGTCCTCCTAGATGTCACCCTAACCTTTTGTTAGTTTTGTATGTCTATCTGCAGCAGAGCAGAGACAGGGAAGCAGAGAAATAATGCTCTTCTGCACTAGAGTTCAGTTGCCACATGGTCATGTGTATTGCAGAAGAGCTTAGTCCCTGTACAGCAAACCGCCAACTTATACAGGGGTTACGTTCCAGGGATCATGCCTAAAGCCAAAATCACATATACAGTGGTACCTTGGTTTACAACTGTTCCAGAGGTCCGTTTGTAAACCAAAACAGGTTGTAACCCAAGACGCGCTTTCGCCAATGGGGCCTCCAAATTTTTTTTTGTTTGTAATAAAAAAAAAGGGGGGGGGGTTGTAATCCAAAAAAAGGTTGCAAACTGGGACACGCACTTCCGGGTTTGACATGTTTGTAATCCAAAACCAAGACATATGCAAACCAAGGTACCACTGTAATCAAAACCCATTGGGTTCAATGGCAGGTGGGACTGCCAAAGTCATTTCCCCCAGAACCCTGCCCCCTTTCCACCCCCTTTTCATTCATTCATTCATTCATTTTTTGCCAAATGTGTAAAGCTGAATGCGCACAAGTTGAATGTGTGCTGCTTACTGTACCCAGAAAAATTGGTGTCCAGAATCCAAACTTACTAGCTGCATCAGCCGTGTTAAACAGCCACCACTGTAGAAACACAGCAATAGTAGCTCCAAACCTCCCAAGATAACGGGGCCTCTTCTAGGAATTGTTTTCTGTTTCCAGGTTTGTGGCTACCGTTGCTCAGGGAAGTTGGCAACTGGAAGCACACCTTTTGTGGAATGATTAACGAAATGTCTACTTTAATTCTCAACAGACACTGTCAAACACTTGCCTGAGGACCTCTCCCACAGAGCAGATGAGCAAGATATTGACACAGCCCTGCAATCACAAAGAAGATGCACACTTGAAAGATGCTGAAAACAAACGGCAGGAAAGGTCACAATGGGGCGGCTTTCAGGCTTTTGAAGACAAAACCCTGAGATTAATAGGATGAGTAGGACTCTCTTGCAGCAGCTGTTCTTATTGATAGGGAATCTGCACCGATTGCCTGCTTTTCATGTAGTTATGGATGCAGGCATGGTTGCAAGGGAGATTTCCCATTAGAAAATTATTTACGAGAGGGATCTCCCTTAGTCCAACCTTGCTTATCTGAAAGTCCTCTACTTTGCCATACATACTGCATCCAGCCAATACTGTACAACCTCTGGCATTTTCTTGCTATCTGTTGTACTTTCCCTACACATCTACTCCATAATCCGGGGAATTAAACAGCAGCGGTGGCAAGCTGGGTTCCTCACCCACTGAGTTTTAAGGCCTACAGTTTCCCTAGCAAACGTTTTTCCCAATACACACCTGGTCATCTCCATAAAGAATCATGCATTCATCATGATCTGTGTAGCTGAATTGGAGGGGGGAAACAAAGAGGAAGAAAAATTAAAATCAGTGTTCTGAGCCAAAATAATATTTTGGATTGCACAATAATTTCCAAGACAAACCTGAAGACATATCTAAAGCAGATTATGTTAACACCCAAGGTTTTAGCAGAAACTATTGGTTTTGCCAATGGGACACAGGTGGCTCTGTGGTCTAAATTACTGAGCCTCTTGGGCTTGCCGATCAGAAGGTCGGTGGTTCGAATCCCCGCGATGGGATGAGCTCCTGTTGCTCAGTCCCAGCTCCTCCCAACCTACCAGTTCGAAAGCACACCAGTGCAAGTAGATAAATAGGTACTGCTCTGGCAGGAAGGTAAACGGCGTTTCCGTGTGCTGCTCTGGTTTCGGTGTTCCGTTGTGACAGAAGCAGCTTAGTCATGCTGGCCACACGACCCGGAAAAACTGTCTGTGGACAAACGCCGGCTCCTTCGGCCTGTAAAGCGAGACGAGTGCCGCAACCCCAGAGTCGTCTGTGACTGGACTTAACTTTCAGGGGTCCTTTACCTTTATTATTATTATTATTATTATTATTATTATTATTATTGATTTTGCCAGCTTGTCTTCATGCAGTGCATAGTTAACCAATTGTTATAAGAATTCTAAGGTCTCAGACATGAAATGAATTTTCAGAAGTTTATAAGTATATAAAACCATGGCACTCTCCCTCCCTGTGGTTTCCTGCAGTCATGCTTTATAGCATCAGCACTCAGGGCATTCATCATGAGAAATCAAAATGGCATTTAATGTCATGGGGAAATTAAAATGACAACTTAACACAGGCTGGCATTCAGCCCAAGGAGACTCAGAACAGGTCCTGGGGCCTTGATAGCTACTAGAGGCAGTGGTGGAGCTTCATGCTCCGGCACTAGGGGGCAGAGAGCAGGCGGAGGCGGGGCTGGCGTGCATCCCGGGGGCGGGGCGGGGCGAGGGGAGCCCCAGCTGCGATGGCACCCTGGAGATCGCGCTGCCGGGGGCAGTGTGCTCCCTCCCCCCGCACTCCTCTTCCTCCGCCAGTGACTAGAGGGTCTTGGGTCCTGATTCTGGGCCTGCTTGGGAGTTCCAAGTAAACCAACCTGAGCTTGAAGAAGAGGATATACCGTAAGTGTAATAATAGATATAGCCACACATATAGAAGTATGCCATGATTATTAGCAGATAATTGACATAAGACCTGAATTTTGAGTGCCTTACCAGTAATCCACATTCAAAGGTATAGCTTCTAAACCACTAATTTGAAGGTAGGGTTCAAAGTTGGAGCTTTCATAGAGCTGAAGTTCACGATCCCTGTCACAAAGTTGAAATATTATATATTTTACCATCATGGGTTGTATGAACTGGTTTCCCATAATAAGGAGGCAATTTCGCATTTGAAGGAAGGATTTTCATTCCGAAAACAGTGTTGGGGAAAAGGTTCAAAACCTTCCCCAAGTTGTGACCCTAACTGAGGGACCCTTGCAGCTTCTATTTGTTAACATTCAAAGAGACAAGAGATTCTGTTTCTGATCTCCATCATCCCGTCAAGTTAGCCCCAAAGCCAATGCCCTGTCTGCTGTGCCAACCCTGTAATGCTGGCCAAGATCCCAAACTACTTTGTTTATGCAGCTTTCTCCAGTCAACCCCAAAGCTTTGGATGAAAGAAATATGGGTAACAGGCCTTTATGTGAGCTTTTGCACATAGGGCACTTACCCAGTTCCCAATATCAGCTTATTATATGGTGTCATGACAGTGAAATCCATCAACCACTTAGATTTTCTGTAGGCTTTCTCCTTAAAAACAACAACAACAATCTTTATTACGGTCCAGAGACCCAACAAATCGTTACAAAGCAATACACAATTCATACAGCCTACCTCCAGGTTAAACAAGCATTTTGTTCAGAATATAGGGATCATTGGTTCTTGCAACCACCGATAAGAACTTTGCCACTGCTAATGTTAAAAACAAGAAAAGGCAAGAAGTTAAGTATTGCTTGCCAACTCCAAGGTATGGTCTGAAGGCACATGAGGCCACCATCTTACTGAAGCAATGTAGATCTGGGTTTGGATGGGAGACTGCATTGGAGCCACGCACAAGTATGCTGCCTTGGGTTCCATGATGAAAAACAGGCAGGATTGAAACATAAGGGGTGGGGGTGGGAAAATAAGCAATCATTCCTGAATCATGAATACTTTGGCTCTCATCTTTTCAAAGGAAAATTGAACTAAAAGTAGCTGAGGTACAGACAGTCCCGGGTAGAAGACAGGAGGACACAAATATGTTAAGGAAGTTCAGGTGAATGAGGAGGAACTTTTAAAATATAATCTTGCCAGAACTTAGGGCATATAAACCAAAATAAATAAGCAGGCCTTGCGCCAGTCACTGCCTCTCAGCATAACCCACCTCACAGGGCTTTTCTGAGGAATATATGAGGAGAGGGAGAAGCATGTTTGCCATTTTGAGCTCCTTGAAGAATGAATAAATAAGTAAAAACGGCCATCCCAGAACCTATGACATGAGAAAATGTGACATACAAACACCATCTTGCTTCGTATCAGCTTGAGCTGTGGTGACCAGAAGGAAATATGTCCGTCTTCTCGAGCTGTTATCAATGTGCTATCCAACAGCGAGCAAATTTTCAGCACAGGCTCTCCATGTGGGATCTCCTTTATGGTGGCAGGTAGGGCAAAAGAGACCTCTTTCAACCGGGCAGATGACTCATGTTGTTCAGCATATTCCAGCTGCATGTATGTGCAGAAGTCATGCTGGGGCGGAAAAAAGTGACAGTCATTGTCTCAGCGTTCAAGAGGCCAGATCCCATGCCTATGTACTTGAAAGTGAGTCCTGCTGTGTTCAATGGGGCTTACTCCTAAGAAACTATGCATAGGAACAATGCCATCATAAACATCTCACTGCCAAAATGGAGCCAACTAATGTTGGTAATGTATGCATTGTGAGGTACCAACTAAGGGAGAAAGCAAGACCCTTGTTGTATCACTAAGAAGTTCAGTGTCCACACTTTAAGGATGAAACTTCACATTGATAATGCAATCTTATACATGTGTATGGTTGGAGGAGAAATTTGGTTTTGTTTGTGTTCTGAGAACCAGCCCCTCCACCTGCCAAACCTCATGGGACAAGGGAAATCATAGCATACTTTAGCCTTTCTCAACCTTGGGGTCCTAATTGTTGTTGGACTACAACTCCCATCCCTAGCTAGCAGGACCAGTGGTTGGGGATGATGGGCATTGTAGTTCAGCAACATCTGGGGATGCAAGGTTGAGAAAGGCTGGACTTATTTAGTACCCTGTTTTATAGAGAAACACATTAACATCTTTCTTTCAGAGGCATATTCCTTGACTTGGCATCATCTTTTCACTCATTCCAATAAGCGTTGTACTCCTCATTCATAGTCACATCCTATTTTAAGCAATTAATTAATTATCGCTTACTGGGGTTTCCAATACACACTTACCCAACGAATTCTGCCAGTTGCAGAACAGTCAATTTTCATGAAAAGCTTTTCTATTTGTTCATCACTCTGTAGGAGCAAAGGATGTACACAACAACCTTCAACACACAAACGGTCAAGGTGACATGAGGTAGTTTCTAGCTTCAATCCAGCAAACATGAACTGCCCCAAATGGTGGCACCAACAAAGATTAAGGGCATGGAAGCCAGAGGCTAACAGTAGAATCCTATGCATATCTACACTGATGCAAGCAACACTGACTTACTCCCAGGTAAGTGTGTAGAGCACTGGAGCCTAAATACAGGACAGAAAGGGCTCCCCCTCCCCCTCTCCCCATTCCATCTCATCTATGGTATTATGCCATTGCGGTATGGTTTTCAAACTGTGCTTTGCTTACTGCATTTTGTGACCCCATGCATTTCTTCAACGTGCGCTTGAAGTTTTCCACATCCAAATACTTATGTCCATTAATTTCTAAGTCCTGGAAGCAGATAAAACAACAGGAAATATAGTGTGCTATTATGAAGCAGCAGACTTGCCAAGAGAGCCTCATTCTGGTACTATTTCTTTCTCCCTGGACAGATCAAACCTGAATGCAAACATAAAGCACAAAGATATTTTATATCTCATGTCTTTGCCCAAAATTGGGTAGACACTCCCAGTGTATTGGGGTTCCTAAGGACCCTGTCCCTGAGCAGCTTTCGATGTCACAAGGCAGACCTGATTCACTTCTAGGTTTGCCGGTTTTTAATCCTGCTCTGTGGTTCTCACTTTAACAGCAGTTTGATGTTCAGTAATTAGCAAGTAATAACATTTAGTGCCAGGTCATCATAATACAATTTGCCTGCTGATCGCTGCTTCTTTTATTAAAGGCACATAAACAAGCCAAACAAAAACTCATTATGCTTCTCACTCATTCAGAAGTGACTATTAAGAGACTTTGCTCAAAGCCTCTCTCTCCTCCATGTCAAAGACACTTCTCAGTACTTTGCTCATAGGGAACCCTTAGAAGTCCACGAAACCAGAACTCCCAAGAGATGTTTGATGCATCTAACCCTAAGGATGTGAATGGACCTTAAGATGCATTGGACCTTAAGACCTGGCTTAAGGTCCTACTTGAGAGGTTCCAGGAGGCATCTGGCTAGCCTCTGTAACAACAGGGTGCTGGACTAGATGAGCCTTTGACCTGGTCCAGGAGACTCTTATGTTCCACAGCACCTTGTTGACTACAATGCATGAGGAAGAGAGGAGAGGACAAGGATATGGTTGCAGGTGAGGGCTGGACACAGGGCCCACAAAGCCCTGCTTGAGACATCTTTGCAAGCTGACATATCAGAATCATAGCTGTCAACTTTCCCCTTTTCTTGCGAGGAATCCTATTCGGAATAAGGGAATTTCCCTTTAAAAAAAAGGGAAATGTTGACAGCTATGATCAGAACTGATATTTATCTTGCATTGCAATACATCAGTAATGATTACATTGCTCTCTTGCAGACACAAAACTCTTAACAAAATTCATGAACACACTTTCTCAATACTTCCTTACTCCAAACTTTCTGAGGCATAAATGTAAGTTTCATAGAATCATAGAGTTGGAAGAGACCACAAGGGTCATCGAGTCCAACCCCCTGCCAAGCAGGAAACACCATCAGAGCACTCCTGACATATGGTTGTCAAGCCTCTGCTTAAAGACCTCCAAAGAAGGAGACTCCACCACACTCCTTGGCAGCAAATTCCACTGTCGAACAGCTCTTACTGTCAGGAAGTTCTTCCTAATGTTTAGGTGGAATCTTCTTTCTTGTAGTTTGTATCCATTGCTCCGTGTCCGCTTCTCTGGAGCAGCAGAAAACAACCTTTCTCCCTCCTCTATGTGACATCCTTTTATATATTTGAACATGGCTATCATATCACCCCTTAACCTCCTCTTCTCCAGGCTAAACATGCCCAGCTCCCTTAGCCGATCCTCATAAGGCATTGTTTCCAGGCCTTTGACCATTTTGGTTGCCCTCCTCTGTACACGTTCTAGTTTGTCAGTGTCCTTCTTGAACTGTGGTGCCCAGAACTGGACACAGTACTCCAGGTGAGGTCTGACCAGAGCAGAATACAGTGGCACTATAACTTCCCTTGATCTAGATGCTATACTCCTATTGATGCAGCCCAGAATTGCATTGGCCTTTTTAGCTGCCGCGTCACACTGTTGGCTCATGTTAAGTTTGTGGTCAACCAAGACTCCTAGATCCTTTTCACATGTACTGCTCTCAAGCCAGGTGTCACCCATCTTGTATTTGTGCCTCTCATTTTTTTTGCCCAAGTGCAATACTTTACATTTCTCCCTGTTAAAATTCATCTTGTTTGTTTTGGCCCAGTTCTCTAATCTGTCAAGGTCGTTTTGAAGTTAAATAGGTGCCCTTCTGTAATTGGTATGAGAGAACAGTTTGTTTCCAGTCAATATGCTAACAGCAAAACAATATGCAGAGTGAAAGGATCAGTGAAATAATATACACTGATATGATTTCATTGGGATGGTCATACCTGAAAGGCCACATGTAGCTTTTGAAGCTGTTCCAGAGTTACTTGCTGCTCAATCTTGCCAAGACAAAAAAATAAATAAAAATGGAATAATTAAATGATGATGCACATGGGCCCCTTTTAGGACTTGGGAGGTGCTCGTGGATTTAATGTTACATGAGGACACCTTTCAATTCATTGCAACCTATGTTCCCGCAGCCTTGCTCCTCCCCCCCCTGTAAATCACTGCGACTCACCTGCCAGGAAGCTAGTCTAGCAGCTCCACCCCACCCAGTGAACCACTTTGGCAGCCCAGTCCTCCAAAATCTCACTACCACTAGATGATGCCTTGCATCATCCGCTACCTGAGGCAGCTGCCTCATTCTGCCTAATGATAGGACCAGACCCGGAGCATATGCTATCAGGATGCTGTGGGGGGAAAGGCTTCCCCATGCCAAGCGATTCCTACCTTGTCCATAATGTTTGCAAGTAGTTGGAACCATGGTGTATGAACCTCCATCTCTTTGTTTCATGTTCCAGGTGGTTGTTGGGTGTGTCTGCAAAGTGGCTTTCAGTGGAGATTGCAAAGTGTGCTGTGCGGTTCTAACTGACTCTATAGAGGGAACTGCTCTCTGACATCATGGAAAGCCAGCGAGCCCATTGTCATCCAACAAATTCAGATTCTCCTCGTCCTCTCATAGCACTTACCATTTTGAAAAGCCCTTCGGAGCCCAGCAAGAGAATTCACTATACCTTTCCTTTCCATTGGCTTCTGGATGAGTCAACGCGATGGCGAACGCTTTCACTCTCCAGTATATTTTCCATGAGTCCAATGGAGTGACTCCTCTGCTGCCCTTTCAGCAGCTCCCTCAGCAGCCATTCTGGAAGCTGCTCTATCTCCTCCTCCCGAGCTTCTGAAAAACTGCTAAGGGAAACTGGAGACACAGCTGGCAACCTGCACCCTCCTAATGAAGTCTGCGCACGTCGAAACAGAAGGTCTGTTGTATCTGTCGTCTCTCTCAACTCATTCAGAATGCTGTCAGAGCACAAACACCAGAAGGCAGGCGTGGAAATTGCTATTATTATTATTAATGAACTAAATATCTCTTAATAATAAATTACCTATCATTAATTATTAGTTGCTGGCAGTAGCACCAGTAACAGTAGAAACAACAGTAGATTGTTTCCAGACTGAGGTAATAGTTTTCTTTACAAGTTACAGCTTATGCACAAACACACTTCCTTTAAATTACAAGTTACCATATTTTTTTCAGTGAATCCAGGGACACTTTTCAAGTTCAACGGATTTTGTATGGGGACTGATGTGTAAATCCGGGGACTTTTCCCCGGGAAACAGGGACGTCTGGTAAATCACATTTTTCACCTCAAAGAATTCTGGGCACTGTCGTTTTTTTTAAGCATTGCTGGGAATTTTAACTCTGTGAGGGGTAAACTACAGTGCCCAGAAGTATTTGAGGGTGGAAATGTGCTTGAAAGGTATACAGTGGTACCTCAGGTTAAGTACTTAATTCGTTCCGGAGGTCCGTTCTTAACCTTAAACTGTTCTTAACCTGAAGCACCACTTTAGCTAATGGGGCCTCCCGCTGCTGCCACGCCGCTGCTGCATGATTTCTGTTCTCATCCTGGAGCAAAGTTCTTAACCCAAGGTAATATTTCTGGGTTAGTGGAGTCTGTAACCTGAAGCGTATGTAACCTGAAGTGTATGTAACCTGAAGCGTATGTAACCCGAGGTACCACTGTAGTGCGAACACCGGGACACAACTCTATCCATCTATAACCCTCACATTTTTCAGTTATCATGTGATTAAATGGGGAGGGGAGAGAAATGGAGGGCATAACAAGGTGAAGTGACTCACTCAGATTCTCCAAGGACCTGCACACATTAACATGTCTCCAATCTGGACATTTCCTATATTAAACCATACCTAGAGTGACTGGTTGGGCATAAACAATAGGATTGTAGGGGCAGGGTGGGTGAGTCATACAAATATTTCTGCTTATTGTCAGCCTCCGTAACATGTGCTGGAGAAGATTAAATGTAAATGGACAAGTCAACAACAAGCTGGTCTTGGCTGGTGTCCAATGGGGTTGGAAGTCTTAATGTCATTTAATACAACCCTAATTTCCTGGGTTGGGTACCATAAGAGACAGCCAACTTGGAAACTAGCGTATAGTGTTTTACGGCTAGCTGCCTTATGTGCGGCGACTCTCTCAGAGACGAAAACAATAAATGCTAATCTATTTAAATTCACAAGGAGGCAGCATTGGACAAAGGCTAGGCGATAAATTGGGATGGCTTCTAAGAGTGCTTCTAGAATGTGCAGTTTTAGTGCTACCTAGTCATTGATTTTCCACTATAAGCTACAAAAATAATTACAAGCGACTCTCCATCGTTCTATGAGCCTGGCGCTATTTGTGTGCGAATATCCTGCTGTTATAACTATACTAGTGGGCGTAGCATAGTTGTGTGGCTACAGGAGTAAATGTGTGCCTAACCATGCCATTTTAGCAGTGTGCTTAAAAAAAATGCTAGGGACACTTATCCATTTGAAAACATTTGCAAAATAAAATTAAATTAAGTAGGTGGAAAAGTGTTTTGTTGCCATTTGTACCCCCCTCTCAAAAATATGCTGCTAAAAGGATGCTGATGAGAAGGATAATAATGGGAGTGTGTCTTGCAATGGGGCGCAAATTACATGTCAAAACTATGCTTCTACAAAAACAAAAAGAAAAGTAGTGTGCTGCTGTTCTGTTCCTACAATGCAAGCAGCAGAGACACAGAGAGATTCAAACCGCATCAAATGCCCATAGCAAAATTAACACGCCTTCTAAAATCTCCATCTCGGCATCTGTCTTGGAATTGAATTGATTTTATGCATGTGCTGCTGTTTTAAACTTTTTTAAAGAAATATTTTTTATAATTTATTTTTAGATATAAAACAGCTGCATACAGAAAACAATTGTATAACACGGTTATAACTGGCTTATGAACACTCGATCCATGATGCTTGATGAACAGCTGGCTCTTCTCTTAGGAATACTTCAAACCTTAATATAATCAAGAGGAAACGGGAACAGGATTTGTTTCCCCCCCCCCCATGCTTCTGTTAGGGAAGGTAGGACTGAAACCAATGGCTTCAAGTTACAAGAAAGGAGATTGTGACTAAACCTCAAGAAGAACTTTCTGACAGTAAGAGCTGTTAGACAGTGGAGCAGACTCCCATGAGAGGTGGTGGGCTCTTCTTCCTTGGAGGTTTCTAAGCAGAGGTTAGATGGCCATCTGCCATTTATGATCTAGTTGAGATACCTGCATTGCAGAGGGTTGGACTAGATGACCCTCAAGGCCCCTTCCAACTCTACAATTCTAGGGTCTCTTTTGTTTGCAGGGTGTTGGGCTTGTGCTGGGCCCAGGGGGTAACCCATGAAACGCAGTCCAGGACCGGACCAGAATCTGAAGGTTCTGCTAGGAGTCAGTACGACAGGGCCAAGGCAGGACATGAGGCAGGAAACCAGACAAGGACAGGTACGGGATCTCAGGCAGGATCTAGCATACAGCAATGTTGCTCCTGCAACCTGGGGCAGGGTCCGACAGCCTTTTGTCTTTGCCAGGGTAGAGGCCAGTCCTGATCCCCCTGCGACTCACCTCCCTGTTTCGCCCAAAGGTGAGCACTCCTCCTGTGAGTACTCAGGTCTCTCCTTCTCTCAGACCTCAGTCTCTGCAGCTCGGGAGATGTTGGTAGGTTACTAGACCCAGGGGCCGTCTCAGCCTCCCCTGACCAAACTGGTAGTGGAGCAGCTGTAAGTGACGGCCCAGCTGGAGGCAATGAGGTAATCCCCGCATCTGGAGCCGGGGCAGGCTCAGGCCCCTGACTCAGCCCAGCTGGTGCTTGTTGCAGGGGAACCTGTGCAGACTGGGACTCTTCAGAATCAGGCCCCAGACTAGGTTCAGATGCCGCCTGAGGCAAAGGATCCAGTGTGGACTGAGACTCCTCTGGTTCCAAGTACGAGCCCAAGTCCCAGGCCATTACTGGGCTAGATGTTCCACAAGTGCATTCCATGCCATGAATGTAATTGCATATAATTGATAGTTTGACAAAAGAAATACTGTTTCTTTGCAATCACCCCCTCCCTCCCAAAATTGCTATTATTTATTTCTTTGCTTTTTGTATGGCAAAAGTTAAGCCTTGTTTTATCTTTCTTGTTCTAAGAAACCAAGTCAAGAAACTCTCCTTCTCAGGCAGTACTGGTGTGTGAGAGCAGCTAATTATAATCCGTTGCACGTTCCCAAGCAAAGCAGACTGAGCAAACAAAACAAACAAACAAAAAAGGATTTTCGCAGTAAGAATCTGCACTAGTGATATAGAATTCACCAAGGCGATAGAATGTGAAGCGATCGTGTCTCAGGGAAAGAACTGTTCGCGTTAGGGTTTGAAAATTTTGACAATTTATAAGAAAGCAAAAGAACAGCATTTGGTTCCCTGACAACAAGCAAATAGCTTCCAAACAATACTGATCAGCACTGCAGCCACTCTTGGACTCAGTCTGCACCCAAACTCCTTTTATTGTTATTTTTTAAAGCCGGTAATTTTTTATTTATTTATATGCATTGAGAATTTTTTTAAAACAAATCCCCCGCCCCCACCTCTTACCTGCTAAGTGTGGATGTTTCTAAGTGTCCTGAAGCAGAACTTGGCCTCACTTTTCTCCCCAGAGGCATTCTGGCACCAGAAATCATACCAGAACACTACCCTTCCCAGTGCCAGCAACTGAATCTCACAATGCCACTGCTGTTTGCACTCCCCTGAGGCAGCGGTGGGTGCCCACTTTGTGCCTAAGATTGGAGCCTGCTGGTTAGAGCTTGTCTGTCCACAGTTTGCCACAGCTCAGGTTACTTAGCACCTCCTCCAAGTCCCACAGCATCACAGCTTGGGGATTATGCATTGCAGCACCCTCAGGGCAGGGGTGTTGCTAGGTGCTTAAGAGTCTTGGGGAACATGTGCACATTTGTATACCCTTTGCTAATATATATACATCATTGAGGGGGAAATTAGGGGGGGGGGAGAGCAGCTGCAGCACTATAAGTGACATGTAGAAGGGCCCTGAGCTGTGATTCTCAAAGGTGCCACCTATACCACAACAAAACTCCCTCTACCTACCTGAGTACACTGTATAGCTATAGAAATTTGTCCACACTCTCCCTCTGATATGAATTACCACAGATACATTTGCAGCAGAGCTGATCTCATATTTCTGGCTGAGATCCATTTATGGACGAAACATTCACCTATGTGACCAAATTGTGTGAATGAAGGAGAATGAGTGTGTGCTGATAGGTGGGGATGAGGGAGCTGTACATTCAAGAACTGAAATACTTTCCATTTGAGATAACGGTCTCCAAAGACAGAAACCTTGAGAAATCTGAGAGTATTATGTAACGCGAGGTACCACTGTATTATATTTGAATCCTCACTGTTATAAGAGCTCAAGCTTCTGTACAGTTGTACCTCAGGTTACATACACTTCAGGTTACATACGCTTCAGGTTACAGACTCTGCTAAACCAGAAATAGTACCTCGGGTTAAGAACTTTGCTTCAGGATGAGAACAGAAATCGTGCAGTGGCGGTGCAGCGGGAGGCCCCATTAGCTAAAGTGGTGCTTCAGGTTAAGAACGGTTTCAGGTTAAGAACGGACCTCCGGAACAAATTAAGTACTTAACCCGAGGTACCACTGTATCTAGTTCTGCCACCAAGCCTGATAGAAGCAAGGTCTGAGGCACTGTAGGAGTAAGACCTTATGTCAGAGCATATTGTTTTGACGGTAAAATTATGCTTTAAATGTATACGGTGTTAGGCAACCTCGAGCTGTCCTTTAATGTCAAGCCAGAACTTGTATAAATTCAATATTTTAAATCCCATTTCCACCAGGTAGCTCATATTGGCATTCATTGTGGTTCTCTCCCCTCCATTTTATGCACACCACAACCTTGCTAAGTATAGGTTAGCCTAAGAGTGACATGACAAGGTATCCCCACATCCTTTTGTTTTTATTTATTTATTTACATGCCACTTACAATCCAAAAGGCTTTGTCCCTGATGAGTCCAAACATCAATTTTGTGCAAGAGCTGCTAGTTCAGGAGGGAATATTCACTGATAATGTTTTTTAAATTATCAGGTACCTAGAACCCAGAAGCTGGGCCCATGCTATGATGGTGGAACATGGTATGGAATTTCTTAGATGTTAACGGTTCAGCTCCAAATATTGGCATATTGGCTCAGCCCTGATTATTACCCAAAATGAAAGCAAAGCAAATGGCTACTTAACCTGTTCTGATAGAAAACAGCTGTGAACTTACAGCAGGGAAGAAGGAACATCAAAAGAGAATTATGGCAGGAAGCAACATCTCCCTGCTTCTGACTCACCCCACAATTTCTTCTGGTGCTGAAAAACTGAAATGATGAGAGAGGGAGAAAAATCACATGACATACACTTTTGCACAATCACTTCTTGCCTGGTGAGGAACACCACACAGTTTACGAAAAAAGGAGAGGAAGAATTTGCAAAACAGCCCTAAGTGAATCCAGAATGTCCTGTTCTGCATTATGTTATACAAAGCACAAGTCTTGGTTTTTAGATTTTTTTTCATCCTCAATTAATAGCACCAGCCAGCAAATTCCATTATGATTCAGAGTGCTCCAGTTAGTACATTTCGCATTGTAAGTGAAATGTAAGAAAACCACAACTACCTCAATCTGAAGGCTTGTGGCACATATTAAAAAAATAAAGAAGTTGTGTAATAACCTCAGGAACAGAACCGGGTTATAGTGCTTCAGCAGCGGCTAGCGCAGTGCTGTTTTTATTGGTCATAATCTGTGTTTTATCTATCAGTGCTTAATTGTTTTTTCTGAGAATGAAAATTATTTCAGGGGAGAGCTAAACTTGGCTCAGGCCTGTGCAGGCAGGCTGATAATAGGCAGCACTCCATCTGCCAGATATTTAGTCATCAAATCTCAAAGGGAAAATAGATGGAGAGAGAGAGAGAGATTAACAGTAGATAGCTGATAACAGTGTGTAAAGGTAGTTTGACTATGTTTGATAGTTGTGATATAGCAGAATACATATAGGACACACACAAACACACACACACTTCATAATACTGTAATTTAATGCACAATATTCCTGCCTCCTCCCTCAGGCAAAACCAACACACTGAAGCCATAATAAAACTTGAAAGTCATCATTTTACATCTGAATAACCACACCTACTGCCCCTGTAATCAGCCCTCCAAACAAATCCTCATTTTGGTTGATGCATGCCATTTGCATTCTTGCCTTGGCGATATTTCTGCCATGACCTCTCACTGCCAACTGTAAATCATCAGCTATTTTTCTTGAATTGCACAGTCATCTCAATATGAACAGTAAGTGTGTTACTTCTTTTTATGGTGTCAATTACTTTGCTGGTTAGCTTGTTGCTGAATTCTGAGCTAAGACCACAAGAAGAACCCTGCTCAGTCCAACCAAAGGACCGTCTAGTCCAGCACAGTGGCCAGCCAGATGTCTGTGGGAAGCCCTATGAGACCTACTACTTGTGTTTCACAGCAGCTGGTATTCCAAGGGCCTGATTCTGGAGGTAGTGCACAGCCACTATGACTGGTAGCCTTTTCATCAATGAATTGCTCCCAGCCCCTTTTCTCTGCATCAGACATAATTTTATACATGTATTATTGTTCTTGATTGTATTTTCTATCTGCCCTTCATCAAAAAGTCCCAGTGTGGGTTACAGGATATATAGATGCAATTAATACAGTAACAAACAACCAATCCCCAACACGCACACACACACACACACACACACACACACACACAAATACATGGAGGACACAACTCAATTATTCAGCTTTCAAAGGCCATGGTAAAGAGATGCATCTTCAGCCATTGACGGAAGCTGTAGAGATAATGCCAGATGCATTACTGGGGCCAACACTGAGAAGGCCCTCTCACAAGTCATGGCCCACAGAAGCTCTGAAAGTAGAGGAGCCACCAAGAGGCAGTCATTTAGGGCTTTAAACATTAGTGTAAACATCTTGAATTGGGTTTAGAGCTAATAGGCAATCAGTGTGGTTACTTTGAAGTGTAGCATGAGTTCTCACAGTAGGTGGCACTAGTTGTAGCTTTCAAATCATTTTGAAGAGCATATTGCAATAGTCTAATCTGGCAGTTAGCAAAACATGGAGTGGTCAAGTCATCTCTGTCTGAAGGGGACCACAGATGGTGAACCAGCTGGACCTACAATAAGGTACTCCTAGCCATACAGTTTACCTGTGGCAAGAAGTACTTTCCAGGGACCAAAAAATATGCAATAGATGTGTGGATGCAATTCATGTGTGGATTGGGGGGGGGGGGGAGTACTCAGTCTCCATTGATTCTGGAATAAAATAAAATGTTGCGTGTACACAGCCTTAACAGATTTATTTGGGTTCTGTTCCTAAATTGATCAGTTTACAAAGCAGCAAACATAATTTATACATAACGAAATACAGACTCTTAATCTGACCAACATGGGAAGGTGTAACTTCAGAGGACTAAAACAGCTTTATGCTGAGGAAGGGAACTCAAGGAATAAAAACTAGGGCTACAATATTTAGTTGCCAATCTGTTAGAACAGGCACGTCCAACTCCCAAGAGACTGAGATCAACTGGCAGTGATCTACCCATTACCCATTGTCATTAGAAGGAGGAGCGTGCATGTGATGTGCGGGTATGTGGAAAGGGAGGATTGTCCAGAGTTCCTGAACTTATTGATCTTTTTTTACCATGGGCAGCCGGGGGGGGGGGGGAGGCTAACCATTAACTACGACACTAACAAGACAACTATAAAAGATCACCCTTTTGACACTACGTAGGGACAGAACGAGGGGGGCAGGGGCGGGAACATTCATTATACATTGCTTTGAATCCCGCAATTAATAAGGATCCCGTGATCAACCGTAATCATCAACTGGTTAGATATTGCTGTGTTAGAAGATCATTCTTTTTCTACAACACATGTGCACATAATCTAAAAACAAAGGGAACACTTTGCCCTCAAAACTATTATTTTCACTCATTTCCAAATGTAATTGTTTAGTTCATTGACTAAAGGCAGCAAACCCATTACCCCTTTCCTGGGAGTAAATCTCACTGAACTCAATGAGACTTCCTTCTGCATAGACATATAAAGGCTTGCACCGTAAAAATCCATGTAGTGTAAAACTCATATTATTAATTGACTTAAAGGTCATAGACCCAAATAAAATTTCTGAGATCCAGAAACCAATATAATCTAGTAGAAGAGCAAAATTAAAGCTAGAATAAATGTTCTCTTTTTCTAATCTATTTTTAAAAAAGAAGATTATCGTAATTATTTTTTATTTAAATTGCAGTAGCATTATAGCAAGGAAATGATAATAGGGTGGGAGAAAATATTTCATTTGCAAATATATGGAATATGCAAGATCTTCTCTGATTGGAATGAAAGTTCCTGAATCCATACTATATTTCCAAGGTCAATGCGATGGTAGCACTGCAGTCTTTTACAATTTCAAAAGAAAACCTAAAGTATAAGAAAGTTTGATGTAGCTCTTCAAATGGTTTACTATAAAGAAAGACCACAAGGGTATTCAAGTGTAATTCAGCCTCCTAGAATATTGCTGAATTTTCTCCTAAAAGCTATTAGACACATTTGACTGGGTTTTCTTCCGGCTTCTTCGATGAGGAAGGCCTTTGGAATTTCTTGTCCCCGCTGACCCTTTCAAGGAAGTTCTGAAGGATGGTTTTTTCTGCACAAACAAGTGAAAGAAAATGTATCACTAAAGCTAGAATAACCAGACATACGCAACATCAATAATGATTTCACATTAGAACAGGAAATAGGTGGGATATCAAAGGGTCAAATCAGGTATGACGTTAACGTATCTTTGCTTTTTTCTATATGTTCTGTTTGTTTTACATTGGGCTTTTCTTTTTCAAGCAACTTGTTCCCTTGCTGGATCAGAAAGAGCTGACTGGACTGGACTCCAAGGGGTCAATTACTCTCCAGTTTTTCCACTGCCTTTTGGTACAGTATGTCAATGATTGTGTGGGATGGAATTTAGTGTACTGAGGGAAGCAACAGGAATTCTCCCTTATAATTAAAGGAAGCCATTAATGTATAAGAGGTAGAATCTCCTTCCATTGTGGCCCAGTCCCATGACACCTCACTGGTCTCCCTTGGAACTTGCTGGGCCTGCAACTGTTTGCTTTCCCTACTTTGCTGGGCATCGCTATGGGCCAAAAGCAGCTGGGGGGCAGGGGAGGGGGGGAAATTGAGATAGTTTGGCAAAGGCACTGATCCTCCCTCCGCTTTCCCCAATGTTCCCACCACTTTCCCCAATGTTCCAGTCTTTGAGTTTCTAATCTCTCTTGCCCGTTTACAGTCACTCGCTTTTATTTACACTTCACCCATTCACTTGCTCATCCATTTGCTCACTGACTTACTTACCGGGATACCTGTAAAAAATACATCGTATTTATATTTTGTAATTCTGCAGCTTTGCTCAGAAAAGTGGCCTATAAATAGCACACACACACACATTCACTATTTCACTCACTCAACCAGTCATTCCTCCACCCACTCATTCACTTGCCTGCTTGTGGTTAGCTAGTGCTTTTGGGTGGTTAAGCTATTGGTGATGGCAGAAGTGTCCACCTGTCTAGGCCTTCCAGTGTGCCAGCCCACCAGCTACCTAGGCCACCTAGTCATCTGTTACACCAGGAGAACGCAAAAGCAACACACCAACTACCTGGAAGCAGTAAGTGGCTCAAGCAGTAGCTGAGCTCAGTGAGATAGACCTTAGGCACCAAAGCCCCATAGGCCAGTCGTGTGCACATTAGATGCAAAGACAAAATGCTGTGTCTAGTTTGTCCCAAACTCTGTCTAGTTAGCCTGTAACAAAATCAACCCTTCTAGCCAGAAATACTTTTGTCATACAGACTAGGGGTAGACAGATGTCTAGGCTCATGCAAGTTTGTTTTCCCCTCCCTACAGGAACCCAGAGGTTCATTAGGTGCAAGCATACCCTTAGAATTAAATAATGTTGCGATGAGGAAATTGTTCCAAGTATCTGAACTGAAACTGATCTCATAGTGCTTCCACACACAAATCCACTCTTTGTTACCACCCCACACCTATTTTCTTTATTTCAGACACATAATTTGGGGGGGGGGGGCAGGGAGTCATTTTGTTGCTGTCACTGTTAAACAAGTGTGGGTCAGAAATCCTTGCCAATGTAATGGGAATCATCCAGAGATTGCCCATAGATCCTGGCCTACCATCTCCCCACCCCTGATATAAACTGAGGGTTGATGTTAAAGGTAAAGGTAAAGGTACCCCTGCCCGTACGGGCCAGTCTTGACAGACTCTAGGGTTGTGCGCCCATCTCACTCAAAGAGGCCGAGGGCCAGTGCTGTCCGAAGACACTTCCGGGTCACGTGGCCAGCGTGACGAAGCTGCTCTGGCGAGCCAGAGCCGCACACGGAAACGCCGTTTACCTTCCCGCTAGTAAGCGGTCCCTATTTATCTACTTGCACCCAAGAGTGCTTTCGAACTGCTAGGTTGGCAGGTGCTGGGATCAAACAGCGGGAGCGCACCCCGCCGCGGGGATTCGAACCGCCGACCTTTCGATCAGCAAGCCCTAGGCGCTGAGGCTTTAACCCACAGTGCCACCCGCGTCCCTCAAGGGTTGATGTTAGGGATTGGCATAATCAGGCACCTGTCTAGACCAGTGCTATTTTTCTAGAAAAAGGGGTGCTGGAACTCACTATGAAGGCCTCCCTTGTTCTTCTGTTAATAATAATAATAATAATAATAATAATAATTGCTATTATTACTTATTGAATTTATATACTGCCCTTTACCTAGGGGTCTCAGGCTGGTTCACAGAATAAAACCAAGATATAAAACCACAAGATAACTAATAAAAATAAAAACAACAACCCAATAGCCCCCCCACAAAGAACACATTTTAAAAGGGCATAGGCTGTAAATTGGATCAACCAAAGGCCTGGTTAAAAAGGAACGTTTTTGCTTGGTGCCTAAAAGTGTATAATGAGGGCACCAGGCAAACTTCCCTGGGGAGAGGATTCCACAGACGGGGAGCCACTGCAGAGAAGGCCCATTCTTGTGTTGCCACCCTCCGAACCTCTGAATTGGTAATGGCACCCACCTGAGAAGTGCCAGAACTGAGTTCCGGCTGGAAAAAAGACCTGGTCTAGGCCTATGCCCACTACCAATCCCTAGAGCCTCCTGTCCTGACCCTTCCTCTGGTTTCTGCTGAAAACAAGAATATGTTTCCTGTCACTCCGACTAGGCAGTGAGATATATTTTTTGTGATAAATGAGGTGAGTGAGCCTTTAGCGGGCTCACTTGTAAAATTATGCCCAAGCATATGCACCCCAAGCCGCTCTACAGTTTCTCCTTCCTTGTTACTCCTCAGGTCCTGCCACACACACAGCCTGCGATGAGGCAATGTGAGAATCCAGTTTTCTCCAAATGGCCGAAGGATGTGACAAACGAAGGGGATGGTCAGTCATAGGACCAGAGGAGGACCAGGGCAGGAGGCAGCAGTTGTGAAAATCATTTCATCAGCTATTGGGCATTACCTATATTTTTCAGAGGAAATCCTTCTGGGCTTCCTATAGGAAATACCTGGAAAATAAAAAATAGGCTAGGAATATGTTGTTGTTTTTCCTTGACAGAGGGTCTGTGCCTTCAGCGGCTGCATGAGAAGCAGAAATTCAAAAGGTGCAGTTTTCCACCTGTTACTGCAGGGATGAGGAACCTGTGGCCCTCCCAGTGTTGCTGGACTACAACTCCCAGAATCCCTAGCACATTGGCCATGCTGGCTGGAGCTGATGGGAGTTGGAGTGCCATAGGTTCCCTTATCCCTGTGTTACTGAGGCTCCATCTGGAGGAAAATGGAGCCTGCTGAATCTCTGCCATGCACAGAGCCTCTTTCAAGAAAAACGAGTATATGGCAATCATCACAGAGCAAAGGAAAAGAGAAAGAGCACTGCCCTGTAGCCCTTCAGAGAGAAAGCCCCAGAAAAACCCTACAAAGCAGAAGGGAAAGTGGAGAAAATAACTCACTGGCTTCGTATATAGTCACCAAAACAGCACAGATAATTCGGCCATCACATCAAACTTAATAGGAGGAAACAAAGATGCCTGGTGTGCTTCTGTCACTAAGTAGACCTGGATCTAGTCAGCCACCTGGATGGGAACAGCTAGGATATCATTCTAGTGATGCATCATCCAATATCCCAAATATGATTCAGTTCTCTGAGTGCCATTACTTTTGTAGCCAAAATGACAATAGTCATGCACAAGATGGAGGTATCAGCAAACCAGGGGTAACCTTGAGGTTTTTAGAGAGAGAGAAATGGAGGAGAAGAAGACCCCCCCCCCCGAAACAGCCCAATGAGGGCTGAGCTTACTCAGTGCCCACAGAATGCTTTCTGCCGGATGAGTTAAAAAAGAAACCCTGAATCTGGGAGGAAAGGGGAATGGAACAAAGAGATGGGGGAAAGGCAGAAGAGGAGACACATAGATATAAAGACACATGCACTTGCTCTCTTGGTAGTAGCCAGCCACTGCCCATTCTCTCTCAACAGCCGGCAACCCAATGCTATCTTGGGCTGCATACGCAACATACATTTAAAGCACATGACTCCCCCAAAGAATCCTGGGACTGTAGTTTGTTAAGGGTGCTGGGGGGGGGTAAACTACAGTTCCTAGTATTCTTTGGAGCAAGCCACGTACTTGAAATGTCTGGTGTGTATGCAGCCTTGCTCTCCCCCATGGACTCCTGCTCATTCATTCACTCTTGCATCAGCCAGCACCTGCCCGTTCACTTGCTCACTCACTCACTAGTCAGCAAGCCACCCATTCACATATTCATTCACCCATAGGCTCTCAGCTGTTCCATCTCTCACAAGCCATTCACTTGTTCTCTCGCCAGCAACCTGCCTACCTGTTCACTTGTTCTCTTGGCAGCTGCCACTCACTCATTTACTCAGAGTAGGGAGAGCTTCAAAGGCTCCCCTCTCCAAACATACACATACACACAACATTTTCTTGCAAGACCCCCAACTTGTCCCCATTCTTTCCCATCTTCAGTCAAAAACATGCACAGCCCAAACAATATCACAAACAGAAAGATATATCAGCAAACTCAGAGGAACCTAGAGGTCAGCAGAAGTAGGAAAGATCTTTAGGGGAAAGCCCTAGGGGGAAGTAGAAAATAAAACCAAACATTCCAATGAAGACTGAGCAATGTTCAAGGCGAAAGATTTATACGATCTGAAGAGAAACCAGGGGGAAAAAAAAAAAAGACTGAGCAATGTTCAGTTGCATTTGAGTGCTGACTGACAGTTTAAGGGTGTGACCACAGGAGGGAGAATGGAGTATCCTGGAAAAGGAAGATGGAGCAAGAGACACATAGATTTAAAAAGGGGAGAATTATCACATTATCTGGATAGGTCATGTCCTGCTTTGCATTGAGCATGACCTCGTGGATGGAAGTGGGAACTGCCCATAGACATCAATAGACAAATCTAAATTCTTAATGTAGTTGGATTTGGGCACAAGTACCCCACCCACCCTTAAAAAACCCCCAAAGGTAGGAGTAGCAGCAAAGAGAAAAGCTCCTGCTGTTTCTAACTCAGTTAATATTTCAGGTGAAACATGCATTTAAAAAAATAACTAGCTAATGCAAATTCCAAAGCAAATAATGTCAATTGTCCCGATACTGGAAGTTGGAGAGGTTGTGCTTGGGACAAGGCAGTTTATGACAGCTTTGCAGTGTAGATCACACTAAACACTGCAAGTGGTTTACAACTCTGGAGTGTTGTCCAGATGTATTAGACCACTACTGCAGTTGGGAATTAGGCAGAGGCTGTCTGTAATATACAACAACCCTGCAATGTTAATCCACTGTTTTTATCCCCACATTGCATGTTGGGCTGAGGAAGTAGTCTGCAACAGCATTGTGTTATGTTATATATCCCTATTACAAGTTGGAGGGCTGTGCTGAGAGAGTAGAGTTGGCTTCCTCCAGTGAGAAATCCCCTCTTAGGTCGATCTACTTAATTTCCTTCTCATACTTCCTCCCAGGTCAATTCAAGTACTCAATAGCATGCAGGAGCCTTATGCTCTACTGACTGCCATGCAAACTGGTGACCCTTGGAAATACCAGAAAACCAAAATTGTGGACATGGACCCAAATTACAGCAGAGACTCCTGTCTTTCATGCTAACTTTTGGGGGAGTTTTCTACCTGCTCAGCCATGGGTGGCTACACACACCCAAGATACACTGCAACATTTTGTTGCAGAGCCCCACTTGCATCATTTTAATCTCCTAGAACATAGGGCAGGAGATAAATATTATGACTAATTTGATCATGTACATTGTTGTTGTACTATCCTGGTCCTACAATCTTCCCTGCAGACAAACACAGGCATAGAATCTATAGTAGTTGCATGCTTTAAGTCTCAAGACTGTCAAGTAATTCATTTGGCTGAGCAAACAGAATCAGATCAGCTCTACAAATGGAAAAATGAGAACAGTTAGAAGATTTTGTCATTCAGGAAGTCTTTGCTGCTTTTGGCTCCCCCAGTGCCTATTGCAGTTTATTATCCTCCACCCCCACCTACCTGGATAAGGAGCTCTGTCCACATATGCTTTAATTTCTTCTGGGTCTAAAGAATTCAAAACGGACAGGATCTCATTATAATCTTTCCCAAAATCTCTTTGGTATGTGGTCAGATGTTTGGTATGTTCATGATTCCAGATCTGAGCAAAAGATACTGAAGGAACTGTGAAGAGAAGCCAAAAAGAGAGAAGTGAAACCATGAAATAAAGAAACCACACAACTGTTCCCCCGCCCCTTCCTCTGGAATGCTCTGACTTTCCAATTCCAACTTTTGTCATAATAATGACAAAGGATGCCTCTCAGGTGGTCTGCTGTTCAGGAGTACCCACAACGGCGGAGCATGATTCTGATGGACTTTCCCCTTATAGGTCAATAGCTCATATGCTGTGATTTCTACTGATGGAACTCATAGATGAATGTAGCCAATGACACTTTTGCCTATAACAAGCACTAGTGTAAATAAAATCACAAATCAATATGCAGGACTTAACATTTCACAAAGGCAGGGACTTAGTTAATAATGATCTACAATTTCCAAAGCACATGTACTTTTCCAAATGTGCACTTGTTTTTCAATTATATGGAGTCTAGATTTCTTTCCGTGAGATAGTACTTGGTTTGCCTTTTTCAGGCACTCAAACAGCACATAATTGATAGCTGTGAAAATACAACTTCCCTATAATAGCATGTAATAATTAGCCCTTTGTGAAATGTAGTCAACACATTCTCTATTCAATATTGCCTGCAATGCCGCTTTTGGGGATATAAAGAAGAAGCTATATTTTCTTTTCCTATTTTTAGGCAAGGACAACACTGGAGTAGGAAGGAACCTATTTTAGGTTATATGGTGGATTGGGTTTCTCTTGTTGAATTCTTAACTGTAATGCTTACCGTATTTTTCGCTCTATAAGACGCACGTTTTCCCTCCTAAAAAGGGGAAATGTGTGTGCGTCTTATGGAGTGAATGCAGGCTGCGCAGCAATCCCAGAAGCCAGACCAGCAAGAGGGACCACTGTGCAGCGATCCCTCCTGCTGTTCTGGTTTCTGGCTTAGCTGCACGAAGCCTCTTCAAGGAAGGGAGCCTTCATTCTGCGCTGTGATCCCTCTTGCTGTTCTGGCTTCTGGGATTCAGAATTTTTTTTTCTTGTTCTCCTCCTCCAAAAACTAGGTGTGTCTTATGGTCTGGTGCGTCTTATAGAGTGAAAAATACGGTAATTATGCTGATGTAAGCCACCTTGGATATTTTTCTTGGAAATACAGTGGTGCCTCGCAAGACAAAAAAGAATCCGTTCCGCGGGTCTTTTCATCTTGCGGTTTTTTCGTCTTGCGAAGCAAGCCCATTGACGGAGTAGCGCTATTAGCGCTATTGACATTTTAAGGGCTAAAAACGGCTTTTCAATGCTTGGGAGATTAGCGGTTTTGCTGCTAAAATGCTTTTAGCAGCTTAGCGATTCAAAATAAGGGGTTTTGGAGCGGGAAAAAAATTCAAATTTTTTCGTCATTTTTCGTCTTGCGAAGCAAGCCCATAGGGAAATTCGTCTTGCGAAGTGCCTCTGCAGACGGAAAACCCTTTCGTCTTGCGGGTTTTCCGTCTTGCGAGGCATTCGTCTTGCGGGGCACCACTGTACCCTTTAAAAATAAAAATAAAATTAAAAAGTTCTTTAAAAATAAAGCAATGATAGAATAATTTAGTGGCGAGTTTCCTTCAAGCTAACCACATGTGTCGCCTTGCCCCTGTGACTGAGGGGACCCAGGGCTGCATGATGTCAGCGCCCCCAGCGGTGTGCAGACGTCGTCCATGCATGTCATGGGGCATGCTGACATGCGTGTGCACGCCCCATGGTGTGCATACATGGCCGTTGGAAAAGTTTAGAGGGCCTGGCGCTCTGATTTGAAATTTTGGGAGGGGCCTTGGCCCCCACTGCCCCCATACTTGGTGCCGTGGTTTCGTTGTGGTGGATGCCAAGACCGTTGCCTATTCCATAGTAAGAGCAATTCTCCTATGCAACCTACTGGGTCTAAGTGGCTCTTGGGAGAAGAAATCCTCTTTCTCTCATTTTCTTTGGAAACCTCAGCATCACTGCTCAAACAAAGCTAACCTTGAAAGTATTATCTGCCTACATTTGCAAGAAAATGGGGTTCAGCGAACCAAATTCCAAAACTGGGCTTCAAACCCAGAGTTTCATCTATTTTATTGCACCCAAAAATATCCTTACCAGCGCCTTTCACTGGAATATGGCGCTTCGCATTACATCCATATTTCCAAGTATAGTCTCTTAAATCTGGATTATTGGCTTGGGGCTGGTAATTATGCCTGAATTCAGTATCTGGTGGCTTGGGGACTAACATTTTCCAGTCTGAAGGAGCAGGAGCACCATCTCTTGGAGCACCTGAAATGAAAAAGTAATGATGAGGCAAAAGAGCAAATAAATTTCTTTTTATAAAAAATGTGGAGGAGAAATCACGCAAAAAGCAAATGACAGAAAGCCAGTTAGGCTGCAGTCCTATACACACTTTATGGGAATTAAGTCCCATGGAACTTAATGAGGCTTACTTCTTAAAAAGTTGGAAGGGACCCCAAGGGCTCATCTAGTCCAACCCTCTGCAATGCATGAATCTCGACTAAAGCATCTATGACAGATGGCCATCCAACCTCTGCTTAAAAACTTCCAAGGAAGGAGAGTCCATAACCTTCCAAGGGATTCTCTTACACGGTTGAACAGCCATAAAGTTCTTCCTAATGTTGAGTCAAAATCTCTTTTCTTGTAACTTGAAGCCATTGATTCAAGTCCTACCCTCCAAAACATAAGACAGGCTTGCTCCATTTTCCATGTGACAGCCCTTTAGATATTTGAAGGTGGCGATCATATCTTCTCAATCTCCTCTTTTCCAGGCTAAACATACCCAGTTCTTTCAGCCATTCCTCATAAAGCTTGGTTTCCAGTCATCCTGGACATATGCATATGATTTCTTTACCAAACATGAGACTCTTAATCTCAGGATCATGTGTTCAAGCCCCACATTAGGCAAGAGATTCCAGCACTGCAGGGTGTTGTGGTCCCTTCCAACTCTACAATTCCATGATTCTTTGATTCTAGGACATACAGAATCTAAGTTAAATGCTATCTTCCATGCCAGACTGGAGATGTTTCTGACTGACACATGCCTCTTCGGCTTTCAACTATAGATGCAGCCGTAAACCTCACCTTGACCTCAATAATAATATTGTCAAAGAAGGAAGGGAAGCCAAAGTCCTCACCTGGTTGTATTCCTAAATAATCTCTTGCGTAAGCTGTTTTATACTGTTTTTTTAATACATCCTCGATCTCTTGCTTACTAATAGGTTTTGTCCAAGGTGAATAACTTTCTATAGATATTGGTGTTTCTTCTCGAGGCATTTGCCAAATCAGGAACCGCTAACAATGTAGAAAGTGGGGGAGGAGAGAGACTGAATATGAAAATGCTGATTAAAAATGCATTTCATATAAACCGGTCTTCTACTTTATTATGCTCTGTTGTTCAATAATATTTTTTTCTCTTTCTAAGGAAAATACCACAGTGAATAAGCAAAGTGCTCAAAAGTTCTCGCTGAGTTCCTTCTTGGGCAACCATCAGTCCATCTAGTTTTAGTGCAGAATATAGAAGCTAGATTGTTAGCTGAAACAAGAAACTATGAACATATAATGCTGGTCCTGGCACAACCACACTGGTTGCCAATTAGTGTCCGGGCCCAAGTCTTAGACGGCTTTAAAGGACCACCTTTCCTCATAGGTACCCACCCAGACCCAGAGATTGCCATCTGAGTCCTCTTTAAACACCACATTCAATGGAGGTCTAGAGAGCAGTGACAAGTCTTCTCTGCAGTAGCTCCCCATTTATGATGGAATGCTCTCCCCAAGGAAACCTGCCTGAGCCAACCATGTGATTATTTCAGTGGTAGGCAAATATGCCCCCCCCCCTGCAACAATGATATATCACATTGACTGGCAGCAACTCTTCAAGGTTTCAGATAGGATTCTTTCCCAGTCCTACCTCAAGTTCTTGGGGGTTGAATCAGGACCTTCTGCATGCAATGCACATGCTCTGCTATTGAGCTACAACCCTATGCTTTGTGCATGACTGTCCCAAATTCTGCTGAGGCCAAACTAGATGTGACATTAAGCATACAATGGGTTCCTGTGTGCTTGGCTTTTGTTTACTAAATCTCAGGCACTGCAACCCCCTCAGCCCAACCCAGAGTGGGATTGCGGCTTGGGGAAAGAGCAGATCTAACCTTTTGCCTTGACAGTCTTTTAAATCCAGATTGGATTCCCCACAGCTGCTACCTGCCCCAGAAGCAAAGTGGCTCTTAGCATGTTTACTTGGCGTCTCATTCAACTCAAGTGAAACTTGCTTCTGAGTAAACACGCATAGAGTTGGGCTACATGCTTCTGGTTGCTAAGTCTTTCCTTTCCCCTGACAATCCTCTTTGACGATTTGGTGTTTCCAAAATCAGATATCCTCCAATAGGTCATTTCATATAAAAGTAAAATGCAAAGCACATGTAAAACCTTGGGTAGAACAAGTGCATTCCTTACTTCTCCAGGCTGAGGATTGTTTCTCCTTGCAGAGCCAGCCCTTATAGGTTCAGTCTTGGAATAAGGCTTCCAACAGAATTCATCTCTGTAGTTATTCCTTCCAGTAGGCTCATCTACTTGAAAGGGAATGACATGCCCTTTACCTGCTCTGGCACTGCAAGAAACAATTGAGATGTTAATGAAATACAATCATGGCTGCTACCTTTCAACTGCTCCTGTTTTAAGTACAGTACAGTGGATGCTTGGGTTGCAAACGTGATCCATGCATCTGCGCGTCTGTGCACACGCGGGTTGCGATTCAGCGCTTGTGCACATGCACAAAGCGCAATTTAGCAATTCTGTGCATGCGCGACCGCTGAAACCCGGAAGTAACCCATTCCGGTACTTCCAGGTTTCGGCGGTGCATAACCCGAAAAAACACAACCTGAAGCGTCTGTAACCTAAAGTATGACTGTACTTAAGAACTGTCTTATCCTAGTTGGATCATCTAGCTGAGTACAGTGGTACCTCTGGTTGCGAATGGGATTCGTTACAGAGCCCCATTCCCAACATGAGCAGAATGCAACCCGTGTCTGCGCGTACACGGGTTGTGATTCACTGCTTCTACACATGACGTCATTTGGAGCGTCTGTTGCGTGAGCGGCGAAACCCGGAAGTAACCCATTCCGTTACTTCTGGGTCGCCGCAGGACGTATCCTGAAAGAACGTAACCTGAACCGAACGTAACTGTATTGTCTTCACCAGGGGTGGAGGAAGGGGGGGCGGTCCATCCCGGGTATCACCACTGAGGGGGGTGACAAAATGCCAGGCGGCACTCACCGCGAGGCCTGCAGAGTGCCTGAGCCACATGTCTCTCCTAGGAGTGACGTGCTGGCTTGGGTGCCCGCAGGCTCAACACTGTCCCAAACGGTCTGCCCGCCTCCTCCCCCTCAGCTGTAGAGCGGCTGAGGAGGAGGCAGGCAGACTCCACGGAGACCCCGCAGAGCATCCTTCCGCAGCTGGCCCCGCCGCTGGGCACAGGGCACATATGCCGCCCCAGGCGCCTGATCAGCTTACTCCGCCGCTGGTCTTCACACAAAATTGGCAGATCACCAGGGTTTCAGATGTAGGTCATTTCCAGCCCTATTTGACTTGAACCTGGGACCGACAGCATGCAGAACATATGCTCTGCCACTGTGCTGAGGCCTTCCCTCCATTGGGAAGGACAGGAGGAAGCAGATGCGACTGAACCAGAGACAAGGGAGAGGTGAAAAAGAGACCATAGCTCAGTGATCGAGAACATATGCTTTGCATGCAGAAGGTTCCAGATTCAGTTATTGGAATCTCCAGTTTAAGGATCAGAGTATTTTAAAGACTTGCACCTGACACACTGGAGAGCTGCTGCCCGTCTGAGTAGACAATTGGACATTTCAGAGAGGAAGTGTTTTAAAGGAAGGAACTGTGAATGGAAGGAAAGGGAGCAGTGAAAGCAAAATTTGCTAGCTGTAATGGTTTCATAAGATGGGTGGGGGATATTGCTTGACTACAAGTCCCAGCATCCCTGACCATTGGCTATGCTGGCAGGGGTTGTTGGAAATGGGAGTCCAACTACATCTGGAGGGCCAACTCTGCTCTGCCACCTCCTTGTGCTATTTTTGGTGGCATATTGCATATGGCAAGGCAACCTCCAGCAGACAGCAGGAGCGCCCACCTGCCAAATGTCTCTACATGGACATTAAAAGTGCACAGAGCCCCTCCAGCCCAGAATTTCACAGCCTTAAACAACATGTGTACTCCAGACCCAAAAGGTAACAGGGGCTCAATTTCTAGTTGTATCCAGGGCAGAGCTCTGAATATAACTAGAAATCAGTCTCCAAAGTGAAGCATTTTAAGTATTATTTCCACATGATAGTTATAGGGCCAAACTACTTGTTACTTTACACAATCTTTTATCTTCACTTTCCTTTTCTAGTGGTGCTGATCAGATACAGCACGGGGAAGGTAATGTTTTAAGATAAGGTAAAGGTAAAGGTACCCCTGCCCGTACGGGCCAGTCGTGTCCGACTCTAGGGTTGTGCGCCCATCTCACTTAAGAGGCCGGGGGCCAGCACTGTCCGGAGACACTTCCGGGTCACGTGGCCAGCATGACGAAGCTGCTCTGGCGAGCCGGCACCAGCGCAGCACACGGAAACACCGTTTACCTTCCCGCTATAAAGTGGTACCTATTTATCTACTTGCACTTAGGGGTGCTTTCGAACTGCTAGGTGGGCAGGAGCTGGGACCGAAAGACGGGAGCTCACCCCGCCGTGGGGATTCGAACCGCCGACCATACGATCAGCAAGTCCTAGGCACTGAGGTTTTACCCACAGCGCCACCCATGCTAATAAAAGGAGCCAAACAGCAAAGGCTTTTGAAAAAGAATGCTTGAATGGTTTGAATAAGTTAAATCAGTATCATCTTACCAATCTGCACCAGGATCTGTTGCAGGATTAAAGACAAAATCGTGTCTCATTGTCGTTTCATAAGGATCCCACTTTAGTCTGCCTACTAAAAACAGCAACTGTAAGTGCTATAAATTCTAAACACTTACTAGTGTAATTTCTTTTTACTAATCAGTAATGAGAAAAACAGTGGGTGAACTATTTTCCCAAAAACTATTGAAGTGTCTTGGCACCAATGGGAGCTTGTTTCTCAATGCAAATAACAGCCTTTGGGAAGGGGGTAATCTGGATCAGGACCACAGGGTCCTCCTTTTCCCATGAGGTGAACCTGATTGAGATTGCCCTTCCCAAAGCATATTATTTCCTTAAAAGAAACAATAACCATGCAACAGTTAGTTGCATGATTATTGTCACATTGAGGTGATCACTTAAGTTACAGATACAGAAAACGGCCTTACATTTTAGCCAGTTCACGAAACTGCCGATTCTGCATTGCCTTTTCTCCCTCAGAACCAGCCAACTGGCACTCTACCTTTGCAAAGAACCTTTACAAAGCAACATTCAGGATCCATTCTGATTTGATTTAAAGAGACAGTACCCTATCCCTCCCAGAACTTTCTGCCACTTATCAAAGTGTTCTCATATACTGTTCTCATAATGTGAGTTGTAGAATTATACTCACAACAACCATCCATGTAACAGTGATCGTAAACTGTGAGAATGGTAAAATAAAAAAATAAGAAATCCTCTTGTGTATATTCCAAACTAAATAAAAATAAAAATTAGTCTCATCCTCAGAATCAATTGGCTTTTTAAAAGCTTAATTTTGACCAGAAGGTGTCCTTAAACAGCCTATGTACCAATCAGGTACAGTTAATACACTTTTTAAAAAATTAAAAATTATTTTTCTTTTACTAAATTTACTTCTTTGCGCAATGTTGCCTGCAAGAAAATATGTGTGAATGAGTAAAACCAAAGTTCTGGGTTACGCATCCAGTTGTTTGAATATTATTTCCAAATTTGCTAAGCCTTGCAGGAACACATGACTTGCAGGAATTCAACTGGTACATTTTTTTTCTGGAAAGCACCAGGCTTGAATGCCAGTGGATAAGAAGTTTTATTCTCCCCCACCCCACTCCCGTCTCATGGTACCCCTGATTTCTACCATTAAAAGGGCTTTGTGCCTTTATGTTTACATTATGTTTACATAGGCCCACACATATTCAGGTGTATATATATATTTAGCCTCAGCTCAAAGAAAAGCATCCTGCTATGTGACACTTTGTACATTTATATTAATTACATATACTGTACTAACATGCAATTTTTAATATAAAAAAAACTTCCATAATTCATGTTTATTTTGCCTTTTGTCTCGGGAGCTCATGGTGGCCTTTCTCTATCATATCTTCAGAACAACCCTGTGAGGTAGATTAGCTTGAGAGAGAAAAGGTCCAAAGTCACACTGTGACCTTCATGGCTGAGTGGGGATTTGAACCTGGGTCTTTACCAGTCCAAGACCAACACTCATGTGGCTGGTTACCCGCAGGAGAGTTACCAGCAGGGCCTGCTCAAGAAATTTTTGGCACTTGAGGTGAACCATGAAATGACTAGTTATAACTTGAGCTAGATAAAGTGCCAAAGATAGATGAAGGGCCGGCCCACCCATGAGGCGAGGTGAGGCAACTGCCTCAGGCGGCAGGATCCACAGGGGCAGCAGATCCAGACGTAGCTCTTTATTCCCCTCTTGTCCCTGATGTAGATCTTCACTCATCCCTTTTTCCCTGTGGAAGTGGGGGAGGGGGGAAGGACGCCATTTTGTGGTCTGCCTCAGGTGCCAAAATCTCTTGGGCCTGCCCTGATGACTAGCTTGCATATTTTAATAAACACTCCAGGCATGCGAAATATTGTGACCCTAACCATGCATAACATAATCAAACCAATATATGGCCCCCGCCCCGACTCAAATCCAACCTAACTCTTGCTACCCCTACCCCGCCCCCATAGCAAAGTTATCTGGCAAGGAGCTAAGGGCAAAGAACTTCACGGTGGCTAATGCGCAAGCTCCTTTCCTCGCGCTTGCGCGTCCTGGCCGTTCTGGATTCCCCCCCCCCCGCTCCCGCCCCGCGTTCTAACCCTCTGAGCGAAGCGCGGAAAGTTTTCTCACCCGGGGGCGCCGGCCGCGCTGACCTGGGTCTCCACGGGGGGACAAAGGGAATGGAGGCCGGTGGCGGCGGCATGGCGGTGCCATGGATGGGCGGCAGGAGAGGGCCGGCCTCGCGCTCTGGGGGCTCCATGCGGGCCGGGTTAGCTCCAACCCACCCGAGCGCTGTATTCCGCTGCCGGCGAGGGGGGCGCAGAAGAGACGCGGGGCGAGATGGGGAAAGGAGGATGCCGCGCCAAGACGGGCGGCGGAGCTGTCGGGAGGCGGCGGGGGACACCCTGGGCGCTGCTGCCCGCTCGGTTGCCCCGGCGCCGGGCTTGTTATTGTGACCAAGGGAGGGAGCCGGTGACTTTACACCCTTTCCTGCCTCGCCAGGGCAGGGTGAGGTTTCACAGCAGGCAGGAGGGCAGAGAGGGAGGTCGCCTCTGCGGTGGCCAGAGAAAGTGGTCCTTTTAAAGTCCACCACAGCAAGTCCACGGTTTAATAATCGTATTATTATTATTATTATTATTATTAAGTAGATGGGCATACCTGTTCCTTTTGAATTTTTGAGTTTTTGGATAGATTCCCACGGTGGGATCTACACACATATAAAAACCGTTCTGAAAATGCTTTTTTTTAAAAGAGTTTTTTGAAAATATATTGAATTTTTCATAAGGCTCACCATTGCCATTATGTTCTGTATTGCATCGTTGAGTCACTTTGTATATTTCACATAAAGCACCCTTAAAACGTTTTTTTTGCAACTGTATACGTGAGTTGGTTATCCCACTTGCTCTCACACACACCCCTGCTAAATGTTTGGGGGTTTTTTTCTGCTCAGGAATCTAGACTGCCTTTTGTCCCCAGCCATCCCAAATGAACTGATTATATTTGGTTAGTCTGCAGGCAGACTAGGGTTGCCAACTTCTTTTAATGCAGGATTCCTGCTACATTAATAGCTGCTTGCCTGAAATAACTTTTAAGAGCTTCACCTTTTCTTTGCTGGGCATGAAGATGCAATGATAGGGAAAGTTTTGTCTGAATTTGGGGGGGGGGGGTTGTACTTCTCCTAAAAGAATCTGAATCCTGGTGGGGCATGTCAAACAACAGCAATTGCTGGTTTTGGAGTGAAGGCTAAGTAGAATTGTGGCACAGGTGGAATATCTGGATATTTGTAGTTCCCCACCCTAGCATTTCAAACATGGACTACAAGAAACTAGGCATGTGTCAGCATTGTCCTGTCATTCATGTGCCTGCTATCGTCGCTATTCCTTAATTCCTTGTTTGTAAGAATATAGTAAAAATTATGTACCAGATGGACCATTCCACATCCCAGATTTCATGTTACTCTGTGAATGAGACTAACATATTCAAAAGTGCATGTTGCACTTATTTTATTTTTAAAAGCATGATTGCTTGGAGCTTTCTATCAAGTAATAAAGACAAACTTTGTTATTTCATAGTACATGGTCATGGTATTTGTGTACGACATTCTCTTCCCGAAAATATAAAGTGTAGTTGACACATACAGGTACTCTATAGTTATTCTATAGTTAAACTATGGAATTTGCTCCCACAAGGGGCAGTGATAGCAACCAACCTGGATAGATTTAAAAAGATTAGATAAATTCATGGAGGATAAGGCTGGCATGGCTACTAAGCCTGGTTGGTATTTATTGTATATATTGCATCCATTGCTGTAAGTTGCCATTAGGGCACATCTGGAGGGACACAGGTCCCCCATTCCTGCCTATATATATATGGGGAATATATTATTGCCCAAGAGCTTCTTAAGCCCCTAACTTTGGCTTTAGGTTTTTTTTAAAAAAATGTTGGAAATGTCTTTCTCTGTTGGAATGCTGGCAGATGTATTAAAACTCTATTCACTGTGTTTTAGTTGCAACATTCCAAAGGGTTGAAAAAGCCAAGTCTGCCGTAATTTTTCCCTTGCTGCAATGTAATGATATAAGCATGCATGCAATTAGCATTTTTTTATTCATATAAGCCAGGCATAGGCAAACTTGGCCCTCCAGATGTTTTGGGACTACAACTCCCATCATCCCTGACCACTGGTCCTGTTAGCTAGGGATCATAGGAGTTGTAGTCCCAAAACATCTGGAGGGGCGAGTTTGCCTTTGCCTGCTCTTGTTTTCCCCCTACTAATTACCTTGCTTGACAATGTTACACATTTTGATACAGTTTGAGAATTTATGTTGCAAATAGTCATTTATGGTACAGCATCAGACTCTAAACTTTCAGGGAAAATGGATCTCACCTGTTGGTGCTGCTTTGCATTGAAGACATATTAATGTTGCACTTTAATTTGTTGTTTGGGGACTTAAAAAAAAAAAGAGACGGAATGAGGGCGTTGAGGACATAAAATAGGAATACATTTTCAGTCATTCTTCTGCTAAAAAGGTCACGTAGCACAGAAAAGCTTTTAAGCAACATTCTAGATACAGAATCCATTGAGCTGATTTTGGAGCTGTTCATATTCATGAAAACTTTTTATTCTGCCAAATCTTATTCAATGTTCTAGCATGCCACTCTCTGGGCCATCTGATTTCAACAAGTTTTGCAGAGTAGTAAACGTAATGAGTTCATCTTTTTAAAGATCTTTCTTATGGGAATTCCTGCCAGACATTATTAGACCAATCCCAGGCTGGATTGTCTGACAAACTTGGAGGAAAAGTGGCGTAATTATACATAAATTCTGATATCCATCATTACTAACTGGGAATTGTTGTTAAGGAGGTGTGCCTGGGGGAAAGTGTAACCAGAAGTCACTCCTTCTGATAGTGAACACAGCTAGTGAGGGCCAACAGGGTTACAAAATGGGTGCACTGAGAAATTAAGAGTGAGCACTATCAGCATACTTGGTGGAACAAGGTTTGCAGAAATACAGAAAAAAACCTCAGGAATGAACACTAAAGGTGCAAGAAAAGCCAGAAAGTGTCAAATGAGAATGGTGCATTGTTCAATTGACGTTGACCATAGAACATTTAGTGTCTGTTGCAGAGTGGTGGGAAATTGGGGGACAGGATGAATCTATTATCTCAAGTGGTACCTCGGGTTACATACGCTTCAGGTTACATACGCTTCAAGTTACACACTCCGCTAACCCAGAAATAGTGCTTCAGGTTAAGAACTTTGCTTCAGGATGAGAACAGAAATCGTGCTCCAGCGGCGCAGCGGCAGAAGGCCCCATTAGCTAAAGGTGCTTCAGGTTAAGAACAGTTTCAGGTTAAGAATGGACCTCCGGAATGAATTAAGTACTTAACCTGAGGTACCAATGTAGAGGACATGGCTGGCTGCAACGTCAGATAGGAGATCTTTGCCCTGGAATGTTTTGTTGCAGAGTTTATATTCTCAGCCATGTCAATCTCATCTCACTTCAGGCCAAGGGAGCCAGCATTTGTCCACAGACAGCTTTTCAGGTCATGTAGCCAGCATGACTAAACTGCTTGTGGCCCAACAGGACACTGTGACGAGTGCCAGAGCGCACGGAAACGCCATTTACCTTCCCGCCACAGCGGAACCTATTTATCTACTCGCACTGGTATGCTTTCGAACTGGAAGGTTGGCAGGAGCTGGGAAAGAGCAACGGGAAGCTCACCCCATTGCATGGACTTGAACTGCCAACTTTCTGATTGGCAAATCCAAGAGGCTCAGTGGTTTAGACCACAGCGCCACCCGCTCAGTCAAGTATTGGTCTTCAAAGGGAACCCAGTCATGTTACTGGCTTTTATATGTAGATAAAAACCTTTGGATTTCTCAAGGGTTGCAAATCATACAGTCAGCTCCAATGCACGGATACTCTGAAGACAGTCTCAATGAATTTCAGTGAAATGTATGTAGGACTGATTGCAATTTCAAACAAGCAATCAAAGTTTTAATCCAATTCAGTATACATATTTATGGCAGAAACCATGGATCAAATCAATGTTCGGCATAATTGCCTTTAAAAGGGATTTTAGCATATTTTCCCCCAATCATTTTGCCAGCAGTATAGCAAATGTACATGCTTCCCAAATGCTAGCGCTTTATCCCATTTTGTAAGGGTTCGTTTCAACTAAACCATCAAAGTGTTGTGTCTCATCTTTTATTCATATTATTCCCCTTCCACATACCCTTTGAATGCTTCCGTACCCTTGAGAAAGTGGTTTAGAAGGCAATTAATAAATCAGCTGTAATATTATCATTATTACTAATTTGTGTTCAGTATACCTCCCCCATTAATGTTTTGCTTCCATACAGCTCTATTTGCAGTATGGCCGAGTGAAGGGATTAGTCCATTTCTTTGTAAATAAGCAATGCCAATGTGTAGCTTAGAGAATTCCCAGGAGTGCTAGGAAAAAATTGTGCTCAAGCCAATGTTGCCAGCTCAATTGGAATGCCCATGCCTGATGCATGAGTTTCAGGTTTTGCTCAGAACTCTCAGAGAACACTCCAATTACAACTTCTTCCAGTACTTCCCTCTCAAGCCACACCACAGACCACCTACAAGTGTCTTGGTGAAGTTACCAGTGTGCCAGTGGTTTTCCCCTTGACACCCAACGTACTGTAACTGCTATCATTCACACCAGACCCAAGTTAAAGTGGTAAGGAATTGCATCATCTTAGACTCTCACAAAATATACCCAGTCTATCCCACTTCTTCCATGCCAGAAGCAGCATCCTACAAATTGCCCCAAACAGACACAGCATTGAAGTCCCATAATATACTGGAGACAACAATGGCTTTGGGTGGTGTGGAAACTCTGGCCTCTCCAGCCATCTAGAACATTCTCTAGTCAAATTTCTGCTTTGAGACTGGCAAGTCACATTGACTGCTACTTGTACTACCCCTCTCAAAAACAGCTGATACCAAAATTAATTGGATTTTTTATCTAGGATGACAGTGCAGGCAGTTACATTTTCTAACTGAACAGTCACCAAGTCTCTGTGCAGATGAGAATTCTCATGCCTCTGGTAAGGTTCAGTTTTACCTTACCATTATTTAGTCTGGGGGATGTTTTCATGTATCCAGTATAAATCATTGGTGCTTTAACATTAATTTGAAGAAGCTGTGGTGGTAATGGAATATAGTAGTGGGATGAGTTGGATAGTTTTAGGTCAGAAAGCATGACTAACATCTGAGTAATCCCTTTGAAGAGGTGATTCAGCCAGCTCTTGCAATTTTTCATCTCACCATGGTAAAAACATGTTTTTTTAAGGTCCACAGTGTATTATATCACTGAACAGCAAATAGAACAACAGCACTTGGTTGCATAATACATTTGATCCGCCACTACATTAATCTCGAATCATTGTGATAACATGTCAAGGTTCTTGCCCAGTACTGCTAAATAAAAGCTGTGCTTTTCACACTGCAGACAGAATTGAATTCATTACTTAAATTTAGCTTCTTGTGTCATAGTCACTCATCTGCTAACACAAGCGAGCATGATGCAACTATCTGAAACAGTTTACGAAAAGGGCATCTCTTACACTTTTGCTTTGGTTCAAAGACTTCGACTGATCTTCATTCAAAGTATAAGCTCAAGCTTCTGTATTCTTTTCTTGCAGCATGCAAAGCTGCCACACATCTGTTTTGGCAACAGCCCACTGGTTTGGTGCAGAGCTGCAGGGACAGGGCTGTTGTATGGCCAGTTGTATGAGACATGGTTGCCCCTTCCTAGTCAAACCTAGACATCATCATGGAACCATGGACTGAAGGCTCTATTCTATGCTCTATTCCTTTGCTGCTGGGCTTGTACATTGCTCCTGGAACCTGTACTTTTCACCTGGCTTCTTTTGGGGCTCCTCTGCACCAGCCCTAACCACTTTCAGGCTGAATTTTCTCTTAAGTTGTTCCATGTGGGTGGGATGGGGAACAATATCACTCAAGTTGTTTGGATCCAAAGAACTACTTTGTGCATAGATTTACAGTTGCTAACACAGGGTCATATTTGAACATTGCCTTTTCATTTTGAAACACAGGGTATGCATGCACGCACACACACCCACACACCCACACACACACCCACACACACCCCAGAGCTAGCTAGCTTTTGAAAGCTGTCAGTTTCAAAAACTAAGATGTCATCTGAACTGGAGGTTTACCATTCAAGAAACAAGCCTAAAGCCCCAATGGACATGTGCAAGTAATTGTTACAACTCTGGGTTTCAGCCCATGACTTTTAGACTCGAGTTTACAGCAATTTTATTGCTCTGATTTGCTCCAGGTAACATAGCTCTTCTGGAGGAATCTGTTACTTAGGTGGACAGAGGTTCATCTTGCTTCTTCACTATACAGTCCTCAGCAAATGCTAAAGACACACCTCTTTGCCTTTGACACCTGAGATGTGTTTTTTCAGGCCCCATCCTATCCCTGTGACTTACAACAATTTATGGTAAAATTGAGAATTAAAGGCAATGAAAACAGGTAACTTGCATCCTGGGACATGCTGTTGAAGGGCCAGTAATGAATTTATCAACCATTGTCACAGTCATCCCAAGCATGGGCAAGTTCATTATATCAACTTTGTTATAGATTCACTAGCTGGAGCCAGATACAAATAGTGACACAAGAGTTGGAGCCGAGTGTCTACAGCACACAATCAGCCATACACCACTTCACCTGCATATACACATAGAATTCTACAGTGGAGTTCCTAAATACCACAGTTACCACTGGAGTTTGTCAGAATCCAATTCAGAACAGGCTGCTTTTTGTTGTTGTTGTTGCTACTGCTGAACAGCTGGGAGCGAAAATCCCTTGCTGATCTATTGCAAGTCATCCAGGGAGCCACCACCAGTAGATTCCTTCTACCTACTCCTGTCATTTCGACGAATCTTGCTTCTTAGGACTTGGTATGTGGCATGTACAGATACACTGGAACAAAAACTGAAGACACCTATTTAAAAATCTCCCTTTATTGTAAATGGAAGAAATACAAAGGCACTGAATAGGCAATAATTGAAAACACACTTTTTGGTGTGCAGATTCAATATGATAACAACAAAAGCCTGCTTTTTGGGGGGTAGAACTCATTCATAGGGTTCCTTTTTCCAAGCAAACAAGACAAAAATGATAGTTATTGAAGTCCCATACAGTACCAGTTTAAATCAGTTAGTATACACAGACAGCATTTCCATTGCTGGAAGACATTATACTTTAGCAATATAAAACTGGTTTTCAAATATCATGCTGTGGAGTGGGGGAGGAGGTAAAATATTCACCAGAGAAAGGCCTAACGCTGTCATGTTGTCCACTGCTGATTGAAAGATTGAAAAGTACACCGTTCTTAAAAAGTAGCCTGCTTTACTATGGGATGCCTCACGATAAACAGTCCTCAGTCTAAGGTCATTAACCTCCAAGGGAGAGTCTATATGTCATATATTGTATTCATTAGTTCCATTAGTGTCTGAAGGGAACAGACATTTCCCCTAATCTATATCCCAGTGCAGGTCAACCATATTACTATGAAGCCACTGCTCTGGGTGTAGTGTGATGCCCCATCTACAGAAGGTAAATAAGTGAGTCTTCCTCAGAAGGAAAGGGGCAGTTAAGCTCTTGGGTAAGTTATCAGAGTCCTTGAAACTCTAGCCAAGTGCTACTTGGACCAATTTTCAGTTTGTGGTTTTTTTGTGGTTTTTTTTTTTTTTTGGAAAAATCTTCGGGAACAATATGCGTTCCCACATCAGTAAAATCTTCAAATACAAGTGAAGAGCAAACCTGGAGATTCTCAGTCAGGCAATCGTATGCCACCTTGACAGTAAACGCGCCCACATGGTATTGAATATATAGAACCAAATGAGAAATTGAAGATGTGGTTGATACGGTCTTTGCATGATACAGAATTATGTGGACATGGTGGCCCAAGTCTGCTTGCTATGGCTGAAAGCCTACATGTTTCTCTGACGTACAGTGATTTGCTGTTTGTGTAAAATGGCTTTTGCCATCAACAGTGGGGTTGGAGAAAAGTTAAGAACATGTGAGCTCCATTTACAGCAACTGGCGAAGCTCCCGAGAAGAAAACCCTGTTGCTATGTCATCTGCTTAAGGTATGTTATGAAGGCAAGTTAAAGATGGAGTAGAAGATATATTATCCTACAGGTTAAATGACTGAACTAGGCTTTAATGTAGAAAGCAATGCACATTCCATCTGCCTCCACGTGTGACGATTTTCTTACAAGTTACTTAAAAAAACCGGTAATGCATTTATCTTCAGAACTGATGCAGCGTTTTGAAAAAGCACAACCTTTAAAACCTACCGTGATTGGCATGCTAGTGTTAAAATGTAGCATTTAATACAAAATAGCAGTATCAAAGGAATATGGCATTTTACAGAGGCTGCATCAGAACTTCAGAGACTTCCGTGATCATTACTTGAGGGAATGCAAGAAAAAAAAAAAAGTAATTTAAAAAACATAGTGCCAGATTTTCCCAGTGGATTCTTTTAAGTGCTTTGGAAGAAAAGAAATGAACAGTTTATGGTGTAGATTAGCTCTCCTTTTGGCCTAAGGGAAGATGAAGCACAAAATAAGCTATTTTGACTTGGGGAGATATAGGAAGCGTGTAATGGAGCTGAGAATAGTCTCTCAAGCATTCCGAATCGCATTTATCTAGGGTGTTTCATCTTTCCAAGCCAGAACAGAACTACAAATCTGGGCACCCACTGACTTTTGATCATCATCTAAAAGCTTTTGGGTTCAAGTATTCCCTCTGCTAGTTCTTTAAGGTCACCATTAGCCTTTTTTTTTTTTTTAAACTGCAGGAAGTGTAGCTGGATTTTATGAGCCTCAAAAGCCGTTCTGTATCCCATTAATTTTTTCCACTGGAAACAGTGCTAAGCTGGAGCAATAATGAAGCTAGCAACATACTACACAGCATTTTAGTGGCGTTTAAAAAACTTGTAATTTAAAACCACTTGAATAATCTAGATTTAAAATCACTGAAATGACTCTAGCTATATGCATTCTGACTGCAATAACAAGAAACCCCTATCCTCCAGAAAGCACATAATGTTGAAAGACAAACTCGGCAAGTACTATTTTAAGAACCAAAAGTGGCTTTTCCTGAACCAACAAACACAGCAGGAATGAAAGAGTTCCCTATTCTTCTGGGCAAAATGCAAATGAAAACAGAAGTCTTCTTTCAATAACTTCTTTCATTCTGTAATTAAGACAATTCCACTTGGGTGGATTTCTTCCTTCATGAAAACCTGATTAATGTATTTGATCCTTCTTCCGATTCCTGAGCCCCTGGAAGTGTCCAAACTACAAAAGGTGACTCCATCCAAGGTGACTGTGGTGTGAAGTTTCCATTAAACACATCGTCTACTGAAGCTGCAAGAAAGCACAAGAAGCAGAATTACAACACTGTAATCCTTTTGCCTACAAAACTGAGAAACCTTCTAATGCATATAACCTAGTAGGCAAAAAAATACCTTAGTCTGGTAATTCTGGAAGAGTCAAAACTTATTTTTAGGCCTCATCTGCACTCTGCCTTAAAAGCAGTATCACACCACTTTAAACAGTCAGGACTTCTCCCAAAGGCTCATAAAACCATAGCTCTGTAGACCTGGAAGGGACCCCAAGGGCTGCCTAGACCAACCTCCTGAAATGCGGGAATCACAACTAAAGAATCCCTGACAGGGGGCCACCCAACCTCTCTTTAAAAGCCTCCACTGAAGGAGAGTCCACCAGCTTCTGAAGGAGTCTGTTCCACTGTTGGGCAGCTCTTACTGTCAGAAGTAAAGGTAAAGGTACCCCTGCCCGTACGGGCCAGTCTTAACAGACTCTAGGGTTGTGCGCCCATCTCACTCAAGAGGCTGGGGGCCAGCGCTGTCCGAAGACACTTCCGGGTCACGTGGCCAGCGTGACATCGCTGCTCTGGTGAGCCAGAGCCGCACATGGAACGCCATTTACCTTCCCGCTAGTAAGCGGTCCCTATTTATCTACTTGCACCCGGGAGTGCTTTCGAACTGCTATGTTGGCAGGCGCTAGGACCCAACAACGGGAGCGCACCCCGCCGCGGGGATTCGAACCGCCGACCTTTCGATCGGCAAGCCCTAGGCGCTGAGGCTTTTACCCACAGCGCCACCCGCGTCCCGCGTCACCAAGGCAGAATACAGCAGTACTATTACTTCCCTTGATGTGGACACTATTATCATGGAATCAGTTGTTTGTTAAGGGTGCTGAGAGTTGTGATGTGATCCCCACTTCCCTCACACTTCCCACAGTACCCCAGATTAGTATTTGGGATTCAAACCAAACCTCCATTTTAGTACTCAAGGTTTGGGTTTCTTCAAATCAAAGGACCCAGGAGCAGTTCAATCATTGTGACCTGTGAACAGTACAGTGGTACCTCAGGTTACATACGCTTCAGGTTACAGACGCCACTAACCCAGAAATAGTGCTTCAGGTTAACTTTGCTTCAGGATGAGAACAGAAATCATGCTCCGGTGGCGCAGCAGCAGCAGGAGGCCCCATTAGCTAAAGTGGTGCTTCAGGTTAAGTACAGTTTCAGGTTAAGAACGGATCTCCAGAACGAATTAAGTACTTAACCCAAGGTACCACTGTATGTGGAGATATAGATTTTAAAAATCTCACTTAAAAACACGACACCAACTTACCCCTGGATGTAACACTAAACTTTCTGTCTGAAAAGCTGTTTGACCGCATGTTTGGTTCACTCATTTTATCCAGAAACTTTGTTATCATCTCTTTCTTCTGTGGATTGGTACTGGACAAATTCAGAACTTTCCCATTCACCGTAACTGTCCGTTTGCTGATCCCAAACCAATAAAAGAAGTCAAATAAGGCGTCGCATTTGAACTCGTAGGAAAAACTCAGGCTCTCTTTATTGACCAAATGGGCTCCAGGAGGAAAAAATTTCTTTACAACATCTTGGAAATCAAACTGTACAAAGAAAAAGTAGGTATATTACCAAATTTTGTACCTCTTATACCTCTAGTTATGAAAGCCACTTACATAAAAGTTTTGGAATCAGGTTAAGATTAATCTTACCCCAAAAGCAAACAGTGGTGCAGCTAGGTCATTTTAGACCCTGGACTTAGTAGTCTAACTGGGAGAGCCCTTTAAACAACCATGTTTTATACTATATAATTGCTTCCAAATTCCTGAAATGTTAGAGCAAAAACAAAGGAAGAGCCCTGGAGGGGGAAAACCTCTAAGCACGTGCAGCTTTGCATTTTAAACTTCCTTCAAAGCACAGCACCAGCACAGCTATAGAAATAAAATGGAATTTGCTTCTGCTGCTCTGATGCTAACCACATTTACTTGGTAATATGCACCATTTTGTTGTAGAAAAGTAATTACACTAGATTTTACAGTAAAAATAAGAAAGCATCTGTAACCACGTATGTGCCCAGTAGGCCACTCGACTGTACAATATTTTGAAAAAATAAGAAAGGATGCTGTGATGACCCAACGTGGAACCTGTTTGCTGCTACATACATCATCACCTGCACTCTGGGTAGTCATTTGGGAGCCCCTTGAGCTAAACAGCCCTTAGCTGCACCACTGAGAACCAAGTAATCTTTGTACACAACACCAGGTCAAGAAAGCTGACAAATAGCCAAGAGCGACGAATGTGATATATAATATTCAGTGTCAATGTCCTTTGGAATTTATGTGTCAGAGGAGATTCCAAGATGGTTCAGCGAACATTGCCCTTTACCCATCATAAAAAGTTTCATTTGTACCAGACACAGAGCAATCACACAGGTACAGACAGAAAGATAACAGCCATATGTAGGGCAACCTCTCTGTCTAACTCACCTGAAGTTTGTAACTTTCTCCAATCACAGAAGATATTATATTGTTCATTCCATTCTCAATCTGTCTTCTCATTTTAGGATGGCGGGTGTTCACAAGCAAAGCATATGTTTTTTCTAAGGATGGATTAGAAATTATTGTTATTTATTAAAGCCAGGCCTTACTATTGTATTTCAGATGTTGCTCTGAAACCTTTACACAAAGTTTTGCTAGAGTTCTCTTCTCTTCTGTAGACTGCTGCTGCACACCCACACACTACTAAGTTAGCAAACATGTGTGAGCATGGCACACATCTTAATATGTAAAGGGAATATTTTCTGAATCTGTGAATTTGCTTTAGGGAGGCACTGTTATGGATCACACAGTATGTATTGTACACCATCTAACATGTGTGTCATTTTCTCACGTTACTAAGTGCATCAAACATACGTCTTGTTTGCCTGCTAATCTTGTAAGATGCAAAGCAATCCTTTGATAGTTACATTTGAGTGCTGCTGCTGTTATAGATCCCATAGTCTCTTATCGTTAATTAAAAGAGTACTGCACATGGACCTCCAGTGGCTGTATACAGGAATTAAGCCACTTGAAATTACACCTTCCAGAAGGTCTCTGCTCACAGGAGAGCCTAGTTCAACACCATTTTGAGCTGTTCCCCATAGTCTCTAAATTTATTTTGGTTCGCTGCAAAAATCTGAGTTCCTATTCCTCTTTTAAAACGTTTTATTGCCATTTGAGGTTAAACTGCCTTATGTTTTAGGGAGGAGAGATATAAGTATTAAATTCAGATTCCATAGATCTGAAGAGCACACTGCTAAACTTTCCATGATTAAATACTAGACTGCAAGCAAAACCAGTGGGCTGCTTATGTCCTTTAAAGCACATTTATGCATTTGACAGGCTTTGTGAACCTCAACTTTCTCTTTAAAGTAAAGCTGTCTGGTCCAGCCTATTTAAGTGAAAGTTGAGATTCTCAAAACCCATGAAATGTACAAGAGTAGTCCTCTGATTATGCTTTGTTCCAATCTGATTTATTAATCATGACTTATTAATCATAGCAGTATCTTCTTGGAATCTATGTCGCTGGTTTTCAGAGATTAAAGGCCAGCCCCAGCCACCTTCCTTATCCTAAGATAGCCACTCTAAAACCATATCCTTGCTGGCAACAACAAGCTCAGCCCATGATCTATTTAATTGTTGTGCTCTTTAAACATTTTAACAGGCAAAAAGCCCCAGATCCAGCTTTATGTGCTTTTAAGGTATTTCAGTAAGTTTTGCAGTTCTTGTAGTCCACAGAGAGGTGGACCTAATTGAAACATCCTTATCCAACCAAATAGCAATTTGGGAAACCACCAGCGACCAAAACCGGTTCTGCCACTGTGCAAGCATAACTGTGCCACAGCAGGAGGCATGTTTCACTGATATAAAACCAAACAATATTTTTACATGCTTAAGACTACGTTATAAATCAAAGTTGCCAATCTTACAGGGATGTCGCAGCGCAGTGACAGCTTCATTTTGAAAAAGGCATCGCTGAACTGAATTTAACCATACCGGATTCAAATTCAACCATGGCTCTTTACACAGAGTTTATTTAGATCCAAAATATGCCCTTTTTTAAAAAAAAGGTTCACTCATAGGTTTACCTTTCGAAGAATTATATTTTGTTCTGACGTTGAAGAAGAATACCAATGGGCGACCCAGTATAGTCTCTCTGTAGTTTTTATAGTCATAGTGGGTGTTGAGTTCTACGTATCTGTTGGGAGAAGAAAGCTGCATTAACGTAACTTACCGGTAATTGAAAAGCAGGATACAGAAAGTTCCAGTTAAGGTAAAGGATTAAAGCAAACTTTGCAGGAAGCATAGAAATAAAATGAAACAAGTCACGATAAAATGTTTCTGTTATTCAGCCACCAAACATAGCTGTCAACTTTTCCATTTTCTTGCGAGGAATCCTATTCGGAATAAGGGAATTTCCCTTTAAAAAAGGGAAACGGTGACAGCTATGCCACCAAAGACCATTTACGTTGACAGAGAGGTGAAAACGGAGCTGTACAGAAGGACCCCACCCCACAAACAAATTTAAAGTGACTGTGAAGTAGAACCACTCTTGGTTAGGAAACTATTATTTTTGAAGCGCCCAGTATACTTAATTAGGCAGGAATTACCACATCTCCTGTTTTGAAGGCTATCCTTTTCAATGTGACTGTTTGTTAAAGCAAAAACAGCATCATAAAAAGGAGAGAGTAGGACATGTGGTTAAGGATGTGTCACCTTTTCCCTTTATGAAGCCAGGCTTCTGGTGTTTTTAACCTTCCTCTTCAACCATGAGATAGTTGAATTGGAACTTTACTTAGACCACAGTTTTCAAACCACGTACTCTGGCGTAGGTCCAGTGAAGTAAAAAGAAGGATAAGTAAAAAAACCCACCCTTTAAAAACCACAGGTTTAAACGTCTCCGGAAATTGGATCTAGTGCCTACATGCCAGGACTAAGATGCTGGTTTCTGAAGCTATGAGAGTTGGCATCCATTAATCACACATCAGGGATTACCAACCCAGAACTTGAGGGCACCACAGCCACCCCCTGGGGCTTTGTGCATTACCCCTGGGCACCAGGGGCCCTGGATGCTGGTTTGCTGACACTTGTGTATTTTTTGAAACTATTATTATTCTTAATAGGATTGGGGGGTGGCAGACACTTCGATTGCCCTTGACGGGTTTTTCTGAAGGGGGTTGTGGTTTAAACTTGTTCTGCATGTGTGATTGAGAGAGATGCACTTGGGAAGAGGGAGGGAGGGAGAGAGATGTATTTGGTGTGTGTGCAAGTTTCAGAGAAAGAGGTATGTGTGGTTGTGTTTATGTGAAGTATGTGTGTCTGTGAACACATTATATATTTTTTTCTGGTACTGGGGAATTGCCCCAGTTGTTAGACAGAAACAGTATTTGGGGTGGGGAGCAAGAGAAAATTAATATTGTGTGATTTCCACAGTCAGGACCAGCACATAACAACTGGCTTCCTACAGCAAGTTTGAGGTTGCCCAGGATGTAGGGAGCTGCAACGACTGTCCTCTCCCTAATGTAGTGCTATGCCACAGCCCCATGGCAGCCATGTTACATTCTACCATGCTCCCCACTGCAGCCATTTTGTGTTATATACCACAAGCTCCATGACAGCCATTTTGTGACAGGTGCCCAAAGCACTTCCTCAGAATTTGAAACTGATGCAAAAAGGTTTGCAACTCGTGCATGAAGCAGATACGAAGTCCCGTTCATGGTTTTAAACTTTAAAAACAAACAAACACTTTTAGGTTACAGACATCAAAGGAGGTTTGATTGATCGATTGATCTGTTTGTGCACCAAGTTGGCTTGATGAGCCTGACCAAACTAGTTTAACCAGGGTTATTTGGTTATAAGGAATCCTTTCTTTCTTTCTAAAAGAGATAAACACATTTAAGCCTCTTGCATTCCACTGTGCTCACAGGGCAGGGAGCAGCTGAATGCAAGGACATGTTAGCTTTCGCTAGAATGCTTAGTGATCAGTCTGTACATTATTAAGCACAAACCATGGAAGCCCCATATGGGAAAATGCATTAGCCCCACAGAAGTCAAGCAGAATTATTTAAAATTCCAATACCCTGGGGCTCAGCTTTATTTCAGTCAAACGTTTAAGCCTGCTTGGATAGATCCATGTGGTTGCCTTCTATGGAAACTGTGGTTTACAGTCATTTTATTATTTAATAAGTCCCCAAACAGGAATAAAGATAGTGTAGACTTTGGGGGGGGGGGGGAGTGAGTGAGAGAGAGAGAGAGAGAGAGAGAGAGAGAGAGAGAGAGAGAGAGAGGTGGGAGGCAGAGGGAGAGATGGTAACAAAAACAAAAAGCAACCTTTTTCTGCTTTGTATGTTAAATACGGAATACAGTACACCATTACTGCTGCTTCTGTAAACACATCATCACATTTGTTAAGGCAAAGTGGTTTGTTTTTTCCCAGGCAGGCCAATTTTACTCAATTTCACACCATATAAGCTGCTAATCCTGCATGGGTTCAGCTATTTGGAGGAATATATTCCTCTTAATGGCTCGCCATACAATATAGACACATCTCCCTAGCTACAGTTTAAAACTAAAATTGTTAATGCATTGGAAGTACAGAGACGGTACAACAGAACAAGCCAGATTCATTTCCCCACTTCAGCTTATAATGTGGTTGTTGGACTGTGTAAGGTGGTAATGCAGGATACCAGTCAGACACAGGAAAAGTTGGATGGGTGGTACAGTAAGGAAACACACATTCTCCCATGAGTCAGTGTTCTGGCTGAACCACAGTCATGCTGTTTATCCCCCTGAAAGTGATTAATTTGAAATCTGCTGGATACAAGTTAGTCGGTGCAAAAATTGTACTCCATTTCTTAAATGCCAATTGCAAGGCACTGGAAAAGACGCAAGTCATTACGTTCTTTTGAAAACATCATCTACCAAGACAAATGGGCCTAATTTTCCACCGCTGAAAATCAGCATAGCTGGTAACCAAGCAGATGTTTCTAACCACCATTTCATTTTAATTTATGCTTGTCTTTGAAAATATTTGCCCATATAATATACGTATACCAGAATATTAAATCTTTCAGAGTTGGTAAAAAGGTAAAGAACCCCTGACAGTTAAGTCCAGTCGCAAACGACTCTGGGGTTGCAGCGCTCATCTCGCTTTACTGGCCGAGGGAGCAGACATTTGTCTGCAGTTTTCCAGGTCATGTGGCCAGCATGACTAAGCCACTTCTGGCGAACCCAGAGCAGCGCACGGAAACACCGTTTACCTTTCCACCACAGTGGTACCTATTTAGCTACTTGCACTTATTGATGTGCTTTTAAACAGCTAGGTTGGCAGGAGCTGGGACACAGCAACGGGAGTTCACCCCGTCACGGGGATTCGAACCGCCAACCTTCTGATCGGCAAGCCCTAGGCTCAGTGGCTTAGACCACAGCACCACTCGTGTCCCTTTCAGAGTTGGTAGCTCATGTCTAGTTGGATTTTGTAAAGAAGAACTTATAGCAAATTCTGTCATAAAATGCATATTTATAAAGTGTCGCTTTTCATACCCACACCATCCCTTGAACTTTGAATTTATTGTTATTCACGCTTTTATACTGTATTGTATGCTGTTTTTTGTTGTATCACAATTAAATGTTTTAAATTTGTTGTTAGCTGCCTTGAGCCCGGTTTTCTGAATTGAGAAGGGCGGGGTATAAATAAAAAAAATATTATTATTACTCTTATTGTTTTATATATATTTTTAAAGGATTTTGACAGATTGGCCCTCTTCCACACCTAATTATTCTCCCCCCTCTTCCCAGTGCACCAATGCAAGTATTTAAATTGGTGAAAAGGCAGGAGGGGCATTACTGTATATCACCCATGTAGACCAGTGGAAAATCCTGGAGGTACAAATATCAATGAGCTGTGGGACACACAGCAGTTATAGCCACTCAGAAAAAGGATAAATGGCTGCTTTTAGGTGTCAATATACACATTCCTGACATCGTCCAGAAATGGCTAGAAAGATTAAATTTGGGGCACCTCTGGACAGGGGACTCAAGAGCATATTGCAGCTTTAAGCTTGGCACGATTAAAGTGCTTTGTTGTCTTAGTGGAACAAAACCACTTAATTTTTTAAAATGGAACTTTGTGTGGTTTGGATAGTTGAAATCCACTGAGAATTGTGGGATGAACAAATTGTCAATGGAAAGACCTGCAAACACTCCACAAGCAAGTTGGAATGAACGCTCAATGAAGTCTGGACGATAAAGACTAAAAGCTTTGAGTCTGAATGCCAACAAACAGGTCATCTGGAAAAGCCCCTGGGATTTTTTTTAGTACTGAGCTTGGGGCAGATGGGGGGGGGGGACAGAAAGAATTGTACCATACTGGTACTTGCCTCCTCCCCTGTAAAAGGAATTTAGGGCATTCAAACTGGATAGCAATCCCTACAGAAAGCTTTGGGATTCCTAAACATGGAATGAATAACCAAATTTGGGATAATAAAGAAATGCATAACTATTTCGCCTTTAGATTCTAAACACTGGAAAACTGTCACTTAAACTCACTGCCACAAATTGAAAGAGTTTTAGCCAAGCCTAGCAACCATCAGTTTTAAATAACCGCTCAGATTCATTTTCTCAATAATGTAATGTTAACTGAGCCAGACCCTCTAGAGACATTCCAAATAGTGTCTCACACCCAGCCAGTCTTTTTCTGTTCTTGTATACAGTAACACTGCAGAGTGCCCAAGTGCTCAGATCACAAGGCAAAAGTTGCAGCTGAAGATTCCCAAAGGCTATGATGCATTCTTTTCTTTGCCGTCCGGATTTTCAGCAAGAACAGTTTCACAGAGCCAGGTTTTAGCAAAGGAAGAGTTTCATCCCCGCAACATTGGTTTTAGAGAGGCCAAATCTTTGCATTGTAGGCCTGACAAAACAAAAGAACCAAACAGGATTTCAACTTGTTCTTTTAAACAAACAACTAAAGTAAATAAGAATAAAAGGATAAGCTGCCACACCCTGTAGTTTTCATTGAACGAGAACAAGTATAAATAACAAAGAGGTTACACATAAGAGAAGGTAGTTGCCCCACAATAAGGAAATAATTTTTTTTTTTAAGCCTCTAATTGAGGAAAGCAACAATATGAAAAAATTATGAACTTAGCCTATGTGGCAGCATGCCCACCACTGCATGCCCTTGAGGAAGGGGCTGTAGTTATTTGGTGCTTCATAAGCAGAAAGGCCCCAAGGTTTAATCCCTTTCAGACATCAATCTGAAACACTGGGAGCCACTGCTAGTCAGTGTATGCAATACTGAGCAAGATAGTCTGACTCTATATAGGGCAGCTTCCTCTGTTCATATGCCTATTTCTTCAGGCTGCAAGGCCCTCTCCATCTGCTCGGATGGGACAAAGTGTCCTAAGCTCATAGAATTGTAGAGTTGGAAGGAAGCATGATATGGAGTCTCCCATTTCAGAGTTGCTTCCCTGAAATGATCACAGAATTGTACAGCAGAGTTGGAAGGGAACCCGGCAATCACCCCCTGCAATGCAGGAATATGCAGCTGTCCCAAACGGGGATCGAACCTGCAAACTTGGTGTTATCAGCACCACACTCTAACCAACTGAGCTACTGTCACAGAAGGAAAAAGCTGGTCCCTGAAATGTCCCATGTTTTTCCTCTTACCTCCTCATTCCCTTTCTTCTTATGTGTCATGTCTCTTAGACATGAGGCTTCCTTTGATGACAGCTTGGAAACTATAACTAGGGCAGAATTCAGCAGCCAGATTATGAACTGGGACTAGAAAGTCTGAGCACATGACATCAATCCTGGCCCGACAGCACTGGCTACTGACTAGTTTCTGGACTCAATTCAAAGAGCTGGTTTCAACCTATAAAGTCTTATGTGGCTCATGATACCTAAAGGACCATCTCTCCCCATATGAACCAACCCAGACCTTGTGGTCTTCATCAGAGGCCTTCTTCCATGTACCTCACCTGAGGGTGACTAAACAAGAAAGGGCCTTTTCTGTAGGGTGCATTCACCGGCCCAGCCCAAATGCAAACAGCTCTTCCCAGGGTAATATGCCTGGTGTCATTATATCAGTTTTTTAGGTGCCAGGCTACGACTTTCCCCCCCACTCAGGCCTTGGTAACTAGGCTTCCATGGTGATGACCAGCTTAGATGCTGCCAAGAAGTTCAGAAACAAGGCATGAAAGATATTACTATTACTGTAGGGTTGGCCTTCTGAACCCTGTTGTCAAGTTAGCACTGGAAAATCCCGAAGCAGTAGGGGGCAGAGAAACATGCAGACTGAGATCTGCAAGACCTCTGGTGGTCTGTAGTGGCTCAGCAAGTGTTTTTGACTCAGCAGCTTAACAGAAACAGCTGAAACAACAAAGAGGGGGAAAAAGGGTCCTCTACAATAACTGGCCTTGTGCTAATCCCTTCTCTGTCTGCTTTGGTGTTTTCAGATCAAGGAAAGAAATCCCTGGGCTCAACATGTGTTCAGAGGCATCCTGTTCCTTAGATTTTCTTTTTAATGTTCAGCAGAAACCAAGTTAAAAAGGAAAAACTTAAAGGGAGTGAAGCACTGTAGCCTTGGAGGGGTTGTGGGTGGCTGAAGGGATCTCTAGGTCCTGGGAGACAGCCGATGATAGTATCAGAACTTGGTCTCTCCCGAAAACTCAGGAGAAATGCCCCTTTCCCTCAGTTCTAAGGCCACATTCGCACCCACCTACATTTAAACCACTATGATACCGCTTTAAATGGTCATAGGTAAAGGTAAAGGTACCCCTGCCCGTAATGGCCAGTCTTCACAGACTCTAGGGTTGTGCGCCCATCTCACTTAAGAGGCCGGGGGCCAGCGCTGTCTGGAGACACTTCCGGGTCACGTGGCCAGTGTGACATCGCTGCTCTGGCGAGCCAGAGCCGCACACGGAAACGCCGTTTACCTTCCCGCTAGTAAGCGGTCCCTATTTATCTACTTGCACCCGGGAGTGCTTTCGAACTGCTAGGTTGGCAGGCGCTGTGACCAAACAACAGGAGCGCACCCCGCCGCGGGGATTCGAACCGCCGACCTTTCGATCGGCAAGCCCTAGGCGCTGAGGCTTTTACCCACAGCGCCACCCGCGTCCCTTAAATGGTCATGGCTCCCCATAAATAATTATGGGCCCTGGTTGCTAAGAGCTGTTAGAAGACCCCTACTAAAGTCCCCTCCCTGAGTTCCCTGCAAAGAGGAATTGATTGATTGGCTGTGAAGGAACATGGGTCTCCTAACAACTCTCAGCACCTTTAACAAACTACAGCTCCCAGGATTCTTTGGGGGAAAGGCATGACTGTTTAAAGTGGTAGCAAAATGCACATATGCATGGGGTGAATGGGGCCTAAATTTATGTCCTCCTGAAATTTCCCATTTGGTTCCAGTTGGTGAACCTTGAGAGTTCTAGTATGAAAAACCAAGCCTGATGTCTTTTCTAATGCACCCCACAGTGGAAAAGTGGTGGTGTCCAGTTAACCACTAATGGACCCTTTAGATCCCCAAAGCCTGAAGTCCCTTGGATACTCTTTTCCAAGACACTGCCTGGCATTCACGCTTATCCAATACCTTCTCAATACTTCCTTTTTGACCTGCCCACCTTTGTATGATGACACACCTTTAGTAATTGCCATTATCAGTCTTCATATGCTCAGGCTGGGAGCAGGAAAAGGAAAGGCATATTCCTCATGCTCAGATGCACTCATTTATTAACATTTCACATGTTCCAGAGCTAAGCCATCGATCTGAAAAAATTCCATCCAGAGAAAAGAGAGCAAAGGAGCTTCAAATACCCAGTTAGGTGACAATAAGAGAAAGATGGAAAATGAAGTTGGTACAGGAGTAAGCTACTACGGTTGTTTGAAAGAGCAGGTAGTAAAAGATGGCTATCTATATAAAACCCTCTAAGCAGTTTCCATAACCCCTGGGCTAGGGCTTAATGGGGAATGGCCCTCCCAGCTAAGTGATAAGAGTATCTGCTTTACATGCAGAAGACCCCTGCCTGAAACCCTGGGGAGCAGCTGCCAGTCAGTGTCAACAACATGGAGCTAGATGGACAAATGCTCTTGACTTGGTATAAGGCAGCTTCCTACCAACCCACACCTATTTCATCTCCTTCCAGCCCATTTTCACAACAAACCAACCAGGTCAGCACACACACCCCCAAAGACTACTTACTGTACTGCTATAGTTTCATAGCACCCGCTATAAATCCAGAGCTTTTATACTTTTCATCTAGATTCCGGCAACCTCACAAAGTACCAATCCTGCTTCTGGTCTAAGATGAGCTATAGGGGTTTAGACCTGCAAATAAGTCTTTATTCTCGCTCCCTCCCCGCAAGGGCTCCAGTGCCTTTGCTAGCCCTCATGGCATGTAACAATTCAACAGGTGTAGTTTCCCAGCTAGCAGGGCGGAGGATCTGCTAGACTCGCTGGAGGCATCACACCCACTGCCCCAAAATGATGCTAGGAGAACTGGGTGCCTCCCCCCCCATCAGGGAATGAGAAGGAGGTGAAGTTCTACCTCTTGAAGTAGTCGGTGAGCTTGCAATGGTACTGCCCGTCCACGTGGACGGAGCCGTCGCTGATCACCGTGAAGCCGCCTCCCAGCCGCCGGCTCGGCGGGCTCCGCACGGTCAAGGCGCCCCCCGACAGCTGGAAGGAATCCGGCTGCAGCAGCGCCAGCTGTTGCAGAGGCAGCACAGCCATCTCGCAGTTGCACGTCCGCAGGCTCTGCAGCTCCCCCGACGAGACCGAGGTCAAGCTGGGCCGGACCGAGCTGCACGAGTCGGACCCACTCCAGACGGCCATGGCGGCTGAGGGGCAGCAAACGGAGGGGCGAGAGCAGCAGCAGCAGCGACGGGCTGTGCAATACACTGCTAGCAAGCGGCGTCCGCGCGGGCGAGAAAAGCGCTTCGGCGCAGCTCCGCCTCCGAGCCGCCGGGGAGCGAAAGGGAGGCGGAGCAAAGGGCCGACGGCAGCGGTTGACGCCTCCTTGCTTCAGGAGGGGGCAAAATCTGCAGAGTTTAGGCGGCCTTGGCCTGCAAACTTGGCCTACCAAAGCAGCGGTGAGCAATCGGCTGTCCGCTTTCTCCGCCCTCTCCGTCTTATTCCCCGTCGGGGAGTCACGGACTCCAATGTGGCCTTTGGAAGCCGGCAGCGGCGCGCTTCTTATGTTATTATTGCCTGCAGCAGCACAACTGGACGCCTTCCTCTGCCCCACTCCCCAGCTGCAATAAAACATGTCTCTTCTTTGTGGGTCTCTGCAGCCACAGGCGTTGTTGGCGCACTCCTCCATTGCCTCTTAAACAAGCTGTAGCTTGGGGGCCCCCAAAAAATTTAAAGGGAAAAAAACCGGGATGTACATTTCCAAAAGATAAGATAAAAAACAAATAAAATAAAACCAACATACAGCAACAGTGGCAAATGGCTTTAGATACCTGTTAGGTCCATAAATTACCATATAGCATATATTCAACAAAAAACAGCAACAATTTGTTGTTGACAAAGGACAGCTGGACATATAAAGGGCCACATTACCTTCAGTAGCTTAGGACCTCATCAAACCTAAATCCAGCCCTGCTCCTGAGACAGACGGGTGCCAAATATATTTATTTATACCCTGCCTCTTTTCCCCTAACAGGACTCAAGGCAGCTTGCAGATAAAAAGAACTGCTAGAAACATGGAAAAAACAATTAAACACTGGTAGAACTGAAACCATATGCATGCACAACATCTGTTAAAACCACACAAGAATTACAGTAAAAACAGCACAGCGCCTTTCATTAAAAGCAGTTGGTTCCCAAAAGCCTGTTAGAGCAGGAAAGTTGTTACCTGCTGGTTCCTTCTGGGTCAAAGTAGGTTGCATGACTGCACCATGCGCTGCGTGCAGTCTTGTGCTGCATGTGAGTTTACTCACGCATGCATGTGTGCCAGATCACATTGACATGTGCATTATAGTACAGTCCATACATGCCTACTCAGAATGGAGGCATATTGCATTCCTGGGTGAGTGAAGAGGACCTCAGGCTTCAAGAGTGCAACACCAAGGGTTCACATGTTTGAACAGGTCACCACCATTAATGGGAAGGGCCATAGCTCAGTGGTATAGATTTTGCTCACAGAAGGTCCCTAGTTCATTCACCGGCATCTCTAGGTAGGGCTGGGAAAGGACCGTAAACAGCACTGTACTGAGCTAGATGGACCAAAGGTCTGACTCTGTAAGGCAGATGCCTATGTTCCTGTGTGATCATCTCAAATTCTTTCCCATCTGCCTTTGCTCATCTCTCAGCAAGCTTGGTGGAATCTTTTGCAAACTGGCAACTGAGATCCACAGACTGTATTAATTATCCGGGAGTGACAATACTTTGGAGCTACAACTCAATCCCTGGATTCGATGGAGATGCATTGGCGTAATTGGCCCAAGGTTTTAATAATATACAGTGTGCTTTTTCCTGGGAGAAAGCCCCATTTAATTCAGTGGGGCTTGCTTCTAAATAAATGGGCCTAGAAAGCTGTAATCCTGTACAATACTTAACTTGCAAGTTGGTAGTGAGTCAACGGGACTTAATGTCTAAATCACCATGCATTGAATGAGGCTGGAGGACAAGTTGTTTAGAGAGATTTGGCTGACATAGCTTGTCCTGCAAAGGTGAAATAAGTTACACCCTGCTGCAGTTTCTTCTAGGTGCACGCACGACACAAATCTGCACAAACTTTGATTATGCTGATCTACAAGTCCCTTTTCACCAGTCAATACTATCCACCCATGATATCCAGCAACCAGAGATCAATACAACCAAAGCCACAACTGGAAGGCAGGGAAATGCCCCATGCGCAAATCAAATAACTCCAGAAAGCTGGCCAAGCCACCACTTTTGGTTTGTCAAAAAAGAGGAAATGCCTCACCCAAAAGAGGACACAGATTTATTTACAGTCTGCACATGCTACTTTTTATGCATAGAAGTTTGTTTGGAAATATTTGCAATAACATTAATAGAAATACGATTACCGGTAATTGCCCCGTAGGTGGAAAGTTAACCAGGTGCCTGCTTCCCTTGCTGTTCAGGTGCTAACAATTGATGGGAAATTCAAGTCCCTTGGTGCTGCTATTGCTATGTTTAGGTTCTTCATTTTAAAAGTGGACTGAGACTGGACAGCAGCTCTTTCAAAGAGAGGATGCCTTCAAACAGAGTTCTGTCCTCTGTAAAGTAGGGCACATTGGCACCCTAATTATATTAAGCACACAAAAGATATTCAAAAAAAAAATCTGTCTATTAGCTGGGAATGTACAACTTAAGCTTGATAGATGTAACATGTTTTCTTTAAAAAGTCTAAGAGTTTATAGCACAACAGCCATCACTCTTTCTGAGTTCCAGATGGGACAAGCAACTTATGTCCTTATGTCTCACCTGGAAGCTGCCCAGAGATAGTTTGCAGCTGTAGCCTGATAGAATGGAAACTGCTAGGTGAAAGGGAGGGAGAAGCCTGGTGGAGCTGACTTCTCAGCAGAGTTGTTAGCTTGCCTTCTCCTGCTTCCCTTCTAACCCTCTCTGCAACCTGATGGAATAGCTGCTGCAAGATTTACTCTTTAACACTCGTTTGTGTGTGTGCTTTTGCACCAGACCCACCTCCTATACTCTAAATTAAAATCTGCTTTTTAAAAAAGCTGCTTCTATTTTAGTGTATTCATCATACGTTGCATGCCACCCAGAAATCCACATTGCATATAAATGTTTTAATAAAAGCATTTTTTATGTATAAGAGTCTGATCCGTTCTATAATAAAATTGTAGATAGAAGGGAAGAACCCTGAATGCTTTTGTGAGCTCCTTGAAAAAAAGGGGCTTGGATAAACTAGTTCTTCCTGTATCTTAGTAAAAAAAAAATTCAACCAAAAAGGGGAAAAGAAAAGGCTGGATAAAAATAGACTAAACAAAAATTTCACAATCATTACAGGAATCACTGTGTCAAACATTTGTATCATGGGAGTCTTATGAAAGCATTTGCTACGGTTCCAGAGTTGTTTTGACAGTTCGTAGAACATTTGTTGCAAAACTCTCAGGATGCAGAATAAGAAGTTTATTTTAGTGAGACCTCAGCTTGTCTTCAGTTACTGCAAATTGGAATAGCATGTCCCAGAAATGAGGGGCCCTTTTGGTATTATAGCTATAGAAATTTGTTCACACTCTCCCTCTGATATGAATTACCGCAGATACATTTGCAGCAGAACTGATCTCACCTTTCTGGCTGAGATCCATTTACGGACGAAACATTCACATATGTGACCAGATTGAACTGAAATAGTTTCCATTTGAGATAACATGCTCCAAAGGCAGAAACCTTGAGAAATCCTAGATCAGTGGTACAGGTTTGATCTCTCTAATTTTTGTGTGTGTGCATTTGAAATAGGAATATTCAGTCCAAGTCCTATCAATTTGTTTTAAAACAAGGCAGAGAAAACACAAGCACTGAAGCGATGGTTCTGTCTTACATGCATCTAATTGTGCATCTGTAACAGAAGGTTGTCGCCATTTGGAAGTGGAAGCAAGTTTTTCAATGAAAATGCAGAATTCTGAAGCCGTTTCACATACAGAATCCAGACCTGTACAGAGAAAAATATCCTAAGATTAAAAAAAAAGAGAGAGAGAGAGTTGTAGCACACATTTATTGTGGCACATGGCTGAACTGTCTTGTGGCAATGAAGGCAAATGGATAGGCTAATAAAATTCCGCTCAAATTAAGGTGAAATATATGCCATGGGCTTCAAATATACTGTACAAACAATGTTCTTGCGTTTCTGCCATCCTACTGATGCTGTGACCTCGGAGTCTCAGTGCACACTAAGGGCCAGATGATTTTGTTGGCTTTGTCCTACTGTAGCATCTCATGTAGAGAAAGCTTTCTCCAATTAATAACTCCTTCTCACACATCAAAACAACAAGAGGCCTTGAGGAAGACTCTCTCTCTCGTGTGTGTGTGTGTGTGTGTATAGATCACTATATTATATCATCCTTGTATTGTTACACCCACCCCGATCTCAGCTGTGAGAGATTTTAGGGGTCTCAGTACAATCTTAGGTTTGGTTTCCTTGGAATGAAAGTTGCTGCAGAACTGATGTCTTCTGTCACACAAGGTTTGTTTTCACTTGTACTAGTACTCCGTTAAGTTTATAGGGAGCTTTCTAACGCCGCAACTCTGGATCACAAGGGAGCCCATCCTCTTCAGTAGAAATTCTGTCTGAGAAAAGTTTAAGACAACAACCTGGGTTTTTTCCACCATGGAAATTCTTGCATGGGGCGAGTCTGCTAGAGCTTATGTTAGTTTAACCTACTTGGAGACCTGTCATTTAAATGAATGCTCATCTGGCAGATCCTTGATTGTGGTTTATGGCAGATGTTGAGTAAGAAGAATGATGTTATAGCAGGGAAGGGTAAGGTTATTTACACCAAACATTCAAACCACAGGGATGGAGAAAGTGGAGAAATTCTCCAGAACTAAGCTTTGTCAAAACAGGAGGCAAAAAATGATTGGAAGTGGAGGGAAAGCTGGTTTTACTCATGTTCCCTCCATCCTGCAGGAGTTAGTCACCATGGAGACTTGCTTATTTTCTCTCAGAGTGACTCACAAAATGAGCTTGCAACATTGCAAAGAATTTAGATTAGCGATACTTTGCAAAGAAGCCTTGGTGTTTTAGAACATGATATATATATGTTTATTCTGCTACAATATTGGGTGGCACCAATGGGGGGGACGACGACAGGAAGGGCATGCATTCTCCAAAACCAAAAGCTCAGCCCCTTCCCCCTTGTTTCAGCGATCTTAATTCGGGAGACAACTAACCCACCTAGAAATATACTTTGTCCCTTCTGTGCCTCCCCCCCACTCCACCAATCCCCCCCCCCCGTGCTGCCACTGGAAAACAAGTGCTATTTTATATTCCTTTTTGCACAACACTTTGAACATTCTTTGATTCAAAAGTGGTTTGTAAGTGTTGTGAACAAACAAAATTTGAGAACCAGCCGATGTGCTCACATGGATAATAAAACACTACAAGGCTCAAGCAAACAGAATGCATTTGGGTCTCCACTTAGGTACAGTGGTACCTCGGGTTAAGAACTTAATTCGTTCTGGAGGTCCGTTCTTAACCTGAAACTGTTCTTAACCTGAGGTACCACTTTAACTAATGGGGCCTCCCACTGCCGCCACACCACCACCACGCGATTTCTGTTCTCATCCTGAAGCAAAGTTCTTAACCCGAGGTACTATTTCTGGGTTAGCGGAGTCTGTAACCTGAAGAGTCTGTAACCTGAGGTACCACTGTATTTGAATATACAGATAATTACTTCATCCAGAACAGTGAAGGAACTGCCTTCAGCCATGGAACCAGTACTTTAAAACAACAAGCATAACACATACATCTTTTGAAAAGCGATGATTGCAGCCTTCTTCAGGTGTTCAGTGCAAATGCATGAAGAGAGTCACAGGGCTGTACACAAAAACCCTCTCCCTGCTGGAGAACATCCTGCACTGAGTAGGAAAAGGGCTTGTAAAGGCATTCAGCTGAAAATGCTTTCAAGTCTCCTTGTCCTTTTAGACAAGAGTCTCTCCCAGCCCTGCCTCGGGAGTCGGGATGCTGGGAATTAATGTAGATGCTCTTATCGCTGAGCTACAGACCTCCCCCAAGTAAAAAACCTGATGGTCTGATATTCAAAGAAAATATTGACAGACCTGAAATCTTTGAAACCTGATGCTGCAACAGCAAGGGACAGGTCATAACAGGAGAGTTGGGCAGGCTCAAGAGAATATGAGATTATGTGTGAAAGATGGCACAGAGTCAAATGGGCTTAATGTTCTCAACAGACCATGTTGGCAATGGAGCATCCTCAAGGATACTTATGCAATGGCCGCCAAAGCCATATTGAGAAACTACAAGAGCGGTATGTGGAGTCAAAGTGTCGGACTGCAGTTCTCTTCATATTGATTGTGTAACTGTTATCTCTAGGAATGCTGAGGAGTTTACATTTTTGGACACCGTAAAAGATTGTGTCTCCAAACAAGCACGCCCATGCCTTGAGTACTGAACTCTGCTCTACGAATAGTTCAGGAAAGCTGTTGTCATGTCAGCTGTGCAGTAGGGAATTTCAAAGTGGAGGAGCGTATTGTGAGAGACCCCATAACAACCACATTCCTGAGGAGAACACCTTTAGCTGTGATTCATGCATTGCAGCAGGGTTTGAGTAGATCACCGTTGGGTTCTCTTCCAGTTCTACAGTTCTGTTATTCATCCAGAGGGCACCATATTGTCTACTCCTGCTGACTGACTGGATTAAGAGAAACTACTGTTTTGGAGGTAGACTAAGAAGAGTCTGTCATTGCTGTTTTCAGAACCGTGGCCACAAGTCTACAGTGAGCCCTGAGGGATAGCTTAGTTGGTAAAGAGCACGAGACTCTTAATCTCAAGGTTGTGAGTTTGAGCCCCATGTTGGGTGGAAGATTCCTGCACTGCAGGCAGTTGGACTAGATGATCCTTATGGGTCCCTTCCAACTCCCTTCCAAATCTGTGATTCTAAATTGATTAGAATAACTCTGTAATTTTTCTATCACACCACCGCCAGAGCAGGTTTTTTTGGTCTGGATTTTATTTATCTTTTTTTTAAAATTAATAAGTTTTTATTGTTAAAATAATTCATCATTAATACACATATATTACAAACATACAAACATACATTTCATACAATTCTTAAAAGTCTTTAAACATACTTACACTCAATCCCGCAAATAATTCCTTTTCCCATCACCATCCACCACCCTCACCCCACCTTTGTGTTAGATTTTATTTATCTGATTTATATCTATCCCAGGGTTTCAGAGTTGCTTACAGCCAGTGTTTTTTTCCCCTAGAAAAAGAGGTTCAGGAACTCACACTTCTTTTGACGGACAACCCTAAGCTGAGGTGTTGGGACGCACCAAAGAGGTGGTGGAACTCAGTTCCGGCTGAAAAAAAGCCCTGCTTACAGACCTAAATGTTAATAATTCTGACTCCCAATGGCTAATTATCTTAGGGTCACAATCTTTGTGCCGCAGCTTCCTTGTTTCACATGAATGCCAGGCCTTCCAAGTGTCCATATTTTCTAGAAAAAGTCCCAGATTTACAGAAGGCATTCTGGTTTCTGATTTGATCCTGGAATGTCCTGCTTTTTGTTAAGATATCCCTATTTTCATCAGAGAAATGTTGTAGGGTATGGAGTTATGTGACCCCTCCCCCCAAGCCATGGAGATAAGTAATTTACACTTTAGAAGACATCTGAAGGCAACCCTGAATAGGGAAGCTTTTTAATGTTTAATGTTTAATTATGTTTTTATATATGTTGGAAGCTGTCCAGACTATCTGGGGCAACCCAGTCAGATGGACAGGGTATTCTTATTCTTATTCTTATTCAATTGGACGTCTCTATTTTCATTGGAGAAATGTTGGAGGGTATGGAATCCTAATCGAATGGGGAACGTTTTCATTCTGAGGGCCACATTACTTTCTGGACAACCTTCTGAGGGCCACATGACAGTGGGGAGCGAGGTCAGAGCATATCCCTCAACTGTCCCGGGAAAACAGAGTCATATTCCCCCCACCCCATGTGAGAGCACTGCTGCCATTTTGGACATTGTGGTCTCGTGCTGTGTTCTCACCCTGGAAAAAGTGCTTTTGGGGGGGCTGCAGTCTCGTGACTTGCCCCAGGAGCACGACCTGGAAGAAACATGGTCCCAGTTTATGGCCTGGACATGTTGGAGAGTATGTCATAGGAAGAAGAGTGTGAAGCAAAAAAATGTGAATTTTACCTATTGTACAGTAGGCTATGTTCTTCATTCTCACACACCCTACCCAGACAAGCAAGAAGCATGATTGCAGTTCAAGGGCACATTCCAGTCAGGCAAAAACACGCAAGGAGGGTGTGAAGCAGCGCTGATGAAGGGTATATGGCTCAGAAGTATATGGGACCTGGAAAGAGGCTCCAGGCCTCAAGTTCTCCCTCCCTTGGTTCAGCCAGTCTGGTTGGTGTCCTCCATGTTATGAACTACAACTCATCCTGGCTTGGGCTCGTGGAAGTTCTGGCCCACAATATCTGGAAGGCGCAAGTTGGCTGCCCATGGTAAAATCACGTCAGAAATGTAGTGTGGTTGGGATGAAAGATGGTTTAGGGTGCTTCAAAGAGAACGTTATAATTTTGTTCCTTTGGACTTAAATACTACATGGAAGAAGGACGCGGGTGGCGCTGTGGGTAAAAGCCTCAGCGCCTAGGGCTTGCTGATCGAAAGGTCGGCGGTTCGAATCCCTGCGGCGGGCTGCGCTCCCATTGCTCGGTCCCAGCGCCTGCCAACCTAGCAGTTCGAAAGCACCCCCGGGGTAAAGTAGATAAATAGGGACCACTTACTAGCGGGAAGGTAAACGGCGTTTCCGTGTGCGGCTCTGGCTCGCCAGAGTAGCGATGTCACGCTGGCCACGTGACCTGGAAGTGTCTCCGGACAGCGCTGGCCCCCGGCCTCTTGAGTGAGATGGGCGCACAACCCTAAAGTCTGTCAAGACTGGCCCGTTCGGGCAGGGGTACCTTTACCTTTACCTTACTACATGGAAGTAATCCATGGCACAGCAAGAGCTGCAGTTCACATAAACCATTGTTATTATTATTATTATTATTATTATTATTATTAAATATTGAATTTATATCCGGTCCTTCCTTCCAACAGTGCCAAGGCAGCAGACACATCAACAGCAAACAATATTAAGAAGCATTCTCAAACAGTTAAAAACATTATAAAAACAGCTACAGTGGTAAGGATGGGGTGGAATTCTGAAAACCAACGGCCTTCTTTGAAGATGGTTTGTTTTCTTCCCTTGTGCTTTGCAGCTCTTTTTTCGGCTCTTTGTCTTGCTTGTACATCACACAAAATAAACCTGACAGCCATATGTTGTGTGGATGACATTTTAAGTGTGCGTGTGCTTGCATGTTTGGCAGGGAGGCTGGAAATATCGGAGCAATTAGTAGCCCTACTGCCACCTCCTGGTCAAAACGATGCTGGCAGCACAAGAAAAGAAAAAGAGGATTCAAAGAGGAACCATCATATTTGCTTTATTTGTTTATTATGTGCAAGTTAAAAAAAAAATACACTAGGCAAGATGCCAGGTGTCATATCCATCTGGCAGATTAATGATGTTTCGAGACAGGTAATGAATTGGGATTACGGGGAAAGAATAAACTAAGTACTTGAAAGTGATATTCTAAAAAGTGGTGCCCCTGTTTGCTTGTTTTTCTCTTTACCCCTCAATTCTTTTTTTTTCTTCAGTAAAGGAAATGACTGCAGAACATGCCGTTGGAAAGTGCCTTGTATTTACTGACATTTTGTAAGCCACTCTGGAAATATTTTTGGCTGAAGGGCAGGGTAAAAATGCTCGCACTAAAGTATAGGGGATGTCTTGATGGATTGGACCAACATGGAGATTCTAGATGTCATTGCAAATAGGCCTGAATAGACGTATTAGCCATGCATCTGCCTAATTCCATATACAGTGGTACATCAGGTTAAGTACTTAATTCGTTCCGGAGGTCTGTACTTAACCTGAAACTGTTCTTAACCTGAAGCACCACTTTAGCTAATGGGACCTCCTGCTGCTGCTGCACTGCTGGAGCCCAATTTCTGTTCTCATCCTGAAGCAAAGTTCTTAACCTGCAGCACTATTTCTGGATTAGCGGAGTCTGTAACCTGAAGCGTATGTAACCTGAAGCGTATGTAACCTGAGGTACCACTGTATTTATAAGAACATAAGAAAAGCACACGGGACACAGGTGGCGCTGTGGGTAAAACCACAGAGCCTACGGCTTGCTGATCAGAAGGTCGGTGGTTCGAATCCCCGTGACGGGGTGAGCTCCCGTTACTCGGTCCCTGCTCCTGCCAACCTAGCAGTTTGAAAGCACGTCAAAGTGCAAGTAGATAAATAGGTACCGCTCCAGTGGGAAGGTAAACGGTGTTTCCGTGTGCTACTCTGGTTAGCCAGAAGCGGCTTAGTCATGCTGGCCACATGACCCGGAAGCTGGGCGCCGGCTCCCTCGGCCAATAAAGCGAGATGAGCACCGCAACCCCAGAGATGTTCACGACTGGACCTAATGGTCAGGGGTCCCTTTACCTTTAAGAAAAGCACTGTTAGATCAGGCCAAAGGTCTATCTAATCCAGCACTCTGTTCTCACAGGGGCCTACGGAAAGCATGAAAGCAGGACCTGAGCGAGACTGTACTTTTGTGATTCCCAGCAACTGATATTCAGAGGCATACAGCCTCCAACAGTGGAGGAAGAACATACCGTATTTTTTGCTCTATAAGACTCACTTTTTCCCTCCTAAATAGTAAGGGGAAATGTGTGTGTGTCTTATGGAGCGAATGCAGGCTGCGCAGCTATCCCAGAAGCCAGAACAGCAAGAGGGATTGCTGCTTTCACTGTGCAGAGATCCCTCTTCTTGTTCTGGCTTCTGAGATTCAGAATATTTTTTTTTCTTGTTTTCCTCCTCCAAAAACTAGGTGCGTCTTGTGGTCTGGTGCATCTTATAGAGCGAAAAATACGGTAGTCACTGTGGCTAGAAGCCATTGGCAGCCAGACCCTCCATGGACCTGTCTAATCCTCTCTTAAAGCCCTCCATGTTGATGATCGTCATCACCTCTTGTGGCCGCGAATTCCAACATTGAAAGCAGGATTGCATGTGACTGCCCCGATACCATCGTGAGCACAAACCGTTGCAAATGCACAATGAAAAGAACTTGGGGGTGGAAATATTAATTACCCAACAAGCCTGCCTCAAGAACTGGCCTAAGCTGAGAAATCCTATAAGGGCAAATACAGTGGTACCTCGGGTTACATACGCTTCAGGTTACATACGCTTCAGGTTACAGATTCCGCTAACCCAGAAATATTACCTCGGGTTAAGAACATTGCTTCAGGATGAGAACAGAAATCGTGCTCCGGTGGCACGGCGGCAGCAGGAGGCCCCATTAGCTAAAGTGGTGCTTCAGGTTAAGAACAGTTTCAGGTTAAGAACAGACCTCCGGAACGAATTAAGTACTTAACCTGAGGTACCACTGTATAACTGATATAACGACCCAGAGGCCACCTTCTGAGCTTGGAAAAAACTTTCAACGTCAACAGGTTACTTTCAAATGTACTCAAACAGAGAGAGACGGCTATCTTCAGGACCAGTTCCACTTGATATGCCGGACCTCTCCAGCATGAAAAAATTTCTAACGATAACAAATGGGCTACTTCTGACTCTAGTGGAAAATTTTACACCTCAAGAAAGAGGCACAGAGCCAAATGACACTGACCAAATGAACAACCTACCTGAGCCAGCAGATATGAATCACCCAGTAACCAGCAAGAAATCACAAAGACAAGGTGGTGGGTGCTCCTAAAATTCTCTATACATTGGTACCTCAGGTTAAGTACTTAATTCGTTCCGGAGGCCTGTACTTAACCTGAAACTGTTCTTAACCTGAAGCACCACTTTAGTTAATGGGGCCTCCTGGTGCTGCTGCGCCGCCGGAGGACAATTTCTGTTCTCATCCTGAAGCAAAGTGCTTAACCTGAAGCACTATTTCTGGGTTAACAGAGTCTGTAACCTGAAGCGTATGTAACCTGAAGCGTATGTAACCCGAGGCACCACTGTAATTTCATCGATTGCAGTCATGGGTTTAAAAAACACTGACAAGGGGGAGCAGGCTCATTTCTCACAAAGCAGCTGATGTGAATGGTGCCTGCGCCTCTTGTTTCATAACTCTTAAGTCCTGCAAGGCAGACTAAATACTTTAAAAACAAAATAAACAAAAGCCTGAACTCCTCGCTGGCCCTGATACAGCAGTACTCTCTGTACCCACTTCTCGATGAGCCTGCTTGTTACTATGATCCCTGCCTCCAGTCAGTCTTGCTGCAGGTTAGACTCACTGGAATCAAAACATAAAGAGTTGCTTGAGGGCTTTGACCTCCTCTGGCACACAAGCTATGTCTGCACTAGCCGCAGCTTGGCTGCAAAGGATTATGCCAAAAGTACCCTGTAGATGGCACTATTACTTCTGGTAAAATAAAATTTCAGGGTCTGCGTTAGTTAGGTTCCTTATTGCAAGGCTGTCTGTTGAAAGGCTGTCTGTCCTACACAACATGCAGCCGGGAAATGAGGGGGCAGCTTCACTGAGCTACAATTTTCTGAGTCAAGTAACTTGGGGAATTGTAGCTCTGAGAGCGGAACAGGGGTTTCCTAACAACACCCTTAACTGTTGCCAGGATTCATTGGGAGAACCCATGGCTGTTTAAAGCGGCATGATACTGCTTTCAGCGCATAGTGCAGATGGGGCCTAAGAATAGTGTGAAAAGCTTACATTGAGGTGCAAAATACGTTTATGAAGCAAGTGAGTCCTTGAAAGCTGCACAAACAGTATGTGCACCTGGTTGGTTTCTGCTGCCTCTTATCTTTTTCCTTTTCTTTGATAGGGTATGTGGGATATGTTAGGTAGAAACTATGTGCTTTATAGAACTGAGTATCATGCTACAGGTGTGAATCGATTAGGAAAGGTTCGGAAAATGTCAACAATACCCTAAATTAGAACCTGCTTTTTTAAGATGTCAGTCCTCAGGAGGGCCGGCCCTACCTTTTGGAAGAGTGAGGTGGCCACCTCAGGCAGCTGGCTCCGGGTGTCATGAAAGGGCACTGAATTGTTTGTTACTGCAATTAATAATTAGTAGCATTAGCAATATTAGCATTGTGTTTCTTTACTGCTGGGGTGGGGGAGAGGTGCTTGAGGAATTCTCTGCCTCAGGTGCCAAAATAACTTGGCTGGCTGGGAGTATTTTTTTATTTTTTTAAAAAAACAGAACTCTTGGGCCTAGACAGTACAGTGGTACCTCGGGTTACATACGCTTCAGGTTACATACGCTTCAGGTTACAGACTCCGCTAACCCAGAAATAGTGCTTCAGGCATAGCTGTCAACTTACAGATTTGAAAATAAGGGACCAGCGGCCTTGAAAATAAGGGACCAGCAGCCAAAATAAGGGACCTGCGGCCTCGCCTGTTCCAGGCACTCCAGTCTTCCTGTCCTCCTGCAGTCTGGTCAAACTCATGCTGATAGCTTCGAGAACACTGTCCAACCAACTTTGTAACCAGAGGTTCAACTGAATAGAATCTGAATCACATGCACCACAAGGCCTATGCAGCCTCAACTTAAGATGGCTCCCCGGCCTGGCTTTGCACTGCAAAGTTTGCAGCAGCACGTGCAACAAAATGGTGTCCAGCATTCAAAAACCCCCTCAGCTTGCATTAACTAGCCACACACAAGGCATGCAAGCTCCACCCCCCAGTCGTTCTTAGACTTCTTCTTGGGTGAGCAACACAGCCAAGCAACACAGTTGGAGCCTCCCTCTTCCCTAGCCGGCAGGGAGGGAGGGAGAGGAGCTGCTTCCTTTGAAATTTAAGGGACATCATTTAAGGGACATTTAAGGGACATCTATCAATAAGGGACAGCAGCGGGACATGGCGCTGGAATAAGGGACTGTCCCTTCAAATAAGGGACACTTGACAGCTATGCTTCAGGTTAAGAACTTTGCTTCAGGATGAGAACAAAATCGTGCTCTGGCGGCGCAGTGACAGCAGGAGGCCCCATTAGCTAAATTGGTGCTTCAGGTTAAGAACAGTTTCAGGTTAAGTACAGACCTCCGGAACGAATTAAGTACTTAACCCGAGGTACCACTGTACTGGGCAAGCTGCTGTCAATCTCATTTCCCCGTAGTCAGGATAGAAGGTGATGAATGTGATAAGAATTTCTAAGTAATGCAGAAGGATAAAGTTTCCAAGTAGTATTAATGCTTTCAAGTGCAAGCATTTCACAATCACATTTTGCAAAATACTTTGGCCACCTCATGAGAAGAGAAGACTCCCTGGAAAAGAACCTGATGTTGGGAAAGATGGAGGGCACAAGGAGAAGGGGACGACAGAGGATGAGATGGTTGGACAGTGTTCTCAAAGCTACCAGCATGAGTTTGCCCAAACTGCGGGAGGCAGTGGAAGACAGAAGTGCCTGGCGTGCTCTGGTCCATGGGGTCACGAAGAGTCGGACACGACTAAACGACTAAACAACAACAACGGTTTGTGGAATAATCAGCATTGTTTTGACAGTACAGAAGAATCATCTTTGCTTTCTTTCTTGTTTTCCCCTAAGATGAAAACAATTGTGAGGTTTTTTTCCATTTCAGTTGAAAGCATATGATCCCCATTTATTAAAAAGGTAAAAAAGGTAAAGTATTGAGTCAGCCTGGTCAGTCTTACAAGAGCCTGGCCAGTCCCCATCAGCTCACACACATTTTGTGAAATGTATTCTGAAGAAGTTTTTTAAGGTATAGCAAATGGCAGACTTTGAGCTCTGAGGGAGGATATGTGTGGCAACTTGAAGCTGCTAAAGTGGGGCGGGATAGAGGAAAGACGTTTGGAAAACCACCAATCTGAATAGATCTGATTAATGAAGATATTGGAAGACAACCCCCCCTCCCATGAGCTAGATAGAGGACCAAAATAAGACTTACAAAATGACTATGTCCTATATATAGGAATGTTTTAGAAGTGTGCTTCTCAGTTTAAGACAGGGTGAGGATTTTGTGGAGTCAAAATTCAGTGCTCAGGAACGCATTAGAAAAATCCCCATAGGAATCAATAGAAATCATGGACTCGTTATACAAACACTCGCCTAACAAACTATTTCCGGAGAAGGCATTGTGTTTGGATAGTGAGGCTTGCAAGTACATTCCCCACAGGGATCATGCTGGTGAAACAGCAGCCAGCAGAACTAAACTTCACCAGTGGCATCAGACGATTGACAGCTGGGCAAAACTGGCCTGTGGGCAGGAGGTTCCCCATCGCTGGTTTAAGAGAAGGCAGCTCAAACACATATGAAATGTTTGTCCTAGTTATAACCTAGGCAACAACAATATCTGATGGCTGTGCATTTCCCTCAGTGAATTTGTGTTATTGTTCAAAACAAGCTCTGTAGTAGTAGTAGTAGTAGTAGTAGTAATAATAATAATAATAATAATAATTTATACCCCACCCATCTGGCTAGGTTTCTCCAGCCACTCTGGGCGGCTTCCAACAAAATATTAAAAATACAATAAAACATCAAACATTAAAAACTTCCCTAAACAGGGCCACCTTCAGATGTCTTCTAAAAGTCAGATAGTTGTTTATTTCCTTGACATCTGATGGGAGGGCGTTCAACAGGGTGGGCACCACTACCAAGAAGGCCCTCCGCCTGGTTCCCTATAGCTTCACTTCTCGCAGTGAGGGAACCATCAGAAGGCCCTCAGAGCTGGATCTCAGTGTCTGGGCAGAACGATGGGGGTGGAGACGCTCCTTCAGGTATACTGGGCTGAGGCCATTGGGCTTTAAAGGTCAGCACCGACACTTTGAATTGTGCTTGGAAACGTACTGTTACTTTTGAGCAGCAGTAAAGGTAAAGGTAAAGGTAAAGGGACCCCTGGCCATTAGGTCCAGTCGTGACCTAATGACTGAGCAGCAGTATAACTGCATAAATTGATGTGCTCTGGGGTGCAGTTGATTCTGGATTAATACAGACTAGAGGTGGCACAGAATGAATTTAAATAACTGGGAGTCAGAAGACTGAGACTTGTGTAATGAGTTCTCTGTTGTATTATGGATCTGCATTATCTTCCTAGAAGTATAGATCTCCAGACCTTCAAATGATCTTTAAAGGTCATCTGCCATGAGGCAGAATTTATGATATTACATCTAATCCAGCTTTGGTTTGGTTGCTTGAACAGCCACTGTGGAGAACTCTGTAACTTGCTTTGCTCATTTGCTCCACTGTCTGATTAATCCTAAAACTGGATCTTTCCCCCTCTGTCTTAAAAGTTGTTTCTTCTTCTCCTGCTCTTAGCGAGTAAATGGATCCTATTCCATTGATAACTTTACCTTCACTACAGCAAACTACATTGCCTTTCTTTCAAACAAATGAACATGGCAAATAATTGATCCCTAGTGATCATATGCTCCCGTGAGACAGCAACCGGAGGCAGTGTGATGCCACCACACAGAGGGTGGCGCTGTGGTCTAAACCACGAGCTTCTTTGGCTTGCTGATTGGAAGGTCAGCGGTTCGAATCCCAGTGACGGAGTGAGCTCCTGTTGCTCTGTCCCAGCTCCTGCCAACCTAGCAGTTCAAAATAACGCATTCCGAATAAGTGCACGTAGATTAATAGATACTGCTGCGGCAGGAAGGTAAACAGCGTTTCTGTGCGCTCTGGCTTCAGTCATGGTGTCCCATTGTGCCAGAAGCGGTTTAGTCATGCTAGCCAAATGACTCGGAAAGCTCTCTGTGGACAAACACTGGCTCCCTTGGCCTGAAAGCGAGATGAGCGCCGCAACCCCATAGTTGCCTTTGACTGGACTTAACCGTCCAGGGGTCCTTTACCTTTTCACCTATCAAGCAAAGCACAACTCCAGTAGGCTCCAGTAAATGGGATGGCTCATGCATGCACAAACCTTTGATATTAGCCCATAACAAGTGAAGCCTTCGTCAAAATGTTGCAGTATATCCTCCCTCCAGAAAAGGAGGGCTTCCAGCCATTGTTCAAGCCAAGTATTTCCTTTAGGTAGAACATTCCTCTCTTTGCCCCCTTGGCCAGTCCCATCTGCAATACCCCAGACATCTCCCTACATTATCCCTCCGACATTTAAATGGAAGCAAGCAGCTAGCAAGAGATGGGAAGGACACCCTCCTGAGAAGCTGGAGAACTGCTTTGGGAGGGAAATAAAAACCAGGGGAGGGAAATGCAATGGAGTATCCTGGAAGAGGGTGCAGCTAGCTGGGACCCTGGACAGGAGGACTCCACACTACAACTTTGGTGCAGGTTTTCCTTGTGTTATATTTGTGGAGAAATGAATTCTTGGTAGAAATGTAACATGCCTGTAGCAACACTTTAAAGATCCCTTCTGAGACTGCCTTTGTTCTATAAACTCGACATCTCTGACCAGGCAAATATATGCAAAGTCGCGTACAGGAGTAAATGAAAATTACAGAAGCATTTGCACAGCGGAACACTTTCTGAGCAACTTTAGGTTTAATCAAGGCTCTGTGGAAGAGTGTTGCAGCACATCAAATGGCTGTGTTGGGTTTTTTTAAGTTGCTGATTTCAGAAGTAGCAGTCTGAGAAAGATGAGAGGAATAGTTAACAGCAATGACTTCACTCACCTTTGTTCTCAAGCTGCTGAGAAAATCCCTATCCATCACTGGCGAAACTACAGCATATTGGGATTCTGGATGATTCAAATGTACAGCTTGATATGCAAAACCCTTTCTTGCAGCACAGTTCCATGCAAAAAATTAAAATAAACCGCCCTTGAATAACACTACGACTTGTGGGCTTCAAATGAAGCTGAATGTTGGAGGATTCAAGAGAGGCCGAAAAAGTACTTCTTCAGGCAGTGCAGAGTTAAAACTATGGAATTTATTCCTGCAGGAGGCAGTCATGGTCACCAATTTGGATGGCTTTAAAAGAGGATTAGACAGACTAGCTGAGGACAAGGCTGCCAATAGTTACTAGCCAAAACGGCTATGTTCTGCCTCCATGCTGGAGACAGTATGCTTCTGAATGGCTGGAATTTGCAGGAGAGGAGAGTGCTATGCAGATGACACAACCTTGATGGCAGAAAGTGAGGAGCAATTAAAGAACCTTTTAATGAGGATGAAAGAGAAGAATGCAAAATATGGTCTGAAGCTCAATATCAAAAAAACGAAGATCATGGCCACTGGGCCCATCACCTCCTGGCAAATAGAAGGGGAAGAAATGGAAGCAGTGAGAGATTTTACCTTCTTGGGCCCCATGAGCACTGCAGATGGTGACAGCAGTCACGAAATTAAAAGACGCCTGCTTCTTGGGAGAAAAGCAATGACAAACCTAGACAGCATCTTAAAAAGCAGAGACATCACCTTGCCAACAAAGGTCCGTTTAGTTAAAACTATGGTTTTCCCAGTAGTAATGCATGGAAGTGAGAGCTGGACCATAAAGAAGGCTGATCGCCGAAGAATTGATGCTTTTGAATTATGGTGCTGGAGGAGACTCTTGAGAGTCCCATGGACTGCAAGAAGATCAAACCTATCCATTCTTCAGGAAATCAGCCCTGAGTGCTCACTGGAAGGACAGATCATGAAGCTGAGGCTCCAATACTTTGGCCACCTCATGAGAAGAGAAGACTCCCTGGAAAAGACCCTGATGTTGGGAAAGATGGAGGGCACAAGGAGAAGGGGACGACAGAGGACGAGATGGTTGGACAATGTTCTCGAAGCTACCAGTATTAGTTTGACCAAACTGCAGGAGGCAGTGGAAGACAGGAGTGCCTGGCGTGCTCTGGTCCATGGGGTCAAGAAGAGTTGGACACGACTAGACGACTAAACAACAACAACAGAGTGCTATTCCTTTCAGGTCCTTCTTGTGGACTTCTCAGAGCCATCTGTTCAGCCACTGTGAGAACAGGATGCTGGATTTGATGGGCCATTGGCCTGATCCAGCAGGCTCTTCTTATGTTCTTACTATAGATACATCTTTCTATGCAGCTTTTTGAGCATGTTCAACCCCTCCCATCCCCCCAAAAACCGCAGCAGTCCACAAACATAATGAAATAAAATTGGATATCATCTGTGGAAAAGAAGGACAACAATATAAAATAATACGGTAGGAAGAATAAATTCCATTTTAAAAACTAACATGCAACCGACAATATTTGGTGCTTATTATTTCCTACAGAAAAGTGCTTTCCAGTTTTCATGCTCAGCGCATGAAGTGAGATATGTTCAGTCCCACTCACTGGGTAGCTAGGCAAGGTTCAAATCAGGTTTTGATTAGAAAGCGTGTAGACTGCTTTCAAGAGGGCAGGTTCCAGGCACATCTCAGCCTTGAGGTCATTATAAAAGCTTTCTTTTGTGGCAGCGATGCCAGGAAGGTTCTGTGAAGCCACATGAGAATGAAAGAAATCTTATTTTTAATGAATCGCAAATGGCACCTTCTTGCAAACTTGCTATTTTTTGCCTGGAAGTCCGTTCTCTGCCTCTGAAGTATGGGTCAGGTTTGACCCTATAGGGCCACTGTTTCCTGCAGTGATGCTGACTGCAGCGGAGATAATTCCATTCCAAGGAGCAGGGGAACAGCAGGTGCATCACCTGTATAAAGACAAGCAGGTGTTTGGAATGGCTAAAAATATTTGGGTGGCAGTGGCACATTCCTTTATTGCTTAAGATTGCCGCACGTTCCCTATAGCAAAGGACATTACTTAAAGGACCCTTCTTTATTACTTTTATAGCATTACATACTGGTTTTTTGGTTTGTTCGTTTTTTAATTTCAAAACATTTCAGACCCATCATACTTCACAGAACAGACATTGTGGCTCCACAGGTCCAATCTGATCAGTCAAGCTTGCTCTGTGAGTGGAAAAGGCAGTCTGAGATCAATTACACAAGATGATCAATGTTTATATACCCTGTTTATGCTAGGCAGGCAGAAAGTTGTAAAGATATGATTAATAGCATCCAGCGCATCAGAGGTCCTGCTGTAATGAGTTAGGAATTTTTGGTTTCGTCTGTTTATTTTGGTAAATATCCTGCACTAGACAGGAGACAAAAATGTCACCAGTGCCATGCCAACCCAGAATGGTAGCTGTTGATGTATTATGTGCACTGTCTGACAATAAAGGCCATCAGAAAATGCTTTATAAGAAATATGAACTTTGATCTAAGGAAATGCAAAGACAGGATGAACACTTGTTTTCTTTTATGAGCAAAACAGCTCCCCCCTGATTGTGCTGCATTGCACATTGCTTTTCAATTTCCCCAGAATTAAAACAGAACTAGCAAAAGAAACATGGTGGGGGGGGGGCAGAATAAGCGATGCTCTTCAGAAAATGAAAAAGTGGGGGAAACCTGCTATGTGTTCACTACAACTCTCTGAACAGGGAAAAAAATTAAAAAAAGAGTGGACAGAAGACTGGGTAGTCATTCTAGTTTTATCTTGTTCTTGTTAATTACGATCAATATCAATGTTAAAGCCATGGTTTTCCCAGTAGTGATGTATGGAAGTGAGAGCTGGACCATAAAGAAGGCTGATCGCCAAAGAATTGATGCTTTTGAATTCTGGTGCTGGAGGAGACTCTTGAGAGTCCCATGGACTGCAAGAAGATCAAACCTCTCCATTCTTAAGGAAATCAGCCCTGAGTGCTCACTGGAAGGACAGGTCCTGAAGCTGAGGCTTCAATACTTTGGCCACCTCATGAGAAGAGAAGACTCCCTGGAAAAGACCCTGATGCTGGGAAAGATTGAGGGCACAAGGAGAAGGGGACGACAGAGGACGAGATGGTTGGACAGTGTTCTCGAAGCTACAAACATGAGTCTGACCAAACTGCGGGAAGCAGTGGAAGACAGGAGTGCCTGGCGTGCTCTGGTCCATTGGGTCACAAAGAGTCAGACATGACTAAACGACTAAACAACAACAACAATCAATGTTAATTAGCATATTATACATAAAAAGGAAATAATGTTGTATATCATTTGAGTATTGAGTGACTTAAAATCTGTTCCCTGTTCGCACAACCAGTTTTCACCAATACTGTAACACTTTCATGCATTTTAATTTTTGTTGTTTTTGCTTTAAACTCTTACACCTGGCGAAGATTTTGTGTTACCTCTCAAGATCACACCCAGCACTTTGGACATGATTTGGTCCGATAAAAACATTGTGGACTTCAGGAATGACAGGGATCAGAGAATAAAACTAATAGTTTTGTCACTGTACACTGTAAATAACTTTATTAAAATAACAGCATGTTCCAAAATGTATATCATACTTTATTCTTATGTATATTAAGCCAACATGATAATGATAAAAATAGGGCTTTGAGCCAGATGGCTGGTTCTATTTCTACCAAAATGGAAGCCTCAGTGCCATTAACTATAATAGGAATTACAAATTCTAGAAGACTAAAAAAAAATCAAGCATTATGTCTTAGAATCTTGTAAAAAAATTTTTTTTTAATGATGGCAGCATAAAATTTTCCTTGCACTTAAGAATTCAGTGACCAAACCCATTTAAAGGAGGGAGCCTGATAAATTACAGGAACATATTACTCTTCTCCCAAAGACATGCCAACTGTGTACAATAAATCATTTTCTTGTAGGGGGAAAAAATCTGTGTTAAATGAAAACTACAAAGTCCCAAGGAGCATTGAATTTATGGCAATCTAAAAGCAGCTTTGTAGGTTCATTTCAAACATCTGCTTCTGGATATTGATTGGCTAAGCACGCTGACCTCCATTCTCTTTCACCTCCTTCCCTCTCTTGCTACAGAGATTCAAGGAATAAGCAGCAGTGGGGAGATGGTACCAGTTATGGTTTTTATATACATTTGAAAATCACTTCCAAAAAAGTAACCCAGGTAATAGTTGAGGACTCCAGCGGCAGACATAAGGAAGAGGAAAGCTATGATGCGTTTTCCGAAAATGTAACCAGGAGTGCTAAGAGAGAGAGAGAAAAAGCAGTAGGTAAGAATATATTGATTTGCAAGAAACGAGCTAAACCTCTCTATCTGTCATGAAGGTCAAGCTCAACTTAAATAGAGCTCAGATGTTCAGATTAATGGGGTCAAACTCTGCACTGATGTATGTCTTGGCAAGCACAATTAATTCTGAGTGAGCCGCGCAGGTGTAAATCACCAGATGAATTCAGTGCACAGGGCAAAATTTATGCATCTCAGTAACCAAGACGGTTCCATTTAAGAGACGTATATATCTTATCCTAGCTATTAAAAATGATAGTCACTGATTATACTTGAAACAAAATTCAATAGCCTTGCATATTTAATTCAGGAACGTGATGGGGTATGTGGAAGCCAAGCAGTATAAGACAACCAGAGACCCTCTGTGTAAGGTCCATTGACTTCAGTGGGGTTTTGTGGATTTAGGGTTGTGGACTCATTTTACCTTCAGGGATTTTGCATTGCCAGTGGCGTAGCGTGGGTTGTCAGCACCCGGGGCAAGGCAAGTAATTTGCGCCCCCTAACCCAGGGCAAGGCAAGTAATTTGCGCCCCCCCCCCCCGCTGCACTGTCCCTCCCCCAGATAGTCCCTCGCTCTCTCTCCGCACCGCACCGCACCGCACGCCCGGCACCCTCCCCTCCACAGTGGGCGGCGACCCGGCGGCTCGGATCGGATTTGCACAGCCAGCACTGCAGTGAGAGAGAGTGAGTGAGCCAGGTAGGCGCAGAGAGCTGCGAGTGCGAGCGCCCCCCCCCCCAGATGTTGCACCCGGTGCGGCCGGCCCCCCCTGCACCCCCCACACTACGCCACTGTGCATTGCCACACCAATGAGGACCCTGACTGCTGTAATTCTAATGGTGCCTAAACATCATACAACTCCAGTGTGTGCAGTTGAGAGCTGATACAGCAGTAACAATAACACCCATGACATCCAGTCTTTGTGAAATACAATCAGGATTGAAAGGGAAGGTGAAGGGTCTAGTCTAGGACTAGAAGCCATGACCATTAAAGTGGTATAAGAGTGCTTTAAATGAATGTGACCGTATATTTTTGCTCCGTGGAGGGAAAACATAGAGAAATACACAATAAGTGCTCATTTCTCATATTTTCATTACTGAAAAATCTACATTCCAAAGAAGCAATTTCCCACATGTATTTCTCTGCAGGCATTATTCTAGGTGAAAAGGAAAACACAATGTCAAAATAAGCCTGACAAACTGATTAGGAGAATCTAGAATAGTGGCAGGAAATCGACGGGCCTCCAGACATTGCTGGACTCCAACTCCCATCAGCCCCAGCCAACATGGCCAATGGGCTGGAATTGTTAAATTTATTTCCATTTCTACCCTGCCCTTTCTCCTAAAGGGTGGCAATAGAATCTGTAGTCCAATAACATAAGGAGAGCCAGAACATCTCTTGTTATGGGGGGGGGGGAGGGAAAACAAGGAATGGACAAGTGAGCCGCCATCTTAGAACTTTTGAGAAGATGTAAGTGGGAAATTACCTCTGTGTCCTTTCCCCCATATAGCCAACAAAGTACTTCTGTCTCACAAACAAGTACATCAGTCCCGCAAAGGCAGCAGGAGCTAAAGAGAAGTAGGAAAGGCATTTGTCATTAGACATTGTCACTTCACTTGGATTAAAATGCAACCTTGAGCACGATTCAACTAAGTTTGTTATTGGTATGAGCTTTTGTGTGTGTGCACACTTCTTCAGATACCATGCACATGAAAGCTCATCCCAATAACAAACTTAGTTGGTCTCTAAGGTGCTACTGGAAGGATTTTTTTCTATTTTGTTTCGACGATTCAAAGTGGTTTAACTATTATGGCTTTCAGAGGACGAGCCCTGTGGAAATAGAAATATAGTAGTTTAAACTCGGTTGCAGCATTTGAGGAACTTCAGTAATGCTGCAAGGCAGATATAAGAATTAAGATATATTAAGAAAAAGTTTAATTATGATGAAAGTGTGCATTGGCAATAAGTTATAGGAAATCGAAATATGGAATAGACGGGAAGTTGGGTCTTTAGTGTTAAGACCAATTTATGTCTTACTGTTTGCTAAGAAAATTTTGTGTCTATTGTTATTCCTGTGTGTACTTTGGTATTTGTGTTTTCTCTTTTTTCCCCTTTTCTTGCTGTATCAATAAAAAAAAGAGGAAACTGCAGTACAGTGGTACCTCGCAAGACGAATGCCTCGGAAGACGAAAAACTCGCAAGACGAAAGAGTTTTCCGTTTTCTGAGTTGCTTTGCAAGACGGATTTCCCTATGGGCTTGCTTTGCAAGACGGAACGTCTTGCGCCTTTTTTAAAAAGCCGCCAATGCATTCCTATGGGAAACCGTCAATACACAGCGGTGCCTCGCAAGACGGAAAAACTCGTAGAACGAAAAAACTCGCAGAACGAATTAATTTCGTCTTGCGAGGCACCACTGTATTTGCTATTTTGCCTTGATAAATGCAAGACCTAGGCTATGTACACACGCGGGTCTGAAATGCACAGGGCTCTCTCTTTTTTTGCAGATCGCTTTTGTCGATAGTGATTTGCGGTTGTGCATCCCTTGGCACAATAACATTGCCTAAAGCAGGAAATACTGCTTGTGTTGTCTGTACTTACAGGTGGGAGTGTATATGAAGTAGTACACATGAAGGGGCTCTGCTACCCTCCCCTCATTAGGTTAGTCACCCACCTCCCAAGCTCTGGTGGAAATGATGTAACACTTTGATGCATCTGCATATGCACAGTTCCTTCCTCCCTCCCTCCCCCCATGCATTACAATATGCTGCGGAAGTCTTGTAGGAGAGAGGAAGTGGCCCAGTGTTGCACCATGATGAGGTCTTCCCCAGTAGGAGGTGACCTAAGAAAACACTCTCTGTGTATATTTGAATGCAGCAAGCGCTTGAGGGCTGCGCTCTTTGCATAAACGGATTAAAACTGTTGGTGCAGAATGCACTTTAGCTTAACCAGGGATGGCATAGGGACAACATCATACTTGCAGCCCCCTCCGAAGCATGCCTGCATCCAGCACTGAATGCACATTATCAGGCAATGTGTACACGCCCCTAGGGAGATGGTGTGAAGAGGGCTCTGAATACATTACCTTGACTACACAGCAAGCCAGCACACCAAAGCACGGCAAGAAAGGTAGGGTAGGCGTCTCTGCAGTTTTGGCTAGGAAATTATTTTTAGAAAGGGATATCGTCATACTGAGAGCAAGAAAATATATCCATGCAATTCGAAGCAAAGCACAAGGTGCATATCAATCACAGGGAAGCTTAATGTAAAATCAGAAAGATAGCAATCTCAAAGAGATGTTCATGCCACAACTGTTATCTACAATTTTTTTTGACGTAGGTACAATGCACAAATTGAAACACAGACAATTGGGGAAGGGGGCTTTTAATCGGAACCATGGTTTGTTAGCTAGGTAAACCTTGATTTCAGGTTGGCTCATTTCAGCAAGCCATGGTTAAGACTAACCACATACAGTGGTACCTTGGGTCAAGTACTTAATTTCTTCTGGAGGTCCGTTCTTAACCTGAAACTGTTCTTAACCTGAAGCACCACTTTAGCTAATGGGGCCTCCCGCTGCCACAGCACGATTTCTGTTCTCATCCTGAAGCAAAGTTCTTAACCTGAAGCACTATTTCTGGGTTAGCAGAGTCTGGAACCTGAAGTGTATGTAACCCGAGGTACCACTGTATTGCCCAGGTATGAACATCATAACAAACTCTGGTTAATCTAAAATGTGAGCAAAACCTTCCGGATACATCCTGGTGGCTGGGCCAGATGAGGTAAGGGGTGAGCGTAAGAACAAGCCTTACTTCATCTCATTCTCCTAACTAGCAAAGCCATTGTGTTTCAAAAACCGGAGTCAACAATAACATGAAGGAGAGAGCCACACCGTACATTTAAAGGACACCCAATGCACTTTTAAAGCACATGACTTCCCCAATTAATCCTGGGAACATCTAACAGAGCCACAGTCCCCAGGATTCTCTAGGGGAAGTCATGTGCTTTAAATATGCATTGAATACACTTTAAATGCATGGTGTGGATCTATTCAAAGTCTTAGAAGGCCAGCTTTCTGGGGGTGGTGGGTAGGAATAGTATCAAAGCAAATTTGCGCCCCAGAATCTCTCTTTAGCTACAAGCCTTGTGTCTGCAGCAATTACAGCTGTATTGTTTGCCACTTCACTCCTCTTTCCCATGACACGCAAAATAAATACTCACTTGGCTGTAAAGACTCGCTCAAAGGGAGATGTACCGCCACGGTGAACAATTTTGCCCGTACTGTTCTTGCTTTCCTGCTCTACTTTGCTTGCAAAAAAGGCTGTTTTAGAAAGGAAGGAAGGAAGGAAGGAAGGAAGGAAAGAAAAGAGGAAAGGAAAGGAAAGGAAAGGAAAGGAAAGGAAAGGAAAGGAAAGGAAAGGAAAGGAAGAAAGGAAGAAAGAAAGAAAGAAAGAAAGAAAGAAAGAAAGAAAGAAAGAAAGAAAGAAAGACTTTAATTTCATTTCAATATTAATGTCCCACTTTTCCTACCTGTGGGAAGCCCAAAGTGGCTAAGAAACAATGTCAAAGACAGAAAAAACAAACAGTTCCATAAACCAATGCAATGCAAATTAATTTTTCCAAAAAGGTGATGTAATAAACAGTTTAGTTATAAATCAGAATATTTCTGTAACATAGTAACATCAAACAACGACTTAACAAAATATCAACTTAATGTTTCACAAATATCACTTTCAATTTTTGGATGGCTTGAAGGAATGGAATTTGGGATAGTAAAGCAAGGAAAGTCAATATATATGGAAACTCAATGCCTGGAATATGTTATCCCTATCCAGACAAACAAGCATTGCTGTTGGTAGACTTGCAGGTGTCTTTGTAAGGTGTGAAGGTCCAGAGGCACCTTTCAATTGCCCAGTGTCCAGCAGCAACCGACACCAATCTAAGCCTGATAATGCTGGCTGAGAGCCACTGAAATTATTGGGAAGGAAAGATTAAGAACTCCTTTCATTCCTCTGCTGAAAACCCCCTCTCTCAAACTGCTTTTTAAATTTTCAGTAATGGTGCTGGGACTCCAAAACATAAGGCTGGTTTTTAAGGGGGTTGCAAATCTCCCAAGTTCTGTTGCCTTAGCCATTACTGTGTGTTTTTCTTTGAAATATGCACATGATGTCTCTCTAGCCTTGGAAAGTACTGCAGCAATTTCAGTAAGGCCTTCAGCCAGAAAGAACTGTTGGTTCCTACCTGAATGGGTAGTTCTTGGGTTACCAATTTTGTGTGCTTGGGAATCGGATACACCTTCCTGCAGTATCCTGAGAATTTAACATAAGAAGAATGGCCTCCAGGCACAGAGTCTGACTCGTTTACACAATTGCACTGATCTCATGCTGCTTATTCAAGACGAGAGCAGGACAGAGAACGGTGCTACTAGCTGTGTTGCTAAATCAATGTCCTGCATCTACCACCGTGGCCACAGCACCCTCTGAGTCATGTTGGGGCATCTGAAGAATGCCGAGAAACCCAAACATTTTGCTGCAAGTTGTTAGTCACTATGACAAAGATACGGTTTCAGTGATCAACGGCGTCCCTCCAGGATCCAGAACAAACTTGTCTAAAAGGGCAGCTTGGTGCTCTAAATAGAGTCTCCTCCTCCCTCTACTGCTTCTCAAACTTTTTGTTCTCCTTCTGGACTTTATGCTCTCTGTTGCATATACAGAGGTACCTCGGGTTAAGTACTTAATTGGTTCCGGAGGTCTGTTCTTAACCTGAAGCACCACTTTAGCTAATGGGGCCTCCTGCTGCTGCCACGCCGCTGGAGCACAATTTCTGTTCTCATCCTGAAGCAAAGTTCTTAACCTGAAGCACTATTTCTGGGTTAGCGGAGTCTGTAACCTGAAGCGTATGTAACCTGAGGTACCACTGCATAATGTCGCTGTGTGTGAGGATCTGTGAGTTGGAGAGAATGTAAGTTGAAGTTTTTCTAAAAACAACAACTCAGAAATCCCATTCTCCACTAATCCCCTTCTCTCCTCGCTACTCCTCACTGAACCCAAAAAGTTCAGTGCAGCAGGAAAGAGGAAACGTGGAAGGGCACCAGCTTTGGGAGAAGATGGTTCCCAGGTCCAATCCGCAGGCAGCTTCTCCCAGTGACGATGGGAAAGACCCCAGTCTGAAACCCCAGAGTCACTGCTTGTTCTTCTTCTTCTTTGGCGATCACTCGTAGCAGAGTAAGATTGTCTTCCATCAACACGGTTTTAACAATGAGTCCGTAAGTGACTGTGGAGGCCAATTCTGGATCCACACATCCTTCAGCAGTGGGGACATTGGTTGATCATTGCTGGTCAGTACCAACAAGATGGTACTGAATCGGTGTAGAGCAGCTAAGGTGATGTTGGCATTGATGCTAGGTGAGGGGTCAGCCCTGCTCAGTGTTTCCCTGCAGGTAAGAGTCTGGTCCCCCCCACCCACCCAAGGGAGCCCACCTCCCACTGCCAGTCAACCTAGGCAGCAGAAGGAACATTTCCATCCCCGCCAGCCTGTGACCTGCCACATGTGAGATTCTTCCCCCTGCCATTCTCTCAGTGTTAATTTAACATGGAACTTAGTGACAATATTGCTAGGCTAAGGAATCTGGAACACACATTGCAAGTATTTAATTTAAAACCCAGACAGATCAACAAAAAGAGGGGTGGGATTCTGAGAGCAGCTCTGAAACAACATGTACAAATACGGATTATTTAAATGCTTGCATTCAAGTCTTTCTCACCCCATGCCTAATGCTCAGGTCTGCCTCTTTTTCTGACCCCCCCCTGCCCCCCTTGTTCTTTCTTACCATTTTGGACGACGCTTAAAAGCGTAACGATGACCAGGAGGACAATGTACCCCACCACTTCTTGGTCCATGCTGACGGCAGGCTTGCCAGGATATTCTGCTCAGCCTTTTTTTAGCAACTCAGCCAGACAAACCACAGAGGGAGGAAGTGATCCTCTCCCTTATCTTGCATCATGCAACTCTTCTGGTGGCTCCACAGCTAAAAGGCAGCATGATAGTAGCATATCACCTTCAAAAGTGCTATCAGTGCATTGCATTTATCAGCTGTGAAGGTCGTGCCTCTCAATCTTTTTGTTTCGGCTTCCATAATCTGCATATCTAGCTGACGTGCCCATGTGAAGAAGCAGAAGGGCCTGTTGCTTTGAACCAATCCATATCATGCAACCTGCGTGGATCTGAATTAACAGTGCCATCGCATTTGTGACTCAAAGGCTCAATGTGAACCATGGTTTACTCCCGGGGGCATGAGACGACAGCCTAAATTTAAGAATCTCTCTGCCACAATCTGTTTGGACCATCAGATCCTGCAGAGATACCAATAAGAACTAGAAAACTAGGATAATATTGAAAAACAGGCAATTAAGTGGTTGGGTTAGTTGTTATTATTTTATCCATTTAAATCATCTTACTCTGCTCTTAAGCCAAAAAGGATCCCAAAATGCCTTACATGAGAGCAAGACAGTCCCTGTCCACAGATTTATAATCTAAAACACAACACAAAAGGAAAAAGGGTTGAGGAGGGAAAAGGAAAAGGTAACGTGCTACAAGTCAGAGTTATGCACTTCCTTCCTTCCCTGATTCTCCCTTGCATTTGCCCCATCATCGCATTTTCCTTGCAAGTAAAATATGGGATTGGGAATCCCATGTTTTCTTATGTCTGTGTAGTTCTGCCCTCCATGTAGACATAGAAGCGGGATCCCCCCCCCCCCCATTTGAACATAGCATTAAAATCTTTCTTCCATGCTTTGCTTACAAATAGCACATAAAAGGCTATCAATGGCTGCTAGGCCAGTGTTCTACCTTCAGTTATCAGTGAGGGCATGACTTTGAATACCAGTTCCTAGGGAACACTACAAACTTAATTCTTAATTAATTCTTAATTAATTCTTAATTAAAACTTAATTCTTTTTAAAACAGTATAAGACCACTGTCAATTAAAATTAGCTTTTGCTTTTCAGTGGAAATTGCAGTTTACAATGGAGGAACCTAAGATATGAAACAATCTCAGACAGATGATGGAGTAACAGCCAGCAGATTGGGTAAAAAGAAGGTGGAGAAATGTTCCCTGCGAGAAGCACATGGTGTGTAACTTTGAAACTGGTAGAAATTAGTCATAGCTTTGAGGATTTTTCCAAAAGCAAATTTACAACTGTTTTATCTTGCAAACTTCCTTTGCATGCTTCGTTTGTGCTGCGTTTTGTGGCTGCGAAAGGGAAGCTGCTCTCCAGTTTGCATGTGTAATAAGATTTGTGTGACACGTGCTGCAATATCAAGGAACATAGGAAGTGGCCTTATTTGTGGTGCATCTAATCTAGTCTTCTGTGCACTGACTGGTAGGCATGTGTATCTGCAGGAATTTTTTTCCAGGGAAGGCAAATTCTCCAAATAAACATGCAAACCTCTGGACTTCCACTTTTTGAAATATAGCAACCCTACCACTGTGAGAACAGGATGCTGGACTAGGTGGGTCCTTGGCCTGATCCAGCTGGCTCTCCTTATTTTCTTAACCAGCCTCAGAGAACACCTTTAGTAGATCTGGTGGCTGGTGGCAAAGCTTGGGTAGATCAGGCTTCTTAGAAACCTATACTCCAGCTCTTCCTGTCCATTGCTCTAGTAGCATAAGAAATATGCCAGAATAGCAACACTGGACGACACTTCAGGATGGTCAGAGACTACTTTAATCTCCTGCCCCATCCCGCAGGAAAATGGGTTTAGCAACAGCAGGTTACTTTACTGGGTTGGCATAACCCACATTCAGCTACAGCTCTGACCCCTGCAAGATGCGTGCAATATTGATGGACTTCATCTGCATTGATACTGGCCATTTAAAAAAAAATGTTTACAAAGAAAAAAACCCACTTTTTTTTGTGTGTGTGTGTGGGGGGGTTATAAGAGATAAAATAAGACCTGAGGTTTGGGGTTTAGGTTGACAACCTCCTCCCTAATCAGAGCTATACCCAGAGCTACTTGTTTTCTATGGAGCAGCAGCAGTACCAGGGAAGACTAACATAAAAACCTTAAAATGGCCTCGGTCCAGTATACCTGAAGGAGCGTCTCCACCCCCATCATTCTGCCCAGACACTGAGGTCCAGCTCCGAGGGCCTTCTGGCGGTTCCCTCCCAGTGAGAAGCCAAGTTACAGGGAACCAGGAAGAGGGCCTTCTCGGTAGTGGCACCCGCCTTGTGGAACACCCTCCCACCAGATGTCAAAGAGAAGAACTACCACCAGACTTTTAGAAGACATCTGAAGGCAGCCCTGTTTAGGGAAGCTTTTCATGTTTAATAGACTATTGTATTTTAATATTCTGTTGGAAGCTGCCCAGAGTGGCTGAGGAAACCCAGCCAGATGGGCGGGGTATTAATAAATTGTTGTTGTTGTTGTTAAAAATGACCCCAGAAGTTCCACCTCTAGAATTTCTTTTGCCTTCTCTTTGTCTAATTGGCTAGACCTGCTTGCTATGACCTCATTCACTGACTAAAAACACAGGCAGGCAGATGCAGGACAGTTGGTCACAAAACAAAGGAGGGAAATAGGGCCTGCCAGTTTTCTTCTCGTATATCTGGTTTTAAAAATGCTAAAACCACCCTTTAAAAATAAAAGTGAAATATTCAAAGCTAAGAATCTGCAGTTTATGGCTCATGCCCACTGCTCCGCACTGCCACGCTGTCTTTCCAAACCTACCTTGCTGGAGTCTAAACGAGAGACTGACCCTGGCAGCTTTGCCAGTTAGTTACTGCCTCTGATGCAAGAGATGTATGTAGTGGTGAGACATGAATACCCAATATTATCCTACCTGTGTGCCAACAAAATTGCCCAGTATATCCAATGATGCTATTATTTGCATGGGCAAATATACAGAGAGGAAGAACATAGGAGTGTTCTTTGTTAAATAGTTTCTGCAGCCTGCTGCACTGTGCTTCTCCCAAGATCCAATCTCCACTGCTAATCCATGGCTATTTCAGATTGATCTGAACGGTTGCAATTTATAGTAAATAGTTTTCTCTTACTCTTTTTTTCCTGGCCCACATCAGTCTTTACAAATTCCTTCCCCACCTTGTCTAAGAGATGACATAGGAACATAGGAAGATGCCTAAAGGTAAAGGGACCCATGACATTTTAAGTCCAGTCGCGAACGACTCTGGGGTTGCGGCGCTCATCTCGCTTTACTGGCCGAGGGAGCCAACGTTTGTCTGCAGACAGTTTTTCCGGGTCATGTGGCCAGCATGGCTAAGCCGCTTCTGGCGAAACCAGAGCAGTGCATGGAAACGCCGTTTACCTTCCTGCCGGAGCGGTACCTATGTATCTACTTGCACTTTGACGTGCTTTCAAACTGCTAGGTTGGCAGGAGCAGGGACTGAGCAACAGGAGCTCACCCCGTTGCGGGGATTCAAACCGCCGACCTTCCGATCGGCAAGCCCTAGGCTCTGTGGTTTAACCCACAGCGCCACCTGAGTCAAACCATTGGTCCATCTAGTTCGGTATTGTCTACACTGACTGGCAGCAGCTGTCCAGGAATTCAGAAGGCAGGGGCCTCTCTCAGACCTTGGTGGAGATGCCTGGGATTGAATCTGGGGCCTCCTGCATGTGCAGCAGATTTTCTGCCACTGCTCTGCAGAACCTCCCTGTTCCCAGTTCCTGTTCCATTAACCTCTAAAGCATCTTGAGCGGTCGAGCTCAGAACATAGGGAGGTGCAATTGTGAAGACCTTTTCAGGATCACACAAATCCAAAACAAGGCAAAACATAGTCATTTTGATATTCTCATTCTGCATCCTGGTTGAGACACACTTTTTCACCGGCTTACATGGATACTTAGTTATTGTGTGTATGTTGCTGTTGCTGCTTGGCTTAATTTTGTTTTTTTGAATCTTTACTTACACAAACCACAAAGGATGTGGTTTCCTTGTTCTTTTCCTTTTCAACAGGCCTGTTAGAAGCAGCACAAAGAAAGAGGAACTGGGCAATAGACTTCCTTATTAAACCATAAGATCCTTAAAAAATTTATGCATTTATTATAAAACATTTATTGTAAAATCTTTGTTAGCGATGTACCTTTATTGTTGTTGTTTAGTCGTGTCCAACTCTTCGTGACCCCATGGACCAGAGCACGCCAGGCACTTCTGTCTTCCACTGCCTCCCGCAGTTTGGTCAGACTCATGCTGGTAGCTTTGAGAACACTGTCCAACCATCTCATTTGCTGTTGTCCCCTTCTCCTTGTGCCCTCCATCTTTCCCAACATCAGGGTCTTTTCCAGGGAGTCTTCTCTTCTCATGAGGTGGCCAAAGGATTGGAGCCTCAGCTTCAGGATCTGTCCTTCCAGTGAGCACTCAGGGCTGATTTCCTCCAGAATGGATAGGTTTGATCTTCTTGCAGTCCATGGGACTCTCAAGAGTCTCCTCCAGCACCATAATTCAAAAGCATCAATTCTTCGGCGATCAGCCTTCTTTATGGTCCATCTCTCACTTCCATACATCACTACTGGGAAAACCATAGCTTTAACCTTAAAGTACCTTTATTAGGTCAACCAAAATGCACAAGCTTACTTCAAACTCTTCATCAAGCTAGAATCTAAGTGTTAGATGGGAAACAGAGGATGGTGAGGAAATAAAAAAAAATTATCTGGTGGTGAAGTCATGGGTCTGCCTTGGGTCAAAGTCTTAAAATGGAATGTAGAAGGAAGTAGCAGATCTTCAAATGAGGCCGTTAGGTGCTGAGCAGGTTTCATGTTACACCAACAGCTGCTGATCCTAAGGAACATACCAAGGTGGATTCCCCATATTTGGAAATAGAAAACCCAGCTGTTTATATAATGAAATTCTCCTGTTTACTATAAACTTATAAAATACTGTTATAGGCCACCCCAATCTCTGCTGAGCGATGCAAGATTCCAGTGGTCTTGGCACTTGACCAGAGTTAGTGTTTCCTTTGGAAAAAATGAGGCACAGCGAAGGCTATAGTGTCTTTCTGAAATATGGCTTATTTACTGTGGAGAGAGTTGCCAACATTCACATCACAAGAGAGTGCTTTGTTACTCTCCTAAAAACAGCATGCTTGGGTCTACAAGCAGCTGAATCAGCCATGCTGCCTGATAGTGATAGCTTCTCCCCCTTGGCCCCCATATGGCATTTCCATACTTCCTCCTCCTCCTTCCTTTTCTTTTCTGGCTTTCTTTTCCTAAAAGCAAAGGAAGGGTGAGAATCACCCTTATAGTTCAAGCATTGGTGTTAGCCTCCTGCATCCCCCCTTTCATTGATAAGATCCAGTGTAATGACTCTCCCATGGACAAAATTATACTCCAGACATGATTATATACCTTTATCATTCCCTCTATTTCTAATATCCAAGCTTTGAGTGTCATTCCTATAAAGCCAGAATTGCATATAGCCAAAAGAAAGTTGGGTTCATTGATGGGTGGGATTGCCAAAGTCTTTTTTCCTGGATGCCCACGCTCTTCCCACCTGCTTTAATTTTTTGCCAAGTGCATGAAGCTGAAGGTACACCAGTTAAATGCGCATAAGTTACGAGTTACCCGTATGGCTAAAATGGGGTCAATTGGCTTGGGGAAGTTTGCAGTAGTATACAAAATATTTAGGTGCAAAAAAAGAGAGGTGGTGGCAGCGAACCCCAAACAGGCCAATTAGGACTGAGTATGCTCAGTGGGCACAGAATGTTTGTGGCTGTTGGAGGGTGGAATGAGGAATTGAGCATGGATTAGAAAGACTGGAAACTGACCAGGAACACGGCACGCTACAACATTTTGTTGCAGCCCACAGGGGTTTGCTCAGAAAGTAAAGAAAAGCATTAGAAATACTAAATTAGCTGAGGTTCCGCTCCCCTAGCAGACGCCTGCCTCCTCTAACAAAAGCCTGCCTTCTGTAATGTCCTCCCTTTGGGGTGGATTTTTACCCGTGATCTCCCCAAAAAAGCTCAACAACTTTTTGTGCCCCCCTAAAAATAAATAAATGCTGGGCTACGCCCATGTTGCGGTCCCCACTTGTTTTTATTTATTATTTATGTACAAGCCAGCCAGATGGGTGGGTATCAATAAAAACACCACCACCACCATCAGTGTTATAACCTTAAATCAGGGTTGAGTAGGAGGTGAAAAGGGTGCTAGGCAGTTGCAACATATGGAAGGAGGAAATTGCAGGAGGTTAGCCTGGGGGTGGGTTGTGCAAGGTGGGGGGGCATGCACATGGGTGTGAAGGTGGGTGCAAAGTGGTGCTGCAGAACAAAATAGAGAAGTTTCAGAAATGGCGTTGGGGAGGTGGAAAGAGAAGATATTCAGTGTGCGATTAAGGGCCAATCGGCATCTGTTAAGAGACTCCAATAAGGATATCCAGAAGCTTATGATCGATTGATTCATGAATGCCGGGTACCAGGGTGCCTTTCCCAGAAATTGCTGCCTGCCTAGGTCAAAGCAGCAGCCAGGCACGCGCATCAAAATCAAAGGGAGCAGGAACTGGGATAATATCCCCACTTTTAACTTGCCCTTTTCTCCCCCTGGAGGAATCTTGCTAGTTTGGGCTGGGCGATCACGAACGCCAAGAAAGGGTGAAATTTAGGGCAGGCGTTTTGTGCAAGTTCCCCCGTTTGGGGCTCTTATCTTATTATCTTATCATTTGCTGCTGCTGCTGCAAAAGTCTTCCTCGTCCAGCCTTCCTGTCTCGCTCATTAGGAAGGAGGTTTGTTTCCGGGGTTTTTGCAACAGCTATTTTGGAGGTGGAAGTGATGGTGGAAGAATGAATTAAAGGAAGCGCGTTAGCAGTCGAAAGAACAGCAAGGCTTGAAACCATTAGTACTTTCCTGGCAGACACCCGAAACCAGCGGAGTCTCTGTGGCGCAATCGGTTAGCGCGTTCGGCTGTTAACCGAAAGGTTGGTGGTTCGAGCCCACCCAGGGACGGGTAGAGCGGATCTTTTTTACTCTTTCCCATTCTTGCTCTGCAAACTTTGTCGCATCGTTAGAACGGATTTATCTCACCCTGCAATTTAATTCTGCAAAGCAGCTCTGGTTTGGAAGAAGGAAGTACCTTGCATTTAATTCATAGATACCATTCTGAACTGCTGATTTTTTTTTTTTTAAACGGGGAAACTCGTGTAGTCGAAGCAGGTGCATGGAAACTACCGGGCATGTCGCTTTTTTCTCCGTGTCTCCTGCAGGGAAGTGCACCAAGAAAAGGAACTTGCACATCGTAAGTTAGGTCTGTCAAATGTTGCAAAGTAACTGTTGGACATGGATGGATCGAGACTGCCAAGTTTAGGCGTGACTTTTAACCACACTTGATGGCAACTTACTTTGCAAAAATAATAAACTAGTATTATAGAACAGAATTTTGTCTGTGTGTATGTGCATATATATATATATATATATCCATGTCTATGCATGTATCTATATGCATGCAATCTAGCGGTTTTTCCTTCCCCACCCCCACCCCCAGCACGCGGCTAAACGCTAAAGCTTGCAAAATTCCGAAAACTGCAAGAAATGCACATGCGAATTCTACTATAAGGATCATGTGGGGGAACCTCGAACCGACCTGGGTTTCCGTAGTGTAGTGGTTATCACGTTCGCCTAACACGCGAAAGGTCCCCGGTTCGAAACCGGGCGGAAACACTTTTTTCATTTTTCTGGATACAGTTTGTGAGACGTTTTACGATCAGAACACGTTTAGAGGAGGTACCGGCCGGGCTTTGTGTTCTTTTGTACCAAATGATAAATATTAATGTGGTTTGAACGCTCCGTGAGCCATGCAAGTTCAGTCACTCAGCAAACTTGACCTAACCGCTCTGCATTTTTTGTTTTGCTTTCATTGCTCGGCTAGTGTCGACTTCTTTCCAAACTGGGTGCGTGTCGGTGGGGAGAAATCTGGGTGATTAAATGCCTATTTTAGGAAGATGGAGAAAACGTTGCGTGCTTCTGAAAGTGAGAACAAAGTGAGGGCAGAATTCACACTTCCAATTCTCACACTGAAAGCTCTTACATTATTTCAAGTAATTAATTGTGCATTTTTAAAAAATCTGTACTTTTATTAGCGCGGAGCCATAGTGGGAGGAGGATCGTTTCTCCGAGTTTGGGAAAAGGAACCCTAAAAAGCAAGGAGCTGAGCAAGGGTCTGTTTGCAGAGCAGCCATGGATCGCATCTCTGCAACAGTGTTTCTAATCCGGATTATTAAAAAAAATCACTTAAAACATGGGTAGGCAAACTAAGGCCCGGGGGCCGGATCCGACCCAATCACCTTCTAAATCCGGCCCGCGGACGGTCTGGGAATCAGGGTGCTTTGACATGAGTAGAATGTGTCCTTTTATTTAAAATGCATCTCTGGGTTATTTGTGGGGCATAGGAATTCGTTCATTTCTTTTCCTTCCAAAATATAGTCCGCCCCCCCCCCCCCCAGGTCTGAGGGACAGTGAACCGGCCCCCTGCTGGAAAAGTTTGCTGACCCCTGACTTAAAAGTTTGCATTTAGCGCCTTTAGCCACAGATAAGTTTCCTTTGCAAAGTTTCGTGAGAATCCCGCTTGCCCCCCCCCCCATCCACAAGGAGGGAGCGCCAGGTTGGTCAAACTTTCCTTTGAGTTGCAAAAAAAGCATCAAAAGTGGCGAGTGCAACATCCCAGGGAAAACTCTGCAGTATTATATATGGGGGTGAGGTGAAGAGAGGACTAGCGATGCCTATTAGCCACAATGGTTATTGCTCTGCTCTCCACCCATTGGAAGCATCCCCACCCACCAAAGAATTCTGCACACTGTAGTTTATCAAGGACTGTTGGAAATTTTAACTCGAGGTGTGGGTGGGTGTTAAATTACAGCATCCAGAATACTTTGCGTCAATATTGGCCCAGCAGGTTGTTTCTGCCCCGCACCATAGCCCATCAGACAATGTCACACCAGTGACATCAACCGATGGACAGGAGGGCAGGTTTTAATCTTGCATGAGCTGCGCCACCATGTTCCTAGCAGGGAACAGGTTTGTGCATGGGAGGCAGCCTGATTTAATCTCTGCCAGTGGCGTAGCGTGGGTTGTCAGCACCCGGGGCAAGGCATGTAATTTGCGCCCCCCCCAGATAGTCCCTCGCTCTCTCTCCGCACCACACGCCTGGCATCCTCCCCTCCACAGTGGGCGGCGACCCGGCGGCTCGGATCGGATTCGCACAGCCAGCACTGCAGTGAGAGTGAGTGAGTGAGCCAGGTAGGGGCAGAGAGCTGCGAGTGCGAGCGCGCCCCCCCCAGATGTTACACCCGGTGCGGCCGGCCCCCCTGCACCCCCCACGCTACACCACTGATCTCTGCACATCTGCTGCTGGCTCTGATCTTATAGCGGAGGTAGGAGCATTTTATCATATGTGGTGGGAATGTAAGAAAGTAAAAAACTTCTGGGAAATGATGTATAATGAGATGAAAAAGATGTTGAAATATACATTTTTTAAAAAAAACCAGAAGCATTTTTACTTGGTGTTATAGGTGAGGATATTAATAGGCAAGATGTTAAATTGTTTTTATATGCAACAACAGCGGCAAGAGTATTGTTAGCCCAGAAATGGAAGCAAGAAGAAATCCCGACGAAAGAAGAATGGCAGACAAAATTAATGGACTACGCAGAATTAGATAAAATAACAGGAAGGATTCGAAACCTGCGGGACCAGAGATTCACAGAAGATTGGAAGAAATATATGAACTATTTGAAGAGCAACTGTAATCAACAAATTACGCTAGTAGGACTACAAGAAGTTTTGTAAGGAGAAATAAAATATTGCAAATTAGAGAAAGAATAGAGATATTAGTTATGAGATTTAAATGTAATAGTGAAAGTAAGAAATGTATATTAAGTGAATAGATTGGAAAATTTTCAGATGTGATTGATGGAAGTAAAAAAAATGGTTTAAGATATGAAAGTATGTTTAATTATTGTTGAAAATGATATGTTGAAAACTAATAACAATTTATTTATTAAAAAAGTGGATGTAGGAGACTCGCAGAGGCTTTTGCAAGCCTCCTCCCACCTCCCTCTTAAGTTGTAAAAAGCCTCTGAGTCTCTGCGTAATGGTTAGTGGGTTGGAATCCCCACTCAGCCATGAAGCTCACTGGGTGAGTTTAGCCCAGGCACCATCTCTTAGCCTAACCTATCTCACAGGGTTGTGGTGAAGATGAAATGGGGAGAACCATGTAATAATAATAATAATAATTTTATTATTTATACCTCGCCCATCTGGCTGGGTTTCCCCAGCCACTCCAGGCGGCTCCCAATAGAATATTAAAAACACAACTAAACATCAAACATTAAAAACTTCCCTAAACAGGGCCACCTTCAGATGTCTTCTAAATGTCATATAGTTCTTTATTTCCTTGACATCTGGTGGGAGGGCGTTCCACAGGGTGGGTGCCACTACCGAGAAGGCCCTCTGCCCGATTCCCTGTAACCTCACTTCTCGCAGTGAGGGAACCACCAGAAGGCTCTCTGAGCTGGACCTCAGTGTCTGGGCTGAACGATGGGGGTGGAGACGCTCCTTCATGTATACTGAGCCAAGGCTGTTTAGGGCTTTAAAGGTCAGCACCAACACTTTGAATTGTGCTCGGAAACGTACTGGGAGCCAATGTAGGTCTTTCAGGACCGGTGTTATATGGTCTCGGCAGCTACTCCCAGTCACCAGTCTAGCTGCCACATTCCGGATTAGTTGTAGTATCTGGGTCACCTTCAAAGGTAGAGAGTATTGCGGTAGTCCAAGCAGGAGATATCTAGAGCATTCACCACTCTGGTGAGACAGTCTGCATACCAGATGGAGCTGGTAGACAGCTGCCCTGGACACAGAACTGACCTGCGCCTCCGTGGACAGCTGCGAGTCCAAAATTACTCCCAGGCTGCGTACCTGGTCCTTTAGGGGCAGTTACCCTATTCAGGACCAGGGAGTCCTCCACACCTGCCACCTTGAGATCCTTGGAAGATAAAGGTCATATATATATATATAACAAATATACGATCAGAGCAAGATCTACCGTAGTTTCTACACAGCCTTTGGCAGCCTCCTAGGTTTAGCTCTAAGTTGGCATTACCTAACAATAAGTACATCAGTTATGGAGCAGATGCATTTAGGTGGCATGAAGTCATTAAGCAGAGGTGGCGACAGGCCGACAAATAAATGTACTTGCACTCCCAAGATTCCCTCACCAAGTAACAGTGATCCATTTTCTGGAATGTGAATAATCAATAGGTAAAAGGTAAAGGGATCCCTGACCATTAGGTCCAGTCGTGGCCGACTCTGGGGTGCAGCGCTCATCTCGCTTTATTGGCCGAGGGAGCTGGCGTACAGCTTCCGGGTCATGTGGCCAGCATGACTAAGCCGCTTCTGGCAAACCAAAGCAGTGCATGGAAATGCCGTTTACCTTCCCGCCGGAGCAGTATCTATTTATCTAAATGCACTTTTGACATGCTTTCGAACTGCTAGGTTGGCAGGAGCAGGGACGGAACAACAGGAGCTCACCCTGCTGCGGGGATTCAAACTGCCGACCTTCTGATCAGCAAGTCCTAGGCTCTGTAGTTTAACCCACAGCGCCACCTGCATCCCTCTTGAATAATCAATACAATGAAGTAAATGTGAAAAATACACTTCTCAAAGGGTGCTTAAAAACACAATGAGAAATATAAGTCAGTTTTAGACTGCCTCCACTTTTGAAAACAATTTTCTTTTCATTTTGATTGAAACGGGGGGTGTTTTAAAATGCCTTGATTCAAGTTTTAGTAGATTTGCTCATATCCCTTTAGTATGGTCCCAGAAATAGTATTTTTTTATTTAACTAAATTTATATACTACTTGACTGTAATAAAACCCAAGTGCCTCCTAAATGAATCTTAAACCTCACAACTCATCTGAACAGGAGGGAGTGGCCCGGTTTCATACATAACTAAAACTAAGGCAAGACCTGTTTAGCCAAAATGTAGTGTTTGTGAACATATGAATCCAGACAATCAGACTAACCATGGTCCAAACCAAACAACTTTGCTTAACCATGGTTTGTTTAGCCACCCAATCTCCAGAACATGGGCAAGCTACAGAGGCATAAAGCAAGAACAGCTGAAAACAAACCAACTTTCTAGAAGTAAGCCATGTCTTACTTGCTTATTGGTGAGACAACTCAGGTTCCCCTCCCCAACAAATCAGGGTTGAAGCAAGCCATGGTTTAGCATTATGTGCAAACACAGCAATCACAAAGGACTATTACTTAATCAGAAAGAGCAGGCTGAAAAGATGTATGTTTATGTCACATTCTCTTCATTATTGATTTAGATGAAACTTGCTTCATTAGGTATCTTTTGAGAAGAGAATTTTTTCTTCCAAGTGTAAAAAACAAAATATTTTAACACACATAATTGTGGGGGGAAATAGAAACCTAACAGCTCTTTTTTAAAGAGCTGACTATGCCAATGAGTTTTGAGACAAGCATCTGTCAGCAACTGTGCTGCCAAACTTATGAACATGATGCCATATATACGGTATACTTTTTCATGATGTTACCAGATTTCTGTGGCTCAGCTATTATGCATTTTGCTTTGACGGCTCTTGTGTGAATGTAATTCTTCCTCAGTAACTTTTTACTGTTTGTGAAAACTCTACCTGTTATCACATCTGTTTCAGACACAAAATCCAGAGTCTCGTCTCTTCCAGTTTGTCTTAATTTATTAATAATAATAATAAACCAACCTCATAGTAAAAAAACCTTTCACATTTTAAAAAAATCCAAAGAACCACCATGTGCAAAATTAGCTTGGAACACAAGTTATGCTTTGCTTTAAAGCCATCTAACAGAAACATGTGAAATTGTTAAAACACAATTCACCATGCTAAGAGAGTTTCATCAAAGTGATGCAAGTCTTGAGTGTCAGCCATTATTGAATTCAGCATTGAACTAGGCAACAGTTCTTCTAGACTAAATTGTTTTGTTGGACTTTCAAAGTCGAGTTTCTTGGGGGATGATTTAAGTGACAGGTTTGTATGGTCCTCATATCCATTCTCCTTTACTGGACTATGATAATTATGGTCATGGTTTATTTCCTGTGCACCATATCCACACTCTTCTTCTTGTGGAAGTTCCAAGGAAGCAACAGATGTAGTGGGAGACAGCAGCTCAGATAAAATGTCATCAAAACTTGAACTGCTACACTGGGACATACTGGTGCTTAGAGAATTCACAGATTTACTATCTTCAACATCAATTTGGTGCTGCAGGGCATTTAACAAGCTCTGCAGGGAGTCACTTTCTTTCTGGGATTGAAGCTGTGACTGATCCTTCATCCTTTTCTTGGAAGAGCGCCTGTTTCGCACCTGAGCCTTTGCCACCTTATCGAGCGAAGCCAGTTTCTCCTTCTTAGCTTTCAGCTGCTGTTGAAGTTGGAGGCGCAGTCGGTGTGCTATTGTAACACTTGACTCTTCAACATTCTCAGCCGATGTAAAGCTTTTAGTTTTATTGTGGCTCGGTTTAGGCCCAATCTGGTTACCCAAAGCAACCAGTGAGCCAGCACTCTCCACCACAGTTCTTTTGCTTCCAACAATGTGATGCTTTTCTATAGGGGGACTTGCAAAGAGAGTGGGTGAGGATGGAGGAGGAGCCTTATGAGAAGAATCTAATGCCCTTTCCGTTATCTTCTCCCTTTGGTTTTTTGAATGTTTTGCTTGAAAACCATGAAAGTGGCTTGCCTGTTTACCAAGTGAAGTGAAGCGAGTTTCTTTTTTAATGGGCTTTTTACAGATCTCCGTGTTATTATAGGTTAATAAACTTTTGGGCATGAGAGGATGAGATCTTTCAAGTAAACCCTTTACCCAACTGCCTGTGAATGGCTTCGTTCCGTTTTTAGGGGCCGAGTGAGAAGAACTACTTGGGGAAGAAGCAGCACTAGCCTGGGAATTTGCTGTTGCTTCTCTCCAGTGTTCTACAGTACTATGTGTTATCTGTACACTATTCCCTGCTTTTGTTCTGCTGCTTTTGTTTTCTTGATTTGTTGTGTCCAAGCTGCTGCTATCTTTCATCGGAACTTCAGGTTCTGCCCCTTGAACTGGTAACATTTCTGGTGAATAATGGCCATTGCTCAGAGAAACGACCGGCATTATAAGCATGTTACTTGCATTGTTTGGCTGCCCTTGATGCAAGGGAGTGCTGCCATTTTCAAGTAACTTGCACTCCTTCCCAGCAACATCTCTTTCAGAAGTAGTTGGAGAAACTTTAACTCCACCTGGATCATGCAGCTGCGATGTGTCCGTTCTGTGTCCGTTATTTTCCACTGTACGGCTTTCGTCCAGTGGTTTACCTTCAGAGTCAAGTGGAACTTGTACAAGAGTCAAAGTTACAACATCATCATTGGCCAGGTTTTCCAAGCCACAAAGCAAATTACTGTTGTTATTTGCAATCAAGTTTTGTGTCTCATATGTGTGTGCATTCAAGTTATTGTCAGTGTGATAAATTAAAGGTGCATTGCCAGCAGCCTTTCCATCAACATATTTAAATGGAGAATCTGGCTGTGCTTTTAGCAAAGGAACATTCGTAGCCACTTCACTTTCTAGCTGCGAATCCAGACCATTTGTCAATCGTGGCGATTTTCTTTCCCAGATGACGATGTGAATCTCTGAAGGGGGAACGCCAAAGATCTTGTGTCTTCTAGAGTACGAACCCTTTAAGTCATCACACTCAAGCCATGTTTCTGAAAATGAGAAATGAACAGTTCAGAATTTTAGGATGCATAATCCCTCATCACAGTTCTCTGGAAATCACTGTTCTATTCATTTCAAAGTCTTTCAGCACTTTACTGGATAAACCAGCTTTGAAATATATCCACAAAAATAAACAGCAACTAGCTTGCCCGCCCACACATACCTATGTAAGTCACAAATGGTCTCCAATTCTCTACCACTTTACAATGGCTTCCCTGCCTGGAAGCAATTTTTACTCACCACCAGAGATCAAGAAAACAGTTATTTACAAGTCTGATGTGAGCATTTATTTCACCTCGCCAGAAAGTGTTCCTAATAATGGATATGAGTACTACAGTGGTATCTCGGGTTACATACGCTTCAGGTTACAGACTCTACTAACCCAGAAATAATACCTCGGGTTAAGAACTTTGCTTCAGGATGAGAACAGAAATTGTGCAGCAGCAGCGCGGGAGGCCCCATTAGCTAAAGTGGTGCTTCAGGTTAAGAAGAGTTTCAGGTTAAGAACGGACCTCCGGAATGAATTAAGTACTTAACCCGAGGTACCACTGTACTTATTTTCATAGAATCATAGAGTTGGAAGGGACCCTGAGTCATCTAGTCCAACCTCCTGCAATGCAGGAATATGCAGTTGTCCCTTACGGGGAATCGAACCTGCAGCCGGATGACTGGTTACAGGACTGATATAGGTACGGTTTTCGAGCTTTCTCTTATCTTAACCTTGGATCACCACACAGTAGAAGACATAATTGTTGGTCCTTCTGAGAAGGGTTTTGAGGGAAACCCCTCCTCATTACTGTGGGAGGCTCCCAGGTGCCTTTTGGGACAGGATTGGCAAGGGGATAATGGACGTGAGTGTGCTGGAACTACTTATTATGAAACAGTGATAGCTTATGTATACTGGGTTAGAAAAACTTACAACAGAACAGCACACATACTGCTAACTGGTCTACTACTTATGGCAGGCATGGGCAAACTCATCCCTCCAGATGTTTTGGGACTACAACTCCCATCATCCCTGACCACTGGCCCTGTTAGCTAGGGATGATGGGAGTTGTAGTCCCAAAACATCTGGAGGGCCTATGCCTGAGTTATGGGTTCCTAATCTCTTGCTTTTCTTCCCAGAATCATCTGAGGCTACGAACCAGGACTTGCAGCAAAAAGAGAAAGTCCCAGGCGAATTGCAGGGGAGCTAAAAGGAAAAAGGAGAAACAAAACAAGATTGAACTTCTGCCTTTGAAATTTCCTGATGAAGACCTGAGAGGGCTGAAACACTCTGCGCAGTAAGTTTTTTCTTTTACATATTTTTCCTGCTTTCTTTCCACCAGCCTGTGCAGACAGACACCTATTGAAGGACAGGTGACGAGAATGCACTGTACTTACCATCTGAATCCGAGATCCATGTTATGAAGTGTTTTGCCTCCTCCTGATATTGAACAACAGCCGTTACTTGGTAGGAATCTCCTTGAAACTGAAATGAGTAGGTCTCCAGATCATTACGTGGCAAGCCTTCCACAAAGTGCATCATAAGTACCGAGGAAACACTACCAAAGAAACAACAATTTGTAGCTTTAGAACTATGTAACTTATATTGGACACATCATCCACACACAGCAGAATTAGCAACTAGCTGCTTAGGAAACTCCATTTATGAAAGTTTCATAAGTGTCTCAAAAGCTTTTTATAAAACCACCCAAATAGACTATTTGAGAGCTTATAGAATGAGATTCCATAAACCATGGTTTTCAAATAGCAGAACCTTGGAAGTAGGCACAGCTGTCTAGCTGGCAAATTCATAGTTACATGATGGGACCCAGCAAGGCTACTAATATTATGCCAGAAGTGCATTTTCATACTAGCAGCAGCTCATTGTCCACCTGTGATGTAGTTTTACTCACATCAGCAGCTTAATATGGTTCACACTTACTTTTCTAAAACCATTTCTCTTCTTTGAGATTTGTGATGACAGTTATTACAGGGACCAGTATGAACAGCTTTCAGCGGGTGCCATTCTGGGATGATATTTGTAAATGTTGTTAATGTCTTCTGACGCCTGAAATAAGAAATGATCCAGTGCTGTGAGAAAATTATTGCCAAGCTAAACCTGGGACATCCCGAAGAGTCATTCATATGAATGATCCACATTCAAAATTGCTCTGAACCTGCTGCAACCAAAAGCTTAAATGTAATTTTAAGTTCCAAGTTAAAGAAGTAAATACTGGCAAATTTCAGGGATTGTCCTAGGGTGGGAACGTTTACCCCATGCAACAGTTTTTAAAAGCTACAGGAACATATACCTGCTGCTTGCAGGTGACTGAAATACAATGAACAATGAATTTTCCAGTTTAAAGTAAGCTTGACTGTAAGCAGTGGCATGTCTGCAACAGAAACAGAAAAGATATCTGTGGATGTGTACATGATTCTCCCCTGCATGTGAACATAGCCTTGGAGTACTGTACTGCCAGCAAAATGTGCTGGTTGTTTAGGCTAGCAAATAGCCATTGGAGGGAATGTCTGTCAATATTACGCTCCTGGACTTGGTGTCTTTATCAGGGAATAGAATCAAGTAGAATGGGATGTATCTGGGAATCTCATTTATGTTGAGGCTAAACATGATGTTTGGGCTACTGTCATTTGCTCTTGAATGCACACTTTAACTGGCAGGATCAATCCTGACCAACAGCAAGAAAAACTCAGGAATTATCAAGTACTGCAGAGCTAGCTTGTCTTTTCTGACAGCAAACACAAGATTTTATGCTACGCTGTGAAAGGAGATGTATGGCATGCTCATAACACCCCATCAATCCTGCACATGTTCTGTTTTCAGAGAAATATATAAAGACATCCACGCTGATTTGAAGATTAACATGTGCTTGTATTAAGGAAGACGAGAAAGAACTTCAGCAGAAACTAACCTGTCATTGACTTGGTAGCCACACTGTGAGCATTCGAACTTCCATGAATAAGAGTGGAGAAACAGTTTTTCTGTTTGAGGATCCTTCTTTAAAAGTAGAGGGAATGCAAACACTGGGCTTTCCTTGTTACCTTTGAAGAAAAGAAAGGGGTTGAGATACATGAAAGCACCCTACAGGACAGTAAAAACATTTTACTATGTTTCATAGAATCAGAGAGTTGGAAGGGACCATGAGGATCATCTAGTCCAACCTCCTGCAGTGCAGGAATATGCAGCTGTCCCATATGGGGATCGAACCTGCAACCTTCGCATTATAAACACCATACTCTAACCAACTGAGCTATCCAGGTCCTTTTAAAATAATGTAAAATACCTTGCTGAACATGGCCAAAATCTAGTGACTCTTCAAAAGATGTTTCACATATTTCAGAAAGCACTTACAAGGGCCAATTCTTACAAACGCTGGTGCACAGGCTCATAAAGCGTGCTTTCTGTACGAAGGTCTAAAGATACCTGAATTTTGCATTGAATGATATACTTTTTAAGTCATTGAAATATCTAAGAATTATACATTTTGCTTCCTATATTAAACAAAACCTAAGACCTAATTTATGACTTTTTTTTAGTAACTGTCAGCAGCAGCTTATGCATCTTTACTCAAAAGTAAGTTCCACTGAGTTCAATGGGCCTCCCAGGTGAGTGTGCACAGAGAGTGCAGTTTGAGTGCAATTTTCTTCTGACACAGGATTGGGCTATACATGATGAGAAACTCTGAGCACTTACTACTTAGATAGAAAATCTGGTGAAGGTATCTTAACAAGGAACCCTATGTTAAGTTAGGGCCATAACTCAGTGGTAGGGCATCTGCTTTGCATGCAGAATGTCCCGGGTTCAATCTCTGGCATCTCCAGGTGAGGATGGGAGAGAACCCTGCCTGAAATCCCAGAGAGCTGCTACCAGTCAATGAAAACAACACTGAGGTGAACCAAAGGCTTGATTCCATATAAGGCAGCTTCCCATGTCTTAAATGGAATCGGCATGTTCAGAGGCAGTATACCCTTAAATATTAATTGAAAAAGGCACGACCTTCACACTCAGTGTCAGAACTTGCCCAAGGCATCTGGTTGACCCCTGTGGGAAGCCAAATGCTGGAGTAGATGGACCTTTGATCTGATTCAATAGTATTCTCCTTATGCCTAACTGAGGAATCAATGGCCCAGAAAACAGCTAGAACACACAAAGGTATTACCGTATTTTTCGCCCTATAAGACGCACTTTTTCCCCTCCAAAAATGAAGGGGAAATGTGTGTGCGTCTTATGGGGCGAATGCAGGCTTTCGCTGAAGCCTGGAGAGCAAGAGGGGTCGGTGCGCACCAACCCCTCTCGCTCTCCAGGCTTCAGGAGAGCCGCAGCGCCAGCCCCACAAGGTCGGGGGACAGCAGGGAGGCGGAACGCCGCCATCCCGCTGTCTCCCTATGTGGTTTAGAGGCTGACGGCGGGGAGATGCGTGCTTCTCCCCGCTGCCAGCCCCGCAAGCTCCGGGGACAGCGAGGAGGCGCGGCGCGTCTTCCCCCTGTCCCCGGACCTGACGTGAAGGCTGGCGGCGGGGAGAAGAGCGCTTCTCCCCGCTGCCTGCCCGCAAGCTCCGGGGACAGCTGGGAGGCGCGGCGCGTCTTCCCGCTGTCCCCGGACCTGTTCTGCATGCAGGCGGTGGGGAGAAGAGCGCTTCTCCCCGCTGCCTGCCCGCAAGCTCCGGGGACAGCTGGGAGGCGCGGCGCGTCTTCCCGCTGTCCCCGGACCTGTTCTGCATGCAGGCGGCGGGGAGAAGAGCGCTTCTCCCCGCTGCCTGCCCGCAAGCTCCGGGGACAGCGGGGAGGCGCGGCGCGTCTTCCCCCTGTCCCCGGACCTGACGTGAAGGCTGGCGGCGGGGAGAAGAGCGCTTCTCCCCGCTGCCTGCCCCACAAGCTCCGGGGACAGCTGGGAGGCGCGGCGCGTCTCCCCCCTGTCCCCGGACCTGACGTGAAGGCTGGCGGCGGGGAGAAAAGCGCTTCTCCCCGCTGCCTGCCCCACAAGCTCCCGGGACAGTGGGGAGGCGCAGCGAGTCTTCCCCCTGTCCCCGGACCTGATGTGAAGGCTGGCGGTGGGGAGAAAAGCGCTTCTCCCCGCTCCTGGCCCCACAAGCGCCTGAGGGGGAAATAAAAATTTTTTTCTTTATTTCCCCCCCAAAAAACATGGTGCGTCCTATGGGCCGGTGCGTCCTATGGGGCGAAAAATACGGTAGATCATTGAAACCGGAATCCAATCTGAAGCTAATGACAACGAAAAGTAGTTTGCATCTGATGGGACAGAAAGGAAGTACTAGCATTGTAATATATTAGCACAGAACTCTTGAGGAATGACTCTCTCTGGACCCACAAAGAATCAAAAGATAAAGGAACTTTACAATACAGGGGAAAAAGAAAGGTTTGGCACTAGTTTACTGTCACATTTGGAAACTTAGCACTGTTATATGTAAAATAATAACAACGACAATAATGAAAAACCCTTTAGCAATTACTTACCTAATTTACATTTAAGCTGTGGCTGAAGCTGGACAAAAATTGTATTTCTGATTTCATTCAAGTGTGATTCAGCTCTCGAAAGAATATCCAAAGGAACTTCTGAAACACATTCACCTGCAAAAAACAGAATGATCCATCAACATTTTGTCTCCAGGAACTGCCATTTTTTTATTCTGTACCAACAATAACTGAGTATTTATTCCACTTATTAATGTATGTATATATACCACTTTAACATTGTCATTGAGCTGGTAACACTATTAAATAGATGTAATTATCCTATTTGTTATGTAGCTGTTTATGGCTATACAGCTATACAGATGCTCACAAATATCTCCAGTGCTGCGAAATCAGATTAATGCACCCATCTCTATAAACAACTATCCAAAGCTAATGGCAAGTGGTGTGAACCACTTAAATTAACTAGGACACCTGCCAAAGCTCTGCCTTGCCTCTCATGAAGTGGCTTTCAAATTGCTTCCTGGAGAGCAATGGTGTCTTCAGAAGCTTATCAGGCACCCATCAAAGAGAAATGTCAGACAAGAGTCAGTGGAAGACAGCTAGCCATCACTACTGATCTTTCCCTGGAACATAAAGCTAGAGGAGATGAGTGTGTTATAGGGTATACTTTCGCTCCCAGCAGAGCTACAGTGAGGCTCTGAGAGTCTACCTGGTACTTTATTTGAACCAAGCATGTGAGCTGGAACATGCTCTGGAATCATCTGCAGTGCACTGAAGGTTCTGAAGGAAACAATTCAGATGTTCCTTAACAGAAAAGCTGATGTGGAAAGCATAACCAAAAAGCAACATTCAAAAATGCATTGCACAAACTCCAAACTCCATGCAAGTATCTGATGTCAATAAACAGCATGATGCCTTCACAAAGCAAGCATTGCATCATCTGATGTATCTAATCACACTGGGCAGATTCTGATGCCATTCATGGTAGAGGGAAAAGAAGGATGAGCAACAGCCCATGCTGCTGTTCTATTGGGGGAACAGGTTTTGATCTAATAAGAGGTGTTCACTCATGTAAAAGAGGAGGCATTTCTTGCAGATCCCTCCTTCCTGTTGCAGCCCCTTGCCTCCCCTCCCCAAATCTGTTACAGAGGGCTGGGGGACCCTCCAAAAAGGCAGTAGTGGCTATCACTCTTTTGAGTTATCTGAGCAAATGTGTGTGGGGGTGTGCGGAAGATTAGTTTTAGAAAGTAGAAATATAAAGCAAAAAACTACACCACTGCTTCTAAAAGACTGATTTTTTTTCCCTTAAAGCTGGTTCATTTTCCAAAGCTGAAGACTGGTGCACATACTAGAGACACAAACTTATTTGAGAAAGCAAGGAAAAAAGGAGGCTGTAAGGCCTGCATGGATTTTAAACCGTTATGCCGACTATAAAAGAAACAGCTGCATTGTCCAAGGCCCAGAGTTCTATACACCCCACTGATTTCTCTTCTTAAAAAAATTATTTTGACAGCAAAAGGAAAAAAGACACTTGTGTTTGGCTTACCTCGTTGGCAAGTATTCACAAGTGCAGTTGCTTCATTATATTTTGCAAATAGGCTCTGGATTACAGAAGCGTTTTCCAAGACTGATCCACTCAGAATCATTCTTAGTGTTTCTAAATGCACTAGGGTTGACAGAATGCAATCTAACCAGCAGAGAGCGTACACATTCCTCCACTGAAGCCACAATGGCTCTGGCCGAGATGGTTTGTCTTGATGCAGAATTTGAGACAATGATGAACCAATTTCAGGATCTGACAAAAGCTGTGCCTGAACACTGAAAATTTCCGGTGAACTTCCTTGAGCTGCCATTTTCATGCCCATTTGCTGCTCCACGGATTCTGTTGCACTATTAAAGTTCGGCTGACTAGCTTCTGGAAAGTCAGGCTGCCCTGACCGAGTCCCAAACAGATTATCTCCATTGCACTTGGGAGCAAGATCAGGTTTGAACGCCTTCTCATTTTCTATCAAGTTATCAGTCCTCGTCAGTTTTAAGTGTTGGGGAACAGCAGAGGTTACCAGGCTTGTGTCAGATGACTTTCTTTTCCTACAAGTGCCCTGAGATGGAGAATCCTTTTTATCAGTAGGAATTATAATGCTGCTTAGTGGTTCAAATCCCAGAGGGTAGATGCACTGAAAAAGAGGAGGAGGGGAACACAAAGATATCTGAGTAAATTAATAACATGCAACGTGGGTCTTAGGGATGCAATAGAGGGCTGTATACAGAAACAACAGTTATGCAACGCCTAATTAAAAACGAATAAAATCCAAATGTGTTTTAAATAGCACTTCTCTGAGATAGTAAGTTCTCTTTAGAATTCCAGAACCCTTCACAGTCAACAATACTATAAATTGGTTCATCGAAATCAGAAACATTTTTAGAAACATAAAAAATGGCTTGAAAGAGGGTATCTGCAGAGTAATATTTGGTTTTTCTCTCACTATTTTTTGAAATGATATTTCTGAAATGTTTTTCTGGACATTTGATGTGCCCATTGCTGCTGCTCTCTTTTCCCCCCGACTTTTACAAAAAGGAATGAAATTTCTAGTTTTGATGAATTAGGCTTGGATTAATCAGCGCTTAGGCTATGTACCCTTAGATCACCGCCCTCCCAGATTCTCCTACTGATTTAGCCTTTCCTCCTCCCACAACCACCACTTTTCTCTCACTGTTCATCCCTAAGCACAAGCCATAATCTGTCTATCTATTCAAACATAATGTACTTGCGGTTTAATGAAACCATTATTTTATATGCCAAAGGGATACCCAGTTATAAAACGTTACAGCAACTACTTATGAAATTAGCATAAGTGCTCAGATTAAGAATCTTGGATTATAGGAAAATTGGACCAATCCCAACTCAACAAGAAAGAGTGATGCACCTGTGGATTTTCACACAAGAAAATAGATTCTTCAAAACTGATGTGATATATTCGTAGACCTCGTATGAGACCCTTCTTTTTGCAAGCTGGGCAACTTCCATCGGGAGTTACTTCTGCAGAACTGCAGTCCTGAAGTGATGTAAAACAAAGAACAAATGTGTTATTCTTGAGAGGCCAAATATCAAAACATGGTAAAATGACTTTCATAGCATTTATGTGTTTCAGAGTTAAATCTGACAGCAGTGAAACATAACAAATCAAATACAGATGAGAGCAAACGATACTATACATAAATTGGCTTTTATATTGACTGTTCGGGCTATATGCACTGAACAAAATAGCCTTTACCATCGGTCTGACCGTGAAAATATAACCAGCAATAGATCAAATGTGTTCATAAACTATTGGGGAATAGGTAACAACATTTGAAAGTAAATCTTTCGCCATTTCAGTAAGATTTCCGTGGAAAAATAAATTTTACAATTTTTTTTTGAAAGGTCATATAAATTAGGCCAATAGAAATGAAAAACTCTCTCAGACTTGAGGAGGAGGAATGAAAAAAGAGAACTTTGCACAATGTGAAAGAGAACTGAACTGACTTTTCCCAAATACCCCACCATGTGGAGTGCAGATGCCCCTATACCAGTCACTTGCAAACCATTTCCAATCTTCTGGCAATCCATCATTCTGAGGCACTGGCCAAATTATCATGTCACTTGCAATTTTTCAACAGTCCTAAGGATTTTTTCCCCATATACTCTGAAAAATAAGAAGTGAACAAGAAAAGTTAAATAAGCTTTTTTCCCCCAAGAGCAATTTTTAGAAAGCACATTAAAGAAAGATTTTTTTGTGTGGCATAGAAGTAGATGCATTTCCTTAAATCAAGAAAACCATATAAAGAAATGTGCGTGTGAGAGAGAGAGAGTGAGAGAGTGAGAGAGAACCCACACCAAAAACCTACAAGCGTGTAAAGCAACTAACTCGACTTGAAGTTCGTATTTGGAATATAAACAGATGAATTAATAGCCCCAACAGCTCTTGAAAATATTGTTGCTGTTCCACCTGCAAAGCAATTAAGCGACTTGTGGCACAATCTAGGAAAGATGACAAAAACTGCATCATGTCATCCTAGGTGCTCTACACTGGGTGTGCTATGAAAACTGAGGTTCACATTTCAGCCCAAGCAAATAGACAACACTGCCTGATATAGTGCCACCAAAGTTAGGCAGAAGGTCTTGCCTATGGTGTATGTGCCACGGATGATGCAGGTACAATGATGCCCAATCAAATAACTATAGATAGACTGGGAGCTCCTGCAGACATGACCATGTGTGCATCCCCTCCTTCTCTTCTCCCATTCTCTAGTTAGTGATCAGCCAGCATTAGGTGCAAGCCAGATCTCAGCTGTGCCCAATTTATGTCTGACCTCGGCCATTTTGGGGTGGGCAGAAAACTCATTTGATTATGCATTTCATTTCTCTCATGTTAAAATAAACATGCACCAGATCATGTGTATGTGCCAATAGCATTCCGACAGTCAACAGCATGGGCATATGCACACCACTACCATGTCAGCTCACATTAAACATATATGGGTTGCTGTGATGTGGATTTAAATATGACCATGAAGTACTTGAAATGCTTACACAGGTAATGAACTTTCCTGTTATCTGGGTCATACATAATCTGGGTCTTTAAGAAGCTAGTGTAAACAGAAACTCCCTAGGTACAATTCAGTTCAATAGTCTTTTTTGTTTCTCTTGTACTTTGCCATTTAATATTTTCATGGGAGGGCAGATACGCTATCATAGCATCAACAGCAGAGAAGAGAAATAATAATAAAAACACAGTAATTCTGAAAGGATCTGCATACAAGCAATGCACAAAAGCTAGTTAGTTCAGAGCTAGCTTGTGCTAAACTAAAACCCATTTCATTCTGAAATAGTACGTGAACATATTCTTCAGCTTTTAAAACCAATGTCAAAAACAGTCACAAAAGGTGAGCAAAATCCCTACCATGAAATTTGTCTTTCCTGTGACAGTTATGTTCTGAGTTGATGTTTTCAGAGAACCTTCATGACAATGCCAAAGTTTCTTACCTCGCCAGTTCAGATTTCATCAGTGAAGTTTTTTTTCTTTCCCATGTATCAATTTATGCTTTATTTACAGTGAACCCCACTTGCCATTCTGTTGCCCACTTACTCAGTTTGGAGCCTTCTGGAGCGGTTCACAGTCCATGGGTTTTACCACCACCCTGAATAATCTGGTGCCATCTACAAACTTGACCAGCTCATTGCTCTCCTAACAATTTAGGAACGTGTTAAATAGCATTGATCCCAATGAAGATTCTTGGGATACCTCACTTCTTACTTCCCTCTATTATCAGAACTACGGTACTTTCTTGTTCTTTAACCAGTTTCTAATCCGTAAGAGGACCTATCCACATATCCCTTGACTGCTAAGTTCTAAATAAATGCTTTTGGCTATAGACTTTGTTAAAAGCTTTTTAGAAGCCAACACTTACAATATCTATCCGTTTGGGATGTCAGTAAGCATGTAGATGAAGGCAAAGAACAGTAAAATGTTGGTGAAGCAGGACTTCAAAAGGATTGCTTATATCTTTAATAATGGTTTCCATCAATTCATCTGGACAGAAGCTAGGCTACCTGGTCTGCAATTTTCTGACTTCCCCTAGATCTCCTTTCAAATGCTTAGAAGACCCAATAGCAGCCCAAGACTGTAATTTTGGGTGCCTAGAGGAGATAACCCCCCTATTATCCTTTACCCCTCCTAAAAAGAGTACAAGCCTGCTAGCCACTGTTAGAACAGCTTTGCTTGGATTCATCTCCAGTCAGCCTGTCCACATAAGACCACTGACAGAAACCTAGTAAGCACCGAAACAGCAACACCTTCTCCTATCTTTATGTATACTCAAGCTACTTTTAAATATATCATTATTAAAATCAGTGTTCTAAAACAGGCATAGAACATAACTATAACCTCACACTAGCTTTCAAACCAATTGTGAATCACTATCCTAAAAATGGTGCAGCCAATGGTAATACTTTCACTGAACTATTGGTGTGAAATAGCTGAAGTAATAGACAACAGCACAAACTATTTTGTAACAGTCTAATAACAAATACATGCTTTTACTTCAGCACTACCTATGGAAATGACTGCTCAGACACTGTTTCAATTAACCAGTGCCCTACAACCTTGATTTCTGGCTGATCTCCAGATTTAGCAGCCATACTGATACTTTGGCCTTTAACTATCTGTGGCCTTTTAGAAGTGAGTGGGATTTGAAAAATGTATTCCTCTTTGCCCTTGGTTTTAATGTACCTATGGGCAGTTTATTGTATGTTTGGTTGTAAGTTGCTTTGGGTTGCCCTGGGCAATATAAAGTGACTAACACATTTAATACATAATAGTAATAAATATATTCTATCTCTGTAGCAAGAGTCCATGTTTATGTTCAGGATCAGTAACATTAAATGGCAATTAAGAAACTTTATTGCTTTTAATATTGTAATTCATTTATTTAACTGATATTGAATTCTTTCCTCCAAGACACTTAAAGCAGCACAAACTTAACTAGTAGACTAAACTAGGTGAGACACAAACAAATAATGCACACCCATGTCAATACCTGACAGAAATGTTGATTTGCAAAAAAGAAAACTTGCAGCACCTTAAAGACTAACAAACACACTACATAATAAACTTTAGTGGGCAAAGAGAGCCCATTTCTTTTGTGAAGATGCAGTTAATACCTTTGATCAGACAAGATTACCATATTAGTAATTCAAGTAGTTATGGACTCAACAGCTGATGGATTCATCCACATGGTTTCAATCACCATTTGCATGAGTGATTGTGAAATGATGTGTCATGCACTGGCAGCAATATAGGTATCCTGCCCATTGGAAAATGTATTCATTTGCATAATACACAAATATTAACACAGTTTTTGTTCTTTCACCTCACCTCTTCTAGCTTTAAGAAATCACCTGCAATTTTCTTTTTAGTTTATATAAAACCAGGAGGTTGCTGGAAATCTCATGGTCAAACGATACTAATCTTACAACCAGACCCCCACTCCAGAAACTCAGTGAGAATAGCTCAACAACTCAAAAAACTTCATCAAATTTGGCCCCTTTGAAAAAAGTTTGGGCACCCCGTTTATAAGCAATGTTGCTCTGCCTATTTTGCAGCAGAATACTGAAATGAGGTGAACTGCTCCTTATGCTTCCTTAACATTATGGAGAAATGGGAATCTGAGGTTTATAGATGTTTCTTTATAATGTAGGAATCTGAACACAGATATTCAGAGATTTTGGAGAAAGCCATTGAAATAGTTATAGGTACAAATGAACTACCATCAATAGCACAAAGATAGGTGCTCTTACTTCTTGTGTGTGGTCAACTGACTAAGATACAAAACATGTTAGGCAAAAGACTGCAGACAAATTGTGTAAGAAAGTGCACTGTGGATCACTGCAAATTAGTAAGAAAGTAATGAAAAAGTAGTAATGAGTATTGCAAACTGAGCAAGTAAACCAAACCTGTCAGCATTTCCATACATCTATATTTGTCATAAGCAAATCAAATCATGCCACTATTGCTGCTGGGCTTGGCCTGCTAAAGACACTTGAACTGTTCTGGCCACAAGGATTTTACATGCATTCAGTAAAGAAGGTGCCAAACAATGCAATCAACTATGGTTGAACAAACAAATCTATATTAAGACTGAAGTGGTCAATGCCAAATTGGAATTAAAAAACCACGACCTTGCAATTATGTTTCAGTAGAAGACCAATATTGCTTTGGCCTATGTTGATTAATATCAACAGAAATAAGGAGTAGAAATACCAATTAGTATAGTATTAATAATATTGAATATTGATACGAGCACTCTGCTCTGGCATGTTCATTGGCTTAAGAACGGAGCTACAATGTATGTACCTTAATACTATAATGATGTTGTTTTTAAACAGTCTGCATAGAATTCTAACCCACTAGGTACCATGGGTGGACTTGGTCCAGAAAGGCAGCTTTTAAACATTTAAAAAGGAAAAAGGCAACTTTGCATATATCCAAAACTGAAACTGGTTAAAGTTACAGGAATGCAGAATAAGAGATATGCTTTTCCTTACATAACAGAATTGTTCTAAAGTTTCAAATTTGGAGGATATATTTTAGTTAAGGTTAGTAAGACTGAGAAGGCTAGGTTTTTAACTATATATAATGTTGTTGTACAAAAGTACAAATTAATGCTTTGTATATACAACTGTTAACGTTGGAAACAACAGCAGAATATAAAATATAGCAATAATTTTAAAAGGCACCAGCAGCTATGAAATGCACTAAATGCTATAATATTTCTTTTAGAAGGTCTTTACAGTTCCAAATGAATGCTGGTAACTAACACTTGAAAAGTGCATGCTGTCCAGAAATACAGAGCAGCAGTCATAATATCTGTCGGTACAACAAATAACAGCCCAATCGCTATGAACTGGAACCAAATGGAAGTCAAACTCAGCACATTAAAAATAAAGGCTACTTACTAACTCTATGCACCATTCCAACTGCTGACACATGCTGGCTGTGGGATGGGACTCTGTGTGTACAAGCATGCATTAGACTGAGCGGGAATCCTGAGCCAATCAGGAACATGTTTCACCTGGCCAAATGTGGGACTGATGCACATGTAGTCAGCAGAAGGCAGGACTAGCTCGAGATTCCCTTGCACATGTTTTCAGCATAGAAGACAGTTTGTGTGAGTGCTCCCAGTACCACATGCCTGGATTCCTTGGTAAAGTGCCTTGCTTTCACCATCTGGTTCAGTATTCCCAGCCAGCAATTAAACAGAATGCCAGTATCACCTTTGTATGATGACTTGCATAGATAATATGGCAAAAGGCACCTGATTTTCATTCTTTAACAACCCTGGCTGCAAGTACAATTGGATGGTAAAGCACATTAATAAGATAGCTAATTTTTGTTATATGATACCATTATAACAGAGAATGTTTAGGCTGCTTTTCCACTGTAGTGCTTAACGAGTTTGGGGGAAAAACCTTAAATAACTAATGGAAGTTGTTACGTCTAGCTCCTGAGATGGCACACACATCCCTTAAAAAGTTTCATGAAAAGAATTATTTCACCACTTGTAGGGGGTGATGTGTGTGTTTGTGTTTAAACAACCTTACTAGCGTGCCAGGAGGAAAAGCAGGTCCTGGTAAAATTCTGCCTTCTGTGCATGTCTGAGGCTTCTGGAACCCAACAGGGCTAAATCCCAGCATATGGTTCCAAGATCCCTCTGAAGATCTGAAGCTGCCATCATCAACCTTAGACCCGGGGTCACCCGTCGTTCCGTGGGAACATACCCTCAAGGACCGGGATTTACTTCCACGTTCAAGTGCGTCTAAGCACCCAACATGGAGGGAGCTGCGCATACGGGAAAAAGCGAACCGCCGTCACGTGCGAAGCCACTCCCCACACAAAACAAGGCAGCTGGAGAAGGTTCCCCACGTGCGGACAAGCAAGCAAGCCAGACGCGAAAGGGACCCTCTCAGGCCCGCGCTCCCCGCCGCGCGGATGGCTCAGGGGGGACGAGCCGAGCGCACCGTCGTCACGTGAGAAGCCGCCTAGACACCCGTGTAAGCAAAAGGTAACGCAAGCGAACAGCAACGCCGGGATGATCGCAACCCGGGTTGCCACGAGGAGTAGGAGGTAGAGGAGCAGGGGCCGGCGGCTCCCCTTCCCCGCCCGAGCAGGGGAGCCCCGTGAAGCCGTTACTCACCGCAGGGCCCCCAGCGGGAAAGGAGGACGGGTCAGGCGCCAGGGGGAGAGCAGCGGCGGCCGGCTCCTCTGGCGACGCCGCTCGTGCGTTCTTCAGGCCGGCTGAGGCCTTGTAGTGCAGCTTCCGGCGCCGTCCTCTCGAAGCGGCTTCGCGTCGCTCCTCCTTTTCCCTCGCCGCACAACCGCACTGAGGCGGGGCCTGCCGGGCCCGTGTGGGGAAAATGGCAGCCGAGGGGGCGGTGTCGGGAGCGTCCTTCTCTTCCCTCTCGGCTCGCGCGTGGAAGAGGGCCTCTTTTGCTTAGAGAAGGGGCCTGTCAGGAGCCTCGTTGTGTCTCTGGTTGTGGGGAGGCGCTGAGGAGATGAAAGGAGGAAAGTCGACCTTTCCTTATTTCTCCTCATGGCGGGAACGGTTCCCGCCCTTGCCGTGGCAGCAGCTTGCCAGGGAGACATGCGGGGAAGACGCGGGACAAAGTTCCGCTTAACTGAGGCAGCCGCGCCCAGGATTTAGCCGTTTAAGAGGAAAGGCGAGCGAGGAGGCAGCACGGTGGAGAAAGGGGACGAAGGCGTGGAGAAAGGGGAGAGAGAAACATTTGCTTCCCTCGTGGCACCGCGGGCAGCCGGTGAAGCTGAGTGTTGGGAGATTCAGGACGGATAAAAGGAAGTCTTCATGCAAAAGCTCAGGGTTAAACTATGGAGCTCTCTCCCACAGGAGGCAGCGATGGCCAGCAACCTAGATGGCAAGATGAGACAGATTTATGGAGGAGAGCGAGCTATGGATGGCTATTAGCTATGCCTCCATGGCAGTTCTTCTGAATAACAGTTGCTGGAAATGGCAGGAGGGGAGAGGACTCCTATGCTTGAATCCTGCTTGCTGGTTTCCCACAGGCATCTGGTTGGGCCACAGTGAGAACAGTAGGCTAGACTAGATGGACCATCCGCCTGAACCAGCAGACTGTTCTTATGTTCTTAGCGGTCTCAATAGGGCTAGTATAGAGTGGAGGTGATTCAGCCCCCAAACCGTATGCTGTTTGCTGGTTATTATCTCTAACTTGTACTTTATAGAAGGATGGTCAATCTGGTCTGTAGCAGCAACCACAACAAGAACTCCTGTGGCACCTTGAAGATGGAGAATAAGTTAGTCCACAAAAACTTTCCCTGTAATAATAAATTTTGGCTGCATTCACATAGCAGTTTGTTCCATTTTCACTAGTTTTCTGTAGCTGTTAATTTCTACATTACTGTGTATCTGAGCTTTCACACCATGTGAAAGATGGTTCCTGGACTGTAGTGGAAAATTGTGCAGGTTTAGCACTTATTTCCATATTATTTGCAAATGGATTTTTTTTTCTGGAAGCAAATAATGTGGAAATGAGCACGAATCTTGTCCTATATTCCACTATAGTTCCAGAAGTGACTTTTATGTCATGTGAAAGCTCACATGTAATGTGGAACTTAAAAGGGAAAAGGCATGAAAATAGAATAAACTGCTATGTGAATGCAGCCTCAGTCTTTAAGGTGTTACAAGACCTCTTGTTTTTATATCATTTTTATGTGCACATTTATGTAATTCCATATAAAGGCTAGCTAACTTGAGACACATGGTTTAACTGTGAATTCCTTTGTTTCCAGATTAACCACAGACCTAAGCAGATGCAAACCACTTAAAGTCTCACCCAGAAAATAATTCTCATTAGAAGGTTGGAGGTTAAATCATTTATAAGAGTTCTTCCACAAAGAGAGATTGTAAGTTTTGTGGTGTAAAATGTGTCAAAGATTCTGGTATCCTGTTTTTAAAAATACTAGACAAATCTCTTTCCCAGTGATATGGGGCAGAACATTTTTCCATTTCATAAGCTCATTAGTAGTAATGAATGGGTGCAAATTAGCCAGGGGTTTTATTTTAAGGATGTACATAGCTGTAACATTTCAGGGATAAATGTTTGTCTTAATAGATATACCAATGGAGTTACACTTTGTTGTGACTTTGTTTCTATGTCATGGTCTGCAAATGTTATTGCCTTTCCTGATTCTCCACAAGACTGTCTTCATGTGGCCCATACCTAAAACCAGTCAAGCTGTTGATGAAGAATCTGTATATGTGCATGAATGCATTTACTGTATACGAAGATCTGACCCTTATACATGACCTCAACACTGTACCTTAAGGTGGCTCCTTTTTCTTGTGTGCATTCTAGTTTGAATACAACCAGCTTCCCCTGGTGTGGAGATGAAGTGAGGGGAAAGCAGTTCCTATTGTGCAGTTGTGGGCACTTAGTGCCTATCAGAGAAAAGGAGACCATTCTAGCATGATGTTTGCCCACTCAGGTGCATACATGATAATGTGTAAATGGATTCCTGTTATATGTTACTACTTGGCAGTAGTTGATTTTTAGATTCCAGATCCCCACTTTTCCATATCAACACTTCCAACTACTCTGAAATATCTGTATAGACAGATTTTTCTTGAGGAAAAGGATATGATGCATTTGAGGGACTCTTGAGGATACCTGCCAGAGATGATGGGTGTATGCACATCTTTGTAACAGAGAGTCAGTATGGTTGAGCGGTTAGAGTGGTGGACTAGGAGACCAGGGTTCAAATCCCCACTTGGCCATGAAACTCACCAGGTGACTTTGGGCCACTCAGTGACCCAGTCTCAGCCTAACGTACCTCACAGATTTGTTGTGGGGATTACATGGGGAGCAGGAGAACCATATCCACCACCTTAGGCTGCTTAGAGAAAAAGGTGGGAAATAAATAAATGCCAAGGGGTGGAGGGCATACCAGTGTAAAAAAATATACATTGCCCATTGCCTGGATTCTATACCACGATCTCTGCTAATCTGTCAGCAGGAAATCTAAATGAATCTAAACCAACCAGAACCATACCTCCTTTGCACAAGAGGGTGTTATAAGCAGACATGGGGTAACCCTGCAGTTTGCAGAAGGACAGAAAATATGTGGGGAGAATATTCCAGTAATAGCTTAGTGAAGGCTGAGCATGGCTAGTACCCATTAAATGCTGACTGATGGTTGTTGTTTTTTCGGGGGGGGGGGGATGGAGTGAAATGCCTGGATAAGAAGGATGAAGGAACCCAAGAATAGCCCTGCTGGGTGAGGCCAATGGCCTACCTGCTCCAGCATCCTTTTCTCATAGTGGCCAACCAGAAGCCTGCGAGCAGCACCAGAACACAACAGTGCAAGGAAGAAATGCACAATATGGAAGGAGTAGAAGGAACCCACACAATGTCTAGATAGGTCATTTCACATTTCACACTGAGAAGCTATTTATAAATATTGCCAGGGATGGAAGTGAGAGCTGCCCAAAACAATCCACTGAGAACTGTATGTGCTCAGTGGGCACAGACTGCTGACTGAACTTTTGGGGCTGAGGGAATGAAAAACCAGAGGGGGGGAAATGGAATGGAGTGACTGGAATCCTGAACAGAAGTATTACACTTCAACGCTATATTGTCTGCTTGTATATACTAATAGTTGTCAAAACCTAGACCCCAAATCCCAGGAATCAGCTCTTATTGGTACAAATGGTGTCTAAAGCAAACCCTGCCAGGTAGTACACTGCTACCACTCCTTAAGCCCAACCAACCTGGGCCAGGAGACTCCCATAGCTTACCAGACACCTCTAAGATTCCAGAGAAGCAAAAGTTAAAAACCAAATTCTCCTTCCTAAGTCTTAGGTTACCAACTTACTCAGTGTCATATAACCAAGAGGTTAGGGCCTGATACAGTACCAAGACTTTACCTAAACAGACAGGCACCAGTTTTGAATGAAGTGGGTTTATTTAAAAGGGATAGGGTAAAAATGAAGTAAAAATAGTAGTAGTACAAAGCTACAATGGATCCCCAGGACCTGTCAAAAGGCTCTGGTCTGTGTGCATTCTCACAGACTTCTCATAGCTGAAATCACTTCCCGGTTAGCCTGTTATGGCTTTGGCCTTGAAGCACAGTAGCACAAGCTAGCATAGGTGCTCCAACTTGAAACAATTCCAGTTAATGGGGGAAAATGCTTGCAGGGACCAGCTTTTACACAGGCTGAAGTAGGAAAGCCATTTTCTTGGCAATAAGTCATCTTGGTTCTGAGTGCTGGTCCTTACATAGCCAAAACAATAAAATCCAAGTACAATGTGGGGAAACCCTGAGGTTGCAGAAGCAGAAAACAAAAAAGATTAAAAGGGGGAGTAAATGGGACGCGGATGGCGCTGTGGGTTAAACCACAGAGCCTAGGACTTGCCGATCAGAAGGTCGGCGGTTCGAATCCCCGTGACGGGGTGAGCTCCCGTTGCTCGGTCCCTGCTCCTGCCAACCTAGCAGTTCGAAAGCACGTCAAAGTGCAAGTAGATAAATAGGTACCGCTCCAGGCGGGAAGGTAAATGGCATTTCCGTGCACTGCTCTGGTTCGCCAGAAGCAGCTTAGTCATGCTGGCCACATGACCCGGAAGCTGGACGCCAGCTCCCTCGACCAATAAAGCGAGATGAGCGCCACAACCCCAGAGTCGGTCACGACTGGACCTAATGGTAAGGGGTCCTTTTACCTTTAAATGGGTGCCCCCCTCTATAAAGAGTTCAATAAGAACTGAGTGTGCTCAGTGACAGCAGAACGCTGTCTGATGGGGGGTGGAGGACACACAGAAAACAGTGATGGAATGGACTGAAATATTGAACAAAAGCACTCAATAGTTCAACATTCTGTTGCAGACCCAATGTAGTTCACTAACATGTTTTGATGAACTGGAAGTACTCCAACCAGAAGATTTATTACTGTCTGCCTCAGTAGTCCTAGTATACAAACTGCCTCGATGGCTGTCTTGTGTGGTTAAAAAAACAACAGTTAAAAAGTGAAGTACATACATGTTTTATTAATAAACATAATTAATTGGAGACTCTTGTTTCCTTGTAAGCGTTTCTAGCATAGGAGTAGCAACAATCTTTTGATAGACAGTGATGGCTCTGTGATAAGTATTGAAAGGATGCTTTTTCCATCTTGATCACACAAAGGCCATATCAAAGAAAAAGCAGAGGAGGACAGGTAATAAAGAATGCCTGTATTTAAGAAAGTAATACTGTATTCTGAAGGTGATTGTTTCATGTGTATGATCTCAATGTGCGCAAACTATAACTAGTAAACAGTGTGATTCAAGAGACTACACATTGGAATAATAAAATTGAATCGAATTATCTACCACACAGGATTTTTTTGTAAGTGAAACTATTATTGACTAAATACAGTTTATCTGTTTTAAATATTTTTTCTTCTCTCAAAAACAAAGACCAGACAGCAAAGTTAACAACAACAACATATGCCACATCCGCATGAAAAAGCGAATGTAATTTAAAAATCCCTATAAATTTATTTACATTAAAAATAATACTCCTTCAGCTAAAATCTGTAATCCAGAGATTAAAATTGATACTGATTCTCCGGCCATCACTGTCACCACGGCCTGTCTTCTCCTCGTTGCTATAAAACAGAATTTCACAACAGGCTTGATCTTTATTGGCAAGAAGGTATTTAACATACGTTTCCTCTGAGCGGGTGTATTTATTCTGTTTCAGAACTTGAAATATAGGTTTGAATGTGCATAGCAAGTTTCATTTAAAAAAAACAACTACAATACATTTCTATCTTTCTCAACCTGACACACATGGTTCTCTCCTCAAAACAACCATGTAATGTAGGTTAGGCAGAGTGAAGGTGAATAGCACAAGTTGAGCTTCATATCTGAGTGATTTGAACCCAGGTCTCGCTGGCCCAAGTCTAACCACAACACTAAAGAAAGATGCTGCATTACAAACAAATATTGCTGAATAATTAAACCAAGGCTTGACATTGCTTACCCAACATACTATAAACATAGTATAATCAGCTTTAATATTGATTAGCACAGCAAAAGGATTCTTGGAATTTTTAGTTTCTTCTGCTTATCTATATACCGTATGTGAGAAACAATTTTGCCAATAATCGCTCATTATGCCATTTGGAGTTGTGCATGTCATAGTGAAGAGTTGCAAAATTCAAGGCATTTGTACATAACAGTTTTTACCAGGAAAGAAACAGCAAAACAACCTTTGGTCAAGTTCAGGTACATATTATTATTTCCAGTGTCAAACTTTCATTAATCTGGGGGCTATAAATTTGGCAGTGAGCAAATTAAGCATTTGCTCCCTCCTAAATGGTCCAACCAGGCTGTATGCTCATTGGCTTTCAGGTTTCATGGAATTTTTAAAGTGTCAGTTGGGGATGTGGAAATGGTAAGAGGAAACTGGTTTGCTTGAGTTCCTAACATGTCCCTAAGCAGCTGAGTGACAGGCTTGCTGAATGGAGGCTTTGACAATTCTTAGATTAATCCCTACTGCCAAGCCAGTCTTTACTTCTTTTGTGGTTTGGGGTATTTTTCAAAGAGACAGACAGATGCCAACAACAACTAGTGAACCTGAAGGGCACTTGACTTCTTAGTATGTACCAACAGTTTCCAGACTGGTTTATGATATTGCTACATTGCTGTGCATTTTATCAATGACCAGTAATTGAATTTATAACAAGGCATTGGTGAAAGTGCAGAACTTGACAAATGTTTCAGGTTTGTATTTTCAGCGGCTTGCTATTTTCTGGTAGGTAACTCGTGGAAGTAATGATGAGAAACTGTTGTCATCTCTTGAGAACCTTCCCAGTAATGTTCTACTGCATTCAGCGGTTCACCTCTCTCTTTCTTAGTTGCCTGTATCAGGGACAGGATCTGGAAAACCTGGTGTCAATCCAGACAATACTGGAATAGAAGTTTGTGGCAATACCCATTTATTGAGTTCACCAATAACATAGCATTCAGGCTCCTTAGTTATGTAGGTTTGCAGTTTGGGGTGCTTCTGCATCCATTATTGTACACAGACTTTCTGGAAGTGGTGTAGGTTACGAGCTGATAAGACTGAATCTATAGTAAGGATCAAAGGCAGAACAATAATTATTCATGCCTCTTTAACCTCTCTAGACTTCATGATTGATTACTTACCCCTGAAGGCTGTACAAAGGTTGCAGTCACACATCCCCCCCCCAGTAATTGCTTGAGAATAGTTCTACAGACAAAGTATCTTTCTCTAGTCCACATTAAAGTCCCTGCAGAGTAACTTCCAGAAGGAAAGAATCCAAAAGCTGCAGGTAGTATGGTCATACTTTGACCAGCCATACCTTGGTTAGGGCAAGTCAAAATGTCACAAAGCCATATTTCAAGTTCTTCATAACTTTTCATCAGGTTAGCTGTTGAGCAAACTGGATAGGGGAGGGGTGTTTGAAGACGCTGGACATGTATAACAAGCTTAAGGCACAAACTTTTCCTGCGCTTCAACTTTGTGATATTTTGTGTTGTTCTAATAAAGTATTACAGTGCTGTAACATTTGGGTGGTTTTGTACAGTTTTTGTTTGCTTCACGGGATTTTGAAACTATGAAAATGATCTGACAAAGGGAATTAACATTTTTGAGCAGCGGGGTGAGGAGGGGATGATAGACCGTTGAACCTTCTGTGGGGTCTATACAGTGGAGTGCACCTCCAGGGGTAAAGTCAAACTACTGTGCTAGCAGCGTGGGCAGTGTGTGTTGCATTTATATCCCACCTTTTTCTCCAAGGAGTCCACGGTTCACCCCCCCCCCTCAGCTAATCCCTACAACAACCCTGTGAGGTAGGTGAAGAGGTTTGACTCAAAGGTCACCCAGTGAGCTTCAAGACTTGAGTGGGGATTTGAACCCAGAGCTCCCCAGGTCCCAGTCTGATACTCTAACCACTACACCACACTGGCTTCCTAGAGTTCTTTTGCTTGGGCAGCTTTATAAATTACCGTATTTTTTGCTCTATAAGACTCACTTTTTCCCTCCTAAAAAGTAAGGGGAAATGTGTGTGCATCTTATGGAGTGAATGCAGGCTGCACAGCTATCCCAGAAGCCAGAACAGCAAGAGGGATTGCTGCTTTCACTGCACAGCCATCCCTCTTGCTGTTCTGGCTTCTGGGATTCAGAATATTTTTTTTCTTGTTTTCCTCCTCCAAAAACTAGGTGCGTCTTGTGGTCTGGTGCGTCTTATAGAGCGACAAATACGGTAAGTTGGTAAATAAATATGGGGAAAGCAGAATGTCCTTAGAGACGGATCTGAAATATTTTCCTAGGAGCTTGAATTTGTTTTATTCTGGATGGTTAGATTGGATGTTTTAATATGTTGTCGACCACTTTGAGATGTTTTCTTTAAAATGTAAAGTGGTATAGAAATGAAATGAATAATAATAATAGTAAATTGTATGGTAAAAAAATTGGCACCTAGACATTCTGTTAGGCGACCGTAACCTAACGGTCTAGTCCAGGGGTCAGCAAGGTTTATCTTGCCTGGGCCAGATTGGCCCCACAGAGATCCTTCCTTGGGCCGGATCGCATGCATGCACGCACACAATTTTCGGTGTCTGTGCATGCACAGATGCGATTTTTGGTGCCGTGGAAGCAAGTCCCTGTGCTGCACTGCGCCGCTTCAGCGCCGCACGCGAGCGGGCAACTCTGTTCAGGGGCGGCTCGTGGGCTGGTCAAACGACCTCCGCAGGCCGCTTCCGGCCCATGGGCTTTGGTTGCTGACCCCTGGTCTAGCCCAACCCCCTGCAATGATTCCTGCATTCCAGGGGTTTGGACTAGACGACCCTTCAACTCTGTGATTCTGTGAAACTTGGTTTAAGATGCCATTTGGCAGTTAGCTTATATATCTGAGTTTCTAACACTGCCTGGAATCGGAGAAAAAGACGGGATATAAATAAATATAATAATAATTACGCTGGAAGCTGTCATCCCCCAAGGCAACTATTGTCTGCACTGACTGGCAGCCGTCTAGGGTTTCAGGCAGGGAATCTTTTCTAGCCATATCTGGAGGTGAGGTGACTGAGCCAGAGGCGATGTGGAGACAATGTGGGGAGCGATAGGAACACTGTGTGTGTGTGTGTGTGTGTGTGTGTGTGTGTGTGTGTGATGTGCAACAAGCTGAGTGACCTGCCTTGCCTTTCAGGGATGCTGGTGATTCGTGTGTGTGGCATCGGCCAGGCTCCCCCAGAGGCAGGACTCCTCTCTCCACAGAACAGGTGGGCAGTTAACTAGCTCTCTGCCCTTGCTGCTGTGTTCCCAGTAGAGCATGAGACTCTTAATCTTAGGGCTGTGGGTTCGAGCCCCACCTTGGGCAAAAGAGTCCTGGAGTGCAAGGGGTTGGGCTAGGTGACCCTTGTGGCCCCTTTCAGCTCTACCGTTCTATGATTCTATGACATGGGGGCAACTGGCTTACTTGGGCAGTACCAATGTCCACCTAGCATAGCTGCCCTTTCCCAGTTTCCAAAGCCGTAACAGCAAACCACAAGCCTACACTGAAGGAGTGTGGTTCAGAGAAACCCACGCTGTTTGCCACGCTTTAGCTACCCTGAGGATAGGAGCCAATTCCTAGGGGCCCAGGTCATAGAAACATAAGAGTTGGAAGGGACACTAAGGGTCCTCTAGTCTAACCCCCTGTAATGCAGGAATCTCAACTAAAGCATCCATGATGGATAGCCATCCATCCAGATGTAAAACAGATCAACGTTTGACTTTTAGAAGACATCTGAAGGCAGGTATAGGGAAGTTTTTAATGTTTGATGTCATATGGCCGCCAGGAGCATATAACACTGGTCCTAAAGGATATTCACTGGCTCCCAGTTCATTTCTGAGCACAGTTCAAAGCACTGGTGATTACCTTTCAAGCCCTAAACGGCCTTGGCCCACTATACTTGAAAGAGCATTTCCACTCCCATTGTTCAGCCCAGACACCGAGGTCCTCCTCTGAGGGTTTTCTGGCAGTTCCCTCACTGCGAGAAGCAAAGTTACAGGGAACAAGGCAGAAGGCCTTCTGGATAGTGGTGCTCTCCCTGTCAAGGAGATAAAGAACTATGTAACTTTCAGAAGACACCTGAAGGCAGTCCTATATAGGGAAGTTTTTAATGTTTGATATTTTACTATGTTTTATATATGCTGTAAGCCAACCAGAGTGGCTGGGGCAACCCAGTCAGATGGGCGGGGTACAAATAATAAAATTATTACTATCCCAGCACCACTAACGGAGTCTGCCTTTTTCCTCTAGACGTTGCCGCTGCCGTCATGAGTGGGAAGTCGCTGCTGCTGAAGGTCATCCTCCTGGGCGATGGGGGTGTTGGGAAGAGCTCTCTCATGAACCGCTACGTCACCAACAAGTTTGACTCGCAGGCTTTCCACACCATCGGCGTGGAGTTCCTCAACCGGGACCTGGAGGTGGACGGGCGCTTGGTGACCCTCCAGATTTGGGACACGGCCGGGCAGGAGCGCTTCAAGAGCCTGCGGACCCCCTTCTACCGGGGGGCCGACTGCTGCCTGCTGACCTTCAGCGTGGACGACCAGCGGAGCTTCGACAACCTGGGCCACTGGCAGAAGGAGTTCCTCTGCTACGCCAACGTGAAGGACCCTGAGCGCTTCCCCTTTGTGGTGCTGGGCAACAAGGTGGACAAGCTGGAGAGGCAGGTGATGCCCGAAGAGGCCCGGGCCTGGTGCACGGAGCACGGCAACTACCCCTACCTGGAGACAAGCGCCAAGGACGACACCAATGTGGCTGTGGCCTTTGAGGAAGGTGTGCGGCGGGTGTTGGCCGTGGAGGAACAGCTGGAGCGCTGTGTGCTGGGCAGTTCCATCAACTTGCATGCCAGCAGCAAGGCAGGCTCTTCCTGTTGCTGAACAGCCAAGGGGGTGGGTGGGAAGGGCACGTCCTAGAACGGTAAAGGCCTGTGGGGGATTGGGTGGGGGGCCCTCAGGCTGTAGTCAGAGTAGGGGCAGGGGGCTTAGGTAAGTGTTCAAAATCCCCATGCACCAGGCATATTTTGCGACTGGTGCCGATCCAGTGGCGACCTTCTGGAGATCTCCGGATGCCAGGTTGGCAATGAACATCTCCATCTGGGTGGTCCCTTCAGCTTGCTTAAGCGGGTCAGCAGAAGAGTTTATTTATTGCATTTATATCCCATCTTTTTCTCCACGGTTCTCCACGGTTCAGTTAATCCCTACAAAACCCCCATGAGGTAAATGAAGAGGCTGTGACTGACTCCAAGGTCACCTGGTGAGCTTCAAGACTGGTGATTTGAACCCAGACCCCCCCCCCCCGGTCCTAGTCCGACACTCTAAACCACTGCACCACACTGGCTTCCTAGAGTACTTCTGCTCTGGAGCAGCTTTATAAATTAAGTCAGTAAATAAATATAGGGAAAGCAGAATGTCCCTTAGAGAAGGATCTGAGATATTTTCCTGGGAGCTTGAATTTGTTTTATTCTGGATAGTTTTATTGGATGTTTTGATGCGTTGTTGAACACCTTGAGATGTTTTCTTTAAAATGTAAAGTGGTACAGAAATAATAATAATAGTAATAATAATTTCATTTGTTAAAAGAAATGGTGCCTAGACATTCTGTTAGGCAACCGTAACCTAGACTTAAGGTGCCGTTTAGCTTATCTATCTGAGTTTCTAACACTGTTTGAGACCCATTGGCTACCTTTACCTGGTTTAGCTGGCCAGTTGAAGCTGTTCCTGGGATGTGGCCGCTGTCACATGCTGACAGCTTCTAGGAGCCACAGGTGAGAGCTGAGTGCAGAGTGAGGACCCAAGGTAAACCTATACATAGTGCCCCACCTATAATTACCCTGTTTGTCATTTAGGAAGGCAGTGGAGGCAAGGACAACAAGAAGGGCTACTCTGCTCAGACTGTCTCCTCTGCCACCCTCCCCCCATGCGGGCAGACACTACATGCTGTATGTGAGGGAGAGGGAGGGAGGGAGATAGGGAGATAGGTAGGGACAATTGGATTGCCCCCTCTCTTCCCTGCTCCAGTTGGATCACCCCCTCTCCTCCACAGGGCCAATAGACACCATATTCCCTGTGGGAGTGACAGGGAGAGTGGGGGAAGCAGGGATAAAATTGGGGCCTGCTCCAGTTGAACTGCCCCCTCTCTCCCATAGGGCGAAGGGACACCTGTGAGAGAGTGGTGAGGCAGACAAAACAGCATTGGGGCCTGCTCCATTTGGACTGTCCCCACCACCTCCCACCAGTACTAAGAGATGCAATTGCAGTCAGCCTGTGGCATTTCTGTTCAGGACCCAAATTTATAAAAGATAAAAACAGTAGTCCATTCCAATAGCCATCGTTGGTGATAATGCCAGCTTTCTAGCTACATAATCCTAATTTGATATACTAATTTAATGCCCATAGTAGCGTGCTGCTTAATTCAGACTTAATCAGAACTGTGGGTTTTATTCATCCACCGTTCTGATTAAGTCCAAATTTAATAGATGGGAATAAAATTTGCTAATTAATTCTAGTTTTCCCAGTTGAGACTCCTACTGCCTTTTTATGGCTGAAGTAAGGTGACTTAGAGTCAGAAACTGTCCTGGAAAGCTGAACATTCTCCCACTGGCTTCTGAATGCTGCTCTTGTTGGTTCTTATCAATGCAAGCTTATGACACAATGCACACATAGGTTAGTTTTTAAGGTGCTATAACATACCAACGTGGCTGCCTTTCTAGAATATGTCGTTTCTGAGGATTGTGATAGACAGAAATATTTTATTTTATTTATTTTTTAATATATTTTTAATAGATAGATATGTATGTGTATTTGTCCTTTGTGCACCTAACTCAACACAAGACTTTGCTGGGCAAGAAAGCATGTGGTCTCACATGTGGGAGGAATTAGGAGAGTCAAGTGTTTCTCTAATGTGCACAGTGCTCAAAATGGGGAGTGTCATTCGTCCTGCAGTGAATATGTCAGAAAGGCAGGTTACCTAGGGGAAACTGGGCAAAGCAGAACTCAGACAATTGAAATGAGACCAACTCTGCTCTGCAAAGATGTCTGCAAACATGACATGAAGGCTGGCAACATCAATCCTGCCATGTGGGAATCTCTTCCAGACCACAGTGCCTGGAGACAGGCAAACAGGTTGTGTATCTGCAGCAGTGACCAGAGGAGGAGTGACAGCTGGGATGAGCACAAAGAGAAGAAACACCATGATGCATTTGCAGCAGCACAACCTAATGCCTTCACCTTCCTCAACTGCAACAAATCATCTCTCCCATATCAGCCTCTACAGCCACAGCAGGTGCTATAACTCTCCAATGGTTTGACTTCATCCCCAAAGCTGTACTCGGTTGTCTCCCGAGAAGAAGAAGAAGAGTTTGGATTTGATATCCCGCCTTTCACTCCCTTTAAGGAGTCTCAAAGCGTCTAACAATCTCCTTTCCCTTCCTCCCCCACAACAAACACTCTGTGAGGTGAGTGGGGCTGAGAGACTTCAAAGAAGTATGACTGGCCCAAGGTCACCCAGCAGCTGCATGTGGAGGAGCGGAAATGCGAACCCGGTTCCCCAGATTACGAGACTACCGCTCTTAACCACTACACCAGACTGACAGAAGGTTGTCAGCCTCCATTGCCTCATGAGGCAGACAGAGGTTTAGGTCACCAATAGCAAGTCAGGATGGGTGAGAAGTTCAGAACCATTCCATTTGTCCTATGGTGTCCCCTCCACACACAGCCTCTCCTGCTGCAATTAGCCTTGGGGGGGGGGGGAAGCATTCTATTTTAGATATTTCCTGAACGGGGTGCTGTTTCAAGGGGGACCTTTTTTTGCGATCATGTCTAGAGAATGAAGGCTTAACTCCACTAGCCATTTGGAGCTGGGGCTGATGTGCAACAACATCTGGAGGGAACCACATTGACTCCGTGTAATGGATTATCTGCAGCGCTGCCTTTGCATGATCTTTTTCAAACTTTACTTGGTTCAAAACACAGCAGTCCAGCTGCTACCTGTGACTTGACTTGATGACAGCTCCCCCGCCCCCACTCTGTAAGGCTAAAATATATGAAAAGCAGTTTGACACACACACACACACACACACACACACACGGAGAGAGAGAGAGATATGCATGCCAGCCTAGTGACAGATGTTTAGGTGCTGTCATAGGCAATGGTATACCTAGGGGTTGGCCGGGTTGGCGTCCACTAGGGGCAGGCAGTCTGGTGTGGGTGGGTGTAAAACTCATGCCTCTCCATGCATGCTTCCCAGGCCACTCTTTCACTGCTCTGGGTGCCTGGGCAAGGTGCGCAGGCTCCTCTGGGTGCCCGGGCGGAGGAATCTGGTCAGGCAAGGGATGGGGGGCACCAATACTGGCGCCTGCCAACTGCCAAAGGGAGCCTAGGTATACTTCTGGCCATAGGGTTGGCTAGTGGCAACCAGAAAGAAGGCCTTGTCTTTCATTGGGAGTTGTAGAGCTCCCATCCAAGGAACGTTATTAATTTATTTAATTGGGTTTATATCCCATCTTTTTCTCTTGACAAGCTCAAGGTAGCATACATGGTTCTCCCCCTTATTTAATCCCCACAACAACCCCGTGGTGCAGGTTAGGCTGAGAGGCAGCGAGTGGCTCAAGGTCACCCAGTGAGTTTCATGGCTGAGAGGGGAGTCGAACCCTTCCCAGGTCCCCATCCAGTACTAAACCGCATAACCCAGTGTCACCATTATTCTCCTTTGGACTCTGGGCAAAAATCAGCTTGGTTTGCCCAAGCTATCAACATTTCTTACTATTTATTTGCTGAAAGGTATTTTATTGGTGTGAACTACTGCTTGCTTGTATTCCCTTCTCTGTTTTAAATGTTCTGGATATAGTGGAAAGGAGGATATAACCCTTACTAAATTAAATTAAAACTTCTAAATAAAATGCTAGCTGTAACACTGTTCCTGCATCTATGTGGACATGCCAGTTTGCAGGCTTTAGTTTAGTTTAAATGGTGCAGATTGTATAATCCAGTTTGGTTTACAAAGTAACATTCTCTCAGATTAAAAGCAGTACCAGCACTCTGTTCTGCCCCTGACTCATTTCCCGGCACCTGGATTTCCATAAAGTCTAGCATCGTCGACTACGGACCTAAAATGTATAGGAGGTATTTCCTTATCTAGAATTCCATTTAATGAGAGAGCAGAAGCTTAGAATGAGAGCAATCTTCACAACAAATGGAAATAGAATGTGATCTTAGACATTTTGAAAAAGATTTCTGATAAATTATAGAGATTCCTCAGTCTTGCCATAAAATAGGGCCAGAGAGCTAAGAGCACATGTTGGGGCTTTCTGAGCATGAGCTAGTGTTTCACTACTGAACTCAGTCCTGATGCTTTCTGAGTTGAACCATTTTGACTGCTGTTTCTGTACATGGAAGTAAACCACATTTAATTTGAGGCTACTGCAGCAGGTTACCGAAAAACCATTCTGGAAGGCCCAGCATATCCAGCTCTGACTTATTATTGAAAAGAGCTCACCTCACAACGCAGCAGGTACATGTAAGTTACGAAAGTGTTGTAGCAAACCTAAGCATTACATAAGAACATAGGAAGAGCCTCGTGGATCAGACCAATGGCCCATCTAGTCCGGCTTCCTATTCTCACAGTGGCCAACCAGATGCCTGTGAGAAACCGGCAAGCAGGATTTGAGCACAGGGCCACAGATACGAAGAAGCACAAAGGTGGTGATGTTGCACCTGGTAGATTTTTGCCTGTCCTGTTTTTAAAGGTATGGAACCACTTCGTAAAAGAGCAACCTCAGATTCAGCTTTGGCATTCAAAAGCCTGTTTATTGCATGGAAAACATTCTGTTACAGGGTGTTTTAATAAATATAATAATAAATAATAGTGACTAATAATGTAAACTGTACTTGTTTTAATTGCAATGTTTTTATAACTTGCCCTGGGACCCTTTGGTAAAGGATAAGCTAGAAGTATAAATTAGATTAAATTTAAAAATAAGTGTTATTTCTATCACTAACTTAGGTGAAGGACAAGTTCTCAATACTGGATTTGCTAAACCCATTCCATACGGGGATTGTAATGTTTTATATTGCCCCAATTGCATAGAAAGTCCCTAATATCACTACAAGTTCCTAACAATGTGGGGTGCTAGCATAAAAATTCTGCATACAGTTAGGATATTATACATAGTGATTAGCTTTGAAATGTTATGTTTTATTTTTTTCACACAGGAGCCAGGGTGAACCAATGGTAGTATAGTTAAAAGCAAAATGTTAAACTGTTGACTAGTATTTAGAGCTTTGGATATTTGGAAGTAACGTATTGAGTATAGCCCCATAGACAGTAACTTGAGGTGGGCTGTCCTTCAAGGTGTATTGAAACCCTATCATAACAGTGGAAAATGACAAAATCAAAATATGGCTTGTATTTTAATATAGCAAAATGTAATAACACGATTTTAATGCCTGCTATTTTACTTCTTACTGAAGAATTGGATAGAATGCTGCCTACTCACATTCTCTTGCGTCTGTGAAAGGCACAGACTTGTGTATGTCTTTCTTGAAAGATAGTGGAAAGACTAGCAAGTGAATGTGGAATAAGCTGTAGCTGCAGTTCTACTGTTGGGCAGTAGTGTTAATCTTGATTATAAATACTGGCTTACAATATATTACCATGGAAATTCTGTAGTTTAACTATGAACATTATCACAAATAGCTGATTTGTGATACCGGACAAGCAGGATCCAATTATGAATGTCCTATAAAATTCAGACAATGTTTCCTGTGTGTTCACATCATACATAGAGTTCACTTCATTGTAAAAGCTTGCTGTGGGGTATTCTTGTAAAATGAATGTGTAAAAAGAATGAAGAAAATGTATTTAGAGGAATAATGTGTATTAAATTTCTATAAGTCTCTTTCTGATGAGTGCATTAATCTCCTTGGACCTCAGTTTATTCATATAGAAAATGGGACTATTTCTTATAGGTCTATTGTGCTGCATTTTTTACCCGCTGGGATATAATATGGAATGTATATATAATTGGCACGTGTGTGTTTCAGAACTACGGGCCAATTAATCACAGTGAATATAAGGGAAGTACCTTTAAGAAGTACTTGCTTTTTTCCTGCCTTAAACAGCAGGGACTAGGTAGGTGTATGGTGAAGTTTTAGGACCCTTTATACAGGCTGTGGGGGTGCTTATTTGGGGGTGGGGATGACCGTGTACCTAAGGGAACGAAGCTCCTTTTGCCTCTGCTGAGACTTATGCTATTGCCTATGAGCTGCTCTGTTCATACACCGCAGTACAGCACTAGTTTCAGCTTCAGAGCTGTACATCCCGCCTCAGCCTTCTCCCTCTCAGCCAGTTTTATATTTGCGCGCCCTTTCAATCCCCGGTGACGTGTACCCCGCCGCGTCCAACCGGCAGCCTCCTCTGGTCAGGACAATGGAAGGCGTTCCTCCAACCAGCGCAGCTCCTGCCTCGGCGGCAGCCAATAGAAAGAGCCCTGTGTTGAGAGTAATGTTACCAGCGCTGAGAGAGTGAGGAGGCTGCGTATCGATCCAGCTCTCAGCCATTGCAGTGAATTGGACTACATACGAGATCCAGGCAGCCTCGGTGGCCGGCGCGCGTGTGTTTGTGGCGTGTGTGAACCGAGATCCTTGTCACGGGGTGAGTATCCTGCGGGGGGTTGGGGGGCCGCCGGCTGGCTGGGGGGGAGGCCGAAACTCCCGAGCCTCTGGGGGGGTTGGGGGGCGGACGGCGTAGTCTTTTGGGGGTGCGAGGGGGGCAGGATTAGCCCTCACGAGACACACAAAGGGGGGATTTAGGCTGGGAAACCACACTTCCCTCAGCACCGGGGGGGAGGGGGGGCAGGAAAACACCGAGCTGCTCTTTAAAAGGCGGGGGGGGGGGTCGGGGAAAAAAAAAGCCCCAGCTCCACACCAAAGTGGGGAGTTTTGAGAAGTGGTTGAAGGGGACCCACAAATGCCGGGAAAGCGCCTTTCCTCTCCTGCCCGGATAACCGCGGCCGGGCTCGTCTCTTTAAACCCGTGGAAATGGGGCGGGGGTCTGGGCTGAGGCGGGGGGCGGCGGCGGCGGAGGGAAGCGGTCTTGAGTGCTAATAAGCTGCTTACATAGCACGGGCGATAGAGCCATTGCAGCAGAGCCGTCTCTCTATGTAATGTGTGAGAGAGCCGTGTGGGGAGACGGACTTCGCATCGCGGGGCTGGGCTCGAGTGTGTTTGTGTGAAGGGGTGTGGGGGGGGGAAACGGGGGTGTCGTGTCCTCCTTTCTCTGCCTGGCTCTCTCCCCGACCCCCTTTCCCTCATTGTGGGGAGCCCCGCGAATCCCCGGGAGTGTCGCTGGGCGTTGTTGGCCTCGGGGCGATAAATCACCTCGGGAGCTGCGCTTGCTGTAACATGGCTGACGAGAGCCGTGTGTAAGTGGAGGCAGAGGGAGAGGAGGAGGAGGAGGGGGGGAGGAAACAAGGCAGGCAGGGGGAGGCACGGGCGGGCGGGGGCGCAGTTCAGGGGAACTTTTTCCAAGGCGCCTTTTATCCCTGGGCGACGGAGAGGGGAGAGCTCCGCAGGCGACCGTTTAAAAGCCCGAGTCCGGGTTCAATATATATATATAAAGGGGGGAGGTTTTGGAAAGGGGGGGGGCCTTCTGGCAGCTCTCAGTGGAAACGAGACGCTCCCCCCCCCCCGCCGCCGCCTCATTGCCTGTAATGGCTGAGTGTGTGCGCCAGAGTACAGAGCGCACCAGGCACACGCACACACACACACAAAGGGAAGGAAGGAGCCATATTCTCTATGAGCAGCGGCCATTCCGAGAAGCGGCTTCGCTTCCTGCTCGGCTGCCGCGGGAGCCCATGCAAAAGGAGCGCTTGCCGCTTGCCATTGCCGCCGCCGCGCGGGCGAGAGGCGACCCCGGGCCCCGCGCGCCCGGCGAGAGCGCGGACTCCCCGCCTCGGCTGAGCGCCCGCCACGCGCATTTCGAGGGGACTTTCTCTCATCAGCAAGGCGTGCGCACAAAATGGAAGGAGATCTGCCGCCGCCGCTGCCGGTGGTGACCTTCTTAGGCAGCAGCCTGCGCCATTTATGAGCCCTCCCTACTTCCCTCCCTCCCTCTCTCTCGCTTTCCCGGCTCGTTCGTGTAGATTAAGGCGCACCGAGAAGAATCCCAAAGCTCTACAGCTGCAGCTATATTTATTGTCGGGCGCCGTCCTTGGAGCCTGAGTGAACACATCGAAGCTCGTGGCAGCGTAGTTTCTAAGAGGGGAATGCAATTTAACGCGACGAGCTCGAAAAAGCTGCGCCTTGATCATTTTTATATCTGTGGGGTGGGCTTTAGGTTTTTTGGGTGTTTTTTTTTACCCCTCACCTCACGAAAAACTTTTCTTTCCCCTTCCACAAATTATCCCCTTCATAATTAATACATGGCTATGTGAAAGGGGGTAAATTAAAATATTTATAAAATTCAATTTTTATGGTTGAAGTGATCCCCCCCCATTACCTTGTAATGTAGGAAGGGTTCAGCAGTGGAAGGAGCATTTTAAATAACACTTGTGAATTACATTTTCAGAGGTACATTTTATATCACGCTTTAAATCTATTAAGTCCCTCAAGTTCCTTTTTCTGTTGTTTTAATTATTAAGTTAAGCCCTAGCAGCCTCGTGCCTTAATTCTGAGAGCGCATTTTCAGACCCAGGCTCCATTGTAGACACCAGCAGCTCCTGGCTTTTAAGTGTTGTTTACTTGACAGAAACTTTAGACCGGACATGTTTAGTCAGAGAACACAAATCTTTTTCTGTCCGCATGCCAGACTGATAGGAAATTATGCCTTTCTGTGGCAATGCCAGTTAGAGCTGTGCACATTTCCCTAGTCAAGTTGTGCAAGCTGGAGTAGAGAGGTACTTTCTTCAACATGAAGAACTTCAAGAAAAGCGTGGTCTGTACTAGGAATCGTTACTTCTCAGAAAGAAAGTGTCAGCACAAATATGAAAACTGTAGGGCTTAATCTGAAAAAGTAAGAATATGGGAAGAGTCCTTTTGGATCAGATCAAAGGCCTAACTTATACAGCATACTTTCCCACAGCAGCCAGCCCACAAGCGGGACATCAGGGCAGTAGCCCTCTCCTGCAACTGGTATTCAGAGGCATTATGCGTCTCATTCTGGAGCCAGCAAGTAGGTTTGATCCCCATATGGGACAGCTGCATATTCCTGTGTTGCAGAGGGTTGGACTAGATGGTCCTCAGTGCCCCTTCCAACTCTACAATTATATGATTCTATTACTGTGAGAGAAATAGCTGTTATAATTTGTAGCCCTTGATAGTCTTCCCTTCATGAATTGTCTAATTCCATTTGTCAAGAATTTGTCACAATTGGTGGCCATCAGCACATCTTGTGGACACAGATTCCGTAATTGAGCAATATGCTTTGTGAAGAAGTACTTACTTTTTCCCAAATCTCCCACCATTTGACTATTGAATGACACCAGTTTGTAGTACAGGTGGGAACCATTTTGCATGCCCCGCCCCCATTCTGCCCTCTTCTGGGTCCAAAAGGACCCATTCATCAGTATTCATCAGTTGTGTGTCAATTGGATATGCACAAAATGGTCATGTCTCCCCTTAGTTGCTTTTTTCCAAAATAAAAAGCCCTAAAGGTTGTAACCTTTCCCCATGGAGATCAGAACCATACACAGCATTCCAGTTGTGGTTTTACCATAGATTTCCATAATGACGTTGCAATAGTCGCAGTTTTATTTTCAGTCCTTTTCCTAATGATTATAACATGCACCAATGTACATCATTTTACATATGCTTACACTGAACCACGTTTGCTATCTCTTTGCCCATTCCTCAATTTTGGAGAGAGTCTTTTTGAGATCTTCACAGTTCCTTTTTGGTTTTCCACTCTCAATAATTTTGTGCTGTTAGCGGTGATGGCCAAGTTTGCTAGGTCCAGATAATTTTTGAACAAATTTAAAAGTATCTGGTTCCCGTACAGATTCTTGAGGGATCTCTCTCTCTTTTCTTTTCTCCCCTTTTCTTTCTTTCTTTCTTTCTTTCTTTTTTTTTTTTTTTTTTTTTTTTTTTTTGCATCTCTCTATTGTGAGAAATGTCCAGTTTTTTGCTTCCTGGTTTGTTAGCCAATTATTGATCCATAAAGGGACCTCCCTTCTTATGCCAAGGCTAGGTTTACTCAGGAACCTTTAATGAGGCAGTTTGTTAAAAGCTTTTTGGCAGCCCAAGTATACAGTGTCCACCAAATCTGTCCACAGTTCTAAAAGTCACTGGGCCATGTCTGGTTCTCATAGCATCTTCTGCAAATCTCATGCCCTTTTGCAATATGTGCTTTTGAAGGCACAAGCCCCCATCAGATGATGAAGCAGCTATTGTGCATGAAAGCACATCCTATAATAAAGCAGACTCTTTAATTTTTTTGTACTTTTTATATTGGTATTTGTAGCTAAATACCCCAGTCTAGCAAGCATAACCTTAGTGTGTAGTAGTGCTTAATGTGTGTAGATCTCCTTTTATGTACTGGATCCCATGTACACAGTGTTAGAAACTGGGATAGGAATGCTAGGAGCCATGTGGCTCCTAGGCCCTATGTCGTGGGTGCCAAAACAAAATGTCTAGGCACCTTTTTAAAAAATTGCTGCCCCGCTATGAGACCAGGCAGCCCCACAGAAAAAGAAAAAGCTGTCAGGCGAATCGAGGGATTTGCAGAATAGCGCAGGAGCAAAAAAAAATGTGCACAGGAGTAAAAAGAAAAAATGGTGTGTGTTTTGCTGCTGGGCAAATCAGGTCTTTGGCACAGGTAGTGCAGTAGCAAAAGACACGCTTCTTTTGCTTCTGGTGTGCCAGGCAGACCAACTGACTGCAGCCAGGCAAGTGGAAATGCTGGGTGCTAAGGGTGGCTCCTGAACATCTCCATCCAGTCGCAAAAGGCAGGTTACCAGTCACTAATTTTGAACACTGCATGTACATGAAAGGATTTTTCAGAGTTTGGAACTCCAGATCTAGTACAGTGGTACCTCGGGTTACATACGCTTCAGGTTACAGACTCCGCTAACCCAGAAATAGTACCTCGGGTTAAGAACTTTGCTTCAGGGTGAGAACAGAAATCGGGCTCCGGCGGTGCAGGGGCAGCAGGAGGCCCCATTAGCTAAAGTGGTGCTTCAGGTTAAGAACAGTTTCAGGTTAAGAACGGACCTCCAGAACGAATTGAGTACTTACCCTTTGGTACCACTGTACCTGATGTGCAAGTGGAGTGATCTCTTCTGTCTTAGGTTAGCCTTACAGTGCTAGGGAAGACTAGTTATCAAGTCTCTTATCAATGCCAAACAGGTTGTTATTCTTGTAAAAGCAGACTGTGCCTACCATTAAGTTTAGGTAGCCGTACATATGCCACTGCTGAATACAAGATTTTTTTTATTGAGGTTATAGACTAAACAAATTGTTCTTTGAAAAATAGCTTAAAAGGGTGATTCGAATTGAGAGGATTCACAATATTTAGTGCTTTTCTCTCAGAACAGTAATTGAAAACATTTTTGCCTATAATTTGGTATCAGTTTTCTGCAGTTCTAGCAGAACTTCATAGAATTAATAGTTGCTTGTATGGAAGACAGTTGCAGTTGGGCAAAGGTAAATTTCGTGTTCAGGGGCTGTACTAGTATACCTTTTCTTATATCAGGAGTTCGCCTGATGTTGAGATGGAGGACTGCATAATAATTAAAAGTCATCTTATAGCAACATGTTCTGCATTTTATACAGATTTGTAACCAGTTGCCTGGTTTGCAAATCCCTTTAAACTTCAAAGTGAACAAACAGCCAAAGTAACCACGAGTGGTAAGCCAAAAATAAACCTTGAAAATCAGTGCTTGTGGTTCATTTCTCCCTAGCAAATCGTGAATGGTAAGTCAAGAGCAAGCAATGGTTTAAAGTGACATGCTATCTGGGACACTGATGTGCAACTATTTGGTTGCCTAGATAGTTGTCCAAGAATGTAGCTTTAAAGTATTAAGGGAAATGGCTCAGACTGGTAGTTTAAGCAGTTTTTAATCGTCTTCTTTTTCTTAGTCTACTGTATGGAAGCCCCAATAGTTCTCAAATGTTTCTACTTTGTCTTTCAGAAATCATCCAAAATGGGCAAAGGTGATCCTAAAAAGCCAAGAGGCAAAATGTCCTCATATGCCTACTTTGTGCAAACTTGCCGAGAAGAGCACAAGAAGAAACACCCAGAAGCTTCAGTGAACTTTTCAGAGTTCTCAAAAAAATGTTCAGAACGGTGGAAGGTAAGTTGTTGTTATTGTTTTTTGTTTTAATAGTAATACTTTAAATACCCAAATAAATGCAATTTGCATGTAGCTATTTCTTAGGAGTAGAAAACATACTCACTAATAAAGTTTACAAATTTAGAATGGAATTGGGTATAATCTTGAGCTGAGGATGCATACTGAATTATTTTTATAGACTATGTCTGCTAAAGAGAAAGGAAAGTTTGAAGATATGGCACGAGCTGACAAAGTTCGTTATGAAAGAGAAATGGAAAGTTACATACCACCTAAAGGAGAGACGAAAAAGAAATTCAAGGACCCAAATGCACCAAAGAGGCCTCCGTGAGTAGCTTTTATGGCTAACATGCATTGCGCTGATAGACATCCAAAAGAGTGATAGATGAATGGTGGGGAAGCAGAAATTTCACTTTTTTTATAAATATGGATAGGTCTGTTCTGTTATATCGCTTGGCAATACATAGTAAAGGTTCTCACCTTGCTGTACATAGTTCAGTAGTTCTTTATGTTTCAAATGTTTATAATTTAATTTTCAGCTCAGCATTTTTCTTGTTCTGCTCTGAGTATCGTCCAAAAATCAAAGGAGAACACCCTGGCCTCTCTATTGGGGATGTTGCAAAGAAACTCGGAGAGATGTGGAATAATACTTCTGCAAATGATAAGCAACCTTTTGAAAAGAAGGCATCCAAACTGAAGGAGAAGTATGAAAAGGTAAACTCCAGATAGCCTCTTTTGCCATTCAAATATTTGTTGTTGTCATTAAATATATTGGGTGATGTACAGTGTTGGTCATAGTAGACCTGTTGAAATTTGAGTGAACTCGAGTATGGTTAAAATTGGATGTCACTCATAGGAAATTAATGTTAAAAGGAATGGAGCCATACGCATGCTTGCATTTTCTCTGGAATGTTAAATGGTACCAGCAATCTCTATTGAAACTAAGAACATTGGGTATTATAAACAAAAACATCCATCTGTGGAATATATTTCCAAGTAACTGTTCTTTGGAGCTAAAATACTAAAAAGATCTGATGAAAGTGTTGCTTAATTTAAAAAGAAAAGAAACTTGTAGGCTATGTGAAATAAATGTAATCACTAATAACGTGCTTTTATTTGGACCATGTGTATTAATTGCTATAGTTTGAAGAAAAAAAGTGTATCACTCCTAATAGTGGCTAATATTGTAGCCAGTACATTGCTTTCTTTATTTTTAATGGTTGAGGAATATTAACAGACAAGTGGTTTGTTTGTTTTTTGACAAATTCAGCATAGCTTGTGAACAAAATAAGATGGTCAGACTCTCAGGTCACTTTCATGTACTTACTTTGCCTTGGAAGAGGGATGACCATGTACAAGAAAGATACCCAGCTTGCAAAACCAAATGTGAAGGGGACATGCCTGCAAGATTCTGCAGGTGCTAATCTAATAAAATATTTAGAAATAATGACCAAGGAAAGATCAGGCTGCTGCTTCTGAATTTGAAAAGAGTACCCACTGACTGCACAGCCTTTACACTTGATCGTTTGCATTTTGTGCTCTGGTGTTCTTTGTAACAGAGCATAGTATAATAATATATTAAGCCACTCATAATTGAGAGAATTAATTAAGCCATGGTGTAGATACTCTGTCAGTGTGGTACTGAGGAAGATCTAGCTAATGGCACAACTCTGTGAGCCATGGATGTGCAGCAGCAAGATGGGTGAAAAAAACCCTGATCATTTTGGACAGGTAGGGAAATTAGAACAAAAATTTGTTTGAAATCCTATACTTATTTTTTTTAATGTAAGCTTGACATTGAGTTTATTGAGGCTTGCTGTATTAAGTGTTATGTGCAAGTCAAAAAGAGAAACTTATTGCATGCTGAAGGTGGCACTGTCTACTCATTAATTGAAGTGCATGAAATTTATCAATAAAGTATTAGAATTCTTGACTGAGTGTACTGCTGTACTGAACTTCAGTAGTACAAATCTTAGACAGTCATCTGAATAGGCTCTATGTTATGAATTACAATTCTGTCAAATATAGATTCCTGTGCATTTTCATTTAAGTGGTATTCCCTTCCCTCTGTGTCAAGTAGCTAAACTTTCTCTGCTTCTCCTAAGGATGTTGCTGCATACAGAGCTAAGGGGAAGCCTGAGGTAGCCAAAAAGCTAGCTCCACCTAAGCCTGAGAAAAGCAAGAAAAAGAAGGAAGAGGAAGATGATGACGACGACGAGGATGATGATGAAGAGGATGAAGATGAGGACGAGGAGGAGGATGAGGAAGAAGAGGATGATGATGAATAACCCTCTTTTAGATCAGTTCTTGTCTATAAAAGCATTTAACCCCCCTGTACACAACTCACTCCTTTTAAAGAGAAAAAAAATTAAACATAAAGCTGTGTAAGATTTGTTTTTAAAATGTACAGTGTCTCTCTCTTTTTCTTCTTTTTTCTTTCTTTCTCTCTCTCTCTTTTTTTGTATAGTTAACACACTACCGGACGTGTCTTTGGGTAGCCCTGTCCTTCAGTGGTATCTCAGTGGCCGCTAACCTTGCCTAGTACAGTGAGGGGGTTGTAAATTGGCATGAAAGTTTAAAGCAGGTTCCTTGTTGGTGCACAGCACAAATTAGTTATACTTGCAGATGTAGTTGGTTACTCATTTTCATCAGTTGTCTGCATCAAAAAAATAATAGTTGATCTGTTAACTTAAATACCACTCTGTAATTGCAAAAAAGAAAAAAAAAATGTAGCTGTTGACATTCTGATTGCTTCTAAGTAAATACATTTTTTTTAAAATTAGTATTGTTGTCCTTTTAATAGATGCCCTTGTAAAGTCTTTCTTTCTGGAAAGCATATTCTCTCTGTTATGCCCTTTGGGGATCACATAAAAATGGCATTTTTGTTTCTTCATTCCTATAAGCTGATACAAGAGCTTTGATCTACGCCCTAGATAATCATGATAGGGTAGGAAATATATACAGGCATATGCAAAGCGTTGTGTGTTTTTTTCCCCTTCATATAAGAGGCCACCTTTTTTTTTGAGAACCCTGTTCTTAGCCAATCTGTATTTGCTCAGCTTTTGCTTACATACAATATTCTACTGATTTGTGTAAATTTACCAGTTTCTGAGGGCTGAGGAATATAGAATTCAGTTCAGTAGCATGGAATAATTCCAGGGGAAAATAACTTCAAATTTGTGTCCTTGGAGGACCACTGAGAGTATATTTTCATTTTGAGCTGTGAGGGATTTACATATGTGACTCCATTGGCCATAATGAGAGTTGTATTTGCAAATACCTGAATACAGAGGTGAGTGTACCCTACCTAAGCAGGTAATGTCAAATGCTAAAATTACTGTAATCCTTTTAGGATACCATGTCAAGTAATAGTTGTGGGCTTTATACAATGACCTCTCCTGGTAGTAAATGTCCCACAGGGAAATATTTTACTTTGCTAATGTTTTCTATAAGTGGTACCATTGTTCAATCTGTATGAATTCATGCTTTCATAACCATAGTAGTCCTAGACTATCCCATTTTCAAAATTTTATATTGTCTCAAAAATCAGATGAGATGTATCTTTTTCTGTTAGTCTTTTTATAATGCATTCTTGATATTTGCCCATTTTGTAAGTTAAAATTAGCTGTATAGGGGAATTACTTTTCCCCCATATAGGTGTGAGATGTAACATGGTATTCCAATGACCTCTGATTTGATAAAATATAGGTTGCTTTGAAAACCAAAGTTAAAAGTTTGTGCACATTCAGTAAAAGTGCTGGCAATTATTAACTCTCTTCACATTTACCTGCGGACTAATTTGGGAACTGATTGGCAATTCTGTAGTTAAAAATTATGGTTCTCATGTGCCAGTGTTTAAAAGATAGCATTCTTGTAACTTTACACACTTTTTTGATGGAGTATTGTTTTGTTATACGATTTTGACTTTTACGATTCTTCAATTTTGCATTTGTTTATGTATAACCTCAGGAGAATACTGAACATCTGATTTCCTGGTTGATACTAATAAAACAATAATTACAGAGGTTTTATATATTTAGTTAAATGAGTTTATTTTAAATATTATTTCTATTTACAGTTAAATGCTTCAAATATGTTGTTAAATAATGGCAATTCAGTAAATTGCACTTCAAGGTAATTGGTTATGGGCTGAAATACAAAACTAACTTAGGATCCATGCCAAATTCTAGGCAATGTCCCCATCCTACATTGTTTTGGATGCCCCTCCAATACTCCAGAGGCTTTTTGGGATGTGCTGGGGGTAGCAAGAGGTGGGGAACTGTAACTTCCTTTACATTAGAATCGGGGCCACAGTAACAAACAGCAGTTTTGCTTGCCATATGTAGACCTGGAGTTGTCTACAACAAAGCTATGTTTTCACCTGTACAACCAATCCTCCCCTTTCCCCTCTGCGTGACCTCCAAACCTGATCCAGAACAGTTTTGGGAGTGTGCAGGGAGAGAAGAGACAGTTCCAGGTTCTTTTTGGATTTGATATCCCACCTTTCACTCCCTTTAAGGAGTCTCAAAGCGGCTAACATTCTCCTTTCCCTTCCTCCCCCACAACAAACACTCTGTGAGGTGAGTGGGGCTGAGAGACTTCACAGAAGTGTGACTGGCCCAAGGTCACCCAGCAGCTGCATGTGGAGGAGCGGAGACGCGAACCCGGTTACCCAGATTATGAGACTACTGCTCTTAACCACTACACCACACTGGCTTCTTGTGCCACTGGGACAACTTGGTTGGATACGGCCAATAATTTGCAAAGCAGTGTAAATGAGTGGTACAGTAAATCATCTAGGCTTTCTGTAAATGTAATGTTGCTTTTCATAAAGTTAGGAAAGCTGCTAATAGACACATTGCAAATCCTTGAAATGAAAGGAGAGAATAGCTGATGTCTGCACAGGTCCATGAGGAGCAAGAACTGCATCCTGGTAAGACATATACAGTACTTTTTGGGCGAGGATGAGTGCTGGTGTCCTCTGTTTTTGAAGATGGACTTCCACCTTCTGGAATTTATTGAGCTGCTTAGCTCCAAATAACTTTGAAATGCTTCAGGCCAGATACTGCTCTTGGAAATGTTTGCATGTCTTTCTCAGTTTGCTTCAGGACTCGCATTGTGCATGACAGGGCTGTCCCAACTTCCAAGAGACTGCGATCTACGCCCACTATAAAAAAAATTTGGCAGTGATCTACCTATTGGATTGACCAGAGTTGTTGAGCTGTTTTGGGGGGTGGGCACCTGGATCCCACAATCAACCAGGGACACCCTGCAATCGACTGGTAGATTGCGATCAACCTGTTGGACAGGCCTGGTGTATGTTAAAGCAAACCTTTATAACTGGTTTTCAGACTTGCTTGCCAAAGTATTTTGAGGCCAAGTTTTGAGAAAAAAAGAGATTTGGGGCATTTTAAAAATGGGGATTACAAAGGCAACCTAGCAAAAACAGCTGTTTTTCTTAAGAAGCATCAAAATGTAGTGTACAAGTATTTTTTGATGACACGCTCCCATTTATAATGGATTGATTTGTTTAATGTTTCAGAACTGTAAGGTCTGCTATCTGAAACCTTAGTCCCAGACACCTGAGTAGCAAAAATCTTTCCTTAATTGAGGGGTAGGTGCTAGGCCCTCCATGCCACACACCTAATGTAATGTGTGAGATAGGCACTCCATGCAGATACCTATTCAAGCAGTAGCCTGATTTAGGTAATTTTTAACAAAGTGGAAAGGGGGGGGGCGGTTTGAGAAGATCCATCATTGGAAAGATCCCTCTCGTGCCAAATTTTGGCCTCTCACAGGGTGCCCATTTTAAAAGACTGTTGCTGTGTCCAGCGAGAATTGGGAGGACCGCAAGATTTATGAAATGCCTCAGACTTCGTAATTCCCAAGCTTCTAATCCATCTCCCAAATTTCATTTTTGCTTCTTGCCTACAGAACAGGGGACATGCATGTACATGCCAGTAACAGGGAACCTCTAGCCTGTGGGACTTAAAAGATGATTTTTCAGGCTCTTTAGGGCAAACCACACCAACCTTTCCATTGTCTGATGACATTTGAGTGCGTGAAACTTCCAAGTATTGAATAAAAGGTAAAAAAAATCCTGAGCAAATGCCAAGCGAAGGAAGAATTGGGAGTTCGACTTTAAACCTTCCTTTTAAATGAAGTGACTGGGCATCGTGTTGACATCAGTTGAATGATGGGTGACCTACATGAAGTAAGACCCATTGACTAGAAGGTGAGGCTCCCAGTAAATGCAACGCCTGGCAAGGCGAAGAACAAGGGTAAGTTTTAGTGAGGCTTGGAGGTCCAGGGTATTCTGGTGAAGTCTACAACCCCATTATCATGAGTGGGGAAACAGGCCTGATCCTGGGGCCATGACGGCAACAAAGCCTCTGTGTAGTCAGTGGTTTAATTTCAGAAATGTCTAATTTAGCATTAAAGTCAACACTTTTATTTCATGATCCATCTACGGCAGCCTTCCTTAACCTGGTGGCCTTCAGAGGTTATGGGACTACAACTCCCATCATCCCTGGCCATAATTCATGAAGAATAAGGCTATCTAGACACTATGGCTATGCTCCCTTCTCCACGGTCAGAAGCAGTATGCCTCTTGAGGCCAGTTTCTGGGAATGGCAAGTGAGGGGAGTGTTTCTCGCACCCAAATTCTGCTCGTAGGCTTAGATGAGCCTTTGGCTTGATGCAGCAGGGCTCTTAGGTTCTTTTGAGAGGGGCTATATTTCAGGTTTGTGCTATCCCCCTGCCACGCCCCACGATGCTTGGGCCTAGCAGACCCTCTCAGGATCCCCATTTTATAGGGACCGTCCCAAATTTACAGAAGCCGCCCTGGTTTCTGATTTGATCCCGGGATGTCCTACTTAGGATGTTCCTATTTTCACCTGAGAAATGTTGGAGGGTATGGAGTTGTGTTACCCCTGAGCCAAGGAGGTAAGTAACTATACAACCTTTAGAAGACATCTGAAGGCTGCCCTGTATAGGGAAGTTTTTTAAAAAAAAAATGTTTAGTGTTTTATGTTTTTATATATGTTGGAAGCCTCCCAGAGTGACTGGAGCAACCCAGTCAGATGGGCAGGGCATTATTATTATTATTATTATTATTATTATTGAATACGATGTCCCTATTTCATCAGATAGATGTTGAACAGTATGGGGTAAGTGTGTGCAGGATTTCTGCCTTAACTCTGTGCTGAATCTGCAAGCATTTGTCAGGGTCTTCAGGCCTATTCTAAGGTAGAGTTTTCCTGTGTGAGAAATGAAAATCTGGCCAGGTTTTCAAGGAAAGAGCTGTGAGCTAGATACTGTCAGGATTCCTGGGAGCAGCCACTGTTTTACATTTTCTCTTAATTTCAGGCTGAACTGTACAATCTTTTGCCGACATTAGGTATTTGTAGAATGTGTTTTTCATTCAAGGTCCGTCTTTGATCAGATCATGATATTCACTAGCACAGTTTCACAAGTAAGCAGAAGCTCTTCCCATTATAATTACTTTATTTACAACAGCTGAAACCCACAGCTAAACAGCTGCAATCGTCTCTTCACTGAGATTCTGGAGGATGAATCTGTTTTCAAAGTGGAAGCCTTTGAGTGGTTATTTTGTGGCTGACCACCAAGCCACACGCACACGAAAAGGAGCATTCCATGCTGGAAAATGATGTTACGGAGGATGCGGAGATAAATTGCAGGAAGCTGTCCAGGAAAAGGGCAGAAGGAAAGAGTGGCAAAGCAGAGTGACCTTGTGCCACCTGAATGGATTTGAAAGTATATTCTCCTACTCGTGTTTTAACTTTCTGTCACTTCCTTTACCAAAAGCAAAGCAACGTAAAACGATAATGATTTGCGCGCACTGTGAACAAAATCAGAGGGTAAACAGTGCACAAATATGCAACAGAAAATCCCCACGCTACTTCATCCTTGGAAAAGTTTTGTTATTTCCTTCGGCAGGAGCAGGGGAGATTGCAAGATGGGAGACGCATGCTGAATTTGGATGCTACGTGATTAGGATGAATGTGAAATGCACCCCTGCTTACCTGCAAAATATCAACCAGGACCACTGGTAAGAGCCATGTATCTCATTGCTTCAAATATTACGTAATTAGGCATTTTGAAAGCATGAGTGGTTCACTCACAAGATTACTGGGGATCAGTGGGAAGATGAACCCCTCTCTTCGGAAGAGTTCTGGGTGGTTTATGTTTACATATATTCAATATGCGCATGGCTGTGTATACGCGCATCGTGCCTAACCAAGAAATGTCATAAAGACGTCACTGAGAGGGCATAACGGGGTGTTTGCAGGTTTTTTCAGTAGGTTTCAACTACAGTCGTACCTTGGAAGTTGAATGGAATCCGTTCCGGAAGTCCATTCGACTTCTAAACCATTCGGAAACCCAAAATGTGGCTTCTGATTGGCTGCAGGAAGCTGCTGCAGCCAATCAGATGCCCCGTCGGATGTTCATGTTCCAAAGAATGTTCACAAAACGGAACACTCACTTCCGGGTTTGCGCCATGTGGGAGCCAAAACGTCTGAGTATCAAGGCATTTGGGATCTAAGGTACAAATGTATACACAATTTCACTGGCACACTGGGTGCCTTGAAACATAACCGCCACGTAGATTGGGGGGGGGGGCTGCCTGTATTCTCCCAATAAGCCAGGGCTGGGAAAACTGTGGCCCTCTAGATGTTGTTTGATTCCAACTCTCATCAGCGCTACCCAGCACGGCCGGTGGGTCAGGGATGATGGGAGTTGTGATAGTGTTGCAAAGTTGTTAAGTTCTTGATATATTGCTGCTCCCGCGTCAGGTGTCACAATCATTAAACTGTCTGGCAATAACTTTCATACTCCGTTGATACCATTACATTTTCTGTGGAGACAGGTAAACAGAGAGTAAATCAACTAACCTCCAACCACCAGACAGTCACAGTGGGTTAAGGGTAAAAACAAAGAAATCTATTTTAACTTTGTGCTTTACTCCAGTTTCTTCTGAAGCAAGCTCTTGGGAGACAGTGAAGGAGTGTGCCTTTAGGAATGTTACAGCACCTGCTGTGGCTGTAGAGACCAATGGGGGGGGGGAGAGACATGTTTTGTTGCAGCTAGGACAGAGGAAGGCTGATGCATGTTCACTGTGGTGTTTCTTCTCTCTGTGCTCCTCCCGGCAGCCATTCCTCCTCTGGTCACTGCTAAGCATGCAAGACCTGACTGACAGTTTCCAGGCATTGCAGTCATCCACAAGGGATTCCCACACAGCGGGGTAAATGTTGCCAGCCTTCATGTTACGCATGCAGACATCTTTGTAACTCAAAGTTGGTCTGCCAATGGGCCTGGTACCCAGTGGCGTAGCGTGGGTTGTCAGCACCCGGGGCAAGGCAAGTAATTTGCGCCCCCTAACCCGGGGCAAGGCAAGTAATTTGCTGGGCTCCCGCTGCACTGTCCCTCCCCCAGATAGTCCCTCGCTCTCTCTCCGCACCGCACGCCTGGCACCCTCCCCTCCACAGTAGGCGGCGACCCGGCGGCTCGGATCAGATTCGCACAGCCAGCACTGCAGTGAGAGAGAGTGAGTAAGCCAGGTAGGGGCAGAGAGCTGCGAGTGCGAGCGCCCCCCCCCCGATGTTGCGCCCGGTGCGGCCGCACCCCCTGCACCCCCCACGCTACGCCACTGCCAGTAAGTGTTCCAGTTTGCAAACTTTTTTTGGAAGCTGAATGTGCTCCATTTTGACTGTTACACTTCCGATTTGAGTGCCACACTTCCGTTTTGAGTGTTATGCTGAGGTCTGTCTGTTTTGCTATTTGTTTTGCGTTTTTGTTTATGTGGCTCTTTCTCTGTTTTTGTGACTGTGTGGAACCCAGTTCAGTTACTGATTGACTGGTTGTGTGACTGAAGTACATTGTTTATTGCTTTCATTTTATGGAGCAATGGTCTCGTTAGATAGTAAAATTCATGTTAAATTGCTGTTTTAGGGGTTGTTTTTAAAAGTCTGTAACAGGTTAATCCATTTTACATTACTTTCTATGGGAAAGCATGCCTTGGTTTTGGAACACTTTGGTTTTGGAATGGATTAAGTTTGAGAACCAAGGTACCACTGTACAGGGCTGAATTAAGATGTCTTCTAAAGGTTGTATAGTTACTTATCTCCATCTTGGGGAGGTCACATAACTCCATACCCTCCAACAATTCTCTGATGAAAATAGGGACGTCTTACCAAACCCTCCAACATTTCTCCAACAAAAATAGGGGTGTCGTAAGGAAAAGCAGGACATTCCAGGATCAAATCAGAAACTGGGACAGCTTCTGTAAACGCAGGACTGTCCCTGGAAAATAGGGACACGGGGAGGGTCTGGAATCTTAGAGTTTGAAGGCACCTCCCAGGGTCATCTAGTCCAACGCCCTGCAATGCAGGAATCTCAACTAAAGCATCCATGACAGGTGGCCATCCAACCTCTGCTTAAAAACCTCCAAGGAAAGAGAGTTCACCGCTTCCCGAGGGAGTCCGTTCCACTGTATAGCAGCTCTTCCTGTTCTTCCGAATGTTCAGTTGGAATCTCTTCCTTGTGATTTGAAGCCATTGGCTCAAGTCCTACCTACCAGAGCAGGAGAAAACAAGCTTTCTCTTTCTGCCTGAAAGAAAACTACATGCTAAGGTCTGCCCTAAGAACATAAGAAAAGAGGAAAGTGAATTGATAGACACATAAAGGGAAGCTCCACAGTTTCAGCTCCAGGAGGTTTTTTTGTTTGGGTGCAAGAATGGGCAAAATGCCCTCGGTGGGACCTGTCTGTCTGGGCTCACTTCCTCCTTGCTGCTGTCGTCTCTGTGCATTGGGCTTCTTCCACCATCCAGAAGAGTTTGGATTTGATATCCCGCCTTTCACTCCCCTTCAGGAGTCTCAAAGCAGCTAACATTCTCCTTTCCCTTCCTCCCCCACAACAAACACTCTGTGAGGTGAGTGGGGCTGAGAGACTTCAGAGAAGTGTGACTAGCCCAAGGTCACCCAGCAGCTGCATGTGGAGGAGCGGAGACGCGAACCCGGTTCCCCAGATTATGAGACTACCGCTCTTAACCACTACACCATACTGGCTCTCCACACCCAGCACGCAAACACTCAGAGGCAGCAAGGTGAACAGAGGCTGTTCCTCTTTTGCTTCCTCCTACCACTGCTCAGTTGCTTAGACTGCAGCGGTTCTCAAGCTGTGGGTCCCCAGATGTTGTTGGACTACAACTCCCATCATCCCTGAGCTCTGGCCTTGCTAGCTAGCTGTAGTCAACAACATCTGGGGACCCACAGGTTGAAAACCGCTGGCTTAGAGTGAGCTGGCAGAAGCAGCAAGGAGGCGGAGAAGCAGTGTCAGGGGGCCCGGGGCCCTTTACTGAGGTGTGGGCCTTTGCAGATGCCCCAAAATACTGACCACCAATGGCTGCACCAGGTGTAGGGGAGCAGAGCAGCAGAAGGCAGAGATACATCTGGTAGAGCAAGGGAACAAGAATGTTGCAGAAGCAGAGTGACAGGCAGATGCAAGTCAAAGCAGAGTCAGTTTATGGCACCAGCAATGTTTCTCATTTGCTGTGTGCAGTCCTTGCCTTCCCTGAAAGTTACGTGAGTCAGCTAGCAAGTAATTACTTACCTGTCAAAAAAGGCACCGGGGGCAATGGACAAAGAAGCAGCGATTGCTTCATGTGCTACTCATTTTAACGCACACCTAAGACGTCGAGCGCAAATCTGAAACTATTTGCATAGCCATAATGCATGCAAACCAATGCAGCAGATTAAAACAGCAAAGTAGAACAGGAGCAGCCAATGTAAAAAGATGATAAAATCACAAACCGCTCTAAATGAAAGAATGCCTGTGTTAGCAGTCTTTTGAAAGCCTAGGAAAACAAATGCTTTTGCCTGGCAGCTAAAGGAGAGTAATGAGGTCTCCAAGCAGGACTCCTTGGGGAAAGCATTTCAAAGGCAAGGAGCCACCACAAAAATGGCTCTGTCTCCACGCTTCACCCACCACACTTCAGATGGCAGTGTACCCGGAGAATGGCCTCAGAGGACCATTTCATTGAATGGGTGGAGTGATATGAGAGAATGTAGTCCAACAAATATCCGGTTCCTAAGCCATGTAGGATGAGGGCCGGTTAGCTCAGTTGGTTAGAGGGTGGTGCTAATAATGCCACGGTCGTGGGTTCGATCCCCGTATGGGCCATCGTTCTTGCTTACTTAACTTTCTTGCCCCTTCATGGATCACTGCCTTGCCGTGGCGAAGGGGCTTGAATAACTCAGAGAAGCTATGAACTATGCTGTGCAGGGCACCCAAGATGGACAGGTCATAGTGGAGAGTTTTGACCAAACGTGATCCACCTGGAGGAGGAACCAGCAAGCCACTCCAGAGTCCCATGGACTGCAAGAAGATCAAACCTATCCATTCTTAAGGAAATCAGCCCTGAGTGCTCACTGGAAGGACAGATCCTGAAGCTGAGACTCCAATACTTTGGCCACTTCATGAGAAGAGAAGACTCCCTGGAAAAGACCCTGATGTTGGGAAAGATGGAGGGCACAAGAAGAAGGGGACGACAGAGGACGAGATGGTTGGACAGTGTTCTCGAAGCTACCAGCATGAGTCTGACCAAACTGCGGGAGGCAGTGGAAGACAGGAGTGCCTGGCGTGCTCTGGTCCATGGGGTCACGAGGAGTCGGACACAACTAAGCGACTAAACAACAACAACAAGCCATGTAGATTCAGGTTCAGGGATTAAAGGTTAAGTGGTGGATGTGGCCAGAGTTTGACAACATGCAACTTACAGGTACACTGAGCAGAGGGTAGAAGATCCACAGTATAGGAACCAGACCTTCTGTTGCGACATCTCCCCATTGGAATTCCCTCCCTGTTAAATATTAGGTCGTCTTTGTTGTCTTTTTGGGACCTACTGAGCATCTTCTTCATCCAACAAGCCTTCAGTTTGCATCTGCATTGGAATTGTTTTTGGATGTTTTTTATTGTATTATGATTTGTGTGTTTGCGCTCCTTCATGAAGAAGGAGGGATGTAAATTTAATAAATAATAATTGACTGTGGTTTGCTGTTGAATATACACACAATGGCAAATCTGAGGGTTTGCTGCGCCATATGTGAAACGGCAGACAGGTGAACCCTCTGAATGTAGGCATTCACGCCACATTCTTCTTTGGGTGTATTTATGTAAAAAAAAATCTACATAAAAATTAGGGTGAGTGTTGTGGGCCTGTATGCTGAAGTATACAGTTTGCAGTGATTGTCAACATAACTGAAGGAATAAAAATAGTTTGATTTGTCCAATTTCTCTTCCGCCACATTTATGCTCCTAAGCTTAGTGTGATATTATTAAACTGTTTGTTTCTGTGTGCTCTGTAAAAGGAAATTGTTAATAATTTTTGGATATGCTTCAGTTGCTCATTCTAATTACTCGTGAGAGAAAAACTGCAGACTTAACCACACTGCTAGCAAGACTGAAAATCAGATTGTGTTTATTCTTTCCACAATACATTAAGTTGAATGAAATAAGGTAGAAAATCCAAACTGTGAAGCTCGAAAGCAGACACATTTCTCATCCACACTGCTATGAATTAGGTCTAGTTAAAATAACTTCAAGTTGATTTATCAGTTAATCAGCTGAACAACTGGGATCTGCAGCAAAATGTTGCAGTGTATTTGCAGTGGTCTTATTCAGACAGCCTCCAAGATACATCATTTTTCTCTCACACACCTTTTCTTTCTCTCTTTCCCAACTGTGATGCAATATTTCTTGGCTTCTGAGCATGTTCAGTCCTTACTGGGCTGCTGCTGGGTTGTTGTTGTTTTTAAGAAGGGTTTCCCTCCTAAAAACAGCATCCCTGAATAATCTGAGGTCCCAAGGGACCTTGCAGCTTTCCAAAAGCATTGGCTGTGGCTATTGCTTGCCTACAGTGGCTTCTTCTGAATTGCTTAAAAAAAGGAGAGGAAATGCGTTTTTTGGAGGGCACAGATCTACATCAAAAATTGCACGTGCTAATGTATGTGCATAATTAAAAATCATTACTATAATTTAAATAGAAATATATCTTAGCATAGTGGCTGGGACCAAATAACTTGTGTGCCTGCCTAGATGATGGGCAACTCACACACCCCAACATTTCTCCGGTGAAAATAGGGATGCCCCATTCAATAATAATAACAATAATAATAAATAAAAAAATTATTTATACCCTGCCCATCTGACTGGGTTGCCCCAGCCACTCTGGGCAGCTCCCAACATATATAAAAACACAATAAAACATTAAAAAGATTCCCTATACAGGACTGCCTTCAGACGTCTTCTAAAGGTCGTTTAGTTCCTTACCTCCTTGTCTCAGGGGTCACATCAGTCTATACCAGGCTTCCTCAAACTCGCCCCTCCAGATGTTTTTGGCCTACAACTCCCATGATCCCTAGCTAGCAGGACCAGTAGTCAGGGATGATGGGAACTGTAGTCTCAAAACATCTAGAGGGCCGAGTTTGAGGAAGCCTGATCTATACCACCAGACGTCCTAAAGAAAAGTGGGACATTCCAGGATCAAATCAGAAACCGGGATGGTTTCTGTAAATCCGGGACTGTCCCTGGGAAATAGGGACACGTGGAGGGTCTGGCAGCTTCGAGGCCCCTCCTGAAATCCCTTCTTGTGGTTTGTTCCAGTGGCGTTGCGTGGGTTGTCAGCACCCGGGGCAAGGCAAGTAATTTGCGCCCCTAACTCGGGGCAAGGCAAGTAATTTGCGCCCCCTGCTGCACTGTCCCTCCCCCAGATAGTCCCTCGCTCTCTCTCGGCACCGCACCGCACACCTGGCACCCCCCCTCCACAGTGGGCGGCGACTCGGCGGCTCGGATCGGATTCGCACAGCCAGCACTGCAGTGAGAGAGAGTGAGTGAGCCAGGTAGGGGCAGAGAGCTGCGAGCGCGCCCCCCCAAATGTTGCGCCCGGTGCGGCTGGCCCCCCCTGCACCCCCACGCTACGCCACTGGTTTGTTCTCTTTAAAATGGAACTCTGTAAAATAGAACTCATGACCCTCCTATGTTTGCCACATTTCTAGAATTGACAGAAATGCTAACTGAACCTACAGCTTGTTGTTAGTTTGCTTTTCAGGAGTTAAGTACGTTGAATCCCAGGACTGGGTTTTTCCGTTTATAACTCAAGCCATAAGTGAGATTCTTGCGGCAGCAGAACTGAAAAACAAAGAGTTCTTGCAGCAGCTCAGCTATCTGCAGACAAGGCTATTGCAAAATGTGTCATTTGAGGCGGATGCTTCTGATGCAGCCGTATGGTGAAGGAGCCTCTCAGACCAAAAATAAAAAAGCGTTTGCTTGCAGGATAGGCCTCGGCCCAGTTTCTCTCGCAGTTTGGGCGCCCCAGGGTTGGTTTGCAGATGTTGCAAAGTGCAACTTAGTGCCACCCAGTGTTGGCAACTCGAAAAGAAAAAGGTTATGTTGGGTCACAACTGAGCGTTGCTGAGTGAAACACAGGAAAAAATATAATCCTGCCTCTCACTCAGTGTGTCAGAGGTGAGCTTGCTTGTTTGGAGCAGCGCAGCTCTAGCGGAGCATAGAAGCACAGTTGCCAGAAGACGTTGCTGCTTTGAGTCACTCTGTTTTGTTTTTTGCTCCTGCGGTTTTTAAAAGGCCTTTTCCAAATAATTTAATATGTTTTGAACAAAGCAAGTTCCTTTTGTAATATGTCAGGCTGTTGTGAAACGAGGCCTCCTGCTCCAGCCATCCAGGACTCTGAAGTTGTTACGAGGTTGCTGCGAGGCAGATGTTTAAGGCCGTAGCTCAGAAATGTTTGCAAAAGGTTTAAGAAGCCTCATTTGTAGGCCAAATGATTTCTCTCACTGTCCAAGGTGAACAAGCGGTTCCACCCACCTCTTTAAATTAAACTTGTGCCTTGAATTTTGCCCATAGGCATCTTTACCATATATTAAGGTTTTGCTTGCCATTTCAGACAAGAAGCACCTTTACAGTGTAAAATGTTTGAATTTTTTAAAAAAGGAATATTTAAAACTCTATAACTAATCTTTTAGTTAATATTTCCTTTTTTAGGGTTTGTTTTTTACTCATTCGTGGAAATACATGCCTGTTTTTACTTGCGAGTAGGAACGTAAGAAGGTATGGCTTTTCCTGTATCCTATATCTGCCATATACAGCACTGTTTCCATTCAGCTGCAGTTCATCTTCTGCCCAAAACGATGTTATTCGACTTACTGTCCACTGGGGCTTAGGGAATTCACATCGCTTATTACATAAATTATGTATGTTCCATTGTCATTACATTATTCCACCTCATTCATTTCTATGCAGAGGAAACCCAAGGCACATGAGGGAGACCGTAATCAATTACGGATTGTTTGCGGATTGAAAGGAACAAGAGCGAATACCTATCAAATTCACTGGATGGATTCCCGTTCCATACATGGGTCAAATAAGAGAACACCACCAATTTCCATTTCTGTTTTGTTTAAGTCCGAATTCTCCAACATCCCTACTTGTAAGTCAAGCATGGATATGGCCAGCTATTCCTGGATACTTGGCATGTACCCATTTGTGATGAATGAATAAACCAAGCAGTAAACATTTTTTCAATGTTAGGATTTTTAGTTACAAGAATGATTTGTAGAATGGATTCCTGTGAACATCCTGATTATGGCAATAATTTACACCCCGCCTTCTGACAGAAGCTGTACTCAAGGCAGATTGCTTTTTAAAAAACACAAAACAAACAGTAAGTTATTAAAATAGCAGTGGCTTGAAACATTATAAAGGAGACTGCATTTAAATAAAAGTTGGCTAGAAAAAGAGAGAGTGATGGAACCAGGGTGGGGGGGGGGTGCCATCCTACACAGCTGAGAAGTTCCTCTTGCATGCCAAACCACTTCACCTCAGATGCCAGAGCTACAGCTCCCAGCACCCCTAACAAACTACATATATTCCCACTATTTTGAGGGGAATAAACCACACCATATATTTAAAGCACATGGCTTCCCCCAGATAATAAGGGGAAATGTAGTTTACCTCACAGAGCTACAATCCCCAGCAACTCTTAACAAATTACAGTTCCCATAATTCTTTAGGGGAAGCCATGTGCATTAAATGTGTGTTTTCAAACGCGCTTTGTCAATCACTGTGTTTTCTTAGGAATATTGTACTGCTATGCCTGGGTTTAGCAAATCCTGCTGGCCTTGTTGCAGAGTCTGGGTACACACGGCATCTTTATTCAGTGCCTCTGTTTCTTTACCGAAAGGAACATTTTTGGAAATGGGGCAAGTGTAGACAAGTTAGCATGCTAGCTGTGTAGGGAACAGAGTGGAAACTGGTGCTGTATGCACCATTACTGGGCAGCCAGGGCTGTGCAGATGCGGCTCTTGAAGAATAATAGAATTGTAAAGTTGGAAGTCACCTATCATCTATCTATCTATATCTATCATCTATCATCTATCTATCATCTATCTATCTATCTATCTATCTATCTATCTATCTATCATCTATCTATATCATCTATCTATCTATCTATCTGGGACGCGGGTGGCGCTGTGAGTAAAAGCCTCAGCACCTAGGGCTTGCCGATCGAAAGGTCGGCGGTTCGAATCCCCGCAGCGGGGTGAGCTCCCGTTGTTCGGTCCCAGCGCTTGCCAACCTAGCAGTTCGAAAGCACTCCCGGGTGCAAGTAGATAAATAGGGACCGCTTACTATCGGGAAGGTAAACGGCGTTTCCGTGTGCGGCTCTGGCTCGCCAGAGCAGCTTCGTCACGCTGGCCACGTGACCCGGAAGTGTCTCCGGACAGCGCTGGCCCCCGGCCTCTTGAGTGAGATGGGCGCACAACCCTAGAGTCTGTCAAGACTGGCCCGTACGGGCAGGGGTACCTTTAGCTTTACCTTATCTATCTATCTATCTATCTATATCTATCTATCTATCTATATCTATCTATCTATCTATCTATCTATCTATCTATCTATCTATCTATCATCTATCATCTATCCATCTATCTATATCTATCTAATCTGTCATCTGTCTGTCTCTATATCTTCTATCTATCTATCATCTATCCATCTATCTCTATCTATCGGTTACCAGATGTCCCCGTTTCCCGGGGACAGTCCCTGGATTTACAAATTAGTTCCCATACAAAATCCTGTCATTCCTACTGAAGTTGAAAAGTGTCCCCAGATTCATTGAAAAAAATCTGGTAACCTCTATCTATCTATCTAATAATAAAATAACTAACAATTCCCCAGTGGCCCTACCATTGGGCAGAGAGAGGCAGCTGCCTCTGGCGGCAAATGCTAGGGGCAGGAGTTGCTCATCTGATGGGCCAGAGCCGCAGCAACTGTCTCCCAGCAGCAGCATCTCTGCTGCTTACCAGTAGAGGATGGTGCTGACAAGGTCAGGGCTGTGGAAACGCATTAATAGAGCCAATCCAGCACTCCCGCCCTGACCTCGCCACCGCCCCCTCCTGGTAAGTGGTGGCAAGAGCCTTATGGGGAAGCTGTTGCTGCAGCTGTGCCCCACCAGATGACCCACTCCTGGCTAGGAGGGGCAGGTGGAGAAAGCAAGCTATTGGACGAGGTGGTTTTGTGTGACCCCTAAGCTAGCCTGCTGCCCTTAGTTGCCAAGCCGGTTGGTCAGCTTGTGGAAGGGAGGTGGGGTGCCATCCTTCACTGGACTCAGGCAGCGAAAATTCTTGGGCCAGCATTGATTCCCCACCTCCGAATGGGGCTCAAAGAAGCTGCCTGGCCCTGGCATTCTTGCCTAAAAGGGGGCAGATGCTCCTGTGCTCCTGTTTGGCTGCAGTCCAACAGGCGAATTATTAACACACGAGAGTTGCATACAATCCGAGAGCCGTGCTGAAAATCTGCACTTGGGGTTCCAAATGCTTGGCACTCTCTCCGTCGTTCTGATCCCAGGATGAGTAATACATTTGCCGTGTTTGTATAGAACGGCTGGGTGTTTTCCATCCTCCCTCCCGCCCCGGTTCACTGGGAAAGAATCTGCAGGGCAAAGTTTTGCTTCAAAGCATATCTTCAAACATCTGCTTGGACTTATTGCACAAGTATTTAGCGCAGAGCAGCGCATACTTGACTGTAGCTTCAAGGCAAACGCGAAGGGTGGGGGTGGGGGAAAGCTAGTACACTGGATTCGGAAGAGAAAGACACAACAGCCCTGAAGAATTTTGAACGCGGGCTTCTCCTCCTGGGTTGTATTGGAGGCAGTGGTTCCACTTTCGGCCTCTTTGAGAGCTGAACTGAAAAGGGCAGCGATTGGTTCTGTTAACATGCGCAGGCGACAACTGCCTCCGAATCCACAACGAGAGGACAATTTGCAAAGCAGAGAATTATACTCAAAAGCTTTAGCAGCATGTCTTTATGCCACCGCTGGACATATGATAAGTGTGCTAGCAAGTTAGCGGCCAGGATTTTTGCCAGCCTCTAGAGTCTCTGGGGACTCTGCTGGTTTAAATAGCTTTCCTGGCCTGAAATGTAAGGAGAGCCTCCGCTCCCTCTAGCGAGAGGAATGCCTCTCGGTTTTGAGGCTGTGCCAAAGAAATATTCCCAAATGCTCGATCGTCTGGCAAGGAACTGGGGAATTATTTGCTCAGTTCTCCAGAAAGCTGTGCTGAACCGAAGCAGCAGTCCCCTGACACCCTCATACCCTGTGTAGGGTGAGAGGGAGAAAAGATGTCCAATTAGCTGTCACTTACCTGAGAGTAAGCCCTTAAAGGTAAAGGGACCCCTGACCATTAGGTCCAGTCATGGCCGACTCTGGGGTTGCGGTGCTCATCTCGCTTTATTGGCCGAAGGAGCCGGTGTACAGCTTCCGGGTCATGTGGCCAGCATGACTAAGCCGCTTCTGGCAAACCAGAGCAGCGCACGGAAATGCCGTTTACCTTCCCGCCGGAGCGGTACCTATTTATCTACTTGCACTTTGTGCTTTTGAACTGCTAGGTTGGCAGGAGCAGGGACCGAGCAATGGGAGCTCACCTGGTCATGGGGATTCGAACTGCCGACCTTCTGATTGGCAAGTCCTAGGCTCTGTGGTTTAAGCCACAGCGCCACCCGGGTCCTTACTGAATCCAATAAGACTTTTTTCTGAACAGATATGGTTAGGATTGTGCTGTAAGTGCTAATTGTTCTAACTGCTCGATGGTGCTGCTATGACCTGCGGATTGCTGCCTAATGGTTGGTGCAATACCTTCCTGGTTGCATGGGTATCACCATGGTTTGAGTGGGGTTTGGATTCGGCAAACCTGACTGCCAGGTGTCCTTCTGCCTGGTATGCCCCGTCCATTCTTCCGCCACACCCCTTTTCCCACTTGCCTTTCACCTTATGCTGCAACCATAGTTTAGCATTCTGCACTGATTGGGACTGGTATGGATTCATCAAAACCATGCTTTGAAGTTGATGGTTTGGAGACGGAGAACTTTTTACCGCTGAGGAAGTCTATCTTTTTTAACACTTCCCTCTCACTTTGTCTCAGACAGTGTTTCTCAACTTAAAAAATAAATAAATATTTTTATTAAATTTTAACATTCCAAATTTCAATTTAAACATATCATTCACCTTCATATTTAGGATTCTTGGAATCCCTTGACTTCCCACTGCCCTTCCCTGGTTTCCATTGTCAATCCCTTTTTCCTTCAGCTTATCCTATTTTCTCTAATCTGTTAGAAATATTATTAACCATTTTCCCACTGTATTTTGTACATTACAAGTATTACTCTAATCCTGCCAAAGTTCTTAGTTGTTTACAATGTTCTCTTAAATACGTTATAATTTTTTCCCCATTCTTTCTTGAATTTCTTCTCTTCCTGGTCTCTGATTTTCCCAGTCAATTTTGCCATTTCAGCATAGGCCATCATCTTCATCAGCCACTCCTCTCTGGTTGGAACTTTAGCCTCAACTTTTTTTTTTAATGCCCCCATTTAGCTAATATAAAAATTCCCCTCCCATTTCAAACCTGGCTCCCATGTTTATTTTATTTGAATTTCTAAATGGAGTGAAATTTATTTATTTATTTATTTATTTGAATCATAGAGTTGGAAAAGACCACAAGGGCCATCGAGTCCAACCCCCTGCCAAGCAGGAAACACCATCAGAGCACTCCTGACATATGGTTGTCAAGCCTCTGCTTAAAGACCTCCAAAGAAGGAGACTCCACCACACTCCTTGGCAGCAAATTCCACTGTCGAACAGCTCTTACTGTCAGGAAGTTCTTCCTAATGTTTAGGTGGAATCTTCTTTCTTGTAGTTTGGATCCATTGCTCCATGTCCGCTTCTCTGGAGCAGCAGAAAACAACCTTTCTCCCTCCTCTATGTGACATCCTTTTATATATTTGAACATGGCTATCATATCACCCCTTAACCTCCTCTTTCTTTCTTTCCTTCCTTCCTTCCTTAAATTGCACATTGTTTTTTGGAAGCACTCATGCCCCTCCACATAGTTCTTCAGCTGCTCCCCTCCATGAAAAACACTGCTATAGAAGTTCCATGATGAATTTTGCTCTGTATTATGGTTGGAAGATGGCTGTGGGAATAAAGGGCTTTGTTATCCCCAATTCCTTGACGCAGGAGGCCGATCCATTCCTGCTGCCTTGGGCCAAACTGCATGTTAACTTAATTGTGCCTTTTTTTAAAAAAAGCATGCTTAATGCTGCCACTTCTAATTTGAAGGAAAAGCTGCCCTGGGGCCCTGATCTTGCACCCAATTCTTATCTGGAACCCTCACCAAGCCCCATCCCATGAAGCTGTTTGCCCCCCTGGGTGCCTTTATGGACTTAATAATATGACTCTTATTTTGAGGATTAAAGGTGATAATTTAGTGCCACTGACCCCTAGGGAACATAGACACAGAAACTTTCTGATTCAAGAGTTTGTTTGTCTGTCTGTTGACATATTTAAAAAATATCAGGGATATAAGAAGGTGTCACTTTCCATTCTTCCACGCCATCATCACCTGCAGCACTGCTTCCTTTCCACTGCAATTCAGCTTGCAGAAAAAGCTATGTTATTCATCTCATCCTCCGTTGTGGCAAAATTTTACCCAATCATTTGTGTGATTAATGTCATAATTATAGAATCATTACGTTATTCCACACCATTCATTTCAGTGCAGAGTAAAATGTAAGGCAATTTGGAAAGAAAATCATCAATTACGTATTGCTTGCAGACTGAAAAAAACAACAGTGAATATTGATCATGTTTGCTGAATTGACTTCCGCTTCGGACAGGGAATGAATAAGCAAACACCAGCAATTTCGGCTCCCATTTCTGCTTCCGTCAGAATTCTTTGACAACCCTGTGATACATAGCATACAAAATTACAATCAGAGTCATGCCAGACAAAAAGACACCTTCCCTCTTCCAGCACAGTTATATATTTCTTAATGAGCAGTTAGAATGTTTTTCTTTAAATAGAGTAGCTCCACCAGACCAAAAGAACTGACTGAAAACTTCCAAACAACATACCAGTCAACAGACGGCAGTTTCTCTCCCCACCACCACACAAAAAGCCTACAAAATTACTCAAGCAACAGAAATAATATCTTTTTCTTGCCCAGAAGGTTGACCAAACATGTTTCCTGACGCTTAATGATCTTGGCGCGGTTGTTTCCATAAAGCCTTCTGTTTCTGCATGTGTTCTAGAGGCCAAGTGCTGGGGAGGAGGGTTATGTTTATTTTGGAATGTGAGCATCTAATTTTTGCATCAGCCGTCATGCACTATTTCATGGCGAATCCAGATTTCACTCTCTCAAATTCATACGCAGGTAACACAAGCATTCAGCCGACTGAATATCCTGAGGACATGTCAAAAATGGTAGCTTCCTATGCTCTTGTCTCAGCATTGCAGTGTCCAACCAGAAAATCACTTCTGGGGAAATCCAGATACCATCCCTCCTGGGAAAGGGACACTTCCATCATCACTGTGGGAAGCCAACCATTTAGACTGCACAACCTGCTCTCAACACTGTAGCTTTGTTGCCCAGCAGGAGTGCCACTCAGTCTGTCCATTGGCACAGCAGGGAGTGGAAAGACTAGAACCACAGACCATCTGATCCCTTGAAGTCCTTTAAGGTTAAAGTTAGGTATTTTGTGGTTTTATTTTTTGATTTCATTCTGTGGACTGCCCTGAGACCCCCGGGTATAGGGCAGTATATAAATTCAATAAAAAAATTGAAATCCTCTTCCTTCTTGGATGTTGTTTCCAGAGGGTGATGCTTCTGGAGCGTTCTTTGGCCCCATGGAGCCTCAGGGTTCAGTTTTATCCCCTGTGCTGTTTAACATCTATATGAAACCTCTGAGTGGAGTTATCCTCAGGTTCGGAGTACATTGTCAGTAGGATGCTGATGACACACAGCTCTGCTTCTCCTTTGCAAGTGTGGCAATGGATATGTTGGACCATTGTCTTGCATGGGTAATGTACTGGATGAGAGCCAACGAACTGAAGCTCAATCTGGTAAGATTGAGGCACTGTTAGTAGGCGGTTCCCTAGACTGGATAGATGGGAAGGGACTGGTCTTGATGGGGTTACACTTCTTCTGAATGAGTGGGTATGTAACTTTGGGGGTACTTCTCGATCCATTGCTGCTGTTTGAGGCTCAGGTGGCCTCAGTGGTGCAGAGTGCCTCCCACCAGCTTCAGCCAGTGGTCCTCCATTGCCCCTATCTGGATAGAGATTGCCTAACGTCTGTCATCTACGCTCCGGTAACCTCTAGCTTAGATTACTGCAACGTATTGCACACAGGGCTTCCTCTGAAGATGGTTCAGAAGCTTCAGCCATTGCAGAATTCAGCGGCCAGGCTGCTTACCGGGTCAAGACAGTTTGAGAATGTTACACCAATCCTGGCCTGACTGAATTGGCTACCAATTGGTTCCCAGGCTCAATTCAAAGTGCTGGTTTTGACCTGTAAAGCCCTAAACAGCTCAGGACCACAAACCTCAGGCACCCCCCCTCTCCATATGAACCAACCCAGATCCTGCAATCGAAGGCCCTTCTTTGTGTGCCTCCTCCACAAGAGCTCTGGAGGGTGGCAACACGAGAACGGGCCTTTTCTGCAGCGGCTCCCTGCTTGTGAAATGCTCTCCCCAGGGAGGTTCGGCTAGTGCTTTCATTACATATCTTTAGGTGCCAGGTGAAAACATTTCTCTTCAACCCAGTGTTTGGCTGATAAATATTCTATGGCTTTTAAAATGTGTTTGTGGGAAGGGGGTTGTTGGTTTGTTTTTATTATGCATTCTGTATTCTCATTTTGTATTTTTCTGTCGTAAACTGCCCTCGGATCTTCAGATGAAGGACCGTATACAAATTTTTACAACAAACTCAGTGATAGAAGTAATCTGCCCTCATGAGTGAATGGCCCAAGAGCTGCAGCTAGTGCAAACTGCAGTCACTAGGCTGTTGTGCCCATCTGTTGCCATGTAACACCTTTGCTGAAAGACCTGCACTGCCTGCCAATTTGAGCCCTGGTTTAAGGTTTGGGTATTAACCCACAAGGCCCTAAACAATTCAGCGCTGGGATACCTCAGGACTCTAGACCTGTTTGGCCACTTTGGTCATCGCTGGAGTGCCGCAACCTGCAGATGTCCAGATGGCAACAACCAGGATGTGGTTGGTGGAGTGGGGGTATTTGCCTGACCCATTATCACCAGTGTTGCCAGTGTGGCTGAGCCAATCTGGTGCTCAGTGCCAGTGTGGTGTAGTGGTTAAGAGCGGTGGACTTGTAATCTGGGGAACCGGGTTCGCGTCTCCGCTCCTCCACATGCAGCTGCTGGGTGACCTTGAGCCAGTCACACTTCTCTGAAGTCTCTCAGCCCCACTCACCTCACAGAGTGTTTGTTGTGGGGGAGGAAGGGAAAGGAGAATGTGAGCCGCTTTGAGACTCCTTCGGGTAGTGATAAAGCGGGATATTAAATCCAAACTCCTCCTCCTCCTCCTCCTCCTCTTCTTCTTCTCTCATCTTCTTCCTCCTCCTCTTGCCAGCGTGTTTGGACTGTGCTGACCTCTGCCACTTCCCCCCACCCCCTCTCCCTCCCTCTTCCTCCCAGTAAGTTGCAGCAGTGCAGCTGTCAGTGGTGACAGGGGGTCGGGTAAATGCCCCTAGCCCACTGGCCACAACTGGGGCCTTTTCCAGGGTGGTGCTCACACTCTGAAATAGCCTTCTCCCTGTGTCAAATTTGTTAAAAGTTTTGGCAGATGCTGAAAACCTTTTTGTTCGCCTTCGCATATGATGGCTCGTGATACCAGCTGCTATGGCGTTGAATGCCTGCTGTTTTTACTTTAGATATTTTGGCTGCTGATTATGTTATACTGCATTGTTTTTACTTACCCTGCATATTTGTAACTGTTGTGTTGTTTTTCTTCTTGTTTATTGCCTGGATATGATTACATGGCAGGCAGTATATAAATATTTTTTTATATTGGAATACATAGAATAAAATACCCCCCCCCCCATTGCACAGCTAACACCAGTTAAGCTTAACAATTGGAAGATTGGACAGAAACACCAAGTGAAATATTATGGAATGTATCTTTGGCATATTGAGGCTATTGTATTCCACAGAAAGGAAATATTTCTTTCCCTACTCTGCACATAGCTGCTTCGAAAATGCTTCTTTTCAACACGTTAGTGCTGGCAACTGATGAATGAAATAACTGTCTCTATAGCTATAAACACCACTACAACTGCTGCTGATTTCTGCATCTAAACCAACTTGGAAATTAAATGTCTTCCTTCTGCAGGAGAGTCTCTTAAGCCTCAAACTGTTCACCCACGAAGAGTATTATTGGACTCCTTTAAAACATACATCAGAGGGAGAGTAATGAGTCCTATAAAAATAAAATCCGGAATTTAATTAAATTGAAAGAAGAGAAAACAGAGACCATTATAAGCCCGTGCTGCTTCACCCTTCCTTGAACTACTGAAAGAAATACAAAAGGCAAAATTACAAAATTAATAAGAAGTCTTTACAGATGAAGTTGGGTTTGCATTATGGTGTTAAAAAAGAAATGTGCTGGAGGAGAAGGAAAAAGGCTAAGCTATTCATTTACCAATGAGGCAAGTATTCAGGCATTGCTCACTATAAGAACTATCACAGATACACCAGAGCTGTGAGACCACTCATTCAACTCTGCCCACAAAATCAGCAGGCCCCTCATGTGGTAACATGAACCTCTGAAGCACCCCTGGTTTTCGCTGCGTACACATTAACATTTACTCTGGCTCCAGTGGGCTCCCACCACTGGTGTCTGAAGCAACGTACGCATGGCATTAACCACAAGGCATATCTCTCCTGTAGTTCCTTGATAAATACTACTGCTTGATGTGTTTCCCCTCAAACCAGCTTCCATCCGATTTGAAAACCTAACCCACATTCACTTGGCAGTTAAGCTGAGGTGTGCGCATTTGAGATGCCCACTGTGCATGCAGAGATAGCAGCTTTCTTAAATGGGAGTTTGGGGGCAGAGTTGTATGCAGGGGAAACCCAACAGGTAATGTGCATCGATTTTGAGCATCTCAAAGTTGTGCTCTCCAAGCTCACATTCCCAGCACATTTGCACTCCTGTCTCAGCAACATCTACGCTGGTTTGGTCATGTCCACAGAATGGAAGATGGCAGGATCCCCAAGGATGTGCTCTATGGGGAGCTGACTTCAGGCACCAGGTCCGTTGGCAGTCCAGTTCTGTGTTACAAAGGTGTCTACAAATATGACATGAAGGCTGGCAAAATCCACCCTGCCGTGCGGAAATCCCTTGCAGATGACTGCAGTACCTGGAGATTGTCAGTCAGATCTTGCATCCACAGCAGTGACCAGAGAAGGAATGGCCGCTGGGAGGAACACAGAGAGAAGAAACACTATGGTGCATCAGCACAACCAGACGCCTTCTTCTGCCCCAGCTGCAACAAAACATGTCTCCCGTATTGGTATCTACAGCCACAGCAGGAGCTGTAACTCTCCAACGGTTTGACTTCACCCCGAAAGGCACACCCCTCCAATGTCTCCTGAGAGAGATGGATGCCAACCAAAAATGTGCATCGAGTGAAGACATCCCTGCCCCCTCACGACCTTGAGATACATTCTCCACTCTCCTCTTCATATACTCCTTGTCTGAGGGGACAATGAGGATTATCAGAGGCTGTGGGGCAGTCCTGTTGTTTCCATAGCTCCTCCCAGCCTTCACCCTCACTTTAGGCACTGACATTTGAGACCAGGAAGCCTATGGACATAGGAAATAAACCCATCAATTCCCTCTGCCTGCCATTTGTATTATGCTCTACTTTTACCTTTTGCCAGATGGTTAATGCAGCAAACACTGCAAAAGTTTGTTAGCTCTTGGAAGTTGAATAAAACAACTCCCACTGACAAGCCTTAAAAAAAAATTTTTTAAAGACACTGGAAAGCAAGACACCCCGTGGGCAACATCAAGCACCACAGCTCACTGTGTAATGTGCCAGGGCAGTGTGCTGCACTTACATGTTGCATAGTCTTCTTCCAGCAGGCAAGGTTTTAATCATTCTGCCCGAAAACAAGTAGTAACAGCTCAGTGTCAGCCTAACCTAAGCCACGTGGCACGAGAAGCAATGAGAAAACCTGAACTGTTAAAAAAAACTATCAGGCAGGAGCTATGACAACTGAGTGAACAAGGGGTGGCATACTTCGTATTTTCTAATTCTAGGTAACTGCACTCTCCACCCAGTTTCTTATATTCTGTTAGAGAAGAAGAAGAAGAAGAGTTTGGACTTGATATCCCACCTTTCACTACCCTTTAAGGAGTCTCAAAGTGTCTAACAATCTCCTTTTCCCTTCCTCCCCCACAACAAACACTCTGTGAGGTGAGTGGGGCTGAGAGACTTCAGAGAAGTGTGACTGGCCCAAGGTCACCCAGCAGCTGCATGTGGAGGAGCGGGGAATCGAACCCGGTTCACCAGATTACGAGTCCACTGCTCTTAACCACTACACCACACTGGCTCTTTAGAGGAACATAGGAAGTTGCCTTATACTGAGTCAAACCATTGGTCTATCTAGTTGTTTACACTGACTGTCCAGGATTTAAAATAGAGGACATTCTCAGTTCTGCCAGGGATTGAACCTAGGAGCCGCTGAATGAGAAGCAAGTGCTGTAGACTGAGGTATGACCCTTCCCCATGTTGTGAACATCAGACGTCCGTGATGTGTGTCCGGACTGCAGTTTTCCAGAGCTTCACAAGCTAACACCAATTCCCAAACTCTTTGCAAGGCTTCAGTTACAGATTATGCCCTGAGGCTCCCCTTCTGACGTGAGCTGGCCTTACTGCCTCCACTCCATCACTTTCAGCACTAAGGACAATCCTGATCATCCAGACATCAAACTGTGTGAATTAAAGCGCTTGGCCCTTTCTTCAAAGGGAGACTTTAGGCGGTGTGTCGTGTTGGACCCACACCTTAGCTTCTGCCTAGCTCTGTCATGCTTGCTGACTTTGCACCTTATGTCTGGGTGCCGCAGTGAATTTTGGAATAAAGCTTTTAATCCCAACAACCGAGTTGAGAGTCCGAGGAGACCCGGGTCTGCGAGTGGGAGCCAGGACAGTTGGTGCACCAGATATACCCAAATGCAACCTTGCTGTCGACTTGGACCCGCGAGGCTGATTCTGATAAGGATCTGCTCTGTAGCGCCAAAAAGGTTCTCCACCCCTGCTTTAAGCAAGCAGCGCTTTCCAGCATGGGTGGGTCCAACAATTAGGATCCAGCTGCGGCTGCTACTGTATGGGCCTGAGACCTAGTTTGTTTCTTGCCAAAGTTGTGTTTGGAGCTCTGCTGAATCCAGCCTGGACCCCTCTCTACCTTGTCTTGCCACCGTGTGCCCTACATCCAGCCTGAACCTCTCCCTTCACCCTGTCCGGGTTCTGCCTTTCCACACGAACTGGAACTAGTTGTTTGAAAGGAACAAGCTGTGACGAGCCTCCGATATACATGCTCCCCTCTCCTGTGAGGCTGCGAGGAAATTGAAAGCTTCCTCTTCTGTTTTTAGTTAGCTACAGTTTAGTGTTACGTCGGAATTCTAACTTGCAGTTATCTATAACTGTGGCTTATTGAAAGAAGGTGGCTTCATAATTCATGGTTTGAAGTTGGCTTGTTTCAAGCAAGCCACCGTTACAGCCAAGCACGGTTTGTCAGGTTTGGATGAAATGGCAAGCTGCGGTTAATCAAAAGAAAAGTGAAAATGTCCAAACTCCTCATTATGCCACCCTGCAGGTGGGGGGGCTGGAGGTTGGATCTGCTGTCCCTGTGGATCTTGCCACCTGAGGCAGTCGTCTCAAGTTGCCTCATGGGCAGGCCGGCCCTGTGTATCTGCCATTTTCATTACACAGCTTCTAGTGAATGCTGAACGAACACACCTCTTTGCCCTGGCTTTTGATGTGGTGTGCATTTTTTAGGACCCACCTCATTTTTGTGATTGTAAGCGGCTTTAAGCTGCTTTTAATATTGCGTTTTAATGTTGTAACCTGCCCTGCGACCTTAGGGTGAAGGGTGGGTAATAAATAAATAAATAGGTAAATAATAATTAGTTCCAGAGGTCATATATTGGAGCTGTTTCCACTATTACCTTTTTTGGAGGGGCGTGTGTGTGCAAAATTCTACAAAAATATCTTAACAATGATTCCAGTTGAAAATTGCATGTAATATCTTTTCAAATTGCTTCTAATTTCAGGGCTCATAGAACAAAACTCCCTAATCAACAAAGCATAGTAAATAATTGTATGTAGATATGCATACTGTTTATTGTTGTTATACACAGTATTTCAAAGCTGTTATCAGAGCCACTCCCCCCCCCCCCCGAATACAAACAGCACATCCATCAATGATATTCATTCATTCCGCATGAACTGGTTTTCTTTCGTTACTGTATAATTTATTTCTATCAGTGCCATCATTCACTAAATGATCTTTATTGAAAACTGCTCAGATTAAAGATCCATATACTGTATTTAATTTGCTATTAACGATTGATTTAATTGTACTCATTAAGCCATGTAACCTTGTTTATTTTCTTTGTTTCATTAAAATCCCCTGCCTACCATGAATTAGTTTTCTAATTATGTTTCCTCAACAGGTTTTATATCCATAACTGCTTCTTATTCTTGTTAAAGGAAGGCTGTGCTCACGAGGTTTCTTTGTGTAACAGACTCTACACATTTATGCATAGGTTACACATTACTTAATGCTCCAGAGTATCATGTTTCCAAGGCTTAGCAAAGGCACAGAAAGAAAAGAAAAGCAGCCATTGGCTGAAAATCACCTTGCTGATGAAAACCAGAACCAAATAAAACCTTGCTAGTACATGAGCAGTTAAATGTTGGGCAAAAAGACTGCAGCTCTTGAATGAACTTGCATAGGAATAATGGCTACAGACAATAACAGCTTCTTGTGTTATGGGTGAGAATTTTTGCCAACATCACCGCTCCTTACTCATCTCCTGTCCTGATGGGGTGGAAATCCTTTTATGATATCCTTTTGATAAGACCAACCAAAGAATTAAAATGTACAGACATTATTGGGTAGGATCCAAGTTATTTCACATGGTGCTTCTGCAATTTGAGCGGTTTTTATGTCCGGGAAATTCCAAACGTATGGCAACCCTACATTAAGGCCCCGTCTGCACCATACATTTAATAATAATCTTAATAATTTATTACTTATACCCCGCCCATCTGAATAGGTTGGTCTAGCCACTCTTGAGCAGCTTCCAAGAGAACAAAAAAACAAAAAACAAAAAAACCCCCACTATGAAACATCAAACATTTAAAACTTCCTGATACAAGGCTGCCCTTAGATGTCTTCTTAAAGTTGTATAGTCGTTTATCTCTTTGACATCTGATGGGAGGGCGTTCTACAGAGTGGGCACCACTACCCTCTGCCTGGAAAAGGCCCTCTGCCTGGTTCCCTGTAACTGCATTTCTTGCAGTATCACGCCACACCACGCTCCAAGAAACCTGGGAACTGTAGTTTGGTAAGGGTGCTGAGAGTTAGTTGTAAGGAGACCCGTATTCCCCTCACAGAACTACAGCTCAGAGTGGTTTAACAATCTCTCTTCCCAGGGAGCTCTGGGAATTGTAGTTCTGGTCCATGACTGGTTACAGCGATATGATGCTGTTTAACCAGGGCCCTTTGGTTTGTGGTGTTACAGCTGTTTCTATCCACCTGCTGGTTAATGCATTGTGCGTACAGTGGTACCTCGGGTTACATACGCTTCAGGTTACAGACTCCGCTAACCCAGAAATAGTACCTCGGGTTAAGAACTTTGCTTCAGGATGAGAACAGAAATTGTGCGGCGGCAATGGGATGCCCCATTAGGTAAAGTGGTACCTCAGGTTAAGAAGTTTCAGGTTAAGAACGGACCTCCAGAACGAATTAAGTTCTTAACCCGAGGTACCACTGTATTCATAATTAAAGCCTCCTGCCTAATGATACCCAAATATTCACTTTAGTGGTACCCTCGCTCCTAGTGTGGGACTCTAGCTCCCATCATCAGTCTTTGCCACCTAGCACAGCCAATGGTCAGGAACGTTGGGAGATGTTGTCTCACAAAATTTGGAGCAGTGGCAGACTTTGGGCTCTTAAATTCCAGTGGCGCCCTGTGAGATGCTACTGCTTTTGAACATGTCCTTGCTGTCCTGATGGTTAGTTGTTTTCCATCCTGCCTGCCTGAGGAAGTGCTCTATATAATTCTCTCCCCTTGAATGCCCTCGCTTGAATATTAGACAGGTGCCGTCTTTTGGGCAATACCTTCCTCTTTTCAACAAGTAGTTTAAGTTGAGATCTTTCCAAGTCTGCAGCTGTACTGGAATTGTTTTTAAAGATGCCGTTAAAAGTGTTTTTACCGTTCTACCACTAGTTGTTTGCCTTCAGGGGCTCCCTTGGGAAGATTGGTGGTGGTGGGGATATAAAGGATCAAAATCTCGCATAAGCAAATATTTTGGCCCAGTAACAGGCATCAACATGACCCTTCAGGAAATGATGAGGAACAGCCCCATTTGGAGTATACTACAGTGGTACCTCGGGTTACATACGCTTCAAGTTACATACGCTTCAGGTTATAGACTCCGCTAACCCAGAAATAGTACCTCGGGTTAAGAACTTTGCTTCAAGATGAGAACAGAAATCGTGCTCCGGTGGCGCAGCAGCAGCAGCAGCAGCAGCAGCAGGAGGCCCCATTAGCTAAAGTGGTGCTTCAGGTTAAGAACAGTTTCAAGTTAAGAACGGCCCTCCGGAGCTAATTAGGTACTTAACCTGAGGTACCACTGTATGAGCTTCTCTCCTGCAAGGCTTGTGTACCCACTGACAGACATTTGCCTCTCTTTTCAACTCTCTTGTGTCTCAGAAGACTCCCTGTCTGATTTCTTGCTCTGAGGAGATTAGTGTCTTGGGGAAAATACAAAAAACCGACAACCAGTGCTTTACACATTGCTCAAATGCGCCACCCCCACTGCTTCAGTAGCCTTAAAAGAAAAAAAGGAAGGAAACTTGAGGTTGGTGGCTTGGCAGGTGCAACCCTTTTCAGGCAAACATCTGTTTTAGTGGTAGCCCGGAACCAGTGCATGAAAGCAGAAAGCCTGCCTCCGCTCCCTTCCCTTCCCCTTTTCTTACTGTTTTTACAGACATCGAGGTTCCTGTAGAGGAGATGCACTCATGCTGCAATTTCACTCAAGCTTGCACATTGAGACTTTGCACTGTCATACTTGTAAAGGGGGGTTACCAAGGGTGAGGACGACTTCCTTTTAGACCAGTAACTGTTTAATGCAGCTGTTATTGTTCTACATAACAGCCAGACTTTAGTTACTGCACAAAACTGGTGTAAAAAAACACAAACCCTAAGCTGGGAAAGCTTTGGTCACATTCGCACCATACTTTAAAGCTCTATGATACCGCTTTAAACAGTCATGGCTTTCCCTAAAAAATTCTGGCAGCTGTAGTTTGTTAAAGGTGCTGAGAGTTGTTAGGAGCCCCAGAGCTACAATTCCCAGAGTTCCCTGTGCATTGGGGGCAGCCGTGACTATTTAAAGAGGTATCATAATGTTTTACATGTATGGTGTGAATGTGGTCTTCGTGAAGGCTGTTATCTCTTTTTTGAAGGATACAGGTACAGTTTGGTATAGTACAGTAAAATTGGCTTAATAAATACAGTTTGCCTTAAGGGGCTAGAAGGATGTTATTACCAAAGACAATGTCGGATGTTGGAGATGTTGCGCCTGTAATGTAGGACTCCAGTAAAAGCATTTTGCAGAAAGTAACAGCAAAACAGCTGAGCATGCAATATGATGAAAATTGTTGCTATGTCCATATATATATATGTGTGTGTGTGTGTGTGTGTGTGTATGTATATGTATATATACACATACTGTACAAAAAACAGTAAAAGTAATAAGCGTAACCAAAACAAATGCATGCAGAGATAGAAAAAATAAAATGAAGATACAATGGGGAGGAAAACCTAAAAACAACTGAGAATACAATACAGCATTCAACTATCAGATATTTTAAAAGTGGGGTGAGTCAATTCATTTCTCAATAAAGCCTCTCTACAAGCTTATCTGTAGAACAGGAGGTTTAGTGGGCTGTTCAGCTGAGTTAAAATAGGAGAAAAACTTAATAGCATGTCGAATAAAAAAGATGTTTTTAATGAACCATGGCCACGTGACCCGGAAGTGTCTTCGGACAGCGCTGGCCCCCGGCCTCTTGAGTGAGATGGGCGCACAACCCTAGAGTCTGTCAAGACTGGCCCGTACGGGCAGGGGTACCTTTACCTTTACCTTTAAGGATTCTCCGTCCTGAAATATCTTGGTTGATTTCTATTTAACACAAGTGGAAAAGAAGCGCAAAAAGATTGTTTGGGCAACCGTATCAAACTAGGAACATAGAAAGCTGAATTATACCAAGTCAGATTATTGGACCTCATAGCTTAATATTATCTTTGCTGACTGTCGGGTTTTGAAATGGCACATTCCAAGCCCGTCCTGAGGAACCAGCCCTGTAGATGCTTTCCCACTGAGCTATGTGCTTCCCATAAATGGCCCCTTTTAAACCTTTATGTAGCCTCTTCTTTTACAACCTCTATTTATTACCCAGGCAGCTGACAGTTTAAAATCATGGCTTAGATTTGCTCAGCAGTCTTTCCAAATGGGCACGCCAGCCAATCCTTCAAAGATGCAGGCTCCACACCTATTCAAAAATAGATTTTCCCATGAGAAGGTGCCCCAGCTTGTTGCTTCATGCGGCACATCCATAGCACATTTGCCTCGTTTTCCTCTCAGCTCTTTTGTGTGTGTGGTATGGGCTGCAAATACGTGATAAGTTGTGGAACAAGGGAGGGAGAAAAAGAGATTCCAAGAGGCCAGTCAAAGAGAAATCCACTGGAATGAAGAACCTCTGAAGCAGAGTAACCCCTTATGTATGAAAAGAAAGTAGATCTTCTCATGCTGCAACCTGAATCTCTACACAACTTGCTATGTGTACGGTAATTTATTCTTCACAGATTGTATGTCTTCTTGAAGTCACTAGGTGGCGTTTGACTATGACACTTGGTTGAAAAATTCGACTAACACCCTATCCTACCCTTTTTACATGGGAGCCAGGGCTAAAGTAACTAGATGTGAGAAATGCATAAATGCAACTCAAATGGATAAAGAGACATAAGAAGAGCTCTGCTGCATTAGACCAAAGGTCCATCTAGTCCAATATCCTGTTCTCACAGTGGCCAGCCAGATTATTTACTTATTTTATATGCCACTTAAATGTCAAAATAAGCTTCTAAGCAATTTACAAAGTATAAAAAGCAAGTTACACAAACCATTGAAATATAAATATCCTTAATTCAAATACACAATAAAACAGCATCATTAAACTAATACAAAAATAAAAAACTAATGTCAGGAAATCAAGGGAATAGCAACAAGCGTATCTTCAAATGCCCGTGAAATCTGTTGCTCACATTTCCACAGTAGGTATATTTTATTTTTGTTAAAGGAATTATTCAGTAAGTTCACATCTAACTTGGCCCTTGGTCCCATTTATTTCAAAGTGACTTCCAAGTGATTAGATTTAGGGTAAGGATGATTTATTGTATTATCATGAGTCATTTTTGTGATTGCAACAAACTTCCCACTAGCTTCTGAAATTGGCTGATGAGAGAATGGCTCTTTCCATCTCCTGAATGAACCTCCACTTCTGTTGTTGCTGAACAATGTCCACTTTGACATGTTAAGCAGAGATCACCAGCTTGGCATCAACAGGCACCAATATGTCTGCCAGTAATTCTTATGGCACCCACAAAAGGCCTCCATAAATATCATCTCAAAAATTCACACTACATGAGAGGTTTGCATTGGCTTGGCCTCTCTGACATGGAACATGCATCCTTAAATATGTCCATATTTCTTGGATGCCAGGACTGGACAATCATACTCATTTTGGAGAATGGCAAAGAGCATTTCTCCATGAGTGTGCGTGGCAGTGGCTGATGCAGGTGCCTTTCCCCACACTGATGGGCTTGGGGAACATGTCAACACCATTTTGTGGTCCTGCCTCTTTTCCTGCTCTTTTAGATGTGGCAGCCATTTTGTGTTATGCCACAGACACACACCGCCCCCCCGGCAGCCATTTTGTATTTGTTGCCTATGGCACTATCTCAAAATTCCAGATATGCCCACAGGTCCCAAAAGTTTGGTGACCCCCTGGTGGTAAGGATATGTGGCTCAACATAACACATTCTTTCTTAATTAGTTAATTAATTAATACCTACTGGCACAAACAGCTGTTTACTGACATTAAAAGAAATAACATCATTTTGGGTGGCTACGAAAAACCAGCAGGGAAACTGAGTTTGAAGAGAGAGTAACAGAGTACAGTATCATACCTCTGAAACACTACATCCACATAGATTTCTGAGCTCAGTGCTCTGAAATGGCATGATGTGAGTTACAGCAAAGCATGCAACCCACTTTTGTCACTGGGAAAAGCAGAGACCACCCACTGATCACCAAGAACAGCTGATGTCTTTTCTTGGCCCAGAGAGTGCATTCACTGGACTCATATGGCCATATGGACTCATCAGGAGAATGTGATAAGAAATACCACTGTTCTTTGCACTGCAAGGGAAAACAGGTGCTGTGAGAGCCTATCTTTGGGTAACTCTGTGTCTGTGTGTGTGTGTGTCCACCATAAAGCATGTATGATTTTCAGTAGGGAAAGAGAACTTTAATTGCGGTTATTCATAATCCAAGTTATTCATAATCAATACTGGAAAATGTAGGCTATAAAAACCCAACTCTGCTCTCATCTGCACTTGTATAAATCAGCCACTCGCTTGTTGTCCTCATTTTATTATTGATACCTCAATGTTCCAAAATAATCCATCAGGTCCTAAATCAGGCAAACAAAAAAAACACACTTCAGATGGACGCCGCTTGCTTTCAAGGCATGTGCCGGAGCCCAGGAGGTGATGAATGTTAGGCAGCATTGCCAGATTACCCATTTAGAACATGCTGTCTCAAATCCTCATGTTTCATTTTTGTTTAGTTTATTCAGACTGTTGCCTCATATTGCCATCCTCTTTCTTTCAATGACCCAGACGTATTAGTGCTGCCTCTCATACATAGAGGCTTGCAGGCCCATCCCCCTCGTCTCCTGCCCATCTGTTCTCTTGCAAACACTCTTTGCCTTTTTCCACTCCCAGAGGGAACCAGCTGACAATCCACTCTGACAAATTGAGGGGGAGAGGAGAGAGAAGCAAGGACAAGGCAGCCCCCACACTCTGTGAGCACAAACATAGCAGCAGCCTTACAGCAGGAAAAAGCAAATCCTGTCCATCAGCTTGTTCTCCCACTCAGCCATTTGTTCGAGTTTCCTGACTGTGATAAGAAATCCTAGTGTGCAACTTAGCGCCATGTGGAGCATACCTAAATTCTTCTTTTTAATTATTTTTTTAATGGGCTTCCAGTTTTCAGAATACAGTGGTACCTTGTGGTTAAGTACTTAATTCGTTCCTGAAGTCCGTTCTTAACGTGAAACACCACTTCAGCTATTGGGGCCACCCTATGCCGCACAATTTCTGTTCTCATCCTGAAGCAAAGTTCTTAACCCAAGGTACTATTTCTGGGTTAGCGGAGTCTGTAACCTGAAGCGTATGTAACCTGAAGTGTATGTAACCCAAGGTACCACTGTATACAAACTTAGTTGCATAACAGCATAGTGCTTACATCAGTATAGATAACAATAAACGAATAAAAACCGAATAACATTAAAACCCAGGTCAAGTGGATAAGCAGCCCGAAATTCTTGTATCTTTTTGTTCAAAAGTGCAAAGCAGTTTTTGCTGCCTTAGATGGGACTCAATCCCTTCCTCTGTTCTTCCACACCACCAGCAGCCACAAGTCTAATATAGCTTCATCAAGTCGGTGGTGAAAGGCTTTGCCAAGTCTTCTGAAGCTTGGCCAGGTGAGACTTGAAGGAACCTGTAGGAGGGCTGCTGACCAGACCAGTCATCCGCTGGAAGTGGGGCAGTTGCTGCCCTTCGGTCAAATGAGAAAGGGGCCCAGCAGCAGTTCCCCATGGCCTAGCTGGCAGGCAGAGGTTCCAGTGGTGCAGTAGTGATGCCTCATGGCTGTAATGATCCAGCAAAGCAAGAGTGGGAATTCAAGCAGTGTGGTGCAGAGACTCAGGCAGGTGGTGACCGCAGAGTCACTTGCTCAGCTTCCCCCCTCTCAGTCTTATCATCTGAGACGAAGGACCGGGGAGGAATTTGATTCAGTTCACATTTATAGCTGAATTTATCAAATCAGCACTTTCTGAAACCGTAGGAGAACTGAAACACAGCCAGCCTTCCAGATTCACACCGATCTGAATGTTGGGATGGAGTTCAGCAGCCGACCAATGTACAAAAATCAGTGTATTAGATAAAAAGGAATATATTAGTGAAAATAACAGACAAAAATGCATTACCGTATATTGGGAATTTTCTTTTGCAAAAATGTGTACATTAGTCAAAACAGAAGTGGCTTTTATGTTGTGTGAAAGAAAACTAAAAAAGCAGAAATTAAAGGAAACATTGGGAAAATGGAAAAATGTGCTGTCTGGCATGCCCACCACAGAGAGGCTTGCCAAGCAACAGACTTATGAAGTTTTTGGTAAAATATGATTTCTTCTGCCACTCCTACAGAGATAGTTGCCAATGTTGTTGGCATGAATTTTATAGTGTTCTTACCTTAAGATACTCCATTGCTGAGGATGTTTTATTGCATTGCTTTTATTTGTTTTATTGTACAGTACATCATTGCAGCTACTTTTGGAGAGACTGTTTATAAATATAAACCAACAGAGTGGCATTTGCCACATATTTCTGGATAAGTTGCTTAGGACTGAAACAGATGTGACACCAAAAAAACAAAAACAAAAAAACCATTTAAAACCAGCCTCAGAGGGATTTTAATTTATGTCAAAGCAGATTGGGAGAAGGGAATGTTAACCCTGCTTATGTGCCATTATGAAGCTGCTATTACATCCATCAATGGGGGCGGGGGGACCACAGACACAGGTACTTGTGTGTTCATATTTTTCCACCAACAGGGCCAATAGCTGCATGGGAGTGGGCCAAACTGAACATTGTTTTTCACCAGCTGATGGTGGTGAAAATGCACATGGCTTTATTTTGCTTTATTCTCTGCCTTACAAAGGGGCCTGTGTACTGAATGGAAGTAGAGAGTTGAGAAGCCCCACTTTAGGAAATAGTACCTAAGAATCCAACTACATGTGTTGCAACCAGATCTCCTGGTGACCTTTTGGCTACATACACACCATACATTTAAATCACACCTCCCCAAGGAATCCTGTAAGCCGTAGTTTGCTAAGCATGCTGGGAATTGGAACTCTGGGGTGGTGCAAAACTACAGTTCCCAAGTTTCTTTTCTTTGGGGGAGGGGAATGTTCTTCAAATGTATGGTATATATGCAGTCTTTATGTATTTGTGACTTGTCTTGGGACAGAACCTCTCTAAGGACTGGGTTAAATACCCAGAAGTTGCTAATAGACTCACTAAGGAGAAAAAGACAGACACTAAACTCGGCAGAGCTTACTTCTAAATAGGAATCCACAGGATTTTTGCCAGCTCATCTATAAACCCGTGTCTGTTTATTGTGTAACATTTTGCTCATCAGCGCTCCCAACCAGGAAGGACCATCTGCTCAACACCTTCTTCACTCCCCCCCCCAAAAAAAACCCAACACCTTGCATATAAGAATATGCTGTGTGTGCTTCAGAGATGCAAAACAACGGTATCTTCAGCCCTGAGTGTAGTCAACAGCAGCTTTGAGCTGAGGCGAGGGACGGGGAGGTATGGAGCCAAGTCATTCTCTCCCATATCCACCCACAGTGGCTTTTAAGATTTAAAGAAATTATCAAGAGAGCCAATAATGCATTGCTTGCATTACATCTTACTTGGCCTTAAGGGGCAGCCTTTCATTGGAAGATGACACCCTTAGGAGTGCTGTGCAGCAATGAATAATGGCTATTACATTTTTTAGACATTTCCAGTGCCTAATAATGCTGATCTGATACCTACCTGGGAAATTGCCATTTTAGGCCTGGAGCCTTGAATTGAGTCCTTAGCTGCAAGTTACGGCTGCAAATTAATGCTAAGGTTTTCATTGCTGTTTTAAATGCTGCACCAAAATTATGGAGCACTTTGGTGCTGTTCATTGAAAACTCCTTTTTTCTCCTCTTTGCAGATGTTCAGCTGTCTCCAGCTCAATAACTTGAGCTTCTCTCCAGAGAGCTTTAAGTTCTTTAAATATCTTCAGGTTGCCAGATTTCTTATGTTCTCTATCCAGGAAACCAATTTTGTGTCTAAACTCTCGAGATTAGTTTGACAGCATCTTCCGTGTGTTCCATGCAGCCCAATAAAATGCTGCCTAATTGCTGCCTTTGCAGAGTCTGGGGAGTGAGTGGATTTGGCTTTAGACTATCATTGTGGACAATAAATTCTTCTCAGGCTGCCGTTAAGCCTTATTATTGAAATTGGAGCTGCAGTTCTCTAAGTAACCCCAAAGCACCTTGTACAGTTGCTCCCTTCGCACACAATGCAAGGCTGTGATTTGCAGGCAACTGATATGATGAATGAAGACAAAAACACCAGCTTTATTTCCTCTTCAAAATGAAAATCAGTGTTTCTTCAAACACAGCAGTGAGTAGCACTTAAGTGGAAACTGATAGGATTTATGTTAGTAGTGACAAAACTGTTTTGTCACCCACCCACCTAGAGACTTAAACATGACTAAATTTAGTTGGATCTGAGCCAATTTTGTTAAATTTAGTTGTATTTTTTATTTATTTATCCATTTCAAAGGGCTGCAACAGGAGGAAGGTATTTAAAACACCCTGCTTCTGCTTAAATATGTTTAGTATTGTACTGTTTTCTTTCATTACTGCTGCTGATTTTATTTATAATAATTAACAGCACAATCCTAGGCCCGTCTACTCTGAAGTATAATCCCAGTGAGTTCAATGGGATTTATCCTCAGAGGCTGCAGGGTAAATGCATTTTTTTTTTGTATCAAAAAGCATTGTACGGTAATGATGACTCTATACAGCTTTAATAATGTACATAACACTTCAATTTTACGATGGAGGAAATAGATAGGTAGTGTCCACAATTTAATTTTACCATGATTTGTAAAGTTTAATAGAACACATCTTATTATATAGTCAGAGACTTGGTAAAAGCTCGATATGATTTTATTTGTATTTCTTTACTTCATAAAATTTATATATCATTTGATTGTAGGAAAAAAACTCAAAGCGGTTACCGTTTTCCCATGACTACATTAAGGACCTTGGTGGGATAAAAGGTGGGTTATTTAGAAGAGGTAGGGCTGCATCCAGACCCATAGCTGACCCACTGACACTAATGAAACAAGGTAATCATGACTACCTTAATTCCTATTGATTTCAGTGGCATGACTGTCTAGCTACAAGCCTGAAAGCCTATTTTATTTTATTTTTATTTTTGTGTTTGTGTGTGTGTGTGTGTGTATATATATATATATATATATGTATATGTATATAACAGTATTATATTATTGCACTTTGTAGTCATGATCGTTATACATCAACCAAGCTTGCTTCTAATTGAAAAGAAAAATGACATATGAAGGGGGAAAGGGGGCAGCATAGTAACACTCTCCCCCGCCCCCAAATCTCGGTGAATAGATTTTAAAATGTTTTTTTAAAAATGCTGACGTGAGCAGAAAACTCTGAACTGAGGAAAAGTTTATTGGATCGGGGAGGGGAGGGGACAGAAGACCGTCCGTTGGTTCGACCTCGAAGATTCAAGTCTCCCTCCAGCAGGGGGAGGAGCGGCAGGAGCTCTGCACACACGCACGCGCGCGCGCGCGCCCTTCCCCTCCCCTCTCTGCCTCCATGGTAACCAATCGCCGCCGCTACCGCGCGCTCGGCACCAACGAGCCGGAGGGCTGAGCCCCCTCCTCTCCGCGTGCGCGAAGAGACACGCGCGAGCGCTCTCTCTCTCTCTCAGGCCGGCCTTTCCATCCTCCCCCCTCCCGCCCCGCGCGTTCTCACCGGGTCGTCAGCCCAGAGTCAGGAGGATGCGAAACGAACCCCCTCGCCGCCAGCCGCCAGCCGCAGTGTTTCGTAGTTAGGCGTCCCTCCGCAGGTAAGCCAAGTCCAAAGGGGTCCGGGGGGGGGGGATATTTTTTTATATCTCCCCCCTCCCTCTCACTCCTTCGCGAGGCATGATGGGAGTTGTAGTCTCGTCTTCGCCTGGTAGCCCAAGGAGACGCGAAGCTGACAAAAGGACTACAAATCCCAGCGAAGTTCTTGTCTCGGGCTTCGTGCCGCTTCTTTTTTGCCTGTGAGTCTCTTTCAGCGCCCCCTCCCCGCTCCCGCTTCATTTTGAGGGTCGGCAAGGGGGGGGGGTAAGAGAAAGGCAGTTATGTGGAGGGGAAGGTGGTGGGGAAGCGACCGCAATGTGGGGCGTCGCCCATATAACGGTGTCGAGAGGCCCCTCCCCTCCTCTTCTGCCTGTAGGAGGCCTTAAGATTTCGGGCTCTCCGCCAAGGTTGGGGTGGCAACGTTAGGCAGCTAGATCATGATGCTATAGGTTTACGCGACAAGGAGGAGCTGAGAAATTAATGAGATATATTGCCATGGCTGCAAAACCAAAAGAGAGGAGGAGGCTGTACTTAGGGCTCTGCAGTAATGTCTCCTGTACAGGTTTCAGTGCAAAGGACAATAAAACCAGATAATTCCTTGCAGCTTTAATTGTGGCGATTGCTCTCCCCCTTCACAATGTGATGGGATGAATTTAACATTTCAGGCTTTATTATTAATAATACAGTGGTACCTAGGGTTACATACGCTTCAGGTTACAGACTCCGCTAACCCAGAAATAGTACCTCAGGTTAAGAATTTTGCTTCAGGATGAGAACAGAAATCGCGTGGCGGCAGTGGCGCAGCAGCAGTGGGAGGCCCCATTAGCTAAAGTGCTTCAGGCTAAGAACAGTTTCAGGTTAAGAACGGACCTCCGGAACGAATTAAGTATGTAACCAGAGGTACCACTGTACTGCCCTATCTCTGCAGGTCTCAGGGCAGTTCACAAGATAAAATTAGAATATAAAACCACAAAATACATAATCAAAATAAAAACAAAAAGAACCCAATAACAACCCACCCCTGCAACACATTTTAAAATGGCATAGGATGTCAAACATGATGCTAATCATGATGTAGCAATGGATTCATTTTGTATTTCAGCTTCATTTCCTTAAAACACTTAAGATTTTAATGGCAAGATTTTAGGCGTTTTAAAAGAAAATCTGTTCAGGTCTGTATTGGATGAAGCATTTTGAAGCATTAAGTTGGATGGAAGCTAACTGCAATCTCACCCTTTTCTAGAGCTGTGCCCTTTCAGAGTTTTTCTGCAATTGCAGTGATGTGGGTTCTCACCTGGATGTGATGCTTTGCACGTTTGAAACTGCCACGATCAGTTGAATGCCACAGGTAGAGCACTTGGAGTCTTTCAAACACAGTACGTTCCGATAGAGGCATTTCACACAATCAGCCTAAAGTCATTGTGTGTTGCTTATGGAGCAGCTATGAGTGGCATCCAAGTTAGCAAGGTGTGCTCAGGATGCTTTCATCTTCGCTTTAAAAATATTATTATCTCTGTCTCCATGGAGGACCCAGAAGACAAGACTGCATCAATGGGCTTGATGTGGCCAAATAAATATGCAGAATCCTGGCAAGGCTGAGGTCCTATGGGCAAATGGATATTGATTTGAGAAGCTGCATAGGTAGCCTGTTCTGGAAAGGGTTGCAACCCCCCCCCCCCCAAAAAAAAATGCTTGTGCAGCCTGGGACTGTTTCTTTACCCAGCATTGTTACTTGAGGCACAGGTAGCCTCAGTAGCACAGAGTGCCCTTTTCCAGCTCTGGCTGATTCATCAGCTCTGATCATTCCTGGTTAGAGAGAACCAGGCCAGAATGACACATCGTCTGTTAATCTCATGTTTGGATTACTGTAATGCACTGTATGTATGGCTGCCCCTAAGAACAACCCAGAAGTCACAGTGGGGAATGCTGCTGCCAAAATATTGTTCAGGGCAGCATGTAGGGATAATTTAATACCTAACCTGGAAGATCACTTCCAGCTGCTCTATAGGTAGTTAAAAAGAGAAAAGGGGCAGATCTGGGATTCAGCCTTAGACCCCCCCCCCAAGTCACTCCCCAACGAAACCTGTGCTTATTAGCATGTGCATCTGTATTGTGGAGCAAAGGCAAATTGAGGAAACGGGTGTAGAGCATAGTGTTTGCTGCAATGGCAGAAAACAGAGTCTGCAAAAATGTTGGGACTCTCTCTTTCTGAAATGTAATTAAATTTGAAACAAACTTGTATGCAGGTGATTCAAAAAAGGAAAAGCCTTTCAGAATGTATTAGATCATTGGTGTCTTCTTTATAAGCCATAGAGAGAACTTTCTTTCTAACCTTGGTTAGGGATCAGCTCAGCTTATGCTGTTAAGAGTGAAGGTTAATATCTTTTGTGACCTCCTTATCTTATCTAGTATAAGATTTCTAAACCTTGGGCAGGAGCAGCAGCTTTTTGACATGCATATATGAACTCTCTTATGCATGATACATAAATGAAGGAGACTCAAAAGCTACCTGGGATTTTGTGATGGACTAATACAGGAGTCAAATTATAGTTTTTGCAAATCATGACAAAACTGTAAAAAGTGGGGGGGGGGGGCAAGCTGTTGGCATACATGTAAGTAGCCAAAATGCTACAGTTTTAAAGAGCCAGGTTCTGCAGGCAGGAAAAAAACAGGAAAATGTTTGAAGAAAAAACAATTTTGATTATATCCTGTGCTGTATGAGTGACATTCCACTAATCCAGTAGGACTTTCCTTTCCTCTTTTCCATGTGCCCCTCAAATTTCTCCGGAGGGTCCCCCAACAACATGAGTTGGGAAAGCATTGCAAGCAGTGCCCCAATGGTATGGGGACTGTTTGCTTTACATAGCAGAGGTTGTCTTGTGTTCATTTCAAACTGAATAACATTTTATAGAGCCTTTTTGGAGATGGACAGCATTCCTTTTGAGATTCGTGCTTTTGATTTGTAAATACTTAAGACTTAGAAATGTCTGGGCCTGACTTTTAAGACAGGTTTCCTGTTGTGTTTGTTATTAGCAGGATACAGTAAGCCTTCAACTTAGGCACATTTTAGTTGTGCACATTCAGCTTTCCACACATGACAATTTTAAAAAATAAATAAAAAGAGGCAGAAGGGGGCAGAGTTATGGAAAAATGGTTTTGGCAATCCCATCTGCCATTGAACCCAGTGAGTTTTGACCACATGTGATTTTGGCTTTACGCACGATCCCCAGAACATAATCTCAAGGTGTGTATAGAACATTGTCTATTCCTGTTGTGTTGGATGAGTTTCAATTTGGAAGGCTCAAGGATATGGACAAGGTGCTTGGATCAGTCAGGGCAGCCACTTGAGCTCTGGACCCTTGCCATCTTGACTGATAAAGGAGGGGACAGTTGGCTGGGCCTGGGAGGTGGTCCCTGCCTGCTTGAAAGAGGCAATGGTAAAACCACTTCTCAAGAAACCCTCCCTGGATTTATTGGTTTGTTTCTGTTTTAGTATGTATTATGTATATTGTGTCCTCATTTTGCACTTTTCTGTTATGAACCTCCCTGTGATCTTTGGATGAAGGCCGGTATACAAATTTAATAAACAAATTGTGTCTTCCTTGTGCCAAAAATAACTAGGTGACATCACCTTCTCTTCAACCATGTTTTCAGAAGTGTCCTGGAGGGCTTTACTGTATCTCAAGTGCATGAATTTGTTTGGGTTGTTGTCTGGAAAGAGGCCAGCTTCAAGTAATCAGCAGTTCTGTACACTGAAGCAAAAGAGCATTGCTTGACCAGAACCTGCAGTGTAGCCCATGTTTTGACTGCTTTGCAACTGTCATTCAGCAAGGCATCTTTTGTGAAGACTAAAATGAATAAAAAACAACATAGAGCCAGCTTGTTGTGTGGGTTGATTTTTTTTTAAAGATCTGAAAAACCTGCTCCTGTATGGATGAGCAGAGGGTTGGAGACTATTTTTATTGATGAGATGCAGTACTTTTGTAGCAGAAACCCGTATCCTTGCCATTATTGGGCCTCACATGCATGAATACTGCTGTTGGGTCTTCATTGTGTAAAACATTGCTCTATATATTTTGGTCTTATTCACAAATGATACCTTTTCAGTGAATTTATTTTTAAAGGTAATATGTGAATTATGGCTGGGAATAAGTGTACCACAAGATGTATATATCAGAGAGCTTGAATAAGATAAGATTTCTGGTGGTGGTTGGAGACTCCATAGTTAGCAAACCAGCAATAAATTGTGCAGAACAGTAAAAGTTGAGATTATAGGCCTAAATTGCAGTTTTTTAGATTTGTTGTTTTTCACACACAGAAGAATGTCCCAAAGTGACTCACAGCATAAAATACATTAAAACTGTAAAAAAGAAAAAGGAAAAAGAAAAAAAACAGATAATTGTGTTCATCCAAGAGTATTCATAGAAGGACAAATTCTACCCACCTCACTAAAGGATGAACACTGAAAAAGCCAAAAAAACAACTCACTACCCTCCCAGTTAATGAGGTCTGGGTAAATGGATGCTTAAGCCTTGCACCTAGCACAAACACTGATGGTACTGGGCATAAGTCCCTTGGGAGAGTTTGCTGCAAACGGAGAGATACCACTGAGAAGGCTTGCTTACATATTGTGGATCTCTGCATGTTTGAGAAAGCATGTTGAGAAGAGCCTCTACCACAAGGCCTAGATAGGGTCAGATGAGGAGTGGTATTGGAGTCCTGAGCCATATAGAGCTTTTAAAGGTCAAAACAGGACTTTGAACTGAGCTTAAGAACTGATCAATGGCGACTGCAGTTGTGCAAGAATTGGACTCCTGACCTCCGCAATCTTGCTACTGAAGTCTGTTCTAGCTGAAGTTTCTGAGCCATCTTCAAAGGCAGACCCATCCATGTATACATTGGTATCTCGGTTTACGAACTTAATCTGTTCTGGAAGTCCATTCTTAAATCAAAGCTCTTCTTAAACTGAAGCATGCTTTCCCTAATGAGGCCTCCCGCCACCGGTGCCCTTCCACTGTTTGTGTTCCATTCTTAGACCAAGGTAAAGTTCTCAAACCGGGACACTATTTCTGGTTTTGCGGAGTTTGTAAACTGAATTGTTCTTAAACTGGACTGTTCTTAAACCGAGGTACCACTTTAATGTGTTTCTGTAATCTAACATTGAAGCTACCACAGCATAGACAAGAGAAGTTCTGTTATCTCTGTCTATACAGTGGTACCTCTGGATGCGAACGGGATCTGTTCCGGAGCCCTGTTCACATCCTGAAACGAATGCAATGTGCGCATGCGCGGATGTGCTCTGTTACTTCCGGGTTGCCGCGGAGCGCAACCCGAAAATGCTTAACCTGAAGCTACTTCAACCCGAGGTGTGATTGTATAGGGTCATAGGTGTTGGAAGACACACTATGCTACAAAGGTTGTATGTGCCTTGATCAACAGTACATAATGGATTCACAAATACCCCCAAGCTATGCACCAGTTCCTTCAGGGGGAGTTTAGCAGTATTCAGAGCAGACTGAGCTCCACTCATCTGGTCTAACAACACCTCCGTTTTTTTTGGTCTCATCCAGTCCATGAGAATAACCTCAGGTTACTACTTAATGATTTGTTAGACCACATGTAATTATTTTATTTTTATGTTTCCATGCTCCGTTATAGGTTTCTCGAAGAAAATGAATTTGGCCGAGATCTGTGATAATGCTAAAAAAGGAAGGGAATATGCACTTCTCGGAAACTATGACTCCTCCATGGTTTATTACCAGGGTGTCATCCAGCAAATTCAAAGACACTGTCAATCCATCAGAGACCCAGCACTGAAGGGCAAATGGCAGCAGGTATGAAAAAACAATACTTGCATGACTAGATATTTTATTTATTGGGAAATACATACACTGCTGTTGGTGGCTCATGTGATGGCCGGAAATAGAACAAAAAGATTGAAAACTTTAAAATAAACAATACAAAACTTCATAGCATCAACAAATTAGGAGCAGGGCAGGCTGCAACATCTGTAGAATGCCCTTAGCTATCAGTCACATTAAAGTCTCCACCTTAACAAATGATTTTACTCTTTTCCTAAGATCCATTAGTTCATAGAATCATAGAATCATAGAGTTGGAAGAGACTACAAGGGCCATCGAGTCCAACCCCCTGCCAAGCAGGAAACACCATCAGAGCACTCCTGACATATGGTTGTCAAGCCTCTGCTTAAAGACCTCCAAAGAAGGAGACTCCACCACACTCCTTGGCAGCAAATTCCACTGTCGACCAGCTCTTACTGTCAGGAGGTTCTTCCTAATGTTTAGGTGGAATCTTCTTTCTTGTAGTTTGGATCCATTGCTCCATGTCCGCTTCTCTGGAGCAGCAGAAACCAACCTTTCTCCCTCGTCTATGTGACATCCTAGCCAGTTGATCTGGCTAGGTTAGCCACACCTAGTAATTGGACCAATGGGAATATCTTTCAGCAATTTTTAAACATATTGACGGTCATGTATGAATTCTGCTAAATTGAAGTTCATAAACATTTAGTTGACATTTGCAGATTAGGGTTTTTCCCCTTAAACAATGGTGTTTATATCTAATGGCATCTGTTTTCTTTTTATTAATATTATTTTATTCAGCCTCTTCTCTTTCTGAATGCATATTCATCATTGTATTCCAAAGAAACATCCCTGTTCACAAGCATAGTTAATTCTTCCTACTTCCTCTGCTGCCCCCACTTTCCCTTTCCCATCCTTCTCCCCCCTAACCCTCTTTCCTGTGTCTTGTTTTGATCCCTCGTTAGTAAAGATAGTGTAGGTGCTTTTCTTCTTCTTCCTGTATCACTTAATGTGCAGGAAGCTTAGATAAGCCTGATTTGCTAGAAGCATTAACTTAGTCCTGGACACTATACAGTGCCATCAAAAATTTTGTGGCATATGTTTTGTGTTGATGTCAGAGATGTTTAATTTTCTACAATTACTTTTTGGTCGGTGTCAGATAATTCAAATTAAGAACAAAGCAAATAAGAGCCATTGAACTTGGTGAGACTATGTATGAGGAAACATATTTAGAGTTGGGCTACAAGTCACATCTTCAACCACAATTCTGTTAGAGAATATTGCTTTCTTGGAGGGGGGCAGAATTGCACCCTTGTGTATGATGTGCTACACTAGAACAAGGATAATTTCATTGTTACTGTGTCTTTTTATTTAAGCTGGCATTTTACATGAATCCTCTTTTCATACAATAAAAAAAAACTTAGCAGGATTTCATCTCACTATTTCAAAATAGATTTTTGTTTTGACTCACGTAGCCTTCATATTTGTTGGGTCCATTATGACAGTTGCTCATTGCCTTGTCATTAATAAGAGCATTAATTTCTTCTACATATTGTCATGATTCTGTGACTGCAAATTACAATTTGCACTTTTAATTTAGGGGTGCATTCACAAATGCCATCTTGCTGTACATGCAAGCAGTCCTAATCTTCTGTATGCATACATATGGACAAATGTAACTTGTAAGGCATGCAATCATGGATACAGTCAGCAGCAATGTCCATGATTGCATCAGCACTTTCCAGGGGCACTGATGATGGGCATTGCTGCCTGCTGGGTCCATGAGTGCCTACTTTTCATGTTACTTTGGCCCTACAAATGTGTAGTCATGAAAGTATCTGTTAAGTGTCCTTGATAAAATCAGAGCTTGAAAAATAATATCTCTCTGATATAGCAGGTTAATTCTCCCTGCCAAAACTAGAAAGTCCAGTGATTTCAGTGGGTCTATACTGAATGTCACTTCCTTGGATATTGCCCAGTGCCATTACACCTGTTTAAAGATTTTTGTGGTGTGACACATTGAAGTCTTTCTTATTTGTTAAACTCATGGAATCATACTGTTGGCTTTCTGTGTGTGGTGCTTTGATTTTGTTTGAGGTTTGTGTGGAATTGAGTGTTTCAAAGGCCACACATCCTTTGATCGCAACAGGAGCGGAAATAGGCCATATGTTTGCTGTTGATAGATATAAGAGCAAGTTCATTGGAGGTTTCCGGTTCACTGTCTGTTCCATCTGTACTGGATCAGTTTTGATTACTGTGTCCTGAGGTTGTAGACAAGCTGCTTGAAGAAGTGTGTCTGACCACCTGCCCTCTTAATACTTTTCCATCTTGGCTTCTTAAAGCTAGTGTTAGGCTATTGATTGGGTGGCTCCAGGAAGTGATCAGTGGTTCACTGGAGAAATACCCAGCAACTCATATCCTCTTTTCAGGCAAGGTGCTCCAGAGGGTGGCAGTGGTCCAGCTTCAGGCATGCTTGGATTGAGACTGAATATCTGGATCCATTTCAGTCTGGCTTTAGGCCTGGTCATGGCACTGAAAGAGCCTTGGTTGCCCTGACATTTGTCAGGAAAGAGATGGGGGGAGTGTGACTCTGTTCATTCTTTTTAACCTATTGGTGGCTTTCCAAAACCATTGACCATGCATGCTATCTTTCTGGAGCAGCTCAGGGAGGTGGGGTTGGGGAAACTCTATAGTTCAATGGTTCTCTTCCTACCTTCAGGGCTATTTCCAGAAAGTAGTTTTGGGAGGCTACTGGGAAGCCATGGGAGCCTTCCTGTGGTGTTCCCCATGCTATTTGAAATCTATATGAAACGACTGGGAGGTGCCATCAGGAGTTTTGATGAAGGGCAGGTAATAAATTTAATGGTGGTAACATAAACACATTTTAAAAATAATAAATGATACGATCTCATACAGAAAATTGGGCAAATAGGTGTTGGAGAGATAGACTGCAGTCTGCCTACTGTCAGCTGTGCAGTATATCATTCCTGCCTTATCCTGATGATGAGCTGAATTCTTTTCTAACTTGACTAGGAATGCTTTAGTCAGTGTAATAAACTCTGCTTATTTTCAAGGTTCGGCAAGAACTATTGGAAGAATATGAACAAGTAAAGAGTATTGTCAACACTTTAGAGAGTTTTAAAATAGACAAACCTACAGATATTCCTATATCTTATCAAGATGAAAATTTTAGGGATCCAACTGTTTGGCCACCTCCTGTTCCAGCTGAGCACAGGTAATTGGGTTTAAAATAAGTTTGCAGTTTTTGTTGGCGGATTAATTACCTGTACTTAATATTTGAGAGTGTATGTCATATAGTGACTAAGAAATTAGGTTTATTTCAAACCTTGTATTACTTCTTTCCCTGTTCTGGCTTCTTTAGACTGTTTCCTGGTAGGGGCTTCAGCTTTACTTGTTGCTGGATCGGTTCAGAAAACACAGCAAACAGCAGTGGCGTGTGTAAACCATTGTTCATAACCCTAAGTATGGTTTGAGCATATAAACATAGAGAAAAACTATGATTTACAGTGAGTCCTGCTTTGGGTAGGGATTGGCTGTGCTTCAGAGTTCCCACTTGGGAACTTCATAGTGTAGCTCATCCCACTGTGGCATGTTGTCAGTGCTGATCAGCTAATTGGGGCTGACAGCAAGGCTTGCTTGCCAAGTAACAATTGGGAATGTACTTTAAGGCTCACAGTTTTTCCTTTGCAGCCATACCTCTACTTTTCCCATGCCCGACAACAAAATTGGGACCCATGTTGAGTCTAATTTGGCTTCCGGGGCAGAAATACAACCATTATGATTTTCATAGCTGTAGAAGGGGTGACAAGGTACTTTAATTCTACTCTCTGCCCCAAAGCATGGCCACCCACCCCCTGGCTTCTCACAGATCAACTTGCGTGATCTGAACATCAGGTTTTCCCCACCGAATTGGGTAGCAAAACACAGTAGTAAAGCATTTTGTTTCTCTCCAATGTTAGCTGCATCATATTTCCTTTGCTTGACAGAGCCCCACCTCAAATAAAAAGACCCAATCGAGAAGTGAAACCTCTGAGGAGAGAATCGCCAGGATTGCAGCGTGGACCTGTGGGCAGAGCTCAACCCATCTCAAAAAATGAAAAACCTGCCAGCAGCCGAGAAAGGGAATCTAGAGCAAAAGGAAAAGATGAAAAGGTAAGAATTTAGGGGGCAGCTGGCAGGGTACCTTTCTTTTGTGGAAAAAAATGTATATTTTCTTTTGGCAAGAAAGCATGAATGTGTAATGAATGCATACTTACAAAAATATAATTTACCTCCCAATATTTACAACTGGTTCAGATATTAAGAGAGAGAAAGGAACAGACTGTGAGAGTTACCATCTCCTTTGAACAGCTGATACAAGATACATTTTTTAAATTGATGAAATTTAGAATGTTGAAAAGTTTGGTATTATATTCTTTGCTTCCCAAGCCAAAATATGTCTGAAAGACTGAACTCCTCCCAAAAAAGAAGAGCAGAAGATATGAGCAGTGAATCTGTTTTGCTGTGTCAACACAAAAGAACTGCATTTTAAAAATTACAGTACTTTGAAACTATTAAGTTGTATAATACAAACGTAGTCCATGGGGGGAGCGTATTCTCAGATAGCAGTTCTCTGCATCTCTTACGTTTTGTCCTTGAGTTCATTATTACCTTGACATTAATCTAATTTTGGGTTGGGCAGGAGATACTGATAAAAGCTACAGCTTTTTAAAACTACTGGGTACAAACAGAGGATTTTAACACCAACTGTGCATAAAATTGGAAGTTTTGCTCTGCACCAACAGTGGCAAATGAAAGCCTGACAGATTTTTATTTTGGAAAGACTTTAAAGATAAAGTGAAATTGGCTCAAGGAAGGAAAAGCAATAATGATTTTCTTCAATTGTAATGAATGTAAGGTAATTATAAAGAGGCAGGGTTTTTAGGCTATCTAAATACAGAACAATATTTTTGTATTAGCAAACTGTTTTACTTTGGTACATCCTTTATAGGTTGAGGGAAATGCCTTTTGTTCATATGATTAGGAGATTGTATCTCTGCCACAGTCTCAGGTTTGTAAAAATTCTATGGTAGATAGCTTTACTTTGTAAAGTATTGTTCTTTGTGACAATTTGATTTAGCATCTGGAATTTAGATTCACATTTTAGCTTACAGAGTGTGTAAAGGAATGCACACAATGTTCTCTGTACTAAGATTTTTGATAATATCTTTGCGGTCAGCTTGCAGAAGTAGGAAGTGCCTGTCTCTATTTCTGCTTTTATGCCAATGATGGCAGTGTTCTTTATTGTTGTTGTCATTAGCTGTTTTTCCAAAACTTATATAAATAGTAGGAAATGGTTTCCCCACAGATCTAATTCCAGTGTGATGTTATAGAAGGTAGAGGATCAGAGTTGCAGTAGGGCAATATGAGTTTCAATTCATTATCATCCATGGAGTTAATTGCAGGACTTTGGGCTAGCAATCTGTCCCTTAGGATTGCTGTGAGGATAAAATTGGCTAGCCCCAGGAATGTCATTCTGGGCTCATTGAAGGTAGAGAAGTATACAAATGGAATAGAATAAATGGTGTAGTTAATCATACATGATGTGTGCGTGCTTTTGCTTAAATGGAAGTGACCTCTGTATAGGAAGACGGTGTATGAAGCAGCCATTAATAGCAGTGTGACAGATTCTTATGCTGAATGGATCAACAGTGCCAAGGTGAAATTAAAGGTTATAGTTAGAATGGAAAAAGACATGGTAAAATGAAAATGCTTCGTGAAAGTTAAATGCATACCTGTCATTTGCATATATGGAAGATGGCACTTGTCATAAAACCTTTATATTCTACTAGGGGAGAGCTAGGGCAAAGAGGGGAGGAAGATTTCCTTTTTCTTTTTGTCCACCCTCTCCACATGTTCATGCACACCCATTTTCTCTTTCATACACCTACATTCTCTTATAAGCATGCAGATACATATCCTCTTTCTCTCTTAATTTTCAGACATGGAAGTATACACACATGCCTTTGTTCTTTCTCAAACCCACCCCCATGCATTATTTCCCCATTCATCTTCCTTGCTGCCGCTTTCCCACTCATTCTTCTTCTTCCTCCCTCTGCTCTCCCCGCAGTGTCTCCTATTCCTACTACTTATCAGTGGCTGCCAGCAAGATTTGCTGGATTCTCTGGATCCAGGGAGGCTCCTTGCCACATCCCGAGTGCTCTTGGACAGAATAACTAGATAGGATAGAGAGACCCTTTGCCTGCAGTGTATCTCAAACTCAGGTCCCCAGCTGTTGTTTGACTACAACTCCTATCATCCCTGACCACTGGTCCTCCTAGCTAGGGATGATGGGAGTTATAGTCCAACAGCAGCTGGGGACTCAAGTTTGGGAAACATTGGTAGATGCCTTGGGGCAAAGGGATCCTGCAGCTGAGAGCTCTTAGAGTTAACCCATCAGTGTTCACTGTGCGTAAGATAAGAAAAGCCTTCCTCCTTTGGGTGTAGGTCTAGCTCAGGCATCCCCAAGCTCGGCCCTCCAGATGTTTTGGGACTACAACTCCCATCATCCCTGACCACTGGTCCTGTTAGCTAGGGATGATGGGAGTTGTAGTCCCAAAACATCTGGAGGGCTGAGTTTGGGGGTGCCTGGTCTAGCTGTAGTCAGGTGTGGGTCTTGATTTTTAAAGCAACAGGAATGTGTTTTCCAGTAGCCCATCCTCAATATGTTTTTTGTCCTCAGCCAAACTGTTAATTTCTCAGTCTAGTTGCTTTCAGACAGTTTGAAGTCATGTTGTTCCCTCCCTCTTTCCGCTGGGAAGTGTGGTCCCCAAGCTGAGAGTAGGGCCAGAATGAACAGCACTTTTCTTCCACTTCCCAGTAAGCATCTGGCTGGTTCCAGTTGTCAGAAGACGTTTGAGTGTGCCTTCCCTAGTGAGAGCAATTTATCTGAAATCACATTGATGTCATGTAGGAGTTGTTTGCAGAATATCTAGGGGCGGGGCCTAATATCACCGCAACGTGTAATGCACCAGGATTATATATCGCCCTCCAAGCACTGCTTGTAACCAGCACAAAATGATGAATTCTGGGGGGGTCTGGTGAGATGCATTACAGAACTTGAACATGGGTTAAACCTCCACTGATATGCAGCTATTGCTGGGAATAGTAATCCTAAAGCAGTGGCATTGTGCAAAGGACCCTTTATTGTACAAAGCAGTTCTGCTTACCTCTCAGCCGGGGATTTTTAATGCAAGGAATCTGGTCACTAGGTGGCAGAAAGGAAATAGTTTATACTTTATATTGCAAAATGGAGCACAAAATGTGAAGATGCATAGCCTGGGCAGCTGCATGAAGAAGTACTGTTGTGGGTTACTGTACTACTGTATATTGTTTCCCGCCTGCTGAGCTGCTGTAGGGCACAGATGATCGGTGGGCTTTGTGCGAAGGAGCCAGCACCCAGAGGACAAAGCTGTTGGCAGCCTTGCACAAGTTGAACGGTCTTCTTTCCTTCTGAGATTCTGCACCCTTTGGCTACAATCTTCTGATTTAAATGAAATTTTCAATGTAGCTTTTCTGTGCAAAAGGAAAGGTTGGTTAGAGATTTATGAATAGCTCTGCTTACTCTTTTTTAAAAAGTGGGCTTGGGAAGGAACCAGACAGGAGTATTCTGCTTCCAAAGGGACTTGAGAAGAAATCGCTACAAAGGGAACCCCATAAATTACCACTTCCGTACCGTCCTATTCCTCTGCCATCTTGCTTACCTGTGCCGCCCAATTCCCCTGCTGCATCTGTTCTCTTTCTCATTAGCAGCTTATCCCAAGCAGCTAATGACACTTTCTGATTTGATTTGAAGTATGTAGAGAACAAATTGTTTCTTAATTCTGTCTAGCTTGGCTAAAAACAACCAACCTGCAGACGTTTTTCTGCATCGCTGGGTACTGTAAACTTGCAAGGCAGCTAAAAGGTTCTTTCTGAACTATTTGTAGTGCAGTATGGAGCTGCTGCTGTCTCATTAACTTCATAAACCTAAAGTATTTATAGGAACACTGAACTGTGTTGGTTTAAAAACAAAATGAAGAGATCGTTGGTATGTAGGGATGAGGATGAAATTTGATTCAGTTCATATTTAAAGGTGGATTTATCTGATTTGCACATTTGAAAATCAAAATGCAAAAACTGAAGCATAGCTACCCTAGGTGGAACTGAGCTCAGAATCTCATTCCTTCCTGAAAACAGCACCCTCAAAATCCTTTCCAACTTGGATCACCGCTGCCAGTTCTAGGACTTCCCTGGAAATCCCAAGTTGTTTTCAAGAACCTTTTAATTTGCCCCTTGCTTTTAATTAAATGCAACCTTTCCCTATTTTCAGTGTTCATAATTCCCTTTGAAACAAAACAGTGGAAGCAGGGGACATAGTGCTAGCAATTCTCAGTTAGTGATCCCAATTCCCCCCACAGTGTATATTGATCTGATGTACCTGCTTTTAACTCCCCCCCCCCCGGCATTTTCTTGAAATGTGCTTGTGCTCCCCCTCCCCCTCTGTGTGTGTGTGTGTGTGTGTGTGTGTGTGTGTGTGTTGGGGGGGGCTTTTTTTAGTCTGCTGCTTTCATGTCTTGTTGAGGTATGATGATGAAGGGAGTTTGGCACAGAGAACAGCTCAAAAGAAGAAAAAGAAATGTAGCTGTAGAATTATTTTAACTTTCAGTTGATTAGCTTTCAACATCTTGATCTAGGGAAAGAAGATCCCCCAGGATGGTGCCGGTGATGGTGAAATTCAGAAGTTTGATGGAGCAGGATATGACAAAGATCTGGTTGAAGCTCTCGAAAGAGACATCGTGTCAAGGAATCTAAGTATTCATTGGTACAGTGCTTACTTTGTAAAGTGAGAAATGCTAGAATTCTTATCTGCCCCAGAAACCAGATACCTTCATCCTGAGGTTGTGGTTACTGCATAGTAAGTAAAACTCAAGGGAAAAACAGGAAAAGTGGCTTGTGGCCCCTTAAAAACCAGCACAAGCTGTGGTGGACTAGAGCTTAGTTGCAAAAACAGAATGCACAGCTGCCTTTCTGCAACTTGTATTGCGAGTGCATTTTCTTCCTACACTACAGCCATTCTCTACACATTGAGTGCTCTGGATATATTCAAAGGCATATTCCTGCCCCAAAAGTACAAGGTAAAAACTGATTTCATAGTTATGATCCCCAATATTCAGAGTTAAGTTCCAGTGAGCCAAGGCTCAAACTAGGCTCAAATTGGCATCAAGTCTGGTTCACAAGACATGGTAATCCAAGCTTTGTCTGGCTGTTGGAAAGCAGCTCACAGGTGATTTTCGCCTCCTTGGTCTTTTTTGCTTCCACTTGGCTTGTGGATAGTAAGAAGAGAGCTTACCCCATGAACCTAGGCTTAGCTCAGCATAGTGTGTGGCTGCAAGAGTAAAGAAGATGAGGGACTGCAAAGACAATTTCTGAAGCCTCCCTTTTCCCACCTATGGCCATATAGCCAGTAATGGACAGGGCATGTAATCCACCTAGAAACAGAGGATCCAAAGTTCTCAGCTAACTTTAACTGAGGTCCTGCATGATGCTGTCTTACCCAGCCCAAATAGTGTGGGCCTTACAGTTTCTTTTAGGATCCTACCTCCTGAAAGGTGTTCAGTGATATTCCTTGCTGTTAGGGCTCTCTGAACTTGTTCAACATCACACCCCATCCCTTTCCCCCCTCCCAAAAGAGCAGTACTAGCCTAATCCTCTCCAACCTGCAGGACTGTTGGCAGCCTCCCTTTTTTGCTGGGTCCAGGCTACCATTTCAGCCTGAGATTGAACTAAAGGAGAGTGTTGGAAGTCTAAAATATTTGGGGCATCTGGTACAGTTGTCTCAGTCATATATTTTTCATAGACTCATAGAGTCATGTGTCATGATTTAGACAGTGGATATTTATTGGGACCACCTGCTCCACTATTGTAAGCAGACATGTAACTAGCCTCTTCAGACTTGACAGCCTCACCTCCCACCTGGTTGAAGTGGTTCATTTGTGTTTCTGTTTTATTAAGAGAGCTTCTTTTGCTAATGGTGTACTGTTCAGGACATAAAGCAAGATTTTCATTCTTAGAACCATGAGCAAAAGCCTCATTACAGGCACTCATTAAAATGCCCTTGAGCATTTTCTCACATTTAAAAATGTTTCCTTGGTGATCATGCTTTCAGGGAGCCTTTATTATTACTGTTCTTATTATTCAACATCTTGTGGCAGGGTTAGTTGAAAGTCATTCTCCCCCACCCATGTCTTTCATGTAGAAAGCCATTTTCAGGAGGCTGGCTTTTACTAGCATCCCGCTTAAGAAAACGCTGTTACTTATTTTAAAATAAATGAAAGATGTTAGTTTTTTTGAAGCAGAATATATCGTGCATGAATCTTCTAATCTCGGTTGATCTTTCACAGGGATGATATAGCAGACTTGGAAGAAGCCAAAAAATTATTAAGGGAAGCAGTTGTTCTTCCAATGTGGATGCCGGATTTTTTCAAGGGGATCAGGCGACCTTGGAAGGTGAGAACCATCAAACTATGGTATTCATGTCTGTGCAGTTGTAAGTACAACAGATGTGTATATGCGTAATACTGCATTGTGTATTTAGGCGTTTCCTCCTATAATTGGCTGCCCAAAATTGCAGGGCTGCATGTTAAGTTTGATCGTTTGTATTGGTTTACAAACAGTTAATCTGGTTATTGGGTGTGTTTTGAGATGATGCTGTTGTCACTGGCAGATGACCTCATTTTATTTGGGAGTCACAACTGTGGACGCAGTTGAAACTTTGGGGATATTTGAGGCTTAGTTCTTTTTATGTGGATCAGGTTCAGTCACTCCATTCTTTTAGATGATGGGTCAAGATGCATCTCCCTGCCAAGCTTTTGGAGAAGGGTGGGATGTTTTGGATGGATTTGTTTATTTATTTAACTTTTGGGTCACTTGTTACCCGAAGGTCTCAAAGAGAATTACAATAAAGAAAAAATATATACAAATACATAGTAACAAAGGGAAAAGGAGAGACTTTGAGACATACCATTGTACCATTGTACCATTTTATGTGCTGCTTTTTATGTTGTTGTCATTTTAATTAGGGTTGTACTTGTTTAATTTCTGTGTGCTGTTCTGTGACCATAAGGCAAGGGTGGTATATAAATATTCCTGGATTTCTGCTGATCTCATTTTCAGTTTGGATATTAAGACATAGCTTATTGTTTTGATCAACAATCACACATTAGAAACCAATGTGCAAATTGCAGCCTGTAGATCCTGATAGACCTTTCTTCTGCCATGTATATCATGATCAAAGGACCTAACAGGTGTTTGGGAAACGGAAAAGTGCAGAATGTTTGCTAAGCAATAAATACAGATGCTGGGAAAAATATGGAATGATTCTCTCTCTCTCTCTCTCTCCATACATACATACATACATACATGCATACTTTTGTTTCTGTGCCACCTTTCCACAGTTCAAACCATGCTCAAGGCTTACAACATGAAAAAATTACATAACTGAAACATAACAAAAGTAGTCAATTAATGAAGCATTTAAAATACACAACCAAACGGAACAATTTCCATGTATCTCATAAGATCCAAAACAAAGATACAAAAAACCACAGCATCAACAACCTCCTCATCCCCTGGAACAACACCGCAACCCAACTGTCTGTTCAGCAGCCTCAGCTTTTGTAGCTTCAGTCAGTTAGGGCCCTGCTGTCCCAGGCCAGGTGGGGAAAGGCCTGCAAGACAGGGAGCAGTTCTTCCAAGACAGCCAGTATGGTTTTTTTTCTCCTCCATCCCCTCTTGACCTTTGTTTGCATTATGGAGTGAGAAGAGGGTGATTTTTCACCGTTATTGGCCAAAATAAGCAGCATTTGGTGTCAGTCATTCTGAGTAATAACTTGGATAGCAACCAGCCAGCTCTTCTGTGCTCAGGCTCTCTCGAGAACAATTCTCAGGACAACTGCTTTTATTTCCAAAGTAGGCTCTCTGTATGAAACAGACAGCTCCCCTCCTAGCTGAGCACAGGCATGGGTAGATATATTTGTGTGGACATCAGAGAGATTCCGGTTTTGCTTCCTTTGAACTGTACTTTGAGCTAAGAAGGGCAGGCGCCAGTTGTGCTTCCCACTGTTCAACTAGCGATGGTTACAACAGCAAGGCGGACCCCGCTGTGCTCCCATCAAAACACCCACCCCTTGCAGCGCACTTGAGCGTATGTGGAAAATTCCTAGATTTGACTGAGCCAGAACGAAAAGATAAGTTTTGTGTTAAGGATTTTAACTAGCCATTCATTGCTGGAATCTAATTCTCATAAAGAAACATAGCAAGGCGTTTCATAAATTCACTTTGTGCAACTGCTGAGCTTTGAAAAATAGGCCAACTGTGTGGAATGGAATACAGTGCAGATTAGCATCTGGTTTCCTATAAAGCACAGATTGGGAATCCATGGCTCCCCAGATGAAGATATATTCCCATCAGCCAACAGCAGGTATGGCCAGAAATGATTGGAGTTGTAGCGCGGCGACATCAGGGTGGGGCAGAGTTTCTCCTGCTATGTAGGTTTGAGTTTAAAGAGTCAAAACATGATTGGATCTCATAGCACTTTCACTTTATTTAGGGTTTGTTTATCTAGGGTTGTTTATGACTTCATGACTACTACAACCACCATGGAAATACCCTAAATGGTCTCTTATTTATTTATTAAATAAGAAGAGGGGAAGGAAGTGTTCCATTGTGCAAGCAGAAATTCTTGCACTCGTGAAAGCACTTCATCAGATACTGCCCCATTTTTGTTCTTCTGTACTTTCTGGTGGGTTTTTTAATCTATCTGTGTTTGTTTTCATTTTCGCCTTTGTTGCTAAAGAGAGTATTTAGTTTTTTTCAAAAACGAAATATATTTTTGTGTGTGTGGATCAGAGCCCATTTTATTGCTATGGCCAAGTATTTAACGATATTACAAAATACTATTTTATCTTCTGCAGCTTTTACCTTTGATTTCAGGAGAATGTCTGCAGCCACAGAAATGCCATTTAAATACCAGCTGTATAGAAATAATATGAACACTTGTGATTTAATTACCCATAAACGTACGTTGGAGCCTACATTAGGAGAGTCCTTAAATGGCTATAGAGGTAGTGAGAGTTAATGGAAAATCTAGACACAGTGAGTCCATTATGCCCAAAGAATCGGGGAGGGGAAAACAATTTTGAATAATTGCATTTTCGGTTGATTTGTTTTTATAAGTCTTCTCCATGCCATTCTTTCAAAGTAATCTCCACCCCACTCTGAGGAGCAGGCAATTTTTAATTTGCAGAGTGGATAGCTTTTAACCGGTTATTTTATTGTGGTGGTGTTTTATGTAAGATATTAATTGCATAAAGTCTATTGTGATGTGCAACTCTAATTTCGGCTAATTTTATTACCCTGGAAAAAAAGAAATTCTTGTTAGAATTTAATCTGATCTTATGTTTGCAGGGGAATGAAATATGTGCAGTAACAGCAGAGTGTCTGATGAGAGCGCATGGTGGCAACTGCTCTCCTTAAATTATTGCTGTGCATTTCTGATGGTGAAAATCCTCTGCAGTAAGACCCCAGCCTTTCCCAGTGGTGGCCAAGTTCTAGCTCCTGAGCTCTTCGGGGGTCTCTTTAAAAGATCTGAACGTTGTCAACAGTTCAACAATGTAAATGGGTGAAAAGGGGACGGGGACCCGCATGTGAGCAAGGTTGACATTCTTCCCACCTTTCTAATCCCCATCTTCCCAGCAGATGAAGGATTAGTTTGGTAGGGCAGGATAGTGAAACCTTGAGAATCAAAGGGCAGGGTTAGGTAGGGGCAAATTTTCAGGCTAACTTGGGTAGGGTGAAGAAGAAGTGAAGTGGGGTTAGGGTTTTAGAAAGAAAGGACATGGTGGCAATTGGGACTATTATCCAGTACCTCTTCGAGATATATATTTTTAAAATAGAGCTCTGGGTCATCATCATCCAAAGGTGAACAAGCTTTAATATCTGTCTTCTTTCAGAGTACTTTTAAGTTGATATTTCTACTGTTAGATAAGCTCTGTCCCTGAAGACCGAGTTTGTGAAACACAGGCGCTTACTAGTTTATCAGAATGGCTTATATTCCCCCTGCTCCTGTCTGTCAGTTGAAACACTTTGGATATTCCTTTTTACTTTGTACTATGCTGGTATACAGTGGTACCTCGGGTTACAGACTCCGCCAACTCAGAAATAGTATCTTGGGGTAAGAACTTTACCTCAGGAAATTGAAAGAAAGATCAGAAATTGCATGGTGGCGGTGCAGCAGCAGCGGGAGGCCCCTTTGGCTAAAGTGGTACCTCAGGTTAAGAACAGTTTCAGGTTAAGAACAGACCTCCAGAATGAATTGAGTTCTTAACGCGAGGTACCCCACTGTATTCCTTTCAACTTTCATTGCACACTAAGAGGTGACTTGTATTTTCTTTAGGTGTGCAGTATCTTCCTGCAGAAGTGCTTGAAAATATTGGATGGTTTGAACGATGGTTCCAGGCTTCATAAACCATAATGTGATCCTGACTTACATTCCTGGTTTATTAACCAACATTAAGCCAGACTTCCTGGTTCAAGTGCAATGGGGAACTCTGGCTTAATACAAGCCAGAAGCTGGTGCATGATGGGATTGAGGGGAGGAGCGCTTGGCCCTGATGCTTATTTCTGGCTTCATAAACCGTGGAATGATTGTCCAAAGCAGGCCACTACATGGGCAATTGCATCTGCATAGGATTTATAGAAGAAACATTGTTTTGCCCCGAACACTCAGCAGAAGCTAAATTGTGTCCGTGCTGACGAGTGCTTGTGAGCTTTGCTGGTCAGGACGCAGGAGAGACAGCATGCAGGATATTCCGGAAGCCAGTTCATATTGCATGCGTGCTTGATGAAGCCCTAATTTTTAAAGCCGGGAGGGCCTTTGTATTGCAGAAAGGTCACCTGATTAATTAATTAATTAAATTTGTTAGTTGCTTTATCTTACCAGGGCAACCCAAAGCAACATAAAACCAACCAAACAGACTGAGAAAAAACCTCACAGAGATACTTTAAAACCAAAAAGAAAAAGAAATACATTAAAAACACCCTGCCCACTTCTGAAAGGCCACAGATAATTAAATGCCAAAAGCCTGGTTATAGAGGAAAGATTTTGCCTGGCACCTATATATATATATATAATGATGATGCCAGGCGAGCCTCTCTGGCAGGGGTCAGCAACCTTTTTCAGCAGTGGGCCGGTCCACCGTCCCTCAGACCATGTGGTGGGCCAGACTATATTTTGAAGAAGAAGAAGAAGAAAAAAGAACAAATTCCTATGCCCCACAAATAACCCAGAGGTGCATTTTAAATAAAAGACACATTCTACTCATGTGAAAACACCAGGGAGGCCCCACAAATAACCCAGAGGTGCATTTCAAATGAAAGGACACATTCTTCTCATGTAAAAACACACTGATTCCCGGACCATCCGCAGGCCGGATTGAGAAGGCGATTGAGCCGCATCTGCCCCACAGGCCTTAGGTTGCCTACACCTGCTCTCTGGGGAGAGCATTCCACAAATGAGGAAGCACAGCAAAAAAGGCCTGTTCTTGTTGTCCTTCAGACCTCTTGCGGAGGAGGCACATGAAGAAGGGCCTCAGATGCTGGTTGCTGGGTTCAGGTTGGTTTGTATGGGGTGAGGTGGTATTGAATCTGAGTTTGTGGCGGGTTGTTCATTGTACACAGTCATCTATTAATTTCAGTGCAAGGTGTTTTCTCCATAAAGTGGCAAACTAAATTTGGTGTGGGGAGGGGAACGTGCTACAGTGGTGTTTATTATCATTATTTATTAAATTTATATACTGCCCTTCATCCGAAGGTGACAGGGTAGTTTACAGAATAAAAACACAAAAGGAAAACACAAAATACATAACAACAAAAACAAACAATCCGTTCTCACAAACACATTTAAAAGGCGATAGATAGTTTAATCAGCCAAAGGTCTGATTAGAAAGTTACCACCTCCCACAGATTAGAGCCAAATATATTCTGCTGGCGCCCGGATCTTGGCACTTTTCTGATCTGTGCTGCTGAAAGGGAAAAGCCTCCAGGTAAACTCAACCTGTGGAAGTTGGAAGAGCAGATTGTTCTCATTCCCTCTTCCGCAGTCTCTCACTAGTGCCTACAAACTCTTCCTTTCCTGGGCACTCTGCCAAGAACCAACAGTGCTGGTTCCAAATGTATTGCTCTGGAGAGCCCACTAGGGTGAGCGTTTTGCTGAGAGGCACTTATCTGCTGGGACTCTGACCCTTGGACCACAGCTAGCATCCTGCTTGCTCATTGTAAACTGATATGCACCATATTAGTATACCTCCAATTTTTAAAAACAACAACCCATGTCTTATCATTTTATCCTGCGGCAAGACTTCTAGGCTCAATTTAGCTCAATATTTCTGCAATAGTAACTACAAAAGGGTTGAACTATAGGAGATACTCTCTAATTTTCCATTACTTTTCAGGTGTCAAGTAGCAGTCAGCTTTGCGTTAATGAAATCAATTACGGTTTCTATGAATCAACAGCCGCAGATTATCGTAATAGCACAACTGGCTTTGACAATGCTAGACTGTGTTTAGACAAGTTCATTTAATTTTATTATTCTGCACCGTTGTGCACTTGTACCCGCTTGTGCTTATTCAGTTGCCCTCGTTTAATTTTAGGGAGTGTTGATGGTTGGCCCTCCCGGGACTGGTAAAACCATGCTAGCAAAGGCTGTCGCTACAGAATGTGGAACGACTTTCTTCAACGTTTCTTCCTCCACTCTGACATCGAAGTATCGAGGCGAGTCTGAAAAGTTAGTTCGCTTGTTGTTTGAAATGGTAAGCATTACTGATGCTCAAGTCTCCCAGTTTCTTGTTGTATAGTGGGCATCTAAGTCACTCCAACACATTGGATAGTATCCAACTCAGTTTTATTCAGAGCAAACCCATTGAAATGAATGAACCTAAGTTTGTTGTGCCCATTGATTTCAATGGGTGTACTCAGAAGTCCTAGAACTATCGTTACTAATTGGGGTAAGGCTTCTCAGCCACATTTGCCAACCATGTTATACCAACCAGCAACATTGTGCTACAGAGTGCCTGTAATATCCCCAGCTTTTAGAACTAATGGAATCTTTTTCCAAAATGACTCACTATGTGTGTGTTGTTTACGTAGGTAGTATGAAATCTTTCACAGCTTTCTTTAATGTTTTGCATTTATCAGAGTCAAAGCCTGATATTTCTTTAACTTTCTGCCTTCTGAAGTTTTTTTTATTTCTTATTCAAAATGTTTTCTTCTTTCTATTTCATCTTTTGCATTTCCCCCTTTCATTTTCTGTAGCACTTGTAATGTGCAGAATGCTTTCTAAACAGCATGTTACTCATCTTTACACAGTTCTTGCAAGGTGGACTGCTTTGATACCTGCTTTACAAAAGAGGCTCGTTGATTAACATGCATATGTAAAATATAATGATTCGATCACCACAGCCCCATAACAAAAGGAAATTGTTTTTGTCTTCTGCGCCGTAGAACGTTGTGTCAGAGCTATGTCACACATCTGACTGATTCACGGTTTGCTATATTTTAGAAATGACTCTAACAGTAACTAGAACTTACGTTGCAGACACACAAACAGAGCCAAATCTTTCAAGTTTTATAAGGTGCCACAATACTTTGATTTTTTCAAGATATTTGCAATAATAATAATAATGAAAAATTGAGTGTTTTTTTTGTGTACATGTACCATTTTTATGTCCATTCCCCCCTTCTCTCTCTCTCTCTCTCTCTCTCTCTCTCACACACACACACACACACAGACGTAACATTTGGCCAACACCACAGTAGTGATCTCTACATCTGCTCTGCTGAAACTTTCCTACCAACAATGCAGCTCTATGTCTTTTGTGCTGACAATTAAAAAACAAGCAAGTGTCTAAGCACCTGGAATATTAATAAACATTCAATAGCACCTTACCAGCTGAGCCAGTGGCTAGGGAGGGCTCATTTACTCCACTGAAGCCAGAGCCCTCATAATCTATAATAGGGTCATCTACTTTGGTGTCCTCCAGATGTTGTGGGACTCCAACTCCCATTCGCCCTGTTCAGCATGGCCAGTGGTCCTATAACATTTGGAGGACACCATGTTGGCCACCTGCTGTCTATAGCTACAAAGTGTTAAGAAAACTGCTAACCTAATATTTCCCCCTCTTGTTGATTCCCTCCCCCTCTTGTTTTTGGAGATAAATTGACAAAAACTTTATTTTTCTATATCTGTGTGATTTAGTCAGATATATTATTTGCCTTTCTGCAATCATGCAAGCGGTTCTAAAAGAATATCCCAAACCAGCTTTGCTTTAGCATTAGATACATAGATGCTGTTCCTAAGGCAGATGTAAGGTAAGCTAGACAGCACATCTTTGTCAAAGGGGCATAGTCAACTAAGCTTTGCTCAGAGTAGACTCAATGAAATGAATGAACATCACTTAAGGTACATCTTGAATATGATGGAATCTCACAAAAACTGAAATGTTGTGTTTAGTAAATGTTTTCTTTGTTTTAAGGCCCGATTTTATGCACCCACAACCATTTTCATTGATGAAATAGACTCCATTTGTAGCCGCAGAGGCACCTCTGATGAACATGAGGCAAGCCGTCGGGTCAAATCTGAGTTGCTTGTTCAGATGGATGGTAATATTTGATATCTGCACTGGAGCTTCCCTTCCCTTTTTATAAATTGTTTGTAGGCTTGTTTTGGAGAACGCGTGCAGCTAGTTAAAAAGCAGCATATTTACCAACATGTCCTGAAATGTTCTTGTTTTATGCTGTCCACCTTTTGCTGGGCATGGTCAAAGAACACATGATGCAGCCACCTTGCTGAAGCTAAGCTGTTCTGGGTCTGCCTGGGGGACCACAAAAGCTGCTTGGAGTTCTGTCATAGATGAAACGTGAAATGTAAATGTAATACAAACAAAGAGCATGGCATAATTACTCAGGTTTTATGCTCATTTTTCTTTACAAAGACCACTTAAAATGCATTTTCCCAATTAAGTGGCAAATTATATATATATAATTTCTGTTCTTAAGACTGTTCCCAGGGTACTTAATAAAGATGATTAAATATAAGAATAAAAAATAATATATTACAATACACAAGGCACGGGAGATTAATAATCACCATTTTTTGGTTTTGTTTTATAGTAATTAGCAGCCCTTCGTCACTACTTTGAAAACTGGTAAAGAGTTGCTGTGGGAAATAAACCCTTCTGCCCACCCCATTTCCTGGTCATCTAAATGCTTACTTACCCTCCAATGCTGTTTGGATGTGTTTTTCTGAGCATCATCAGTTTCCCTCTGTGGACTGGGTTACTTTGTTGTGCTTTGTGGAAGCAAATACTGTGGAACCTCGGTTTTTAAACGTCTCCGTTGACTAACGTTTCGGCTTTCAAATGCCCAAAACCTGGAAGTAACTGCTTAAGTTTTTGAACGATTTTCGGAAGCCGAACATGCCACACGGCTTCCATTTTGGGTTTCCCTATTATATTGAGGCTACAGTTTTCGGTTTTCGAACGTTTCGGAAGTCAAATGGTCTTCCGGAATGAATTAGGTTTAAAAACTGAGGTTCCACTGAACATGGTTTGGTATTGGGCCTCATACACTGCCTCTGTTCTGCACTCATATTGTGCCTAGGCAAATCGTCCCGCCCCCCCAGTCACCTGTGTTATGGTGCTGCCCACAATAGGTTCTTAGATTTCTCTGTGCACCCCTGGGCTCCAAAATGTTTGGGGCCTTAACTTCTTCATTTCATGGTTTTAGGCTGGTGTTCTTTAGTTGAGGAGGATTTAGTGGCTCCCCTGTGCAATGTATTCTGAGCTGGAATCTCTGCTTAGCTTTTTTGTTACACTAGTTTTATAGGATCTCTGTGTTATATAAACTAGCTTTATTGGAACTGTGATTTTAATTGTTTGGTTGTTTTGTTTCCTTGAAGTATAGGATAAGCTCAGCTCTTGGATGTCTGAAAAATCTAATAAATAATAGAAATAGTACCCTGTTGTCTGCTATGTCTTTTGTTGATGTAGGAGTGGGCGGGGCTCTGGAAAACGACGACCCTTCGAGAATGGTGCTGGTGCTGGCTGCTACAAATTTCCCCTGGGACATTGACGAAGCTTTGAGAAGGAGGCTGGAGAAAAGGATCTATATACCATTGCCAACAGGTGGGAAGGCCATGATATTTTCTGTCCAGATGCACTTTTCTTGCATTTTGTTATTTGAAGAATTCATTTGACACTTCGGTTGCAAACATTTGGTTGCATTTTCAGCAGCTAATAACTTGCCAGTGCTCTCTCCCTCCCTCCCTTTCCCCTTAAGGGTTGAGATTGGAGAATGAAAGGGTTGCAGTATTCCCTTGCAGACCCAGTGAGAGAGATGGCAGTTCATTTTAATGAGCTTGGACTTATTTTGAATGTTTAACAGTCCTTGATTGAGCATCAAAGGCCGCCTTCAGACATCTTTTAAAGAAATATTGCCAGTGCATTTCCATGCACTTGCCGATTAATGCAGAGAAGCGGATCCATGAATTTTCACTCTCAGGCTGGCGCTGCTGTAAATCAACTCTCGCCTGACCTTTACGACTAGATTTCCAGCCGTTCAGATCGTAGCATGCTGATTGTTCCCCTGCCTGAGGATGCCATATCATATATTGCTTCTCCTTGGCTGTCAGTCATATATGCTATTAATTTCAAGATCCTTTATCATTTTAGCTTTATAAAGTGGCGTCTTCTCTTGATACACTGGGATGCCTGCTTGCCTCCATGACCCCTCGAGATAACAGAATAGAAGTACAGTGTGGTTGTAAACTCTTAAGGGTTGAAACAACATATTGGAGCACAGCATGGGGCTACTGGCAATAATAGCATCTCTAGCATACATTCTTCCCCTCTCCCCTAGTAAGGTTGAGGTTGACTTAATATATATCATGATGACATTGGTGTGAGTTTCCCTACTCCACACCTTCAGTTCCTGCTGGTAGGATGGGAGAATCACCACCGTGTGATGTCTTGATACATAAGAAGCGATCCCAAAGGTTACAGAGGAGAGGGGAAATGCTTAACCTAGAGATTTAATTTTGCTGTGTCAACTTCATGTTGTATGTAATGCGTGGTGTGGTGTCTAGAGTGTTGGACTGTCATCAGGAAGTCTCTGGTTCACATCTTCACATAGCCATGAATTGAGCTTGGACCAGTCACTCTCTCGGCTTTACTTTCCAAGGCTGTTGTCAGGATAAAATAGCTGACAGTGGTTGGGGGAGAACCATGCATGCTACCTTGAGCTCGTTGGAGAAAAGACTGACTTCACACATTCAATAAATACTAATAGTTCCAGCTTATAATGGGAGCCCTGACTTTATGGCTGATTGGGGTATTACATATGATTTAAATTGCCTTGCAGATCTCTATCATGTTATTGATCTAAACTTATTGCTAATGCAAAAGAGAAGATGAAAGGCAGACATTTGTTTGCATTTATGGTTTTAATCATTTGAAGCCATAATTGCTTTCAGCCCTGTTTGCAGGGCGGGGGAAGTACCTCATCTGAAGTTCTACCACGTTATTGGTTCTGGCTTCTATTTGTGCAGTGCAGAATGGGCACCTTGCTAAGGTGTGTCTACTTCTCCACTGAGACAAGGATACAGTGCCACTTCCAGATTGCCACTATTTTGTGAGTGGGATTCAGTCACACCAGCAAATTCAGGTTGTGCAGATAAAGTGGGTTTGGCTCTCTTGCATAATGAACACACTTTTAAAAATAAGACTTTTTGTAGGAAGGTAATTGATGAAAAATTGCACTGAAAAAGTGTAGAATAACAATGGCTTGATCTGACATCTTATAGCATCCCCACCTTTTGCAAACAGATCAGGAAGAATGTTCAATAAACAGGTCATCTGGAAGAGACTAGTGTTGGAAAAAACATGGAAAAATAATTTCCACTGTTGCTCTTTTAGGTACTCTGCAAAGTTGCCCATGGTGAGACATGCACGCAGAATCTTATTAAAAGATCAGCTATTATTCTGTGTTTTTTGAGACCACTATTTTTAACTGTCAACACAGTACAGATCTCCCAGCTACAATGTGTACATGGAATGTTTTTATACCGGTACAGTATAGCTTGCCAAAGGCACATTGTGATGGATGGGAAGCTTGTGTATTTTATATTTTTGATGTTTATACTATGCCATCAGTGTTCATTGTGCCTTACAGCACCATACGGGCAAATTGGGCACCTCTCTGCTCAGAAAGAGCTTGCACTCGAAAACTAACAACGAGGGGAAAGGGAAAGGAGAGAAGAATGTGGGCAAAGGCCAATGCATGTACTTAATTAAATTAAATTAAATTAAAAAGAAACATTGTTCAACTGAAACCCCTGGGTCACTTATATCACCAGGGCAATCATTTTCATTATCTAAAACACGTACAGGGGTCCCTCCTCAGCAGCCGGGGCAAACACTCCTTAATAGGGAGGGTGTTAAATTCAGAAACTAAAGATAATACAGCAAAATCTATTGGACAGAGGGAAAGGAGGGATCTCTGTGTGTTTGACAGGGGAGAGGGAAGGAATCCACCAATCCTTATTTAGAGTGTATCTGTTCCACTTGGTTTCCCCCATTGTGTAACCACTTCCTTTTTCTCATAATTAAAATGATCCTTCCCTTCCTATTTTTCTGTTTGTTTAAAAAGAAAGTGAAAATGGAACAACCTGGTTTAACAGTAACTTAATACCTTAACCAAATAATTCATTTAATGCCGATTGCTTTAACAAATGCTGTTAGCTAAATAGGACTAACATTTAGGGTGTTTTCTGCTGCGTTGTCTCTTTCTACAGCTTCTTATTGTCCTGTTGTCTTGTAGACAAATAGAACAATGCGGTCTCCTGTGAGATGCTCAGCACAACACCAAGTATGCATTTAGCATCACACTTTCCATGTTGGCAAGGCATGGGCCAAGGTGCTGCCTTAGGTAGCCTTGCCCTTTCATACCTCGGGGAAGAAGGGGGGGTCAGCAGGGGGTGGGGGAGAGGGCCCAACAAAACATCAGCCTCCAGCAACTCCCCCCAAACTACGCTAAAGTTTGATTTCAGCTAGGCATTAGCAAAGGCTGCACAGAAAAGGTGGTTTTGAGAAATTGTTGACACTTGATACAAGGTTTGCTGAAAAAACTTGGGTAGGATAGGGTAGAGAGTGCATGTTTATGGATGTATGCATATCTATGGATGTTTTCATAGTTAATGGCAAAATAGCTATTAGAAATTGTGCTCTCTCTCGCTGTGTGTGTGTGTGTGTGTGTGTGTGTACACACACTGCTTCATACAGAATTCACTAAAATTATATAATTGATTCTCTTTTCAAATGCACTTTTTCCAGTTAATACAGTGGCAGTGTCTTTAACATTCAAGAGTCTTCACCGGTGAAATTGCTTCCAGGCTGCTTTTGCTTAGTAATCCCCCCCCCCCCCAATAAAACCAAATTACAGGGTTAAGTGTTATTGAATATCTACAAGCCCTGCTCTGATCAAACAACTTTTATTTTTGCAGCAAAAGGCCGAGCAGAGCTGCTTAAGATTAATCTTCGGGAAGTAGAACTGGATCCTGACATCAGCCTGGAAGAAATTGCTGAGAAGATCGAAGGCTACTCTGGTGCTGACATCACTAATGTTTGCAGGTATCCTATTTCCCGGGTTTGCAAGCTAAAGAAAAATGGAATTGCTAGGCAAACTACACATACTGAATGCTTTTTTGAGTACATTGCTGACGACTCAGTCTTTTGCCTTTACGTCAGTGCTTTTTAAATTCTCCTTCCCTGGAAACCCTTTCCGCATCAAATAGTTTGCTGAGGAACCAGCACAAAGCCCAGAGTGTTGCATAAGATCTTGGAATCGTTTGGCGGGCCATACACTCAGTTCACACAGAGGGCAGATTAGGTTTCTTAGGTCTTACCGTTGTTCCTTGTGAACTGATAACCCGAAAAGACATTTGGTATTTCTCTCTGCCATGTATTGCAAGGGAAGCTTGTTTGCCATTACGGATCTTCTCATTGAAGGACCCTTAATAGGTGTCTGAGGAATGTAAGTTTCTCCTAGCACTAGAACTCAGGGTATTTCCAATGATCAAGGGAATGGAGCAACCAGTGGCGTCGCAATGGGGGTGTGTGGGGGGCACTACGCCCCAGGTTCCATGCCTGTGGGGGTGACAAGAAGTCACCCCACGGGGGCTTGCAGCGGCGCAAGCAGCCATTGCGCCGCCATAGTCGCCTTTGGAGGATCCTCCGTTTGTGGCTGCAGCTGCAAGCAGAGGATCCCGGCACCAGCAGCGAACCGCTAAGTACAGCGCATGTGTGGCGTCGCACCCATGCGCTGTACGTAGCGACGCTGTACATGCGCTGTATAGCGGTTTGCCGCCAGCGCTGCTCCAGTGCCATACGGATCGTGCTGGGATCCTCCCTTTGCGACTGTAACGGCGCCAGAGGGATCCTGGCACCGTCCGTACGGCGCTGGAGTGGTGCTGGCAGCAAACCTCTATGCAGTGCATGTGCAGCATCGCTACGTATGGCACATGCGTTGTACGTAGTGATGCCGCACATGCGCCCTACATCGTGACGCCTGCCCCGGGTGTCACGACGCCTTCCTTTGCCCCTGGGAGCAACTCCCCTGTAAGGGTTGCCGCATTGGGGGCTTTTTAGTTTAGAGAAAAGACAAGTAACAGGTGACATGATAGAAGTTAATAAATTTATACATGGCATGGAGGAAGCCGGTAGAGAAAAGGTTTTCTCCCTCTCATAACACTAGCACTCATGGACATTCAGTAAAGCTGGATGCTGGGAGATTTGGCACATGCAAAAGAGTAGTTCATGAACTGAACAATTGCCTCAGCATCTCCATAAATCCTTGCAAAAAGGGGCGGGTGGGTCTTTTTATCGTTTTAATTATCCTCTGCACATTTACCAGATGCCTTAGTGGATTTCCGTTCCAAAGTGTTGTTTTATGTTACATTAATGTTGGGGGTGTTGGAGATGTGCAAGCTTGTTTCGCCACAGGGGAACGCTGAGATAGCTACGAATAAATGCTTCTGCATTTCTGCTAGAGGCCTGCAACACAAGAGAGGTAATCAAAATCCATATAGTTCCTAGCACACGGTGTTAGTAATTAGTTCTTGTGAATTTTCCTTTGCAGGGATGCTTCTTTGATGGCAATGAGGCGGCGCATTAATGGCTTATCCCCAGAAGAGATCCGTGCGTTATCTAAAGAAGAGCTTCAGATGCCTGTTACCAAGGGAGACTTTGACCTGGCTCTGAAGAAAATCTCCAAGTCTGTTTCAGCGGCAGACCTGGAGAAATATGAGAAGTGGATGTCAGAATTTGGATCTGCTTAACAGACATCATCTCACAAAGGATTTTAGCTTTTCAGTTATAAAATATGACAAAGACTTAGAAATCTTTTAAGGCTTGAGTTTTTCCTACGGACAAGGACCCTTTTAAACTTTTTTTGCACTTTAAAGGGAACAAAATAAAATGTTACACAATGAAATCATGGTATTTCATGGATGAATACTACAAGCTGTAAATGTAGCAAGGGAATCCTATGTGTTTTTGGTTGTCTGCACTTTTTTTTAACACTAGTTCCCAGTGTCCTGATTTTCACGTTCTAGTCTTTCCTGGCTTTTATCTGCCAATCAGATATAGGACTCTGCAGGAAAAAGTTGACAAAACTTACTGTTCTGTACTCTTGTTGTTGGGTCATATTGTCTGTCTAGTTAGAACCTGATTCCTTGAACGTAGGACTGGCATTTTTATTCTATGCCTCTCCCCCTCTGTTTAGAGAGCTCATCAGTATGATCTAAGTTGAAAATACCGAGATCACTTTACACAGCGGTCACGTTGTCATGGCTACAGTCGTATTTGCTAGAACACTAATAATCATATAAAATGTGAAAGGGAGGTGCACACCTCCAAAATATACAGTGTGGCCAGTTACAGCTCTTTGCCATCTTTTGCTCCCAGCGCTGAAGAAATGCACATGTACTTTTCTCTCCTCTTGTGTTCGCTGCAGCCGGCACCAGGGGAAGTGCAGTGAATGCAATCGCTGCTTAAAGTGTGGAGCAGCCTGTCATAGAAATCATATTGTATCACAACCTTGATGTTTGAAATCTCAGGGCCAATATTGCTCTTGTTTCAGTTTTACACTTGTGTCAATCTATGGATTTCGCTGGATCTACTGCTGTCTTTGATTTCTCATTGTATACCACTGTAAGCAAAAATTTCTTGATATACTTCGGCCTGGTAAGGGCAGATAAATTCCAGAGGTTATAGTGGCTTAACTCTCCAGAGTAGGTCATGTTAAATGAGTGTACATCTTGCACTTCTTCATGCTTTAGACCAGCCTTTTTCTAATTGGCTTTGTTAGTGCCATTTGCACCTTTGCAGTATAAGATACCAAGGTAGAACACTTGTGGAAACTAAACTTGAAGATATAGAGCCGTCATCCTTGATATCCAGGAATAATCTCTCCTCCTCCCCCACCCCACCCTTATTTCTGGTGCTTTCTAGCATTTACACTTACTTTTGCATATTTCAGCTGTTTTTTCAGATACGACAAATTGGTTCTCATCTCTGCATAATATTACCAAGGGTCCACGGACATGAAAAGAGGCACACAACAGTGGCTTGTTCTTTGGGACCCTTCAAAAATAATGTATAGCTCACTTCTTGAACTTGTTTTGGGTGTAAGTGTGTGGAACTTGTTATCAAAAGTTATGTATTTGGAGATGAATGTTTATGATCAGAACTGCAATTGAATCTGGCTGTAGCAGAGTTACATGAATCACCTAAACCTAAGGCAAGGTTTCCAGTTTAGAAAACAAAACAAAACAGGAATGTCATGTAAATCGGTCTTAGACATCTTGAAATGATCAATAGGCATTTCCAAGCCACCTGTTCATTTGGCAACTCATCCAAAATAATTTGCATTTCTGCTGTGCTTGGAAATTTCCCTCCATTCCTTATCCCCGTACATCTCCTAAATTTGCTCTAGATTAAGGTAGGAAAAAAACCCAGAACAGATTTAGGGGTCACACAGAGAAGTTCTATGGTGTAGATAAGAGTTCTTGCACTGGCAGATCTGTTCAGTTGGATATTGCTCTCTGACACCAGTGAGTCACCTGGGAGTAGAGTTACTCCCTGTATAGATCTCTACTGGTCTTGCCACCACCAGCCATGTTAGACCGAGGACAAGTATGTTCTATGCTGTGTGGGTGGCACAGTAAAAAAGAAAGAATGGTCAAGACATTGCATTACCTGGTGTCTTTTCCTGGAGGTGTCTTTCCCCCAGTTCAGTACTGCAGTGCTAAATCAGCTATCAGAAAAACTTCCGTCTAGGCCCGACCTTAGTTTAGTTTCCACCTAGATCTCCAAGTTACTGACACAACATCTCAGGGAGCTTTTCCTTATAAGGGCTCCCTGCGTTGTTACTTATTCGTTGTAATAGCCACCTCGTCAGCATAGCACTTGCTAGACATGTCCAGAGCTACAGATGTGACTTGGTTCCATAAGAGAAGCAAGAGTGTTTCCGTAGCAGAGTCCCATCATACCATATGCAGCCAGCTATAAAGGTTGTGTTGTGTTTCTTTACTTTGTTTTAACATAGAAGATGATGTATTGGGTCAAGACTGTGAATGATGCACTGTGTTTATCTCCAACAAAAGGCAGCTCTACTTTGGGGAAAATAATAATAAATGTCCTAATGGTGACTCGCTTTTTTTCTTTTTATGTGGTGCTGTGTGTTCTGTGTACATATTCTGTTGTGTTCCTGGTGTGGCTGAGTTGGATTTCCTGCTTTGGGAGCGTAAGAGGAGCACGACGCCTCATGGAGCTTTCCCCCCCGTTTTGCCAGCATTATCTCCAGTCGTTCTTCTCGCTGTCTCCCTTTGGGAAGGTAGCTGGCAACATCATCAAAGTACTTAAGGAATGAAAGGGCTGTCATGGAAAAGGCAACACTCTCTTGGGACCCACCACTTTCCCTCTCGCAGTAGGAGCTGTCTGATTCATGCCAGTAGCAATTTGTGTACTTTGGAAATGGCAGAACTTGGTGAATATAAATGCAGGGTGGTTTTGATCCTGTTGTATTCTGGTGTCGATTTGTGTGCACAAATAGGATGGAATATGTTGGACATTGCAAAGATCTGGCTATCTGTGACTAGGTTTAATAGAATGTATTTGTGAATAAGTTAAAAGGGGTGTGTGTATGGGGTGTTATGGGAGGGGTAGTACCTCTGGTGGGGGACATATCATGCTCCTCCTGGGCTAGTTTGTCGGCCTTTGGTCTCCATCCTGCACTCAGCTCTTACCTGTGGCTCCTGGAAGCTGTCAACATGCGACAGTGGTCACACCCTGAGAAACAGCTTCAATTGGCTGGCTAAACCAGGTGAGGGTATCTGATGGGTCTCAAATCCTCGGTGAGTTAGGAACTTCCCCTGCATGCAAAGACAGGCTCTGGTGGATTGAGCGGATGAGACCAGTGGGTTCAGTGGTCAAGAAGGCAGTAGAGGGAAGTGAGGGGCAGATGAGTATTATCAACTTGGGAAGGTAGCCCATCTAGGAGAAGGAAAACTTCTGCTGCCTTGCCAAATATCTTTGGGAGAAGAAAAGGCTAAGAAGTAAACACTACACAAATTCGGAGTGGAGTCTCTTAAGATGGTCAGATGATGCCTTGTACACCTCCTCCTGGCTGTTCCTGCAGCTAAGCTGGTGTCAGATATCTTGCTCTGCTTTCCTTTGGACCACATCAGCAAGGCCAAGAGGAGGGTTTTGTCATCTGGGCAGCCCAGGACCTCCATACACACAGCCCAGGCTTGGGAAGGTACTGCTTTTGTAGATTTGGAAGGGACCCCAAGGGTCATCTAGTCCAACCCCCCTGTAATGCAGGATTTTTGGGGGGAGGGCACACTTGTTGACTGGTCACATTCACACCATACATACAAAATACATTACTCTCCCCCCCCCAAAAAAAATATTGTGAACTGCAGCTTACCCATCAAACTACAATTCCTGGCATCCTTAACACACTGTAGTTTTCAGGGGGAAGACATGTGCTTGAAATATATGATGTGAGTAGGAACAGCAGTTTGGCCATGGCGCGACTCCCCTGTGATGAAAAGTTGCTGTGTTTGGGGCGTTTTAATTTAGAGAAAAGGCGTGTAAGAGGTGCCATGATCAAATTGTTCACGGCATAGAGAAAGTGGGTAGAGAAAAGTTTGTTTCCCTCCCAAGCATTAGAACTTGTGGACATGCAACGAAGCTGAGTTTTGGAAGTTTCACAACAGATAAAACAATTCCTTCACGCAGTGCATAGTTAGTTGCTTCCACACGAGGCAGTGATAGCCACTGACTTGGATAGCTTTAAAGGATTGGATAAATTCATGGAGGGGAGGGTTGTGATGGCTACTAGCCAGGAAGGATATGTTAAGCCTCTACTGTTTGAGGAAGCAGTCCTTCTGAGCTCTTGTTGCTGGACACCAAAGGAGGGGAGATCCTGCTTTCTGGGTTCCCAGTGAGAACAGGACTAGATGGGCCTGATTCAGCAGGTGTCATAGTCTGGTTCATGGGCGATCGAAGTCCCGGCAGGGGACGTCAGGACAGGGAGCAAGATGGCAGGGTGGGAGCAGGAACGGGGGTCCAGGAGTCAGGAAGCCAAGAGTCCAAGGGTCAGAGAGCTGGGAGGCACGAAGTCAGGGGTCCGAGGATCAAGAAGCAAGGAGTCAAGGGTCTGAGGATCAAGAAGCAGGGAGTCAAGAAGCCGAGGTTCAAGGATCAGGAAGCAAGAAGCCAAACGCAGCAAGGCAGGGAGCGTGTTGCTGTGGCAAAGAGCCAAAGGGAAATGCTGACCTTATATCCCTTCCCAGCTCTTGCCACCAGGTGCTGTGAGTTACCAATTGGCCTCAGCTGTGAGGCTGCGCCTTGCCTCTTCAGAACAAACTTAGGAAGGCCCCAGTCCTGCAAAGCCCTATTGGTCACAGGGCCTGGCTCCTGCACGCACACCTGACAGCAGGCACTCTGTTATTAATGGAACTAATTACTTAGAGGGGTGGTGAACTCTCCCTTGCTGGAGTTCTTCAAACAGAGGCCGGTTGGGGGTCCTCTGTTTCTGCACCAGATGGAGTTGGATGAGATGATCTGTATGGCTCCTTCCAAGTGAGGGTTTGCCCAAGACATTTTGGCACCTGAGGCAGACCCTAAAATGCTCCCCACCAAGAGAAAATGGGACCAGGGAAGATCTACATCAGGAGCAGGGGCGGGTGAGAAAGATTGACATCAGGATCTGCTGTCCCTGCCGCCAGAGGTGGTTGCCTCACCTTGCCTTAAATGTGGGCCAGGACTACATCCAAGTCTCTCTCTCTTTTTTTTTTTCAGGCCAGTGGCCCATCTCCCCCCCCCCCAAATAATATTTATTGAGTTTCCAACAAATAAAACACAACACTGCAAAAGACCAAAAAAGAAAAAACATACAATACAATACAATACAATACATAATAAAAAACAAACATAATAAAAGAAACAAACAGAACAAAACAAAACAAAAACCATTTAAAATTTCAATTTCAACATCTTATCTCTCTTTCCCTTATTTCCTCGACCTCCTCACACCTCCCTTTTTGTATTCCACTTCTATTTATTGTTTCAGCAATTCCTTTCCATCTTCCTCTGTTTTCTATCCTATAATAATAATAATAATAATAATAATAATAATAATAATTTATTATTTATACCCCGCCCATCTGGCTGGGTTTCCCCAGCCACTCTGGGCGGCTTCCAAAAGAATATTAAAATACTGTGATACATCAAACATTAAAAGCTTCCCTAAACAGGGCTGCCTTCAGATGTCTTCTAAAAGTCTGGTAGTTGTTGTTCTCTTTGACATCTGGTGGGAGGGCGTTCCACAGGGAGGGCGCCACTACCGAGAAGGCCCTCTGCCTGGTTCCCTGTAACTTGGCTTCTCGCAGTGAGGGAACCGCCAGAAGGCCCTCGGTGCTGGACCTCAGTGTCCGGGTAGAGCGATGGGGGTGGAGACGCTCCTTCAGGTATACTGGACCGAGGCCGTTTAGGGCTTTAAAGGTCAGCACCAACACTTTGAATTGTGCTCGGAAACGTACTGGGAGCCAATGTAGGTCTTTCAAGACCGGTGTTATATGGTCTCGGCAGCTGCTCCCAGTCACCAGTCTGGCCGCTGCATTCTGGATTAGTTGTAGTTTCCGGGTCACCTTCAAAGGTAGCCCCACGTAGAGCGCATTGCAGTAGTCCAAGCGGGAGATAACCAGAGCATGCACCACTCTGGCAAGGCAGTCCGTGGGCAGATAGGGTCTCAGCCTACGTACCAGATGGAGCTGGTACACAGCTGCCCTGGACACGGATTTAACCTGTGCCTCCATGGACAGCTGTGAGTCCAAAATGACTCCCAGGCTGCGCACCTGGTCCTTCAGGGGCACAGTTACCCCATTCAGGACCAGGGAATCCTCCACACCTGCCCGCCTCCTGTCCCCCAGAAACAGTACTTCTGTCTTGTCAGGATTCAATCTCAATCTGTTTGCCGCCATCCATCCTCCAACCGCCTCCAGACACTCACACAGGACCGTCACCGCCTTCACTGGTTCTGATTTGAAAGAGAGGTAGAGCTGGGTATCATCCGCATACTGATGAACACCCAGCCCAAACCTCCTGATGATCTCTCCCAGCGGCTGCATATAGATGTTAAAAAGCATGGGGGAGAGGACAGAACCCTGAGGCACCCCACACGTGAGAGCCCAGGGGTCTGAACACTCATCCCCCACCACAACTTTCTGAACACGGCCCAGGAGGAAGGAGCGGAACCACTGTATGACAGTACCCCCAGCTCCCAGCCCCTCAAGACGGTCCAGAAGGATGTTATGGTCGATGGTATCAAACGCCGCTGAGAGATCCAGCAGAACTAGGAAACAGCTCTCACCTTTGTCCCTAGCCCGCCGGAGATCATCAACCAGTGCGACCAAGGCAGTTTCAGTCCCGTGATGAGGCCTGAATCCCGACTGGAAGGGATCCAAATGGTCCGCTTCTTCCAGGCGTGCCTGGAGTTGTTCAGCCACCACTCGCTCAATCACCTTGCCCAAGAATGGAAGATTTGAGACTGGGCGATAGTTGGCCATCGTGGCCGCATCTAAAGATGGTTTTTTAAGAAGCGGTTTAATAACCGCCTCTTTCAGCGGGTCTGGGAAGACTCCCTCACGGAGGGAAGCATTCACCACCCCACGAAGCCCATCGCCCAGCCCTTCCCAGCTAGCTTTTATAAGCCAGGATGGGCAAGGATCAAGGAGACAGGTGGTTGGTTTCACTCGTCCAAGCAGCCTGTCCACATCCTCGGAGGTAACAGATTGGAATTGATCCCACGCAATTTGACTAGACAGGACTCTAGCACTCTCCCGCCCCGGCCCTGCTCCCACGGTGGCATCGACCTCTTCCCAAATCTGAGCGACTTTATCTGCAAAAAACTTTGCAAAATCATTGCAGGAGATCATGTGGCCCGTACTGGGCCCCGATGTAGCAGGTGGTTCCGCTAGATTGCGGACCACCTGAAAAAGTCTCCTGCTGCTGTTTTCTGCAGATGCAATAGAGGCGGTGAAGAAAGTCTTCTTCGCCGTCGCTATTGCCACTTGGTAGGCTCGACATTGAGCTCTAACCTGTGTCCGGTCAGCTTCAGAATGGGTCCTCCGCCACCGGCGCTCTAGCCGTCTCAACGATTGTTTCATTGCCCTCAGATCCGTGGAAAACCACGGGGCTGTCCGGGCTCCATGCAATCGGAGAGGGCGCTTCGGAGCCAAACAGTCAATAGCCCTGGTTAACTCCACATTCCAGCAGGCCACCAGGGAATCAGCTGAAAGGCCATCAACATGGGATAAAGCATCCCCTACCATTCTCTGGAAACCATTTGGATCCATTAAGTGGCGGGGGCGGACCATCCGAATCGGTCCCACCGACCATCCGAATCGGTCTTAACACATTCTAACCATATTTTTACCTTTAATGCTCAATTAATTTGTTTATACTTAATTCCACTTCCTATCCATCTTCCCCTGTTTTCTATCCTATAATTATCTTAACACATTTTAACCTTATTTTCCTTTAATACTCTATTAATCTATTTATACTTAATTCCTTATAACATTTCTACTGAAGCCATATAACTTCATTCCAACGTTCTTCTAACATTCATTAATTTTACAATATTTCTATAAATATTCTTTAAACTTTTCCCAGTATTCTTCCACCGACTCTTCTCCCTGGTCTCGGATCTTGCCAGTCTCCACCAATTCATCTAGTCCATCAACTTCATCTGCCATTATCCAACACTTCTGTGCTTCCAAGAGACAACCATTCTCTCAGCCAGCAAAAAGCAGATGGTTCACAATAAAATGTAAGAGTCTGACAGGGCAGGTCCACCTCCTTCTTTAGCATCCGTCAATATCTTAAGTTTTACTCGAGGCTTCCTGCCCTGCCAAACAACTCCAAAAACATCCCTCTGCCACCTCCTGATGCAATCCATCCTACTTTCATCCAAGTCTCTGTCTTGTCCGCACAGAAGCATGAAAAAGTATCACTACTTTTCGCTAGGAGGAAGTCAAAATCAGTTCTAGGTTATGTAACTTAATAGGCCAAAGTGTTGTCCTTCGTGAGTCACTTGTTTGTCTGAAATTACTGAAATTTTCTATTTCTCATCACCAATGTTCCTTCTCTTACCTATTGGGGGGGGTCTAATGTTTTCTTAACTGTGGCTGCGGTTGTATAGTCTGTGGCAACGATTATACCTGAACGGACAATTGCATGCAAGAGCTGAGTGAGGGGGGTGGGCGGGAGTCATTGTGATGATGAAAGTGAGAGGAAATGAGCCGTATGCCAAATGGGCTGCATGTAATGGAAACCATAGCAACTCCAAGAGAGGTTTATAAATACCATATCACACAGGCTAAGTGAATTACTCCAAGGATTTGCAGGTAACACTTCAGGACCCGGACAGAGAAAATAAGTGCAACCTACAGGAGTGCCAGCCGGGAAGATGTGGCGTTACAAAATGGTGGATCAGACCAGTGGCCCCTCTGGTCCAACATCCTGTTCTCACAGTGGCCAACCAGACGCCTGTGGGAAAAACCTGCAAACGGGATCTGAACACAAGAGCACTCTCCCCTTCATTAAAATAAAAGGGAAAGGACCCCTGACAGTTAAGTCCAGTCGCAAACGACTCTGGGCTTGCGGCGCTCATCTTGCTTTACTGGCTGAGGGAGCCGACGTTTGTCCACAGACAGTTTTTCCGGATCATGTGGCCAGCATGACTAAGCTGCTTCTGGCAAAACAGAGCAGCGCACGGAAATGCTGTTTACCTTCCCGCCAGAGTGGTACCTATTTATCTGCTTGCACTTTGTGCTTTTGAACTGCTAGGTTGGCAGGAGCTGGGACCGAACAACGGGAGCTCACCCCATCGCAGGGATTTGAACCGCCGACCTTCCAATCATCAAGCCCTAGGCTCAGTGGTTTAGACCACAGCGCCACCCTCCCCTGCTTTTTTCTGTCCTGTGTCTTCCCACATTCGTCTTCGCTGGGTGCCCACGAGTTCTAGTGTTATGAGAGAGGGAGAAAAACTTTCTCTGCTTTCTCTATGCCATGCATAATTTTATAAACTTCTACTATGTCGCCTCTTCCTTGCTTGTTCTCTAAGCTGGTTTAGAGAGCAAAAAAAGATATGATCCATAGTTACTACCTCTCACCTGCTTTTTTGCCCATGCTCCTTTGAATGGATGACATGGACTGGTTGGAGGCAGAGGAATGGTGGGAGGTACCAGCTCTTGTGACAAGCTTCCCACTCCACTGGCCTCCCAGAACCAGGAGAGGTATGAAGCAGGAGGGGTAAAGGCAGGCATGCAGGCTCAGTCTCTGACTGCTTGGGGGGGGGAGAGAGAGAACTGGAGAGGAAGAGATCTAGACAGTTGCGGGGACGAAAGACCTATTGGAGATGGGTTGCTGTGCTCCTTAGGTCTGGCACTCCTGTGTAGATCCTATTTTGCTAATAAAATCAAACTTGCTTGGTGTGATTTACTGCTGCCTCACTCCTATCAATGAACTGCTTAATTGGATTACTGGGTTGTACTGGTTGCATTGTAGGGCTCGTTATCCTGCTGTGACTGTGCTCCTAGATGTTAAACGTACATGTGTGTGTGTGTGTGTGTGTGTGTGATGCTGAAGCTGCCAAACTGGAGACTTGGATTCAGCTTCCTGTTCCCCTCTTTTTTTAATATAATAAAGGTAAAGGTAAAGGTACCCCTGCCCGTACGGGGCAGTCTTGACAGACTCTAGGGTTGTGCGCTCATCTCACTCAAAGAGGCCAAGGGCCAGCACTGTCTGAAGACACTTCCAGGTCACGTGGCCAGCGTGACATCGCTGCTCTGGCGAGCCAGAGCCACACACGGAAACGCCGTTTACCTTCCCGCTCGTAAGCGGTCCCTATTTATCTACTTGCACTTTGATGTGCTTTCGAACTGCTAGGTTGGCAGGCGCTGGGACCGAACAACGGGAGCGCACCCCGCCACGGGGATTCGAACCGCCGACCTTTCGATCGGCAAGCCCTAGGCGCTGAGGCTTTTACCCACAGCGCCACCCGCGTCCCATTTTAATATAATTTTTATTAATTTTTCCATTAATAATTATCCAATATGAGCCACATTGATAAAATACCAAATCATAATACAATTAAATGAGCCAATTATTCCATTCCAAATTAAACATGTTTGGGTGACTTCCCATGTTCTGATTTTGGAGAGATGCTGTTGTTATTCCTTCTTCCTACTTCCATTCTTATTTAATCCAAATAATTCAGTACCAATGTTAATCCTTTATCATAACAGCCACTGATGTAATGACTTCCGTTCGTATTTAACTGTACCATATCTGTTAATTTGCCAGAGGGGTTTATATCTTATAACTTTCTATAATCTAATGTTTGTCTTTCCTTTCCTGTTGCAATCCGTTATTTCCGCCATTCCCCGCCCTCCCCACTCTGAGAACTTAATTCTTACTGCACAATCCTCTCCACCATCTTTCTTTGGCATCTAGCTTTTGCTCTGAGCAGACTTCCAGCATTTCTCTTTGATCTCTTACCATCCGTTAACAAGCTGGTATCTCTCCCAAGCTGTAATAAATTAAAGTCAGGGTCCTCATTAGGGTGGTATACAAAACATCGCATATTCCACAAAGTTCTACTCTTTCAATTAGTCCATAAAAATTATGAAGTTTTTGTTGATTCCCTCTCTCATTCCATTAATAGCTGCAATCCATTGATAATTATATTCCATTAGAATTTTTCTTTCTTTCTTCTGTGAAGGGTTGCGAAATCATAAAACAATGTAGTGCATATATAGAGAAGAAACAAAGGCTTCCCTCCACCCACCTTCCAATCTGGTTATGACATAGTCCTCTCCAGATCGAGACCTTGGTGCTCAGGGGCTGATTCATTTAGCAGGTTATCTTATCTCCAGAACATGTCTGTTTCTTAAGTCCAAATTCATATCTATCTTAAAAAACAGGAACCGCCGCTGATAGTGACTGCTTTGGAGAGTTACCAATACGTGCAGCGTCTCCTGCCCCTGCATTGTAGAAGCGAGAAGCAGGTATCAGATGATCTGTGAGTGAGACCTCAACCCCCTGACCCGGGGGCAGGGCTTGCAAGGATAATTACTCTCAGATTATCCTTAATTGGCTGCACACCCAGCCTCCACTATCATGGGAGCTGCTGTTCACCATGACGGCTTGAGCCGGAAGTCCCTGTTCCCCTAACTCTAAGGAGACCACCCTAAGGTGGTGGGAATCCTATGCCCCCTGGTTGTGGCAACAGAAAGAAAGAACTGCCCAGCCCTACAGGGAACCAGGGACTGCCTGACCATTAACCACAGACCAACCCAATGCCATGAATGCACAATAAAGAGACTGGAGACCCTTCCGTTGGTCTTTAACCACAGGACATATTGAAGTTTAATATGCTTCAGATTGGGTTATGTTCAACACTGAAAACTCCAAAATGGCTGCCCTGTTAATTTATAGTTCTGGTTGCTTTCAGGTGATCTGAATGTGGAACACTCCCCTGCAGAGACGTTGCATCAAAGCAAGGGTCATGCAACACTTTATTGTGTGTTTCTCCATCACTTTCCTTGCTGCAAAAAGTCTGACGGGGGAGGGGGATCAGGACTGTTACACAAGACCTCCTAATCAACATCAATTGTGCCACCTGAATTTTCTGGTCTGTGATTGAATCCCACCCAAAAATAGCACCAGTCTGGAAGTGCTCTTTGCCAGCTTGTTTGGTTCAGCTTGGCACATGCAGCCCTCTGGAGGGGACTTTGAAGAATCTATTTCCAGCCTGCGAAGATTAAAGGCAATGAAGATTAACACGTTATCAGCATATGGCACCATCGCTTGGCTTCTTCTGATGTGATATGTTGTGTGTGTGTGTGTTGCTGCTAAAGAGCTACATGCAAATATCCGTTTGCTCTAATTATCTTGGCTCTCTCTTCCGCGATGCTTGAAGCTCAGGCCTTGCAATATTATGTTCCTCATTTCCTAGTGCCGGCTCCTGAAAAAGTGCTGAGCTGTGGGGTAGCAGCCAGCAAACACAGAATAGACAGTTTTGTGGAAAATGCAGCAACCGCAGCTTTTGTAGAGCTGGGAATTGCAGGCACATTTTGCTGTACATAACAAGCACACCAGTGCGACTTGGGCTTGAACGAGGAAGGGAGAGGACTGTAGCACTTCAGACTGCAGGTCACAGTTCTGCATGGTTGGTTGTGTCTAGTAATTCCTTGCAAGTGGAAAACTAGCATAATGGAGAGGGCTGGCACCTTTTCTGTGGTGTGCTGGTTCTTGCCTTCCACAATGTTTTGGTTTTTAACCCAGCACAACAATTGGCAGCAATATGCCACACCTATAGTCTGAAGTGAAATGCTCCATTCTGACTCCCCAAGTGCCTCTTTGCACAGCCTGTGTGCACCAGGCCTCAGTCAGCTTACTTTACGGCACATTCTAGAAGCTTCTTGAGCAATCCCCTGACCAGGGGCCAGACCAAGAAATGTTGGCACCTGAAGCAAGCCACAAAATGGTGCCCATCTCAAGCCATCAGGGAAGAAAGGAGAAGTGAAGCTCTACAACAGGAACAGGGGAGGAGAAAAGCTCTACATGTGATGTGTTCCTTGGAGGCCAGATCTTCTGCTCCGTAGGTCCTGCCACCTGAGGCGGTCACCCCACCTTACCACATAGGAGGGCCGGCCCTGCCCCTGACCAAACTGCAATTCCCGGGCCAGCAGCTGTGAGCGCCTCTCATTAAATGATTGAGAGTAAGAGTGAGGTGTATATTGCCTTTCCAATGTTAAAACCATGCTCAACTGGGCTTAAAGGTAAAGGGACCCCTGACCATTAGGTCCAGTTGTGGCTGACTCTGGGCTTGCAGCGCTCATCTCGCTTTATTGGCCGAGGGAGCTAGAGTGAACCAGAGCAGCGCATGGAAATGCCATTTACCTTCCTGCAGGAGTGGTACCTATTTATCTACTTGCACTTTGACGTGTTTTCAAACTGCTAGGTTGGCGGGAGCAGGGACCGAGCAACCGGAGCTCACCCTGTTGCGGGGATTCAAACTGGGCTTACCACATATTAAAAAAACACATAATTACAAACAAATGCAGACATAATTAATAAAGCATCCAAAAGTACGCAACCGAATTGATCAATTTCCACATACATCATAAGAGGAGCCAAAATAAAGATAAAATAAAATTAATATCATCAACCGCAACAACCGCCCCCCCACAAACAATACCCCAGCCCGAGTCTTGTCATGAGTTTGTGGGTGCTAGACATTTCTAAATTCCTGGATTCAGTAAGTGTTAGAATGTAATCAAATTTGGGGGTGTTAAGATGTGTGCCAGACTACTGTAATCGCTGGATCTAACAACTGTTTAAAGCTAATTAAGCCAGGCTAGCTTCCTCTTGAGGTGATAAGACTCAAGTGTTGGTCTGCTAAGAGAACAAAGCATCAAAGGGGTCTCCATGCTCCAGGAGCATCAATCCCACTACAGACACCCACCTGGAAGCGCCTTAGAGCTGAGGCTGCAGAGTTCTTCACATGAAATCTCAAATAAACAGAAAGTCCTTGTCTTTCTCCCCTGATAAAATTTTTCCTCTCCCTGTTGGTATTCTAGGTTCTCTTGGCACACATTCTCTCTCTCTCTCAATCTCTCCCTCCGGGTTGTCATGACAATTCAAGATATTTTACTGTGTAAAGGAGACAGCATCAGGAAAAGGAGAGTTGTGCCTGAGTGGCTTACACACAAAGCATCTACTCAGCAGGCTTGTCAGTGAGCTCTCAATTTAAACTATTGATTCACCCATGGCCTTGTTATCTGTCGTTAAAGATTCTCGGAATTCCCCTGTGCATAAAGATTTAGGCTGCTTCTAGACTAATCTTGCAGGTATGATTCAATCATATGCTGGCAAATTTAGGATGCACAATTAAAGCGGATTTGGTGTGCCAAACAAAGCTGATAATGGATGCTCTGAGCCACTGAGCTCACCTGGGCCTCTAGTGACAGCAATGGATCTAGGAGCACCCCCAAACTACATCCATGCTCTTTTCAGAGAAATTTAGTGGGTTTCATGACCACCTGGCAGTGTCAAGAATGACTATACAATCTGTGGGGAACTGCAGGCAATCATAAATATTCATCAGTACTAGTTAGTTCATGAAGGGGATAAGACCACAGAGTTAGATTCCTAGACTCAGTTGGATCACGCCCCCTCTTCTCCAACAGGGCTCTGAAATATACTTTCTGAAATATATAGTAGATGAGGAAACTTCACAAGCTTCACCTCCAGGAGTATAGGGTGAAATCTACACACATATTAAAAAATGCTGTGGAAAATGCTTAAAAAAAAAAAAGTTTTGAAAAATACATTGAATTTGGCATAGCTCACTGTTGCCATCTAGTGTCACGTTTGTATATTGCACATTTGAAACGTTCTCTTTGCAGCTGTATAGCTGAGTCCTAGGTCTCCTTCTGAGGCAATGCAGAGACTGTAACACAATGCGATTGCGCTAACAATACTCTTTAGTGTCTGTCTATGTAAACCACAGCACTGGGAAAGGGGCTGGCAACGAGAATCACGGTGGTTGTTTGGAATTTTTTCCTATTGCACTTTATGTATGTAAAAAAATGTATGTGAAATGTTGACTGTTGGCTGTTGGTAGCTATGCTGGTCCCGGGGGGGGGGGTACTGTGCGGCGTGGTCTAAGTCTGGTCCTAGGTCGAGGGTAAGGAGGCTGTCCAAAGCGAGGAGGTCCAAAGCGAGGAGTCGGGCGTGGTCAGGAACTCAGGAGAGCAGGTCAGGGTGCCGGCAGGAACAGGTTACCAACGATGTTGCTCCCGCAACCTGGGACTGGGCGGGCTGGTCTTTATCTCCTCCAAGGATTAGGGTAGCCCCGGTCCCCTGGTGCCTCGCCTCCCCTGGCCTGGAGGCAAACACTCCTCCTGAGAGAACTTAGTTCCCTCCGCCTCTCTGCCCTGAGCCTCTGCAGCTCAGGAGAGGCTGGAGGGTTACTGGACCCAGAAGCAACCTCACCTTCCCCTGACAGGGCTGGGAGAGGAGCACCTGCCAGTGTGGATTCACCTGGTGCCTGCTCCTGAGGATCCGGCACAGGTGAGGGCCCTTCAGATTCAAGGCGGGGACTCCTGTGCAGGCTGGGATTCCTCAGGTTCAGCCTCTGAATCAGATTCCCAGGCCATCACAGTATCTCTGGATGAGTCCTGATAAACTAGATCTGTTTGATCCCATTGATTGCAGTAGGATTAAAGAGCCTGACACTGAATCTTGCCCAGTTAACAGGTCTCTGGATCTGCTGCAAGCAGCTGCTGTTCCATAAACAATTATTCTTTGGGTGGAGCTGCCCTCTACTGTTCTGGTTATGTAAGACTATGCAATTGTTTATTGTTTCAGAAACTATCTGCATCATTTTTCACAGCTGCCACCGTCCTCTAATTCTGAATCAGATCAATGGAGCAGCTATTTGCGGTTATGCTCATTCTTGCCTTGAAGCGAAGTCATATATAGGTCTCTCTCCTCTCCCTGGTACCTGCAAGAGATGTAAGAGAGATGCCAGGATCAGACCTGGGAGCCACATGCATGCCAGCAGGGTTGCATTAAGGCCCTTAGGAGCCCTAAGCACTGGAAAAATTAGGCTGCCCTTCCCCTATGTAGTTCAAAATAAAAACCAAGTTAAACTATAAAATTTAAAAATTCCAAAATGACACAAAACTTAAATGTATGATGAAACATATGGGCATGTGTGTCATGTGCAACCTGTCTGGATCTGATTTCCTTGCATTATTTTGATCTATGTCAGTAGGATGCCCCATAGTTTAGGTGGAGATAAGTAATAAAAAAGTGGGGATAAGTAATAAAAAGAGAACAAAAAAACTGGGGAAGAGTGTGAAGCGTAACAAGGTTCTGATTTCCCCCCTGATAGCTACTTTGGTGATTTTTTTTTTCTTTTTTGAAATATCAAATCCCAATTTTTTCTTTTTAAAAAGTTTTCAAATCTCTTTCTCGCTTTCTCTCCCTCTCTCTCCTTTGGGTTCCCCTGCTTTGCTACTGCCCTAAGCACCGTGCTTAGACTGCCTAGTGGGCAATCTAGCCCTGTATGCTAGACAATTTACCTCAGTGTATGATTTTTTATTTTACTTTTTGTACACATTAGTTGACAGGAGAAGTGCTTTGCAAAATCTGGAGCCGTGCGAATTTCAAACGACGGCTGTGTTCCTGTTCACACATCTTTTCATAAGCTGCAAATTAGGTAGAATCGCCTTTAAACATGAGCGGATTTGAATCCCCCCCCCCCGCCAGTTGTAGCCAAAGACCACATTTGCACTATACATTTAAAACACTATGATATCACTTTAAACAGTTATGGCTTCCCTCTAAGAATCCTGGGAGTTGTAGTTTGTTAAGGGTGCTGAGAGTTCCCCTCACGGAGCTACAATTCCCAGCATGGTTTAATAATCAATCCCTCTTCCCAGGGAGTGCTGGTAAAACACAGTGCATTACTAAAATACCACCATATTGCTATGCGCAGCCCTGATATTATGCCAGAGGGTGTTATATACATACATTAACAAATGCTTGTGATTTAAGACAATCTTCCCTTATCTAGTCCTCTGCAGATGTTTCTGGACTACAATTACAACCATCCCCAGCAAAAACATCTGGAGAGCACTAAATTGGGGAAGGCTGGCTTAAGACAAAGCTGTGGGTTTGATGCTGATCGCCCCATCCCAAGCCCAAGGTGGGGACAGGTGAAACTGAACTGAGATGTTTTTGGGGCAGCTGCCTATTGCTTGTCTTTTTTCACAATGTGAGATGTATCTGCCTTTTGTAAGAGTTTCAGACAAGAGGAAGGGAAGATGTAGGAACTGCATGAACAAGAATGTCAGGAAATGAGTTGCCAAAATAAAAAAGTTATTTTTATGTAATACAGTTCCTTAACTACCCTTCAGGCTATATCCCAGGATGTGGGGGGAAATAACATACCAAGTGGAGGTGAAAGCGCATGCCAGCTAATCAATAAAAATTAATTCACAAATCATGAATTATAAAACACGGATTTTAATTTGAGCTGCTCTGATCACAGGGAATTTAGTGCCAACAGCATGCATTTCAACAATCTGTGTTTACGATTCAAGCACTGCATTTAAGATAGTCTTACCAAGGTTAAATGATGGATTGTCCATCACTTATTCAAGAAAAACAGTTTCCTATATCTTGTCTGATATCTCCTGCTTTGAGACCACAGAGTGTTGAATGGCATGGTTAGCTGAATGGATTTGAAGAAAGACAGAAGACATGGATCACCATCATTCTTAAAAAGAAAGTTTTAGCATGCAAGGAAAAACTGATTGGGAAAGAAAACAATTAAGAGAAAAAGCAATGAAATAACCATTTCAAATGTTGGATAACTATGGACAATAAGCTCCACTTCCATGAAATGTACTTGTGCAGTCCAAATATTAAATGCTTAACACAAATTGAGATCTGCTTTTGTTTATGTAAGTTTCTTTTAAGCAAACGCCTTGTTTCCCCTTCTGTTGCCCTACAATCAGCATTAAAATATTGCTGATTAATCCCATTTCTAGGTTGGCCATTTATGATTCATCTAAACTAACTAACTAACTAACTAACTAACTAACTAACTAACTAACTAACTAACTCATCACCAATCGAATATGCATATGCTAGTTTTTCCGTCTAGCTGCAAATGTGAAAACAATTCTTATAATTTCCATAGAAATACAGGCTGTGGACCAGGTGCCTTGTGTGTCTGCTCTGACTGCTGCCCGGGTGCTAGCCAGTGATGGGCAACTTTAAGGCTCTTTTCTTCCATCTTACAGTGAAGTTGGTTAGGCTAAGATACAGAGACTGAGCATACTGTCTAACTGAGGATTTGAACCACACCACCACTCTGAACTCCAGCTCACATCAACCTCAGCCAGTGTGGCCAATGTTCAGGGATGATGGAAACTGTGTTCCAGCAACATCTGTAGACAAGTTTCTTCTAAATCCTCTTGTATTCACATGTCTCCTGAGCGGACCAGGCAGGGAAGATTCTGGAGCGCTGGATATTCTCTCAGGCTATTGATGCGGCTGATTTGGATGTGGGTGGGCAAGCAGCAACAGATGTTAGTCATTTATGTCATGTTGGTGGCTGAAAGGTTATTGAGAATCAACACCTCCCCAATTTTCTTCAGTTTCCCTGTCTGGCCAGTGGCCACCTAGAGACAATTTTTGCTCATCAAATCAGCAGAGCATTTCCCCACCCCCAAGCCTGTTTTAGCTCTTTGGTATGCACTTAGAGAAGGACACGGGTGGCGCTGTGGGTTAAACCACAGAGCCTAGGACTTGCAGATCAGAAGGTTGGCGGTTCGAATCCCTGCGACGGGGTGAGCTCCCGTTGCTCAGTCCCTGCTCCTGTCAACCTAGCAGTTCGGAAGCATGTCAAAGTGCAAGTAGATAAATAGGTACCGCTCCAGCGGGAAGGAAAACAGCGTTCCCGTGCGCTGCTCTGGTTTGCCAGAAGCGGCTTAGTCATGCTGGCCACATGACCCGGAAGCTGTACGCCGGCTCCCTCGGCCAATAAAGCGAGATGAGTGCCGCAACCCCAGAGTCGGTCACGACTGGACCTAATGGTCAGCAGTCCCTTTACCTTATGCACTTATAGAAGGTCAACGTATTTCCTTTATATTTCAGCCCCATTATCTTGGTAATGGTACAGATTGATTATGGATTATATCCAGACACCCTTTTTTGTATCTTTACACTGAATAAACGTAAAGGTACCCCTGCCTGTACGGGCCAGTCTTGACAGACTCTAGGGTTGTGCGCCCATCTCACTCAAGAGGCCGAGGGCCAGCGCTGTCCGGAGACACTTCCGGGTCACGTGGCCAGCGTGACAAAGCTGCATCTGGCGAGCCAGTGCAGCACACGGAAACGCCATTTACCTTCCCGCCAGTAAGCGGTCCCTATTTATCTACTTGCACCCGGGGGTGCTTTCGAACAGCTAGGTTGGCAGGCGCTGGGACCGAGCAATGGGAGCGTACCCCGCCGCGGGGATTCGAACCGCCAACCTTTCAATCGGCAAGCCCTAGGCGCTGAGGCTTTTACCCACAGCGCCACCTGTGAATACCACTGTGCAAGTCACTGTGCTTAGATCGAATGGCAAAAATTTGTTTACAACTTGCAAAATACATCAGGTTCAGTCTCAGTAAAAGCTCAGTGGACGTATCACATACCCTGTAGCAGGACATCACCACTGCCCTGAATTTGGCAGAGGAAGACCCAGCACTTTGAAGCCTCTGCCATCAATCAATCTGGGGGAGCCAGAGCGAAATGACCAAGGCACTTCTTTCATTGCTCTGTTGGAAACAGAAATTGTTCGATGCAGGGATGATGTAGCCCCGTCAGGGTGGTATTGGGGTTTTTTGCTTTATTTGTTTCCCTTTTAATTTTCCTCTGATTGATGATAATTGTACAGGACAACAGCAATTTGTGCAAATAGCTTGCTGTAATTTCAGGGAAATGTGGGAATTTTCTGTTGCCCCCGTCTGCCAAATTGCTCGCAGTTATTGAAAAGCGTAAATAGATATGTAAACCACTCTGAGGCTGTTTCCCACTTTAGTTCCCAAGGACAGCAGTGTTTGGCTTTGTTTTGTGGAAAGTATAAAATGAAAATATTTTAATGGGAAACATTTTATCTAAACCTAGCTAGATTTAATCACAGTTATCATATATTTAATTAAAAATTCTCCCAGCATGCTACTTTGAGAAACTGTTACTGGTTATTCAAATGTATTGTTAATAAGGTCCCAGCTATTCTGCTTGATGATATTCTCTAAATCAAATCCCCACTGAAAGATTGGATTTTTAAAAGTCTATAAGGCTGATCACCACCTCTTCAAAATAAATGCATCAGCCTAAACTTGGTGACTTTGCCATTTCACTTATGTGTTTGTATGTGTGACAAAGAGATTTTTGGAATGGAGCCAGACCTGAAGTATGGGACTTAAGTCACAACTAATTTAAGTCCTATTAATTTAAGTGGATCTTCACTAAGCATGACAATGCCTGGATCCATCTCTTTTTTAGAAATAGCCTTCTTACATGAGAATATTAAGAATGCCTGGTTAGAGAAAAGGCTAGTTTTGAAAGTTTTCACATGATGTGGTAACAAGTGATGGTAATAAATAGTTAAATTACAAGTAGTTAGATTATTAGGTTAAACTCCTTTTCATGTACAGTGGTACCTCGGGTTACATACTCCTTGGGTTACAAACACTTTGGGTTACAGACTCCACTAACCCGGAAGTAGTACCTCGGGTTAAGAACTTTACCTCAGGATGAGAACAGAAATCGAGCGGCAGCAGCTGGAGGCCCCATTAGCTAAAGTGGTACCTCAGGTTAAGAACAGTTTCAGGTTAAGAACGGATCTCTGGAACGAATTAAGTTCGTAACCAGAGGTACCACTGTACTTGAGTGATAATTTTAAAGATTTATTGAAAAGTAGATCAGGCTACATAGCCGAAGTGTTTTTACTGGTACTTAGCTACTGCTGGTCAGAAGTTCCAGACATGGCATGTGAATTGGAATTAGTACATCTCTCTTTTGAGTGTCTGGATGACCTAACCCACACCCTGTAACCCTCCCATTACACCTCATTAAATTTCCATACGATTTCTCAGCGGGTAAAATCCATGTTGTATTTCCCCCCATGATTGTGGTGCTACGTTCACCATTGTGGTTGTTCCAGAGTGCTATTATATTTCATCCTATAGTGCTTTTATATGTGTGTGTGGTTTTGACATTTGTGCTGACGTCAGGTGAGCTATGCTCTACAAAAATATCCTCTAAGTTCCAGTGGCTTTGCACCTGGAAATACATGGATCATTTTGTTTCCAGTTACCCTTGTTACAAGCCTTCATTCCAGTCCATTACGGATGTGGGTGGCGCTGTGGTCTAAATCACCAAGCCTCTAGGGCCTGCCGATCAGGTTGGTGGTTCGAATCCCTGCGATGGGGTGAGCTCCCGTTGCTCTGTCCCAGCTCCTGCCAACTAAGCAGTTTGAAAGAATGTCAGTGCAAGTAGATAAATAGTTACTGCTGTGGCGGGAAGCTAAACAGCGTTTCTGTGCTCTCTTACTTCCGTTGAGCCAGAAGCGGTTTAGTCATGCTGGCCATATGACCTGGAAAGCTGTCTGTGGACAAACACTGGCTTCCTTGGCCTGGAGCAAGCTAAGTGCTGCACCCCATAGTGGCCTTTGACTGGACTTAACCATCCAGGGATCCTTTACCCAGTCCATTGTGTTTGCGGCTGAAATCTTTGCTCCAGATACTGTGCCATTCTAATTTAGAGCTCCTTCACTTTTTTCTGCGTTTGTTATCCATTGAATTTCCCAAATGCTTTCCCTAGATGTTTGGGCCAGGGGTAAGTTGGGGTGGTGGAGAAAGAAGGAGTACAACCAGGAACATCTACCCTGCTCTCCTTAGTGTTTAGGCTGAGATAGGATCAGCTTGAACTAGCGGACTAACCCTGCTCAGGACAATCTGATTACATAATATGCAGTTCTAGGGAGAGGGGCAGTACAGTGGTACCTCAGGTTAAGTACTTAATTCGTTCCGGAGGTCCATTCTTAACCTGAAACTGTTCTTAACCTGAAGCACCACTTTAGCTAATGGGGCCTGCTGCTGCTGCCGCACCACTGGAACACGATTTATGTTCTCATCCTGAAGCAAAGTTCTTAACCTGAGGTACTATTTCTGGGTTAGCGGAGTCTGTAACCTGAAGCGAATGTAACCTGAAGTGTATGTAACCTGAGGTACCACTGTAGTGCATTTGAGAAAGTACCAAACTCCCTCCCTTCTGTACCTATCTGCTTCTGAAGGCCAGGCCAATTTGTTTGGCTACCTGGGCCAAGGACGCTGGTCTTGCAGTGGCCAACCAGATACCTATGGTTTCCTCCTCTGCCCCCTGAATTTTCCAGCTCTGGTTTTAATTTAATTTGAACCATCTCTGTTTAAAACCCAGAGGCTATAAATTAAAGACGGCTGTTAAGAACAGCTAAACAAATTGACTTCCTCATTTATTTATTTTTTAAAATGGCTTTCTCATTTATCCAATTTTGTCCCCTCTTTTTTATGGGTGCTGACTCAGCAGTCTCCTGAGCTTGCTGGTGTGTTTTCCCCTTAGCTTTTATTCCCCCCCCCGTCCCCCCCAGTTTTGATGGATCAGAGCAATTAGCTCTGTGCACATTGATCTGTTTCCTGATATTTCACTTCTATCTGGCCCAGGGGCTTTCACGCCCTATGAGCATAACAGTCGTTGTGCTGAAGTAAATGTGATTTCTTCTATATTCTATAAGAAGTGCCTTGACACCTTCCAGCCATGTTAGAATCATAGAGTTGGAAGGGACCCTAGGAATCATCTAGTCAAACTCAGGAATCTCAAATATCTTGCCATAATGTATTCATCCCCAAGAGCACACAAATACCAAAGTGGGGTTGTTGTTGTTTTGACAGGTGGGTGTCCAGATGCATATGGGAAGCCTGCAAGGAGGACCTGAACGCAGTGGCAGACCTACATTTTGGGGGCGCCTTTGCCACCAGCAATAAGGTCTGGGTAACGACTGTTATCTTCTTCACTTGGGCTGTTTCACGACAGATCACCACACCTTCACAACATCTGTACTGCTGGCGCTCAGACTTTGGGATTGTTGAAATACATACGACACAAAAATAATCAATTTGAGATGTGCAACTCAAACTGGGTCTACTAGACCCCTTTTTTAAAAAGCAATGTGGACTAAATTTGCTTCTAGAGCCCCTCTGGCTGGACTTTTTTTCCAGATGGAACTCAGTTCTGGCACCTCTCAGGTGGGCGCCATTGCCATTGTAAGAAAACAAGGGAGGTGTTTGCAGTGAGTTCCAGCACCTCTTTTTCTAGAAAAACAGCAATGCCCTCTGGGATTAGGGGCCCTGCAGATTAATTGTCATTAGTTTCATAGTAGACCCGCCCTTGCCTGAGTGCAACAACACTCTTCCCACTTGTGTTTCTCTGTAACTGGTATTCAGAGGCATAGTACCTCCAACAGGTGAGGCTAGTAACCACATTGCACATCCTCCAACATTTCTCCGATGAAAATAGGGACCTCCTAAGGAAAAGGGGGACATTCTGGGGTCAAATCCGAAACTGGAATGACTTCTGTAAATCCAGCACTTTCCCTGGAAAATAGGGGCATTTAGAGGGTGTGATATTGGTAACCTGACCCTCCATGAGTTTGTCTAATCCTTTCAATGGTCATTTAGACTTATGCGTTTAAAATATTATTGCTACTTCTGCTTCCCTTTCTCCCTACATTCCTGGCCACTTCACACACTGCGACACACCTAAGATGTTTTAAATGTACATCTACCATATAGCGGGACGCAGGTGGTGCTGTGGGTTAAACCACAGAGCCTATGACTTGCCGATCAGAAGGTGGGTGGTTCGAATCCCTGTGACGGTGTGAGCTCCCGTTGCTCGGTCCCTGCTCCTGCCAACCTAGCAGTTCGAAAGCACGTCAAAGTGCAAGTAGATCAATAGGTACCGCTCCAGCGGGAAGGTAAACGGCATTTCTGTGTGCTGCTCTGGTTTGCCAGAAGCGGCTTAGTCATGCTGGCCACATGACCCGGAAGCTGTACGCCGGCTCCCTCGGCCAATAAAGCGAGATGAGCGCCTCAACCTCAGAGTCGGCCACGACTGGACCTAATGGTCAGGGGTCCCTTTACCTTTACCTACCATATTCGCACATGGTTGTGATAAGTCCATGTATCCTATAGGCCAAGGATAGGGAAATGTGTGGCCCTCCAACCCCCCATTGGGAATAGCAAGAATGGCCAAGGGTCATTGAGAGCTGTAGCCCAAGAACATCTGTAAGGCCATAAGTTCTCCACCCCTGTTTTGCCACTGTATTGTTGCCCATCACCCCAATCTCTAAGGAGTGCAAGGTTCCAGGGGGTCCAGACACTCATTCAGCATTTGTGTTTTCTTCAAAATTCGTACACGGCATCCATCTCTTGCTGCCGAGCCTTTTCACTCTCATGAATGTTTCATCTGCTCACAAAGTAGCACAAAGACCTGTTGGTGAGGTTTTGAACAGGAACTTTGAATGGAACACGGCTATGAAATGTTAGCAGAAGTGTCAAAATCAAAGAGCAATTGACATATAAGAAAAATATACAGCGGTTGACCCAATAAGTTGTAGTCACTCAAGACAGACATGCTGTTTCTATTTTAATACCCAGAGGGCAGTGCTACATATTATATGCTCTCTCAATGCTGCATGCAAACACACAGGCAGGTCGGGCGGGGGGAGGGAAGTGTGTGTGTGTGTGTGTGTAATATCCTGCCCATATGACTTGATTGCCCCAGCCACTCTGGGTAGCTTCAAAAAATGTAAAAATACAGTGGTGGGAGGGGGGATGGGACACACACAGCAGCAACCATTAAATGCTTCCTCAAACAGGGATGCCTTCAGATGTCTAAGAAAACTTATATAGTTGTTAACTACTTGGTGTTTGCTGGGAGGGGCAGGTGCCACTACTGAGAAGGCCCTCTGCCTTGTTCTCTGTGGTTTCACTTCTCACAGAAGTGAGCAACAGGGGTGGAGCTGCTCCTTCAGGTATATGAGGCCAAAGCCGTGTAGGATTTTAATGTACAGTGGTTCCTCAGGTTACAGACACTTCAGGTTACAGACTCCACTAATCCAGAAATAGTACCTCAGGTTAAGAACTTTGCTTCAGGATGAGAACAGAAATCGTGCTTCAGCAGTGCGGCGGCAGCAGGAGGCTCCATTAGCTAAAGTGGTACCGCAGGTTAAGAACAATTTCAGGTTAAGAACGGACTTCCGGAACAAATTAAGTTCTTAACCTGAGGTACCACTGTATGTAAGGGATGCGGGTGGCACTGTGGTCTAAACCACAGAGCCTAGGGCTTGCAGATCAGAAGGTTGGCGGTTTGAATCCCCGGGACAGGGTGAGCTCCCGTTGCTCGGTTCCAGCTCCTGCCAACCTAGCAGTTTGAAAGCACGTCAAAGTGCAAGTAGATAAATAGGTACCACTCCAGTGGGAAAGTAAACGCCGTTTCCATGCGCTGCTCTGGCTCGCCAGAAGCGGCTTAGTCATGCTGGCCACATGACCCGGAAGCTGTACGCCGGCTCCCTTGGCCAGTAAAACGAGATGAGTGCCGCAACCCCAGAGTCGTTCGCGACTGGACTTAACGGTCAGGGGTCCATTTAACACTGTATGTGTGAATATATATTTTTCACTACATATTCCCGTGCTGCTTCCTCAGGCCCATCAGTTACTTACAGACGGGAAGGTTCCCCTGCCAGAGAAGAACCACCTTTAAAATGTAAAAGCAACTTGAGAGCCTGCTACCTAGAAATCCTCTTAAACTGAGTGAGACAGCAGTCCTGCAGGAAAAGTAGCTGTCTGCAGTGGTGGTTCTTCAGCAAAAACATCGTTCACAGCAAAGAAGGGAATCAGATGATGAGCTTATCGTGGTGGTTCATTTGGCAGGCCCTCACGCCCCATCCACCGCCGGCTCTGTTGGAACCTCAATTCCAGCTCTCCGCTGCTGTGCATTCCTGGCTCTGCAGAGGGCCTATCCACTAGGAGAGAAAGGAGCCCTGATTTATTTTCGATTAGCTTTGGCAAGGAGGTGGGTTGAGGGAAGGCAGGCCAACGCTGGTGGTTATCGTTCATAATGTATAAATAGTCTTTCCCTGCTGTTATAAAGCAGCTTGGCGAAGGAGACAAAGCACGTCTCCCGGCTTCCCTGCATCATTCTCAGCTTGGTGACAGAGAAGCACGGGAAATTTATCTCCTGCTGCCTCCTTGCTGCACGCTAGAGATGCAGCGTTTTCAGTGACACACCAATCTTGCGTGGGGGGGACGGGGACTGCCATTAGTCACAGAACACAGAGTCGGCCCAGAAAGATTTGTACACTCCTTAAAAACTTCCTGTCAACACCCCAGTGAGCTGAGTGACAAATAGTTAAGGAAGCCCGAAACCACTTAAGTTTGTCAGGGTGCAACAGATGGAAATAAATGACCGAAAGGGGTTACCTCTACCATCTCCGTAAAAGCAGAACTTATCTCACCACCTTGTACTTGCCCGTCTTTTTTTTTTTTTTAAAAAAAGAAGTCCCAAGGTTTCTCGTGGTTCTGATTTACACTGAAAACCTCCCACTTGCCATGAGGACACAGAGCTTGTTTGTGTGGGTTTTGCGGTTACCGAGAGATAAAAACCCATCAACTCACAAACATGTTTTTTCAACTGCTGTTGCCCATGTCAGGTTATTCACAGGTCACGGAGTTTCTCCATAGGAACTGCAAAGCCTACATTAAGACAATACCTTTATCCGGTGAACCATCAAGTCGCAAGAGTGTGCACAAGCTTTCGAGAATTCTCCAGTACTCTTCATCAGGCTGAAACAGTAGGAGGACCAAAACACAGCCATCCTTCAAAATTCATACGTGTCAGAAATTTGCTATGCAGTTCTCTGACCAAATAATGTTTACAAGAATGCATATAGAAGGGGAAAGTGTGAATAAAAATGAATACTCACGGACTAAGATGGACTAACCTTGCAGGCCTTTCCAGTGGTTCTATATTAGTGAAAATAATGTACACAAATGCATTCTATTAGGAAAAGGTGCTTGCAAAAATGCATCCGTTAGTCAAAACTGCATTCAAAAATGTGTCTGTTATGAGAAATTCATACTAAAATGCTGGATAATTTTCATCAGGAAAGAAAATTTGCAAATTGCTGCAGAAATGTGGAGAACTGAATTTAAAACCGGAAAAATGAGAAACCGAGAGAACTGATATGGACAGATTCAAGTAGGTAGCCGTGTCCGTCTGCCATAGTCAAAATAAATTAAAACAATTCTTTGAAAAGATAGTTAAAAAGATTCTTCTTAAAAACCTAAAAACTCCCTTAAAAGTATCAAGTCTTCAAAAAAGTTATATGATGTAAGAAACTCTTTAAAAGAATCCTTCCAAAAGAAATTAAAATTTATAATGTAGCACCTTAGAAGACCAACTGAGTAGCTTCTGAGTAATATCCCTCCCCCTCCCTCTCACTATATATAAAGGTCTGGTGACTTCTGTTTCAGTGTATCTGAAGAAGTGTGCATGCACACGAAAGCTCATACCAAGAACAAACTTAGTTGGTCTCTAAGGTGCTACTGGAAGGATTTTTAAAATTTTGTTTTGAGTAGTTTTAGGTATAAGCTTTCATCTGCATGCACACTTCTTCATTTGATATGGACAGATCCTTCCATCCCTGGTCACCACCTGAGGTCTTCCATCTTAAACTTATAAAATACAGACAGATCTAAATAATATAGATAATTCTGAAAATTCCTGTCAATTAAAATAGAAATATGATGGCGGGGGGGACATACCACAAGATTCAGGGTATAGAGATGGAATTGTATTCCACAGTTGTCTGTATATGAATCTAAAATAACATTTCTATAATATCAACTGCAGTTACCAGGATTCCCTTTTAAAGTGGCATAAGAGTGCTTTCCATTCTTAAGGAAATCAGCCCTGAGTGCTCACTGGAAGGACAGATCATGAAGCTGAGGCTCCAATCCTTTGGCCACCTCATGAGAAGAGAAGACTCCCTGGAAAAGACCCTGATGTTGGGAAAGATGGAGGGCACAAGGAGAAGGGGACGACAGAGGACAAGATGGTTGGACACTGTTCTCGAAGCTACCAGCATGAGTTTGACCAAACTGCGGGAGGCCATGAAAGACAGGAGTGCCTGGCATGCTGTGGTCCATGGGGTCACGAAGAGTCGGACATGACTAAATGACTAAACAACAACAACAACAAGAGTGCTTTAAATGTGTGGTGTGGGTGTGACGTGCTTCAAACTGTGACCTGACTTCTGGCAGAAACAGGCAAAGGGAGAAGATCTAAGCAGTTGTCAAAGCAACACTTCCATGAACTCTAACCAAAGAGGGGAAGATGGAATGATCCAAGTTTGAGCACTGAATGTATGGCAGGCGGGGAAAAGTTAGACAGCAAGATAGCCCCGGATTGGTCAGAATCCCCAACCACAATGTGGATTTCTCCACCAGATATATTCCTGTCTCTCCCTTTCGATTTCTTCAAATTGTATTTCAAATCGCCAGAGCATCTAATTGTTTCTGTGCAATATCTATTGTGCTTAGCTGAAGCTACAAATAGCTACATACAATTTTCCTCTTCCTGAGATAGCCAGGAACAAACATTTATTGGCTGGCTTCAGTTGCAAACCTCTCTTATCAGATGGCATTACAAAGGAAAGCCTTGCTGTGTACGCAGCAGCTGCATGAACATCGAAGGTTTTCATTACAGCAGTATAGTCTTCTCCCACAGCTGTAGCAACAGCTTTCTAATGCAAGCTATGGATGAATTCTGGCAGATATCAAGTGGAAAGTTTGGCTTGCCAGAACAGCAAGCGCAAAGCAATGTTTATAAAGTACATTTCAAGCTCATCAGGAATACAAACAGCTACACATTTCCATGTTTTAGAAGTTGGTAGATGCCTGTTCCCCTCACAAAGCTATAATTCCCAGAGCTCCCTTGAGTGTTAAACCATCCTGGGAGCCGTAGTTCTGTGAGGGGAATAGGGGTCTCCTAACAACTTTCACCACCCTTAACAAAGTACAGCTCCCAGAATTGTTTGGGGGAAGCCATGGCTGTTTAAACTGGTATCACTGTGTTTTAAATTTATGGTGTGAATGAGGCCTAATTATAGGTTTTGGACCCTTCCTTATGTGGAGTTCTGCAAAGGCAACACTGACTGCCAGATCCAACCCTGTAATCTTTGAATGATGGGTGGTACAACAACAACAGCAGTAGTAGCAGCAGCAGCAGCAGCAGCAACAACAACCTAAGACTGGCTGTAAGTAAGAAGGTAGGCAGGTGGGAACTGGCTGAGGGCAGACTCAAGTTGGTGAAACAGTGCCCCATGGCCTCCAACATTTCTCTGATGAAAATAAAGGTAAAGGTACCCCTGCCCGTACGGGCCAGTCTTGACAGACTCTAGGGTTGTGCGCCCATCTCACTCAAGAGGCCAGGGGGCCAGCGCTGTCCGGAGACACTTCCGGGCCACGTGGCCAGTGTGACATCGCTGCTCTGGCGAGCCAGAGCCGCACACGGAACGCCGTTTACCTTCCCGCTAGTAAGCGGTCCCTACTTATCTACTTGCACCTGGGAGTGCTTTCGAACTGCTAGGTTGGCAGGCGCTGGGACCGAACAACAGGAGCGCACCCCGCCACGGGGATTCGAACTGCCGACCTTTCGATCGGCAAGCCCTAGGTGCTGAGGCTTTTACCCACAGCGCCACCCGCGTCCCTGATGAAAATAGGGACATCCTATTCTATAGTAGTAGTAGCAGCAGCAGTAAATTTTATTATTTATACCCCATCTTTCTGAGTGGGTTGTCCCAGCCACTCTGGGCGGTTTCCAGCACATATAAAAACATAAATAAAACATTAAACATTAAAAAACTTCCCTATACAGGACTGCCTTCAGATGTCTTCTAAAGGTTGCGTAGTTACTTATCTCCTTGGCTCAGGGGTCATATAACTCCATACCCTCCAACATTTCTCTGGTGAAAATAAGGATGTCCTATGGAAAAACTGGATATTCCGAGATCAAATCAGAAACTGGGATGGCTTCTGTAAATCTGGGACTGTCCCTGGAAAATAGGGACACCTGGAGGGTCTGAATGCCTCATCTACCCGAATGAATCAGCCTCCACTGCCATTATTTCCCTAAAACAAAATGGCAGGCGCAGCACAACCCACTTGAGTGGCCTGACCCACTTGCTGGACCACTGCTCAATCATGCCATCATCAACTCAACGTTGAAATTATTATTATATTTATTCCCCACCCATCTGGCTAGGTTTCCCCAGCCGCTCTGAAAGCTATTGTCTGCCTCTAGCCACAACCATTTTCATACCCTTGGAACACTGACTGAAGGGAATATCTTGTCAGAGGGTTTTGCAATCAGTCTGCCACTTTCTAAGCAACGCCAGGGACCCTGAGCATAGATGAAATACATCTGTTTCTTAGAAGTCAACCCCCTTGGGTGCTCAGAAATCTGCAAAGACGAAAGACCAAGCTGAACTGAAGCGAAAGTTATGTTTTAACTTTTCACAAATGAGCTGGATCCAGAAGTCTGCGTTCCTTCACATCCCGAGCGACACGAAGATACACAAACTTGCTAATTGGCCGGCTGGCAACGCCGTGGCAGCAGCCGGACTGTAAGAGTGATTGGAGAGATGAATTCAATTACGCTCGACGTCTTTTGACGAACTGTGTTGGGCGAGGAGTGACAGGCACTGAAAACAAAGCCTGAGACATGTACATTTGCAAGCGTGCGCCAGAAGTGAACTTCGACTTCCCTTCAGCCTGGGGACTCAGCATGTGTTGAGGATGGTGATAGGAAAGGAGGAGGAGGAGGAGGAAATCCTGGGAATTTGCAGCTCTTCCTTGTGTACGCTTCAGCCCAAGTTTGCCTCCCAAGGAGTCTTTGAAACAGACAGGGGACTGGGCAAGCAATTTAAGGAATTGCTAGAAGGAGCAGCACCTCATCTAAGCAACCCTTTCCATAACTTCAACTACCGTAAGATCCATCACAGCAGAGGGTGGTGAACCTGTGGTCCTCCAAGCGTTATTTACTCCAGTTCCCATCAGCCCCAACCAGTGTGGCCAATGGGAGTTGCAATCCATCAGCATCTTGACTCTTGCTTTGAACTGCAGAGAGATGCCTCATTTCCCTTTGAAGGCCTGTCTACTATAGCTGCCTTGGGCACTATATGGAGAAAGATGGAGCAGAACCTGAAAATAAATGAACTGCATGCATATCCAGGTTAGAACAGCAGCTCCCCCAAATCTGGAACTGGCCCTGAATGGGTGAGATGATTTTTTTATTTGCCACTTGGTTGTAGGTGGAAAGAAAGGAAGTCTCACAATCTGGATGACATATTCAGAGTGTGTGTTTCCCAGGCAGACCTAAGCTCCCTTGCTGTTCCTTTAAGAAATTAAGTACTAAAAAAAGGTAAAGGTAAATGACCCCTGGATGGTAAAGTCCAGTCAAAGGTGACTATGGGGTGCGGTGCTCATCTAGCTTCAGGCTGAAGGACCCGGCGTTTGTCCACAGACAGTTTCTGGGTCATGTGACCAGCATAACTAAATCGCTTCTGGTGCAACAGGACACTGTGACAAATGCCAAAGCGCACAGAAACGCCATTTACCTTCCCACCACAGTGGTACCTATTTATTTATTTGCACTGGTGTGCTTTCAAACTGCTAGTTTGGCAGGAGCTGGAACGGAACAACGGGAGCTCACTCCGTCACTGGGATTCGAACTGCTGACCTTCTGATCAGCAAGCCCAGGAAGCTCAGTGGTTTAGACCACAGTGCCACCCGCATCCCTTTTAGACCTTTACCTTTGAAGAAATTAAGTACTGCCTACTGTGAGTAATTGATATAAAATAGTTAGCATGAAAGTGATCAGTTAGCAAACCAAACATCATTTAGAGACACAAGTAGGCGCTTGCAGACTGACCAAATTGCATACTGAAAGCCAAATATCAGAGTCAGACATTAAGTGCTACTGTCTTATCAAATAATGCCAGCCTTCAAATAATGAACAATGCAAGTTGTCATCAAATAACTGTCACAGTTCCAACAATAGCCTGTAAAAGAAAAAAGAAAAATATCAAAATGCCGTTGTATGTCTACGATCAAATACTGACAGACACTCGACTCACATTTTGGGGAATTAATTCAAAAGCTTTCATTGGAAGGTTTCTTTCCTTAGGACTAGTGGGCACTGCCCACACCAAGCTCCCTCTACCCTCAGCCAACCCTCACCTGTCTGCCTTCTCATTTATAACCAGTCCATGCAGGTAGCACTGCTTATCCTCCTTGCGCTTGCAGAAGTCAGCAGGAAAGAGGATGGGTACTAGAAAACTAGGATTAGTTGGCTCTGCCTGTCATTGTGCTAGCTTCTCCTACTGTAACTGAAATTGAAATACTTTATTGTCACTTGTACAACTTGTATACAGTGAGATTACACGAATACCCCCCACTCAGCTCTCTTAGTCTTAATTCCCCTCGTTTACTGATGCACACCCACCAAACCCGAAAGTCAGTTGTCCTGTTGTTATCTTTTCATTCATCAGCCTAACAGCCCATGGATAGAAGCTGTTCTTTACCCTGTTGGTGCGACTAATCATGCTTCTGTATCTTCTGCCTGAGGGCAGGAGATCAAGAAAGAACAAGAAAGTACTGCTGGTCTCTTTGCCTTCTCCCTTACCATTCCCAATGAGCACAGCTGCTACTGGGGTAGACCAAGTGGTGGGTCAGCGAAGGAGACACAGTAGCTGCATCTTCTCCCACTACCTCAGAACTTCTGCAGAGGCTCTCTGAGCTGAGATCTGACAACCCTCCGGTGCAGTGTTCCGCAAAATGCTTTAACTCATTGCCATTTCTAGTACTATGATTCATAAGGCCCCCTTCCCTAACACGTCAAGATCTTCCCAACCTCAATGAAGCAAGTTTTGATTCAGGTCTGTTTGTTCAATGGAAGTCTCCAGTAACAGAAGCAGTTTTCTTTCCTTCATTCCTTGCCTTGTGCTTTAGGAGCTTATTAACAGTGTCTGCAGTCTCACACACTTTTTATGCCTGGGTGCTGTTAGTCCTGCTACCCTTGTAAGCTTATCGTTGTGGCGCCACCAAGCTGTCACGATGGTCCCAGAGAGCACTTTGCCCCCCCACCCCCCCAATCTGGTGCCAGCACTGGAAGATAGATTCCTGCCCCCCCGGGGGGGGGAGTGTGTTAGAATCCATCAATTAAAATATAAAATATTGAAATTGTACATTATATATGTCAGACGTGAAATGTTGATGTAGAACACTGATTTTGCAAATTGTTGAGTTTGAAACTGTGCAGGTGTGGGTTTTCAGGACAATTTAGAGGGCAAATTTATTTATAATTTGAAGATCCATTTGATAGTTATCCTTCAGCTTATGTGTGTATAGCCTGGGGAAGTGAGCTGGGCTGAATGTGTTTTGACACTCGCAGACAGTATTATGTCACCTTACTGGCAATGTTACCAAATGGTTTTATGAACTTTCTAGGATTAAAGATCCAGGCAAACATCTACTCTTTATATTTCCTGACTTACAACCTATTTATTTGGGTGTTCTGGGCCTGTTATGATCTCTTAAAACCCTAATTTATTGTGGCTAGTGCTTAAGCCTGTGCTGCTATGGCGGGTGGAGGGCCTTTCTGCACCAGACGCCTGTAAAGGCTTCCCAGGAAACATTTCCTGCTGTGTGTAAGCGAGACTGCATTCTCCTGGATGGAAATTAATAACCTTAATTTTCAGATTCATGTGCAGTTACAAAACCAAGCACTTGGTTGCAGCTTAGTTGCTACGGACAACTGTTCAAAACCATGAGCCAAGAATGTGGGAGCACCACTAAGGTATCGAGAGAGCCAGGGTATAATAGCAGCTGATAAAAAGCAGGGCTTCTGGGCTAAGGCTGCGATAAGGACCCTTGAAAGACTCAAAAGCAGGCCAATCTATAAAGTACTGCTGTGCGGGAAAACACAATGACAAGGCAGACAGTTGGGTGCTTTTTTTCTTTTTCTATCCCAGAGACAATCCTGGTATTTGTTGGTGCTTTGTCTTGCTAGATTTGCTGCATCAGGACATCTGCGGCTGGGACAAGGAGGCTCATGGTCATGATCCAAGCAGATGCTTTCCTGCATTTTCCCTCCTCCAAAGTAGCCTCAGCGGTGTCTAGTTGAGCACTTTGGATGTGGCAACTTTGAAGGGTGTCTCTCTCCCCTCCCCCAACTCCACTGTACATTTTATAAACATTATTATTAGCTTCTGATATAGTGTTATGAGCTTGGAAGGGGTAAGCTGCATGCTGAGACTCTTCTGATTCCTGGGTCCAGCAAGTGTTAAAATCTAAACAAGGATTCAATTTACTGAAATATGTGGACAAGTCTCTCGGTCCTGGCTATTTAAGCATGGGCCATTAAAGGAACAATCAGCATTCCCTTCCAGAGGTTCCAGGCTGTTACCCAGGGTTCAGTTTCCTCGGAGTGAAGGAGACTGAAGTGTCAAGCACTTAAAAGTGTTCGTCGCACTTGACATGCACTATCTGGTTGAAATCCTGACCACTGCCCTGTAAAAGGTAAGCAAATCAGTGCCACTAACTCCCAGGCTGCAGAGAAGGGGATAGGGCTGAGAGAACATAGCTTGTCACGGGTCTCTTTGCCAGTTCTCCTTGCAAACTGTTGACATGTTTGTGTTACTAGGAGATACTGTAGCTCTGCACACACCCAGGAGAGGGGAAAGTGCCAAAGAAAAGAAGCTGGTAAGATATGAATCTTACTAGCCAGGAGGTGATGTAAAGTCAGGCTAACACCTACAAGTGCCAGGCGGGCCATGAATTTGATTTTCTAACATTGACGTCGGCTGATCTCATGAGGAGTTAAAAGGCATGAGCTAGCTCATCTCCCGAAACCGGCTGTCTAGGAGAGTGAAATGGACACATACCTTGTTTATCAGAAAGGTGCATGAATCATGCTTGCAAATCCAGATAAACAGATGACACGCTTTTCTTTTTTTGAAACAATATTACTTTGAGAGTAACTCTGGATTTCATAACAGCATCTAGTGGCTTGCATGTTTATAGGAAAATGCTGTTATTAGTCCTCCTGATGGTTTTGATCAATTGATTGTACACAGTGTTGTACAGTGGTACCTTGGGTTACAGACACTTCAGGTTACAGATGCTTCAGGTTACAGACTCTGCTAATCCAGAAATAGTACCTCAGGTTAATAACTTTGCTTCAGGATGAGAACAGAAATTGTACGGCGGCGGCAGCGGGAGGCCCCATTAGCTAAAGTGGTTCCTCAGGTTAAGAACAGTTTCAGGTTAAGAACGGACCTCCGGAATGAATTAAGTTCGTAATCAGAGGTAGCACTGTATTCTAATTTAGCTAAGGTAAGGGCCAAAGCATGGGACACGGGTGATGCTGTGGTCTAAACCACAGAGCCTAGGGCTTGCCGATCGGAAGGTCGGCAGTTTGAATCCGTGCAACAGAGTGAGCTCCCATTGTTCAGTTCTAGCTCCTGCCCAGCTAGCAGTTCGAAAGCACGTCAAGTGCAAGTAGATAAATAGGTACCAGTCTGGCAGGATAATAAACGGCGTTTCCGTGCACTGCTCTGGTTCGCCAGAAGCAGCTTAGTCATGTGCTGGCCACATGACCCAGAAGCTGTCTGCAGACAAATGCCGGCTCCCTTGGTCTATAGAGCGAGATGAGCACGCAACCTCAGAGTCGTCTGTGACTGGACCTAACTGTCAGGGGTACCTTTAAGGGCCAAAGCAGATGTTACATTAAGAAGGTAATAAAAGCCTGCTGAATCAGGCCAGTGACCCATCTAGTCCAGCATCCTGTTCTCACAGGGGCCAGCTAGATGCTTGTGGGAAGTCCACAAGCTGGACATGGAAGAGAAGAGAGTAGACGTAGACGCCCCCCTGCCCAAGAGAGTGCAATCATTTAAAGACAATTCCTGCCAATCTCTGAGTGCCAGTGCTGTGTACCTTTGAGGAGTCTCCACCAGTGGCGTAGCGTGGGAGGTGCAGGGGGGGCCGGCCGCACCGGGCGCAACATCTGGGGGGGGGGGGCTCGCACTCGCAGCTCTCTGCCCCTACCTGGCTCACTCACTCTCTCTCACTGCAGTGCTGGCTGTGCGAATCCGATCCGAGCCGCCGGGTCGCCGCCCACTGTGGAGGGGAGGGTGCCAGGCGTGCGGTGCGGTGCAGAGAGCGAGCGAGGGACTATCTGGGGGAGGGACAGTGCAGTGGGGGGGGGGGCGCAAATTACTTGCCTTGCCCCGGGTGCTGACAACCCACGCTACGCCACTGGTCTCCACAGGGAAAAAAGCACTGGTTATAAGATATTTCTCTTTCCTAACTCTCCCCATCCTGACCAGCATGTCCATGCAAAATGTAAGGGCAGAAGCAGCCATTAGTTCTTCTTTTGTGGGAAGGAAGGAGATTCAAACTTTGATTCTTGATTTAACAAGGCTCACCAGGGTGAGGTTTGTGAAGCTGTGCCTTACATCACGTCAAGGATCTGTTTAGTAAACAGATGCTCCATGACCTTTCTCTTACCCTAGAGGGTTTTTCTTTTTCTTTTTTAGCGAGCTGGCTGCCATCTGGACCCTTTCGTTTTCTATAATAACCAAACTCATATGCACACAATTGCCACTGACAATGGATCTGTGTTCAAACCCCTGGATAGATTGCATTTGTGTGAATCCAATAGAAACCCCTATTGTGTCAGTGCTGACGTAAAATAACACTTGTGCTGCTAATTAATCCTCCCGTAGGGTATGCTTGGTGGCTCGGGAGGAGACTTAAATTCTCAGGTTTCTGTGATCTTTTCTGCCAAAGGATATTTTCTGGAAGACTTGCAAGGACTGCATGCATCTCTTACTGCCGTGTACTTCAGCGCATGCGGCAAAGATGCATTTAGCTTCCCTTTGGGTGCCCATAGGCAGAAAATGTGTGAGGAATAAAATAATTCTGGACCTTAATTCAAGGATTGCATGATCCCTCCAGCATCCAGCTAGTATGTAAAAACACAGACACACACAAAAATAAAATCAAAAAAATCCCAGGAAAAACTGCCCCAACTAAACTCTGAAACACACAATAATTTTTGAATAAAAGTTACATGCTACAACTTTGCTTACGTAAAATACTGCTGTGCCACTTTATCAAGCCACAGAAGAAGCCTTCAGCTGCTGCCAACTCTCCTGCAACTCTAGTGTGCAGTTGCCTTGTTGATATATAAATGCAGCTGGAATGGAAGTGACACTGAGCATTGTGGAAGGCCTGTGGCTCAGGGGTTAGAGCAGCTGCCTTGCATGCAGAGGGTCCCAGGTTCAATCCCCAACATACCCAGCTAGAGCTGGGAGAGACCCTTGCCTGATACCCTGGAGAGCCGCTGCCGGTCAGTGTAGACAACACTGAGCTAGATGGACCAGTGGTCTGACTCAGTGCATGGCAGATTCCTATGCTCCCCACTGCGCTTGAAGGGGACCCTTTCTGGCTTAGCGAGCCTGACGCAACCTTGAGCAAGACCCTGGTTCTCTAAGATTTCCCAGCGTTCCCTTGGGGCAAAAAACAGGACCATGGCATCATTCCCTGAGGCCACCGCTTCCCATATCTCGAAACTTTCAACATGGAAAGAAAGAAGGGAGGAGGAGGATGATATGGGCAGGGCTGCCACTCCTTTGGGAGAAGATTTATGTTCTCATACCCTCCAACATTCCTCAGTAAGGAACATTTCTTACTCCCCTGCCAACTGACCCTTCCCAACCCCCCATTTTTTGTCTCCCTCCAAATAGTATTTCCTATCAGAAGAAGGGACGCAGCACACACATCCTCCATTGACCTGAGAAAACCCCTTAATCCTGATTTGACGTATACCTGAAGGAGCGTCTCCACCCCGATCGTTCTGCCCGGACACTGAGGTCCAGCTCTGAGGGCCTTCTGGTGGTTCCCTCACTGCGAGAAGGAAAGCTACAGGGAACCAGACAGAGGGCCTTCTTGGTAGTGGCGCCCGCCCTGTGGAACGCCCTCCCATGTCAAGGAAATAAACAACTATCTGACATTTAGAAGACATCTGAAGGCAGCCCTGTTTAGGGAAGTTTTTAATGACTTATGTTTTAATGTATTTTTAATCTCTTGTTGGAAGCTGCCCAGAGTGGCTGGGAAAACCCAGCCAGATGGGCGGGGTATAAGTAATAAATTATTATTATTATTATTATTATTATTAAAGTGGATGCTTGGATTGCGAACGTGATCCATGTGGGATGCACGTTCGCAATCCGCAGCATTTGCAACCCGCAGCGGCACTTCTGCGCACGCACGGGTTGCGATTCAGCACTTCTGCGCATGCGCAAAGCGTGATTTAGCACTTCTGTGTATGTGCGACCACCGAAAGGCAGAAGTAACCCGATCCGGTACTTCCAGGTTTCGGCAGGTGCGTAACCTGAAAAAACACAACCTGAAGCAGCTGTAACCCAAGGTATGACTGTATTATTATCAGAATCTTTGGCAGTTTTGCAAAAAGAAAAACACGCGCAGAGAAATCATTTTTGAAAAAGTGGCAAAATGCACAAAGATGCAGATGCACAAAGCATTTAAAAACCAAAAACCAAAACAAGACTCCTTGTGCTCCCCCTTTCTTCCCACCCGGGGCAGCCCTGCCATCTGCCTGTACCTCAGAGCCAGGGCGCCATGTGAGGCTGGGCCTCAGCAGCAGCAGCCTCCCCGCCCCCCACTCTCTCGCTCTCCATCAGCTGCTATGAGCTGCCCAAGGGAGGAGGCCTGCAGCAGCAGCAGCCATGGAGAGGCTATGGGATGCTGCCCTGCAGCCACAGCCGCTCGGGACAAGCGCCTGCTCATCCTCTTCCCTGAGCACTGCAGCAGTGGCACTGGCGGCGTGAAATAGGGACATTCCGGGATGAAATCATAAGCCAGGATGGCTTTCCTAATTCTGGGGCTGTCCCTGGAAAAAAGGGACACTTGGAGGATGTATCTCTTTCTGCCTGTAGTTCTGATCCTGTATGAAGAGGGCATCAGAGTTCAAAGGCAGAGAAGCTGGTAAAGTGCTCTTTTTTCTACGCCTGCAGAATGCAAAGGCAAGCGGCTTACTTGCAGGAGTTGTTATCTCTCCCACCTATTGAGCCAAATATACATTCAGGAGGAGGAGAGAGGCGGCCATTGGCTGAGAAGGAGTGAGTCAGCCTGCCTCTCTTGATGCGGCAGCCGAGCTACTGAGTTTGTGCTTGCAGGGGGATTGCCTCACTCTCTCTCCTTCTCGCACACTTATTTACACACTCAGCCTCTCAAACTCTGTAGTTTGCCCTTTGACAATGAGGCACTTGTGGTGATCGTACACAACATGCACCCCAATCTCTGAGTGGCAAGAGACTCCAGGGGTTCCTGTGCAAGGGAGATAAGGCCACTGATTTACTGCCCCCAAATGGAGTGGCTGTTATGTCACTCTCTAAAACAAGTGTGGGGAACCTTTGGTCCTGCAGATGTTGCCAAACTACAACTCCCAGCATCCCTGGCAATTGAGAAGAAGAAGAGTTTTGGATTTGATATCCCGCTTTATCACTACTCTAAGGAGTCTCAAAGCGGCTAACATTCTCCTTTCCCTTCCTCCCCCACAACAAACACTCTGTGAGGTGAGTGGGGCTGAGAGACTTCGGAGAAGTGTGACTAGCCCAAGGTCACCCAGCAGCTGCATGAGGAGGAGCGGAGACGCGAACCCGGTTCACCAGATTACGAGTCCACCGCTCTTAACCACTACACCACACTGGCTCACAATTGGCCGCGCTTTCCTGTGACTGGTGGAAATTGTAGTTCAGCAACACCTGCAGGGTCAAACGTTCTTCACCCCTGCTCTAAAATCACAGATTTGGAGGATATCGTTTTTATTCAGTAGGTCAGCTGGACCCTGCAATTGCACTCAACACCTATCCAGAAAGGCATCCTTTCCTGAAAAAATAAAAATACTTGCCCAGTGGCATTAGCTCTGCTCCCAGCCCTCTTAGATGATATTCCAGACACTGTATCGTATTCTGCTGTGACAGCACCAATCACAGGGTTGTCTGTCATACACTTCCCCTGCCCGTCTGTAAGGGACACCAGCTCTGAACCGGAAACTTCTCCTTTGGCAGTTCAGTACAGATTTCACCATTCCAGCCAGGGGAAATCAGCAGCAGTACTGCTGACACTTTGCAAAGTTCTGCCCCTATGGCAGATAATTTGCAACAACGGTAGGCGTGGCCACTTTCGCAATGCTAAAAGGAGGAGACGAATCACCTGGAAACAGAACAAAAGAGAACGCAGATTGGTGCATGCTAATAAATATGCGTCGCTGCCAATTTAATGAGAACATCACAATGAGTACAAGACATCTTACCACCATAATGGGGAGGACTGTGACCAGGTGACGGGGCTGGTGCATCCTGTTTGCACATTCCAAGAGATCTCCAGGGAGATTATGGCGAGATCCTGCCAGAAACTGGTGTTGATGCCAGTTGTGTATGAGGGGGGTGGGTGGAGGGGGCGGGCCGCCCTGGGTACAACCAGGGTTTGTTTGTTTTTACAAGATGGGCCACTGCATCCCCCCAGCTGTGGGCACAGCGTCCATACAGGCTTTCGTACGGCTGTCACTCGCACAACGACCGTATGGGCTGTCGCGCAGGCGTAGTCTGATTGGGCTGTCACGTGGGCACAGTCCAATCGGGCTGCTGGGCGGTTCGCCCCGCCCCTTGGCGTACCGCCCCGGCTGACGGAGAAGGTTCCTCTGCCACTGGTTGATGCCTCTCTGCCAGTGGCTTCACCTCACCTCATGGGCAGGCCTAGCCAGGTCTTCCCACACAACCAGTGTGCCTGCTTTGTCTGTTGTTCAGATGCTGTGCCCTCCAACATTTCTCTGATAAAAATAGGCATGTCCTATCCCATCATAATAATGATTTTATTATTTATATCCCCCCCCCCCCACTTCTGACTGGGTTGCCCCAGTTACTCAGGGTTGCTTCCAGCATATATAAAAACATAATAAAACTTTAAACATTAAAAAAGCAGCGGAGACCTCTGGAGCCCCTCACCGCTTGGAGATTAGGGAGTTGAGCATACACACACAGGCACACTTATATTCTATATTTACATGCGCTTCTGTTGTCCTTTGTCAGGACACTCTATTTCCAAAGTGTTTTTGGTGGGTTTCTTTTACTTCACAAAGGAGGTTTGCAGTGTAGGGTGCAACTGCTTTTCACCCCAAAAAATCCTTGAGGGAAGAACAGACTATTTTCTCAGGTAAATTGACAGACTGGGATGTGTGAAGCTGCTCTCACATAGAGTTGGCTGAATTCCCACTACAAAGTATGATTTGGAATCGGTCCCAAGAAAGCGGATTAGTAGGATGTCTGATGCATATCCATAAATCTGTCAGTCCCCATCCCCGCCTCCCTGTTGATCAGTTGCAATTTGGGGCATTTAAGCCTCTGGTGATGTCATTGCCTGTGCAAAAGGGCTAGAGGCCTTCACAACTGTCCTCCTTCGACTCAGATCACTCTTTGGCAGGTAGAAAGGGCTCGGCCCACCCTGAGGAGAAGGATGCAGGAGGCACAGAAGTCTCAAAGTCTAGTGTCAGAATTCTCTAGGCAGCAAAGGACTCTGGGAAGATTCCAAGCCCTTTTGGGACATCCAGGTATGCCTGCTGGATGCTCAAATATGTCCAAAAAGGGCAATCCTGTGGGAAGCAGTCCTGCAATTTTTTACTGGTTACAGGAGTGTGGGAGTATAAAGCAATATTATTTCATAGTGGGGAAGTGGTGTACTTTATGATTACAAGATAGCACTTAAATTGTCCCAGAGGCTCCTTTCCTTTAGAGTGGAACGGAGGAGGCGACTGCCCTCCGAAGCACACAGCAGACTTAACAATAAGCTCCATGTTCCCAAGCAAGCTGTAATTCTGCCCAACAGGACACTCACTTGGCCCCGTTATTTGACAGATAGGCCATTCCTTCTGGGTGGTTGACAGCTATACAGAATATGGCGCCATAATTGGCCCTTCTGAGGATATAAATGACAGGGAAGCCCTTTCCCCCTCAAGCGGAGAGAAGGGCCTTAGATTCAGTTCCTTGCATTCCATTCAGCCACTCCTCTTCCTCCGCACATCCTCTCTCTCCCTTGTGCTTTTGGGAGATATTTCTCTCCACACACAGGCACTACTGATGCTTCTGCCACTTTCCCTACAACAACGGGGGTGTACGGAAAACGGCTTTTCAGAAATTTGAAACGGATGTGACAGAACTATGGTTGCCTCTGAGAGGGCATTGATCTGCCCACTGCCCTCTTTGGGAAAGGGCTGTGTAGCTCAGTGGTAAAGCACTTGTCTTTTGCACAAAAGATCCCGGGTTCAATTCTCATGCATCTCCAAGTAAGACTCCTGAGTGAAACCCTGAGCAGATGTTATCAGTCAGTATGGACAATAGTGAGTGAGATCAGTGGTGGACTTTGGACTCTCAGATTTCAGCAGTGCTAAAATTTGGTGCCCCCCGCCCCTTGCATTCTGTTCTACAGCATTGTTTGGGCTCCCCCTGCGGTACAGCTCCCAGTGCGATTCCTGCAAAGTTGTGGCCTTCATGCTCATGCTGAGACCTAAGCTCAGCACCACCACCCATGCAGAAGCAACTAGGGGTGGAGCTACACACAGGAGGAAAACACGCTATAAATGTCAGAAATTAAATCGTTATAACAAAAGGGAAAAAAAACACTGTGGAAAATCATGTAGATTTTTTTTTTTACTCTCCAGCGCCATCTGATGTTGCATGTTTATAATGCATTCACAACGCTGTTTCTTTACTAATGTAGCTGAGTCCTAGGCAATGGGGCCGATTACTATTTCTGGCGCAGTCAAAGCCTCAGTCAAAGCAAGTTGCTCTGAACGAGGCATTTATCTTTCTTAATGAAATGTTATCTATTGCCTGCTCCATTGTTTGTGTTCTGGCTTCACCAGCTGAAAGATGCATCACATCCTCCAGAGCAATGGGAGTATGGCGCATGATGAAATCGAGCACAACTTGTCTGATGTAACAGCAGCCAACACGATACTGACTCAAACTGGCTCCTTTTTCTTTCATCATGGCTTTAGAAAAAGGCATTGGTTCTGTTAGTATCCCCCTAGGTAAGTCACACTTTTAAAAAAGAAAAAGAATGCTCTGTACTGTATACACACTATGACTTCACTTCTTCCCCTTTCATTCAAATCAGGAGTGCCATGAGCGCATGCGCGCACACACACACGCATATACAAACATATGTGGCAAAATCCTTTAGTGAGGTAGCCCACTAAAGACACTTCACTATGCCTGTGATTTCTATGTGCTACATGGGGAAGTAGTAGCAATGATTGCAAGAAAATTTGCGTATCAGCAGGGCCGGTCCTATCATTAGGTAGAGTGAGGCAGCTGCCTCAAGCAGCAAGTAGGGACTGCGAATAGGGGATGGAAGCAAGGTGTTGGAAGGAATAGGGGCTCTGTGTGCAGCAGGGCTGCTCTGCATCCCAAAAGCTGCCCTCAGGTGTGGGGTAAGACACCGCCCCATGGCTAGTGTTGGAGTAAGATTCCACAGTCAGTCAGGCTGAAATCTGTGGTCACATCCACACTGCACGTTCATAGCACACTGATTCCCTCTCAAAGAATCATGGGAAGGGCAATTTACTCTTCTCAAAGCTATAATTGCTAGCACTCTTAGTACAGTTCCCAGGATTATTATTATTATTTGGGGGGGGGGGATAGCCACATGCTTTCAATGTACCTTGTGGAGGTGACCAGTGTCTGGAGTTGCCTCAGGCGGCAAAAAGTTTTGAGCTGGCCGTGCAAGTCAAAATGTGGGGAGGATGCAATCTATACAAATGTACGCTTTGAGGCTGTATAATTATGTCAGTAATACTTCAACTGCTGTGGGGCTGCTTGTTAGCACATGGATTAAGGGAACAGTGCCTGGCAAACAAAAGTCCTTTCAGTGGGCCGGGACATTGTTAATTTCTGGGTTCCTTTGCAGTCCCATTTTTGAAAGGTTGTGCGGCTGCCAAAGTCTTCCACGGGTGCTCATTATAATAATCAGCCTCCTGGAGCACTGCTGTTACCCGCAGGTAGCTCTGAGCCAAGGAACTTGTTATACCTGTCATAATAAGCTTCCTGAATCGATCCTTGAGCAATAGCAAGCAAGTCAACAGGAAGCGGGGAAGTGGATTAAAAAATTATGACTCTGGAGTGGAGAGGATGTGAAACAAGAGCTCAGGTATGAAGGCACAATTAGCGCATGGGTGCTGGGCCCCGTTAAAAGGCTTTTATTGTTCAGTTGCTGCTGAATCACAGAATGGCAGCGATGAATCTTCAGTGGATGTTTTGGATGTACTGAATTGTAGAAAACCAGGCAGGAGAACCCTGCAGTAGCCAGCAAATGGAGTAGCTAAAGTATTGGGCTGGGACTTGGGAGACCAGCCATGAAGCTGACTGGGTGACCACATACCCTCCAACATTTCTCCGACAAAAATAGGGGCACCCTGATTGATTGATTGATTGATTGATTATAATAATACATGAATATGTGTGCATATGTAGTCTTACTGCATCCATGCAAGCTTGTTTAACTGGTCTGCGGGGCTGGAACCAGACAGTGAGACCTCTGAAGCTTCCCAAGGTCATTCCAAGCCAGCTCCATTTATGGCTGAAAGCTGCCTCTAATACAAAATGGTAGTAATAAAACAAAGAACAGATTGTCTCGATTGCTGTTCACAGAGCCATGAATTCAAGAACCCTAATGTCTAGATAAAACTGAGATTCAGCAGGTCCCAGTACATAAGACTGGTGCGTGTAATAACTCTTGCATTTTATGACAAACGTGTTTTTTAAAAAAAGGGCTGTGAAATGTCATCTGTGAGTGGGAGTGCTGAGAGGACCTCCAGCCTATGCAAGACAAAGGAGGATCGAAGAACAAGCTTAGAAGTTGCTGTAACAGGGAGCTAGGTGTGCTTCTCGGACTTCCAATAAAAACAGACACAGCTACTTATTGATACACATTGCTGCTGATTTTAATATATAGGCAACTCCCCACTTACACAGCTATTATGTTCCGGTCCCCTGCACACATAAGTGAAATCGTGTAAAGCAGGGGTCAGCAAACTTTTTCAGCAAGGAGCTGGTCCACTGTCCCTCAGACCTTGTGGGGGGCCGGACTATATATTTTTTTGGGGGGTGGGTGGGAAATGAACGAATTCCTATGCCCCACACATAACTCAGGGATGCATTTTAAATAAAAGCACACATTCTACTCATGTAAAAACACCAGGCAGGCCCCACAAATAAGCCAGAGATGCATTTTAAATAAAAGGACACGTTCTACTCATGTAAAAACACACTTATTCCCAGACCGTCCGCAGGCCGGATTTAGAAGGCGGTTGGGCCAGATCTGGCCCCTGGGCCTTAGTTTGCCTACCCATGGTGTAAAGAAAGCACCCTGTAAACGCCGTCTCAGCCACTCTCTCTTCAATCCAGACCCAAAATACTGTATCCAAAAATATCCACAACTAGAACTGAAGCTCTGGGGCCATCAGGAGGCTGGAGGACTTGAGGGGAAAGCTGCTGCTGCGCTACCACACGTGTCAGCTGTTAGGTGGGGAGGCTGAGCCCCTCAGCGTCTCCAGTCTCTTTGGGGCTTCTCCTGCCCTCACTGATGTCCTTTTGGGGCTCCGGGTTTGCAAATGGTGCCATGTGCCAGCATGGGGGCATCGTTCATGATTGAGTTACTTCCCTCTTAGTATTCATCGTAGAGCATGACCACGTAGAATGGGCCTGATTGTGCCCAGTCGTGTATGGGCAGCTTGTGGAGATGTTTTAGCAGAAGTATCACCTGCTGCCCATGGTCTGCCCCCATCAGCTGTCTGGAACTTCAGACCAGACCCAAGGACAACCTCACACAGACAAGCATCCAGCGATGGACAGCAGGGGAGAGAGAAACACACATGATGACGGACAGAGGCACATCTGCCTGGATGTTATGAGGAGAGGGGGAAGAACTCTGAGGGAGAGGGAAGGCCACTGTTGAGCTTCACATCTTACTTCTGCTCCCCTAAGATTCCTAAAATTTGCTCCAGCTGCAGAAGTGTGAACCAGCAGGTAAATATTTTCCACAGTGCTGCTTACTAATCACCCCTGACTCCTTTTGACACAGCATGTTCATTTGCTTAATTAGAACCTATGACTCTAGCGGGCTTTAATATGGTGCGCAGTGCGCAATGATTCACGTTTGCATGGCCTGTAGTAATATAACGTAATGCCCATGTGTATTTATAGGTTATCAGCAGGACGTTTCCAAAAGATGAAGGGGGAAACTTTCGGCGCTTTGTGCCTTGCCGTTCAGGAAAATGAATGGATTCTTCCCAGCCTGAAACATGAGAAAACCACAACCATTTTGTTGGTTTGTGCTCAGTCCTGACAAAAAAGGCCACAGGGATGCATCTTTGCAGACATCCTTCTTTAACTCTGTAGAGTTGCCATGGAAATGCATGACATACAAACCTGGTACCTGCCAATCTTTTAAGACATGAGCCAAGCCAGAGACGGTTGCACTGAAACAGGTTTTACTGCTTTGGAGCAGGGAGAAAGACACTTTCAGCTTATGTATGTTACTAGGATCCATCGCAGAGCTTGTGGCTGTATTGTGAAAGCCAGCACTGAAGTGACCTCCCCGGGGCGCAAACCAGGTCAGTGTGCACGGAGGAGGTCCTGGGCTGCCCAGATGACAAGACCCACCCCACCTCGGTCTCAATCATGTGAGCCAAAAGAAAGCAGAGCAGTACATTTGGCACCAGCTTGGCCGCAGGAGTTACCAGAAGGAGGCGTATAAGGCACCATCCAACCATCTTAAGGACAGTCCCAGAATTATGAAAGCTTCTGATTTGACCCTGAATGTCCCTATTGCCTCCGCCAGTGCTGCTGCTGCTGCTAAGCTCAGGAAGGAGGACCAGTCGGTGCTTGTCCTGAGTGGTGGAAGCTGCGAGGGGAGTGTCCCGTTGACTCTCCATGGTCAACACTATTGGAGAGGCTGTCACCACCAAGGTCCACCTCCATGTGACATGCTGGCTCTGAGGGGCAAACAGAGGGCAGGGCTGCCCCAGGAAATGGGGAACAGAACCAAGCACAAGGAGTCTTGATTGTTAAAAAAGTGCTTTGTGCGTCCGCGTCGAATCTTGTCCCTTTCTAAAATTTGGGGGGTTTGGGGGGTTTTCTTTTTGCAAATTTACCAAAGAATCAAATCAAATCAAATCGGGATTAAGAGTTTTCCTCAGGATGCTGGAGGGTGTGTATCCTGGTGCAAGTGCCCTTTAAGTGAATTCCAGGTTTTTCTTACGGCCCTCCAGAGCAATTTTGGGGATGGGGAGTGCAAGGGAAGTGGGGGAGCCCGATTATGTTAGTGGACGTCCTTGCATGGTCCTCCATTGGTGGGGCTAGTTAGCTGGATCCTGCTCCAAACATCTAACACACATTTACAGCCCCCTCACAAGAATATCCGTTGCAGAGCTACAGTTCCCAGCACCCTTAAACTACAATTCCCAGGAATCTTTGTGGAGGATATGCTTTCAATATGCTTTATGGTGTGTATTGTTATAAGAATTCTAAGGTCTCAAATATAGAATAAATGTCCATAAATATACAAGGCAAAACATACATGCATAAGTATATAAACCATGTGCCTGAAATAGTACAGGAGAGCAATCCTGAAGCAGGAGAGCTATCTTGAAGTCATTTTGACTCTCTCAGATTGACTTCAAATATTTCTCTGCAAGGAAAAGCTTTCCAATGGGAAACGCTTTCCAATTGTCTTTGGACTGTAGGGGCTGAAACCTCCAAGCAAATCCAGTCTGGCAAGTATCTGTTAAGCTGAACAAACTATCAATATGTGTAAGAGATTCAGGAACTAAAGTATTTGCCATCTCAAAGAGCTACCAGAAAATGCAATCAGTAAGGCATTATCAGGTATCCTGGCAGACAGGAGAGAAGCTATGCTCACATTTCTGCTGGAGACCGCCTTCTTCTGTGATGTGTGTATGATGCTTTTGGGGGTGGTCTTGGGTTACAGGGTGGGCAATTTCCAAAGTCTTTATAGCAGCTTGCACACCTTTGTTCTGGGTCTCTCCTGCCTCCTTGCAGGGAGAGGAGGGAACTCTGCTGCAGCAGAAAAATAAAGATCTGCCTTGCTTTCTATGAATCTTGCCTCCACCCATTCATCTCTGACAGATCATGGACTTAGGGGGACACAGTCCCTTAGGGAATTGGGCCGCAAAAGCCAAACCCCTATTTTTTCTGTAACAGCGTGCACAGCCTTGCTTACACAGAATTGTATTAGCCATTAGGCGGAGTGAGATTTGAGCTCTCTTTCTTTAAATGACTGCATTGTGTCCCTCCTCTTATTTCCTGATCAATCTGCTGCCACTTTTTGCCGGCCGCAAAACCCCTGCCTTGACACAGTTGGCCCAGAAGATTGCAGCTGTGCTGGCTTCCTGATCAGCCCACACAATCCCCCAGCCCCGATCACATAGGCCAAGGTCCAGGGCTTGCGTGGTCCCCTCTGCTCTTGCCGGCAGAAGGAGGGAAGCAAAATTCCCTCTCCCGGTGATGTTTTTTGGGGCTTGGAACAAGAGGCTATTCTGTATTTCCTTCTAGGAATCCCAGCGGTGTGGGGAGAACTTTCCCCACCTCTCCACCCCTTCCTCACCACCGCAAACCACACGGCCCACTTGGAGGCCCCTGGGATGTCCTGAAATATTCAAGCTGGTTGGAAGATTCTGCTGCTCCCAAAGTTTGTACCTGAAAACTGACCGAGCCAGATTATGTGTTTGGGGGCAAAGCAAGTAGACTTGACATTCCCCATTCCATCCTATCGAGTTTTAAGGGGACTGAGCTGCTTAGCTGCACGCTCCCCATCCCAAAGCGAATTATCTCTCAATGAAAGAAGCGTTTGTCTCTTTTCAACAATCGCTTTCCCCCATCTGCAAAGCTTTCCCATATGTTGGCTGGGCTCCTTGAAGGCGAGCCTTTGAACTGCGCTGTGTCGTGCGCTGTTGCAAGCTATGATTTCATCGCAGAATATATAAACTCTGTTCGTCCTTCCAGATTCCAGGCCCAGGGAACACAGGGCCCCATTCACAACCTGCCCTTGCTAATAAAACCAACTTTCCTAACGAGATACGGCAGCAGGGCTCTCCTCCTGCTACCCTCAGATTTTTATAATAGGTGATTGTATTTTCCGAACAGCCTTCCTCCCCCCACCCCCCGCATCCTTATGCCAAAATGTTTTGAGACAAAAAAGAAAAGATGGAGTTACAGCTATTCAGAACAATAGCTGACTTGCAAAGTGATGCTGTTCCCGCCTTGTGCTCATTGGGTGGGGTTAAGATCATTCCTGAGGTTTTACATACTTACCTAGGGAGTAAGTTTCATTGAACTTAGTGGGGCTTACTTCTGAGTAAACACAGAATGTTGTTCTGGTTGTCCTCCTACACCAGCATAGGGAACCTACAGTGGTGTGACAGTGTTGGTAATTCCATGAAAATGTCAACCTACAGACTCATTTTCCATTTTCAGATATTCTACAGTGGTACCTCGGGTTAGGGGGACGCGGGTGGTGCTGTGGGTAAAACCTCAGAGCCTAGGACTTGCTGATCGTAAGGTCGGCAGTTTGAATCCCCGCGGCAGGGTGAGCTCCCGTCTTTCGGTCCCAGCTCCTGCCCACCTAGCAGTTTGAAAGCACCCCCAAGTGCAAGTAGATAAATAGGTACCGCTTTATAGCGGGAAGGTAAACGGCGTTTCCGTGTGCTGCGCTGGTGCTAGCTCGCCAGAGCAGCTTCATCACGCTGGCCACGTGACGTGTCTCTGGACAGCGCTGGCCCCCGGCCTCTTAAGTGAGATGGGTGCACAACCCTAGAGTCGGACACGACTGACCCGTACGGGCAGGGGTACCTTTACCTTTACCTCGGGTTAAGTACTTAATTCGTTCCGGAGGTCCATTCTTAACTTGAAACTGTTCTTAACCTGAAGCACCACTTTAGCTAATGGGGCCTCCTGCTGCTGCCGCACTGCTGGAGCACGATTTCTGTTCTCATCCTGAAGCAAAGTTCTTAACCCAAGGTACTATTTCTGGGTTAGCAGAGTCTGTAACCTGAAGCATATGTAACCTGAAGCATATGTAACCTGAAGCATATGTAACCTGAGGTACCACCGTATATCCTTTTAAACTTGATTTTCCAAAGCTGCATGATCTGACAGCAGTTTTTCAAAATGGCATTTTACACGTGTGTGGAAAAACCGGCAGTGTGACATGCAGGATGACGCAGAATTTCTCTAATTTTGGTTAAAGACCTCTACAAGAAAATAGAGAATGGGTTTGTCATACTTTATTTAATTGATACTTTTTCTTTCTCATTTGGTGAAATGACAATAAATTTTATGTTAGGAAGAAAATCTGATGAGCTTAGAACAGAAAAACTTATGATGCTTGAGCATGTTACGCTAGTCAAAAACACATACAGTGGTACCTCGGGTTACAGATGCTTCAGGTTACAGACGCTTCAGGTTACAGACTCTGCTAACCCAGAAATAGTACCTCGGGTTAAGTACTTTGCTTCAGGATGAGAATAGAAATCGTGCGGTGGTGGCGCGGTAGCAGCAGGAGGCCCCATTAGCTAAAGTGGTACCTCAGGTTAAGAACAGTTTCAGGTTAAGAACGGACCTCCAGAACGAATTAAGTTCTTAACCCGAGGTACCACTGTACTCTCCCCTCCCCCTGCCCAATAAAGAAGAATATAAATGTTCTAAGTTTATTCCCCTTTTTGAGGTTCTTAGCATGAAGAAAATGTGATGAAATATTAATTGAAATGTGTTTGACACACAACATTTCTTGTGACTAACACAACACCACAATGGTGCAACTTGCAGAGCATAAATGTGTTATAATGTGTGTCAGTTAAACCCCTGCTTAGGACTTTTGTATTTTCTTCCCTGAGAATTTAATAACTGGACAGCCACATTTTCCTTCACACATTGGTTTGGGAAATGCATCTTAGGTAGGTGAATTTCTGCCCATCTCTATTCAGAGTTTCCATTCTCATTATGTTTGGTAACAGCTGTTACCTGGTCTTGATTCTCCAAATTCCTTGAAACTAATCAACAGCCTCACTACAATGAAATGTAATCGAGCCCCTCAATATCTAAAGCAAAAGTGTTGCGCGCTGAACTGTAAATAATAATTTTTCTGTCAGAATACTGGAAGAGAAACCTGTCTAGAAAAATCACCTCAGGGCTGTGACGGGATTTCTTCATGGCATCCAGCAGCCAACAAACTATGAAGATTCATTTGGGGATGAGGGGGAATATATTTTCACAGAAAGCTCTAACTTTTGACAGGTTTGTGAGGACAATTTTTTAAAAGATGACTGTCTGCATGGGGTTGAAAAATGTCATTACTGGGCAGATGTGTTCCTGTGAGCGGGTAGCCTTTTGCAAACTTCAGTAGCTTCTCGCTGTGTTATTGCTGGTTGAAAAACCAACACAGTGTGGAACTCAACTGTGGAGTTTGCTCCAACGTGGCTCATGATAAAGAACGTTCAAAGCGGACTGCCTAATTTACAGCACTGCAGAGATCATTTTATAATGGCGGAGTTTGCCTGCAACTTTGGCAGTTCGCTTCCTGATGTGGATGTCATATTTACCTTTAAAATATAAAATATAAATACTGAAGACATATATATTTTTTTGTATAGAATGTATTGAGCACATACACTTGCAGTTTGCTAGCAGGGTTACTATACTGAACGTGCCTCCTGTGCTATTTCCCTGCTTCCTTTCTTGCATAATATCACTGGCTCCAATGCACTCCATCAGTAGAGCCAAATTGAATAAAATATCGGGGAGCCGCCGCCCCACCCCTTGCCGGAAGGTCGCTGGAAGGACGGAGGGAGGGAGAGAGGCTGGAGGCAAGCAAGTGCAGCTCAGGATGAGGCCCCTCGGTCAGTGAAGGCTGTGCCGCCTTCCTCCCTCACTGGTGCTTCCAAGGCCCCAGCAGCAGGGCTCTGGGGCAGTGCTGCCCAGGCTGGGGCCGGTGCTGAGAGCCTGAACAGGGGGACTCGCTGGGTGATGGTGCCCAGTCCATACACTGCCTGCTCCTCTCCTCACTTGGCAAATGGTGGTCAAGTTCCCTCCGGGGTGTGGCTGGGCTTCTAGGGCTCCGGGTCCAGGCTGATGCTGCTGGAGAGGAGAAGAGGGCACCCCAGGAGAGAGGGAGGCAGGTGGGCAATTGGGCACTTACCTGTGCTCTCCTGGCTCTCATGGCACAGTCATTTGGAGGGTGCCTCCCAATTTGGAGCAGGGAGAATGGTTCTGGTGTTGGCGCCATAGGCCGATGATGCCTAGCCTACAACTCTGATCACCCCTGACTATTGTCCATGCTGGCTATTGGGAGTTCAACAATGCTTGGAGTTCACCACATCGGCTACCCTAGGCTATAGAATGTAAACTCTAGAGCAGCTTTTCCCAACCTTGGGCCCCCGGCACTTGCCGGACTACAATTCCCATCGTCCCTGACCATTGCGTCATGATGGCTGGGGCTGATGGGAATCGTAGTCCAAGAACATATGGAGGTCCAAGGTTGGAAAAGGCTGCTCTAGAGGAAGCTGTATGAATCTTGTGTTTGGCTGACTTGTTAGATATTTTACTGTTGTTACTGTGTTGTAAGGAACCCTAATGTAAGAAGATGTTTTGTGAGAGCCAGTGTGGTTGTAGTGGTTAGAGTCTGTCTAGGACAGGGGTCAGCAATTTTTTTCAGCAGGGGGCCGGTCCACTGTCCCTCAGACCTTGTGTGGGTCCGGACTATTTTTGGGGGGCAGGGGGGAATGAATGAGGGACGATAAGCGGCGCGCAAAAGGGGTCCGGAGAGGGGCTGCTTTAAATGGTGGCCGCTCGAGAGGAGCAGTCAGCCAACCACGGCTCCTGTGTCTTGCGAGTGGCAGGGGCTGGTGGCAGCAGCGGAGGGAAAATGAGCGGCGCACAAAAGGGCTCCGGAGAGGGGCTGGCACTAACAAAGCCCAGCCCCCTTCCTCCTCTAGGCAGGGTGGGGAGAAGCAAGGAGGAGGGAGAGAGGAGGTGCCACCGTGGTGTGTGTATGGGGGGGGGGGAAATGGCACAGCCCGAATGATTAGAATCAGATCCACGCTGATCCATGCGGTGATTCCCGGACTGTCCGCAGGCTGGATCCAGAAGGCAATTGGGCCGGATCCGGCCCCTGGGCCTTAGTTTGCCAATCCATGGTCTAGGACCTGAGAGACCAGGATTCAACACGTGCTCCGTCATGAAGCTCACTGGGTCAGTCAGTCACTATCTCTCATCCTAACCTACCTCACAGGTTTGTTGTGAGAATAAAATGGGAAGGGGGAGAAACATGTAATAAATGGTTCTGTAATGTAATAAATAAATATCCGTTGCTATGCTGCTTGACATTTGAAATTAATCTGCTGCTTGTTTTTTAGTGTTACTATGATTTTCAAAGCTATTCGTTGCTTTGAATATTGTTTCAGGAATGGCAGGGTGTAAATGTTTCAAACAAACAAACAAACAAACAAACAAATAAATACAGAAACACGGTGTTGCTGTCCCTTAACAAGGCCCACTGCTGAGTTGTGTTGGGAGAGCTTTCAAGGGTCTCTTTCAGCAAGACACAACAGCAGAAAATGTTCATTTACTGGGAGTAATAGTAAAACCAGAAAGGGATAATGGGTGTTTTGGTCTCTAGTTGAGACCGTTTGGGGATATGAACCACACCCAAAAACCAGTGGATTATTTGGATCCTCAACCTTTGACTCAACAAACACATGACATTATCTTGTGGGATTACACTAACTCCTTATATGTCAGCACAAGCCAATTCTTCATGACGAAACTATTAGCCAAAAGCATCACCATCACCACAAAAGTAGTATAATTGCAAAATGGGCGAAACATCTTACTTGAGTCCCCAAAACCATATTGTAATTACATGGGGTACCTCTGAGATTTCAGATACATGTTATAGCCAGGTGGCATTAACAAGTATTCATTTAAAAACTGTATGGGTGGTTGTTGTTGTTTTTTAAAAAACCTTCTAGGCTAAATGATATTTACATATTTGTCATGGTTTATCTTCTGCTCTGACAGTCTCCTAATTTGCCTCCATTCCTATCTAGGTTTTCAACTTCCTAACTGCATGGGCGTCTCTTGCATTCAGCAGTTGCAAGGAGATGTTCACAAAACAGTGGGCAATTGTTGTGTGTCTGCAACATGTTTTTAATATTTTGGGAGCCGCCCAGAGTGGCTGGGGCAACCCAGTCAGATGGGTCGCATAAAGATACAACAACAACAACAACTCCCTCCCATCCAGCCATTAAAGGCATTGAAAGTTGGTAACTTTCACAGATGTATTTTAATCAATGCTGTGTTCAAGAGGAACAGACATTTGATGAAGAAGTTGCATCTGATTACTTTCTGCCTACCATGGAGCTTTTTGCAGAACTTCTGTCATGTAACAGGTTAGAGAGTTAATCCCACAGGCTGGACAGTTAGCCATTGGAGTTCTCAGTTCTCCTTCTGGAAGAGCTCCCATAACATTAGCATCTACATAACAGACAGAATGTCAACAGATGAAGCTTCTCAAGAATGTTGTTGTTTAGTCGTTTAGTCGTGTCCGACTCTTCGTGACCCCATGGACCAGAGCATGCCAGGCACTCCTGTCTTCCACTGCCTCCCGCAGTTTGGTCAAACTCATGCTGGTAGCTTGGAGAACACTGTCCAACCATCTCGTCCTCTGTCGTCCCCTTCTCCTTGTGCCCTCCATCTTTCCCAATATCAGGGTCTTTTCCAATCCTATTCTCAAGAATAGGATTGCTTTAAGGTGACTTGCGTGCATCTAAAGTGGTAGCGACTTGTCCTCTGTCTTGCTGTCTCACACGTTACCCAAAATACCCTGGACGTGTGCCACTGGCATTATTTACAGAATCAAAGGGTTTATCTGCTGGATTTCTGCCTATGAAAAAGCAGGTGTCAAATTGGGTAAAACAACTTTTCCAGAAAAAGTTTGCAGATCTACAAGCTACTCCTCTCCCCCATTGCCCATTGCCCACCCTACTTTAAGATGTATGCTTATACGTGGGTTTTATTTATTATTTAAAAAAATGTATAAACCACCCCATATCCAAAAATGGATTTTAGTGACTGAATATTCTTTTCTTTTTTAAAACTGAAAGTATGTAGCTTGGTCTGTTGTTTTTATGGTGTTGTAGTTTAGAGGATTTTTTTTATTTCTCTGCAGCTTGCCTGCTCATTTTGCAAAACAGGTTTTTTTTTTTAATTGTGATTGTTTGGTTGAGCTTTATTTGCATTGTATCCTGTCCTGAGACCAGTTGTGATTAAGAGAAGGTTGGTGGATGAACCGATGGATAGCTAGATAATGGTTGCATGTTACCACGTGGGACAAGATTCTTGGCAAAGATAACATCACCTGTCATAGAGGTTATAGTGCTGCAATGGTAAATACAGGTGACTGCTGCTGAAATTTGCTTATGCAGTGATTTTTATCATAGGCTTCATGGAGGACAGGTGAATCAATGGTTACTAGAGTACAGATCTTCAAGTTACAGAGGCAGTATCATGCCACTCAATACCTGAAGAGTTTGAAGAGTTTGGATTTGATATCCCGCCTTTCACTCCCTTTAAGGAGTCACAAAGCGGCTAACATTCTCCTTTCCCTTCCTCCCCCACAACAAACACTCTGTGAGGTGAGTGGGGCTGAGAGACTTCAAAGAAGTGTGACTGGCCCAAGGTCACCCAGCAGCTGCATGTGGAGGAGCGGAGACGCGAACCCGGTTCCCCAGATTACGAGACTACCGCTCTTAACCACCACACCACACTGGCTCTCTGGAGAGCAACCACAGAAGTGAGCTTTGGCTTCAGGTCTTGCTCGTGGTCTCTGATTGGCCACTGTGCAGAGTTGGTGAACCAGGGACAACCATTTATTGATCCCAAAGATCTAGCATCGTAATGTTTTGAGCTTCCTGTGTTTCATTAGCAGCAAATCCCCCTCAGCTTCTTCATCACACGAGTTGGCTCTTTTCCACGAGTTTCGCTTTCTTTTTTCTTCTTTTTTTTGGCACTCTTTGCTTACCAAATAACAAAGAGCGGTCGCATTTGCAGATTTCAAAAATAGATGCAAGGAAGTCGCTGTCAGCTGGATGTAACTTAGCCAAGCTGTATGATGTATGCAAACGAGCAGGTGTCAAAATAACAAAAAACACGTGAGCCATTGGCATAGCCGCCACTGCCTAATGACATATCTATGAACATCCTCTCTGTCAAACAGCTTAACCGCAATTAGGTGCTACAGGTTTGTCTTGCTTGTGTTGCTTGCAGGGCTTATCCTTTGCTTTCTCACATGATACCCAAACCACCCTGGGCAGGTGTGCTCCCATCATTCCACATGCTGAGGCATCAGGACTGCGGCATTCCACCTGTGGTAAAAAAGAATTGCAGGTATCTGAACAATGGTGCAGGTACACTCCTGGCTAGTTAATCATGGGCAATAAAGTCTTGCATCCTGATTCATACATGCTGACTTCCATATGGCGCTTATCCTCTTGGAGGCACCAGTTTTCAACCCAGTTTCTGGCCTGCCTTCTCGCACTGAAGCTACGTTGGTCACCCTGATCCCCGTTGGGTGAAGGACTGAGGAAGGGATGCTAACATGAAACCACTGAATTGCAATTCATCAAGAGGTTTGGTACGATCGCTTGTGGGCTTAATCGGCACAATGGATTTTTATTATGCTACATTTTCTTAATTGATGCCGGGACGTCAACACAACTCTGCTTCATGAATGGCCACTCTTAATAATGCGGTTTTGAATAAAGCAACTACCTGCAAATCAGGATGACAATTTGTGTGGCCGATGAAGTAGTCTGTAGTCCTCAAATGTTTATGACATAATACATTTGTTACTCTTGAAGGCAGTGGCATATCATATGGGGGGGGGGGGACAGGGGCGGTTGCCCTGGGCGCAAAATGGTTAGGGGTGTGCAATTCCAACACTTGGTGCTGCCTCAATACAGCTGCACGTTTCTGTCCCTGGGCTCCATTGAAAACTGCTTCTCTGTGCAAACAAGGAAGTGACCTCGCCGGACAATTACTCTTGTTTTCTTATCTCTGTGACTGCGATCTCCTAGGTGACACAGACACTATTAGGCCGTTGAATTCACATGCGTACTTCGTCAGTCGCCCCCCCCCCCCCGGTGCAGCCCCAGGCACTGGAAACCCATGCTATGCCACTGCTGTAAGGTGTTAAGACTCTGCTATGTTTGCTGCAAGAAACTAACATGGCACCCCCACTGGAAGTTGCTGATTCTTCTGGATTTCTCAGCAGCTTTTGATACATCAACCATGGGCTCTTTCTGGACTGCTTGCGTAAGGGCCAGACTACCTGTTAATATTATTAACACTTCGAGGAGGAGGAGGAGGAGGAGGAGGAGGAGGAGGAAGAAGAAGAAGAAGAAGAAGAAGAAGGAGGAGGTTTGGATTTGATATCCTGCTTTATCACTACTCGAAGGAGTTTCAAAGTGGCTAACATTCTCCTTTCCCTTCCTCCCCCACAACAAACACTCTGTGAGGTGAGTGGGGCTGAGAGACTTCAAGGAAGTGTGACTAGCCCAAGGTCACCCAGCAGCTGCATGTGGAGGATCGGAGACGTGAACCCGGTTCCCCAGATTACGAGTCTACCTCTCTTAACCACTACCCCACATGATGTGGTTAGCTGTCCACTTTTATTTTGGAGGAAAAGGAGATGTGCAAGACCCTACTTTGGAATGTGCTAACTGAATGAGCTCTTCATCCAGATCAGGAGTGGGCGAAATGGCTCCTCTTTTTTTTGCTGCAAATAGCACCCAGAATAAGGTAGTTTGTGCCTGGAAAGTCCAGTATAAATTGGGAGTACATTCTGGATCGTGGTTGTAAACAGCTGCTTTTCCTTCAAAATAAAAATGTTCAGTTAAGATACACATTTTAAAAATGGAAAGAAGCTTTTGTGACTCTCATACCAAAGACAGAATCGGAAAAACACCAACTTAAGAACTATCGGCCTATATCATTACTTAATGTGGATTATAAAATTTTTGCTGACATTTTGGCTAGAAGATTAAAGAGGGTTTTAGCGGAGGAGATTCACAAGGACCAAGCAGGCTTTCTCCCAGGAAGGCACCTATCTGATAATGTAAGGAATATAATTGACATTTTGGAACTTTTACAGGAAAGAATAAACACAAAAGCAGCTTTAGTATTTGTGGACGCGGAGAAAGCCTTTGATAACATTTCTTGGGGTTTTATGAAAAAGAATCTCCATAGTATGGGGGTAGGCCAAGAGTTCGAAAATGGTATAGGTGCAATCTATTCTGAACAAAAAGCAAAATTAATTGTTAACAATGTTTTGACTGAAGAGTTCAGAATAGAAAAAGGAACACGACAAGGTTGTCCTATTTCCCCTCTGCTTTTTATATCGGTCCTGGAGGTGTTGCTGAATATGATTAGAAAGGACCAGATGGTAAGAGGGATACAGGTCGGAGTTAAACAATTTAAATTAAGAGCATTTGCAGATGACTTGGTTTTGACATTGCAGGAGCCAGAGTCCAGTGTGAAGAGGGTTTTAGAACTGATTCAAGAGTTTGGTCGATTAGCAGGTTTTAAACTCAACAAAACAAAAACTAAGGTTTTGACAAAGAATCTAACAGAAAAAGAGAAAGAAAGGTTTCAGAATGAGACAGGTTTGACAGTGGTGAAAAAAGTGAAATATCTGGGAATTATTATGACCTCAAAAAATGGGAACTTATATAAGGATAACTACGAAAAATGCTGGATGGAGATAAAAAAAGATCTAGATATATGGTCTAATCTAAAACTCTCACTGTTAGGTCGTATTGCTGTGATAAAGATGAATGTATTGCCAAAAATGTTATTTTTGTTCCAGACACTGCAGATTATTGATAAAATGGACTGTTTCAAGAAGTGGCAGAAAGATATATCCAGATTTGTCTGGCAGGGCAAAAAGCCAAGAATAAAATTTAAAATATTAACAGATGCAAAGGAAAGAGGAGGCTTTGCCCTGCCAGACTTGAAACTTTACTATGAAGCAGCAGCTTTTTGCTGGCTGAAAGAATGGCTACTTCTTGAAAATACAGATATACTGGACTTAGAAGGATTCAATAATGCGTTTGGGTGGCATGCTTATTTATGGTATGACAAGGTTAAAGTTCACAGAATGTTTAAGATTCACATTGTCAGGAAAGCATTGTTTAATGTATGGACTAGATATAAGGATTTCTTTGAAAACAAGACTCCAAGGTGGTTATCTCCGATGGAAGCAAAAGCAGTCAAAAAACTCAATATGGAGGCCAATTGGCCAAAATATTGGGAGATACTAGAACAAGATGGAGATAAATTGAAACCGCAGAGTTTTGACAAATTAAAAAGTAAAGTCCGTGATTGGCTCCACTATCATCAGATAATGGAGGCATATAAATTGGATAGAAAAATTGGCTTCCAGGTGGAAAAATCAAAATTGGAAACAGAATTGCTAGAACCCAAAACTAAGGTATTGTCAAGAATGTATAATCTGCTGCTGAAATGGAATACACAGGATGAGGAAGTGAAATCAGTAATGATTAAATGGGCACAAGATGTGGGTCACAACATAATGCTAGCCGACTGGGAACGGTTATGGACCACTGGGCTAAAGTTTACGGCATGTAATGCCCTAAGAGAAAATATTATGAAAATGATATACAGATGGTACATAACACCAGTCAAACTAGCAAAAATTTATCATATGCCCGATAACAAATGTTGGAAATGTAAAGAAACTGAAGGTACCTTTTTTCATCTCTGGTGGACATGCCCAAGGATTAAGACCTTTTGGGAGATGATCTATAATGAACTGAAGAAAGTATTTAAACATACATTCCCAAAGAAACCGGAGGCCTTTCTCCTGGGCATGGTCAACCAAGAGGTACGTATGAAAGACAGGATATTTTTTATGTACGCCACAACAGCAGCAAGAATACTTATTGCAAAGTATTGGAAGACACAAGAATTACCCACGCTGGAGGAATGGCAGATGAAAGTCATGGACTATATGGAATCCGCAGAAATGACTGGCAGAATCAGAGACCAGGGTGAAGAGACGGTGGAGGAAGATTGGAAGAAATTTAAAGACTATTTACAGAAACACTACAAGATTAATGAATGTTAAAATAACATCAGATAGAATGTATAAGGTTATTGGAGTAAAATTTTAAGGATTAGAAGACCCAACATTCTAAGTTCTAAGCATTGAATAAGCTATATTAAGACATTCAAATCAGAAAAGAGGTTAATTATGACAGAGGGAAGGGATTTGTTGTTTAATTGTATGAATTGGAATACAGGGAAGGGAGACTCGGGGAAGTCAGAGAAACAAGTTAATGCAAGATTAATATGAAGATAAGATTGTTTTTATTTCTGTTTTTTGTAGTATGTTATGTTTGTGTAATTCTGTATGTTTTTGGTGTATTGTTTGTTGCTTTGTTTTGCTTTGTTGTCTTTTATGCAAAAACGAATAAAATATTTATAAAAAAAAAAAAAAAGAATTATGTAAGACGTCGTTTTACCCTACCCAACCCCTGTTGCCACCAAGACAGGGGTCAAAAACACTGCAGTTTGTTGCTTTTATTCATAGAATCATAGAATCATAGAATCATAGAGTTGGAAGAGACCACAAGGGTCATCGAGTCCAACCCCCTGCCAAGCAGGAAACACCATCAGAGCACTCCTGACATATGGTTGTCAAGCCTCTGCTTAAAGACCTCCAAAGAAGGAGACTCCACCACACTCCTTGGCAGCAAATTCCACTGTCGAACAGCTCTTACTGTCAGGAAGTTCTTCCTAATGTTTAGGTGGAATCTTCTTTCTTGTAGTTTGTATCCATTGCTCCGTGTCCGCTTCTCTGGAGCAGCAGAAAACAACCTTTCTCCCTCCTCTATGTGACATCCTTTTATATATTTGAACATAGCTATCATATCACCCCTTAACCTCCTCTTCTCCAGGCTAAACATGCCCAGCTCCCTTAGCCGATCCTCATAAGGCATTGTTTCCAGGCCTTTGACCATTTTGGTTGCCCTCCTCTGTACACGTTCTAGTTTGTCAGTGTCCTTCTTGAACTGTGGTGCCCAGAACTGGACACAGTACTCCAGGTGAGGTCTGACCAGAGCAGAATACAGTGGCACTATAACTTCCCTTGATCTAGATGCTATACTCCTATTGATGCAGCCCAGAATTGCATTGGCTTTTTTAGCTGCCGCGTCACACTGTTGGCTCATGTTAAGTTTGTGGTCAACCAAGACTCCTAGATCCTTTTCACATGTACTGCTCTCAAGCCAGGTGTCACCCATCTTGTATTTGTGCCTCTCATTTTTTTTGCCCAAGTGCAATACTTTACATTTCTCCCTGTTAAAATTCATCTTGTTTGTTTGGGCCCAGTTCTCTAATCTGTCAAGGTCGTTTTGAAGTGTGATCCTGTCTTCTGGGGTGTTAGCCACCCCTCCCAGTTTGGTGTCATCTGCAAATTTGATCAGGATGCCCTTGAGTCCATCATCCAAGTCGTTGATAAAGATGTTGAATAAGACCGGGCCCAAGACAGAACCCTGTGGCACCCCACTAGTCACTCTTCTCCAGGATGAAGAGGAACCATTGATGAGCACCCTTTGGGTCCGGTCAGTCAGCCAGTTACAAATCCACTGAGTGGTAGCATAGTCAAGACCGCATTTTACCAGCTTCTTTACAAGAATATCATGGGGCACCTTGTCAAATGCCTTGCTGAAATCAAGGTAGACTACATCCACTGCGTTCCCTTCATCTACCAGGCTTGTAATTCTGTCAAAAAATGAGATCAGGTTAGTCTGACATGACTTATTTTTCAGAAATCCATGCTGACTATTGGTGATCACAGCATTCCTTTCTAGGTGCTCACAGATTGTTTGCTTAATGATCTGCTCCAGAATCTTCCCTGGTATTGATGTCAGACTGACTGGGCGGTAATTATTTGGGTCCTCTCTTTTCCCCTTTTTGAAAATAGGGACAACATTTGCCCTCCTCCAGTCTGCCGGGACTTCGCCTGTTCTCCAGGAATTCTCAAAAATGACTGCCAGTGGTTCTGAGATCACATCTGCCAGTTCTTTTAATACTCTTGGATGCAGTTCATCTGGCCCTGGAGACTTGAATACATCTAAACTAGCCAAGTATTCTTGTACTATCTCCTTAGTTATTCTGGGCTGTGTTTCCTCTGCTGAATCATTTCCTCCAAATTCTTCAGGTCGGGCATTGTTTTCTTTATCGGAGAAGACTGAGGCAAAGAAGGCATTGAGGAGTTCAGCCCTTTCTGTGTCCCCTGTTTGCATTTCACCATCTTCTCCTCTGAGTGACCCCACTGTTTCTTTGTTCTTCCTTTTGCTACGAACATACCCATAGAAGCCTTTTTTGTTGCTTTTAACCTCTCTAGCAAGCCTGAGTTCATTCTGTGCTTTAGCTTTTCTGACTTTGTGTCTACACGTGCTGGCTATTTGTTTGAATTCCTCTTTGGTGGTTTCCCCCCTTTTCCATTTTTTGTACACATCCTTTTTTAATCTTAACTCAGTTAAAAGTTCTTTAGATAGCCACCCTGGCTTCTTTAGGCACCTTCCATGTTTCCGTCTCATTGGTATTGCCTGAAGTTGTGCTTTTACTATCTCCCTCTTAACAAACTCCCAGCCATCATGAACTCCCTTTCCTTTTAGTATTACTGTCCATGGGATCTCACCCAGCACTTCCCTAAGTTTTATGAAGTCGGCTTTCTTAAAGTCAAGAAATTGAGTCCTAGTATGCTTGGCTGCTCCTTTCCGTTGTATAGTAAACTTCAGAAGAGCATGATCACTTGCGCCTAATGATCCTTCCACTTCTACCCCATTAACCAGGTCATCGACATTGGTTAGGACCAGATCTAAAATGGCTGTTCCTCTTGTTGCTTCTCCCACTTTCTGGACAATGAAGTTGTCTGCAAGGCCAGTGAGGAATCTGTTTGACCTTATGCTCTTGGCTGAGTTTGACATCCAACAAATATCTGGGTAATTGAAGTCCCCCATTACTACTATCTCCCTTCCTTTTGCATGCTTGGCCATCTGTTCCAGGAAGGCATCATCTATGTCCTCCGTTTGGCTTGGGGATCTATAGTAAACTCCCACAATGAGGTCACTGTTATTCTTCTCTCCCTTAATTTTGACCCAAATGCTCTCACTTTGGCTTTGAGGTTCTAAATCTTGGATCTCTTCACAGGTATACACATCCTTGACATATAACGCCACTCCTCCTCCTTTCTTGTCTGGTCTGTTTCTCTGAAATAGATTGTATCCCTCCATTTTTACATTCCAATCGTGGGACTTATCCCACCAGGTTTCAGTGATGCCTATTATGTCATATTTAGTTTGCTGTACCAAGAGCTCAAGCTCATCTTGTTTATTTCCCATGCTTTGTGCATTAGTGTACAGACATTGAAGTCCATTAGTCATTCCCCCGTGTCTCTTATTTAAGGATTTTTTCCTCCCACCACTAGGTCTGCTTGCTGTTTGCTCAATTTGGTCTATGACATTTGGATGATCTTCTTCATCAATTAATAGACTCCTACCTTCAGGAGCACTGTCTCCCTCCCCCACATTAGTCAGTTTAAAGCCCTCCTGATGAGGTTTCTTAGTTTTTTGGCAAAAACATTCCTCCCAACCGTTGTGAGGTGCAGCCCATCGCTTGCCAGAAGTCCATCCTCAAGAAACTGCAGTCCGTGATCTAAGAATCCAAACCGTTCCTGTTTACACCATTTGCGAAGCCAGCTGTTTACTTCCACTATTTTCCTCTCTCTCCCTGGGCCACGTTGTTCAACTGGGAGGACAGATGAGATGACGATTTGTGCATTTAATTGCTTCAATTTCCTGCCCAGAGCCTCGTAGTCTCTTTTGATCTTCTGGAGGCTATTGCTTGCAGTGTCATTGGTTCCCACATGAACCAAGAGGAAGGGGTATTTGTCAGTGGGTTTTATGATTCCTTGCAGTCGTTCAGTTACATCTTGGATCTTAGCCCCGGGGAGACAGCACACTTCCCGAGACATCTTGTCAGGCCCACAGATCACTGCTTCTGTTCCCCTCAGTAGGGAATCCCCTATCACCACTACACGCCTTCTCTTAGGTTTGGTCAGGGTTCTTCCGTGAGCGGTCCGTTCCAAGGTCGCCTGCACATTCCCTGAGGACTGACTTTGCTGCTCATCTTCATATACGTGATCGACTGTAATGAGGGAGAGATCCTCAAATGGAGTCTGCTCTTCGTCTTCCATGCTAGGGGAGAGAACCTCAAAGCGATTGTGTATTTCTAGACAATCAGAGCGAACCCTGGGCCTCCTACTTCTTTGAGTCACGTTTCTCCACATATCGGGCTCCTGTGTTGGTGAACTAGCCTCCTTCTCAGGGGAGTCCCCTGTCTCCTCCTTGGTGGAGACGGTGTGCTCTGTTGCTTCCAAGAAGAGCTCCAGCTCTCTAATTCTTTGGAGCGTAGCTACACGTTCCTCCAATTGCTGGACTTTGTCTTTTAGGAGGGCAATCAACATGCAATTGCTGCACGTAAAGCTGCCTGCAACCTTTGGCAAGATGGCAAACATTGCGCAGGAACCGCAGGCGACTGCAGCTGTTCCCTCCCCCTCCATCTTGAGAATGTGTCGTTGGGCTTGAGACTAGCTCCCCTAAATCTAAAAGATGGTTCAAACTATCGGCGCGCGCCGCTGCCCTGCAAACACTGATAAGCTCCTCCCACAGCTAATCACCTGCCTCAACAGAAACCCTGCCCCCTCTGACCTTTGCCCAGGGAAAGCAGCTAATCAGCCACAAGAATCACACACACAAGAAACCCCTTTTGGCTCCTTCTTCAGCCGCTGCCCTGCAAACACTGATAAGCTCCTCCCACAGCTAATCACCTGCCTCAACAGAAACCCTGCCCCCTCTGACCTTTGCCCAGGGAAAGCAGCTAATCAGCCACAAGAATCACACACACAAGAAACCCCTTTTGGCTCCTTCTTCAGCCGCTGCCCTGCAAACACTGATAAGCTCCTCCCACAGCTAATCACCTGCCTCAACAGAAACCCTGCCCCCTCTGACCTTTGCCCAGGGAAAGCAGCTAATCAGCCACAAGAATCACACACACAAGAAACCCCTTTTGGCTCCTTCTTCAGCCGCTGCCCTGCAAACACTCCTACATCAATGTTGTTGTTTAGTCGTTCAGTCGTGTCCGACTCTTCGTGACCCCATGGACCAGAGCACGCCAGGCACTTCTGTCTTCCACTGCCACCCGCAGTTTGGTCAGATTCATGTTTGTCGCTTCGAGAACACTGTCTAACCATCTCGTCCTCTGTCGTCCTCTTCTCCTTGTGCCCTCCATCTTTCCCAACATCAGGGTCTTTTCCAGTGAGTCTTCTCTTCTCATGAGGTGGCCAAAGTATTGGAGCCTCAGCTTCACGATCTGTCCTTCCAGTGAGCACTCAGGGCTGATTTCCTTAAGAATGGATGCGTTTGATCTTCTTGCAGTCCATGGGACTCTCAAGAGTCTCCTCCAGCACCATAATTCAAAAGCATCAATTCTTCGGCGATCAGCCTTCTTGATGGTCCAGCTCTCACTTCCATACATCACTACTGGGAAAACCATAGCTTTTACTATACGGACCTTTGTTGGCAAGGTGATGTCTCTACTTTTTAAAATGCTATCTAGGTTTGCCATTGCTTTCCTCCCAAGAAGCAGGCGTCTCTTAATTTCGTGGCTGCTGTCACCATCTGCAGTGATCATGGAGCCCAAGAAAGTAAAATCTCTCACTGCCTCCATTTCCTCCCCTTCTATTTGCCAGGAGGTGATGGGACCAGTGGCCATGATCTTGGTTTTTTTGATGTTGAGCTTCAGACCATATTTTGTGCTCTCCTCTTTCACCCTCAATAAAAGGTTTTTTAATTCCTCCTCACTTTCTGCCATCAAGGTTGTGTCATCTGCATATCTGAGGTTGTTGATATTTCTTCCAGCAATCTTAATTCCGGCTAGGGATTCATCCAGCCCAGCCTTTCGCATGATGAATTCTGCATATAAGTTAAATAAGCAGGGAGACAAAATACAGCCTTGTCGTACTCCTTTCCCAATTTTGAACCAATCAGTTGTTCCATATCCAGTTCTAACTGTAGCTTCTTGTCCCACATAGAGATTTCTCAGGAGGCAGATGAGGTGATCAGGCACTCCCATTTCTTTAAGAACTTGCCATAGTTTGCTGTGATCGACACAGTCAAAGGCTTTTGCATAGTCAATGAAGCAGAAGTAGATGTCTTTCTGGAACTCTCTAGCTTTCTCCATAATCCAGCGCATGTTTGCAATTTGGTCTCTGGTTCCCCTGCCTCTTCTAAATCCAGCTTGCACTTCTGGGAGTTCTCGGTCCACATACTGCTTGAGCCTTCCTTGAAGAATTTTAAGCATAACCTTGCTAGCGTGTGAAATGAGTGCAATTGTGCGGTAGTTGGAGCATTCTTTAGCACTGCCCTTCTTTGGGATTGGGATGTAGACTGACCTTCTCCAATCTTCTGGCCACTGCTGAGTTTTCCAAACTTGCTGGCATATTGAGTGTAGCACCTTAACAGCATCATCTTTTAAAATTTTAAATAGTTCAGCTGGAATACCATCACTTCCACTGGCCTTGTTATTTGCAATGCTTTCTAAGGCCCATTTGACTTCACTCTCCAGGATGTCTGGCTCAAGGTCAGTAACCACACTACCTGGGGTGTACGAGACATCCATAACATCCATATCTTTCTGGTATAGTTCCTCTGTGTATTCTTGCCACCTCTTCTTGATGTCTTCTGCTTCTGTTAGGTCCTTACCACTTTTGTCCTTTATTATGGTAATCTTTGAACGAAATGTTCCTTTCATATCTCCAATTTTCTTGAACAGATCTCTGGTTCTTCCCATTCTGTTGTTTTCCTCTATTTCTTTGCATTGCTCATTTAAGAAGGCCTTCTTGTCTCTCCTTGCTATTTTTTGGAATTCTGCATTCAATTTCCTGTATCTTTCTCTATCACCCTCGCATTTTGCTTGCCTTCTCTCCTCCGCTATTTGTAAGGCCTCATTGGACAGCCACTTTGCTTTCTTGCATTTCCTTTTCATTGGGATGGTTTTCGTTGCTGCCTCCTGTATAATGTTTCGAGCCTCCATCCATAGTTCTTCAGGCACTCTGTCCACCAAATCTAAATCCTTAAACCTGTTCCTCACTTCCACTGTGTATTCATAAGGGATTTGACTTAGATTGTATCTTACCGGCCCAGTGGTTTTTCCTACTTTCTTCAGTTTAAGCTTGAATTTTGCTATAAGAAGCTGATGATCTGAGCCACAGTCCGCTCCAGGTCTTGTTTTTGCTGACTGTATAGAGCTTCTCCATCTTTGGCTGCAGAGAATATAATCAATCTGATTTCGATGCTGCCCATCTGGTGATGTCCATGTGTAGAGTCGTCTCTTGTGTTGTTGGAAAAGAGTGTTTGTGATGACCAGCTTGTTCTCTTGACAGAACTCTATTAGCCTTTGTCCTGCTTCGTTTTGAATTCCAAGACCAAATTTGCCAGTTGTTCCTTTTATCTCTTGATTCCCTACTTTAGCATTCCAATCCCCTATAATGAGAAGAACATCCTTCTTTGGTGTCACTTCTATAAGGTGTTGTAAGTCTTCGTAGAATTGGTCAATTTCAGTTTCTTCAGCACCAGTAGTTGGTGCATAAACTTGGATTACTGTGATGTTAAAAGGTCTGCCTTGGATTCGTATCGAGATCATTCTATCATTTTTGAGATTGCATCCCAGTACAGCTTTCGCCACTCTTTTGTTGACTATGAGGGCCACTCCATTTCTTTTACGGGTTTCTTGCCCACAGTAGTAGATATGATAGTCATCCGAACTGAATTCGCCCATTCCCGTCCATTTTAGTTCACTGATGCCCAGGATGTCAATGTTTATTCTTGCCATCTCATTTTTGACCACATCCAACTTACCCAGGTTCATGGTTCTTACATTCCAGGTTCCTATGCAATATTTTTCTTTACAGCATTGGACTTTCCTTTCGCTTCCATGCATATCCGCAACTGAGCGTCCTTTCGGCTTTGGCCCAGCCGCTTCATCAGCTCTGGATCTACTTGTACTTGTCCTCCGCTCTTCCCCAGTAGCATGTTGGACGCCTTCCGACCTGAGGGGCTCATCTTCCAGCGTCATATCTTTTATATGCCTGTTGTCTTTGTCCATGGAGTTTTCTTGGCAGGGATACTGGAGTGGCTTGCCGGTTCCTGCTCCAGGTGGATCACGTTTGGTCCAAACTCTCCACTATGACCTGTTCATCTTGGGTGCCCTGCTCGGCATAGTTCATAGCTTCTCTGAGTTCAAGCCCCTTCGCCACGGCAAGGCAGTGATCCATGAAGGGGCCTACATCAATGGTCAGGTCCAAATGGTGAGTGTTGCACTGCCCCAGAGCAGTTAAGCAGTGATATTCATCAAGGCTCCATTTTCTCTCTCCATCCAGTTCAACATCCACATAAAACTATTGAAGTGCATTGCAATATGCCGTTCATATCAGATATTCTATCGGAAAGCACTTTCCCCCTGTTTCCAGTGTTAATGATCTGCAGGGTTTCAGTTCTCAGGTTGTGACATTTTAAAAGAGTCAGAAACGTAACTGTTTACCTGCTGACCCAATCTTTGTAATCTTCTAGCTTTTATTGTGTTTCCTTCCTCGAATGCCTTTACCTGATAGAACGTCGCATTTATTCGCCTGAGGGCTTTTGAAACAAGTGAAACCGAAGCATCGCTTTTATGACCTCTTCATTTTGATTGTGGCACATCAAAGCACAGGACATTTGCCAGTGTTCTTCTCAGAGACCTGCTTTTATTAATTGAGTCAGCAGCAGGATCCAAAGGATCAAGTATTGGCTGAGTCCCGCATGCCGATGCAGCTGTGTCTGTGAATAAGTGACTAGCTTTCTGCCTGAGCTCCCCATCTATAAAATAAGAAAGCTTGAGCTGCTAACTTTTTTCTTTTCAATTTCCATCCTGCAGGCAGGGCCTGGTGACTAATGGTTGCCACCCAGCACCTAGTATCTTTAGGCCCTTTAAGGTAGGATGCTAAAGCAGAGGTAGCCAATGACAGATCTTCCACATGTTGCTGAACTCTGATTTCCAGCTAACATGACCACAAGGACCAGAAATGCTGGGAACTGTAACCTGGCAACCTCTGGAGGGCATCACATTATTTATTTTGTTCATTTATTTCTTAGTAATTTCTTGTATTTTAATTTCTTTCTTAAGGTTTAAATTGTAAACAACAACAACCTCAAAGAGAATAAAACAATAAAGCCATCAGTAAAAATAATTCCCTTAAACGTTCAAAAGATGAGATCAGCAATAAACTAAAAACAGATTAAAACATACATCGGCATTCTACACATCTGGGTAGGCTTGTCTAAATGGTAAATGCTTTCAGTAGGCACCAAAAAGATTACAGTGAAGGCGTCTGCTTGATGTCAATAGGCCCGGAGTTCCAAGATACTGATTTCTTATAAGTGTAGAATGGGTATTATCTGGCACCTGTAACAGTGCCAATTCCTCAGATTAAAGGGGTCAAGTGGGCATATAGGGAGTATTATTCTATGCTAAAACCATGGTGCTAAAGCTTGAGCTGGTGCGATATAGCGGTGAAGAAGATCAGGTTCAGATCCGCACTGGGTGACCTCGAGGCAGTTGTCCTCTTTCAACCCACCTCACAGGGTTGTTGTGAGGATTAAATGCAGTGGGGAGAGTGAGGTTCACTGCTTTGAACTCCATTGAGGAAAAGTGGAATCTAACTCTAGCGAACGAATAATTTTTTTATATAATTCTGCCTACCTGGGTGTGGCTGGAATGGGGCACAAATATGGGGGCAGGCTACCAACTCTCTCATGCGTTCAGGTGAGCAGAGGGGGCCTTCTTGGTAGAGCCACTTCCCTCAGGAGATCTGGAGGAGGATGACCTAGGAGAGGGTCTTCTCTGTGGCAGCCCCCAGATGCAGAGGGGCACCTGGCACCTTCACTATCCAGTTTTTGGTGAATGTTACAGATGCACCGCTTTACCCTAGTCTCTCTGACACCTTGGATCCGTGTTCTCTTTGGACAAGAGAAATGTAGGCGAGGATGTGTTCCTATCAATGGTTTTGTCACACAAATAGAGCTTTTCACAGCCTACGGTGCATATACAATCGCCTTATGGCAATCTTTTCTTGTTCTAGTACTACTAGCAGTATTCAATGATGATAAACGCAATTAATGCGTGCAACATTTTACAGAGTGCAACAGGACAGGCCCCTGCCCTGAGGAGTTTACAATCTAAACAGTGACACGGGAAGGCACCAGAGGAAGGGGGAGGAAGTGGAGAGGGGGTTAAGCAAAGGCACACATTGTCCACCGTATGGGAAATAATGCAGCCTGGGAGATTTAGACTGGAGGTTAGGAAACACAGAGTAGAGAAGAAGTGGGGCAGGTTGCCAAGGGGTGTGGTGGAATATGCATTAAGGGCAAGCAGTTAGAAAAATGTCCAGATGGATTTATTTAGGTAAATATCATTCTTTAGAATGGAAGATGATTGTTGACTGGAGGGCCTCTTTAAAGTCACTTTCCAAGGCATTCTTTGACAGAGAAAGCGCTAGGTAACTCTTCTTTCTTCCAGTATAGAGTTAAAATGATGAGCCTTTTGATTTTATAAATATTATCCAGTTCTACCATTCCAACCCTATGAATACATTCCAGTTTGTGTCCTTTTGTGTCTCAACCTTGAGATGTTGTTGGACTAAAACTCCCATCATCCCTGAGCTCTGGCCTTGCTCGCTAGGGGTGATGGGAGTTGTGGGCCAAAAACAAGGGGCTGAACCTGGCAACTTCTGCCCTGTAACACTTTGCTGCTGGGGTTTATGGTCCCTTCAAAAAGGGGGTTTGAATTTGGCCAGAAAAAGAGAGAAAGTGCTTTTTAAAACTTGCAAAATCATAAAGGTTCTGAGTTTGGTTTTGGACTGGTGCTGGTTTAGAGTTAGCTGAACTAATGTGTTTGCTACCTGCTAAATTTGCATATTTACAAACAAACAGGTATCCAAAACTCCTAAATGTCTTGTGGGTTGTGCTGCAAAGCAGGCCGGCTCTGTAACATGGTTTCTAGATTTCCCTGTCCTCAGCGAAACAGGGAGCCCCAAAACAATCCTGGGCGATCCCTTGTTGAAAAACTACATTCAGCACGTGGTAGGGAGCCCTGTCAGACGAGGAGGTAAGGCCTCTTTACTCAACTGCGTAAGTATCCAGGCAGCACCAGATGATCTAGGCTGGTAGCTTTCGCCCACTGGCAACTTCTGGGCTGACTCATTTCCTTCTCCTGTTGTTCTCGTGTCTCATGAAGCTGGTTTGGTGAGCTGTAATTTAGCCATATTTACTTTTCGCTCTTGGCCTCTAATTTCAACCTGAGTCTAGTTGGTGGTCAACGTGTGTCCCATGGGAAAAGCCTGCGGCGCCTGAACTCCCTTCTGGCAACGAAAGCAGAGTCATGTCAGTTCTAGCGACATGTTTTAAGGCACTGTTCTTCTTCACGGCCTTGCCAAGTTCAGTTAACGGGAGGAGATTAGCAGTTTCCTGCTGTTTTTAGTCACTAGGCAGACACAGACATATGTCCAAGACTCAAAATATGTGAAAGAATATAGGGGTTAGGACCAGGGCCTTGCAGAGCCAGGCAGAAGCCTGGGCCAGGTGGATAATGTGCTCCCCCCCCTTTTTTTTTACCCTGGGGATAACTGAAGTCTTATAAATAAGCAAGTATATAAATAATTTCCACGAAAGTTATGCTGACAAATAATTTTATTTCAAGGCTTGAACCGTATCTGCATATAAAGACAGTGCATCCCCTGCGATTGTGAATATGCTGACTGAGGCCCGATTTGGAATTGGAAGTCCAAGTAGCCCATATGGCCCCCCCTCTGTCTGGGCCTGGTTAGGACTAGGACCTGGGAAGCCAGGGTTCAACTCATAGCTGTCAACTTTTCCCTTTTCTTGCGAGGAATCCTATTTGGAATAAGGGAATTCCCCTATAAAAAAGGGAAATGTTGACAGCTGTGGTTCAACTCCCCACATGGCCATGAAGCTCACTGGGTGACTTTGGGCCAGTCCCTCCCTGCCTCTCAGCCTAACCGACCTCACAGGGATGCTGTTAGGTTGAAACAGGGAGAACTTGGCACATGGCCTTGAGCTTTGGATATAAATGTAATAGCAGCAACAACAAGAACATGGTTGTTCATCACCCGTACTGGGACATGTGCAATCTCTTGCAATCAGGCGTGGGGAATATTTTCCAGTCCAAGTCCCACATTCCTTTCTGAGCAAACTTCTGAGTAGGCGGAGATGGAGGTAAAAAAAAAAAAAAAGAGGGTGGAGCAAGGGATAGAATCGTAGAGTGATTGCAACGAAGGAAATGCAACTCTTCCTTGGGTAGAGTAGGCTATGCCCCAACTCTGCCCAAAGCAGAGGTTTCTACACATGCAGCTCCTCATACAGGCAAGTAAGAGGCATTATTATAGCTCAAGAACACATTCATCTAGGCCAAAGCACTTGAAGAGGGCACAGAGCAGGGATATTGACTGGTGAGAATTGGGGAGAATCCCAAGGTTTGTATAGATAGGCCTGGAAGGTCACATTTGGCCCTTGGGTGTGAGATGCCACCCCCGGATCTTCTATCCAACACCCAGTGCATTTCTTGTGCTTTTTAATAGCCATAATAATATAGATACTCCTGGTTCATAGTCATGTATGATCTGAAACTTAAGGGTGGGGCAAATGCCCCTCCCTCCCTAAAGAGTGCATAAGCTTTTGTGCACACATTGTCAGATGCATAGAATCATAGAGTTGGAAGGGACCCTAAAGGTCATCTAGTCCAACCCCCTGCAATGCAGGAATCTCAGCTAAAGCATGCATGACAGATGGCCCTCAAACTTCTTCTGCTTAAAACCCCCCAAGGAAGGAGAGTCCACAACCTTCCAAGGGAGTCTGCATGAAACACTATTATCAGTTTACATACACAAATACACTCACCACCTACCCTTGTCTAGGCTCCATACACCCCCTAAGATTTATATGCCATTTCAACAGCATTTCATGGGACAGTATACAGAATCGAATGTATTCAAGCAGGGGTGGAGGAAGGGGGGGCAGTCCGCCCTGGGTGTCACCACCGAGGGGGGAGTGACTGTGATGGCCTGGGACTTGGGCTCAGACTCGGAACCAGAGGAATCTCAGTCCGCACCAGATCCTTTGCCTCAGGCGGCATCTGAACCTAGTCTGGGGCCTGATTCTGAAGAGTCCCAGTCTGCACAGGTTCCCCAGCAACAAGCACCAGCTGGGCCAAGTCAGGGGCCTGAGCGTGCCCTGGCTCCAGATGCAGGGAGTACCTGGTTGCCTTCAGCTGGGCCATCACTTTCAGCTGCTCCACTACCAGTTGGGTCAGGAGAGGCTGAGGCAGCTGCAGAGACTAAGGTCTGAGAAGGAGAGACCTGAGTACTCGTAGGAGGAGTGCTCGCCTTTGGGCAAGACAGGGAGGTGAGTCGCAGGGGGATCAGGACCAGCCGTTACCCCAACAAAGATAAAAGGCTGTCGGACCCCACCCCAGGTTGCAGGAGCAATATTGCTGTTTGTTAGAACCTGCCTGAGACCCTGTGCCTGACCTTGCCTGGTTTCCTGCCTTGGCCCCGTCGGACCGACTTCTCGCAGAACCCTTGGATTCGGGACTGGACCTGGACCGCGTTGCTCGGGTTACCCCCAGGCCCAGCACAGTGACAAAATGCTGGGTGGCACTCACCGCGGGGCCTGCAGCATGCCTGAGGAGTGACGCAGTGGCTTGGGCGCCTGCAGGCTCCATGCCTCCCCAAACGGTCCGCCTGCAGCCTCCCCCTCCGCTGTAGGGCGGCTGGGTGGGAGGAGGCTGGCAGGCAGACTCCTAGGAGTCCCAGGCGCCCGATCGGCTTGCTCCGCCAATGTATTCAAGGAAGACGAAACCTCACTGACCAGCTTCTTTCCAATCCAGTGTTGTTCCATAGCCCATGTTGGTTCTGCTACTCATTTGATTACTCTTCTTAAGAAATACAGGCTTTGAGGAATATAGGAACTGAGCAATCTGCCTTTGCTTGCGTTTTCTGCTTAAAAACTGATCCATGATTTCCTCTTTCTTATACCACTGTAAATGGTAATTCAGTGGTGCAGTCACAATAGCTATAGGTCCTGCCTTTTTACTCTGTGGGTGAGTTTTGGGGATCCCTCGCTGTTTGTTTTATTCAGCACAGGGGAAGCCGCCCTGATTAAATAACATATTGTCTTCCCATTCGGATGGGGAAGTGAGCTGACAGGCAATGATGTCGATTCTAAGGACCCTTTCACATGTGACCAAAAGAATGCATTTCTCCTCATTACTTTATGGGACTCGCGGAATAGGTTTAATGAGGCGCACTGCTTGGAAATGGGATTTTTCAATTCAAAGCATAGTTCCCTAGAAAAGTAGCTATTTAATTGGGATGGTCTGACGGCTGCTCATTTTCAGAGGCTGATCTTTACTGCGAGAGTCATTACAGAGGTCTTCAAACAGAGGATGAACAAAGGCCAGGATCTTTATCCTAGCTGGCATCTGTATTGAAACTAGTTTTTAAACCTCTCTTGCTTTTCAGTGTTTGTATTGCTTTCATATATGGAACTCTTTGATTGTTTTCTCACTTTTCTCGTTCTATGGTTGTAAATATTTCACTTGCTCTATAATTGTATATTTTATCATCGTAACTTGCCCTGGGACGTTGTGTTGAAAGGCAAGAAATCTGAGAAATAAATAAACAGACAGCCATCTGTTAGAGATGCTCCAGTTCTGAATTTCCTGTCTTAGGCAGGGGCTCTGAGGCTCCCTCCAGCTGCATGACCTGCCTTATCCACCAAAGGGATATATCCATATGCAGAGCTGATGTGATTCAACATCACAATGCTCAACTACTCCCATTTCAACACGAGAAGCATGTTGGATGGGAATGTACATTAAAAGAACTCTGCTGGCTGCCATTTGACCTGTGGGTCTTATCTGTGAAACCCTAAATAACCTGGGACTGGTGCCAACTTGAATAAAATATTGGGGAGCCCAGGTAAGCCCCACATAATTGCACATGCACAGCATTTGAATAGCAGTGCCCATCAACTTGGGGGGCGCCTCCTCAAATACTTTTTTTTGGGGGGGGCAAAGGGACCTCGGCCCCTAGGAGTTGGCACCTTTGCCACCACCCATATCAGTTAAGAAAGCCTAGGAACATAAGAAGAACCTCCTGGATCAGGTCAAAGACCCCTCTAGCTTTCCCCACCTGCAGTTCTCAGCAATTCATACAGTACAAGTTAGAGCATAATTATCATGGCTAGTAGCTCTTGAGAGCGTCATCCCAATGGCTTGCAGCGTTGACTGTTCTGAGCTCTCTAGAACTGAACTCTGCCGTTTCCCAAACATCCCCCAAACTGCACTCATTTATTAAAATCACCGAATTGTGTCCATTTCCCTTCCCACATATTTTCTCAGCATCTGCCACACACTCACACACACTGTTTATGGCAAGTTGCGCCTATAAGGCTGATTTATTATTATTATTATTTAGAATCACTTCTCTTTATTGTTACCCGCAAATACTTCTCCTAACTACGACTGCATACACATTACTGGCTTAAAACACAACTAGGTTGTTCTTTTGCTCAGTTGAGACTCAGTTGAGGGAATTGATTGGAAGGGAAATGCATTCAAATGCAATATTTCATAAGAAATGACAGGATAGATATGGATTGTGGCTAATGTCGTGTGTGCACTACTTCCAGCACCAGAATTGGGAATGTATTGGACACAGAGCAAATGGGAGTGTGAATATAGTCTTGGTTTAAGTCTTCTAGCTACATCTTTTTAAGAAGTAAACTAATTCTCTTGTGATGCAATGGCATTACATTTCATTTATTTGTGTTGTCCTTATAAACCATAGGGGGTGCCATTTTGTGGTGTGCGTTCTGGTTTCAGTGTCAACAGATCCCAAAAGGGGTGTCAGGAGGTTTACATGTGGAAATTGCAGGCTTCATAACTAGTCACTTCTCTGAGGAAAGAGGAAGGAAACAGGGTCTGAGCCATTTGGCTGGCTGGGGCAGAATAGCGAATGTCACCTCTACCAGAGTCCCCCAGGAGCGCTTGAATTCTTTCGGCATCTGAGGTAGAAAATCCCACAAGCAAAAAATACAACAATATATTAACTATCTAACCGTTTGCTGCCCTTTCACGGCACATCTACACCACACATTTGAAGCCCTCTTACACCACTTTAACAGCCATGGCTTCCCCCAAAGCATCCTGGGAACTGCAAAGGATGCTGGGAATGATGGTTCTGCAAAGGGTCTCCTAACAGATCTCAGCACCCTTAACAAGCTACAGTTCCCAGGATTCCTTGGGGGAAGCCATGGCAGGCTTTAAATACACAATGTGGATGTGACCCCAATGTAAGTAAGCTGCCTGAGGCAGCTGCTTAACTCCACCTAATGGCTGGAACGGGTCAGAGTTATGTATATCCTATGAGAGTCACCCTGGTATGTGGTGCTCTTCGGTGGATTGGCTGCTGGCTACGAGGAACAGGCCTTTCATTGTGGCCACATCCATCCTCTGTAATTTCCTTCTTAGAGACATTTGTCCGTCTTGAGGCATTGCTGCTGTTTTTGGGTAGGATTCAGTCACATACCAGGCTGCACAATTGAAGTTGATTTGGAGTTCTTGTGTAGCAAATCCACTTCCCCTCAGAGGTCAGACTTTTTCAGACAAGGAAAGTGATTGGGTAGGGAGAAGCACTGGAAAATGAGGAATAACACTTATTTTGATGCACTGTCGCCTAGCCTCCCCACAAAACAAATCAAAGTGAATGCTCATTAAAGAGCCAGATGCAGCCTAATCCCTCTGCAAACAAAACAGGCTGAATTCTCATTAATCAGGTTGCCTGGAAGCAACCTTGCTCTCTGATGATTTTAAGGCGCATGGAAAAATGTACCAAATAACATTCTTTTTTTTTAAAAAAAAAAATTCATTTCATTCCATTCGTGGAGGGCTTGCTATCTCAAATTGATTTATTGATTTTTTAAAAAACCCTCAGCAATTACATATATATGAGAAACAATCCCATATATAAAAACAAACGGGGATAAAGATCTCTGCTTGAAAGCCTTGTTGGAAAAGAAAGGTCTTTTTCAACAGCAACCAATATGGCAATAGAGATGGGACCTGTCTCACATATAATGTGAGGGAGCTTCAAAGGCTGGGTGTTGGCATACCAGAAGCCTGATTTCTACATCGTGCATTCTACAACTCCTGATGAGTTGGCTATATGACGGGTTAAATGGTCATACAGGGCTTTGTAGTAGCACCAGCAACTTGAACTGGACCTGTCTGTCTCAAGAGACAATGGAGTGCGCCTCTGGGGGTGAAGTCAAACCACTGTGTAGGCAGCACCGAGGTGTCGTCCCCAGGGCAGAAGCCTGGGCAGTGTGTATGGAGGTCCTGGGCTGCCCAAATAACAAGACCCACCCACCTTGGCCTTGCCAGTGTGGTCCAAAGCAGAGCAGAGCAATGCGTTTGGCTTCGCGCCACGCTCCCGATGGCCGTGCAGAGCTGCGCTGAGCCCGGGACTGCAGGCAGCTCTGCGCAACCCTCGGAGCCGGTCTCCCGAGGGTTGCGCAGAGCTTCCTGAAGCCTGGAGAGCGAGAGGGGTTGGTGTGCACCGACCCCTCTCCCTCTCCAGGCTTCAGCGAAAGCCTGCATTCGCCCCATAGGACGCACACACATTTCCCCTTCATTTTTGGAGGGGAAAATGTGCGTCCTATAGGGCGAAAAATACGGTACATTTGGGCATAGGTTTTGTGCATGGTATACATTACAAATAATAAAAAAGGACAAGAGCCTTTTGTACAAGTGTTTTGAAGTTAGATACTTTGATTTCTATTTTTCTTTCCTAAATGGATGTGCAACTGACATGGAAATAATAATTTTTTTAAAAACCCTTGCTTCAGAAAGGACATAATGACAGCCTGAAGTAGAGACATTGACAGCATAAAGAGAGACACTTCCTGGAATTCATATGCCTGTTTTAGTCCAGTAAAATCCATCAAGCCACTTATGGATCATCTGAATCAACAATTTTTGCTTGAGAAGTAGAAGCTCTCTTACCATAAAACATAAAACATATGCAGACATAAACACATGGAGGGACATAAGAAGCTTCCAGAACATAAGAAGCTTCCAGACTTGGTCTACTGAGACCAGTATTGTCAGACTCAGCAGTAGTGCCTGGCAGTGGCCCTCCAGAGCCTCAAGCAGGGGATTTCCCCAGCTGTACCTGGAGAAACCAGGGATTGAATCTGGGGTCATTTGTGTTGAGAGCCAGTGTGGTACCAAGGTTATGTTATGGACTGGTTGGACGCAGAGGAATGGTAGGGGGAACCAGGTGGGGAACCATCAAGGCAGCAAGGCTCAGAGCCTGAGAATTGGTGGTAGGACAACAATGAGTGGTCAGAGGAAGGAGAGGGGAAAGAATGGGAAGAGGAGGTGTCAGGAGCTGAAGGGGTAACAGGGGTTAATAAGCTGGTAGAGTCTGGGGCAGAGAGAAGTCCAGAATCAGGGCAGAAGCCAAAGCTGGTAAGTGGGAAGAGGGGGCAGAGATGAGTCCGGCTGATGAAGATTCACAGGTGTCTCCCCCTCCTGCTGCGACAAGCTACCTTCCCCACTGTCTCCCGGAACCAGAAGAGGGCTGAAATGGGCGGAGCAGCGACAGGCTGCACGCAGGCAAAGTCTCTGATTGCTTGGGGAAAGCCCTGGAGAGGAGGGGACATAGAAGGCTGTGGAGAGGCGGTGACTTTCAGTCTCAGCAACTGATTTCATGGAGCAAGACCCACGGGGAACGAGCTGTTGTGCCCATTAGGCCTGACACTCAGCCAAGACTGTGGAGATTGTGGTTTTGCTAATAAAAAGTTAACTACTATTTTGAAGGGTGTGATTTACTGTCGGCTCACTGTTTGGCAGGTTAAAGTGTTGAGCTAGGGGAGACCAAGGTTCAAATCCCCACTCAGCCATGTAGCTCACAGGGTGACCTTGGGCCAGTCATGGTCTCTCAGCCTAACCTACTTCACAGTTGCTGTGAGGGAAAAATGGGGAAGGGGGCAACTGTGTGTGTGTACCACCTTGAGCTCTTTGGAGGAAAGGTGGGGGTATAAATGAAATAAGAAACAAAAGGAAAGAAAATGCATGGCGCTAAAACATTCTCCAGGCCCAACCAGACAGCCCAGATGGATGAACATTCCTCGGGACAACGTACGCATTGAGGCAAACCAAAAGAAATTAGATGAGCTTGCCCCAGTCCCTCCATTTTCCTGCTCCTGTTAGATTGCAGCTGAGGGAAATTTGCTTTTCTCTGAATGCTGCAATGCAATGAGGAACATGTACAAAAATGCTTATATCAGGATAAAGCTATATGTGAAAATAGCATTCGAGGTGCATTACATTCAGGAGAAATGTCATACAAAAATGTCTATATCTGGAGAAATTTGCATGAAATTGCAGGTGGATTTGCAAACTGATGTAGAAATGCAGAGTCCTGAACTAGGGAGTGGAAAAATGTAAACCCGAAAGCAACCAGAACTGCCAGATTCTTCCATCCCTGCAGTGCTGGATTACCAAATAGACAAGAGTAGGCACTGGCCTATGGGCCCCATGCCTCTTAGTGACTGGGGCAGGCCTCCAATTCAGTGTTTCTCCAATCTCCTCCTCATTGCCTTTTGTGAGGACCTCGGTCTGTTTCAGAAATTAATTGTCCAATTAACTCGTTCAACAATTTGCTTGAAACCAACAATGGCTTTGATCTAATTCGTGCATAAAACAGACAATACAGTAAGACAGGTGTGACAGGCTCAACTTCGCGTAAAAGACAACAGTATATGTTCAGCTGGCATTTACCAGAAACCGAGATTTCCATGTGGCAGACAATGCCCTGTCAAACTCCTAGCCGTTATAGGTTTGGCAGGAGCTATCCCTGCTCATTTCTAAGATGTCTTCTAACAACTGTAAAATTTGGTCAGGCTTATAGTGCTCTGTCAGGGAGCCAACAAGGAGAGCAGGTCATTCAGAGATGAGAGAAAAAGAGCGAAACACTTGGCTAACTTGCAGTTGGTTTCTTTATTAAGGAAAGCAGGACAAAGAACACACAGAGACTTCTAAAGGTTGTTCCTTTCTTGGTGAAGCTGTTGACCAGACTGGCTTGTAGCTCCCTCTTCACCTAGCCCAGGGGTCAACAAACTCTTTCAGCAGGGGGCCGGTCCACTGTCCCTCAGACATTGTGGGGAGCCGGACTATATTTGGGGGCGGGGGGGATGAACGAATTTCTATGCCCCACAAATAACCCAGAGATGCATTTTAAATAAAAGCACACATTCTACTCATGTAAAAGCACGCTGATTCCAGGACTGTCTGCGGGCCGGATTGAGAAGGCGATTGGGCCGGATGCGGCCCCCGGACCTTAGTTTGCCTACCCATGCCCTAGCCCCTCCCTCTGTCTATGGTGAGCTCCAAGGGACCCTTTCTGTGTCTGCCTGGCTCTCCGATCACAACATGCAATAACTGCCTCTTTCTTGGACTTGGAGGGGCCTGCAAACTTTAAGCAAAGAAGCTCTCAAGAGCGGCTCTGTGGGAGAACTGCCAAGCCTAACTCCTTTCCATGCTCTGTGCTGGGGCACCTGTCTGATTCTGCCTCTCCACTATCCCTCAAGCTCCCAGCTTCCAGTATTTCCCAGCTCATCCCCTACTCTGGGATGTGGCCAGTTTCCCACCACCAGGACCCAGGATCCAAATTCTTTCCTTCTGTGTTTTTTCTGGGAGGCTCCTCCTGACATGTACACACTGTGCCTTCAAAGCACATTTGAAGCACCTTCTTTCCCTCAAAAAAATTCTGGCCCCTGCAGCTCACCCATCACAGAGTTGCAATTCCCAGCAACCCTTAACAAGCTACAGGGCCCATTTTTGTGATGTGTTTGACATTTTTATTGTAAAGTGGTGTTTTTTAGTCTTCATGCTGCCTTGTGATACCTTATACGAAAATGTGGTTTATGAATATTTAAATACAATAAAACACGTTTTCAAGAGTCAGGAAAAAGAAGGAGGAAATGAACGAGAAGGAGTGAACTCTGATGGGATGGAAGAATGGTGGGTTCAGGAGGGGGTGGAAACCGCATGGGGGGCTCCTGAGTCACAGGTTGCCCATCTGTGCTCCATAAGAACATTTCAGTAGCTTTTCCCCTTCTTCTGTTAAGTACTTTCCATTATCAACAGCATTTTTAAAACAACAACAACCCCACACACTTTAAAAAGCTTGAAATTCAGAAAATCTAATTCATTGCCACTTTAGGTGGTACAAAAGAAGCTGCAAGAAAAGAAACCCCTTGTAATGAAATGTTCTTCTTAGCTACCTGAGAATTCACAGCTTCTTCCATGTAAGTTAAAAAAGACAGAAGGAAAGGAGGCCATTGGGGAAAAGAAATAAGAGAGGGACTCTTGTGTTGAGTCTTCCCAACTGCCTGGGGAATTAGACCCCACAGCTTTGCTAATACCAGTGATCATGATAGTGGGATGGCGTGTGACCATAAATGCTCCAATGTCTGACATCTTGCTGGGAAATTTCTTTGTGTAGGATGATAGAGAAAAGTTAGCATTTTAAAAACTCCTTCTTGGCAAGTCAAGTCATTCAGTCTCCATTGGTGCAGCGCGTTGTTTTGCGTGTTTGCGCGTTGTTGTGCATGTTTGTTTGGAAGTAAGATCTAGGAAGCTCCACCCAAGTAAATGTGCATAGGAATGACGTCCTACTCTGCCGCCATGGTCTGAAAACCCTTGCTTGCTTAATTAACTTCAAATAAGGGCCTCAGTTTCTCAAGTTTCAAATACTGGAAGTTCCTGGATTTGTTCAGATGAAATTTGGCTCATCCATTAGTAATCGCTCTGAGACTTCTAGAAGGGAACTTTGTTTAAGCAAGCCTACGCAGATACTGAGAATGTTGACATGAGTTTTAATATGGTTTTCAGCTTATTGTTGACTTTAATCACTTTTCTGAATGTTGTCAATGGTTGTTTTTAACTGGTTTTGGCTGATAATTTCATTGTTTTATTCTTTTTGTAAACACTTTGAGGCAGAGGTGTGTGTGTGTGTTTTATAGTCATACCCATGGATTAGAGTTTTCCTTCCCCTAGATGGGCTACATTCCCAGGTTGACGAGCCTCGTCTGCTCCTCGATATCCATCTATATAATACTACAGTATTGTCTACACTGACTGGCAACAGCTCTCGGGTTTCAGAAAGGAGAGTTTCCCACGCTTACCTGGCAATGCCAAGGCTTGAACCCGAGGCCTTCTGAATGCAGATCATGTGTTCTTCCACACTGAGCTATGGCCTTCCCTTTCCCTCTCTTCCCTTACGGATATGATACAAACTGTTATTGCACGCAATCTGCTTTCCTTGGAGTGCTTTGTTCAGAACGATGCCTTTGTGAACTTCTCACAGATTCACACTCAGCATGTGACAGAGATTGGAAAAGGTCAGCCCCTGCTGGGTTCAGTCCAGGGTATCTGGAATCAGCACATGGCTTTGGACGCTTGGCACTCCGACTACAATTGCTTGAAAACTGGCAATTGCAACGGAAAGCCCCACATCCCAGCCCATGCTGATTTCAGCACGTGGTCTTAGGCCTCATATGACTGGCTTGTCCCGATTTAAATTTAGGTTTTGGGGTGAAGGGGGAGTCAACGCAAAGCAGCTTTTGTTCCTGTGTAAAATCACTGAGCTTCTGATACAACTTTTTTTTGCATACAGAGGCTATTTCTCTGCACAACTTGTCAGTTATGGCGTGTAACGTTTACCCAACATGGGGAAGTTGCAGCATATTCTACAGAAAAGCGATTGTTGCTGACATCTCAGAACTGGAATGAAGTTTGTGTTACCAGCACATCTTAAAGAGGCAGTGAGCCAGATTCAGCATACAGAATACCAGAGCTGACACCCCTTGCCTGCCCCACTGTTAACTACTTCTGCTTGGTCTCCCAGTGGCTTATGCTCCTGTGAGTGGCGGACAGGAGTAAGCCAGCAGTAAATCACACTGAGCAAGCTGGAGTTAACTCTTTGTTTACAAAACCGGATCTCAGGCTTAATGAGCACTGAGGTCTTGCCCCCATGAGGCAGTTGCTGATACTAAAGGTCCCCACGTCCCCACAGCTGGCTATGTCTCCTCCTTTCCAGGGTCCCCCCCCCCCAGCAATCAGAGACTGTGCCTGCATGCCTGTCTTTGCTCTTCCCATTTTATGCCTCTCCTAGTTCTGGGAGTCAGTGAGGAAGGGGAGCTTATTGTAGCAGGAGGGGGAGACACCCTGGCTTCTTCACCAACCTGACTCATCTCTGCTTCTTGGCCTCCCATCTCTGCTTCTTCAGTTTCCGCCCTGGACTTCTCTCTGCCACAATTGCTGCTGAAGAACAGTAGCTGGAAACTGCAAGAAAGCAGAGGGCTTGTGGGCTTCCCTCGGGCATCTAGCTGACCACTGTGAGAACAGGATGATGGACCAGGTGGGTCATTGGCCTGATCCAGCAGGGCTCTTTTTAGGTTCTCAGGAAAGCCTGTGCACAGCCAACCCTTCCCACATAGGCTTCCATGTGACACATGGTTGGAAATGTATTTGGAATGACATCCCTGTGCGCATCATGCGGGGATGGCTTGCAGCACTGTAGAGCAAAACCAGTCAAGCCGTTCTGCTTCTAGATATCAGCATTTGCTTCCTTCCCCCTCCGCCCACTGCTTTGACATAAGAGCTTCTGCGCTCATTTCAAGGGAGAGAAAAATATAAACAGCGGAGTGTGTATTTAATTAAACTTTCCGCGTATAGAAGAGAAATAACCGGAGGCTTACAGCTCCCAGAATTGCAATAAGGATTTTACTTATCATTAGGCTATATTTAAAAGTGAACCATGCCTATTTCTGTAAAAAGAAAAGAAAAAAAGACGACTTTGAAAACGAGCTTCCCCTACTCTCTGTTGTTTTCGCCAGCAGATGGCATCAGCACAAGCACATCGTAAAACGCAGAAGCAGATGGAAAAAGCACAGGAAGGATTTTGTGTGTGTTTTGTTTCCTGTCTTCTGTGGCTTGGGACCACTTCTCACAACCCTTCCTAAATGCTCAGGTGAATTCTGAATTTCATTATATAATAATAATAATAATAATAATAATAATAATAATAGATGTTGAAATTAATATACAAATATGTTTGTGTGTGTGGATCCAAAGTCACATCTGCATTGTACATTTAAAGCACTCTTATACCACTTTCAGTACCATGGTTTCCCCCAAAGAATCCTGGGATCTGTAGTGTGTTGAGGGGGGTGAGAGTTATTAGGATACTCATATTCCCCTCAGCTACAATTCACAGAGTTACCTGGGAAGAAGGATCGATTGTTAAAGCACTCTGGGAATTGTAACTGTGAGGGGAATAGGGGTCTCTCAGCTCCCTTAACAAAGTACAGCTCCCAGAATTGTTTGGGGGAAGATATGGCTGTTTAAACTGGTATATCACTGTGTTTCAAATTTATGGCATGAACATGGCCTAATTCTAGGTTTTGTACCCTTCCTTATGTGGAGTTCTGCATGGGCAACAATGAGGCTAAGGAGGAAGAAACTGACAGCCAGTTTGGGGAGAGCCATGATAATTAAAGTGATGTGATGCTGATTTAAATGCCTGGTGTGGATGTGATCAACACAGAGTCTTCTGGAACCTTAAAGAAACAACACACTTATTGCCACATGAGCTTTCATAGATTACTCTTCATCAGTAATAAAAGAAGTGTAGCTCAGATCAGCAACCCAGCCAGATGGGCAGAGTATAAAACAACCACAACCACAACTAAATAGGACATCCCTATTTTCATCAGAGAAATGTTGGAGGGTATGATACTCTGTGTTGAACAGGGAAGGCAGAGACTCAGCAACACAATACTAAGCACTTTGTGTTAGGTTCCTGGAACGTTGCAAACAAATTATATGAGTCTTTCTACAGCAATTGTTACGATACGTCCCTTGATGATTTATTCAGATGTAAATACTTCTGCTTTTTTGCAAACTCCCCTGACATATTTTGGCATTGTGAGCATTTAATGCTCTTTCTAGTTGCTGATCAAAAGAAAGAAAGAAACATGTACACAATGATTGATTGCAATTGTGCCTTGTATATGTTTAAGGGGCAACTCCGTTTACTTTTGAGCACCGCGTTCATGATTTATATTGGTCTAGGAACAGGTTTCTCTTCATTCAGAAAAATGAAGAAACATTCCTAAAGCAAATTAGAAGAGAAGTTCCTTACATATTTCCAGTATCAGCTCGGCTACCCAACCAAAGCAGCAGCCCAGACAGGATCAAGGCAGTTTTTGCTGGCTAACCTGGAAAACCCTCAGGGGAAAGACACAAATCACTACCAACACCATTCCAGTCCCTTGGAACAACAAGCTCCAAGAGCCAAACCAGATGCAAAATCACATGCATTGAACAGATGAACAGAAGAAGAGCTCTGCTGGATCAGGTGAATGGCCCATCTAGTTCAGCACCCTCTTCTCACAGTGGCCACAAGAGTAGGGTTACCAGACACCCCCATTTCCCGGGGACAGTCCCCGGATTTGCAAATATGTCCCCAGACAAATTTCTTCCCCAGAATGTCCCCAGATTTCATTAAATATCCCTGGGAAATGTGGGGCCATTCTAGTTCATTTGCTCATGTACAGTAATTAACAGTTACTAAGTGGGGGGGCAGATAATCGATCACAAGGCACACACCATTTGAATGTTAATGCCCATCAACAGGGGGGGCAACAACCCCTCAAATATTTTATTGGAGGGGCTGAAGGGACCTCTGCCTCTAGGAATTGGCTTCTATGACTTGTGAACTGTTGGTTTCTGTGTTGCCACTGGGCAGTGCTTGGAGTCACAAGACTCTGTTTACATTCCAGAGATTCCATACTGTTGGAAGTCTCAGGGTAGACGGGAGACGGATGTGATGTTTAGTGGTTTCCTGTTCCTTTGTTTCAGTTGCTCTCTGCTTTCACAGAGAGAGCATGTATATTTCTTTTCTGTCTGCGTAGCTAGAATAAAGCATAGTGATGTAGCTCATAAATCTCGTCACTTCTGCTGCTTTGAAACTCTGCGTAATGGGGAAACGTGCTTGGAGCCTCATCAAAGGCTCAGGTCGTTAATCACGCCGGAGGGCGATTCTGGAGGATGAGCTTTTCCCAGCTCGGTCGTAGCGAAAGTCCGACATGAACAACTTGGTTTGTGCAAGAACCAGGTTACAAATGTATGTGGCAGTAGGGGCAGTTGTATCCAACCCATGTGCCACTAGGAAGCCTGGATTGTGCTGAGAAGCTAAGCTAAAACATTGGACAGTTGACAGTTCCCAGAGCAGGGCTGCCCCATGAAACATTGGTGTGTTTTCCACCCCCACTTGCCAATATATGAATAATGACATTATTCCAAGGGAATGGTGCTTCAAATTCTTTGATGTAGCCAGCATTGTCATTGCCCACAAAAGATTGGCCATTCCAAGTGATTGGGCAGAGGGGATGTCTTAAGCTGGCATCAGAAAATCATTCATGAGGGAGACGGCCATATCTCTGTAGGGAAGGAGTTCCCCAGGCAAGGTGCCACCTCAGAGAACACGCTATCCTGTGTTGTCGCAAAGGCTGTAGCCATTGGTGGAACCATGCAGAGGGCCTTTTCCGTAGATCTCAAGACCCAGGCAAGCAAATGTAGGGAGAGGTGCTCCCTCAAGTACTGCTGATGAACAAAATACATGTATTTCTGTGAGTCGTGTCTCCAACTTTAATCCAGAACAAAAATGTGTGCCTTGTCAATCACTTGAAAAACATTGCAGCTTGGGATAACTGGCATAGTAAAACCTAATACACATATACACTGCGCAAAGCTTAATATAAAATTGCATGATGTAAAGATTTAGGCTTTAAAAAATGCACTGCAGAATAGTTTAACATAAGGTTACCAGACGTCCCCGTTTCCTGGACAGTCCCCAGATTTACAAATCAGCCCCCTGACAAAATCCATTCATTCCGACTGAAGTTGAAAAGTGTCCCCGGATTCATTGAAAAAAAAATCTGGTAACCTTACACAAGAGTGCATTATGGCTGTGTTCATATTAGCAGCTTAAAACACAGTGGGATTGTCCCGTCCCCCTGCCATGGCATTTAAAAGTTGCATTTCCCTGTTGCTGAGCACACCACACATGGGGCAGGGATGCCTCCACCCAATGCACATTATCTGTCTGGATCCCCTGCATTCCTATCCACGAAGTTGTTGTCTGCACATGCGCAATGGGTGTCTCAAATGTACGCACCTCCGCTTAACTGCATAGGGAATGTAGCTCATGTTTTCAGATCAGATGGAAAACACATCAAACAGCAGGATTTTTTTCCCCTCAAGGAACTACAGGATATATATAGACAGTGGCTAACACCAGTGTTGGCCACACACTGGGTCCAGAATAAATGGCAATGTGCGCACAGTTTTATAAGCAAGCTGTGAGACAAGATCCATTTTCAAAATGCTTCTTTAAATCAAAGTTGCACAGTGCAGCCCCTCTTTCTTTCTTTTTTGTTAAATGGACAAGGATAATTTAAAAAAACAAAAACAGATAACCAGGAGCTATACTCATGTTTACAAAGAACATGAAGCGTATTAGCTAGCCAGCATTAGAATCAGGCTGTGGGAGGTGGAAGGCATTGCTGTACTTAATTTATGTTTGCTTTTAGACTGATACTACCATGCAGTGAACCAGACAATGTCTAGTGTTCATTAATCAGGAACCCTTTTGTCTATTTAAGAGGCTTACACAGATGAGCTATATATGTAATTTCCAGAGATACAGTTGGCACACATTTTATCCCTCAAAAGCTTATTTTCTTCCCACAACAGCTGGGGGGAGCTGATCTAAAAGGGATGCAAAATCGGAACATTTTCCCCTTAATTCCTTGGGTAAAATAGGTGATGCAGCTCACATCATTTGTTGTGTGTTTCAGGCAATCGGAAGAAAACTGTTCAGGAGGTTCAGGTTTCTAGCATTTGCAGAACTTGTGAGATGAGTCAAAATGTACAAGCACTCTACTTCTCATTTTTAAAAAGTGAGAAATTACCCTGCTCCCTCCTTTCTGTGTTTTACTTTTTGCTTCCTGAAACATCCAGAAAAATCCCTGTGGATGCTTGTGACCAGGTGTGTGCTAGAAGTCTACCAGCAACCACAAGAAGCATAGCTTCTTTGAAATGCCAGAGCCACTGTAATCCTGGGTGCAGACAGACAAGTTTGCATAAAGTCGACGTTGGCCGCGAGCATCATGTCACGTGGCAAACTGAGTAAAGAGGGTGATGCGGTCTTGTTCTATCCCCTTCTATTGCATAAGACACCCACTCCTGCAACCTCTCTCTCACACACTGTAGAGTAAGAGCCAAGGGCATTTGCTCCCAATTAAACTGAAAATCTGCAATCCTGTGTGCACTAATCTGGGATGAAAACACGGTTAGTTATGCATGCAAGTGAGCATGCGCAGGATCTGTCAGCGCCCCCTGAGCACACTAACCTGTGAATAAGCCCTCACTGAACACCCTGGTAAATACTTCTAGATAAATGTGCTTAAAATGGCCTGTTTTTCCTTTGAAAAATGCAAATGGCTAAATGAATAAATATCTGAATGCTAAATGAACAGGGGCCAATACAAATCTGTCCTGTGTGTCATTCTAATACTTAACTCATTTTATTTTAAAACTCTGTCCATCCCAATCTCTAGGAGTTGGGATGAGTCATGCCAGTTTAAAAGCATGACACAATTAAAAGATGCTATAACTAAATATTTTTTTAAAAAATGAAATGGTACATTTAAACCATTTCTGCCCAAGCCTAACTATTAATGCTAGCTGTTTACAAGTCCAGGGACAAATACAACACCTTTCTAAAAATTTGGTTATGATTTCTAAATAGCAGACCTTCACACTATCCCAACTTATTATCCAAATCCCTGGATTACTCAAAGTCCTTTGTCATTGAAAATGCATGTCCACATGGCTGTTTGGAAGGAAGAGTGTGGATTCAGCACACATTTCAAACCTCTGCAGTCCATACCCACCTGCATTATTATCCTGTCTGCAGCTTGCAAGACAGCAGGCATCCTCTAAGTCTAAGCCTACAGGAAGAGATGCCTGCTTTTGAGACACCCATTTTGTATCTTCCTGCATTTTCAGTTGTGCACGCTGCTGGAATTTACTAACGCATCCTGATGAACTGTGCCAGAGACAGGGAACCCCTTTCAACCCAAGGACCACATTCACTTCTGCAAAACTTGGTGGGGCCAACATGCCACCGGCGAATAGCACCAGAGGCAGAAACCGGCAGAACAACAAATGTACATTTTACCTTTGTGCAATGGGCCACTTTCTACACATAATCAACCTCATCCCACCCTGTCCTCCATCCAGGAAAGAAAGGTGCATGATCAGAGTTCAAATACACATTTGTGCAAGGCGAAAACACCTGGGATATGTGTGGGAAGAATTCTGAAGGCCAGAGTGGGAGACCTGACAGGTTGCATTCGTCCCCCAGGCCTGAGGTTCCCCACTCATGATCTTTAATGTATCTGTTCTATAGTTATATGCCTTCTTCTTCTTCTTCTTCTTCTTCTTCTTCTCCTCCCTTTTCCTCCGATCTCTCGCCTCATTGCACCTACTTGGCTAAATGAGCCCATATCAAATCATTTCATTCATCCTGCCTTTCTGTAACGATGTACCAGTCAGGGTGAATCACTGCTACTTCAAATGAACTAAAACAAGTTCATGGACCATTTCAGAGGCTTCAGTGCTACTGGCTAGTTTTCTAGATCCCTATCCATGCATTCTGCACACAACACGTTCCACTGTATGTCCTGAGCACACGCAGCCCAAGGAGGACAAATGGACAGTAGTTTAATTCTTTATTGACGAAGCATGAATTTACAGCAACTTCGGAGGTGCACTAAACACACACGCACACTCTTCTGATGGCTAGGTAGCTGGTGCCCCTCCCTAGGCGTGCCCTCCAAGCTGGACTGTTGGAGCAATGGCCCACACCCAACCTTACGTACCTGTCAGGGCTGGAGTCAGACACAGGTCAGCAAGAAAGGAAGCTAATCTCTGATGCCAGTAAAGTTAACTCTTCATTCAAGGGAACAAAATGCAACTCTGCCTAGTGGCCTCCACAACCCTTCCCAGTAGGTCTTGCCCCTATGGAGCAGTTGCCAGGACTGAAGGTCTCTGCCTTCCACTCTTTCTATGGCTCCGCCTCTCCTGGATATTTCCCAAGCAGCCTCAAACTACATCTGTGCACCTCTGGTCTCTGTTCTGCCCTCCTTGTTATTCTGCATGTTCTTGGAAAGTAGGGAAGAGGGGAGCTTGTCATAGCAGGAGAGGGAGACTCCTGGGATTCTTCAACAGCCTCTGGACACCCCTCCTCTGCTACAGCTTCAGAGTCTGAAATGCTCCATGTCACAGGCTCTTCCTGCTCACTAAACACTGTTGCCCCTTCAGCTGCTGACATCTCCTCCCAATTTTCTCTCTCTTACCACTCCTCTGTGTCCCACCACCAATCTCCTGCCTCAGAGCCTTGGGGGTTTCCCTTGGGGGTTCCCTGGCCGGCCACCGCTCCTCTTCATCCAACCAGTCCCAGCCAGCCCCCTGGTCTGAGGCACCATTTCTCCCTCTGCTCCTTGCACACCCTGTCCTTCCTCCCACATTTCCAACTGCTCAGACCCCTCCCCATCCTCTAGCTCTGGCTCCTGCCTCAGGGGAGGCACAAAACCTCATAAATCGCTCCTGGATCAGCCCCTGGCCCAACTACCTATTCCACCCACTCCTCAATGAGCCCTGCCAGTCCCCGACACTGCATAAGGCTGCAATCCTATGTACGCTTCCTTTCTATAAGACCCGCTGAATGCAACAGGACTAACCCCTGAGTGAATGTGGATATGGTTGCACTCTTAAATATGGAGATGTTTTATCCAGGAAGCAATGCAACAACCCTGGAAGGCTCCCTGCGCAGAATCCGCAATTATCTCCCGGAGTCGCGGCATTGTGCGCAGAAGGCAGGTAGAAGTTGCTTGTGCGATGGTGGTCCTTTTGTGAAATGTGACAGCTAACTCCCTAATTAATCTTGGAAATGTCAGAGCCAGCTGGAAGTAATCAGGCCTGACAGTTCAAGGGCTAATTAACTCCAACCCCACATCTCTTGCATAGCTTCATCCGCACTTCTGAGGCCATGCGTTATTTCCCCCCGTTTTTGCTACATGACTCCGCTTGTGTTTCAAGTTCACACGCAGACACAGATACACCGTGTCTGTTTGTATGGAAAGAGTGACAATGTTTATAGGAAGTGCTGTTGGGTAGAGTCATGGCGTGTTGCTGGTGGCAGTCATAAGAATTCCCTCGGCAGAGCCTGACTTGAAGGGAAAACAAAATAAGGTATGGTAAGCTCGGAGCAGGTCCAGAGGGAGCAGCTTGAAGCTGGCGGCTGTTGTTGATTATCTGATGGAGGCAGTTTGTTCTAGGCATCAATAGGTGGAAAGCATCATAGCTGTATGAACGGCCTCTAAGTCTCCAACTTAGGCCATTCAGCATGAATTAGCATCAGTGCATCTCATATAAGAGAGGTCCACCAGTAGAGTTGGGGTGGAGCTTCACACAGGTTTTTGCTCATTTACAGAAAGCAACTTCTGACTTAGCAGTTCAAAGCTTTTCGGGTCTCGCTTTTGAAAACCGAGTCAAGAAGGATGCTTTTCAAAGGGACTGTCAGGACAGCCTGCCCAAACTCCCACCTATCAGCCCATCTGTAGTTTTGCATGCGCCTACAGGGCTCCTTGTGACAACCACACTCGGTAGAGCATAAGGCTCTTGATCTCAGGGTCATTGGTTTGAACCCCACTTGGGCAAAAGATTCCCGCATTGCAGGGGGTTGTACTTGATGACCCTTGTGGTCCCTTTCAGCTCTACAATTCTACAATGCTATGATTCTAAGTGCCTTTGCTCTGTCATATTTTTAGGACCCACCCTATTTTTGTGGCTGTAAGCTGTTTTAAACTGTGTCCAATGTTGCATTTTTTATTGTTGTAACCTGCCCTGGGAACTGAGGGAGAAGGGAAGGTAATTCATCATATAAATAAATAAAATAATTTTGATGGTGGCATCCAAATCTTAAATCTTCATGTTAAGGCAATAATGTTAAACACAGGCGTGTTTAGTGTGTCTTTGTTGTCATAATTTTAACACATTTAATGAGCAGTATTAATATTTGACAATGAGGGGGACGGGAAGAAATTAATTGGAATAATAGAGATAGAGATAGACATAGATTGCAAAACAAATTCAAGTCAGAAGTTTCTTTAAAGACTCTCCCCCTCCCCCAGGAAATGGATAGTTTCAGTTCTCTTTTAGATTTGACAGCTTTAGGGAACAGCCACAAAATAATACAGTTGTTAGAAACCAGGAGTCCTGTTTTTATGCAAGGTTACTTTGACACAGAACTGGCTACACAAATAGTTTGGATAATAATTGGGAGTCGGGGATAATGGAAGATTCATTGCTTATGAATATGGCACATGTACGCTGGGAGAGGTAGAGTGAATGATGTCACCAGTTTCCTTGGTGATCCTTTGTGTTTTCCATTTCTTTTCACTTGCTGCTTTCCTTGACCTGACAATTCACACTTCGTTAATGAATGTTACTTACCTTGCACAGTCCCCTTAGCTATTTTGTGATTACAGAACCAAAATCTATTTACAGGAGCATCACAAATAATGCCTCTGGGTTTTCATTTGAACCAAGAACTCTCATGGATGGGCTAGCTCTGCAAAGACAAGATTCGCCTAATTAATGTTGCAGGAGGGGCTGTGCATTCATAGCAAAATGCACCCCTGTCAAATGGTCTGCAACATCAGGCAGGTTGTTTAATATATCGGGTACAAATGTAAAAACATACTTGAGAAATGTTCGTATTTCGGTTGTTAAAATGATACTGAAATCTGGGCTCAGATGTAATCAGGGGTGATTTCTTTTTTAAGCCCTAAGGAGAAAAAGAAGTAATCCTAGGGTTTGTCTGCATTACTGGCCTTCCTCCTGTGCATTAATGACCACTAATTTAATGAGCTTTTTCTTTACATCTGGCGTTTGCATGACACACTGCTGGAAATGGATGGAGGCTTTCAGCTGCAATGCTAGAAGCTACTCTGGGTTGAGGAGAGGCTGTTGCCAACATTTCATTCTTTGCTGTCAGGAACACGTCATTTCAGTATTGTGCAAGTGACAGCTGACCAATTTTATCCTGATAGATGTTGAGGGCTGGGGAGACTTGACCTGGAAGCAAAGATGGCCCATTTTGATAGTTGAGGATGAAGATTCAAATGGCATCTTCCAACTGATGGCAATTAAAAAACACAATGAACTATATAACCAGGTAATTTAGTCCCTTGGTGGTGAGACCTCTGAACCTTTTTCTTCCTTTCCCCCCACTCCTTATTAAACAATAATTTATATCCCACCTTTCTGGGGCCAACAGGCTCTGTGAGGCAGCTATTCACCAATAATATAGACGATCGTTAAAATATATTATGGGGGGAGGGGAGTGAGTCAACCAAAACTAGATTTGCATATCATCTTGCAGGTCCAGTTTGGGGGTGGAAAACCTGTAGAAAGGGAAAGATTAAGATGCTCCCCAGCTTACACATTGGTCTCCAATTGAAAATCTCCACTTGGGTGGGTCTTTTAAGTAGAAAATAAAAATGGGGGGGGGGGGGAATATGATAAAAATCTCACATAGTTTGAGCCTAAGGGACCAGCCAGTCTATAAGGAAGTGGTTTGTCCCTGCTTATTAGCTTTAAAAGAAAAAAGAAAGAAAAAGAATCAGAGTTTCCACAATAGGACTATTCTAAGATGACTATTTTAATACACCATTAATTTCCTTTCTTTCCTGGAAGGTTGCAGATTTTGCACATCCTGTGTGAAGTGAGGTAAGAAAAACAGTGCTATATGTGTCGTTTTGTTGTTACTGATGAAAGCTACTGATTACTCAGCCCAGAGAAGAGTTTACTAGACAGTAGTAGTTCACTTTTTGCTGGGAAGGATTCAAAAGTCATTGAAACACACCTTTGGAAGAACAGGGCCACTTTGCATAAGCATTCATAGAAACCAGCTCTAGCTTGATGTCTGGTCCCCCAAAGCCTTTTTGCCGTTAAAACAGAGTGAAAAAAAGAGATGATTTGTGAGCTTTATTCTCTAATTGTTCTGCCAAAGCATTCGGCAGGGTTTCAAGTCCTTGACTGTGCTAGGAGCCTCCACAGCTTCTCTGAACAATAAAGGGCAGCATACAGATTGTGGCCCAGAAACAGCAAACTTTGATCTGTAAAACCTGAGCGGATTTTTTAAACATTCAATATCAATTAAAAATATTCATAAGTAGTAGTTGAATCTTCATTCGTTATGCGTTGAGCATGGAGTCTGGGAATTGGTGAGAGGGATTATCAGAGAGATTAGCATCTCATATTATGAGCAACATAAACATCAAACGTTTAATAATGAAACAGTCTGAAATATAACTGTACAAGCAATTAGCAATTAATTGCATACGTAATTAGCTCTTTTTTTAAAAAAAAGAAGCTTACCTATTGCCAGAAAACAAATAAAAGTGTTTCTGCTTTGCCTGTTTTTCTTTGAAAGAAGAGGTGACCACACTACAGTTTCTCGGCATAGAATTGGATGGGCAAATAAAACATTCCCTGATGCCTAAAATGAGTAGAATGGCTATTTATGCATCAGCCAAAAAAAAAAGAAAGAGGGAAATGCGTCCCCAGAGGAGGACAAAGAAGAAAACAGATTAGAATAAAATTTATGTATGATAATTTACATGTGCAGATGCAAACTTAGAAAAATTACTATAACGAGAAATACATTGGCTCCATGTTAGTCCAACTCAGAGCAGATCTACTGAAATTAATGGACATGATGGGTAATTGGATATATTAATTTCAGTGGTTCTAACTTCATTGGATACAACCCAGTACATCTCACCATAGGGTGGAGGTCTGAGACCCAAGTCACGTGCTCCTATTCAGTCTGCAGTCCATATGCCATCTGTTGATGGACAACCTCAAGGCCTCTCCTGCTCTCCTCTCTTAAAGTTCTTTAAACCGGCTGAAGACCAGACCACCCTTCCAACAGAGAGATCTGAATGCTTAAAAATAATGTGTGCACATTATGAAGCTAGCTGGAGTTCAGCTGCTTAATATGAGCTGTGAGAGCATTAATCTTCTGGAGAGGAGGAGGAAGTTCAAGCAGTAAAGCAGAGCTTGCTCAAATGGTCCCTTAAAATCCCAGATGAAGAGGTAAACATCTGCTAATGGGTTTTTTAAAAGAAGGGTAAATCATTAATAATACTTGGAGACTGCCACCAATAAAAATCCTAGCAGAACAAAAAAGGTCAGTGCCTATAAATTATTATTGTTGTTTTGTTATCATCATCACACATTAAGAACGATGTTGTCAGACTCAACACAGCTTTAAGGAGAGTCAAAAATACAATACCTGCTGCAAAAGAGCTATTTTGAAACAGATGCACAGATCATTCTAATGGAGGCAACAAAGTTCTCCCCACTCAGGCCAAACTCCAAGTGACTTACCATCAGGGAGTGGAGGGGAAAATTCAGTTCAGTTTTCATCGAATGGCAAACCTACCTATTTTACACTTCCAGAAACAATACAAGAATGAAACACAGTAATACTTATCATTATTTAATAAATCCAGATCTGTAGACCTGCTATTTACGTATGGCATTTCCACAAGAGACCATTTGTTTGTTTGTTTGCTTTGCCCTGGGCACTGAATTTTAAGTGAAACATTGGTTTATCTTTTCATTATGACAGATTGGGCAACAGAACAGTCTATGAAGTTGCTTTGCTGCTGAAATCAAGAGAGTGGAAAAGAGGTCTAATAATGACAATTTGTTGATGTATTTTACCTGTTCAGTTTCAGGGTATATTCAGACACAAATCTTTTTCCATTAGTTTTCCAGGTTTTCTTCTTAGGGGGTGTTAAAAGAAGATAGCAAAAGGTTATATATTTATTACTGCCAAGGAGGGGAAGAGGGATTTTTCAGCCTTAAGTGCCAAAAAAATTAATCACCCTTGGGAGCTATGTATTTTGCTGTGTGGGATTTGTGGGTGCTAGTTGCTGTTCTGCCTCAAGCCAGAAAAAATGCCTAGGGTCCTATTTCCCCCTCTTTGCAATCAGGATGTTATCCAGATTTAGGTAGGTAGCCGTGTTGGTCTGACGTAGTAGAAATATATAAAAATAAATTTAAAAATTGTCCAGTAGCACCTTAGAGACCAACTAAGTTTGTTCTTGGTATGAGCTTTTGTGTGCGTGCACACTTCTTCAGATACACTGAAACAGAAGTCACCAGACCTTTATATATAGTGAGAGGGTGGGGAGGGGTATTACTCAGAAGGGGGTGGGAATGGGTGATTGGCTGATAGGTGTGGTAAACCTGTTGACGACTGTTAACGACTGCAGTTGGTCTTACAGGAAAAAGCAAGGGATGAGATGGCCAAAAATAGCTTTATCATGTATAATGAGATAAGAACCCAATGTCTCTATTCAGACCAGGCCTCTCCATGGTTTTAAGTTTGGTAATAAGTTGTAATTCAGCAACTTCTCTTTCCAGGCTATTTCTGAAATTCTTTTGTAATATGGCAGCTACTCTGAGATCTTGTATAGATCCTGAGAGATTGAAGTGTTCTCTTACTGGTTTCTCTGTCTTGTGATTCCTGATGTCAGATGTTATCCAGATAAATAAATGAGCAGCTCCTCAACTTAGAGGAAAGGGCCAGGCCTACTGTTGGACAGCGTGAGGTGGAAACCTCAGGTGACCAATGTGACAGCCCCTCACGTCCCTCTTGAGCATCCTAAGTGAGTGATGAGTGCAAGGCACCACTGTTTGGCAGTGGGGAGCGGTGGAGAACACACCATTTGTTGCTTTGCCTCAGGTAGCAAAACGTCACGGGCCCAGCGGCATTAGCAGGACAGCATCTGTGTGCACCCCACGCTGCCCTCAAGGTGGCTTAGATCCCTCTTCTCCACATTCCCCTCACTTTGTGCTACTGGTGGGTGGCACAGCAGTTTCGGTTTATGCTAAGAAGGGTGCAGGGTAGAGGGAGTCCTTGGATTTCCCCCCCCCCCATGCATGTAATGCATCTTCGGTGCCTGGGTCCCCAGCCATGACAGATGTAGTGCCCATTTGCAGGAATGCCCTGTGTCTCCATAGCCCTCTCCCACACCCAGTCTGCTAGGGCAGGAGTCACCAACATGGTGCCCAGGGGCCCTTATGTGCCCACAGAGGACTTCGCTGACTCCTGCAGGGTCCCCTCCTCCTGAAACTAAGCCTGGAAGAAGCATTTTGTTGCAGCCAATTGAATATTCTATTCTATTCACAGGCCTCCTGCGCAAGGGACTAGGCACTTGCTGCTTCTTCCTGTAGGTAGCGGCAGGGAAGGTCTGTTTTTGTGTTGGTTAGGGTGCTAGGATTTTTGCACCTCCAATCACGTCAGTTGCAAATAGTTGCAATTTACTATTTGCAGCATTTCCCTTGTCGGGATTTTTTGTTTGTGTGCCTTTTTGCGAGATAGCTGCAAGGGTAGCGCAGAGTGGCTAACAAATAGGTTGTCAAACAGAGGAACCATACAAACACAGCAAAGTTAGCAAAACACAGGATTTGCGTTATCGCTGAAGAAAACATGTGCAGACTAATAATCAAAGGGAATCCAACCCAGGCATTTGGCACAGGAAAATATTTATGCTGGTTTGTGTGGGAGGATCCTCTGCGACATTCAGATATACTATCAGCGAGAAAAGAATGCTGACATAGGCGGGTGTGCACAGAATTGATCTTTTGTTTAATTTTGAATCAACACGGCTCATAATTAAGCTTCACGAATAAATTTTAGAGATGGGCTGCTGCTAGTAAGAGCTATTAGAAATCCCAGCCAGCTCAAATATTGTTATTAAGAAACAGACAAGTAGATATTGCAGCAGCCTCTATTAACTGCTTGTTGACTTCGAGGCAATCAGATGACGTTTCCCTCTTTCTTTTTTTAACGCTTCCTGTGGGGCTTAGGGATGTGTTTATGTACACATAAAACTACTACACCCATAAGCACAACCCAGAATGAAAATCTGATTTATGGGATTTTCCTATTGCATCAATGCCGGTATCTTCAAGGGGGGGGGGGGGGAATCTACCAGAATAATTAGAGCATGGTAGTTATGATTGTTTAGTTATAGATTCTTCTATCAAACAAATGTATGTTTGTGTGACTGCTCTCCACATCCCATGCTAATCTTCCCCTTTGCTGGATTTCTTGCCCTTTAACAAAGCAAAAGGAAAAGAAAGCAGGGTGTTCAGGAAAGCAAAAGGGTTTATTCAGTGTTTCTTATAGTAACACCATTCATCTTGGGAAAGTCTTTGTTGATTGTGCCAACCATCTATAGTAATAAATGTACAGGAATGAAAATGGTGGTGTTCCCATATCCCAGAGAACACTAAACTATTGTCCGGTTAACATGGAGGCCACGGCCTAATAGTTGAAGGAGTTTTTCTGGACAATGGAAAATGGTGTCCATGCGTCATATGACCTCTTTGACCAGTTAAACAGCAGAATTTGTAAATGATTTTCATTCAGCCGGGGTTGTAGGAAGGGTATGAAGGAATATGGAAATCATATCTCCAGTTCCAATATAATATATTTGTGATTCAATTTTTAGTGTGTGTCACTTTCTATCTCGCAAAGGTAAGTCTACAGTGGACACTCCTCCAAAAGAACACTGTCCAAGCCTGAGCAGAAAAAGCTATGCTGGACTTTCAACCGCTGTTGAGGGGAAGAAAACTGTGTCTGCAAAACTTTAATTGAAGCAGAGTTGCCAACCTAGCAGAAGATTGGGAAGGGGGTGATGGCACACACATTACGTGTATGTGACACAGGGATGCCGGGAGGTGCCAGGGAGTGGAGCCAAACATGGCGGCAGTATGGCTTCAGTGGCTGGCGGCTCCTCCTCTCTGGTACTCAGTCTCCACCTCCTCCTCTTTCTGCCGCCACCAGCCCAGGGCTGCTTCCACACTCCTTCCTCTCTGTGGCAAGAGGAGGAGGAGGAATCGTCAGCCACTGAAGCTGTGCCATGTTCAGCGTCACGCTCAACCTTCTCTGCCCCAATTGCTCTCAATGTGGGGCGACTACCCCTCAAATATTTTATTGGGATCTGGGCCCCTTAGTGTTGGTGCCTATGAACTGAGGCCAAAAATAATGGCTTTAATAGGACTACTCTAATGCATGTTGGTTAAAAAAACCACATTGTGTGGTAAAAGGTCAGATGGGCAGATCATATAGCACTGTTTTGCAAGTGCAACTTTGGCAGGGCTAATGCTAGGATAGCACAGTCAAGATCCTATGCTCCCTGGGCAGCAGAGTAAACAGTACCTGTTAAAACAAAAGCTAATGCAGCAATAATAGGAAGTGTTCACGCAGTATTTCTGGAAACTCTGCAGCCTGTTGCTAAGGCCCCCAGATAGCTCAGTTGGTAGAGCATGAGACTCTTAATCTCAAGGTCATGGGTTCGAGCCCCATGTTGGGTGAAAGATTCCTAAATTGCAGGAGGTTGAATGAGATTGATCCTCATGGTCCCTTCCAATTCTACAGTCCTACGATTCTATATAATAAAGTTATACATGTACGGACTGCACCATCCAGCCTCCAAAGGTGGTCAAACAAACAACCAGAGTAGAGAAGAGACTACAGCCCTTTCCACAGTACTAGCTGACACCGTGCTATAATGAAAAGCCAGCAGGGAGAACTCACGGCATCCCAGGAGAAGGTTCTGAGTCCTGCTATGGGAACGGTGCCTTTGTGCGGAGGCGCTGTTTCTATAATGCTGCACACACCACACTCCTGCGTTGCTGTCTCTCTGGCAGTGGTGCAGTTGGGTTATTTGTGACTCTGGATTTAATGGAGCTTCCTCTTTAGACAGCAGTTCACTTGCTTCAAAATGTGATCAGCCAGCCCTGTGCTGAATTTGGAAGTCCTCCAGCTCGGCTAAGCAGGGCCCTGGACCTCTGCCCCGATGTCCTGTCCTGACAGCGCCACTGCCCTCTGAGGAGGACCAATACTTGCAGAGGCAGAGAGGCACATGCATGAGGGACGGATGGAAAAGATAACAGCAAGCGCACAGCAGGTAACGGTGCACAAGGCTTTGTAGCTAATGGGGGGGGGGTCAATGCAACTAGGAACAGGAGGCGTAGATTCAAGTCTCATTTGAGCAGATTTTAATCCTGCTGCCTCAAGGCTTGAGGAGAGCAATAATTGAGGGTCCTGTGTGGAGCTGTAGCTCAGTCGCAAAACCCATAGATCAGAAAGAGGGCTTTTGGAATAGAAAAAGGAGCTCAGAGGATTAGAATGATTAGAATAGTGTGTTTGGCACCATCATTATACAGCTTTTGGTGAATGCTGAAGATACATCTCTTTACTGTGACTTGAGGTGTATATTTTTAGGATCCACCTTCATTTTGCAATTTTAAGTCGCTTTAAACTTTTTTTGTAATATTGTGCAATATTGTATTTTCATGTTAAAGTTGTGTTTTAAATGTTGTAGCTTGCCCTCACAGGCCAGTTGTCTAATTGAGACCAATCTAGTGTAACCCCAGGAATATGGTTTTCTTACTCAGTCCTGGCTCCAGGATTTTGGAGCCCTTGGACAGATCACCCACAGTGGGGACATCCAACCTGGAAGACGTGGGGCATGCAAACTGAGATTTCTCTTAGGCTTCATATGACCCTTTCAGATACTTTGTTGAAATGTGAAAATGGGAGCGCTGTTAGGACAGTGGGCCCTCTGCTGGTCTTGGGTTTGCCATGCCCAACCTTGTCACTGACTGAAGCTTGTTGTCCTGTAGGCAAAGGTAAACAATTCTTTTTAAGATTTTTTTTTAAAGGGGGAGGAAAGGGGCAAGAGAGCTATGGTCTGGCTCTGAGCCATCCCTTCACAACACCCAAGGGAAGTAGCTGTCATTCAAGCCTTACCCCACACCCTCCACTATGAGGAGAATAAAGCTCATCTTAATGCCTGTGAAGTACTTTGAGCACACAAAAGCACAATACAAAATTGCAAATCAGGCATGGGGAGCCTGTGTCCCTTCAGATGGGCTACAACTCTGGGCTTGTTCACAGTAGCATTTACTGTGTGTTTAATGCTCTTTGTCCCTGAAGTTTTTAACCATTGCCCACACGACAGTCTCCACCACTAGCCCCTATCTCACTCCTTTTCAGATCTCCCCTATCCAGGGATAATCCAGATATCGAAAAATACACCCAAAGCCAATCCGCTTTTCCCTTGTCACCAGATGCACTGCTTCGGTGTTTTTCCCAACCGGAGTGTGCCTGGTTAAGGAGAAATCCACATCCCCTACTACTTCCTCTGCTGCTCATTTGCTTTTCAGTACCTATCACACTTAACATCCCTGACCATTGGCCATGCCAGCTGTGGCTGATCAAACTGGAGGCCACAAGATCTGGAAGGTCAAAGGTGCCTGAATCCTGTTGAAAATGGAAAGGACTATTACTAGGTCAAGAAAGGACACTTTGTTCTCCATATACCTTAGTCTGGGTGTGGGATCCAGCTCATTATATATGGCTCTCTCATGGCTATGAATACTCAACTGAAGGCCCTTTCTTTTGTTGACAGTTTCCTCGTTCGGCCAGTTTTTTTCTTTTTCTTTAAGTAGTCACAGCAAGCAAAGTCAAAACCTACGCGTGCAGGACCTTCAAATCTATTAAACGAGGCGATAGTACTAATTTTTGAATGACAAATATTTGCCCTACTTCCTGGATGATCTTGATTTTTAGATCCACACCCAAAAGTAGAACATACTATATTCAGGATGAAGAATGGCCTCGGACTTACCTGCACCTGAAAATTGAGGTGATTTTTATGACACAGGAAGCGATTGGATACCAATCGCGTTATGTCACTTACCAAAAATCAGGGTTCATATCAAATATATCCTTGGCGCGCTTACAGCTATGTAATAATGTCCAGCAGCTTCAGGTGCCCTCCAAAAGGGCCATTTCTAAAAGCAAATATACGAAGATATGTCGGTGTGACGTTTCGTTCCTGCCACTGATTTGTACTTTCGGTGCGTGTGGTGATGACCTTTGCTCCATTTATTTTCAGTTTGGTTTCCGCAGTCGTTGATCCCTCCTTTATAAATGACAGAACCAGTTCCATCTAGAGTCCGGCGACACATTTATTTAAACCTGGCTTAAACTGAAGTAGAGTATGGGGGGTTGGGGCTGGCATATATATTGGGGGGAGACCGCTTCGGGTGCGAGGAGAAAGGGAAAGCGCCAAGTCACGAGCCAGCCGTGCGAAACCCCCTCCTCCAGCAGCGCCACAGGCCCCCTTGCCTCTTCAGCAGCGGGTAGTTCCCCGTCCCCTTAGCAACAGTTGCTGGAGGCGGGGCTGCTATAACAACAAGCAGCTGCCAAAGCGAAAAAGCTCTGCGTCACATCGCCGCTTTTTGTGAGGGGAGGGTGGTGGTGGGGGAGGAGACCCTGGCTGCGCCTTTTCGAACTACAGCTCCCATGAGGCCTCGCGCGCAGCGCCTGCGCGGAGCCGCGCTCTGACGCGACTCCGCAAAAGAACAAGGGGCGGAGCCGGAGTGTGTCTGTGTGTGCGGAGAAGGGGGGGAGTGGGGGATGGGGGCGCTGCCAGGTCCGTCTTTCCCCTGCCGTGTCCCCTTTTCTCAGCTCGGCGCAGACGCCATGTTGGTTTGAAAGGAAGATGACAAGAGGCGGCTGCGGGAGCAGCGGCGGCGGCGGCGGGCGGCGAAGGGTAGCCGAGAGCGGCTCTCTCTGAGGGGCGGGGAGGGGTGGAAAAGAGAAGCCGAACTATTTCGCTCTTCGCCCCTCTTTTCCTCAGAAGCGCCGGCTTCCGAGGGAGGAAAGAGAAGGGCGAGCAGCCCCGCCGCGTCAGCTGAGGGGGGTTTCCGTTAACCGCCTGCTGCCGAGGGAGCCCCTGGAGGACGGCGAGGAAGAGGCGGCGAAGGGTCTGGAGAGAGAGGAGCGGCGGCGGCGGCGATGATGAGGAGAACAGAGACCTGAGGAAGGAGAGGCGGAGGGGGCGGCGAGCGCTGCTGCTGCTGCTAGAAGAGGCGACTGCAGTTTAAATCCCCCCTTGAGCTGCTGCTGCCGCCGCCGCCGCCGCTGCAGTTTGAGGGGGGAGAGTGTCGTTTCTTTTGACGCCCCCCTCCTTTCCCCCCACCTCCGCCCTCCTTCCCCGTTCGGGTTTGTTTGTTTTTTTTGCAAAAAAAGAATAAACGTCTAAAGGGAACCGAGAGGACCGAGAAGAGCCCGCCCCAGTCTCTCCCTCAGCCTTCCTTCACTTGGAGAGAATCGGTGGGTGGAAACGAAAAAAATAAAATAAAAAACCACCCCCAACAACTTCGGCTCCAGGGAAAGAGGAAGGTCGCCTTACTTCTCTCTCTGCTCGGAGTGCCTGCCTGCCTGTCGCTCGTTTTAATGAGGAGGTGACTCGGGCGCAGAACTATCCTCTGAATCATCCTCGTCATTCATTATTGGTCTAGGCTGAAGAGGAAGAGCGAGAGGGGGAAGAGAGAAAAAGCCTGTACACAATTCATGCCCTTGTGTATTTCTTTCTGGTCTACCTGGCACCGCTGGTGTTGGTGTTTGTGCTGCTGACGACAAGGATCTGCTGCCATCTCTGGTTTCCCTGGTGTTTCCGATCGAGCCTTTCAACACCAGTTCCTCTTTGGATTTTGATCCCCTCGATCCACAGTTTCCTTGCCGTAGTTTAGGCGAAAATAAATCTCAGAACTTAACAGACGCACACCAAAGATTGGTTAGCTGGAAGATCGTCTTGGCTGGCTGGCTTTTTTCTAAAAAAGAAATATTATTCTGTACTTTTTGAAACCATCAGGGTAATATCAAGATGTCTAGCAGTGTTCCATCTGATATGGTAAGTTCACGTTGACTTTGTTTTCAGAATTATAGTGGGGAACTGAGGTGCCCTTTTGGAACAAGATAGATATGAGAGTGAGAACCATCTCTGTTGTACTAGAGTGAATTATCAGTTTCATTACTGTATTTGACTTTTTAAAATGTTTTAGATTCTAGCAAGGGAAAAAATGGGATACAACATGAAATGAAACTACTTTTTTAATCAGTGGTTCTGCACTTAAAGCTAGTTTTAAATCCTGCCATTTTCTTTCAACTTCCCTTCATTCTTTTTTACTACTTGGCTGAAATGGGTTAATATTCTTTAACAGTTCCAGAAGGCCATCATTAGACATTGTATCTTGGGGACAAGAGTTCTCTACACTCCAGCACTTCTTATGCCAGGCCCTTTTTTGAATTGATATCGGACACCCTATTTCAGTAAAGTGTCATGCCAGTAACCTATCTGGACTGTTTTGAAATTGAGAGAAAGAGGAAAGAATATAGATTTGAGAGGGGACTGCCTACAATGTATACTAAGAACAAACAAGTCTGGATCTGTGAATTATTTTGAAATGGAGATAAAGTTAACTTGATTGTCCCTTTATGTACTGCATATATGTTTTTTCTTATGCATGAGTGAATTTTCTCATATGTCCTAAATATATATGTCATGCCATTTAAAGATAAACGGTTATGGTTTCTGAGCCCTAATGTGCCATTCATGCTCTGTATATGTGTCTAATTAAGCTTTCAGGGCCACAGTTTATGCTTGGCATTAACATGGTTGTTTTTGGCTCTGCATAACAGGAAAACAGTAATTTGTAACAAAGGCACTACTTTAATAACGTTTATCTGTAGCTTAATAAAGCATTTTGCTCCAAGTAACTTTGGCAAAATATTGGGGAGGGAAAATCACAAACAATATAAAGCATATTGTTGATTCTCATGTGCTAATCCTTTTATTTGATGCTTTTCTTTTGGGCTTGTAGCAGATTCTTAGCTCTGATTGATTTGCTTCTGATATCTGTTCAGCTTCAAAGCATTTTAAAAAATGTATTCAGTAATAAAACAACAATAAAATAATCACTAAAAGCTGTAGCTATGATCCAGTCAAGAAAAAGAACCTTTTAGGCTGCAGTCTAGTACACACTTACCTGGGAGTAATTCTCATTGACATAAATGGCATTTGTTTGACCAGGGACATACACTGATAGATAACATTGGGAAAGTTAAGCATAAGCTTAAATTTAATTTCCATTGAAATCAATGGAACTTATATGTACTTAATGTGGACTGAATGCCATATGGGTTTGCTGATACATCATCGTCAGTAAAATCTAGTTTTGGAACAAACATTAATTCTGTTTTGTTGACTTCAACTGTTTTGTTGACTTCTGCTGAAGGCTCTGAGCTTTTGGTATGGACTTTGTATCTTAATAAATAGGTTGGTGGTCAGTTTGGTCATTGGTATGAGAACAACAAATTGCCTTTTTTAATCTGTTGCACTTCCTGGTTCTCAAACTTAAAAATGCTTTCTGGTTTTTGAAGCAGTTTTTTGGAGGGTTTCGCAACTTTTGTAATTCTTCAGAGATGCACATGCAAGTGTACTTATTTGGAAAGCCAGACTGTAAAATATAGGAAAATTGTTTAGAAAGCGCTTAGAAAGAACCTTTGAAATAGAATACTAATTCAAATATTACTCTCATTACACAAGCTCATATTGAAATTAGAAGTTCAAATGCCACAACTGGAAGTGATTGCTTCTAGGCTTTCTCTTTGAAGCTTGGAAATTTAGTAGTTTACATTTCCGTAGCTTCAGCCAATGAATGGTTGGAATGCAGGTGATAGTCTTTCCCTGTTAGTTGCAGTGGAAAGAAGTGTCATAACCAAGGTTACATCACATTCAGAGAGCTCCTGTCTTATAAAATCTCATTGCTCTTATCATATGAGGAAATGTAAAGCAATTGTTAAAACAGTTTTTGAAACTTACATATTTTCAGGCTTGGGTAAGAGTACAGATATGTGAAATAAAACAGGGAAATTCTTATCATGTATACTAACAGGCCCCCCCCCCCCATATAAAAGGAGGGAAAGCAACTTGAGATCATAAAGGTTATATGGATGACCCAATCAACACATGCACACACATACACATACATGACCATTACAGAACATAGGAAACTGCCTTACACTAAGTCAGACTTGGTCCATCTAGCTTAGTTTTGTCTGCACTGATGGGCAGTAGATTTCAGGCAGGATTCCATCTCAGTGTACCTGGAGATGCTGGGGATTGAACCTGTGACCTTCTGCACATAAAGCAGATGTTTTACCACAGTGCTTTTGTCACTTCCCCATGATGTGATGTCAGAGGTTGTTGTAGGGCACCAAATAAGTTCATCTAATCAAATTGTGGTGGGTGGTGCCTCACACTTCTACTACTCTATCCCCTCATTTAATATGTAATTGCAGTGATGGACTCTTAATAATTTTGCTTAAAAATAAGTGGGCATGGCTTTGGTATGCTGAAATCTTTGATCTTTCTTTTCAGTCATGTTTGACTTCCTCCTTCAACTGCAGTCATTTATTTAGCTAAATATTTCAAAACATTAGTCCTACAGTGATTAACGTAATCCTCTATCATTTACATTTTATTTACATATCGTGATTGCTGTAAACTAAATTCCAGACATACCTATATATGGTGTATGGTGATGTAGCAAGAGGATGTTGATAAAAGATAGGAGCCTAACAAAACTTGAATTGATTCCATTTGAAGTTCCCTGAACTTCATTATTGTGTCTGCACATTTTATACTGAAAGAGAGTTACATTTTCTCAATGGAGACATGTGTCCAACCACTAAAAGGAAGCTGCCAGCACCTTTACCCAAATACCATGCAAATTATGGTTTTATCTGCAGTACTGTGGTGTCTAGAGAAGTGTGTTGGGTGTTAATTTATTGGTGTCAAAGATAGGCAATAGGAAGAAATCTTTATTTCAGTGATCTTGATGAATTAACTATTAATTTGGAAAATTCTTAAAATGTGAGTGGGGTGCTATAAACATAGGTATCATCTGTAGCCCCCTCCCCTTTTCCCAGTAATTAGTTTTGGTATATAATATTTAAAGCTGAGCGTCAGTAATCTGTAAGCCTCACTCACCTTCAGAGCGAAATGAGCAGAACTATGACCAGTTACTAAGTTGATGTGGTAGCTGGATGTATGCTATGTAGTTCATATGTGGCAAGAAAATCCTTCATATCTGGGCTGTTATTTGTAAAGGTTTGGGGGAAGATTTAGGGATAGAATGCATGGTTTAAGATTGTTCATATTGTCTATTAGTACTTAAAAGTACTGCAATGATGAAATTTAAAGATTTCATACAAAAGCCCTAGAATACAAACGCTTGCATACGAAGATTGAAATTGCATCTTTGTCAATTTCAGTTATTTTACCCAGCACTAATTATTTTTGGCATAGTGTTACTTTTTGGACTCATTGAAGAGGAAGCATTAAAAGATGAATTCAAATAATTAATGTAATGGTTTTATAGGAAGAGACTATATTATTTATCACTTATTTGAAAATGGAACCAAAGTCCATCTAACCCAGCATCCTGTTTTTCACTATGGCCTACCAAATGTTTCTGGAAAACCAGGGCATGAAAGCAGTAGTCCTCCCCTGCTGTCACTGAAGAGAAATTTGTTCTTAATGGCATACTGCCCCATAACTTAGTTTCTATTTAGACCTATCCTTCATGGGTTTCTCAGCCACTTTTAAACCCTTCTAAACTAGTGGCACAATATCTTGGTAGTGAATTCCATAGATACAGTAATTTTTTGTTGTTGTGAATTCCATAACTACAGTAATTTGTTGTTGTGTGAAGTGCTTCCATTTGTAGTATCTTTCCTTTTGCCCATCAATTTGATTTGGTGACCCTGAGATTGGGAGAATTCTCTGTAAATTTATAAACTCATGTCATCCATTGTATCTTTTTTGTTAAGCTAAAAAGCTTGAAGTGCTTGAGCTTTTTCTCATATGGAAGGTCCTCTGATTTCTTACCTGGCTAGTTACAAAACAGTGCTCAGTGCTATAACAATGATTTCCTCTCAGTCATAATTTTCTCTAATATGATAAGAGAGGGATTTGTAATTTGCCACTACTTTGTTTGCTTAGCATTATATGTTATCAATTTTACTTTCTTACTCCTACTTCTTTTGCTCTTCTTCCCTAAAACTTTAAGCAAATTACTGTCAAACTGTGATAAAGCTACTGGAATTGCTGGTCTGCTGTAGTTTGCAAAATAGCCTAAATATCAAAGTTATAGTTAATTTGGATAAACTAGATAATGCTTATGTATGTGGTTAGCAACACTTTTGAAAGCCAGTGTGGTGTAATGGTTAATGTTTGGCTAGGGCAGGGGAGACCAGCTATTTCATATCCATATTTCAGAAATTTACCAGGTGACCTCGAGTCAGTCACTGGTTATTAAATCATACTTTAAAAAACAAACAAATCCACAATTAATTTTCAAGTTGCTTCACAGATAGATGATCAAGCAAAGATTGTCTTATTTCTTACTGACTCCTCATAGCCTGACCAATATTCTGAACTCCTTTGTGGCACCCTGTGACTGGCATTTCCTCACTGTGTTATTATCTCCCTTACCACTGGCCAGCTGTAAGAGTGAGGAAATCTCAGAGTTCTTCACCAACTCTTTGCAACAGCCCAGCATTTCCACATTGCCTCCTGTTTCCCTATCAAAGGCTCTCAAAATTCATTGTCGCCAAGAGTTTCTTAACCTTTTCCTACCACTGTTCTGCTCAGCTGCTGTATCCATTATTGCCTTTTCACATCTCCCACCAGCCCCACCTCCTTAACTTTGCTCTGTCTTGGAACTGTTTTAAGGAGCAGTAGCACATTTCTCAGCCACCCATTTCCCCATCCATACTTCACCCATTGAGCAAAACATCCCTACTTTATTAAACAGTTACAGTGCGCAGCAGTTGAAGGAAGAGGTATCTTGTGTAATTGATAATGTAATAAGAGGGGAGTTGTGGGTGGGGTTGTCAAGTGGATATGGTGTAATTCAGCAATGAGGGTGTCACTGGGTGATTTTATATCACTAGTGGTATCTGTGAAAAGTGGAGGCAATGAGAGCATAGATAGCCATTCTAGACAAGGCTTGATTGAGTGGAACTCTGTAATTGGTCCCCTTCTGGCTGGGACGGAAGGAATATTCAAAGAAATGGCATATGTGTACTGTTCATTGGTTAAGCAGGCTACTTTAGATGGCCGTGGGTTTGGGGTAGAGTGGAGCTTGGATGAAGCTATCCAAAATATAGAAATCTAGCCAATAGAGGCACTTTCATTACATTAAGTTATGTGTATGAAAAACTTTGCTTTTCAGTAACCCCTAAGTTATCTTTTATTGAGGGTTGTATATGAATTTTTCATTTTTAGATTTTCCTAGTAATCAAGGTGTCTTGGGTTATATAGGTATATCAGATTTGAGGGTTTTAGTTAGTTGGGAAGAACACAGACAAATTTTGGTAACAGAGTTTATTAGAGGTCTAGGTTTTGTTTTTATATCACAAAATACTGATGAATATTCATGCAAAATAAAGCTCTGCATTAAACTTTTTAAAACAGTCCCCTTCATTACCTATAATTAATACCAACACAGATTTTCATAAAAACAAACAGGTCCCTTATAAGTTCCTCAATTAGTGACAAACATTTAATTTTCCGACCTTGACCCTAGAGAAAATCACTTTATGTGAGTAAAATGAAGGAAGTTTCTGATAATATTTACCTGTGTGAGCAGCCATGGACCTGATTAAATGTACACTACTAATTTGATATTACTTGGAACCAGAAGGCTGGCTTTAGAAATAGTTTTGGTTTGCCATCTAAATTCAAATGAAGCTGGCAGATTAAGCTGCGAGTAGGCAGAGGCTAATATACCAGCTGGGTACTAGAAGAGGCATGCCATTAAACCTCAAATATAGAGTATAAAAATTGATCAGTTCAAAATTTAGGAATTAAGTGTTTCACCGTCTGTGCTGCTAAATCATCTGTAAATGTGGAACCTTTCTGTAAAGCATTTTGTATAGCTAAGTGGTGAGAAATGATACTTTTATAAATTTGTGAAGGCTATTTTTTCATCATAGATTGTGATTTAGATTTGAATAGTTGGAATTAAATCTAGATACATTGAGTAGAAAAGTGCTTATTTCACAGTAGTTTCAAACAACTTTCCATTTTAGTTTACTTCTTTTTAGGGTTGGATACTTCTTCTCTTTTTGCACAAGCATAAGGCATTTCTACACATGCAAAAAATAACATTTTTTGCTGATCTTGCTTAATGGCTTCAGTCCTTCTGTAGCAATTTTGTTTCAGTGCGTTTCCCAACCTTAGAGTATAAATTTAGGTGCAAGGGACACTGAAAAGACAAATTGGGTGAGCAGCATAGGTGTTAGCATAGGAGCCAAATCCTAGGGGCCTTGGTCCCTTTGCCCCCCCCCCCAATAAAATATTTGAGGGGGCCTGGGCTCCCCAAAGTTTATGGGCATTGCCATTCAAATGGTGTGTGTGTGTCATGTCTTGTGATTGATTATATGGGGCAGGCCTTACCTGCCCCCCATATGTCATTCAAGTTTTCACCCCTGAATGCTAGCATTCAAGCCTATTTTCTTACTGCATTCTGAAAGGCCAAATTTTAATGAACTTGTGAATCTCTCCAATAGAAAGATTGCTAACTTAAGGTAATACTTGCTGGTTTCATTTTTAAAGCCACCAGACAAACTCTAGCACTCAGCTGATTTCTTTTGTTTCAATGGGTGATTCTATGTCAGTTCCATGTCCATTTCTGTGTTTTGGGCCCATCTCCACTTCCACTTGATGGCATCAGGCCCGATCTGACCCCAGTTGTTATACCAGCTTCAGGATGCTCCCACCTTGCATTGTGCCCTGACTGGCAGAAGGGACGGGCTGCAGATGTGGCAGTGGCTATGCTGCTGTGTCATTTCCCAATGCTACGGTTTGGATTGCTTTGCCAAATACTAGAATATGTTAATTAACAGAAAAATAGAGCATTCTTTATCAACAGCTTAGAGGTTTTATTTACAATTGAGCGGTACATAAATTTTGTTCAGTAAATTTACAATATCTAGGAATCTATATTTTATATAATATAGAATTTGTGTTTTCCTATATATATTGCTTAGTTAAAGGGTAACTTTGGTCATTGTATGAGTGAAGTAACAGTGCTTTTGGAATGTTAACTAGAAGAGACTTAAGTCTCTCACTATGTATATTCTTGTTAAACTGCTTAGATGTCACACATAACTTCTTATATTTATTACAGACTTCTGAGTTCCCTAGGCTGTTCTTAAAACCTGGTAAATCTCATCTTTCCTCTTCATCTCTCCTTTCCTTTTATTAATAGGCTGGAACAGAGATACAAGTTTTCCTGTGCAGAAACAACTAAGGGCATATAACTTTGAGGGAAGAACTGCTAGTTATTGAACAGAGCTATTTATTTTTAGGAGGTGAATAGGAAGCATACTGGGTTAGAACCAAAATGATAGCACAGGCGTATTCATGTTTACTCAGAAGTAAGCGCTACTTAAGTGGGGTTTACTTTGAGGTGAGTATAGGGTTGCAGCCATAATCATTCTTGGAACTGACCCATGACTAAGTATGGATCCAACTCATTGTCTGTAAGTAAATATTCATAATTTGAAGAGACAGTACAAAATACTCTGGCTGAGGGGACTGAGCAGACAATCTTGCCAATTGCAAAGCATGCTGAACATGGCTGCCAGTCTGACTCTGACTTTGATTAGACTCCACTGGATCACCTGGCTGAAGGAGCAACTTGTGCAGAGTTTATTCTTGCAGAATTTTTTAAAAAATGTATGCAAGGGCAAGTATCAGTAATTTGTTTCATTCAAAGATGTTTTCAGGTAGACCTGGAAATATCTGAAAAGGTTCAAAATATAAAATAATATCTTGTTGTATTTTTGTTTTTCTAGAGGCCTTGTGCACCTCGGCCTGCCTAGTTCAGTTTGTTGGGCCTACTTCCTGTCAGTCTAAGAGTCTCTAACTAACCTTTTGCTTCAGCTGCTGTAAATTGAGAGAAATTGGGTTGGAGAAGGAAGGATGAGAACCCTGCAGGCCCTGAAGAAAGAGTTGGGGTCTATCCAGTTATATTTTTCTAAACTGAGAGAGAACTAACAGCGAAACATTACTGTATGAACCTAGCAGAACCAGGGCTGAAGGACTGAGCCAGAAGACACTTGGGGCAGAAAACTGTAAGTTCTGGAGACAGTTTTCAGAGTTCCTTGTTAGCTAGGACAAGCACAAACCATGGTCTGTGTCTGGCACTCTACTGGGATGTTTTTAGCAGCAACAGAGGTGGCAGCAGCTATCCTGCTTTTCTTTTTCTTTTTTAACCCATATATATGCCCCTCACCCCTGAGGCCACAAATAACCAAACACTTAATACCGTATGGTGTCAGGAGTCGCATTGTTTCCTCTGTGAGCTAACAGAAGGCAGTACAGTGGTACCTTGGGTTACAGACACTTCAGGTTACAAACTCTGCTAACCAGGAAGTGGTTGCTCCAGGTTAAGAACTTTGCCCCAGGATAAGAACGGAAATTGCGTACCAGTGGCAGCAGAAGGCCCCATTAGCGAAAGCACACCTCAGGTTAAGAACCGTTTCAGGTCAAGAACGGACCTCTGGAACGAATTAAGTTCTTAACCCGAGGTACCACTGTACTGAAAATCTGCCATGCAGTCCCTGTTGACTGCAGCATAACATGGACCATTTTAAGCCACCAGCTGAGTTCTGCTTAACCCCCCAGTCTTGGTGAAAACTGACAGCTACCAGTTATAGCAGCATGAGTTTGATGAAGCAGCAGGAATAGATAATAACTTTCAGAATGATCCAGTGACCTTTGCACTGGTGTAATTGTCACTGAGTTAGGATTTATATTGTTGCAAGGCCATTGGATTGACCTGTTAGTTACTGTATAGTAGATAATAACTGCTATGGAGAAATGGCCACTAAAATAGGATGTAAGGAAAGAGAAAAAACAAATTGTGTGCATTTGGCTTTTTTAAAAGTTTCTGACTGAATTTGTGGGAAATCTGCTTTTTAAAAAAACCCTGGGAGAAGAAAGAGAGAAGTTCATGAGGTCTAAGACCTATGTAATTTTAGCTTCTCCAGGAACAGTCTTGGGAAGTCTATGCCTGAACTTGCCTAGTCTGATATGTGGCTAGCCTTTGTCTCCTTCTAACTAACATAATGAATGGTGGCATGGATGGCCCTGTAGAATAGATGCTATCAAACATAGAGTGGTGTCCTTTGTTTTGATAGGACTTAAACAAGTATTCGGTGTTTGAGAACTTGCATTTCCAGACCAAACATAGCTAGCAAAGTTGCCAAAAAGGAACATAGTACAGTAAGCCTGCAACTTACGCACATTTAACATTTGCACATTCAGCTGTACACATTTGGCCAAAATATTTTTTTTTTAAAAGTGGGGGAAACGAGTTTGGCCATCCTACCCATCATTGTACCCAATGTGTTTTGACTAAACACAATTTTGGCTTTATGCGTGATCCCTGGAATATAACCCCTGTGTATGTTGTATTATTGATTAATCTTCAATAAACAAGCATATTCCCTTGAAATGTTCTGTTGTTATTCATTGTTTGATTACACTGTATCTCTGTAGTAGTCAAAGTATGTTCTACAGTTCCATTTGTTTCTACAGATTTTACATGGAATATTTCTGTTGGCATTGTAACTTTTCATCTTTGCTTTTCATCAAGTGTGTTGGAACTTTTTAAAAGCTTCATATAAGCATTGAATACCTTTTTATTAGTGGGAAAGGCTGCACTGAAAATTTTGCTTAAATCTGACAATATGGTTTGTACTTTGTATCTGTTCAGCAAGTTAGCTCCGTTAGAGCTAGCTGCACTGACATTAATGAACAGCCAACAAATAATTGTGAAAGGTCAGCGTCTTGCTAGGGACAAGAAATTTTCTTTCCAAATGAGTAAATAGGATATTTCACCAGCCGTTCCTTGACACTAGTATATGTGTGGGATGGTAAACCAAAAGCGCTAATGTTGCAGTCTTAAAACATGTTTTGGAAGTAAGTTGCACTAACATCAGTGGTTTGTCTATTTAGAATCATGATCTCAGCCATTGAACCTTATGAGAAAGAATACAGCTCTGGAATCAAAATTGTCCTATGGCTGTGGTAAAGGAATAAATGATCTACAGGGGCATTGCTCTTATTTTTCAAGGCTTACTGTTAAAGAAGACTGTGGCTGGAACTGCTTTTTTGTAGCCTTCTTGAGACGTCTAATTGTTCAAAACCATGTAGCTGCTGCTATCTGTATTTTGACCTTCCTAATGCCATATAGAAGTGACATTGCCCTTTTCTGCTTACAGTTTTCCCCCTGTGGTGAGCGCGCTTTGGTAAGTGGGACGAAAGCATGCCATGCCTGCAGGTTATTCCTTTTGTGCTTGGCCCTGAGAGAACAAAGTCTGTAAAATGTGTGAATAAAAAGTATATGATTGCTCAGTTGGTTTTAGAAGTAGATTTTTTAAAGAGTGAGAGGAGAGACAGACAGACCACATGTCATTCAGACCACATGTCATTAAATCCTCTGTCCTGAAGCAACATGAACTTTTATGGTTCATCTTGGTTGTCATAGATCCCTTTTAATCTGATAGTGATTTTTTTCTTGTATTTGTATTTTTAATCTTGTCTTTCCTGAAGAGCAAGCTGGGATAGCTCAATCGCTAGAGCATGAGACTCTTAATCTCGGGGTCATGGGTTCCAGTTCCACTTTGGGTGAAAGATTCCTTCATTGCAGGGGGTTGGACTAGATGATCCTCGTGAGCCCTTCCAACTCTACAATTCTTTGAATTATTGTGCACTACAATACATAAGTATATGCATAAAGAAATGTTCTAAAAACCCAGACCTTTATTACTGTTGAACAGCAGCTATTGTAGTTGTATATGCAAGCTGGCACAGCACACCAATTTTTCTCTTAAGGCTAGTGGAGCAGATAAGATTTTATGTGGATCAGAATTATGCTTGTTTTTTATTTAAGACTTGTGGAAATAAAGCCACGTGACTCTTGATTGCCTTGATTCATAATCAGTGTATAAATACTGCTGCACTCTGTATGGTGTTGAGAGGACTTTCTGGCTCTCATGAGATCAGATGTACTCTTCAGGTACCTGAATAATGAGCTAAAGTGAATCAGATGTCATGTGGCTTAATTTACACAACATATTGCTTGCAGCAGTCTTCCCCACCACCCCAATGCTTTAGTATGTTGTCCAAACCCAGGCTTGTAGTTGATCTCTTTACTTACTAACTACAAGCCCTGGGTTCAGACAGCACACTAAGCCAAACTTTGGTACAGGAACTGGGAACTTCTCCAGGAGCCTGCATATTCGCATGGTCACAGTAAACCATATTTTGAATTAAGGTGTCATGTGAACTAGGCCAGCTTTTGTTGGTTGGGTGTGTTCACGCACTAACACACTCAAGCTTACTATATAGTTGTGTTGGCTGTATGTACTGAAACATTTGCTAACCGGAAATGAAGCAAGATGCAATCCAGCCAAAGCCCAATTCATTTAAGAGTTAAGCTTGTATGTCAGGCATGTCCAAAGTCCATTTTGGCGGCCTAATCAGGCCCGCCAGTTGGTTTAATCTGGCCCCTGTGGCAGTTTATATCCAGAGGTGAAATCTTAAAAAAAAAAAAAACCCTCAACAACTGTAACCTCCAAAAAAGCTCAACAACTTCATTCCAAAGAAAAGCTCAATAAGTTTGGTTGGCCCTTTGGTCAGCCCTCATGGCCCTTCACTTCATCAAGTCTGGCCCTCTTTGAAAAAAGTTTGGACATCACTGTAATGTATGTTAACTCTTTTTGAAATAAATGTAACTGAACTTATTGAGATATGAAACTCCTAATTTGGCTGGATTGTGCTTGTGTGTAAATTTTGATTAGTGTCATTGCCTTGCTCAAGTGCTTTTCTTTGCAGAATTATTAAGAAATCTTAAATTCATGGTTCAATTATTGTTGGAGTCATTGGGGCTTGAACTGAAATAATCTGTTTTGCAAGGTAACCTGAAAATACCTTCAATATAGCTTCAATAATAGAGATCTTAAATTTTAATGTCACTTTCTAAAAAGGGACCTCTCAAGTTTTACAGAACAGTACCTTAAAAGATTTCTAAAAGATTTTGATCAAGTTTTCTGTTGAGATCTCTGTTTGATCAAATCTTGGAAACATGGAGGTTGAGAGCATTTCTTTAACAGTAAACACTGAACTGTCAAAACTGTGGTCATACTAGACCTTATATTCTGGGCTTATTTACTTCACCTATAAACAATGATGTAAGAATAATCTGACTAGGAATTGGAATTGTTTGCCATGTAACCTGGCAGTGCTTGTTCTATACTGTTGTCTAGAACTTTGTAGTTTGAATGATTATTCTAACAGAACAGGAAGCAGTCTTGAAACTGTGTTTTCCAACTTAGACTGGAAATTCAGATGGATTTTCGATTGCTTTTTGCATGATGGTGAGTGAAAAAACAAAACCTCAGAAAGAAGGCAATGTAAGGCAAATAAGGCAATGTAAAGTGCTTGGTTGATGCTGGTTAAAGATTGTTTGGAACATGGAAGTTGCCAAAGGCCCAGTACCATATTTTGAATATACTGAGCTTTGCGAGAAATTTTCTTTAAAAAACCTGAATAGGTAAAGAGGTACAAAGAAACCACTGGGTGCTTGATTCTGCTTAATAACTGTATTTGGAAATAGATGAACAATATTATGCAAGAAAATTTGTAAATTTGTTGCTGGCTGTGAAATAACTTCATAATTGAATATGTCTAATTCAAATAATGGCTATATCTGAGGTGGAAAAACAGTAATCATTGAAAAGCTAAAATATTTTATTCTCACATATAGGAAGCAATCCCACCCCCAACTCTGAACACTAATATAAAAAGAAGCATTCTCAATATAGCATTTCCTCCTTCACATCCACTTATTTCCCCATAAGCTGCCTTGTTATATTTTCGCCACAATGTTTCATTTCCCATTTGTCTGTGATGCTTAAAGCCCCTCCGCCCAATCAACCTTGCAGGAAAATTCACAAGACTATCAAAAAATGCAGCCAAATGGTTTGGAGAGAGATTATTCAGTGAAGACAGAACTGCCCAACTCCTGTTTTGTCTTCTCTGATAAAGGGAACTATGTGCAACCTTGCCTAAGTAGTTGATTGAGGGGTCAGGACTGCAGTTCAAGACTGAAATTCAATAATGGACATTTGGAGAAACTTCTTAATGGTGAGCAGTTAAATAATGGAACTAATTACATGAGATAGTGGTTGCTCTCCCTTGCAGGAGTTCTTCAAGCAGAGGCCGGGTAGCCATCTGTTGGGAATTCTCTAGCTTTGAATTTCCTGCAGAGGGCAAGGGGTTGCATTAGATGGCCTATAGCACTCCTTTTAATGCTTCTAAGGGTAGCCCTGAAGCAGTTGACAATTATGAAGCAGAAAGTTACTGTTTGGAATGGGGGAGGAGGGGCTGCAGCTCAGAGACATAATTAAGTCTGCCAGGTTGGCTGCTTTGAGCTAATGATGCTCACCTTTCTCCCTTCTTCAGACAGCAGCTTGCAAAAGTCTTAAGCAGAAGCCTTTCCCAACACCAACTATTTGAGTCTTTTTATTAAAAAATGGAGGTGTCACTGATTGAATCTGGGACCTGAGGTACCACTTTAGCTAATGGGGCCTCCCACTGCCACCTCCACATCACCGCCGCACGATTTCTGTTCTCATCCTGAGGTAAAGTTTTTTACTTCGCGGAGTCTGTAACTTGAAGTGTTTGTAAGCCAAGGTACCATTGTACCATGTCTTCTTCAGCATCCTGTTTCCCAGAGTGGTCAACCAAATGTCTTTGGGAAGCATCAAGACATGAATGCTGTCTCCCACAGTTGTTCTGCAGTAACTTATATGCAGACATACTAGGCTCTGATCCTAGAGCTGGCATATAGCCATCATAAAAAGGTAAAGGTAAAGGTACCCCTGCCCGTACAGGCCAGTCGTGTCCGACTCTAGGGTTGTGCGCTCATCTCGCTTAAAAGGCTGGGAGCCGGCGCCGTCCGAAGACACTTCCGGGTCATGTGGCCAGCATGACGAAGCTGCTCTGGCGAGCCAGCACCAGCGCCGCCCACAGAAACGCCGTTTACCTTCCCACTATAAAGCGGTACCTATTTATCTACTTGCACTTAGGGGTGCTTTCGAACTGCTAGGTGGGCAGGATCTGGGACCGAACGACGAGAGCTCACCTCGCCGCGGGGATTCGAACTGCCGACCTTACGATCAGCAAGTCCTAGGCACTGAGGTTTTACCCACAGCGCCACCCGCGTCCCCGTAGCCATCATAACTTTTAGCAATTGATAGTTCTATACCATATGAAGGAAGAATGCAACCTCATGTGGTTTGCGCATATAGTTGAGAACCATGGTTCAACAGCCCTTCTCTCTCTTCCTTGAGCTCTTCTATTTCAAGAACATAGTTACTGACTATGGTAAAGAGGGAGGAATAACAGAATCATAAAATTGTAGAGTTGGAAAGGACCACGAAGGTCATCTAGTCCAAACCCCTGCAATGCAGGAATCTTTTGCCCAATGTAGGGCTGGAACCCACAACCCTGAGATTAAGAGACTCATGCTCTACTGTCATATCGCCCTCTAAAAACATAGCAGCAAGCTGTTTTTTTCAGCAGAGTGGATGTGGGAATAGATCTTGTATGTGAGGAATGGATATAACAAGAGGTGCAGAGAAAGTATTTTTAAAAAACCCAACACCTGCTAAAACTGTTAAACTTGTATGAACCTTCTGAAGAGACTATAACTTAACCTGTTGGAGTTCTAAGAATTTCTAACATGCTTGACTGCATTTATTTAAAATGTTTTGATAAAGACCCTTTTGCAGCTTTTTTGCTTGTAGCTGTTTGTTCTGTTGGAGTAGCTAGCTGTACACTTTGTGCTTTCTGACCCAGATTTCTTATGCCTGGGGTCTAGGAAACTGACTTCAAATGAATAAGCTAAGAAAACCAAACTGTGTTCCAACACTTAAAACATTCTGTTATGCTCTGTCTGAATATTAATAACTACAATTTCACTGACACAGTTATACTGAAAAGCCTTTAATTTTTTTAGTAATCTTAAGATCAACACAATAGGGTCATGTGTGTATCATCCTCAGCAATTCATCATTCCTATTCTATGTTTAATGTACTATTTTGGGCCAAATTATGTCCTCCAAGCGTTTCTTGAGCCAAGGAATTTCCTTCTGAACCAGGCTGTTGTCCTGGTCTAACTTTCCTACATCACAGTGTAGCATAAATTCTTGTTCATGGTGTGCTCCAAAAGGTGCAATTTGGGCATTGTATTTTGTTGGGCATTACTGAGCAATGGAGGATGGTAAATGTTCTCGGACTATAGTCAGCATTATCTTATTGCAGATCATTGTCCCTAAAATTATCCTAATCAATGTCTTCTAGGGGTTTTGCCATAGTTCTTCAAGCTTTGGCTACTTGAATCTCCTTTCAATTTTTTCATGTCTCATGTAGTTAGATAGTATTTGATACTGCCCCTTTGAAGTTAGCTTGGTACTTCCCAGGAAATCTCTCTACTCAGCTGTAACACTTCCTCTGGTTAGCAAATGCAGGCAACTCCCTATTTACGCAGGTGAAACACCATTCGAAAAGCCTGCAAACACCCTCTAAACCTCTGGAAGCTCTTGAAAAACCCTTTAATAAACCAAAAGCACTTGCCAGATGCCACACTCCACCACAGTTGCTCCCTCCAAACCTACTTGCTCAAACTCCAGCTCTCCACAGGTTTCAACAGTCAATGCAAGGGCTTCTGGGATTGCAGCTGTAAAGGTTCGTGTGTCCACACCTTTTTTTTTACCCTTTCTGGGCGCTTTTAGGGCCATTTTAGCCATTTTAAAAGTCACTCCCAGGTTCTGTGCAGTGCACACAGTTGCAGTCATCCATCATTGGACTCACATAAATTGGTCTTTGCCTGTAATGCTAACCCATGGTTTGTTTAACAAAACTATGTGTTAATCATAAGTTCTCCCACAGATGATCTAGCAAACTGTGACTTGTTTTTCCAAACTTGTCTTCTGTTTTCCAGCTGCTGTTTGTAGTTAGGTGAGTGTCTGGGGTGGAGTGGTCAAATAAGCCATAGTTAATGAAGAGTACTGTGTTCACATGAAACAGCAGGCCATAGTTAAAACAAACCAAGGTTTGTAAGCAAACAACAAACCATGACTTCAGATCATGGTTTGTTGGCTGTAAACAAGCTGGAATGCCATAATGATAAACTATTGTGTAGCACTATGTGTGACCCAGACTAATAGTGGTTCAAATTGATTATCCAAACTCGAGTACTAGAGGCATGTTTGATCTCCATACTTTAGACTAAAGTGTTGTGCCTTACCATTTTTTTAGCTGGGTGTTCACTCTTAATTTGTGCTTATATTATGTACACTACTTAATTTTTTTCTGATTAAGTTGTTTATAGTTTTATCATCATTTTTTTAAATGTGCAAGCTACACTTCCCCAATTATATAGGATCAATCAGTAATACATTTGACAAGTTTGTGCAGGAAGAGATTCAGAAACTTAAATAAATTGAAATGGAGAAGAAGCTAGCTTGTGAATTCAGGGTCTTGTGACTTAATAAATGACTCTTAACAATGATGTGGCTGATATTTACCAGAAGTAGCTTTTTTCTCTCTGGAAAACAAGCCATACTGCTGTTACAATACCCCATTCAGTTTCCCTCGTTGCACAAAGTTGCATAGTGCTGCTGTTGCTGTACAAATCTCCGTTTCATAAAAAGATTGGAGGCCTAGTGTGAAGCTTGTTCTGTTACACAACTTGAAAAATTAAAACAGGAAGCTATAGCATTATATACCAAATGCTTCTTTAATATGTTCGGCTATGTTCCCTTGCCTGCTTTGCCTGCTTTTTAAGTCTTCTGGACTGGAAAATGGGTATTAAAATTGCTAAAAGTATGTAGAAAACTTCCTAGTCAGTGGTAGAGATATGTTTCAATGTCATGGGAAGGGTTGAGGTGGTACAGAAGAGCCTGCTATTCTGGGATTAGATCAGTATGTTAGCTAGGCCACAGATTTGCAATCTGATGCTCTGTGCTTCTCCTGCCCTGTTTAGGTATTCAGGGACCGATGCACCACATGCTATGACTCTGTAAGCACTGTATACAGCAGGGCTAGAGCCACTCTATCTGTCTCAAGCCTGGAACTGGTGAGGTTGGTGGCGTTAAAGGCTGGGCCAAACTACTTTTCCTTGCCCTCACACTTGCTACACAGCTATGGGGGCTGTTGTTGCTGAATGTCAAACAAGAAGACCATATTTGCATACTCTCTTTTGCCTTCTTTCTTGCCCACATGCACAACTTTTTCCCTCATGCAAACAAGGCTTAATTAAACCCTAGTCTAGACCACAGCAGTTTCAAAGTCAAGTAACGTGCAAAAGTTTCTGTTAGTGCATGTAACAAGTTGCAGCATATGTTTTTGTTGTAACAAAATTGCTCCTAAGAGTGAGTACTGACAAAATAGTAGCCATCTAGACACTACTGGGAAGCAGTAGGAAGGGTTTGCGAATACAGTGGTACCTCTGGATATGCACACCTCTGGTTGCGTATCCTTCAGGATGCGAACGCGGCAAACCCATAAGTATTTTTCCAGGTTTTGCCACGTGCGCAGAAGCGCGCTACCGCTATGCGCGCATGCGCAGAAGCGATCCCTCCGGTTGTGGAAACCTCAGGATCCAGCTGGAGCTCCGGAACAGATGCCGTCCGCAACCCGAGGTACCACTGTACCTGGAGGAACCCCCTGGAGTTTTCAGAAATGCAGAATTTTTTTTTTTTTGTGGGGAGGCAGATGGAATCATAGAATCATAAAAGTTGGAAGGTACCCCCAAAGGCCATCTAGTCCAACCCCCTGCAATGCAGGAATCTCAGCTAAAACATCCATGACAGGTGACCAACAAAAACCTCTGCTTAAAAATCTCCAGAGAAGGAGAGTCCACTGTCCAACGGCTCTTACTGTCACAAAGGTCTTTCTCATGTAATAGGGACAGCATCCCCCAAACATCCCAGTAAACACTGAGCATACTTAGTGGCTATAGAACATTGAGTGTCTGATTGGGGGCGGGAGATTAGGACTGGAGTATTCTGAAGGAGGGCACAGTTGGCTGGCTAGAACCCTGAACAGGCACAGCCCACATTGCAACATTTTGTTGCTAGTTCCATTTGTGTTTCTTGAATACATTCCATATGATTACTCACAATCTGAATTACATGTGCATCCCTGACCAGTTCCGGTTTTTACATATCACATGCTTAGGCAAGTCTGGGTTTGGTTCATTTTATATTCCATTTGAAAATTGTTGGTATCTTCCTCATTTAATCTGCCTGACATTATAGGCTTTTTAATAATATCCAGAGATACAGGACTGTTTGTTTTGTGATTCAGTACTAGTCAGGGGCACATTAATTAGTCTTCACAATCTCACAGTACTTATTTTAATTGAGTCTCTCTCTTTCTTTACCTGTCTGACCAATATGCAAAAAATCTACACAATTGTCATCCTAGTGGTAGGTCCTGCACTTTGAAAATGTGTCAATGATCATTTCAGTATTGCCTCACCTGATGTATGAATTCCAAGTGGAGGTTAGCCAGGCTTAGTTGCAATCTCAGGTAGCATTGTGATAATACATATGTATATGCATGCATGCATGCATGTATATGTATGTATATTGCATTACTCTGAGGCTTCTGTGGTCTAGACTGCAGTAGATAATCATAATCGTTCTTTCCTCTTCAGTGTAAATAGCCCCTGAGTGATTTCTGTGACGCATTTAGGGAGGAAGGTGAAGGCTCTTGGCTTAGTGCATGCATCAAAAACTAATTAAGTTGTGAACTGTTACTGCTGAGGCAGATATTACAAACATCCTTAGTTTTAGACAGAGGAAAACCTCTGTTCATTGTTACAATATAGTTTGTTACCATTACAAAATCTGAAATTGTCAGTAGTCTTATGGGAAACTCTCTGTAATGTTCCTGCTTCAGTAATCTTCAAATGAGCTAGCATTTGGGGAAGATAAATGGCATAGCATCATTGAAGGCCCTTACGATCTTAGAGTGATTTTTGTATCTGCTCCCCTACTCACTTCAGTCCAAGCACTATGTCATGATATCACATTTCTTCTTGAGTGCCCTGGAGTCCTGAAAAATTGTTGTGCATCTTATTTTGTTCAGGGTTGTGAACAGCAGGTAAAGCTAGACTGTCTTGGTCCAGAATTTGTATGAAACAGCTTGAGGGCGAATAATTTGAATGAGTTAAGAGATCCTAGAAAGTCTACTTACACCTCAGTTGGGGATCAGTTGTTGGGAGGCTAGTCCTTTACTATGCCTAGAGTTTTGAGTCTTGTAATCTGCTGTCCAGTAGCTGAGCACTTGTACAATCATGGGGTAAATAACCCTATCTTTAATATTAAAAGTATTTTGGCTCAATTTTTTTCATTTTCTTCTTGTAGATGTCTTGTAATTTTTTTAAAAAGTCTGAGCTTTAAAAGTACATTGTTGTTCCATAATGCTTTACTGCTGTTCTAATAAAATCAATTTAATGGGACATTTGAAGCTGTGTTATATGGAGTCAGCTCATTGGCCCACTTAACCTGGTGTTTCCTATTTTAGGAATGGCTTTCAAGGCTCCAAGCAGAGATCTATAGTGTGCCCACAACTTAATTGTGCAGGTACTCCCCCCGCCCTGCCCTGTCTCCAAAAAACGCTTCTGTAGTTAAAATATAAACATATCTGTGTGCAATGTCTCTTTGATCCTATACATTAGATTTTTTTTCCCAACAATAGAGATTGAGGCAGTTTTGCTCAGGACAGGATTTATCAAATAGACTAATAAGATTCTGGCCTGGGGCCCATGTTAAATAAAGCCTGTGGTTTTCATAATATGGGGCTGGTTTTGATGATGCCAGCACTGAAGGGGGGAAAGTTTATTTAATGAATCATCCAGGGTCCAGTTTTCATGTGTTCTCTGATAGTGTATAGCAGGCACATCCAACAGGTAGGTTCTTTATCTACCGGTAGATCACTAGACATCTGTGGTAGATCACTGGTAGATCAGCGGCTCCCCCCAAAGAAGCTGAACAACTTTGGCTCCCCTAAAAAAAGGTCAACATTTTGGCCCTTCACCCCCCAACCCCTCAAAAATGGGCCTTCCCTCCTCCCTAAAAGAAGCTCAACAAGTTTGACCTGAACCCCCCCACAACAGGGCTTTCCTTCCTAAAAAAAAAATCAAAAGCTTTGACCTGAACCCCCTAAAAGGGGGTAGATCACTGCCAGTCTTTAACTCTGTGAGTAGATCGCAGTCTCTTGGTGGTTGGCTACCCCTGAAGTACAGGAACTGGAGTAGGGCTAAGCCACAGGACCAACTGCCATAGTACAGGGTGGGCTCGTCATACTTATGTGGATGATACCTACCTCTACTTCTCCATCCTACCTGAAACAGATTGAAGCTGTGATGATGCTGAGCTGTTGTCTGGAAGCAGTGATAGGCTGGATGAGGGCCAGCAAACTGAAATTGAATCCTCACAAGTTGAAGGTGGTGGTGGTAGCTGATTCCTGTGTCTTGGGAAATTGAGTAACTAGCCTGCTCTAGACGGAATCTCCCTGTCTCTGGAGGAGCAGGTCTTGTACCTTGGGTATGCTCCTGGATCTAGTATTGTCATTGGAGGCCCAAGTTGCTTCTAACTTGGATTGGCTTGCTAGCTACTGTTTCTAGAAAGAGATAGTCAGGCCACAGAGCTATATGCTCTGGTAAACTTGTGTGTTAATTACTGCATTGCAGTCTGTGTGGGGTTGCCTTAGAAGTTAGTCCTTGAATCTTTAGCTAGTGTAGAACGCTGCTACTAGAATACTTATTAGAACATTTTTGTGGGATCATATTACAGCTACTGTGCAAGATCTGCACAGGCTGCCCATACATTACCAGACCAAATTTAAGATATTAGGGATGCTGTGTAAGGCCCTAAATAGCTTAGGATCCAAGTATTTGGTGGACCATCTTTCCTTCCATTAGCCAACCCAGACTCTGAGATCAGTGGAGGGGGCCTTTCTCAAGGACTCACTGGCATGTTTGGGCCTTATTTGAAGTGCCTCCCCAACTATGAAATCCCTTCTGGAGGCATGGATGGCTCTATAACTATTGGGCTACTGACACTAAGTTAAAACACATTTGTTCACCCAGGCCTTTATTGGTGTTGGTTTATTGAAGAGACTGCTGTGATGGGAGTATTATGTCTGCTGTTGTGTTAACTTGAGAAGTGTGATAATCCTATAATTTTAATTGTGTGTGTGTGTGTGCATTTGTAAACTGCCTTAAGAACTTTGGATGGAGGGCAGCCTATAAGTTAAATAGTGATATTTTATAGAATCTTTTGTGCGTGTGCATGAGAATTATTTGATTCTACAATACTAATAAATAAAGGAGACATTAATAATAAATTGGATATCCTAGCTCTCTGTGGCACCACTGAGTGACAGCATCACTTGTCACAGGTTGATACAAATTGGCCATATTCTGTTAAATAGCTGCTGAAGCCTTGGAAAACTCAAGACAATAGGTTGGTTGATAGCAAATGCTTGTATAACAAATGTACCCTTCTTTCCTTTAAAAGCACCAGATCTCCTTACAGCTTTGTGTAGTATGTGACAGACAATTTTGAAAATAATAGCCTATTTTCAGTTTCATGTGCATTTAGAGCAGCTATTCCTTGTATACTGAATACATGTTGTATCTGTTGCATTTCTTGCTGCAAAGGGGATGTGGGTGTAAAATTCTAAATGTAACTTGGTTTGAGTGTGCCACAGTTTTCAGAGAAATGGCATATGTGTAATTATGAATAAGACTGACATTATGAACAGAAGTGTGTGAAAAGTGGTGGGGTTACACTTGTCTCCCCCCCCCCCCAAGAAAAGAAACAAGATTTTTGGAACCTGGCAACTTTTAACATCCTGATATATAGATTTTGAGGTCAGTTTGAACCTCAAAATTTCAGAATTGAAATTTGGCAGAGATTCAAAAAAAGCTATCTTGAATGAAGCAGTGAAAATGTACAATATTGTATGTCAGATTTTAAACTATGCTGGCCAATGCTGCATGCAGCTGTCAAATGGTCAATGCATGCTGTTGATAAAATATTTCTTGAATACGAACTATTTGCTGAATACTTAGAGGATGTTTCTGTCAAAATTCACAAAAGAGAATTTGGGTGGGGAAACTTGGTTTTTGTTGTTGTTTTTCTAACGAGTAGCATATCTCTCCTGCCGCATTAATATTTAGGCAGCACCACTAATGTAATTCCTGAAGAATAAGAAGTGGAAACTTTTGTCAGGAGGACCTTTGTTGTAAGGTTTCATCTTTTTGGTTCTGGAGCCATTGTTTCAAATTATATGCAGAGCTGCTGCCAGTCAGTGTGAACAATATTGAGGTAGATGTGCTGAGTCTGTATAAGGCAGCTAGTTCCTAAATGCTTACCTCAATAATAATAATAAGAATCAGAATAAAATAATTTTTATTCATACCCCACCCTCCCTGGCCAGAACCGGGCTCAGGGTGGCTAACACCAATAAAATTACAATAAAAAGTAATAGGGAAAAAACAAAACAATAGCAACAACAAAAAACAGTCACCGTATTTTTTGCCCTATAGGACGCACTTTTCCCCCTCCAAAAATGAAGGGGAAATGTATGTGCGTCCTATGGGCCGAATGCAGGCTTTCGCTGAAGCCTGGAGAGTGAGAGGGGTCGGTGCACACCAACCCCTCTCGCTCTCCAGGCTTCAGGAAGCTATCCACAAGCCTTGGGAGCTCCGCAGGAGTTCCCGTCGGACTCCCAAAGCTTGCGGATAGCAGCCTGCATTCCGAAGCCTGGGGTGCGCTGCTTCGTGCAGATATTGGGCAGCCCCACAAGCTCGGGGGACGGCGGGGAGGTGGAGCGCCGCCATCCCGCTATTCCCCGACCTGGTTTGGAGGCTGGCGGTGGGGAGAAGCACGCTTCTCCCCACCGCCAGCCCCACATGCTCGGGGGACAGATATCCGCAAGCCTGGGGAGACCGGCGCGACTTCCTGCTGGGCTCCCTAGACTTGTGGATAGCAGCCTGTTCTGGGGTCGGGGAAAGCTCGGGCATCCCCCGCCCCAGCCCCATGCCTGGGGGGGGGGAAATAAATTTGATTCCCTTTATTTACTACCCAAAAAACTAGGTGCGTCCTATGGGCCGGTGCATCCTATGGGACGAAAAATATGGTAGTTAAAATACAGGTTAAAATACAATTTAAAATGCAGCCTCATTTTAGTAGTAGCCCATAAATCAAAACCATAAGGGAAGGGAAACATAAGGGTCAGGCTGAGTCCAAACCAAAGGCCAGGCAGAACAGCTCCATCTTGCAGGCCCTGCGGAAAGATGCCAAGCCCCGCAGGGCCCTGGTCTCTTGTGACAGAGCTTTCCACCAAGTCGGGTCCAGTACGTAAAAGGCCCTGGCCCTAGTTGAGACCAATCTAACCACCTTGCGGCTCGGGACCTCCAAAGTGTTGTTATTTGTGGACCTTAAGGTCCTCCGCGGGGCATACCAGGAGAGGCGGTCCCGTAGGTCTTTCTGCTATTTGAGGCTGGATAATGTGTTGCAATACATGGAGCAATCTCCCTGGATATGGGCTGCCACAGATTCAGGTTACAGCTTGACACTGAAGTTCACAACACAGTGTTGTAGCTATTTGGCAAATTTATGCTTGACCCAAGCTTTTGATTACATCATTAGAAATGCTGGTTAATAAAACGCATGTACTGTATATGGCAAATCCAATGTGGGTATGGTACTCGCGTAAGTCAACTTGGTGTTTACCAACCTTTTGTTCTGAGAGAAAGATGGACGTAATGCTCTATGAACAGCTGTGCAAAGCTACGTCAGAGTTCATTAATGCAGAGCTTTGCTCCAGGGAAATGGGCAGCATTAGTACCCTTGATCCTCTATGCTACATGTGGCTGAATGTTTACTATGAGCTATATTTAACGCAACCAACTAATTAAGAAAAAGAGAGCCTTCTTGGTCTGTGTTTCATTCATGTCTGGGTTGCTTACTTCTGCTAGAGCAAACCACCACTACAGACGTTTAAGTTGGGCATGGAAAATGATTTTTGATAAAAAGATATTTTACTCTCAAGCGTAATCCTACCTCTGTTTTTGTTCAGTGGCTTAATGGTTTGAAATTCCCCAAATTATAACTAATAAATGATAAATCAGATAAATTATTTGTTATTTTGATTCCCACTAAAGTGAATCCAATATTCCTTGACTTCAAGTGGAAAATTTGTTTTTGCATCTTTCACTATATGCTGTCTGTATAACTTCCAAATCACTTTTGTTATCCAGCCAGTATCATTTCGGCTATGCTGATTCAAACAGCATATGAGACTTTGGGTACACCAGACCTTTGAAAAAGCAGATTTCAAATGTGAAACTTTCTATGAACAAGCATGATCTCCAGCTTGCCTTCCCACAACCCACCCCATTTAAAATAAAATTAAAGGACTGCATGACTATATATATTGGATTTCAACTACCGTAGTTTTCTATATAATTTTTGACAAGGAAATACTTACTTAAATATTCCTAGTCCCATTGCCTTGTCTGTCTCCAGCAATATCTTGGCTATATTCATAATTTTAATGATAGGATTCTTCCTGGACATTTCTTCTCCAGCAAAAATATTATGTATATCCCTATGTCAGGGGTTATGAAAATCTGGTTTACAAAGTGTCTTGGATTTTAAATGGCTGAAACTGGTTTTACAGAAGATAAATTGAGTGTAGCATGAAGCTGGACAGCCTGACCTAAAAATGATTGGCTGCTGCTATACCAATCATTTTCACCAGGGTTAGCTAGTCATGTAGTCCTTGTTGGCTCACTTCACATGTCAATACCAGATATTGTAGCCCTTCTTGACCAAGGGGACATTCAGCTTGAAACCAGAACAGAAATAAGAAAGTTATGTGGGCCGAGGAAGTGGGAGAAAGAGGTGGAAAAACATAGTCATAGTAAATAGGGGAGTCTTGAATCTGCTGACTTTGGATTGCTTCTTCTAGAAGGTGTTGAAAGAGAATTTACTATACAGGCTAAATGAGATTCCTCCCCTCCTTATAAATGTTAATTGAACCTGTTGTGTCTTATTGTTGGTCATTTCCCTTCAAGCGTATTCCCCTTAGTTTCATTAAGTATTTGTGGTTTCCCAGCTTGCCACATTAGTACTAAAAGACGAAATACTTTTAAAGCCCAAGAGGTATGTCATGAAGATATTGTTTTGCTCTTGAGAATTTTAAGCAGGAACAAAAGAATAAATAAATAATAGCACAGTTCATTGTGATTCTGAAGAAATACAGAAATGGATTGTGAACCACATTAAAACTTACATTTTCTCATGTCCTTCTGGTGGTGAAAACACACAATTTGCAATTCATGTATGTGGGTGTGGGTATGTTCTAAACAGATAATGGTTGTAGTAGGAGGGGGAAATAATTCATGATGACCCATAATTCATTAAGCAGTCCACAGCATTGTTAATCTTGCATGAACTTTACATTCCTTGAGATGTAAGTGTGTGATCACTAGGGTATTGTTCTGGTTACAACCAACATAAAAACAGATATTTTCTTTCAAGAATGGAAGTCTCTGACAACCCTCTTTTGCACATCCTTCCAAATAAAAATATGTCTAGCACAGGCTGTTTCAGATTTCACAGTACAAGCAAATGTCCACCAGGTAATCCATGCCCAACAAGTGTAAAAGGTTTTGCTTTTCTTTTTGAAGTTCACAAGTTATGTGGTGATAAGTGTCTACTTCTTACCATGTTTCCATGGAGAGCACTCCAGACTTTCTTATGTTTAGATACCTCTGTCTACACCAGCTTTGCAAGTACCCCTCTCCCACAAAATTACTAGCCTGCCTTTCCCCCCATGTCAGCCTACTGTGAATTGGCAGAGGAGGGACAGAGCTGCAGCAGTTACATTCCTGGGCTGGGTGAGGCAAGAGGGGGCTTCCCTCTTCTGGCTGCCTGCCTGGTTTCTCTTGTTAGGCACATTCAACGGCTCACTCACCTGCTTGGCAACCCTTGTCTCATATGGGTACTAGGCTATAGCTTACATGCAAGGCTGGTGTACGCCACTAGTTTTCTGACTTCATTTCTGGCAAAAAAGCACTGTATTCCAGGTAACAGTGCACAAATGCTTTCCTCCCATAGGTTATCCATGTAGGGGGGAAAATGTGTTTCAGCCCTGAAAGTGCAGTATCTCTTTTCCTTGTAACTATGACATCTAGGTATTCTTTAGAGCAAGGTTTCTCAAACTTGGGTCTCTGGCTGTTTTTGGACTATAATTCCCATCATCCCTGACCACTAGTCCTGCTAGCTAGAAATGATGGGATTTGTAGTCCAACAACAGCTGGAGACCCTGCTTTTGAGTATTTTCAGTATAAGAAGTGCAATTCATATCAGTGTCCCTAAATGTTTATACGTTGTAAACTCTCTGTGTGAGCAAGACCTTAGATTGAGTGTGTGTTCTGTTGCTTTCTGTTTCAAATGCATCAGAACACTGTATTTGGGGCTGGGAGTAGCGTTGAGCAGGCACATGCTCTGCATGAAAAAGCTCTTAAAGCATCTCCAGGATCAGGTTGCAGGCGGTGATGGGAAAGACGACCGAGATTCTGGGAGCTGCTACAAGTCCATGTAGCCAATGCACTTGGGTAGATGAACCAGTGGTCTGATTTTTGTTTAAGGCAGCTTCATATGGCCATCCAATCTCTTCTCTTCTTCCCTCTTCTCTCTATCTCTTCTGCATAATCTGTCACACAAAGGTTCCAAGGAGGTTTAGTATCCCGAAGAGTCCTTATGCACGTGTGGTTTTTTAAAATTATATTTAAAACAGTTATTGTGGGAATGGTAAATATGTTCGCTGGCGTTATACTGAAATAATTGCATGATTTATTTATTTTTTTAATTTACAAATGCTAGTGTAATAATCAATGCAGTAACCAGTCTGAATGGCTCTATTTCAGAATTGTTTGGTATTTCTGTGATAGCATTCCATTAGACCACAACATACAAACTCAGTAACTTTTGTGTGAGTTAGAGCAAGTCACTTGAAGCCACTTGCTGTCAGGATAGTGCAGTCAGCTCTTCCTTGTACCTTCCATGAAAACCAAAAGGGTCAGTGTGGCAGTGTTGATCTGCTCATTATGCATGGAAGCTGCAAGCACAAGATTTGTTTGCACTTCTGAATCACCACTTGTAATCACATATTTCAAAGTTAATTTTAAGGTGGGAATCTGGTCTCTAATGAAATCTGATAGTTCTTGAAAGTTACATGAGCAAAGTCAAATAGTAGATTGATTCTTGGATGTGCAAACCCAGTTTGTAACCTAGTGTCTGAAATTGGACCTGAGTAAACAAGCACAAAGTCACTGAGAAATCAGGAGCATGTTTCAGGAAAATGAGGCTACAATATTTATAAGTCAAACTGATACAATGAATTAGTTCAAAATACTATTCATATAGGTAACACTGCTGGATTCCAGACAAGCCACAATAAAACAATTATGAAAGTGAGATTCTTCTTAACCACAGTTTGATAATAACTAATAAACCATAGTTATTAACCATAGAATAATTTTTCAAGCTGCCCTAATGTCTTGAGGGGTTTTGTGTGTTTGACTGAGAATGGCAGCATGTCAAATATATACAGTATAAATAAGATGGGGGAGGGCAAATAAAACTGGACCTCTTATTTTAGTTTTGAACTATGTCTAGGGCCATGATACTACATTCTCAACATGTTTAAACAGATGTTATTCCTATGCAGAGAAGCAGCTGCTCCTAATAAAGGACTAAATACTTTATTTATATCATATTTTAGGCATATATTTATTGTACAGTATAACCAAAAATAAAACCTCAGTTTTAAAATCCTTTGAAGGAGCTTGTTTACTGCAAGATATGATGTCTCAGGAAGATCAATATCAAATATCTTGTTTTTTAAAAGCTCTTGCTGTATGAAGCCTTCTAATGGCATGCTGTGCTTATGTTGCTAACTCTGCAAAAATGTTAGTAATTGTGTTTTTTAAAATTGTACTGGTGCAAATCTCAAAATGCTCTCTAAAAATAACACTTTGTTGTCTGCAAGAAAGAAGACACTAACACAGCAAGATGGTTAGAGTACACAAAATAATAATTTTTTTAAAAAAATATGGATTGGCTATTGCCTCAAATCGGGTTCATTTCCCCTTTACATTATATTTATTAATATTCTTGGAGCCAAAACCAGAAGGGGGTGCTTGCTAAACCCTATTTGCTAGTTTGGTGGTAAAGCAGGGGTGGGGTGAGGCTTTTTCTTATCTCTAAAAAGAGCATGTGCAGGATGGGAATGGAAGTTTCCTCCCATCCCCCATAAAACAATAGTCTTTTTTTAGTCACTTGTCTATATGTAATCCAAGAAGTTTTTACTTGATGTCTTTGCTGTTTTTTCGTACCGCTGCCCAAAAGTGACAGGGTTTATGTTTTCTATGTTACATTTGTTTTTCTTTTATTTGGCTACTGGCCTAAAATAATGACAGTTTTATCCACATTAATCATAAAAATTCAGTTCTGTTATTCTGACATTCCTTCCTAATTATTTGCTTTCTCTTGCAGATAAATTTGCGCCTCATTTTGGTAAGCGGAAAAACGAAAGAATTCTTGTTTTCACCCAATGACTCAGCAGCAGACATTGCAAAGCATGTATATGATAACTGGCCAATGGGTAAGTATTACAGACGAGTTTCCCCCATTCATATGGGGTCAGCCCTGTGCAGAGCTTGTCTGAGGCAGGAGTCTTGTTAGAATAAAGTTATAAACTCAAACAGTGTAAGTCCAGCAGGCCCCTGACAGAGCCCCCTGCCTGCTTAGCCCTGTGAGGCCTGGGACAAGTGAACCCGGCTTCCCCCCTCTACATGGGCCTGGGTGGGACTCAACATGGGATGGTGGTGGTAAAGAATATCTTTATTTTCTAATGCAGAATATCACTGAATATTACTGGGCTGGTAATAGCTCAAAGGGTGAAACCAAAAGTGTCACACTCTTGTATTTGATGTGCTTACAGACTTCTATGCTAACTTTTATATGTATATTTGTACATTACTTAGACCAGTGGTTTCTAACACACACACCCTGGATCACTTGAATATTGCTGAGGGTCTGGGTGGGCCATTTAATTTTTTCCCTGCCTGTTGTAGCAATTTTAATGAGCTATGCTAGATTCTATATGATTTTAATTGCTTCTTATATTTTTTATATTGTACTTTACAATATTACAATTTGAATTCTGTGGAAGAGTTCACAGGCATTCCACGGACCAGTATGAGACCACCCCCCTCCAGCTTAGACATTTTCTAATATGAAGCAGTCTAGATTACTCCCCCACAACCCCTCCCAATATCCTTTTTAAAAGCTTCAATTTTCTAATGGAGCTAAATGTTTGGCAATTGTGCATTTTGAAATCTCAGCTTGGAGTGAAAATGTTACTTGGAAACTGCAAATTTGATCCTTTAAGCAGAGTGCAGCTCCTTTCAGAACAGGCTGAACTGCTGCCACCTTTGTCAGATGAATAGCCGACCAAAAGCTCCTTTGTCTTATCTGGACTGAGCTTCAGTTTATTAGATGTCATTCTTTCCATGGCTGACCTTGAGCCCCTTCTTGTTCAGCCAGTCTGCCTCACATGACTTTGATAAAAGGGAGATAGAACTGGTGTCACTGGGTTTATTTATTTTTATTTTTTCATTATTTAATTTAAAATATTTATTTATGCCAGGGCAAGATTTTTGAAAAGAAGCATCAGGTCAGGGTACAAATGTCTAGCGTACAGATAGAAATGCAGAATTTATCAAGGTGTTCAATCAATTTATCAAGGTGTTCTTGTCTGGAGCAGCAAGGCAAGAAACTTGATGAGAGGTTATCACCAACAAGAAAACAAAAGATCTAGGGAGTCAGAAAGGGTTGCCCCAATTTGAATGGAGATATAGAAAATGATAAAAAGATAGAAGGAACTGGAGGATAAAGAAGCAACTAAGAAATGAGAGAGAGAAAGAGAAGGTGGGAAGACCTGGGATGGAGGAACAAGAATGACAAAGCAAGTGCAGGAAGGAAAGGGGCAGGAGGGACAACTGAACCCCATCCTCAGTTTTTTGAGAACAAGTGAAATACTACAAGGCTGGAGGCAGGCAAATGTCTGTGTCTCCAAAAAGAATGCCTAGGCAACTGGTTATTGGTCAGCTTGACATCAGTACCTGGAAAGGTTCTAGAACAGATTATTAAGCTGTCAGTCCGTGTGCATTTAGGGGTGGGTGGAAGCTGTGATTGCAAAAAGCCCTTACGAAAAGTCCTGCCAGGCTAACCTTATCTCCATCTTTGATAGAGAGTTAAGTTGCTTGGTTGATCATGGGCATGCTGTGGATGTAGTATATTTGGATTTCAGCAAGCCTTTTGATAAAGTCCCCCATGATATTCTTGTTGGTGAGCTAGACAGTGCTGCTGTTTGAAAGAAATGTGGCTGCTGGTTGGGTCATACCCACCCAGAGAGGGCTCCTCAACACTTTCTTGTCAATCCTGGAGCAAAGTGACAAGTGGGGTGCTGCACGATTTTTTACTAAGCCTGCTGGTTTCTAACACCTTTGTAAATAAAAGTGCAGAGGAGATGTTAACCAAATGTGTAGAATGACACCAAACTGGGTGGGTAGCTAACACCATAGACAGAAACACGGTGAATGTGATGTATCTACAAATGTTTAGGTATGTGGTTTCAACATAATTGACGTGGTTCCTATTTTTGTAAATTCAGTGTTATTTTGGGAGTTTATATGTGGATTATATAGCTGAATATTTGTGTAATAAATCTCACTGTCTAATAAAACAAGTAGGACTGGGTTATGTTACTGAGCTTTTGATTAATTGTTCTCAATAAGTTTTGGGTAGCAACTAGGTTTTATATTTTCAAAAACTCAGAACTCAACCATGGTACATTTCTTTATGCCAGAGAAGTCCCGAGTGCAGCCTGAAATCTGCATGGTACCTACTAGAGGAGACTTTGCCAACCTCGTGCCCTCCAGATGATTGGAACTTACAACTCTCATCAGCTCTCACCAGCATGACCAATAGTTGGGGGTGATGAGAGTTGTAGTATTCCAAATCTTCTGGAGGGCTCCACTCTTGAAAGATTCCATCAACAGTGTCTCCAAAAAATTTTACGCATCACTTGGGAAGACAGGCGAACTAATGCCAGTGTACTGCAAGAAGCAAAGATCACCAGTGTCAAAGCAATGATTCTTCAACATAAACTTCATTTCGATTGGTCATGTTGTTTGGATGCCTGATTATTGTCATCCAAAGCAACTACTCTATTACAAACTTTAAAAAAATGGAAAACATAATGCTGGTGGTAAACAAATGAGGTTTAAAGACTCTCAAGACAAATCTTTAAAAAGTAGTATATGACTATTGGGAAACACTGGCCTGTGAGTGCTCCAACTGGAGAACAGTCTTTACCAAAGATGTCATGGACTTTGAAGACGCTCGAACTCAGAATGAAAGGGAGAAATGTACTAAGAGGAAGGCACGTTTGGCAAACCCTCACCATGACCAGGGACGCGGGTGGCGCTGTGGGTTAAACCACAGAGCCTAGGACTTGCTGATCAGAAGGTCGGCGGTTCGAATCCCCGCGACAGGTTCCCAGCTCCTGCCAACCTAGCAGTTCAAAAGCACGTCAAAGTGCAAGTAGATAAATAGGTACCGCTCCGGCGAGAAGATAAACAGCGTTTCTGTACGCTGCTCTTGTTTCGCCAGAAGCAGCTTAGTCATGCTGGCCACATGACCCAGAAGCTGAATGCCAGTTCCCTTGGCCAATAAAGCGAGATGAGCGCCGCAACCCCAGAGTCGGCCACGACTGGATCTAATGGTCAGGGGCCCCTTTACCTTTACACCATGACCAACTTCCACCTGGAAACCTATGTCCCCACTGTGGAAGGACATGTGGATCCATAATTGGCCTTCACAGTCACAGACATACTGTTAAGACCGTGTTCATGGAAGACAATATTACTTGGCTATGAGTGATTGCCAAAGAAGAAGAAAGAAGAACGTGGGAAGCAGCACTTGTGGTTTGTTTCTTCCCTGACGTCCCGAAGGAAAGAGCAAAGCACTTAACTTAAAACAATTGCTTGCTTTTACCTATGGTTTAAAGTGACGTATGACCTGGTGGCTAAATACAGGCTCCATGGCTCCATCAACCAGCTTTCCCCCTCTCTCACCCAAGTTTTGTTTAACCTCCAACAAGATGAAGCATACTAGAGAACTTGAGAGCTTACTCACTGTTTTGTGACAGTTTGGTTGACCTAATAAAGGTATTGCCTTGCTGTGGTTCTGGATTTTTTTATATTTTTTTTTGTAATAGCGGTTTGTTACTATTACAGTAATTAAATCTGTAAATGGAATTGTTGTTGTTAGCTGATGTTGGCTGAAGTGCCTGCCTTATCTATTCCTTTTCCAACTGGTCCCACTGCCCCTTTTTAGAATTGAAGGGAAATCTTGCCTGCTTTATAGCAAGCAATAAAAGCTCTCATACCTGTAATTATGTTTATGCAGTGTGTTGTATAGTCTAATAAGGCAGGGTATAAATGGAGACTTAAAAGATAAACAAGACAGCGAATGCACTTGACAAATATTTTTGCTACTTTTTTTCAGACTGGGAAGAAGAGCAAGTAAGCAGTCCAAATATTCTGCGACTTATTTATCAAGGACGGTTTCTTCATGGCAACGTGACATTAGGAGGTAATGAAATAAATTCAGTTGGAGACGGTGGTTCTGTGGGTGATCTTTGTCTGATTTATAAAATGCAAGAAATGGGCTTCCTGGCGTAGTTAGTGAAGCAAGGAAGCCTATGACAGGAACATATATACCTGAGGGAACACATGGCGCAGCCTTTCTCCGCCTTAAGAAAGACAACGCAAGGTGGAAGCAAAGAGGTCCAGTCTTAGGAACTTGTGACATCGGCTTCTAAAAAGACGATCAGATGGCCCAAGAGGAGGACCCTTAACACTCTACATTTCATACCATATATTAGGGCCATTGTTTTAAAATGGCATTGGGTTTCTTGGCAGAAAGGCAATATATAAATACAATACAAAAATAAAAGTTTGTCCTTGGTAAACAGACGGCATGATCCCCAGTTAGAGCACTTTGGGTGTTGTTGGTTTTTACTTGGGGAATTCAGCAAAGGCTCTTATTAAAATCAGTGGTACTTAATAAGTTCTCAGCTTTGAGCATGATCCCACCAATGTTTTTAATTAAAGTTGCAATTATGTGTTCCATTACACATGCAATTGAGTACTAGGCTATAACTCTTAAAAATTCAAAGGTTCAATATATTTAAAGGGGTTATCATTCAGTGGTCTGCGGTGTATCACATTTTTAATTTCTCTTCAGGTATTACTGCAGTGAATATCATCTTGGAAATGATGGTACTAATTACCAGTAGTTAATAGCAGTCCTCTCTTAATTGGAAAAGTGATTTGATTTCAGTCTTCATATACCTCCCGTGCTGCATACAGTCCTTAGAATCTGTATTCTAAATATTATGCGAATTGCATAACAGTGACCTAAATCTTAGCACTGTGGCTGGGCAGATTGAGAACTGGAATAAGGGGAAGCTTTCTTGCTGTGTCTAGCATAGCCATGAGGTTCCAAATGATTAGTTATAAAAGACTGGAATCACTTGGAGTAGAAAAGCAGTTCAATTGTGCCCCCTTGTGGCATGCACTTCTACCTGGTTTTTACTGTATAGTGAACTGCACTCAGATTTATTGCCAACTTTTTGAATACTGAGTTTCACTGCAGTATTCGTATTCATGATAAAATTTCAGATGGAATATAAATTGAATTTGGGTGTGAGTGTGCATACTTGGAAGTTTGCATGCATGTACACTAGAAACAATTGTTCTGGCTTGCTGAGATTAGCTTTCCTAACAGGTCAAATCTCCCACTAACCAGTTTGACTGTGTGCCAATTTGCATTATTGGTTAATTTCAAATGTGTGACTGCAAATATCCCAAAATAGTAAGCACAAAGTATTTGGCCAGGATTATTCAGCACTGAAGAAAAAAGGCTTGTCAGAGGGTTTCTCTTATCCTTAAAAGGGGTCTGGCAAATCATAAAGATTTATTTACACCGCTCACATTCCTTCAGATGAACTTCCTCACTGTCTGTCTTTGCATCTAGCTCAGACAGTAGAACATGAGACCCTTAGTCTCAGGGTCGTGGGTTCAAGCCCAAACGTTGAACAAAAAGATCCCTGCATTATAGGGGGTTGGAATAGATGACCCTCTGGGTTCCTTTCCAACTTTGTGATTTTATGATTCTATATCAAGTAAGCATGAAGAATTTCTACTGGAGCAGGGAACTTCAGAGGAAGCATGCTGAAGTTGTACTGAAATCTGTGATGGTATATACAAATCTGCTAGATTTTACTTGAGCATTTCTTGCTTGCTCTGAATTTTAGCCAGTATTTTTATACACATTTCTAAAAAAAACATGCATTTTAGTACATATAAATATGTTGATGGTGTTATGGTATGGAAAATGCTGATAAGTCAAGGAGAATTTAAACCCAGCTGTGTTATCCCAGTTCCATCCCATTGTACTTCCAAGGAGCTTGAGGTTGCATGTAAGGTTCTCTCCCCTGTGACCAATCCTCACAACAAAGGTAGGCTAGGCTGAGTGGAGTCACCCAGTTAGCTTTGTGACTGAGTGGAGTTTTAAACCCAAGTTTCCCTGTTCCTAGGCTGACAAATGATTGGTTTAAGAAACATGGCTTTCTTTATTATCAGAAACAAGCCAAACAAATGCTTAAATTTAGGTTTGTATTGACTTTTTCAAATATTGGGGCATCAAAGGACTGGGAACAATATTTTATTCTCCCTTTCTGCAACTTATATTTGTAAGCTGCTGTTCTGAGAGCTCCAGCTGAAGAGGGACTAATTAAAGTGACAAGAAATAAATCAAATGGTGAAAGCTTGCACTTTTGGAAAATAAGCAGTTTGGATATTGTATATTACTGTATCTATAGGGATGAAGAAGTGTATTAACAAGTAATTCTCTCTCCCCACACACAGCATTAAAACTTCCTTTTGGCAAGACGACAGTGATGCATTTGGTGGCTAGAGAGACGTTGCCAGAGCCAAACTCTCAAGGTAAGCTGATGCTTCTAACTTGGACTCAACGGACACGTATTCAAAGTATCTGCACTTTGGTTGCAGTCTCTTGGTGACTTATTAAAATGTTGTGCTGAGGAGAAATCTAAAGGTTTTTGTGTGGTTCTTAGAACATGTGATTTATATTTACACTTGAAAATGTAACTTCCCTTTTAAGGGCATGTGACCAAAGCTCGTAATGCTCATTCAGAATTATTCTGCTCCTTTGTGTTGCACACAGAGAGTAATATTTTGCGCTAATTATCTTGAAAACATTTTCTCTGTTCTGCAGGTCAGAGGAATCGTGAAAAAACTGGAGAGAGCAATTGCTGTGTGATCCTGTAAAATCTCTGCTGTATCTACTACTTGTGATGTATAATAGTTTTCGTCTTTCATGCCGCTGGACTAGAGGAGACCAACATTGCTTCAAACACCCTTAGGACAAGCCTGTCTGAATCCATTGAACTGAAATATTACATGAACGCTGTCACTTTTTTTTTTTCTAGAACAATGAACACTTTTTTATTTCTACGTTTTAGGTTGTTGAACAAGCTTATTAATACATCACTTCTCCACTTCTCCAATGCATTCTCTCTCCAAGAAAAGGTTAACTATTCTCAACAGGAATCATATTGCTGCCATAAGATCATCCTTAACCTGAACTTTAACCAATCAAGATTTCTAGATGCAATTTGCACTAAAAATGGTTGACGATATATAGACCTCATCATCAAAAGCTCTTAAGTATTTCAAACACAGAGAAATGAATCAGCACTGGAAAATACTATCAGCAGTCTTATTCTTTAAATTCAGTAACGGCCAACTGAAAGGGGGGGAAATAACTACTAAGTAAGTAAATTCTACCTAAGTCAACCTTGGTGGCCAAACTGGCACAAAATACTAACTAAAATTGTCTGACTATAGACATATATATATTTTCACTGCAACAAACTATGTGCCTGTAATTTTAAAGCACTCTGTAGAGGGCTGTTGAAACTGATTTTTTTCATTGATATGCACTCTTCTCGTACATTAGTTGAGTGCTTGTTCAGACAGCACAAATAAGTGCAGAGAGTGCATTTCCTAGCCTTAATATGGGAGGGGCAATTTCCTGTAGTTCATAGGCTTTTATTAATGTGCATAAATATTAGAAGACCTCATTTACTAATCAATTTTATGTCTTTGAATATCAGCAATTGATGTTTTTCAGTCATTCTTATTCATCCGTACCTTAGTGTCCAGTGTCATGCTTACTCATTAGTGACTTCAAACAAATAATTAAAAGGAAAAATGAAAAAAAAGAAAAGAAAAACCTCTGCCATATGATGAGATTTTGTTTGTTTATTTTATGTGCATTTGGTGTTAGTGCTTGCAATTGTATTGGAAATCAAAAACTGGTTTTTAAAGCATACATATTTAGAAAGGATGCCATTCGTTTTCTTCATATAATTTAAAAATTGATATGCTAAAAAAAATTGCACAGCACTAAAGCATGAGTTAGTTTCATCTAAACCTGTAAAAAAATATAAAAGATTTTATATTTTTCCACTAGGGAGAAATTCTTCCTAGTTGAAATTACAAATGTGTAGAATATATTTAATAAAAATCTTATAAAAACATAACTATAGAACTTAAATATAGATTGGAGTGTAGAATAATACAACAATAATCCATATAAATAGCTCTAGGCTTTTAAGAAAAAATTGCAGGTTGACATTTGTGTTCTGTACTTGAGTCCATGGCCCAAACGTTCTGTGTTTTCTGAATGATCAACTTCATTTAAATGTAATCAGGTTATTTTATTCAATGTTATTGCTTTGACAAAATGCTTTATATGCAGTAGGCCTACAAAGATATTGTTCATAATGATCAAAATTAAATTTGTATAGAGCAGAGTTTTAAAACAAATTGTAAATAGCACTAAACATTTTCTTTCTGCAACCTGTACTGATAGATTCTTCTCTAAACTAAATAAAAGAAGAATATTGTAGTGCACTTGGTTGTGATTTGAAAGCTATGACCTGATCTGTATTGGGCATCAGTGTTTTAAAGTCATGAAGAACATGTACAATGGAAATATCCCTTCCTGATTTTCTTTTTAAATTAATACTTGGGTTGAAATCCGAGGAAGATTGTAAACTTTCTTCGGAACAGGGATGGATGCATTTTGGATATGCTTGGCCTCAGCTGTGCAGGACTTTATAAATCCACAAACTCACGTTTACCCACCCCTGGAGTCAATGAATTGATTGGGTAACCAATGCTAATATTTAACCGTTAGAACTTAACTTATGAAACTGCATGAGCATGAGAAATCTTAGTATTTTAGCATTCAAAAACCTAACGGTTAATTAAAAAAATGTGTGCATTAAGCTATTGGCAACCCTGTTCGCTATTGACCCCCTTGCCATTTCTGTTTCTAAACAGCAGCAGTTTACTCCCGAAGCTTTTATTTTGAAGAGACTGTTAGCAATGCAACCTCATCTTATCCAATGCCTTTAGTTTGGTCCCAGCATCATTAGCAGCAACTCAGTTGGGTGCTATCTACACTTGCTCAGTTTCACATTAATTGTACCTGAAAACTCTGGCAGTACACTTCATTTTTAGAATGACTTCAAATTGACTTCTGGGGATTTATTTGAAACTGTCGGGAAAGAAGACCACATAGGAGTAGTAGAGATCCAAACATGTAAAACAAATGCACATAGTCCAACAAGTTGGTGAGAAAATTTTGCAGCAACTATTGGATAGAATACTGGTCTTTACAAGTTTACAAAATGATGTGTTAAAGTGGAAATGAGGCCTGTTTTCCCTCTAGGACTACTGACTGATTAAAGAACATTTAGCTGATTCATTATCTGTCGTTAATTGGGTCTTTACACTTGCATGCTGCATTTTTGAGAAACTGAACTCAGAGAGAATTGAATAAACAAACTATCAACTGTTTTTTTTGGGGGGGGGAATAAACACCTTACCATTTCCTACTCTACTACCACCAGAGCCAAAATGGTCTCAAAAATATACAGCAGACCTTCCTCTTAACGTCTACCAATTAGTTTTGCTTGCGTTGTTTAATCAACCTTTGGTTGATAAACAGCAAGGGCAAACTTCAGTTGGTAGGACAGAAAGAAGGGCATATTGTATATTTTTGAGGCTGCGATCTGCCAATTAAAGTTTGCAGCCCTTCTCTTCCCTCCCATTCCCCTATAGAAACCATAAAAACCTCAAACCAAGGGATATCTGCATGTCAAGTTACACCTTTTCAATGAACTGTGGGAGGGGGAACATCTCTGGCCTGGTTGTGGAATCCTGAAATCTGGTACAGGTGGTGGAAGGAGCCCAGCTGCCTTTGACAAAGAGCTGTGCTTTGGCTCTATTCTTTTTCTATGACAGGCATGGCCAAACTTGGCCCTCCAGCTGTTTTGGGACTACAACTCCCATCATCCCTAGCAGGACCAGTGGCCAGGGATGATGGGAACTGTAGTCCCAAAACAGCTAGAGGGCCAAGCTTGGCCATGTCTGCTCTGTGATCAGTACATCAGTACTCCAAAAAGTTGAGTGGGGTCATAGGAATGCTGCAGATTATGTTTGTGTGTTACCAGGCTGCTTGGAGGTAAGTAGGTAGGATGGTCTCCAGTAGTCTTTTCAGCAAGCAAGCAACCTCACTAATTGTTGGAAACTGAAGACCACTAAATTACCATCAGCTACCCTTCCCCCACTGATCCTCCTCCTTCCCCAGGTTTGCCACATGTACCTTATAAGGACTACAGCTTCTGACATGGTCCATGGCACATGACCTGGGAGCAACCTCATACCTACTTAGTCTGCTATGCTTGTTTGATGGGAGAGTTTGGCAGGCCCAAGTAAGTTTCCATCCTAATCCATAGGGGTCATTTAAAGAATATTGCTGATGCTTAAGGTGCTGGATGGGGAAATGTTCAAACTGCCGATGACTTGATAAGTGCCCTCAAACCTCAGAATAATGAGATGGTAATATGTACCCAGACAAGCTGGAACCAGGGGAGGGATGGGCAGTCATTCACTTGGCAATAAGTATCGGCAGTAGCTAATCTTGGACAAGCTGAATTGCACCATGAAGTGTCAATTGGGGATGTACCAACTCTCCATTTGTAGCATTTGGCTGACAAACAGGAAATGGGATTGAGGCAAAGCAGAGAGCAAAGCCAACATAAAGCAATAAAAGATAGGCATGTGCATTGTGCTTGCTTATTTTTTCTGAAGCAGGGATGTTAGGAATGCTATCCAATGCCGCTAGCTAATTGGCTCGAGGAGGCCCGTTGAGAGCCTCTTACAAATAATCCATGTGATGCTTCGGATTCTGCGACTTGCATTCCTCCTCTCTTCTGTAGGATAGGCCCTGTATCATCATCCTTTTTTGCAAATAGGGAACTGAGGCCGGCAGATGGTGACTTATCTTGTTGAAGGTAATGCAAGTGTTCTGGTTCCAAGATTTTTAATCAAGGCCAGCTCCAGCCATTTTGCTGCCTGAAACAAGCCAGGACTCCTGCCACTGCAGCGCTGGTGGTTGCAACTTGCTCTGTCTCAGAGAAACCATTGCAAGTCGAGCAACATTTCAGCAAAGTGCCTAGCGAGGCAGCTGCTGGTAGTTAAGTGCTCAAGTGCCATGGCAGTGGCTGGCAAGGGGGCACATTTGTTTGAGCACATTTGTCTTTCTGCTGTGCCTTTCAATCTGCGGCTGGAGACGTGGCTCATGGTGGGACCAGCCTTGCTCTTTAGAAGCACAAAAGAACCCTCCAGATTCAACCAAGGACCTGTGTAGTTCAGTACCCTGCTTCCGATAATGGCCAACCTGATGCCTTTGGGAAGTCCGCATGGAGGGCATAAAAACAACAGCCCTTTCCTCACCCTGCTGTTTCCTAGAGGTAGCATGTGGCCATTATGACTTGAAGTCTTTGATAATCATATCTTTCATTCATTTGTCTAATCCAGTTTAAAAACTATCTGAGTTAATAGCCAACACCATGTCTTGTAGCAGGGCATTCCACAGGCTCACTATGCAAGTGGTACCACATAGAAGAAAACATAGTCCAAATGAGATATATCATTAAATGTGTGTATGCATGCACACAACGAAAAATCTGGTGATGTGTGTGTGAGAGAGAGGTCGGGAGTCCATCAGCTGTGTGTACCCAGAACACCGAGGAGATTTCGATCATGATCTCACAGTTCCAAAACCAATCATGCCATGAAAAAAACATCTCAAGGCAGATCAAGAAGACCCACCCCCACCACTTCCAAGTCACTCTATGGCCTGCTTTTCCAAAAAGTAAAAAACACAACTATTTTTCTTTCTTTTATGAGAAATGATTTTTTTCCAATCGTATCATCATGACCACTGACCCCGTCCGATGGGGCTCCTGCCGTTTTGCAGCAGAGAATCAATGGGGCTCCGGGAATGAGTCCATAATGTACGTCTAATGAGGCCATTCTCTATAAGACTTGCTGGTTTAATGCAATCAAGTTCCACAGTTGCTGCTGTATTACAGAGGGAGAGAACCGGCTTTTATCTGCCGAAGTAGTTTAGGCACACCATGAACTATCCAGCATGAAACCTAATATACACATTACTAAAAAGAAAACTGTTGTATTGTAATCAGGCAAAGAACAGCATGGCCATTCAACATATTTTGAACGTAATGGGAGGAAACTGAGCCCTGGAAACGTTAAGTCAACAAAAAGTCTTCGTGGTCTTCTCAATCACTTGGTGTACAAAATGCAAATCTGGAGTAAGAACGATCCAAAACCAGCAGGATTTTGTTCTTTTGGAAACTAAAAGTTTGCAAAACTCCATGTTGTGAAGCCATTCTTTTTGCAAGGAATATTCCAGCTGAAGACATTTTCCTGGCCATCATCAATCACACCTTTGTAAACCTAAGGACTGGCTGGTATAAAATCCCCTATGTGGGGCCTGGCTTTGAAGATGCTTTCGAAAGTTCACCAATGCAGAATGCCATTCCCTGTCTTCTGGTTGGAATAAAGAGGTGGGAACATGTCCAAGGTATTCGGAGGCAGCTGCTTCCTTTGTATTTGGAAACTACCTGGAGGGCGGAATATGCTCTCCAAAATCCCCCCTGTGGAAGATGATTAATTTTCGTGGCAGACAATTACATTGACTCCTTCCAATTACACAAAAGTAGCATTGCCTGTTTCATGAGTGCTGCAATAAATCTCCCTAACGGATTCCCCTTCAGGCTCAGGATATACCTGTCATAACTTAAATTCCGTTCCTCTTGAGCTTTAGAAAAATCGTTGTGCTGGGATTCACCTAGTTCAGGGAGGGGGAAGTCTCTTACATCTTGGTTCCTTAGAGTGTAATCCTTCGCCTGTTAAGTCCCACTGTATCCATGGGACTTCTCCCTACCTAGGAGGGCTAACTTAAGCCCCTAGTAAATATGGTTTGGACTGCAGACTGGTGGAGGCAGTGCTTGAATGTATCAGGAGGCCAGAAGGGGAAATTTAGGGGACATTGTTTTACTATCATTTTGGGGAGTCAGGGATGGTGCTTGTGAATTTAATACCCCTCATTTCCCCCAGAATTCAAAAACTGGTTTCAAGTTGCAATTTGCCAGTGTTTAGGGACAAGAGCAGATAATCCAGTCCAGGACAAGGGGAATCTCCATGTCATGATATGAAAAAACTTCAGCTGTTGATTTCAGCATACCAGGCTACTGTTCAAGGCACAAAGGCCAGGCTCCCATCACCACCCCTGGCCTGTTGGTAGCCCTGGAGATCCCATTTCCAGAGTAAAGTGGGGTAGGATTACACAAAGACAACATATGGGATGGGCCTATGAATATAACTGTGGAAAGGTATCCTAAGATTCAGTGAAAGCAGAAGTACATTCGGGGTTTAAAACACAGCAAGGTTGTGTGTGCCCCCCTCTGGCATTTCAAGACACATTTGCACATTGCTGTACACACACTAGAGAGAGGGCAGGGATGTCTTCACCAAATGAACATTACCTGTTTGGTTTCCTAGCACCTGGACACTAACCCCTCCCCCAAAAAAACTCCTATTCATGAGTCTGTTACCTTGCATGCACATTTGCAACAGCGGTCTCAAATGCACACACCATATTTTTTATTACTTTTTTCCATGTATACATACTCTAACAATATTTCTCTAACAATTTTCATATCCCCCCCCCCCCGGACTTTCCTCATACTCCCATTTTGTTTTATTTCCATATTACTTACCCTGCGTGTTGTTTCTCAAAATTTTCCCAATACATACAGTCTTACACCTCAGGTTACAAACACTTCAGGTTACAGACTCCGCTAACCCGGAAGTAGTACCTCAGGTTAAGAACTTTACCTCAGGATGAGAACAGAAATCGCGTAGCGGCTGCAGGACGCCCCATTAGCTAAAGTGGTACCTCAGGTTAAGAACAGTTATAGGTTAAGAACAGACCTCCGAAACAAATTAAGTTCGTAACCAGAGGTACCACTGTATGCAATTGTGTTTGTTTATTCAAACCCCGCCACTGAGTCCAATTCTTTATGTTGCCTCTTCATATATGTTGTAAATGGTTCCCATTCTCTTTTAAAGTCTTTGTTATCCTTTTCATGTAATTTATTTGTTAATTTTGCCAGTTCTGCATATTCCATAAGTTTCACTTGTCATTGTTCTTTCGCTGGTGCACACACCTCAGCTTAACCGCAAAGCGTATGTGGCCTGCATTTCCAAATCGGATGTAAGCTGGTTTGAGGGAACATGCCTCAAATGGCGGCACTTCGTCAAGGACAGATACGGATTGTGCCTAACTAACATTGGGTGACCACAACTTCAAACACACTGCAGAACCATGAATGCTGTTTGAGCCAGCTGATAGGGAGATGGGGGAGGCCTGCAAATCTATCTGTGCTGTCTCTCTACCTGGTAACCCAACTGACCTTGAGGCCTGTGAATTTCCTCAGGGTTGGGAAGGAGAGAAACAGCAGCCGTGACTTTTTGCCACCCCCTTTTCCTTTGTGGGTTTTGTTATTTATTTATTTTATTTCCCTCTGTTGCTGTTGTGGATAAGGGATGGGAGATTATTATTATTATTATTATTGCCGTGAATGCTTGTGGGCAACAACTAAGGCTGAGAGCCTGGATGGGTTGGACAGTGGGGGCGTGAAAGATGTTGAGTTCCTCAAAAGCCATAGCACAGGAGTCTGCTGGCATGGAGTGGGACCCTCTTCGTGTGAGAGACACAGAGGGAGTGAGTGGGAACTGTTGCTAAGATCACCGGTTGTTTAGTCTGTTTCAATCTCATACCTTCCAACATTTCTTCGATGAAAATAGGGACGTCCCATTCCATAATGATAATTTTACTATTTATATCCCACACATCTTATTGGGTTGCCCAAGCACTCTTCCAACGTATATAAAAACACAAAATAACATTAAACGTTAGAAAAACTTCCCTATACAGGATTGCCTTCAGATGGCTCGCGGATTGGATAACTCCATACTCTCCAACATGTCGCCAATGAAAATAGGGACATTTTTGTTTTTCTCTGTTTATTTTTGTTACCTTGTTCTTTGCTCTGGAAATGAAAACATCTGATGAAGAACGGGACATAAATTCTGTATATAACATCTGCCCCCCCCAAAAAAACCCTGCCAGCAGGGGGCGTGCAATGGAGCCATAGTAAATGGTAACATGTAGACAAATGATTATTTAGTGCTGTCACTCATCCCATGCCCTGCCCCCAGCCGGGCATAAATCTTGGCAGGCCAGCCTAGCGGAAAATGCCAGGAACATAGAAGGATGCCTCAGACAGAGCCAGACAATTGGTTCATGTGGCTCAGTCTTGTCTACACTGACTGGCAGTGGCCCTCCAGGCTTTCAGGGCAGAGACATTCCAGCCCTACCCAAGGATTGAACTTGGGACATTATGCATTCTGCCACTGAGTGATGGCCCAATGTTTTCGCCACCCAGCGCAGCTCCCAGGTTGCACTGCATGCCTGTGAGGATCACAGAGCAGAAAGGGGAGTGCTCCTCCTCCTAAGGATCATCAAGCCCTCACAAGGTTACAGACGCGGGTGGCGCTGTGGTCTAAACCACTGAGCCTCTTGGGCTTGCTGATCAGAAGGTCGGCGGTTCGAATCTCCATGATGGGGTGAGCTCCCGTTGCTCTGTCCCAGCTCCTACCAACCTAGCATTTCAAAAGCATGCCAGTGCAAGTAGATAAATAGGTACCACTGTAGCGGGAAGGTAAATGGCATTTCTGTGCACTCTGGTTTCTGTCACGGTTGCGCCAGAAGCGGTGTAGTCATGCTAGCCACATGACCCAGCAAGCTGTCTGTGGACAAACGGGCTGATTCCCTCGGCCTGAAAGCGAGATGAGTGCCGCAACCCCATAGTCACCTTTCACTGGACTTAACCGTCCAGGGATCCTTTACCTTTTACCTTACAGACACCTGGAACTATGATTGCATTAGCAGCATGGAGACAATTGCAGGTGAAACTAACACTCCTGTTTTCATTGAATCATAGAAGGGATGCCAACGGTCACCTAGTCCAACCCCCTGCAATGCAAGAATCTCAAGTAAAGCAGCCATGACAGGTGACCATCCAACCTCTGCTTAAAGATCTCCAGTGAAGGAGAACCCACCACATTCTCAAGGAGTCCATTCCAGTGTCTTACAGCTCTTGATGTCAGAAAGTTCTTTCTGATGTTTGGTTGGAATCTCCTTTCCTCCAGAGCAAGTGAAAGCAAGCTCGTTCCCTCTTCCATGTGAAAGTCCCTGAGATATTTGAAGATGGCCACCATATCCTCTCTCAGCCTCCTCTTTACTAGGCTAAACATACCCAGCCGTCTGCCAGGCACACCTTAGCTGAGATTCCTGCATTGCTGGGGGCTGGACTAGATTTCCCTTGGGGTACCTTCCAACTCTGTGATACAAAATGGGTGCCCTAGCTTAGTGCCCCTTCATTTTAAACCCACAGAGCCCTTTGTTCAGTTCCAGGTTCCTGTGCAAAATGAAGCACGGAGAGTCAAGCCACCGCACTCCTGAAAACCAAAAAACACAAACATCCTCACCAGAGATTACTGTGACTCAGACTGGAGTCAGACAATGGTTTTCAAGAGACTTGAGAGTCATACGGCAGAGCCATCATTCATTGCCATGGCAGACACATTTATTCCTTTTGTTCCACTTTCATTTCTGGTCAAACAAAATTTGCAGCTGTTATTTTTTCCCAAGCACTCCGAAACCTTGCAAAACATGTGAGCACAGGCAACAGTGAGATGAGTGTACAAGCACTGATTCATCTGCCATGCCACCTTCAAGCCTTTGATGGGACGGGGGGAGGAATCACTATTGTCTGCCTCCAGTGTCAGGTTTAAGGGTACAGAATGAGTAAGGCTGGAGTCAGACTCCCCACACATGTCATGCAAAATTTTATACACCTCTATCCTTCTGCATCTTACTTTGCCCTTTGCTAAACAAAAAAAGCCCCAAACACTGTACCATTTCCCACCGCCTTGATCATTTTAGTTGCTGAACCTTTTCTGAGTTTTTTGGTGCGCACGTGCACACACACCCTGGTGGGGGCGCAGGAATCACTTTACTGCAATGGCCACATTACAATTGACTATACAGTGGTGCCTTGCAAGACGAAAAGAATCCGTTCCGTGAGTCTCTTCGTCTGGCGGTTTTTTCGTCTTGCGAAGCAACCCGATTAGCGGATTAGCGCTATTAGCGGTTTAGTGGCTATTAGCGGCTATTAAAGGCTTAAGAGATTAGCAGATTAGCTGCTAAAAGGCTATTAGCAGCTCAGTGCCTTAGAAAAAGGGGGTGGGGAGCGAAAAAAAATTGCAGGAACTCGCAAGACATTTTCGTCTTGCGAAGCAAGCCCATAGGAAATTCGTTTTGCGAAGCACCTCCAAAACGGAAAACCCTTTCGTCTAGCGGGTTTTCCGTCTTGCGAGGCATTCGTCTTGCGGGGCACCACTGTATTTTACATGACCCAAGTACAGTCATACCTCGGGTTACAGATGCTACAGGTTGCACATTTTCGGGTTGCGCACCATGCCGAACCCGGAAGTACTGGAATGGGTTACTTCCGGGTTTCGGTACTCATGCATGCGCAGAAGAGCCGAATCGCAACCTGCGCATGTGCAGACGTGGCACTGACGTTGCGAATGCTGCGGGTTGTGAACGTGCCTCCCACACGGATCACATTCGCAACCCGAGTGTCCACTGTACTCGAAACATCCAGAGTGTGAGGCGAGGAGGAAGGGCATAAAGATCTGCACACCTTTGTGCCACGGGCAGGGGCATAGCAAGGGGGGTGCCGTGGGGGCGGTTCGCCCTGAGTGTCCTCACTGAGGGGGAAGACAAAATGGTGGGTGGCACTTACCGTGGGGCCTGCAGCGTGCCCCAGCCACGCGTCTCTCCTGGGAGTGACGCGGTGGCTTCAGCACCCACAGGCTCTGCGCTGCTCCAAACAGTCCACCCACTGCCTCCCCCTCAGCTGTAGGGCGGCAGAGTAGGAGGAGGCAGGCAGACTCATTGGAGGTCCTGTGGTGCCCCTGTGGGCGGCTGGCCCCGCCCCCTGGCACCTGATTGGCTTGCTCTGCCGCTGGCCACAGGGGCAGAAGGACGGGAAGCTTCTCTTGCATTTGATATCACCACAATAGCAATGGGGTATTGTTACATGTATACATGCCATGCATTCCATAGTCGGATAGGTGGACACCCTGGACTTGCTCCCTGGCCTCTGTCTATAATATCCATTTGCGGTGAGGTGACCTGAACAGTATACAGTATTCCAAATGCAGTCACGTCATTGATTTGTATAACTGCATTATGATATTGGCAGCTTTATTGTAAATTCCTTTCCTGATGATCCCGAGCATGGAATTTGCCTTCCTCACAGCTGCTTAGAGGCCACCACAGAGAATGCCCTCTCCCAGACCTCCCCACACACCCCTGAAGGACGGCAGAACTACCAAGAAGGTCCATCTGCCAGCACAGGAAACAACAACAGGAAATTGACTTGAGAAGCAACAAAGTCCTGATGGAACAGAGGCAACCATCTCAGACCGCATGGCTCTTACAAGCCACTCTTGAGTTCTTATACCAATAATTTAGGAACTTAGACCCGTAGCAACCAGTTGAGACCTCCTCACACTTTGAGTTTCTCTGGTAAACAGGTGGAGCTACAGACAACAGGTCTGATTGTCTATTTCCCCCCAAGGTAAGCTAAGCTTAGAAGGACAGCAAATCCTATGGTCTTAACCCCTTCATGCATCAGTCAGACTTAAGCATATTCGTTATATGAGGCTGGTTATACCACACGTTATACAGTTTCCAGTAAATGCTGAAGACATACCTGTTTAACCTGGCTTTTGACACTTGAGGTGTATATATTTCAGATCCCCTTATTTTTGCGATTGCAAGTTGTTTTAAATTGTTTTAAATATTGTGGTTTAATGTTGTAACCCACACTGGGACCATAGGGGGAAGGGTGGGCAAACAACAACGACACAATAATAATATATCAAATATATCAAAAAAGTGCCAACTGCTGAACTTGCACAGCTGCCTAATTTGCTTGTTACCTTAAAGCTAGAACTAAGATCTTGAAATCTGATGTGGGACCAATGGACTTTGGCTATAAGTTGAAGTGTTTTTAACTGTGCCTCAACTATGTTCAGTTTGTAAATAAACTCAAAATATCACAGAATTCTGGAAGAATGTAGTGATTTCCTTCCAGAGGAAACCAGGCCTGTGTTCCTGGAACTTTTCAAAGTGAGGTGAATGTACCAATTGGGTGGTATTAAACTACGCTTCACTCACCCATTAAAATTAACAGATATGACTAAATTAGTTCTATAAATTTCAATGGCTTTACTCTGAGCAAAGCTTAGTTAAACACTACCCAATATTTTCGTAATTCATTGGCTTGTTAGGACAGGAATATCTGTTGCCAATAGTCTGTTTCATCAGACTGGGAAACAGGCATATAAGTTCCTGCAGATATATTTTTAAAGCAGATGAATAAAACATACAACAAGCACATTTTCTGGGTTTTCAGGCATTGATGCTAATGGCAAACAAACAGCGGATGCAGCTAGGGCATCCTAGTCATGCCACACAGCAACTGCTGCCAGAATGTCTTTTGCTTTACTGAACCAAATGCTCAACATGAGCCCAGAACCACAGGAGAGCTGTAGAAAAAGGACAGCAGCTGTTAAAAACAACCGGAGGAGGAGATTGTGTGGCAAGCGCCTCTCTACTGAAAATTGGCTGTCTCAAAACCTTTGTAATAATGATTACCCTAGAACAGAAACCACTGGGAGAAAAAGCAGAGCCTCCTGAGTCTGTTCTCTGGCCTACACCTCCTCCCCAGGGCTTGGCTACCTTAACAGGGTGGATATAACCACAGCACAGTGACAGGTGAAGCTTCCACCATCTCCTGAGGGAACAGTAATTTACAAGGAGCGAAGAATGATTTGCGCTAAGTTGCAGACTGAAATAGAGGGGGAATGTCTGTTCTCACATGTTTCCTCAGAAACAGCCTTGCAAGTATGAAAGGAGATGTTCTTTGCTGATGATTAACGGCTCCTTTTCACTTTCTCCTTCAGGCAGGGTAACAATGTGGGGTAGTCTACTTTAGAGAGGGCAGTCCTCTGTTTGAAGAACTACCTGGCCCAAGTCTGATTCAAAGATTAAATACCCTAAGAAGTGGTGAAGAGGTTCTAGAATTATTACTGCTACTAGTAGAAAAAGCCTGAAACTCACAAATTATAACAGTGAGAAGTAGGGAGTTCAGAGGGGGAAGGGGGTAAATGTGGCCAAGTACTCCATGACAATGATTATGAGGACCAGCTGCAACAAAATGTTGCTGCATGGAGTTCTTCTGCTTAGGCTTCCAGCCATGCCGTCCCATGGCATTCTCCATTTACTGAACATTCCCCTATTCTCTTTGGGCTGTTCTGAAGTTTGTTTGGCTTTCCCTTTTAGGACTTTTTTTTTAAAAAAAATGTTTGCACTTCTGCAAACGTTGGGGCTCCCTCAAGCCTGCTAATACCTCCCTCTTTTTCGTGGCTGGTGTCATTTTGGCTGCATAAGGACCAGTACTCAGATTGCAGCTGTGTAAGCTTCAGTTTCCAGAAACTGATATTCAAATGCACAATTGCCTCTTACTTTGGACCTCTTCAGATAGAAGAGGGTCTTCCAACAACCCTTTGAAGTAGTGGTGGCTACTGCCCCTTGGGAGAGGTGGGGCAGAAGGTGGAGAAGCCAATAGCTAAAGGAGCCAATGGCAGGTGCAGCCAGCAAACAGACAGAGACAAGTAATTCTAGCTGGGCCTCTGTCCTCCTTCCTGCCGTGTCCTAGAAGGGCAACACTAAATCTAAGGAGGAGGAAGGTGGCCAGTAGCGCCACCCTCTGGACTGGATGTTGGCAGAATGTGGTAGGTGGAGCAGCACTCCATTTACTCCCATGGACCATCTTCTGCCGTTTCAGAACAAAGCACTATCCTCTGTGAAGTAACACCCTGCTTTTATAGCCCACACCTGAGTGATGACCCTCATTTCTGAATTGCCTGCACATCCTATTTATCCCAGGACAGGAACCTAGGAAGTGGCCTTTATACCGACTGCTGGTCTACGACGCTCAATATTGTCTGCACTGACTGGCAGCAGCTCTTCAGGATTACAGACTGGACCTCTCTCCCAGCCCAACCTGGAGATGCCAGGGATTGAATCTGGGGCCTTATGCTTTATTTACTTATCATTTTTTACCATCTTTCTCTTCCAAGGAGCTCAAGATGGTGGCATTTTTTCATCTCTGCCAAGCTAAGCAGTTGGCTCCTTACCTCTCTCGCCCTGACCTAACCACTGTGATCCATGCGACGGTCACCTCCAGACTGGATTATTGTAACTCACTCTACGTGGGGCTGCCCTTGAGACTGACCCAGAAACTCCAGCGGGTGCAGAATGCCACTGCGAGACTCCTTACGGGGTCCTCGCTGCGGGATCACATTCACCCAGCGCTATACCAGCTGCACTGGCTCCCAGTGGAGTACAGGATCAGGTTTAAGGTGCTGGTTTTAACCTTTAAAGCCCTATACAGCCTAGGACCCTCGTACCTACAGGACCGCCTCTCCTGGTATGTCCCACAGAGGACCTTATGGTCTTCAAACAAAAACATCTTGGAGGTCCCGGGCCACAGAGAAGTTAGGCTGGCCTCAACCAGAGCCAGGGCTTTTTTGGCTGTGGCTCCGATCTGGTGAAACGCTCTGTCACAAGAGACTAGGGCCCTGCGGGACTTGACATCTTTCCACAGGGCCTGCAAGACAGAGCTGTTCCACCAGGCCTTTGGCCAAGGCACAGCCTGACCCCCTCCTTTGGCAATCCTCACAGGACTCTGGCCCAATGGCTGCCATTAATCTGACTTGAACTGATTTTATAATTAAATGATTTTAGAATGTTGTATCATTTTAATGTTGTTAGCCGCTCTGAGCCTGGCTTTGGCTGGGGAGGGCGGGATATAAATAAAAATTTATTATTTAATATTATTAACACGATTCTCCTCCTCCCCATTTCAGCCTCACAAAAAACCCTGTGAGGTAGGTTAGGCTAAGAGACGGTGACTGGCCCAAGGCCACCCAGAGAGCTTCATGGCTGAGTGGGGATGTGAACCCTGGTCGCATAAGTCATAGTCCAGCCCTCTAGCCATTATACCGCACATCCAAGGCCGATGCCCTCTCATTAAGCAATGACCCTCCCCCAGTGTCTCTCACTCCAACCAAGTCTCTCTATTTTACCTACATACGAAATAGGGCGTGCAATAGGTTGTCCTTCTGTTTCCTGTTGTTATTGCAGAGTGGAGCTTACTCCTCTGCCCCACACCTAATTGACAATCTGTAACATCAACATGCATTACAGATTGTACTCAGATGCAGAACACGAAGCTACTCCTATCACTAGGAAAAATGATTTTTAAAAAATAATGAAGAAGAGGGTTTGAGGAGAAAAATCAAGTAGGCACACACACACTCACTTGATAGGAAGAGGAGGCGGTGGGTGGGTGGGGGCTGGGGGCAGAAGGGAGAGAGTCCGTATTGGTGAAATGCAGAGAAAACTGTGGCTTGGCTCCTCATTGCGTCTCCCATGATTCACAGGCTGACTCACTTAAGAACATCGCCAGTTACATAACGGATAGATTTCTTAGAGATGTAGCACCCTAATAGGTTCGTAATGAATAGAGCACAGATTGAGGGGTTTTATTATTACACCGCCAATTCTCATTGGAGACAGCACGTTCTGGAACAAAAGAAGCAGCCGGGAGACACAGAGGAATCAGAGGGGGTGAGCACAAGCCCTGCAAGCAAAAGATGTGAGGTTCCTTCAGAACTGGCGCTAAATGCCCACATTGGGAAGATCAGGGCCCTGGTTTATTGAAACTTGCACTGAACTTTCCTTGGCATAAATGCCTCAGATTTCGGAACACAATCCATCTCTCTCGGATAAATGTGTGCATCAGCTACCAACCAGCTATAGGTGCAGAGGAAGCTGCAGTACTGAGTCAGACCACACTGACAACAGCTTTCCAATATTTCATTTAAAATATATATATAATTGTATAAGCGGTACCTATTTATCTACAGGTACTTGCACTTTGATGTGCTTTCGAACTGCTAGGTGGGCAGGAGCAAGGACCAAGCAATGGGAGCTCACCCTGTCACAGGGATTCAAACTGCCGACCTTCTGATTGACAATCCCTAGGCTCTGTGGTTTAACCCACAGCGTCACCCGCGTCCCCTTTTCATTTATATACATTACAACAATTATTTAACCATAGTTTTAACATTTTCAATTTCAATTCCTTTCCCGTGCTTTCTGCAGTTACTTACATTTATTTTTGTCCATTCTCAAACGTAATCCGTTCGACTTCTGAAAACATTTGAAAACCAAGACGTGGCTTCCAATTGGCTGCAGGAATTTCCTGCACTCAAGTGGAAGCCGTGTTGGATGTTCGGCTTCCAAAAAATGTTCGAAAACCAGAACACTTACTTCCGGTTTTCTGGTGTTTGGGAGCCAAAACATACGAGTATCAAGGAGTTCAAGAACCAATGTATGACTGTATTTAAAACAGCAAGTTTTTACAATAATCCTGCCAGTGTCTTGATCTATTTACAGCTTGTTTGTAAATACTCAATAAACTACTTCCGTGCCTTTCTAAAAATTTATTCCGGTAAGTTTCACCATTTCTGCACACTCCATTAGTTTCTGTATCCAATCTTCTTTACGGTTTAAGATCCAAGCTTCCCAAAAGGCCTTGGCATAATCCCCCACCCCTAAGCATGTCCTTCTGTACTGCAGTTCTTACCTGTGCTGACATCACGCTGCAGGTCAGAGCAACTGTGGAACGTGATGAGTAACATGTCTGGAGGGGAGCTTTGTCAGTTGTGAAGCCTGAAGTGCACCTGTGGTGCAAAGTTGCAGCGTGTGCGCTTCTGCATTTCTCTCGCCCTTGGCAATCTGAAAGCTCCCAGGAAAGAGACACAATTAAGAGGCAGGTGCTATGAGCAGCTGCAAAAGGAGATTTCTGAGGTTGCCACAACCTATTTCTTGAGCGTTCGTCCTGATCTGTCTGCACAAAGTTTTCAGGGCGGTTAGAGGACGGCTATTTATTGATTGGTTTGTGGGAAGGTCAGACATTGTTGTGTCAAGCAAATGTTATCCCATACTTTCCAGTGCATTTTCTCATTGCTTTCCTTCTACAAAAAAAAGGGGGGTCTGGTTTTGCAGGGGAAACAAGTCTGATGTGCAATAGTTCCAAATCTACTTTAATTGTGGAAACTGAAATTGCCAGTATGTGATTCAATCCCTCCCCAATATAAGGACGGTCTGGAAATAACCTGACTTATGTTTTACTGTCCTGGTCAAATTATTTGTTTATACCCAGCTCCAACAGTGGGGCAGCCATTGTTGTGATAGTTGCTGTTGTTGTCACTGATTTTCTTCTTACTGGCCCAAATGTTCTTGAGAGGTGAGAAGTTTCAGGAGCAGGAGAGATCTTTGGATTGGGGTTATAATTCTGGGGTTTATTTACAATTCTGGGGTTATGCATTGAGCAAAGGTGGAAGTGAACAGATTAAGACAGGGGCTCTTTTTGAACCCAAGGACATATTTGGGGAAGCATCTAGTAAAGTTCTTCTGGTAGCACAAGGACTTTTGGCTGGACAACAGAATTTCTCCACCCTCTCCTCTCAGGGTCAAATTCCAGTCCAATCACATTTATATTAAGTGGCCTCAGGCAGACTGATAAAGCTGACCCTCAGCTGTTTATCTCTGAAATGGGGACAATGACAATATTTGCAGGAGGAAGATACTGACTACACATTAAAATCTTGTGCATGTAACTGTGCTTGTAACCTGAATGGATATGATGCTGAATTAATAAACAAATAACACATTTTCTCTTAAAAGGGCAAGTGCATGAGGGCATTTTTATCTTCATCTTTGAGACTTGTTTTAAATCAATATGCCAAACAGCTACTTTGCCATTTGAATAACTATTTAAGTGTTAATTTCATAAATACATCACACCGATTTAGACTATCAGAAAATAAAGTCTAATAACTATTCATAATTGCTGAGGGCTGCAGAAGGAAGGGGACAATTAAGGCAAGAGATTGCAAAGGACGAAGGAAAGGCAGGACATGCATGGGAGATGTGAGGGTATGAATAATAAGCAAGACCTTATTTATTAGCATAAGAGAGGAATGATCTTTGGATCCAATCTAATTGTCCTTTGTTGCCACAAATGCATGGTATGCATTATTGTCTCCCGCCAAGCTGTTTCTGTTAGCAGTGGGATCTGTTCCCTTGCGCCGGGTGCTCAATCTGATCTCCACAGCGCCTTAACTGCCTGCCAGCAGAGCCAAGATATTGGAATGTTTCTTTTGGAATCGTCTGCTTTATGCAGAATTTATTCTTTCTCTGTGGGTTTCAGTTCCTGCAGGAGACCCAGATGCTTTTGGCACCAGAGAGAGTCCCAAAGGCAGCGAGTGCATATGGCTAGATTGAGGGCTTGAGCTGCCCTCCCATGTTACATGGAGGTAAACATGCCTGCTCAGTGTATACCTGCGGCAGAGAGCTAAAGCCACGCGACTGTGCTTACTCGGGACTTGTGTCTCTCTCTGAGGGGATGGATGGAAGAGAGGGAGCTGTGCGAGAGTCAGGCCAGAGTGGGTTTTCCTCAGGGTGTGAGGCTGAGGAAGGGAGCTGCTTTCCTGGGTGAGAGCTGGGAAAACCCACTTCTTTGTATGCAGACAGAAGATTCAGGCATAGTTATGATAGAGGAATATATAATTTTGTGTTTTATCATGAGTGTTACTATCATTATTGGCATTATCTTTGATGGAGTGGGGAAGCGCAGCCAGATGGGTGGGGTATAAATAATATTTTTTTATTATAATAGTATGTTCTGTTCTTTTTTTTCTTATTTTCTTTTTCTCTTCTTGTTTTCCCCTCCCCTCTCCTTTCTTGTCTTTTTGATTCTATTTCTTCTAGATGCTATTTTATTGTACAGTGGTACCTCGGGTTAAGAACCTAATTCGTTCTGGAGGTCCATTCTTTACTTGAAACTGTTCTTAACCCGAGGCACCACTTTAGCTAATGGGGCTTCCCGCAGCCGCCGCGCTATTTCTGTTCTCATCCTGAAGCAAAGTTCTTAACCCGAGGTACTATTTCTGGGTTAGTGGAGTCTGTAACCTGAAGCATCTTTAACCCAAGGTACCACTGTATTGTGAAAACTGTAATAAAAAATGGGGGGGGGGCTTCTCTCTCTCTCTCTCTCTCCCCTGAAACCTACATTTCAATGCGCATCACTGAAACTTGAATGACAAGGGTGTGTGTCCTCAAGTGCAGGAATAGCCAATGTGGTACATTTTGTAGGCTTTTGGACGCCCAGCATTCCTGAATATTGGCCATGCCAGCTGGAACTGACATCTGGGGAGGGCCCACAATATTGGCGAACCATGCTCTAGGGTTAGGGAACTTCTTTCCTCTACAGCCCTAGCTTTATTGCATTGGGGAGCTTCTTCTTCTTCTTTCTTTGGCAATCACTCAGTCAACACGGTTTTAACAATGAGTCTGTAGGTGACTGTGGAGGCCAATTCTGGATCCACACGTCCTTCCACAGTGGGGACATTGGTTCCCGGGCGGGAGTTGATCACGGTGTAGATTTGCCAAGCGTGCCTTCCTCTTAGCACGTTTCTCCCTTGCGTCCTGAGTTTGAGTGTCTTCAAAGCCCATGACACCTTTGGTAAAGGCTGTTCTCCAGCTGGAGCGCTCGCAGGCCAGTGTTTATACTACATTTTTAAAGATTTGCCTTGTGACAGTCTTTAAACCTCTTTTGTTTACCACCAGCATTATGCTTTCCATTTTTAAGTTCAGAATAGAGTAGTTGCTTTGGAAGACGATCATCAGGCATCCGCACAACATGACCAGTCCAACGAAGTTGATGTTGAAGAATCACTGCTTCAACACTGGTGATCTTTGCTTCTTCTAGTACACTGATATTAGTTCGCCTGTCTTCCCAAGTGATGTGTAAAATTTTTCAGAGACACCGTTGATGGAATCTTTCGAGGAGTTGGAGGTGGCGTTTATAAGTGGTCCATGTTTCACAAGCAGACAGTAAGGTTGGTAGTACAATAGCTTTGTAAACAAGCCCCCCCCCCCTGTCCCCAGCACAATAGCACATTTTACAAAAGGTAGAGGAGCTCAACTTGAATGATGTTCAGGATTTTGGTGCAGGGAGCAGAGTGCCCTTGTAAGGTACCCTAGAGGGTGTAACGGAGGTCAGTGCCGGAGCTTTTCCAGAAGAAAGAGTTTTTACGAACAAAGGAAAATAAAAGGAAGATTGCAAGGCAAATTACTAAAGGCTTCTCCCACAAGGGAAGGGTGGAGAGAGATATTGAAAGAGAAGAGGCAGGGAGCCAAGGGCAGCTACCCGGTGATGTTTCAGCATTCTTGGGAAAGGTGGGGGAATTGAGGGAAGCTGGCAAGAGACCCAGAGAAAAAGAGAATGTGATGAGATATCTCTATTTCATCTAATGATCTTTCAGCAGCATGTTGGGAGTGGAGATCCTCAGCATCAAGGTAAATCCAAATAAAACAAGGGCCCCAAGCCACAGCAAGCCTTCACCAGGGCGGTCACAAGGTGCAATTATGCAAAAGCCAAGGCTTCCAAGAACTGCTCGCTGGGCCGCTCTCAAGAAGAGAGCAAAATTCAAGAGCACAGTGGGTGCCTAGCCAAGATCTTTGAGAAGGGCGAAAGGGCTATGGGCAGTGCCAGGGGTCAGCAGTACCTTTCTGTCACATGTTAGCAAAGGCACATGGCAAAGATCACATGGAGAGCACTGAACTCAGGGGTCTAATAACTGCTATTAACAAAATCAGCTCTGTATTACCCTGTTTGTGGGTAGATTTTTTCAAAGGAAAATGTGTACTTTTAAAATACAGCTAGGTGGTTTTTCCGCTGTTGTAACATATTTATTGAAAGTTTAAAAATACATAACTACATGTACACCAAACATGGTGAGACGCAAACAAAAAAGAGAAGAAGAAAAAGAAAAACAGAACCTGTGCAAAAGGGAAAACAAAGGGGTGAGGGGGGGGGAACCCAAAACTGTCTATTTTATAAGGTTGTTATTGTACTTCACCAGATCTTAACCTATTACAGTATTTGTAAGAATGGATTCCAAATATCATTGAATTTGGTCATTACATCTGGCAACCACAAATGCTTGTGCTGACATAATGATTGCCCTAGAGCAATGTTAAATCCCACCCCCAAAGTATGGTACGCACAGAAATGTTAATTCAGGGGTCGGCAAACTAAGGCCCACAGGCTGGATCAGGCCCAATTGCCTTCAGGATCTGGCTCGAGGACTGTCTGTGGATCGGTGTGGGGATTCTGTTCGTTCAGGCGTGCCATTTTTTCTGCACCATTCCACCCCCCACACCACAGCGGTGCCTCCTCCCTCCCTCCTCCTGGCTTCTCCCTGCCCTGCCTAGAGGAGGAAAGATGCTAGGCTGAGCTGGCTGAGCGCCATTTTAAGCAGCCCCTCTCCGGAGCTAGCCCTTTCGCGTCACTTATCTTCCCCCCACCGCCGCCGCCTTGGTCCTCCTGTGGGCCAGAGAGTGGAGCGGATGAACTTGCTCTGCCTACCTACAAGAAGCAGCAGCGGCAGCAGCGGTGGCAGCCCCAGGGAAGGTAAGGGCAGCAGCTGGGGCTGGGAGGAGGACTACTTTCCCCCCTCTTCTTCCAGCTCCCCTCCCCCTGGTGCCGTTTCTCTGGCCCACCACAAGGTCTGAGGGACAGTGGACCACAGGGCCATCTTTAGTAGATGTGGCGCTGGGGTGCCAATATCCACACAGTGCCTCAGAATTACCATGGATAGTGTTGGAATGGCCATAGCTGTGCACTGCCAGCCATCCAGGGAGTGGGGGGGCCGCAACTCTCCCCCATGCCGCTAAGGGAGAGTGATCCCCGCAGAGGCTTGGGAGGGAAGCTGCATGCCCGCCAGCCTTTTGGTTGACGGGGCGCAGCTGCCGGGCATGCAGGGAAAAGGGAGGCCGCCGGCAAAGCCCCCACTTGCTGGGGCGCCCCTGAGGGGCCAGTGGCCTGGTGCAACGCACCACTAAGCCTATGGGGAAAACAGCTCTGGTGTTTAGCCTGTGGCTAAAATTTTTTGCCGACCCCTGTGTTAATTAATTGTTTAATTAATTAATTAACCCTATCATATGACTTAGCATTACTCTCTCTTTTCTCTCTTTTGCCAGCTAGGATGTTCCTTTACTGGTGCCACTGCTACCCACAAGAGCACACTTCAGTTCCCTGACAGGTACAACTTTTTCTCTGCACAGTTCCCCGGGAAGGAACCGCAACAGAAGTATAGCATCCAGATCAAGGGAAGTAATAGTACCACTCTATTCTGCTTTAGTCAGACCACACCTGGAATACTGTGCCCAATTCTGGGCACCACATTTTAAGAAGGATGTTTACAAGCTGGAACATGTGCAGAGGAGGGCAAACAAGATCATCAAGGGTCTGGAAACTATAATAATAATAATAATAATAATAATAATAATAATATATTTATATCCCGCCCACCTGGCTGGGTTTCCCCAGCCACTCTGGGCGGCTCCCAACAAAATATAAAAAAATACCCTACATTAAAAGAGTCATTAAAAACTTCCCTAAACAGGGCTGCCTTCAGATGTCTTCTAAAAGTCAGATATTTATTTCTAAAAGTCAGATGTTTATTTCCTTGACATCTGATGGGAGGGTGTTCCACAGGGCGGGTGCCACTACCGAAAAGGCCCTCTGCCTGGTTCCCTGTAACGTCGCTTCTCACAGTGAGGGAACCGCCAGAAGGCCCTTGGCGCTGGGCCTCAGTATCTGGGCTGAACGATGGGGGTGGAGATGTTCCTTCAGGTATACTGGGCCGAGGCATAACTAAGCCTTATGAGGAGCGCTTGAAAGAGCTGGGTATGGTTAGCCTGGAAAAGAGGAGACTGAGAGGAGATATGATAGCCATCTTCAAATATCTTAAGGGCTGACACATGGAAGAGGGAGCATGCTTGTTTTCTCCTGCTCTGGAGGGTAAGACTCAAACCAAAGGCTTCAAGTTACAAGAAAGGAGATTCTGACTCAACATTCGGGAAAAACTTTCTGACAGTAAGAGCTGTTCGGCAGAGGAACAGACTCCCATGAGAGGTGGTGGACTCTCCTTCCTTGGAGGGTTTTAAGCAGAGGTTTGAGGGCCATCTGCCATGGATGCTTTAGCTGAGATTCCTGCATTGCAAGGGGTTGGGCTAGATGACCCTTGGGTTCCTTCCAACTCTTAAGATTATATGATTCTATGTTGCGGCACTTCCTGGGGGCATTTAAAAACAATTTGTTTATTTATTATTTGCAAAATCTGGTTGGCTTTTAAAAAAATTATTATTAGAATTTTCCCTATTAGACAAATCTACCCACCCACCAACAGTACAACATGGAGCTGATTTTGTCAACACATGAAACCACTATGGGAAGGAATCAGGTTGATCATCCATCCATTCTTCCTTGCCGTCAGTGAGACATGGAGGGCTTATCTTGCTGCAGTGATAGTGCTCGAGAAACTCTTTAGACATCCTTTTGATGCTCCAAAACATTGTTAGGTCAAGAAGGCACTATAAAAGTGAGGCGAGACGAAGCTCTTGGAGCTGTTCAGAATGCCAGGGCAGACTGTTTTCTCCACCCCCCCCCTTTGAAGGGAGGCCCCAAGGCTGACATCAGCAGTGGGCCTTGCCAGGTGTCAGTGCTGACCTTGATGTTTTTCCAAGCCAACAATGGACATACTTACTTCCCACCTTCCACCCTCCTTCAGTATTTTGTTCTTATAGCCCTTTCCAATTGGTTGATCGTGACAAACATTCCGCAGTGGCCAGGCTGGCCACACACTCAGACTTGTAGCAAGCCGGGGTGAAGGTCACTACTGACGCACACAAGTGTACAGTGGAGAAGGGGGAACATAAAACGTTAGATTGTACATTGCATACTTGTGGCGCAGCTGAATCAGGTTAGAAACGGGCCCTGCGTGCAACAAGGAGGCCATCTCTTACAGAAGCAAAGTTAAAGAGAGCTCGATAAATACCGGATTGGCTTCTATTTGCTATGGAAGATCTAGAAGTGAGAGCATCTGGGTGACGGTAGGAGTGTTACACAGAAGTAGCTAAGAGAGGTGTTTAAAAACGACAATGAAGACAACAAAAATTGGGGGCAGACATTTAAAGCACAAGGCCTCCTCTAAAGATTCCTGGGAACTTTAGTTTCTTTCTGCCCCCAGAGCTACAATTATCAGCACCTTTGACAAACTAGAGTTCCCTGGCTTCATTTGGAAGAAGTGATGTGCTTTAAATGTGTGCTGAATATGCTTGTTGGTCACGAGCAAAGGAGTGTGTTGTGCAAGTTCCACTTTACTTGAGGAAAAAAAGAGCCAGCTATTAAACTGAGAGCTGACAGGTTTCCATCTCCTACCTTTCTGTAATGCTTTACTTCTAAAAGATAATGACTGTAATGATAGTTCTATTTCTGTGGAGAAGGAAGGCTTTTTGATGTGGGAGCGTGGGCGCAACTCCCCCCTCCATCCTTTCCACATATATATTTGATGTATACATGATTCATTTGAAGTTGTATAATGTAATCCCTCAGAAACTGACAAAAGTCAATCATTCCAAACCTTGCAGAATCAGGCATGCTTTTATTATTAGCTTAACAATTATGGAGAGAATTGGTTTAACTTCAGCAGTCTCCGCAACGTATAACGATAATAGTTCAAGGGGCCAGCCATGGAAAACACGAATTTCTCTAAACGGTGCTCCATCAGCAAACAGCAAGGCCTTCCTGATGTTTCAGGATAAAAGAAAAAATAACTAATCCTGAAACCAGGTGGAAACTGCATGCAATTAAATGTAAGTCCGATAGCCAGGGTGCTGTGATCCAACTGTTTGCATTCAGATAAAGTTTCTGATGCGCACCTGAAACTCTCCTTTGAGTTTAACTGTCATATACAGTATAGAAGAGCCCCAGCTGTGTATCAGAGCACACCTGAGGCTCTGGAGTTTCAAGCCTTTTTGAATCTGAATTAGCTATTTCACAGTGGGCAGATCATCTAGAGCCAGGGCTTTTTTGGCTGTGGCTCCGATCTGGTGGAACACTCTGTCACAAGAGACTAGGGCTCTGCGGGACCTGACATCTTTCCGCAGGGCCTGCAAGACAGAGTTGTTCCACCAGGCCCTTTGGCCAGGGCACAGCCTGACTCCCTCCTTCGGCAATCTTTGCGGAGCTCTGGCCCAATGGTTGCCATTGGTTTGATTTGAATTAATTTTATAATGCATGATTTTAGAGTGTTGTGTTGTGTTGTTTTATTGTTGTTAGCCACCCTGAGCCCGGCTTCGGCTGGGGAGGGCGGGATATAAATAACATTTATTATTATTATTATTATTATTATTATTATTATTATTATTATTATTATCTGGGCAGCTTTTCAAGACCACTATTTTTCAAGGGGGGTGGGGAAGAGAATCAAAAGGTCCTTTTCATTTGTAACAGTGTTTAAAATGATAAAAACATGCATAACTCTACTAGCATTTTCCACCAAAACTGCAATGCGTTTCTAAAATGCAGGTAGGCGTTTCAATCAAAAGTTAGTACATTCTAAGTGGAAGAAACATATTTCTGTTACTTGTGTCTTAATCTCTTCTCATTGCAACTGAAAAAGGGCTATGGGATATAATAAATAAGAAGGGCAAGTGGGAAAGAAATGACTTGTAAAAGAATCTAAATTGCACCGGGTTGTTCCTTATTTTTACTGTGAGCTGGTCCGATGACATTGCAGATTAAGAAAAGGGTGTGCTATGTGGTGTATTCAAAATGAATTAAAGTTCTACATTAATCTAAGCATATTATATTTTTTCTCTTAGCCTGCCTTAGGCGATTAAGAATATATTAACTTTTGGATTAACAACAATAATAAGACTTTTTAAGGGCACAGGCAAAAATGTATAAAATGCAGTCCATATTTACATTGCTCGAAATGGAAGCAGACTTTGTTATTTACTAACAGGGTTCGGCGACAGTATCTCCAATGGCAGACGATGATAATGGGAGCTGTACTCCCAACAGCATGAGGAAAGTCATGGTTAGCATTGCTCTAGGTAACTTGCAACCCCCTAGTTACTGTTGGACTCCAAGTCCCATCTTCCACTGTGGCCAATGGGCAGAGATAATGGGAGCTGTAGTCCAACAACATCTGGAAGGCCACAACCCTACCCCTGGCTTATGTTAATGTTGAGAAATGTGGTTATAAATTCAATGTGTAGCCACTCTGGGAATATATGGAAGCTCCCTGGACTTAGACAGTGCAAATTTAAACTGATTAAAGCATTCCATCTTCGCAGGGAACCCTGAGAATCCTAGTTCTTTGAGAAGGGACCAAGGATCTCAAACAGAAGTTTTCTGCAACTCACCAACTGCAATTCTCCTCCTCCTCTTCTTTTTTTTTTTGGGGGGGGGGGAGGAAAAACCATGACAGTTAAAGTGGTATAAGGTTGATGGACATTTCTGGTGTACTGTTTCTCCCTTGTTTTTTTCATTACGATTTGTGGAAATACATACCATTGTTGCATAGATTGGTAGTTGTATGTTTACATTTTTGAAAAGAACAATAACAAGAACCATTTATTTTTAACCCCACTTTAGCCACAAAGCAGGTTTTACATTAGTAGCAACCTTATAAAAAACAAATACTCAAAAAAAAGAAAGAGAAACTTATTTTACAATATTTTGTAAAAACAGCAAAAAATAATAATGGTATATTGAAGACTAAGGATGAAAGCCTATGACTTACACATGGAAACCAAGCCCATTGAAATTGGTGGGATCTACTGTTGAGAAACATGCACTGGACTGGACAGCACTGCATGTTTACAGTGGTAAACATGCTTACTTGGAAGTAGAGCTTTTTGAACTTCTTAAGACTTTCAACTAAGGCTGCTCAGAATTATTGTCATTTGTGAAATTGATGCCTGCTTTTTAAAAGACTCACGCAACTTGGGCCCCCCAGATTTTTCTGAACTGCAGGTCCAATCACCAACCAACAATTGGCCATGATGGCTGGGGATGATATGGGTTGTGATAACACTTGAGGACCCAAGGTTGGGGAAAGCTACGCTAAAGGGTGCAATTACCCTTGCAGCACACAGTAATCTTGAAGATCAGCTGAAGAATAGCTATTCTAATATATCCATTTAAAGCATTTTATCCTCCATAAAAGGCGTTCCAGAGCAGCTTGCGTAAGATCAATAAAGACAGTCTCTTCCTGCAAGCTGTTTCAGGCAGATTCCATAAAACCACAATGACTCATGACTCAGGTAGCAGTCCCAACCCCCTAACTAGGAGTAAGCCCCATTGAATTCAACAGGACTTACGGTACTTATAAATAGAAATTGATTGTACTGTTAAATCAGGTAGAGACCAATTTTAGTGACAAGTTACATGTTTTAATTAGACCCTCAGTCTTACATTTGAATTGTTAGGTGGCTCCATCTGTCAATTTTTGTTTTCTAATAATGAAAATAATTTATTAAATGTCTTTACCACCCTCCATCTGAGGATCACAGCGTAGTTTACAATAGAAAAACACAAAAATACATACCATAACAAACATAAACAATGCTCCTCCCCTACAGTTTAAAAGGCTATATGTTATTTAATTAGCCAAAGACCTGGGAGAAGAGGAATATTTTTGCCTAGTGAGCCTCCTTGGGGAGAGCATCCCCAGTGCCGGATTTACATATGAGCTAAAGAAGCTATAGCTTCGGGCCCCACTCTCTTGCCCCCCCCCAAAAAAAAATTAAAGGAAAAAACCTGGATGCACATTTCCAAAATATAACATAAAAAACAAATAAAACCTATATACAGCAAGTGTTTGGTGGTGTGTAGGCTCCTATGATGTAAGTAATGGTAAGTAAATTACCATATAGCATATATTCAACACAAAAAAAACAGTGCCAATTTGTTGTTGACAAAGGACAGCTGGACATATAAAGGGCCCCATTACCTTCAGTAGCTTAGGGCCTCATCAAACCTAAATCTGGCCCTGAGCATCCCACAAGCAGGAAGTCACTGCAGAAAAGGGTCCAGTTCGTTTCATATGGAGAGAGGTGGCCCTTAGATTGCAGACTCTTCAATTGTCCCTACTCTTCCTGGGACAGTCCCGGATTTATAGAAGCTGCCCCTGTTTCTGATCTGATCCCAGAATGTCCCGCTTTCCCTTAAAGGTAAAGGTAAAGGTACCCCTGCCCGTACGGGCAAGTCTTGACAGACTCTAGGGTTGTGCGCCCATCTCACTCAAGAGGCCAAGGGCCAGCGCTGTCCGAAGACACTTCCGGGTCACGTGGCCAGCGTGACATCGCTGCTCTGGCGAGCCAGAGCTGCACACGGAACGCCGTTTACCTTCCCGCTAGTAAGCGGTCCCTATTTATCTACTTGCACTTGGGGGTGCTTTCGAACTGCTAGGTTGGCAGGCGCTGGGACCGAGCAACGGGAGCGCACCCCGCCGCGGGGATTCGAACTGCCGACCTTTCGATCGGCAAGTCCTAGGTGCTGAGGCTTTTACCCACAGCGCCACCCGCGTCCCCCCGCTTTCCCTTAGGATGTCTCTATTTTCACCGAAGAAATGCTGGAGCGTATGAGACTGTAGATCGCTTCATCAGATGCATGAAGTGTTATTCTGAGTTGCTGGTGCGTACATATATGTGCATGTGCTTCTCTATTTTGATATACATATCTATGTGGTTCCGGTTGGGCAAAGAATCGTAAAGGAGCAAGAAGAAAACGAAATAACAAAAAAAAAACCCACGTTGTTAGCAGCGGTTATTCACAAAGCAAACAAAAACAGCATTAGACGGCACAGACCCGTCCAGGCTGAACACCCCAAATAAGCAAGCCTAGTGTGGCATGTGGTTAGACAGTGTTCTCGAAGCTACAAACATGAGTCTGACCAAACTGCGGGTGGCAGTGGAAGACAGGCGTGCCTGGCGTGCTCTGGTCCATGGGGTCACGAAGAGTCGGACACGACTGAACGACTAAACAACAACAGTGTGGCATGCCATTGCCCATTGCAGTCTTCCTGCCTTGACGAACGCAAAGCAGAGGTAGCGTGGGCCGGGCTCCGTCCCCTCTCTCCCCCCGCCCTCTCGTGCCCCCTCGCGCTCTTCCTCTACAGCTGCCCCCTCCCTCCCTCCCCTTATCTCTCAGAGCCTTTCCAGTGACGCGGGAGATAATGACACACACGCGGTGACGCTTTGAACTTGCCTCCTCCGAGCCCGGGGCGGGGGAGGAAAGGTAAGCTGCGTGCGTGTGGCGGGGGAGTGGAGGGTACAGCCGGGCGGAGAAAGGAAGGAAGCCGAGACGCAGCTGGCGCGCTTCACAGCCCTGCCCTCGGAACACACCCTTTGGGCGGGAATGCTGAGTGTGGAGCGGGAGAGGCGCGCGCGCGCTCAGCCTCCTGGGACGCGCCTAGCGGTGCCTCGGGCGCCTTTCCAAACGTGCCAACACTGGGACGGGCAGAGGCGGCGGCGGCGGCAGCCCTGGGCTACTGCGCCTGGCTTGACCGCCTCAGCCCGCGGACACTCCTGTCGTCGTCGTCCCTCAATGCCCTTCTCTTCAGACGGCAGCGGAGCGCCCGCTTCCCGCTCGGCGGCGTCCTTCCCGCCTCCTTCCCTTGCTATAATAAAACCGCCGGAGGGGGTGGAGAAAGGGCGAATGCGGCGACGCCGGCTGTGAGCCGCTCGGAGTCGCTCCCCTCCTCGCCTTATTCCCCGCCCTCGGCTGCCTCCATTCACAACCGAGGAGGAGGAGCCGCCTCGACGCGTAGAGACGAGACCGCTTTGCTATGCAGGCAGCCCTGCCAGTTTCAGCCGCCACCGGCAGCACCTTTTCGGCCCGCTCCTGAGATCGCGGCAGCCGGCGAGGGCGCAACTCGGCTTCCCGCGCCATTTCTCGGCCGCCACGCGCTCCTTTCCCTTCCTTCTCTCTCCCTTTTCCACCAGCTGCTGCAGCCGCTGCTGTCACCGTTTCACCAGGAACTTGACCGGGCACAGGCGGGGTGAGTAACCGGGGTGACCCCCAGGCAGCGGTTTCTCCCGCAGCCCCTCTGCCCTTTCTCCTCCAGCTTCTATACAAAACAAAGTCGGCTAGATCGCCTTGCTAGGATGCCCTCTTGAGCGGGAGAGTTGGAAGGCTCAGCCGGAGAGCGTGAGGTGGGGAATCGGGGGTGGGTGGGGGAAGCCCCGGGAACACGCGGGTCCGGTTCGCCCACATCTTTTTCTCTGGCTGGCTGGCTTTTCCGCCCGGCCCGGCCGCCTTCTCACTGGGCGAACATGTGCTCCGGACCTCAGCCACATGCTACGCGAGGAATCCATTTTGCGAGCAGCGTGGTGCATGATGCAATATTTATAGTGTAAGTCACGGCGTAGAGGAAGTCGGAAGGGACGCCCTGCCTAGGTAGATCGAATCGGGGATCATGCGGCTGGGGTGGGGGTGTTCAGATCGCCTTTTCGTTTCTCCCCCCCCCCCAATTCCACCATCCCCTTCCCACATTGCGATTTCCAGAGGGTGGGCAAACTCTCCCCTTCCCCAACTGCGCACCGCAGGCATATGATGGGCTGATCTAGTTTGTCTTTGGGAATGAAAGGCGTCCTGCCTTAAATGGCGCTTTTTTTGGTTCACAAGTGTGTGTGTGTGTGTGTGTGTGTTGCGGGAGGGGCGAGACATTACTACAGTGCATTTCCGTCTTTGGTCTTAAGTGTTTATGGAGGGGACTGCCCCAGGACTACAGTATTAGCATCTCTCATACTTTGGCTCGAGATATTCTTCTGATGCAATTCACCTACGGATTACATTAGAAGTAGTGAGCCAGTTATTTACGGTAAAGAACCTTCTTGGCCTTCCTTGCCAATAATAGCAAGGGAGCAGAGAGGTAGGGCTAAATAAATCCAAGGCATAAGATGTGTAGGAACTGCTGCTCAGACTCATGTGCTGAATTCTCTGCTTTTAGGTATCTGTTCTTCCATTTTTTGGGGGGTGTAATCAGATATTCCTCCTAGGTGCTAGATTCCTTGCTGCTTTTAAAGAAACCTGAAAACTAGAACACAAGCAGTTGTAATGAAGCCCAGATAAGGCAAGGCAGAGTGCTTGTGTTTGCCCAGCATTTAAAGCCATAAAGTTGGTTTCAGTAACTTTTGCCTACTGCCTCTAAACTGCAGTGGAAATTTTGAATGTGATTTGGAATGCACGGATCCAGTTTGTTTGCTTAAGTTTCTAAGGGAAATTGCTGCTGTTAGGGGCAGGAAATCACGTTAGGATAGTATCAAGGGATTGTTAATCACCCTTGATGTCTGATGGCTTTTTAAGCTAGCTGTTGTTGCTAGTTATTACTATAGTGGAAATATGCCACATTATTTATTTTTAAGAGTGAATGTACTGTACTTTCAAGAATCACAGTTACTCCAACATAAAAGGAACAAGCCCTCATCAAATTCCTTCTAAACTCTTTGGCAGGTTTGCACTAACAGGGTGTCATTTGAAAGCCAATACTTATGCAACTTTCATTTTTGCAAAGTTACTTATGGTGCTTGGATTCAAATTCTGAAGTCTTGCAAGTAACCCATAGCACTCTACTGCCAGACCAAAAGCTACCTAGATAATCTGATACCCGAGCTGCGACACCGCTAAATAAGTGGAAGCCAGAGGAGAACTTTGCCTCACAGTTACTTTTAAGCGGCTGGAGGATACTCTTGGCTTGTGGGAATTGGGTCATAAAGGTATAAGCAGCCACGTCATCAGAATATTGCCCTTTCTAGGTCAGGATTGCATATCAGAAACCCAGTGTGACTCTTCAGGTCTTCAGCAAGGGTATGCTATATTCTGCAATTTCCTTTAAACTGAAAATTCTGGGGAATGACGGTACCGTGTCCGCTATGAAAAGCACATGCTCCTTTTCTGTTTGTATCTTAATATCATTGTGTATCTTTTAAGTTGTCCAGTTTTTAAAACAGACTTGTTTTCAATTACAGGTATTCTAGTTTTTTTATATATATAAAAAATATTGATAAAACATTAACTTGCGTTGAGTTTGCGTTGCAATCTGAAGCAATGTTTAAAGTTGTTCCTCTTCTTGGTTTGCTGCTAAACTTTGCATGCTTTGTTGAAGCCAGAGTCACTGGATACAAATAACAAAGCAGTGCTAGCGCTTGGAATGTTTTAGTAACAGGTATCCAAAGTTTCACATACATGCTTGGCCTGGTCAACATTCCTTCTCCTTTGGCCACAGTGAACTGGTTGGGTTGTAACATTGCCATAGCCTTGTTTTGTGAGAACAAGCCTTATGTTTATGTTCTTCCTCCTTCCTCCAGTGTTGTCACGAAGAAGAGATCAGAAGCTTTTGATTCTGTTTAGATGCAATTTAGCATTGTGTCTGAACCTGACAAACTTCACAATGATTGGACACAATTACAGATTACAATTTCTAGTTAATCAGGAACGGAAATCTTAAATCTTCTTTCTTCATCTGTGTGTGATGGGGAGTAGGGGGGTTCATACAAGCCCAAGGCATGTAACAACAAACCATAGTTTGTTAAATCTGTACCATGCCCATAATATTAGCTGGTACCAAAATTTCGCAACTCCTGGAATGACCTCACCTGATGCTGAGATAATAAATAAAAGCAGTGTTAAGTGTGTGAACTGCTTCAAATTAATGAAAGCTTCCCTCCTTTTTATTACTTCTGCAATTAAGATTCTTTTTATAATGATTATAAAATAATTATGGTGTAATTATATGAGAACAGCTTTGTTTCCACTTGCCTTTTGAGACATTTTGCCTGCAGATGCTTTCTTAGGAACCAATTCAAACAATGTTTTCTCACTCATTAGAATAATCTGTTCAGATGAGCAACATAGCACATGAGCTACTAGGTTGTGCGGCTCAAAGGAGTATCTGAAATCTCCAGTATTCATTTCAGAATGTAAGGCGATTCATGTGTTACGATGATCACACACAAATGGGGCTGTTCACCATATTGTCAGCTGTGTGCTTGCCTGAGGAGCAACTGGCCTCAGGTGTGTTTTGTTTCTTTGATGTTGGCATGGGTCTTCTATAACTGCTCCGAGGAAGAAGCTGTGGGGGAACTAAAACAATAAGATATGATAAAATAGGAAATCTTGATGAGGCATTCTGGCAGGAAATTCGCATCAACTTGTACAGTGTTGGGACATGCAATAACCCTTTCAGTCTAGTTATGTCTTTGTTTGCTGAGAATTAACAGTGACCAGGTATATTGAGAATGTAGTTTTGGCTCTCCTCCTAATTAGCTGATTAGCCTTCTGTGAAAGTGACTCTTTCCCTACTCTGCTTACTTGTCTCATTAACTCTTCCTTCGTCAGTGCAGCCTGTTGGAACTCTGGGTCCTGTCCTGCCTTTACAGTTTACAGTGACCTCCCAATTCAGCCATTAATTTTCTTTCATGCTTTTGTTTGGGTTTGTTTTCCTTCCCATTATAGTGTTTCAGCTGTTGGAAACAAACTTGGTGATAGGTAAAGGATTAAAACGGAGAGTTTGCATCTCACTGCCACTTACTATTATGCCAGCATGCATAAGGATGTAGGAAGCTGATGCACACTGAGGCAGATGGTGGGTCTAGCTAGCCTGGGATTGTCTACACTAGCCTTCCCCAAACTGGTGCCCTCCAGATGTTTCAGACTACAACTCCCATCAGCCTTAGCCAGCAGGCTAGTCTATACTGATGGGCAGCTGGGTTCCAGGCAGGTGTCTTTCCTAGCCCTATGTAGACGAACCAAGGACATTCTGCATGCAACTCATGCGCTCTAGAGTTGAACTATGGGCTTCCCTATAAATATCTACATGTTGATGCAGAGCCAGCCCAGGGTGCTTTGCCGCTTGAGGCAACCCCCGCTCCTGGTGCCCAGCAGTGCCTCCGCCACCATGGATGTGCCCCACTGCTCTTGTGCAGTGTTAGAAACTCAGATATATGAGCTAGCTGCCAATTGGCCCCTTAAACCAGGTTTACAGTTGCCAGAATGGAATGCCTCGTTTTTGGGCCAGAGGGCTCTAAAGTCATATTTTTTTAATACGACTTTTGAGTTCCTGAAATTCATTCTGATTGTGCAGATAAAATATAACGGATAGCATTCATTGTGTGTTGTTAGTGTGTGAAAACAGCCAAGTTCCAAGGATCCCTGGGCATGCTCCTCCAGATGGGGCAGATGGCAGGCACCATCTTGAAGCCCAGGCATTTTCACTTGGTCACAAGTGGCCATCAGCCAGGTGCAAAATGCACCTGATGAATTTTGAGCACTGTTCCTGTGGGCATGGCCTGCCACTCCCGTTCCCCCTCCTTCTCCTTGGGTGCACCCCACTGCTACCATGGCGTGTGAGGGAGTGGCAGCAAAGTTGAGTGGCGCTTTCCTTGGGTCCAGATCTGCCGCCAGAGTCAACCATGTTGCCTCGCTTTATGGCCCTGTGTTAATACCTGGTTTCAAACTGGAGACCTTTTGTGTGTTAGAAAACACACCAGGGTCAACAGATGCAAATACATTTTTCTGTAGAACCTTGTTTTCTCTGTAACCAGTAAACGGGGAACCTCATTAGTGGGCAGCTAAAGCTAGTGGGGCTGGGAGATTCTTGCAGGAAAACAGCCACATTTGGAATGACTTAAGGTGGGTTCCATACAGCGCTGCGATGCGTAGGTAAGAGTTTGTATTTTATGCAGAGATTTAGTTTGCTTTGTGCTGGGGGTGACTTACTTGAAACAGCTTGCTTCAGTCTAGGCACTTGTATTCACTGGGAAGCAAAGTTTGTTCGGTGGGATCACTGCATTTCTACAAATACAGATAAGCACAGTCTTCTCCTTTCTCAAACAGTTGAACTTGCAACTGGTGACCTTTTAGGTAAAGATCCTCTCATTTTCTGCTGGGAGAAGAGCAGCATTCTTGAGAATCCTCAGTCCTTGATACCTGAGTTGTGAAAGTCCTTGCTTGGGCAATACGTGCTCCCTCCCCCTTGAGTAAGTGCTGTAAAACTTGCTTTAAGAATAGGGAAAAGGCAGATCTCATATAATTTCTACCATGGATCTAGGGAAGTGGTGGAGAACCTTTTCTGGCTGGTGGGCCAGGATACTTTTCTCCACCCCCTAGTGGAGCCACCCATCTGTCAATCAACTGACATCACACTTTGAAGTCCTGATTGTCTGCAGCCTCCACTCTCCTATTTTGAGCTTCTAGGCTTGTGCCTTGACATCTGCAGGGAATGCCCTGCCCACACCCCCAATCTTTTTCTTTGGACTTCGGGGAGTTGGATATTGTCTGTAGACCAACAGCCAGTAACCTGACTGGGTGGGGGGGAAATGTACTAATTGCATTATTTGTCATAGCAGCAACCAAAGAAATCAATACGACATAAATAATATTAATTGCCTATTGGAGAAATAATAAGATAATACTGTATCCAAAGATAATCCGCTAAAACAATTCAACAGCCCAGATAAAACACATTTTTTTATTGGTAGGAGCAGCTGCAGGCTAACAGTACAGTAGAACCTAACAGCTCAGTTGCCCAGAAATACCTTTATCATTTTGCTTAAAGAAGGGTTTTTGCAGCTTCTGTAGTCTTGCTCTGTATTTAGCATTGGGCTCCTGATACTTCAGGGGCATTTCTCGTTTTCTGTTCCGACAGCATAATCACTGTTGCTTACCAGGATATAGTGGTGGGGAGGTTGGGGCTGTGTGAGAGTGCCTGTTTTGCTCCACTGGTGCACTTGCAGAGCTCTGAACTCGCCACACCCCACCCATTCAGCTGTACTACCCCAACCTCCTCACTGCCTGGTCCTTTTAAGCAGTAGTGATACAGCAGTTGGGAGGGTGGCGCTGCAGCATTTTGCCAGTTGCTCCAGATGATAACAGGGCAGTAGCCTTTCCTATGCTAGCAGGTGGAGAGCACTTTCCTAGCACTGCCAAAGTGACTCTGCATGTCGCAATATCTTCTGCAGTTAAAGGAGTGGCACTTTTTAAGCATTGGAAGTGAAAGGGAGACAAGCAGTTGTAGCCTATATACTATGTCTCTGAGCAGAACACAGCTCTGAGTTACAGATTGTGCACATGTCCTGCATCTTGGCAGGAAGAGTGTTTTCTCCCCGGATCAGTACAGAAGTTACATTTCTAGATCTCTAAACTGTTTCAAAGGGCTTGTGGCTCTCCAAATTTCTTCCAGTGGCTTTCAAAGTCTTTCAGAGCAGATGTTTGACTAGCTGCTGCTGCCAACTTCCAGCAGTTCCACTGAAGCCACACTTGTTGAATTTCAATAGAGAGTAAGCTTGCTCGAGATGGTTTTCCTATATCGGCAAAAGCACAATAAAGGAAATAATGAACAGGTAGATTTCTCAGAGAGAAATGCATCACTTAAAGCAGTAGTGCAGCTTTTACATATGTGGAAGGGTTGCGGTTCAGTAATTGAACATCTGCATTGCATGCAAAATCCCCTAGGCTTAATCCTGGACATCTGAAAACCCTGAAGAGCTGCTGTCTGTTAGTGCAGGCAATATTAAGCTACTGCTCTGACTCTGTATAAGGCAGCCTCCTATGTTTGTATGACTTAATAGACAATTTCAGTCTGCCAAGTGTCACAATCCGGTTCTTAGTACTCCTATTGTTTGCTATCAAAAGTTATTGATACACAGGAAAATAATCCTATCGTCTCCATTGCAGGAGGAGCTTTAACAAAAACTGGTTGTTCCTTAGGTAGTACTGTCAAACAAACACACTGTCCTGGGTAAAGTAATTTTGTTTGGATAATGCACGAGGTCCAAGGAATACGAAGTTTCAAAGCAAATACAAAACAGTGTGGTGCATGACTTAAGAAACCGTCTTTGATTATAGACGTGTTCATGCAAGTGACTTGTAACGCAGGCAGGCATGAACGCATGTGGTTGTAGGATAAAAGACTTAAAATCATAGCAAGAGCAAGCCAATTTATAATCTTCCAGGATGGAATAAATCAAAAAACAAACATTGGAGTTCATTGTTTTGAATTTGAAGATGTTAAAACGGAAGTAGGACATTTAGTAGAACTAATTTAAGGCTGCAGCCCTAAGAATGTAAAAAGATGCAATTGCATCTATTAGATGCAAAGGCATCTAATAGAGCATCCTAAGTGGCTGATCAGATACCTTATGGGAAGTCTGCATGCAGGACATGAACACAGTAGCATTCTCATCTTTCCCAGCACCTGGTGTTCATCCTGTGCTCCATGAATGTGTCTAGTAAGGTAAAGGTACCCCTGCCCGTACGGGCCAGTCGTGTCCGACTCTGGGGTTGTGCGCCCATCTCGCTTAAGAGGCCGGGGGCCAGCGCTGTCCGGAGACACTTCCGGGTCACGTGGCCAGCGTGACGAAGCTGCTCTGGCGAGCCACCACCAGCGCAGCACACGGAAACGCTGTTTACCTTCCCGCTAGTAAGCGGTCCCTATTTATCTACTTGCACTTAAGGGTGCTTTCGAACTACTAGGTGGGCAGGAGCTGGGACCGAACGACGGGAGCTCACCCCGCCGTGGGGATTCGAACCGCCGACCATACGATCGGCAAGTCCTAGGCACTGAGGTTTTACCCACAGCGCCACCCGTGTCCCATGAATGTGTCTACCCCTCCTTAAATTAAAACTGTCATAAGTTGGTTCTGTCACTACATCTTGTGGTAGCAAATTCCACTGTTTCACTATGCATTACTATTACAGTACTATTTTACATGTTCTGAATCTTCTGACATTCAGCTTTATTGCATGAGACAGAAAGAAAAACCTTCTTTTTCTACTTTTTCCACACTCTGCCTAATTTGTGTCTGACAGCCCCACCCATCTTGATTTTAAACCAGGGAAAGGAAGTGGATATGGTCAGCAGGTTAGATCCAAAACTGCCCCATCCCCGCAGATCACTTTGAGCTCTCTTACCTGTCAGTCAATTTATTGTAATTGGTGTACAAATAATATTCACTAAAAACAAAATGATATGCAAAGAACCTTCCAAAGGTTAAGTTGATCACTGTGAAATTATCCTGTGGCACTACTACTTAAACAGCTTAGCTGTTTGCCTGTTGACTTCTGAGCCCAGTTCTAGGTTGGCATCTAAAGCCCTGAAAAACCTGAGACCCAAATGGGAGAGCACCTTTTCTTGTATCAACCTGCCTCTACATTACAACCAGTCAGTGAGGCTTTCTTTATAGTCCCTGTCCTGAATAAGTTGTCTGGTGTGAGATCCTTTGGCAGAGGCTTTTTAGTGGTGGCACCACGGCTGTGGAACCTGCTCCTCACTGAGCTGATTAATGTGGATTTTTTAAAAAATTGTATATAAGGTATGTGATCCCCTGGATATGATGATAGCCCAATGGATGCCCAATCGTGCAAAAATTAGGAACATTTCCTCACTACTAGGAAACATAACAAAATTAGCTAAGGGGTGTGTGTGCTGCTGGTCTGAGTATAAATGCCTCCTGTTGGCTTGGTAGTATTGGTTGTGTGGCCTATCCATTCCAGTACCTTTTAAAGAGTTCTTGCAAGTTCCTTTAAAAACATCCCTGTGGAATTTAGCCTCTTTTCCAGATGATTATTAGCCAGCCTAAGTTCTTCCAATAAAACCCCTAGTCTATTAAGCGCAGCACATTCTTTATAATCGTATTGTCCGGTAGAGCCCTGCCCGTTAAGTCAGCTTGCAGGAGATGCTTGTGGGACTTGCATTCTTGGTTTCCATGGCGATATTACAGCATGACCTGATACTTTTATGCTGCCATGTCCCCCCCCCCCCCTCAGAACTCGGGCCTAGTTCTCTCTGAGGTAGTAAACCTTCAGTAACATTTCAAATGGCAGGGAGCCTTCATGAATGAATGCTAACCTACACAATACTTTTCCTATCCCCTATTTCTCTAGACATGCTATATTTCTATGTGCCCATAAAAAAAAAAACACCCAACAGTCAAATGTTTGGACCCCACCAGCGTGTCTGAAGTGATGCAGACCAGGTTTAACACCTCAGTGGGAAGTAGGCCTCATTCTCTGCACGTTGGGGGTTTTGCCACAGTAAATGTTGGTTGCGTCGCCTTTTCTAAGTTTGCATTAAACTTCCCATCCCTTAAGTGATGAGGTTCTGCAGTTTCCATGGCAAGTGTGCTGTTTTCTTCTGGCGAGCATAATAAACTCCAGTTTCCCTCCTAACCTGGTGGTGGTGGCAGGAATCTTTGCCACCGTTATGTGGCCCAGAGAGGGCCTAGGAACCCTAGAGGAACTCTGCAGGTAAGCTGTGCCCCTATCTAGTGGGGAGGAAATCTGAAGTGCTTGGGGTACAGAGACAAAACTGCTGGGTTGGGAGACTGCAAACTGTAAATCTTCCCTCCTTCCAGAAGAAGTGCTAGGAAACTGCCAAGCTCTGTGTACATTGATCATGCTCTAGAAATATAATTTTATGTATTTAAAGAAGAGCGGGGGGAGCCGGAGAGAGAGAAACCTTGCATTTCCAAGGTTTTAAGAAGGAAAGTGAAAATTGCTAGGGTGTGGATACTTGTGTTTTATGTCCCTCTCTTGCACGCTCACTATTACATACACTCATTATGTCTAGAAAGCAGGATGTGTAGGACCTTTGTTGCTAGAAGATCTGAACATTCCATTTTAACTGAGAATTCGTTCCACTTTTACTGAGCCTTCTGTATCAGCCCCACAGATTGTGCCTGCGTTTTCTTTCTTTCTCTTTTAGAAAATTGCAGCCCACAAGGAAAATGAAACCACCTCCTATGCATTAAAGACATCAGCCTTATTCAGATGCACAATCTTCAGCTTATTTAGCTAAGAACGATACACACTACGTATCAAACGTGGCAGGGATTTTATTGAAAGCACACTTCCTTGTGATGGTGTAGATTAAAGACCACTTCCTAGAAAAGGGTAATCTGGGAGTTATACAGCCAGCTTGGGGTCTCCACCTTTTAGATTTTCTTTATAACCCACAGAAGTGGTACAAATTAAGAGTCTCAGATTAAATTCCGAAACCATCTGTTCCAGAACGATCCCCCAGATTTCACTATAGTTTTAGAATGTGTAGCCTGAAGACACTAATCACTAAATATCGGAGATATGAATCGGTATTCTCAGTACTTGTTTTTTCTGAGGGCTTCTTTATATAATGCATTTTTACACATGAAATGTGAATGCGACAAACAGGTGTTTGAAAAAATGTGTCCTCTGGGAATGTATCTTAGAGCTGGTATTGGCCACAGGTCCCTGCTGAGTCTGCTAAACTTAAACTTGTTTTTCTTCATACAGAACAATTGGTAACTATCTGAAAGATGATAGTTAATTTGGTTAGAGTGTGGTGCTGATAATGCTCAATCCCTGTGTGGGACAGCTGCAAATTCCTGCATTGCAGGGGGTTGGACTAGATGATCCTGAGGGACCCTTCCAACTCTATGGTTCTGTGAATATACATTCCTAATTTCCTACTAGAACGATTAGCTACCAGTGCACATTCAATTATGTATGAGTGAGGCAGCAGTTATGAGTCACTTTTTCAATAGATGATAATATTCCTTTCTGAGTCCAGCATTTTTAAAGCTTCCGTTCTTTTTTGTATAGGATTTGTAAATGTGATTTTAATTAAGGAATATACTGCATATGATCATCTCCTTTCTGCAGGGCCTTTTGAAGCCAGGATCTTGAGCATCTTCAGCAGATTAAAGCCACAAATCAGGCGTGGGGTACTTTTGGCCTGCCAGGTCTTATGGGACTCCAACTCCCATCAGCCCCACACAGTATTACCAATAGTCAGGGAAGATGGGATTTGTAGTCTAGCAACACCGGGAGCTCCGCAGCCACATCAACTCTTATGTATATATTGTGAATGTAGCTGTTAGGTCGTGACTGTTGTGATCCTTTGTAGAACAGCATGGTGAATGTGCTTTTGCTCTTGTGAAAATTATGAAAGTTTGATTATTTCTCATTTGGTTATTGAAGAATTCCCTCCCCCCATTCAATAATTTTAGCTGTTATGCAAGCGACGTAAGTTGCATTGCCTTTTCATTAATAGGTGTACATATATCGCAAGAGTCAGTACCCACCCTGGGCTCAATACCCACCCACTTTTTAAAAAAATAAAATGACTGACATTAGTGTCTGAAGGCGAATAAGTGTGTGGGTGATGCTGCCATGGCAATGCTTTCTATTGACAAGCTGTTCAGTTCTGATATTGTCACTTACTGAAATACCGTTAAAATGTAAGGTGCGTGGGTACATGTGCGCAGCACACACACACACACAGCCTGTCACTCAAGCCTATTTGCCAGCACTGCAGGAAAGAGGCATTCGGTGATGATGCAATTTGAGCGGTTTGTTGCAATCGCTGCAGAACTGCTGGGGAGGTCCTGTTTAAAGAAGAATGTGGTCAGAATAGTTATAAATGGTTGGCTTAAACCTGAAGGGAGGGAAGGATGAATGCTGATCATTCTAACTGGAGAGAGGCAAAAGATGCCCATAGGTATTGAAGAAAACAGTAGTATCTATTGTACGTACAGTGTCGTTCAGCATAGTGCAAGTACCTCAGGAAATGTGAAATACATATAAACAGAATGTTCCCACAGGAAATTTGCATGCTAGTGAATTTAATCCTGTAGGACATTGCAGAGATAACGTTCCTTGATTCTGTTGGTTTCATGTAAATGTAAAAAAAGGTTAAAGGTAAAGGACCCCTGGAAGGTTAAGTCCAGTCAAAGGCGACCATGGGGTTGTGGCGTTCACCTCGCTTTCAGGCCGAGGGAACTGCTGTTTGTCCACAGACAGCTTTCCAGGTCATGTGACGGGCATGACTAAACCGCTTCTGGTGCAACGGAACACCATGATGAAGCCAGAGCACACGGAAACGTCTTTTACCTTCCCACCGCAGCAGTACCTATTTATCTATTTGCACTGGCATGCTTTTGAACTGCTAGGTTGGCAGGAGCTGGGACAGAGCAATGGGAGCTCACTTCGTTGTGCAGATTTGAGCCACTGACCTTCTGATCGGCAAGCCCAAGTGGTTTAGACCACAGCGCCACCCGCATCCCCTGATGTATATGTATATATACGGACTGGCTGAAGCTATTCAACCCATACAGCTACATTCTAGTGATGAATATATTGGGCCAGGCAGAACAGGCTGAGCTTGTAGCCATGGAGGCCTGTAAATGAGCCAATCGAATGTGCTTTCTGGATTCAATAAATGGATATTCTATATTTAATCTATATCTATCTATTTATCTGGTCCACATGGTTGAAATATCTGACCCCTGCATATGCAGGAACAGCTTGTTTTAAATAAGCAGCATTTCAAAGTAACCCACTTCTTGGAAAAACAATTGCTTCCCCATTCTTGATTGTAAGAGGGGAACATGCAGGGGGGAATTTGCTAACTAGGAAAAAGGTTAGTCACCTCTTCACTGACGAATCTACATTAAACAAAAAAATCATTTATCTTTGTTGAAGGTCAGATTCCCTCCCCCTGCAAAAAATATCTGCTGTTGCTAGAAAAGAACATGAAAAGTTAGGATTTGTGCTTGTTTTGAAAGAAGGAATAATCAACAGGTCTCAAAGTCCTACGATGTCACTGGGACTCAGAACTGGCAGTCTAGCCTCACCCTTCCTGATCTCACTATTTGATGTCTGCATTTTTTAAAGGCACTAACATAACCCAAATTCTGCAAGAAGAAAAGCTTGATTAAATCCACATAGTTCCATATTAGCATTCTTCTACTAGACATGGGGAAGGCCAAAAGGCTATGCAAAGCACAGAAAAACCACTCTAGTCCTCTCTAGATCTTGCTCCTACTCTTCTTCTGCTTCTGAAAATTACTAGGCATTCAAACTTTTAGGTTGGAAGAGCAATTTAGACACCAGTGGGAAACCAACAAGCAGGACTCGAGCTCCAGAACACTCTTCCCCTCCTGCAGTTTCTAGTGACTGGTACTCAGAAGCGTACTGTCTCCCAATGTAATCCTTTGTCCAGGTAGCAGCTTTCTGCAGCTGGTTTGTGTGTGCACATAAGTTACAGAGCATTGCCTGACCCTAACTAAGCAAGATCATTTGTTTGAAGACAAGGACTGCAGTTCAGCACAGAGCTAGATGTGTTGGGTTGTGGGCTAAGTGCCCAGAACTTCCCAGAAGTGAGACTGGTTACTATTTGGCAAAAAAGCATGCTTCTCAATGTGATGGAAAGCAAAACATCAAACACAGTTTTGTTTGAAAGCCATAAATTTTTGTCTTTCGTCACTGAGGCTAAATCCTGACAGGGCAGAGGTCCGGTGCCTGGGTGGTACTTGGGCCTGGGAATTGAATAGGCAACTTGTTCTGGATGGGGCTACATTCCCTCTGAAAGACCAGGTAGTTTAGTTAGGGGATACGCCTTGATCCAGCTTTGTCCCTGGAGGCCCAGGTGACCTCGAGTGGCATGGTGTAGCTATGGGTGTTGCTGGACAGAGATAGCGTAGCCATGGTGACTTATGCTCTGGTAACTTCATGTTTGGGTGATGCACTTTCTGCCTGTGAAAGTAATCTGGAAATTGGAGTTTGTGCAGAATGCGGCCTGGTTCAGTCCCTGGCATCTCCAGATGGGACTGGGAGCCCTGGAGAGCTACTGCCAAGTCAGTGTAGGCAGTACTGAGCTAAATGAACCAATGGACTGACTTCTGTGGTTGTGCATATCCTGTTTTATGCATGATGGCATATGGGCTGCTACTGTTTGGGAGGCCTTGCTTTAAACGAATTGTGTAGCTTGAGAAAGAAAACCACAGCCAAAACAAAGCTATTTCTGCACAATCCCACTTTGAAGGAGACTCGGGTGGCGCTGTGGTCCAAACCACTGAGCCTAGGGCTTGCCGATTGGAAGATCGCAGTTCGAACCCCTATGATGGGGTGAGCTCCCGTTGTTTGGTCCCAGGTCCTGCCCACCTAGCAGTTCGAAAGCACATCAAAGTGCAAGTAGATAAATAGGTACTGCTCCGGCGGGAAGGTAAACAGCATTTCCGTGTGCTGCTCTGGTTCGCCAGAAGCGGCTTTGTCATGCTAGACACATGACCAAGAAGCTGTATGCCGGCTCCCTCAGCCAATAAAGCAAGATGAGCGCCACAACCCCAGAGTCGTTTGCGACTGGACCCTAACGGTCAGGAGTCCCTTTACCACTTTGAAGGTTCAAATACAGTGGTACGTTGGGTTAAGAACTTAATTCGTCCCGGAGGTCCGTTCTTAACCTGAAACTGTTCTTAACCTGAAGCACCACTTTAGCTAATGGGGCCTCGCGCCACCGGAGCACAATTTCTGTTCTTATCCTGAATCAAAGTTCTTAACCCAAGCTACTATTTCTGGGTTAGTGGCGTCTGTAACCTGAAGCGTCTATAACCTGAAGCATCTGTAACCTGAGGTACCACTGTACTTATAAGTAATTTATTTGCACGTTCTCTCTCCTTCCCTCTCCCCACCCTTCCAGGTTTCATCAAGAAGATGGCCTACAACGGACTTGTTAGTTTTGGGCAGCAGCTGGTTCGTCGGAAAGTGGTGGACTGCACAAGTGAGGCCAGCCGGCTGTCGCGATGCCTCAACACCTTCGACTTGGTTGCCCTTGGCGTAGGCAGTACGCTTGGGGCAGGAGTCTACGTTCTTGCTGGGGCAGTGGCTCGAGAAAACGCAGGACCTGCCATTGTCATCTCTTTCCTGATTGCTGCTCTGGCTTCTGTGCTGGCTGGACTTTGCTATGGGGAATTTGGTGCCAGAGTCCCAAAGACTGGATCTGCTTATCTCTATAGCTATGTGACTGTCGGCGAGCTGCTGGCCTTCATCACGGGATGGAACCTAATTCTCTCCTATGTTATCGGTGGGTAGTTTTTTTGTGCCGTTGTTCCAATTATACTGTGCAAAATGCACAGCAGGATCTGTGAAAAACTGTATTTCATACCCTGTTTATAGCTGCAGTTTCCTTTTTGAGAGTTCAAAGCGCTTTGTGCAAGTTACTATGTTGTAATAGGAAATGCGCAATATATTTGGATAAGGAGGACTCTGTAACAGACTCGGGCTCGGATAGTGAGTGAAGGAGCACTCTCACTAGGAAAATAACAAGGCTGTAATCTAAACCCATTTAAGTAGGCTTACAGGTGTTTAGATTGGGCCACAGTTTCTTGTTGCTCCAATCTTTCTGTGGAAATCCCCCTGTTAGCTTTAGTTTCTGTTCCAGCAAAAAGGAGATTTGTGTTTGGGTTCCTCTGTTGGATTGATTTCACATAAGCAAGCTCTCGTTTTTGCCTCCTGACCAGCAATTTGAAGAGTTGGGGAGACTTAATGTGAAACGATTCCTCTTTTCCTCTTAGATAATTAGTGCTCTCAGAATCCACAAAGGGACTACCTGATAAGGGGACAGATCACATGTGAACGAACATTTATCACTATGCATACATCTGATTGATTGATTGATTGCTTAAAATGTTGCTATGCTGCTTTTCTGAAACTCGAAGCTGCTTACAAAAAAAGAAGAAAAGTAGGATAGTAGTTAAAATCAAGCCAGAAAACACGGAAATTGCCAGTGTTTCGTTTTCTGCAACATAATTAAAGCCGGGAGTGCCTTTCAGCTCTATGTAAAAGCATGTAGAGATTTTGAACCCGTTTATTGCATTTGTATCCCATCTTCCCTTCCATCATCAGGCTGGAGAGCAAGTGCTGCGAAGGCCTTGCTTCTGGCAGCTGCAAGTTCTTGCCTCACCCACTTTCAGAATGCAGAGCCAGGGCCTTGTGTCTGTGTGCTTTATTATGGAGGAAATAACTTGCAAAAGATAAAATATAACCTTGATAGAAGAGTGAGTGGAATAATAAGAGCAGGGAACTGTTGGGTGGAGTTCGCTGTGTGTGTCAGATTGAGGGTGTTGGTGGCAAAATGGGGAGTGGGGGGCTGTGAGGCAGGCAGAGAGGAAGCGAGATGAAAGGGATAATGAAATCATATGTAAAAAGAGATCAGGCAATATGTTAGGCCAGGAAGCGAGAACTATAAGATTGTTGTCTTTAACAACTTCCTGTTCAGGAGCAATTACATACACTTTTATGTTTTAAGTGCCCACATTCTGGTCTGGGTGGGTTCTAAAGTAAATACATCACAACCCACCTGACTTGTGTGGATGCAGTTGAGACTTCTCTGGAAGTCAGTAGGTGCTGTTTTAAGGGAAGCCAGGACTCAGCAGAATAGTGCAGAAACTGACTTGAGTGACCAGCTATCGACTGGCTCTTGCAAGGAACCTAGGGAACATCGTAGTGACGTGATGCACACCAGCCTTCCCCAACTTGTTGCCCTCCAGGTGATCGTCCCCAGCTAGTCTAGCCAGTGGTTGGGAATCATGGGAGTTGGGAGTCCCCGCATCACATCTGGAAGGCACTATGCTCGAGGAAAGTTGATGTACATAAAGAATGTCGGTTGATGAGTCCTATAAGCCATATTCGGGCATTATGCTCTTCAGTAGGACATGCAAGGGGGGTGAGATGGTGGATGAGCATCCTTGCCATCAGGTGAGGACGGCTGTCTGCAGCAGGGAGCCTCTTGTCGTCATGGAGACTGCCTGGAGAATGCTGCGCTACTTGGAACCTACATCTCCCTGCTGGAGATGGTTTCCTTCCAACTTGTGTAGGACGACAGGGGTGCTGGTGCTAGCAGACGCGTCTCATATGTTCTGTTCACTTGTGAGTATAATGTCTGTATACAGCTCAAGTTTGAGGGGGCTGAACGCAAAGTTCTATAGGAAGTTAATTAGACTATTCATGTGTTCTTTTGAATGCATGAGGCCTTAAACGAGGTAGAAGGGAGCAGGTGTATGTCTGCTCCACCCTTGATGCTGAAGGGAGGTCGTGTGTGCATGCTTGCAAGCCCCTTCAGAGCTTCACACAGGAAGGGTTTGGGGAGGAGAGGGTGTGCCTGGTGTGTACTGGAGCATTGGGGAGTGGCTGCCAGCACATGCATGCCCTGCACATCCTTTTGAATGAATTAATAGGGCTTTAGAATGAATAGGGTGAGTGAAAATTAAGGCCCAGTTAGTAGGAGGACATTGCATGCTTAAATGCATTTATATATAAAAATTCTAGAGCGTAGGAAACTGGTGCATTCAGGAGGGAGCTAGGCCTTTTCCATTGATTTACTAGGGTTTTTGTATATGTGTGTTTTAGAAGCTTGCATAGAATTTTTAACATGGAGACGGCAAATAAGAATGTGATTCCCTCCCCCCCCCCCCAATCTACAGGCCGAAATGGCACAGTCCCAATAAAGCAGTATCCCATAATTATTCTGGAAGTGTAGATTGTCTCTAATACATCAGTGAAGCTCTGTTGATTTTTATTAGACCAAATATTTGTACAGTTCATGCAATTTGATAAATTTATTTTGTTGAACATTGAGGAATTGGCTTTCCTTGTAGTAGTGTCCCTAGGGAAATGGGGTGTTTATTGCCTCATATTCATTTAGAACAACTTCTCTTTTTTATGCCCAGACAGCAAGATTAATTTAACATGTTGACATTGCATCACTTAACCAGGAGCACCTTCAGGGACTTCTGCATCATTATAGCGACTGTGGTTTGAAATCCACTCAAAGCAGGTTTTTGCTTGGCAGTTCCTGGAATGTAGCTGAACAATGTTGGTCTTTGATGATATCCAAGCTATTTAGTACAGTCTTCCAGTGGGTAGTTTTTGTTGCAAGGAGAAGGCATTTAGCTGTGTGTGTTTGTGTGTGTGTGTGTGTGTGTGTGTTAAGGTGGGAGGATAGATATTAATGTTTTGCTTGTATTTCTTTAAATACTTGCTGAAGCACAGCATGAATTCATTCTAAGGATAGAATTTGTTTAAGGAGAGAAATAGGAGTGGTGTTGTAGGAAAGGGTGTGGAGGGAATCTATCTTGAACTTCAAAAGCTCCCTATTTATTTACATCTCCTTGGTTTTCATCCACATCATTTTAAGGAATTTCCTTGCTTTTGTAGGTGTTTATAAATGTTGCAAAACACAACTCTTGTTGATCAGAGAATGGGCCCTCTCCATAACTTCCTCCTTTTAGGCAGTTCCTCAAAGCTTTGTTTAGTAGCTTAAGAACTGGATATAAGTGCATTCTACGAGTGGTCAGGGAATATTCACAAACAGTATACTGAAGGGTGAAATGCGTTCATTTTTAGCACTGTGCATAATCTATCTTAGTCCCAGCCCATAGCGTTCATGTGGTCATCTGGGTTATAGAACCGAGCAACCTGACAGCTTCTTGAATCACTTCCTCCAAAATGGTGCCACCTACATATTGTAAACTGCTTTGAGGTCCCATCCGCCCCAATCAAGCAGTATAAAATTTTTATGATAGAATTGTAGAGTTGGAAGGGGTACCAAGGGTCATCTAGTCCAACCCCCTGCCATGCAGGAATAAAATAAAGAATTGTTGGACAACCCTATTCCCATCAGGCAGCCCCAGCAAGCAGCAAGCATTGCCAATGGTCAGGGATGGTGGGAATAGAAGCCCACAGGTAGACCAGAGTGCATTAGCTCAGTGGGAGTAACTGAGGCTCACATGGCTATAGCAGTTGCCTGAAGTCAGTAATTTGGGCCACAGTTAAGGTGGGACAACACCGGTTTGAGAAAAAGAGGTCAGTCTTGCCTTGCTTCCTCGTGCAACCAGATTTTCTTGCTTTCTTCTCTCTGGTACTAAATTCCTGATTCCTGAATCCTGACACTGCTTTCTAATGCTCCATCCTATGTAAAACTATCTGTGCAGTTGTGTTCCGATGAAAGGCAAACTTTTCCCCATGGGCTTTGCAGCATGGCTGTTGTTTCTATCTGGTCTGCTCACACTCCATCCCTGTTAACTTTTGAAATGGGGAGACCATATTGGAGAGATGGATTCATGGTGTGGAATCTGTTGCCCCTACTACCCTTTCTCACCACACTTCTGTGGATCACACCTCTTGAGTTCTCTGAGTAGCCGCTGGCCCCTGTATACTATGCTGCTCTTGAGAAGAATATTTCTTGGCCAAGGTTAGATGGGCTCGTGGTAAGATGCCATAGCTGTCTCGCTTTCCCACGGTGCTGTAAACATGTTGGTGGAGTATAATGTTTGTTACAGAATTGGAATAATAATAATTATTTATTATTTATACCCTCTGGGTGGCTCCCAACAGAATATTAAAAACACGATAAATCATCAAACATTAAAAACTTCCCTAAACAGGGCTGCCTTCAGATGTCTTCTAAAAGTCAGATAGCTGTTTATTTCCTTGACATCTGATGGGAGGGCGTTCCACAGGGCGGGTGCCACTACTGAGAAGGCCCTCCGCCTGGTTCCCTGCAACCTCACTTCTCGGAGTGAGGGAAGGCCCTCGGCGCTAGTCCTCAGTGTCCGGGCTGAACGTTTTGGGTGGAGACAGAACAGAGTACAAGGCTCTGTTCAATAGATTCCAAAGCAGAGGATAGAGAATTGAATTAAGTCAATGAGGGCTAAGCATGTGGAACTCATCTGCTAGAAGTCTTTGAATGGATTTGCCAATAAATCAACGACTATATATGTCTAACCATGAGTATTTGCATAGCCAGTAAAGGTAATTTTGATGGAAAGAGCTTTCCCGATTGCTTATTGTATATTCATGGAAGCAAGTGTATGTGGCAGCCTTGAGCGATGGGCATAGGAATGGGACACGCATGGTGGGGCTGTGAGAAAGTAAAGACCTTCTGGGGGGTATATTCACAAGGAATTTAAAAAGATGTTTAAAATTTCGATAGAAAAGAAGCTGGAGGCGTATTTATTAGGCATTTTAGGCAAAGACATACTACAGGATAAGAAAAGATTATTCTTATATGCCACAGCCGTAGCCAGACTATTACTTGCTAGAAACTGGACAGGGGATACTATCCCTACAAAGGAAGATTGGATAAATAAACTACCGTATTTTTCGCTCTATAAGATGCACCAGACCACAAGACGCACCTAGTTTTTGGAGGAGGAAAACAAGAAAAAAATATTCTGAATCTCAGAAGCCAGAACAGCAAGAGGGGATCGCTGCTCAGTGAAAGCAGCAATCCCTCTTGCTGTTCTGGCTTCTGGGATAGCTGCGCAGCCTGCATTCACTCCATAAGAAGCACACACATTTCCCCTTATTTTTAAGGAGGGAAAAAGTGAGTCTTATAGAGCAAAAAATACGGTATATGAATTTATAAGATTCGCCAAACTAACGGCAGCCATAAGAAATCAGTCTAATCAGAGTCTAAGGAAGGAATGGCAATGTTTTGAAGATTATATGAAGAAGCACTGTTCTAAAGAAAACTTATACTTAGATATACTTAGAACAAGTATGTAAAGAGGAACTAAATCAAGGTAAAATTATTAATAGAAAAAAATGGTCAATATAAGGACACAATGTAAATAAAAGTGTGCAGTAAAGAATGTCGAGTTGTGGTGGAGGAAAGCCACATGGGTGCAAAATATAGTTGTTTATTAGTATATATGAGTTCAGGTTTGGTAAAATATGGTTTATGAATTGTAACTATGTCTTTCATTTTATTTCTCTTTGTGAAGAATAATAATAAGAAATGTTTATCGGGGGGGGGGGGGGAGGAATAGTTGCCAACGATTTCCAATCCCCGACCCTAATGCCTTGGATTATCATCTTGAAGAATCCATGTGAGGATTGACAACAGTCCCTGTGTTGTTGCAGCATATAAATAACAGCGCTAGAAGTCCCTGCCCCAAATCTTCCACTGTTAATTTCTTTGATTTACGATTGCACCACATAGCCAATTGTGGTTTTTTATGTTTAACAAATTACCCTGAAATCAATGGATATAGTGTGGTATTAAATAAGCAACTAAGCAACTCCCAATTTTTATTCTCTGACAGGGACCTCAAGTGTGGCCCGAGCGTGGAGCGCAACGTTTGACGAACTCATAGGCAAGCATATTGGAAAGTTCTTCCAACAGTACATGTCCATGAATGCTCCTGGTATTCTAGCAAAATATCCAGACGTCTTTTCTGTTTTCATTATCCTGATCTTAACAGGTAAGACAGAGAGAGAAAGCTGGTTTGGGAAGTTTTTCTGGACTAAGAATTTGTTGTCCTTCTGCATTCTCTTTGTTGGCAATCCCAGGAAGAGCAAACACCCTAGCCTTGTTTTCAAAGCTGCTTTGTTTGCCTCAAGTGTCAGATTGACCTATTGGAAAGCTAGCAGAGTTAGGACTGCAGCAGCCATCTTCCCTTTGAAATTGCTTTGATAAAAGAAGGCGCTGTAGGTGCTTTAGTGGAAATGGGTGTCAGGCAGCAACAATGCTTATTACCGTAGAGGAGGAGGCAAGCTGGAAGTCTTCAAACGCTGCAGAAGAACTTGGATTTGTTAACTTCAACAGTCTGCCAATTCCTTTAGAGCTCCAGCCAGGAAGATGTGGGGAAAGAAGACAGGGCTGCCATCATGCTGGTGGATGGCTGTTTATCTTACAAGAGTCAAAACATTGAAACGCTGTATGGACTTTATTTATTTAGTGAGCGCAGAATTTATTCTTTTAAAAAAGGGGAAACCACCCAGCCTTGAAGACGCATGCAAAATGTGCTGGATATGAAACTGCACAAACTAATTTTCTCCCTGGTATATTTTGGCATTTGTGGGACAGTGGCCTGGTCGAACTTGTGAGTGGATTGCTATTTTGGAAAATAAAATCCCCCCAAGTCTGTTTTTTATGCCCGGAGCTTCTTGTGTAGGCCCTCTAGTTTGTGGCCATTCACAGCGTTCCCCAACTTAGTGCCCTCCAGGTGTTGTTTGACTGCAGTTATAACCATCCCTGACCACTAGTTATGCTGGCTGGGGCTGATGGGATTTTATCTAAAAAAAATCTGGAGGGCGGGAAAAGCCTCTGTGGAGGAGTTACAGCAGTAGCTTCCAGGCAGTAGCATTGCTGCCATTTTCCAGGAGGGACGTGGCCAGGACTGAAGAGATGCCCTGGAGGAGACAATTTGATGCTCCCACTGGTGCACCCAAGCAGCCACTGCCTTGCCCCATCCTCTCTTGTTAAGTGGCAAAAGCACCACTGGCTTGGAAACACTTGCTATGGCTCCACCCACAGGTTGAGCCACTCCTGTACCAGGTTAGAGAAAGCTGCCTTGGAGTTGCAATGTTGCCTTCAGTGTGGGCGTATTCATAGCATACCACAATGAGTGAAGAAGTCAACTGATTTGTCCATTCAGAGTACTTTCTAATACTCTGAATGGGCAAAGTGGTTGACTTCTTCACTTCAATTGAATTGGCCCTAAAAGGAAGACCAAACTAACCCAACATTTCTCTAAAGTCCCATATTTAATTGTTAAAAACACTGTAGATTGTTTCTGTTTCTCGAACCTCTCAGGAGATTTTATTGATTTGTTTGCAACCATTTATAAACCGCTTAATATTTTCACAGTATTTAAGTGGTGTACAGTTCTTTTAAAGAAACAATAGCATTAATAACGCAGCCTAAAACCAATAAAACGGGGATTAGGGGATTCAGACATACAGATCAGGTTCTGATTGTGCAGGTCACGGAAAGCCTGGGCAAAAAAAATAAGGGTGGAATTCGTATGCCCCTCTCCTCCGTAATTTCTGTGGGGAAGGGTGGTTATTGCAAATGAGGAGGAAGAGATGAGAAGAACCGAAGCAAACAGGAGTAAGAGGGAGCATGTAAGCTAAGCATGTTTATGACTGCAAGACTGTATTTGCTTGTAATGTCTGAATCGAGCCTTGGGGCAACTCACTGTGCTAAAAATAATGTAACGGGTTAGCAGCATGGCAAATTGTGCACCCAGGAAAGCGCTGATCTTTCCAGAGACAAAATACCTTTGCTGTTGATAGAGCTTGTCTAATTATCCACTGTACATTTTCTAGGACTTCTAACTTTTGGTGTGAAAGAATCTGCCATGGTTAACAAAGTGTTCACCTGTATCAACGTCCTTGTCTTGGGCTTTGTGATAGTGTCGGGGTTTGTGAAGGGCTCGATTAAACACTGGCAGATCCCAGAAAACATCTCGGATCCTTCACACAAGTAGGTTCAATTTTATTTTAACATGCAGTAAGACATGTTTGTAGGCTTATTTGCTAGAGTCCTTCAGAAATCAAATCTATGAGTCTGCCTCGATATTTCCAGTAGCAGAGGACTCCTCCTTTTACCATCTCCTATGAAACACTGTGAGGGTTCTTCTCAACCGTGCTAGGGCACACAGAGTGCCTTTTGTCTGTCCTGGCTCAGGACACCGGCCACTGCCCTGTTTCCTAGGATCAGAGCTTCTTGGCAGAGTTTGACTGCCAGGAGCAGGGTCTATCTGTGATGCTGCTTTTATATAGCACTGCTCTTCATGTGTGTTAATTGGCCCATGTTTTAAATGTTTGGATATACTGCTGCGATTGTTGTTTTTAGTTCTACTGTTACATATCTTCTGTACATCTTCTGAGGCCCTTCTTCGTGTGCCTCCTCCTTGAGAGGTCCGGAGGGTGGCAACACGAGAATGGGCCTTTTCTGCAGTGGCCCCCCCTGTCTGTGGAACGCTCTCCCTAGAGAAGTTCTACTGGCGCCTTCAATATACACCTTTAGGCACCAAGCAAAAATGTTCCTTTTTAACCAGGCCTTTGGTTGATTTGATTGACACCCTATGCTCTTTAAAATGTTTTTTTGGGGGGGAGTTATTGGGTGGCTGTTTTTATTTTGGTTATGGATGTTGTGGTTTTATATTTTGATTTTATTCTGTAAACCACCCTGAGATCTGCAGGTATAGGGTGGTATATAAATTCTATTATTATTATTATTATTATTATTATTATTATTATTATTATTTATATTTCCGGAGGCAGTCCACAAATCCTTCTATAAATAAATATATTGAGAGGTTGGTGATGTAATGCCGCCTTCCTTTCACGCCTGCTACTTGTACTTTCCTCCACTTTCGTCTTCTAGGGAAACATTTCCTTTGCTTAGGAATAGTGGTGACAGCCGTATAGAGATGCTTTGCAATTTCATTCTGGGCTGTGCAGTAGAGTCCTTCTAAATACATCTGTTGGGCATTCATCACCCAGCCTTGCATAACTGGATTTAGGAGTTGTTGCTAGATTTACGTAACAATGCCTCTTGGCTATGCTTGAGTTAATTAAGCATGTCTGTGACGTTTGGAAACAAAATATAGGCCTTTTAAATTGGATGAGACATGGAGCTTTTGAAAAGAAATGGGGTCCATCCAGGAGACAGAACGTTTCTCTATATGGATTTCGCGCAAGGGCTAGCCTCTGTAAGTGTTCAGAACCGTGGTTGAACCAGAATGGGATGGCAGAGTAAGAAAAGGTGTTGCTCCATTCGCCATTGACTTTGGCCCTGCCCACGGCCAGCATGTGGCTATGATAAGTCATTGCTGGGGAAATTATGGGGGAAAGTTTCTCTGTCCCTGTCAAGTGACTGAGGGTGGAATACAATTAAGTGGCCATTGCTTAATTGGAGTTGGCACTTTCAACCAACTTGCTAGTCTTTAAGGAGCCACAATTCCGTTTTTGCAGGGCAGACTTGTTCAACACAAACAGTTTGCGTATAGATTGTTCTATGCAGCACAGAGCCAAAGCACTCTGCTATTGAACGCACAAAGAAAAATAGTAAAACATTGAGCCTACTTGGAACAAAAGGAACTAGGAACAAACGCTCTGGCAACTGCATATGATTATTTTGGGCGTCGTAGTGAAGGCCTTGCCAGGCTAAAATTATTCAGGACACATTCAGTACAGAATTAAGGTCCAAGCCAGCTTTCCCCAACCTGCTGCCCTACAACTCCCATCAGCCCCAGCTGTGCTGGCTGGGGCTGTTCTAGTCCTAAACATCTGGAGGGCACCAGATTGGGGGAAGGCGGGTCCAAGTGAAGAACTTCTGAGGTGTCCTTTTGATTTTCTTGCACTGCACTTTGTGAATTTAAGCTCTGCATCCTTTGGCCAAAACCTCTGAAGAAGGAGTCAGATGTTTCAAATCTTCTCTGTGACTTACAAAGTTTTGCTAGATTTAACAAGAGGAAATCAAAAATTCTTTTTGAAAAAAAGCTTCTGAATGGTTTCGAAAACATTTCGCAAATTAGCCTAAATGTTTTGTGGTTGCTGTTGTTGATAATAATAATAATAATAATAATAATAATAATAATAATAATAATAAATTAATCTCCATATAATAACAAAATGTGTTACTCAACCCTATCTGTGCCTACTTGGAAGTAAGTCCCACTAATTTTAATATAATTTCCTGTGTCCACTGGGAGTATTATAGCCTTTGTGTGCTGTGGTTTGTGATGATCTCAAATCTACAGGTTTTGTGCTTTTAGCAGGGTACAGAGCCCCCAAAGTTTCTCTACCAATCTACAGTTCTCAAGATTCATTAAGGGATGCCACGACAGTTAAGCTGTGCTGGATTGGACCCCAAAGCATGTCCGATCTACTATCCCTTTTCCTATAGTGGCCAGTCAGACACCTGTGGGAAGCCCAGATCACGACATGAGGGCAGTAATCCTCACCTGCAACTAAAACTGGTGTAAAACCAGCATACATCTCTACTATAGATGGACCATTGATGTGTCAACTGCATGTCTTGTTGGAGGCAATTCTTCCTCTTGAAATCATCAGTGTGTTGCAAACTGTCCTTTGAATCTACTAGTCTTGTTGAGAGAAATAACCGACATCTCTTGTTGCCTGTTTTTAGTGAAACCATTCCAGAACATGGTGTTGGTGGGTTTATGCCCTATGGATTATCTGGAGTTCTTTCGGGGGCAGCAACATGCTTTTATGCCTTTGTGGGATTTGACTGCATTGCCACCACAGGTAAGGACCCAGGACTCACAGTGAATAAACACTGTACTTCATTATGAATTCTGCCCACAGTTCGGCCTTCTTTGTATGTGGCTGATCATGAGATCACAAAGTTTGGGGAATGGCGGCCAAAGGAAAACGTGGCAGTTCTTCCCTCATTAGCAAAGTTGTGTGTGGATACCTATAAGCCGCAGCAGTCCTGCAAAGAGGCATGAAAGTAATAGCTGAAGAACTTCTAGTTGATAGATTGTCTTTTAACTAATTGCTTTTGTTTACCAAATGTACTTTCTGTACAAGGGAGCCCTTTTAAAGATCAGAAGGTGATAACTTAACAAAGAACAGTCACTTCTTGTTCACCCACTCAGTGTTTGGGGAAAGGGATTTTTTAAAAAAATGTTTACATTAAATTTGTGAAGCAAGCAAACAGGTTTTTGATTCTGTTCTCCAAATTGGCTGCCTTTCTGTGGTCGTGGCTTTAAACACTCCAGCCATGCTTGCACACAACAATAAGCAATATTGCACAACAATAAGCAATATACTTTTTGGTACACACATGGAATCTCTTTCCATAAAGCTAGCAACCTGCCTGGTTTTCATGGCTAAGTATCTCTTGAGTACAATTTCAGTTAATTTAATTGTACTGAGCTGTAGCCAATTTCAGAGTAGACCATTTAAACAGATGGATATGTCTAATATTGGTCCATTGATTTCAGCAGGTCTTCTGCGTCAAACTACTGGGTAAAGTTCACTGATTATATCATGCAGCTGCCATGGAGAGTTGATAAGTTAAGGGCTAAATGACCAAAAATGTCTAAAATATTTGAAGTTTGACCTTTTCTTACACCCCAAGGCTCTAGTCTGTCTTCCTGTCACTCTTCCTTCCTTCTAGTCAAGGTCGACTTTTGTTTCAGTTCTGCCAACTTCCTTGTGCAGTTTAGGCCACTGGGACTTGGTTCACACATCACATTAAACTATAGTTGAAATAAATTGTGGCTTAATGTGAATGAGCAGAGTTCTTGGATACCATTTGTGGTTTTATGGGAGAGGAGCAAACCACAAGTCCAGGTATGGACAACATGACAAGCCAGGCTATGGCTTGTTTTTCAGCAGCAAGGCAGGAACAGGAGAAGAGTGAAGTGGGTGATTTTGACAGTATACACCAGTTCAGTGTTTCCACTGTGTTCCTTATCATAAGAATGCAGTAAAAGTGAACTACTCACACACTGCAAGATTCAACAGGCGCTCAATGCAGACTCCTTTTCTGGGAGGAGATTTAGCCTTACAAGTCTATAATGTTAGGTGGATTTAAAACTAGCAAAGTCCTGTAGATCCACATCAGATTTTAAGGGTCAGTCTGTGGGTTCAGCAGAATCAAATGGTAAAGTGTAACCTTCATGCTGTATGTGATCCCATGTTTGCGCGAACGCCTCCTTGTGACACAAACTTCCTGCATGTCCTGTGCCTGGTCTTTTGTAATGGAGATGATCAGAACTTACTAAGTTGTGCATGATTAACTTGACCTCTGATGAGTTTATCTCCAGGTGCAGAATTATAGCCAATTATGCTTTTTTGAGCTGTATTCTAGATGCCTATGAAGCGTTAATCTCTTAATCTGATCATAACCCCTCTTCTGCAATATGTAAAAACCCACTTGCTTCTATATTTAGATAACATGCAATATGGTTGTCATTTTTTAAAAAGGCAGTTCCATCAACTGAATTAAATGCACATATTGCAAAATGTCAGTACAATTCACTTTTTTAGGTACTGAAGGAAATAAGGTTTCTATTTAATTGCTTAATAGGTTACATGCATATCCGAAGAAGAGTTCATTAAATTTCTTTCTCATCAAATTAGTTTGGGGAAGAAAGGATTCAGGACATCTGTGTGACATGCATGATAGCAGTCACCTCAAGGAGTTCCAGATTGCAGTCATTATTATTTGTTTCAGCCTTGCTTGATGATCGTTGTGCAGTGCCATCCTGTACACGTCTACTCAGGAGTAATCCCCATAGAATTCAGTAGGACACTCCCAGGTACATGTGCATATCACAGCATTCATAGTAGACCATGCCAACTAATCAGTTGAATTTTGCACAGTCTGAAACAAGGGTTAAGAGCTTCCTTTGAGAGAGGACTCTGCATTTTATTCTCACTTTCTTTCTCTGGTTTTATTTTTCTTTAGATTAGCTTCCTTTATCTTATTGTAGTATGAAAAAAAGCTTTAATAAAGCCTTATTTTTTTAATAAAATGCACAGTAGACTGTTGCTGTTGACCATCGTATGACCCGCAGGTGAATGAGTTCACTGAAATGCTTTTTTAAATGATTGTGTTCCCTTAAATGATTGTGGGCAGAAGGTAAATTTGGATTTACCGATATATCTCTTGGCAACTTACTGAAGATTGCCAAGGATTTCCAGCTCTCTGTTGTTTCGCAATAGCAAGTGAACATTGATGGGGGTAGTGTGGAAAGCTGGTCTTCAGAATTTGGCCCTGTGCTAATCATTTCTTTCTCAGCCTCCATGAACCCCACTTGCAAAATAGGAGCATAAATTGGTTGCCATTGGCCATGTCTTCATGCTGATCTACTGCACCTCAGTAGATTTGTATTGCCTTAGTTAATTGCCTTAATCATTAGAGACACCATTTTGCAGGTGTCCCTCTTCTCCCTCTGCCCCCCAACATCACCACCCTTGTTTTGCACCCGGCACCAGCTGCTTATGGTAAAAAACAGCAGCACCCAAAGTAGATCCCACAAGGCTAAATTTTTCCTATCTGTGCCTTCGAAGATCTTAGGTTCCATTAAAAAAAAAAAAAAAAAACATGTTTAGCTCTCATAGTTGATAAATATCAACAAAAGTTGTAGGGGGGAGAAAATGTCTTGGGAAATATTTTTTTTCACATTGAATTTCTCATAGATTGTGTATTTTGTTACTGTAAAACAGTTTGGCACACCTTGGTAGGTAAAGCAATACAATGCAGTATATATACACAACTAAAATAAAGCTAAAAATTTGCAAAATAATATTTTAAAGCACAAGAGAGGAAATGGCATCTTAACAAGTAAACAGCCCCTTCAAAAACTCCCTGCAATTGAAGCTTCTTGGCACCCCTTGAATTGAGGGTGAATATAGGTTCAGCTTCTCCCCCCCCCCAATTATTTCATCGGGTTGCAAGGGGGAGATAACGGCTAAAAGAAAGGATTGATCCCATTCATTGTTTCTGTAATAACATTTTCAGTCTTTGTGGCTGTTTTCTTTTCGTAGGTGAGGAAGTGAAAAATCCCCAGAAAGCAATTCCAATAGGAATCGTTGCATCGCTTCTGATTTGCTTTGTTGCATACTTCGGTGTGTCGGCTGCTCTTACCCTCATGATGCCTTACTACATGTTAGATAAAAACAGCCCCCTGCCTGTTGCTTTTAAGTATGTGGGATGGGATGGTGCAAACTATGCAGTGGCTGTTGGTTCACTCTGTGCCTTATCCACAAGGTAAGATGCTGGGGCTTCCTTTGCTACTTGCTCAGTGGGGTTTGTGCTCACCTGCCCTGTGGTTCTAAGACGTAAATGCCCAGAATACATAGACCCTTTGAGATTGCTTGTGTTCGCCTTGGCCTCATATCACAATGTCATAGATGCAGATTGTAGGGAGGGGGGGCCTTTTAAAAAATCCCTTCCATGATAGGTGAAGGGTTGTACCTCAGTGATACAGGAGTGCTTCCTTTGCCTGCAAGATACTCTGGCCCTGTTATCTCCCAGCAGTGCTGGGGAAGAACCCCGTCTGAAAACCTTTGAGATCTTCTGGTGGCCAGCATGGATGAATGTTCTTCCACCTTGACTCCCCAGATGTTGCTGAACTCCAGTTCTCATCATCCCTGGCCATTGGCTAAGATTAAATATATGGTTGACCCAAGGCTGAGGAACACTGGCATAGACCATTCTGAGCTAGAGGGTCACTGGTGTGACTCATTCTAAGGGCAGTGACCTAACACCAGCCTTGCTATGGAGTCAAAAATGAACCATTTCTTTGTAGGAGCTTACATGGCTCAGCTTATATGGCTGGTTAACTGGGTTTAGAATAAGTTGGGATACCTGATGTTTCTAAGGCTGTTTTGTGCATCCTGTGGCCCTTGGGAATGGGAAGGAAGGAGAAACATCTAGATCTCGCAACTGCAAGATGGCAAAACTTTTCCTTTGTCTTCCATTGCTCGATAAATTACAAATCCCTTCTTTAGGTGCTGGTGTTGGTTTCCTAGAGAAAGTAATTTTCCTTAAAGTAGAGATAAAGACTCTATTGCTAGATTGTTTTTGCAGTGACGGTTTGCCTTGTGAATGCAAGATGAGCTTAGGTTATGCCCTTGTCTCTTTCTAGTCTCCTTGGGTCCATGTTTCCAATGCCAAGAGTTATTTACGCTATGGCAGAAGATGGACTACTGTTCAAGTTCTTGGCTCGTGTTAATGAGAAGACAAAGACTCCGATGATGGCTACGATAACCTCGGGAGCTATTGCAGGTGAGACCCCAAGATCCGTGAAGAAAGGACTGAGTAGCTAATCCTGTTTTAAAATGAGCAGATCGAGCTAACAGCCCAGTCCTCAGCACATTCTCATTAGTTCCTCAAATAAAGCACTTAAGTGTTATGCAAGGAGACTGCCTTATACTTTTTAGAGTTTAGTGTTGTGATTGCATCTCGTCTTGGAATTGCTTCAGGCACTTCCTTTGTCTGTTGCACCATGCAAAGAATTGGACCAGGATTAAAACATACCCACATGTACTCTTACTGTTTTTTTGCTGTTTCCTCTGCCAAGCGGAGCCTCTGTTTAATAAGCAGCCTTCAACAGACTGCTGCTGTTTGTGAAAACAGGACGAGCAAATCTCTTCTGGGGTTTAAATGCTCTTTTTTTGCATGCTGGCCTTGGTATTGATATTTATTTGTGTGGAAAACCAGGCTTCTAAAAGTCACAGGGTGCTTCCACGGATACAAAATGCCCCCTGCTTTAGGAGCAGGGTCTTAGGGCAGGGAGAGGAGCAGTTGTGGTCGTCTCCACTGCCTTCTCTTACGCCTTTATTTAACACTTCTTTAAGGCACGGGACTCCTGTCTTTCTTTTGGGTTGCTTGGAATGAAAGTGTGAATAAGGAGTGAACTGTCATGGCTAACTAGTCTTATATATGAAATGGATTTACCCCACTGCATTATCTGTCTCTTCTTTGTCTCCCACCAGCTGTCATGGCCTTTCTCTTGGACCTGAAGGATCTTGTAGACCTTATGTCCATTGGGACGCTTCTTGCTTACTCCTTGGTGGCTGCCTGCGTGTTGGTGCTAAGGTACGGCACAACCTTCTGTGTTATGGAGCAGAGAAGATGGTTCTCAAGTGTTCCAGATGCTATTTATTTAAAAATTCCAAAATTGGGACAATGGTGTGTGTGTTTTTAGGCCAACCAAAACATCGTAATATAGTGTGCAAGCTTCAGAGCTGTCCTGAACTCTTCAGGGATGTGTCACCTTTTTGTCCCCCCGTCCCCCCCAGTGCCACATTCACCCTTGGCCCAATCCTACAGCTTGTAGGTGTGACTCACTGGTCGTGCTCTTTCCTGCTGGGGATACTGAGCAATATTCTAGACAGCCACTGGCTTAGAAGATTTAAGTGGTATTTAGCAACCCTCTCCTTCAGAGTCACTGTTTTCAATGCCCGGGAATCAGTTCGGGAAGAAAACATATTAGGTGAGACTCTCTTATAGTTACAGGTGATAGAATGGTGCTTAATGTGGTCCAATTCTTTTTTTCTCTTAGGTACCAACCGGAACAGCCGAACTTGGCGTACCAGATGGCTAGTACAAATGATGAGGCAGACAACAACGAGTCCGTGAGCACCAGTGAATCTCAGACTGCGTTTCTGCCTGAAAAGGGAGAGAAGTTCTCCTTAAAAGCTGTTTTCCGCCCCCAAAATACTGATCCTTCCAAACTCTCTGGGTCCGTAGTAAATGTCTCCTCCTGCATCATAGGTAAGAGTTGGTTTCATGTGTGCAATTGTTAATTTATTCTGCTCTGGCCTTTCTCCGAACATATGACATTGATAATGTGGTTAGTTCTCTATAACGCATGCAGCTGCAGCTTCGTTTTGTAAGGTTGACTTGCAAAACTCCCATAAAACGTAGCATATGGGTTTGTTTAAATACCGGGAGCTGCCACTTTTTAGATCCTTTGCCAAGACCTAATTCTCTGTTAGAATTTTCTGGTGCCCTCCAGATCTAATTGTACAACAACTGACCACTGACCATGCTGGCTGATGGGAGTTGAGGCTGGTGAAGTATTCTGGTCCAACAGGACCCCAGCTTTGGGGATGGTTAAGAGAGTCTGCACACTTACGGCCTGTGAACTCTGGTTGCAGCCATCTAATTTTGTGCACCCCAGTCTATATCAGAAGATTAATCCCCGGGGCTTGGAAGAGCATCAGAATATGGTTTTGAATGAGCAGCCAGAAGTGAACTGGCATCCGTGTTGGCTGCGCATATAGAAGCCTGTAGGCTATATAGTGCCGTGATAGAGCATCTGATTTACATGCAGAAGGTCCCGGGTTCAGTCCCCTGCATCTCCACATAGAGCTGCCTGGAGAGCTGCTGCCAGTCTGAGCAGAGAACCCTTAGCTAGGTGGACTATTGATCTGACTTGGAATGCGTCAGCTCCCTGTGTTCCCTTTGTTGGATTGGGACATAAGATCGTACTGGTGGAGAGGCGAGTCGGAAATGGATTTGACCCATCCACCAACTTGCAGCATCTATTGCTGAAACATATAGGAACAGGGGCAGACTTGCCCCAGAATTTTTGTACATGCACAGATTTAGGATCAAAACTACAGAACCTTGCAACACCTTGCTGCATTTGCTACGAATTTTACCATTCTTGGCTTGATTTAAAAATTACTGTTGCTTTTCTATTCAGTCTTTCCCTCCCACCACCGAATCAGCGCAGCAAACATTTGTTCCATATGTCTTGTTGCCAGGTATTCTTATCGTCACCTTCTGTAGCTGGACTGTCCTTGGCAAAGATGCTCTGAAGAACGGGACCCCGTGGGCTATTGCTCTGCTTGTGGGCGTTTTCCTCCTCTGCTTCTTCTTCACAGTGGTTATCTGGAGACAACCTGAAAGTAAAACCAAGCTCTCGTTTAAGGCAAGTGGTCTGCAAGGAATGGGCTGGGGTGGTTCTGGGTGGGGGAAGCAGTCGGAGTCTCTGTTGGCTCCATGCATGGAAAGAGAGATTAATGGAGGTTAACCTGCTTTTTCTAGAAGGGCAGGAATTAGCAAGGCATGGGCAGGGGGAGAGGAGGCGCAGAGCAAACTTTCCCACGCAGATTGGCTATGTGCACCTCCAGCTTGACCTTCAGCACTCCCAATATTCCTTTCTTTTGCTTCTCATCTGGCAATCTGTCTATTTATGTTTAATAGCGGCCAGGCAGAGGGTATGCAAGGCTGCGTTTCTTTTTTTGGCAATCTCCAAAAGCACCAGCTCCACACTTTGAGATGCAGCCCCTGGAAAGGAGCTCTTGTTCTCTCTTCTCACTGAGCTGCAAAAAAGAAAAAAAAAAGCCCCACCAAACTTGTATTTCAGCCTTCTTTCTTTCTACAGACTTTTAACCCTGAAAAGGGGGTGGTGGGGATTTTTAAGTACCCTTTGCTTTTTTTCCTCTCTAAAAAAAAGAGAGTACCCCAAATACCCCTCCCCCAACTAAGTACTAGTTATAAAATTTATACATGGCTTTTCCATTTTTATTTTTTAAAGCAAAGGTCCCAGGTGATGTGAAATAAAATGCTCCAACAGCATCTGGAAGGCAAAATTAAGCTAACAGCAGAGATAAATTCCATTTCCAGAGGAACTTCCTGGATGATGTTATTGTTCTTGTAAATTGCTAATGAATTTTTTACAGGGCCAGTTTTAGGTACCAGCTGAAAGCAAATGATATTCTCATATGCCCCTCCATTGGCAATGTGATATAGGAGGCTCAGTCGTCACAAATGGGTTGTGCAACCACACATCGATAACGTGGTGTTGGGAACTGGCTTGTCCCAAAATGCCATCCAGAGGCACAACAACCTGGTTTCTGTTCTTTTTCCAGGTCCCCTTTCTTCCCATCCTTCCAATCTTGAGCATCTTTGTGAATGTTTATCTCATGATGCAGCTGGATGTTGGCACGTGGATACGATTTGCTATCTGGATGGTGATAGGTGAGTTTGCAACTGGGTTTCTGACCATGCAGAATGATGGAATTCTTAAATATATATATATAGTCTAAACAGAAAGAAGTTGTGAACAGTGCTGCAACAAGATTTCATTGGTTATTTAAACAAACTCCAAATGCCCCGTTCCCACTACTATAGGGACAGTCCTTTCAGAAGTCTTGTGTGGTGTAGTGGTTAAGAGCGGTAGTCACGTAATCTGAGTAACCGGGTTCGCGTCTCCGCTCCTCCACATGCAGCTGCTGGGTGACCTTGGGCCAGTCACAGTCTCTCAGCCCTACTCACCTCACAGAGTGTTTGTTGTGGGGGAGGAAGGGAAAGGAGAATGTTAGCCGCTTTGAGACTCCTTAAAGGGAGTGAAAGGCGGGATATCAAATCCAAACTCTTCTTCTTCTTCTTCTTGTAGCACCATTCAGACACCAGTTTCTGCCTTCATCTATTTCCCACCCTCTGTGGTTCTGCCTACTGCAAGTTGCTGCATCCTGCCGGGTGACAGGGCTGGGCTTGGTTCTGGCATAACCAGGTGGTGGTATTGCTAATTGGAAGACATCAGGCATTTTCAGTGGGAGAGATTAAACAGGCGTAATGCTTTGGCTTGTGTGCTGTCGGATGACTTCATGCTCTCTCCAACGCTGTGCCCCTTTACCTCCCTCCCTCCAGGTCTGCTTATTTATTTTACCTACGGCATGTGGCACAGTGTGGAGGCGTCTTACTCAGCACCGATGGATACAGAACGAAGTACGGACAACAACGTGGACAGTTGCAAATGATTGGCAGCCTGGTTCCGCTAAAGGACACCTGAGAGCATCCTCTACAGGGAAGGGTGCTTTCCTCTCTGGGACCCTGAAGTATTTTGTTCTGTGGAGTATCAGGTGGGCTTCCATGTCCCACTGCTGCCCCTTGCAGCTTGCTTTTACCTTGGTAGTACAGTTATAAGGGATCACAAGGAAAAAGCCAGGCCTCTGGCACACTTCCAACAACACTGTTATCTGATGCTGGCAGCTTCCCCTCCCTTGTCATAAGTATATTGAAAGATAACAGCTTATCAGTGTGCCGGTTCACTTCCAATGCTGCTATGAGACCAAGCCTTACAGAGGCCCTGCAAAGTAATTCCCCAGGTACTGTCCTTGGATTCAAGTGAAGCAGACTTCGTACTGTCTCCAAAGTCACCTGTGTTGGACCACAAAAACTAAGGGGCCTTGCCTAAATGAAAACAACACCCCAACCCGCCCCAACCACCTGTGTGTTAGCAAAACACCCTGCCCCTTGCAGGACTGATCTGATTGAGAAAAGGACTTGGTGGTGTTATTTAATCATTGTACTTGACATATTTTATGCAGGCAACTCCTGCGCTTTGAAATGCAACGTTGCAACAGTCTTCTGTAGGGTAGTGGCTTCTGTCTGTTGTGACACAAAATACTTCGTTTAGGCAGCTAACAGACCCTGCTGCTTTTACGAGAAAAGCTTCTAGCTCATGGTATAATTCTGTATAGAAAAGTGGTTGCTTGTTTGTCCCCGGGGTATATAAATCTGCAAAATTAGGAGTTACTGGCCAGAGTTTAGTGCTTTCCCTTTCTCATCTTGCTCCTCTTCATCGCAAGCTTGTGAGGTGGGTCTCCAGTGTGTTCCTTGAAGCTGAGAGAAAGCAACGTATGCAACCTTGAATTAATCCATTTCGGAGATGGGATTTGAACCCTGGTCTGCTGGGTCCAGCTCCCAACACTGTTACATTTTGAAATAACTTATTTTTGTGGGGAGGGAGATTCTGCCAAACTTGGATCTTCTGGTGCAGGGTAAGAAACAGCATTAGTTCATGGAAGATTTTGGACAAATGTGTCGTCTTTGAAGTCAAAACTATAGTGGCTTTTCACCTGTCCTGCGAGGGCCAGCTTTTCTCTAGAGAAGAGGGAGAAGCATGCAACACTCAGAAGCAAAAGGGAGTGTGCAGTGATAATTTACTGTGCTCAACAGACAAGTTCTTGCTCATGCAGCTGTATGGCAGTTTACCTGCTGAGTGCTGCTTTTCTGCAATGAACTCTTTGAGATGCCACCTTAGCCATGCTGAACTCCAAATAGGATTTTGTGCTGTTTCCAAAGAGTGTTGGCACAGGCATGCAGCTTGAGCGATGCGCCCTGATAATTAGAAGCTTCTTGTGCTTCTAAAGCCATCTGTCAGCCTTCCTGTTGAGTGCGGGTGTGGAAGAAGGTTGGCTTTTTTTGTACCTATGCATAGGTAACCTGGGGCCAGCTGACTGGGACGGAAGGGAAGGGAAGGGGCCAGCTGACTGGGACGGAAGGGAAGAGTTGTCCAAAACCTCTGGAAGGCCAGAGGGTTGCCAAAGGATGGCATAGACAGAGAGCCACCTCTTTGTAAAAAGGAAGAAAAAGTGGGTTTCCAAAAGAAACATCAAGTTCATGCAGATCCTTGCTGTAGAAAACAATCCATTGTAAATATTGTAGCTTATTATTATTATAATTATTATTATTTTATTATTAATATTATTATTTTTTCATTGCTGTTCTCTTGGAAACTGATTTTATTTTTTATTTGATATTTATGTTTAGCCGCTTCATATCTTTGCCATTGAGGCAAATTGTGTGAACTTAGAAGAAGGGGAAATCTTTATTTTTCGGGAGGGTTGATCCTATTTTTATGTGAGGGATTTCTGAGGGGGGAAATGTTCCTTTGGGGGTGCCCTCCAGGTTCTGCTGTTTTGGTTTGGCACTTCTTCACTGCTGTCGCTTGGCCCTGCAACATCCCTTGAGGTCATAGGTACAGAAGGCCTGTGCTGTTGGGAGTTGCAGTATCTGGAGGGCACCAGCTTGGGGAAGGCTGTTGGGGGGGCAGTATAAGGGTGACTATTACGGCACATGGAAGACTTGATTAGCTGGTAAACAAAAGGCCACAAGTGGCCCTTGAGGTGAGCATGACGTGATTCCTGGGCAGTGTACAAAAGATTCCTCGCCTGCGAAAGGTTCTCTCCTTCTCTCATTATACTAGAATTCACGGACATGCGATCAAGCGGGGCGTTGTAAGATCCAGGACAGACCAAACACCGTACTTCTTCACACAGCACGTCTTTGAAACCATGAATTTCACTTCCATAAAATTAGAGGTGGGAAGGCCTGGAAAAAAGCCAGAAAAAATGGGGGGAAACCCAGGGTTTTTTCCCAAAGCCATTTTTCTGGGGGAAAAATGGGGGGAAACCTGGTGCCCCCCCCATTTTTCTGGTCCCCCCCCCAAGCCTTCCCATCTCTAATCTTATGGGAGTGATAGAGCAACAGCCACTGACTTGGATTGTTGTAGAAGAGAATTAGGCAAATTCACGGAGGATGTGGTTTGCAGTGGCAGCTAGCCATTGTGCCCTGCCTCTGCTCTCAGAGAAACAGTTGCTGGCAATCAGTCGCTGGTGGGAAAAGTGCTGTTGTACTTGAGTCCTATTTGTAGGCTTCCCATAGGTATCTGGTTATTTTTTAAATTAAATTTCTATACCGCCCTTCATCCGAAGATCACAGGGCGGCTTGCAATATCACACTCAAAGATTTCATGGCTCCAGTATTCTCGAAAGGCCGTTTGCAGACGGTAGCTTAGCCCTCTTAACGGGCTCTGGTTCCCTGTTCCTTTCTGGTTTTTATAGCAGCGATTGGCCATGGTGAGGACAGAACAGGCAGCCTGCTAGCCTGATCCAACAGGAACCATTTTGTGGTTCCTCTTAGCCCTTCCGCATGTCTGACAGGCAGAAGCCTACGTGTGTAGAGCTCTGTCTGCCTGTTCCCATAGATCCTGGAAATCTGCCCAAACAGCCGTCCACTCCGGTCCAGGGTCTGCGAAAGCCTATGTGTGCGAAGTTCCCCCACCTCAGCATCTGCATTAATTCTTTTAGATTTGTTCCAATGGATCGGTCAATTTCTTCTCTGTGCCGTTTTAAAAGGCTCATTCTTCTACTACATGCTGTCTTGGAACTTCCAGCTTACCTAATTAGGACGTCCACAGATCGTGGCTTAGTTGCAGCTTGAGCCCAGATCCCCAGTCATCAGTTGCTCACCAGTTGTCTGTTGCGTACTCCCACATAGAAATCGCTTCTATGTAGGCTTTGCCCGTGTGGAATTCCGTGTCCTCGGTTCATGTGTCGTCACCTTTGCCAACCTAGCACCTTCCAGATGTTTGGGACCATAACCTCCATCAGCTGCAGTTGGAGGGTGCCAGGCTGGCAAAGACTGTCCTGTAGCCCCTTGGACCGATTTGTAAAATGTTCCCTAATGTGAAGCTGCCCTTGAAGAAGGCTCTGAAACTGTTCTCAAGACCCTGCCAGTTATCAGGCTAACGGTCTGACTTTGCTGGAAGTTAGGTTTCTAGTTCAAATCAAGGTTCTGGTCATCATCTCTAAAGACCTATGTGACAGGGACCCCAACTTAACCTTAGGAGGCGTCTTCTCCCTAACAAACTTCCCTTGCTGCATATTCCACGAGTTGGATATGAAGTTAGTACCTGTGGCAGGTACTGGGTCCTTAACTCTGGGAGGTGGCTTCCTGTGTTCTGAGCGCCAAAGTCTAGACATTGATAACAGTTCTAATGCAGCAAGTTTTTAGCAGTAAACTTCTATGATCTAGCGTAGCTGTAGTTTTGTCATTCGGTAGCTTATTTTAGAACTGATTTTATGTATTTATTTCTCCGAACAGGAGGGAAAAACAGGGTAAACATCTCACAAAAGGAGCATTAAGTTTTGTACTGTATATCAGCAAATCGTGTGCGTGTCTAACATGGGATTCATGCAAATCCCCCACCCCAGGGAAACGATTAGAGGTCGGAATCCTGACCATGCTTAAAGGAGCGCTGAGAGTATGTGTGATGTCATATGCTACTTCCTTTAAAAAAATAAAATTCAATTTTCTAGGCTAGTGGCTCTCCTCCTCATCTGCTTGCTTCAGTTCAGGTGGTGGGATGCTGTTGGACTCCAACTCCCATCAACCCCAGCCAATGGTTAGGGATGATGGGAATTGTGTACCTCCAGGTGTTGCAGGACTACAGATCCCCCACCCTTGTTCTCAGTAGTACTGAAACTGGTAGTACCAACAGGGATCGCTAAATCTCTCTGTTGTGCTTACCCCTGTACTGTACTGCCAGGCCCTTGCATGGTTGAAGATGGGGGTTGCTCAGGACATGGAATGTAAACTTCTGCTTATTGGTGTAGGATTTTGCCACTTGGGGTGGGGATGGAAGACTAGATAGGCTGTGTTGCCCTCACCCCTGAAGCCTAAATAAATGTAAATACATGCAAAGCTTGAGTTTGGTGAAAACCTGATTGCTGCTGCTGCTGCTGTAGGCTTGCTATTGTAAAGAACAGGCCAGCATTTACTGGAGCTCGTCTTTGTAAATACGTGGGAAACCTTTTATTTTTATTATGTTTAAATAAGAAGGTGGTTTTGTACAGCTGCTGGGACACTTTGTTGTATATAAAGCCGTATTCTGAAGCATTGCCTTCTGTGTTAACGCTCAAAAGAAAAAGACCGAACAGGTATCTTACTTTGTATGAGGTCTTTCACTTCATTGCAGGAGGTTGGGCAAAATGACCTTCAGGGTCCCTTCCAACTCTACAGTTCTATATGGTTCTGTAACAGAGGAGCCTGTCCAAAGTAGCCTCTTGAATCAATGGAAGCCACCACCACTTCCTTCAGGAATTGTCTCATTTTCACTGTCTCTGTTAGATCATTTTTCTCCCTGAAGGGCACAAGCCCAGTATGGAAGGGGATGTGTGTGCAAACCCTTAAGTCAGCAAGGGTGAATATGCCTAATGTGTACCCTGACCTGATGCAAGTTTCACTTGGGAAGATGGTTTTAAGTGAGTTCAGCAGAACTTCCTTCTAGTTGGGTGTGCATAGAATTTGAAACCCTAGGCTAGCATCACACCCAACCATGGCACAAGAACACAGCTGGGGATTTGGTTAAAATCACCCATATAGAAGGAACTTTGGAAGAGCACGACACTACATTTAGACCTGTGGCTTCATTCCAGCTGTAAAAGTTCACATGGTGGATCATGGAGACCAAAGATCCAAGAAAAGTAATGAAAGTTGGTTTTCCAGTTAATTGTTCACCTTTTGCCCACAAAGTTGCTAATTATTAGAGAGAGAAAATAACCAGTATTAGAAAAACATAGACACTAGGTGGATTCATGTTACAATGCTTTACATACAATCACTAATTGCCCATTTTTCTGATCTTTTGCAACTTCAATCATTTATGGAATGGGCAATTTCTCTCTCTCTCCCAACCATTATATACACTAGTGGCCAAAATTGTGGAAACCTTTAGGAAAAAGTGTATTTCTGAGGTTTGATGACTCGTAACACCACTTTATTTTTGATTAATACCATAAAATTATATATCAGTGGAAAGATAGTTTAATGAAGACTGTAATGCAACAAGGTTTGTTCAATTATCTGTATTCTATCAAAAGTTATAGCCAAATAACCAGAAAAAGGAAGCATAACTTGCTTAGGTTGATATGCAGTCGCTTTCCTTCATTTGAATGTAGCCAATGAGCAGGAGTGTTTAGAGAGCCAATCAGGTGTTATGAGCCATCAAACCTCGGAAATACACTTTCCCCAAAAGGTTCCACAATTTTGGCTACTAGTGTATAAAATGGTTGGGAGAGAAATTGTCCATTCCATAAATGATTGAAGCTGCAAAGGATCAGAAAAACGGCCAATTAGTGATTGTATGTAAAGCATGGTAACATGAATCTACCCAATGTCTATGTTTTTCTAATATTGCTCATTATTAGAGAGAAAAAATAACCAACTTTGTGGGCAAAAGATGAACAATTAACTGGAAAACCAACTTCCATTACTTTTGTTGGATCTTTGGTCTCCATGATCCTCTCATTTACAGCTTGATGTTCCTTGGCCTACAGTCTACATTGTAGTCCTAGCACCTGTTCAGTGTTGATTTGCCCTGCAGTCTCATATCATTTCAGTGTTACATTGAAATTAAGAGGTGGTGACCTGTGGTGAAGTGTTCTCAAGTACTTCAGCTGATGAGCTACGAGATGTGATGTCCAATCAAACCTAATGTTTGTATAGCAGAGGCTCACAGTTTATAGATCTGGAACATTAGGGGTTCATGTTACTAGTTAAGTAAAATTGACACCGAGGAAGGGAGTTAAAAATTCTAGAAATTATTGCTGATTGCAAGGTCTAATCCAGAGATTAGTGTGTATCATTGTGTTGTCTGCTGTTAGTAATATGTGGCAGTAACCCTTGCATAGTGGCCTTTTGTAGCTGGGGTTGCACATTTCAATCTGTGCTGCAAGATAGAGGGAGGCAATGCATTCTTACCCAGGTTATGCAATGCTCATCAAGATTGCATTGGCAATATCAGATGTGGGTGCGCACCCAAATTCTATTCCAATCCACATCTGTTGCATATTGAATTCCTAATACAGCACAGGGAACTGTGCATGCATTCCGCCAGGGTATCCATGCATATAACACCCCATTGCATTTGTTTAGATTGCACAAGAGAGCATGAGAAGGCGGACAATTTCTGTTTGAACATTTTACAAATTAACCTTAGTGTAACCTTGACCAGGCTTCACAAGGAGTTCTGGCGATAGCAAAGTGAATATTTTATGCTTTTTGAATGTAACCCAATTGCATGTTCATTAGTTTCCGTTGAAGCCAATGGTGTTCATGTGCATATCATTTGTACACACTTGAAGTTGCTGCATTTTGAACTGTCCTGTAAAAGTATTACTATTCAGTGCTACTTTGGAGTTCATTCTAAAAGGTTACGTTTTTTAATTTGCAAATGTTGGGAAGAGTTACTTCTGTCTTTTAAGTGCAGAGGGTGCCGGAATACCCACAGGTTAGCGTTTATGTGCTGATGTATCAAGTGTGAGGACTGGGCTGTATGTGTTGTATGCACATACTGCCCCCCGTCCATGGGACTTCGGCATCATCATTTAGCTGTTTGTCCATATAACTTTGTTTTGACAACTTCATGAATCCATCTCAGAAGATGCATCCATTGCAAAGGTTGTCTGGCATTTGTTACATGTGTACATCTTCAACAGGTGCTTTCATGTGCTAGTCCTTGGTATGTTGTACTTCCAAAGCAAAGGCCAAATGTTGCAGGAACAATGCCTGTTAGTAACAATCCATATATTTCCTCAGGGTTTATTTCCTCCTGCTCTTGGCACAAGTCCCAATAAAAAATGTTATGCCGAGATGATGAAACTCTTAGACAGTGGCCTGGTTTTCACATAGTGTTAAGCCATGGTTTGTTTAGCTTAACTATGGTTTGTTTTTACATCCAAGCCCACCCCTGCCAACTAATTAGGGTTTGGGCTCAACAAATAAGAATATGAAACCATGGGTGGTATTCAACTAGATTTTACTTTGAGTAGGTCTATGGAAAGTAAAGTACCTAAGTAAGTCATGTTCATTAATTTAAGTGGTTGTACTCAAAGTAAAATTGAGTTTACCACTATATGGTTTGAAGCTGGCTTATACATTTCCCTTACATCTGAACCCAGAGTCCTGGCCTAATCCTTGCTTCTTTCCTATAGAAAGAGGTAGAAAGCAAGAACAGTTGAAAAATGAAACTTGCATAAGGTGAAACAAGCCTGCTGGTCTGTGAGACTGATACTGGTATCTTCAACAAACCATGCTTAAAGCAAACCCTGAGTTACCATTATGAATGCAGCCACTGAGGAATCTTACACAAATCACATGTGGTCATGTCTGTGTTTTCCAAATGTTGGAAGGGTTGTAATGTGTGTGCCTGGTGACAAAGTGGAGGATTTCCTGTCTTTACGTTGTGCCTTTCAATGTACGTCTGGTCTCAGGAGCACAAAGAATGGGTGTGACACCATTTTCGATTGTACATTACAAATCTAATGGAACAGTGGGGTTTCTTCAGGAATACATCTCTTAATAACCAAGAAGCCATGAAAGAATCTGTGCATATTTTTATTGAGTAATATATAAATATATACTTTTTGGTTGGCTGTTCTATTTTTCTAATGATTTCCTCAGAATTTCTTACTGTTGTGATACAATTATTCGACCCCTGATGCTGACTGTAATCCCCATTGGGTTTTTTCCTTCTCCTGTCTCAGTGGAGTTTCTGGTTTGGTTCTTATTTAGATTTTGGCTCTGCTCTCTCCTCTCCTCCCCTCCCCTCCTAAATATAAAACTTTGTTTTTTAAATGCGAAACGTTTATCTAGAGCACGACCTCTGCTTCCCAGAGACGTTTCTGCCAGGTGGCACTGTAAATAATGTCTCCCTCTTGATGTCGTTTTTGACTTTGGAGATCAGTTTGTTAATATGTGATACAGCATTAAACGTTTCCCAGAAATGCAAATAAATTATGTTAGTTTCACCCTTCCTCTTTCAATGTATTTCTGTTCGTTCCAGCAGACCAGTTGCATGTAATTGCTCTTCAGTGAAAGAATCAAGCTTGTGGAAATGCACCTTTTGCTTTTCAGCATAGTGTTTCATGACAACGTGAACAGCGCAACCTCATGCATAGCTGCCCAGCAAGAATGCTGTGTGAGTTCAGCAGGACTTTCTAAGGCTGCAGTAAGTATTCTCTTTTAGCAGTCTGATCTAACCAGTGTTCTCTCTCTCTCTCTCTCTCTCTCTCTCTCTCTCTCACACACACACACACACACACACACACACACACACCCTACATAACAGTATTCTCTTGTGCTTAATTGAAATGGATGCTTTTGAGCTTCCCATAGCCACTGTGAGAACAGGATTATGGATTAGATGGGCCAGTGTTCTGATCCAGCAGGCTTTTCTTATGATTCACTCATGAGTCCTCAGCATGGTACTAGATATTACCATAATTGTGTCCAAAAAAAATAGCCGTGTGTCTTAATTTCTCAGTGCCTAGTAGCCTTCTCTACTGCGACGTTCCTCAGATGTTTTCAGCTCCATCTCCCATGAGACTAACTCTGCATGCCAGTGGCCAGAGGGGAGAAAAGGCTAGCCTGGTGCAAATGGTCTCTTATTCTGCTATCACTCTTGCCTTCAACGGCAGCAGGTCAACCATGATAGTAAGGGGTGCAGGAAAATGTGAAATGCAATAGTTTGCAGCACAGAAAAGTTGCATTACACAGGGGAAAGGAAGGAAATTGACAATTGTTAGGATTGCTCCATTACTTGTTGTGCAGGCACATACAGGTTTGCAATAAAATGGTCTGTTCATAGGGAGTTGGCACAATGACAGTTTATGGGACAGGGTTTACATGCACAGTTTGATCAAGGCCTTTAAATTTGATCAATTACCTTTAAATTTAAATAGCAAGTACTGAGCAAAATTTGTAAGGTTGAGAGAACAAAGATCCTGAGTCTTCAGTTGTTTGCTTTAGTTTTGTAAAACAACACCCATCTCTTGCTAAATCCTGTTACCTATAGACCCGTAAAGAAGCATCGTAGCACACCAAAGTCTAAGGAGCATGTATTTATTATCATGAATATATTACATTCACCTGTACACTGTAACTCAAATAATACAAACTTTTTTTCCTGTAATTCAAATAGCCACGTAATTAAGTCAGACCACAAACTCCTGCTGTGTTAGGGAGGGGATGGTCTTTTAATATCCACCGTGTGTCCATGGGACACAAATGCAATCAGTACACAGACATAAAATACCTGATTTTGGTTATTCATATTTATTCCAAAGAAGATCTTTACTGTTCATGTACCTGCTGATTTATTGGGGAGAAATGTGATGTGTGCAAATGAGAGTTCTGAAAAATGTTTCAGAAGTTGCAAAAGGGGGGAGTCATAATCAATCTCTTACTTCTGTTGGCTTCTCTAGCAAGTGGTTTTGTTGGTCCTTTGAGATTCCTAAGGTAGCAGGGGCCTGTGAATGGGTTTCCCAGGAAGATTTTGGAGGGCTTCTGGGAAAGACAAGTATTTGGACAGGGAGGCACAATTTACTCATTGTATCACACCTCTTCGGCATGTTGTCCAAAGCCCAGAGTTGCATGGCATCCCCAAACACATCATGGGGGCTAGGAGGAGGCGGATGCATCACTGGTCTTCAGACAAGACATGAAAGTGAAGTGAGAAGAAGTGTGAGAGCCTCATGTATCCACAACCAAAGCCCAAGGGATTCCTAGATGATCAACTCCTTTCAACGATACTACTTTGGTCAGTTTTTTCTTGACTGTCATATTCCTCTGATGCTTTAGAAAGCAAGGGTGCCTTTGAATGCACAGTCCTATTTGGGGCAGCAGGCAGTATTGTTACTATCCATTTGCTTAGCTAAGGCAGAGCCCCATGGTGCCTCTCAGATGGTGGATTACAACCTTCATGAGCCACAGCTAGCATAGTCAATGGTTTCTGGCACAGTGGGAGTTGTAGTTCAAAACATCTGGAGGACGCCACGCTGCTCTCTCTGACAGAATACAGGGTGGCTTTGGCCACAGAGGAGAAGTCATGCATCTGCCCTGCTCTGGTAAGAGCCAATTGTGGGCTGCATCCATAGCTGGGCATGCAATCTCACTAGAAAGTAGGAAAGATGCTAATTTTCTCACTCTGCACAGTCAGTGGGAAGCACAAACAGAAGCAGTGCAAGCTGCTCTTGATTCCTCTCCTGCTTTATGTGTACAGTCCAAAGCTGCTCTGTTGGATGCCTGCATGCCCTGCATGGAAGGAGAGGCATAGAAAGGAATTGGTATTCTATGGAATGGTGCCATGTTATGATAGTAGTGTGGGCTGTGTTCCTGGACGTTCCTAGGGCTGGCATCTCAGCAGCTGAATCCTCCTTGAATCTTCCTCTGAACCTGCATGGAATAATACGCAGCAGGACAGATTGAGATGGCATTTCCCATCTTCTTCATAAGGGAATTTTGGCACAAGTTGCCCAAACAATGTCTTGCCGTCACCACAGTTATTTAAGTGGGTAGTTGGGAGGAAAGGGCAATTTCCCTGAGTGAGCTGACCTAATTTTTTTGGCCTTGGCTGCAAGTAAATAGGTAAAACAGGATTCACACCTGAAATTCAGACAGTTAGAAAAATGCCTTCCACATTTTTGTTTCCCTAGAATGCAAGTTGCACCTGGTAGCCACAGTTTGCTTGTCGGCTGCTACTAAGGCAGGGTGTTAAAACATTATTCAAGACCCATGTTACTATCCCTTGCCAGGCCATCAGTTACAGCACCGCTGCTACAATCTCTGGTTGCTTTCTTCGTGATACTTAGCCAGCTTTGCCCCATCACCTGGGTGCTTTGCCTAATTGTCTAGTACGTAAGTGTGAACATGGTTATCCACAGTTAGATTCGCAGTCATTACATTCTGCTTTTGGGAGGATGAATTTTATGGCTTCACATGCAAAAAGCAGCTGGCCTTCGAGGAGAGAAGTCCAAGGGATGCAGTGGATGTAATGAAGCCTAGGTATACAGGAAACTGAACTGGGAGCATTGCACAACTCCCAGATCTGCACATGCTTGCCTGCAGCACTAGAATAGAGCGTGTTGCACTCTTTCTCCATATCTCATGTCTATCATCATAATTTTTGGAGTGATGGGGTAGCTGATGGCAGAGGCAGGGATGCAACTTTAGGAAAGTCAAAGGGTTTCAGGTGACCCAATGAGATAGTTCACCTTGTAGTAGTAGCCCTGTATGTGACATCAGAAACTGCTTTTAAAGGATGCCTTGGTTTCAGAACTGGCTTGCCAGATAGTGTGCTTAAGAAACCAAGTTACTTTTCAGACGCCAGCCATAGTTGGTTACCTTTAAGTTTACATAATGCAAAGTCATGAAAAGGCTCTTCTCCCTCTGTGGACGGCCTCTGGTTTTGAAGGGCTGAATAGGTGAAATGCTTCCAAGCAAGTGAAAGTAGAGTAGCCCTAGGCTGCCATTTTGAAGAAGGAGGAGGAGGATAGAATCCTACACCTTTCCCATCTGGATGCAGGGACAACTGGTCTGTACAAAGTTAATGGAGGAGAGAGAACTGTAGTCTGATATTAGCATTGACTTGCTATCTTGTGTAGGCCAGCAGAAGCCAAAATCTCAAATCGTATTTGGAAGCATTCATTGAAAATGGAGGTGGCAGATGAACAGAGGAAGGAAGAAGCATAAACAGAGGAACTGACGGACAACCCAGAACCGCCCACCCACCCACAGTGTGGCTTCGCTAGCTTATAAGTGGAGAGTAATACATAACTTACAGAGCAATGCAAGGAAAATGCAAATTTATCAACGCTGTGGTATAACATTGCTCACATGAGCTTGACAGTAGAAGGTTTGCGACATAGCAAGGAAACAGGTGCTGTCTGTGTCTCAAGCAAGTGTGGTAAGGAAACCGGCTAAAATTATATCAGTGGGTCATTGTTGCAACTATCCTACTCTTGAGTTTGCAAGCTGCCCATTATGCGAAAACTAGTCCTGTCGTTTGTGATAAGTTAACGAACGTGGCATGAGCTAATCTAAGAAGATGTACTTGGTATCACAGTATCATGCAAGGTAGCTACAAAAATAAATTTCTCTAAAAAAGAAAGAAAGAAACCAACCTTGTTACTCTGTACATCATGGAATTGGGCCACAGATCTGTGGCTATTGGATGGTGCTGGCTGTCTTGGCAAGCACAGCTGATGCCTAAGGCCTGCATCACAGGCAAGTCATCGACACAAGCACCAAGCAGACTCGCTGAACGAAGCACTTGTGTGGACATCAGGCAGACAGGCATTTGCCAGTCAGGGAGGTCCTCTGTGAGCTTTGTACACTAACTCCCTCCCTCTCTTCTCCTCGGTGTCATTTTGGCACTCTGAGCTGCCCTGTATTTAAACGATGCAGAGGGACTTTGCAAATGAGTTGAGCCCTGGGCCTCCACTCGAGAACCAAAGTATCACATGGCTATCTAAAAACATTTCTTTGCTTAGATGATTCATGCTCCACATCTGTCCAACGCTACGTTCAACGCTTTCACAGTCTAAGTCTATAACAACTCTTTGACACACACGCTGGAACCCAATTCCTATCACACCAAAGACAAGAAGGGACACTGGCTGTGTCCTCTTTGTCTGTCTAGCTCATGTTTAGAAACCGTTTCAAGGTCTAATGCTATTGTGACTGCTATGCTACTCTCTAGGGAACCAGTCTACGTTCTAGCAGGCCTGACATCCAATATCGTGCTGCTACTAAATACACACTGGGTAGCAGGGTCGAGATGGCTGGAAAGAAGGCAGAGAGATAGAACAATCCAGCAGTTTGGCCGGTACCAAAACACGTAAACATGCCATTGAGTGCTGATAAAATGCCAAGTGTGCAGTGTTGATTGCTATTCTATGAACATGACGAGCCTGAGATGATGTGAGTTCTGGATCTGAGAGATGCGCTCCTTGGATCCTAGGCAACGTGGCAGAGGAGAGTGATAGCACGCTCTTGGCCACATTGCTTAGGAGGCGGGTAGGAGCAGCTCTCAGATTGCACACTCACTTAAAAATATTGCTGCCTCAAGCTGCTACTTGGGTCCACTGCACAGGTGAGTCACCCCTGTGTAGAAGAAAGAGCCTAATTCCGTCATCGACAGAAGAGGGCAAACCGTGGGTGAAGACCAACAGAGACCATCTGCCTGCTGAGAATTGTGGGCTGGGAGAGCATTGTGGTACCCAGGTCCTTCCTACAGGCAACTGGTGCATCACTGTGATAGCAGGATACTGGACTAGATGGGCCTAATCCCACAGGGCTCTTTTTTGTTACTTAGCACCCACATTTGCCTCTCTACTGAAGTATGCTAACTGAGTTCACCCATTCACTCTATGCTTCTGTGGTCACTCCCCCACCCCTTCTTAAAAAGGAGTTGGGAGGCACAGGGTCTTGTACATTTAGCCTTGCTATTAATTCAGACTTTGAAAACATCGTGGAAAAGCACTTTCTGCTGGGGTAAAATGGAGTCATCTTTATAAATAAACAAAGGACTGCACGATGGAGGCCTGCTTGCCTCTTCCGTATTTACAGCAGTGGTGAGTGTTCTGATTGTTACCTGGGAAGCGAGTGCCGTGTCTGGCACTGATTAGAAAAGCAATTGTTTTTGAAGGCAGTTAACTAGTTAAGAAATCAGGTCGCTGGTGTTTTGCTTTAGAAAATGTACCACTCAGTGGTCACTCGGAAGGTGCTTCTATGTTTTTGTAACTTTCTTCTCGTTTGGGTAGAAATATTCCTGGGAAGCTTTGACCAAAAAAAGGAAAAAAAGAAGCATTTAATTTCAGTATAACTCTTAGGCACAAGTTAGAAAACTGCTGACTCGTGAAAATATATCAGCACTTTTTGTAGAATCCATTAATATAAAAAAATGCATTTCGGAACAGCTTCAGCTACATATGCAGAAGGTGTGCATGTGTGCCTGACATGTGCCTCACATTATGGGCATGGATGCCTGAGGGCATCCACACGTATCAGCAGCCACTCAACGCACAGAGCTATTCAAAACTCGAACTGGCAACTAACCTGAAATACTGCAGCGAAAAGTTCACTCGGGAGTGAACAATAAGAAGAGTTTTCCCTTGCTTTTGCCTCTAACCCTGGGAGATGTCCCCATACGTCAGCTGGGATCCTGCTATTCTATGGCATCAGTGTAGCAAGTCCTAGGGACTCCCGACGCAGGAACCCACCAGAGTGCACTGCCTAGTCAAATACAGCTATGTATCTAGAGAGCATGTTGGTAGAGTCACGGATCCCAGGGATCTACTTCTACTGTGGTTAATACTTTCTTAGATGAGAACATTCAGTAGGCTGGGACATTGTCAGGGACAAGTCATCTGATGCAGCTGCACGGGGCTGTCATCTTGGCACAGTGCTGACTTTAGCTGGGGTGGGAGGTCCTGACGAAGACCGATAAATATGGGTGGGCGATGTTGGCGACAGCTTAACTGGGCTCATGGGATCCGACGTCTGAAGCTTCCACAGCAGCTCTTCATTAGTCCTACTTAGCCTCTTCTTTTCCTTGGATTCTTTTTCAACGTATTCCTGGAGATTAGCATTTTCTTCAGATAACTGCCTGGAGAGGGAAACAAGGCACTGTCAGGTCAAAATCAAAATTTCAGAATTGCGGCAAGTCCTCGTCGGATCCATTTTGTAAACTAAGGATTGGGAACCTGGTGCTCTCCAGGTGTCACTGGGCTCCCATCAGCTCCAGCCAACGTGGCCGCCGGACAAAAGGGCAATGGGAGGCCAGCAGTGGCTGGAGGTCCACCAGTTTTCATCTATTTTGTAAACAGTTCTCACGTCTTGTTGAAAACTCTTTGCCTACATGATTTGGAGACTTACCATCCCACTCCTTGGAAAGTGCAAAGAAAATAAAGTCTGCTGTTGCATGGCCTAATATAAATGGGACCTTTAGTGAATGGGAAAGAACCCCACCACCTAGGAATCAAAGATTTTCCTCAGTCTGTGTCGCTTGTCTTTAGACTGGTTCATTCACACATCCCTGCCCCTTGAATGTTTCACCATCAAGTGAATGAGGGATGAATGGGCCATCATGAATGGACCACATTCAGACAAAATTTTCATCACTTAGTATTTCCTCAAGCACAATGGGTTGTATTCAGTTGCATCCTTCCATTCATGGAGGGTTCTTGCTCCAGCAACGTCCTCCATGGATGGAAGGGGGAGGGAGCGGATTTTTGCAAATTCCCGTTTCCCTGCAGCCTGCTACACTACCTCCCATGCTGTTCTGAAGAGTTCCCCAACCATCTGGAGCAGATTTATTGGGTGGAAGAGGGGTATCAGGAAAAAATGCTGCTCCCTCTCCCTTCATGGATGCTTCTATGGTTCCAATAGTCTTCCAGGCCACAGCTGGATGCAGTCCAGTATCCCCCCCCCCAACAGAATTAGTTCACACATTCATCTGCCAATCAAGTGTGGAGAACTGGAGTCACAGTCATGCAGTTGTGAACTAGCCCCGAGCCATTCTAGAAGACAAGCAGAAATGGGTTCAGAAGCACAGGTGCAGGGCAAAACTGGGCATTTCTTAACAGAAGGGGACATAGTTCATTGGTAGAGAACATGCTTTGCGTGCAAAAGGCCCCCGGTGCAATCCCCTGCGCAGCCACTTAAAAGGCTCTCTGGAGGCAGGAATGGGAAACCCCCTGAGAGCCACTGCTAAACAGAGTAATGGACACGAGGATGAGGGATGCATTAATGGTGAAACACAGCGAGAGGCAACTTCCTATGTTCACCTCTTAAAAGCCAGAAAAATCAATGCCACTAGTGACATGTAGGGACATTGAGACCCCAGAGCCTTTGCCTTCACTGAGATAGAAAAGAGTTGCAAGGTGATGCTCCGTGATACAAGAGCCTGTCAGACAGCATCCCTGCTCCTGAGACAGTAAGCAACCGATAGTTTGCTGGAGGAGGAGAACTGGGAGTTAACACAGCCAAGTGGCAGTCTCTTCCAAGAGCCTTTTGAGCAGGGATGTGCCTTTGCTGACAAGCGTTTTTTACCCTTTCTCTTTTTTCTTATAATACCGATACCAGCATGTGCCCAAGGACAATTTGCTTTGGCAAGCAGAAGCAAAAAATAAATAGCCCTCTGACTGTTACCCTGCCTCTCTCCCGCATACAGTGCTGGGATTGTCTTTTTGCTGCGTCATCCGAGGCTGACGCCAACAGAACAAAGAAACGGTCAGGTTACAGCAGAGACGGGCTTTGAAACACGGGGAAGGATAAGGCATAGGCCTCCCCGTCCACATGGGGGGGGGGGGAGTGGAACCAGCAGGTGCTGTGTTCTACTGGCTCTCTGGGGACCAGTTCCTGCTGAGGCAGACGGGAAGCTGGACAAAGGCAGATCCTCAGGGATCCTCAGATATCACCGGGTTCAGCAACTGCAGTGGGGCTTCAGAAAACACAACAGCAAATATAATGCCACACTGAAGCAATACTTCCTGGGTTTTTTTTGGGGGGGGGGGGTTGCAGCTGCCGTCTCTATTTGGCAGCATAGATCCAGTGATTTCTGATACACGTGTTTGCACAACTGGTTAGTTACTGGGCTATTCCTGAAGGGGGAGGTAGATGGGCAGGTCTCTTTCCTTTCTCTCCATCCCACATGATTACATTTTCTAACTGGAGCATCTAGCAAAGGGGCATTTTGCCTATTCAGGCTCATGCCCCAAGCTCCTTCGGGTACTGCTATGAACGTGGTGCTCCTTCTGCATTTCTCCTCATCAGGTTCTCTGAATTTATGAATTCTGTGCAATGTCACGTGCTCTACACGCACTACCTTAAAAACAAGAATTCTGTATCAACATGCTGCAGGTTTGCACAAGAAACAGCCACAAAACGGACAAAAGCACCCATAAAATCAATGTGGTTTGTGGTTGAAGACTGCATGATAAGCCAGGCTCAGCCCCCCAAACTGACAGGCACCCACAGTGCTCTTAAGCGTGGCGTTCTGTGTACAGTGCTAATGTTTTGCAGAGAAATCCATCCTTCTGCAAAGTGCCATAACTTGGAAGTGTACAGCTATAGGTTTCAGTATAACGGCTACTCCGATACCCAGAGGTTTTCAGCGTAGATGTTGAAGATCAACTGCTTGCAAACTAAACCTCGAGTCAGCCCTGATCCGCGGTAAAGGGGGAGCGTTGCCAACTCCTAAGGAGGAAAGCTTTGTTTATGGAGGACTCTGTGTATGAGGCAGAGGGTTAATAACAACACGCAATACTATTCAGCACAATCCTAAGCACGCTTACTCAGAAGCAAGTCCCACTGTGTAAAGTGGGGCCCATCCCCCCAAAAGTGTACATAGAATTGCCTCCGTAGTGTGTGGGAATCATTCCATATGGATTTTCTCAAGAATCCTAGCAACCCTGTAAGGGAGACTGGTGCCAGTATCAACGAGAGCAGAGTCTGAGAAACAGTGGTTTCAGATGCAGCCCTCTGCCCATTTGCTTGGTAGTAAGCCTTGCTGAATTCAGTTGGAGTTGCTTTACATAATACTGTACTCCTAGTGAGTCCAAGGCAGTCCTGATTTGAATCAGGCATTTCCTGGTTCACAGCCCAGTCTCCATCAATGCAATCCTGTGCATGTCTGTTTGGAAGTTAAGTTCCACTGAGTTTAATGAGCCTTATTCCCAAATAAGTGTGCGTAGCCTTCTGGTACTTCAGAAATAAGTATAACAAGTTCCTTGCATTGCTATGATTCTACAAAGCAGCCTCCCCCCTCCTTTTTTTTGGACTAGATTTCCCATCAGCCCCAGCTAGCATGGCTAATGGTCAGGGCTGATGGGAACTGTAGCCCAGAGCATCTGAATGGTACCAGGCTGCTGCAAATAGACACAGAGTGAGCACACACAAAGATGTGAATTGAAAGCTGCTTGAAATGCCAAGCTCGGGAGCAAACATCTAGACAGACCTTGTCACCACAGTGTTCTGATCAATCCTGACTCTGAGATCCTCATTTTGCTGCTGGAGCACCTGAATTTTTTCTTCTAATATTAAGTTCTTTTCAGCCTGCAATATAGGAAGGACAGCTTTAAATATATGTAGCAATTGCAGCAGTAAAATAAAATAATAATAATAATAATAATAATAATAATAATAATAATAATAATGCAGTATTGTACCAATTCATTGCAGCAGAAGTGGCAGCACAGATTGGATGGTACTGATGGGTTGAAAACACACAGGAGCTCACCTGCGTGATAACCAGCCTGATCCCAGAGGGTGTTATTGTGTTTCTCCACTTGGGAGAAACACACCTGGTTTTAATTAAGAGTGCCTAGTCGAGAAACAATCTATGCATGTATCTGCTTTAGCAAGGGTTTAATTGCTCGTCTTCCTTCCCTACACTTTTGTCACCTCAGACCTTTTCTTCTTCTTGGTCAAACGACTACATTCCCTCTGGGGCGATTTGTCAGGGGCCACATGCTGGCAGCGGGTCAGGATGGAACCAGTGGGGGTGGGGCCAAAGCCCTAAAAGGGGCCAATGAGCATGCTCAGCGGGCAATAAATGCTGATTGACTGGTTGGGGAAAAGAAATCTGGAATCACAGGTGGGTGGGATTGAATGGAGTTTCCTGGGAGAGGTCATGACTGGCTGGCCCCCTGAACAGAGCCATTCTACAGTGCAGTATTTTGTTGTGTGATCTGGAAATGGAAATTCTAGAATGCATGCAGGGATTAATTTTACCCCTGACTTGATGTTAACATACTGTAATATTTACTGTAGCTACTATCTCGCACTGGGCTATCACATTATAAAATGGAGTTCCTGCCTCCCCAAATCCTACTGTCTCTTAGCCAAGAGTGGCTTTGAACAGAGGGAAAGGGTGAGAGGTGAAATGGAGATTTAAAAAGTAAGATTCCTTCCCATTTCAAATATACCATATAGGAACATCTTAATTTCTGTACTGCTTCTTAATTTTTATGGTGTGAACTGCCCTGAGATTATGGATGAAAGGTAGTATACAAATTTTTAATAAATAATAATAATTCCTTCCCCCTTCCCAGTTTGCATCTCTAAAATGACCACATTCCAAACCAGAGTTGCCTGCTTAAACAGATTGTGCTAGCTTGTGATTCTAACGCAGGAACAGGGAACTTGCCCTCCAGAAATTACTGGACTACAATTCCCATCATCCCTGACCATTGACCAATCTGGTTGAGGCTGATGGGACATGGAGTCCAACAACATTTGGAGTGCCACCGGTTCCCTTGTCCCTCCTCTAATGGATGCCCAAGCTTTTGTGCCTTTTCCCTCCCTTGCGTTTTCTAAAGAGAGACAAAAACCAAGGGCTCACCAGCCTCTCTAGCTCTATGATCCTCTTCTCCTGTTGATGAATGAGTAGATTCTTCATTTCCAAGACCTGCTTCAGGCTACTCATGTCTTCCTCTAAATGCTGGTATGGAGCCATTGCAATCTGAGGCGAAGGAGAATTGACAGTAAAGAAAAAGAAGCAGAGGACTTACCCAGGAGAGATGGAAGACTCTCCTCATCCACTCAAGGAGGAAGGCTTTCTGGAGGCTTCCAGAACCTTCAGTATGAGGAGGAGCCCTCCCAGTTTTGGAGACCCCAATAGCTGAAGAACAAACACAATCCCTCTCCCTTAGTTTCAAAATCTAACCAAAGTAGGTTAAACAGAAAAGGAAGGCAAAACGACTGGGCCAAAAGTCACCCCTAGGCCAGGTTATTCCAGCTGTGTGAAAACCTCAGCTTTCCCTCATGGGGCTGAGCGCGAGGCAGTCCATGATGGGCCAAGATCTGCAGAACACTTTCTGAAGATGTTTACTGGAGGTTAGAGTAGCAATGAAAAGGGAACTCTCTTGTTTTTGTCACACTAAGTTCCATAAAAGCAAATCTCATGTTACCTCTAGTTGCTCTTCAGTGTTTTTCTTTAATGCCTCTTCAAATCGTTTTGCCTTGTCCTTCAGAGACTGGCTCTGAAAAGTGAGGGTGTCAACCTGGTCCTGTAATCAAGTGCAAACACAGTTGCCTGTGACGCTTTTACTCGATGCAAGACAAACCATTTAGGCGGTGGCCCTGATGCAGAGAAAGCCAGCCAGCCACAAGTCCTACTGAATTGGCGGGAATAAAATTAGTCACGACTAAGGCCTCACCCACACTATACATTTAAAGCACACTTACCACTTTAACAGTCAGGGCTTCCCCCAAAGAATTATGGGGGCTGTAGTTTGCTAAGCATGCTGAGAGTTGTTTGGAGACTCCTATCTCCCTCACAGAATACAATTCTCAAAGAACCCTGGAAAGATGGATTGACTGTTAAACTGGGAATTGCAGCTCTGCAAGGGGAATATGGGTCTCCTAACAACTCACAGCACCCTTAACAAACTACAGCTCCCAGGATTCTTTGGGGAAAGCCATGGCTGCTGGGCAGATCCACACCATACATTTACAGCACACCCCGATACACATTTGAAGCATGTGACTTCCCTCAAAGACTCCACAGAACTGTGGTTTGTTAAGCGTGCTGGGAATTGTAGCTCTGTAAGGGGGAAACTATACCTCCCACGATTTGTTGAGGGGAAGTCACGTGTGTTGGATGTGCTTTAAGTAGATCCTTTTGACAAATGATAAGGTTTTGCATGTCGAAAGTGATACTAACCTGGAGTGACAGACGTAGCTTCTCAAAATTCTCTTCCAGTTCTCTTTTTTCCAGCTCATGTGCAGACTTTAGTTCTGGGAAGGAATTAAAAAATGCCACATTGAACCATTGTGACACATCCATTACTCACAATGGATGACATGGGTGGGGGCACTGCCGCTTATCTGACCGCCACCCAATCGCGACATGGATGCTTATTTTTTTTTTTTTTTTAAATAATATTTTATTGAGTTTTACAACAGAAACTTGAAACAACATTAAACCAACAACCTCAGAAAAACAACATAAAAAAAAGAAAAGGAAAAAACAGAAAAGATAAGTATTACAACACACAAACACAAAACAGCAAAATACAACATAGAAAATAAAACATATTAAAAACAATTTTTGTCTCCTTGTATTCTTTACATTAACTTATTTCTCCGACTTCCCCAGGCCTTCCTTCTCTGTATTCCAAATCATATATTCTGTCTGCAAATTCTTGTCCTCTATCGTACTTTGATTTTCTAATACTCTTAAAGACTAATAGATAATTGCATTTCCTTAGTCTGACAAAATATTAAATCTTTCTCTGATCACTTTTTCCCAAATACCCATTCATCCTCAATCCGATGTCATCAAATGTTCGTTATCTTATAATGTTTCTGTAAATAATCCTTGAATTTCCTCCAATCTTCCTTCACCGTCTCTTCTCCCTGGTCTCTGATTCTGCCGGTCATTTCTGCCAATTCCATATAGTCAATAACTTTCATCTGCCATTCTTCCAGTGTGGGTAGCTGTTGAGTCTTCCAATACTGTGCGATGAGTATCCTTGCTGCTGCTGTAGCATACATGAAAAATGTCCTATCCTTCTTATGCACCTGTTGGCTAACCATACCCAGGAGAAAGGCCTCTGGTTTCTTCAAGAATGTGTATTTAAAAACTTTTTTCAACTCATTATAAATCATCTCCCAGAATGCCTTTATCCTTGGGCATGTCCACCAAAGGTGAAAGAATGTACCTTCAACCTCTTGACATTTCCAACACTTATTGTCAGGTAAGTGGTAGATTTTTGCAAGCTTGACTGGTGTCATGTACCACCTGTATATCATTTTCATAATATTCTCTCTTAAGGCATTAGATGCTGTAAATTTCATACCAGTGGTCCATAACTTTTCCCAGTCAGCAAACATTATGTTGTGACCCAAATCTTGGGCCCACTTAACCATCACTGATTTCACTTCCTCATCTTGTGTATTCCATTTCAACAGCAAGTTATACATTCTTGACAGAATCTTAGTTTTGGGTTCTAACAATTCTGTTTCCAATTTTGATTTTTCCACCTGGAAGCCAATTTTTCTATCCATTTTGAAAGCCTCCATTATTTGGTGATAATGAAGCCAATCTCGAACTTTACTTTTTAATTTATCGTAACTCTGTAATTTCACTCGATCACCATCTTGCTCTAAAATCTCCCAATATTTTGGCCAATTGGCCTCCATATTGAGTTTTTTTAGTGCTTTTGCTTCCATTGGGGACAACCACCTTGGAGTCTTATTTTCAAGCAAGTCTTTATACCTCATCCAAACTTTAAACAATGCATTTCTGACAATGTGAATTTTAAACATTTTATGCACTTTAACCTTGTCATACCATAAGTATGCATGCCAACCAAAAGCATTATTAAATCCTTCTAAGTCCAACATGTCAGTGTTTTCAAGAAGTAGCCATTCTTTTAGCCAGCAAAAAGCTGCTGCTTCATAATAAAGTTTCAAATCTGGCAGGGCAAAGCCCCCTCTTTCCTTAACGTCAGTTAATATTTTAAATTTTATCCTTGGCTTTTTGCCCTGCCAGACAAATCTAGATATATCCTTTTGCCACTTCCTGAAACAGTCAGTTTTGTCTATAATTTGCAACGTCTGAAATAGAAACAACATTCTTGGCAGTACATTCATCTTTATCGCGGCAATACGACCCATTAACGAGAGTTTCAAATTAGACCATATTTCTAGATCTTTCTTTATCTCCGACCAACATTTATCATAGTTATCTTTATATAAGTTCCCATTTTTAGCAGACATGATAATTCCCAAATATTTCACTTTTTTCACTACTGTCAATCCTGTCTCATTCTGAAACCTTTCTTTCTCAATTTCTGTTAAGTTCTTTGTCAAAACCTTGGTTTTAACTTTGTTTAATTTAAACCCTGCCAATCGACCAAACTCTTGAATCAATTCTAAGACTCTTTTTACACTGGATTCTGGCTCCTGCAGTGTCAAAACTAAATCGTCTGCAAATGCTCTTAATTTATATTGTTTAGATCCGACCTGTATCCCTCTGATCAGTTGGTCCTTTCTAATCATATTCAGCAGCACCTCCAGGACTGATATAAAAAGTAAAGGGGAAATTGGGCACCCTTGTCTTGTACCTTTCTCTATTCTGAACTCCTCAGTTATTACATTATTTACAATTAATTTAGCTTTTTGTTCAGAATAGATTGCACTTATACCATTCTCAAATTCTTGGCCTACTCCCATACCTTGGAGATTCTTCTTCAAAAAGCTCCAAGAAATATTGTCGAAGGCCTTCTCCGCATCCACAAATATCAAAACTGCTTTTGTATTTATTTTTTCCTCCAAAAATTCCAATATATCAATTATATTCCTCACATTGTCAGATAGATGTCTTCCTGGGAGAAAACCTGCTTGATCTTTATGAATCTCCTTTATTAATACTTTCTTAAATCTTCTAGCCAAAATGTCTGCAAAGATTTTGTAATCCACATTCAATAGCGATATTGGGCGGTAGTTTTTAAGTTGATGTTTTTCAGTCTCTATCTTCGGTATAAGCGTGACAAAAGCTTCCTTCCACGTTTCTGGTGCTTTTTTCCCCTGAAGTATTTCATTACAGACATCTTTCAACGGCTGAATTAACCAGTCCTTCAATACTTTGTAGTATTTAGCAGTCAGTCCGTCCGGTCCTGGGGACTTGCCTAGTTGCATATTCTGAATGGCACTCTGAATTTCTTGATCTGTTATCCTATCACTCAGATTCAATCTGCTTTCTTGAGATATTTTCGATAGCCCATTCTCTTTCAAAAATTCCTCTATATCTGCTTCATTCTGGGGTTGCTGAAAGTAAAGCTGTTTGAAGTATTTTTGAAAGGCAGTCCTTATTTCCACTGGGTTCTGTATATTTCTTCCTTCCACTTCCAAATTTGTTATCGTGTTCTGTTTTTGTCTCTTCTTTATTTGCCATGCCAATAACTTTCCACATTTGTTTGCTGACTCAAATGTCCGTTGTCTCATTTGCCTTATTTTCCATTCAATTTCTTGATTAATCATTTGCATATATTCAACTTGATATAACTTAATTTCTCTTAAAATTTCCTGTGATTTTGGTTTTACTCTTAGTCTCTTTTCTCCCTCATTGATTTTCTCAAGGATCTTTTCTCTTTTTTCCTTTTGTAGTCTCTTCTTGACCGTGTTCTGTTGAATCAGAAACCCCCTCATAACAGCTTTACTTGCGTCCCATACCGTTCTTTTCTCCACCGTAGTGTTTAAATTTATCTCAAAATAGTCCTTCAAGGTTTTCTGGGCCTTCTTAGTTATTTCCTCGTCTCTAAACAGAGCGTCATTCATCCTCCATCTAAAGGAACCAGTTGGTATTAAGTTCATTACCATCTTAACAGCATTATGGTCGGAACAAGTCTTTGGGCAGATTACCGCTTTTTTTGTCTTCGGTGCCAGTCCTCTCGTGATCCATATCTGGTCGATTCTTGTCCAGGTCATTTTGGCTTCAGAGAAGAAAGTACCCTCTTTTCCTAGAGGGTTTTTGGTTCTCCAAATGTCCACCAAATCCAGGTTATCAGTCAATTCAAAAAAGGTTTTTGGTAGTCTCCCATCTTTGGTGACTACCTGTCGTTGTGCCTTGTCCATATTTGTCGAGACTACTCCATTCATGTCACCCATCAACATCACATTGTATTCCAAATAATCCATCAATGTCTCATGCAACTTCTTGAAAAACTCGGATTTTCCATCATTAGGTGCGTACACACCTACTATCAGATATTTTTGTCCATGGTATTGGATTTCAATTGCCAAATATCTCCCTTGTTCATCTTTGAACATAAACTTTGGTGAGAGGCTCTCTTTAGCATATATTACAACCCCTCTTTTTTTTACTTTATCAGATGAGATAAATTCTTGGCCCAATCTTTTATTAATTAAAATTTTCCTATGGAGCCTTGTCACATGTGTTTCTTGTAAGCAAATTAAGTCCAATTGTTCCTTTTTTAAAATATGAAAGATCGATTTCCTCCGTCGAATCGAGTTAAGACCATTGCAGTTCCAACTTAAAATTTGCAGAGACATGGTGAATTTATTCTATTATGTTCCTCCAGTTGCTCCCAATGTCTTATCCTTATCTGTCGAATCCGGTGGTGTCTTTTTCTTCCGAGTCCTCTTTGGTTTTGCTCCTGTCACGCCTTCACTCCCTTCCTCTGATGATTCCGATGGGTCTGTTACTTTTAAAGTTCCCTTCTGTAGGTCCTCCTCGTAGGTTTCTAGGAATATATTCTTATCCTCCACTGATTTTATCTTTATCTTTCTTCCCTTGATACTGAAAGAAATTCCTTCCGGGAATTCCCACCTGAAGATGATGTTGTTTTTTCTTAGTTGGGTAACCAGATCCTTGTAGTTTGACCTCAGGTCCAAAAGAAATTTTGGAATATCTTTAAAGATCTCAGCTTTAGATTGATTAATTACCAAGGGTTTTTGAAAATGTAGTCCAAGAACCTTGTCTCTTTCTTCTTTGGTTCGAAACGTAATCAAACAGTCTCTAATTTTGATCCTTTTGCTTGTTCTTCCCAATCGAAAGGCACTCAAGATCTTGAATTCCTCTTTCTCGGATTCCAAGTTCCAAAATTTCTCAAATTCTTGTGTAAGAAGGTCCCGCAGGCTTCCTTCCTCAATTTCTGGTATATTTCTAATTCTCAAATTCGTTTGTCTCTCTTTCAGATCCAGCATAGAAAATTTTGCTCTATATTCCTCTAGTTGTCTGTTCATCGGTGGTAATTTCTCCTCAGTGGCAACTGCAACTTCCTTTGCCTCCTCAGCAATTTTTCTTGTCTCGGCCGATACTTCCAGTAATTCCTTAATTGAAGCTGTATTTTGCTTTATATTTGCAGAATTTTGTTCTATTTTTTGGAAGGCCTCTGTTACTCCTTTATTTGTTTCAGTAACCTGGCTTTTTAATTCCGTAACTTGTCTTTTAGTGTCCGCCAGTTCTTCTGTCAGTTTGTCTAAGGATCCCTGTATCCTTGCAAATCCTGCCGTAATAAGGTCTTCTGCTCCCGACATTACTTTAACTTTAGGTGTAACAGAGGCACTTCCTGTAGGTTCTGGGAAGGATCCCCTCCTTCCCGTGTGAAAAGATTTGCCAGATCTTGTTGTTTTGTCTTGGAATTGCTGTACTTTCCCTCTTTCCTCTGCCATAAGCCGACTGTTTCAAGGTTATTCTGCAGCTGAAACTTGTTATCTACTCCAAAATAAACAGTGGAAGTTTTTCTCAGTTATTTTGTAGCTCTGTAACAATTCCAGTAACCACCAGGGGGACCTAGCAGATGTTGCAGCTGAAGGGATAATATGTCTCCCACTCTCCTTTCACAGCAAACTTGTATCAGTAATGTTCCCTCTCAATATCCACAACTCACAACTCCATATCCATTACTCCAGTCCTTATAAAAAGTCCTTTTGAGCACTTCCACAGTCCATATGGCTTAACTTTAAAATTTGACAGATCAGGACCAGGAGTCCAGGCAGTGAGCTTTATAGTAAACTTCTTTCAATGCAGGCAATAAAAAAAAAGTTTTTTAAACTCCCCCCCTCTTTCCCTGCTTCCCGAGGGGGGGGGATTTCTCTCCAAAGACTTCAGATTTCAACCCTTTCGAACTTTATTTTATAGGGTTTTTAGTCCTCACGTCTTTGCTTTCCAATGTTTACAGGCGGAAGGCTGGCTCCCTGTTTAAACCTTTCCGCTTCGGTGTCATATTACGTTGTTAATTTAAGTCCGATTTAAGTCCAATTACTTCTCAATTCTTGCTTAATTTCATCAGATCCTTTAAAATATTTGTATTTTTCCTACTCACGGATCCTTCTTTTTAGTCCCGATTGCACAGGGAAAAGTTGAGCGCTGCTCCGATCACAGCTGCGCGACGTCACTCCGAAAAAGAAGCGATTGACTCTCAGCACCGCTTCAACCCCCGCCACGCTCCGGAGCTCTTACTGAGCCCCGGAGACGTTTTGGGAGAGCGCTGTTGGTGCCCGCCGAGTCCCACGGACGTAGACCTCCTCCGTCCACGTTTCCAAGGGTCCCCCGCGCGCGACATGGATGCTTATTGGGAGGTAGAGAGGGAGGGAAAAGGCAGCATTGAGAACGGCATGGTGCAAACACAACAGCAGAGCCAATCTTACGCTCCCACTGGTGGGTTTGTGCTGCACTGACCTCACCGCCACCTTGCTCCTCTACCTCCCAGTAAATAGTGGAAATCCGACCGACTGGAAATGAGGTCATTAGTGTTGCATCAAGACACCCAATGTCAGCTACAGTCCTTCAGTCTCAGCTAGGCTCAGCTTTGCTGCAGTCCAACCGCCACATGCCTTGCTCAGCCCCGTACGATGTCCAGGCCAAGTGAAGTCCAAACTTTTTTGGTGTTTAAATACGAGACGGTGTGCTGTTCTAGTCTGAACTACAATGTGCATATATGGTCTCTTTTACTCTGTGAGTTGATGTGGCTTTGCCTCCGGGCTACTGATTTATTGTTTAGGCCACAACACACCATACATTTAAAGGACTTTAAAGAGCCATGGCTTCCCCCCCATGGAATCTTGGGAGATAGAGTTTGTTAAGGGCACTGAGAGTTGTTAGGAGACCCTTATATTCCCATTAAAGGTAAAGGGACCCCTGACCATTAGGTCCAGTCGTGGACGATTCTGGGGTTGCAGCACTCATCTCGCTTTATTGGCCGAGGGAGCCGGCATACAGCTTCCGGGTCATGTGGCCAGCATGACTAAGCAGCTTCTGGCAAACCAGAGCAGCGCACGGAAATGCCGTTTACCTTTCCGTTGGAGTGGTACCTATTTATCTACTGTCACTTTGACATGCTTTCGAACTGCTAAGTTGGCAGGAGAAGGACCGAGCAATGGGAGCTCACTCCGTCGCGGGGATTCGAAATGCCGACCTTCTGATCGGCAAGCCCTAGGCTCTGTGGTTTAACCCACAGCGCCACCTGTGTTCCATTATATTCCCATTACAGAGCTGGAATTCCCAGAGCTCCTTGTGAAGAGCGAGCAATTATCAAATCACTCTGAGAATGGTAGCTTTGTGAGGGAAATAAAACCCTCCTAACAACTCTCAGTACCCCTAACAAACTACGACTCCCAGAAATCTTTGGGGAGAAGCTCTGAGTGTTTAAAGTGGTATCACAGCACTTGACATGTATGGTGTGGAAGATCCAGCAGAAAGGACTAGCAGGAGAATCAGGCACTGGCTCTAGCAACAGAGTGGCCAGATGTGGGGGGAAATACAGAAGACTATATATTTAAGATAGGACTGGACAACCTCAGTCCCAGGGGGCCAGATGTGCCCCCCTGGCCTTGCTCTCCACCCTCCATGACTGCTTTTGCCTGACTGGAATTTGTCCTTGAACGGGAAAGATGCCTCTTGCATGCTTGGATGGGGCATGACAAGATGTGGATCCCTACTTTTTAAATAAAGCTATAGTAGTTACAGAAACAGCTCTTGTTATGTACAGCTGTTGCCTGAACAACCCTTAATTCACACTAAATTTAGGAGAAGTCTCTGTTGTGTGCCCATTCCAAAGGCTGCATGGCAGGGACTATGGGAAGCTCTTCTTTAACCAATTTTATTATGGATATGAAATTTCAGTTGGCCCTGTAGTAATCTATGGTTTAATAGCCCAAGGAACTGGTATGGAGAGCGTGTTAAAATTTAATAGCCCAACTAATTGCTCTGAAACAGCGACTCCATAAATAAAACCTATTCACCAATCAACTGTTTCAGTGACAATTTCATCCACGAGAGGGGGCCCTAGGCCTGCAAGGAACTCTCACATGGTTTGAAAGCAGCTTTTCAGGAGTTCCTTCACTGTAAAATATAACCCAAAACGTCTTAGACAAAGGGGCAGTGGGTGGGTGGGAATTGTTCATGAATATAGTGATAATCCAAATCCATGATAGATATCAACTGTAAAATGCCTGCAACATGCATACATGCAGAATTTTATTTGTTTGCCACCTTTCCACAGTTCAAACCATGCTCAAGGCGGCTCACAACATGAAAAATGTGCATAGCTGTAACGTAACAAAAGTTGTGATAAACAATAAACAAATCATTTAAAAATGCACGACCAAACTAAACAATTTCTACATAAATCACAAGATTTAAATAAAGATACAGGGGGGAAAGCCAACAGCAACCACTCCCTGCCAACAAAACTCCCTAGCCCTAGTGGATTACCACTTGTAAAATGTTAATATAAACCGTGGCTATGCTGCCTGAATAATGAGAAGTTTAGCAGATACTTAATCAGCAGGATTACATTTTCTCAAATAGATATGCACGTTACTCATGAATGCCAACTTCTGACTTTAAACCCCGTCTTTAAAACTCCTGCTCTGGAACTTCCTCTGCACCTGTTGTGAGAGACTGAAGTTCCCTCCTCAGTTCCTTTCGTGGGGCGTCTTCCCCGCCTTTAACTCTGCCCTGTCCACCTTAAGGAGATGGCAGATCTACTAGGCAGAGAAGGAGGCTGTTGTCACAATAAACCAACAAAGGCGCCTTAGCAGCTTGGCATCTTCCTTAGTCAGCGATAGTAGGGGCCATAGCTCAGTGACAACACAGAAGCCTTGCATGCAGAAGGTCACAGGTTTCTGGCACCAGCAATTTAAAGGGATCTGGAGAGGGGTTGTTGGGAGCGACTGCTACGCATTTGGGCTGGTGGGGCGTTGGGCAATGCAGAATCAGGAATGACAAACTGACCACAACATAAGCAGCAAAAAATAAAATTAAACATTTAAATATCAGAGGGACTGCAGTGTTCTGACTGATAGGTTAGTGCCCAAACCATTCATAGTATGACTTCAAAGCAGGGGCGGGTTGGGACCAGAGCAAATAATGAAGATAGTCCCACTGACTTCAATGGTGTTTACTCCAGGAAAGTGCATCCATAGAATCACAGCATAACGTTAATTGGGGGTGGAGGGCAGGGATATGCAATGTACAGGGGAGGGGAGACTGATCAAAAGGAAGCTTAATGCCTCTAGTTAACTGCAGTTAAGGCACTTAAGAGGAAGTGAACTTTCAATTTTGTATTAAAAACACATCAGGACTTACATTATGTTTGAAAGCAAGCAACAAAATTATCTGAAAAGTTTGCAGCTGCTCAAATGCTTGTATTCAGGAAAATATAGTGTCCTGCCCCAATTACATGACTGCTCTGGCTGATAAGCAGCACTGACTCCGCCGTCAGGAGGGCGGCAGCAAAGCGAAGCCCCCCTCAATAGCGTGCTCATTGATTTTATTTGTGCACTTTCTCTTATCAGATATAGCCCAAAGCAGCTTACAAATAAAACATAAAGGTATAAAGCTGAGGGAAAACAAAGGATAGAATAAAGAAAATCCCCATCCAATAGGAATTATGCAATCTTGATAGCATAACAATGAGTAGATGTCAGCCGAATCCAATCAAAACATAGCAGGATCAGATAAAGCCAAGTTATAACCTGACACAGGACAGTATATAGTGGGGGGGGGGCTGGTTGACCCCCTCTGGAGAGGTCATTTCATAGAGTCAGGGTGCTGCTACTGAGAAGGCCCTGCTCCTACTGGACACCTGGCAAACTCCATTCAGTGATGGTGCCTGGAGCAAGGACTCAACTGTTGAAGGAATGCGTACAGTATCAACATGGTCCTTAAGAACATACGATTATCTGTATCCTGCTTTGCTAAGCAGACTTCTTCACAAGTTCATATCTCTAAGTCCGGGAGAACAGAGTATTACCTTGAACTTTGCACTCATATTCATCCTGAAGCACTGCAATAGCAACTGCTTGACTGTTTTCCATCTCCATCACCGCTGCTTCCTGAGTTGTTGTAATGTCTTCCACCTGTTCAAAGAGCAAAGCAGTACAGATAAAGCTAGTGTAGATGGCTCCAAAAGGAGGTTAGACAAATTCATGGAGGGCAAGGCTACCAAGGTCTATGAGCCATTATGTCTATATGCGATCTCTAGTTTCAGAGACAGTGTGACAGTGAATGAATACCAGGTGCTGGGGAGCAACACTGGGGGAGAGCTCCTGCTTCGCCCCAGTGTGGAAGCATCTCAGGGGCACCAGAGTTTAGTTCAGAGATGGGGAACCAAAGATGGGGAACATCTCCAGATGTTGCTGGACTACAACTTCCATCTTATCTGACCATTGGCCATGCTCTCCTCAGCCCCAGAACTACAACAACATCTGGAGGAGAACACATTCCCCATCCTTAGTTTAGTTTATATGCCACTTTCCTATGGTGGACCTTGCTCAAAACAGTTCTCAATAAATGTCAAAATTCAAATGCAGATTTCCCCAGTGCTATTCAGTGCCCCACCCACTTCTGCCTCTGGCCCCACCCACCACTGGAATGTGGCCCTCAGAAGTCTGCAGAGAAGGGAATTTGGCCCTCCAGCAGAAAAAGGTCCCCCACTCCTGGTGTATGTGATGGAGGGTGATGGCAGGAAGAAGGGAAGCTACTCTAAGGGAAACCAACAATCAAACCAGGGATGTGCATAGATTTGACTTTATCACACACCTGTAGTCACAGTCACTGCCAAGAGGACATACAACTCCCAGAGCGTGACTGACCTGCTCTTGGTGCTGGCTCTTGATCCTGATGAGCTGTTCCTTGTGATCCTCTTGCAATTGCTCTATTTCGGCACTGTACTGTAACTGCAGCCGCTCTTCGAGCGCACGGAGCTCCTCCTGCTGCTCCCAACCGAGCGTCCTCAACTTGCCCTCAAACTTCTTTTCCAGCTCCTCCTTCTCTTTTTGTAATTTCTCATATCTTGCTGCATTGAGGGCTGCAGAGAGAAGAACCATTCGTTGAGATGTGACAGAGGAGCTAGAGCGGATCCAACTTCCTGCATCTCCACTACAGAAAGTCTGCTTGGCCTGAAGAATTTCAGACCCACAACACTGAACCCGGCCCATGGGCTACGTATGGTGGAGCACGAGGGTTAATAAATGCCCTGATTTTGCCAGCTGCCCTGGATGGCAAGGAAGGGCCCACACTGAATTCCAGGACCCTCCTGGACGATAATCCTTGCTGAGAGATGGGATTTTGAGGAGAAAGGGAGCACTGCAGGTTGGCCATGAAGCTCAATGGGTTGCCTTGAGCAACATTCAGGTTAGTACACAGGTATGTGGGGATAGCTAAATGTGGTAGGAATTATAAAGCACCTTTGTGCAGTGAAAAGTTTTAGTAAAACAGCTGTATAATGAAAAAGAATCAACAGCTACATGCAAAAGCAAACAAAAGTTATTACATTTTGAAAAGATGCCCATACTTTCACTTAATGCAGCAAAAAGAGAAACTGAGGCAAATGCAAGTGGGGTGTGTGTGAAATATACTCGGAGTCGAGAGTGGATTTCATACCGTTTATTCAGCTCATAGTGGTGAGGAGGAATGGAAGTCCCCCCAGAATGTCTGCTTTATATACATTATTTACACAATGGGCCCCACGTGATTGGCTAATTCCGGGATTCACCTGTAAGCCAGTCAGGTTGCGGATTCACTTCCACCTGGAGCTGGATTGGGTGGCTCCTGTGGACCAATCAGACTGCTGCATTCTGGACCCTATTGTTCTAGGACCAATCAGACTGCTGCATTCTGAATCCTATTGTTCTAGGACCAATCAGACTGCTGCCTTTTGGATCCTGTTCAACTCAGTACATAACACTGGGGGGGGGGGGCAGTGAGCAGTGCAGGAAGCAAAGAGGTATGGGGGGGGGGTTAATACCCAATGAGTTTTGGATGTCTCGGGTCTTTCATCAGGGAGTTTCAAAGGCAGAAGTTCAATCTTTAGTTATATTTTGTTTTCTCTCCTCCGGCACATTCCCTCCAAATCTGCTCTGGGGTGGATTCTGAGGGTGCATGGAGGGCTGAAGGGGACAGGAGAGGAAGAGGAAGCTCTGTTGCATGCACAGAAGTCCATTGCACCAGCAAACCCCCATGCATTTTGTTGAATTAACTAGGTGTTTTGAACTGTAGGGTTACTACTACTGAGATATGCCAGTTAGCTGGATGGAGCCTTAGATTCCTACCTTTTTAAAAAAACAACAACCACCCTGATCTCTCAGGTTGAAACATCAACAGGAAATTTAAAGGGGGGGAAATATGAGAGAGAGGAAACAGCTGCGTTTCAATTGTATAGGAATGCTCCACTCCCTCTTTATCTTGTAAAGGGAAGGAGAGAGGAGGAGGAGACTACAGCACAGCAGAACAATGGGGAATGCTGTCAGGAAGCATGTGAATCATTGCAGAAAGTTCTCTCCTATCACCCAGGGATGGTAACTAGGGTGAAAACCTAAGAAAGTTGCACAGGTTGGGTTTCTAAAAAAGCATAAATTTTTGCGCAGTGCAGAATTCAGCATTCTGAGGATCTTTATCTATTGTTATACATTTGTGAGTGTCTTGGTCCCCCTAAATTCCTGGGTCTAATGGGTGTCAGAGTTTAATCAATCCTTGCAGTATTAAGATGGGTTGCCAGATGCTGGATTTAGCAAAGTGTCAAAATACAGGCCAAACCAGTTATTCTGAGCCTAAGAAATTGCCCAGGAGAAGATTAGTAGGGGACAAAGACAGGGAGATGGGCTATTAGCAAAGCAAAGACTCTGTGCCCACCAGCAAATGGGGGAAGCCCATCCTTGAGCCCTGAGATATTGTACGAAAGGAGAGCAGTTGGTTTAGGATTTCAATTTGCTATGGCGTGATTGAAGACAAAAGGTGTCAGTCTGTTAAACGCGGCAAGCTGGAGAGGGGAAGTCAAGAGGGCAATGTGGGCTGACAGTTTAAATCAGAGCCTGCAGTAATGGGAGAAACGGGACCCTCTGGGAGTGCAATGCTTTGAACCCCTCAATCGTAGGCTTGGGTTGTAAATATGTGTAAATAAAGCATATATCATAAAGACACCACAACCTCCATTGTGCTTCATTTCCAAAGGAAGCACAAACCCTGGGTAAGTGCCTGGGCCCTGAAATATCACAACGCTCAGGGTTTGGGGTGGCACATGCAAACACACACATATATTACCAGGGCTTTTTTGGTCACAGTATGGAGTTCCGGCACTTCCTTTTTCTGCTGTCCACAGTAGCCATTTTGTGCTTGATGTGTGAGTACCAACACCATTTAAAAAAAAAAATCAAATCCAAAAAAGCATTTCATCTAACTGTTCACAGCCTAATGATCTTGGAATGGGGATATGAAGATTGGCTGCACTTGTTTGGCATCCTGTTCAATTTGGGTCTGTCATTATCATGGCTACTGACTTGTGCAGTGATGTCAAGCAGGGAGACAGAGGTTCCCCTCTGCACCTTTTGATTTCTTTTGTAAAGCATCACTGCTCAGTGAGTCTCCTGCTAAATGCATTTGGTTCACTTGTGTTCTGTTTGCTCTCTCAAACTTTTTGCAGGCTCAAGGTCAAGATGGGCAACCACCTACACATTGTCCAAAAAGGGGGAATGCATCACCAAAAAAGGAGAGTTGCATCCAAATGACATATGCTAATTTATAATGCAGAGATGCAAATTTAGAAGAAACTACAGTTGTACCTTGGAAGTCGAACGGAATCCATTCCGGAAGTCCGTTAGACTTCCAAAATGTTCGAAAACCAAAGTGTGGTTTCTGATTGGCTGCAGGAAGCTCCTGCAGCCAATAAGAAGCTGTGGAAGCCCCATCGGACATTTGGGTTCCAAAAATAGTTTGCAAACCGGAACACTCACTTCTGGGTTTGCGGCATTCAGGAGCCAAATTGTTCGACTCACAAGGTGTTCGAAAACCAAGGTACAACTGTACTGGAATTTAAACAGAATGCAATACCTCACCCCCCCTGGCAGGGTAGATGTTGACCAGCTAACCTATGGGCCTGCTGAATCTGCGACCTGCTCAGACATAGCTGCTGGGCCCAGCGAGGCTCACCTCTGCTGCCTGGACCCTTGTTTTAAACAGTTACTACTTCTGGGAGCTGCCACTGGAATTTCCCACAATGCCCCTGACATCATGTCACTCTGCTGAACCTAGAAGCGACCCACCACGACAGCAATTTGGACTACTTCTTTCGAACTGTGCTGTCACTGGCCAGGTCTAAGCGAACAGAATGAATGTTGCTATCATGTCATCTGGTCTAGCACTGTCTTGCTAGGCATAGCTGTCAACTTTTCCTTTTTCTTGCGAGGAATCCTATTCAGAATAAGGGAATTTCCCTTTAAAAAAAGGGAAACGCTGACAGCTATGTTAGGTCACATCCACGCCAGTGCTTCCCCCCCCCCCCCGGGTGTACAAAAGCACTGGTTAAAAATATGGCACTTACTGGAACAAGTTCATGGTGAGTACCAACACCTTTCTTTCTAGAAGAAAAGCACTGATCCACACCATACATTTAAAGCGCTCTTATACCACTATAACAGTCATGGCTTCCCCCAGAGAATCCTGGGAGCTGTAGTTTGTTAAGAATGCTGAGAATTGTTAGGAGTCCAATACAGTGGTACTTCTGGTTAAGTACTTAATTTGTTCCGGAGGTCCGTACTTAACCTGAAAGTGTTCTTAACCTGAAGTACCACTTTAGCTAATGGGGCCTCCTGCTGCTGCTGCTGCGCCGCCGGAGCGCGATTTCTGTTCTCATCCTGAAAAAAAGTTCTTAACCCGAGGTACTATTTCTGGGTTAGCGGAGTCTGTAACCTGAAGCGTATGTAACCTGAAGCGTATGTAACCCGAGCCTGTTCATGCACAATATGTTCTAGATGTTTTAATTGTTTTATGTGTGTGTTTGCCACCCATGGCTCGTTTGGGAGGAAGGGTAGTTTATAAAGCTAACAAACAAACAAACAAATGACCCTAGTGAACAATATGTGGCAGAGGAGGAATGGAAAGCACATGAATCTCAAGATCACCACATCTTGTACATGTAATGCTAAACCATGGTTTTGTGTTCTGTTTTAACCAGGCCAGTGGCTTGCCTAATGAGCTTCATGGTTGAGTGGGGATTTGAATCTGGGTTCCTTCATTCTTAGTCAGACACTTATACCACTTATAGCATTATACCACACAAATCTTGCCCATCAACGAGAACGAATAGTATCTGCTCTGCCTGGTCATTTTCTCAAGTTTCAATTTTTAACATTTGTTTTCAGTTTCCATACTCATTTTTAATTATTTTGTAATTTTGCATGACCACTTAGTGCTACCTACTAGATTGCCTTCCATTGTGGCACAGAACTATCCAAATCCAAGCAAAACCCAGCTCAAACTCAGAACTGGGGATTCATCATAATTGAAACCCACTCAAGCTTTAAATTGATCCTGTAATGAAACCTGTCTTTCAACTATCATTCTAATGAGACTGGCACATGGTAGGATGTGATAATCCAAAGATACTCACTGAAGTATGCAAACCAATGATCAATACACATAGACTCTACAGAAAGAATAGATACTACTATATTGCACATATATAAGATTTATTTTGGGGGGGGCAGTTTCTGCAAAAGCATTTCTCATGTGCAAACCATAAGTCATCCTATGCATGAATAAGGATTTTAGTGGAGCCAAATTGGACCATACAAGAGGGAGGTATCGACTGGCTCAGGAAAACCTCAAAGTTTGCAGAACTCTGTCTTTTTAAGAAAATGAATGAGGAGGAGCTTCAAAACAACCCAATGAGGAATGAGCATGGCCATGGATTGCTGACTTTCTAGGGAGAATGAAAAATGGAAGAGAGGAAATGGAATGGAGCATCTTGGGAAATGGTATGGCTGGAACTCTGAACAGGAACACTTCATCCTTCAAAATTTTGTTGCATGTCTCACTTAAAAAAAAATAATGCAAGGGAACTGTTGAACAGAAAGCTGACCAATTTTTTTGCCATGCACAAAGGCCCGGCATTCATTCCTAAATTACAGAAAACCACCCAATCTGGCATGGGAGATCTGCACTCAAACCAGAATTTGTTGCTTCTAAGACACTTTTGGGACGTGGGTGGCGCTGTGGGTTAAACCACAGAGCCTAGGACTTGCCAATCAGAAGATCGGCGGTTCGAATCCCCGTGACGGGGTGAGCTCCCGTTGCTCAGTCCCTGCTCCTGCCAACCTCGCAGTTCGAAAGCATGCTAGTGCAAGTAGATAAATAGGTACCGCTCCGGCAGGAAGGTAAACGGCGTTTCCGTGCGTTGCTCTGGTTCGCCAGAAGCAGCTTAGTCATGCTGGCCACATGACCCAGAAGCTGTACGCCGGCTCCCTCGGCCAATAAAGCGAGATGAGCGCCGCAAACCCAGAGTCAGCCATGACTGGACCTAATAGTCAGGGGTCCCTTTACCTTTACCTTTAGGACACTTTTATGGCATGCAAGTGGCATGCAAGATACTTCTAGGACTCTACATTTAACCGAAATGACAACGTGGGTATCGCACCCCCATGAATGCAGACATAAAGCTGGACATGTGATTGTTCCGTGTTAAAAGAAGGAAACAAAGACTCATGTAGAAATGAAGCCCTTCCAACTCCTATCATTTAAATATCTGCGCATCATGATTACCCAAGAGCCAGCTTATACTTTTCACATTTAAGGTCACCAAATAAGTGCAGTATGCCACCATCTGTAGTTCTGCATCTGTCACGTTCAAGAAAATAATATGCAAATGGTTATAAATATGAAATTAAGTATGCAAACAACCCCCTGGATTATGTTACATGTTTGGTGTGCCTTCCATTATTGAACGAGATGCTTCATTGCTACTTCATAGAATGGAAAGGTAACAGTTGACTCCGCAATTTAAATAGCAGTTGACTCCGCAATTTAAATATTTGCTAGCTGCCAATGCCAGACTCTTCAATACAACCCTGCTCAAGAGCTTAATGAAGTGGAGAGAATTAAAACTCTCAGCCAAGAACAAGTGCATGACTCCAAAAGCACCCATGAAAAGCTCAACAGCTACAGGAAACCCCACCAGTGACCAGAGCAGCTATCAAGAGAGTGCCAAGATATTCTTTTATTTTGATGGAAGTTTCACTTTTGGCTTACAGGCTGGGTGTGATTTTCATAGGAAATGACATTTACTGGACTGAGAAGCGGCTGCAGGTTAAATCGCAGCACTTGCTGTCACAATGTTTTCCCAGCACTAAGCTGATGCTATTTCCCTCTGCGTCCGACCTACGGGTGGAGGCCAATCAAAGTGCATTTCTGTTTATAATGGGAGGAAAAGAAAATGCCATCAGTGGAATGTCACTTCTGTCCCCACTGAATGGAAGAGAGGCAATGGGGAAGCCCAAACGGCAGGTGGGCTTCTGCATCCAAGCCCTTTCTCCTCAAAAGGAGCAACCACAGTGATTCTTCCACAGTTTATCAGCCCAACTCATTTGTTTGACTCTGTAAGTGGGATTGTTATGGGCCAGTTCCATCATTAGGCTGAGTGTAAAAATATTAGGTTGCAGTCAACTAACTTTACTCCAAGTAAGTCCACTTAAATGAATGACCATGACTAACTTATGCCCATTAATTTCAATTGGCCTACTCGGAGTAAAATGTAGTTGATGATGATGATTTTTTAAATTAACTATCTGCCCTTCACCCCTGGGCCTGTGTATCCCGTTTCACCACTGCTGCCTGCCTCTATTGCTGGCAGAGAAGCAGTATCTCTCACACTCAAAGATCTCACAAGATTCCAGGACATCTCATTGTTGCTGATGCCACTTCTCCGCTAGTGGTGGACACTAGGGTGCCATCACAGGGGTTTCCGCCACCTGAGGCAATGGCTGGGTCAGCCCTGCTTTACCATAAGGTCCTAGGACGGGTTATATGAGCTATTGCCTGACCATGATGGGTAGTGTTTCTGGGCCTGACATGTTCCAAATTCCTAGGTAACGAAGCTTGTAAGTAACTACGCCATTTGTGACTCTTGTAACTTATCAATCTAAGGGTGACCTGAGCTTCATACTCAGTCTCTATGGCAGGCACAGAATGCAATTCAAAAGCAGGCAATGTAGATTTACAGGTTGCCATCTGCAAACAGTAAAGATAATGGATGATGAGTTCCACTGTGTATAGTTATGAACCTGTCTCTGCAACAACAAAGAGGTGAAATTATTGTTCCCCTGACAAGCCATAAAAACCTGCGATGAGCTTAAGGCGATGCCTTATTAGATCCACAGAGATTGCCTAGCATGACAGGAAGAAGAAATAAACCATTTTACCAAACATCTGTAAGCAGAAAAGGACATTTTAAAGATTGCTTATTTAATGTCCTACTTACCAACTTCATCTTTGATGTTTGCAAGCTCCGCTGAGAGCTCTTTTTCTTTCACAAGGGCGCTTTCGTTCTGTTAAAACAAAGAGCAGAGCAAGAATGAACAAAGTTCCCACCTAAGAGTTTGCACACCTTTATTTACAAAACCTCATGCAGTGAACTGCTTGATTCTATTGTCAACGGTTACTGAAGGTGCTTTAAAAAACAGCATATATACAACCATAATTTTGAACTAATATTACACTTACAAAGTTTTCTTTTGGACAGTGTGCTCAAAGGCTCATTTGTCATGGCTTCCATGTAACGCCATCCTATGAATGTTTACTTGGGAGAATGTCAACTGTGTCCCTAGTGAATGACTTTAGAACTGCAGCCCTAAGTATGGATTTTGCCCCAGTCTTTCTGGGCAGAGGGCCACACCTGAATGCTCTGTGTCTGAGCATTTGTTTGCTTGTTTGTTTGTTTGTTTGTTTGTTTTGCCTGGAGCTTTCCCTGCAAAAACCCGTTCTTTAAAGCTGAATCAGAGCAAACATCAATTCCAGTTTTCTGCAGATCGAAGCATTATGCCTGACTTAGATGGCATTTCTGTAACTGAAAGATGCATAGGCTAGAAGAGACTGGTGTTATCATCTAATCCTCAAACTGGAGCATTTCCAAATAGGAAAACTGGAGCCATCAACTCATTTGATTGTGCTCTACTCCACAAAATACAATATTCAGCATATACAAAACATCATTTGTTTGCATGTTGATTATGTCCATAGCACACATAAATGACTTGCAATGCACACTGCATAGTAGTACAACTAGGCATCCATAAAATAATACACACACTCAAAATTTTATCTGTTTGTTCTTTTCACTATTTATATATTTCAGAGCAGAGAACTTCAAATGACGGGAGAGATTAGACACATAAAACACATTTGTCTCGACCATACTGAAACATGCTTGTTAGAACGTAATGATTTTAGTGGGAGATGTTTCACAAGAGAGGTATGAATCACCAGAAGATGCTGAAAGAGAACCCACCAGAGTGTGATTTAGTATAATAGATACCAGGAGCATCACCACAAAAGAACATAGACCCACTTTTGTATATTGCACTGCTATTCCTTGTCTTGTGAAGGATGGAAGAAAGAGCTGTACCATGCTGGGCGAGGTCACCACTGATTAGAAGAAAAAGAAGTTCAGGAAGCTTTAAAGACATCTGTGGGTAAGAAAGCAGCAATGCCTTTTCAAGTTGCGACTAGAAGAAGCACAATAAAAAATGCAGTGAAAAAGAATCAGTCAATGATTTGGCAATGCATAAAGAGAGGATGTTGGAATATTTGGAAATTTAGATGTTATGTCACATCCTATTGGAAAATGTGGGGTCCGGTCACGGAAAGGATTTAGAAGTACTGTGCTAGATGCTGACATCTGGGAAATGATGGTGGCCGGTGATGACTCTGCATCCATTAGTCAAAGAGTGGCAGCATATTGCCAACTATGAACTATAGGAATGACTCAATGGCCAAGTTCTTAAGGAGGAATGAAAGCCTAATAACTCTGTCAGTGACAGTATTTAGTTAATGAACATGTAATTTATGAGAAGCGTTTACTCAGAAGTAAGACTCACTGTGTTCAGTGGGCTTGCTCCCAAATAAGAGTGCTTAGGATTGCAGTCTTAGGGTCTTTCTCACTAGACTGTATAAAGGGAATTCAGAAGCAGTTTGGGTGGGTGGAGGGAGGTGGCGGCGGAGGAGAAAAAGTTAAGATGGTCTTCTTCCTTGCACCAACATCACATTGGAGTCTGTGAACTGCCTTAAGTGAAAAAGGAAAATGCTGACTGGTTTGAAGCTCATTAAACTGGCAACAGCCATTTTGGAATACCCAAAATTCAGAAAACAGCATTCACCAATACAAAGTGATAAGCTATGATAAGCTATGAGATAAGCTATGAGAACGGCATCAACAGAACAGTTTAGTGGTATAAAACTGATAAGAAAATAAGAGTATTAAAGTATAAGATTATAAAAATAAGATAAAAATTAAGTAGAAGTAATAAATATTTAAAGAACCAGAAGGGGAAGTTGAGGGAAGTCATGGGGAGGGGGCGTTTTCTTTTTCTTTTATATGACAAATGTTATATTGTGTTGTTTGATTGAATATAAAACTGTAAAAATCCAATAAAATCTTTTTAAAAAGAAATTCACAGTTATCTTAGTTCGGCCTTGTGTTCCAGAACTTGTTTATCTGGGGTTGCTAACTCACTGATGTTATCTTGAATAAGCAATGCTACCTTGACAGAGGCAAAGAAGCTCAGACTGCTGTTAGTTTCACTCACTTTATCAGGCTCCTGTGTATCCCAGGAACAACCATACTACTGTTATTCGTTCAGTTATGAAAACATTCATGTCAAAATTTTATTACACCTTACTCAGGCCCTATGGTTAAAACCTGGTTATCTAAATCGGCATTTGCCAACCTGGTGGCTTCCAGATGTTTTGGACTAGGGACATGCTGGCTGGTGCTGATCGGAGTTGTAGTCTAAAACATCTGGACTGCACCAGGTTGGTGAAGACAAAAAGAGTCAATCATTTCTTGCTAAGTGTCTGCATACTAAACAAGGACTTTTTAACCTTGGCTCTATTTAGGGTGAATTAATAATCCATTCCCACTAAACATGGCTTGGCCACCCAACAGCCCACACTTCACTGTCCTTTAAGAATACTGTGATAATATTAATAAAACCCTGAAAATATAGTTACTCCCAATTCTCCATCTCTATTTCCTCTTGATAAACAATACGCTTGAGGCCATTTGCTTTGCTTATCTGAAAAAGGCCAAAGAACGTTTGGTGGAAAGGGGGAAAAGACACAAGACATGCTCTGCTTCCCAGAGCAGTTCAGACTGCAGTAAAAGGTCAGAAGCAAGAATGAACATTTGTGAAGCACAACTGCATCCAGGTAAGTATGATTATCTTGGTAATTGCCCCTCTCAGAAAGTGGCCAAGCTGGAATATGGAAATGCCCATCTGAATAACAAACCAGAAGCAGAGATGGGAACCTAGGGTCTATCTGTACCCAAAACACAGTGCTAACCATTCTGGAAATGTCCTTCACAATTATTGGTAGGCTCCCCCCCCCCCCTTTGCCACAAATATTTGTTTTCCAACACTTCATAATGCTTTTTGACAAAGAGCTGATGATTAATAGGATTAGATGCCTGACCTTGCTTTCTCTGAAAAAGTGGATAGGTTCAGTGTCAGCTAATCTTCATATCAAACCTCAGGATACCTTAGAGGTGAAGCATATTACAATTCCCTGACATGTTCCATTATCTTATAAGTGTGGGCTGTAGATATATGTGATGCAAAGGCAAATGTTGCACTGATATGAAATGAAAAAGCCTTCTTCTTCATCATGGTGTTGTTTGTGGATTTCTGTCTCAGTAAATAAAACCCACAGTTCAGAGAATGAAATGAGCAAATGCCCTTGAATATTTCCGCCCATGAATGCAATGTTAATATACCTTGGACCTCACACATGATATTATAAAAGTCTCAAACAAAAAGGCCTGAGACTGTTAAATTTACAGTTGTCATATATAATAAGCTTTCATTAAAATGTATCGGCAAACAAAGAAACCACTTTCGTTCCGAGCCTTCACAACCCCAAAATGTCTGATTCAAACAATATGCTCTGAACTATACAATACAGATTGGCTGTTTTTAAAATCTTTTAATTTTTATGCTCACAGTCAGGTTGGCCAAAGAGCCATAAAATGTGAGATTTCTAAGTGCTAGTCTTGACCTTAAAAAGGTAAAGGTAAAGGGACCCCTGACTGTTAGCTCCAGTCGTGGACAATTCTGGGGTTGTGGCGCTCATCTCGCTTTACTAACTGAGGGAGCCAGCATACAGCTTCCGGGTCATGTGGCCAGCATGACTAAGCCGCTTCTGACGAACCAGAGCAGTGCACAGAAACACCATTTACCTTCACGCCGGAGCAGTACCTATTTATCTACTTGCACTTTGACCTGCTTTCGAACTGCTAGGTTGGCAGGAGCAGGGACCGAGCAACAGGAGCTCACTCCCATTGGGGAGATTCGAACCGCCCACCTTCTGATCAGCAAGCCCTAGGCTCTATGGTTTAACCCACAGCGCCACCCACATCTTGACCTTAGAAGTTCCTAATTCATTGTGATGACTTTCATACATTGTTAGACTACAAGTCCCATCAGCTTCAGCCAACAGAGCCAATGTGATGGGACTTGTAGTCCAAGATCTAGAAGGCTGTCTTAAATCTAGCAATAGGTATTCCCATCTCCTGGAGGGCTGTAATTACCCACAATAATGAGACAGTACTATGGCCAGCTCAATACATTTTGCTGCCTAGGACAATGGACAAGATGTTGGTCCCCCAATTCTAATAGACCAGATTGGCAAGTGGGTCTTACTTCAACATCCTCTATCTCACCTGAGACCAGCAAGTTAGCTTAGGAAGTGCAGGACAGGAAGCATGGCTCTGCCTGCTCACCACCTTTCTGCATCTGCCACCTGAGGCAGTTGCCACCTTCTGTGGCATGACAGGACTGGCCCTATCAATTACCCAGCTGTCTGTTGTGGGGAATCAGGGTTGGCAGCAGCAATGGTCCCTGACTGAGGATGCTGGGTGTTGGTGCTAGTTCTCTTTCCAACCACACTTTCAGTCAGGGTAGTCTAGTATCACAAGTGGCAGTGACTGTGATAAAACTAACTGGTTTGTAAAAGGACTAGACAAATCATTGGTTGCTACTTGCTAAATGCTGCCTCCATGAACAAGGGCAATAAGTTTCCAAGTGGGTATAAACTGTTGGGAGCAGCCATCTCTTTGCACCTTGCTTCAGAGGCATCAAAACAGAAGGCTAAAAACTGTCTGATGCAGCAGGACAATGCCAATGACTCTGGCATAAGGGCCCCAGGATGAGATTGTAACAAAGGACATTTTACCTCCATCAAGACCCTACTAATGGTGGATTCAGATGATGGAGAGCTAATGTGTGGAAGCTCCTTGAAAGCTCCTCATAGTAAAGGTAAAGGACCCCTGACCATTGTGGATGACTCTGGGGTTGTGGCGCTCATCTCGCTTTACTGGCCGAGGGAGTCGGTGTACAGCTTCCGGGTCATTGCTAGGTTGGCAGGAGCAGGGACCTAGCAACAGGAACTCACCCCGTTGTGGGGATTTGAACTGCCATCCTTCTGATCGACAAGTCCTAGGCTCTGTGGTTTAACCCACAGCGCCACCTGCGTCCCATACAGTGCTATAATTGCAAGAGGAAGTGGTCTCAATGGCTTTGAACCCCACGTCTGGTCATCTGAACCTGCCTGATGTTACCCTGTGATGCTCTATGCTCCAAATGACAAATATGTATCGAGCATGCCTGCAATGTCACATCCTCTCTCCAATTCTGAACTCTCTGCATTTATTACTGTTAATTATTCCACAAGCACTTTGCAGTGGTTTACAGTAATTATCTCTTTCAGCCCCACAACATCCCTATGGTCATTAATATGCACACATTACAAACAACGAGGCCTCCCAGAGAGTTCATGGCTGAACCCAGGTCTCCTTGCTCCAAGTACAGCAGACTCTGTTTTGGCTCAAGCATTCTCTCTCCCTCTCTGACAAAATCTAATCAGGTTTGGGAGGGGATGTGCTGCTTAGTCATGGCTGCACTATTTGGAATGCCTCCGGAGCAAAGGCTTCCTTTTCCTAGCATACTGGGGGAAGCCACATAGCTCCTTTAATAAATATTTCATCTGATTCTCCAGGAAGGCAATAGCCACATTTTATTGCATCTGGGATTAAAAATGATCTGCCATCTGTCTTTCCCATAAAACATCTTAAAAACTGCCCCTGCAGTAGATAGCCAGTCACCTTCTCCCCTGCCCCCACTGTTCTTTTTAGATTGAAGTTTACAAGCCCAACTTATCACCACCGTTTCCCCAAGAGTGCACAGTTTGCCGAGTTCTTTATTAAGCCATACATTTTCCTTCACATGGATGGCAACACACCGCAAGCTATACTTTAACCCAATAATCAGATCAAGAAGAGGAAGCTTCAGTTTGTTTTTCAGTGGATTAGCAAGATCATCCCAGCCTCAAACAAAAATCTACCAAGCTGAGTATTTCTGCCAATGTCTTTCCTATTAAGCAAATCAAAAGCTGGTCACATTTTCCACCTGGTTCCATCTGTGAGCCCACAATGCCAAATTAACGCTCACAGTGGTAAAGAATGACAAGCTGTGTGTTAGAAATAACTCAGATTCATTCAGCTACCTGTAGATACTGTTGTGAACTCTGTAGTGACAATCCATGACACATTTCAATTCAACACGCAAAAATTCAATTCCACCCCACATTCCCCTGACACAGGAGAACAGCGCAGCACACAAAATAAAATTTAACAAATGAAAAGCAGAGGCTGCCAAGAGAAGACAGATATTTGCCATGCAAGCAAAACACACATCTCAAAATGCAAGCTACAATCCAATCTGCATTCCACAGGTAACATTAACAGAACACAAAAGCGAAACAACAAATCAAATCAGCTCCAAATCCAGTAGGTCCCCAGTATGTTACTGCTTCCTAAAAACGCAAGTGCTTCAGTTTTAGACTGCAGGGTGAAATGATGCAAGGCACTGCAGTCTTAGGTGAATCTGAGGGTTTTGTTTGGTGCTAGCGAATGAGAAGTCAGCACATTATATAAAAAAGATGGACATCATCACAGTCCCTCTCCCCATTTCCCTCCCTCCTTCCCTCCCTCCCTCCTTCCTCCCCAGTCGGCTGCAGCTTGCAAAGCAACATTCTCAACATTAGCTAGAGGAAGAATAAGAGAGAACACAAGGCTAGCCGTCACAGCCCTTTGGATTAAGTAGGAAAAAAGGAAGAGGCAGAGTACCGTCTTGTCCAGGCACTGGAGGCAATAATATAGCTTGCAGCAGCACTGGCCCATTCTGGCAGGCTGGCTGGAAAAGCGGCCAGCTTCATTCAGAATGTCAGGGTGTTTAATTCCTAAGTAGCAGGAAATGTCTTTAAAAAAAAAAAAAAAAAGGACGAGAAGGAAAGGAAGAAGATGGATTGCTGACAACTGACACAACTTGTGCGCCTGTGTGTGTGATTCCTCTCCAGCTACCTGGGTTTTCCTCTTATTAACTTCAGGAATGCAGGAGGAGGCGGAGCAAAGCAGAGAGCAGCATATCTGAATCCTGGCAGGGAAATGGGAGAGAGGGAGGGACGTTTTTTTGCCACTGGACTCCTCCGCAGAAGGAGGCAGATCAATAGAGAGAAGCCAACGGAATATTTGATCAGTTTCATCATCCTCCGAGGACACCCAGCTGCTCCTCCCTGCAAAAAGTCAGCGGTCACCACACGTCCCCCTGCCTAGCCCAGCCTACTCCTGCATCACTGCCCAATCTGCTGCCTCCATCCTTGCCTGCAGCAGGAGAACGTCAGCTGGCTGAGTGGCTGGAAGAGAACGGGCTGCAGCCGAGTGGTGGAGCATCTCTTTCGCACGCAGAGGGTCCCAGGTTGAACCCTTGGCACCTTTGCGCAGGGCTGAGCATTCTCTCTCCCTCCTCTCCTGGCCTGGGGAAGCCACAACCAGTCACCTGAGGCACTACTAACCTAGTTGGACCAATAAACTGGCTCAGGGTAAGGCATTAGAGCTAAGTTTATTGAGAATGCTACACAAAACAGAAAAGGAGGATATGAATTCAACAGAGAAAGCATACAAAGCACAGCAGTACATATGAGAGGCCACCATTCCATGGTAGAGAACATATGTCAAGCATGAAAGTTCTCCTGTTTGATCCGTGGTATCATCAGGTTTGCTGATAGCAGGGCTGGCGAAAACCTCTGAGCCCCTGCATTGCTGTTCCCAGAGCAGACAATATGCCTCTTTCTTTTTCTCCATGGTACCACGTATTTATGTTTCAACGTGAATCGCTTGGAGACCTTTTAGGTAACAAGCGACTCTGCATCTAAGAACGCTTGGTTTGATAGATCAATGGCCTCACTTTGAATACTGACCATTTAATGAATCATTTAATTTCTATACCGCTTAATTAATATATTGAAAAATATCCTGGAGCGGCGTACAGAAAACTGAAGCAGCAATAGACAACATACGCAAAACGTTACAAAAATACACAGTTACATATAAAAATATTACACCAGGACAAATTTACTAATAGATATAAATGAATCTTCCTTCTGACACACCCTCCCTCTCAGCCTCCAGGTTCTAAACCAGGGTTCAAACAAACTCTTAGCTCACCCAAAAAAGTCTCACGATGAGAAGAGTTACTGGAAGCAGTGGACATCACCCTAGTCTCTCACTCTAGACTTGCTTTTGCAGATGGTACTGCCTCAGGCTTCCCACAGCTGTGTCCCATTCAGCTGTACTCTCAATTCCCAGTGTCAGGTGCAGCAGGTTTGTTGAGTTTCCTAGGGATTCCAAAGGATAAGAAAAAGGTCCCCCTCCACTAGCTACCTGGGTTATTAAAATATTAATATAAGCAGAGCTGCTATCACACAGCAGTTTATGCTGTTTCCCCAATATTTCCATAACTCTTAATTTATGCATTATATTTGAGCTTTCACATGATGTAGAAAAGCTACTTCAGGAAATGCAACAGAATATAGTGAAAGTTTATCAACCTATTTCTATGTTATTTGCTTCCAGAAAGAAATCCGTTTGCAGATAGCATGGAAATGAGTGGTAAACCTGCACCAGAGTCTGCTGTATTTCCAGAAGTGGTTTTTATGTCATGTGACAGCTCAAACATTATGCAGAAATGAACAGTTAGGGAAAGTTGGGGAAACAGAATAAACTGCCATGAACGCAGCCTTCCATCAGCTTACGGAATGATGTGAACATACACTGCAAAAGCACTTAAGTTTTGCATTACTCACTAATAGGGACTAGGAGAAAATTGACTCAGCCCATCGAACCAGCCCTTTCCCAGTCTTCACACTTTTCAGAATGTTTTAAATGCAATTGTTGATGGTTTTGGATGGACCATAATACACATTTAGATATATGGGGGGTGGCAATGAACCATGGTTGTTAAAAATTGGTAATGGGTCAAAGTTCTAAGAGGGAGAGGAGGGCCATGGGTCAGCGGGGGAACAAAGAAGGTTCCAGATTCAATCCCTGGCACTTCTAGGTAGGACTGAGATTTTTCCCTGTCTGAAGCCCTGGAAAGCTGCTTCCAGTCAGTGTTAACAATATTGAAATAGAATGGACCAGTGGTCTAACTCAGGACAAGCCAATCTTAAATTCAGTCCTCTGTTTTCCCATATCAGTTTGTGGGTTTCCCCCTTTAAGTTCTTGTGAAAACTCATCAGCATTTTTTAAAAAAACAGACACATTTTTGTATGCAATTTTACCTAATGTACACATTTCTGCACAACATTTCACTCATATGATGCCTTTTTGCATGCTGTTTTCATTAATATATGCATTCTCGCGGACATTACTACAGTATATGCATCTTTTTGTACCGGAGAGTAGCAGTGCAAAATTTAGAGAAGTAAGTGTTTCCAATGATGGCTGCGTGTTAGCGTGCAGCTTGGTGAAGAGTGAATTTTGTAGGCTTGCCTTCAAATGCAAACTGAGCGAAATTATGGTGCAATGGGTCAGTGTCTGACTCTTAACCAGAAGGTTGGTGTTCAAGCCCACCCAGGAATGGCTGTGGGCAATATTTTTACATCGCAGGGCATTGGACTGGATTAAGCCTCAAGGGTCCCTTCCAATCCAACAATTATGAGATTTTCCCTTGTCACTGTTTCAAACCCTTTTAAAAAAGGTCAGAGTGTATTAATCACTTGATGGTCAGGACCTACTGGCACTTTTAGAAGACCTCATCTGGTGGCTTCAGAGGAGCAAAGGTGGTAGTGGCACAAGGCTCTATGAAGAGCTGAGGAAGCAGCCTGGAACCATGGCAGGGGGTTGGACTCGATGGCCCTTGTGGTCTCTTCCAACTCTATGATTCTATGATTCTATGTTAACCAGGAAGCCTACGGGAGGCTCCCTTTCCAAGCTATCAGAAGGGATTGTGCAGGCCATCTCCTCCCTTCCCCCTCCAAAATAGTCTCTGCAATATTTTGTGTGGATTTCAACTAATTAGATTTTCCTTTTTCCATGTCTAGCTAGACATGCTTTATTTCTTTACGGCTACGTTAAATACATAATGGAGTCCATAACAGCTTATGACTAGGTTGTGAAGCACATTAGCATGCAGGCATAATTAAAGCCTCGCTTGAAAAGGCTTGGCTTTGCAGCAGTGTTATATGACACTGCAATGCAAATGATTAGGATTGCACTTTAATTGCATCATTTCACCACAGATCCCCGGGGGTTTAAACATGCATGATGTACCCCCTCCCGATTTACTCTGCTGATTTTGTTTCTTTCTCTGATACAAGACACTAAAGCCTCAGTTTTGGTCCACTTCTTCTAGTCATCAGATTGGCATTGGTGCCTGTGTGTTTGACATCTCTGCTGAATCACTTGCTCCTTCCTCCCTCATTCTACTGTCAAATTTACCCTGACCGTATTTACCCCTCTATCTTTTTCTCCATTGTTTCAATTTTTGTCTCTATGGCCTGCTGTAGAGATAGCAGTGGCTCTCTGTAGCCTATAGTTTGGAAATTGGAACACAGACCCAGGAACACATGGTCCTGTCTCCATTATTCTCCTTTTCCCTTTTTCTGGTTGGACTTGACCATGGTTTAGCATTAGATTGGTACCATCACGAACCATGGTTAACACCAACTGGGGATTCCACTATAACTGTTGAAAGTTCAGATTGCAATCTAAGAATTGTTTTGCTGTTATTTGTGCAGGCACTAATCGCTTTGGCAAACCATTATCTTTTGGCACCAGTATCTTTAATAGTAAGACAATAGCAACGACCCACCTGACAGAGTTGTTACTAAGCTTACTGAGATCATTCATGTAAATAAATGATTTACACTAAGCATCAGAATGATTATTATTATCCTTCCCTGCTCTACACACATGCTGACTTGTTTTCAGCCTACTCTTGAGCTGATCTCATTTTATCCTATAGAACTTGCACATCTTATATAAAATTTTCAGTGAACTGTGTCTCATAAGTCAAACTTTTAGACTGTGTTCTCTGCTGTCCTGAATCCCAAAATGGTCTGCCCCATCTGATCTGATAATAGGATCTGTCTTTGGCTACACAAGCATATAGACACACAGTTCTTCAAAGGATGTTGCACTTCAAAGCTATAATCATGTGCTCAGCTATAAATGTCTAAAGTTCAGGGTGGAATAGTTTATTTTATGTCTGTGTCAGTTCTGTATCATTCAGAAGTCTGTTGTGTTTCATCTCTGCATCAATCTTCAATTTAAAAAAATAAACTGCACATTTACATCTAAATGCATACTTTTAAAAACAAAAATATCACATTTCTAAATGCATTTTGTTGCAAAGTATACATTTCTAAACAAAAACAAAAAACTGATGATAGTACATACTTTGCACCAAGACTTGCGTTGCAAATTTTGCAGAAGCGAAAAACCCAAAGGTTAACTGTATTTTGATGCATCCATTAGTCCAGGAGGTACAGATCAGGTCAAATAATTCCAGAATTTGCAAAAGGAAAAAAATAAACGAAGTCCTTGGGCATCCCTAGCTTAAGCCTCATTCAAATTAAGGAGGCCAAGTCTGTATCACTCAACCGAGTACAGTGGTACCTCTGGTTAAGAGCTTAATTTGTTCCGGAAGTCCGTTCTTAACCTGAAACTCTTCTTAACCAGAGGTACCACTTTAGCTAATGGGGCCTCCTGCCGCCACCACCGCGGTGGCGTGATTTCTGGTCTCATCCTGAGGTAAAGTTCTTAACCCGAGGTACTACTTCCGGGTTAGCGGAGTCAGTAACCTGAAGTGTCTGTAACCTGAGGTACCACTGTACAGTTTATTTCCAAGCATCCATTCATAGGCTTACATTGTTACTTACTCAACTCAGTGTGTATATATAATGCAATATATATAGCAGAGTGTAAACGAGAGGAAAACCTGTCCATGTAAATTGTTCATAACCACTGCTCTGGCAGAGCTGTGACCAGGTCAATCTTTCCTTAAGCAGCAGAAAATATTCATAATCAGCTTTGGTCCCCTAATCACACTTAGGAACATGTCTACAAAACCCCATAATCCCTGAATAACATTCACAAAAAGAGGCCTTGTCCACCAAATACTCAGTACACTTTTTATGTGGTCCCTTTCACATGCACCTAAATGGAACGGAAGAAGCTCCTCTGCAGTACAATTCCATACATCTAAAGGATGTATGGGAATTGTGCAGCCACATGGTTTTCTGCCATGCGATTCTCTAGGTTTCTGGAAATGGATGACTAACAATCCTGATGAAATGTTGTCTGATGCAACAATGGCTTTTACCGATAGCTCTGCTAAGACAAGTGGCACTTTAATGAACCGTTTTCATACTGAGTCTCGTCACCTCTGAACCCTCCTGCCCAGCTTGTGTTAAGCCATTTGAGAATGAAAAACAGTGATATAAAAATCCTGACCATATGAACAAAGACAAAAGTTCGTTTGTGGTTCTAAGGTCATAATGGGTGCCATTTTCTTAACTGTGCAATACAGTCTCAGGCTCTGAGTCACGAAAGGTTTATGTCTGCAGCGCAGGAAATACTGAAACTTCTTTATTTTTACAGTGAGACTAATAAGAATGTAGAGATGGATTATTAAAGCAATATTGTTAGTCGGCTGTCTTGTGGATGGACAACTAACAAGTATCTGCAGTGTAATCTACTCAGAAACAAGTCACAATTCAATGGGATTTGCTCCCATTGCAGACTTAATATTCTTTCATGATTTGGAATGCCTTCCTAATATATTGATCTCACCTACTAAGAGGGCAGAGAAGCAGGTGGGGTTAGTTTTGAATGTAGCAAATGAAAGGCAGAAAATAGTTTATCTGGATTTTTGTAGCTTTTGGGGCTTCCACAATGGGAATGTTGGACCTGATGCCTAATTTTTAGGCATTTATGTGAGTAAACAAAGCAAGTATTACAAAGATAACGTATATCTTCCTTTAGGGATGGACAAATATATAAATGTCTGTTTCCCTCAGTTTCACGTTTTCCCAGCCTTCAGTTTTTCCCATTTCTGCATCTGTCTGCAAAATTATTTTTAAGACATGAAAGTTTCTGCACATTTTTGTGTGCATTTTCCCTAAAATATGCCATTTTAAAAAGCAATTCCCCCAAATATAATGCATTTTAACATAAGAACAAAAAAAGAGCCTGCTGGATCAGGCCAATGGCCCCTCTAGTCTAGCATCCTTTTCTCACAGTGGCCGACCAGATTCCTGTGGGAAACCTGCAAACGTGACCTGAGCACAAGAGCACGTTCCCCTCTTGTGGTTTCAGCAACTATCATTCAGAGCACAGCCATCATGGCTAGTGGCCATTGACAGCCTCTACCTGGATGAATTTGTCTAACCCCCTTTTCAAGTCACCCAAATTGGTGGCCATCGCTGCCTTCTGTGGGAGCAAGTTCCATTGTTCCATATATATATATTTCTATATACAGTCAAACCTCGGTTCTCAAACAGCTCCATCTCCAAACGTTTTGGTTCCTGAACGCTGAAAACCTGGAAGTAAATGCTCTGGTTTTCGAATGCTTCTCAGAACTCGAACGTCCAGCGTAGCTTCCGCTTGAGTGCAAGAAGCTCTTGCAACCAATTGGAAGCCGTGCCTTGGTTGTCAGAGGATCCGGAAGTCGAACGGTCTCCTGGAACGGATTACGTTTGACAACCGAGGTTTGACTGTATATTTTGTAGGGGCTAGAGAGAGGCACCACAAAATTCAGAGAAGTGAGCATTTTTAATGATAGCTATGTTTCACTTTTGCAGGTGCCGCTGTGGGTTAAACCAGGGAGGCTAGGACTTGCCGATCAGAAGGTCGGCTGTTCGAATCCCCGCGACGGGCTGAGCTCCCGTTGCTTGGTCCCTGCTCCTGCCAATCTAGCAGTTCAAAAGCACATCAAAGTGCAAGTAGATAAATAGGTACCGCTCCGGCGGGAAGGTAAACGGCATTTCTGTGCGCTGCTCCAGTTCACCAGAAGCGGCTTACATCATGCTGGCCACATGACCCGGAAGCTGTGCGCCGGCTCCATCGGCCAGTGAGGTGAGATGAGCGCCACAACCCCCGAGTCGGCCACGACTGGACCTAATGGTCAGGGTCCCTTTACCTTTAATGTTTCACTTTGCATATTGTGCAAATTAGGCAGGTTTGCATTAAAATGTGAACTGACAGGATTTCTCCCTGTTCCTCATTTCTTTGATATGCGTGTTCTCTCCCTCTCTCTCCTCTCTGTCTCAGTCAAAGGAAACAAAACCCTTCAACCCTGGTCCTATTCCTTTGTTCTGGGAAGTGGAGAGCATATAACCATATTTTTTCTTTGACCCAGACACACTGGGCTCTCTCTTTGCTGTTCCAAGGGGCAGTTCTACCAAGAAGCACCATTTGATTAATTATGCTCTTGTATGAAAAGAATGGGAGGGCTCGTAATTGGAAAATATTTTTTTGTTAGCTTTGCTGTTCTTTTTATTATAACAATCAATTTCACTTTTTAATCTACAGGCTTGTCAGGCCTTGGAAATAAAAGAGCGCATGTATGGCACGTGGGAGATGTGGATTTCCAGCGAATTAGATTTCTTGAACTAGGCATTTCTGATTATTGGTTATGCGCTGCCTGACATACTGCATACTGTAATGAAGTAAGGTAATGTATATATACAGCTGTTCTGAACTCCCTTCCTGCCCTCTGTCCATTACTCCTGTTCCCCTGGGCTATGCTGACACACTAGACACAGATATGCTCAACACGAGTGCCATTTTCTTAAAATTAACAGTCTAAAACAACGTCACTCTTTTCACACTGCACATGCAGAATTTAGTCTCTGGCACAAGCAATTTTTAAAAGGTCACTTACAGCTTTACAGGGTGAGCTATGAGCCCATGAGGCTGACATACAGACTCCGTAGCAATCACAGCTTCATTGTGTGAAGACTATGGGGGAGACTGACACACTAATACAGATCTCACTCACTGAATGGGATTAGAACTGACCTGGAAGAGTTATGGGCCCTTTCACGAGGTACGCTAAGAATGCCTTTTTGACTCTTATATTTCTTTTGTTTTAGATTATGAGCATAGCTTATCCATCTGACACAGCACAGAAAACAGGTACTTTTAATTCAGGTTACACTGCTTCAATGGCTTTATACAACGAAGTAGCCTATAATTTTTTTTAATAAATGAATAATAAAACCCGGTGAATATATTTTATCCTGTTTCTGTGAAGAGGTTTGAGCTAAAAATCTGCCTTATAAACTTACTTTGTTGACCAGGCCTTTGGTAGAGAAGGATCATGAGAAGGTGAGGCCATGGTTGCTTCATGACTGCAGCAATAGTTGTTGTTTTTTGGTGTGTGTGTGTGTTATTGTATGATGTGAATTGCAATGTTTAAAGTTTTTTAACGTTAGACAAATAAACAATCTGTAATCAGTCTGAATATGTAATCTAGAGAGAGTTTTAAAACTGAAATCTGAAGAGGAAAACGACTTTGTTAAGCCTAGGGTAGTTTTTGAATTGATTAAACTAACAAATTTATGGAGCAATCCTATGCATACCTCCTTAGAAATAAGTCCCAATGAGTTGAATGGGACCTCCTCCCAAGTACATGCATATAGGATTTCAGCCAAGAATAATAATAATAATCACAATAATATAGTGAAAAATTGGTTATGCAGATCCACATGGTTTGTTATCTCTAATATTCTCTTACTTCTTGGTTATTATTTGCAATAGTGAGACGTTATCATGCTTCATATTAATTGATTGTAATTAATTGGCACTATTATAGCACTGAGACCATTTGTTCATGCTTCATTTTGGTAAAATGGTGAGAGAAAGAGGTCAGAACCAAGTCTTTGCAATAAAATAAGAAAGATAGACATGAAAAATATTTTCTCTCTCTCCAGAAAAATAAGGAAGACGGACATGTATATGACCTGGAGCATAACAGTTTACAATGAGTTAACTAATAGCTGGTACATCAAGAGGCTTTCTGATACCCCCCCAACTCTCTTGGAAGTCTGTGTAAGACTGAACCTGGATAGCTTTCATTACATATTTCATTGATGCAGGGACAGATGAGAGCTGCAGACCAGCAACATCGGGGGGCGGGGGGCACAGGTTCCCCATCCCTGAATTGGCTGGAGTTCCAGAAAGTTGTTTTTGCCTTGAGTGGGGGTGAATTTGCCACACCCCAACTCCCCTGGGAAAAAAGACTCAAAATGGTTTGGCCCTGGGGAAGAGCTGGGGAATGGTCAGGTGGACCATCGGGCCAATCGGGATGGAGAGGAAGCCACACTTTGTAAGAAACTGGCTCCACCCCCCCACCCCCACCCCAACACTCCACTCTTCTCTTTGCAGCTTCTTCCTTTCTTCCTTATGGGATATGGGCTTTGCTTGTTGCCTGATGAGTAAGAATTTTGAAGAGAGTGCCTGATTGGACTCCATTTTGTTTGCCTACTCCATACTGCTGGGAGTCCTGTCCTTGGGGGTGCTGTTTTGTATTGGTTTAATTGATTCTCAGCTTGGGCAGGAAAGAAAAGTTAAGATCTGGTGGGCTTAAAACCAGTGGCATTGTTGGGTTTGCTGTTTTGGCACTGGATCCTTATGGCTTGGCAGGGGCATTGGGTGAACCCCAACCTAGTGGGGCCACGCTGCATTTGCCAGGTTCACTTACCCAAGGTCCTTTGCAGCAAGGAGGAAGGATTCCATTCCTTTGCTGCAGGGCCACATGCCTCTAAACATGCCCAGGATTATACTTGTTTAATTAATAAGATTTTCTTTTTTATGGATTTTTATTGCTATTAGAAAAGGCTTTTTCTATATAGTGAGAAAGTCTGCTAGTAACCCTGAAGAATTAAAAGCTAAAGCTTTATCACATGCCCACAAATAATGAGGCCATTGTGGCAAAGGCCAGAATTTACTGGCACTGTAAGATACTATGGGGAAAATCCCTCAGCCACTTCGCATGTTGTTACTGTTTTCATTTTTCATTTAGTAAAACAAACAAAAACACAGCAGTTTAGATGCTCAGATGACAAAAACGTCTAAGCAACTGCAAAGCGCATTCCTAAAAAGCCATTCTGAAAGTGTCATCTATTTGAATATTGCAGGTGAACTCAATTTCCTCTCCAATAACAAAGGTGTCATCTGTGACAACAGCTGCATGGGGGGCTCAGCTTATCAAATTATAAACTTCGCTTAATTCCTTGCCTGTCACAACCACTCTCCTGCAGTGGAAGAGACAAGCTTGTGTCAGAACCTTTTGTGATGCCGTAGCAAATGGGATCCTTATCCATAATAAGGGTCCTCATCCTTGGAAATATTTTGACGGCGGTGGCGACCTAATAATGAAACGCTAAAAAGGAGGGGAACAAAGTAGAAAGAGAAAACCAGGCCAGCCATGGTCTCTTTGCCCTCCTTCCTTCCTTCCCTCCCTCCCTTGCAGGGTTGTTGTGGGGATTAAATGGGGGGGGGGGGAGGAAAGAACCATGTACACCACCCTTGATCTCCCCTGAGAAAAAAAAGTGGGATAGCAATGCACCAAACAAATAATATAGTGTGTTCAGCAGATCTCACTACCTCTCAGCTGCACCAAAGTCACAGATATAGGGGGTAAGAAATGGATGAATCCACCTAACCCTATACAGAACTTCTTGGTGGATGGGGAGGGAGGTGTTTGCTCACTGAATGCTCTTCTGATGGGTGGAATCCAATGCACTTGCTCCATTAGTCCAAGGATTTTGGAACTTTCCCTGCTTCTGTGCCAGTGGCGTAGCGTGGGTTGTCAGCACCCGGGGCAAGGCAAGTAATTTGCACCCCCTAACCCATGGATTTGTGCCCCCTAACCCTAACCCCCAGATGTTACGCCCGGTGCGGCCGGGCCCCCCTGCACCCCCCACGCTACACCACTGTGCTGTGCACACCCTGCACCCTTTCCAAAACGGCTCCAAAGGGTTGGGGGAACCCTCAGGACAGATTTAGCGGGCCATAAGGGGGAGAGGAAGAAGGGAGGGGAGTTCTGTTGCCCAAGCAGAAATCAAAATTATCGTCACTCAGTGCTATACTGGCTACGACCCTTTGATCGATTTGTGACGTTTTAATCTACGTTTCAAAATTTGTATATTGTATGTTTCATTTCCCCCCCTGCAGCTGTGGCCATAAGGCTTCATAGGGCAGAAGGCAGGAGGAGCGACAGCAGCTGTGCCACCATAGTCAACAGCAAGCAGAGTACTGATTCTGGTTTTGTCCCCATCTTCCTCCTTGCTGACTTCTACACCCAGGGAAACACTGTGACAAAGGAGGAGGCAGCTGATAGGGAGTGCCACCTCCTGGGCTGCTTGTGAGTAGACAGGCAGGCAGGTGGGATTGGCTGACGTGGCTAGGACACTGCCCCATTTGCCTTAATGGACTAGCTGTCACTCACTGTAAGGCCGCTGTGAGACACATAGGAGAGTGAGAAATAAAAAAGGGGCAGAGATGGTGAACATAGCCATTTTGTTCCTCTCTCAACTCAGTATGAACCGGAAAAAATAAAAACTGGAATACAAAGTCTTCCATTCATTCCTGACTAAATCATGCCCTTAATGTAGAGGAAATTAGCCTTAAATACTCTTGAAACCCACTGGACACATTAACTGGTGACAATCAGAGAGGGGCAGCTGCAACGAGAGTGACCCTGGGACCCAGTCCTCATCTCCTTTCACTCTGATTGGCTGCAATCAGCACAAAAAATGAGAATTATTATTATCAGTGACTAACAAGCTCGCCTTTCATGCTGTTTGGGGTGGTTCTTGGACGCTGGAGGCAGGGACGCTGCTACTTAAATACTAACAGGTCTTTGACACACACACCAACCACTCAACCTTTGTTTGCAACTGAGCTATGTTGTCCCTAGCTTACATTTAGACTTTTTCCACCTGGAGTGTTCCATCAGCAGGTTATCAGAATAGCTGCTGTGTCGTGCCTAACATGACTAGAGCTACAATGTCAGACCATAATCAAATTGCAAAGCAGGCAACCTCCAATTCCCTTCTCCCTGTAATTTAATTAAGCATGCTAATGTTATTTCGGAGGAGTAAACTGCAATGGGAAATAGGACAGTAAGTAATGATGTTTCACATAACGCTAAATGACGTTATCTGCAGTGCAGAAAGAAACCAATCAAAGGGTTTGTGTGGATAACCTCTCGTTTTCTGTCAGGGAAGATACAATCACAGAGTGATGAATTTACAGTGACTCAAAACTTCTGCATTTTTATTGAGCTTCAGTTCAAGATGTAGTTCATTTTGGAAATGAAAGGCAAGACTCCTCCCACATAGACACACCCTATCTCTCCTGTGTGAGTTGGTAGAGCATGAAACTATTAATCTCAAGGTTGTGGGTTCAAGCCCCACATTGGACCAAAGATTCCTGCATTGCAGGGGGTTGGACTAGATGACCCTGTGGTACCTTCCAGCTCTAGGATTCTATGAAATAATTGCTACCAAACTGGATTTACAGTGGTACCTCGGGTTAAGTACTAAATTTGTTCCGGAGGTCCGTTCTTAACCTGAAACTGTTCTTAACCTGAAGCACCACTTTAGCTAATGGGGGCCTCCTGCTGCTGCTGTGCTGCTGGAGCACAATTTCTGTTCTCATCCTGAAGCAAAGTTCTTAACCTGAAGCACTATTTCTGGGTTAATAGAGTCTGTAACCTAAAGCATATGTAACCCAAGGTACCATTGTACATCACTGCAGAGGACTGGTGGTTTTGTTTTTTGTTATTTCATCACTGATGCAGCCACACAAGTTTAAAAGGAACACATAACTTTAAATTTAAAACATGGCATTCACATACATTTCAATGAAGTTAAACTATTTTATATTCTAACTGCATCTCCTGAAAACAGAAAGCTGCTTATTATGGCTTAAAAACTGCCAAGACAGTCAAGCAATCTGTACTGCAACAATATATTTTAGCAGAGCATTTGTGAATAGCACCATCAGATTATTTGTTTTTAAAAAAGCATTGTGTTTCATCCTGAACCCAAGAGACAAACAAAAAATCCGCTTTCCATAAATAAAGGGCCAGGCGGAATAGCACCATTTCTGCAATAAGTTACTTTAATGATTTTAAGCTCATGTTTTGGGATGTCAGTTATGTAATTATTTATTGACAAAAAAAACCTAATTAAAGGAAATAATATTTGCCGCAGGCACATTATTTTTCAGTCCCCAATCCTAGAAAAACAAAGGAAGGCAAGAAACGTCTCCAGATGTTACATGTGTGTGATAATCATTGCGCACTGCAAACTATTGGCTGACCAATGTTTACTCAATCTTTATGATAGCAGGTCCCTGTCATCTATGCATTAATGAACAGAGTGCCTCTGAGTGCAGTCTGAACCCAGGATTCCCCCCCCCCCCGAACTGAGCTTACAGTCCTATCACACAAAAATCCATTCCTGGTCAGCTTTTCCCCCATTGCAGCAGCCTGATTTAGGTGGGATAAGTAATTTTTTTGTTGCTATTATTGAACAGTTGTACATCAGACAGGGGGGAAAGCCATGTATTGGATGTGCCGGAAACCAGGAGTCCATGCCAGGCCATAATTGCCACTCACCTGTGACAAAGGTAAGGAGTCCTTGTCAATCTACTGCAAATCACCCAGTGGGTTCCCATCTACATTTTGTCCCAAACTAGTCTATGGTTGCAATGTAACTGAATCTCCACCCTATTAGGTCCCATCTACATTATATGTTCAAATCATCATCATCGCATTTTAAACAGTCATGGCTTCCCATCAAAGAATCCTGGGAACTGAGTTTGTTAAGGGTGCTGTGAGTTGTTAAAAAGGTAAAGGGGCCCCTGACCATTAGGTCCAGTCGTGACCGACTCTGGGGTTGCGGCGCTCATCTCGCTTTATTGGCCGAGGGAGCCGGCATGCAGCTTCCGGGTCATGTGGCCAGCATGACCAAGCCGCTTCTGGCAAACCAGAGCAGTGCATGGAAACACCATTTACCTTCCCACCAGAGCAGTACCTATGTATCTACTTGCACTTTGACGTGCTTTCGAACTGCTGGTTGGCAGGAGCAGGGACCGAGCAACGGGAGCTCACCCCGTCGCGGGGATTTGAACCTCCGACCTTCTGATCGGTAAGTCCTAGGCTCTGTGGTTTAACCCACAGTGCCACCCGAGGCCTATCCCTCTCACGGGGCTACAGTTCTCAGAGTGGTTTAACAACCAAACCCTCTACCCAGGGAACTCTGGGAACTGGAACTCAGGTCAAGGTGGAATCGGGCTCTTCCAACAACCCTCAGCACCCATAACAAACTACAGTTTTCAGAATCATTGGGAGGGAGGCGTGACTTTAAAGTGTTATGCTTTAAATGGAGAGCACAGATGGGGCCTCAATGAGAAGAAATGGTGGAACCATTCTTTTGCACACGTATTACATGATTTAGCACATGGAACAGCATTTTCCTGGAATCCGAAGCTAGCATTTTGGTCAGTGCAGAAACTATGCAAGACCAGATGAGGAATACATATGATGACCAAATCCTAGCACCTGCTCCTCTGCTGCCATATTTGGAACGAATCAGCAAGTAAATTGCTTTGCGAAAAGTGTGTGTGTGTGTGTGTGTCCCCTTGCTCTCAGCCAGCAGGGGGGTGCCTCTGTTCAGCCTAATTGGACAAGTTAGCAGCTTCCAGAGCTTGCAAGCTGAAAAGGTAAAAATGTAATCAGTGCTAATTAAGGGCTAATTATCTCCAATTTGGAATTGACCACCAGGTGTTCAGAGAGGTGGAGGAGAAAAAAAGGATGCTGTGACATAGACATTGTATGGCTTAGGGTGTGTTAGCTCTCTTCCATCTTCCTTGCGGACCCATTTTGCATTCTGTGATGGTAAAAGGGTGCAATATTTTCAGATTCCCATCTGTTTCCAAGCCCCAAGTATACACATGTAAACGAGCCTAAGTTTATGATTCCAGCCTGTCTTTGAACTGAATCCATGCCTCTTATTTAATGCCTGCTATGCCAGCAGCAGCAACTGCCTGTACACAGCAGGAGAAGCCTACAGGTCGAATCTATACTTGCTGGATTTCAAAAATCCAGAAATTTACAGTCAGGTCATAGGTGTCCTTACCTGCATGGAAAGGTCCAGGACTGAAATTGGACACAATAAGGACCTGGATGGTGGGATGCTGGCAAGAAAAGGAATTATATTCACACACACTTAACTCATACTAAGCATGACACCTCTGCTTTCGGGGCATACTGCTAACCCCATAATTAAAGCCAAGAAAATGTATTTGTGTGTTTATATGATATTTTGATATTTCCATTCATTCAGATTGCATGCCTAAATGTTTGCCAGTGTCAGGTCTTGATCAGGACTCTGTGGGCAGCCATTTCTGAATCTAGGCCTGGAGGCAAAGGGAGAAGATGGAAACCTAAGAACCATGAAGAAGGAGTTTGAAGGCCAGTATGTATGGAAGTGAGAGCTGGACCATAAAGAAGGCTGATCACTGAATAATTGATGCTTTTGAATTATGGTGCTGGAGGAGACTCTTGAGAGTCCCATGGACTGCAAGAAGATCAAACCTCTCCATTCTTAAGGAAATCAGCCCTGAGTGCTCACTGGAAGGACAGATCCTGAAGCTGAGGCTCCAATACTTTGGCCACCTCATGAGAAGAGAAGACTCCCTGGAAAAGACCCTGATGTTGGGAAAGATGGAGGGCACAAGGAGAAGGGGACAACAGAGGACGAGATGGTTGGACAGTGTTCTCAAAGCTACCAGCATGAGTTTGACCAAACTGTGGGAGGCAGTGGAAGACAGGAGGGCCTGGCGTGCTCTGGTCCATGGGGTCACGAAGAGTCGGACATGACTAAACGACTAAACAACAACAGGTTTTGCTCTTTTGATAAGGCCAAGGCAGGAGGTCCAAGTACTAGCAATTTCACCTGGCCAGTGCAGAGGTTTTTCTTTGCCTGCAAAACACAAGGGCAAACTCTACATATTCCTTTCCCTGTTGCACCTGAAGAGGGCACCAATACTTAACCAGGCAAAGTTGTAGGGTAATTACCAAGCTTATCCACGCTTACCTTGTTTCTCATTCTTTGTAGGCTGAGGTCCATGCTCTAACGCTCTGCGTCTGAGTGTCTCCTCCCCCAAAACTTCCCCCGCGAAAACCCAATATTTAAAGCTGATTCAGAGCAGGCACTGAACATTAAAGAATAGGTTTTTGTGGGGCAAAAAGGGGGGGGGCACTCAGACACCCAGCTTTAAATTGCAGGCCGTGCCTGGAAAGGATGGAGGAAAGGTACGTGTGGATAAGCCCTTAGCTTCTGTATCTGCTCCTGGTTTTCCAAATCAAGCCTTTGGATTCTTGAGAGGTAATACATACATGGATTCATACTGTCATGCTCTAAGGCCAAACAATAGATTTAATGCTTTATTGCTCAACCATATTCATACTGAGCTTCTTTCAGGGCTGTGAGGTTCTGGTCTCCAACCCTTAGCTGCACCACCAGTCTATTTCAAGGTAATTAGTGCACATGACAATACAGCTAGAAATGTGTTAGGAAATATTTTGTCTTGTTCAGGCAAGATCTATTATTGGAGAGAAAATATATTAATAATAAAGTTGCAGTCTTATTAGTATCTGTATTTCTTTTGGATGTATAACCTCCATTTTTAAGTGCAAAACTCAGATGGCTCATTTTTTGCCGTTTCAAGATACTCCCTAGCTACCAGAGCTTTAAATATGTGTTAGTTATATTCACAACATTCTGTGTGTGTTTTGATGTTTTTGTAGTCTTCTTAGGTAGATTGTTTATTTTGACAGAGCAGTTTGCAAAATTCTGAAACCTGAAAAAAAAAAAAAAAAAACCTTGGACTATGTTAATGAATTATGAATTGAACTGGAATGGAATTAGTTCCTTTATAGAGGCAGTAAACTAGAACCAACTCCTTTTTAAAATGAGCTTTCCAAGCACTGTCATGTGCACACTCACAGGTGATGACAATGGCATTTGAACGATATTAAAAGTTGCAAAGTATTCTGTATAGTGGAAGCAAAAACCTGCAACAATAAGTAGAATTGAAATTTTGAACCCAGTAGATCTTACCTTTCCTTTTGAAAGAAAGAAAAGTCCTGTGAAGCTTGAAAGTTTCTTTTTATTCAACTCTCGTTAAAAGCAACCAGTTAAAAGCAACCAAATTATTCTCTTAGAACCAATGTAGGAACCACCCTCTGCTTTACCTATCATGCTATTTTATGTTATTTCCCCAGCAGATGTCACTATTGCCCCTTGTAACACAGAGATTTCAGATTTAATTTTGTTGCTTGAAATTGGGCCAGAGTATTTCTTCATTGATTATTTGACTAGTGTAACTTGCCCTAGGTTGGCAGTAACTGATATTAGAGATTTCCCAGTGTCTTGCCACATGAAATGACCAATTCATTTTAATGCTTGGGAGACAACCGTTCACCCAGCCAGCATCTTCAGCACCAAGGCCAGCGCACAAAGAAGTCTCCACTTTCCCGTCAAGTGCGATGTTCCCAACAATATGTCAATAGTTGCTACAAATGCCTATCCAAGGTCAAAGTTTGACCCTTGCTCATTAGTTTGCTAATTAATAACTAATTAACAGACATCAGTCCATGAGCGTGGTAATCACTCACTGTATAAGTGACTAACTGCCTGTGCCAAACCACTGCTTTCATTTCCCCCCAGTTTCAATGCACAAGATAATAGCAAGATCCCCGTTTGTATAATGTGTTATGTGGCTGGCCAAGGAATTTGCACATATAGATCACTCTGAATTTTAGCTCTTTGTTTCGTTTCACAGCCATTTCCTCCGCTTTCCTCTCTTGAAGTACTTACATCACTGCTATAAATCAAATGCAAACAATAAAGTTGGCATGCTGCTTATAAATGGATTCTAAAGGAAGCGACAAATTAAGACTATAATATGCACCACCCTAATTCTTCTGCTTTGTATGGGGATCCAGCTATGGAACATTTGTTTACTTGACTGATCTCATTCCATTTGGCACAGTACATCACTGATGCGTGTGTGGTTCAATGACTATGTATAGCCAGAATGAGCCAAGCCATTCTGGTGTCTTTTAGATAAAACATTTAAGTCCCAGTTCCATGGTAGGAAGTAGCACTGGGGAAACCCAAGCCTGCTGCTGGCTTCTGTCCCATCTTACCTGGCCTTAGAGCAAGTGTGGGGAACATTTGGCCTTCCAGATGTTACTGAACTACAGCTCTCATCAATCCCAGCAAGCATAGTCAATGGCCAAGGATGATGGGAGCTGTAGTTCAGCAGCAACCAGAGCAACAAAGGTCCCACACCTGCCCTACAGCTTGTTGATGTGGTCCTCCCTGTCCTCAATAACCCAAACTGGGATCTGGATATCTACCATCTCAGTGCTTTCAAGTTATCTGCACCTGCATGGGACAGATTAGATACTATTCTTACCTGAATTCATTGAACGTGCCTGAAAATTTAATTATTTATTTAAGTTCTAGACTGCCCATTGACCAATAAAGTTGTCTGGCTTTTTTTTTTTTAAACCTGCTTATAGAAAGAAAACGTTTACAGTCTTTTTCTTGCTTTCTGTTTTTGAGTCTCAAAAACGCATGAACTAAAGCAAAACTCTTTCCATATACTCCCGGGTCAGAATTGCTGCCCTGGGTTTCTTCTAATGGAGATGACTCACATTTCGTTTCTACCTATCAGAATTGTGTAACATGTGAATCATCTCCATTAGAAAAACCCAGGGAAGCACTTCTCACCCAGGAGTATTAAAGGCAATTGTTCTATATTGCAGTCCAGATGTTTTGGACTGCAAATCCCATTATGCCTGACCACTGGCCATGCTGCCTGAGGCAGATGGGAGTTGTAGTCCAAAACATCCAGCGGGCATGAGAATGGGGAGGATACATCTACATATCTATATAACATGTAAGCATTGAAATATAACAGTCTTAAGTGCACAATCATAAATGGGAGATGGTCTTCTACTATCCCAGATGTGGCATTGTCAAGAACATTGGGCAGATTAAATTAAGCTGCTACACTAGCAGAACCAGTGCAATGAATCCCGCTAGCACAATGGGACTCCCCCCAGCTCTACCCCACCCCCACACTCCCTTGCACCCTCTATAATCTGTTTCTCTCCTCTGTATAGGGGACACATGTTTCTCTTTCACTGGTAATCTTGGGCTCTAGCATTCCTAATGCAAAGCAACAAAGACTGCAGACACAGCTGCCAACACACAGCTACCATCTTGCATTTTCTCCTACTTCAAACAAGGTAACCATTAAGCGCCGTCATTTCCACACAAATTGTTGACACTGTGGCATGTACCTCCCTTGTACCGAAGACTGCAATCCTGGTGCAAGATGGATGGCAATGGCTGAGGTTGCCCTGCTCAATATTGTTCCTTGTTTAAACACAGTCTCCACACTTTCCCCCTCTGACAAAACAGAGCTGGCAAAGCCTAGGTTTTGCACTGGGATCAACATGACACCCCTCTACCACCTACAATAACTAGAAGCCACTGGAAAAGAGGGAAATAATATTGCATGGGTTTAGGTACCACCAAGACAGCATCCTAAAAAGCAGAGACATCACCTTGCCAACAAAGGTCCGTATAGTTAAAGCCATGGTTTTCCCAGTGGTGATTTATGGAAGTGAGAGCTGGACCATAAAGAAGGCTGATTGCCAAAGAATTGATGCTTTTGAATTATGGTGCTGGAGGAGACTCTTGAGAGTCCCATGGACTGCAAGAAGATCAAACCTATCCATTCTTAAGGAAATCAGCCCTAAGTGCTCACTGGAAGGACAGATCCTGAAGCTGAGGCTCCAATACTCTGGCCACCTCATGAGAAAAGACCCTGATGTTGGGAAAGATTGAGGGCACAAGGAGAAGGGGACGACAGAGGACGAGATGGTTGGACAGTGTTCTCAAAGCTACCAGCATGAGTTTGACCAAACTGCGAGAGGCAGTGGAAGACAGGAGTGCTTGGCGTGCTCTGATCCATGAGGTCACGAAGAGTCGGACACGACTAAACGTCTAAACAACAACAACAAATAACATTTGGAACGTGGATAGCAAAAAGAAACCTTACTTTCTGAAAGAAATGCTGTGTTGTGATAACAAAGACATCAAAGCCGCAGCCGGTTCTCTTAAGTTCCTCCTGGATGCAGCTGAATTTCCTGGCCTGTTCATCACACTTCTCCTTCATTTGCTGGATGAGCTGCCGCTCAGCCTCTCGAGTCTGCAAGTCAGGCTTGGTGGAAAATCCATTCCTTGGAACGGGTGACCTTTGTTTAGGGTGTCCTGCAAGAAGCAATAAAGAATACCCAAGGCTGTAATCAGTTACTTTATATGTACGGACACAGCTTTTCGCAGTTATAAGGCTCTTGAGACTTGCCTCTATGGTTGTTCTTTTTTGTGTGTTTTAAAGAATTTGCTCACAGTACAAAATAAAAGCACCAGCCCATAAAAACAAAACTTTATGCTCAGGGGGAGGGTTCCAGTATGGCATGGCATGGCTGTAAGTATACGACTTAATAGTTTTATGGATCTTCTAGTCACTAGTGAATAGTGTTTGATTCTCTCAGATTACTGTTTTATACGTGTAGTTAGACAAACCAACATTTTCTGGTGGGAAGGCTTGAGAGTGAGGTATGTTATGTGGAAGACTGCTAAGGACAAATTTGGGAGATATTACTTGGCGGGGGAGGGAAGTGAGGTCGCAGCTTCCATATCAGTTATTTTGTTTAGTTGCCAATGATAACAACAACAACAACAACAACAACAACAATTTTTTATTTATATCCTGCCCTCCCCAGCCAAAGCCAGGCTCAGGGTGGCTAACAACAATAAAATAATACAACATTCTAAAATCATTTCATTATAAAATTAATTCAAATCAAATTGATGGCAACCATTGGGCTAGAGTTCTGTGAAGATTGCCAAAGGAGGGAGTCAGGCTGTGCCCTTGCCAAAGGCTTGGTGGAACAGCTCTGTCTTGCAGGCACTGCGGAAAGATGTCAAGTCCCGCAGGGCCCTAGTCTCTTGTGGCAGAGCGTTCCGCCAGATCGGAGCCACAGCTGAAAAAGCTCTGGCTCTGGTTGAGGCCAGCCTAACCTCTCTGTGGCCTGGGACCTCCAAGATGTTTTTGTTTGAAGATCGTAAGTTCCTCTGTGGGACATACCAGGAGAGGCGGTCCTGTAGGTATGAGGGTCCTAGGCCGTACAGGGCTTTAAAGGTTAAAACCAGCACCTTAAACCTGATCCTGTACTCCACTGGGAGCCAGTGCAGCTGGTATAGCACCAGGTGAATGTGATCTCACAGTGAGGACCCCGTAAGGAGTCTTGCTGCAGCATTCTGCACCCACTGGAGTTTCTGGGTCAGTCTCAAGGGCAGCCCCACGTAGAGTGAGTTACAATAATCCAGTCTGGAGGTGACCATCACGTGGATCACAGTGGCTAGGTCAGGGTGAGAGAGGTAAGGAGCCAACTGCTTAGCTTGGCGGAGATGGAAAAATGCCGCCTTTGTTATAGCTGCAATCTGCACCTCCATGGAAAGGGAGGTGTCGAAGATTACACCCAAACTCTTAACGGACGGTGGTGGCACTAATTGTGCCCCCGCAAGAGATGGGAGTTGCCCCCCCAATCCCATATCGTCCTGACCCAGCCAAAGGACCTCTGTCTTCGAAGGATTTAACTTCAACCGGCTCCCAACCATCCAGCCACAGCTTCCAAACATCTGATCAGTGTGTCTGGGGCCGAGTCAGGATGGCCATCCATCAAAAGATAGAGTTGGGTGTCATCGGAATACTGATGGCAGCCCAATCCAAAACTCTGGACAAGCTGGGCGAGGGGGTGCATAAAGATGTTGAAAAGCATCGGGGAGAGTATCGCACTCCACACACCAGGGAGTGGCCCGGTGACAATTCCCCCCCAAGCGCCACCCTCTGTCCCCAACCAGAGAGAAACGAGCGCAGCCATTGAAGGACTGTGCCCTGGATCCCCACGTCAGCAAGGCGGTGGTCCAGGAGTTTGTGATCGACCATGTCAAAGGCTGCTGACAGGTCTAGAAGAATCAGCAGCCCTGACCCGCCTCGATCCAGCTGCCTGCAGAGATGCTGTATATGTGGAGTTTTGTGGTATTTTTGTATTTGATTCTTATTTGTAAGAGAACATCTTGTTTTTCTGTTATTTACGCTGGTTTAAATATGCGTTTCATACTTGACATTCCTTTCTAGCATTTTATTTTGATATTCTGTAATGTTGCATTTAATGCTTTAAGGCAGGTTGTAAACTACTTTGATAAAACCCCAAATATAAATGGGTATATAGCAAAAGAAGACAGAGCTCTGTGTACCACATGACTTGGCCTGCCCTCCCCCCACTAAGGTAACTTACTTTAGTTAGAAAATATGTGGAAAGAGTAATTTAATATTTAACTGTAAATTTATGTAAGGTTGTTTTTTTCTTTGTATGTGTGGATTTAAGATACTGTATGATGTCTATGAATTTCAATAAAGGATTTTTTTTTAAAGGTAACCTGCTGCCCTCAGGTGTGATGGAAGATGCTATATGGTTACCATTGTTGAAGTAAGATTCTACTGCTAGTCCAGTTGAGGTATGAACATGGAATAGTAGGAGAGAGCCACCCAGGACCAGCCCAAGACATTCTGGCACCTGAGGTGACCCACAAAATGGCACTGCTTCCCCACGAGGGAAGAAGGGAAGGTGTGAAGATTGACACCAGGAACAAAGGGGGAATAAGGATCTACATCGAGATTCACTGCAGATCTTGTCACCTGAGGTGGTTGCCTCACCTTGTCTCATGGGTGGGCCAGCCCTGGAGCCATCTTGTCCTTCATCTCAGGCAGCAAAATGTCTTGGGCTGGCTCTAGAGGGAAGAACGATTGTCTCCAACCAAAGCCTCATGTGCACTATATGTTAAAAGCAGTAGAATACCACTTTTTAAATAAACAGCCATGGCTTCCAGCAAAGAAACTTGGGAGCTGTAGTTTGTTGAGGATGCTGTGAGTTGTTAAGCTGCAATTCCCAGAGTGCTTTAACAGTTAATCTTTCTTCCCAGGGAACTCTGGGAACTGTAGCTCTGTGAGGGTAGTGGGGGGGGGTCTCCCAACAACTCTCAGCATCCTTAACAAGCTGCAGTTCGCAGGACGCTTTGGCCCATGACAGTATTTTTGCATGGTCTCTTTTGAGCAGCAGAATCCATTTGATACATCTGAAGCTGTATAAGAACAAAAGGATTCAAGCTGTGTTGCAATGCCATGGATAATTTCATAGAGCTGGCATTGGGAAAGAAAACTCAGCTCCGGGATGCCTAAGAGACGCTGAATAAGGAATGTGCTTTTTCTCAGGTTATTATTCGAGAGTAGAACTTAAAATATCCATGCATTCATGTTTTAAATCAACTATGCTACACAGGCAAGACACATCCATCCTGCCATCCTTTCACTAACAAGTGACAGCTAAGTCGCCCCACAAGAATTCCCCTTATGTGGCATGAAAGATGTCACTGTGAAAGTGCAATGCTTAAGTTTAACTGTGACACACACACATATTTTTTAAAGAATCTACTTATTACCCATGGAGTGGTGGCAGCTCCTGATGCTGTCACGATGATGGGGGGAGAGAAAGATGCAATGGCAACTGTGGGTGGGTTATCACCACTGTCTTGCCTATCTCACAAGGGAATCAGAAAAAAAGGGTATTGTCTGTGCATCAGTCTGCCCCAACCTGGTACCCTCGAGATGTTTTGGACTACAACTCCCATCAGTCCCAGACACAATGGCCAATATTTAGGGATGATGGGAGTTGCAGTCCAAAAACATATTGAGGGTACCAGGTTGGTGTGGACTATTTGGGAGCTGATGCACCAATTGTTCCTTATGAGATAGGCAAGTTTTTGTCAGTGTTGTCTCCTACCCAGGCTGCCATTGCTTATCTCCTCATCAAGCACTCGGTTGGGGAAGGCTGATCTATGAAAAGAGTTACCGTATTTTTCGCTCTATAAGACGCACCAGACCACAAGACGCACCTAGTTTTTGGAGGAGGAAAACAAGAAAAAAAATATTCTGAATCTCAGAAGCCAGAACAGCAAGAGGGATTGCTGCACAGTGAAAGCAGCAATCCCTCTTGCTGTTCTGGCTTCTGGGATAGCTGTGCAGCCTGCATTCGCTCCATTAGACGCACACACATTTCCCCTTACTTTTTAGGAGGGAAAAAGTGAGTCTTATAGAGCAAAAAATACGGTATGTATTTCCAAGGCCTCACAGCAGAAGGTTTCTATCGCTTTCCTGGGAGGTCAGGTAAGCCCCACTATCCCATCATACACTACACATTTTTTATTAACCACAGTTTACCTTAACTGTGGTCTGTCGAAACAAGTGGACTTCTTAAACTGGGGTTTGAAGTTGGCTTGTTTTAACAAACCATAGTTCAGGTGGACTGCAGTTTTCCCACATTCCGACAAAATGAAAAGCCGTGGTTAAATAAAAAAAAGAGATGATAGTTTCTGTAGTCCTCCTCCTGTTTGTGCCAGAAGAGGGCAAGTCTGAGGCTTACCTCAGCTTATTCCTGTCATGATAAGCCATTGTTTATCAAGACACGTTTTATCATGATTTTGAGAAATTTTACTATTAGTTACGCCAATGGACACTGCAAAAGCCATGCAATGACATTTCCACAGAAAATAAAGCCTGAAATAATTAAATAACCCCTTAGCATATTGATGCTGAAGCTTCAATGGAGATTGCAAATGAGTGGGTTTGTGTTTCACACAACTGTCCAGAAGAATAAATAGAATTTTATCACAAGGCTTCAAATCTCAAGGAATTCACTGACCTCATTTCTAGCAACACAGCAAGATAAAACCACTTGGGTTTTATTTCTTTTTAAAAAGAGATCCAGCTAATACATACAAGTCACACTATGCAGTCTGACAAGCCAAGAAACACAATTATTGTGAAACAGGACACAGTTTGGCAGTAATTCCAGCTAGACCTCCCAGCTGCCCTAGATATTTCTACCACCTTTCTACACAATTGTTTTTACACAGCTGACCTCCGCCTTCAAACAGAATCTCCTGTGGCCCAATGATCTGCCACAAGCCTCTTACAAACTGCAGGTGCTGAAGAGCACTTGCGACAAATTTATCTAGAAAGGGTGAATGAGAAAACAGTCTAAGGAATGGAAAATCTTCTTCCCAGTGACATTTTAAAACACCAATATGTATGCTTGACTAGAGATGTGAAAAGGCATAAATTTCTGTTCTGTTCTGTTCTGTTCTATATTTGCTGTATGCAGTGTTGTTTCTGTTCTGCTGCAGTTCACCTTCACGGAAACTACATTTTTGCCCCACTGTCTGCTATGGTTAATTTTTACATACTGTATTTTTCGCCCCATAGGACACACTTTTCCCCCTCCAAAAATGAAGGGGAAATGTGTGTGCGTCCTATGGGGTGAATGCAGGCTTTCGCTGAAGCCTGGAGAGCGAGAGGGGTCGGTGTGCACCGACCCCTCTCGCTCTCCAGGCTTTGCGCAGATCTCCGCAAGCCGTGGGAGCCCGCGCCTGGCTCCCACGGCTTGCGGAGAGTTGCCTGCAAGCCGAAGGCTGGGCACGCTGAGCTCAGTGCGCCCAGGCTTCGTGCAGCTCTCCACAAGGCGCGGGAGCCCGGCGCCTTGCGGAGAGTTGCCTGTTCTGGGGGCTGGGGTCGGGGGAAGCTCGGGCTTCCCCCGCCCCAGCCCCGCGCCTGGGAAAAATTTTTTTCCCTTTATTCCCCCCCCCCCCAAAAAAACCTAGGTGCGCCTTATGGGATGGTGCGTCCTATAGGCCGAAAAATACGGCAATTAATTAATTAAGTGATTCCACACCATTCATCACAATGCAGAGGAAACAAACTGCAAATGGGGGGAGGGTAGTAATCAATTACACATTTGTTTATATCATTTGCGAACTAATCAACAACAGCGAATTCCAAATACATTTGATGGATTGGTTTCAATTCCAGATATGGGACAAATAAGTGAACATAGGCAATTCCCACTCCTATTTCTGTTGTCATCACAGTCTCTGACATCTCTAGGCTTAAGGCTACATACAGCTATGGATTCCACAGCAGATCTTCAGAGAGATCAGTGGGTGAAGATTTTTGCAACATTGTAAGGCATCATTCCGTGTGCTGTGCTGGCTCGCCAGATGCAGCTTGTCACGCTGGCCACGTGACCCGGAAGTGTCTGCGGACAGCGCTGGCCCCTGGCCTCTTAAGTGAGATGGGCGCACAACCCTAGGGTTGGACACAACTGGCCCATACGGGCAGGGGTACCTTTACCTTTAAGGCATCATACCATTCTTTCGGGGTTGATCTAAACATTACAGCCTCGCACAATGAATGCAGCATTTTAAATAATATTCAGCTGAAGATGCTCCATACAGACATTTTTGCAGTGCAGTTTTTGCAAATCTCTGTGCTTAATTTCACATTTTCTTTGCCATCCTCTTTATCAACCATAAACTCTGCAGAGCTTATTGAGATGGCCCAAGCATCATGCTGAGTGAGGGAGCCACATCAGCCAGCTGATTCTGGGAGCTATGAGAGGGCAGCAAATTGCTAGTTTTAAAATTTATTCTTACTGTATTTTCAGTCCCAGGGAGAGGCACTTGTGGGATTTTCCACCTCAGGGAACTGCCATCGGCTCAGGGAAGAGAGGGGAAGGAGCGAATGGATTACAGAGAGCCCCCAGGGATCGTGAGAAGCAATACTTCCTCAGCGGAAGAAAGAAGCCACGCCTCCAGTGAGGAGGAGACTCAGGGCTTTGGAAGCTGCAAGGCGGTGCCAGGACACTTTGGCTGAGCAAAGGAGGAGGGAGGTCCCCCAGTGTCCACACCTTTTGTGTGCAGTAAGCTAAAGCGCAGAGAAAGCAGGCGCAGACTGGGCATCAAAAGATTACTCTGCTGGGTAAGATTCAAGGACTGCCCACTCTCAGATTCTGCCAGTGAATGGGCCAGCCACAGGAGAGTGGTGCTTTGCACAGAGAAAGTTTATTTTGGCATCAAAAGCAAGGCTTCACAGCCGAGCAGGGAGGCATTTGCCTACTTGCTCTCGAGCAACCCCTTGGTACCTTAACATCAGGTGCTAAAAGAACTTGGCTAGCTTGGGCCACTACGCACCTCGACACATATGTGTGCCTGATCAGATGCTGGTTCTCAGTGAATTTGCATTTCCTGATGTTATGTGTACCGGTGCTTGAACCTGATGTAAATAATCAAAACAAAAGGGATATGTTTATCTTGTGCGTAAAATTCTGTGCATTTGCTAAAGTCTCATCCAATGAGCTGCTGCATGGAGGAAACAGATGACACAACCAGGTGCCAGCATCCCAGTATGTTTGTTAGAGGAGAATACTACTGCCTGTGTTGCAGCTGCTGCCTACAATGCCATTGTATTGCCTTTGTGCAGCACAGATGTGCCAAACAAGAGTTCCAGACAGAAAGGACAAATGGGGGAAAGGGGGAGGCAGTGGCTGCGTTTGCACATAGAACTAAGCCAAGAGGTGTGGCTTAATAAAACATACTGTGCATGAACTGTGTACTCATGCACATAGCCAGATTGCTCTTGCTTCATATGTCAGGTGGATTTGTTATCCTCAGGTGGATTTGTTCCCCAACTGTGGTTTGTTTCACCCTAAGAAGCCAGGATTCGCAAGCCCACAAGCGATCCTGGCTTGTTCAGGTTAAACAAACCACAGTCCTGAGTTTAGTCATCATGCTATGGTGCTTTGTTTTATCTACTCATGTCTACTACATTTGTTGTTTTTTATTTTGTATTTTTATGCTGTGAACTGCCTTGAGATCTATGGATGAAGGGTGGTGTGATGGTTCTAGGGGTTGCTCGTGCGTAAATCGGTGCCAACACCTGGCTGGGTTGTCTGAGTGAACCTTTCTTGTCCGGACAGCCACTCACCCGTGGCTGTCTCAATCGCTGGCAGAATCCGTCAGTGGGCGTTTCTTGAACTTCTTCCAGCATAAAAGTTCTTTGACGCCTAGTCGCTGCCTACTCTCCCTGCGCGGAAGCCTTCTGCGCAGGGAGGGTGTGGGCATCGGAGGACCCGTGCTCTCCCCACTGGTCCCCGGCGAGGAGTCTTGGAGCCACCTCGCTGATTCCCCCATCTGCCCCCCTTCTCCACTGGTGCTACGCTGATTTCCTTCCCCAGAAGATGTGCTGCTTCTCTCCCTCCCGGGACGCTCTCCAGAATTCCTCTGGAGCCCTCCCTCGCCTTCTGGCTCCGATGGCAGTTCCCTGACAGGTGGTATACAAATTTTATAAATAATAATAATGCCAGGAAAAGGACAGTGTGTGGCAATGACTGGGTTTCCTCCGCGGTATGGTTTATTAAGGTGAGTTGCTTGGCTTGCTACTACGTGTGAAAGTGACCGGAGTAATTGGCGTATTTTTGTAAAGGACTTAAGCCGAGGGCGCGGTAGATTTGGATTGCCCAGTTCAAAGCTGCCGTTGCGGATTTTTGGCATTTAAGAAATTGTTTTCTGTTCAGAGAGTTAAGTGGGAGGTCAGAGTGGCTTGCATTAGCATACGGGCCAATTATTTCTATGCCGCCTTTGCCATACTTTGGATATTACTTATAGCTGCTCCAAATCTCTGCTGTACCTGCCACTGAATCCCTTTAGGATCAAGCTGCCCATCTTCCCTATGATTATGGATAAAAGAAACCACAGCAGGGCTTGGAGAGACGCATGTTTCGTCTCTGAAATGCTGAGAATTCACTTGACAACAAAAGTTGTATAATAGCAAGGTCAGTGAGGCTGCTTCGCAGTGACTTCCTCGAGGACTCCACAGCTAAATTGGCTGGGATTTAATTAGGGAAAATTCCCTGAAATTTTGTCCATCGTCTTCGCCAATTCCCCACAGCCTTACAGTATTTGAAGTGCAAGCCTTTAAGTTGTCCTTCCAAATACTCTGAAATGTCCTTGTAATTTAAACAGTGGTTTTTGTCCTTAGGGATAAACCTGAACTCCTCTATTCACCTGGGGCTAAAAGAACAACTCAGTATGCATATTCTGTCCCCATTCAGCTGTTTTCACATAGAGGACAGAAAATGCACTCCTGATGCCGGGACGAATTCCAAATTCCTTTCTGCCACGCTCCTTTAACAGCTGTGAAATTCTGGGGTGTTACGGAGAAGCAGAATGAGACATATTAATGGGTACAGACATGACTGCTTTAAAATATTTTCAGTCACTTGAACAGCAAGGTTTGTATTTTTAGGATAAAATAATACAAGCAGTACGTCTACTGGAGAGGATTATTGCACATTAAAGAAAACACTGAAAAGCCTTTCCGATGGTCGGATCCAGGCTTTGTCATGCTTTGAATAGACACATTTATTTATTTAAACACAATGGGACTTCAATAAAGTTAAGGTGGTGTTGGGACATATTCTGAAAGGCCCTCCTAATACTCTGAGGTTTTAGATAACTACAGTGGTACCTCAGGTTACATACACTTCAGGTTACATACTGTCAGGGGTTCAGGAGCAGAGGCACAGGAAAGGGAGGAAATAGAGAGCGAGGGGGAGGAGTCCGAAGGAAATGTTAGCGATGACAGCGGTCCGAGGTCTCTGAGTCTTTCCAGCGAATCGGAAGATTCACAGAAAGGGGCTCCCATGGTCAGGGCAAGGGGGGTGCCTAGGGGGACACCCCAGGAAGAAGGGGCCAGAGGGGACTCAGAGAGCAGCAGTTGGAAATCAGGACCAGCGTCCACACCAGAGTGCAGTAGGGGGGAGGAGTCCCAGGCATCGGGATCAGGCGGCGCACTGCCAGCGGGAGGACATGAGTCAGGATTGGCCACGCCTCCATCGGGGAGCGAGGAAACGGTCGAGAGGAAGGTTGAAGGCTGGGCGCGCGCGCCAAGTTCAAATGTACAGGAGGGCGGCACAGTTGGCAGCCCGGATAGGGAGCCAGGTCCCAAAGCCTGCCGAAAAGAGCGGGAGGAGTCAGGGGGGTCAACGTCAGCGTCAGAAGAATCCAGGAAGGAAGGGACCCCGGGGGGTAGCAGGACCCAGAGGAGAAAGGAGAGACGGAAGAGGTGGAGTAAGGCTAGAATCTTAAACTGGTGTACAGGGGGCGGAGATTCAGATGGAGCTTCGCCGATCTAAACCCTAGACGTAGAGCTGGGGCGCTCCGGCTTGAAAATGGAAACTGTACTTCAATAAAGACCTTTGTACATTACTACCGGCTAGCGTTGGTCCTCTGTGAGCTGGGACCTGGAGCCAGCTCTGACACATACGCTTCAGGTTACATACGCTTCAGGTTACAGACTCCGCTAACCCAGAAATATTACCTCGGGTTAAGAACTTTGCTTCAGGATGAGAAGAGAAATCATGCAGCGGCGGCACAGCGGCAGCGGGAGGCCCCATTAGCTAAAGTGGTGCTTCAGGTTAAGAACAGTTTCCGGTTAAGAACAGACCTTCAGAACGGATTAAGTTCTTAACCTGAGGTACCACTGTACTGCCTGGTAATGAATATCTCATTCTTGGACAAGGTGATCAAGATGGTGGTATCTGGCCAGCTAAATGAGCGTCAGGATGAAGCATCACCTAGACTTATCCAAATGAGATTCTCACTAAACACACAGGAAAAAAATTTTTTGACGGTAAGAGCTGCTCAACAGTGGAACAGTCTCCCTTGGGAGGTTGTGGACTCTTTTTCCTTGGAGGTTTTTAAGCAGAGATTGGGCTGCCATCTGTCCGTTGTAGCTGACATTCCTGTATTGCAGGGGGTTGGACTAGATGACCCTTGGGTCCCTTCAAACCCTTCAATTCTATCCCAGACAAGAGAAAGTGCTTCTTCACTCAATACGCAATTAAACCATGGAACGCACTCCCACAAGAGGTAGTGATGGCCACCAATCTGGATTGCTTTAAAAGAGGATTAGACAAATTCATGGAGGATAAGTGGACACTAGTCGTGATTGCTAGATTCTTCCTCCACTGTTTGGGGCAGTAAGTCTCTGAATACTAGGTGCTGGGAGTCACAGGTGGGGGAGAGAGTGATATTGTGTTCCGGTCCTGCCTTTGGGCTTCTCACAGGCATTCATTTGGCTACTGTGTGAACAGGATGAAGGACTAGGTGGGCCATTGGCCTAATCCAGAAGGCTCTTCTTGTGTGCTTATGAAGATAGGAGCTATACAGTGGTACCTCAGGTTACAGACGCTTCAGGTTACAGACTCCACTAATCCAGAAATAGTACCTCAGGTTAAGAACTTTGCTTCAGGATGGGAACAGAATCGTGCTCTGGCGGCGCGGCAGCAGCGGGAGGCTCCATTAGCTAAAGTGGTACCTCAGGTTAAGAACAGTTTCAGGTTAAGAACGGACCTCCAGAACGAATTAAGTTCTTAACCCGAGGTACCACTGTAATGCAAAATGTCTGAAGGGCAGCAGGTTGGGAAAGGCTAGTCTACTCTAAGCCTGAAAGAGTCTCAATCCAGCACAATGCAGCAAATATATAAGATAGATATTGTCAGAGCTGGCTCCGGGTCCCAGCTCACCAAGGACCCACGCTAGCCGGTAGTACAGTATCAAAGTCTTTATTGATGAATAGTCTCCATTTCCAAGTCTCAGCGTCCCAGCTCTACGTCTGGACTTTAGACCGGCGAAGCTCTGTCTGAGTCTCCGCCCCCTGTGCACCAGTTTAAGACTCTAATCTTACTCCACCTCTTCCTTCTCTCTCTCTTCCTCTGGGTCTTACTACCCCCCGGGGTCTCTTCCCTCCTGGACTCTTCTGACGCAGACGTTGACCCCTCTGACTCCTCCCCCTCTCTTCGGCGGGCTTTAGGACCTGGCTCCCTACCCGGGCTGCCCACCTTGCCGCCCTCCTGTACATTTGAACTTGGCGCGCGCGCGCGTTTAACTTTCCTGATGACCGTTTCCTCGCTCCCTGACGAGGGTGTGGCCACTCCTGCCTCACGTTCTCCCTCTGCCTGCGCGCGCCCTGATCCCGATGCCTTGGACTCCTCCCCCCTACTGCCCTCTGTGGGGGACGCTGGTCCGGATTTCCAGCTGCTACTCTCTGAGTCCCCTCTGGCCCCTTCTTCCCGAGGTGTCCCCCTGGGCACTCCCCTTGCCCTGACTATGGGGGCCCCTTTCTGTGAATCCTCCGAGTCACTGGAGAGACTCAGAGACCTCGGACTACTGTCGTAGCTGACATTTCCTTCGGACTCCTCCCCCTCGCTCTCCGTTTCCTCCCTCTCCTGTGACTCTGCTCCTGAACCCCTGACATCCATCCCCCCCTCGAAGCCCCCCCTTCCCCCCTCCCCTTCCTCCGGCGGGGGTGCTGGGTGCTCCGTCGTTGTGGGGGTGAATGGTGGATACAGTTCGTCCCCCGTGGCGTGCATCCAGTTAGATAAATCCGGCTCGTCCTCCGTGTCTTCGCCGACCTCGTTCTCCTCTGCTTCCATCTCCATGCCGCCATGCTCGAACCCAACGTCCTCCCCCATCATGTCCGTGTCCATCACACCCTCGTTCCCCTCTGGGTCCGTTGCCTGCCAAGGGCCCCTCAGCCACCTCTCCTCTCCTCGATTGTCCCACCAAAACGAGCGGTCTGAGGCAAACCCCGAGGGCGAGCCCTCCGGTGAACGTGTTTCTATTGCTGGTTCCTCGTCCGAGGTGAATCCCTGGAACGTGCTGGTAGAAAGCGTGGGTGTGAAAAGCCAGTCGTCGAAATACTCGGCTGGCATGGGCCTGTGTGGGAACAAGGCATGAAACTCCTCTTTGAGGAGAGGCTCGTCCAGGGCATAGTCCGGCACCCAACTGTTGGCGCTGGCCGGGGTACCTTCCCTTGCGAGAAAATATTCTACTCCCTCTTCCCCCCATCTCGAGTCTAAAATCTCTGTGACCTGGTTGATGGGTTCCCTTCTTGGCGACTCCCTCCTTGGGGGGGTCTCTCTATACGGGTCTGGTGCCGTGCCCTGCGCCTGAAATCGGTGAGGTGCTTTGTAGGGCGTGAGCACCGACCTATGGAATACTGGGTGCATTCTGGATCCCTCCGGAAGTGTCAACCGGAAGGCCACCGGATTGATCTGTGCCTCAACTAGGTAAGGTCCTAGCTGCTTATGTCCGAGTTTCTTCTTAGCTAAGGATCTGGTCGGCACTGCGTGGGCCGCTAACCACACCCAGTCTCCCACCTGTATGTCTTCCCCAACCCTTCTGTGCTTGTCAGCCTGCAGTTTGTATGCGTGCTTTGCAAGCTCTAACTGCCTCCTAAGCAGTTCGTGAACTTCCTGCAATTCTGCCGCCAAGACTTCCGCTGCCTGTGGTTCCCCCTCCCCCAGTCTCTCTAATCCCGGGAAGGTTCTGGGATGCCTCCCGTTGTTGGCGAAGAACGGCGTCACCCCTGTGGACACGTGCTTCGTGTTGTTGTAAGCGAACTCAGCGAGCGGCAGGTAGTCCACCCATGTCGTCGGCTGTTGATTTGCATAGCATCTCAGGTACTGCTGCATGATGGCGTTGACGCGCTCCGCTTGTCCGTTGGTCTGCGGGTGTCTCGCCGACGCTAGGTTGATCTTGACGTTCAGGAAACCCATCAGCTTCTGCCAGAAGCTCGAAATGAACTGGCGCCCCCTGTCGGACAAGATAGACCGTGGCAGTCCGTGCACCCTGAAGACGTGGTCTATGAACAGTTTGGCGGTCTGTTCTGCCGTGGCCACCTTCGCGCACGGAATGAAGTGGGCCATTTTGGTGAACATGTCCACCACCACTAGCACTGCCGTTTTACCCCTTGAGCTGGGTAAATCCGTGACAAAGTCCAGGGCCACCCTCTCCCACGGTTCGCTTGTGGTCTGAAGCGGTTCGAGCAGTCCTGCCGGAGGTTTGTGCACTGACTTGGCCCTTTGGCAGGTGTCGCACCTCGAGACGTACTCCGCGACTTCCCCCCTCATCTTGGGCCACCAGAAATCTCTGGCAACGAGTTCTGCCGTCTTCTCCTTGCCGAAGTGCCCGGCGGTGGGCGCGTCGTGCAACTGCTGCAGTACTTTCGCACGGAGGTCGTCTCCCGGTACATAGAGTGCTCCTCTGCGGATGAGCAATCCGTCCCGTATTTGGAACTCGTCGTCTTTCGCCGTGCCCTTGCGCACCTCCTCCATCTTGGCCAGTGCGAAGGAGTCCTCCTGCAGTGCTCGACGGACCGCCTCCAGGTCCACGGTTGCGGAAGCGCACGCCCACGCTTTCGGGGTGAAAATGTGCTTGGCTGCTGCTGGTGCCGCTTCTTCGAGGTATTGCGGCTTTCTGGACAGCGCATCTGCCATTATGTTGTTGTCGCCCGGGATGTATTCTATCCTGAAGTCGAAATCTGCAAAGAACTCTGCCCATCTGATGTGCCGCTGGTTCAGGAACCTTGCCGTGCGCCAGTACTCCAGGTTCTTATGATCCGTGCGAACCTGCACTGTGTGCTTGGCCCCGATGAGGAAGTGCCGCCACGCCTTGAATGCTGCATGAATGGCCAGCAACTCCCTGTCCCAGATGGTGTAGTTCTGCTCTGACTTGCTGAGCTTCCTAGAGTAGAAGGCACACGGTCTCCAGTCCCCATGTGGGTCCTCCTGCAACAGTACGGCGCCCACGGCTCTGTCTGAGGCGTCCGTCTCAACTCTCAGCGGTTTGCTGGGATTCACATGCAATAGCTGCCCTTCGGACGAGAAGAGACGCTTAAGGTTCTGGAAGGACTGCTCCGCTTGCTCCGTCCAGATGAACTTCTTCTTCTTGGAGCTGAGCGTGTCGGTAATGGCCGCTGTGTGCATTGCGAATCCCTTGATGAACTTGCGGTAAAAGTTGGCAAACCCCACAAACCGTTGGACCTCCTTCCGATTGCGCGGGCTCTTCCAGTCCAACACTGCGCGAACCTTGGCGCTGTCCATGGCGAGCCCCTTGTCCGACAGCTTGTAGCCCAGGAAATCCACCTCTTTCCTGTCGAACTGGCACTTCTCCAGCTTGGCGTATAGCCGATGCTCCTGCAGTCGCTGCAGAACCTCCTTGACGTCCCCCTCGTGGGTCTCCTCAGATTCTGAGAATATCAGGATGTCGTCCAAGAAGCAGACGCATTTCTTGTAGAGGAGACCCGCCAGGACGTGATGCATGAAGGCTTGAAAACAGTGGGCGCCATTTTGTAAACCGAAGGGCATAACTCTGTATTCATATGTGCCCAGGGGCGTGAACATGGCAGTCTTCCACTCGTCCCCCTCCCGTATGCGAATCAGGTTGTACGCCCCTCGGAGATCCAACTTTGTAAAAACGCGTCCTTTCCTCACCGTTGCAAGCAGGTCATCTATTTTGGGCATTGGAAAGGCTGTGGGCTTGGTCTTTGAATTTAAGAGCCTGAAATCCACTACAAGCCTCTTTTGGGGCGTGTCCTTTTTCTTCACAAAGAATACAGGGCTGCCACCCGCTGCTTTCGACTCCCGGATGAAACCGCGCTTTAAGTTGAGGTCTATGAACTCCTTGAGCTCCTGCAGCTCGTCTTCAGACATGGAATACAGTTTCCCGGCTGGCAGCGTCGCCCCTGGCAGGAGGTCAATCTGGCAGTCATAGGGCCTGTGGGGAGGCAGCTTGTCTGCTTCCTTCTCGCAGAAAACCTCCAAAAACGCTGCGTACTTGCGTGGCACTGCTTGCAGCGTGCTTAATTGTAGCTGCGTGTCTTCCCCTCCTTCTTCCAGGCTAGGAAGAATGCAATGTTCCGCGCAATAGGATGAACCGAAGGTCAGTTGGCGCTGGTACCACGCCAATGCTGGACTGTGCCTGTGCAGCCAACTCATGCCCAAGACCACCGGCGTGCCCGACAGTTTGGTGACGTTGAAGCTGATGACCTCTTGGTGATTTCCAATCCGCATCACCATTGGCTGCGTTTGTTGCACCACCTGCCCCCCTAACAAGTCTCTGCCATCCACCGTGACAACTTTCAGGGGCAGCGTGGCTGGTAGCAGTGGTATATTGTGCTGCTGAATGAAATCCAGTCCTATAAAGTCGGCGTTGCTGCCGGAGTCAATGGTGATCGGCACTTCCAGAGTGCTTCCGTTGGGCAGTTGGAGAGACGCTGTAAGCTGCACCACTGGTTTGGGTGGGAGGGGGTCTGTGGGCTGCAAAAGTGCTGGGGATTGCTTCATTGACTTGTCTGACTGGACCCCAGTGCCTCTTCCTCCAGCCAGACTCTGTCGTTTAACTGTTGCTGTGTTCTCAGTTGAGTTGCTTCTTTGACTGTTGCCGAGGCTGCAGTGTGCTTGTGGAGCCTCTGGGGACACTCTTTCGCCATGTGTTGAGCACTGTCGCAGATGTAGCACTTCCTGTTCCCTCTAGGAGGCTTCGTTTTGACTGCTCCCGGCATTAGGGCTCTGGTAGCTGACTGAGCCCTGGCACCTCCGATCTCCATCGGTTCCTCTCCCCCTCCCTGCGAGGGTGTGGATTGCGCACGCGCTGCTTCTTTGGGATAGAAGGGAGATGCTCTGGTTGGTGCCCTTCCCCAACGTCCTTCTTCTCTGTTGCAAGGACGTTCCTCCAGATGCACCCCGATCTCCAGAGCCCTCTGGACTACTTCCTGGGTGCTCCTTGGCCTCTCCCCCCTTCCAATCTCCGCTTTTACCTCTGTATTCAAGCCCTCCCAAAAGAGGTCTCTCACTGGCGCAGAAGCTTTGTCCCATCCCAGTGCATGGACCAGTCCGAAAAAGCGTGTATGGTACTGCCGCACACTGGCTTTGCCTTGTTTAAGTCCATGTATGTCTCTCCTGGCAATATCGATGTCTATCTTTGATAAAAAACACGAATCCATTGCTTTAATGAAAGCCTTCGCATCTTGGAGCGCCGGATCATTATCCCTCCATAAATTTCTCAGCCACGTTTTGGCTTCCCCATGCAAATGGGATAGGATAAACCCCACTTTCTCTCTTTCGTCTCTAAAGTCTTTGTCAAGCAGATCCAGCGCAAACAACAGGTCTGCTCTGAAGTTGGGGTACTGCTGCAAACTCCCGTCAAAATGAGATACAAGGCTGCCTCCCCTCTTTCCCAAGCCAATGCCTTCTGCTTTGGATCCAGGTGGCCCCTGTTTAGAAAGCACGTCCAACCTTACTTGGAGATCCCGGCAGGCGTTACTCATTTCCTCCTCTCTTTTTCTGGATGCAATTACCTCCGTGCTGAGTTGTGTCACAGCTGCTTGCAGGGCTGATATCTGCTCTTCCGTCGTCATCTTGCCTGAGTTTTGTGAGCTCTGGAAGCACCCCTCCTCTGCCCTTGCTGCGTCGACTCACGTGGCGAGGTTCTTGGTGCCAAAATTTTAAAAGGAGACAGAGCTTACTGTCAGAGCTGGCTCTGGGTCCCAGCTCACCAAGGACCCACGCTAGCCGGTAGTACAGTATCAAAGTCTTTATTGATGAATAGTCTCCATTTCCAAGTCTCAGCGTCCCAGCTCTACGTCTGGACTTTAGACCGGCGAAGCTCTGTCTGAGTCTCCGCCCCCTGTGCACCAGTTTAAGACTCTAATCTTACTCCACCTCTTCCTTCTCTCTCTCTTCCTCTGGGTCTTACTACCCCCCGGGGTCTCTTCCCTCCTGGACTCTTCTGACGCAGACGTTGACCCCTCTGACTCCTCCCCCTCTCTTCGGCGGGCTTTAGGACCTGGCTCCCTACCCGGGCTGCCCACCTTGCCGCCCTCCTGTACATTTGAACTTGGCGCGCGCGCGCGTTTAACTTTCCTGATGACCGTTTCCTCGCTCCCTGACGAGGGTGTGGCCACTCCTGCCTCACGTTCTCCCTCTGCCTGCGCGCGCCCTGATCCCGATGCCTTGGACTCCTCCCCCCTACTGCCCTCTGTGGGGGACGCTGGTCCGGATTTCCAGCTGCTACTCTCTGAGTCCCCTCTGGCCCCTTCTTCCCGAGGTGTCCCCCTGGGCACTCCCCTTGCCCTGACTATGGGGGCCCCTTTCTGTGAATCCTCCGAGTCACTGGAGAGACTCAGAGACCTCGGACTACTGTCGTAGCTGACATTTCCTTCGGACTCCTCCCCCTCGCTCTCCGTTTCCTCCCTCTCCTGTGACTCTGCTCCTGAACCCCTGACAGATATGTAAACCCATATAACCTTCAGCCCTCTGCAAGAACACATAAGGAGAAAACACAGTGCCTGAAGGTTATTATGAAGATTCAAGTACCGTTTTTTTAAAAGACTGAATGGATGTCTCCTTGAAATCATTTTAACTCCCACTAAATTGAGGATAATTTGTTTTCACTTTTTTGAAAGATTGGAAAAAAGCTAAACAAAGGGTTCAAGCCTACGAAAGGATGCAATTCTATTTCAAAAAGTGTCTTTTGGGGTCAGGTGAGACTGTGGGTTCAAAAAAATCCTATTAATTTTAAGTAATAAGTCACCATCTAGGGCAAGGTTATGGATGCCTGAGTCCTGCTGAGATAAAGGGCGCTGAAGCATGTGAAATTTGATAATGGCTTATGGCCGCTAAGTGCTACTGAAAAGGCTAATAAAAATATTTGCAGTATTAAACATCTTCTGGTACTCCATGTTAAATTTTTGCAACCCGAAAGGGCTGTCAAAACAAACTTTTGATTTGTTAATTGTCTAAATTTTAACTGATAAAAGTCAGTTTAGGTTTTGCAATTGAATAAAAATAGCTCTGAATAAAAGGATATACTTTCCAGGTTGTTGTTGTTTTAGATTATGTACATTATGGATTATCATAGGATCAAACTATCATAGGATCAAACTAGGAAACTAGGAAAAAACTATTTAAAAATGTATGCACCACATAATTGAATAAAAGACCTCAAAGCAGTTTACAAATAAGCAATCAACTTGCATATTTCTTTAAAAAAATAATAAATAAATAGCCACTACAGGATGTGCGTGCGTGTGTGTGATTGTGTTTGCACACACACAGCTATCAGACCCATAGCACATGGAAAGGTTTCCTTAAAACCCACTGCATGGCCCAATAAAAATAATTAAAAACACAATAAAATCACTACAAATTCCAATGAAATCAATAATAATCAACTCAATGGAATCTTCCCTTGCAGAACTAATAGTAGGGGTGTTTACGTTTGTGTGTGTGTGTGTGAGAGAGAGAGAGAGAGAGAGAGAGAGATTTGTCAGGAAAACACAACCCCAACCCACATATCACGGTCCTGATCCTGATCCATACAGTAGCAATGTACTTTTTTTAAAAAATGCACATTAATTGCCGACATGCAATCAGTGTTGCACTTCATCTAGTCCTTAGAAGAGCACTGCCTTCAGTGCGAGAAAGAAAGAGGTATAGCTTTTCTTTGATAGTACCTACACAACTCACACACACACACTCCTGATGGCTTTTGTAAGCTCTTATATAAAAATGTAATTTAAATTTGATTTATTGGGGTCATTTTTTATAACCTATCAGAAATGTTCCACTCAATTAATCTAACTGATTAGTAGCTAAACATTGCAGCCTGACAGAATCATGGATGCACAAAGCTTGGTGCATTTGCCTCTCTTCTTCCTGTGGAGACAGCTGCTCTGGCCCACCCCTCCCCACCTATTGGCTTTCCAATTATGGAGCGATTTAGAATACAATTTCCGCAATTCAGCGGTGGGTCTGTTGACACTGAGCAGAAGGAAAAGGCTAGGTGCAGCCATGTATCTGACACACAGGTGCCAATATATCAGGATTATATTTGTCCTCTGAAGGTATCTGTAGAAATAACTGAAATTTTGTAGGAATATAATAACCCATTATTGCTTTGAGGGGTTTGTTGCCGCCGCCACCACCACTGTTAAGAGTTGTTGATTATGTATAATCATGTGTTTCAAATAGTGTGCCTTATTTTAAACATTTAACAACAATGGCTTATTCCATTCAAAGACTTAACAGGACATAATTTGCTTTGCCAAGTGGCATAAGAGAGTTTGCCTGCTGCACAAGCTGCAAGTTTGAAGTTTATTATTTCAGAGAATCAGAGAATTCTAGAGTTGGAAGGGACCTCAAAGGTAATCTAGTCCCGTAGGAGCCAACTCCTAAGGGCTGAGGTCCCCCTAAATTTGATGGGCATTGCCATTCAAATGGTCTTGTGATCTATTATTTATTATGTGGAGAGGGACTTACCTGTCTCCCCCAATATTTTATTTAAGTTGGCACCCGTCTACTCCAGCCCTCTGCAATTCAGGAACCACAGCTAAAGAATCCATGACAGATGGCCATTTATCATCTATAGATTTTCTGTCCATGTACAAATCAGTGTAAAGAACCCTCTTCCTCTCGCCCATTCCATCAGAGAACCAAATCAACAGTAATATTTCATGTTGAGATGCCAACTCCATGGAAATTCAGAGCCATTTTAAGCTCCCTTACTGACCTGAGAGTCAAAACCAGAAGTGAACCAGCACATCAACAACCTTCTCCTCACATCACCAGCAGAAAAGTCAGAGGGGTATCCAAGCAAGTTCACTTCTTGATAATTTGGTTCCTATTCCTTTTACAGTGGTACCTCGGGTTAAGTACTTAATTCGTTCCGGAAATCCGTTCTTAACCTGAAACTGTTCTTAACCTGAAGCACCACTTTAGCTAATAGGGCCTCCTGCTGCCACTGCGCCGCCGGAGCCCGATTTCTGTTCTTATCCTGAAGCAAAGTTATTAACCTGAAGCACTATTTCTGGCTTAGGTGTGTAACCTGAAGCGTATGTAACCTGAAGCGTATGTAACCCGTGGTACCACTGTACTAATGAGATGTCAAAACTGCATTCTCTGGGTTGGGGAGGGACTCGCTTACCTGACCAGGACTACCAAACTCATGGGTCATCAGTGCGGTGCCAGCAGGTGTCTATGTGCCTGCTGAAATTTGGTTTGAAAATAGCATTGACTTGTTTCGAATAGAACAGCTTTTGGTGTATGCTTCCTTTCAATGGCACAAGTTTTTGCCGACACACAATACTGATGCACATTAAATATTGGCAAAGTTCAAATAGTCCTTAAAAACAAGTGTGTTTGGTTTATACATACCTGGTGAGTGGAGCTTGGTGGATGATACAACCAGTCTCTTAGGGGATGAAACTGTGGGTCTGTTGGCCTCTTGATCTTTCTGTACTTCTTTCTTTGAGCCTGTTGAAAAGGTTAAGACAACGGGTGTTTGTTTTGCATGTGACTGAATGGGAAGCATAGCTGTGAAAGGGCCTTCATTTTCTGCCTGACTGCGATTACATTAACACTTTTCATGTGCCATATGCATGTTCAATTGTACATGTGACAGGGAAGGGAAGTGCAGCAGGTCATGCGGAAGTTGCAACAGGACCATTAGATATGATTGCACCAAGGCCTGCGTTCCATGGACGCATGCTCTCTCTCTCTCTCTCTCTCTCTCTCTCTCATAAGCAGGTATGATGCATGAAGAGAGTTTTAGCAAATGTGGAATCTTTACTTCTAGGTAGATAGGTTTAGAAACAGGTTGACAAGTCATTGAGCATTTTTAAGGACACATTTTCTGTTGTTTACCTTCAGCATTTAAAACCTATTTACTTTCAGGCTACATAACAATGGGCAGTAATGGGTGTGTGTGTGTGTGTGGAAACCAAGGTCAAATTGGGCAATCATTTCAGATGAAAGATAAATGATGCTCAAATAATACATTTTTACATCCTTCTTGTGCATGTACAGGGAAAAATGACAAATAGATCAGTCGTATTTTACTGCAGGGTATATGAACCTGGAAAACCAAGCTACTGTCACAATACGTTAAAAACTCGCCATCTATGTGATATGTATCTTCAGTGACTTCAAATAAAGAGAATGCTAATAATGAAATCTGTGGCTCTAGTGCTTTGTAGTTGGAAGCGGTAGGAGAGAAACAAGCCTATTTTTTTGCAATTCTGCATTTGGATAATTAACTTATTTCATTAAATATTTTATTCTGTGAACCGCCCTGAGGCTTCCGGGTATAGGAACCCTAATAATAATAACAATATTTTAACTGCTGCTGGCTTCTCAAAACTTTCATAACGTCTGAAAGAGCACATGGCGCAGTATAACTCACTACTCTGCATGTCAAAATGTGAGTTCTGGTTAAGTCCAAGCTGCCATCCCAAGGTCCGTGAGGGGTTGGATTCGGTGGAATTTCAGCAACCAAACTGTCTGCAAAGTTGTAGCTAAGGAGTTTATAACGTTTTATTTAATTACTTAATTCACAAAAGTTTCTAAATACCACCCAATCACATGAATTGTCAAAGCTGGGTGCAACGTAGATCACAAATCAATCATAGTAACAATTGGCTCATCTAGAAAAGGGAAACAAACAGCTGAATGGGTGTGTTGCCATAAGAAGGGTATTCAAAAGATGTCTGAAGGTTAATAGTGAGAGCAGGAGGCTCGACTAGATGGATGTTTGGCCTGATCCGGCAGAGACCTCTTCTTTGTTTTTTTATGGGAATTTATGCATATTGGTATAGTAAGCCAATATGTAAAAAAATGGCCACTGCGACTGCTTGATATAAATTTGAATGAAACCACCCTCAGAAACATTATTAATGGAGTTTCCAAGCTACCTACTAATGGGGGGGGGGGAGGGGAGAGAGACTTGTTTTGCCTTCTGCAGAGAGAGATAAATAATTTTAACTTTTTTGCCTTCCTACCATCACCCCAATGCTCGCGAGCAGTCATGCCCTTCCTAAGTAATGAGCCATTACTGCACACACTGCTTGAGACAAGATGAGATAAGCTAGAAATATGAAAAGGTTATGAGAAAAGAACAATCCAGTTCTCACTAGAGAATTACTCGACAAGATGGAAATAACATGAATAAGTAAGCAAACAAGGACCAAACTGTATATTTGTCAGCCTAGGAACATTCATTTTTTGTTCTTTTCTATTGCTTGACTTTGACTTTTTTGCTAGTAATTATTTTTGTCCTTTACCAACTGAAAGTGACTTATTTTCCTGTACTTTTCTTTTTGTCTTTTTTTTTATAAAGGCTATATATGTACGTAAGTGTCAAACTAGACGTGATTTTAAGTTTTAGATCACATGCTTGCAAAAAGGCCATGTATCTCTGTGGGGGTTGGCGAGTGGTGATTGTGGGCACCTGACTTACTCTTCTTTTGCCCAAGAGAGCCATTGGAAGGTTGGGAGGAAGCAGTGGATCATTGCCCCAGCTTTTGCTCCCCTTGCTAAGGCTGCAATCCTGGCCCCAATCACATAGGATTTACTTCCCTTTGGATTTACTTCCGAATAGACAAGGTTAGGATTGAAAATGATTTTCTTCTTTAAAAGGTTCTAATGTGGTGCAAACCACCCCTCTGATCCAATTCAGGGCATGATTTGGCATCTAGATCATTTTCTGAGATAGCATATTTTAAATAAGCAAGTAAGAGTACCTTAGTTTCCAAAGCTCTTGACCAATATTTGCCTTCTCTCTTGAAAACTACCAACTTTCTATAAATAAAACATGTCCCACAACATTTCCTCATGCAGCACAATTATTTCACTAGAGTATGAAAGGACAAATCCCATGCTTTCTCATCCCTGCCCCCCCAATCTCTTATCTTCCCTCCCTCCTCTTCCTCTCTAATCTTTTTCTGTTTAATCTTTGACATGCCAGCAAAGTATGCAAAATTGAGAAAGTTCCAAATATGCATAAGTGGATGGTGTAATACAGTGAAATCTAATTAAATTTACTCATTTCATAGAGTGGAAGAAAAGCAATCAACTCCTGTCATCAACGCAATTTGCATGGCAATTATTTTCTAATGTTGTTGTCCCATGCTAGGCGCTTGTCTTCTCTCTCTCTCTTTTGTTTTGTTTCTGACGGTCTGAATTGCTGTGGTGCAGCAAAATGGTGAGATACTAGTTGTGTTAATTAAAGATTATCGGTACCCCGTTGCCTAATTTAGATGACAAGCAGATCTCATGAAAATACTAGATCTGCTATCTACCCGGGATTTATATTTCCCTTTTAAATGAGATTGTATGGGAGGAACAGTCCTCTTCTAGGAAAACCCAACACAGGACATATTTCAAATGGAACTTTGCAGGGTTGCATTCCTCTCATTAGGATGCTTGAAGCTGTTCCTTTGCAAATGAATTTCCCACTTACACCTTGTTACAATGATGCACTTTCCTCCGCTATGCATGCATTTCAAGCGCTATGGTGAAACCCTTCCTTTCAGATGTTTCCTATTTGAAGCTAAATGACATGCAAGGCAGTTCACCCACTGCTATTCATTCCATACACCATGGGGAATAATGAGGGAAGAGAGATGTAATTTTTTAGAGCATTGGCCCAGCTCAAACATACTTTTTCCTTTCCGGAGTCAATCTCTCAAAAGCCATTTCTGTTCAGTTGTGGCAGGCACTGGTCGTAGTCACCACAATTCTGCACTTTTAATATTTCTTTTTTATTATTTGTAACAATTGGGACTTGCAAAAAATAAAATAAAAAAAATTGCAGTGTGGTGTGTTCCTGTTCAGGGTTCCCAACAGTCACCCATGCCCTATTCAAGAATACTCCATTCCATCCTGTTTCCCCCTCAGCAGTCAGCATTTCATGACCTCTGAGGATGCTCAGTCTTCATTGAGCTGTTATGGGGGTTCCCTTTCTTCCCTTAATGTTTTATCCTCAAGTTTTCTCGTACTTCAGGAGACCCCCATTGTTCAGCCCTGACACTGAGATCCAGTTCCGAGGGCCTTCTGGCGGTTCTCTTACTGTGAGAAGTGCCGTTACTGTGAGAAGTGAAGTTACAGGGAGCCAGGCAGAGGACCTTCTCGGTAGCGATGTCTGCCCTGTGGAACGCCCTCCCATCAGATGTCAAGGAGATAAAGCACTATACAACTTCAGAAGGCATCTGAAGGAGCCCTGTACAGATAAGTTTTTAATGTTTGATGTTTTATTACATTTTCATATCTGTTGGAAGCTGCCCGCAGTGGCTGGAGCAACCCAGTCAGTCGGGTGGGGTTCAGCAATAACACTGTTGTTGTTGCTTCCCTGAGTTGACTGGTACTTCTCTATTGATCATGTCCAGTAGTGGACAGCATGCTGGTCTGAAGATACGTGACTCCTGCTGCTTACTGGGATGCAGAAGGGTGAGGCAGCAGCCAGGTTGGTGCAGTGCAAATTCACTGGTCGAAGCAATCCAGTGCTCCTACCAGTGCATTTGAATGGTGCTGCCCTCCCTGCCACCTTGCCCCTCCCCCTACTGGAAAGCAGCAGTAACTCACCAGCCAGGAGGTCAGGTGAGTGCCTCTCCCTTACCACACCGTCCACTACTGTGTGTGGAGCTCAGCTTGTGAAGGTGGAAGAAAGTTGACCAGTGTGGTGTAGTGGTTAAGAGCGGTGGACTCGTAATCTGGTGAACTGGGTTTGCTTCCCCGCTCCTCCACATGCAGCTGCTGGGTGACCTTGGGCTAGTCACACTTCTCTGAAGTCTCTCAGCCTCACTCACCTCAAAGAGTGTTTGTTGTTGGGCAGGAAGGGAAAGGAGATTGTTAGCTGCTTTGGGACTCCTTAGGGTAGTGATAAAGCGGGATATCAAATCCAAACTCTTCTTCTTCATGCTCGGTCCTCTTTTTAGATTATGTCTGTCTCCACCATAAAATGGTGAATTACTATAGTCCAAGAGATGACATTTTGTGGGAATGTGATGTGGGGTCTGCCAGTCCACTCTTTCCTACCAGAGAATCACAATGATGACAAGCTCCAGGAATCCTGCCCTCTCTGCTGGGCAGAAGAACTAATGGGGTGATGGGCAGCTTGAGGCTCTCACCTGTACTTGCTGCTTGTGCTGAGCTGAGATTGGCTTGGCTTCTTCCCAGAGAGCTGATTGCCTAGCAGAGGTCACCACCAGCACTCTCATTGGCTGGCTCTCGTCTCCCTTCCTCACAGTGCTGGCCTCTGCTGCCTCTCCCTTGCCCTCTGTGGGTGCTGTCCCACCCAACAGCTGACTGGTGGTGTGTGCACCGCATGAAGCACCTGATCGGGACATTAGAGGCTGGGTGCAAAACAGTCCCGGGCTTTAGCCCTGTTAGCTTGGGACTCAATACACCCCTGGTTTTAAATCTGTGGATTTTACTCCGTGGCCCTCCATTTCAAATCAATGAGTTGCTGCAAAGCTTCTTTTCCTGTCTTCTGCTTTAACATGATTTGTGATTTTATAATGGTACAGTATTGATTCTGTCTCATTGCAATATTCTTTTAATCCTTGCGTGCCACCCAGATATATCCATTTATAGGGTAGTCTTTTAATTGCATAAATAAATACTATAAATAATAAATACCTCCTTCACACAATGAGGATGGTCATGGTGTATACACATTCGTAATGGGCTGAGGCTCGTGATATGACAACATAAATGCATCCATCTGTCTCTACTTCAGCATTGGCTTCTTAAATCAATAAAAAGTAGGATTCATTCATCTGGATATGCCCTCAGGTGTTGTGGGGGAGCGATCACAGTTCAGCGACAAGGATTCAGTCCCTGGAATCTCCAGCTTAAAAAGGATCAAGTAGCAAGGGAAAGAGCTCTGCCTGAGATCCTGGAGAGCTGCTGCCAGTCAGACCAGACAATATTGGCCAAGATGTACAAATAAATGGATCCTGCATGAATCAGCTTCCTTTGTTCTCCCTATTAATTTCTTTCCATCAGAAAACACTTTTAAAATCGTAACTAGAAGAAGCTATTCTACCTCGTATTTAGACTGATTTGATCAATCTTTTCCTCTAGGAAACGGGAGGAGAAAGATCTCAACCTGATCTCAGTGCTTTTCATGGCTCATATGCTCTCCCATGAAGCTGATGGATCAGAGCCCAGAGGCAGGAAGTTTCAGGTTAAACTGTTTGCACAATCTCAAGTTAGCATCTGGTTGGCAAAAAACCTCTGCCAGAGACCCTGCCAGTCAGAGTTGGCCATACTGGGTTAGATGGAGGCAGCTCAACGCATTCAATTCAGCCAACTTCCCATCATCACTTATAAGGCCAGATAATCCAAAACAATTGTACAAAGATGTGCTGATTTGCTGAGACTGAACTAGGTAGATTCTAGGATGGCAGTGGTGTTCTGATGACTCTCCCCATGCTTTGAAATAATGCATGAAAAGGGTTGTGGAGTTGCTATAGACCAACCCCAACCTCACCACTGACATCTGCAGCAATCATTCCTCTTCTCCATCTGTATGGTTGGCCAGGGTGTGAAGGGCTCTGCATATTTGCTGATGTATGCTCTTCCATATGAGGCAGGACTGGTTGGGCCAGGGTCCCCCCTTGTGTGGAAGACCTCTCAGTGCACAAAGAAGCACATGCCAGCTGACTGACTGCATGGAGGCTGGCTTTGCATGGCTCAGAGAGAGGTGAGGCTAGTCCATGTGCCCTCCCCATGTCTTTTTGTAATGCGTGGCAGGTATGTGAACCTCCTTTTGTGACATGAAGGATATTCCTGCATTACATTTAAAAAAAAAAATGCAGGTCTATGGTAGGGACGTCCGTTTCAGTTTCTCTTAGTTTCTCATTATTCCAGTCTGAAGTTCTCCACATCCCCACATCAGTTTGAGGTGTTCTTTTTTTTAAAAAAAAAAAGTCTTCATAAAAATTCACCATCTTTTTAGTACAAATTAGTACAAATTTAGTACAAATTAGTCCCAATATACACATTTTCACAAATTAAAATCTTCCCTAATATAATGCATTTTGTATGTTATTTTTCCTAATGCGTGATTTTGTATGCACACTTTATCCTAGCAGATCACTGGGCATTTTCAACTGCATTGCAAAATTCAGAGCAGTGAAAATTTTGAAGGATTGGTGTATTTTGGTTCAGTTGTTTTGGAAACTGCGAATTAGGTAGGTCCCCCTTTGAATGTGAACTGAATCGAATTTCTCCCCTATCTACCCCCAGTTTATAGTTTCATATTTTACTAAAGCTATGTATTTTTTAGGTACCAAGAGTGTGGGGCTGATTCCAGCTCCCTATTTCCAGGCTTCACCTGCTTCTTACTGGGGGCTGCTTTTGATTTCCACCAGAAGAATGTTGGCAAGTTTCTTATTAGCATTTATGGCTTTCAGAAAAATGAGGCTGGCAGCCTCACTTAACACCTCCCCCAGAACCGGTATTTATCATTTTTTTCTTGACAGGACCGTTGTCAGTGGCTGACAGCTGCAAGGGCAGCCAGCAGGGGCCAAAAGGAGGAAGGGGCAGATTATTCCTTAATGAGTTCTTGAAATATTTTGCAGTGAGGTCTTCCTTTCTCCCCTGCCTTGCCTTGTTCCATTATTGCCCCCTGGTGATTACTGGTGGAGATAAAGCTATAATGACAATACATGTTTGCCCAAAGCCAAATCCCTGTATAACCAGCCATTTCTCTAATGCAATACATCATCTATCCAGAAGAATTCAAAACTTCCTCTCCTTTCAACAACAGGCTTGATGTCACTGCTGGCTGCACACTTGGCTTTTTAACCTATGCTTAGATAAGTGTCACAATTAAACATCAGACCTGACATGAAAATAAATAGCAGTGGTTAGACAACATTTGTTGTCTTGGACCAGAGAGCTCTGCTGTGAAAGAAACACTATGCTGTCTTCCTCCTTTCTCCAGCTCATCTTTAGCCTTTTTGCCCTTTCTCTCCTAATTTGATAAAAAATAATGATTCCCAAACCACCTACTTGTGCTTTCTCACCTTAAGTAATGTGAAAAATTGACAGGAATAGGCATGATAGAGCGTGTATAAGAGAGATAAAACAGCATCTGGCGAAGCTGGCTTATATTGAGGAGGACCACTGGTCCATCGGGATCAGTATTGTCTACACGGACTGGCAGCAGCTCTCCAGAGTTACAGGCAGGAAATGAAAATAAAGCTGCAAACATCCTAATGCCGCTATACAAATCTATGACACAACTACATTTGGAATACTGTGTATAGTTCTGGTCGCCTTGCCTCAAAAATTATATTAGAGAGTTGAGAAAGGTTCAGAAAAGGGCAACCCAAATGATCAAGAGGTCGCAGTGTTTGGGAATTCTTAGTTTAGAAGAAGGCAAGTACCATATTTTTCGTCCTATAGGGCGCACAGGCCCATAGGACGCACCTCGTTTTTTGGGGGGGGGAAATGAATAAAAAAAAATTATTTCCCCCCCAGCCGCGGCTGCCACCCCAAGCCTTGTGGACACCCGCCAGAAGCAAGGGGAGCCCTCCGGAGGGCTCCCCGTGCTTCGGGTGGCAGGGTGCTGCCCCAAGCCTCACACGCCCGGCGGGACCTCCCGCCGGGCGCGCAAGGCTTACGGACACTTGCCCGAAGCACGGGGAGTACTCCGGAGGGCTCCCCGTGCTTCGGGCGGCAGGCTGCTGCCCACAAGCCTTGTGAGCCCATGGGAACTCCCGCAGGGCTTGCAAGGCTTGCGTATAGCTTCCTGAAGCCTGGAGAGCGAGAGGGGTCGGTGCGCACCGATGCCTCTCGCTCTCCAGGCTTCAGCGAAAGCCTGCATTTGCCCCATAGGACGCACACACATTTCCCCTTCATTTTTGGAGGGGAAAAAGTGCGTCCTATGGGGTGAAAAATACGGTAACCTTTTCTCCCTCTCTTATAGCACCACAACAGTGGTGGATGTTGGAAGATTCAAGACAGATAAAGGAAAGAATTTCTTCATGCAGCACTTAGTGAAACTATGGAACTTGCTCCCACAGTGATGGCCACCAGCCTGGATGGCTTTAAAAGAGGCTTGGACTTCATGGAGGAGAGAGCTATCCATGGCTTGCTATGATGGCTAAGCTCTGCCTCCTTCGTCAGAAGCAGCAACGCTTCTGAATGCCAATTGTTGGAAGCCGCAGTAGGAGAGAGTGCTCTTGGGCACAGATTCTGCTCGAGGGTTTCCCACAGTTACCTGGTTGGCCACTGTGAGAACAGGATGCTGGACTAGTTGGGCCACTGGCCTGATCCAGCAACGGGACCATTCCCACTTCTACCAGGAAATGATGGGGGGATTGAACCTGGGACCATCGGCTCACAAAGCAGATGCTCTACCACTGAGCTATGGGCAGTCCTCACAATGCTAATTACATTACTGTTAAATACCAGTAAATTAGGGAAACATAAAGATAAATGACTGGTTTGCATTATTGAAAGGAATGGTGGATGCGAGCCATATATTAGCCCTATTTATATCTGAGCTTCCTGCCAACCTAGCAGTTCAAAAGCACGCCAAAGTGCAAGTAGATAAATAGGTACCATTCCGGCGGGAAGGTAAACAGCGTTTCCGTGCGCTGCTCTGGTTCGCCAGAAGTGGCTTAGTCATGCTGGCCACATGACCCGGAAGCTGTATGCTGGCTCCCTCGGCCAGTAAAGTGAGATGAGCGCTGCAACCCCAGAGTTGTCCGCAACTGGACCTACTGGTCAGGGGTCCCTTTACCTTTTACTGTATCTGAGCTAGTGTGATTAGAGTGTCGGACCAAGACCTGGGTAGACCAGGGTTCAAATCCCTACTCCGCCGTGAAGTTCACCTTAGGCCAGTCACTCATTCTGAACCTAAACAACCTCACAGGGTTGTTGTGAATATAAAACAAGGAGGAGGAGGAGAACTATGTACGTCACCTTGAGCTCCTTGGAGGAAAAGAAGGATATAAATGTATTAAATCAATAATAATAACCTCAAGGGAAAGCAAAATGCCAAATGGCCAGAAGGTAGACTGGTGTGAATGACAAGCAAAATGACCAATGACCAGAAGATAGAGTGGTGCAAATGCTTCACAGGGAATTTTCAGGGAAATTAATACATCCAAAAAGGACCATGCATTCAGGAGGACAGGATGCATTAAACAGCAGCAAGTGTTTACAAAATGAGAAAGGATTTGGTCACCACCCGTTTCTCAGAGCAGAGCATGGTGCCCTGCAGGTGGAAGAATTCTAAGTGCTGGAAAATGAGGACCAAGCCATAACACACATTTTAGGAACATGCACGTATACGTATATGTACATTATACGGACTCCGATATGCATGCTTGAAAAGCTCACCAGCAGGTGTTGCGGCAGTCTTCGGCGCTGGAAGTAAACTCCTACGGGCAGCTGCTGCGTTGTTTGATGCCTGTGGTGGAGTCCTACTGGCCCCCTTGAGTGTTTCTTTAGAAGGCTCAGCTGCCTTAGGAATGGTTTGCTCCTCGTTTCCAAAGTTTGAACCTGCGGGAAGCCAAAGCCACACTAATTAGAACTTCATAAAAAATAGATACAAATTGCTAGATCTGTATTTGCAGTTTCAAACCTTCACCAAAAATTAAAAAAAGTTTGCTGCTCCGAAATACTTGGGTAATTATGAAGTTAAATTGTACTTGCTTTGGAGTGGATGTACTGCATCGTTTTCAATCAACTCAGCGGGAAGGCTACATACATTTAAAGCATGCACACACGCACACATACACCAAGAATCCTGGAGACAGTAGTTTAAGGGTGCTGGGAATTATAGATCTGTGAGGTGCAAACTACAGTTTCCAGGAATCTTGAGGGGTGTGTGCATGCTTCAAATGCACTTCAAATGTATGGTGTGTATGCAGGTATGTACAAAGTGGAATGGGACATGGGTGGCGCTGTGGGTTAAACTACAGAGCCTAGGGCTTGCCGATCAGAAGGTTGGCGGTTCAAATCCCTGCGACGGGGTGAGCTCCCGTTGCTCGGTCCCAGCTCCTGCCCACCTAGCAGTTTGAAAGCACATCAAAGTGCAAATAGATAAAAAGGTACCACTCTGGCAGGAAGGTAAATGGCGTTTCTGTGCGCTGCTCTGGTTCGCTAAAAGCAGCTTAGTCATGCTGGCCACATGACCCGGAAGCGAGATGAGCGCCGCAACCCCAGAGTCATCTGCAACTGGACCTAACGGTCAGGGGTCCCTTTACCTTTTACAAAGTGCAATGATAAAAGGCTCATTTACTAAAGGCTTCGTTTTTATTCTACTTGGTCTTCTGAGAACTAACATAGATGAGATGTGAACAGATCTACTTTTTTTAAAAGCAGTCATGGGAGAAGGAGGAGAGGCTCCAACTTTGATTAGAGCGGTAGTGCCAGGAAAGAAAGCACTTAACCTTACCACTGGTAAGGGGGCCTGAGAGCCCACTGCCCAAAGACATCAGCCAGCACAGCATCTGAGTTGGCATAACAATGGGCATTATATGTATTTATGTGTCTTTCAATGAACTGAAATAAGTGAACGATTATGAATTGTGGGGAGAGAGAGAGTGTGAACTTGACAGCTTATTATTATTATTATTAGTTGCTATTTTGGTAATGTTGTTTTATAGATTATACATGCCCTATTGATTTGTTAATCACATAATATGACTTTTGCTGTAATTGAGATGTTTAGCTTTTTTTTTTTAGTTGCTACTTTGTTAATAGTGTTTTATAGATTGCAATTGTTTTATTGGTGGTTTGCTATTTATTTTAAAGAAAATATGCTGTATTTGTGATGCTTTATTATGTCCAAAACACCTGGAAGTTACCAGGTTGAGGGAAGACTGCTGTAGTTTCATTGTGAGTGTGCAAGCATTCCTGCATCCTCATCTTGCCTGGGGAAGGGCCTCTTTCAGTACAATAGTAGCTGTGCTTTTGATTGAAAAGCAAACTGGGTTGTGTTTGCTGCAAGAAAGGGAAAACTATTCATTTCTCTGCCTGTGATTTCAGTTTCCTACTATATTACTAGGAAACAAGTGCAAACTGCCATTCTCTCTGAATAGAGCCTTGCATTGGTTTTTTTTTTTTTTGTTACCATTTCCCAGTACAATCTCTTTCAATCAGCACATCCATATTGATCTCATTCTCATATCTAATCACAAATTATCAGGCTTTGCAACCCCTGTATATTCTCTTCAGCTATTTCCCACCCCAGAAAATAATCCCTGCTGTGCTCTTCGCATATGCATGGAAATCAGTGCTTTTAAAACATTTTCTAAAAAGGCCAGCTCTGGGAGTAAATGGGATGCTTAAGTAGACTGAGAGATTACAGTGTTTTGTGGCTTCAGTGCTCGCAACAGAATGAGGGGGGAGAGGTATAAGGCAAGTGATATACTGTACAGAATTCCACAGGAAAACTACTGTATTGTGCTTACTCTCATTATATTAAAAAGAACACAATGCAGTGCTATTTATATGCCTCTGTGCCTTTTAAAGGAGTAGTCACCCTATCCATACATGTGGATTTGGTTGCAGGAAAACACTGCCTCGGTTTGGCTCTGCAAACTTTAAATTTTATTAAAAATATATATCCATTTTAGAGCAAGAAATAAAACACATTTCCAGCCAAGGCAGGTGTGTGAGAGAGGTGTGTGTCTTGGCTATAACTACACACACCATCATAAAGTTTGCTGTTTACGTGTGTGGGCCCCAGCTGAAAGCAGCACTTCCGAAATCGGAATGGATTCCTACAAACATGTTGGGCCTTTTCTCAAATAATAAAGCAATATTAAAAATTCAAAAGAAAAGCAACCTGCTGTAATCAAAAGAGAACAGGAAAACCACGGGCCGATGAGCAGGAATGATTATTATTCTATGTAAACAAAGATGTTTTGGTGCAGAATTGCAAAGAACAGATCACAGATTAGCAAACAGTAATTAAGACATGCAGTCTCAAGTCACCGCTTAGATTCTATGGCGGGCCGCTATGTAATATGCATGCCACATTCCGCAACCCAGCCTGACACAAAACACCAGTCAAGTACTGCAGCATATAGGATGTGAGTTTAATGCACTTTTACACACCACATGTGTATTAGAGAGTTAGACAAACTGCATTACTGCCAGCAAAGATTGGATGTGTTAATTCTATATAACCTGGCTGGGCACATGTACCAGCAATGTGCTATCTTTAAAACATTTTCTCGAGTTCTAATTGAGATTTGTTCCCAGAGGTGTTCCACTAATTCTTCTCCAAAATCTCCCCTCCCCCCTCATTTTACTCTGAATGAAGTTAGCATAGCCCATGTATTGTCTTATGCAAATTTGCGCCCACTTCTGCTGATGTGACAAAAGTGTCATAGAACGCCACATTTATTTATTTGTTTATTTAGAAGTGCTTTTAATTGATCTTGCTTCAACGCACTGTTTTCTTAAGTTACATTTTACTGCTGCAGTCTTAGAATTTATATGAAGGGTGGTATAAATACATTGTTAACAAAATAAGTAAATAAATCTCATTTCAAATGAACTATCCACATAATCTTAATGCTATTTATTATTCATGGTGTTGTGATTACTAAGCTCATTTGGATAGCTTGCCTATGGAATTTCTCTCCCTCTCGCTGGCCAATTTAGCTTAAAATTCAAATTAGGGAAGAAGTTGCCTTCAAGAAGAAAATGTTTTATTATTATTTGCCCAGTAGTATATGTCAAATGTCTTTTTTATTGAAAATTCATGTGCTTATCTGTTATTCTCTTATGTGAAATTTATTATACAGAGAACACTTCAATTTACAAATCTGGCTGGCTTCCAGCGTGGAAGTCATTCTTCTGTTTGAAGTATGAGGTGTCAGGGGAAGTTACATAATCTCTTCTGAGAAGGCTCTTTCATTACCAACCGGGGGAGAATGCCTTTAAAGTTATTTAGTATGAAATGCAGCTTTGAATAAATACTGTTAGCATTTGAAATACAGCAGATGTAGTGACTAATTGTAGCATTATCGTAGGAAGGCGGAAAGGCAGCCCCAAATACGACCTGCTCGTGTACCAAGCAATATTGTACTAGGAAATGCCCATTATATGCAAACTGATCTTGTTAGTGAATACGTTTTGGTTCTGCAGACAGACAACATGAGTCAAGGAGAATACTCTGAGAAGAGAGGAAACTTTAAAAACAATTCCGTATCTGACAAAGAAGGTTTTTGAAATTGTGGGGCAGGAACATAAAGAACAAAGGAAGAGCCTGCTGAATCAGGCCAATGGCCCCTCTCAGTCCAGCATCCTGTTCTCAGCAGCGTCCAACCAGATTCCTGTGGGAAACTTGAAAGAAGGTCTCAGCACAAAGGACTCTCCCTTCCTGTGTTCCCAGCTGCTGGCATTTCAGAAGCAACAATGCCTTTGACTATGGAAGCTGAGTAAAGCCACTGCGGCTAGCAGACTTAAATAGCTCTCTCCTCCATGAAGTCATCTAATCCTCTTTTAAAGACATCTAGGCTGGTGGCCCTCAATGCCTCCAGTGGGAGTGAGTTCCAGCGTCTAACTATGTACTATGTAAAGATTTCCTTTCCTTTACCTGCCCCTAATCTTTACCTGCCCCTAATCTTTCCTTTACCTGCCCCTAATCGGTGCGCACCAACACCTCTTGCTCTCCAGGCTCCAGGAAGCTATCCGCAAGCCTTGCACACCCGGGGGGGAGTTCCCCTGGGAGCGCAAGGCTTGCCGGCGGCAGCGCGGAGCACGGGGCGCCCTTCGGAGGACGCCCCGTGCTTTGCGCAGGTATCGGCAAGCCTTGCGCGCCCGGGGGAACTCCACCTGGGTGCGCAAGGCTTGCGGGCGGCAGCCTGCAGCGCGGAGCACCGGGCGCCCTTCGGAGGACGCCCCGTGCTTCGCGCAGGTGTCCGCAAGCCTTGCGCACCCGGGGGAACTCCCCCCGGGTGCGCAAGGCTTGCGGGCGGCAGCCTGCAGCGCGGAGCACGGGGCGCCCTTCGGAGGACGCCCCATGCTTCGCGCAGGTGTCCGTAGCCTGCCGCCCGGCGCGTGGGGCGCCCTGAAGCAGAGCGCCCCTCGTGCCGGGCAGACATCGGCCAGCCCCACAAGCTTGGGGGACAGCGGGGAGGCGCAGCGCCGCCATCCCACTGTTCCCCGACCTGGTTTTGGGGGGGAAATAAAGGAAAAAAATTTTTCCTTTATTTCTCCCCCCAAAAAGTAAGTGCGTCCTATGGGACGGAGCGTCCTATGGAACGAAAAATACGGTAGTTCTTTATAAGTAAGCTGGAACTGAACTGGACAGCAAACAGCTCAGCCGGCCTGCTTTTATAGGCAGCCGGCTGTCAACATTGCAACAACAGCAGCCCAGGGTTTCCCGCCTAAATTAACTGACGTGGACCTGAGTGAAAACTATATACACAATCCCCCCTGGTGGCCAGGGTGAGAACCTCAATACATAACACCAGTGATTGGCCCAAAGTCACCCGGTGAGCTTCATGGCTGGAATTTAAACTCTGGTATCCCAAGATAGCTCAATCGGTAGACCACGAGACTCTTAATCTCAGAGTCATGGGTCTGAGCTCCACATTAGATTCCTACATTGCAGGGGGTTGGACTGGATGACCCTCAGGGCCTGTCCCAACTCTACATTTCTATGGTTCTCTATAGCTTTCTACACAATTTGAATTAGGAGCAAGTCTAACAACTATACCATGCATATTCATCTTTTATATTTCTAACCTATTTCTAACTATTCTACTTTAAGGATATTCAAGACAATGTACTTTTCCAAAAAGCAACTTAAGCCCATCATTTTAATGGATTCCAGGTTGTAGGAGCAGAAGTAAAACCAGCAAATAAGGCATATACACCATACAGCCAGTCACCCCTCCCTTATGAAAATCCACCCCCATATAAAAATGTGGGGGAATTGTTTATCCTGATATCAACAGTACAGTACTTTCAGCAGCTTGGATAGTGGATCTCACTGGAAAGAAGGCAAGAAAGTGCTGTCAGAGTGAGATCTATAGATTCTCAGCTACACCAGTGTCAAGAGCAGGAGTCAGCGAACATCAGCAATAAAGCACCTGGAGTCAATTAACTCTTTATTCAAGAAACGAAAACAGCTCAGGCCTAGTGGTCACAGCAACTCTCCCCAACAGGTCTTGCCATAATGAGGCAGTTGTGAGGACTGAGTCCCATCACTCCCTGAGTTCCTTTCCCAGTAGCCTACAGCTCCATCGTCTTGTCTCTCATTGCTCCACTCTCTACATACCTCTTCTGGTTCTGGGAGCCCAAGAGGGAGGGGAGGTAGTCACAGCAGGAAGGGGAGATTCCCTGGCTTCTTCAGCAGCCTGCATCATCTCTGCCTCCTGCCTCCTTCTCCTCTCCTGCCTCCAAGTCTGGACTGCTCTCTGCCACAGACTCTTTCTGCTCACTAAACCCTGTTGCCTCTTCAGCTTCTGACGCCTCCTCCTCCTCCCAGCCTTCTCCCTCTTCTCCCTCTGACCACTCATTGTTGTCCCACTACCAAAACCCTAGGGGGGCTCCCCAGCTGATGTCTCCCATCACCTCTCTGCATCCAGCCAGTTTGTGACAACTAGGGGCAACATAGCAAGTCTTGTAATAACGTTCCCCAAGAAACGATGGCTCTCAGAGCAGGAGTTAAATTGCAGCCCACCCTTGTATAGCGCAAGGAGCAAAGCAGGTGCACTGAAATGATGCATCCCACCCCCTAAAAAAGAGCCAGTTCTGAAACTCTCCAAGTAACCCAATTTCAAAAGTGTATGGGAGCAATCAAAGCACAGAAACTGCTTTGGCTGTCATTTTGACATTCCTGGACGGGACCCAAATTCCTGCATATGTCGGTTCTCCAACACGCTATACATCAGCAGCCATCTGCTTCGTATGGCAAGGTGCCTACTTTGATGGTGCAATCCTGGTTTTAATAGGAGAGATGTGCCCATGAAAAGATATAATAGACGCCACATCTTCTCCTTAAGGAGCGCCTCCCCAACCAGAGCCCACACGCTTATCGCAAAGGAAAGCCATTTGTTGAAATTGTATATCCCCAACAAATACCCTTTCCTGCTGTTGCCTTTAAAGAACATCATTAAAGAATCATGCTTCCCCTAAAGGCATGTAGAGGCACAGCTCAGATTTGAGGGGATGCTGCACGTTCAGCACTTCCAATCCCTATTGTGCAGCGCCCTGACAGAAAGCCTCAGCTCAGGCTAATGCTCTGCTGGTCTACAGAACTAACAAAGGCCACTGTGGAACCAGTGTGGGCTACTGCCCAGCTTTGAATAAAGATAGCAAATAGTAGCTGCTTTTTCCAGAGATGCTCCACATCTCTTTCTGTGACCACATACACACCATACAGGGACACAGGTGACGCTGTGGTCTAAACCACCAAGCCTCTTGGGCTTGCCGATCACAAGGTCAGCTGTTCGAATCCGTGTGACGGGGTGAGCTTCTGTTGCTCTGTTCCAGCTCCTGCCAATCTAGCAGTGTTAAAGCATACCAGCACAAGTAGATAAATAGGTACCGCTGCGGTGAGAAGGTAAATAGCGTTTCTGTGCTCTCTGGCTTCCGTCACGGTGTCCCGTTGCGTCAGAAGTGGTTTAGTCATGCTAGCCACATGACCCAGAAAGCTGTCTGTGGACAAACACCGGCTCCCTCGGCCTGAAAGCAGAGTTGATCGCTGCACCCCTTAGCCACTTACCTGCCTCATCTGTAAGAAAATAGGATGCTGCCTTAGTATATTGACTGTCTAATTTAGTATTACGTACACCAGCAGCAGGAAACTTCATGGGTCCAATTGGGCCAGCATTTCATTCATTCATCCATTCATTCATTTGGTCAGTCAATTAGTCCACTGCACCATGCCACACCCACCTGCCCTACTCCTGATGCCATTTATGAGTCCAGGTGTGGGACAGTAGGGTACCAACAAACAGCTGATGAGAGCTGCCTGCAACCCCCTGTGCTTTTGCCCATGAAATTTGATTTCAAACTGCCCAGGCAAAGGGAAACACGTCACCTGATATAATGGTGACCTCTGGTGATTTACAGGGTGCGTGGTCACAACCACCTGTCAAAATGACTCATGGGGGGTTGGGAGAGGGGAAGATCCATCCCACACTGGCTGCAAAAGTTTCCCCACTCCAGTCTACACCCTCCAGCAGTGGCTTTCCAGTGGCTCAGATGCAGTTCTTTCCTAGCTCTATTTGGAGACACCTGGGTCCTTCTTCACAAAAGCCTGTTGCTGAATCACTGAGCTACAACCCTTCATATCTATAGGGCCAGGGGTGTGGAACCTCTGACCTATGGGCTAATCTTGGCCCACCAGGGTGTGAGTTTGATCTGCAAGGTCCCAAAGACAGACCTACCTGTCAATCAGCAGATACCAAATTGATGGGCAGGTGATGTTAGTTGATGGGTGCTATGTGTTCATTCTGCCTTGGCTGTGTGCAACACAGCACCTGGAAGGAACTAGCACATGGCCAAAGCAGCAGGATTTAAACTCCTGCTCTTCAACGGATGGGGTGATAGTGTTTTGATCCAGCTCACACCTTTGCAGGAAGCAGAATTGATGCATCCCCTGATCAGAAGATAATCCTGCTTGGTGCTTCTTCACCAGCATGTTTCCCTGCAGAGAATGCACTGGTGAAGCAGGTCCCCAAAGAGAGCAGGACTGAAAGTCTCTGCTCATCAGCTCATCAATGGAGTCTTCAGTCCTGCTGGGTGATGCTTTGCCCTGTGGGGAATGTGGAGAGGAGATACAGATCTGTCCCCACCTGTAGGATGTCTTTACAGACCTGCTCCACTCTGTCAATAAAACCTGTGAATATTAATGCAATTTATCTAGCCAGAACAAAACAGAGCAGCTATAGTGCTGCTGGAATTTCTGTGGCATGAGTGGATCAGATAGACAGATGGTGAGCTGGCTATCATTTAGGCTTTAGCTGAACGAGAGCCAAGCTGGGATGCTTTAGCTGCTTGGTTAGGCTGACTTTAAATTCCCTTCTGGCTAATGTAGCAATCAAGCATCTAATGTTTGGGATGCACTGCAAACAGGGTTGAGCAAGCCCACTGCTCAACCTCCTCCACCTCTGCAGGCTAAATTTGACTGGTGGATGGTTCCACTGTCAAAGTTGAGGAGTCCCCACACTTGATTTAAGGTGGGCGAGACACCTACCTTTATCATGAAATAAAGATGGAGGGCGCAAGGAGAAGGGGACGACAGAGGACGAGATGATTGGATAGTGTTCTCGAAGCTACCAGCATGAGTTTGACCAAACTGCGGGAAGCAGTGGAAGACAGGAGTGCCTGGCATGCTGTGGTCCATGGGGTCACGAAGAGTCGGACACGACTAAACGACTAAACAACAACTTTTCTAGAATCTGCATTCAAGATTCAGGGGAGCTGCAATATGTTACAATGCAAGCTTTAGAACCTCAGATTCCATGCATTTTGTGGGAGAATAATTTCATTTCATTCATTCAAAACATAGTGGCCTCAATCCAGCACGGAGCTGCCATGTGTTATAAGCCCATTAAAAATAATGGCTTTAATCATGCCTAACTCTGTGCTGGACTGTGGCCCCTGGATTCATTGCTTTCATGATAATATTAATATTAAAATGTAGATTAGGAATTAATAAATCAGTCCAGTTATTAGCTCAATCTAATGGTAGTTAAGGGTGCTTGCGGGGGCTGAGATTTTAGGAGTTTTTTTGCTGGGTTGTTTTTGCATTTATTAGTTAAAAAGCAATTCAGTTTCTCCAGTAAGTAATTTAGTTTCTTAATCTATCGCCTTTGGAAAACAAGGTACTAACATTATGAAGAGGCGCCTGTATAATTACATGGCTCCTTACTCAAGCTATTTTTCTTAATTAGGACATTGGCTGATAAATGCATTTGCCCATTTATCGCATGTAAAAATTGTGGTATGGTATTAAGTAGAAATATCCTATTAATTTCAGCTCTATAAAAATTTCAGTAGTTAAGTCCTTGAGAAGACTATTGACTGTCTAGCACTTAAGACCTTGAGGAGATTATCAATGAAAAACGTATTAATATATTAAGCACACAGGCCTATTCAAGCAGAAAAGTTTCTGATTTTGTGCAATCTCACAGTCGCCTTTCACAACAATGCAAGAAATTGTGGGTGCGATCAAGTGTGGTGGAATAGAAAGCATAAAGAACTGTTAAAGAAGTACAAATTGTTCTATTTTTAACCTTTAAAAAAGCCCTTTCCTTTTATATCAAGAGCTGTGTTTAATCAACTATGCCAAACCCAGGAACTGAGAAAGGATAAAACAGAATTTTGCCTGCTACAAAACACAGCAGTGATGCCCCAGTGCTCAGATACTGTTTGTATGAAGGCTCTGGTGTAGATAAAGTTTCTTAATTGAGCATATCTGGATTAATAGATACGGTCATCCTATTATAAACCATAGTCTGAGGCCCCAAAATAGGCCTCTGGAAGCATTTGAGCTTGTAGTATTATTAAAGATGACAGGGCAAATATATATAAAAAAGGCAAACACTTTTATTCATTTTATGTGCATTGTGCCATTCCTCCAAGGAGCTCCCATATTATCCTCAAAAGAACCATTGGAGATGGACTAGGCTAAGAAAAGGTTGCTGGCAATGAGCAGCATAGAATTGAGGAGTTGGAAGTGACCGTGAGGATCATCTAATCCAAGCCAATGCAGGAATATGCAGCCATCCCATATGGAGATCGAACTGGCGACCTTGGCATTATTAACACCATGTTCTAACCAACTGAGCTACCCATGATTGAACGGGGATTCAAACTCAGGCCACATTCAAACCATACATTTAAAGCACTATGGTTGCACTTTAAATGCTCATGTACCAAAGATTGGATGCTATTGGTCCCATTTTCCTCCTCACCACAGCTTCTTCCTCACTCTCATTGCTCCTGCTAGTGCAGTAACAAACACACATGCCAGCCAGTCTGATTCAGAAGCTTTCCTTCAAAAATGGCGTTTTTCTCCTGCGTGTTCTCCTAACAAGCCCAAGGCACAGCAAAGAGAGTCATCTGGTTTCATAACCACAACAACCTGGTGAGGCAGATCAAGGCTAGAGCTTCACATCTGAGTGGCGATTCGAACCCAGGTCTCCCCTCTCCGTATCAGACGTTCTGCTTGACGCTGGCTCCTGCATGATTCACTCTCATGCTATTGTTCCACGAATCCTTAGAACAGGAGAGTCTGATGGAAAGTCAATTTGGTATCTGCCTACTCTGATTTTTCCAAAACCGAGAAACTCAGTCCTATCAGTCATATGAAGTGCTGAGAAGTCTTTGCAGTTATTTGACAGCCATGTCTTAAATTGCTAAGGAAATACACAAATAATAATAATAAGAAGCAGTCTAGATAAGAAGAGATCTTTACCCCACTCCTGATGTTGCGCACAGTCTCAGGTTAGAGTACCTCCACCTACACCACTATTGCTAGAGGTATAGTATTACAGTAGTAATTAATTAATGAAATCCACCTTTATCTTGAAACAGCTTTCATTTCTTAAACAGTTTGTGGCAACTACTGCTGTCTGCCTGGAGGGGAGAAGATGTGCCATGCAATGAGTAATTCATGAATTTAGATAGGAAAGGAATAAATTGTTTTGTAAAATATTCATCAAATGCTACTAGGTAACTGTTTGCCAGGTTGTGTGTGAGGGGGTGTGTTTATGTGTGTGTGTGTGTGTGTGTGTGTGTGTGTGTGTGTGCTTGGGCTTCTTTTATGGAGGCTGTGCCTTTTTATACATTTTACAGACTTGCAGAAAAGCCACCCCATAAACCTGGAAGTACACCCTCCTGCTCAGAGCATTTGACACATATTGGTTGTGTACACATCATGTACATTTAAAGCACATAGCTCCCTCCTTATCCTGGTAACTGCAGTTTGCCCTCACAGAGCTACAATTTCCAGCACCTTTAAACTACAGTTCCGAGGATATTCGTTGGGGGAAGTTGTGTTCTTTAAATGCAGCATTCCATATGTTCTTGGACTCCAGCTTCTATCCTCCCTGACCATGGGCCACGCTGGCTGGGACTGATGCGAGTTGGAACGCAACATATGGAGGACCACAGGTGTCTCAGCCCTGGTTTATGACAACCTTATATGGATGGGGGCTGAGAAAATAACAGCACATTTAAGATGACCTAGTGAATTCATTGTTGGGAAAGATTGAGGGCACAAGGAGAAGGGGTTTGACAGAGGACGAGATGGTTGGACAGTGTTCTCAAAGCTACCAGCATGAGTTTGACCAAACTGCAGGAGGCAGTGGAAGACAGGAGTGCCTGGAATGTTCAGACACGACTAAACGACTAAACAACAAAGTGAATTCATGGCTGAATTCATGGCGGAGGTGAGATTTGAACTGGTTCCCAACTTTTAACCACAATGCATCTCCACTATATTCCCTCCATGCCCCAAAGCTCCAAAAAACTGCTAATGCAGGTATTTTCAACCTTTTCAGGACCCACTTTTAAGCCAAACATGCATTTGGGGATGCCTTTATTAATCTGCTGCCATACATTATGATCAGCTGGATAACTTGTTTGGTTACAGCATGGTGCTAATAATGCTAATGTTGCAGGTTTGAGCCCCATATGGGACAACTGCATATTCCTGCATTGCAAGGGCTGACTAGATGATTTTCAGGATCCCTTCTAACTCTACAATTCCATAATTTGCAGGGTGATGATACTCCTGTTGCAACCCACCTTGGATCAGGCTGTGACAGTGGGTCACAACCCACCAGTTGAAGGCCGGTGCTCTAACACACACATGGAACTCTTGCACAATGTTGCTTTATACTGTCTCCTGTGATCCCTCTGCTCTATCTGTCTATCATCTATCATCTATCTATCTATCATCTATCTATCTATCATCTATCTATCTATCTATCTATCTATCTATCTATCTATATCTATTATCTATCTATCATCTATCTACAGTGGTGCCTCGCAAGACGAAAAGAATCCGTTCCGCGAGTCTCTTCGTCTTGCGGTTTTTTTCGTCTTGCGAAGCAAGCCCATTAGCGGATTAGCTGTTTAGCGGCTATTAGCAGCTATTAAAGGCTTAAGGGATTAGCGGATTAGCTGCTAAAAGGCTATTAGCGGCTATTAAAGGCTTAAGGGATTAGCGGATTAGCTGCTAAAAGGCTATTAGCGGCTTAGATCAGCTGATAAGTGGCTTAGATCAGCTGTTCGCTAACAGCTGTTAAGCGGCTTAGGGGCTTAGGAAAAAGGGGGGGAGGGAAAAAAAACACCCAGGAATCGCAAGACATTTTCGTCTTGCGAAGCAAGCCCAAATTCGTCCTGCGAAGCACCTCCAAAACGGAAAACCCTTTCGTCTAGCGGGTTTTCCGTCTTGCGAGGCATTCGTCTTGTGGGGCACCACTGTATCTCTATCTTCGCTTATTATTTATAGAGGTTTCTACCCTGCCCTTCAAATTCCCAGTCCAGCTTACAAAAACATCAGGAACACAATAAAAATAATGTAATACTCCAAACCAATATAGTAAAGGCAACAAAGCGAAAGAGAGAAGAGTAAAAATGATCAGCATGGACAAAACAGATTTGATTAAAAGGCCTGGGAAAGCAAGAAGGTCTTTGCTTGGTGCAGAATTCCAAGGCCCTCCTGCTGGAAGAAAGGCTCCCAGACATAGAATTAAGCCTCGGTTCAGCAGAATTCACTCACCTATTTAGATGTCCCATTCAGTGCTTTTCATTCAAGTTTGGTATTTTTGACAAACTAAGGGCTCGTCTACAGTTCCGCTTGTCTTGTGCTTAGAAAGCATGGGTCTGGGCAGTTTTGCTGCTGCCCACCACTTCCCCCCAGAAATCCCACTGCTTAGCAAGCACTACATCGGAACAAATGACAATCCATGGAAAACCCAGCCGCTGTTTGTTCCGATTCAGCGCTAAACTGAGGATTTCCCCAGGGAGAAGCGGCAGGGCAAATGGGGGTGTAGATGAGCCCTGAGGCACAAGCTGGGCAAGACACTATTCATACATAAACACACATTTATGCACACCCACGGGACCCAATCTGGATGGGTGGGTAATAGGGTTGCATCCTGATTCCCAGAAGTGTCTGGGAAAAGCTGGACGTATGGCAGCCCTAGTGGGTAAGGACAGCTTTGACCCTTTGCACTCAGCTGGGGTCTCAGTCTGGATCACACACACCTTTCCTCCGCTCTTTGCAATGGAAAGCTTCCATTTATGCCAATGGAAGATTTTTTTTAAAGCAAATGGCACATTTAGAGGGCTCAATCAGGATCAAGTCTATGGAGGGGAAGGGAGGGTTTAAACCTTTTTAACCTCCTGCCAAGGTCCTAATCCATATCACACCACCACCAGCATGCCCACTATTATTATTTTTTAAATGCTAGTTGAATGTACGTCTCATTTATGTTCGGACATTGAGAAGAAGAAGAGTTTGGATTTGATATTCTGCCTTTCACTCCCTTTAAGGAGTCTCAAAGCGGCTAACATTCTCCTTTCCCTTCCTCCCCCACAACAAACACTCTGTGAGGTGAGTGGGGCTGAGAGACTTCAAAGAAGTGTGACTGGCCCAAGGTCACCCAGCAGCTGCATGTGGAGAAGCAGAGACGCGAACCCGGTTCCCAATTGCGAGACTACCGCTCTTAACCACTACACCACACTGGCTGGACACACTTACTCCTCCTTGTGAAGGCAAAGTTCCTAATCATAAAGATGATTTTAAGTTCATTCACCCAAACACACAGAGATTCCCCCTTCAGATATTTCCTCCCAACGTGGGAAGCTCTGAAGCAGGGACCCCGAGGACCAGGGCTCTTTTTCTAGAAAAAGAAGTGCCGCAACTCACCATGAACACCTCCCTCATTCTTCTCTTACGGTGGCAATGGTGCCCATCTGAGAGGTGCCGGGATTGAGTTTTGGGCATGTTCCGGCTGGAAAAAAAAGCCCTGCTGAAGACCCCAACGCTCCCTGCTTTAAACCCATATACATTTGCCCCTGATCTCTGAAGAGGGCTCCAGCTTGATACTAAAATGATAAGAAAAAACTGTGTGAGAATTCTTATCCTGAGACTGAAGAATCCTTTCACTATGCAGTGCAATTTGGCCATGAATTGTATTCAAGTGCAGCAATTTAGTATTCTTCTTTGATGCTCCAACAAACACCTACAGATTATATCTTAGTTTTGCCTCCTCCAGCTATCAGGCTGTCTCTTAAGCCACCTTCAGCTCTCCCTTTCTCGCTTGCATTTATTCCAGGATGCCTCGCTTGATATCTACATACAGTAGGCATATTACTTTCTTCGTCTCTTGCCAAGCAGCTGATGAAGTAGAGTGTAGCCCAGAGGTGGGGAAACTGTGGCCGTTCAGATGTTGTTAAACTGCATCCTCCATCATCCCCAGCCAGCATAGCCAAGGGTCAGCGATGATGGGAACTGTATTCCAACAACATCGGGGGGGCAACCACGTGTTCTCCACCCCAGGCGGGGAGAAGGCATGCCACAATAAACCCACTTTGCAACAGCAATTATGCAGACATGACAACTGCTAGCCAAATACTTTCGCATTTTCAGCAAATCTTTTTGTATCCTAGGGAATGCAGGAATAGCAAGATAAAGATTTGGCTGCTGCAGCAGCTTCTGCTACATCTGGAAAAGTTTCCAATTTTAGCAAAAAGCAATTGGGGTTTCATCAAGAATGTTTCAAGGCGCTCTAGTTCCTGAGTCCCAGGAAGGCTCAGCCAGATGTCCACAGTATTTACTTTTCCAGCTGTTCTTTTCTGTACTGCTTTCAGTTAGTGTGTGAGCAATTTATCCTCTGCTTAACTACTGTGTGAAACTGTTACCATAAATGCTTCATGACTTTAAAAAAGAAAACACTGACAGAATGGTTTGTCGCAGTTACCCTCACATAAAGTTCTGCAGGGGCTCTGCCAGATAAGTCCAGGAAAACTTTGTTTTCAGAGGAAGCTCCCCGTCTCATTTCCCCATTTATATATACGGAACTTCCCCAAACACTGAAATGCACCAGACAAACGTAGTCTCTGTGTGGTTGACACACTGGAGCCAAGTGGTGGCTGCTCTTCCTTGGGGCTGATAGGGCAGAAGGCAGGGAGCCCAACACTAGGTGGCGCCAGAGGCAGAATTGTTTTCTCCATCTTCCTCCCTGCTGAGTTCTACAGGGGCAACCCTGAGACTAAGGAGGAAGAGGAAGCTGGCAGGCATATATGTTTCACAGGAACATAGGAAGCTGCCTTATATTGAGTCAGACCACTGGTCCAAGCAGCTCCATACTGTCTACACTGACTGACAGCAGCTCTTCAGGATTTAAAGCAGTAATCTCTCCCAAACTTACTTGGAGATCCTGGGTTTTGAACCTGGGACCTTCAGTGGCAGAGACTCTGCCACTGAGCTATGGTGTTTCCCCGAGTAGAGGTAATGGGTTGAGCACAGTGTCTAGAAGGGGAGAACTGAGTAAAAAAAAAAAAAAAAAGGCAGATTGTGTTTGTCTATGCCACTTCTGTCTTTGAGGAAACTCTGTATATAACAGGGATGTGAGATGGGGCATGAACTCCTGTTCATGTGCAGCTCTATTCACACAGAACTTTGCAATTGTGGCAAAGTTCTAAAATTTTCATTTGAAAGACAGAACACTTTTTAAATTTAAATTTTGGTCTTGGGGCTACTTGCCAGTAAAGCAATGGGCAAGGCTAGTTCATTTCCCCTTGGATAATTTTAAGCTGCACATTTATGGTGAATATAAAGTTTTTATCCTCTTGGATGATTTTAATGCAAGAGTTGGGCGAGATTTTGATCTGGGGTCTGATACTATTGGGAAAGAAGGAACTGGCAAAGCAACCAGAGTGGAATCTTACTTTTGACTATATGTGCAGTGTACAACCTTGCTATTACCAACACACTCTTTCAACAAAAAAATACATTTAAAACATCATGGAGGTACCCTTGGTCAAACCACTGCACATCTTAGACTATGTAATTTTCCGAGCTGAAGATTGCCATGATGTGTTCCTTACCAGAGCTATGACGAATGCTAAGGACTGCTGGACAGATCACCGATTAATACGTTCCACGATGGCTATCAAGATTATACCTCAACACAGGCTTCAAGGAACGAAACCAAGGCGCAAAATAACACTCAAGCCCTATTAAGTGGGATTGCTTCCAAACATCTCTTAAGCACCATCTGCTTCCGGAGTTCCCCAGTAACATTGAGGAACACTGAACCAAGCTAAAAAGATCCATTATTGCAGCCTGTGAACAAACTGTTGGATACCAAACCAAGAAACAGCAGGACTGGTTTGATAATGACAGTGAGATTAAGTAGGCTGAAAGCAAAGAGTAAGGTTACCATAACTTCCATCAAAGAGCTTCAGTTTGCTGATGACAATGTAGTGTGTGCACACTCAGAGGATGACCTCCAAACCATCCTAAATATATTCACAGAGCTTATGAAACGCTTGGCCTATCACTCAACATCCAAAAAACCAAAGTTCTGCACCAACAAGCACAAAACAACCCCTCTGCTGTACCACAAATCCAACTCAATGGTGTAACACTGGAAAGTGTTTATCTCTTTTCCTACCTGGGTCATTATCTTTCCACAAGTGCTGACACTGATTCCGAAATCTGGGCATCGTCTGAGCTCTGCGAGTGCAGCTTTCTCCCAATTGAAGTGCAGAGTGTTTGAGGACCAGGACTTTGACAGGGAACCAAAATGTTTGTTTACAAAGCTATTGTACTGCCAACCTTACTGTATGCTTGTGAATCAAGGATCACTTATAAATGCCATCTCCAACTCCTCGAAATATTCAATCAACAGTGTCTCAGAAAATTTTCACACATCACCTGGGAAGACAGGCAAACTAATGCCAGTGTACCAGAAGAAGCAAAGATCACTAGTGTTGAAGCAATGATTCTTAACATCAACTTCGCTGGACTGGTCATGTTGTTCAGATGCCTGATGATTGTCTTCTAAACTTAAGCAACTACTCTATTCCGAACTTAAAAATGGAAAGTGTAATGCTGGTGGTCAACAAAAGGGGTTTAAAGACTCTCTCAAGGCAAATAAAAAAATGTAGTATAAACACCAACAATGGGGAAACTAGTCCACGAGCACTCCAGTTGGAGAACAGCCTTTACCAAAAATATCATGGACTTTGAAGATGCTTGAACACAGGACAAAAGGGAGAAATGTGCTAATAGGAAAGCACGTTTGGCAAACCCTCACCATGACCAACTCCCACCCGGAAACCTATGTCCCCACTATGGAAGGACGTGTAGATCCAGAATTGGCCTCCACAGTCACTTATGGACTCACTGTTAAGACCATGTTCATAGAAGACAATCTTATTTGGCTACAAGTGATCGCCAAAGAAGAAGAAAGTTTTTTTGCTTAGTTCCACTCCCAGACTGGTCACAGCCCCACCCTAAAGTCAGTGGGCCCTCAGATCTGTCAAAATCTGCTGGGATCTATCCCATTAGAGATGTTTTGGGCTCCATTTACTTAACCAGAAGGCCTAATCCCAGGCCCTGCTCTGGCAACTATCATTCACGAACTGGCAACGTTCACTGCTAAAGCCCTTTTATTAGCATGGAATAACTAAGGCTCACACTTTATTGATTCATCTTCTCTAAGGTGTTAATTAGTGTACATAGTCAATTGTGATAGAAAATGCATTCTAATACTTTCAATTAAATTCATTGAACTGCCTTTAAAAAACACACCAAAAAGCAAATCATATAGTATAATATTGCTTTTAGTTTATCACCATCAGGCCTTATCAATTAACTATTAATTCTTTTCTCTGGCCACTAGAGGTCAGCCATTATCCTGACAACATTTGCCAAACCTAGACTGTCTAATTGCTTTGTTATTTCACTGACAAACAGATCAAATCAAATCAAGCTTGCAAAGGAGGAGAGGGAAGGCTCAAAGTTCCAGTCTTGACCAAACAGGTTTAGTGTAAGATGAAAATTGTTAGTATTCTATGGGATACCTTGTGTAATTCAAACTGCCACAAGGGATGAAAACAAGAAATGTTTTGGAGATACTTCCTTTCTTTTTTTTTGTATTTTCAATTATTTGTAATGTTTTTCTTCTGTAAAAAGCCATTAAAATTAGCTCATTCAGGGTAAAAGTTCATTTGTATTTTGGATAACATTTTGTTGTTGTTTGGCTGCTGGTGGTGGAGGAGCCCATGCACTTTCTGCCATCCCCCCACCAATGACAGGACCATGGGTGGGGTGACATCGCTCTCAGCCTGGTCTTCCCCCGGGGGTTCATGACCTGTTTCCCATCAACTCCCCCTGCTAGGATTTTTGTTGCACCCAAAATGGTAAGTCTGTCCTTGAAGGAGAATCACTGAAGCTATCGTTCTGAAATTTTGATGGGGTGAATATGTGTGAAATTTGCATCCAAATATTGCAGAATATCAAAAAGTTACAGACTTTTCCTTTGGGTAAACGGAAAACCTTTAAAGATGCACTGCATCTAAAGCCCCTGGATTATCTTCTCACAATTTGGCAGGCTTAATCTGTTTGGGCGGGGCTCCTTTGTCAGTAAATTTCATCAGGATAAAAAGTTCTAGTCCTTTTTAGATTCCCCATGACAGTGAATGGGGGACACTTATGGCTTCTTTTCATACAGAGCAGCTTGGAACCTGGCACACAGATCGAAGTGGAGAGAGCGCAGAGCAAATCAGAAACAGATTAGAATATTACAAAACACGCAGCTAGAGATACATGCCCATTGCTAGTATCTACTCTCGTTGTAATCTGGGAACAGAGTTTCAGTTTGCCAATTCTTAAAAAACACAGCTGCCTATGCCTGGAATGTGAAGCTAAGTAAATCTGATTTAAAAAAAAAAATTCTTTTGCAATCAGTTAATTCCGATTCCTTTTAATGCATATTTATTAAACACAGAATAAATATAAATGGGGCTCTTTCATTTTATATTTCTCAAATCTCTAGTTGTTACCATTTGAATTCTGCAAAAATATTTTGAAAGGATATGAAAAAAAGACCAACTTTACAATCTATCAGCAACAGCAGGATCATCTTTGGATTTATCCCAGAGATGCCACTTAAGATGTCAATATATGGGGAGGACAGGATTCACAAGGGTCAAAGGCCTGCTCTTTGATCTTTTGAGGTTTAATACTGAATGCTTCATTTCCTTGTTATAACCTATGCAACCTTGATAGGTTAAGGTTGCAGTCCTAGGCACATGTACATTAGAGTAAGATGCACTGAACATAGTGGGATTTGACTCAGTAAACATGTATAGCATAATTGCACTGTAAATTGTACAGAACAAGCACAAGGGGGGGGGAATGTGTACATTTCTAAGAACATTTATTGTGGCACCTATGTATATTTCACAATGGCCAGAAATACTGGTGCTCTCATGGATTAAATTACATGTGAATTGAAAGACTGGGGTTTCCCCCACACCCCACAAATAGCATTTCTAGCCAACACAACAAATTTGATAAGGGTTTGGGTAGTGGAGCAGACATTGCTGTACATGCTAATTTATAGACATCTCTTGAAGTGGCTTTCCTTTAGGGCAAGTAGTTAGAAAATGAAAGGGTCATGTTGAAAGGAAGATAATCAGATGGGCACAAGCACATGTATTATTATAGGCTAGCTGCCAGAATTGTTTTTAATGATTTAATACCTGGTGTAGCACTTAAGCAGACATGCCAATTCAAGCACGCGTGTAGATGCACCAGCAGATCTGCTCCTTTGCTTAGTGCGGTGAAGGATTAGAGACCAAAATATCTGCATTCAAATTGCACGAATATAAGGTTTGCCATATGGGACCGGATCAATGGGGCTTCAAAGCATGAGACGTGACTCCAATAACAAGCAGTCTTTGATGTTTTAGAAAAAGGACAGACATCTCTAATGAGCATGGCCAATTGTGCAATGGCATGACATAAAGCTATTTATTTTAGGAGTCTTGCTTAATACTGGTAGACTGCAGATAGTTAGCTTTTATTTTTATTCTATTAATTGATTGACGGGTGGATTTATATCCCCTTCAAATAACATTTTGCAGGGTGGCTAAACTTTATGCGTTTGTTCTGTATCGTAAAGAATATACTGGGCCATTTTCATTTGCAGATTGTGCATGAAAGAGAACAGAGTCGAAGCATGACTTACTGACAGCAATTTATGGGACCTCATGGATCATTAAAAAAACAGAATTTCCCCATCATCCTGTCTTCTCAATGTGATCATACAACATCCCTCTTCCTAGCATAACATGGCTGACTAAAAGAACAAATCTACCATGCTACCAAAGTTGTTTTCATTATGAAACACCATTTCCAAGGTTTGAAATTTATCCTGCAGAGAGTGAGTGAGTGTGTGAGAGAATTTACCCTATAATCTCAGGTATTCAAGGACCAATTCTTTTACAGCATGTAGTGCTTTCCTATCAAAATAGCAAAAAAGGGTGTTTTATTCTATACAGCTATTTTTGAAACTCTAATAGAAAAAAAGAGGAACAACAGCTGAAGTTACAATGTAAAGGTCACATCATTAAAATCAATGGATGCCACCGCAAGAAAGGCACACAAAGAACAGCCGTTTGTGAGTGAATGGCTTGATTGGGATTGCAGGTGGCAGGTACATGTTTGTTGATCAACAGCACCAAAACATGATGAAAGAGAACAGGGTGGTGGCCGCAGTGGTGGAACGGGCTGATGCTTATTGTGGTTGTCGGAAATGCCACATTTCATAAGTGCTATTTGATCATTTCCCAGCCATCTAGGAAAGCCAGACTACATACTGACTACATAATATAAAAGGAAGCCTGTGTTGTTGTGAGATAAGAAGAGTCATTTCATGCCAGTCTTTTGGAATTTCATTGGCATCCTAGTGCCCTTCAGGGCAAATTCCCATCATTTCCAAACCTATCCTACTGAATCTCTTTAATGGAAATACCTCCCCTCTTGCTCCCCTCGTTTTTACTGTGTTTCACTACTTGTTTGCTACGATACGATGCGATAATCTTTATTGTCATTGTCCCATACAGAACAACAAAATTGAAAAAAAAATAATCTACATAAGACATTCAAAACCAACAAACCTGCTATCCCAGCTATCCCAGCTATCATCAAAAGCTGGTTCAGCACCATAAATAGGGGTCCATTCATGATCCCAGCCAATGAGGGATCAGGTAGTCAGTGCTGTGATGCCACACAACTGTCCCAAACTGATTGGCAATGTGATGATTTCACAGGGCTGGTAAAGAATAACGGTGTGTGTGTGTGTGTGTGTGTGTGTGTGTGTGTGTGTGCTCCATGTCCTCACTCTGAATGAGTGAACACTTCCACACCTGTTTTAGACCACATTGAAATCGGAAGCTGCTTTTTGTAGCTGATGAAAAGTGCCCCGCATTTTGGGCTCAGTACGAACAAACTGTATTTCTGCAATACAATAAATGTTGTTCTCTTTAATCCCTGCTTCAAAGTAAATAGCAAATGCAAGTTGAATATGATATACAGCAGAGAAGATAAAAATCAGAGAAGCTAAACAGAGTTTGGATTACTTTGCAATTCAATATTGCGTTGAGTTTTACATGCATCTACCTGCTCTTCTCTGAAGAGTGGCTTGAGAATGATGGCGTGACTACTTTGCCTGACACCCCCTCCCCCACCATTAAAAAAGCTTCAGGGGAAGGATGAAATCAGAAACAGCAGGAATCAATCCAAAGGTTATTTGAGGCAAGAGGCTGCCATTCACTCTCCTTGCAATCAGCAGTGCCTTGTTCCAAACAAGAGCAACTGTACTGACTTAAATGGTCATGGAGAAGGAAAGTAGCACGAACCTCTGCAAAGAATGTAGTCTGGGAAATATTACCAGTTAAGTTAAGGGAATGAAGCCTTTCTGCCACAATGGTCATATAATAAGACCATGAAAGGATGAAAGGCCACATCTTATCATTAAAGTCAGAGCAAAGTGTCAGGAAGATGAAGACAAATGGAAAATCGCAGCTGGAACTGGAGGCCTCCATGTTATGACACCTGAAGTGTCCGTTTGCTCTGCTTCTATATGATGTGAGATTGTCATCTTAATTAGACAGACACCAGTAGTTCTGGTGCAGGGTGACATATTCCACACTGATGCTCAGCTTAATGGTGCCTTGGCACTTGTCAGACAGGTAAAAAGTACACACTCCCGTACTCTTGAAAGTTGGTGTAGTGTTGCTAAAAAGGTAAGACTCTGGTTCAAAGCTCATCATGGTCAGGTACCTGTCAAGAGTTTACACCCCGCTGTCATGGACTGGCTGCACACAGAGGCATGGTGGGAGGCACCAGTTGAGGAACCCCCAAGGGAAGAAGGCTCAGGACCCAGGAATTGGTGGTGGGGCAATGACAAGTGGTCAGAAGGAGAAGAGGGAGAAGACTGGGAGGAGGAGGTGTTGGAAGCTGAAGAGATAACAGGGTTTAGTGAGCAGGAAGAGTCTGTGGCAGAGAGCAGTTCAAAAACAGAGGCAACAGAGGAAGCAGAGGCTGGAGAGGAGGGAAACAAGAGGCAGAGATGAGACAGGCTGGTGAAGAAGTCAGGGTGTCTCCCCCACCTGCTGCAACAAACTCCTCTCTCCCCTGGTCTCCCAGAACCAAAAGATGTATGAAGAGGGAGGAGCAGAGTGCACCGGCAGAATCTCCAATTTCTGGGGCAGAACTCGGGGGTGGGACTTAGTGAGTTGTGGGAAGGCAGGGACCTTTAGCCTCGGCAACTGCCTCATACGGGCAAGCTCTACGGAAAAGAGTTGCTGTGCTCATTAGGCCTGGCACTCCTGAGCAGACTTTGTTTCTTCTAATAAAGACCTAACTTCACTTACTCTGTGTGATTTATTGCTGACCCACTCCTGACATGCACTCCTGTCACCCAGTCTTAAGACCCACCCCCTTGGACCTGTTCTTCCTCTCACCAATAGCAACCTGCTGTTTCACCTGCCTCTTGCTCTGGTCCAGCAGTGAAAAGGTATAACAGTAGAGTAAAGCGACAACTTTTGTGGAGGTTACGTTCAGGGAATCAAAATTGTGTACAGTCAAAACACACTGGGTTCAATGGCAGGCAGAACTGCCAAAGTCCTTTTTCCCCGGACGTCCGCTCTCTTTTTGCCCTCTTTTATGTTTTAAATTTTAAAAAATTGCCAAGCGCATAAAGCTGAATGCGCACAAGTTAAATGCAAGTCCATAGAATCATAGAATTTTGAGTTGAAAGGGACCCAAGGGTCATCTAGTCCAACCCCTGCAATGCAAGAATCTCATCGAAAGCATCCATGACAGATGGCCATGCAAGCTCTGCTTAAAAACCTCCAAGGAAGGAGAGTCCACAACCTCCCGAGGAAGTTGGTTCAACTGTTGAACCGCTCTTACTTTCAGGAAGTTCTTCCTGATGTTTAGTAGAGATCTCCTTTCTTGTAACTTAAAGCCATTGCTTTGAGTCCTACCCTCCACAGCAGGAGAAAACAAGCTTGTTCCATCTTCCATGTGACAGCGCTTATGATATCTGGCAGTGAAGGGGTTCCTGATGGGGAAATGGGGAGCGAGCACTGGTTGTTTTTGCTTTTACAACACCATGCATTGAAACTACAAACATACAAAACATATAACCAACATTGAAAAACTAAAAAAGATAATGCAGGGCAGGGTATTGCTTATTACAACTGATAACACATCATTTGCCATTACAGGTAGAAGGAGAAAACTGTCATTGGTATTTCCCTAGCTATTCAAAGGCCACAACTAGAAGAAAAGGAAAGGAAAGGAAATCAGGTCAACCAAATGGTTTTGTACTAGTACGGTGGATGTCTCTTAGAGTCGGATTTCAATGTACCGCAGACAAAATAAAAGGGTGCCAGGCTGCACATTGTTTTATGAGTTAAGATTTACTTCTCATTGCCTTTATATTATTCATAATCTTCTCACCAGCGCTGGATCTTGAGCAGGGACTGGATGGAATGCTATGGAAGTGGATTTCAGGTAGTCAGTAGGGGGTTGGACAAGACAACTTTTGAGGTCCCTTCCAACTCTGTGACTCTATGAACTTAGTGGTGATAATGATATTGTCTTTGGCTTCAGCTACCCAAGGGACACGGCTATTCACCAAGGGACACGGTTGGTGCTGTGGGTTAAACCACAGAGCCTAGGACTTACCGATAGGAAGGTCGGCGGTTCGAATCCCCATGACAGGGTGAGCTCCCTTGTTCAGTCCCTGCTCCTGCCAACCTAGCAGTTCGAAAGCACATCAAAGTGCAAGTAGATAAATAGGTACTGCTCCGGCGGGAAGGTAAACGGTGTTTCCATGTGCTGCTCTGGTTCGCCAGGAGCGGCTTAGTCATGCTGGCCACATGACCCGGAAGCTGTACGCCGGCTCCCTCGGCCAATAAAGCGAGATGAGCGCCGCAACCCCAGAGTCCGTCACAACTGGACCTAATGGTCAGGGGTCCCTTTACCTTCACCCTATTCACCATATCCTGACTTCTGTAAGTATCAGCAGAAAACTGTCAGCCTCCTTTGCGGTACCACATGCCGTCAGCATTATACAAGGCAAGCCATTCGGTGGGAAAATCAGTGCACAGCGATGAACTGTGAACTTCACGGTAGAAGAAGCTATCTCATCCCAAGTCCACCAAGACCCAAACTGCCTGTTCCAATTCTCAGAGGCTCTTCAAGTTCTCAGGCAGCAGTTCCCCCCAGGCGTGCTCCCTTTTGAAATGAAGATCCCAGGGATTGAACTTGGGCCCTCGCACATGCCAAGCTGCACACAAAGGAGCTGCCAGCCCCTCCCCAGCTGAATAGCATAAAAACAGGGAACATAAGAAATGCAAGGGAGGAGATTGCCCCATTAATCTCATAGCCTAACTTCTGTCATTCTTGCTTCTCCCTCTCTCTTTACATTGCAGAGCACTCTGCCTCCACAAAACTATAAAAGCTTTGCAACATTCACACACAAACACACACACACACACCAGAGAGAGAGAGAAAAGATTGAGATTGGGGGAGGAGAATGAGAGAGATAGTGCCCAGGGCATAACCTTCTTTTTCATTACCTGCCGCAATCACCAGAACAATTACTTTTGCAGCTGCGTCCTTTACATTTCCCAGGATTACACCTCCACAATATCCACAAGTACTATTTCAAGCAAATCAATATATCAACTCAATAAGTGATTTTTTTTTTCTTTTAAAAAAGCAAAATGCCTTGTGTTTGGCACATTCACTGGCCAGTAGACATACACAAACGTTATCAAATGATGAGTGTTGGGGTCGGAAAGGGATGGGAAAGAGAAAAAGAAAGAGACGTTGCAAGACAAAAATATCTCCCAAGTAACCTTTATGCGTAGCTCTTTTCTTTTCATTTTGGCCACTGCCTCAAAAATGATGTGAGCAAGGAGGTCTTTTGCTATTTTGAAATCCTTAACTGTACATTATAGTTAGTCTTTAAAAAAAAACACAACCCACATGCATACACACACAATCAAATGCAGGAGTGCAGGTAAGGCTGCAGCTGAAGAGGAAAGATGAAACACTTCCTTTGATCTTAACCACCTTCTTGTCTAGTGTGACTCATTATTGAGACCTCTTTGATCTTTGTTTGATTGCTTTAATCCTTTACACCCACCCACCCCAAAATTCAGGGCATTCCTTGAGCATTGGCAAGCAGTAGTGTTGAAGCTTTGAAACAGGTAAGCATTTGTCAACAATAACAGCAGCATTTAACAAACTTAAAGCTTGAACACTCAGATCAAGCACATTTTTAAAAAAATATGGAGTGGAATGTTACTGTGACACAGAAACAAGGAGAATTGTCACTTATAGAAGTATTAGAAAACTTACAGCCTGTGATCTGGGAAAAGGTAAAGCTTCTGGGTTTTTTTTGCTTTTTTGTTCTTTGGTTGGTTGGGTTTTTTTTAGAAAGAGGCTGGCTGACATAGAAGCATAAGAATGTAAGATGAGCCCTGCTGCATCAGACCAAAGTTTACAGTCCAGCACCTGATTCTCACAGTGGCCAAGCAGGGAACTATGAGAAGCCTACCAGCAGGACACAAAAAGCCCAAGAAGCCTGGAAAAAGGAATGGGAATCTTCTCTCACGTAGGCCACAGTCTCCAGATAACCTTGAATTGCTTAATCCATTTGAACTTCCATCAAACACCTGAAATTTATACAGAAGCCAGAGAACCAGTGTGGCATTGTGGTTAGTGTCTGACTAGAATGCAGAAGACCCAGGTTCAATTCTTTGCTCAGCCATGGAGCTCATTGGGTGATCTCGGGCCAGTCGCTATTCCATCACCCAATGGTATCTCACAGAGTTGAAACATTTGAGGTAGGGACATGAGTAGATAGTGTATCCGGCCTTGAGCTCCTTGAAGGAATATTCAGTGGTACCTCGGGTTAAGAACTTAATCCGTTCTGGTGGTCCGTTCTTAACCTGAAACTGTTCTTAACCCGAGGTACCACTTTAGCTAATGGAGCCTCCCGCTGCTGCTGTGCGATTTCTGTTCTCATCCTGAAGCAAAGTTCTTAACCCAAGGTACTATTTCTGGGTTAGCGGAGTCTGTAGCCTGAAGCATCTGTAACCTGAAGCATCTGTAACCCCAGGTACCGCTGTAAATAAATAAAGAGGAGAGGGCCTGGAATTCTGCTCCATTAGTTCCAACATAGAAAAAAGCCTAAATTATAGAATTGTAGATTTGGAAAGGACCCCAAGGGGCATCTAGTCCAACCCCCTGCAACGCAGGAATCAAAACTGAAGGATCCACGACAGCTGGCCATCCAACCTCTGTTTAAAAACCTCCAAGGAAGGAGAGTCTACAACCTCCCCAAGAAGACTGTTCCACTGTCAACAACAAATATTTATGCTTAGCTAAGCAAAAACGGTATGGACACATTTCACACGCCAGGAAGCAACACAGATATATTTTTACTTCCTTCAGCAAGCTGATTGCCCTTTCAAGGATTGTATGTGACATCAGATTTGGAACATGGTTGCAGAGAGAAGGACTGAATTCTCTGTGTGTCAGGTGATATACACTGCGAGTTCCATCTTCCTTGGACAGTATTTGCCCTCCCCACTCCTGAGGGCCAACCTTGACAGGTGAGTGGGATAACCCACCTGTCAATCACCTGATGATTGACATGTGAGTGCTTCCACCTACTTGTCAAAGTTGACCCTCTGGAGTGTAGATCTGGACTGTGGGACAAAGAGGTTCATCACCCCTGGTTTACATCAAGTGCACCCCTACTCCCACCTTGTACCCTCCAAATATTTTGGACCATAACATCCATCAGCCTCAGTCAGCATGGCCAATGTTGAGGATAGGAGCTGTAAACCAACAACATCTAGAGGACACCAGGCAGAGAATGACTAATCCAATAATAAAGCACATTAAGCAGGAAAACATGCAGCAAGCAGGGAAAAGATTGGGGGGATAATTTGTACAACTCACTCATTGTGATTTCGCATCATAATATCTGGACCTATATATTCAATCAAAATAATTTGTAGGAAACTTATCATGAATGTGTAAGACTCTGAGGTGCATGTTTCGTATTTCCTTATGTCCGACATTTGACAACACCTCAGAATCCTCTTTATAACAAGCAGGGAAAGCTGTCAGTTCAGTAGGACTTATCGGTAATCTTCAACATAGAACACCCCCAACTGATATTACTAAAATATTGCTGCATTGTTTATGCTAATAATAATCCTAGATGTTGTATTTAGCACAGCGGATGAAAAGATTTCGATTTAAAACACACTATGTGGGGGAAATCACAGCTTATTCATACTGATAATAAGCTGTGCAGGCCTGTGTTAGGATTCAATCACAGCTTATTCAGGATCCAATCAGAGTTATCCCATTACAGTGGTAATTATTATTATTTTAAATCCCCTGAAGTGCTTTGCCTCAGGTCAAACTGAACTCAGAACTTATTCAAAAAACTAACATGTCCAGAAATTTAGCCTACATATCAGCTTATCACATTTCACCATCTCTGAACCTGACCTTACTCAGATTGTTTTTTGGTCAGTGCCCAGTGATCTTCACTCACCCCTTCTTCCCTGGCAGGGCCTTGTACATACCTGAATATTATTTGCTGGGCAACACAAGCGAGAGAGTGCTGTGGAACGAGTGTGTTATTTGTGAGCTTCCCATATGCATCCGGTTGGCCTCTGTGATAATAGGATGCTGGACCAGATAACCCTTTGGCCTGAACTAGCAGGACTATCCTTAGGTTGTAACTCGCCGGTTACTTTGTTTAGGATTCAGGCTCACTGAACTCAGTGGCACTTTTGCACATACATGCCTAGGACCATGCTGTTAGTCACGCATCACAGTTTGGGATGGGCCATACAATTAAAGAATTCCAGTCCTTTCATAATTATCAGATACAGTTGCTTCTCTTAACTCCAGAAACGTTTCCATTTATTACTTTCCTCCTTGCAAACTGTTAACTGCAGGCTTAAAAAGTTCTCTCCACTGGTGGCAACACACAGAGGCGCAGCTACCTGCTCCAGCACCCAGAGCGGCGTGGGGGCGGGGCTAGCCTCTGTAACTGCCCGCGCGGCATAGCTGTCAACTTACAGATTGAAAATAAGGGACCAGCAGCCTCGAAAATAAGGGATCAGCAGCCAAAATAAGGGATTTTCTGGGCACAGGTATGTTCAACTTCTGAGCCCCTCCGAGCCAAAGGCAGAAAGCCCAGCCAGCAGCCAAAAGAAGCCTCATCAATAAGGGACAGCAGCGGGACATGGCGCTGGGATAAGGGACTGTCCCGCCAAATAAGGGACGTGTGACAGCTATGCCGCGCGGTGAGCATCGGGGGGGGGGGCGCACCGCTAGCCTCCCACCGCCTGCGTGGTGAGCTTTAGAGGAGGGGAGCCGCTAGACTCCTGCCACCCGCACGACGAGCATCAGGGGAGGGGCGGCGCTAGCTTCCCACTGCGAGTGTCTGGGGGGCGTGGCAAGCGTGGGGGTGTGCACAGCAATGTCACCCTCCCAGGGATAGCACCCAGAGCGAGCTGCACCCCACACACCCCTTCCTCCACCAGTGCCAACACATACACCCCACAAACTCTTGCCAAACCACACCCTTTCCCCTGATATTTGGCTGGCAGTCTTGACCCTGCCGCAAGCATTTCAGCTCCAAATATTTTAGAGTTTTATTTTTTTTAACCGCTTATGCCACCGCAAAGGCTGAGCTGGAAGCAGTAATCCAAAGTGACATCAACATTGTTCCTGAACTTATTTCACCTGCTGCCTGGCTTTCTTCACCACACACACACACACAAACCCTTCAAACAAAAAGCACTCTTCAAAATCGCATAAACACAAGGATAGGCTAAGGCTATGTATTCCCATGATTACAAAGAATGTACTGTAAGGACGAGTTTAAAAACAAACTTAACCTTTAAAGCGAAGAGAGAAAAGAAGCAGGGAGTCACATGGCTGAACAATCATTTCAGTGGGGAATTGACTGTTGCTCTGTGTAATCTCAACATAACAATCCTCAATTCCCTGGACACTTAAAGAAAGCTGGTTTGGTTTCTAAACAATGTCTAGGTTTTTCTTTTTTCAAAATATTGATGGCAGGGCACTGTTCAAAAGTCAGCTTCAAGAACTTTCTAAACATACATATACACTGGTCTCATTTTACTTTGGGACTAAAATGCAGCTATTTTTATGGCAGAATGTTTGCTGGGATTTCAGATCCGTTAACATCTTTTTAATAGAGCATTTAAACTCCAGATGCATGGTTCATGTGAATGGGAAGTGGGATTGTGCCAATGAGCCCCTCATCTGCCGTCCTAGTGTCCACATGTACAGCCAAGCCAGACCCACTGATGGGATGGAAGGAGACACTCAAGAAGCAATGCCCGCCTCAACCCAACACCTGCCTCATCTCCTTTGCTGCCAGTGGAGAAGTTTCCAGCAATATCTCATGAGAGCTTTTGCAGAAACCTTGTGAGATCTCATAGAATGCATGATGTGAAAAGAGTGGAGCTTCTGGCAGGATGACAGCAAGGGGCATGGCAGCAGGGAAGTGGGACATTCCTGTTTCACCTCAAGCGGCGAAATTTACAGTGCAGACATCTGAAGGAAGGGAGCTTCTGTACTATACATTTAAAGCACTGTTATCCCACTTTAAGCATGGTTGCGTACCCGCTATACTTTTAAAGCACATTTCCCCCCTCAAAACATTATGGGCACTGAAGTTTGTGCAGGGTTCCTGAAAATGGAACGTCTATGAAGTGTAAACTGCAGTGCCCAGAATTCCTTGAGAGAAAGAATGTGCTTTAAAGGTATAGTGTATATGCAGTCATGCTCCAACGAATCCTGGGAACTGTAGTTTGTTAAGGATGCTACGAGTTGTTATGAGGCCCTTCTTCACCTCAAAGCGCTGCACTTTCCAGAGTGGTTTAACAGTCAAACCGTCTTTCCAAGAAACAGCTTATGCTTAAGCAGCCCCAATGCTATTATGAGATTAGCCCCAAGACAACCAGTGAGAGATTCCCCCAGATATGGTGGTCGTGGGGAGATGAATTATAGATATTCAAGCACTCTTCTTCAAAGCTATTGGAGAGACAAGGTTGTGTAGTGATTAGAGTGTCAGACTGGAACTGGGGAGACCCCATTTCAGCCATGAAGCCAAAAAATCAAGAATGAAACTTAAAATGGGGATTTTTTTGGTAACTTTTCTTGGTCTCCCCCACCCCCCAGCTGAGTCTTAGCCCTCCTGACCTTTACTGGCTGATGGCCCCTTGGCATAGAGTCATTGTCTATCATCTGCATCAGGGCATAGTTTTCATGCTATTTAGTAATCCAGCATGAAGAGTGGGTAGATAACACACCATGAATGAAAATTACACACAAAGGCTGTTGCTGCTGGTGATTCATTATATATCTTTTCATCTTGTACGCCAAATGGCCTACTTTCCCCAAGAAGACCTTTTAATTTTGGGAATTTAGGTTTTTTTCTCCCCCTTCCAGTTTAACACATTCCCTCTAGTATGTCAGTTTCCATCTTCTAGTTAGTAAATCCCTCCAGTCTTTCTCAAGACATTTGTAAGGGAAAAAATGTATTTTGTGAAGCTACATTAATGAAATATGAATTAATAATAGGAATTCAAGTCATTTGGCCTCTTTCTTTTTAGATACAGTTTGAGTAATGGAGGTCTCTTTTGAAGACAGACTCTTGAGAGCGGATCAAAAACATTTAAAAATAAATTAAGCACTCAGCACTTTGAAGAAACACAATTAAAAAGTAGCACATAACCCAGTGCACATCTTGGTACAATATTGTGTAGTCTGGACTAGTTTTGAAGAATTACATGCCCCGTGCTTTAGGAAGCAGTAGAGCAGGAGTCAGCAACCTTTGAGACAAAAAGAGCCACTTGGACCCGTTTCCGGAAAAAAAAACTGGGAGCCGCAAAACTCGTCATTATATGAATAACTTTTTTGTCCCTTTTTTTAATTATTTCTTTGTTTGACCCCTCAGAATTACTCCTCCTCATAGAAATAAACATTAAATTAACAAGTTACCTTTTTGTGTGTGTGTGTTCTTCACTCCCCTTCAAAACAGTGACCAGCGTACATGCCCCCTTTCAATGCAGTGACCAGTGTAAATGCCCCTTACAATGTAGTGGGTGGGCAGGCAGGAAGGTGATGTCAGGAACGGTGCGTGACTAACGCACGCACCGCCCCATGCAACGTCACAGCCAGTACAGCGCCCGCCACAGTGGGGAGTGTCGGGGCGCACAATGCGCCTCCTCCCCTCGCTAGTATCCGCCCCGGAGCCGCGGCAAAGGTGTAAAAGAGCCACATGCGGCTCCGGAGCCGCGGGTTGCAGATCCCTGCAGTAGAGGATCAGCAGATTTGTGGCACTTATTCTTTAATAGTTAAAGAGCACACTGTATCTTTTCTCTCCCTTCCTTCGACATACAGACAGTTAAGGACAAAGAACATTCTCTCACAGATCTGCCATTAGGATCGCTGTCATAATTCTGACAGGTTGCAAAATACCTCAAAGGCATTCCAACCAGCAAAGACAGAATCCTCAAAGTGCCAACTCCAAAGTAATCCTATCACAGGCAAAGGAAAACTGTTCAACTGCATTTAAAATTGAACTGTCAGGATGTGCAGTAATGTGAGTAATAAGGGAGATACCCTAAGCTACTGGGAAGGACAGCTGGGAGGTAATTAGATACTGTAGGCCTCTCTCCCTGCAGATGGAGACGAAGGTTCTTGGCCAGAGTGGGAAGTCCAAAGTCATATGCCCCCACCCCTCAGTGTTTCAAGGGTGGTAAGGCAAAAAGATGGCAGTTGGGGGGCAAGTCAGGGTCTTTTGGGGTGCATGTGTGATGGACAGACCACTGGGTCATCAGCCTGGAGACCCTGAGCCAATCAAGGCAGGGAGGAGGACTGGCCAATCAGGAGAAAGTGAGGGTGGTAAAGAGAGAATTTGATAGGCTGGTGGACCTGGCTACTGGGTGTGCTTAGGAGTTTGTCAGGAAGAACAAACCTGTTTTAATTTTCTCAGGTGGCAGAAAATAACCTAGAAAGAGGCTAGAGGTACAAAGGAAAACTACCCTTGTTCCAAACAGCAAGAAACTGTGATAAACGATTCCCAGTTCCACTGAGGCTTAGCAAACTATCGAACCCATGTGTTTAACTTTGAAATTTGAGCCTGCCACACAAGGCCCTCAGGGCTTTCCACATTGTGGCTTACCAAAAATAACTTTAAGAAAACACTCAACCCACATTTAAAAAGTTACAAAAATGATATAAAACCGAGATAAAACAGTGAAGGATTCACCAAAGTGATCTGGTCACAAATATTCATGCCGTTTACTTCCAAGTGAACTGCTATAATGTGCTTTAGGTGGGGCTGTGTTTGAAAGCACAATGTTTGTTTAGAGTTTAGAGTTTGCTCTAAATAAAGTGGTCTGGTCACCATCCTTTGCCCTTCATGCAAAGATTACATCTTGCACAGCACAATCCCAAACATAATTACTCAGAATGAAGCTCCATGGTGCTTTCTTCCAAGCAGAAATGTAGTATTCCAAGCAGATTGTAGTATTAGGCTTTATTAGGGGGTAGGGAATTAGGGGTTAAACCACTGTTATTACAACTAGGAATTAATGAAATAAAAACTGAAAGCACAAGAATTTGCTTAAATGTTCATCGTGCGCTCCCTTTACTGTTTTGAATCGGTGTTATGTACTGAGTTGAATAGAATGTAGCAGTCTGATTGGTCCTAGAACAATAGGATTCAGAATGCAGCAGTCTGATTGGTCCTAGAACAATAGGATTCAGAATGCAGCAGTCTGATTGGTCCACAGGAGCCACCCAATCCAGCGCCAGGTGGAAGTGAATCCGTAACCTGATTGGCCTACAGGTGAATCCTGGAATTAGCCAATCACGTGGGGCCCATTGTGTAAAAAATGTATATAAAGCAGACATTCTGGGGGAACTTCCATTCCTCCTCACCCTATGAGCTGAATAAAGTTCATGAAATCCACTCTCGACTCTGAGTATATTTCACTGGCGACGAAGGTGGGATCCCGCTGAGCTGACCACCACACACAGCAACACAGCACAGAATTTGATGGCCCATTATACAGCCATGCTTTCTTCTTTATATATTGCCTGCTTACCAAAAGCAAAAATAAAAAATCCACAATCATTCTTAATGCCTTTTACTAAGATGTATAATAATAGGAATAACACAATTTAGCCATAAAAGTAAAATAATAAAATAAAACCCACACTTGATGCCCATGCCGGTCAGGTTCAGATCAGCTATTCAGCTGTGCCATCCCTAATAATCTTTCCTGAAATAATAATTCAGCTGGTGCGCTTCATTATATGATTCATCGGTTGAATGTCACCACCGATTCTGCCAACACTCAATGACAAACCACATGGTAAGACTGAAAGACGGCACTGTCATAGAGAATTTTTGTTAAACAGAAGGTAGTAAAAAGTGTTTCATCTGCTGAACTAAATATTAAAAAACACACAACTGGCTGAGCTTCTGGAAAATGTACCGTTTGGTATGATACCCATTATTTCTACTGCTGTGCCTGCACTATTCTCGAGCCCAGAATAAAGAGGTACATTTTTACTGTTTTGAAACATGGCTTACTTCTGTTTCTGCAATATAAAGATCAGGGAATGATGGATTGAAGGACTTACCAGTCTATTGTTCTCTTTATTCCATTTATTTCAGAGCAGCATACGTGCTTCCCTCCTATTATATTCTCCCAACAACCCTGTGAAGTAAGTTAGGCTATAAACAATGGCGGCTTAAGGTCATTGATTGAGTTTGGTGTCCAAGTGGGGATTTGAACTTGAATTTCCCCAGTCGCCCTACAAGAACTGGTGTCTAACCACTAGGCATTTCCCTGCCTCTTTCCCCTCCGCTGCACAAGTGGGATTTGACATCATAAGAATTCAATAGAGATCCAAGGGTGAGACAAATTTAACTGTCAGATTTCTAAACAGTTATGTATATTAATTTCAAAATATAAGAGAAACGGAATCTACAATTATGTTTTGAATACTGATTTTTTCCCCCCAGCATGAGGGATGGAGCACAAAAGAACCCATGGTCAAAATCACCAGCTATCTGGATGAATCAGCTATAAACATAGAATGTAAAGACATGTCTGCAGCTGTATTTCCCCTTGAAACCACCAGAAAAGAGCTAGCAGTAGTCATGGCAGCAGCAGCAATTACTTTGGCAGTGGATCTCTTGGAGAACGTCTCTCCCCAGCAAGGCTTCCAATCTCCCTGCCTAATAATATAGTTAAGATGGGCTCATTCTCCCAATACTTGCTTCTAAAGAGATGAAAAACACTGCTCCTTCTCAGCAGTCCTTCTCAAAACTGGTTTTGAGAGAGATCCACCAGTTGTATTGTACTGAGAGAGATCACTGGAGCATCTAGCTCAGGCCAAAGTTCCCCAAACTTGGGTCTGCAGCTGTTTTGGGACTACCATCATCCCTGACCACTGGCCCTGCTAGCTAGGGATGATGGGTGTTGTAGTCCAAAACCAGCTACAGACCCAAGTTTGGGAAACCCTGATCTACATACTAACCAGTAGCAGCATTCCAGGATTTCAGATTTCAGTCTAACTTGCACCTGCCAGCGGTTGAACCTGGACTTTTTGCATGCAAAGCGAATGTTTTGTCATAGTCCTTCATATTGGTCTTTCTAGAAAACTACCTAGCCTATCTTACTATGCTGCTTTTGATCCCTGTTTCAATTGGCTGTGAATTCTGGTTGTTCTTTGGATTTTTCTTTCCACAAGCCACTTTGAATGGCAAGGAAGATGGAATGCGTATACAGTGGTACCTCGGGTTAAGTACTTAATTCGTTCCAGAGGTCCGTTCTTAACCTGAAACTGTTCTTAACCTGAAGCACCACTTTAGCTAATGGGGGCCTCCTGCTGCTGGAGCACGATTTCTGTTCTCAACCTGAAGCAAAGTTCTTAACCCGAGGTAATATTTCTGGGTTAGCGGAGTCTGTAACCTGAAGCATATGTAACCTGAACCGTATGTAACCCGAGGTACCACTGTATGTAAAATGAGTAAATAAATGGCTCAGAGGTGGCTGCTCTGAAGCAAAGCCACTCAGCTCCAGACTTTGGCTCAGATCGCAGATGATGCTAAGCCACAGTTTGTTTAACAAACCATGAGCCTGACACACAAGTTGTCCATAGATAATCAAACAAACCTTCCCACTCAGTCTCAGCCTTCACACATAGGGCTAAAGTCAGTTCAAAATAGTCAACAAATTACCTGTGTGATCCGATACATGGCTACTCAGAAGGAAGTACCAGTGAGTACAACGGGCCTTACTCTCAAGTAAGAATGCACAGACTGCAACCAATCATCTGTCTTATTTATTATAGAGGTGTTCTACATCATTAAGTGTTATGTCAAATTAAGTGAGGCATTGCACATTCATCAGAATTAAGTGCCTAAAATACAGCCTGATTATGTGCATGTTGACTTGGAGGACGTAAAAAAGAACTTACTTCAAAGTAAGAAGGATTGGGGCCTTATTCTAATGAATTAGTGACATTTTGAACAATGGTTTGCATTGACCAAATTTCTCTAATTCTTATCTATCTCATTGTCACGCTTTTGTTTGTTGCACACACTTCTAAAACATTTCTAACTGTGTTAAGACATTTCATTGTTATCAGCTTTACAGGAACTAGTAAGTTACACACACGCCAGGACTAATCAGATTATGTGGACATCAGTCCCATTGATTTCAAGGGTGAGACACATTTAACTCTGCCTTTCTCTGCTCTTGCTAGACTGATAAAGGCTAGTTTATTGCAGCATCTTATCATTTAGAAGCCAGTTACACTTAACAAGTTCATTTCCTGAGAAGCAATAATTCTTGCAGTTCACAGTTTGCTGCCTGGAGACTCCTAGAGAAATACAAAACAGGTCAGCAACTTCTTACCAGGGCTATTTGGCCAGAATGTGTAGACCATTTACAACAATTGTGCATCAGGTTCTGCTTATGCCTTAAAGACTGATAATATGCAGACAGTTCCTACAGTCCGATCTTACCCCCTTTAATAGCTCCAGTGGTTAGCTGGCAGCATCTTGACCCAGGCAACCAGGAAATAACATCCTTCCACCTGTCTCTTTCTCAAAAGGAAGAGAACTGCAGGAGTTTTGCTTAGTCCCCAAAGTCTCTACACCTGGTTTCATCAATGCATTTATCTTAGTTATAGCTACACTCACTCAAAAGGCCCAAGAGCAAATACCGTATTTTTCGCTCTATAAGACACACTTTTCCCCCTCCAAAAATTAAGGGGAAATGTGTGTGCGTCTTATGGAGCGAATGCAGGCGCCATGGCTTCAGCGAAAGCAACGCGAAGCCTGGAGCGCACCGACCCCTCTCGCTCCCTAGGCTTTAGGGATAGCCACCTGAAGCCTCCAGAGGGCAGAGGGAGCTCCCGCTGTGCTCCGGAGGTGTTGCGTTGCTTTCGCTGAAGCCTGGAGAGCAAGAGGGATAGGTGCGCACTGATCCCTCTTGCTCTCCTGACTTTGCTTCGCTGGAGAGGTGCTGCACAGCTTTCCCTCTCTGCGCAGCACCCCTTCCGCGAAGCGGGAGGAGAAATGGAAGGGGCTCCGTTTCTCCTGCCACTTCGCTGAAGGGACGCTGCGCAGAGAGGGAGAGATTTTTTCCCCCTTGTTCTCCCCCTCTAAAACTAGGTGCGTCCTATGGTCGGGTGTGTCCTATAGAGCAAAAAATATGGTACATTTCCAAGACATGTTAAAAATATATATGTAGATGTAAATAGACACACTCATAGCACTTTAAATTGGGGGGCAGGGTTTGCACTGTCCTCTATAGCCCCATGGTTCTTGGTTTTAAGACTGAGGTTTGGTCGGGGCAGGGCTAATGGAACAAGCAGAACTGCCAGACATTACCCTGATGGTCCTTGCAGACTGATCAAAGACCCTACTTTCTGAAGCAGATATCTCTCAATGAACGAGTGTGCGTCTGAATACCAGTTGCTGGAAACTGCAGGAGGACAGAGAGCTATTCCTCTCAGAGCCTGCTTGTGGACTTCCCACAGGCATCTGGTTGGCCATTGTGATAACAGGATGCTAGACTAGATGGACCAATGACCTGATCCAGCAGCCTTGGGGGGGGGGGGGCTATTCTGGAAGGAATCGGGACTCAGTTCGTCTTGGAACTGAGCTGGAAGCACATACAGGCTTATCTTGCTCTCTGTAAGAATTCAAAACAGTGGCTTTGGCAGTCCCCGTAGAACCTAACCATGAATTTTCTAACCTACACTCAGCCCATGTATATATGTGTAAACAAAATCATATATCACGAAGACATCACAAGCCTCCAGTGACTTTCCTTCCAAGGAAACTGAACCCAAGGTATGCACTGAGAGCCCTGGAATCTCATTGTTTGAAGGCTGAGGTGTGCATATCACAATGTTAAGGGTCTCACCACAGTCACAAGGGTGCAGTTTAGCTCTGGTTGTAAAGTCACTGTGATATTTGCAGGAAAATTGCATTGGGGTAAAAAGTAGCCACCAAGCTGAAAGAAGAAGACACCAATTAATTCCTCATTGTAGCAGCTAACAGCAAGAACCAGTGGCTTGGATCAAGACATGTGTGCATGGAATTCTGTTTGCACAACAAGGCTCTTCCATCTCCTTGTCCCTACGGCAGTCACTTGCACCTCCTGAAAGGCCACTCCTGATGATCAGAGGACCCTCAAAATGGTTTGGGATACAGCATGAAATGCAGGAGGAGGAGAGATTCACAGAAAGTGGAGAGCACACCCTTGTGTGGATGTAAGTGGCTTCTGCCTGCACAAGAGACTATGGCTCCAAGCCTATGATTTCAGAGATGGTAACTGAGAATTACGAGCGTAGTGGTTTCTGTTGCTACTGAGATCAGTGGGGCAGAAGGTGGGGAGGCCAGCAACACAAATTAAAATATTGTGGATCAATTCTGGAGCTTTCACAAAAGTTGGATTTTTTGGTGGTAGAAGAAAAAGCTTTTTTTTAATACAATACTCCAGAATACTAGCTGAATAAAGATGTCATGCAGCAGAACACCAAAACATCTGAAAACACACACACACCCCAGCAACTACACCATTATAAATGGTAAGTGCAGAAAGGTCTGGAGTATTTTACTAGGACTGGAGAAACCCGGGTTCAAATTCTTAATCCTGCTCTTTCTGGGCTAAATTGAAGATAGGAATGCAGTTATTCAGCAGCTTCTGCCCTTCTGAAATGTCCCGGTACAGTTCCCAGCTCAAAATATGTTTAAAAATGTGTATATTGGGACAAAATATATATTTAAAATGCAACGATTTAAAAATGTGAAAATTAACATGGAAACGGGACAGAACTGATTAATGGATGAACACATACAACAGACTGGAAACAGGATGGTGTGCTCTTCCCTTTCCCTTCATGTAAAATAACCAGGATTGGCAAAAATTATTTTAATTTAATTCAAAGGAAAATGTGAACATTTAAATCAATTTTCTTTTCAGAAATGATAAGTTCTTCTCACTGCATGCAGTCATCAAGTTTAATTTAGCATTTTTATTGCTTTCGGTTTAATGCCATACTTGTATGAAATAGCAGGTTCACGTAATAATTTTTAATTATAGCAGATGTTAAGATTAACAAGCACAAAAATTCACTTATGCTTCTTGAACACAATGTTGGGGTGAATTCTTTGAATTAAATATATATATATATATCAATTACACCTCATATATAAAATATATGACCATAGAACAACCAAGCACATTGATTTTTATACATTTATATGTTGTTTCAGCAGAGGCACAAATATATATTATGTGCCACATTCACAGTCTGTCATTACTTTTTTTTAAAAAAAGTATCATTGCATTTGTGAATAGTATTACTGGAGGTTATTTTATCAGTTAGAGCATACACAATTATACTGAGCAGGTAGACATTTTCTGGAGGAAATGTAACCCAGCTCCAAAGTACAAACAGAATATGGATTTCAATCTTTTTTTTCCTACTGATGAATATCAACTCCCCAGAAAGAAATCAACTCAGCATTTATTGTGCAGGAGCAATCTACAAGCTGCTACTGTAGGCTAGCTATATTTTGTTATCTAAATTCATTATAAACTGAAATAAGTGAAACAATCACAATCAGCAGTGATTGCAGCTACTAGTATTGGTAGAATATATTTATGGGAAGGAATGAAGGAAGGAGGGAAACCAAGCCTTATGAAGAACAGTTAAGATAGTTGGGTATGTTTGGCCTAAAAAGAGGAGACTGAGAGCAGAAATATAGGCATCTTCAAATATCTAAAGGGCTGTCAGATGGAAGATGTAGCAAGCTTTCTTTCGCCTGCTTTGGAGGGTAGGACTCAAACCAATGGCTTCAAGTGGAATTTGCTGCCAAGGAATGTGGTGGAGTCTCCTTCTTTGGAGGTCTTTAAGCAGAGGCTTGACAACCATATGTCAGGAGTGCTCTGATGGTGTTTCCTGCTTGGCAGGGGGTTGGACTCGATGGCCCTTGTGGTCTCTTCCAACTCTAGGATTCTATGATTCTATGAAGTTACAAGAAAGGAGATTCTTACTAAACATCTGGAAGAACTTTCTGATGGTAAGAGCTGTTCAACAGTGGAATGGACTCCCTCGGGACTGACACTCCTTCCTTGGAGGTTTTCAGGCAGAAGTTGCATGGCCATCTGCCATGGATGTTTTAGTTGAGATATCTGCATTGCAGGAGGTTGGACTAGATGACCCTCAGGGTCACTTCCAACTCTACAATTTTATGATTCTATGATTGCAGGTGCTGGAAAGGCACATCACCAAATCCAAGAGAATGCAAATGTGGTCCACTAGCAGAATAAACAAAACCATTAGGAGCAAGAAGGTTTCCTTCAGGTAATGGAAGCCTTGCCAAATAAAAAGAACAAAAGAGGAAAACCAAGTCGCACGCAAACACAACCCAAAGTGCAAGCAAACGAGAAATCCAAAAAAATATTTGAGGAGTATGACACCTCTCACCAATAATTAAAAATTATTAAATAGAAATTCAGTGCTATGTAATTTACAACCATGTGATGTAGTGAAAGCCACCAACACAGGCAGCTTTCAAAAGGGATTAGACAAATTCATTGAACTTAATATTATCATAACAGCTGTATGCCATATGTGTGTATGTGTGCAGAGACAGAAAAAAGGTAAGTAATAAAGGAGCATGTTATGGAGGTATATAAAACTGCAGAGTGTGGAGAAAATAAACAGAGAGAGATTTCTTTCTGCTATTGTTGTTGTTTTTTTGTTTAGTCATGTCCGACTCTTCGTGACCGCATGGACCAGAGCATGCCAGGCACTCCACTGCCTCCCGCGATTTGGTCAAACTCATGTTAGTAGCAACCTAATAAATTCTGCTTTACAACCTAATAAATCTGAATGTTGGGACAATTCAGGGCAGACAAAATCTTCATGTAGCGCATAGTGTGATATGGGGATAGCCACTGATTTGCATGGCTTTAAAACAGGTCTGGGCAAGTTCATGGAGGACAAGACTATCAAAGGCTACCCATCACAATGACTGTATTACCTCCTGTGTCAGAAGTAGTAATGGCTCTGAATACTAATCTCCAGGGAACAGAAGTGGAGAGAGCTATTGTGCTCATGTCCTGGTTGTGGGATTCCCATTGGCATCTGCTTAGCCACTTTAAGAAAACAGACAGGGCTGATTCAGCAGAGCTATTCATCTGTCTGCAGTGCCCCAAAATTTCAACCTCATTTAGGATTTCAGGGTTTATTAATTCGGGGGGGGGGGGGGGCTTGGGCTAGAAAGCAGTATATAAAAACCCCATACCATACCACACCATTAATTTGAATTTCTCTTATCACTAAGAAGATTTTGCCACTTCCCAGCCATCTTTGAATTTGACTTTTCCAGCATTAAAGCAATGTGGGCATTTCATAAGCCCATAGTTAAACAAAGTTTCTTTTATGTAGGTATCTATAACTTAATGTAAGACATTTGGGGGGCAATCTGGCAATGGGCTCTAAATCCTTTTTCCTGTTAACCTGACAGCACCATTACTGGAGGATTACAGCAACTTTCTGGCCAGAGAAAATCTGGTGAAACAAAGAGCCAATAGGAACCCATCTAACCTTATATAACTGTTGATTCTGGCCTGTCTCATTAGTTTGGGGAAATTATTTCTTGGTTTCAGATTTCTGCAGACCCTGTATGAACTTCTACTGAACTCCTGGTTTGTCTGCCTCCAGGCTGTTACTCCTGAGAGTGCCAATTGCTCTAATTTAGTGTTAGGAAAGGGTGCTGAAAATATACAGACTGTGACAGTTGCTTGTTAATATTAGCACTTTATTTCTCCCAAACCATTTTTCATTAGCCTGGGAGGGAAAACATCAGATATATGCTTGGAAAGCAGTACCACAAAGGCTGCTCTGCTCATATATTCTTGGACATTCTATGTATTGGGAAGATATTTGTTGGAATCAGAGAAACATAAAAGCCTTGGGACAGAGCAGAACAGCAATGCTAAAAGAGCTACACTGAAGGATGCCTTTGATGTTATATTTCGGTAGTGCTGCAAGTGGAAATCATGAAGAATGTACTGAATATTTTGCAGATAAGCAGAAAACAGCCATTTAAGAAGAAATGGGTGATGGGAAAACCATTATCTTCTAAGAGTTGGGAAGGAGTAAGACAGGGAAGGGGGTTCCAGTCTGAGAGGGGAGGTAAATGGTAGTGGGAGCCTTAAATTCAGACACTGGTATTACCCACAAGATCACAACCCTTAGGGCATTCTCAGCCCGCTCTTAAACCAGTGGACTTAGGGCAGGTGTGGAGAACTTCTGATCTTCCAGATGTTGCTAAAACTTCAGCTACCATCATCCCTGACCATTGGCAATGCTTGCTGAGGCTGATGGGAGTTGTGGTTCAGCAACATCTGGAGGACTAAATGTTCTCCACTTGGCTTAAGGCCACTCTTGGTCCCTGCCATTCTGGACTTAAGAATCCCATTTCACTGTAGGGCAGAATTGAAGACACCCTCTCCTTTCCCTTCTCCACAGGCCCAATACTGTTCAGAGCAATCATACAATTATAATATATAATTGCAATCATATAATTAATGTCACATCTACTTTGGCCCACCGTGTGTCTAATTGCCATTGGCCATTCCCATTGGTATGTTTACACTAATAGCCACCATTAAAGGAAATGATTGGTTGCTCAGTAGCAGTGCAGAGGCTTCATTATCTCAAACAGCAAAAGAGACAGTAAACCTGGGTCTGGGCTGCACCACTCCAGGCTTGAGGTATTGGGTGTGGTGGAATCTTCATACCAAAAGCGGGTATAGAAATTAAAGTTGTCATGGAAAAGGGTCCTGAGGTTTAGCTGTTAATTAGAGGCTTTCTGGCAAATGGAAGATCAAAGGGGCACTGTGCATAAGCAAACGGTTCATTCATATCTCTACATTACCCATTTCCCACCTTGTTTAAAGGGGAAGTCATATATGACACCTTGAGCTCTTTGAAGGAAAAGCGAGGTAGAAATCTTAAAGCTTAGAATTTCCACTTCATTTAGGACGTATTTGTTTGAGTCCTGCATTACATTGCTCCCCATTTCTGAAGCAAAAATTCAAATGACACTAGAGAAATTTATAATGGGTTTTCACACGCCTTCTGCAAAATAAAGATTCAGAGAAATTGCATTATTACTGTGTAAGCATTAGCATTTTCAAAGGGATAAGGAAAATATTTGATTCCCAAAGTATGACAACTGAAATACTATCTTAATTCAAATGCTTGCAGTGGGACTTTAAAGAGAATTACAAAATTACATTACCTCAGGAAAAGAGTTACAAAATGTGTTTGATGGTTGTTGGGTTTTTCTTGCTTATATTAGCATGGGAAAAGAAAGACACACATTACGATGTGTTATGGTGCAACATTTTGACAATTATTGTAAAAGTTCCCTGCTGCTACAGTTACACATGTTCTGTGAACCAAAGCAGCAGTGCTCCAGTTTGATAAGAGACTGTTATTTTACAAATTGGCCCTTGCTAGCAATGACATTTGTTGTTGTTGTTACAATTTGTATGCGGCGCCCCCATCCACTGATCTCAGGGTGGTTCACAACTAATTACCTGATATGCTGTATATTTGATCTGTGGGTATGCAGGTAAGTATTAACAGGATTACAGACTTAGTCTTCATTTCATGAGCCTGCAATGGTGTGGTTCACAAACAAGTAAAAATAACGTATGAGGCAAATAACTCAGTTGGCAGAGCATGAAACACTTAATCTCAGGGTCATGGGTTTAAGCTCCATATCGGGTGAAAGATTCCTGCATTGCAGGCGGTTGGACTAGATGACCCTTGTAGTCCCTTCCAACTCTACAATCCTATTACTCTATGGCTGTAAAGTAATACAGTCGCTTTCCAATATCCAGCCTTCGAAGCTAAACAGCAGCCTCTGATCCCTATGTTCAATGTCTCCCCTTCTCAAGCTGTAAGGGGTACATATAAGCAGAGGTTCATGGGATAGATGACCCATTTGAAGTGGAACTTGTTTCCCAACCTGATTCCCCTAGCAAGGGTGCATTGTTTCTTGAGATGTCTTCCAGATTTCTCACAACACCTCTAGACATAGGCACACTCGCATGCAAAGAAGACCATTTCAGACTTAGGAATGTGAAATATTAAATTCTTCCTCTTTGTGTGTATGTATGTCGGTATTTATTGTGAGTGTGCAATCATGTTCTATTTTAGTTTGTATAACTTGAATGGTACACAAAACACTTCTATCAACAATCAGTGTAAACGGAACAGCTATCCTCACTGACCTCATTAGTTTCACAGTACTTACCAATTGCCCAGACTGTTGAGTGGCTGAGCCTATTGTTCCATATATCTAGGATCCTTCAAGCCTTTGACAGTCTTCTATACTAACTAAGGAAGTTAAGAATGTTGGGTGGATATCTTTTATAGTAATTCTAATCAATCCCACTGACTAACCCACGCAGTTTACTGTCCTGTGTCCCACTGAAGAAGTGATATTCAAAGGTCAGTTCACAGCACCCAATGTAAGCAACAAGGAAGATTAAATTGATTCCTACATAGGGACTGCACAAGAGGTCCACTGGTGGGCTTGCCATTCAAACCCAAGTGTGTGAAGGAGAGATTGGGCCCACTGGCCCTGCCCCCTATGTCACCCCACCCACTGACCTGGCCTGTGGAGGTTCTAAATCATATGGGGAGCTAAATCATAATGGAAGTTGTAGCCAAGGTTGGCAAATGCTGGTCTGCAGGAATACACATGAAACTGCAATATGCAGTGGGATTGAAACTATTTAGGGTGTTAGGAGATGACAGAGTCTTTTCACAATGTATGGGGAAACCACAGATGAAGGAAAAGAGAGTAAGAGAAAAGTTTAACCTAGAAATGACTTTATTTGTCAGAGAGATTGCCTGGTAATCTTTGGGGACACACTGACACAGAAAAGATGAACTGGGAGTATGCATTACATCGGTATTAATAGTTACTATTGCTCCAAACAGAATTATATGGCATGTCTACTCTAAAGACTGTTTTAACGTTATTGAAGCTTCTCCTCCCACTTATTTCCTACCCCATTACTTTCCAAAAATGGGTCAACTGCTGTCTGTAATATGGATAAATCCAGTGGGGGCGGGGGAGACAGGCAGCACCTTTAAGGAAAAAGCAAAAACCTAAAAGTTTCCAAGAGTTGTACTTACAGGGGATTCAATGAGATTTCTACATACAGAACTGTCACACGAGCAAACCCTCATAAACTTACGATATATGATGACAACAGTGTGATTTCTCATATTTCTATGATGCTTTCAGGCTAAGCCACCCCAAGATAGATCATATAATGATTAAAAAAACATAAAATACAAGTAAAGTAAGATTTTTACAGATACCAAATAAAAACTGAATTGGCAGTCTAAAACACTGCTCAGGCCAGCATAAGAAATCAGATCAAGATATTTAAAAACAGAGGCAGCAACACCATGAATCCCTGTAAACTGAACATTTAGAGATTTTCCTACTTTTGACAGGTACAATTTCTAGCTTCGTGGTGGTGTGTACGATGGTATGTTGTGGACGTATGGATCACTTTTTACAAAGCAGGATGAGGCTGCAGTCCACACCCACCCATACCCCTTGTACTGGGCTGGATTTAGGGGAGGTGACCCTCTGCCCAGCTAAATTGGGCTCCACCAGCCTCTGCCCACAGAGTGGCATTTCATCATCTTCATCATCATCATCATCATGTTTATTTGTATGCCACTTTCCCACAAAATCATGCCCAAAGTGGCTCACAACATCTCACCTGAACCACAGTACAGGCAGCAATCATTGCTTGTGGGGTTCCCTTCATGAGGTTCCATTCAATCACGCTCCACCCCATTACGCCCTGCTCCACCCCCATTCTGCCTTCTTCAGGTCCAAAGGGACCCATGTGTCAATTGGATGTGCCTAAAATGGTTGCTACCTGAATAACAGTTCATCTGTCACTCCTCTAGCTATTCCACCATGTGAGAAAAAACACCTTTAGTGTGTGTTTGGAATCTTCAAACTTTCAGCCTATAGCCTGAAGTGATGGCATAAACTGGCCCAACATGTGTGTGTGTGTGTGTGTGAGAGAGAGAGAGAGAGAGAGAGAGAGAGAGAGAGAGAGAGAGAGATGCTGGGGAGGTACACCCAGGCTGCTGACACACTACTCTAAATTGTTTAAAACCACTCCAGACTTAAATGGGTTGCGTGCGTCGTGGCAGACTCTTGGTTTTATGAGAAGAAATTAATTCAGGCATGAAAAAGAAGTTATGAAATGCAGGCCTTTAAGGAATAACTTACCGCTCCAATATTCAAGATGTGTAAATTATTTAGCTCTCCTCTGCACAGTTTCATTTTTCAGCTGTGGAGGATTCATATAGAGCTCTCAGCATTAAAGGCACTGGATGGACATTAGGAAACATGTGCAGCCTAATCTTATTCATGTAAACTTGGAAGGACATACTATTGTCAATGGAGTTAGGATTTCAGGCTTAAATTAAAAATAAACAGTGAGTTTGGGCCATTCTGTTTCTGCTACTACTTTATTCTGCTGTCACTCAAACTGCCACCATTCCCTGCTTCCCTAATTTCTACTCACATCTGATGCCCCATAGAGTAGAAGAGGGGAAACCTAGGAAAATTATGAAGAAACATCAGAACAAATAAAAATATAGCCCAGCATCCTTTTTCCTGTGGGCAACCTTGTTCTTCAGCAACTGGCATTCTGAGACATGGTGCCTCAGATGTGAGACATATCATACAGTATACCTACCAGGAGAAGTATCATGGATAGCATTTCCCATAAATCCCCCTTTAAAGCCAAGTTGGTATTCATCACTACATCTTATGGTAGCAAATTCCACAAAATGGACTTTTATCCATCCTGAATCTCCCAGGATGGACTTTTGTCCATCCTTAATCTCCCATCATTCACCTTCATTACTCCATTACTTCATTACTTCATTTTCCTATAGGTGAGTTGCTCCAATTGTCCTTTTCTGCATTTACTCCCACTCTACAATATCCTATTTGAGCTCACATGCCCAGAATGGTACCTCTCTCTACAGTGGTACCTCAGGTTACAGACGCTTCAGGTTACAGACTCCGCTAACCCTCTGGTTAAGAACTTTGCTTCAGGCTGAGAACAGAAATCGCATGGCAGCAGCAACAGGAGGCCCCATTAGCTAAAGTGGTACCTCAGGTTAAGAACAGTTTCAGGTTGAGAACGGACCTCCAGAATGAATTAATTTCTTAACCCAAGGTACCACTGTATTATTCCAAGTCTGGCTGTGCCATAGATTTGTATGAAGGCATTATGACACTGGCCATTTCCTTTCCTTTTCCTAATGATCCTCAATGTGGACTTAGACCCAACGTGCGGTTGCTGTGAAAAAGACGTTTTCATTGAGCTAGCTACCACAACCCAAAGAGTCCTTTCCTGGTTAGAATGTTTGTTTTCACCTCCCTAAATGAAATCAAAGACACCTTTCTGCCTATCAGTGTTTTCCATTCTTTAACATTACCCGTCCTTAAATACACATTAAATACAACATCTTTGTGACATCTAGGAAGTAATCCTATGCACAAGAGGTTGACATAAAGCATGCCAGTATAAGCTTAGCCCCTAACAAGTTACACTAGATCCAAACACCATTCAGCAGCAGGCGGCTGCTCTGCTTAAACCTGGAAAGACAGGAAGCAAATCATTAAAGTGGTGCTCTATGCTGGGTTGCCAGGTCATGTGACCGATCTGAACAGGCTTAGAATCCAGCCTAAGTTCACCCAATCTCATCCTGTCCCTGCTATGTCCCCATAACACCACTGTGGGGGCACTTACACTGACCTCAGCTCAACCAGATTTGGCTCAGCTGAGTGGGATTGGGGAATTAGGGCTGATTTAGACTTCTTTTTGCATCGCACTTTTCCAGGCACAGGTCTATGCACAAAACAACAACAGCAACAGCAACAACAACAACAACAAACCACTCAGAGATGGAGCTTTGAAGTCCAGACCTGTGCCTAGAAACACAGTACAAAAGGAAGTCTGGGTAAGCAAGAGATCCGCTGCATCCTAAAATGCTCATCTGGCAAATCTCGTCATAGGATTCCTCCCTTGGTTCTCCAGAGAATCACACTTCTAATCCAATACATTTCCCTAACGTTCTTCACTATAACATATATATTTTAAGCATTACCACCCCCTAATACATACCCTCTTTACAGTATTACATTAGAGGATTTCTATATTATCCTCTTGTGCGTTTTTTCTTCCAAAAGATGTGAATGTGTTAAATTCCCTTAATCTTTCCTCTTAAGTGGTTTTTCACTAATCCTTATTAGGTCTACATTTGTGTCATTAAATTCCATCATAGTTATGTTTCCCTCCCCCCGCCCTTTAAAAATAATGAGCCTGGTGTTATATATGTCACTTGAACAAGGCTCCATTGAAGTGAAACAATTGCTTCTTTCAGTTTTCTTAAAAATATATATATACTTGATACTCATTTACTTCCTGCTTTGACGTTCACCACTTTTGCTCAAGCATCATATTCTCAACTAACGCAGACTGTTAATAAATTAGGATTTGTAATTATTTGCAAAGCAGTTGTTAATATTGCTTGTCGGGACAAACGGCTGTGTAAATATAAGCTCAATTAGAGCATTGCCTGCAAGGTGGCTTTTCTTTTTCCTAAATGAAAGCTCATGGTTGCAAACCAGACTCTCGGTTGCGGGGCTTGAGTGTCTCAAATTTCAGTGGCAACCTGTGCAACACCAAATTCTGCCCTCCCCCTGCCTCTCACTTCCGTTGGAGGGTGCAGCACCTCCCGCAGTGCCCAAGGAGCTCTGGTCAAACTGGTCTCACTCTCCTCGATCTGCACATGCCACATGTTGTGTGTATATACCCACATAGTAGTTGTGTCATACTGCCCTCAGCCTGTTTTGAGCTTTCAGATCAATTATTTTAGGGGGAGGTAATTTCTCCCCAAAGATAGGTGATTTCTGAGGGAGTGAAACTTTTCGATAGGTTTCAGGGGGCTTGGATACTTCTGTTGGCAAGTGGTGGAGGTTTAATTTTATTATATATCTTTTTAAAAAACCTATGATTTCTTTTTATTTTTTGTTGCAGTAAGCCATAGTGTCACGATGAAGGTTCATCTTAGGGGATGCCAGGGCAGCTCCTAGGAACTGATGTTTCCCTCCCTCACCAACTGGAATGTATTTCCTCAGAATGCCTGTGGTACAGCCTACACAAACCCCAACCTCTCTCACCACCAAAGGAACACAAATGAACAGCAAAGAACCTGCACAAGCAACGCTGACACCAAACCCTACATATAGTAAGTAAAATAGAAACATCGCCACCTGACCCCACCCATCTCCCCCCCCCCTCCACCTCTTCCCCCTTTTCTTCCTAATGTCTCAACATGGGGGGGAAATACGAGAGAGATACATTGCACACACTTTTGTAAATCAAGAAAATCTTTAATAATAAAAAAGATAAGACAGACCTGCATTGAGGAAGACGGAAGTCTGTCGGGAAAGCTAAGTAATTGGAAATCAAGAATATGGCGGCATAAGTTTTCTTTTAAGAACTTGTGGATTTATGGACGGATGTATGTTCTTCCTTTTTTATTATTTTCCAATTTTTAATTTTTTTGTGTGCGTCCGTTATTTGTTAGTAAGAAATGGAACAATTTATAAAATGTAAGAAAACTAATAAAAAGCATTAAAAAGAATGCCTGTGGTATCCCAGCACTTCAGAGGCCTTCTGAGGGGAACACTGGCACCTGCTATTATGGCCATCACCCCAGGCAGTAGCAGCAGACAAAATTTTAACTCTGTTATCTGCTGGCTTCTACCATGTCAGGGAACTGCTCCCAGAGGAGAGGGCTATCGATGGCTACCAGCCATGGTGGCTGTGCACATCATGGCACGACTGGAAGTAGCAGTGCTTCTGAAAAGCAGTTGCTGGAAATCACAGGAGGGGAGAGTGTTCTTGGGTTTGAATCCTGCCTGCAGGTTTCCCATAGGCATCAGGTTGGCTACTGTGAGAGCAGGGTGCTGGGCTAGATGGGCCATTGACCTGATCCATCAGGCTCTCCTTATGGTCTTATTGGGCAGGGGAGAATGGTGGGAGAAGGGGGGGACATACCGGTTCTGCAGGAACGAAACTACTACTGTTAATCTCAATGATAATAGATCACAGCTGGTGCACAGAAGAAGAAGAAGAAGAAGAAGAAGAAGAAGAAGAAGAGTAGTAGTAGTAGTAGTAGTAGTTTGGATTTGATATCCTGCTTTATCACTACCCTAAGGAGTGTCAAAGCGGCTAACAATCTCCTTTCCCTTCCTCTCCCACAACAAACACTCTGTGAGGTGAGTGAGGCTGAGAGACTTCAGAGAAGTGTGACTGGCCCAAGGTCACCAGTAGCTGGATGTGGAGGAGCGGGGAAGCGAACCCGGTTCCCCAGATTACGAGACTATCACTCTTAACCACTACACCACACTGGCTCTCTTCACCACAGGAGGTGAAGAGAGGTAGCAAAATGCAGCAACTCAGAAAAGTTGGTATGAAGCTAGTTTGAGAGATCCCAGAATAAAAGGACAGAAGTAGGGGCTGAGTGCCATGTGCATAACAGGAAGGCAAGAAATTGCAGTATTGCTTTTTTTAAAACAAAAAAACCTAATGTGGATCAGCTCATGGTTTCAACAGTGTCAGGTTCATTTATTGAAAATTGGGGATCCGTGTCTCCCTAAGAAGTTGCCGAGCCTGTGAACTTTTTTAACGGAATTTCTACACTATATGTAGGAAGCAATATTCTACCACATTTGAGAGTAATATTAAACACAATAACAGGGGAAGATGATGAAGATTCTCTTTGTGAAGAATTTGATACAAAACAAAGGCTGGATATGACAAAAGGCAAAGGAGGAAAGAGCACAGTTTGGCAAAAGTTTTTCTCTGTTCTTTAATCCAGCTATCTAGGATGGATTTCATACAAATAAGGGTAGCAGTTGAATAAAGATAAAAAATAAGTTAAAGCTGTCAGACAAAAAGGCAAAACAGGAGAAGGTTTGGTGCGTGCATTTTTATAATGCCTTTTCTAAGGGATTTGTTTCAAACCTAAGCCAGAGCAATTTAGGATGGGGGAGCCACTTTGCAGGAAACTAATGGGCAGTAAATGCTGGAATTAGAAGTGGAGTTAATATGGCAGGCCTGATGGTACGGTCTGATAGTAGCTTAAGTAGGAGAGGCCTTAAAGTTGAGGTCAGCCGCAGGGCATCTGAGAGTGACTTGAAAGGGAAACCAATTGAAGGGACTCTAAGAGAAGGGTGACAAGGTTAGAAAAGCAATCTGGGACAATAATCTTGGTGGCAGAAACCGCACATGGATGGATTTGACACAGGCAACAGCAGCTCAGCAAACAGTCCCTTCAGGATCCTTAAGGCACAATTCAGCCCCTTGGCATTTGAATAAACGTTCTGCTTTGAAAATCCCATGGAGCTTTGGAAATTAGTCCTATCACAGTTAGGGCGAAAATAGATGGTTACTTGTCTATAAAATATTGAGGAATCGTGTTCAGGTGATCAAATCGCAGTTCAGCAGGCTGAGATGTGCACAAGCTGTGCTTCCCTTTGTGTGAGCAGAGGAACCACAGGGCACTCTTAACCTTGTCCACCCAGAAGTTAAGTCCCATTGAGTTGAATGGGGCTTACTCCCAAATAAGTGGGGCTAGAATTGCAGCCCCAAACAGGAAACTATAGTTCAGAAGCAACTGTCACTGTGTCCGCCAAATGTTGCTGAAGTACAGTTCCCATCATCCTTGGCCATTAACCATACAGGCTGGGGCTGGTGGTAGTTGTATTTCAACAAGAATTTGGACAGTACTATGATGTTACACTGCATATAATTAATGGCTTCAAATCAAGCCAAAATTTGAAACTATCACTTAACGTTGGCTTCCCTATCCTGGCTTGTTTGAAAACCATTAACCATAGTTCCTGTGGCTTCATGTCTTGCTTTTCTGCTTTGGCAAAAGGAGGAGCATAGTGATTGCATGCAATTTCATGGTACTTATACATATTTTGGCTTATTCTCCCAAGAGGCAATCACCTGAACACTGTCTGTTCTTTGCTGGATGGATTGTTCAGAATCCAGTTAAACTAACAGAGGTTCTTGGTCTGCCTTTGGGTTTCCGTCTGGCATTATAGATAATAGACACACAGACACACACAGAATATAGTTTAGCAGACTTCAATGAACCTGTATGAGAAGATTGAAATGCACTGTATTCAGCACAAGAATTTTAAATTATGATAATAAATTTCAATAGATTGATATAAAATGATAACAGAGTGATGTAAAACAATGCCATAACTAAGCCTTAGGTAAGGAGATTTAAGAGGAACCGAAAGATAAGTGTAGGTATAGATAAAATCAAGCATGGAAAAAAGTAATACCCTTCCCTTCAGTTGTTCTGGTCAAAAAGGAGTGAATTTTCCTAAACTACTGACAGCCCGGATCCCCTGCAGGAGAGCCGGACAGCATCACTCAAAACCTAAGAAGAAAATGGACATTGCAATTAGCATCATGTGAGAGATGTGCACACCTACATCTGCTGTGTGCGCGCAACATGCAAAGGTGTGCAACACACCCATCTTCCCACAATTAGGACTAAACTGTGGCTCAGTGAGACCATGTAAACATAAGGGTTTGTGGAGAGGAGTTTGCAGGTGATTTACTTCTCCCTGTTTTTGTTCTTATTTTGCTGCTGCACTGTGGTGAACTAAGCCAAGGTTGTAGCCAACCAGGAGCTAACAAACCAAAGCAAGGCTTGTTATTGGCTGCAGCTCATGGCTAGTGAGGAGAGAGGGCTATTAAAAGTCCCACTTGGATGACATTCTAAGTCAAAACTTGGTTTAACTTAGCACAGTAACAAAAAGGACCAGGGGGGAGCAAAGGAGGGTAAACAGCAGGCCGGGACATGTGTGTGCTATTTTTGACAGGACAACAGCATGGAGAAACTCAGCATCCCAACATCCCGAGCATCATTACCTGAAAGCAAGTCTCACTGATTTACCGTGAAGCCTGCTTCCAGCAAGTATAGGATGCAGTATTGATCTCTCGCTCCTGGATGGTGAAAAATGGACTTGCATACCGGTATACTTATAGCTAACTCCTGGCTGTTTCTTGAACTTGTCAAATGGCACCTCGGGCCACAGGTTTAAATAACAGCTGGCAGAGCCCACTCCTAACTGCTTTCCATATCATTTCTTTGGTCACCCAAAGTTGTTCAGAAACTCTGCTATGGTTGAGGAGAACTCTGCAGCTGGGGATGAAAGAAGCTCCATTGGGATTTAAAAGTTTGCCCTGCACCACTGAGTTTGATGGATTGTGACTGGTGCTGAGTGAGCATCCTAAGCAGTGACACCATGTGGCTGGAATTCTGAAAATGCTCAGGTGCACAAGCTATGAGGAAACTTGTTACTCAAAAATGTAGATAAAGCGAGGAGCTCTGGGCACTCTGGCCCCGACTTGGTGGAACGCTCTGTCACAAGAGACTAGGGCCCTGCAGGACTTGACATCTTTCCGCAGGGCCTGCAAGACAGAGCTGTTCCGCCTGGCATTTGGTTTGGACTCAGTCTGACCCTTATGTTTCCCTCCCCTTATGGTCTTGATTTATCGGCTACTTTTAAAATGAGGCTGCATTTTATATTGCATTTTAACCTGTATTTTAAATCCCCCCCCCCATTATGCTTTTACTGTGATTTTATTGGTGTTAACCGCCCTGAGCCCAGCTCTGGCCGGGGAGGGCGGGGTATAAATAAATTATTATTATTATTATTATTATTATTATTATTATTATTATTATTATTTGCTATCTGGGTAAAAATGAAGGTGAGGAGAGACCAGCTCTGGGATTGTACCTGCTCACCTCACCCCCAGCCTCCATGTGTTAACTGAGACGTGCTTGCACATTATCTATGCCACTACACCCAAAATTGTGTAAGCTTCCATATGCACAGATTCAGACCTTGGGAAATGAAAGCCCGTAGGCTCTGTGCAAATGCCGCTCTAGGATTCACGGGTGGGGAGAGCAGGCATGGCCTTGAGCACGGAATCATAGAGTTGGATGGGACCACGAGGGTCATCTTGCTCAACCCACTTCATCCAATGGCTAAACAGGTCTTACATCCCATGGAAATCAATGAGTCTTTATGATTGGACAGTAATTGGAAACTTGTGGCCCATCAGACGTTGTCAGATTCCCAACTCCCATTAACACCTATCCAGCAACTGGTTTCCAGCAACTGGTATTCGGGAGCGTTACTGCCTCTGACTGTGGAGGTAGAAAATACCCATTGTGGCTGGTAGCCACTGATAGTCTTAACCCCCATGAAGCTGTCTCATCCTCTTTTGAAGCCATCCAAGTTGGTGGCCATCACTGCCTCCCATGGGAGTGAGTTCCATAGTTTAACTAGACAAAGAAGTCCTTTCTTTTATCTTTCCTGAATCTTCCAACATTCAGCATCATGGGATGTCGGGAAGGTCTGCGTGTTATGCGAGAAGGAGGAAAACTGTTCTCTATCTACTGTCACCATGAGATGCATGATTTTATAAACTTCTGTTCGGTCACTCCTTTCTCACCTTCTCTCTACACTAAAAAGTTTCAACAAAAAGCTGCAACATTTCCTCATAGGAGGGTTTCAACAAACAACACAGGTTTCCAGTTTCCAGTAAAACCTCTCACCCAGACCATCAAGTTAACTGTTAGTGGATCCTTTCTCTCTCAAACTTCTTTAAAACAAAACACACACAAAAACCGCAACATTTTAAATTCTTCCCACCCTTTCTGACTGTTTTCCCATTAAAACTTGATCCCATGAATGTTCCTGGAGTGGTTCTTAATCACAAGAAAATGTACAGTTATACCTCGGGTTGAATATGCTTTATGTTGAGCGTGTTTGAGTTGCGCTCCGCGGCAACCCGGAAGTAACCTCTGGGTTTCGCCGCTTGCGCATGCGCAGACGCTCAAAATGACATCACATGCATGCGCAGACGCTCAAGATGATAAAAAGTGACGCGCGTGTGCGCAGACGTGCCGTCGCTAGTTGCATTTGCTTCTGGATGTGAACGGGGCTCCAGAGCGGATCCTGTTCGTATCCAGAGGTACCACTGTACATAGAATAAACTTGTTAGAATAAACTCACATGTAATTACCACAGTGGGTCATCGTCCCACCCTTTAAAATAGCCTTCTTACAAATGCATACTAATTCTCCTCAAAGCAAAAAAGAAACTGAATGGATGAAAATGCAATTATAATGACTCAACAGTATTTTGAAAAGAACATTGTGCAGATGTAGGCAGCTTCCATTATGCCAGAGCAAGTTCCCATGAATGGGAGCATTCAAGAAACACTTTGTGCTGTTAAGACGTGGGTGTGATAAATGAAAGCAGCAAACTCTTTATTCACCTTAACCAATAAATAAATAAATATTACATATGTTGATAAGCACTTAGGTGCATGAGTACTATCCTTGGCAGTGATCCTAAAATGCTCTCATTCAGGATCACTTACTTTGATGGGTCTGCTCCTGTAAGAGTTTGTGGTTATCAGCCAAGGATGTGTAATCAGACAGTCTGTTTTACAGAGGAAGGAAAGATTTTCTTTTGGAAGGACACAGTGTTTTCTTTTCAGAGTGAAAGCAAAATATTGCAAGCTAAATTTCTTGGTTATAATTTTTTTAAAATAAAATATACGGCTTATTATGCCTTCTATTCTCTATTTCTTATTGATTTCGCCTACTAATAAAATACAATTATTCTTTCACTAGGATGACAGAGCACTTTAATCAACTTAAACAGCTGGACTCCCTGATGCAAAAAATACTAACAGTCTTTTTGTGAGGCGCCCTATGCAACACGAGGGCAGGAATGAAACAGAAGAAAGAACGGTATGTGTTGATGACAACACTGTCTACAAGATGTCTGCAATATCTCTGCAACCATGAGGACTAGTTGAATTTATTGCAATCTGTATGGGGATCTCTAATGTGGTGGTTGAAGTGTCCTGGGAAACTGCCGTGCGAAACTGTCTATTATTAATCCAATGCTGAGTGCAATCCATCAAAAATTAGTGTCAGCATGAAATTATAATGTAAGGATTACAAAATGATGTTCTATGGGAACCTGAAGCATTTGCTTTAAAAATTATAGCTTTAGAGGCGGGGGAACTTAGTGTCATAAAACATTCAGTGAACTATACCACAGTTCATTGCCTTGGGGCAAAGAAATAATGCCTTGAAAGGTTTTTCAGCATAATACCTCTAGATTAATGGCAAGAAAGCTAGAGATTAGCAAGACAGAAAATGGAAGAGAAGGCCTATACTTGGACCTGTCTGTACTACATTCTGAGACAGCACTGAATGACAATAAAAAATGTTTTATATTTAGAACTAAGAGAACTTCTTGCAGCCATGAAAAGCCGTGACAGCTGAAAAATGTACGGCATTTCAAGTATACAAAGCACTAGTAGGCACACAATTTGCCAGTCGTTCCTCAATAGCTCTGCAGGGCAGGCTAGTATTGTTATCCCACACCAAAGAAAGGAAAGAGCGAGTACTGGTTTGCCTAAGACTAGGCTAGCTAGAGCCATTTCACACAATACATTCTTTAGGTATCCACCTAATGAGTTTTAAGTGTATACCTAAAGCATAAAGTAAGTATGACAAGCATGGCTTCCACACAAGTAGCATTGCTAGGGAGTCACCATCGCAGGTGACTGTATGTTTGGTGGGTTGCCTTTTGCATAATGTGTAAAAAGATACCAAATGCAGGGCTGCCTTCAGGTTAGATGTGAAGCTCCATGCTGGTAGTGGCCTCCCCACTTACTCACACCCCCAGCAGAGGTAACAGCTGGGAAGCAATTGGGAAGCTGTCCATGTTTTCAATATATCTGCAACTTTCCAGGGCAATGGAATGCCACATGCTCCGAAACACTGAAGGGAAAAAGTGAGTGTGGCTTTCAAGTCTCCTGCCATAGACTAAGTAGATGGAGAGGCCAAACTGCAGTAGTAAGTTCTGCTGGTTGAAAGGATCTGGAATGAGTTCAAAGCTATGGGGACATTTCTAAGAACATAAGGAGAGCCTTGCTGGATCAGACTGAAGAACCATCTAGTCCAGCATCATGTTTTCATACTGCCCAACCAGATGCCTAGAGGAGGCTTGCAAACAGGAGCTGAGTGTAACAGTACTCCCTCCACTTGTGATTCCTAGCAACTGCTATTCAGAGGCATACTGCCTCCAACAGTTGGAGGTAAAACATAGTCACCATAGTTAGGGTCAGGGACTTGCTGGCCAAAGAGGAGTGGTGAGAGGCACCAGCTGGGGAACCCCAAGGGAGACCTCAAAGCAGGAAGGCTCAAAGCCAGGGGACTGGTGATGGGACACAGGGGAGCAGTCAGAGGGAGAAGATTGGGAAGAGGGTCTGGATGCTAAAGGGGCACCTGGGTTTAGTGAGCAGGAAGAGCCTGTGACAGGGAGCAGTTCAGACGCCGAGGCTGAAGCAGAAAAGGGAGGTGAAGAAGCTAATGAAGAATCCAGGGAGCCTCCCTCTCCTGCTGTGACCAGCTCTCATCTGCCCTGGTCTCCAAGAATGTGCAGAGTAATGAGGAGAGCAGAACAGAAGCCAAAGGTGCGCAGATGCGTTTTGAGACTGGTTGGGAAACATCCGGGAGAGGAGGACCTGTAAAGAGGGTGGAAGGCAGGGACCACCAGTCTTGGCAACTGCTCCATAGGGGCAAGATCTGCTGTAAAATGTTGCTGAGTTGTAAGTTCGTTTCCTTGAATAAAAAGTTAGTTTCACTGACACTCTGCTACTTTGTGATAAGATGCATCTGACTGCAGCCCTGACAGCCAGGCAACCGCCGACAGCTTTATCCACAAATATATTTGATCCTCCTTTAAAGCCTTCCAAGTTGGTGGCCATCACTACATCTTGTGGCAGCAAATTCCATAAACTAACTATACCTTGTGTGAACAAGTATTTCATTTCCTCTGTCCTGAATCCTCAAACGTTCAGCTAAATTGAATGGACCTTCTCCTAGTATTAAGACAGAAAGGGAGGGGACTTCAACTTACCCACTTTTTCCAAATGGTACATAATTTTATACACACCTGTCATTTCCCCCTTGCCTTTTTTCTTAACTAAAAAGCCCCAAATTTTGCAAACTTTTCTGAAAGTGGAGTTGCTTCCAACCAGGAACTTCTCATGAACTTTAGTCACTGCAATGTAATCTCTAGGTTTACAAGGCACCCTCCATACCCTCCCCCCATTTAAAACAATGAACATTTGCTCATTTTAAATTTAACCCATCTATATTTATGTACCACAAAACAATTTTTCCTAACTAGTAATATCAGGACTTAAAATCCATTCTTTTCTTTTCTTTTCTAACCCACCATCTAAAATATTTAAAGATCCATAATTCTGCTTGGAAAGCCACGATTCACACTAATGAGCAGAGAGCACAAGTTTGCTGCTATCCCATTTTTGATAGCTCACTGACTTTGTTTAACACTGCTGTTTAAAGTGTGTGAAGGATTTCTCAAGGGTAAACCCAGCAAATGGAAATGTGCAAACCAGAATGAGTCCCCCTTCTTCTTCTTTGTTGTCAGGAAATTGGTTTCCGATAATCTCCAGAGGTAAAGAGTATACATTAGAAGCACACATCCAGACATTCACCCCGAAGAGCTGCAATGTTATGCAAAATAAATGATGCATGACTATCATTATGTGATTTGCAGAATGCACGGAAACATCTGGAATCAGTGAAGCACATCTTCTAAAAATGCAAAGGAGTACGCTGATTTGAACGGGGGGCAGGAGAGAGAGAAAAGATGAAAAGATTAAGATGGATGCCTGCTTTTCGGTCAACGCTAATATAAAAGCTGATAAAATTGTAGTTTAGTGGTAACTAGAACATGTCAATCCCATCGTCTGCAGCCCAGCAGTTAGGAATAGCATGCTGTGGCAGCAAATAGAAATGTACCCACCACGAAGAGGCATAAATAAAAAGGGGAAAGTGAAATAGAAATTCACAGGAACAGAGTTGCAAGACTTATAGAAATTAAATGGAAGACTTCTAATGCCAACAGTTTTCTATGCAATGGACAAGGAATGTTTAATACTAATGGGTGGCATTCAACCAAGTTTTACTAACCCATCAAAATAAACGGGCCTAACATAGTCATGCTCATTAAGTTCAATGAGTTTACTCTGAGTAAAACTTGAATATGAACCAATGTAAATTAATGTTCAAGTGTTAAATGTATTTAATACACAAAAAAATCTGCACACAACAGTATTTGGTTCTATGGTGTTACAAAAAGCAATCCATTCAAAATGCCTTTCAGATTGTGTAATTTTTTAAAAAACCAAATCAACAGAAGCCCTGGCTGGAATTCAGTAGCACCAAGAAAGCATGTGTGGTTAATGCCGTGGCTGATACTTGCCTAGAAAGGTAGGCAGACCCTTTTTGATACTCACTAGCAGTTCAAAAGCACATCAAAGTACAAGTAGGTACCACTCCGGCGGGAAGGTAAACGGCGTTTCCATGCGCTGCTCTGGTTCGCCAGAAGCGGCTTAGTCATGCTGGCCACATGACCCGAAAGCTGTACGCCAGCTCCCTCGGCCAATAAAGCGAGATGAGCGCTGCAACCCCAGAGTCGGCCACGGGGTCCCTTTACCTTTAGTGATAGGAAAGGGTGAGGCCCCCGCTCAGAGATACTTCCCAGTTCCAGGGGTGAGTGCATGCAGTGAAAATAGGTCCTAAGACTGAACCCTGATGAGTTCAGTCTCCATAAAGCACAGGTACATCAGGAAGTAATGGCTTAGTATACTGGTAGTCATTGCAGCATCTACAGAAGCCTGAATGTATGGTCCTGGCTCTTCCCAAACTATCTGGAAATGCATTGAAAAGAGCTAACGGCTACATTTGCACAGAACATTAAACCATGGTTTAGCTCTTCCGGTGCAGCTGTAAGGAAGCCTTCCCTTCAATTTTATATTAACTGCAGCCAAAGCCATGTATGGGTGCCATGAAAGATGCAAGATTTCATAGAATCGTAGAGTTGGAAGGGACGATGAGGATCATCTAGTCCAACCCTCTGCAGTGCAGGAATCTTTTGCCCAACATGGGGCTTGAACCCACGACCCTGACATTAAGAGTCTCATGCTCTACCAACTGAGCTATTCATCCAGCTATTCGTCTAGTGCCTGTTGGGACAACTATGGCAGAAGTCAGGGAGACCAACAGTAGATGGAGTCAGAGCTCAACCCTCTGATTGGTTGCAAGTGAAAAGGCCATCAGATGAGGGATTGGCTAAGGGCAGACTGAGGTTGATTGAGCAGTGCCCCTTTTCCCCTAATGGACTAGCCTCCAGTGCAGGTAAGTGTATAATACACTTGTATAATACACTGTATTATAAAGGTACCCCTGCCCGTACGGGCCAGTCTTGACAAAATCTAGGGTTGTGCGCCCATCTCACTCAAAGAGGCCGGGGGCCAGCGCTGTCCGGAGACACTTCCGGGTCACGTGGCCAGCGTGACATCGCTGCTCTGGCGAGCCAGAGCCGCACACAGAAACGCCGCTTACCTTCCCGCTAATAAGCGGTCCCTATTTATCTACTTGCACCCGGGAGTGCTTTCGAACTGCTAGGTTGGCAGGCGCTGGGACCGAACAACGGGAGCGCGCCCCGCCGCGGGGATTCGAACCGCCGACCTTTCGATCGGCAAGCCCTAGGCGCTGAGGCTTTTAACCACAGCGCCACCCGCGTCCCTACACTGTATTATACAAGTGTATGATACACTGAATAAGACAACAACCTTTAAAATTGTAGGGGCTCCCTATGTTGCTGCCCTACAACTCCCACTAGTCCCAGCCGCAGCTGTCGATGGTCAGGGATGATGGGAGTTGTAACATCTGGAGAGCAACAGGCTCCCCACCCCTGCTTGAAAAGATAGCGATCAGCAGATATCTTTTAAAGATCTTGAGCATATTCACTCTCCTGGTAGATTTCTGTTCTTATTCAGATTTCAAAAATCCCCCAAATGGGCTTTTATGTGTTCCCCTTTGGAGCCGAACACACAGTGAAATGTGGCTCAATGATAAGATGCTTCTCTTTCTTCGAGCTTTTCTTTCCCCGATATTCAATCTACACTTCCTTTTACGTTTTATCCTGTAAAACCACTAAACATAGTTAATACCACCTGGCACCTCTCTAAATCATTCCTGCCTCACTGATATTTATAGCCATCAAATGCTAGCAGGCAATCATTATGCTCTCCCACCCCCCCACCCCTTCCTTGTGTGTCTCCCCCCCCCCCCCGCTTTTTAGTTGAGCCGAACATATTTAGGGCTTTTCATCTCCCTGTATACTGCAAGTTAATCCTTCCAGCTTCTTAATCAGTTCTGAAGCTCTTCTCTGAATTCTTTCCAATTTGGTGACATTTTTACTAGTAATGAGGAGCTCAGGGAGTGGAATAAGAGAGGCACATCTATTACGCTGCTTTCCAAAAGCCAGTTAGAAGACAGATGCAAGGTGACAAGTCCTTAGGTGGGATATCAGCACGATTGTCCTCAGGAAATGCAGCGAAAAGGCCTGCCATAAGGGAGCAGAAGCACAGTTGTGGCCTGCGCATGGAAATGGACAGTGCTCAAAGTTAAGGACTGCTGCCAGTCGGCTATAAAACCTTTGCTGTGCTTCTGAATAACACTAATGGGTTCAAATTTTGGTTCAGTCCAAAAGTCTCCTTTAGCTGGCAGCCATAAATGCAGCTACATGGAAAAATGAGGCAGAGTAATTAACATGACAATAAAGCAGAAGAGGTGGGTTAATAGTGACAGACAGTAGGGGAACTGTCAACTATGTTGTCTGTTGAGTTAAAAGTATAAATGGATCTTCCAGATGTTTTTGTTATTATTAAAAGTGAATGGATATGTATTGGATATTGCAACTGACTATCTAATTAATTTGTTTAATTTGTGTTCTCTGTCATGTTCCACTTTTTATTGTAGAGTCGAATGGCTGGCAATGGTGCTAAGCAAGAAAGATTTGGATTTGGTCAGGGTGATGGAAGTTGTAATCCAACAATACAAGGTTGCCATCCCTCGCATTACAGCTTTAGATGTAAAGAAACCTCTGTGAACCTCAAGTAAATCAGAATGTGCGATGGCTGGTGAGTCAGATTTGAAGTGGCTGTCACCTGACAGTGGTAACACATTTTATCTACAGCAAGCCGGTTCAGAAGTTCAAAATCCTCTCTTTGAAAATACATAATAAATAAATAAAATTCAAGAGAACTGGAAACAAAACACCTTGGTATGGGAAGCAGGTTTCGACCTCCAACTTCCAGGGTTTTACTTCAAAGCAAAAGCTGCCAAGCAAACTTTCTGTGGATGTGTTTTATCAATAACTTGGAGGAGCGTCTCCTCCCCCATTGCTCAGCCTGGACACTGAGGTCCTCCAGCAAGGGTCTTCTGGAGGTTCCCTCACTGCAAGAAGCGAGGCTACAGGGAACCAGGCAGAGAGCCTTCTCAGTAGTGGTGCCCACCCTGTGGAACTCCCTCCCATCAGATGTCAAAGAAATAAGCAACGATATGACTTTTAGAAGACATCTGAAGGCAGCCCTGTATCAGGAAGTTTTTAATGTTTGATGTTTTAGTATGTTCTGATATAAGCTGTGAACCGCCCAGAATGTCTGACGAAACCCAGCCAGATGGGCAGGGTATAAATAAGAAAATTCTTATTATTATTATAAAAGTGACTTCATTTTGGTCCTAAAAGAACAGTAACATCTTTTCCTTTCATCTGAAAGGGAGTTCAGCTGTAAACAAAGCAACCAGTTATTATGGGTGCAATTCACACCCTGCAGTGCCATTTACTTTAATGGAAGACTACAACTTGAGATTAAAGAAACCCATCTATCTATCTAGATTAACATTTATATCCTTCTGTTATATATTGAAATCTCTCTCTCCACAAGGGTGGAGAGGCTATCACTCAAAAACTCAGTGATGGGCAGAAACCTAGTCCTTAAGAGTAAGGGGCTCATGAGTTGAGGGAGTGAAATTTTCCACCGCCCTAGCATTTTCTGGGAATCTATGGTCTTTCTTCCACCATCCCACCCCCTACGATACCCCAAAAGCTATAAAGTCTGCCCTAGTGAGAGAACCACTGCAGCTTTCATTCTGAAATTCAACAGGCTTCATCCCCCTCAGAACGGTTGACCATGCCTCCAATTTGCATTCAGTTTCCTATGGGAAAAGGGGGAAAGGTACAGCTGTTTTTAGATTCCCTATTGTGGTGGGGAGGGGAAACTGCACTTTGTTTTCAAAAGAACACATTTGGTTCTGAATAGCAAGTTGGACTGGAAAGACAAGGAGCAGCTCCAAAACCATTTGGGCTCTTGTGAAATAGATACAAGACAAATATTGGTGCTGGTGCATACCCCTGGTAGATGCATAGGAGGAAAATCAACCTCTTCATACATCATATACGTTTACAGTGGAATCTTGGAAGCCGAACGCCTTTGAACTCGAACGATCGAAACCCGAAAGTGGTTGTTCCGGTTTTTGAATGATTTTCGGAAGCCGAACGTCTGACGCGGCTTCTGATTGACTGCAGGACGCTCCTGCAGCCAATCAGAAGCCATACTTTGGAAGTTGAACGCTTTGGAAGTCGAACGGCCTTCCGGAATGGATTCCATTCAACTTCCAAGGTACGACTGTACTGAGATTCCCCATAAAGATTGTTTTCCATGCTTATGATAAAAACGTATTGAAATCAACCAGCTGACCAGCCTTCTAAATGAGAGAACAAAATTCTGAGGTGGATGGATCAACAGTCTGACTCAGTATAAAGCAGCCTCCTCTAATGCACATGTTCCGCTGGGTAATTATTTATTGAATTTTGCCAAGTATTTACTTTACATGTATTATTCATTCTGTTACCATATGTGCATTAGCTTTAATTATATCCATTTTATTTTTATTTTATTTTGAAAAAGAGTTCACAGCAAACGACAGAATTACCTTCCCACTGTGCACAGATAAACCAAGAATTGGCAAGTTCATAGTTACTTAAAAATAGGAAGATGAAAATGATGATAATAATGATGATGACGACGATGAAAGACAGAAAGCAGCTGGAAGAGCGTTGGAATTTTATTATGTTCATGCTTTCATTTACTATTTTCATGCTCATTAGGGCTTTTTTGTAAGATAATGTAAGATTCTGGCTACTGAAAAATCTTCAGAGGTTAAATGAGGATGCTGAATAAGAATAGCTGAAAAATGTCAGCAAAAGAAGACAATATTCATCAAAATCAGAGGGGATAATTCTTCATGAATAAAAAAATAGTTTATACATTAAGGTGTATAGGATGTTAATCTGACCCTGTGGGTTCAGCAAACCTTAGGGTAGTCTTGAGGATCTAAAATGGATAGGAGCAGTAGCGCAAATGTTTTGCTCTGTATAACCTTTGTCTGCAGAGACACTGACTGGCTAAGGGGCAGTGTCCCATGCGGTCCAGGTCCCACATGCAGATAAGCGTACTGCTAACGATATGGATGTAATCTAATATTGGTGTGATGGGGAACCTGTGGCGCCCTCAAATGCTGTTGGGTTGCATGTCCCACCACCTCTGATCATAGTGGCCAGGATTGATGGGAAACCAACAACAGCTTCTCCATCCTTGGAACAGTGGCCCAATCTGTTTTCTCTGGGGAAAGATGCAGTTGTTGCCCCAACTGAAACTGAACAAAAGTTATTCCTAGCTACAACAGTCACTTGGCCATCCAAAAGCAACGTTGGATTCAGCAGCACCCCTCCCCCAAACTGGTCCTTCAGGGACAGAGCAGCTGGCAGTATTTCCAATCCCCGATCACCATTTCAAATGAATACTTCTGACTCGAGTAAACCTGAGATTGCTAGCCTACATCTAATCCATAACTGTGCCCAGACATGGGTTCAAGATCTCAATAGCTTCATTGACTACCAGCTGCAAATGAGAGAAAACTCAGTGCCATCGCCATATTGAAAGCACCATATTCCAAAACTCTGGATGAAATTTCCTAGCAATTTTATGCAGGTGTTAAATACAGAACGAGAGACAAAACAGTAGCCCGAGGAGCACAAACAGTAGTTACCCAGCACCATCTTCTGGGAACATTTAAGATAGGACTGGAATCACCAAAAATAGTGCCTGCAAGTCCCATAGCAGCAAGAGTCCCAGGAGGAAACCATAGCTGATGATGGTATTAAAACTGCTGAGCAGTACAGCAGAACCAACAGGGATACATTCCCCATTATCTAGTTCCTGGTGCAGGTCATCGACCCAAGTGACCAAAACCAACCTGACCTGAGTTTGGAAAGTATCTGAATAACCAGTCTCATCCAAGAAAGCCTCGAGTTGATTTGCCACCATTATTATTCCTCTATTGTTCTTTGCTAACACTGCATTTCAACAAAACATTTAATTTCTTGCCATTGCTATTTTGCGTGTGTGGTCCTTGTTATAGGCTTAGGATTACCAGTGTTAGAAACTCAGATAAGCTCATCACCAAACGACACCTTAAATCTAGTTTACAGTTGCCACCATGGAATGTTTAGGCACCATATTTTTCTTTCAATCAGACTTAATATTATTATTATTCATTTCATTTCTGAACCGCTGTATATTTTTAAGGAAAAAAAATAACCAAGTGGTTGACAACACATTAAAACATCCAATAAAACAATCCAGAATAAAACAAATTCAAAGTGCCAGGAAAATATTGAAGATCCTTCTCTAAGGGACATTCTGCTTTCCCCATATTTATTTAGCGACTTAATTTGTAGAGCTGCCACATAGTAGAAGTACTCTAGGAAGCCAGTGTGGTGCAGTGGTTAGAGTGTTGGACTACGACCTGGAGGGTCTGGGTTCAAATCCCCACTCAGTCATGCAGCTCACTGGGTGACCTTGCAGTCAAGTCACAGCCTCTTAACCTACCTCACAGGGTTGTTGTGGAGATTAACTTGGGGGGGGGGGGTGAACCATGGACTCCTTGAAGAAAAAAGTAGGATATAAATGCAACAAATAAGCTCTTGTATTTACCTGCTTAAGAAAGCTGGAGGGACAACCAGGCACCAGCCTGGCATCCAGAGATCTCCATGTGGTCGCAATTGGACCCATGCCAGTCAGAAAACACACCTGGTGCATGGGGGATTTCGAATACCAGGATGCACTTTTTAAACCACATTTAGAGAGAGGGTGAAATATTCTAGGCTTTCCCCCATGAGTTACTAAAACACATTCATGATCTCCAGGGTCCCCACGACCTCAAACAAATCAAAGTATAAATAAACCAAAGGCAAAACACTAAAAGAAAAAAGAAAAACACTACTAAGACCTAGATAAGCAACATCCTCCACTATAGTCTAGGAGGGTAATTAAGAAAGTTCAACAAATGATTTGATTAAATAAACTTCCAGTGTAGGCCTGAAGAATGGCAGAGCAAACTTTACATCAAAAGCTCGACAGAACACCAATAGTAGAACTTTCAAAAATGGGTTATGAAGGCATGTAATTTACTTGGATTTGCATAAAGCTATTGAGGAGGTCACACACAGGGGAGTATTAATGAAAACAAGTAATTTTACACTGAAATGGAGAGGCCTCTTGTGGATTAAAAACTGAGAAAAGAAACACCAGGGGGGATTAAATGGTCTTTTGCCATGATGAAAAGAAGCGAATATGTGGGTGCTCTGAATATTAGAGTTGGCCAATGAATTCCGCAATAATCTTGAGTATAAAATAGGAACGATTGAGATAGAATGTGCTGATGACACAAAAATAATTTGGGTCAGAGAATACAAGTGAGGACTGAGGAATTCCAGAAGGATCTAATCAAGCAGGGCGGTTGTGCAATAAGATGGCAGAGATAAATTTTAATGAAGGTAAAGGTAAAAGGCAAATGCTTACGAGGAGGAATAGTTTCGGTTTCAGCTGTTCAAAGAGACTGATTACCCAGCACATCTCAGCGGAAGAGCCGGTGCCTGTTGCTTTATAAACTTCAGCAAAGATGGGGGGGGGGGGGGTCCTGGAAAGTATAAAGCAGAGATGCAGAAGCTGCAGCTCTCAAAATGCTGCTGAATTCAGTCTCTCATCAGTCCCAGCCATCATCACCAATGGACAAAGGTGATGGGAGTTGCAGTTAGGGTTTCCACCCATTCCTTTAAAAAACTGGATTGTCTTGTTTTTGAACAGCGTCCCCTGACCCATTTGGACTTCAAACAATACGCCTTCTGTCCTGTTTTCAAAGTCAAATTAAATCGGCATTAACGTTTCCTCCTTTGTGTGCTCACCCTAAATTGCTTGTCTTGCACAGCCTACCTTGCTAGGCACATCAGAAGTTGAGCCCATCCTCCAAATCTGCCTGATTTATGCTCCAGGCTAGCCAATAGAACTCGCCAGTCAGCAGGCTCTTCTGGGTTGGGCTGAGCTCTGGCCAATGGCTTGAAGAGGAGAGCAAAACACTTCAAAGCTAAGTCTCACTGTGCCTCTTACTATGTGTTTAACTTGTAGTCCAGCAATACCTGGAGGGTCACAGGTTCCCTGCCCCTAGAGTACAGGAAGAGAGCTATAGGTCAGTAGAAGGGACTGGTTTTAGACCACATGCTCTGCAAGCCATCAGTCCCAGGTTCAATCCCTGGAATCTCCAGGTAGGGCTCCTGATAGAAGCCCTGGAGAGCAGCTGGCAGTCAGTGCAGACAATATTGAGCTATAAGGTGCAATGGTCAGACTCTATATAAGGCAGGTTCCTGTGTCCCTAAGAGGCAAATCACAACTCAGCTTTGCCCTCTCCTCATTGGGCCCAGCCCCCAAACTGCAGAAGATGCATCGGAACATCGAAGAAAATGCCTTATATGTGTCATACTCCCCCCAAAATTGCACGCAGCATATGTGTTAATCCGAAAATACCTAGCTCACATTTGAAATAGTTGGCAATCGACATTCTTTGCTGTAAAGAAAATTTCCACTGGTTAATTAATAAAAATTTGCTATCAGCAACTGTAATATTGATTTGTCCTCAGCTGCAAAATTAGGAGCCCCTATTCAAACAAATTCCCTCATTTGATTCAATGCGTCACAGTGTTTATCAGGTTTCGTTTCCAATATCCCTACTGACATGCAAACGCCTGGAAATCGTGTCGCTGCGTTTCATAAGCAGAGACTAGGCCCATTCAGGGATGCTAGGAATGTCAATAGCTGTTAACTACAAAGAGAACAGAGTCAGTCTCCTGACTCCCTAGTAATTAAACTGCAAGGGAAAGAAAGCAATCAACAGGAATGAAAAACTCTGATGAAATGGGGAGTATGTTATTGTATTCATTTGTTTTATCATTTATTATTTTATTACATCTCTGTGTACTGCTATTGTTGACCCTGTAATGAATACATTTTAGAATTAAATGCAACAAAGGCATTTTGTTGCCCAGCCAAGGCAGCAGCAGGAGGACTGTGATTAGCATCTGATTCCCTGTCTCTTTGGAAACCTCCACCGTTATCTTCAACACTGTTCTGGACTGTTTCCCAACCCTCTGGAGTGGAAGCAGGGGCAGGGGCATAAAGCGCTACAGGGCAGAGGTGGGAAACTTCAGACCTGGGTTCTAAATGCATCTCTCCAGGGCTGTCAGTACTCTGAACTATTTGAACTGTGATGAGGCCTCTATGGTCTGGATGGAGGTGGGGGTTGTGTGTGTGTCTGTGTGTGCAGCTGGAATACAGTCTACTGTGTAAAGGTAAGAGTAACATCCATTCTCTTGCTCCACCCACTTTTACTTCTGGCCCTGCCCACCCCGGCATGCGGCCTCCAGAAAGTTGGTCATGAGAGAATACAACCCTCAGGCTCAAAAGGTTTCTCACCCCTGCAATAGGAGAAAGTGGGAATCAGCAAAAATCACATCTTTCCCTTCAGCCAAGTGGAGCTTCTACTTATCTACTTGAGTGAATATGTTTCCAAATAATAGATGTGGCTATAATATTATCTTCCTGCTTAGTTATGATCCTCTTTGCTGTTGGCCTCTTGGTACGCTTAGAAACCCTTACCAACAATCTGGAAAATTAGGCAAAGCCAGAGATACAGTAGTGATCCTTAAAGCTTATTTTCTGAAACAGGAATTGAAATGCACAAGTCTATCAACCTGCAGACACTCAAAGGTAAGACTCCTGTAAAATACAGAAAGCAACCCCATCACTAACCTTTGCCTAATAAGTCTACCCGAAGCAGAGTTATGTTTAACCATTTATTACTCTTCAACATGAGTTACTAAGGAAACGTCTGTATTTCCCAGTGAGAAAGGAAAATTCCATTGACATATTCTTGAAAAAAACCTATAGTCATTTCTGTACCCAGCTATCATGTAGCAGCTACAGTGTCAAACTGTGATGTCATGAGCCAGTTATTCCATCAGGCTATAATTTGCATCACTAGTTTCAGAGGCAGGAATTTCAGCCTGCCAATATTAAGTTTCTGGCCTTCAAATCCACTTACTACCTTACTGCTGAGTTTTGCCGCTCTGTCTTACATGGAATGTGGTTTCCATGGAAGACACAGTTTAAAAACATGTTTCAGCAGGAATATCATGTTCTCTGATTTCAGATTTCTTGCTTTCTCTTCCATCTTTGATACTGCAAAATTCAAGGTAAATCTGGGCAAACTTTAAGCGAAAAACTTGGGAACAGAAAGTTCAGTCACCTAAAGGCATATGCTTTGAGGGCCTAAAAATATTGACAGGGCAATCTTTTGCATTTTTTTAAAAAAATATTCATTTAAAAAGCTTTCATATACCACTTAATATAGCAAAAATATTTTTCTTCCCAGTTTAGTGTTAGTAATAGTATTGTTAAGTTCTGTCCACAACTAGCACTGCCATCATATGGGATCAATTGGTGCATTGTTTTCCTTTTTATATGGTTTTGCTTCTCCTCTCCTTTTAAACACTGCTTTTATATTTTAGTATTTAAAAAAAATGTTCAGTAAATAATAATCGTTATACAGGTGTAAGCCCCATAGGTAAAGGTAAAGGGACCCCTTACCATTAGGTCCAGTCGTGGCCGACTCTGGGATTGCGGCGCTCATCTCGCTTTATTGGCCGAGGGAGCCGGCGTACAGCTTCCGGGTCATGTGGCCAGCATGACTAAGCTGCTTCTGGCGAACCAGAGCAGCGCACGGAAACGCCGTTTACCTTCCCGCCCGAGCGGTACCTATTTATCTACTTGCACTTTGAGGTGCTTTTGAACTGCTAGGTTGGCAGGAGTAAGCCCCATAGCACACTTTTATTTGGAAGTAAGTCCCATTGAAATTAGTGTGACATCTGAGTGAACACGGATAGGATTATGCTGTCAGCTTCCCTGATCATAAACTGAATGCTGCTTGTGCAACCCTCATCATTACATAGCTATCAGCTAAGGCAGGGGTAGCCATGTGATGCTTTCCATATGCTGTTGGACTCCAACTCCCATCAGCCCCAGCCAACATGGTCAACAGTCAGGGATGCTGAGAGTTGTAGTCCAACAAAAACATCTGGAAGGCACAATTATGGAAGGCTACCCGCCAGCTAAGGCAACACTTAATTTCTATTTTATCATATGGTTAGAGCATGGTTCTGATAATGCAAGTTTGATCCCTGTACAGAACAGCTGCATATTCCTGGATTGCAGGGGGTTTAGACTAGATGAGCCTCAGCGTCTCCTCCAGCTCTATGATTCTGCGATATGCTTCTAAGAAGTTTAGAACGTAAAGCTTCATTCACTTGGATTTTTGTGCAATTGTAGGCAGACTTTTAAAATGTAACAGATGGAGTGAGGGGGAGTTTAAAGATTTGCAAAACATCTACTTCAGGGGTGTCTAACTCAAATTCATCGGGGGCCGCATCAGCAGTTTGGTCACCCTCAAAGGGCCGGTTGTATCTGTAGGACTTACAGTACAGGAGAGAAGGGTTCAGACAGCCATTGGATCTGTCACATCACAGGATGGCATGCGCTCAATATAAAAACAAGTGGAGGTTTCCTGAATGCATGTAAAGTGGAGGTTTCCTGTGTAGAACGGCCGGCGCTGCTAGAGGGCAGACGTTCTCTGGCTTGTAGGCTGCCGCGCATGCGCTGAAGACGCGGCTTTCTTGTGTCAAAAAAAAAAAAAAGCGAGAATAAAAGGTGAAGGCTGGCGGCCGGCGGCGGCTACACGGGCCAGATGACGAGGTCTGGCGGGCCGGATTCGGCCCGCGGACCTTGTGTTTGACACCCGTGATCTACTTCATAATGAATATATACATGCTACTTACATTTCTTCAGTTGAATGCTTTCCTTACTGTCCGCAGAAGCATTTTCAAACATTAATGAAAATAAAGGCACAACATAAAACAGTGTGTATATTAGAATCCCAAGTATCTCGTGCAAAAAAATTCCATCCAAAGCTGTAGCCGCTATCATTATTTCAGCCTCTCACTCCTAGCTCTGAAGCATCCTGCTGCTACATGCACCTCATAGCACTATATAAGCATTTTCTTCCTAGTTAAGCATGTAACTAGGAAATAATCTTCCTAGCAACCTGGATATAAACATACAGCACAAGAAGAATAAGTTATTAGTAGGCAAGTAAACTTGGTTACCTGCCAGGAAGGAACCTATGAAAAAAATGTGTAGGTAGAAAAATAGAATGGTTGCTGAAAGGTTTCTTTTGTGAAATGGGCTGTGTTTTGCCAGGCTCTCACAGTGGACTATAGACTGCTTTCCAGAACACGTACCTGGGTACAGCAAATAAATGTGAGTACAGTTGCCATTTATGATCAGGTATTCCGGGTTGCAGTCTAATTCCTACATAGAAATTGTTTCCTTTACAGGAATTTTGCATCACATGAACCAGTTTTATTTAGTTATTCAAACGGTCTCAGAGCTACAATTCCCCGAGTTCCGAGGAAAGAGGGATTCACAGATTTTGCACCCCTGGTTTAAACAGATTGCTGAAAAATAAAAATAAAGATTTTTATAATGAAAAACTCTCATTTCCTCTGTAAGTGGCTCTAGAAGCATTAGGAACATTGAATTTTCATAATTCTGCTCAGAGCTCTGTTTGGCCTAATTGTTGCAGTACAGTTATTACTGAATAAAACAACTGTCCTCCTGCTTTGATTGGACAAACTGCATGGTAGAAACCTGACATGCTCAAAGGTTTCATAGCAAGAAATAAAAACAGGTGGGTGCCCCACAGAGTAAATCTAATTCTCCAATTAGATCATGGAAATGTGAACCTAAATCCTGTCAATACATATTGATTAAGCAAATGGATGCAAAAAGGGTAGCTCCTCAATGATGGGAAATCCCTGCTCTCTTTGGGGACGGGGGTGCAGGTTTCGCATTAATGATCCTGTTTCCAGATGTTGTTTCTCTTCCCACCATCATCTTTGGGAACAGCTTAAAAGATGCTTTCAAGAAAGAGCCTCTGGACAAGTGAGGAATAACTTCCTCTCTGTCCCTGAAGGAAGCTCAGTATTTAATGCCTTTTGTTTATAATGGGGAGGTGGGGAGGGGGGGCGGGTGACCCTGGGGCTGGAAGATACTCCCTGTCTGAAATCCTAGGAAGCTGCTGCCAGTCAGTGTTGACAATACTAGGCTGGATAGTTCAATGATCTGATAAGGCAACTTTTTACCCTCGTAGGATTACTGTGTGTACTACAGAGTGAAAGTTCTTAAGGTATGGCTTATATGGTACTCTGGAAGCAGCCCAAGACAACTATCTCCTTCCTCCAAAATGATTGGCCTGCAGTAGTTGACAAATCGCCATTCAGCTGTGATCCAGATTATCAGCGGTCATTCATTCACATAGTAACTGGGAATCTCTAGTTGAAGTTCTTTGAGATTTCTACTATCATTTTGTTATCTCACAAATTTTACGGAATACTTAAGAAGACATATCAAACTGTGCTGTTTCTAAGTTTCAGATTTATATTGCTAAAAAGGTAAAGGTACCCCTGCCCGTACGGGCCAGTCTTGACAGACTCTAGGGTTGTGCGCCCATCTCACTCAAAGAGGCCGGGGGCCAGCGCTGTTCGAAGACACTTCCGGGTCACGTGGCCAGCGTGACATCGCTGCTCTGGCGAGCCAGAGCCGCACACGGAAACGCCGTTTACCTTCCCGCTAGTAAGCGGTCCCTATTTATCTACTTGCACCCGAGAGTGCTTTCGAACTGCTAGGTTGGCAGGCGCTGGGACCGAACAACGGGAGTGCACCCCGCCATGGGGATTCGAACCGCCGACCTTTCGATCGGCAAGCCCTAGGCGCTGAGGCTTTAACCCACAGCACCACCCGCGTCCCACTATTTTATATTGCTAGAGAAGTGCAAAAACAGAGAGAGCCAGCAGTTACCCAGAGAGAAGCAAGACTGCTTAGTTTCTTTGCCAGATTGCTGTGGAGACTTGACGGCGCATGTAGCAAACAACCCAAGACAGCAGGTGTTACCTTTCTGACCAAATTATTCATCGTAATGCATTTAAAGTATGTTTAAACATGCTATACGTTTTAAAAAAAAATAGCAGCAGACTGCTTTCTTGCTCCTGATTCTATTGTCACAAACCTTTGCAGTGAAAACATTCGAGGAAAATCCCAATCTAACCAAATACCTTGCCTCGACACGAGAGAATTTATTAGCAGCTTAATATAAGCATTAAAAAGAAAATGAAACATGCTCACATCAAAAGGCAAGCACAGAGCTCGTGAGCCTTTCTAAGGCAATAAGCTTTCCTTAACCTCCAATTCTCCTGTTGTGGGAACTGCAAGTCACTCAATATAATAAGAATATAACTGGGTCAATAAAATGGGGTCATCCTTCACTAGTAAGCCTCACAAAGTAAGTTGTGGAAGAGATTACTGCCACGTTGAGATGGGATTCAATTTCGTTTAAGATTATGATCATAATTCAACCGTATCTTATTTGTTTTCTTTTGTGCTATTTGAGAAACTTGAGATTTTTTTAAAAATGGAATTCAGATCATAGGATAATATCGACGATGCGCTTCTGCCATGATACTTTAATAATATCCCTGCAACCTTCAGTGTGAAAGTCTCTTAAAGCCCTTTAGACACAACCAAATAATAATAGTGTAATTAAAGAACACTTCCAGTGTTGTGTGACCATAGGAGACACTTATAGCAGCCTTACTGAGCCTGGCGCCCACCAGATACTTGTTGGACTACAACTCCCATCACTGGCAACACTGGCTGGGGCTGATGGGAGTCCAATAACACCTGGAGGGTACCAGGTTGGACAACCCTGCTTTTCTTTAACCCTGGCCCAGCTATTGTGAGTCCAACAATACTGTCGGGGTCAGGATCAGATTGGCAGGACCAGACGGAGGAGGAGGAGGATCAAATGGCAGCTGCTGAACTGTGAGAATGTGGTTTGGAGGAGACTGAGCTCTCCCTTTTCCACCTTGACATCAGTCACTTTGGGAGGGGAAGGAGGGATGCTGGCCCTCCCCATGCTCCTGCAGACCGGAGAGCCTCAGTGGAGGCTGGAAGAGCTTTGCTTAGCTGACGGCAAAGAGTGAACAGGAGGTGGCAGCCGTTGAAGGCTGAACATGAGGGTGCAGCCTTCCCAGATGGGAGCAGACCCATGCGCCCGAACCAAGTGTGTGCTTCCAGGTTTGACATTCCCACAATGTGAGAGAGTCTTGTAAATGAGCACGGCATGCCTCATTTGGCAGGAGGGGTGAGGAAATGCTGGGACATCTTTGTCGCTTGCATCTAGTTCTGAACTTGTTGCACCAGCTCCTGAACCCCTGAATCATGTCTCCTGAGCACTGTGTCCACTGCTAAGCCTGTACTGTTATTCGGCTGAATAAAGATATTGTTGTGAATTTTGGGGCATTAACCTGCATGTTGCCCAGGTCCCTTCTAATTGCTGGATCCATCTGGCAAGGGTTAAAATATAATGGAAATATAGGGCTTATCCACACTTCCTTTTGTCCTCCCAGGGAAAACCGTTCTTTAGTGCTCAATCAGAGCAAACAGCACGTTTGTTCCAACTCTCAAGATGAAGAGCAGGTAAAGAGCAGAACCACTCAGCCCTGTGCTTTTTAGGCATGGGACAAGCAGAAGTTGCCACCTAAGGATCACCATTAGCATAACAAAAGGAGTGATGATGCCCTCTAGGCAAATGGGCGGGCCTTTTCCCTTCCACACCTGGCTGGCACTTAGAAGGACAAAAGCCAGAGTGTATGTGAGTTGGGAGCAAGCTGCAGTAGAAGCTAGAGAGACAGAGCCATGCTTGATTTCTGCTGGAATCTAAAGCTGTGACTATGGGAGAAGCAAGACATTTTGGGATGTTAATGCTGTGAGCTCTTCCATTGTCGCTCAGGTTGTATATATGTGTAAATAAACCATATATCATAAAGACACCACCATCTCCACTATCTCTCATAGCAAGGAAACCAAACACAGTGAAAGCACCTGGAACACCTGGAATTTCACACGCCTCCAAGATTGAGGTGGTGTGCAATACTGTATTTCTTACAAGTAAGCCTCTGTCAACATATTTGAGCAAGAATCAGAGCACCGCCATGGGGAAAGTGGGGCAGTGCCCCTCCCCCTCCCAGAGGGTGGCAAGGCAAGCTCTGGCTGCCCACAGGGCCTAGAGGCTCTCCCCTCCTCATTCTCCTCACCTGTCTCATCGTAAATGCAACAGTGCTGTTGCATTTTCATAATTCCCACTATTTATACAGACACCCTGGTAAAATTGACAGTTCCCTGGGGAGACCTATGCGGATGCACTGAAATCCACAATTCTGTTTGTTAACAATAGTCTGGCTGAAGTCACAATACACCAACTCGGGTGGAAATTTTGAAATAAAGGTAAAAAATAGAGCATATTTACCAAAGCATATTTCTGAGCCATTTCAAAGTTCTCCCACTTGCATACTAACTAGAATTTTTAGCATCATGTTTAGTTTATGGATGAATTCTTCTCAGCTTCATACAGAAGAACTGGTTCAGTAATTACAAGCTTTCTGTAAGAAACGGGGGGAAGAATGTTCTCCTTTTAATTCATAAAATAAACACATATGAATTGATGGTTCCACACACATGTACCTTATCATGTCGTCACCTGGAATAGTTGCACTGACGGCTCTCCCTCCCAAAACAACATACCTGGGTGCAATGAATGGCTTAATGGAAGGATGGAATCAAAAAACAATTGAGGAACTTGACCCAAACAGAGGAGATGCTCATCAACAAAAGTAGGAAGAGTTCCTGCTGGGTCTGACTGAAGTCCCATCTGGACCCATTTACAAAACAATCACCTCTTATAAAACACCATTAGCAGAAAAACTAAAAAAATAAGCTAAGCAGCAGACCCAGAACAAAAGATCCACAAAAAATATTCTTACATTCTTAAATGTATGGTGCAAATGTGGCCATAGAAGTAGACTGGGGCCCCTGCATGCTTGCCTAGCACATGCCTTCACATCCCTTCCCAGCCTCTTGTAGAGTGTGCAAGTTGCCTCTCTGGCAAGCTTAGCACATTCCAACCTTCCTCCAGCTCATGGACAATGTTGGGTAGGAGACAGGATGAGCTTTGCCGCATCAGAGACTAGGCTAAAGGCATGAGCCCCCTGCAGCCCCTTTCAGCAGGCCTTGCCCCGTGCACATTTAATGTGCAAAGGGGGCTGTAGCTTCAGAACCATCAATTAGAGCTATATTGAGATTATGAACCTGGGGATGTGTCTGCTGCAAGATGCCCTAGCTAGCCTGAATGCCAGCCACCAGGCACGTGCAGAATCTTATTTTGCATGCTGAGCCGGAGAACAACTTACTTTCAGGAAGTGATGCTTAACTCATAATACATCTAAGCATCACAAGATGGACCAATTCATATTCTGAATTAGGTAATTACAAACTTTGGCAACATCTCTACTGACAAGTGTATTTAGTTCCAGCAACTGAAGCTGAATGCAGAGCTCTGTAAATGGCCCCCAACTAGGGGAAGAAAATGGAAGGCTCTAATGTGCTCTCTGGTGCACGGTAATTAAGGAAGAAATATTTTTTGCGGATTGTGCAGTTCACGCTGGGAAGCTTCTCCTTTAACCTTCTATCTTTTGAATGTTTTTAACTTGCATATTTCATAGAATTAAATGGCAAAACCTTTCTGCTGAATTCAACTGTAATCTGACAAGCAGACTATATGCCTTGTTAACACAGATGATCTCTGCCCATACATCCTTAATTAAGACTAGAAAGCTGGCATTCGCTGTTGCTTAAAAGAAAACGTAGATCAAAGATATCCAAATGTGAAATGAATATTTCAAAACCTTGCATCCACTAACCAAAAGTCTAGGGAAGCCAAGTGTCAAAACCCCAGAAGTTAAGCTTGAAGGCAAAAGTTCAAACAGCCAATGTTAACTAGGCATTTGCTGGGCCTTGTTTTTTTCTTTTCTAAAAGAAGAAAGTCAAAATGCATTTATTTATAAAAAGTTTTTAAATGCTACCCCAAGCAGATCCTGATATCCAATACAATGCAAAAATGTACCTTTGGGAACACCTTGCCTTGTATACCCCTGCCTGGTAACTTTGATCCTTGGGAAAGAAACTCTTAGTAGTGTCCTGTGCCCAAAAATTTTATCTTATGTCTACTAAGACCAGGGTCTTTAGTGTGTTGGCACCTGTCCTTTGGAATGCACTCTAATGAACATCAGGCAGGCATTACAGTACTGGCATTTAGGTGACTGCTTAAAACTCATCTGTTCGCCCATTATTTTTCTTAATGGTGGTGGTACAGATTTTTTCACACATCACAAAAATGAAGTTAAGTAATATATTTGAAACTAAGCACTACATTAATAATAACCATAAATACTGAGTGTCTGTCCTACCACAGGTCATGGTGAAACTGGTGGCTAATTTCTCGGCACAACCTAACCATATAGATATAGATAAAGATATTGAATTATGGTGCTGGAAGAGACTCTTGAGAGTCCCATAGACTGCAAGAAGATCAAACCTCTCCATTCTTAAGGAAATCAGCCCTGAGTGCTCACTGGAAGGACAGATCCTGAAGCTGAGGCTCCAATACTTTGGCCACCTCATGAGAAGAGAAGACTCCCTGGAAAAGACCCTGATGTTGGGAAAGATGGAGGGCACAAGGAGAAGAGGACAACAGAGGGCAAGATGGTTGGACAGTGTTCTTGAAGCTACTAGCATGAGTTTGACAGTGGAAGACAGAAGTGCCTGGCGTGCTCTGGTCCATGGGGTCACGAAGAGTCGGACACAACTAAATGACTAAACAACAACAACATAGATATAGATGATATGATATAGATATAGATATAGATGATATAGATATAGATATATATGGAGAAATATTTTTCATGCCTGATGTCAGATGGCTGCCCTGTCATGGGGAAGTGGAGAGCAGTGCATACTGTGAGACTTTAAATGTCACCTAAGAATGTGCTGGTTGGGCCAGGAGACTGCTGGACTGCTAGACCAAGGAGTCCCTGGGTCACTTTTTCTTTAATTGCATTCAAAAGATAGACCAGAAAGCTAATGGGAACTATTTATTTATTTCATAAAATTTATACTCTGCTTCATTGTAAAAACAAAAACAAGTAACGAACCCTCAAAGTGCTTTACAAAAGATAAAACATTAATATCAAGATGAATTTGCAACCATGCTTTAAATTAAATTACTAAACCAGATTAAAATTACCTCAACTTTCTAAGCATCTGGTACCCCTGCCCATACGGGCCAGTCTTGACAGACTCTAGGGTTGTGCACCCATCTCACTTAAGAGGCCGGGGGCCAGCGCTGTCCGGAGACACTTCCGGGTCACGTGGCCAGCGTGACATCGCTGCTCTGGTGAGCCAGAGCCGCACATGGAAACGCCGTTTACCTTCCCGCTAGTAAGCGGTCCCTATTTATCTACTTGCACCCGGGAGTGCTTTCGAACTGCTAGGTTGGCAAGCGCTGGGACCGAACAATGGGAGCGCACCCCGCCACGGGGATTCGAACCGCCGACCTTTTGATCGGCAAGCCCTAGGCGCTGAGGCTTTTACCCACAGCGCCACCTGCGTCCCCAAGCATCTGGGTAGGCTTGTCCAAACAAGTATGTTTTTAGCAGCTGCCAAAAAGAGTACAGTGAAGGGGCCTGCTTGATCTCAATAGGCAGGGAGTTGCAAAGCGTAAGTGCTGCCACACTAAATGATCAAGTTGTGACAAATGTGGAATGCATATTATGTGGCACTTGTAGTAGTGCCAATTTCGCCAATCGAATAGGTGAAGTGGGCATATGCGAGGTAAGGTGATCTTGTAAACTGGTCCCAAGTTGTTAAGGGCTTTATATACTAACTGTAACACCTTGAAATTGGCTCAGTAACTAAGAACTGCCTTGGGAACAGTCTTATAAGGTCCACTTGTCATTCTACCTTGTTTAATATTTATAGGAAGATGGATGCCATCAGATAATGGTGACACTCAGCTCTACATTTTGTTATCAAGTGAATTTAACAATACTTTATTTAGTGCTCAAAGGCTTTTCTCAGTCTTGATTTCATACACTCTATCTCAAGTCAAGCTTTGTGAGGTAGGTCATTAGTAATCCAATTTCAAGCTGCAAAATATATTAACTTAAAGACAAACTGTGTGTTGTGCTGGGAGACCCGTTATTGATCTCATGACCATTTTAAAAAACTAAATAAAGCTGAGGGGCTGTTAATTTGATTAGGGGACTGGAGGAGGGTGCTTAATCCTTTTTCCATGACAGATGTGTGTATTTCTCCCTCCACAAAGTAATAGTCAGCATGAGGGTGAGAGATCTAGACTGGGAGAAAGGGGTGGGTATCTCTGCCTTCCATGCTGGCTTCCCAGTGAAATTTAGCTCCCCTCCCAACAACATCTATCATCACAAGGGGAGTCCCAGTCACTGAAGCACCTCAGCCCCACCAACAAAGTGTCATGGTGGCAAGTAAGTTAGGCAGCTGTGTAAGGAGAAGGCTACCTGTTTATTTGCTTATTTGTTTTAGGAGTGGGAAACAGAATCCTGGACCCCTGGCAGGGCATTTTGACAGGTAGGTGGGGCCTCATATCCATCAATTACTTGACACCAGATGACTCAGCCTTAAAAGATTTATTGGATCGCTAGCTTGGATTGAAGTCTGTGATGCTAAGCAGGGCCACAATTGGCCTTAAGTTCTTCAAATCTATATTTACCAGTCATAGGTCATAAGTGTCATAAGATAAGTTGGTGAATGGGAGGCTGATTGGAAGCCAGCAAACAAGGTAAGTGGGACAAAAGGGTTCAGTTTTCCATGGGCTCAGATTAAAATCCAAAGCAGCGAAGAATTTGGGGACATCACACTTCTCGCATTATTAATTGAAGTATTATGGATCACTGAGGTTTACAATTTTCCAGTCAAAGAGGTATGAAGCTGAGGGACATCTTTCAGTCCAAAAACTGTATGCATGTCAATGGCAACAATCACAAAAGCTGAGCGTACCTCAGATGCTATTCTGTACAGGTATCCCCCTACTTATGCATGATCAACTCACACACAACCAGGTATATGTGTGGTGCCAGGACATAAATAAATAATTCAATTCAAACCTGGATGGTGAGAGAGAGCTGGAGGGTCCTCATGGCAAGACCCTCCCTGGAGCCCGAAGAGGACATCAGGGAGACCAGAGGCACAGCTGGTGAACAGGGTAGCTTTCCCGCGCATCCTCCAGCCGGCCTCAGAGCTTCAATTCCAATTGTGGGTATTTTTGGGATAAAGTATTTTTGGTATGGATTGAAGAGAGAATGGCAGAGAGGGTGTTTAAAAGGTGCTACCCACTTTACAAATTCACTTATGTGAACGGGGGCCAAGAACATAACTCTGCGTAAGAGGGGAGCCGCCTGAATACTAAAAGCTAACACTTCTCAGAGTGTGGACCACAATGGAATCATCCTGGCATAGCAGGGGAAGACATAAGCAGGCTTGGGGAGCCTCAAAGTTTGAAGAAGTCCAGAAAGTCATAAACAGCTTGATGAAGACTAAACACACTGAATGGGCATGAAATCCTTAGTGATGGGGCTTGGGGGTGGGGAGAGAACCACCATGTTAGTGAAATGGAATATCCTACTAAAGGGTATAGCTAGCTGTGATTCTCCCTCCCAAGTGAGATTAGACAGGCACCCTCCTTGCTGAATTTCTGGTGCATGACCAAGACTTGTTCCAATGGGAATTTTTAAGGTAGCGTTTGGTTTTATGATAAATACTTTTCATTTGATTGTCCCATTTTATGTGGATTGTTGTTAAGTGCACTGCCTAGAAATGAAACAAATTAAGGGGTATATATTTAATGCTTTGAATAAGTAAACAAACAAATAAATAAATGATAATAAACAAACAATGCATGGCACATGATGAAACATTTTGTTACAAGGTGTTGCACAAAAACAAGCCCTTAAAAAAACATATCAAGGAGATATGTTTATAGTAGGTGGTTTTCCACCCCCCAGAAAGAAACCCTACCAAGGAGATAAATCAATAGTACTGTAGGTGTTTCCCCACCCCAGCCCCCTTTGCTGGGTATTTATAGGCCTGAACAGTGAGTTTGAGAAATCTACCATGCAACATTTAAGGTTGCCAAGCAACAGAACTCTGCCACCACCTGTAGCAAATTGAATGTTTTATTTTCCCTCACAGTATGCAGAGTTGACTCATGTTTTTTTTAAAAAGAGATGAAACTGAATGTTGTAAACAAGAAACCAGTTAGCAAGCAGGCATGTGTGTCTGCAAACTGCCGGAAATCATCACAATGACCTAACTTAAAATTTCTGGTTTTCTGGTACTCTTCCATATTTCAGAATACTTCAACAATGCACTAATTAATCTTAATATACTTTACTCCAAGGTGTGTGTGTGTTCAGAGTGCAGTTAGCAGAACATGTGAAGTCTGAAAAATGTTGTGCAGTTGTTAGTTAATAGTGTGCGGTTTGAAAAGGGGGCGGGTTAGACAATTATTAAGCACTTGTATGGCAGGCAATTTCAGGGACAGCATGGACACAAATTATGTCAAGGCAGAATGTCCTCAGTTTCTGTACTTAAAATAAATAGTCCAAATTAACCACAAAAAACCCTCTTTTGGGGGTTGGAACCTCCCCTTCTTCTCTTGCATCTTCAGGTAACAATTGGTTGCATCCTTGTACATATCTTCCTTTTGTGCCTGCTATTCACTGAGCTAAGGCAGATTCAGGAACAAATTATCACTGAACAGTCGCTAAGAACTACTTCTAAGGAAGGACTGACATTGATGCAGGAGGGAAGCAAGAAGCAAAGCATGCTTTGGGTTCTCTGCACTTTTTGTGTGGGTGGGAAAATCTGACAGGGAAAATCTTCTTTGAAAACTCCCTGCTTTAATGATCACAGAGACACTGTGAAGTTTTACTCAGAGTAAACCCATTTAAGTTAACGAACAGGACTATGTTAGGTCCATTAATGGGTCTATTCTACACTATACATTTAAAGTAGTCTCATACTCCAATACAGTAATGACTCCCTCTCTTTAAAAAATCTTGGGAACTGTAGTTTCAGGGTGCTGAGAGTTGTTAACAGACCCCATTGCTATCACAGACTTAGAATTCTCAGAGTGGTTTAACAATCGATCCCTTTTCCCAGGGAACTCTGGGAACTGTAACTCTGTGAGAGGGAATAGTGATATCCTCACAACTCTCAGCACCCTTAACAAACTACAGCTCCCAGGATTCTTTGAGGCTAGCCATTGGCTGCTTAAAGTGGTACACGACTGCTTTAAATGTAAAGTGCATCTACAGCCTGAGTTGAACACCACCCTCTTTCTCAATCAACCTCCCCCAACCAGGTGCCCTCTAGATGTCTTGGACCACAATCCACACTTTGGCATATAGTCCCCTGGAAATTAGGAGGGTAGCAACAATTTGTTCTTTTCAGTGCTTCCTTAAGACAAGTTATTTAATCAGGCCTTTTCTGGGTAGTAAAGTTAGATACTGCTCCAGTTGGTTTTACAGGCAGATTTAATGTATTCTTATTGCTTTAACCTTGCATGCTGTATTTCCAAATGGTGGGCAGTTATTATTAAAATAAAAGACCAAACTCCCATCAGTCCCCGCCAGCATGCCTAATAGACAGGGATTATGGAAGGAGTGGTCCAAAACATACAGAGGGCACCTGGTCAAGAACAGCTGCTCTTAATATAGGTATCTGAGAGTTTCAGGTGTATTTGAGGGGAAAGGCCATAGCTCAGTGGTAGAGCATTTGCTTTGCATGCAAAAGGTTCCACATTCAATCCCAGATAAGGCTGGGGGAGACCATTGTCTGAATTGCTGGAGAGCCACTGCCAGTCAGTGCAGTCAGTACTAAGCTAGATGGACCAATAGTCTGACTTTGTATAAGGCAGCATCCCAACTTCCTTTGCCACTGAGGGTCATGCCCCAGGCTATGATTTTTCAAGTGCTCTTACAAGACATTTATGTTTTAACAAGGCAGCACATGACCCACATAAATCATGACTCAAAATCTGAATGCGAGCAGTCATGCTCTCCCCGCTTCCAGAATTTAGCTTCTGGAGATTTTTCCACCAACAAGAAATGCTCCATTTCTACAATCTGCCCCTAAGCCTACTTGTTTACGACTGAATGAAAACAATAAGGATGCAATCAAGCTCTTTTGAAATCAAGGCAGATGACTTCAAAGGGAATGAATTGCACCCTTTTTCAATCATCTGTATGGAACAGATGGGCGAGAATGGAAATATATCCACTTGAATTTTGCAAACTGATCCTGTACATGTTTCAAGTATGAGAATGTGAACCTTTCTATGAGTTTCACCAGAAACCGAAAACATTAATTACAGTTAAACACAAGATTATTAACAATATAATTGTCCGGATAATTTATTTTTATTACTGAATAAATTGCTGTCTGCAAATAACCCACCTGGTTCTTGAATTCCAAATGCATCTGCTCAAATGCATACTTCTGCTATGGGCATCAGCTTTGGCATTTACTTCTGCAGAATGGCACTATAGCAGTTTCTGATGCTTCTCCTTTGTATATTGTTGTTGTTGTTGAATTAAATTTCTATACTGCCCTGTACCTGTAGATCTCAGGGTGGTTCACAACGTAAGATTACAATATAAAAACACAAAATACATAATAAAAATAAGAATAAAATGTAAGAGATCAGCAGATTCCCAGAAGAGGGTCTCAAGATGTCTATGCATCTAACCAAACACTCTGGGCACTGCTGTTTGCTTTCCAACAATGAAGCAGCTTCTTAATGTAATTTCACTTTCTATTGCCAGCTTAGCCATTGACACAAACAGAGTGTTCTCCAGGGTGAAGGTCTATCCAGGAAACCTGTCTGCCGGGCATCTCAGAGGGCACAACCCTAGTCTGGCTATGGCCCCCATGTGCCCTAGAGTACTTTCTCCCACTCCAATGTGGAAGCTAATACTTTTGTTGTCTGCAGTGTCAGGGTATAGAGACTCTGCAGTGCTACATTACTGCTTTTATAGATGCCACCTTTCAGTTAAAATAGAGACCCCAAATTGTCTCACAAAGAATATGAACACAACTGCTAATACAAACAATGCAGCTGATATTTTTTTAAAAAAAATCTTACAATTTCAGAAGTATTAAAAACCTTTGTTTTCCTGCTGAGAAGGCTAACACTCAAGAGGGGAGGCTAATATTTGGTCCTCGAGATGTAGCTGGACTACAGCTCCCATCATCCCAGACTATCTAGCCTGCTGGTTGGGGTTGATGGGAGTTGGGAGTCCAGAAATTGGCTTCTATTTACCCTGACAGGCTTCTCTGGAAGAGGGGCTATAGCCCCTCTCTGTGCCACTGCTGGCTTCATGCCTAGCTGCTGCTCTGCCAGCAGTTGTGTATGGAGTTGCTGCTAGGGCTGTGAACCAGATTTGGCCAGGGCCCGAATCCCAAGTGAAAGCAGGCCTATTCAGAGGGCCTTGTTTGAACTGGATTGAGACAGCTCCGGATTGCTACAGGGTGTGTGTTGGGAAGAAGCAAGAAGAAGCAGAGGGCACGAGTGAGAAGGAGGAGAAACCATGAAAAGGAAAGAGCCCTACCATGTGGCTGCATCTTCATGGAGAAGGCTGGAGCTTCTTTGCCCGCAAGGCCTGTCCTCCTTGCCAGGCCTCTCCTCTCCTTCCTATTCACTGAAAAAGCACCACACACAATGAGATCTTAGTGGGAGGATCTCATCTTGTGCAGTGCTGCTCCTCTTCTTCATATATGACTTCCATGAGAGCAGCGCCTTCACAAGTCGCTTTCTTTTCATGCAGGGAAGTCATTCATGAAGGAGGACCACAACACATGGATGTTGGGAGTTGTAGTACGCGCCATAAGTTCCCCCACAAGTTCAGCACCCCATAATTAGAGATGGGTGCTGTGATCAAACTTAACGAGCTGAGCAGAAAGAAAAGTATAAATGAAACCATTTACACAGCTACAATTCATCAAATATATTACTGTATTTAATTGTCAATTATTTGTGTCTTAGACCACAATACTACGCAGATTCTGTTGCAAGTAGACTTAACTGAAATCTGTAAGATTTATTTCAGAGCAAATGTACTTAGGATGCCCGGGGTAGTGATGGGAATGTTTAATATAGAAACAGCCTTTGTGCGCTTGTATTCTGTTCTTCAAATTTGACTTTATGTCATTATTGTCTTAACCTTTCATAGTACACAGCTATATTACAAATACAATTTCCAATTCAATAAGTGCATGCCTCTTGAGGCCTGACCTTTAAAATTATTTCAGGCAACATGTAGATAGTTGTTTGAGGTCAATATGAAAGCCAAGAGATGTAAAAGTTTTCATGGGCCAGTGATTCCTTCTAATTCTGATTAGGCAGTTCTTCCAAATTCTAGGTGTGTGTGTGAGAGCGAGTGGGGGAGCTGGAAAGGAACCATAAACTCCCTCCCTGAAAACCGCTGTCAACCTCCCCACCCCCAAAAAAATACAAAAGAGAGGAAATGGTTTAACCCCCTATTTCATTGCTGCGACTCCCCTTATTTGGACAGAACCTTTGGACTGAAAAAGGCTCTAAATAAAATCCTAGCTTTCAATAAATAAATAGTACAGAAACTGATATTGCACACATGCCCGTGTTCCATGCGCACAAATTAACATGAGATGACTCTTGCTCTTGTGACAAGAACTGTTGTGCCCAGGGCCTGCTTGCAGGTTCCCCACAGGCATATGGCTGCCCCATAGGAGCCAGTTCCTAAGGATCAAGGTCCCTTCGGCTCCCCAATAAAATATTTGAGGGTGCCAAGCCTCCGTAAAGTTGGTAGGCATTGCCAATCAAATGGTATGTGTCTGCCATGTCATGCGCTCGATTACATGGTTGGGGCTTACTTGCCCCCACCAATATTTTATTCAAGGTGTCATCCCTGCCCGCCTCCAGAATGCTGGGCTGAGATGGGTCACTGGCCTGATTCAGCTGTCCTGTCTGAGCACTTGCCACAAGAGATGCAGAACCTGAGCACAATAGCACAGCCAGCCACCCTGCCTCTCTCTTTGAACACCAGGTGTTAGAGATAAGCCACAAAGGAAACCCTGGAAACAAGACCGATGGAAACAAGATAATGTGGCCATATGTCCTGCTTTACAGTGGACGGTCCTATATTTGGAAGCCCTTGAAGTTGCCCATCAACAACTTTAGCAGTTAAATTTTAAATTGGCATAGATACATATAAGTTTGCACATGCAAATTATTTGCAGATCTGTGTCTCTGGGCCACTCTAGCCCAAGGCCACAAACTGAATACAGGGCACTCCCAATTTATGTGGATGTTTCGTTCTAAGGCATCATATGTTTAAGTGAAATTGCGTATATTTGAAACAGCCTACAGATACCCTGTTCCACCCCCGTCGCACCTTGTTCCACCCCTTTTTGTGATGTTTTTGGGTCACTTCAGGATTTGGTGCAATGCACACATGCGCGGTCACGCACATATCAGACATACCTAAAATAGTCACTGCTTGTGCAAAGGTAGGGATGATATTTTGCATCGGCAGTGCTTAGTTTTAGTTATTCTACACTGCGTGTCATTCCATTGGGTGATTTGAATCCATACATGTCCTGAGGTGTGAGGAACCAGGGAAATAAATGTGGGACAGGAACTTGAGGTGCTACACAAAAACACAAACAAGCCTGCATATTGTAAAATATTTAAATCAAATCTGTATTCAAGCCCGAAGCTACCAATTTGCAATGGAATTTATTTCTCTCCTCTCTCGTCACACTATGAAGAGATTTTGTAGTCGTGAGTAAAAATAAACTACGTAGTTTGTTTCTCTGCCATGAATCACATGGAAGTGTTGGGGAATGGGATGTAAAAGAAAGCACAGATGGTCTGTCAGGGTCAGTGACTAGGGATGAATGGGCCGGTTGGGGATATGGGCTCATCTCTAGCACACCTGTTGTAAAAGCCACAGTGAAGAAACATTGTGAAAGGGAAGCCCAATTGTGGATACCATGTCTAACACCCTGTAAATCATAGGTGATGTTTGCTCTTGCTCCAGGCTCAATGACACACCTTTTTGGAGAAAGATATCTAGCAGCTCTTTGGGAGGAACAGAGTTTTGCCAAGCCGTTATATTGCATTCAGAACACTAGAACTCACCAGCCACCCAGATATTTCATGGTTAAAATCTAGAACTGTGTGACAAAGGGCTCATTTTCACACTGCAAGCGGTTTGGTGCATCTATCCCATGGCTCCATCCTATGCAGCACAGAGGTTAGGGTAGCCACTTATGCATTTGTCAAAAGAAAGGAAAAGCATCAGCAAATAAGAGGCATCAGCAAATTTCCATAAGAATTTCACATGCTAATTTATATGTATAGTAAAAAAAAAAGAAAAGGTAAAGGTAAAGGACCCTGGACGGTTAAGTCCAATCAAAGGTGACTATGGGGTGGTGGCGCTCATCTTGCTTCAGCCCGAGAGGGCCAGCGTTTGTCTGCAGACAGCTTTCTGGGTCATGTGGCCAGCAGGACTAAATCGCTTCTGGCGCGCGGAGGACCATGACGAGTCCCAGAGTGCACAGAAACGCCGTTTACCTTCCCGCCACAGCAGTACCTATTTATCTACTCGCACTGGTGTGCTTTCAAACTGCTAGGTTGGCAGGAGCTGGGACAAAGCAACGGGACCTCACTCCACCACGCGGATTCGAACAACCAACCTTCCGATCAGGAAGCCCAAGAGGCTCAGTGGTTTAGACCACAGCGCCGGCTGCCGCCTCCCTACATATGAATAGTATAAATGCATGTTTAGAAAGAATTACTATCATCTAATTAGGAATACAGTACTTTTCATCATAGTGGGAAACACTTAGGAAGTGTAGAAAATGTAGAAAGTTGCTTATACCAAGTCAGGCCATTAGTCCACTTAGCTCAGTATTGTCTACACTGACTGGCAGCAGCTCTCTGTGATTTCAGATGGGACATTCCCAGTCCTACCTGGAGATCTTTCAGTGAGCTCCATTCCAACCAGACCTTATTTGTTCGTAATGGAAGACCACATTTACAAAAGTTGTCTGATGCAGTTATCTTCCATGCCCATGGAATGGAAGACATAAATTTGACTACAAGGACAAATCATTTAGGGCAGGGATGGAGAATGTATGTCCCTTCAGATGTTGTGGACTCTGACTCCCATCCATTGGCCATGTTGGCTAGGGCTGATGGGGAGCTGGTTTCTAACCACATTTGGAAGGGCACAGGTTCCTCATACCTGATTTAAAAGAACTCAAAAACAGTGTTAGAAACTGAGATATAAAAGCTAGCAGCTAAATGGCACCTTAAACCTAGGCTATGGGCACAACAATTGAATGTCTAGGCCCACTTTTTTAATAACAAGAATACAAAGCTGAAAATAAATGAACTGCCGCTAAAATATTATGTTCCCTTTTCACATGGTCTAGTCCTTCCCCTGCCCACCCCCCTAATATTCTTAAGAGGGTCTCTCCTCCAGTCTTCCTAGAGTAGCTGGAAGTGGGGAAGCAGAAAAAGGTCCTCCTTTCCTTCCACTCTGCAGTGTTAATCTGAAATCTTAGATGCAATACTGCGTCCAGAGCTCAGAAACGGCTTGTGCTAATGAAATTCCCTGTCACAATGGGAGTTTTTCAAAACAACTACCTTCCATTAATATTGGTTTCACATACAACATGAGAATTTGGAAGTCTACTTTTCAAGTCTGCTTTGCAAGTAAAAAAAGATTTGACAAAGAGCACAATTGTGGAAAAGTTAAAATTCCTTAGACGCTTGGCCTTTATATATAATGCACTCAGTCAACATTGGAACTATCAAGAGAGGAAGAATAATTTACCCTCAAGGCACTTCCAAGTTTCTAAAAATAATATTCAGGCTCACAGTTGTCCTTTCATTGGGGTAAGCACCTTCAATCAAACTATAAAACAGCACTGTCCATCTTTGCACTAATACTGGGTTTGTACTGTTGACTCAATACAAGACTTTAAGTGAGAGATAAGCTGCTTACAGGAAAATACTCCTTGCAAAAGAGCAACAGAAAATAAGAATCTCATTACTTATTACAGAAAAGTGAAAAAGCAAGGAAGTAATTACATTTGCCGAGTAAAGAAGGCTTTGTCCTTGCTGCGAAGAAAACAGAGTTGCTGCATATCCACTTTTCTTCAGCAGGGTGCAGTGTACAAATTAATGCTTGCGGTGATTGTTATTAAATCTTCACTGGAGGGCAAAGCCCGCAAGCTCATGTTAGGCTGGTCACTCAGCAGTAAGGAGGACACATGGTGGGCGCATTTTTAATGGAAACTGTAAGTAGTCCAAGAGTTTCATATGAGAAATGATTCTTCAACAGTTTATGAAAGGAGGACAGCTCACGCCACCAAGGTCTTAAACTAATTCCTTTCTGGATCTACTGCAAAAACTGTACTCCATACTGCGATGATACAGATTTGGGGCTGCTTTAGACCATCTTTCTCAGTTTGCTCCTGATTTATGTGTAAATGTAAGATGTGAAAGAGGCAAATGGATGGGTGGGAACGCAGATAGCCCCACTGAAGCATTCAAAGTAGGAACAGGGTTGTATCCAAATGTGTTCTGCCTAAAGTAGGCCCACTGAAATTAATGGATCTAAGATAGTTGTGGGCATTAATTCCAATGGGTTTACTCTGAGCAGGACTAATTGTGGCTACTACTCAATGTAATTAACATGCCTAGGGAAGCAGATGCCACCCCTGACTCATGCACGTTCATTAGGAATTCCACAAAGACCCTAACGCTGGGCAACTCTACAGATGTAATAATAAATGCTTGTAGGTTGGGGTGGAGCTTGCCACCCCCCATGCATTCATTATTCCTGTGTTTATCATCTAGTAAAGGCATAGGCAAACTCAGCCCTCCAGGTGTTTTGAGACTACAATTCCCGTCATCCCTCACCTCTAGTCCTGTTAGCTAGGGATGATGGGAGTTGTAGTCCCAAAACATCTGGAGGGCCGAGTGTGCCTATGCCTGATCTAGTAAGAATTAACATTATATAGTATGCTTGTGGCCCTCTCAGATTTTTTTGCCACCTTGGAATATGCTACATGAGCTTTAAACTGCACACTGCTCTTTGCTATTGCCCCTTGTATGCACAACAACAACAACAACAACAACAACAATTGCTTTCAGCTCTCTGCAGGAAATTTAATTTATGCCAATCTACAGTTAAAAGTAACCACAATAGCTTTCAATAAAACAAAGCCAGGCATATCAAACAATAAACCAACACAGATAAGAACAACATAGCAAGGGGAACAGCATAAAATTGGATACAAATCAGGACAAAGAACAAGAATTACAAATTATTTATTTCCTCGTTCACTTACTTTTACTTCACCCTTCATCAAATCATGAAGGTGGCTGATAGATAAAAACATAAAATTGAGATTAAGGGTGAACTATTAACCTCACCACCGCATCTCCAAACCTGTAGCCCATGCTGGCCAAGGTGGAATTGTGGTAAGAATTTCCTTCTACACCACCTCTTCATTACCCAGGTGAGGGAACAGCTTTTAAATAAAACATGGAACCAAGAGAATTGCAGCAAGCTTCAGCAGATCCAGTTAGGGACCTGGAGTTTATTAGATACTATTGCAATAGGACAGAGCTCAGCTTCCCACAGAAGGAAGGCAGATCACTGTCGGAGCCTATAGCTAGTGTACCAACAGAATCTGGAGTTGGCCAGTGCCATTTTGCAATGGCAGTGGGACCATTTTGGGATTCAACAGATTGTGCAATGGCTCTGCCTCTCCCTGCTCCATTTTGGGCATTCCCACTGGCTGCTCACAGTGGGGACCCCGCAGGTGCCTCTTCTGCCTGCCTGCTCAATAGGCGGAAGGGAGAGCAGAGTGATGCTAACACCAATCCGCAGATAGAGGCCAGCAAGTCTATGCGGAGGGACAACTCTACTCGATCCAATTGTTCCCTAAACTAGAAAAATCTCAAAAGCAAATGAAAAGTCAAAGGCAGCAATACAATTGGCTAACAGCATCCAATTTGCAAATTGCACATTAAATCAGCACACACACACCCAAACACCAGGTGAATAAACATTTCTTGGCTATAATCTTATGCCCACTTACTGTGAATAAGCCCCATTAAAGACAGTAGGCCAAACTTCACAGGCAACATGCATAGGATTTTGCTGTTATTCTAGCCTGGAAAATAAGAGTTTCAAAACACATGAGGAGCCTCCATGGGCAGAAGAGGCTTCTTACTATAGACAGTTGCCTTGTGGAAGGCTTTTAAAATGGTGACGGATAAGGATGAAGTTTGAATGAAGAGGATGAAGAGTTTGGATTTGATATCCCGCTTTATCACTACCCTAAGGAGTCTCAAAGCGGCTAACATTCTCCTTTCCCTTCCTCCCCCACAACAAACACTCTGTGAGGTGAGTGGGGCTGAGAGACTTCAGAGAAGTGTGACTAGCCCAAGGTCACCCAGCAGCTGCATGTGGAGGAGCGGAGACACGAACCTGGTTCCCCAGATTACGAGACTACCACTTCTTAACCACTACACCACAACTCATCCCCACTACCTCTCCCTAATGCGACAACACCCCCATTTCCATAATAGTTGAAGACTGCTAACATCATCTGAAAGATAATAGTGCTGCCCTGCCTCCACAAAAGGGGGCCGCCACTGAAAAGGCCCTCCTCCCTGGTTGTCATCCACCTAGTGTCTGAACATAAGGGTGTCTCCAAGATGTTCTTAAATTTCAGGCATGTTCAAATGGAGGAAGCTGGGAATCTGTATCATAGCCTGTAACCATGATGGATTGTGGGGAATGGACCTGAATTTCCTAGGGGTATTTCCCAGCTTCAGTAAGTAACGAGCCTGAAACAAGTTACAGAAATATCAACATCTCCCTTGCACAGAACTTTCCCATGTTTCACCTGCCCAAAAGCAAGGACAGTAAAAAAAATAATCCAGTGATTTATTCTATGGAACAACACTGCACAATACTTGTGAAACACACACACACACACACACACACACACATTAAACCATAGATCTGGTTCTGCTCTACGTTCCTACATACCCAATACCTACCAAATGCTAGAATATAAATCTCTAATTTAAGTTACTAATCTGTCCACATAAGAGCTGATAGTACTCTCTTCAAATCTAAACTTGTACTTAGACACTGGGGAATTTGTTTATATAAAACAGTGCACTATTCCCCCCCTCCTTCCCTCTCAATTGCGAGTTGAGAACATGTAAAAAGTCACGTGCAAAGAGTCACACTGTGCAAATTAAAAATCTCCAAGGCTGTTCACACTAGGCAGCCTGGGTTAATTTTCTCATTCTTGCATATCAAGAAAATGGGGTCATGTTTGGATTGTGATTTGCACACAAGCCTAACCACCACAAAATTCTCTTCTAATGATACTGACACCACAGGTACGCCTTAAGGCTAACTACATGGAAGGCAACTTGCATTTTTTCCATCACTGTATCCAGGGGAGCAGCGTAAATGGTTGTTAGCAACTGAAGGCGGTGCTACTTTGGGTGTCTCATGTGTCAGTTCCCAACACTTTCTGATAACTGCCACCCAGGAGGAAAATTACATGCAATTTCCCTCCCATTGTATTCACTTTAGAGTTTGTCAGTGGGCACGGACATGTCATTTTCCTACCACTTTGAGATTAAAACCTACATTAAATGGAAAAACCAAAAATCAAAAGACTGTGTGCCTCATGCGCGATGCACAGTGCTCACAAGAGGCGAGATGTTTATGGCAACATGCAGTCTGGGGTGAGTCCCCAGAGACTGTCAGACAGCAAGCCTGGAGGAGTAATTGTTTAAGCGGCCATCTCTCAATTTCCCATTCACAGCTAACTGACTTGTGGCAGTTTGCTTCTTCCATTTTCGTGCTGGTCGCCTTCAGACCACCTGGGGAGTGTACAGAGCTGACCTAAATTTCATCTTGCTCAGGCCAAAGTTGCAAAATGATCGTGGGAAAGATCCCAGCTTAACACAGTTTGGGAAAGAGCTTGATCTTTTTTCTTTTTCTTTTTGCTGTATTTTTGGTGTGGGTTTTTTGGCAAAATCATTATGGGATCAAAGATCAGTGCTGTTTTAAAGACTTTTCTCGCCCGCCCCATGCTAAATTATCCCTCTTTTCCTAATCTTATTTGATTTTTTTAATATTCTTTTTTCAACAGCACTGTATGAATGTTCTTCAAATCATCACTTTTCTGTTCACCTTCCATGCTTTATACTGCCATTATATGAGGCACAACTAATCCATTTTGAACAGTATGAGATTGAGTGACTAGAGACTGCAAGGTTACAGGGCTTTGCTCTCAACGTGTATGAACTCACAATATGGCATTATTGTTGTTGTTGTTGTTGTTGTTGTTGTTGTTGTTGTTGTTAATATTATTATTATTATTATTATATCAGAAAGTCACTTGATTTGTACATGAAGGGAAACTGAAAAGTGGAGTTTAGGGATAGGGGATAAATTAGATTCAGTTCATATTTCAAGGTGAACCTACCCAATAGATGTAATAATAACATAAATAAACAAAGCAGTATGTAAAGCAAAGGACAGCCATCCTTCAAAATCCACACCTTTCTGAATTCTGCAGTTCTCTCAGCCAAGAAATGGGTGCATGAAAGCACATATTCTACAGGCATAACCCAGCCTCATTTAACCAACATGCTTAAGTCGAAGTAACACAAGAAGGGGTTAATACCATAGAGTAAACTGTCCTGCCAGGCTTAGCTATGCCCACGTCCCCACAGCTTGGGAGAAAACAAGTAATCAAGCCTTTGTTCACTCCCAGTTCACTCCTATACCAATAATTTCACCACTTTAGAAATAAACTAAGTTTTGCTGCCCATGAAACCTTGTAAGTAAACCATTTCATGAAAAACAGATCTGCCTATCTTTAGAAAGGATGAGTGAGCTCTGCTCACCTCTGAGGGGAGTGTGTAAGGGGGGGGGGAAGGGAGGTGTGACCGCATCTACTTTGGCCATGCTTTTTTATGTATTTTTGCTGGCCTCTGCTGGCATGTGGCCTCTGGATGGTGGACCAAGAACAAATACTGCCCTCAGGCCCTTAGCTATCACTGATCTATGGTATCTGCTGCAAAAATTAGGGGGGAAATCAGCCTCTGAGATTTATTAATTGCACAGTTAAGCAAACTGGATCTGCAGCGATGTTACCTACTTTTTTGAAATTGAAATTGCTTTCACATTTTTCCCAATTATGAAAACCATGCTTGCATGAAAAAGCAATATTATTAACAGTTTGTTTTCTTCCATGACAATGCATTTAAACATTTACTGCAGGCTAAAAATCCACAGGGCCAAACCATTGGATATGCAGTATTGGCTGTGTCTAACTCAACCCCTGGGGGAAGGCATAAAAACAGCACTATCATGTTATTTATGTATCAAGTGTTCTTCCTCAGGCAATATCTGTTTTTCCATCTGCATTTCTGTGCCGGAGGGAAGGAGGTCCACAGATGAAAGAGGGGTCCCATTGGTTCACATGAATTTAGGTGCCTCTCAAAAATCTGGTCTAGCACATTGTATTTTAAGTGGGATTTACAGTCCAGCACCATCCAGAAGACCACATGTTCTCAGCCCTGACCTATATCTACTTCCATGAATATATCTAATACTTTAAAAAAAATATATTATTCTTGTACTAAAAGCTAAAAAATCCTCAAGCGGTTCAGCTTTTCTGCATTGGCAAAGTGGTCCCCCCTCCCGCCCACTGATCATTTGGGTTGCCTTTCTCTTTTACTTAGAAATGCTTTGACCTCGCTGTCATATATACAATATGGATCATTGAGGGGGGAGTAATTTATCGTACCAATATAAACGCTGATTAATCATCCACCATAGATATATGCAGGTGGGCAATCCATCTGAAGATAACAAATTACCCTTGAATCAGTCTGGGTGGTCTCTGTGAAAGAAGGAAGATTGTATCCTTACCTTTCATCAGTATAGAAGGTTTCCTTAACATGAGGTTCTTATTGAACAAAAGCAGGAGGTGATTGGGGAAGTGGGAAGGGGCTGAATCTAGCCTATGCTGTTGAACTGCTGATTAGCTTAAAGAAAAATTGCCTTCACACAGCCCCAGATGTTCAACTGCATACAGCCAGGTGGATACATTAAGAGGGAACTGACTTTGTTCACCTATTTCTCCACTCTAGATTGCAAAAGCTTTTCTGTATTAATAATAATAATATTTTTTTAATATCCCGCCCTCCCCAGCCGAAGTCCCGCAGGACCCTAGTCTCTTGTGACAGAGCATTCCACCAGATCAGGGCCACAGCTGAAAAAGCCCTGGCAGCATTTTGCACCCGCTGGTGTTTCTGGGTCAGTCTCAAGGGCAGTCCCACATAGAGTGAGTTACAATAATCAAGTCTGGAGGTGACCATCGCGTGGATCACAGTGGCTAGGTCAGGGCGAGAGAGGTAAGGAGCCAACTGCTTAGCTTGGCGGAGATGAAAAATGCCGCCTTTGTTATAGCTGCAATCTGCACCTCCGTGGAAAAGGACGTGTCGAAGATTACACCCAAACTCTTAACGGCCGGTGCTGGCACTAATTGTGCCCCCGAAAGAGATGGGAGTTGCCCCCCCCATCCCATATCTTCCCTACCCAGCCAAAGGACCTCTGTCTTCGAAGGATTTAACTTCAACCGGCTCCCACGTAACCATCCAGACACAGCTTCCAAACTTCTGATCAGTGTGTCTGGGGCCGAGTCAGGATGGCCATCCATCAACAGATAGAGTTGGGTGTCATCAGCATACTGATGGCAGCCCAACCCAAAACTCCGGACAAGCTGGGCGAGGGGGCTCATAAAGCATCGGGGAGAGTATCACACTCTGCGGCACTCCACACACCAAGGAGTGGCACGATGACAGTTCCCCCCCCCCAAGCGCCATCCTCTGTCGCCGACCAGAGAGAAACGAGCACAGCCATTGAAGGACTGTGTCCTGGATCCCCACGTCGGCAAGGCGGTGGTCCAAGGTGGAGTTCATGATCGACCATGTCAAAGGCTGCTGACAGGTCTAAAAGAATCAGCAGCCCCGACCCGCCTCAATCCAGCTGCCTGCAGAGATCATCTGTTAGGGCGACCAGAGCCATCTCGGTCCCATGACCAGAGCGGAAGTCGGACTGGAATGGATCCAGAGCCGATGTTTCATCCAGAAACCCACCAATTAACCTGTTTACAAGACTATATTAAATTGTCTGCCATATATTCCTAAGAAGAAGCAAGGCAAAGTCTACACACCATTGAGATTTTTTGGATTCTTTATATACCTGAGTGCTTTAGTGAGTAAAAGCACATTTTGCCAGCATCGCACAGAAGGGATAAGAAATAAAAATTCTACTGAAATTAGCATTTGCCATTTTGTTACTTGACTATCAATTTTATATATTCCATTTATAAATCCACCCTTTTATCATTTAATGACTCTAGGGTGGATTTCAACATAAAACTGAACTTGAAACAGGTTGCAACATATTGGCATTAAAAAGTGACAGATATTGCTTCTCCGTATAATTCTTTTTTGTTAATATAGTAAAAACTTTGTAAGCTTTCTTATTCCCCTCCCTTCTTATTCACACTTTTCTTTCTTTTTGAATGTAATAGAATAAAAAATATATCTAAAAGTAATGTTAAAAAACCAGATCACAATAACCATCACATTAAAGAAAATGTAAAATATCAAACAGAAATTACTACTGAAATCACAGCTGGTGCTTACATTGACATGCAAAGCCCTAAATTACTTGGGTTGCAAATATCGGAAGGAATGCCCCCTCCCATGCAGACTTGCCCAAGTGTTAAAATCTGTAGGGGAGGCCTTGATGATAAGTTCTGCTGTCTTATGAAGTCTGTGGGGCAGCAGAGCATAAGAGGGCCTTTTTTGTGATGGCCCCAGATTGTGGAATGCACTTCTCTTCAAAGGGCATTTTGACATCAGGACAAGATGCATCTTTTTGCATAGGCCTTGAGGTGGGGGACAAGATCAGAACCTCCCTTTCATTTACAGTGTTGACGCTGTTTCTGGTTGCTGTTGATTTGGTTTTGGCCTAGTAACGTGTATGTATTACATGCCTTACTTGTTTTGAACTGTATGTAACCCACCCTGGGACTGCATGATAAAGGGCAGGCTATAAATGCCAATAAATATTAAATAAAGCAAGCAGACAGGCAATAAATCAGACAGTAACTGATTTCATTGCATCAAACTCATCCAAATGCCTGGGCATCTTTAGCTATCCCCAAAATTTAAGTAATTAGCACCTCAGAAGTGAAGGCGTTAAAATGACTAGTGCACAGAATATTCAGATTCAGATTTTCTGTGAGGCACAAAGAGCAGAAGTCAATGTGAATGAGAACCTCTCCATAACGCAATTATTCAAGAGCAGCAATTAAACAATATATGTTTCATTCAGAACACATTTATTGTCATGCATTCTATTGCCTTACCCCTCTGTCGTTTTCATTGGCCTTATTCAATGAAAGCCAAGTGATTTGAAAAAAGAATTCAGTTCACTAATATGCTAATATCACATATGGTGTTATTTGATGCACTTATATAAGATACACAGTCGAATGCAAGATGCATCGCTGTCAGAATACAAAAAAGCCAAGGCCATGCTGTAGTTCTGACAGGAAAGTATTTTTAGGTGTGCAAAAGATGTGGGTTTTGTTCCACAATTCCCTGACATACATTCCCTGTTCAGAAAAATCAGTCTAGCAGGGAGGTGAGGCAATAGCACAGTCTCTAGAGACACCTGAACTGCCAAGCTCTATTTTTGGCCCTGCCACAAATTTGGCACGTGAGAGGAAAATCTCCTGCATGTATTAGAATCCTAAGTGTGCAGAAGGATTCCTGAAATATGAACAGACGGCCTGATTTAAGCAGGATGTGAGGCCCTTCCAAGTTGACACGGTTTTCTTTTCCAAGCAAAGGCTCCTGTTACTGTGATGCTTCCCCTATTTCCCTAAGCCACGGCATGTTCCAAGAGCACAGTATTTGCTTTCCTTTGGAAGGAGGTCGCTGGAAGCTCGTTGGCTTTTTTGCCATGTTTGAGTTTATCTGCAAGTTTACAGGAGCATGGGTGGAGGTTCGCAATATAAAACACTGCAGCAGTTAGCCAAAGTCCACATCAGATCATCCAGCACCCTTAAGGTGGTTACAGAGCCCAAACTCAGCTTTCTCAAAAGAGTTTCTTCTGGCATGTTAACGCTAACAAATGTATTGCGGCATAAGCTTTTGTCATGTAGGGCCTATTTCTCTACTCTAGCCCACGAATGCTTACACCATAGTGGCATTGGCAACTTCAAAATCGGTTTACTGAAATGCCCTCTACGTGGGGGTACCCTTGTGCTTCATCCAGAAGCAGCAGTTACTCATTTTGAAGTAAAAGCAGCTTGGGTCAGATCCAGAAAATCTTCCCTTTGCTTCTGCAAAAAAACACCTTCAGGGGCTAATGGGGGCATTTTCAGAGCATGCATGATTGAAAGCGCATTCTCAATTACAGCTCTGCAGCTGATTTTTCTTCAGCTAACAAGTGGCCAGTTTAAGCATTAAAAAACCCACAAAAAGTGAGAATAATGCAATATTTAGTTTTGCCCTAAATCAACAAATATCTAGCAGCGTGCAAAGGATAGACCATTGCTAGGCATCATCTTCTTTAGAGCAAAAGCTTCCTGAGAAAACTGGGAAAGGCAATTGATTTATGAGCCACTTTTCTACTTAAAAACACCCAAAGTGGCACAAAACAAAAAGCACAATAATCAATAAAATTTACCTAATACAGTACAACAATAAAAGCTCAGTAAAAGCCTAAAGTCAGCTTGGCTGCAAATTGCAATATAACCAATGTCTAAAAATCACAACCTAAACAAATGTAGCAGTAAAAAAAATAACCCTAAATACGAAAGCTTTCTGTCCTGCTCCCAGCAGTTTATGCACATTAAAGGATGCCAGCACCACTCTGCTGGCTCAGAGCCTTCCCTTCCACTCACCAAACGAGTGGGCAGGTGGAAGTGTCACTAACAGAAAGCTAGGGAGCGGTGGAGTTAGGATCACTCACTTAAGCCTGTAATCCTATCTTCCTCTTCTTCTTCTTGGTGTATCAACAAAAAAAATCATTAATTTTTTTTAAAGTCTGTAATCCTATATCCCAGGGATGGCTCATCTTTCTTTCCTTCTTTTTGGACTCAGAACCAAATTGATCCATGCTCAGCCCTCGGGGGTTGAGAGAAGTGTAAAAGTGAGTGTGACCCAATTTTTGTGACCCCACATTTCAGGTGTCTTGAGGGGTCATGAAAACCTTTTGATGTCACAGAATTATGATACCGACTGTGTTTTCCCAGTGGATCAACTGAATTCAATGGGACTTTATTCTAAGCAAACATGTGTTGGGTTGTACTGTAAATGATGGGAAGGCCTCTCAAGCAGCCCTTTACCAATGCCAACTTTCTTAAGTCACAAACTTTCCCACTTGCAAGCCATTTTGGGAATATTCTGAATGTACAGTGGTACCTCTAGTTGCGTTCCGCTCTTGTTACGGACTTTCAGCTAACGAACGTGGCCAACCCGGAAGTGTTTATTCCGGGTTCGCCAGGCGTTCATGCGCAAAAGCAATCCCCTGCTTCACGCATGTGCAGAAGCGCTCGATTGCGCCATGCACATGTGTGGAAGAGGTGCTCTAGTTGCAGACTTTTCGGAGTGTGAATGGCACCCCAAAACGGATTAAATCCGCAACTAGAGCTACCACTCTATTGTTGTGTAAGAGTGGGTAAGTATTTCTGGTTCCTTTGCTGTTGCTTGAGGCACAGGTGGCCTCAGTGGCAGGGATCTGGACAGGAATAGCCTAACTCCTGGTAATCTTTAGGTCAGATTACTGCAATGTGTCATCCATGGGGCTGCCTCTAAAGACAGTTCAGAAACTTCAGCTGGTGCAGAATTCAGCAGCCAGCTTGCTCACCAGGGCAAGCCAGTTTGAGCATATAATGCCAATCCTGACCCAATTACACTGGCTGCCAGTCAGTTTCTGGGCCCACTTCAAAGTGCTGGTTTTGACTTATAAAGCCTTAAATGGCTCAGGACTGCAATACCTCAAGGTTCACCTCTCCTCCTATGAACTGACCCGGATCCTGCGATCATCATCTGAGGCCCTTCTTCATGTGCCTTCTCCACAAGAGGTCTGGAGGATGGCAACACGAGAATGGGCCTTTTCTGTGGTGGCTCCCCATTGGAGAAATGTTCTCTCCTGGGAGGCTCACCTGACGCCTTCATTAAATAGCTTTAGGCACCAAGCGAAAACCTTCCTCTTCCACCTGGCCTTTGGTTTATTAACATTCTATGTCCTCCTAAATGTGTTTTTGAGAGGGGGGCTATTGGTTTGTTCTTGTTTTTATTATGCATTTTGTGTTCTCATTTTGAATTTCTATGTTGTGAAATGCCTTGTGATCTCTGGATGAAGGGCAGCACACAAATTTAATAAATTTAATAATGATATAAGAATGGTTAACAGTTTATTTCCAATAAAATATTTTTCGCCATTGGGGATGCAAGTGTTCTTTCCTCTTTGCAAGTCTACTCTGGGCTTGAGATATCTCATTTATGTGGGCTCTGTGCTGTGGATGTACGTTTTCCGCCCTGTCTCTTTAAACCTTTCCCATGCATCCTACAGTGTGCGACAGAGCACCATGATCAAGGCATCTACATTTATAACATTATCTTTGTAGTTGCAGTCACTAAGCTCAATATCCCACACTGCTGCTCCTCCGGTTTACCGAACCTCCTATGCAAGCGTAAGGAAGTCGTTAGGATCGGCTGTAGCCTGGTTTTGTTTTATTTATTGTAATTATTTTAAAATTAGCATAAACACTGAAAGATTTAGGACTCTACAGCATCCAAAAGCCTCTGGCACTTCATGGAAGCTGGCGCCTTCAATTTGAACCACTTCGAGAGTGATAACAGTTGCTTTGAAATTGACACGGTTCACGCTGAAGCTGGTCTTCAAAGAGAGGAACTGGCATTAGGAAAAAAATTAAAATCCTCCAATCCCCGCTTGTGCTTCTGGCGCACGGCACATGCATATACATCCCATAAGGAGCACGGTCTGCATCGTGCGGTTCTTTCGTACTTAATAAAATTAACATTAGCAACAGAAAATAGGATTTGAGGTGACATTTCAGCCAAGGATTTTTCCCCCACAGCTGAAAAGGAGACCATAGCTAAGGGGGAGGGGAGGAACAGCAAAATTCTGATCCTTTTTAAAATCCCTAGCATGGTTTCATTAGCTTCTTGAACCAAGATTGGCTCGGCCCATTGAAGAGAGATACGGAACAAGAGCAAACGAGAAGGAATAGACTGCATACTTCACATAATCTTCCCCCGAAGTGCGTGTATTTCATAACTGCTGTGTGCTGATGCAGAACACCTACTTGCACTTATTTACTTACATCAGCTTGTAAGAGGGATAATTCATCAAACAGGTAAAAAAAGAAAACGCAGAACTGTGCAAGATGCCTTTTTTTTTTTTGAAGCAGTAAAACCCATCCAAGCAATTTGTCATCTGAAATTATTCATCCATCATTATTTTCATAACATTCAAAGGTAGGCAAAGAAGATTCCATACCAGCAGAAATGTGCATTGAGAAAAAAGCAACCATTAGAAACATCCTAGTAGAGATTAATTTTTCTCTTTCATCCTCTTCTCTCCTGCCCCCCCCCCCCATGAACCTTGCTCATATCTAGAGTGGGAATAATGTTCCCTGACTTACGATTGGCTGTCCTGCTTTGATCACTCTGGACGCTGTCATTCGACTGGTTGCTTGAGATCGACGAGACACTGGAGCTCCTGACAAAGCCAAAGGCTGCTAGTTTAGCAGCCGGCAAGCGGGAATAACCAGGAGGGCGAAGTCCAGACGGACACGGCTTGGGAAGGTTTGATTTCGTAGCATTTGGATTCGGGCCTTTTTTGAGATCAACTGGGGGTAGAAATTAAAAATGTTATACGAAAACACAGGAAGCAAGGATTGCATTACAGTGCTGTGTTTATTGGAAACGAACAGTCTTAGGATCTAAAGTAGGCCATTCTTTTGGCCTTTTTCAAGTTGGCATCTTTTAAACACACCCATATCATCACCACCAGTGAAGTTAAAAGCACTAGACTAGAGCTGAGCAGGCGTTTTTCAGTAGAGTTGGAATAGACCACAAAGGTCTATTCACCCACCCAATGTGGGGCTCGAATCTACGACCCTGAGATTAAGGGTTTCATGCTCTGCCGACTGAGCTATTCCAGCTGAAACATATAAGGTACTACAATAACTTTGGTTGGTTTTTGTAGGCTTTAAACATGAAAATGAAAAAAATGATATTAACGGTTAAAGATATCCCACATACCCCAGGTGGGTGCTTTGTAGGGGCCTCAGCTGTGCAGGGAAGAAGGTTAGAAAGTCACCCTGATCTTCCTCTCCCCTGCTTTACTCTGAATGGATTCAGAAATACTGGCTGCAAATAACTTCAGACAATGCCCCTTCCTTAATATATTGTGTGGTTCGCTCCCTTAGGCCTCCTGGCCTCTCATGAGACTATTGCTTCTCCATTGCCTTAGGTGGCTGAATTGTGATATTCCTTCTCCTTGGTGCCAGAGCTTCCTTTGCCATCACTCCAGTGGCTGGGACAACCCTTTTGTTTTCAGGAGCCAACGCCCTTGTTGTGCTGTGGGGCTGGCTGTGGTCAGGCCACTCAAGTCGCCTTCATCGCTCTGATGGGATGGAGAATCCAGTACACGACCGTATTTATGATAATCAGCACTAACTGGGACTACTGATAGAAAATCCAAGCGTAACACAGATAGCATTATATTCAATGGGGGGCACTGACATTACAGCTAGGCTGTCAGAGCAAATGTGAAAGAAACTTAATGGCAGGGTGCCATCCTCCTGCAGGGAAATACATTTTTCAGCAGCAAATTAAGTGTAATGGTAAAATTTAATACTGTCTTCTAAAGAAGAGTTATAGCACATCCACCTTCTGTCTGATGTCTTTATTATTTAGAATTTCCTAATTACTTGCTCAACAGGGGTATAATCTCCATTTTGAAGGATTTCCAGAAAATCATAGGTTCTAATAGGAAGGCTTTCAGCACAGGAAAGCTTGCTTTAGATACAGGATAACCGTATTTAAACATCACAACCTTTTTCATGCAGCATACTAAAAAGGACTTTCCCCATGGTGCCAAATAGCAATCCCTGTAGAGGGTGAAACATTTCAGAGTTTCCCAAGTCATGGAGCATCCGTACTCAAGCACCACCACACCCAAGGATAAGGAGCTGTCCTTATAACACCATAAAGAGTTTTTAAATGTTACACCAAGAACACCATCAAGGTGGAGCAATTGTTGAAAGTGTAATACTTTAACTCGCCTTCAGGCAGGGCCTAAACTGAATGGCTTACAGACAGTCGACTACACAGCCGAGATAATAGAATCCGTCTTTTGATTCCTGCCACTTCATTACAGTGTGTCAGGACCTATTGGCCAATGCCCCATGTGGTGAAATGTACAACCACAGTCTTTCAGTGCTCTGGTCTGGCTCCACCCACCAGGATGGCCATTGGCTCCACATGGGCAGGATGGAATATAGGTAGGTTCCCAGTCGCAGTGGTGCTTTGCTTGAGCTCTGGAGTGTCTTGCGTTCCTAGCCTTGTTCTTCAATTCTGACTCCTACCCTTGGCTTCTGGTTGTTGTTTGCTCTTGACTCCTGGTTCTGACTTGCTGCCTCCCGTGGACAAGTGCTTCTATGCAAACATGGTGGTTTTATCCAAAATTTGTTAGTATTCACTGAACAGCAGTGGGGTGACTGACTACAGCTACCAGCAACTTTTCTTCAATGATCAGAGATCCAGACAATGTTATTTTAATCTCCGGTATTAATTTCAGTTGATCTGTCAAAATAAGCAAGAAGAAATGCTCCATTTCGTAGCTGCCTCAAGGCAGTTTCAGAATTAAACATTGTCTGTGCTCTACAAGAATCAGTCTCTTTGATGCTTTCGCTGTCCCCTGTTAGAGGACTTTAAAGTGTTTCTAAGTAGAGACTGGCTGACAAAAGACAGATGTAACTGGAGTTATAAGGACATCTGAAAACCGCCGTAGAGGATGCGTTCACCATGGAACAGCAAATACAGCAAATCATGCAGGGAGATGATGAAGGGTTGAAGTAGACATGATGATGGCTGCTCCATGGGAAAGAACTGAGTTTCAGCAGTAACAGCTAGAGATGGATAAATCAAGTTTGTAGCTGAGTGGCTCCCAGGTCCAGGACTTGGGGAGTCCACTGATTCTGGATAGGATCACACATGAGTGCATTTTAAAAAGGTGCATATGAATGCATATTGAAACTATTATATGTGCAACTTGTATACAGTTTGGCCTAATACACATATTTGCAAGCAATTTATTTTAATAAAATGCATTTTTATATTTTCACTAATATACACATTTTATACCCACTTTCCCCTAATATACACATTTTTATCCGGTGGGGTGGGGAGGTTGGTGAGTATATTGTGAAACTCAGATAATTGTGAATTCTGCATAAAACCGCATTTCCCAGCAACTGGTATTCAGAGGTATACTGCAGGTAGAACAGCAGTCTCCCATGGCATCTATTTTAATTTTTTAGTTCCATCAATTCAGGATGATTGGATGAGCATCATAATGCAGAAGGAGGGGGTTGGGTGTACCCATAGCTATATATTTATTGGAAAAAAATTCTCTTTCTAGACCAGTGCAAGTGGAGTGAAGCATGTTACTTGGGTATGCACATTTGTATTAGAAAGAGAGAATTACCTCCCTACCTCTGAAATTTGTCTTGGTTCATTCATTTAAAGGTAAAGATGCTTCAATTGAGCATTTCTACTTGCAGGGGCCACCCAGGGCATCTATCTAAATGCTGACCACTGACAAAGATGCCATTATCCATTTTCTCTCCCCCCTACCGTAACACATTATAAAAAACCAGTCATCCAACAAAGGCTACAGCAGCTTGAAACCAATAAACCTTTTTAATGTCTTGCTTTGGTGGTTCTCTGAAAACAGAGGCACTGGGATATCAGCATCAGCTGCTTTCAGGGCAAACACTGTTAGTTTTCCTTGAGAGCCGCCGTATGCCATGCTGTGGAAGAATTAAGAGCTTTCTGCATCAAGTGAAGAGAAAACTTTCTGGCGGCACATTGGGTCTGCCCCAGGTATTGCAGCAGGATGAAGTCTTTTTTAAATTGTGTTAGTGGTTCAGCATACCCTGCAAATATCTAGATACTGGGGCTTAGACTTGAAAGTCAAGATCAGGCAAGATCAGGTGAACATAATTGGTAACTTTGCCTGCTAGTCTTGATGGTAAAGCACCCTGCTTAAGGTAAATTCTTCAGTCTTGGAAGCAGGCCTGGGACTATAATTAACTGTCTGTAGTCACAAACAGAATACTCTGGGCATAGGCTGGGTAGCTCAGTCAGTAGAGCATGAGACTCTTAATCCCAGGGTTGTGAGCTTGAGCTCCAAATTGGGTGAAAGATTCCTGCATTGCAGGGGGCTGGACTATATGACCCTCATGGCCCCTTCCAACTCTACAATTCTATGATTCTTAGTCTGGTTCTGTTGTTATGCAGCAGGTTTTTCCAGCTCATCTGAGATGCTTCCAGTCATAGAGCTGTTTTCTTCTGACTTCCATCTGGACTGATCCTTCTGCACCTCCTCTATGGAACTCCCTGCCCATTGATAATAGGCACTGCCCTGTTTTTGGCACCAGGCAAAAATTGCTTCTGTTTAAGCAAGCCTATCCAGACAGTACTTATCCTCTGTTCTTCCTCAGTAGCATGTTGAACGCCTTCCGACCTGAGGGGCTCATCTTCCACTGTCATAACTTTTATATGCCTGTTGTCTTTGTCCATTGACTTTTCTTGGCAGGGATACTGGAGTGGCTTGCCAGTTCCTGCTCCAGGTAGATCACGTTTAGTCAAAACTCTCCACTATGACCTGTTCATCTTGGGCGGCCCTGCACAGCATAGCTCATAGCTTCTCTGAGTTATTCAAGCCCCTTCGCCACGGCAAGGCAGTGATCCATGAAGTAGTTACTACTACATACTACTGAGGAAGAGCAGAGGACAAGTACAAGTAGATTCAGAGCTGATGAAGCGGCTGGGCCAAAGCCGAAAGGTCGCTCAGTTGCGGATATGCCGGGAAGCGAAAGGAAAGTCCAATGCTGTAAAGAAAAATATTGCATAGGAACCTGGAATGTAAGAACCATGAACCTTGGTAAGCTGGATGTGGTAAAAAATGAGATAGCAAGAATAAATATTGACATCCTGGGCATCAGTGAACTAAAATGGATGGGAATGGGCAAATTCAGTTTGGATGACCATCATATCTACTACTGTGGGCAAGAATCCCATAAAAGAAATGGAGTGGCCCTCATAGTCAACAAAAGAGTGGCAAAAGCTGTACTGGGATGCAATCTCCAAAAATGATAGAATGATCTCGATACGAATCCAAGGCAGACCTTTTAACATCACAGTAATCCAAGTTTATGCACCAACTACCGGTGCTGAAGAAACTAAAATTGACCAATTCTATGAAGACTTACAACACTTTCTAGAAATGACACCAAAGAAGGATGTTCTTCTCATTATAGGGGATTGGAATGCTAAAGTAGGGATTCAAGAGATAAAAGGAACAACTGACAAGTTTGGCCTTGGAGTTCAAAACGAAGCAGGGCAAAGGCTAATAGAGTTCTGTCAAGTGAACAAGCTGGTCATCACAAATACTCTTTTCCAACACAAGAGACAACTCTACACATAGACATCACCAGATGGGCAGCATCGAAATCAGATTGATTATAATCCATGGACTGCAAGAAGATCAAACCTATCCATTCTTAAGGAAATCAGCCCTGAGTGCTCACTTGAAGGACAGATCCTGAAGCTGAGGCTCCAGTACTTTGGCCACCTCATGAGAAGAGAAGACTCACTGGAAAAGACCCTGATGATGAGAGCACAAGGAGAAGGGGACGACAGAGGATGAGATGGTTGGACAGTGTTCTCGAAGCTACAAACATGAGTCTGACCAAACTGCGGGAGGCAGTGGAAGACAGGAGCGCCTGGCGTGCTCTGGTCCATGGGGTCACAAAGAGTTGGACACAACTGAACGACTAAACAACAATCCAGACAGTGGTCAATGACATTTTATTTCCCCAGGAATCTCTGGGATTTGTCCTCTGTCTCAGATCACACCCACACCATACATTGAAAGCACTTTTATGCTACTTTCATAGTTAAAGTTGACCCCAAAGATGTACAGTACAGATGGTGTCCAAGTCCTGTACCAGATTGCAGTGCTGTGGCAGAAGAAGCTAGGAAGCTGCCTTATACTGAACCAGACCATTGAGTTGTCTACACCAGACCAGAGTTGTCTACACTGACCGGCTATTGCTTGACAGGATTTCTGAAAGTTTTCTCTCCCAATCATACCAAGAGATGCCATGGAATGAATAAGGGACCAGACTTTCTGTATGCAAAGCAGTGCTTTACCACTTAGCTATTGTTGTTTATACTCTATGGAAACAGGTCACTTTATTTAATAAGGTTGTCATTCTTTTAGGCTTGCTTTGCTCTGGCTGAATGTATTAAGTGCTGGCTAGCTACAAATAACTTAAGCAAATGCCCTTTTGTTGATTGTATTTTCATGTATGATGTTTCAGTCTGAAGATGGAGGGGAACAAATGGTTGATTTAGGTTGCAAGCCTATGCATACACACCTGAGTTCCTCCAGTGGGGTTTCTGAGTAAACATGCCTAGGATTTATCTGTTAGGAGAGACTGGTCCATGCCAAGAATCAAATACAATGTTCGTTAATTAGATTTATATCCCACTTTTCCTCCACAAAGATCAAGGTTTGTTAAGGGCACTGGGAAGTGTAGCTCCGCCATGCGTCTCCTAATAATTCTCATCACTGTTAACAAACTACAGTTCCCAGGATTCTTTGGCATAGTTTTGTTTACTTTAAAAAACAACAACCACAAAGTTGAATTTTGTGTTAAGAACAAAAACGATGGCATGAGTCAAAGTAATTCCACAATTAACTTAGTTTGGAGTGGAGACTCAGGTACCCATGGCCACTGGATAACTTCACAACCTGTTTACAAATATTGTTCGTTTTGGCACATATTTTATAAAAATTAATTAGTAAGATCACTGTGTATTCCCGACAAATTTTGCCCTTTAGTGAGGGCACTTCTCTGCAGTAACCATTTGGCTGTATGGCTACACTTCCCACACTGGAAGTGGATCCATTAATTAATGTGCAAGATAGTTTTATACTCAAATTGAGCAAATAACCTTAATCACTGTTATTAGACTTAATCGCTATGATTAGACCATGCTAGGAACAGGCCCCAGCTCTGTTCATGTTGATATCTTCCCACCCCCCCACCCTACTTTTTAAAAAGAAAATAAATTGACCACTGTAATTAAAAGACAGACAGTGAAGATGGTTACCTGAATTATCTGGATGGAAAAGCGGAGGAGAACTGGCTATTGGCCCTTGGGGATGGATGCAGCTTGCTGAAGACCTCTGGCTTGTAATCAAAATCCTGCTTTTTGCAGACGGTAATCTGGAAACTGCTCCCAGTCCTAACTGAGGCTTAAGTATCATTGCAGAGCGATAAAAGCTTGGAGGCACCTCATAGTGAGTGTATGGTGGAGGACAAAATTCTCCTTTCACAGGCCTTTCCCCAACCTGCACAAATATAAATACAAAAAAAAGTTATGACAAGAAAGGTATCTCGAGAAACAAAATGTATGGCGTTTTTATAACTGCTTATAAGAAGTGAGTTTGCTGCTTTCCAGCATGATCATTGGTTTGGTATGTAGAGGTGGAAAATGCAGCAATCTCTGAATAAAAAGTGATAGACTACCTTTCACAACAGAACATCAAATGGTGGCGTTCCATTATGATTGCTTGAAAATTATTTGGTAAGGCTGAATACACACAAAGGTTACCTACAGTGCAATCCTATTGTCTTTTGTTTTTGTACTTAAAAAAACAACCCCTATTTCAGCTTTTTCTGGTATGTCTGCAAAACACCTTGAGACACATGTAAAAAATGATTAATATATGCAGTACTGTCATACCTTGGAAGTTGAACACCTTGCGAGACGAATGCTTTGACTCCCGAACGCTGCAAACCCAGAAAGTGTTCCGGTTTACAAACATTCTTTGGAACCCGAACGTCCGACACGGCTTCCGATTGGCTGCAGGAACTTCCTGTAGCCAATCAGAAACCGCACCTTGGTTTCCGAATGTTTTGGAAGTCGAAAGGACTTCTGGAACAGATTCCGTTCGACTTCCGAGGTACCACTGAACTAAGTGTCCCGATTTTCCAGGGGCAGTTGCGGAAACCCAAAAGCTGTTCCAGTTTCTGATTTGATACCAGAATGTCCCTATTCTGCCTGCCAGCACTGCCAAGTGAAGACAAGGGACGGCAGCAGTGAGGGAGTGACACATTGTCACTCCATGGCTGCCACTGCTGGCCTCCTCCTGTGGGGAGCTTGTAGTAGGTGCTGGAGAGTAGGCAAGGAGGAGGAATGGCCGCTGCCACCAAGGCCCAGCCCTGTGTGGTGTACCAGCTCTGAGGGGGCAAGGAGATAGCAAGGCTGCCCTGGGTGGGAAGAAAGGGGGAGCGGAAGGGCCCAAGACATCTTGATTTTTTAAAAATAGAAACGCTTTGTGCATCCGCGTCTAATCCTGTCCCTTTCTAAAATGTATTTATTGCTGTGCGTTTTTCTTTTTGCAAATTTACCAAAGAATAAAATAAAATCAGGATTAAGAGGCTTTCTCGGGGTGGTGGGGGTGTGCGTGCTGTGTCCCATTGCTTTTCTTCTAATAGGAAATGCTGTGCAGGAGGGGGGACAAAGATGGGGGGGTCAGTTGGTGTGGGAGTGAGAAATGTCCCTGTTTTCATCTGAGGAATGCCGGAGGGCATGTTAATAACAACAACCAAGTCTCATTAAGTTCAACTGGATATAGAATTTCTGGCTAAATCTGCACTCCTGAAAGTAAGTCCCACTGAGTGGGGCTTCCTTGTGAACAAACAGGCAAAGCAGTGCTATTTTTTTCACCATTAACACCTCCTTTGTTCTCTTAGAATGGCAATGGTGCCCACCCGAAGGTGCTGAAACTGAGGTCTGGTGAGTTCGAGCTGGAAAAAAAGCCCTGATGCGAAGGGAATGGCTACAATCCTAAACACATTTGCGTGGGACGAAGCGCCACAGGCTTACAGTGGTACCTCAGGTTACAGACGCTTCAGGTTACAGACACTTCAGGTTACAGACTCCGCTAACCCAGAAATAGTACCTCGGGTTAAGAACTTTGCTTCAGGATGAGAACAGAAAACATAGTCGCACAGTGCAGCGGCAGCAGGAGGCCCCATTAGCTAAAGTGGTACCTCAGGTTAAGAACAGTTTCAGGTTAAGAACAGACCTCCAGAACGAATTAAGTTCTTAACCCGAGGTACCACTGTATTTCTGAGCAGTTCCGTATGTACAGGATTCCACCACTCAGCAGGGCATTTTAATCACCTTTGTTCTTTATTAGACATTAAGCTAGTGAAGTCTGCTCTTATATGTGCTCGTTGCCTCTTGTTTTACAGAGAGGAATTGGAAAACATTTAGCAGGGAAAGTAACTGGACACTAATGTATTGGACACTCAGATGCTCTGATTAATGAGAAATGAATTAAAAGGTGGTATCTAGTAACAATTTAAATATAAATGTATCAATGTAGACAAAAGAATTAATCTTCCTAAATTTATGTATGTTATCGTGAATGAATTTGTGGTGGTGATGGTGGTTATGTGAGTGATTAATGGATCCCTCCCTGTGCCTGCCCCTGCCCCAACCAAGCAATAAAAAAAAATGAAATTTCCACAACAAGATACTGGCCCTGCAATGCTTTATATGCAGGCCATGATTCACATATGTAATCCTATCACAAATTCATTGGAAATGAGCATTTTCCATTGCTGTGCTTATTCTTGGAACTATCTTCCCTGTGCTGTGCAGGAAGTGTCATCTGTTATGTGTTTTAGATATATTCTGAAGACATTTTCTTTTTGCAAATTTACCAAAGAATAAAATAAAATCAGGATTAAGAGGCTTTCCCGGGATGGTGGAGGGTTTGCTGAAGCTTTTGCCAGCTCTTAATGCTGGACTTGATAACTTTTGCAGAGTTTTATTCTGGTTTTAGTGTTACAAGTTTTATATGGGCAATTGTATTGTGATTTGCTGTTTACCATTTAGAAATTGTGCTGCAGTCTAAATTTTATTTCTAAATAAATCATTGCTTTCAATTATGCCTACCTCCAAGTAATGGGCACAAGTTGTGCTTTTTTTCTGGGGGTGCTCAAGGGTACACAGTACTGGCATCTCTCCCCCTCCCCCCATGTTAAAAGCGTGGCACTTACTGTAACAACTTCATGGTGAGCACAGGGGGGGGGGGAGCACTGGGCACAATCTGGCCAAAGTGTGACACATTTACACTTCATTGGTTTCAGTGGGATAATTAAACATGTGGCCTAACGGTGCAATTTTATATGTTACCTACTCATAAGTAAGCTGATTTTAGTAGTGGCATCAAATTCATGAAATTAAACTGATCCCCTTGTGTGTAAATACTGCTCCCCCCATAATCTAGGGGTAGGGAATCTTGGGCCCTTGGGGTTTTCCCCAGGATGCCCCCTCTTTCCCCAGGTCACACCAGCATTGTTTTATACGCTCAAGTGTTTTTGTCTGACTGACATGTGTCACTGAACTCGCTGATCTTTCTGGAAGCAATTTTGTTTTGACAAGCTTTTGCAGCTAGATGAAAAGGCCTCTGCCGTAGGTGCTTATTTTGTTTCTTTTTAAAACCTGTATTGTACTCAGTTGTTCCTGTAGAGTTTGGTTGTTGTTTTTTTAACCTTATTTGAGCTGTTTTTAAGGCTGTGGAAGGCAATTCAGAAATTAATAAATAACAGTAACATTCACATTCATCACTATACTCACTTTTGCCTCCGGCCCCACCCACCAGTGGCATGTGGCCCCCGGAAGACTGCCCAGAAGGGAAAGTGGTCCTCAGGATGAAAAATGCCCCCCACCCCTGCAGAAAATAACTCTGCCCGCTCAGCAGTTGCTCTATTTCCCCCAAAGGGAAATTGCTCACTAGGGGCACTTCTGGGTGACCTGCTCTTAAGCATCAATCCTGATTTCTTAGCAAGGCGATTAGGCAATATTGGCTATTTAAGGAGCATTCACTTTGATTTGTTTGCAGAGATGCTCGACAAGGTTGCTTTAAAGTACTTTTTGCTGCATTCCCCCCATCATTTTTCTTATTGCAGGAGGTCCACATTTGGGGGGGAGCGGGTTTGTTGTGCAAGAACTCCAAATCAGCTTTCATTGGGCAACCTGAACTTGTCAGTTAAATTAACAAAGGCCACCACTGCAGGGCGGAATCCTGCATAGCTTTGGAACTTGCCCAGGGAAATATAAACTGCACCATGCAATCTCTGATATTTCTACTCTATTTCAGTAGATGCTGGCATGTGGCTGCCATATGGAAGGAGAGAGAGAGAGATGACAGCAAACATGCTGGTTCACCTTGTCAACCCAGCTCTGACTTTCCTATAATCCTGGCGAATGGTTACACCTGGAAGTGTCCTGCAGGCAGCTCCTGGAAGACAAGCACCCAGCAGGTTTTTGCAAGGTTGCTTTTGAACATGTGCGAAAAGGGCAGGGCAGCAATTTTAAGAAAGCAAACAAGCAAAAAAGACAAATGCACCTGTGATCAGGAATTGCATAAAAACAAAAGTGCTGAGGAATATTAAGAAAGGTTCCTGAACGGTTGTTCAGTTTGCCAGCACACAATTTAAAGCATCGTTGAAGGGGAATCCGGTTGGTGATTTAAGCTACAAACTAGCATCCGGACGTTATTTTGCACTTTGCTTTTAAGATTTTGATTTTTAAAAAAACAAAAACAGCTTGGAAGGCAAAGCCAGATTTATTTCAGAAATTAATCATAAAAATTGCCAAAAGCTGAATATGCAAAACTACCTAGGCTGCTTGATTAACTTTGCTGCTAATTTACAACACATTCTTGTGTCATGTCACTGCATTTTCAATTATTTATATACATTTACACAATGCAATTTAATGACAGCTATAAATCCTTTGATCCTTGTGGCTACAGTGCTCCAAGAGTAGTATCATGCTTCTATGAATGAAAATCGTTTGGTGTTTTTTTTCATCCCTGTAATCTTGGTGTAAAATATGTAGGAAAGCATATGGAACACAGGATCTAGGCTTTACATCTGCATAATCTTTACTTCCTGCTCGCATAGTTCACCAATTAATTTCTGCCTTCTGAAAGTTAATTATATGTAAATAAAGTTAGCACTTCTGTAAACTATCTGAAATGCTGTTTTTAACCATCGCAATGTATTTCAGCATGTTACTTCCTTACATTTTTAGAAAGGTATGCTTTTTCTCCAGAAGTCATTAATGAAACTAGCCTATTTCACTTTGGTAAAACCTCTTCCCATTAAAATAAATAAATAGCACAGCGACTGGACAGCTACAATGCGTCCCAGCTACTTCTCATGTTAATTGGAGACTTCATTATATACACTGTGCTTTAATAGGACATGTCCATTCAGCAATAACAAATGCATTTTAAAAAGGAAAGAAGAATTCTGCAAATACCTGGTTAATGCATTTTTTAACCACCTTGGTTTATCTATGCAAAGTGGGGGGGGGGGTTTGCTTCTTATCTTTTTCAGATGGCACAGCAAAAAGGGAATACATTGCTTAGCAGAAAATAAAAACTGAACATTTATGTGGAGCAAATGCTCTTTTAAAGTCGTATTTGTGAAAGGATTTTTAAAAAGGTTTATTTTAAAAAAAGATTTATTCTAAACTTGCCATGTTTGTGGCCCAATGCTATGACTCCTTACTGCAATGTGTTTCAGATAGGGCTGTTCCTGAAAGACTTCCAAAATGCAGCTGCTCGGTTACTAACTGGGGCCAACTGTACAGAGCTTATCGCAATCATACACCCAATGTCTGACCCTGTGGTTCCTCTTGTACTGAACAGGACTGAATGTTTGTACAGAACTTCGCAGAACTTCTCAACCTCATTTGGGCAAGGCCTACTGCAGGGGTCGGCAAGGTTTACCTTGCCTGGGCCAGTTGATTCCAGCAGAGATCCCTCCGTGGGCCGGATCGCGCCCCCACCCGCGATTTGTGGTGTCTGCACAGACACAATTTCCGGCATCTGTGCATGTGCAGATGCCATTTCCAGCGCCGCAAAAGCAAGTCCCCGCACCGCGCCAGTTTAGCGCAGCGCAAGAGCAGGTGGCTCGGTTCGGGGGTGGCTTGTGGGCTGGTTAAACAACCCCCGTGGGCCTCTTGTGGCCCATGGGCCTTAGGTTGCTGGGGTCACTGGCCCTGTGCTGTTTGGGTTTCTTTGAATTAAGTGTTAACTTTACTGACACCGTGTTATTCATCACTGACCTACATCTTACTCCAGCTCCTGACAGATGACCCCCATGTGTTTATGCACTTCGTGCTACATTGCAACAGCCAGGTGCTACATACAAAAACCATCCTGTGTGCCTTACCTCCTGGATAAATTTTTCACCCATTTGACCAAAATGATGGCTTGGGGATTTAATGCCAGACACCACGAGTCCAGAACTGTAAATCCGAGGCTTCTGCAAGTCAGGTTTAAACTTGTCATAGAGAACGGTGCCTGCTTTAATATCTCCATCGCTCGAAGCCTTCTGCTCTGTAGCCACTGGCATGCTGCAAGGAGGTGCCACATAGGGTAATCCTGCTGGGGCAAATGCATGGTCAAGGTGGCTTATTGCCTGGGGATTTCTTCTGATGTAAGTGATGATCTTAGGCCTTACATGTTTGGGCTTGGGGATGTCTGGTTTTATCTCAGGCTTGTCTTCCGGCTTCTCTATGCCATTGCTCTCCCCATCGTCCTTGGCCAGATGGGAGCCCTTAGCATGGATGAGGATGGGTTTGGGGATGCCACTGTTACAGGGAGTCTTGTTAGGCACTTTAGGGGATAGGCTTAGCAACTGTGTGTCGTCAATGGGAGGTAGGACCGCAGAGGATGGCAGCTTGTCAACATGAAGTGTATAGAGATCCTTCAAGCCACTGCTTGATGCTGTGGTGTGATTACTGACATTCACAGCCGCCACAGGGCGCAAAGGTGTCGGGGCACATAAAAAGGTATCCGTTCTTCCTGATATTTTACAGCTCTCCGGAGTGTCGCTCGAAAGATTTCTCTTTAGAATGACCGTCTTCTTGCTCAGAACTGAAACACTTGTAGCATCTAAACCACAGCCCTGGATGTTAGAGTGATCATCTGGCGCATTCTCTGCACTAAACACGTTTGGTTGATCAGAGGTGAGCATCGCAACATCACTATTCCCTTTGACTAGTTTGCTTTCATTACTGTTTAGAAGTTTGCAGTCTGGCAGATTTGTGTTATGCATAAAAGGCATATGTCCACCAGCTGCTTGAATGCAACTTGCATCAGTATCATGTAGGTTTTTATTTCTTGTAGGTGTCAGCTTGCCACTGTGTTTGCTGTCACCAGCAAAAGGCAATGCAGAATCCTCTTCTTTTTCAGCAATACACTCACTCAGTTGGTTCATCGACCTGCTGTCACTAAGACTACCTCCCTTTCTTAAACCTGGGGAGTTATTACTATTACTTACCAGCCTGTCACTGGCAGAGTCAAAGTCCTCATTTAAATATGGATTCTCTCCTTTGCGACAAGCTTCCTGCAACTGATGTGATTTCTCCTTGTATACTTCAGACCCATAATCCTTTTTATTCTGCCCTGCAACGTTATTTTCCTCCATCTGATATCCGAGAAATTCAACCGGCGTATTCCTGTCAATTTTTTGCTGACACATACTCTTAGACTGAGAATACAGAGGGCTTTTCAACTCCGCCTTTCCTCTCTTATCACCCTGGTGATCTACTTGTGCTTCTGATCTGCTCCAAATTTCACTGGATTTTACAGTTAAATGTAGATCTATGTGAGCAGGGTGTGGTGTGCTTTGTTTGTTGAAATTTGCAAGGTTGTCCGCACCTGGTTGTGTTGCCGCAACATTTGTTTTCTTCGTTTCTGAGGTAGATGGTGGCTTAGAATAACGGACAATGTTTCCCTCGGAGGCGCTATCAGTTGGACGAAACACCACGCCTAAAAAGTGGTCTGTGGATGTTTTACGAGATCTCTCGGTGTCCCCAATCAAATGGTGCGAGGTGTCAATGGAATCCAAGGATGCGGAAAGCAACCGCTTGCCTGATACACGACCTACAAATTCTTTCCCAAAAGCTTCCGTTTTAGCCATCAGTTTCCTTGATCTCCCCAAGGAAAGGCGCTTTATGCCTTCTGGCTCAATCCTTCTAGGTGCTCTCTCCTTTGAAACGTGCTGAATGAGATCAGCATCGCTTTTTGAAAGAACCACTGAAAAGGTCTCATTTGTATTAATCCTCAGATTGGACAAACTATGTCCCCGGCTAATAGGGAGTAGTTTTGAAGAGTCCTTCACCCCATCAGTCCTGTAATCCTTATGCAATTCCCTGCTGCTGGTGGAATGCAGCCTAAACTCAGATAGGCCAGTAGTAGTGCCCTGAAGTCTGTTCCTCTCTGAATCTAACTGTGTGTTATTTTCTGTCTCACCTGCATTCCGGCATCTAGTTTCTCTTGACAGATCATTTGTCCTTAATTCCCCTCCAGAGGTTCTAACCTCTGGTGTGATTTGGTTGGCATTCGTGTCTCCAACAGTCACCATACGTTCATTGTTATTCTTCATCTCGTTTCTGTTGTCCTGCAATAAATTGTAACATGACTTATTGGGAACCAGCGGGGCACTCATCTTCAGACTTCAAAACGCCAGTTCTCTCACTGCCCAAGTGAGAGGCAACTCTTCTCTAACCGTGTGGGCCACTGAGCATGCTTCTCTTTGGGGGAGTCAAGGTACAAAACTGGTCAGTGGGGGGGAATCCTTTGCAGACTGCACAAGCTTCTTGTCAATCACATCCTTCGGATGTTTCAGTCATTATAGGGACAGAGTGTTGATCCAAGAATCCCCCACAAAAAGAGATGGGTTTTAAAAAATGCAAAAGACATCCATTAGGGTCTCTCTGAATGACAGTCCATAGAACCTGTAAGAGAGAGAGAAAGAAATAGTTAGCCTATATCACATAATAGAGATGCAACTCTATGTTTATAATTTTGGATCCAAAATGATTCAGACTGGTTCCCCTCCAAACCAGCTTCAATCTGAATTGAGAAAATTGATGAGGTAGCTGTGTTTTAAGTTGGTAATGGGGGGGAGAGGGTTATTGGTCTGTGGTTTTTGTTCTTGCTGTTCTCATGTTTTGTGGCCTCTTACTGTATTTTTATGTTGCAAATCAACTTGAGACCTGCAGATGGAAGGCTGTATACAAATGAATAATAATACAGCAATAAGGAGGAGGAGGAGGAGAAGTATCCAGCCTTCGCAAACTGCTTTGAGACCTATTTATAATGGCAAGTGGTATAAAGATATATTTCAAAAACTTTCCAACTACATACAATCTTTATATGATCTTTATAGTAATGGGGCATAGCTCAGTGCTAAACCACAAGTCTGGCATACAGGAGGTCCCAGATTCAATTCTGGCTCTCCAGTTTAAATGAAGCCAGGTGAGGTAAGCAAGGCAGATGCAACAGCAGAAATGCACAAGGCAACACAATAAGAATTGATGGAGGGAAGTGTGTTCTACTCAGACAAGCTATTTCCTTTCATTACTTTCAATGACTTTTCTCATGTACGCTGATTCTGAGGTGCCAACATCAATTCAAGCACATTTAGGGAAAGACTAAAGGAAAAGGATTAGGCAACAGGGCCAGATGATCTGACTCAAAGCAAAACATTGATGAATCCCAATTGTTGCTTAATTCTTCTTCACTTATCTCATAGAGTATTTCTGCAGTAACATTTGCTGGCAAAGGAGTGTTTCAAATGAAAATGGATCTCTAATCGGAAATGTGAAGGGTAGCATACTAAATCAACTCTTTTCTTCAGAAAAAAACACTTTTTAATGCCTCTTCAAATAGTAGTGAGACCCACTGCAAGTTTGCAGTGTTAAACTAATAATTTATTACATGTCAAGGTATATTTTTGTCACTAGAGGTACAGCCGGCCTCCGAGACTGAGGCTGACACAGCAGCCACAACTGTACCTGGATGGGGATAGTCTTGCTTTCGCTGAGCACACACACAAGTAACCTTCCATCTGAATTTCTGCAGTACATTATCTGTTAGGCTGCTCTTGAAAATGGTCCAGAAACATCATTTAGTCCAGAAGAGAGTAGTAAAATGGTTAATTGGGGCTGTGAGATATGAACATACCATGCCAGCCCTTAATAATTTTCACCAGCTATGGTTGAGTCAGGGACAAATCAAGAAAATATAATTTTTTTGCTGTTCTGGCAAGATAGGCCAGTATTTAGAATGCCTGGTGCCTGCTGAAGCTCAATACTGATGCTTGATTATGGAACTTTGGGTCCTGGACCCTGTCCAGATAGGGGCACAGCTGAGCCACTGGGGTGCAGCTGATGGAAGGCACTCTGCACCACTAAGGCCACCTGAACCTCAAGAGACAGCAAAGGAACCAGAAGGACCCTCAAGCTGTATGCCCCCTCCTCCAGAGGGAGTGTAACCCCTTCAAGAGCAGGCTACCTCCCATCCATCTGGACTTGGGAACTACCCACTGGCAGTGCCTCAGTCTTATCTGAATTGAGCTTAAGTTTGTTGCTCTCATCCAGTCCATTACCAAGGAAAGGCAATGGTCCAACACATCCACCGCCTCACCTGCAGATGTAAAGGAGAAGTGTGTCATCAGCATATTGCTGGCTATGTACTCCCAAACTCCAGATGACTATGGTACCTGAGGGATCACCTCTTCTTTAGGACATTTTTGCTGTTTGAGTCAAAGGTCAAGGTAGCACTGCCATTCCACGTACAGAAGCTGCTCAGACTGCCAGCTGACTCTTACTTCAATACTGGTGATGGGACAGTGTCCTCCTGAGAGCAGCTTAGGTCATGTGATCCATGCAGCTTTCTTTCACCAGTCCTGCTCTTCCCTAGATTTATGCCTATCAGGCCTCAGAGATCATCTCTGGTTGTCCCACCACATGAAGGAAACCTAGTGGTGACAGGTTAACAAGGTAGCCAATTTACAGCATATTAACTGGTCCGTGAACAAAAGAAGCATCGTAAAACTTTCTTTAGGCTTCTTCTTCTTGCATCTTCTTAGTACCTTACCTATTGTATACTACTCACAAACACTAAAACATTGCTGAAAACTAGACACCGAAAGCTATCTTGCAGTTGTGTAGTATAGCTTTATCTGATTTTTCAAAAGCATTGAAGTAACCATTGTAAACAATGTATTTAGGGAATTATGATAATGTGGCGTCTATTATTGACTGTACAAACATGTATACTCTAGATAAGGAATGCCACAACAACTGTGCTGGAAAACTGCTATCTAGTTGACTCAGGGCTGATTCAGTGCTTTACGTGGTGAATGAGTTTGCAGGTGCTTGTCTCCCAGTCAATATCCATAACGTTCATTGACATAAGTCTTTCATTTCCGGTGCTGCTCGTGATGACGTTGCAGAGACTCTAACCGATGCAGTTTGAAAAGGCTGACTCAACACAGGTAAATACAATTCAAGGATCCTGGCTTTGAGCTGAAAATGACTTAATATTGTGAGCCTTTCCTCCCTGTGGGACAAAAAGGGATCGTGTGAGTAGCCCTAGCTGCCAAAAGACAGATTTTGCTAAAGGGGATGGAATCCTCTTGGTCACACAGTGAGAATAGCGCATGCCCACAATATGACAATATAAAATAATTATGTATTCTGAGATTTAGCCTAGAATTTGGACTCCATACACCAGGAGCCGCCAACGTTTTGGGGTCACTAAACACAATTTTGAGGAAGTGCTATGGACACTATTCACAAAATGGCTACGACGAAGGGTGTGGCATGACACAAAATGGCTGCCACATCTAAAAAGGGCACGAAAAGGTATGGGTGTGTCCCCTGCGCCCACCCCCAACTCAGCCCTACCATCAATGGGAAAAGGTGCCTACTGTCAGCATCGCCCTTGAGCCAGTGCCACCAACTAGACTCATCCACTTCAGCCCCAATGGGGCTAGGCGAGCTGGGTAGCACTTCCAGAGACCACCTTCTGGACAGGAACAGGTCAAAGTGCTGTGGACTCACAGTTTAGAGTTGTGAGCACCAGATTTACTCCAACAAGAAGACAGTCGTCGTACAGCAGAGTATAGCAGAGCATAAACGACTTGGAGAGCAGCTCTGTAGAATATCTTCTTTTATTCTATCTACAACTATCATACAAACTATATAGAGAGCTAAATGGAGAAGCTGAACTGCACTGTGTCTGCAGCTGCTCTTAGCAGCAACCTTATCAATACACACGATCTCTCTCTAACACTCAGTCTCTCTCTCTCTCTCTCTCTCTCTCTCTCTTTGATGTGAGGCTGGAGCAGAATAAGTAGAGAGCAGAAACTGCCCCCTCCTCTCTGGAGAATCAGCAGAGAACACCAGCAGATTCTTGGATATGGGAGGGGTGAAATCTCCTTACCTACATCACCCAGCAATGCACTCACTCATTCATGGAGAGAAATTCTTTGTACCTCTCGTTTGTTCAGAATGGAAAGGAGATAGCGTTCAGTCCTAGTATCCAGGAAAATGTGGATATGTCTGAAAGGGCATGTTTGTTGTAAGAGATGCTGAGCCCATGCAAGCAGGAACTGAACTGAAAAAGAGCCTCTCATGCATTGTGGATTTCTGAGGAGTATACATTGAGACCTTTTACAGGCACAGAATCTCAATGCATGTTATAAAAATAACCCAAGCCAACACAAACACCTTCTTTTTCTTTTCTTCTTTCTCTTCCCTTCTTCCTGCTAGGAAGGAAGAAGGGGCAATGATCAAATCAACATTAGTGCAAACCATGCCAAAAAACAGCAAATGCATCAACATTCACTGGATTCCAAACAAGTTTCGCTTTTGCTCAGTAGCAACCCAGTGGAATGGAGAGAAAACTCTGCACAATAGTGGGAGAAAGACAGTTAAGTGTTTTCCAACATAGCCATTTAACTTCTATATCATTGATAATTCTGTTTCATATCATGCCCTGTATATCAATAAACCAAGTGATTTGTTTCAGTTACGTTTAGTCGTCTGTGGTTTTTTTCGTTTCATGCGAGCTTCACTCCCTACTCTACTGGGTTGCAACTGGGCAAAACTGAACCTTGATTGGACTTGAGTGAATGTTGGCGCATTGACTGACTTTGAGCACAGTATGCACTAACATTGATTCAATCACCAGATTAACACAAGCTGTATCTGATTGATTTCTCCTAGTTCCTCCATTCCACTACATGTCAAGTCTTTGCAGAAATTTTCCCCAAACTCAGAAGAAGCTGCTTTGGTCAAGAAGGGGCAGGGAATTCTCATTATGTGATCACAAGCACTGGGCACTGAATACAAACCAATAACAATGGAGCAAAATGTGATAATTTTGTGCTCAGATCTAGCAACCCAAGTGTGAGCTTATGCCACTGATAACATTTTTTTAAAGGAACAGGGCTTTCATTACCATAATGTAGGCAAAGGAGGTTGGATATGAATATTTTTCTAAAGCAAATAACTAAGAACACATTGCTATAAAGGAAGAAACGAATAAGCTGGATGTTACTAGCGGTGGAGGGCATTTTATGTGTTCCTGCAATCTTGTAAATTCTTCTATCCAGGGTTTTAATTACTTCCTCTGTAGTATATGTATATCTAATCGTGTTTGAGCTTTCATCTTCTTTCCTTCCCACCTTACTTTGTGGTGTTGTATTCCCAGGACAAGTAATGGAGAAGTCTTTTATCTTAACCCTTGGGAAAATTATAGAGCCTGAACTTGAGGTAATATAAAGTCTATCTCCTGCACTGCATTCTCTTTATTAACCAGAATCTGCCATGCAAGCTTAGCTTTCAAAATAGCAAGAACAAATTTAGCTGGAGTTAAGAGCTCATTGGAAACATATTGCCTTTGCACCACAGAGGCTACTCTGTCCAGAATGTGTCTTGCACTACATTTTGCACTGACCCTGTGTATGCGCAGCCATTTCTTCAGTGTTAGTCACTTACATGTGTCAAGGCACTACTTAAAAATATGGGGTGAAATCCATTGGTGCCTGTTCTCCAGGAACTGGTTTATTTCCCTCCCCCTACAATCCTCCTGCACCCCCAAAATTTGCTTTGGAGGGCTGGAGAATCCTCTGGAGAAGATTTCATGTTGGGAGCTGCCTGGCGAGAGGGGGAGCAGAAATCCATTGCATGAGTAGACATCTGCTTCCACTAAGTTATGCAACTCTGTGCAACTAGATTACACATGGTATGGAGAAAGGGAAGTTTTTCAATCCAAGGCTATCCGATGTCAGGGACTGGGCAGAGGAGGAATGGTGGAGACTGCCTCCCCAACCTGACCCTTCCAGGGAAGAGGAAGACGAAGACAGTATAGATTTACAACAGGGGTATGAGGGAGGTCGCAGCTCAGAGGCAAATGAGGGGGAAAGTTGGGAAATCATGGGAGAGCCAGAACAACATCCGGCTGACACAATGTCATTAGAAGGTATTCCAGACCCTCCACCTCCTAGAACCCAGCAAGCATTAAAAGTAGGAGAGCAAAGAGCTCAAAGACAGAGAGCACGTAGCAGCACCCATAGAGGAGATTATGAGAATGACAAATGAGGAAGTGGGACAGATGGGGGTGTGGAGATTCATTCGGGACAACGTCATTAACCAGGAGGCTGGGTTCTATAACCTCTCACTGTAAACACTGAAATAAAAAAGGACAGTAAGAAACTTTCCCTTGTCTTTATTCTTTCCTGGGCAACCAGGCGGGAGCCACTGACAGCATCCTGACATCCAATGCAGCTCATTATTGAAATTATTGAAGTCATGAAAGGAAGTTCTTTTTCACACAGCTACACATAGTTGAACTATAGAATTCGCTCTTGCAATATTCAGTGATGATCACCAGGTTCAAAGAATCGTCGAATTGGAACAGACCATACGGGTCATCTAGTCCAGCCCTCTGCAATGCAGGAATCTTTCCCCTAGCATGGGACTTGAACCCACAACCCTGAAATTAGTCTTATTCTCTACTGACTGAGCTATCCAGCATCTGTTGCCTTTAAGCACTCTCTCTTTCATTGAAATATATAGCACTTTGGAGGTCCTGTGCTTTGAGAGGATTGTATCTATTTGTAATTTATTTTAAATATCTTTACCCCACCTCTTTTGCAGCATAAGGTAGCTCACACTGTATTTAAACCTAACAATAAAATGCTAAGCCCAAATAAAACCCCATCAATCCCCAAACAGGAGACCTAAAATCATTTCAAATGGCAGTTGAATGATGTGAATGTCCTTCATTGCTAAATGTGCAATATTATTCCTTCTCAGGATCAATCTTTATTAACCATGCATTCTGGGTATACTCTCATCTTATGCATCATTTGCATATATAACAATTTATCATGTTTCTAACTCCTCATATTACAAAAAGACAAAAAAACAATTACACCTTTCAGCTGCAATTACAGCAATCGGTGGAAATATTTTGTACAGAGCTCTTACATTGTTTAGAGGTTCTTCCTTGGGCGGGTAGGGAATGCAATGGTAATCTGTACAAATGTTCAAAACGCCATGTTCTTTCCTTTATGAGAGTTTTCATATTTCTAAATCATGCTTTCAAAATAGTATTTTTCATACGCATTTAATAAAGCATACACATTAATTATACAGCGCAATGCTTACAGGAAGAATACATGATAAACACATAGCACCCAGGCAGAGCAGTCCTAAGTATAGGAAGCCAGTGGAATTCATGTTGTTTCTAATTAAGCTGGTGTAAATTAATACCTCCCAGTGTTTCTCGAACTTGGGTCCCCAGCTGTTCTTGGACTACAACTCCCATCATCCTTGACCTGCTAGCTAGGGATGATGGGAGTTGTAGTCCAACAACAGCTGGAGACCCAAGAATGAGAAACACTACAAATTCTGCTCTGGGGTGAGCCTACTGCCTGCTGACTCTGCTCAAGCCTGGCAGAAGGAAAACAGGTCTTTGAAATAGAGTTTGATTTCCACAACACCTTTTTGTCGGTGCAAGTTTGGGCGGGTTGACAAGTCACATGACTGAGATGAAAAAGGGTTGGAATAGGTGTTATTGGAGTTATGTTCAGTTGTGGGAGTTACGTTCATGTATTCCCTGACTAAGTCAGGATGAAGGAGTTACACTAGCATAATCCCATCTATTCAGCTGGTCCACCTATTCCAAACTCACTCATCCTGGCAGATCTTGGGTTTGGATTGCATTGTAAATTATTTACGACAATCATATATAACATCAGCCACACTCATGCTTTGCCTATCTAATCCTTGCCTTGCCTTAGTTCCTCTTACTTGCTCATAGGGCAGCTACTTAGGCTTTAAAATAAATGACAAGAATATACATCTCATGTGACCTAAATACCCAATTCAAGGATTTAGAACTGGAGAAGGAAAGAAGCAAGTATGGAGATGGGATTAGTGGCATAGTGTTACAATTCATCCAGGCCCATTCCAAGTCCATGCAAATAAATGGAGGTTTGCCCATTGGCTGAAAGAGGATGTAGAATGCAAACTTTAAAAAATAATCTTGTTAGCATGTGATAACTATTTTCAGCACTCTCACCAGAGCAAGGTACCATAAATTCCTACCAAGCTGCCATCAAATTACTCTCAAGTATTTTGAAATGGCATTAAGTAAATTGTATGTATAGTACAAAAGTAAGAATATTATGAGGAACCTTAGGAAAATGTATAATTACTCAGGCAAGAACAGCGGTCATAAAGATTTAGCATTATCACATATTTCAGTGCACTTCACATACTTTATATCAGTGATCTAGATGACAACCAGAGGTACCAAGTTTCCCCCAAGATTGAGGGGGCCAGGTGCACATCACGCATGTGTGATGTCACGCATACGACACATGTGTATGACATCATGTGCACCATGCATCAGGTTTGCGTCGTCACACCATTGGGAGGAGGCTGAGCACTCTGGAGGAGCCGAGCGCTGTGCCACGCTCAACCTCTTCCGCCCCCTCAACATTGAGGGGACCTGACCTCCTTCCAACAAATATTGAGGAAGCCAAAGACATGTGTTGTCATGCCTGACAACAAGTCTGTAATGGCTATTACAAATGCATGCATGCATACACACACACACACACACACACACACACAGAGCAGTTAGAGGTGCTTCCCCAAGGCTACCTAATGAGTTCAGGTCTTCAGTGAGACGTGAACTGGGGACTTCTCAGTCCACCCTCTTGGCCACAATGCGACACCAGCTGTGTGCCAAATTCCTTCTTAGTTCTTGCTAGGCCTCCTTTCCACTCATTAATTAATCCCACTCAGAGATGTTGTTGTCGGGCAGTGCTATGCCATTAAGTGAAACTACCGGCACAACAGACTGTAAACTCCTTGCCATACAAAGCTACCTTTGTTATGTTGTGATGGTAAACACGTCTGCTTGCATTCACCATGGCCTCCAGAGAGACATGTCCTCTACCTAACCTTGTTGGCATCAGAACTTTCTAGACGAGCCAACCACTGCACTGCCAAAAAGGAAAAAAAAATTACATAACATGTCTGATCTGTTTAGCTGTTAGAGATTAAGGGTGTAATCATTTAACTTACTGTCTCCACTATTTTGACACAGCCTTGTCAATTACAGAGCTTAACATCTTTCGAGCAGGCATTTATGAATCAAGAGGGTCAAAAAAAGCCATTGCTCATCAGCCAGTCTTATCTTTTAGAACCAGAAGCGTTATCTTCATGTCAGAAACCACTGCCCCCCCTCCCCCACCAAAAAGGAAACAGAAACCCAACTCTTTCCTTTTCTGCAAATTGAATTCATTATTATATGGTAATTTTTTTCCAGAACAAAGAAGACAAATGCAAATGAATAGAAGAGTCGGCACGGAATGGCTGTGATCTCAAGAAACATTTCACATATTCCCCAAGCAACTGTTCTGAAAATTCTTTTATTATTCTGTGATGGGACACAAGTCAGAGATAATATCTTTTCAGCTCAGCAATGGAATTTGTTGAAAAGTATTGTAGGCTGTATTCAACTTAGTTACAGTTGAGCTATTGAAACTTATGGACTAAGTTATTCATGTCCATTGATTTCAGTGAGTCTACTCTGAGTAAGAGTACCGTTGGAGAAAACCCTTCATATTCACAAGGCAATACACCCTCATTACGTGACCATCAGCAGTTGCTGGGGCTGGAATTAGGAATCCACATCTCTGTGCACAGCTGCTCATGTGATCAATGACAAAGACTGTAGGTTAGAGCAGTGTTTTCCAACTGGGGGCCACATGCCTCCCCAGGGGGACGCAGGATATTTCAAGGCGGCCCCAGGTGAAAATTACATAAATGGGGGGGCATAACACGAGGCTAGGGGGCCACAGAGGGAAGTGGGAAGAAAAGGAGGGAAATCGTTTTTTTAAAAAAATCCTGATTGGCTGGCTATCTGGCCAATCACAAGCAGGTAAGGGGGAGGCCCACCAGGCTTTAGTAAGACTCTCCCTGCTTATTAAACCCTGTTACCTCTTCAGCTTTCAGCACCTTCTCCTCCCAGTCTTCTCCCTCTTCTCCCTTTAACCACTCATTGTCATCCCACCACCAATCCCCAAACTCTGAGCCTTCTTCTCTTGGGGGTTCCTTGGCTGGTTCCTCCCGCCATTCCTCTGCATCAAACCAGTCCATGGCAGTCTGCAATCTAACCAAGTGGGACAGTGCTGGCTATGGCACTTGGCCCAAGTCCCTAACAAGGCCAAGGACTCCGTGAGCAGTTTGTGCCTCTTCTTTCGCAAAGTACCTGATTGCTCTCCTTCCATCTCCATCTCTCCACAATCTTCAATGGAGCAGATCTTTATTTTGTCAAAGGTATAATATAGGTTACTGGTGGTCAGGTTCTCTGTGTGAATGTCCCATTTTTACACCAAGTTAGGCAGGGCATCTGTTTTAACAGAGAAGAAAACTGCAGGAGTTTGCTATACCTGACTGCTTTGTAGAAACCTTAGGTATCGAAAGACCTTGAAGTAGCAACAGCCAGCCAAGATCAAAAGAAATGCATTGCCGATACTTTAAGAATAAGGCTGTCATACTAAGCACAGTTACGAGCAAGTCCCATTGAATCCAGTTTAGGTTCAGGCTGTTGTCCTGTTCAAAAGTTATGTGAAATGTCTCAAGCCTTAAGCTAGAAAGGAACACATAGGTGCACATACAAGCCCTGGCTCCATGATCCACTTCTGATCTTTGCCCCTTGAGTGTAAAGACCTGAATTGGGATTTTAAGTCTGATCAGCTGAACAAGCTTAAAATATTTGTGAACAGGAGCCCTGCTAAGACAGGGTTCCCAGTTGTAGGGAAGTTACCAAGGTTGCTTCCACACAAGACTTAGAGAGGGGTGGAAGGCGGGGACCCTCAGTCCTGGCAACTGCTCCATAGGGCAAGACCTACTGGGCTGCTGAGACCACTAGGCTGTATTTTTTGTTTCAATGGAAAAACTTCACTGGCAATGGTGAGTTGTTGCCTTTACTACTGACCTGAGCTTGACTGCAGCCTTGAAGGCAGCCACACAAACTCCTGCACTTATCAGCTGAGTGACAGAAATACTGCTTGATATGCAGGGAGGTTCCAGGTTCATTCTCTGGCATCTCCATATAGAGGTGGAAGAGGATCTCCTGGAGAGCCAGTGCCAGTCAGGGCAGAAAATGCTGAGCTAACTGAGACGGACCAATGGTCTGGTTCAGTACAAGGCAGCTTCTTGTGTTCCTTCAGGTTGTTAAACAGGTTGTTAAATTCTGAAAAGGAGCCAAGCCGTTGGCAGTGTGTAAAACAGTATCTGAAGATCCTAGCTCTAGATATGGAAAGACATCCTCAGAGACGTGTGTCAAGTGTGTGATCTAAAAATGTTGTACACAGATGGTGATGCCATGGCAGCACGCCAGGACACAGCATCACAGCCATCACAATTAATTTTTTCTCCCTAACAGCACTGCACCCCACAAATGCACTGTGCCACAGAGAACACGCCAATGGTATTAATCTCTGGGAAATAATTAGCCCCTGCAAAATCCTTCCATGCCATTTCACCAGATGGCCTGAGGAGAAAGTCAGCTAAAATCATGCTGGATCAGCACCTAAAGAAATGTCAGATAGCTATGATTTGTGCTGTCCTGTGCAAATAAGTAACACAAAGCTTTAAATGTGCTGTATGGCACTTTGGGCAACAAAATTCCTTACTGTGTGGTTTTTGTTTCTCGTATTACTTTTAATTCAGATCGTGGGGTTGTTAGTTTTGTTTGCATTCCAACAACAGATCTTCAGGGGAAAGCATCACATTTGGTGGACTGTGAGGTTCAGATGTTTTGGACTGGCTACCTCTTTAAAAAAGAAACTTAACAAAAACAAACCCAGGAACAATGTGTTGCTTGGAAGCTGACAATCTTGAAGCTGAAATGGCTTTCTTTAGCTTCTTGCAGCAGTGTAGTGATAATTTTTGAGGGGCATCATTATAGCCCCCGTAGCCATGACCCCCCCAACCACAGGTCCACAGCCATGCCCTCAATGAGAACCCATAAATGCTGGCAGATGTGTGAATACATTTTACTACCAAAAAATGAGGAAGAAGGGCTTGTTTTCCCAGGAGGAGTCCTGTGGCACCCTCAAGACTAAACTTTTTGCAGCATGACTGCAATCCTCTGAATAATTACCTGGAACCAAGATTTGCTGAACTTAGTGGTGTATAAATTTTGATTGCACAGGTTCAACTTCCAAAGCACCCTGAGCTTTAAACAAAGACTTTTCAACCAGCTGAAATGCAGCATAAAGCTCCAGACTTAGAAATGCAAACAATCTGGCAAAGAACCGCTGTGATTTAAACAGTCTGAAGCAGAAACCCAATCAAAGAAAAGGAGCCGAGAGCCTCTTGACCACAATTGCCAGAGCAAGGAGGGCCTGTCAGGCTGATGCTCTTGCAGATGACGTAATTACCCCTGTTCTGAAAAAAGCTCTGTAGCTGTCCACTCCTGTAACACCATGATGAGTGCATACACTAGGGTTGACATATTCCCAATAGTGAAAATCAGGTTGTTGAGCTTTTTAGCTTGGGGCGGGGGGGGGGGGCGGTTGGAAAAAAATCTGCCCAGACGCCATTCTGCCTAGACGTGAGCAATTCCAGGAAGTGTCCTGGATGCATGGCAGTCCTGATGTACACAGAATATTTTTAAAGCATATGGCTTTCCCCAAGGAATCCTAGGTGCTAGTTTGTCAAGGGTGCTAGGAGTCATGTTGTTGTTGTTTAGTCGTTCAGTCGTGTCCGACTCTTCGTGACCCCATGGACCAGAGCACGCCAGGCACCCCTGTCTTCCACTGCCACCCGCAGTTTGGTCAGATTCATGTTTGTAGCTTCGAGAATACTGTCTAACCATCTCATCCTCTGTCGTCCCCTTCTCCTTGTGCCCTCCATCTTTCCCAACATCAGGGTCTTTTCCAGTGAGTCTTCTCTTCTCATGAGGTGGCCAAAGTATTGGAGCCTCAGCTTCACGATCTGTCCTTCCAGTGAGCACTCAGGGCTGATTTCCTTCAGAATAGATGCGTTTGATCTTCTTGCAGTCCATGGGACTCTTAAGAGTCTCCTCCAGCACCATAATTCAAAAGCGTCAATTCTTCGGCGATCAGCCTTCTTTATGGTCCAGCTCTCACTTCCATACATCACTACTGGGAAAACCATAGCTTTTACTATACGGACCTTTGTTGGCAAGGTGATGTCTCTACTTTTTAAAATGCTGTCTAGGTTTGTCAGTGCTTTGCTAGGAGTCATAGCTTTGTACAGTTCCCAGGATTCTTTGGATGAAGTGATATGCTTTAAATGTATTGTGTGCCTGCAGCCCTTCTTGCCCTGGGGGTGGCATTTATTATTTTATCTGTGAAGCCAACACGCTTTTCAGAAGCAGACCAGAAGATCTCTCCCCAACTCCCCTTTCTTCACCTCATTCCACGGTGATCTTATGCCCTTGCTTTATTCATGCAAGTATAACTAACAAAGCAAAGACAAAGACAAGCATAGCTGAGCATATGGCGTTTGTCATGGCCCTCCATCCTGCAAAAAGCGGGACTGGGGATTCTGGAACATTAGCACAGTTATGTGGCTAATCCACCAGGGAGTCTCCTTCTGATGGTGGGAGAGGAACAGAATGGCAAACAGCACTGTTTGAAGCTCAAGCTGTGACACACTTTCTGTTTCAAACCCACACCCCTCCTGCAATCACTGCATCTGGCCTATAATTTGGCAATACAGGTCTTTCCACCAGGTGGACATTATTTCAGATTTAACAAAGCCCAGCGATTATTTTTGCAGCAATTTCAGAACTCTATTAGGCAAAGAGGGTTATGCTGTAATCAACCATAACAAAGCTGTAGCAAAGTAACCAAAAGCAACTCGCCGCAGGCAGAATCCAATCACCTTTTCTGGGTTTTGTTATCTTTTTATCATCTTTCTGTTCAAAAGCACACGCCCGCACCATCACTATGGCCAACAATACGGCACAGAGGGGTTTCTGTGCTGACCAAGACAAAGCACGCTCACTTTGGGGATGAGCCCTGTGCGCATTTACCAGGTAAACAAGGAATGCGGGGAGCCCGTTTTAAATGTGCATACATTTCCACAAAGCAATTGGTCTAAATTTGTGGACCTGCCACTCATCATGGCATAACTGTGGGGAGGGGGACAAAACCACACCGCGTTTGCTCAGCATGTTTCATATACTGCAAGTCTTTGCTGGTTTTCGAGGTATGTTATTAGCATTTGTCCATTAGTCTACTGCACCCAGAATAACTCCATGGGAATAAGGGAGTTCAGGCTGTCAGCTAGGGGGCTTCACTGTGACAATGCTGATCCCTGCTAATTTGGTTCCCCAAATGAAATGCAAAAAAGTTTAAAGTGTGCGCCTGTGATCCTCCTACGCATACTTATGTGGAAGAGTCCCACACAAACCAGTGTCAACAATTTCCATGGTCCAGTTAAGCATGCAATTAAGGTGACCAATGATGTCAGTTCTGTCAACACCAATTCTCTGCTTCATTATGAGAGACAAGGCTGATTCCACTGCCTTCTTTCCTGGCCCCTCTATTAGAGGCGGTAATACACTTCTGAGTACCAGTTTCTGGAAACGGTGGGAGGGGAGAATGCTCTTGTGCTCAGGTCCTGCTTCTCATAGGCATCCCCCAATGCCTCATTGTGAGAACAGGAAGCAGAAGGGCCATTGCTGCTTACTGGGATATTGAGGAGGAAGGTTGAGGTGGTGGCAAGTTTTAGACAGTAGGAATCCAGATTGGCTCTGTTGGCAGCCCCAACCTCACTGCCACCTTGCCACTCAAACTCTACATCAGAGGTAGCAATTCTGCTGCCAGGAGGTTATTGCTGCAGCTCCATCCCACCAGGTGAGGTTTCCTTGATCCCCGTCTCCTGCTTGTGGGATTCCCATTGGCACCTGGTTGGCCACTGCATGAAACTGGATGCTGGGCTAGATAGGTGTTTTGTTCAATTATCTTATACACCTAATATGTTTTGGCTCCCATGATTGCTGGTCCAGTAGAAAAAGCATGCCAGGTAGCCTGCTTGTGTGCACGTTGTTCTAGCTCAAGGTAAGCAACGTGTGACCCTCAGCTAAATTTCAGGTCTCCCTCAGACTAATTTAACATGGGACAAGTGGGCAGGAGGGGTGGCAGAAAGGAGAAAGGGGGTTCACCATTCAGATTCGTCTCCTGCCCTGCCTACCACTGTTATATATCCCTCAACAGATCATGGAAAAGCAGTCAAGCTGTATTAGAGAGATAATACATTGGATGATAATGTAAGAAATAATCATTTTGTAATACAGGGTCACCTCCACTGCTCTTACCCCCCACCCCCAGCATGACACTTTTGACTTACTGTTTTTTTTGAGCAATCCACATTCACTTTCTTATTTACAATCAAGAAAATGTGGACAACTATCACACTTGACATGTAGCCAAAAAAAAGTTAATGCAAAAGTTCATTTTATAATACATAACGAATAATCACTGCTTTGTAAATCCTAGATTCTGGTTTGGAGGATGATGCATGGCATTCTGAAAATCTAAGCTTTTAAAGTAGTAAAATCAATACAGCTAATTCCTAGCCACCTTGGCTGGAGAGATAACTTTAAAATGGTACGAGGGGTATTCCCTTTCACATTTTGCAGTCTAGGTAGGTCTTAATAGTCCTAATGAGCTTATTTTTGGCTGGTTCAGAAAAGGGCTCATGCAATCGCTTTATCACATCACATCACACAACATAATCTAAATTTACCATCAGTGTCCGTGGTCCAAGTCACAACAGGCTACTCTGCAGTGGTGAGGTCAATATGCACGATGGAGCAATTACATGACCCTGTCATTAAACATAGCACATATCTATTCCTTCTTACAATACCAATCTAGTTGTGCAAATCAACCCTTGGAAGCAGAATTAATTACATTATTTGGGCAGGATCCAGAAAAGGTTAAACATTTGTAAAATCCATTGATTTCAAAGCATAAAATGCTTTGAAAATGCTTTAGCATAAAATGCTAAAAGTGCTTTCCTTTGCCTTAATCGTACCTTTTGCAAATGTATTTAATTTACACAAAGTATTCAGATTGCAAAAATCTAGGTTTTTTTTAATTTATAATTTACATTCCCCCTTGCCCCACTGGAGAATATACCTTTAATATTTTGTATTGCAGTATTATGCAAAGACTCCACACGTGTTCTTAAAGACAATGATTTCTGTTGTATACCTTTAAAGCATATATGAAGCACATTTGCCCCCTCAAAGAATTCCAATCCTCTGGGCCCTGTAGTTTACCCCTCAGACAATTACAATTCTCAGCAACCTTTAACAAACTACAGGGCCCAGAATTCTTAGAGCAAGAAAAGTATAGTGTGTACACAACCTTACAGTATTATGCAGAACACAGAGATACATTAGTGCATCTATCGTAAAACAATTTTCTTTCCCCTATTATTATAATTTCCTGCCGTACAATTTCTGAACTCCCTGCAGCAATAATCATTCTTGCAGCTGACAAGGCCTGGGGAGTGTATTAATGGTATCAAACTACTTAAAGCATTTAATCAGTCCAGTGAAGCAGGACCAACATGTTGGTGTCATTTGCCAGTTTTACTGTAAGGACATGCTGTACCAGAAATAGGCACCGAGAGCAATAGGCAATTGTCTGTGTTGACCTTAAGGATGAGCTACAATTACTGGAGGCCTCTGATTGCTCTGTTCCTGGATTCAAGCCTAAACAAAGAGCCCAAACAGAGACAGATGAATAGTCTAGAGAAACAGTTTTGTTTCAGCCTAAGGATACACAGAATTTCAGACTCTAATCTCTGTGCTACATAAACCTGCAGAACCTGTACTTTTCAAACACTGGCCTAGTTCAAATGTAATGCGAAACTGTAGTGAGTCAGCAAACCAGGATATCCAAACGTGATACCAAACGTGATATCCAAACAGGATATCCAAATGTTTGGATATCCAAACTTGGACACTACAGAGAACTGTGGATAGTTATAAAGCAAAAGCTTCTGATAGCCTCCCTTCATTTAATTTATTTTAAAAGTGATATCCCACTGTCTACCAAGTGGGTCTCAAAGAAGCTTACAATGATATACAATATACAATATACAATGATATACAATATACAAAATTAAAAACATAAATTAAGCCTCCACAATTTAAAACATAAAGATTTTTAAAAAACTTTTTTAAAAACCACATGAGGCCATGCTTTAGCATTAGTCTTTAACCGGAGCAGTGTCTCAATAGGCTAGGGCTGGATCTACAATGATTTAAAAAAAACGCTAAGAAAAATAAAACATTACGTAGCTCTCAATGCAATTTTCCATTGACTGCTGTGCAGCGCCCCTGCTGTCACATTTTTATAAGACATTTATAACGTTATACCTCACCAGTATATATTAGTCCCTAGGATAATTTCAGTATCAATTAGTCTCTAGGTCAATTTCAGAACAAATTCCTCACTTAAAAAGCAGTGATGTGCAACAAATCCCAGTGACCTGCATCATACTGTAGTTCTGTTCCCCTTTAGATAAACAAACAGCCTCTGAAATCTACACGTTTAATGAATGTGATCTTAGATAAAGGGACGAAGATGACTGGGAAAGAACTCTGGTTTACACAACACATTTAAAGCACATGGCTTCTCCCAAAGAATCCTGGGAACTGTAGTTTGTGTAGAGTGTCTGGAATGCAGCTCTGTTGGGGATAAACTACAATTCCCAGGATTCTTTGGGGGGAAAGCAATGTGCTTTAAATGTATGGTGTAGATGTGACCTCTATCCAAGACCCAAGATGAAGACTAGAGAGTGAGGTGAGGAGCTGCTTTCACTATTGCAAAGCAATTGTAATATTTATTACTAGAATTCTCATTATAGTTCTTTAAACAAAAGGAACCCAAGGGGCACTCTTGATTCAGCAGAATCATCCTCTAAATTGAGAATGGCAGCTTGAAAATAAGTGGGCACTTTGTTCCATTTCAGCTGATGAAAGCAATGATCATTTTGTTTCCTTAAGACACACTGATGCTTTCAGCAGAAAGATATAAAAACTTTAAGCTGTATAATGACAGTATCGCTGATTACCAAGGGACTGATGCAGAAATGAGCAACAGAAAATAAACTGAAAAGCGGTCATAAAGGGGTCAGCTGTTGCTTATTTATTCAGTTATACTTCGCTTACCGTAGGGCTTTAGTGGTAAGAAATCAACTTTACAATGGACTGCTTTTATAAGCAGATAGCAAAATTGAAATTGATCTTCCAAACTCAAATGCAGATATGGATCATGGGTGCGTAAACAGTGCAGGCCATCCATTAGGGCAAATGGGGCACTGCCCGACCATTCTCAATGTACCCTCAGCCATGGTACCATGAGCAACGAGTGAGATGGTTCCACCCACATTCTTGTGCAATCCTTACATTAGAAAAGATTTCAGAGGACAGTGGAAATCTCTCCTTTCTTATTAGACCACCCATGAGGTTCAGTGTGTAGGTGACCAATGCAGATATTTTAAGAACATAAAAAGAGCCCTGCTGTTTGAGAGCAAAAGCGCTGTAAGGTCCATTTTCTCACAGTGGCCAATCAAATGCTCATGGGGCTGGCCTTCAAGCAATAGCCCACAGCCTCTGATCCTGGAAGTAGGTAGCATGTAGCCATTGTGACTATTTTTTCCTGCCCAATCTATAACAGACGGGTGCCTGCTAAATTCCTCGTTCTGGAAATAGAAACCTCTCTGGCAGACTTGCTTTCTGAAACTAATTACCACCCTTTCTGCAGAAGGGGGTCGAGAAGAAGTTGTCTGTGAATAGGGGAAAAGTAAGAGATGAGGAAGGCAGCAGAAAAGGCAATGGAGTTTAGCAGACTGTTTTCACTGTGGATGCACCGCATACTCCCCTTCTTAGCTTTCCCCTTCCTTGTTTCCTGATTATACTGTAAATTGGGAGCAGAAAAAAACCAGGGAGGCAGTGTCAAAAGCCAGCTGAGGAATGAGCACATCCACCGCCGTTCTGTCAGCCGCTATCTTTTTATGTGGATCAAAAGCAAACTGCGCTATAGAAATGTCTTAGCTGAAGCTTTAGATTTATTAACGCCAAAGGAAACAACAGTCTCTCTGAAACAATGAGAATTGGTTGGCTGGTCTTATATATATATATATATATATATATATATATATGGAAAGTCTATAAAGAAAAGAAACTGAATCCAGGAGCTCTAAAACCACCTTACAGATGAAAGCAGGGAAGGGTTCAATACAGTAACAATTCTAATACGAAGCATTGGGGTTTTCTAGCAGGGCAATAGGATGCTTCTTCTTACTTTTCAAGGAGTAATTATCTTCCTTCTTTACTGGTGTAAAAATTATTGGGGATTTAAGTTCGTGCTGCTTCATTATTACCTTCCAAGAAGCTCAAGGCAGTGTGGTCCACCAACTCTTTATTCAATCAAAGGTAGGTTAGGCTCAGAGGCAGGTGAAGTTACCTAGTAAGCATTGGAGGTGAGCAGGGAGATAAACCCTTTCTCCTTAGTCTATGTCCAACACTAGCTTCTATACTACCAATTACCATAGGCACAAGAATCCAAATAGTCCCGTGCGTAAGTTCTTCTGTATGTGAAGTGTTGTGTGCATTTGTGCGCTACGGCTGGGCAGTATCTGGCTTTCAACATTGTGATGTATCACCAGCTAAACATTGCAATATACTGATATACCATAACGCCTGAAATAAGGATAGAGCTATGTAGAGGCATTGGCTGGCTTCACAGTTTTCCCCCACATTGTAATTTTTGTATGGCACACACACAAACATTATGATTCACACTATATTGCCAGGTCAGAAATTATGAAACCGCTTTCACGATGACGATGATGATGATAATAATAATAATAATAATAATAATAATAATAATAATAATTTATTATTTATACCCTGCCCATCTGGCTGAGTTTCCCCAGCCACTATAGGTGGCTCCCAATCAAGTATAGACTTCAAACCACTTTCAGATAATATATTGATATATCACCCAGCGCTAAGGCGTGTGTGTTTGCGTGTGCATGCTGAAAGCATCTGAATCTCCCCTTGTCCCAAATTCCACAGAGCTGCAGACTGTCCTCCAGACCCTAATCCTAAACCTGCTGATCACATCTCAGAGGCTACAGTGGGAAGCGAGTGGACAAACCACAGCGTGCCTAGGAGGGGCTAGTAGAGGTCGGCAGAGTGGTACGGTGGCGCTGACCTCCTATTGGCCACATTGCTGCTTCCAGGTGACTTCAAGAGGGCAAGTCCCACCCACTACCATGCACATGCTTCCAGTCCAGATTGCAGCTTCCGTGGATTAACAACACCTCAGGGAATATACCCCTGCAATTTAGCATAGTTCAGTCCTAAGTATTACTTTTTATCATTGTGGTAGATGATGTACCACATTCACTAAGTGAGCATGAGCACAGCAAGGCATGATACTTCTTGGGGAAAGCACTGGGGGGACGGGGAGAGAGCACAGAGTGTGGACCTGTACCTAGAAAGTGTGTGGCAAAAGTGTGGATGAACCTTGAAAGTAACTTCTCATTCAAGGGCAAACTCTTCCCCTGTCCAATTAGTCTTGCTGTGACTCTGCTGGTTTTGTGACAGTGGGGGAAGGACCCGACAGCACACCCTACAATCCTCCCTGGTGCGGTGTGTTCGGCACTGCTGCTCCCTTGAAATAGAAATACATCCAGTCCTTGAAGTAGGTAAACATATGTCAATTTAATTGGTTAATTAATTGGTTAGGAGCTGGAAAAATATTCATCAGCTAACAGGTCTGCTTTTTTTCTCTTTGTCAGGAGTGTGTGTATGTGTTTGTGGGTGGATGGGTGGGTGGGTGCACATACTAAGGATGGGGGAGAATTTTGGTTCAATACACATTTTAATGAAAACCTACCTAATTTGTACTTCCTGAAACTATAGGATGCTTTGAGAGTCATGTTTCTCCAAATTTTGCAGTGCATTTCTCCAAGCCACCCATAATGTGTATAAAAGTAGGGATGTCAGGGGAACCTCCACACAGAAACCCACACAAGAGTGAAGAACAAGATTGTTTGCAACAAAAAAGTGTATTAGGAGGAATGTGTGGGTGAGTGAGTGGTGATGGCAGGATAGTGTAGGGGGGATGGTTTGAGTCAGCAAGTGGCGGCAGTCCCAATTTCTGGGGGGGATGTCCCAATTTCTTATTGGGAAATGTTGGAGTGTCATCTTTTAAGTATTTTATTTAGACAGTGCAAGAAGCTATTAGATAGGACTATATTAACATATTCTGAGAACTTTTGTGATTTTGATATGCAGTTGATTCCCTACAGCAGAGTAGAGTTTAAGAGATTATAAAGGTTCACTGGGGAACTATTAAGCTTGATTAGAAACAGACCTCTCTGACTGAGATTGCATTTATGCAAGTGAATATCAAGAATAATTTAACTGATGCCACTAAATCTACATTTACACCTATATGTGAGTGCAGAATCTTAATCTGGCCTGTTTATTTGAATTGGACAGAGGTTTTCCTATTCTTTCCTGAATAATTACCGGTAATCTTGGTTTATTCACGGTAATGACTGCAAATCATTAAAAACACTGGTAATTTGTTACAAGATTTATGTACCGGTACATATTTGTACATATATGATCTGCAGCACAATCTTCTACTTTCGCATACTTACTCTGAAGTAGGTTTCACCAAGTTAAGTAGAATTTACTCTCATGTAAGCTGCACATACAAACAAGGCAGCAAATTTACTGGAGTATTAGCTTATTCTGGAGACTAGAGGTGAACGCCCCACTTTATATTCTGTTTATTTTCTGTTGACAAATTAAAATTTTTAACAGTTGGACTTCACCTTGTACCTAAAAAATTTCAGCTACATAAACTGGTTTGTTTCATGAGAGAAAATCAGTTATTAATTAGCTCTTTGTGAATATTATGCCTCCAGTCAGATAAAAGCAAAAATGTTTAAAATTGTATGAACAAAAAAAAAAAAAAAGTGGACTAGGAAGCTGAATGATTCTTATCCAAGATGATACAGTCAGATGCACTAGCCCATGTGCCAGTTTGGAATACATACCCCAGCTTGTGTTGGACATCATTGCCAGGCCACTGGGCAATGTGGTAGCCTGGCATTTGAGGGGCCCACTGGATGGTAACAGCAGCTACACAAAAAAGTTCTGGAAACTCATTGAAATCTTAGGATTCCCCACAAAAAAATGTAAGACTGGGCTAGCTTTTGGCAATGAGGGCTAATCTGAGTATTGCATACAGGCAACCCCACATTTATAAGCATTTGAAGCATGTGCAACTGTGCGTCACCACAAACCTAGAAGTGACATAAAGGTAAAGGTAAAGGGACCCCTGACCATTAGGTCCTGTCATGACCGACTTTGTGGTTGCGGCGCTCATCTCGCTTTATTGGCCAAGGGAGCTGGCGTACAGCTTCCGGTTCATGTGGCCAGCATGACTAAGCCACTTCTTGCGAACCAAAGCAGCACATGGAAACGCCGTTTACTTTCCTGCTGGAGCAGTACCTATTTATCTACTTGCACCTTGACCTGCTTTCGAACTGCTAGGTTGGCAGGAGCAGGGACCGAGCAATGGGAGCTCACCCTGTCGCAGGGATTCGAACTGCCGACCTTCTGATCAGCAAGTCCTAGGCTCTGTGGTTTAACCCACAGCTCCACCTGCGTCCCCCTAGAAGTGACATAAAAAGGGCAAAACTGGCCCTAAAGAGAGTGCAAAAATGGGAAAAATATAGGGCCTAGCAATCCCATGAGCCTTTTCATCAACCTTTGAGGCCTGTGGAGAGTTGGAGTTTGAGCAAGAAGATTTGGAGGGAGCTATTGTGGTGGAGTTTGTGGCTTTTTGGTTTTTAAAGGTTTTTTTTAAGGGTTTCCAGCGGTTTAGAGAGTGTTTGCAGGCTTTTTCAATGGTGTTCGCAATAAATGCAATTTCACTTAAATGTGCAGTGCCTTGCAACGTAACACCCAGGTAAATGAGGAGTTGCCTGTATTTTAATTTGATTAAAATTTGTATTTTAACCTGTTACTTTAGTTGCTGTTGTTTTAAAAAGATTTCTGCCCTCCCTAAGCAATTAGGGTGGTTTCTTCTCACTATTAAAAGCTGTGTTAAAACTGCTGCATTAAGATGCTTCCAAAGAGACTGAAATTGAATTTTGCATTAAAGTGAAGAGCTTCCGGTGCATTAAAAAACCAACTGTATGTTTGGCTCTGGTTTCCTGGTACCTTCAGAAATTGTATAGGAAATGTTTCTTTCAAAAATAAAATAAAAATAAAATAATAGTCTTTGGTACAAGTTCTCTACTTAACGTAGGTCCTGACATGTTCTTTTCTGTCTCTTCTGTAAGATTCTCATAGCACAGATGCTCCCTGTAGGAAATAATGTCTGTCCAAAATAAGCAAGACAGCAGGCCTGTGCTTCTCAGCCTGTGTCCATTCCTCTTCTCTGCTTCTTTCCTGCATTGCCAATAATTCACCTGGCAACCTACCTGCTCCATTACTCTTCCTGCATTTCACTCCTCTTTGTCCTCTGAAATATTGCTGCTCCAGAAGAAAGGCAGACTCACTAAGTTATTTCAAGCACAGTGTTATGCTACAGCTCTCCCAACAATAGTAATTTATTATTATTATTACAGATCCTGCTTCCAGGCTTCCCAGAGGCACCTGGTGGGCCACTGTGAGAACATGGATGCTGGATGAAATGAGCCTTTGGTGTGATCCAGCAGGCCTTGTCTTATGTCCTTATGTTTTTTCCCTGCTCTCTCTCTATAAAAGCCGTGGCCCAGCATTCCATCACATTCTATAGTTTGTCTAAGGAACAAAAGCTAACTAGTGCCTTGGACTAAGAACAAACTTATAGGAGAGCCTTTTCCCATCCCCCCTCTACCCCAGTAAAAGCCTTTGTTTTGTGTAAGTGGTCACTTTTTTATGGGTTATGTGGGCACCCAACAGCTTATGCTCCCACAATCCCTTGGATCTCAATGAACCTTGTTGGGTGCTATGCAGGTTTCAGGTTGCACCAAGGCCTGTTGGGTAAGGAGAAGCATATAGTGGCTGATTTCCCATTTCTGTAAATATAAAAAGCAGCTGCCATCTAGGCCTGCCTCCATCCTTAAATAAAACAGAGGTGCCTTGGTAGGTGGAAAACAGGAATAATAAAAAACTGTGCAGTGTTTATATTACCAAAGGTGAAGATTAAGTTTTGGTGACATGGTGAATAACAAAAATGTCCTTTTAAAAATGAAATCACTTACAAGAAAAAAAAAGATTTCTGAACACCGAGACACAGACACACAGTTTCTAGTTTTCTAAAAACACTAACAGAATAGACAGGTGGAAAGGCATTCTTTAAATTAGATGCATCAAAGAGCACCATTCTATCATACAGCATTTATCTATATTGTAAACCTTTGGGTCACACTGCTTTTTATTTCCCTTCTGGTTTCTTTCTCTCATTATAATCAGTTTCCTCTAATACAACGCCAGAAACATTTGAACTAATATTAGGAACGAGGCATGACTGAACAATGTACCTACTATGTGATCTGGGATTTCAGGATTTATAACCATTTCCCAGTTCCCATATTTCACACAACAACAGCTAATTAAAATGACACAAAACAGACCATTGCCAAGTTTCAGTGAGACACAGTCTTTTTTTTAAAAAAAAGAGCACTGCTTAGCTAGCTGCATAGAAAGAAATGAGCTCTCTGTTGCCTTGTAGTTTGAAATATGTAATTATCTATTTAGTTATACCAATAATTACCTGCCAAGTTCAGGGAAGATGTTATGTATGCTGAGATACTGTGGTTGTAGAGACTTTGTTCAGGTCTTAAATTAAACCAGCATGTCCTTGCAATATTCATAAAGAGTGAGGGCAAATCTTTCCCACACAGTCCACAAAAGTTTGCCACTGTGGAGGAGGAGGAAAAAGAAGAAGAAGAAGAAGAAGAAGAAGAAGAAGAGGAGGAGGAGGAGGAGTAGTAGTAGTAGTTTGGATTTGATATCCCGCTTTATCACTACCCGAAGGAGTCTCAAAGCGGCCAACAATCTCCTTTCCCTTCCTCCCCCACAACAAACACTCTGTGAGGTGAGTGAGGCTGAGAGACTTCAGAGAAGTGTGACTAGCCCAAGGTCACCCAGCAGCTGCATGTGGAGGAGCGGAGACGCGAACCCGGTTCCCCAGATTACAAGTCTACCGCTCTTAACCACTACACCATAGTGGCTCACACTGGAAGATAACTGGTGCACCGTAGCTTCACTTTACTGAAGCAAAAAAATTTAAAATAAAACATTATAATTCTAAGCATGCTCACCTGAACAAAAGCTAATAAATACCAATGGATGGCATCTTTCGGGTGTCACCAACTTGGCATCTGTAGGCTGTAGTGTGCTCACAAGCTATGATGCCTGTGAAAGATCTCAGTAATATCCCTTCAAAAATACAGAAAGCTCAACAAGAGTGTTTGCGTTTCCTGCTCAGTTCCTGGGTGCACTGGCATTGGACCCGCCCACTAAATCATGCCCACATTTCACTGGTGGCCATGATTGGACAACCAACCTCCCATCTGTAGTGAACAGAGGAGAGGACCAAAGAGCCTCTCTCTCTGACTAAGCATGGGAGTGGTTGATGTTGATATCTTTTCCCTATTGATAGGGGAGAGCATACCTGCACCATTCTGTAGTACTGTCTGTTTTTCTGGTCTTTGAGTTGTGGCAGACACTATGCCACAGTCCCATGGCAGAAGTCATTATGAAGCTTGTTGCCATCACTAGACAGAATGTTGAGAGGTGTTAATAATAATAATAATACCCAGCTGATCTGGCTGGGCTTCCCCAGCCACTCGTGTGTATGTGTGTGTGTGTGTGTGTGTGTGTGTGTGTGTGTGCACAAGCACACTTACATCAGTTATTTCTAATTGTAAGGGAAAGAAATGGGGAACTCCTGGAAGATGCAGCAAAATTCAACAGCTCTGGCCTGCCTTTCCAGGAAAGGAATCTGATTACGGTTCACCTACACTGATGTATGACACTAACCAATCCATAAGCTATTAGCTGCTATCTCAAAATACCATAATTCAGAAGTATGTACTATCAAATTCTTTATCACTTATGCACATAATAAGAGTTGGTTTAGGACAGTGATGGGGACCTGTTGCCCTCCAGATGTACAGCACACATCATCCCTGGTCATTGGTCCTGCTAGCCTGGCTGATGGCATACCCTCCAACATCCTGCAGAGGAAAATCAGGACGTAAGTCTTTTGGGGTTGCGTTCTCGCGAGAGCTGAAACAAAACATCCTGGGATCCAATCAGAGACCAGGATAGCTTCTGTAATTCTGGGACTTCCCACTCAAAGCACAGCAGTTGACAGGTATGTGATGGAGGCTAGAGGATGACAACATTTGGAGAGCCACAGGTTTAGGGAAGTTTTTAATATTTAATGCTGTATTGTTTTTAACACTCAATTGGGAGCTGCCCAGAGTGGCTGGGGAAACTCAGCCAGGTGGGTGGGGTATAAATAAATTATTATTATTATTATTATTATTATTATTATTATTATATATTATATTTCTCTTCCCTGGGTTCAGAGCCCAGGATTAAACAAGCTAGCAGCGAGCAAAGGCCGAGTCTCTATGGGTAGATGCTTGACATGCATTTTGCCAAAGATCCAAGAATTATAAGCAATTCAATAATGAGCATTCATGGTCTGCTAGTTCAGCTAAGAGGTCCAGCATGGAAAGGTTATTTTTTTTCTTTCAGAAGTATCTTTGGTATCACACATCCCATGCTGTGAAGTGACCTATAAATACATCCCCATCTTACACCAGACAGAAACACAAGCATCAATATCCCTATGATTTTTTTTCTATTAGGCATACACATTGGATTTGGATGTTTCAGGCAGATTTGGGCTTGTCTGAAGAGAAATGGGATACCCCCAAAGTGCTTGAAACTGAAGCATGGTTCTTTGAAGTCTTCAAGGTGCTCAGGAGATTGGAAAAACCTCCAGTCCATGTGTCTGTGAAAATGAAACCTTTCTCTCCAAGCTTGCCACAAAGAAAATGCCTGGATGGGGAGGGGGTGCAGGTAGAGAGAGCTCTTTGGAGAGTAACAGGGGAAATCTACCAATCTCAGATTCCAAAGCCGACTCATTGGCCATACCGGCTGAAACTGGTGAGAGGAGAAGTCCAACAATATGTGAAGTGACACTGGTTCCTATTCCTGGTTTGCCCACCATAACCTCACTGGCTGTGAAGATGCTGTTCTAGAGTAAATGACTTTAGGACCAAACCTCTTAAATGCTGAATATTCCTCACATGCTCTTCCACATAAGCAAATTATAGAGAGGGGCAAGTTGTGTAATTAAGCCAGGTGCTTTCCCATAATTTTCTACTGGCAGAGAATTAATACACATTCACTTTGTAGGCCTGTAGTTCTGGTGCCCTGTGAATGACAAGTTCCTTGCCATAAGTCAATTAACTACATTATTTTTTGACCTAAACAAAAACAACAACATTGAGCAGTTTTGATCCCTGGAAGCAGCTGTGTCAAATGCTGGCAGGCTGCCCTTACATTGCTCATTCTGCAATGTGAACAGAAATATTGACTTGCACCCCCCCCCCCACTTCCTCAAAATGTGTGCTGTATATAGACAGATAAGCCAGCAAGTCTCTTAGGTAGAATATAGTTGCCATTCTTCAGGCAGTTCACTTCACCTTTTGAGAATCAGAGCTTGACTTATCTCAAGAACCTTTGGGTCCCCTTCATGATTTATGGGGGTGGTCCAGCTCTGGGTACTTCAGGAATGGAAACTTTTTGGTCCTTCTGCCTCCATTAGCCCTATCCAGCCATCCCAATGGTCTGGGTTGATGGGAGTCCAGCAACATCAGTAGGACCACATGTTCCCCACTCTTTAACTTGATAAGCTAAAACCTTCTAGAAGACAGAGCAGGTTCTCGGGTGTGATGTCACTAATTACGGGTGGCTCTGGCCAAACTCAATCCAGTGTAAGTAGATTAATTTTCTGGACTCCTCTAGACATAAAAAAAATAGATTGAGATTCTAGATGGGCTCCAGAATAGAGCAGGATTTTGTAATAATAATTCTATGCAGATGTTTTTAGGATGGGGAAAATATGTTTAATATGGAAATGTGAGAGAACAGACTTTGTAGTTCACACATGTAAAAGTGACATGGACTTATCTGCCTATTCTTAGCCATATTCCCCACTTCTTCCCAGGAGCTCAGGGCAGTGTACATTATACTCCCACGAGTGATGGATCAGTCAGAGACAGTGACTGGCCCTCAGCCACACACAGTAAGCTTCATGGCCAGCTAGGACCCTGATCTCTCAGGTCCTAGCCTAGTCACCGCACTACGCTAGTTCTAATGGGACTGGAGAACATGAGGACATGGAAATCAAAGCAAATGTGTGTTTCTCCCTGTCTCTAAAGGAAGCGTTTGAAGGACAAGGCAGAAGCAGCTGTTCTGGATTATGGAATGTCATCTTAGACTGGGATGATTCTATGTCTATGGTGGCTAGAGTTGCAGTGAACTTCACTTTGGGTGGTGTCCTCTCAGATTTATGTCAAATTAGTCCCCAGACATGTCAAATCATAGAGCTGGAAGGGATATAGAATAAGGGTAATTTATTTGGGTTCTCTTCCTGGCAACAGCCACACATTCTTCCACCAAGGGGCTTCCAGCTAGTCATTGGCAATGTCAGGATCTTCCTAAATTTACAGTACAGTATTAGCTTTTGCTTTATATCACAGGAACAAACTGGAATTGAATTGGAAATGTCTGCATATTATTGTTCTAAATCAACCTTTTTGGACCCAGGACCCACTTTTAACAAACCAACAAACAAAAGAATTTGGGGACCCATTTCTTAATCTTTTACCATATAGTTGCACAGTGGCACCACTCCTGTTGCGACCCAACTTGGATCAGGCTGCAACCCCCACCAATTGAAGTCCAGTGATCTTAATCATTTTAGAAGGGAAATGAAATAAATCTAAGAACAAGCAACTCAAACTTCTATAAACATGTTTTCTTCACACCAGGATGGATATTAAATAATCACCATACCAAAAAAAAAATCTATGGAGTTAAATGGATTAAACCAGAACAAATGGAAGTTGGATAAACTGGATAACTGCTGAGGGCTCAAACAGACACAAGCCTAGATAAAATGCAATCTATAATATCTGTGACCGAGCTCACATGATGATAAAGAAAGTAACAGTCCTCAACAGAAATATGTCTTATGGGATTAAACATCACTCACTCACTGGTGGTTGTAATAGACCATATCTGAATGCTTGGATGTGGTTCAATCCACAAAGCTGTCATTGCAGTTGGTAAAATGGAAAATTCTTGCCTACCTCCTGATGCTAATCCATGCCAATCCTATTTAACAACCTGAAGAGTTGTTATTAACTTGTCAGCACTTTAATTTCCTTGAATTATTTTAATTGATTTTTCACGAGAGCTCATTTCTAAATAGCGTGGCATAACAATATTAACTCAAACTGACCGGTTTACAGTTTGGGAAACGAATCTGAATGGAGTTTTGATTTGTTTTTAGCAGATTTATTGGGTGACCCTTGCAGCCAATTCCAAGCAATGTTTTAAAAAGTGGAATATTTTTAGTAGTGGCACCTATACCTGTTTTGTATGATTGCAATTGCACTGTTGTATTTTCATAAACTTCCTCCAAAGAGCTCCCGACAGCACATTCTCCCTCAACCCCTGCTGTTTGCACAACAACCTGTAAGGTTGGTTAGGCTGTCAGAGAGCAACCAGTGCTGTGCCAAAAAAAATTCCTGCATTAGTTCCCAACCATTCTCTATGAACTGATGAGAAAATAAATCACATTAGGAAATTGAGGGGCACCTCCAAATTGTCAGCACTGTATGAGGGGGATTAAACTTTAGGCTTATGTTCTGTTTTAAGTCCCAACATTTGATGGCAGGGAAGATCTACAAGTCCACTCAGTAACATTAGAATGCATAACTCTAAGTCAAAACATTGCTCTTTTAAAATTCTTCTGATTCCCAGTTGTCAGACTGAGCTTGGGAAATCACCAGCCTTTTAAGGGTTCAGCGCTCTGAAGCCTTCAGTACTCTGCAGCTGTCCCAGGTCCTGAATATTTTGCCTCTGTTGCCAGTTACCTTCTGTTATTAAATGTTGCCAGCTATTTCCCCTGCTACAGACATCTCTGTACCTAGATGAAATAGGAGAACAACATGCAAAGCAGCCCCTAGGCTGTGAATTTATGGCACAGGAATCAACATGTTTGAGAGGACTGTGGCTAATACTTGTTTTAAAACCTTAGAACTGGACAATATTAGCTGTGGCTAACACTTGTTCTGAAACCTTAGAATTGGGCAAGCTACATATCTGTCTACCTGGCTAAGAGTGGTATGCTGTGATAATCTAAAAGCAGAATGAAAGGGTTGTGTCAAATGCTAGTCCTACTAAGAGTAGACACACATAAATTAATGAGTAAGTTCTTTGATTCCAACAGGACTACTCTAAGTAAAACTTAGTTAAAACCCAAAGAGTCTACTCAAGGTTTTTATTTCTTACTTGATTACTCCATCTTGGATTTACCTAGACTGTTAAAAACAGGCAATTCAAAAGAATACACACACACACACACACACACACACACACTGGTACTTCTGTTTACAAATGCTTCTGTCTACGCACACTTCGCATTACGAGCTCTGCTAACCCAGAAGTAGCAGCTCCTGATAGCAAACTTTGCTCCAGGATGCGAGCATAAATCGCGTGCCAGAGGCGCGCGCACAGCGGGAAACACTATTAACGAAAGCGCAGCTCAGGATAAGAACGATTTCCGGTTATGAACGGACCTCTGGAATGGATTCAGTTCATAACCAGAGGTACCACTATATATATAAAGCTTGTTGCCCTAATTATAGGTTAGTTCAGAGTTCTTAAGCATTCCAACCAAACTGGCATCTAGTACCACCCTCATTCTCAAATAGCTGTCTTCTGTTGGCATGGGTTGCATCCCCAGTGGAGGCTGTGCCTCATGAAATCTCAGTGGATAATGAAAAGATCCCTTTCATTGTTTGAGAAGCGCCAGAGCAGGATAGTGAGTTTTTCACTTTCCATCATCTCTTAGCAATGCCCATGCTGGTTGGGGCTGATGAGGTTTGAAGAACAATGAAATCTGGAGGACCACAGATTCCCTATCCCTGTACTAGAGGAACAACTGGGATGAAAGATACTATATTCAGTAAGATGGTATTTCCCTTTCACTTCATCTTAAGCATCAAATCAATGGGATAATAAAGGTCTAAAATGAAGGAGCAGCCTTATATCAATTGACCTATAAAAGCTTTTTTTATACATAGTGCCTTAACAAGGAAAATTGTTAGAGAGAAATTATTTGCCGGAGGCAGTGGCTTTCTTGCTCTATTCGGTCTGATACTAAATAAATTGAATTGACTATAAAGAGCTAAAATGAAAGTGAATCAAGATCATATTCTCAATTCTTACATGTAGCAATGAATATCACTCTCAAATTTTTCAGCTGGTCATCTGCTATCCCATTTGTCTTATCTTTTGCAGCAGACTGCTATACAAATCCCTTTATCAAGCAAAAGTTAACACAGTGTTCATTTGACTTTCCTGTCCTCTTTAATCTTCAGTAGATCCTCCACAATCCTATAAACCTTAAATGTACCCAGCCATTTTCTTTGTGTGTGTGTGTGCAGTGAGCAAAGGAATCTCACACAGAGACAGGCCAAAATATATATCTATGCGTTAACAGCTCCAACTCGCTCAGACTGACTGGGTAAAGCAAAGCAAATCACATAAACTCCAAAATAATGAGGCTGCAAGTCCTGCTAACACTTTCATGGATGCATTAAAAATGTAGCAAAATCTTGGGACTGGTGATTAAGCTTTGTTATATTATTGGGCCACTCAGAAGCAGAATTGGAGACTATGAAAAAGAGCTGCCATTTAATCACAGGAGAACTGCTTTTGTGTAGTTAAGTGTACACAAGAGGCAAAAATATTTAGTAAGGTGTAAACATAGCATTGGGACGCGGGTGGCGCTGTGGGTTAAAGCCTCAGTGCCTAGGGCTTGCCGATCGAAAGGTTGGCGGTTCGAATCCCCGCGGCGGGGTGCGCTCCCGCTGTTCGGTCCCCGCGCCTGCCAACCTAGCAGTTCGAAAGCACCCCTGGGTGCAAGTAGATAAATAGGGACCGCTTACTAGCGGGAAGGTAAACGGCGTTTCCGTGTGCAGCTCTGGCTCGCCAGAGCAGCGATGTCACGCTGGCCACGTGACCTGGAAGTGTCTTCGGACAGCGCTGGCCCTTGGCCTCTTTGAGTGAGATGGGCACACAACCCTAGAGTCTGTCAAGACTGGCCCGTACGGGCAGGGGTACCTTTACCTTTTAAACATAGCATACACCAGCCCATAGCTGCCTTCAGCAGAAAGGTGATAGCTCAGAGATAGAACATCTACCCCACTTGTGGAAGGTTCAGTCCCTGACATCTCCAGGCAGGGCGGCCCCTACCAGGCAATGTAGACCAGTATTTCCCAAACTTGGTTCTCCAGCTGTTTTTGGACTACAACTTCCATTATCCCTAGCTAGCAGGACCAGTGGCCAGGGATGATGGGAATTGTAGTCCAAAAACAACTGGAGACCCAAGTTTGGGAAACAGTGGTATAGACAGTGCTAAGCTGGATGGATATGGCAGTTTCCTATGTTCCTGTGTTTGTTATCTTGACTGAAGAGATAGAGATAGCAACATCAAAATCTATTATTTACAACTGGGACCTGCAACAAAATGCTACAGTGTGGACTAGTGCAGTTCAGGAATCCAGCTACTCCACTCCTTTCCCCTTTTCCAGACTTTTACATCTCCCACCATAACAAGCAATAGTGACTGAGTACTCTCAAGTCCTCATTTTTTGGGTTCCCCACCCTTAGGCTTTCTAGTTCCCAAAGGTGCTCTTTGTAGTTCTTTCAACCTTAGGCTCCCCCCTGCCTGCTGACATCTCCCTCCCTCTTGTGTGGGACTTGTCCTGTTTTGACTACGTAAGCAATGGCACTCACAGCCTGAAAAGCAGATGATGAGGGAGCAATTACTAGGGTCTTTCTTGCAGGTATCAGAATAAGGCACCCTAAGGCTCTCAGATTCCTCATTAGACTGCACAGGGGGTATTTAACTAAGTTTTACTTAGAGTAGGCCCCCTGAAATGAATGGTCTTAGCTTAGCCATGCTCATTAATTGCAATGATACAACCTTTTCAAAACTAGGGACAAGCAGGTTTCATTTGTTCTGTTTTGTTCTGTTCTGTTTTCATGGGTTTGCTCTGCCCCCTTTCAATTCCCCCTGAGCTTAACAGTTTACAGCCTTGGCTTCCTTCCCCACCCACCCTGCCCACTGTTTTTCTCAATTCTATCCAGAACGCATTATGTACATAAAGCAGACTACATAATATGATGGTGTTTCTCCAGCCTCTTAATCTCTGGAGCACTTGCAAGCAGTCTCTCAAAAATACATTTAAGACAAAAATTAGAGGAGATGTCATATTATTAACAGCAGCTTAATTGCAGGTACTGGCAAAGTAGCAACACAAGTATTTGCTGATTTTTTTCCTGGTTGTTTTGTATGGACAACAGTTCAACCTCAATTAAAGATATGTAGCCAGTTTGTTGCAGATTACTTTCTGGGGGTGGGGGGTTACATGGGTAGTCTAAACGAAAACAGCGCATAGAAGACAGTTGCTTCTGAGTTCAGTATTGTTTTCTAATATTAAAAGAAGGGGGGAAAGGAAAAAAACAAAACACACAAATAGCTCTGGAATAGCAATCTTTGCTCATCTTCGATTTTCTCATGCTATTTATAACTTGAAATGTAAAATGAACACTGCCTATTGCCTGTTTTGTATTTTTTCTAATGTTTTAAAGGACAAGAAAAATTATTTGATTGCTATTTGCTAGATTTTACTAAACCATGAATCCAATGCACCAGTTATGTCCCATGTAAGAAAGGAACCACTATGATTTATAACAAGTAGTTTTTGGACAGCCTACACCCAAAGCGTTGTTGTCCATGACACATTAAGGAGGGAAGGAAACTAAAAAGCACAACATATTAATCTCATCTTAACTGACGGAAAGCTTTGCACATAAAAGAAGCCAAGAGAAGTGCCAAAATTCCCTAAGTCTCTATCCTATTGTATCGCAAGTGGGCACAACACCAAATGAATCATTCAGAGACACCTGCTTATTGTAGGGCTGTGTTGGCTCTCAGCCTTCTTCATCAGATTCTCTCTACCATGTAGAAAGAGAGACTTTTCAGGCATATATATTAATCTTCACTAGCCAGACAAGTTAATTACACTAAGTACATGAGCTCCAGAGGAAGTAAGCCCCCGTAGATAATAAATGTGCATTTTGTCACATTTGTCATGTTATGCAACCAAGACCATGGAACAGTCTCAAGAGAAAAAACTTCCCTCTTCTAGAATCACAACCTTAGTCACAGGCACTGGGTTCTGCACCACTTGGGGCGGGGCAGTGTGCAGGTATGATATCACTTGGCCGGAGGAGGCTGTGAGGCCCGCTGTGACCACATAGAGGCCAGACAGGGCCTGTTGTGGTAACAGGGAGCCCGCTGTGGCTGCAGGAAGGCCCTGTGAGGCCTGCTATGGCCACAGGTAGGCCAGATGGGGCCAACGAGGCCTGCCATGGCCACGGGGAGGCCTGGTAAGGCCCGCGACGGCTGTGGGAAGGCATGGGAAGAACACTTGGGAGCAGGCTGCAGAACACTTGGGAGCTGACTCGCTTCTTAAAATGGGGGGGGGGGCTTGGTCCTTCCAGATGGTGCCCCTGATCTTAGTAAACTTTTACTTGAACTAAAAAATAAGAAGAGCCCTCCCTAATCAGACCAAAGCCTTGTCTAATCCTGCATCCTCATGAGAAGCCCTCTTCATACATGCTCCACAGCAACTGGTATTCCACAGCATACTTCCTATGATACTTGTGGTAAGTAGCAGAGCCACAATGACTATCAGCCATTTGTCTCACTTTCTTGCACCTCAAATTCCATTTCAGCCTTTTCTAACACTAATTTTATTAAACCTCTGCTCCCTTGAGCTATTTCTCATATCAGTACTTTCTCCCTTTTGGCTCTTTATGCTTGGAGCTGCTTTCCATTAAAAATTCAGCTAGCCTCTTTTGTTTCGCTTTGTTTCACATGATAGTAGTTTATAAAATTATGCATGGCATGGAGAAAGTGGATAGGGGAAAGTTTTTCACCCTCCCATATAACACTAGAACCTGTGGACATTCAAAGAAGCTGAATGTTGCAAAATTCAGGGTGGATAAAAGAAAGGACTTCTTCTATGCAGTGCATAGTTAACATGTGGAATTACCCCTCCCGCTAAGGCAGTGATGGCTACCAACTGGGATGGCTTTAAAGGAGGATTCAACAAATTCATGGAGGATAAGGCTTTTGGTGACTGCTAGCCAGGGTGGCTCTGCTTTGCTTCCACAGTCAGAGGCAGTAATGCATTTGAATACTAGCTGCTGAAAACCACAGGAGAGGAGAGTGCTATTGTGCTTGGGTTCCGCTTGAGGGTTCCCTGTAGACATCTGCATGGCCACTGTGAGAATAGGATGCTGGATTAGATGTCTCATTGGCCTGATCCAGCAGACTCTTATGTTCTTTAAGATGTGAAAAAGAAGAATAGAATCACAGAATCATATTTTGTCTCTTCCATTTCTGTTTTCATTTATGATTTCTTTCTACTCCCCTCATTCCTTGGTAGGCAGGTGGGTATCATGGGGGTTGGAGTTCCCCATCCCTGATATAAACCAAGACCAAATTAAGCTGCTGAGTTATGATACGTATGTAGCCAAACCAGAGCTACCGAGAAGCAATAGGTAAGTATCAGCATGCAAGGTGAAGTAGAGGAGACTTCTGGGAAAGGAATGAACTGCTGGGAACCAGAAATCAGACCCATATGACCAGAGAAGGATCTGGGGACAGAAGGAAGGAACTGTGTGCAGGAGGCATCCCCAAATAAACTTCATAGCCAGGGATCTCTGTGAGAGAAGAAACCCAGAGGCCAACACAGCCTACTGCTCACTCTTCCATGCTTTTCTCTTTTTTTGACCCCACCTACCCTCCCACTAGGGGATGCGGGTGGCGCTCTGGTCTAAACCACTGAGCCTAGGGCTTGCCAATTGGAAGGTTGGCAGTTCAAATCTCCACGATGGGGTGAGCTCCCGTTGCTTGGTCCCAGCTCCTGCCAACCTAGCAGTTCGAAAGCACATCAAAGTGCAAGTAGATAAATAGGTACCACTCTTGCGGGAAGGTAAATGGCGTTTCCATGTGCTGCTTTGGTTTTGCCAGAAGCGGCTTAGTCATGTTGGCGACATGACCCGGAAAAACTGTCTGCGGACAAACGTCGGCTCCCTCGGCCAGTAAAGCAAGATGAGTGCCGCAACCCCAGAGTTGTTCACAACTGCACTTAACTGTCAGGGGTCCTTTACCTTTACAGTGGTACCTCGGGTTAAGAACTTAATTTGTTCTGGAGGTCCGTTCTTAACCTGAAACTGTTCTTAACCTGAGCTACCACTTTAGCTAATGGGGCCTCCCGCTGCTGCCGCGCCGCCATCATGCAATGTCTGTTCTCATCCTGAAGCAAAGTTCTTAACCCGAGGTACTATTTATGGATTACCTGAAGTGTCTGTAACCTGAAGCATTTGTAATCCGAGGTACCGCTGTACCTTTTTACCCTCCCTTTAGCTTCCTTAAAACCTAGTTGGCTTCAGATTTTTGTTGGAGCAACATCCTAGCCTCCTGTACTGAAAAGCTGGTTTCAGCTAGCTATACATGGAGCTGTCCATGGTCCTGTCTGCTTGGCTGGAATGTTTGTAAGCTCACAAGTTTCCCTCAGGTACAGTGGAATGCAGCAAGGTGGAGTGGAGGAACTGTGGTTAGCGTGGATGACTCTGCGCCAACCAACACAGTTTCATTTTTATAATGCCTGAGAGGGGCCAATACAAAAGTTCTATCTATGGTCTCTGATGTCCCACACATATATGTGAGTTATCACTAGATGCTGTATTGGTCAAATGATTAAGAAGCATGTGTGAACCAGTCCATGGTGTGGAGATACCTGAGACCATTGAATGAGATTATGCTGTCCTTTCTACATTTAAGCATCTTCCTCCCACCCCCACCTCTGCACTTTCAGGTTGGAACAATAGCAATAGAATTTCACACCATAATCAGTTACATAGCAATGCCATGTGTACAGAATAATTTTTACCTTAAAATATGGCTGAAATGCTGACAAATCTAAAGCTTCCATGGTAAAAAGACATAAAGGCTCCAGATTCAATTAACCTTATTTAACATTTAAATTTATTACAATTCACACATCAACCGATTCCTAGCAGCAGGCTTAAGTTTAAACCATGGTAGTAAGTGGCAAACCAAGATTTCTTTAAAAAAAATACTGCTGATAAACACAAGTAATTCAAAACATTTATTTTATCTTGTCCAAGGAAGAGAGAGAGAGAGAGAGAGAAAATGACAACAGAATCTCTAGAGACCATGACAACCAAATTAACTAAGGCACCCTATTAAAAGACAAGTAAAAGCCTTTTACATCCTGCTGCTGAATTGTACCGTCACATCCCAAAAAATATTTGCAGCGAATTGAAATAACTGTCCATTTGGGTCCTCCATACTTTTAAGGTACTTTGCTTTCCACTCACTGAAGACCATACATTATTTACAATCCACTACATTTCATGGCTTTTTATGAATACATTAGCTATTCTTGTATCTCCAGAATTCCTTAGCAACAAAAATTATGCTGCAGATGCTATTCCGTGCATGCTACATTGGCCTTGTACTCCCATCTTGCCATATTTCTGTACTTTTTTATTTTAAAAGGGGCACTTCTTTAAGACACTGATAATGCACCCAACTCTTTTCAGAGAAAAGGATGACCCAGTTAGTTAAACAGTGAAGGTGTCTGGGGGAGGGGGAATCCATCTCTCCAATTATATGTACAATTTAAGAACAGTTAAAGGTTGAGAGTCAAGTAATGGAAGGTAAGGGGATGTGGGTATATCAACTCAGCATGAGTTGGGTGACAACAAGTTCAAATATAACAACAGAAGATCTGCCATGTTATGTTAAGTACTGGCAGGTGGGTTTGAATTGGCATATAAGAGAGACACACCCTTCTACTCCCATGGGCATGTAAATAGCTGCATTCCATGGCATCCCACAAAACTCCTACCCCAAGAAAGAGCAACTAATAAAACACCACACTGTAGAGGGAGGGAGGGCACTGAAAAATAGAAGAAGGCGGTAGAAAGTGCAGAGCAGAGCAGACTTAAACAGCAGTTGGAAGGCTTCTCTCCTATTGGGCACTCGGGCCCATGTGATGATTGTTTGTGGAAGAGATCAACATGTAGAAAGGGTGTGTGGCAAATTCACCCCTGCTAAAGGGCAGACGTGGTATTCCCCCAAATTATGAGAAACTGGAAAAGAAGGGCCTTTCTCTAGCAGAAATCACAAGGTAAATTTGAGCACTGCAACCGACTTTAAACACAAAGCTCTTTGTCCACCTGAGATATCACTAACTTGATGACACTTGAAAACACTTCGGAAAAAGCATGAGATTTTGATCTTAACCACTGCAGTATAAGAAGGGAACCCCCTGCAACAAAAGAGAGTTTTATTTCATCATCTCACAAGTGCATGAAGATGCCAAGTTTTCGCTGAATAGGGGCCCACAATGAATGTGCTAAAATTAGAAAAACACTCTCACTATTGTGCACACAAAATCTCAACATTCTGCTGCTGAAATGATAAGGTTGCTATGGAAATAACCTTAATTACTGCAGAGTGAGTAGTAAAACTCTTTGCAAAAGTATCTCCACAAGACACTGTCACTTTTAAAATTTCAAAGTTTTCTTCCCGTCTCATTATACAGCATCTACATTTCTACACAACCAAATAGATGCTTCTTGCAACTGCCTCTGGGAACCAGTTGCCTCAAATGGTATCTGTAGAAACAGCAGGTTGTTGCCACATGAGTTACCTCCATTACCCCACTACCAACTGCTATCACAAATGTCTGCATATATACCTACTAGGAGTTCTGTACCCAGCAATGGAAATCAATCCAGCCAGTATGATCAGTAGCCACTGTTGCTTTCAGTCCTCAAACAGTACATAATTGATTACTGTCCCTCCCAATTGGAATTGCATTTCATTTGCACTGAAATGAATAGGGTTGAACAATTTAATAACAATGTAATTTCAATAATTACTTACATAAATTGCAGAAGTTAACTAATTTCACCACAGCAGACAACAAGACAAATAATGTGTGGTTTGGGTGGCAGATAAACTGCAGTGGTACGGAAACAGTGTTGTGTGTGATGAACACAGGACAGAATGGGAAATTATGCCTTCTTACATCCCTAGATGCAACAGCTGCCAGATGGGGCAGCATCCTCCATGCATGCAATCTTTGTTGCTTGGCAAGGAAAAAATAGGTATAAAAGGAGAATTCAATGGTTGTCAATTTCCAGGTTTCTGGCAAGTATGCTTTGGTAAAAGAACCCCGGCAGAGATCTAAAATCACAAAACATGCAATGAAGTGTGGAAATATAAGCTGTTAGACCTTTGAAATATCCCCTTTTAAGTTCCTTTCAAAGCTCTCCTCTTTTCCTAGCATAGAAAAAGACAAGACATTTGGAAAGTTTAAAATAGTTTACTTACAAACTCCTTAAAGGTCAGGTTCATGTGCTTTTCCATACAGCAGTCGGAAAACACAGACAGCAAAAAAATAGGCTAGTTCCACAGTGGTGAACGTTCCCAACATAAGGATGGCAGGGGGGCAGGGTTTGAAGCATGCAGACTGAGCTTGGAGCAACCAGCTCATATCTCTTTACACACCAAAATTCACATGGTAGACTGAGGGAACAATAGGTTTGACTTGCTTCCTCCTAAGGTGAGTGGACGTGACCTAGCTAAGCCTTGCAGGACAGCTTACTCGGTGACATTAACCCCTTCATGCATTAATAGGGCTTAAGCATTTTGGTTATTTGAGGCTGGTTATCCTACAATCAGCTCTGAAACAGGGCTGATAAAGCTATTTTCAATTTATTTTTTCCAGCATGCACTAGCACGCCTCATTGTACTATGCACTATGTTCCCCTGCTCTACAAAGTTCATCCTAAATGCCTTTCAGATCTGAGAAAATGTATGAGAAAATGATATTCACACAAAAACAAAAAATAGAGTTAGCAATCAAAGCTATTTTGATGCATTAACCCAAGGTGTTCGTGGTTTTTTTTAACCTGCCTGCTTAATAATAAAATATAGACTCATTTATTATACATATTTGGAGACACAGAGAGAAATATCAGGGATAGTTGCTCTTAAGAAATGCATTCAGAGCACAAAACCACAATGTGGTTATGTTTCTTCAGGTAGCAATAGCTATCTGGCAGGCTATGAAATTGATGGATTATATACACACACATCTGAGCAGAATTAATGGTTTAAGCAAAATGAACAACCTCTGAGTTTCCAGGGCGGGGGGGGGGGAGAACAGGCTTCCCCTAAGGCTTCTCTCTCTCTTCTTCTATTTATTTGCTAAAGGCAGTACTAAGCAGAACATGTAGCGCCAAAGACAATTAGATTCCAAGTGATTGATGTGAAAACATTTGAATTTTACCACAACCTACACTTCACACTTCACCAGATTCAAGAGTAAAACATACCGCTCTTACGGCACAATCAGATGTTTTGCCTGCAAGGCTCCCTGCTGGAATATTGCTAGACAGATTCATTCTGCTCGATAGAGACATTCTTTCATTCATTCCTAGCAATTGTCCTCTTTGCTCTACTCGCAACACCTTGATTAGCATAAAGGACAAACAGTACAGTACTGTAATGTCTTAGCCACAAATGGCCACAGCCATTAATAATTCTACTACATGTTAGGGATGGCACAATGCCACTCTTGCTTGCCTTTCAAACCCACCTGATCTCTGCAAGCAAGGGATGCTCTCAAAACCCAGATGGGTCTGTCCTTCTTCCCTGCTACTTCTCTCCTTCCTATGCAAGGAAGGAGATCAGGAGGGACCTCAGCCCACTTCCCTGCTACCCCAATTATCTCCTCCCCAGTGTCGGGGATCCCTTGGAGAAGGAGAAGCAGTGGCAGGTGGCAAAATGCTCCATAGGAGATTGACTACAAGCCCCATGGTCTCCAGCAGAAAATGATGCTCTTCGCATAATTGAACCACCAATGAGGAAATACTCCACAGTGGAGTGATTACAAACCCCATGATCCCCAGCAGAAAATGGTGCTCTGCACATTATTTAGCAATCAATGATAGAATGAACAATCACTCCATTCTGACTGCATGCTGAATATCAGAAGCTCAGGTTCTAGTGCCAGCAAGTACCTGGATCGTGCAGAGAGAGATACATAGCCTCAGCAACATTATCCAAATCACTGCAGCAAATCTGGGAGCTTTATTGTGTGCTATGGGATGGCTACCTAGTACCACTTGAATCTGAAGAGCAGATCAGGTTTTGTGTTTTGCTAGTGTACCCTTTTGAACTGCCTTCAGTTCTCTTCTCCAACCTGCTGTTCCAGTGGCACAGACAGTAGGGTGTCAGTTCTTGAGCTACAAAACTCCTGGCTTGATGACTGCTAGACCTAACTGTGCAAAGCAATGAATAGCTTGCGAAGTGCTATAATCCCCATGCCGCTCACAGTACAGGCAGGGATTGACCTAAGAGCAAATTGCAATGGATTTTTGAAGATGACTTCTCCTTTGTTCAGACTTAAGAGTGCAATGAGACATGCTGGTAAATGCTACCTTACTGCCATGAGGATGGAACCAAAATTAATTAGGTGAGCTCTCCAATACTGCCACAGAGAAGAAAGTGTGCACAAACCTTGCACAATTTCTTGGTAGTCAATCAATAGAGCCATAAAGGATTTGTAAAGACATCAGCAATACCCAGATTTCCAATTTCTGGAAAACTAAGTGAAAGCCAAGCTCTGGGCATTGCTGATGTTCTTATACCTTGTATGGCCCTATTGATTTACTGCTAAGAAATGGTCATAGAGTTACTGACTATATTGAGTATACACAGTTTAGATTATGGAAACAGATTTGTATGTTATTAATAATCAGATTTGTATGTTATTAATATTAGGGGACGCGGGTGGCGCTGTGGGTAAAACCTCAGCGCCTAGGGCTTGCCGATCGCATGGTCGGCGGTTCAAATCCCCGCGGCGGGGTGAGCTCTCGCCTTTTGGTCCCAGCTCCTGCCCACCTAGCAGTTCGAAAGCACCCCTAAGTGCAAGTAGATAAATAGGTACCGCTTTAGCGGGAAGGTAAACGGCGTTTCCGTGTGCTGTGCTGGTGCCGGCTCACCAGAGCAGCTTCGTCACGCTGGCCACGTGACCTGGAAGTGTCTCCGGACAGTGCTGGCCCCCGGCCTCTTAGGTGAGATGGGCGCACAACCCTAGAGTCGGACACGACTGGCCCGTATGGGCAGGGGTACCTTAACCTTTTTTAATAAAAATCCAGTCCAAATGGGTTAAGAGAAGCAGAGTTCCCCATTCCCTCTTATGTCTGCAGCAGCCACTATGGATGCCCCCACATTCAATAACACTTCCTTCTCATGCTTTCATTGAGATTTTGAGTGCAGGTGGGGAGCTGAAACGGTCACATTTCCCTGGCACAGGAACATATCCCTCAACTGTCCCAGCAAACTGGGACATCCTGTTTTTTTCACGTGTCAGCACCGCAGCCATTTTGACTCCTACATGACTCCTACACACATCCCAGTCTTTCACCTCAACATGTTGGAGGATATGCAGAAAAGGTAGGCCTGGAGTGAGATTGGGGTGGAGGGCTTCCATCTAGGAAAGTAAGCCAGCATTGGAATCAAAGTCCTGAAAGGGATTGCTGAAACAACAGAGGATTTGAGGCATAGTCCAAGGAACAAAAGATGTTGCAGCAGCAGCAGCAGCCAATCACCTACAAGGTCTTATCGCAGACCTTGCAGTGCTACCTGTCCTGGTCCATCATAGGAGGCCCTGGTATTGGAAACACTTTAGTCAGTTTTTGCCTTTAGGAGCAAGGTTGGGTGAAGAGAGGCCTCATGTTCTACCATCTCATGCTGGGATTCATCTGAGATCATTGCCATATTTGTTCTTGAGCTCCAGGAGATGGTCATGGATGTTCTGTAGCACAGAAAGAGCCCAGGCATGTGGCAAGTCCAGAAGGTTCCAAGGCCTGGACATTATTGAGTCCTCAACTAGGGGGAGCCAGTTAGGGGGAGTATGGTCTGGGAGTCTTCCTTTCCTCTTCCAAGAAAACTCCCACCTGGTAGATGGCAGGTTCTGACAATGACTAGGCACACAAGTAAGGAGGGGATTCTTTTCCTCATCTGAATACTCTGGCTTCAGCTATCCAGGTAGGTTGCAGAATGCCATGACAGCTTTCTTTTCCTGCTTTGAGCGGAGTGCAAGAGCAGAGGGAAGAACCCTGGGCCGACATGTCCTTCCTCTCTTCCACTACTCGCTGTTCCCATATCACACTTTGCACCATTTTAATCAACAACGCATTCCTCCACCCGGGTTTGGCTCCCCTTTATTACACAGTCCAACAGGACAACAACAAGAACCTATCGATAGCATACAAATCAATATGGCGAACTTGACCCAACAACACCCCCCCCTTTCACACATAGAAACAAATCTTACTGCAGCCAACTAAAGACAACCAACCATGCCGTGCCCCCAACCTCTCTCATTATCAAGAAAATATAAAAAATAGAAAGAGAAGCTACCCAAGTGAGACAGACATACCCTCCAACATTTCGCCGATGAAAATAGGGACATCCCATTCCATAATGATATGTTTACTATTTATACCCCACACATCTTATGGGGTTGCCCTAGCACTCTGGGCAGCTTCCAACATATACAAAAGCAATAATAAAACAATAAACTTTTAAAAAACCTTCTCTTTACAGGATTGCCTTCAGACGGTTTGGGGGTTGGGCCATATCATCCAAAATTTCTCTGATGACAATAGGGACATCCTAAGGAAAAGCAGGGCATTCTAGGAAAAGAAACCAGGACAGCTTCTCTAAATCTGGGACGTCCCTTGAAAATAGGGACTTGAAGGATCTGTACTCACATAATCTACCCCCAACACACACTAAGTAAAAAAATCTGTTTTACCACCCCAACACCCTCTCCCCCCTTTTCTTCTTCTTCTTCCCCATCTTTATTCTGTATACAGTACAACAATGTCTTACATCAAATGTAACTGATCTGTAAAAAAAAGTCTCTACAATCTGAAAAAGAGGTAATGCACGTACTTTTGTAAACCAAGAAAATCTTTAATAAAAATTATGTGTTTTTTTTTTAAAACACACACCAAAACAACCACCACACATCCCTCCACACACCCTTCCACCTTCCTAGCTTCAGTGCAGTATGGCTTTGGATAAGGCAATAGACTGCTTTGTATTTCACCTTTGCACTGTCTGTGGTTTCCAGATTCCAACCTTAGTTTTAAAGTAATACATGCCTCTTTGTTACTTTTGATAGCCTTAAGCTATTTCATATCTATTTGCCAGATTCAATATTTTAAAGAAAAATCAGGGGAACCTTGTTCCCCTATATGCATAGAACTTTATCACAAAATTTATAAATTCAATAAATAAATAATAATAATTGGCAGGTCATCTCATCTAACCCCCTGCTCAGCTCAGGATCAGATAATTTCCCCTCTAATTTAACCATAGATCTGAACAGAAATGCACCTCTCAACAAGACACCGTGATGTCTGATACCATCATTTGTACAGTTTGCACCGCAAATTTCATGATTTGCCATAAATACTATCCAAATATTAACAGCACAAATATTCAAACAGTAAAAAAAGCCTGGAAATATATCTTTTTTATTTAGACCATGGTTATCCAGTAGCCTTGTAAAAGATCTAGCCTGTGGGCTTCTTTCAGCAGCCTTAATACTACACTTGCTAAAAATACAATATTATTTTGTAGATGTGTGAGCTTAAAAAAACCCCTCCCCCAAATGTTACCAGCTCCTGTTTTCTCTCCTCATCAAAAATAAAAGGGAAACAGTAGTGTTGGCTCCTGCTAGTGCCACCAATTTCACTGACTGCCATTTGTTTATTAAACCAAGTATAGATTGCATGTTCATATGTCCTAGAAACCAGAATCCCATCCCCTTGCTAATTAAGCATAAATTCCTCCTACCTGGAGAGACGCTAAAGCCGCCCTGATAATAATAAAATAAATAAATATTGCTTCAGCTTCTGTAAGCAACTTTCTCCACTTTTTACCATGGAGCCCTATACACTTAGATGAAATATCAAGAGAAGTGAAGGCATAGGACAATAAAAGCAAGCTGTATAGCAAAGGTGGCTTAACTGAAGCAAGAGTTTTACACTGGTGGCAAATCAAATGTTTTGTTCTCTGGCCTGGTTGCTCTGGGAGCACTTCAGATCACTTGGCAATAAAGCCTTGAGAGACTAGCAATTAACAAAGACCTTCAGCAGCTGAGCTTTTCAGGCCTGCACTCTGGGAGCGTCCCCTTCCTTAGCAGAATGTCACTATAGGGAAAACCTGGAGCCTGCTCTCCACATTACTGCTCTTTCTACTGCGATTCAATCAGCTGGATATTTCTGTGCAGAATAACAATTATGATTCAATAGATGCATGCAGAACCATCCACGAATGAACCACTGCTCCGCAAAAGCAAGCAGCTGCAGCGGATGTTTTGCATGGTGGTTATGTGAGTGCTTAAAAAAAAAACACCTCTCCAAATCTTCATTTTGAAGCTCCACATGGTGGAGCCCCAATGTTCTGTTAATTTGCATAACCAAGTACAGATTCATTTTCAGATGTATTTCCAAAGGAATAATAATGCAATACTCTGCTTCAGGGGCCTGAAATGGTATGTCAGGCTCCTGCCTTCCTATTAAAGCTTAATACTTCATGAGGATTTCTGCTGCCTTAATCCCACCCTGGCTTTCTACAGCAGCATTGAGTGCAACAGCATGTCAATTGGTATTAGGTTGAACAAGCGAGTCCTGCAAAAGGATGTGGCCATTGTGGAGTGCTGCTGTTCCAGACATTCCGCTATATTATCCATGGGCTTTCAATGTTTTCTTCCAACAATCAGTCAGCATTCTGCAGCCACTGTCTATGTCCAATCTTCATGGGCTTTGGGGATCTCCTTCCCCTTTATTTTGCAGTAAAATTCTGTAGTTTAACTATGCTCTGTGTGAAGAAATGCTTTCTTCTATCTGTCCTGAATCTTTCAACATTCAGCTTCATTGGATGCCCATGAGTTCCACTGTTATGAGGGAGGGAGGAAAAACCTTTCTCTATCCACTTTCTCCATGCCAGATATAATTTTATAATCTTCTATCATGTCTTCCCTTCCTCGCCTTTTCTCTGAATTAAAAAAACCCAAATGCTGCAACCTTTCCTCATCCAGGAGTCGCTCCATCCTCTGATTATTTCGGTTGCCCTTTCCCAAACCTCCTGAATGCTCTTTGCACTGGTGAAAACCCATGTACGAGCAAATAAAAACCATCAGTTTCATTGTCACGTACATGACCTATAACGAACGGCAGAGTAGGTAAATATGTAAGTTAATGTCCTCTGACACAGAGAGATATTGAGTGGGGTAATCTAAGAGTAGAGTATTGATTAGCAAGATTTATTCTGAAATGAAACCTTGTGATGTCTGTTGCCTTTATGTAGATCCACCATGATTAATAAAGGTAAAGGTACCCCTGCCCGTACGGACCAGTCTTGCCAGACTCTAGGGTTGTGCGCTCATCTCACTCTATAGGCCGGGAGCCAGCACGGTCCGCAGACACTTCCGGGTCACGTGGCCAGCGTGACAAGCTGCATGTGGCGAGCCAGCGCAGCACACGGAATGCTGTTTACCTTCCCGCTGGTAAGCGGTCTCTATTTATCTACTTGCACCCGGGGGTGCTTTTGAACTGCTAGGTTGGCAGGCGCTGGGACCGAACGACGGGAGCGCACCACGCCGCGGGGATTCGAACCGCCGACCATACGATCGGCAAGTCCTAGGCACTGAGGTTTTACCCACAGCGCCACCCGCGTCCCACACCATGATTAATGGGGCATCTTTAATGAATGGGGATAGGATACAAAAGGTGTGTGGGAGGAATAGAATGGCTTCCCATAGGGAAATACACCCTACAGCTGTGAAGTAGCCACTTCTCGTGGGAATTCATGGGGACATAAGGTAAAGGTAAAGGGGCCCCTGACCGTTAGATCCAGTCGTGACCAACTCTAGGGTTGTGGCACTCATCTCACTTTACTGGCCGAGGGAGCCAGCGTACAGCTTCCGGGTCATGTGGCCAACATGACTAAGTCGCTTCTGGCGAACCAGAGCAGTGCACAGAAATGCCGTTTACCTTCCCGCAGGAGTGGTACCTAATTATCTACTTGCACTTTGACATGCTTTCGAACTGCTAGGTTGGCAGGAGCAGGGACCAAGCAACAGGAGCTCACCCTGTAGCGGGGATTCGAACCGCTGACCTGATCGGCGAGTCCTGGCTCTGTGGTTTAACCCACAGCACCACCTGCGTCCCTCATGTGGACATAGGAAGCTGCTTATATCAGGGGTTGGCAACCTAATGCCCATGGGCCACAAGCAGCCGACAGGGGTTATTTAACTGGCCCATGAGCCACCCTTGAACCAAGCCGCCCACTTGGCAAGTCCCCGCGTGCTGCGCTAAACTGGCGCAGTGTGGCATGGAGACTCGCTTCTGCGGTGCTGGAAATTGCGTCTGTGAAGACGCCATAAATTGCAGGCGTGCGCACAATCCAGCCCACAGAGATCTCTCTGCTGGAGTGAACCGGCGCAGGTGAGGTAAACCTTGCCAACCCCGGGCTTATATAGACCACTGACTCATCTAGCTTAGTACTGTGTTCACTGACTGGCAGCAGCTCACTAGGGTTTCCAACGGAGGTGTTTCTCAGCCCTCTCTGGAGATGCCAATGACTGAATCTGGGACCTTCCGCATTCAAAGCAGATGCTCTGCCACTGAATTACGGCGCTTCCTCAATCTGTCAGAAGTGTTCTAAAACAGCGAAATCCCACAGAAAGCCTCAACGGTATTTATGTATGTGGCTACAGTGGCAAGAATTCTCCATGCACAAAAATGGAAGGAGGAGAGAACACCCTCAAAGGAAGAATCGCTGATGAAAATCTTGGAATATGCAAGAGATGGCAAAATTGACGGCACTGATAAAAGATACAAATATAGAATCTTTTAAAGAAGACTGGAAACCCTTTCTAGTCTATATTTAAAAAGTTTTTTTTCCCCATATGCAAAGACCACAGTGGGGTTTGAAGTGTAAGAAAATAGCAGAATATATTAAGAAATATTTTGGAGAGGATGAAATTAGATAAGAAGGAACCTTAAAATGTAAATTGGGTTATAAACATCAACACTGGGTGAACTGGAATATAACTATGGAGTAACAAATGTAACTTTCTATATGGAAATAATTTATCATTATAAAAAAGAAGTGTTCTAAAACCCTTTTAAAATTTGGCTCTTGGCGGCTGGAGCTAAGCTGGTCAGGGATGGATATCTCAGCAGATTTAGGTTTTGGCCTGGTTGAAAGTTATCAAAAATGTATTTTTAAACAATTGGTTATCTCCCCGATTAATCTAAGATATCAAAAATGTATTTTTAAACAATTGGTTATCTCCCCGATTAATCTAAGATAAGACAGTGTAGAGAAATGCAACTAAATGAAAATAATTAAGTGCAGATACTCTGCAAAACTGGGACCCAGCAGTAAAGGAAAAGATGGCATTCAGCCAAGATGCACCTGGGAAGTTTTATGTATTTGAGCTTTCTTTCTTGAGCTGTGTGAGTCTTAATGATATGCTATCATAAACGATGCAACTTCACCTTCCAATTTATTTACACTCTCCTCCAAATAAGACTCACAAGAATGCATCAGTTGATCAATACACAAGCACCACAGAAACAGCTATAAATATATCAGGTGCATGCTGTCTCCACATTCAAGCACTGATCTTACCTTCACACATATACACCGATGTGCATTTTTCTCCTTTATTTGTTGTGTGTAAATGTCTGAATAGCTGGAGTATTTGGGGTCACTGGGAAGGTAGGGTGGGAAATGGGCAGTAATAATGGGATTGAGAGAGGGATAAGATCTGTTAAACAGAAAGCCCAAGACTGTAAATAAAAAATAGCATGTGTTAGAAACCACACTTGCATTGAAAAGCACTTGCGGCAATGTAAGTATAATGTTCCACCTACACTGTATACCTGGGTTTTGCCCTCTGCGTGACAGAACGCTAAGTACTGTTGCAAAGAAAGCTATTTATTTACACACTTCCCACTCTCCCTTCAACATAAATGCATCTGTTGGGGAGGCGAACATTCTTGAATTACTAATGTTCATGCACTATCCCCTGATTTAGTGCCATCTGAAAATTTAATTAACCTGCTCTTCATCCTCAGAGGTCATTAATTACAGCCACATCTTCCACCAATTCCTGGGAGACACACTCCTCACCTGACAACTAGATACATGGTTATTGTTCATTATGTTTTATTTACTACATTTTATGGCACAATTCTGTATGTGTTACACAACACTCAAGTTCAAAGCCATCTTGCTTAATTTCTTATGACAGAATATTAAACATTGGTGAAGGCAAACTACAGAAATGCTCCTGTAGTTGTCATCTATTTCCCCACTAACAACAATATATAATCAGGTTTGTAATGATTTGCCTTATACAAGCCATTAATAATAATAATGTCCTCTCTAACGTTGTTATGCTCCATTTCTGGCCCTCCTTGTATTCATTCCACAATACACAGCAAAGTTTGCAGTGGTACCTCGGGATACATACGCTTCAGGTTACAGACTCTGCTAACCCAGAAATAGTGCTTCAGGTTAAGAACTTTGCTTCAGGATGAGAACAGAAATCATGTTCCAGCGGCACAGCAGCAGTAGGAGGCCCCATTAGCTAAAGTGGTGCTTCAGGTTAAGAAGAGTTTCAGGTTAAGTACGGACCTCCAGAACGAATTAAGTACTTAACCCGAGGTATCACTGTATTTTTTTAATAAAATGTGCTTATTGTTATTGCCCACCACACAGAGACCATGTACTGTGTGACAGTCTCAGTGGAGGAGGAGGAAAAAACTGCCAAGATCATCTTCAGGATGCTGCTTGATTCGGAGAAGGAGTCTCCCCACAGTAATCTTTTCTCCCCAGCTCTGCAGGAGCCAAAGACTCAGGATAAGATTTAAGAGGCATAAGGCTCTTCTGGGGAGGTGGGACTTAGTGCACTACAGTCCAGTATATAAGGCTTCAACTGGAACTAGCCACTGGCAGAGGCAACACTTTGCAAAGCTGCCATATTAGGACCTTTGGAGCTCTCCAGGGTTCCACAGGTGCCCTGGGTACCATGAACTTTTGACTTCTGCCTTAGTCTTCTGACAGGACTTCACCTTCAAGCCTCCAGTTCTCATAGAAAAGGGCACTTACAGTACACTGGAAGGTTAATACCTCTGGCTTCCAGAGAGATCTTTATAATCATCATAGTCCTGATATGCGTTTTTAGTTGGGGATTTTATTTCAGATATTCATTATGAATAAAAATTGTGTCTCTTGAGAGAGAGCCAACAACATTCTTTTAAAAAACACACTTCAATAAATCTCTTTCTCCCCCGCTTTCTTTTTCACACACACACACACACACAAAATTCATCAATGAAAATTTCCAATTCTCCATACAGACAAAAGCTCATCAATTAGGTTTCAGAGGTTTTCTATATACAGTGGCACAAGTCCAAAGTAAACAGATGCAGACAGATGATGATCTAGCCTACATTCTGTGGTTTTGTTGTCGTCTGTTAAAAAGAAACAAAACACATTTTATCTTCTGTGAGAAGTAGTGTGCTGACTGCATAGCTCGGTGCATAGGATCCGACTCCTAGGGGCCATGGGGCTTCAAGCCCCGCAATAAAATATTTGAGGGGGCTGGGTCCCCAGAAAATGGATGGGCATTGCCATTCAATGGTGTGCATGCACCATGTTGTGTGATTGATTCTGCGGGACAGGGCTTATCTGGGTCCCCACAATATTTCTTTCAAGTTGGCACCCTGGCTCGGTGTCATTCTTATGAATGAGCAGGAGTATATCAGGGAAGGTGTATGACCAGAGCTTCTCACTCACTACATATATGTGCCTGCTTTTGACCCTCTTTATGAATCCTGCTGCCCAGCTCCCTTGTTGGATGTTCCATTGTTGGACGCAAAGTGCCGAACGTCTGGAATCGATTCTCCAATCTCTCCACCCCTTCTTGCATTGTCCATTAAGCTCTGTTTGCACCCATTTCACTATATCTGGGATCTGAAAAAATGATATTGACTGACCTCAGCCAATCCCTGAGGACCATGTCTGGTTTGTTTGCTCTCAGCTCAAGTCCCTGTGTTTCTCAGGGCAGGCCAAACAAGGAAGTATGCATTTAGCTGCACTTAGGTAAAAATTAAGTCCAGTCGCAGACGACTCTGGGGTTGCGGTGCTCATCTCGTTTTATTGGCCAAGGGAGCCGGCGTACAGCTTCCGGGTCATGTGGCCAGCATGACTAAACCACTTCTGGTGAACCAGAGCAGTGCATGGAAATGCCGTTTACCTTCCCTCAGGAGCGGTACCTATTTATCTACTTGCACTTGATGTGCTTTTGAACTGCTAGGTTGGCAGGAGCAGGGACCAAGCAATGGGAGCTCACCCCATCGCGGGGATTCGAACCGCCAACCTTCTGATCGGCAAGCCCTAGGCTCTGTGGTTTAACCCACAGCGCCACCCGCGTCCAGGCCAAACAAGGAAGTATCCATTCAGCTGCACTTAGCGCCAGGCAAATATATCGCATAGGTGTATATAAAAAGTATGACATTCTTACAAAGCAAAGAATATGATGTTCGCTACTGCACTCTGTTGTCCTTTGGTAAATTTAGCTGATTGTCATATATAGAGCAAGTATAAAATTCTATCATGTGTCTCTGCAGGACTTATCTCTGGGCATTTGTCTGTTTTGTTAAAGCAAAATCAAATTCCGGTGCTGGCTGTAATGAGAGCCCCTGCCTGCAAAGATATTATAAGATTTGTTAGCTAATGTTTTCATTGGCCACTGGCAGAGGCAATGACATAAACAAGACTGAAAGAAGATAACAGGACTTACACTATAACTGCACATGGGCCAGGAAGCATGTTGTACCAGAGTTCGGTACAGCAGGGTTTCATGGACACACCACAATGCTCATTTTAGCCAAATGCTACACTAATGGTAAACCCTGCGTGCCTTCAGCTACATGGGAACTGAAGAGGCACCAAAGAGTGAATGTTGAATGCGCATGCATGGTATTTCTCACTCACTGAATTTTAATGCAAGTGCAATACCCGTTCATTAATTCATTTAAAGAAAACTTCTAAGGCGACCTATATTCCACTGTGGTGTACAATAACAACACCACCAGTTAAGAAGACCAAAACATAATTCACCATAAAACAACAACAGAAACAAAACAGAATATAGACCAAGATGCCTGAAGAATGCCTGGGCAAACAAGAAAATATCCCCCAACATTGTAATGCAACCCTTGCACATTCTTTTAGCATTGTGGCACCATTTCTCAGGAATTTTCTTCCTCTAAATATGAAGATAACGCCAATGTTATGTTTTTGACACTTGATGGACATTTTTCCATCACATAAGCCTTTTCACATAACCTTCCACCTTATTTCAGTGGCTTTTAATTATTCTTGGTTTCATATTCTTAACTTTGTTTTATGACTTGTATTCTCTTCCCTGTTCAATTTTTGTATACACCATTTGGGGTTCTTTTGCATGTAGAGCATTACTTAAATTAACACACACACACACACACACACACACACACAAACACACACACACTATTGACACCAGTAAAGCCTCTCTAAGGAGGCTATTCCAAAGTTTGGATGTGACGACCAAACTCTCCTTCATACAAGCATGGCACACGTCCACCAAATGATGGCATGCACTGCAAGTATACCTAAGAGGTAAGTAAAGAGTCTTCAAATCTTAAAATAGTAGTCACATTTACAGTTTGAACTGCAAAGCCAGCAATGAATGCATAACTGTCACTTTGAACAATGAGCTGCGTGCTCAGTGTTTGTGTCATTTGTTGTCTTCCTGCTGACTCTAAAGAATGCATCTTGTTGACATGGTGGTAGTCTTCAGAGGTAAGCATTCTGCACACCAGCTTTATTTGTTTTTAAGATGATTCCTTTTAAAGGTGGGAAAGGTTTCTACAAAAGCCCATAAGAATTCAGCCCCAACTACCTGAGAAGCCTTTGAAAACCTCCAATAACATCCACAAACTTTCCAGGCACTGCAATGAATATGAGAAGAGACTGTTAGATCAGACCAAAGAGTTGTATTGTATTATGTTTTCCATAGCTGCCAACCAAATGCATCTGAGAAAGTCATAAAAGGGTATTAAGGCAACAGTCTTAATCTATTCTCCCCAGCAAATGTCATGGTGGCGCTCTGCCTCTGGATATGCAAATTACATAAAAGCCACCATGGTCATTGACAGACTTCTGTTCTATCTTCTGCCAAACCGTTCTTTCTCCTGGGGCATTTCTCCCAGGTATCAAATAAACTTCACTTTCACGTAATTTAAACCCATTAATTATTGTCCCATCCTGGGGGCCACTAGGTGGCGCGTTGGAAGATGGCTGACAATAACATCTCTCTGACCCATACGAGGTATTAAGGGGCTGCTATGGGAAGTAGGCAGCCTTCCCAGCCCCCCCAAGGGGATGGGGGGGGACTGCCTTGCCGGCGGTGTTCATAATGCACCCCCTGATCCGAGAGATGGTGCCGAACACTTGGCACAAGCCCTCGGTGGAGTCAGATCTTCCCGACGCCGATTCCAATCAGCGCGTGCTGGTTGCTTCAGCTTGGAATTATAATTGGAAATAATAGGATTGGAAGGAAGGCTGAAGCACATATATCAAGTGAAGCTCGACGATAAGACTGCTGATTAATGGATCTCTGTGACCGGGAGTGACGGATGGATAAGTAAATCTTTTGATGAACTACCACTATGAGAATGTATGGCTGGAACGAAGGGGGGGTGGAGGAAAAAAACTCTTTCTTTTTTCCTTGCATGATGTGATAATAATAATCCTCCACCCCAGAAAGAAATAAGATCGTCACGTTTTAAAAATCATAAACAGAACTTTAAGAACTGTGTGGGAGGAAATATAATACAATAAGAGAAGATTGAATGGTGAGAAGGAGGAAAATTTCTATGACGCAGTTAAAAAAAATGGCGTCTCGCCAAGACAGGCTGGTCGGAGAAGAAGATCAGGGGGAGGAGAATCAGGATTGCGCGAAAGAGAAGGAATGTTGGAATGCAAGTTTGACCTGACAGAGCCCCCTAATTTACTTGATTTATTGGGCCAGCCTGAGGAAAAATAATGGACAGACCGAAGATTAACTTTGTTTATGGAAGTATTTAACAGAGGTTGTTCCTGAATAATATGAGCTTGGAAGAGCATAAAACCCACACAGAGACGCCAAATTTTCAATCTGTTTGTGAAAATTATCAGAGATCGCAAAGAAAGGAATAAATGATAACAACAAGAAGAGAAAGAAGGTAATAAAGGTCTATCCGAATCGAACTGGATGGAACTGTTGAACAAAAGCAGCAAATAAGTGATGTCTGGAGTCATCTGGAATTTTGGACTTGTGCGGAGCTTGATATATGGGTACCCCCCAAAAATTTAAAATTTGGCTGTATAATCTGGAACTAATGTGATTTGAACAATGTGATGTGATTGGCCTGTTAATAAAAATTATTTCAAAAAAAAAAAAAAAATATTGTCCCATCCTTGTTTTTCTGAAATCAGGGATCAGGAAGGTGTGGCCTTCCAGTTGCAGCTGGACTACAATTCCCATCATTCCTGACTATTGGGCATGTTGGCTGGGGCTGATGGGAATTGGAGTCCCAGCAACATCTGGAAGGCCACAAGATTGCTTTAAGTGGAGTTAGAGCAACTGTTCAACCAAAATCTTCCATTCCTGGGCAAGGTGACTTGAGCGGGTGGTTGCTGAACAACTCCAGGCACTCCTGGAAGATGTGGACCATTTGGATCCCTTCAGGCCCCATCATGGGAATCCTAGGAACTGCCATCCCCCCCTAAAAGAGCTATAGTTCCCAGCACCCTTAACAAACTTCTCGGGGTGCCAACTTGACTAAAATATTGGGAGGGGTAAGCCATGTCCCATATAATCCATCACAAGATGTGGTGCATGCAAACCATTTAAATGGCAATGCCCATCAACTTTTTGGGGGGGCTGGCCTTCTCAAATATCTTTTTAGAGGGCCGAAGTGACCTTGGCTCCTAGGAATTGGCTTCTGTGGTTTGCAGGATTCATTTCAGGGTTGGACTTTGGTCTTTCAAATTTCAGCAGCGCCCTGTGCAAGGCCAAATTCTGGCACCCCCTGCCTCTCTGTGAACCGCCCTGAGACCTCCAGGTATAGGGTGGTATATAAATTCAATAAATAATAATAATAATTTACTATGTCATAGTTGTGGTGCGCTACAGCGCCCCCTAGGCTCGGCACCCAGTGTGGCAGAATGTCCTGTAAGACATTCCCTTGCTGACTTTAAGAAACAAGCAGGTGGGGAAATGTCCTAACATACATTCCAGGACCTTTGGATATCACACAGAATCAGCATTAGTTTTCCTCTGCAAGGACTTGGCATTTCTCCTGTACAAATGTAAACAATCCTCAGTAGTCGAGCCAGCAACAACACAGCAGAAATGTATGAAAAACCTGGTTTAACCAATGCCACAAAGGAAGATGTAGGAGGAGAAACAGCTGGGCTTGCAAATCAGACACAACAGGAGCAATATGTGTCCAACCATCTGCAAATGAACACAGAGTGCCTGAACTGAAATGCTTTCATCAACTGGCAAAAACTGGCAAGCATCCAAAATCAGGGATCTCCAAAATCTAAACTTCGAAAATGTTTTCAAAACTCTCTCTCTCTCTCTCTCTCTCTCTCTCTCTCTCCCTGAGTGAGAAAGGAACATTTCTCAACCCAGCAAACAGACATGCTGTTTTCTGTCAAAATGCGATCAGAATACCAACTCCCTTGCTGTAATTTTATTGTGAACATCTAAAGTGCAGACCCTGGAACAGCAATAGACCCCATTTTCACTTGACATCCTCATACATAATTTACCTTTGAAAATGAGTGTCACAATATGCACATATATAAAGTGGAAAAGAAAGCCCTGTTATCTATAATGAGTTTTTAACAGTTCATGGTGGGATGCAAATTTATGAGTACGTATACAAGATGCTACTTGGTAAATGACAGAAGTGTTTATTAAAAGTGCTGGAGAGATAACTCTGGAATATTTTAAGGCATATATTTCCTCTAATGAGCAAATGGCAGCTCAGTCCAGTTTGAACTGCACCAGAATGGGGAAGATGGTAGTCATGAAGGTGTGGATGAGGCCTACCTGCTCTTTCCTGTTACCTCCCTCCATCCTCGTGCCAGTTATTTTAGTGCCTTTGTGCTCATTTGCCAGAAGGCAGACACAGATTTCAGTGGCTAATGATTGCTGCTGCCTGTGACGGCTACGCTCTGCCTCCATGGTTGGAGGCAGTAATGCTTCTCAATCCCAGCTGCAGGAAATCACAGGAGAGGAGAGTGCTCTTGTGTTTGAACCCTGATTGTGGGTTTCACATAGGTTGGCCACTGTGAGAAAAGGATGCTGAATTAAATGGGTCATTGTTCTGACCCGCCAGGATATCTTCTTAAGTTCCTATGTTTCACACTAATTGGCCTAAACACTGCCTGAATTAGTGGCTTGCTCCTTTTTAGAATCATAGAATTGTACGGTTAGAAGGGAACCCAAGGGTCATCAAGTCCAACCCTCTGCAATGCAGGAATCCAAGTTAAAGCATCCATGACAGATGGCCATCCAACCTCTGTTTAAAAACCTCCAAGGAAAGACAGTCCACAACCTCCAGAGGTAGGTTAAAAAAATTAGAGTTGAACATTCAGGGAAGAGGAGAGGACCTGTACATACCACTAAAGTTGGGGAGGAGATTAATTTCAGTTTGCATTTTAATGGGAACCCACCTAGTTCACATTTCCCAAACCAAATGCACATCGGAAGCTGCCATATACTGAAGAAGCCTGAGAGGCGAAGAGAGGGCACCTTTACACTGGAATGCTTTGCTCTCAAGAGTTTGCGAACTGCCATTCCAAGATTCAAGTTCAGACATTATCAATGCAGACTTTATAAAATGCAAGTTGCTGCAAAATGTTTCAGGATTTAGAGGTGGAGGGGAAAATTAGTTGGGAGGTCTTTTCCTTAGAACAGGGGTGGGCCAACTCCCAAGAGTCTGCAATCTAATCACAGAATTAAAAACTGGTAGTGATCTACCCCCTTTTGGAGGGTTCAGGTCAAAGTTGTTGAATGTTTTTTAGGGAGGAGGAAAGCCTTACAGGGAACAGCCGCTAACCAACAGATCGCTGGGGAAACAAACAACCTTACTGAGTAAACTCCGTTCTGCAGATTGTGCAACAATGGAGGACGGGACGGGGCCAGATTCTATTTTACCAACGCTAAGGAAAGGGACCCAGCGATCGACCATGATCTACCAAAACCTCCTGGGGATTTACCAGTAGATCATGATCGACCTATTGGACATCCCTGCCTTAGAACAATCTGGAGCTGAACTGTTAACAAATCAAAGAATCTCATTTAGAGATTGATCCTTTCTAGGCAAAGTTTGGCTGCATAATGCATAGCTCACCTTGCTGTGGGCCTCTCTGAAGCTATGAAGTGTTTTCCCTTTGAAGATGTATTCTGGATGTTTGCAGTGTGGTTTTGGTTTTTTTGGTTTTCAGTCTTGACTGGGAAACAGGAAGGACAACAACAAGATACTTAAAAGGGATGTGTTTGGCTCTCTCGGGTCTCAACACCTGTGTGCTACAAGAACATGAAGTAGTAGATTGGTTTAAGTGTTTTACATTCCTTTTGTACAGGTTTAAAATGATTATACAAGGTGCCAAAATGGCTGTAGTGGCTAGACAGGTGCAAATGATTTCAAGATTTTTAGAGCCAAGTTGCAAGAGGTAGACCAGCACACCTAAGCTATGGTATATATAAGGTCTGGTTCCTAAGAAGTTATAAGCTGAGAGAGAAAGCTAAGGAAAGAGCAATATATGGAGCAGCTGGATAGCCAACAAAGAAACTGCAATAAAATGCCCACAAGGTTGGCAAGCCAGTTGGGTGGCAATGCTGAGACCCCATGCCTTGTTCATGACCAAACCTCTTGAAGAAGCTTAAAGGCACACATTGAAACCAGATGAAGACACTATTTGCTCATCACCAACTGGGTACCTAAAGGGAATCAGTGGATGAGGACCGCTGGAGATGACCACACTATCCACCCCGCCCCAAATGCTCTAAACCAGAGAAGGGGGAGCTGTAGTCCTTGAGACATTGGTGGACTAAAACTCCCATCATCCCTGAGCATTAGCCATGCTGGCTGGGGCTGATGGGATTCCAACATGTTCCTCACACCTTGCTCTAGACTGTTGGGCTGCCCTAAGACACCACCGCTTCCACAGATATTTATTTATTTATTTTATTTCTATACCGCCCTTCCTAGACAGCATTTTAAAAATTAGAGACATCACCTTGCCAACAAAGGTCCGTATAGTAAAAGCTATGATTTTCCCAGTAGTGATGTATAGAAGTGAGAGCTGGACCATAAAGAAGGCTGATCGCCGAAGAATTGACGCTTTTGAATTATGGTGCTGGAGGAGACTCTTGAGAGTCCCATGGACTGCAAGAAGATCAAACGCATCAATTCTTAAGGAAATCAGCCCTGAGTGCTCACTGGAAGGACAGATCGTGAAGCTGAGGCTCCAATACTTTGGCCACCTCATGAGAAGAGAAGACTCACTGGAAAAGACCCTGATGTTGGGAAAGATGGAGGGCACAAGGAGAAGGGGACGACAGAGGACGAGATGGTTAGACAGTGTTCTCGAAGCTACAAACATGAATCTGACCAAACTGCGGGTGGCAGTGGAAGACAGGAGTGCCTGGCGTGCTCTGGTCCATGGGGTCACGAAGAGTCGGACATGACTGAATGACTAAACAACAACAAACCGCCCTTCATCATTTACGATATAAAAACACAAAAATGCATAACAAAGTAACAAGCTAAGCAATGCAACGCCCCTTTAAAAGGCCATTGTGTGTTCAATTAGCCAAAGGCCTGGGAGAAAATGAATGTTTTCACCTGGCACCTAAAGATGTGTAATGAAGATATGCATTCACACTTTGCTATAAGAGAGCAGTTGACCTTACAGTGAACGAAGGAAGCTGTAAGGAGCAGGAGTCAGTCTGAGCACGATCTCATGAGTATGAGAGAAAGAGAAAATGCTTTGCACAGAATGGCTGGGAGCTTTACAGAAACTAGTTTTAAAACTGGAAGAGCTAGTGGCTACAGTGGTGGAATGTCAACAGCTCAAGAGCTTAAAGATTTACACTGGTTATGTTCATATCCGAGCTTTAAAGGCTATGCCTCCTTGGTTTCCGTTTCAGAAAAGCAAGACTTTCACAAAATGAAACAGATGGTTGCACTTTTTCTTTTTAGGTGTGCAAACTACTACTATCCAAAGCCATTCGGGGCTTACAAAACACAGTTTTCCCTCCCCGCCCCCAGGGTAAAATAACAGTATTTCCCTCTTTTGTTAGTAATCTTGCACAGTAATGGAAAATCGAGATATAAATTGACCTGCTATTATCCTAGAAATATATACTTGGAACGAGCTCAGTATATATTTTTTCAGCATGTCAAATGGGTTGGTTTCACTTTTTGCTTTACTTTGCTTTGTCTTGCCATTGACAGGAGTTCATAGTCCATCTTATGTTCATACTGCCATAGTCAACAACGCTTTAAAAAAAGTCTATGCTTCAAACAATGCCTGCTAAGATGAGGACAGGGAACCTACAGCCCTCCAGATACTGCTGGATCACAATTCCTATAATTCCTGGGCCTGGTGGGAGCTGTGGTCCAACACTCTCAGGAGGCACATCTGTTTCTTAGCCACGCCTAAGAGGCTCACAGACTAATTTCAGGTAAAAAAAACTAGGTATATGAAGACCGTGGGCCAGAAACCACAATTAGGTCTGATGTAAGGTGGATCACAACATGAGCATGACCACCATACCGAATAAAGAAAAGAAGAAGGGAGGAAGTGCATATTTGGACTAAAAAACAGGTCTGAAAAGACTGAGGGAGACTATTGGTACAGATGAACTTTCCCTGCAGTGAAAGTGAGCTAGGGTGATGCAGGTACACTATTTGCTCAAGGAGTCTGTTTTGGGGGGAAATCAAGATATGACCAAGTGTTCTTTAAGTGGATCATGCAAACAGTATAGAGTGAGTTATCTCAATATGAAATCATTACAGGTCTGAAATAAGTATTGTACACCTAATTCTTTTGCAGGAAAACTGACAGGGCTTGATGGTTTGCATCATTTTCAGTGATGTGCATTGCAAAAGAAAAATACAAGTCAGTTTCCACCTCTACAGGTCTTCCAGTTCCTCCTTTTCTGACAGTTGTGTGGAATGCCTTAACTCAACAAATTGATTATTGTTGTTTCCAATAACTCATGATCTTAAACCAAGAGTAACCACAGAGCTATTCACTCTGGGATATAAAATCTAGTGTCTTGATCATGCATTTTTATGCTTCCAAGTGGGGCTTTGATCTTAAGGCAGACTGGATAATGAATAACTATAGTGTGGCATCTATCGACCCTGAAAGGGGTACATGTTTAATGCCTTGACTCCCATTCAACCCGCAGCATAAAGATGACCAACATGGGACTAGCCATCTCAAAACTGGTGTCATGAGGAAGCTGAATCTCTGCTACCAGAATGCCAAGTAAAAATGATTGGTTCTGCTTTTGATTAATATGAACCCAAATGGAAAATCTGAATTACAACAAAATGACTAAAATGAGCTCATTGGACCTCTCCCATGATATGGCTTTATGTGATATCTATACGAACACTGATGATTTAGGTGCTTTCCAGATAAAATAATAAGTGGCATCTGATTTTGAAAATGGTTTGTGAAACTTAACAACACTGAGCTGTAGTGAGGCAACTGCTGTGCAATTTATAGCTTCCGGGGAGACTTGTGTTTATATCAGATTCTACTGTGATAGCAAAATGAAATTGCAATGTGGTTGTTCATGTGTGAGGGAAGCTGTGATTTCATTTTGCAGCAGCCTTCATGGGGGTTGCAATACACAGAATCCCAGAATGGTAGAGTGGGAAGGGCCCCAAAGGGTCATCTAGTCCAACCAACCCCCTGCAATCCTTAGGTTGTATACAGACATAATTGCAAACCATGATTTCTAAATTCAAACCTTGACTCAGCATTATGTATCAATCTACATGAGCTTACAAACCATGTGCTCTATTTTATGTAGCCATGACTGGAGAGGTGACCTTCTTTGTCCACGAACCCCACATCTGTGAAATGTCCTCTGTTCTTTCTTTGTTCTTATACATGGTCCCACACCTAACTCACACATCCAACAGCTTAACAATTTAAAATAAAACAACAAGAGTCCACTTTTTTGATTCAGAGGGAGCTCATTTACCTGGACCAACCCTGGAAACCTCTATAGACTAGTCCATCAAAATTAAAAAGTGGGGTGGTTGGAGGCTCAAAGTAGACCAGAGGTGAGGTGCATGCCTGGCCCTTCTGCAGCCAGGTTCTACCCATTCCCAGCTTGCACTGCTACTACTCCTCTCATACACACAAGGAATACAAGGAACACCTGCTTTAATCTCAGAATAAAGCTGGTGAACCTGTGGCTCTTCAGATGTTGTTGAACTTCAGCTCCCATCAGCCCCAGCCAGCATAGTCAATGGTAGGAATGATGGAAGTTATAGCCTTGTAACACCTGGCTGGTCACAGATTCCCCATCCCTGTATAGAATAGAGTTTATGTTTATGTATTTATTCACTACATTTATATAGCCACCCCACTACACTCTTCAAGGTAGCTTAATAACGACAACAATAACAACAACAATAATTTGAAACTATGCCTAGCATTGACACTGATCAGCGAGTCAAGGGAAACATCTTGTTTAATGGCCACTCTTTCTTTCTGTGTTAACAAATCCTAAAAATATTTTTTGCCCTTGCTGTAGAAGTTTTGCTTCTACATTAGAAAAACAAAACAAAACATGTTTGTACCATCCGTTATCTTTTTACATGAAAGCCAAACTTACATTTTTAAAAATCTAAATCACAGAGTATATAATAGATGCACAATTGTGAATTATTTTTAGGTTGGGGGAGGGGAGGGAAACTGCCTCGGGAGTAGGTTTGATTGTATCGAAGACAGCTGGCTCAAAAGAAAGGTGAAAACTGTAAATAAGAACCTAAGCGACAGTCCCATTCAATGTACCTGCTGTTGTATTAGCAACAATGTTCTTTTTAAATGGTAGTCTGTGAGCAGAATAGCATCACATCTCTTCTTCTGCCTAACCCCAACCTTTGGGGCAGTGAAAAGCTTCTTGCAATTGTTGTGTATTATTACCCAAAGGGGTAGTTAAATGCTGGACAGTTATAAGATGAATGGTCTGAGAAAAGGTAATCATCACCTCTGTTAAATACATCAGTACAGTTTCATGAATGCATAATAAAAGATACAAATTAGGATTGTGAGGAGGCTCCTATAAACCACCCTTGGAAGAATGCACACGGAAGAAGGTTGCCTTTGATTCATGCTTTTGGTTCCTCAGGTAATGATGGGGTGCTGGCTTTCAAATGGCAAGGCTGGTAGAAGAGTTGTACCCGTGGCATCACAACCATACTTTGGAGGGTGGGGGAGGAGGACAAAGTGAAATATAACATTGGAGGAAAGTTCTTCTCCCTCTCTCAGAACACTGGAACGACAGCCAGTAAAGCTGAGTGTTGGAAGATTCAGGGTAGATAAAAGAAAGTCCTTCCTCATGTAGTGCATCGTTAAACTATGGAACTCTCTTCCGCAGGAGGCAGTGATGGCCACCAAATGGGGTGGCTTTAAAAGAGAATTGGACAAAAGGCTATCAGTGGCTACTAGCCATGATGGCTATGCTCTGCCTCCACAGTCCAAAGCTTCTGAGTACCAGCTACTGGAAGCCACAAGAGGGGAGAGTGGTCTTGTGCCCAAGTCCTGCTTGTTGGTTTCCCCAGAGCAGGCATCTCCAAACTCGGCCCGCCAGCTGTTTTGGGACTACAGTTTCCATCGTCCCTGACCACTGGGTCCCGTTAGCTAGGGATGGTGGGAGTTGTAGTCCCAAAACAGCTGGAGGGCCGAGTTTGGGGATGCCTGCCCCAGAGGTATCTAGGTAGTCAATGTGAGAACAGGATCCTGGACTTGATGGGCCATTGGCCTGATCCAGCAGGCTCTTCTTATGTTCAATTTCAGACAAAACTGAGAGCCAGTACAGTAGAGTGGATAGCATGTAAAAACTATTTAGTGCTTTTTTAAAAAGAAAAAGGTTGTCGGTACTCACCATGAAGTTGTACCACACTTTTAACATTTGTGTGTGTGTGTGTGTGTGTGTGTGTGTCCCGGCACTGTGTCCCCTGAGTACCTCCAGGGGAACGAAACACTGAGTATAATGTTGCAAGGAGCAGGTTGGGTTCCCTACAGGCATCTGGTTGCTCTTTCATGAACCTTTGTCCACCTCCACAATATCCTTTTCAAGGGGAGATGAAGAAGAAGAAGAAGAGTTTGGATTTGATATCCCGCCTTTCACTCCCCTTCAGGAGTCTCAAAGCGGCTAACATTCTCCTTTCCCTTCCTCCCCCACAACAAACACTTTGTGAGGTGAGTGGGGCTGAGAGATTTCAAAGAAGTGTGACTGGCCCAAGGTCACCCAGCAGCTGCATGTGGAGGAGCGGAGACGCGAACCCGGTTCCCCAGATTACGAGACTACCGCTCTTAACCACTACACCACACTGGCTGTATGCCAGAGCTGTATGCCATATTCCAAGGGTGGTTTCACTGTCAATAAGTATACATTATTATATCAACAGTTTTCTTCTCAGTCCCTTTCGTAATGATCCCTAACATGGGATTCACCATTTTGCCACTGCATCCTGGATCTGCAAAGGTTGGAGCCCATTGGAATCGGGCATACAAAGAAAAATGTGCAGAATGGATTTCCTTTAGACAAACTATAAAAAAGACCTTCAGTGACAAATCCCAGCAGCTTCACTGCTAGACGCACTTAATGCTTAAGAGGGGTTTGGATCCCTAGAACATTCCTCACAGCTCAGGAAAAAGGAACAATGGGATGCCAGAGGATATGGCTCCTATTCTTTTATATAACTAAATTCAGGTTAGCTTTGAAGATTAGAGGTGAATAAAAACATAATGCACGTATATTGGTTTCAAAGGGCTAGGCAATGAAGAAAGGTGCAAAAGGCTGCTATTAAGGAATTTTCAAAATATGGCTCAATGTCTTCTGGCAGCAGAAAGGAAATCCCATTAAGAGAAAAGCATTGATGATAAAAGAAGTGAGAGCAGCTTAACTTTCCAGTATTAACATCATTAAAGGAGTTAATTATCAGTATATATCATATTTATTTATTTAGCTGCTTCTACTGCAGCTAATACATAAATGAAGCAGTCCAGAACAAAGCTTTTCTTAAGCTGAGAGGTGTTTTTTTAAAAAAAGCATCCAGAGCAGTGCATAGTTGGTTAAAAGAAAGGAAAGTGGTTTATAGATCTAATTATGGCTGCAAAGCTATGTTGCTGATGGCCAAGGGAATCATAAAATTGGAGCAAATTCAAAAATAATTATCTTGAGGGGGCTGAGTGGTGGATTTATGGTTTGCAGGGATCTCTCCTCAACTGTTGTGGGGGGTGCTATTTGTTCACCTAAGTAATTGCGGCAATGACAAAATCATAATAATATTTTGCATGACCTGCAAAATAACAATACCGTCTTACTCAAATAAGTAGTTGAAGTTGTAAGATGCAAATCTCATCTCTGTCTGGGATACAGTGGGGGTGGGGTGGGGGCAGCATGATTTTGCTGAAGTATTTGTTCAGCTGACCAGGAAAATCTGTAGGAAGTGTTTTTGATTCACCCTTCTTTGCAACTGTGAAAGAGAGTGATCTTTGAAATCTTCCCTGAGCAATATTAAGGAAGATGACTGGGGGATGAGATTGTTATTGAAGGTGTGTGAGAGATCTGAAGCTTCATGTGGAGGAAAAGACAGGCTTTAAATGAAATACAGACAATAGTTTACAACATCAGAGAAGAATGGGGATAGGAAGCATGCCCACAAACTGCTGGTGAAGGGCAGATTAAACTAATCAGTTAACATGTCCTAAAAAAGGATCAATTTCCTATGCACATTTCACTTTTAAATGCAGAGATAAATACTGGTAAATATATATATATATTTAAGCTGACACACAAATCATGCTAACAATATGAAGCCAATGCATTTGCAAACAAATGGAATCTGACATCCTTTCTTTCTTTTTGGTCCCATCATGGAATTGGCTTATTCATGATTAATTGTGAAAAATGGACTCAAAATGTTCTCATGCATTATGTATCATCTCAGCCAAGGTCAGATGTGACTTTCTAATCTGAGGAAATACTCCTTTCCAAAACAACTTGTAACATCACAGCCCTGAATCTTGTCTGTAAATATAGAATCCTATGGAGAATCTGCAGCCTCGGCCCAGTATACCTGAACAAGCATCTCCACCCCCATTGTTCAGCCCGGACACTGAGGTCCAGCTCCAACGGCCTTCTGGCAATTTCCTCACTGCGTAAAGTGAGGTTGCAGGGAACCAGGAAGAGGGCTTTCTCGGTAGTGGCGCCCACCCCTGTGGAACACCCTACCATCAGATGTCAAGGAAATAAGCAACTACCTGACATTTAGAAGACATCTGAAGGCCACCCTGTTTAGGGAAGTTTTGAGTGTTTGTTTTATTGTGTTTTTAATATTCTGTTGAGAGCCGCCCAGAGTGGCTGTGGAAACCCAGCCAGATGGGCGGGGTATAAATAATAAATTATTATTATTATTAAAATTATTATAACACTTTTAAGGTGCAAAGGGATGCACCCATTTCACTTTCAAGCGATTTTTGAACCACTTTTTCTATTGGGCAGGATTCGATCTGGTACAGAAGGAACTGGGATTGGAACAGTAGTAGTGGGATGTTGCAGGCAGGGCATCATTGCTCACTTGGCTTCCCAGCACTGGGCATCGCTGCTGGTTACCAGCATAGAGAAAGGAGCTTGGTGCAGTGTGCAGACACAAGCAGGCACATTAGATTGGTTCCAGTACTGCGCCCATGCAGTGGCGTAGCATGGGGGGTGCAGGGGGGGCCGGCCGCACCGGGCGCAACATTTGGGGGCGGGCGCGCTCGCACTCGCAGCTCTCTGAGTGCTAAAATCCATGGGTTAGGGGGCGCAAATTACTTGCCTTGCCCCGGGTGCTGACAACCCACGCTACGCCACTGCGCCCATGCCACACTGAGCTCTCTGCCACCTCACCTCTCTGGGTAACCACTAGTAACACTGGGGATCCAGGTGAACAGCACCACCCTGCCTGCACCACCCTGCCAATCACTACTAGATTTGAACCTACACCACCCAAGTGCCTTTCCAAAATCCTGGTGAAGAATGGGCAAATGAGAGGGATCTCAGCATTGCTTATCAAGTGTTGGCACCTGGGCAGGAGACTGGTCACGTGATCATCCTGTTCCTCTGTTCTAATCTGTGCCTTCTAGCCTGGAAGACCTATGGAAACCTGAAACTACCAGTCTGAGCCAAAGAGAATGGAGGATGTACCCAGAGAAGTTCTCCCATAGAACAAAAAGCCCATTGGCAGGACTTAAGAGATGGGTGGTATGGTCTCAGCTACTGGGTTTCAGCCCATGGACCATATATTGAGTACCCCCAGAGAGGAGATACAAGCATGGATAAGTATTATTCTTTCAGGTGGGCATCCAAGCTGTAAAATGGGAGGTTAACCTGTTACAGAGCAGCTGCCTGGATTCTAACCAGGGAACCTTTTCATTTAAAAAATACATTCCTGTCCTAAGGTGACAAATCTGTGATTGTAGTAATGTAAGACCAGGGTGACCACTTGGGTATCACCAAAAAAGTGAGCAAATGAAGCACAGATTTGCATACTTTTTCATATGCTAGTGTATATTATAGATGCAAATTTAGAACTCATTACTATACTTTAAAAACAACAACTACAATGCACCTCACCATGAGGAATATGATGACCAGGTGTTCTGTTTTCCTGTTCAGTCTACTATCCGGGTGCTAGCTCTGGATAAGTAATGCTAAGATCCCTCTTGCCCTCCCTTCTTCTGGTTATTTTGGTTTAAAATGGATAGGTCTTTAGATAGAGCTCCTTCAAATAAAGGTCTGTCCTATTACAGCCCTTCAAATAGAGGACTGTCCTCTGTAAAGCAGGACACCCCAACCCCTATCAAAATTGGTTTTAGAAAGGGGAGGGGGTTAGGTGTCAAGTTCTATTTATTCCTCTTCGAATGCTAGTGCTGGACTAGCGTTCCAATCAGATCTGCCCCGCAAATCAAGAGACTGCATGCAACCATGCATGAGAATCTCCAAAAGAATAATAGACCTTATTAATTCTCAGCAAACAGTTCTACCTTTAAGCTGGTAAGAGCAATATGAAATGCATTCTGCAGACACTGAAGCTTTCTGCACAGCCACCAGCAACAACACAATACAGAATGTTATTGAACTATTAAATAATTGACATTTTCAGCACTGCAGCCAACACTACCTGAGCAAACATACATGGTTTAGAAAGAGGTGGAGGGAGAAGCAAGCAAGTCCTGCTTTTGAGTATCTAACAATATCAGTAATACTTTTGGAATCACAACCCAGACCCTTATCATTTCATTGTAATATTTCATGCATAATTATCATCATGCTTAATTTGTTGAGCCTAATGTGAGTCTCATCAGTACATCGATAGGATTTCTACTGTAATCCAGCAATAATTAACTGGATTGACTGTTACAGTGTTATCACATGTCTGTTTGTAGTATCTGTCCTTAGCTGCAACAGCAGCAAAAAGCCATTAATCTTTTGGTCGTTTTATCAGCTAATTACACAAAGATACAGAAGTAGTACTAAACTCTTGACCCAAATCCATGTATGGGGAGAGCGCCATGATCCAATACATTTAGAAAATGACACTATTTTTCTCCTATCATCTCTTTTTGTTGATGATGTTCCAATTACAAGCAGCAGTACCAGTCTCTCTCTGTCTGCAGCACAAATCAATTGGCACTGTGGGAATGGCATTCTCTAAACGGAAAGCATATTTTGCTGATAAGCTTTTGGCCCGCAACAAACATGTCTTACAAAGCAATGCACGACAGCGTAAGGAAAGCAAGAGGGCACTCATGTACCTGCCACATCCTAGATATTCACTGTTCTGCCTTGAATCGAGGTTGTTGTTTAGTCGTTCAGTCGTGTCCGACTCTTTGTGACCCCATGGACCAGAGCACGCCAGGCACTCCTGTCTTCCACTGCCACCCGCAGTTTGGTCAGAATCGAGGACTTTGGGAAAAGACCAAGATGCTAATCTTTTCTGGCAGGCTATTCCCAAACAGGTAAGTCTTCACTCTGCTACCTTTTCAACAAGCAGTCATGTTCTGATCAGCACTCTCCCCAGAAACTGGTATTCAGAGTCATACTCCCTCCACCAATGGAACAGAACAAAGCACCTCATATTGGAAATAGTACATAAAGCCATTATGACTAGCAGGCATGATAGACTTATCCTCTACGAATCTGACATAGTGTCCTTAGGTCCCCTAAACATCTCCAGGTAGGACTGGGGAAAAGTCCTTGTCTGAAAACTCCAGAGCGCTGCTGCCAGTCAGTGTAGGCAATACAGAGCTAGACTGATCAATTGTCTGACCCAGTATAAGGCAGCTTCCTATGTCCCTATGTCTTTGTACCCCTAAACCAAGGATAGCAGATGTTGTGGACTGCAACTCCCATCACTCCCTGAGTACAGCCTATGTAGGCTGAGGCTCATGGGAGTTGGAGTCCAAAAGAGCTACACATTAGATAGGACACATTAGATAACCCTGCCCTAAGGGCATTTTCAGGGTTGATATTCCTGCATTGCAGGGGGATGAACTAGATCAGGCATAGGAACAGTATTTCCCAAACTTGGTTCTCCAGCTGTTTTGGGACTACAACTCCCATGATCCCTAGCTAACAGGACCAGTGGTCAGGGATGATGGGAAGTGTAGTCCCAAAACATCTGGAGGGCCGAGTTTGCCTATGCCTGAACCAGATGACCCCTGGGATTCCTTCCAACTTTACAATTCTATGATTCTATGACATGATGATGATGATGGTGATGATGTACCACTAGGTCAGGATCTGGTTAATGCTGGGTGGGAAGGAAACTTCCTGGGAGGTACACTGAGTTCTGGATGGGATAAAATTTGGGTATAAATGCAGTAATTAGTAATAATGACTATATCCTAGTATCACAATGTAAGGTGGTCAGGCAAGTGATCTCAGGCTCGTGTTTGCAAATGTTAAACTGCTGCCTGAGAGTGAAATACTAAGTAGGCTATGTGTTGCTGGGCACTCTGTCGTATAATACATCTCCCTTTTGAATTCTGATGTATTTATTTTCATGAACATGTCTGTGGAGACAGTGCGCTCTCCTGCTCTCATTATACAGTTCTAGCACAGAAGCATCCCACCAGGCATATATTTTAAATTACTGAACAGAGGCTACGCTATGCCATTTTGCCTTTAATTGATTAGGGGCTCTGAGTTCCCTTTCTCCTGCACTAGAATGCATGTTTGTCCATGTTTTAAGGGATGGGTTTGAGGACTGTGTCCACAGAGAACCCTAGGAAAGATAGGTCATATGATCTGTCCATGTGGCTCAGCATTGCCTGCTCTGAATGGTAGCAGCTCTCCAAGATCTCAGGCACATTTCTTTGTCACCACTTGGTACCAGATCCTGGAGATACTAGGGACTGAACCTGAGACCTTCTGTATCCGATATGCTCTTCAACTGAGCTACGGTCCCACCACAAAGTTACAGCCAAGCTCCCCAGCCTCACGACCTAAATACAACCTAAACCCTAAACAAAGAATCGTACCCTTAGGACAGGGATGGGGAACTGGATGGAGTGGGAGGCTGGGAGAAGAAAGGGAAGCCCCCAGCTGAGAGCTGGAGGGGGAAGTCCACTCTCTTCTGTGTGAGACAAGAGTTACAGACTCCGCTAACCCAGAAATATTACCTCAGGTTAAGAACAGTTTCTTTTGAATTATGGTGCTAGAGGAGACTCTTGAGAGTCCCATGGACTGCAAGAAGATCAAACCTATCCATTCTGAAGGAAATCAGCCCTGAGTGCTCACTGGAAGGACAGATCGTGAAACTGAGGCTCCAATACTTTGGCCATCTCATGAGAAGAGAAGACTCCCTGGAAAAGACCCTGATGTTGGGAAAGATGGAGGGCACAAGAAGAAGGGGACGACAGAGGACGAGATGGTTAGATAGTGTCTTCGAAGCTACAAACATGAGTCTGACCAAACTGTGGGAGGCAGTGGAAGACAGAAGTGCCTGGCGTGCTCTGGTCCATGGGGTCACGAAGTGTCGGACACGACTAAACAACAACAAAGAACAGTTTCAGGTTAAGAACGGAACGAATTAAGTACTTAACCTGAGGTACCACTGTAAAAAGATAAATAAATTACCAGCAGCCAATCGTATGCGAGTCTGCGTCCTCTCCCCCCCCCCCCTTTCTATGCATTCCCTCTTTTCTGGCAATGTGTAGATGGCCACACCAGTCTTCCGCTGTGCTTCAATCCACCGAGACAAACTGCACCCAGCCAGCACTTCCCTCCTGCAGGGACAATCTGCTGAGTCTGCTTTGTAGCTCCCCTATGAACTTCCCTCCCCTGCCTGCCCTGCATCTCTAGGCTCCTGCTGCTCCTAGCTGCCAAAACATCCCCTGGGGTCAGAGGAAGCTGCTTTGATTTGTTACGTAATATCTGGCTCATAGCTTGCCTCAGATTCTGGAGACCAGAAAGGCTATTGCATAATGGATTGAGCAAAAAGAAAGTGTATTTGCTGTGATGCTGGCACGCACACACAAATAAATGCTGAGCATTCAAAACTGGCTGGTCTTGCACTTGTCAAGTCCTTTTGTTGTAACTGCCTGGGTGGAAATGATAATCTAAGTCTGCCCTCATTTATGTAGAAATGATCCAGCTCTTGGCCATTCCCATAACGAGAGATTCATGAAGGAGGTTTAAAGGCGCCTTTGCCCTCCCGTAGGTTTCACACTAAGGATCCAGTTCAGAGAGACACTTAAGAATAGGGACCCCGAGGCTTCCGTTTCTTAAACATCATGTTCCCCTTCCTGACTTCAAAGGGAACTGCTCGAACAAGGACTTCAACTTTGCTGCCATGTAATTAGTAGTCTGTGAGCTTGCACTGCTCCAATTTGATACACTGCTACTTTGATCAATGCATGATCTAAGATTCAGCTTGCAACGTTTTCCCTGTTAATTATTTTCTGTGAGATTAAAAAATTACAATAATATTGTGCTACAATCTTGTTTTACACTCTCTCTCACACACACACTTCAGTTTATTAATTAGGGTGCTATAGCCTCTATAATGAAAACTAGGTAAAACAATCAAGGGCTTTTCACTTTCAAGAACAGGAGGTGCTGAAGTTCATACCACCCCAGAAGTGATGCATAGCATCTAACTTAGAAGCACATAATTGAGGGCAAGATGCTTCCCCTTTAAGGGGAGAACTGTGATCTGCAGGTTACTTTAAACCCCCTGTTTATTACTCCGTCACATGTGCTAGGACTGAAGATGCAAACAGAGTCCACAACAGCACTCTGGAACCCTATTTGAATAATCCACAAGGAAGAATCACAGCAGGGTGGCTATGTTAGGCTGCAACCCTCAAGTGGAGGTGGTGGTAGGCATCTGAAGGTGGTTCAGTTGCCATTTCCAATGCCCTGCTGAGCTTGAGCTGAAACAAGAGTGGAGAAAAAGTCTTGCATTCCTCCATATTTATTCACTAGCCATTTTCTTCCCATTGGTAACAATGCATGGAAAATTCAAGGCAGAGGTATCAATGAGCTCCTGGTGTCACCTGTATTTCTCCCCAGTTTGGGAATCAAGACGTCTTTCAATCTTTCAGATCCAAGTACCTTGCTGATCCTCCCCTAGCAGATCCTCAATATGACCTCTTCCATCCCTAGAGCTCTGACATCAGTTGGGCCAGTGCATTGAAGGATCCAGCAGCAGTGAGTTGAGAGAGACAGTGACAGAGAGAGACCAGATCTCCCTTATCATCAGAGCTCTGTCTCTGACATTGCCAATTTCAGTGCAAGCCTATATGCGGTTTCTTCTAAGTGTGTTCCATGGGACTTATTCCCTAGACAGTATGGTGCAGTGGTTAAGGTGTCCCCTCAATGGAGCCCCAGAGTGAGGCAACACGAGACAGGACCTTTTCTGTGGTGGCTCCCCATTTCTGGAATGCTCTCCGCAGGGAAGCTCACCTGACACCTTCAATACATATATTTAGGCACCAGGCAAAAACATTCCTCTTTAACCAGGAAACTAACTGTTAATCTGTATCCCTTTAAAGCAGAATGGTTGCCTTTCCTACACCCTTTTACTATTATTATATGGCATATTTTGTGTTTTATGTTGTAAACTACCCTGTGATCTCTTGATGAAGGATGGTATATAAAATTAATTAATCAGTTAATAACAGAATCTGGCCGACCAGGGTTTGACCCCCCCACTCAGCCATGAAACACACTGGGTGATCCAGTCACACTGCCCCTCAGTCTAACCTATCTCACAGGGATGTTGCAGGGTTTAAATGAGGAGGGGGACAACCATGTATGGCACCTTGAGCATCCTGGAGAAAAGGGTGGGGTATAAATGTAATTCCCCCCTTAAAGCTGTAGATTTTGCTTCCAGTGATAGAAGTTGCTAATTGCCTGGTTGTATAAACAATATGGTACCAGTAAAAGGTTTGCATATTTACACTGCAATAAGTTGAGCACAGAATTGTAGAGTTGGAAAAGGCCATGAGGATCATCTAAGTATAATAATAATAATAATAATAATAATAATAATAATAATAATAAAGGATGCATTGCAACAATAAATGCAGGTCTCAGTGCGCTGCCTTTCAGCTAGATCTATTTTCTGTGCATGTATGTGGACAAATGATTTGGAGCGTTCCAATATCTTCTTTTGGACTGCCTTAAATTGAGTTTTCCTTGAAGTTCCATTGTATATAACAGAACTGGCACACCATTCTCCTGAAATTGAAACACCTAGCATTTTCAGAGTGGCAAAATGATTAACTTTGGAGATACAAAACAACTCTTCCTCAGTGTTTATCCCACATACCTTCTCTAGAGTGACCCTAGAAGCCAATCCTCAATGGCTGACTCACCTCATTTCATTTTTCATTGGCTCCAACCAGCATAAAGGGTGAGAAATGTCTAAAAAGCTCCCCTTTCATGCTGATTGGGTGGCTCTAGGACTCTAGAGACAGGGACCCTGCTGCATAAATAGTAGAACTATAGGATTGTCGAGCTGGAAGGGACCACAAGGATCATCTAGTCCAACCCCCTGCAATGCAGGAATCTTTCCGCCCAACATGGGGCTTGAACCCATAACCCTGAGATTAGGAGTCTCATACTCTACCAACTGAGCTATCCCAGTGGGTCTTCAACTCCCCCTGCAACGCTGGACCACTACTGCTCTGAATACAGCTAACACATTACATCCTCATTTGAGAGACTGTGCAAAAGCTAGACAACATCACAACCCCACAAACAAATAGCACAGGGGATATTAAAAGCATGCCATGTGTGACAATGATTGGAATCATTTCCATATCAGGGTTGGCTCATTTCAACATCTACCGATAGCTTGCATGTACCATCCAATAGGGTAAGGTAACATAAAGGACCCCTGGATGGTTTAGTCCATCAAAGGCGACTATGGGTTGTGGTGCTCATCTCCCTTCAGGAAGAGGGAGCCGGTGTTTGTCCACAGACAGCTTTCCAGGTCATGTGGCCAGCATGACTAAACCACTTCTGGCGCAACAGGACACAGTGATGGAAGCCAAAGCACACAGAAATGCCATTTACCTTCCCGCTGCAGTGTTACCTATTTATCTACTAATGCTGGTAAGCTTTCGATTTCCACAGGCAGCTCTTTGATATAGCATCCAACACAATTGTACTCATGGACACATTCACACATTCAGCTGCCACCCCCTGCATACAGTAATGAAGGAATGTACAAAGCTACCTTATATGGAATCAGATCAATGGTCCATCTAGCCAAGTTCTGTCTACTCTGACAGGCAGCAGATCTCCAGGGTTTCAGGCAGGGTTCTCTCCCAGCCCTAGCCTGAGATTGAAATTGGGGACCATGAACATGCAAAATGTATGCTCTACTCATCAGCTCCAGCTTCTTCTCAAGCATGAAATTTCTCAAGAGAAATCAAGTGAGGGGGGTGTATACACACACACAAACTAGCCTTTAGAAATATTACCAATTGAGGTTTCAAAACAAAAGAAACCCTGCCTTTATAGCCAGCCAGCTTCATAACCCTGAACAAAGTTTAGACTTAAGGGAACAAAAACAAACAGTTCTTAAAACATTTTATTTAGGGGATTCTACCTTAAGCTGAAGCTGAGAGACTTGGAATTAAGTCCTCTTTTAGACCTCAGCCGGTTGCTATCTCCCCATCTCAATTCCACACCCATTAAATGCTAATAACTACTGAGTAGAGTTGTTTTCAAGATTACATTAGTGGCAGCAATACTCTAGAAAATGAAGACGATGTAGTCTAGTGCTGAGAGAGTTACACAATGCAATCCTACGCAGATGTGCTCAGAGGTAATTCCCACTGAATTCAATGGGACTCTTAGGTAAGAGTTCGTGGGATTGCCGTTTTAGACTTGGTTTTACTTCTGTGTTCCATGGACTGCTCTCATACATTAGATCCTTCTTACACTGACATAATCCCCATGCATTTCTCTCTCTTTAAAAAGTGTGTGTACAGAATGTAGAGCACAATTTATTCTTTCCCTTCCCAAGACTGGGCAGCAGCTGCATGGAGCAGCTGTCCCAATCTGTGGCTCTCACAATGGTGGTGGCAGCAGGGTAGAATACTCACAGGTAGTTATCAGGTATTTTCATCTTTCCAGCATTTCCAATCATAATAATTAGCATTTATATAGCACTTAAGTATTCAAAGCGCTTTGTGTGACATCATCTCAGTAATCCTGACAACAACCCTTTAAGATAGGTCAGGGCATATTAGCATCCCACGCCCCCTATGGCAGATGGGAGTTGAATGCTGAAGCCAGAGATAGTCGCTTGCCTAAGCCATCTAGTGAGTTCATATGAATAAGGTAGAATGTGCACAGGGAATTCTACATCACTGCAGGATAAATACATTTTCTTAGATTATTCTCCCTGTCACTCTCTCTCTAAAAAAAGTCACTATTAAGCATCTTTTCCATCATGTGGCTAATGCACTCAACTGCAGTTCTCCATCAAAAACAGGAATAGTGACCCGTGTCAACAATAGACTGCATTAAATATCATAAACCAATTTACAAGCCATAGGTAGTCCTGTATATAATCGGCAGAGGTAAAGCCTTACAGCAGGCACCCTCCAGATGTTGGTGAATTCCCACTCCTATTTTCTCTGACCATTACTCATGATGCTGGATGCTCCAACATATAGAGGGGGCACCACGTTGGCTACCTCTGCCAGTCAGCTCAAATACACAGCAGCACTACAAGTTAAGTATCCTGCGCAGACAATGCCACCATCTATGGTGGTTGGATTCACCAGCACCTCCACGCTGCCTAGGCGGATCGTTGGGCGCAGGGGGCTGTCCAGCCTAAGAAGGAAACTGAACGCAGCGCTTCCACGAGGCAGAGCCCACCGACCACTTTTTGTTCTCCTGCTAGGAAGATACCGAAAGAGGCTGCTTGTTATTGCCGGCATCATGGGGCGGCGGGGGGTGGGGGGAGAGAATGAGACAGAGAAGAGTCTCTTTTGCCCCCTAAGACTGGGGTCGGTGGGTGGGGGAGCAGATAATACGCCTGCATGAAAGAAAGCAAGGCACCTCCTCTTTCCTATCCCATCTGAACAGCTGTCGGGGAAAGGGGAGCGGAGTCGGGGATGGGATGATCACTGCCAGAGTCAATCTGCCCACAAAAAAAAAAAAAAAGCCTGGCGTGAGGTTGTTTTGGTGCTGCTGCTGTTATGTCTATTCGGCTAATTTAGTCTTTGCCTGCCCGGGAGTGTATATGTTGGAGAGGGAGGGAGGGAGTGATGGGGAGAGGAGAGGGCTTGTTTGGGTCCTACGCTGAGAACCAGCCGCTTTGGCGTCCTGAAGGCACCTCCTCGTGTTAGGAGCAGGTGACTGGGGAGAAGAAGGAGGGAAAAGAGAGCCAGCAGGCTAAAAAACTTGCGCAGGAGGAAATAATGTTGAGAAGCTGCCGCGGGGGCGGGCGGGGGAGGTTTATCCGAGGGAAGCCGGCAGACCGCCCAGAGCCTTCGAGTGAACCTGACCCATCACAGCCTTTCTCAACATCTCTTCTCCGCCCCCCCTCCACGCGCGCAAGTGGGCACAGGGACCCCCGAAGCCGCCCCGTCCTCTGCCCGCACCGCACCCCACCCCGCCGTTAAGTCCAACGCGCGGCTGCTGAGCATCACCTCCCTGAAAGGATGCTGCAGCGAGCATCTCTGGCGGGTTGGTACCCAAAGTGTGCGCGTTAAGCGAGGAGGAAAGGATGCTGGAGAAGGGACCTACCTGGTTCCGCGGAGAAGCTGCCTCCTGTTCCTCCCTTGGCAGGACAAAGAGCCGCCTCCCCCCCTCGCCAGTCCTCGCACTCCGAGCCGCGGCACTCGCGCAGCTCCGGCTCCCCCGCCCCGACTGATGACAGCGCCGCGCGCAAAGGGATGCGGAGCTATATAAGCGGCGCAGGGAGCGGCCACCCAGCGGCGCCCGCTGCTTCCCAGCGCCTCCGCTCTCAGCCCGCTCTGCCGTTCCCACTGCGGCGGCCAAACCGTGAGCCGCGGCGCCCTCTGCCGGCGCAAAGGAGGCACCGTCCCCTCGAAGTTGGAGACGGAGTCCGTCCATGAACTTGAGGATGGCGCAGGAAGGAGCTGTGTTGCTGGTTCTGGGCTTCCGATGAGCTTGGGCTTCGGCTGCAAAAGGAAATGAGGGGAGAATGGTTGCCTTGTGGAGCTCCAGGACGGCAAGACGCGATCCAAACTTTGATTTTCAGTGCTGGTGTTGGATACCGTCTGTGTCAGTCGCTGTGTTTTCTTCTGCTCTGGAGGGTAGGACTCGAACCGATGACTTCAAGTTCCAATAAAGGAGATTCCGACTAAACATCAGAAAGAACTTTCTGACAGTAAGAGCTGCTGGACAGTGGAATGGTCTCTCTCCAGATGTTGTGGACTCTCCTTAATTGGAGATCTTTAAGCAGAGGTTGGATGGTCTTGGATGCTTCAGTTGAGATTTTTGCATTGCAGAGGATTGGACTAGATTACCCTTTCCAACTCTACAGTTCTATGATTCTATAGTAGCATAGCGTTAGAGCTTTTTGAATCCTTTCCTTTCCCCATTTCAAGGTCGGCAAAGGGAAATATGCACCTCTGAAATGGGCTGGGTTGTAGCTACCCAATACTCAATTTACTGAGCAGTTTGATAAATTATATTAAGAAGTCACACCCCTGTTGAGGTGTTGGGTGTATGCATCCCAAAAGCTCACCACAGAAAGCAGACTTTTGCAGAGTTGTCCATACTAGGCCAACACCAACATACACCACTATATATACATGCAAATGTTACAAGTAATCGTCTCTCTCTCTGAGCCCAGAGAGTGTTCTTTGCTTCCAAGTCCTTACTGTGTTAAAGTCCACAGAGACGTTCTAAGCTGAGTTGCTTGCAAAGCCCTGCAACTGCTAGAGTTCTCTGAGTTCGAAAGTCTGGGAATTTTCCAACTTCTTTCTCAGAGAACTTTGTCAAAATGACTTCACTGGAAGCCTCATTTCCAGCAGATAGTCTTCAAGGATTCCTACAATCCTTCAAGGATTCCTACAATCTCCTAACACAAGCCACACAGTAGGGTCTAACATGAGCCCTTTTAAACACAAAGTTACTCACCAAATCTGCCCGGTAACACATAAGCAAGATGCCTGCAGGTGCATTGTGGTGAATGAGCCATCTCTGCTGATTCGGGAAGTGTTAACCCATTAACTGCATTCCTTAACAACCCCCCACTCCATCAATGGAACTTTCTTCTAGGAAATGTCTTTAAAATCAGGAAACCTGACTTATAAAATGTATCATCTGAGCTCTGATGGACCTTCAGGCTAGGGCTGCCTGATGTTGTTGTTGTTTAGTCGTTTAGTCGTGTCCGACTCTTCGTGACCCCCTGGACCAGAGCACGCCAGACACTCCTGTCTTCCACTGCCTCCCGCAGTTTGGTCAAACTCATGCTGGTAGCTTTGAGAACACTGTCCAACCATCTCGTCCCAACATCAGGGTCTTTTCCAGGGAGTCTTCTCTTCTCATGAGGTGGCCAAAGTATTGGAGCCTCAGCTTCACGATCTGTCCTTCCAGTGAGCACTCAGGACTGATTTCCTTAAGAATGGAGAGGTGCTGCCTGATACATTAAGCTAAATAGGGCATTGCCCCACCAACCCCAGGCTGCCCTCGGCCAGCTCCCACCTGGCTTCCTTTTTATTTACATCCAGTCCAGCAGGTGGCGCTGTCTGTCAGTTCCTCCTCCTTAATTTCAATGATTTCCTACTTGTACAATTCTTCAGGGAGGCGGGAGGGGACAAAACTATAATTAGTTGGCTCTGTCTATCATTGGCTCTGGCACCACCTACAGTTAGTCTCCCTGCCTTCTGCCCTACCAGTGTTAATAGTTGCAAACTATTTTATGCTGCCATTATACATTTAAGTTTTTTCCCTCCTCTTTATTATTCCTCAATTGTTTTTAATTACTAATGTAATTAGTAGCCTATAGCAATGTAATTGCTGTAGGCTACCCAGGGAATATTTATTGATAGGTGGCTATATAAATAGAAATAATAATAATTTTGCTTGTAGTATGGCTGTCCCTCTAGTAGTAAGCGGCATGCCTACTTGTCTAGTGACTTGATTTGGGGCAAAGAATCTCATGATTGTTAGGGGAATTATGCAAAGAAAAATTATGACTTAGAGCAAAGCACACAGAACTGAATGGAACTAAACGCCTTTGTTTTTGTTTATCACTAAAGTTGAATACCCCAAACAGATTTTTAATAGCAAGCCTGTAGGCAGGAGTTTCTGCAACAAGGAAGAAGCATTTCAGATTTTGTAAGCAGGCCTCCTCTGTTGTGGCCTGGTATTCCGGTGACAGCACAAACATCTGGATTTCTTGCAGCATTGAAACAAACTGACATTTACAGATGAACAGTTGATTAAATGTTAAACTGCTGCCTTAATCCAGTAGAGTAGAATAGGAGAAGAGCCCTAATGTATTCGGTCAAAGTCTCATCTAGCTCTCCATTCTCTTCTCACATGGGAAGTCTGAAAGCAGGACCTGAGCACAGTAGGTTTTCTATTCCAATACATGTCCCTCTGTAGTTGTGGATTCAAGTAGGTAGCCATGTTGGTCTGATGCAGTCAAAATAAATAAATAAAATTAAAAATTGTCCAGTAGCACCTTCAAGACCAACTAAGTTTGTTCTGGGTATAAGCTTGCACACAAAAGCTTACACCCGGAACAAACTTAGTTGGTCTCTAACGGGCTACTGGACTATTTATTTATTTTATTTTATTTCCTCTGTAGTTGTGTTGGCTTTGCCCATTTAAGAATCTTGCTTTGATTTACCTGCCACAGAAATAACTTTCTAAGCACCTATTATGGGAGGACCTTTTTCCATTGATGCTGAGTTTGTCAGGAAAGGTCTCACATCAGCCTGAAGTCCCAAAATTTGCAGAATCAGCTATATTGAATGGAAAGGGGCATTATCTCAGGACCAGCCTTGGCTCTCAAAAATTCCTCCTAGCAGACGGAGCTTGCAAGATACATTCCATCCAGCTGGGGTATTGCCTAGGTAACAAAAGCATCTGTTTAAGCCATCCTACACATAAGTCATTAATCTTTAGCTGGTGGCAGGAGCGCCAGTCACCCCTAAAAGCATCACTGAATCTTTAATGATGGGGCTCTACGGGGAATGCAATTGTTCACAGTCTCCTTGCTATAAAGGATCCCAGTCAAAATCCCTTACGTAGCCAAATCATCACAGAGAGGCTCTTTATGCTCGAACTGATCCAAATACCTCCAAGCCCACCAAACTTGGAGGGAGGGAGGGAGAGGGAGAGGGAGAGAGAGAAAGAGAGAGAGAGAGCCCTGTGCTGCCTTTGAGGCTGAGAGTCACCTTTCCAGCACAGCACTTTAGCAACCGATTATCATCTATGGCATTAATGCTTTTGATCACCAAGTTCAGCTTTGCACTCCAGAGGGCAATCAGTGCTCTCATCACACCTAATCAAATGCTATGTAAATGCTGAAAAGAAGGCTTTGTTCCTTTAGAATGGTGTGTGTGTGTGTGTGTGTGTAGCAGCCCCCCCCCCCCCCAATAACTGTCAAAGCAAATGCTGCTGTTGGACAACACAGTTCAATATATTCAGTGTGGAAAATCATATGCGAGTCTAGAGTGAGACCCCTTCCTTCCAAGTTAATATTTATTCTGCTATAGCAAATCTGCTACAGGGAAATTATAGGGACGGTTGGAAAGCCCTGATAAAGCCTTAGTTGACCGAATGGCTTGGACCACAAAGGGAAAGCCTTGTCAAAATTAATTCCGAAAGCAAAATGTGTTCCTTTTTAATCCAGATTGAAGATGCCGATGTTTTTGCAGATAAGATGAATAAAATAAGCCACTGATGAGAAAAGCAACAGAATAAAACTTCATGGTGATTGCCCCATACCCTCCAATATTTCTCTGATGAAAATTTGTTGTTGTTGTTTAGTTGTTTAGTCGTGTCCGACTCTTCGTGACTCCGGCGGCGCAGCGGCAGCAGGAGCCCCCATTAGCTAAAGTGGTGCTTCAGGTTAAGAACAGTTTCAGGTTAAGAACGGACCTCCGAAACGAATTAAGTACTTAGCCCAAGGTACCACTGTATACCTTTAAAGCACATTCTAAGCACATTCTTTCCCTCAAAGGATTCTGGGCACTAAGGATTGCTGGGAATTGTAACTCTGGGGGAGGTGGGGGATAAACTAGAGTGCCCAGAATTCTTTGAAGGAAATGAGCTTCAAATGTGTTTTGAAGGTATAGCATGTACGCAGCCTCTGGCTCCAAAGGAAGAACCGCCTGGTTCTTTCTTCTGACATATGATAAGGGGGTAGTGTAAGGAGAAGGGGAAATAAAGGACCTAGGACAAATTTACACCTCATATAATGCAAATCCAGGATCTTTCAGGACTCTATTGCTGCAGAACATGAACTCATCTATCAGACAAATTGTCATTCAAATTCAGCTATAAGAAATGTCCTGTATGCTTAAGGGATTGTGCCTGAGAAACCCGTGAAATCATATGACTTTATTAAATGGAGCAGCATGATGGGCCCGGCTGCTTTTGAAATTAGTGCTGCTGGAACTGAGAGTGACAGCAAACAGTTTTGCTTTAAAAAGTGATTGCTTGGAGATTCGTTTTTTTCGCTCCATGCTGTCTTTTATCACAGCAGTGGTTTGCTGGAGCCATGTAACTTGTTTGCCTGATTATATGGGTGTCTGAATAACGACAGCTAACAAGGCCATTTGGGGCAATGCCTCTCTGCCAACATCAGTGAGTGAGAGAAGATGCTCCTTCCATTGGGAACAGGGGATTCTAACCTTCATAGAGTGCTGCTGCAGCAACATGAGTGGCTACGTACAAATGTCAGCTCACTCATGAGGCTGGCATTTGGTTATACTTGCTAATTTTGCAAGTGCCTAAATAGAACTATTCATGTGAGTAATTAAATAATTACTACAAGCTATGAGTAAGGGATGCAGCAGTAGGCCCCATCATCAGCTAAGATAAAATGCTAATGCTTTTACTCCTGGTAGAATGAAAGAAGTGGATACTGTTCTGGGTGAATGCACTGGACTCGGTGTTGTTGTTCCTTTTAATCAGTCCATCCTGAATGCAAGAGATCATTGAAGTGTCTTCATAGGCTGTCTTGCAAATGGAAACTTAATGGCCTAGTCCTAAGACTTGCTGAGTGGGCAAGCCAGTGCTTACAATGGCAGGGGTATGCTAGCCACAACGTCAGGGTCATAACATATTGTATTATCTTACTGTAACATTGCAGAGATCATATCATAAAGTTACAAGGGACCCTTAGGATCATCTAGGACCCTCGTACCTACAGGACCACCTCTCCCGGTATGCCCCATGGAGAGTCTCAAGGTCCATAAATAGCAACACCCTAGTGGTCCCGGGCCCTAAGGAAGTTAGATTAGCTTCAACCAGAGCCAGGGCCTTTTCAACACTGGCTTCAGCCTGGTGGAACGCTCTGTCTCATGAGACCAGGGCCCTGCAGGATCTGATTTCTTTCCGCAGGGCCTGTAAGACAGAGTTGTTCCGCCTGGCCTTTGGCTTGGAGCCAATTTGATTCCCTCCCCCTCTTTCTTTTTCCTTTCTCCTCCTGTGATGAGGCTGCATTTTAATATTTTAATGTTGTATTTTAATCTTGTTTTTAAGTTGTATTCATTCAACTTGTTTTTATTATTGCTTGTTAGCCGCCCTGAGCCCGGCCTTGGCTGGGGAGGGTGGGGTATAAATAAATATTTATTATTATTATTATTATTATTATTATTATTATTATTATTATTATTCCAATCTCCTGCAATGCAGGAATATGCCGCTGTCCCACACAGGGATTGAACCTCCAACTTTGGCATTATCAGCACCATGCTCTAATCAGCTGAGCTATCCAGGTCGTCTTTTTAGGATCAGAGGTGGTTAATGGTGATCTGCCCCATCATTAAGATGTGCATGAGAGATTCTGCTCCAGGAACCATTGCCTTCAGAAGTGAACCAGGTGGGGAATCAGAAAAGGGCCTTTTGCTGTGATGGCACCTTGCTTGTGGGATGTACCCTCACTAGGGACATACAGCTGGCATTTGCCTTGTTGTCCTTTCAAACCCAGGTGAAAATAGTTTTGGGCTGGATCACTTTAATCTCATTGTTTCTTGTTTTTCTTTCTGTTTTAACCTTTTAAAACAATTTTCTTGCATTGCTTTGTTGGCTGTTTTGAAAGCTTTGTCGAAAAGGTGACCACTGAACTAGGGATGGAAGGATCAATCTATTTTCAGCTCCTGTCAGCTTTGCATGCGTTCATTCATAAGTCTGCTCCATCCCATTTCTGCACCATTCAGTGCCTTCTTTTTATCACGTACACATTGTGTTTTATCTGAAAAGACCTTTTCGTATGTACATTTAAACTGAAATGTGCATCTTGCTTTGTTTGTTGAACTAAGAATGATATTGCAAAATTCAGTGAAGTGTAAAACTGAAGGATCACTGCATTCCAATCTACATATTAGTCCAGGAAATGCAAATCAGGCTGACTTGCTTAAAAATGCAGATTGAACAAAATACTCAAGCATCCCTACTGAGAAACGTTTTTCAGTGCTATTTTTCTAGAAAAAGAGGTGCCAGAACTCAACGTGAATGCCTGCCTTGTTCTCTTAAAATAACAATGGCTCACACCTGAGAGGTGCCGAACTGAGTTCTCGTGAGTTCCAAATGAAAAAAAAAAGCCCTGGTTAAACCATAAATGCTTTGAAAGGGAGTGCCAGAGTAACAGGCTGTGGCGTACTAAGCCAGTTTGCCTGATTCCATACAGAGGAGGAGTCATAGACATTTAAAGCACCCAGTTGCAGCAGATGATGAGACAGTTGTGGCTTCTCCTCACTGTTGGCTCCCTGATCATGCCATGCCATGCCATGCCATGCTTCTCCTGCTTGCTGTTATTGCCTGCACTCCAGTCTCCAAGCAGTGAGAACTTCCCCAGAGCTCAGTTTCCTTGGAATGAAGGTCAATGGAGACTGTGGTATCTTTAGGATATATGGTTTTATTTACACATATATACAATCTGAGTCTATGATAAGGGAGGGGGACTCAAAGTATTACAACAGGCAGATCTTGCCCACCCATTAGGTTTCCAGGGATGCCCTTTGGTGAATCCTCTCTTAACTACTGGCTAATTTTAATTTTTCTGAAGAGAAACTTGGATTACTTGGAGACTTAGGGAAGTTAAACAGGAAAAAGAGATTTATTTTGCAACAAAACTGGTAAAACAAAAGATGCGTCAGGAGATAGAATTATTTGAGAAAACAGTAAACTAGACATACGGTAAATTCAGTGTGTGTTACAGACTTCTAATCAACGTACAACTTCTTTTTTGACGTCAGTTCCTTAAACCTAAATGTATAGTTGTTACAGTTTAGGTCTTAATACTTAGATTCTCAAATAAGGTGGTACTTTCTGTCAGTTTCCCAACTTCTATAAATAATACGCCTGGGACTCCTCTAGTAGTATAACAGACCAGGGGATCACCACACCCATCCAAACTGGTCTGGGATTCTTCTCTTTCCAGAAGTTCTCCCCTCTCCTTACTAAATTGAGACCCAAGTAGAGTGTTCCTTCAGAACTCTACTTCACCTATCCCCAATTCAGCTTCCCAGTTTTTCTCGTCTGTATACTGTTAACTGTAGACTGTGGCAGAGAGCAGTCCAGAATCAGAAGCAGTAGAGGAGTGGGGCCAGGAGATAGAAATGAGGCAGGCTGTTGAAGAATCCAGGGAGTTTCCCCTCCTGTTGCAGCCACCTCCCCTACCCCTTGGTCTCCCAGAACATGGAGAGGAATGAAGAGGGCAGAGCAAAGAGAGACAAGATGACAGACCCTTAGGCTACTGGGGAAAGAAGTGGAGGAGGAGCCTTAAGAGAGCAGTGGGAAAGTGGAGACCTTCAGTCCTCGCAACTGCTTCATTGGGGCAAGACCTGCTTGGAAGGGTTGCTGTGACCCTAGGGCTGAGCTGTTTTGTTTGGTTCACTTCACAGACATTGGGTGATTTATTGTTTTATTGATGACCTATGCCTAACAGCAGCGATGGCCACCAACTTTGGTGGCTTAAAAAGAGGATTGGACAAATTCATGGAGGATAAGGGCAGCAATGCCTGCTGGCCACAATAGCAGTCATGCTTCTGAGTAACGGTTGCTATTGTGCTTGGGTCCTGCTTGTGGTTTTGCATCTGGTTGGCTACTGTGGAATCAGGATGCTGGACCAACAGCTCTTATGTTTAGGAAGCAGAGCTTTGGCGAAAGGGGGAGGGGAGGAGAAAGAACACCTTCATTCTGCAATGCTTAACTACCGATTAAAAGCAGCACTGATGAAGTTACTAAAATATGTGTTGAAATTTCTCCTTAGAATCCACATGATTTATTAGCAGAGGAGGGCTTTCTCCACCACTGTTAGCAAACGTGCCAATGCCAGAGCAGACTTCTTAATTTAATCTTGTCATCTCAATTTATACAGGACATGGATGGGAAACCACATTAAAATTAATGCCATCTGGCCAACAAAGGGCTCTGTCCTGGTTCAGAGATGGGCGGCCAGTGGAAGGGGAATGCTGAGCAATTTTGATGAATTTTTTAGGTGATAAAGTTAATATGTGGAATTTTATTTGATTTTAGTTTTTTACAAAAATTATTGCAGCTTAGAGGAACACTAAAAACTAAACATTCTTCAACAAGCAATAGATCTGGAATAATGACAACCCCCTGCAAAAAAATATCTACAAATCAAATCTGAATAAATTTACTTTACCAGGGTTAAGTTAAATTCCAGACCAGAGCTCAGGTATCTAAACTAGTTATATTTCCTATTTCAACCTGAGAAGTTTTATAGGCAAGGTGTGTATCATGGAATATAACCTTCCATTTTCACCTGGATTTTTACATTAAAATTTGTAGCTTGCTGTGTGTGCTTGAGTTCGGTTTTCTAAAGCAAATCCAGATCAGGACCACAATGTGAGGGGAAAGGGGATTTAATTTGTCCTTACTATGGTCCTGATCTTAATCAAGACCCCTCGTGAATTCTAGTAGACTACAGGTGAAAAGTTGCAATTAGTGTATCTAACAAGGGGAACTGAGTTTGTTTGTTTTTCATATACTGTACTATGTAGAAGCTAGTCAGGAGGTTAGTAAGATCACCCATGATCTCCTTTGCCCTCCCACCACACCACAAAACAAACTTTTTTTGTTTCATTATTAAGAAAATAGAGTTACTCACCTTTTAGGATCCAGGTTTCTGTGCCTCAGAAGAGCCACTTGATCTGCAGATAATAATGCTTGTCATCATGCTGTGAAAACCTTCAGCTCTTGATTTCTGCAGATCAGGCTGCTGTTAAAAGATGTAAGAATAGGTCAATTTCCAGAAAGGTAGCTGTGTTAGTCTCTTACAAAACACAACCAGACCCTTTGTCACGTAAATACAAAACTGATAACACAAACAACGTAACAGGCTGTATAAATTCTATATAAATTCTATATAAATTCTTTTTAAATGCGATTCAACATACAGTGGTACCTCAGGTTACATACGCTTCAGGTTACATACACTTCAGGTTACAGACTCCACTAACCCAGAAATAGTGCTTCAGGTTAAGAACTTTGCTTCAGGATGAGAACAGAAATCATGCTCTGGCGGCGCAGCAGCAGCAGGCGACCCCATTAGCTAAAGTGGTGCTTCAGGTTAAAAACAGTTTCAGGTTAAGTACGGACCTCTGGAACGAATTAAGTACCACTGTATATATAAAAATATATGGTTCTGTAGACCAACTTATCATATAAATGAAACATATTGTGAGAAATTAAAGTCCAGTCTGTTATGTTGTTTGTGTTTTTATCAGTGTTAGTCTCTTGCAGCAAAAACAACAGAGCCCTGTGGCACGTTTACAGACTAACAAATTTATGATGTAAGCTTTCATATACTACAGTCCATCAGCTGCATGAAGTCTTATCGTGAGCTGCAAGTACATGTACATGCACGCCCATGCACGCACGCACACACACCCCAACACTATATATACATGATGTTTGGAGGAGGAAGATTGTAAACACTGAGGGAAGCAGGGAAGAATATTCAGAAAACACAGACCATTATAATTACCTTATTAGCAGTGGCCATTCAAAAGAAACAGTTGACAACATATACATCCTAGCATTGGTAAGCCAATTAGCAAATGTAGCACTGAACCATTTAATGTATTAAATGGTTTTCACATTGCAGTCTCCCCCTGAAGTTCCTTTGTTCAAGAAAGGCCTCCTGAAGGGTAGCTGCAGTGTCCTTGGAGGCTGAAATATTCCCCCAGTGACTTTTCTATGCTATTTCTGATGTTAGTTAATTTTATTACGGTTGTTATGTTACTAAACAGGTAGGAATGGTGATAAATTTGATTTGGTTCACAATAAAGGTAAATTTGCACTGTCTGAACAATATGTGAACCAAAAGGCAGCCATCATTTGAAAATTGCCCACCTCTGAATGTTGTAATGCAGTTCTTCAGCCAAGTAATGTATAAAGAAATGCAAATCCTATGTGGAGTGTGCATAAAAGCACATATACAGGTGAAAATAACATACAGATGTGCATCATATTAGAAGAAATGGCTTGCAAAAAGTGCATATTGCATACAAAATGTGCATATTAGGAGAAACTGACAAATTTGGCCACTCCTTTAAATGTGTGATACTGCTTTATCCTAGTGAGTTTGCAACCATAGAACAAAACAGTGAATTCTGTAAACGTATTTTGTTTTGTAATAAATAAAAAGAACCCCACAATAAATTATTTTTAAAAATCTTTTAGACAACATTTTGGAAATATTATTCATATAACAAGTGTCACATTTCATACTTGAAAAATCCATTTGCTACCAACAATAAGACATTGTTGTACATGCTTATTTGAAACCATTTTGCACTTGTATTGCATTATACTGTGGCTCGTTTTTCCCTTTTTTAAAAAGCTAAACAGAAAAGAAAAGGCCATTTACTGACACTCTATATAATAATGAGTAATAAGCCTGTCGTTAGCATTTCCAGGGAAGGAGTCAAAATGAGATGCAGGAGGAGGCCAGGACAGCCATGTGCTTTTTTTTGGTCTGCTTCAGCACAGCAGGGGCTTCCAGCTCAACATCCATGACTAATTTCCCATGTCTTTTGCCAGCATTTGATAAGCTGCCACTCTGTCAGTTTGGCTTGCTGCCCCTGGTACTCTCCTTCCTTGGATCCCTATCGGAGGTTTCGGTGGTCCTCAGCAACAATCTTTTGCTGATGTTGGAGTGCTAGCCCCTTCCACTGCCAATGACGCTACCATCAAGCCATTATTTTGCACACCTCCTGCTTTGCTGCAGAATCAGCAGAAAAGGCAAAAGCTAGCTTGGGGCACTCAGGAAAAGAATCAAAGATATTTGGTATGCTAATAGTGCCTAGTGGAGTTTTTTTTTTGCTGTTGGTTATGGTGATATTCTACCATTAGATTATAAAGAAACTGGGCTTCATCCAATGTACTGCTTGAAACAGAGAGCCATGACAACTTAAAGACCTATAAACCTATTGTGGTATAAATATCATGCTAAAGCAATTTTGTTGGTCTTTAAGGTGCCACAAGAATTTGTTCTTGCTGCAAGAAGAAACGCAGCTGCTTTTTCTTTGGAATGTGGTGCTTGAGTATACTTTAATTCTGAAGGTGATCCTGCAAGAGAATAAAAATGCATATAGGGAAATTACACAGGAGTTGAAGTATGTCTCTGTGTAATTTTTGCCAGAATCAGCCTCATGAGCAGGAGTTTTGGAGAGTGAAAAAGTATATGCAGATGCTTTAGACCGACACTCCCTTTATTTCTGATGTTCAGAGGTGAGTACCTTTAATTATGTAGCCAAACAGAACCATCCACCCAGAAAAGAGAACTATCAGCAGGTTCAGGGAAACCCCCAAGGTTTGCTAAAGTACAAAAAAGATCATTAGGGAAGCCCTTGAAAACAGCCAGTAGCCCGAAAATGCTGACTTTATTGGAAGTCAATAAAGACACCTGCTGTTTGATCTCCCCAACATGGGCTGGGAACCTGTGGACCTCCAGATGTTGTTGGACTATAGCTTTCATCACCCATGACCATTGACCAAGCTGGCAGTGGCAGATGGGAGTTGGAACCCAGCCACACCTGGAGGGCTCAGGTCTCCATTCCTGCTGCCATATAATTTTATTCATTTAAATGCAGGGCTCAGAGATGGCCTGCATGCTGTAGGTGGAAAGGGTTAGATACCCATTCCTGAATGCATTCAGCTGTTTTTAGAAGAAGAAAATTACATGGCAAGATCCAGTCATAGACCTCCCATATAATAACTATTTTCACCCTTTTCACTCTTGCTCTTTGGATCTACAAACAAGCCAATGCAAGGAGGGCTAACTCTACTGAATTAGGCAACAGGAGGTATCCCACCTCAGGTGCTAAATTCTGGGTACCATTAAAGGACATCAGATTGTTGGTTATTTTGATGGTGATTATGATAACCACCATTTGAGGGAGCACTATTTGAATCTTCTGCCTCAAGCATCAAAATGTCTTGATCAGTCTCTGAATGAAACATGAGACCCTGCAAAATTGCTTGGAGCTAGTGATCTGTCAGGCACCCCCTGGAGGTTTTTAGAAGTCTCCAAGCAATAAACAGCAAAAAAGCAACCATTTTTGATAGGTTATATTAGCCATATATGGGGTTCACAATTAGTGACACCTGCTCCGTACATGAGAAGTGATTGTTGATATGTCAGCCCTCAAGGCTTTCTTGTTCAGATGTAATGGCATGATTGCCCCCACTTCATCTACTTAATTGGCATTAGTCATATTCAGAAAAGGAGCTAGTCTGTATTCTGAATATTAAATTTTTTTACAGGATAACAGCATCTAGACATATTTAATTGGGTTTTCCTAATGAAATTTTAAATGAAAATTGCTTCACGTTCCTGAAAATGAGTCATGTCTTCATGTGGTAAACAGCCTATGGATTCCCCACACCATATGAAAATATACTGAAGCTGAATAAAATTCAATTGTAAATGGGAGCAGAAATGTGGGTTGGTTATTTAAAGGGCATTAATCTGCACATATCTCAAAAGCAAGAGTAGCCAATTAGCTGCCATCCAGATGTTGTTGGGATTACAACTCCCATCATCCCTGACCACTAGCCATGTTGCAGGGATGGAAGTTGTATGCCACACCGGTTAGCCCTCTAAACCAGACTGTTGTGCCATGTGTTGTGGATTCTGGTACCTACAACCAAGACATACATCAGGGACTGAGGACATTCAGGCTAGAGAGAAGTGTTAGCTTCTTCAAAAGCAAAGGAGCTTTAACAAACACAGTAGTAAGGCTAAGCATCTAGGTTTGCAAACTATTAAATGTGAAATTAATATAGTTGGCTGTCCCTATTTTTTTTTTAGAAGGAATTCTTATCAGAGTGCATTGTTTGCTAGCAGTATGAAAAGCATTTAACAAGCAAAGATGAATCAACAACATTAAGAGAAAACAAAAGCCTTAATCTCTGTTTCCATCATTTTCTTATTAGCAGAGACAAAAATAGGCATTGAGATTTTGAAAGGTAACCAAGTTGCACTTACATTGGGTTTTCAAAAGATGGCGCTTAACAGCAAGATACTATTGTCCAGATAAAAAATGATTTTATGGCACCTTGAAAGATGAACAGATTGACTGCAGCATGTTGTCACATGCAGAACTGTTATGTTCATAATACAGAGAGAGAGAGAGAATGCAAAGAGTGGGCCAAAAAGCTATGAAGAGCTACTGTCTGTCAAATGTTTCCGCAAAGCTCAGAAGTAGACAAGATGCACATAAGACCATAGTAAATGCATTTATGTCATATACGTTTGAAGATGGCCTAGAAAGTATCGACAGTGCATCTTGCATTTCATCATCTTTTTGGTCCAAAGGTTTACCAGCTTTCTTTTGTCTCTGTATCAACGTAACCCCGAGATGTTTTTGGACTATTACCCCGGCCATTGGCCAAGCTCTTTGGGGATGATGGGGCTTGTGGTCTACCAGCATGTGGGAGACCTAGAATTAGAGAGGGTGGACATATTTGGAATATATATTTGACAACTGAAGGTGACCTTTTGTGCCTTTTGACAAAGGGGACTCTGGTCCATGGAAGGCTCTGGGTTTAGCAGCATGACAACAAAAGGGTGATGAAAGGCAGAGCTGGGGAAGCAAATAGTGAGGTTGAGTGGTACCCATTTGGCTAATACCTCTAAGTGGCTTCCAAGTGCTTTCCTGTTCTAGCCATGTAAAAGTGTGACATATCCAAAGTATCTGACAGCTCCCTAGACTTCCTTTTTATTGTGCCCATGATGGTACTGAGAGCAGTTAGACCCAATCCTATTTTCAAAACTGTTTGTGCCTGCAAAAGGTTTGGGGCAGTCATACGTTGCCTCTGTACTATACATTTAAAGCATATCCGACAGAGCTGCAATTCCTGGAGTTCTTTGGAATGTGGGATTTGTTAGCCCTTTCTCCTAACAAGAAAGGGCTGAAGAATCACCTCTTTCTATCTGTACCTCCTCAGGCACTGAGCTCTACTTGGGAGGCCTTTCTCTTGGTGTCCCTGCCAGGAAATGGGTGGCAGATGTTACTGGACATGAGTTAATACTTTCCCATACTGCCCCCGCCTCCAGTAATGGAACAACCATTCTTGGAGAGGCCCGTATGGAGCCCATGTTGTTTTCTTTACAGCAACGAGTAAATTTCCCCAGGCTTTTTCAATAATTTGTTTTAACTTCTACTTATTTAAAATGTTTAAATTCCTCTTTAAAAGAAATTCCCATTGGACACTAAGGCACCTGAGAATGGCCACATGGAAATCCATGAACCTATGAGAGGTTTTTAGGTCCACTTCTTCCTGTGACATCACTTCCTGTTATGTGACCACAGGAAAAACCTCTTATGGTAATCTGGTTCCAAGTTGTTTCTGGCTTTGTAAACTAGTGATTTTTTAAAAAAAACTTTAAACTTGGCTTGGTAGCAAATTGGCAAAGCTTTTAACTCCGTTTTACTCTTCTCCTCCCCTTGTATTCCAGAATGCATTATTTTTTATTGTTACCGTTTTATTGCCATTTTGTAAGCTGCCAGGAGAACTTTGTTCTAGGATGGTCTATGAAAAAGAGCTGGAGACTAAGGGCCAGAGCAGTTAGGACAAAAATCTGGCATTTTATGGTTGAACGAACAGGCAGAATATGGTGGATCATGGGCAAAGCTTGGCAAAATAGGACTTTTGTGATCTACTCCTGGTTGGACATGATCTTAATGTTGGGCCAAGGAAATGGTAGTTGACTGGCAGCAACCCTCACCACCTTATAACTCTGCCCCCAAATTAAGCCTTAGATCAGGAACGTGTTCTCCAGGAAAAGTGCTAAGATCTAGAGGTGTCCAAAAACCTTGCAAAGGCATTAACCTCTGGCAAGCAGATTCTGGGAAGCATAATATCATGGAGGCCTGTTAATATGCAGTCATAATCGACACCGCTGTTCTCTTTCTCTCCCCACCCCCTGTTTACATAACAAACATTGCCTTGGCTAGGTCAACACATCCTGTGCTTGTACTTCAGGGGATACGTGCTGTCCACCACTGTGCATGTGTTACTGTATGTGCAAGCAGGCAGAGTGGTCAGGCCTGGAGAAATACTGGGGAGGAATCCAGCAGTGTTCTGATGCCCTGAGCCAGGAGGAAGGACTTCCTATATTCTTTTTCCTCTGGCACAGCATGCACGTAACATGCAGAACAGCAGGTAGCCCTTTTCAGCTTCTGGTACATACCATACGTCACACAGCATAAAAATGCAAAGCCGTTATCCAAACAAGCCCAAGTTCTATAAGGGATGTGGACCAGAGATAAGATATTCCTGGAGTACTGGATGGGAGTGGAGGAAAATGTAGGAATCCCACGGAATGGGTTGTGAAATGTCTTCGGAAGGAAGAGAGAAATAGCAGTCAATGTGTCTTATTTTATCCGAAAGTTTGTTTGTCAAGTAACTTCTCAGAAACTCACTTGGCACCTTTTCAAAATGAATTTTTGGGTGTTGCATTGTTGACGGTCAGAAAGAACAATGCATCCCGCTGAATCAAAGAAGTAGCATCATCAAAGGAAGTTTAGGCGCAAGGGATTAAATCTGGAAGTTTGTAACAGAAAATCAGAGGGAAATGGAAGACACTTCATCAAAGGTGATGAAGAATGTGAAAAGCTGAACTGCTAGAACTGTGGCACAAAGGGTGGGAAGGAAATATGCTGATGCAAAACTGGATCCTCCCTACTGTCTGCTCTACACGGGAGAACTGCACGGGATCCAGGGAATTTGTACAGCCTTGGTCAGGAGGAGCTGCTTTTGCAATAGGGAAAGGGAACAGAAAAGAGGGGGCCAGGCTGCTTCTATCTCCCAGAGAAGAGTTCTAATGAGGGCACTTGCAAATGGGGGTTAATACTGCAAATGGTTCAAGTCAAATGTTGCAAACAGTGCACAGGCATCAGGGATTTTTTGTTTTAACCTTTCTGGATTCTTCTGCCCCCTCCCAAAAAAAGTGTTAACCTGGGTTAAGCAGGTATACGAGCTGGCATTTTGATGCCAATGACATCATCTGGATACTGCAAAATGCTTGCTTGTTGATAAGATTCTTACACTCGGGATTGTGGGTTCGAGACCCGTGTTGGGCAAAAAAAATTCTGCATTGCAGGAGGTTGGACTAGATGACCTTTGTGTTACCTTCCAACTCTACAGTCTTAAGATTCCATGATTCTATATTGTATAAGGAGTATTAATCCAAAACTACAACTACCTGGAAGCATCCTAACTCAAGGTTCTCCAGCAGATTGCCATATATCCTCTTTTTCCAGGACACGTCCTCTTTTTTATGGGTAGAGTTGTCATAATGATACATAGTTAAAAGTAGAAGTCGGCAAATGTGTCCTCTTTTTTGCTTTTCAAAATATGGTAACCATACTGATTAAAACAAAGCCCGGCTCATATGCCAGTGCGGAATAGTTGTTAAGAGTATCAAACTAAAACCCATGACTCGTCACCGATTCTCAGTTTAACTTACCTCATGTCCATAAAAAGCAAAAAAGGAGAACCATGTGTGCCATCTTGAGCTCATTGGAAGAGATGCAATAATAATAAAAAAATAAAATTACAAATATGCACACGCACAGACAATTCTGAGCAAATTGAAAGCCTCAGTCTCTCTGCTTCTCTGATGTAACGCTGCATAATGAGGATTGCGTAGATACCACCAGAAAGTGCAGAATCCTAAGCACTGTCACTTTTGTTAAGCACAAACTCCAGTTTTCAAGATCTTACAAGAAAGAGATTAGAGAATGTTGTATCTCAGAAATTAGAGCAGGCCTTCCAGTGAATGAAGCAATGGGGTTTCATTGCCGTTTTGCTCTTACCTTGCTCTTTTCCCAAGGTCATTATTTCCTGTCTGGTGTAAGCATTACCCTTTGTTTCTTGATCTTCTCGGTTTCCATTCTCACAATCCCAGCAAGTGTTATTTTTGTAGAAAAAAAGAGATGCTGGAACTCACCATGAACGCCTCCCTTGTTCTCTTATAAAGGCAATGCCAGAACTGTTCTGGTGAGTTCTGGCTGGGGAAAAAAGCCCTGGAAACCTGGAAGAAGAATGAACTACAGTGGTACCTCAGATTAAGAACTTAATTTGTTCTGGAGGTCTGTTCTTAACCTGAAACCGTTCCTAACCTGAGGTACCACTTTAGCTAATGGGGCCTCCCGCTGCTGCCGCCGCGCGATTTCTGTTCACATCCTGAAGCAAAGTTCTTAACCCAAGGTACTATTTCTGGCGGAGTCTGTAACCTGAAGTGTCTGTAACCTGAAGCGTCTGTAACTCGAGGTACCACTGTATGTGCAAATATAGGTAGGTGTTGCTCAAACGTCTGTATGGTTAATTTGGTATCCCTGCCATAGGCTAAAAACCCCTTTTGTAGGGTAAATAGGAGCCAACTCCTAGGGACCGAGGTCCCTTCAGCTCCCCACCCCCATAAAAATATTTGAGGGGGCCAGCCCCCGAGTTGATGGGCATTGACATTCAAATGGTGTGTTTGTGCCGCATCTTGTGATTGTTTATGCAGGGCGGGGCTTACCTGCCCCGCCCCCCATATTTTATTCAAGTTGGCACCCCAGCTGCTTTTGAAATTGCACATTGGACTTGGCCTCTTACCATAACTAGTTCCTGGGTCCGTGAAGGTACAAAAAATGTGTTGCTATTGTTGTAGCTACCCTGTAAGGTAAAAAAAAAAAAGTTCCTGCAAACAACGGTGCTTATCTATGGATGTGTTACTGTTTTTATTACTCCAAAGGCCTTGGGCATCTGTAGCTTCAGACACTTTCCGAACATATCTACACAAAATCTTCCATGTGATCTCTGAAGTGAATCAGTTTGCTGGGATTGTGATGCTGCGTTCCTTTTCTCTTTTATTTTCAAGCTCTGGTTTTCACTTCTGGTTCCCAAAGCATCCATATACTGCTTTCTCTGCTCTTATGCAAAGACTGTAAAGCTTTTTTTTCAAAAACCCTGTCACCCTTGCTGTACAGGGAATTTGGGGTGTACGGGAAGGGGTATGAAAACAAGAACAGGATCCAAATGTGGCTTGAAGAATCACACTTTTTTCTTCTTCTTTTAAGCCAAGGGAATGCTCCGCCCCTCCACTCCACATTTTTTCCTCCTTTTCAGTGAGACCAGAGCTAAATAAGCCACTATCAGTTTCCTACAGATCCTCTAAGAGCCGTTCTCATTCATTATGAAGCCCGAGTTACGGAAGCAATCTTCCTAAGGGCCACTTCCCCAGCTAGAGCGCCTGCTGTGATGTGATTCATGTCCTTTGTGTTCCATGCAGAATCTGGGGATGTTTACGAAAAACGGCTCATCTAAATGCGGCTCGCAATTCCTTTTTCTTTTTTCCAGAAGAATCTCAATTCGGGAAGGAACGAGAGTTACATCACATCGTACATTAGCTCATTTCCACCCCCAAGAACACATCTGGCCCTGCTTTCCCCACCCCAGCAGAGTTATTAAAAGCATATAGGAGAAAGGCCAGTCAGAAATCCCAGAGAACATATTTTACAATCTAGCTGCTAATGGCTTGGTGGCCCAGTGTTCCAATTTTCTCCAGTGGAATCTATGCAAATGTGAAGGCAAAGGCCTGAGGTGGAGCTATAAAATGTTTATGAAGCAGCGGTGGAATAATGTCTCTGAATAATTTACACATTTTGCAGGGCAAATGTGATTAGTGATCCTGCTAAATAATTCTGCCTGATGAGGCATCCTGCATAATTCGGAAGCACGTGTCGTCCTCCTTTATTTGTTTGCCAGATGTAGCTGTGGCCTTTCCGCTGAAATCCTCAAGGCGACTCACAAAGGAAGAACATTCAAAAGGCGCCGTGAAAATACTTAGAAATCCAGTTGTAAGATTAAAAGCAGCTTAAAAGTAAACAACAGTTTGGTAAAATGTACCAGTAAAATAACCATTGGATAGCTCATTTGGTTAAAGCGTGGTGTTGATAATGCCAAGGTTGCAGGTTCAATCCCTGTATGAGACATCTGTATATTCCTGCATTGCAAGGCGTTGGACTAGATGATCTTCAGGGTCCCTTCTAACTCTATGATTCTACCATTAAAGTGAGAATTGATCACATCAAAGTGCATTTTAAAACAGATGAACTTTGCCAGCAAAGTGCAGCAAAAGATGGAGGCTTCTTTTTTTAACAAGGTGGGTGGGTGTCACCATCAAGAATGGGGGAGAAATTTGTCCAGCTAATCTGCACTTCCTAAACCAATACATAGTCAAAAACAGCTGTCATTCAAAATTCACAGTTCTCTGAGTTTTTGCAATGCAATTCTCCAACCAAAAAATGTGTAACTGAATTATTTATTTCCATTTATGAATTGCTTCCTGGAACACATCTCGAAGCAGTTTAGCAATAAAAACATCAACGATGAGAGCATATATAATAACAATTTCAAATACAACACAGACTGGGATAAAAATTTCTACATAAAACACTTGTTTGGAGGGAGGAGTCTCCAAAAGGTGCTGGAAAGGCAACAAAGGTGTTTCCTTTTTAATACCTAATGGGAGTTCCAAAGGGTACATAGAAATGAATTATTTTATGAGGGGGGTTGTTCTTGTTTTTGTTTTATTATGTATTTTGTGTTCTCATTTTGTTTCTTTTAATTTGCATTTTATTTGTTAACATTCTTATATTACATTGGTAAACGTTGTCATATTACATTACAGGAGTTACTATAATTTCCAACATGTATACAAAAATTATATACAAATTTAGTATTTTTAATGTTATGAACCGCTGTGTGATCTTTGGGTGAAGGGCAGTATACAAATAATAATAAGTATTATGTTGAGGAAAACAATGCACAAAGTATATTATATGGCAGAAAATTCCTTTAAAAACACATATATTACACAAAATAGCGTCATGCAAGTATTAGGATTAATGTCACAGTAATGTGGTGCTGTAAGGAGGCAGCCTGAAATTAAGAAATGGAGAGAAACCCAAAATTGACAAATTCTCCACCACTGACAATTCCTTACCCACACACAGCTTGATCTTATTTCTCTAAAGCTGTGGTCCCACACACACACTTAATATGAAATAAGACTACTGGGTCCCCCACTGAGGTAAATATTTGTAAGGTTAAGCTCAGTGCTATTTTTTTTTAGGGAAAAAGTATTACTGGAACTCACCCATGACTACCTCTCTTGTTCTCTTGGAATGGCAATGGTGTACACCTGAGAGGTGCAGGAACTGAGTTCCGGCTTGAAAAAAAAGCCCTGGCTGGCAGGTGGAATGGCCAATCACCTCCTCATCTGACAGACAGGTGACCAATAAAGGGAGGGAGGCGGTCTCTGAGTCTCTGAGGTAACTTGGGCCCAGGCCATATAGACTTTAAAAAGGAATTACCAGCACCTTGAAATGGGCCTGGAAACAACTGAACCACCAGTTGCCAATAAGCTGTAGCATTCACTTATCACATAAAAAAGTTTAAGCTGCCCCCCAAAGTGATTTAAAAATAAACGAATAAGCCTATTTCCGATTTGCTGGCAACAAGGCCCACCTGAATAACAGGGAGCACAAAAGGGTAGCCATTTTGCATTCTAGGGTAATGAGCAAAAATTGGTTTTTCAGACCTCTCCCCCCTCCGCCCGCCCCCACCACCGCCAGTCAAAATACATAGTACCTCAGTGACTTTGGCACCTGAAGTAGAAAATCCAACAAGCCCCTTGTTGGTTTGCATTTCTTAGTGCAGAAAGTATTGATCTGATGTGTAGAGATTTTTCCTATTCTGGTTAATACAAGAGGATCCAAGAAGCTACTAGAAGCTTCTCTGTGTGAGAGAAGCAGACAGAAGGGTCATGATTGTTTGGGTTATACCTTCTGAGAAGCTGAGTACAGCTGGCTTGAAATGGTTCTCTTATCTCTTCCAATTAAGGTCATGCTGACTATAAATATAGGCCAGAAGGAGCCTAGGTTTTAATTTCTCTTTCTATCCCTCTTCCTTCTGGTATGGTGTTCATAGTATGCTTAGCGTTAAGGTTTAGTATTGTTATAAGTTCTTATAAGTGCTGCAACTTGATTTTTATGGACTGTGCCAATCCTGAATGTACTGAATTTGTGACCATTATGCTTATTTGCCTTCAGTAGCAAGTAAAGCTCTGCTGAATGAAGTACAATTGCCTCTGGTCTATTTTTTGGAAACTCTGCATTGTGTTTTAAGTTTTTCCTCCACATGTATGACACACCTTTCCCCTCTTCCTGGCTATAAAAAAATTACAATAAATCAAGTAACCTGTTTTCCTTTTGTGACACCCCAAAATCAGATACCTGAGGCTGCTGCCTCATTTTGCCTAATGGTCAGGATGGCCTGTTTCATAGAGCATATTCCTAGTCCAGCACTCTAACCATCACACTGCCCTGGATCTCCTGAATAAAAATTAGCAAACACACATTTGTGTTGTGGGCCTACGCCCCTTACCTAGTGATGTCCCTGCAAAGCTTTGCTGCTGTTCTCCTTTAGGTGGACATAGCAGGAATAAAAGGTTTTGTTGTTGTTGTTAATTTTTACCCTGCACACCTGACTGAATTGCCCCAGCCTCTCTAGGCGACTTCCAGCATATAGGAAAACATAGTAAACATTACACCTTAAAAAGCTTCCCCTTACAGGGCTGCCTTCAGATGTTTCCTAAATGTTACTGGTATATAGTTACTTATCTCTTTAACCCTTGATGGGAGGGCGTTCCATAGGGTGGGTGCCACAACAGAGAAGGCCCTCTGCCTGGTTCCCTGTAGCTTCAGTTCTCGCAGTGTGAGAACTGCCAGAAGGAAGGAAGAACCCCATGTATCCAGCCTTGAGCCCCATCAGGGGAAAAGGTGGGGTAGAAGGAAGGAAGGAAAAAAAGAAAGAAAAAACGAGGAAAGGGAAAGGAAAGGAAGAAAGAGTCCCTGTCCCTAAGCAGGCAAACTGACAGATTATTCTGTCTGAAAATAAAAGGGGCCATGAATCTCTTTTGCTATCACCCTGTCAAGCTCTAGTGTGCAAATGATAGCTGACAACTGCACTGAGAGAAGCTTGGATGAAAGCGCCTGTATCGGGGTGGAAACTTCAAAGGAAGAGCAGGCAAAGGATACGGAGGGCTTTCTCCATTTCATCCCTGCCCAGGCTTGCCTGAAGATTGCTAGAGAAAGCTACATCCAGCTTTGAAAGGAGAGGATGGCGTGGGGCATTACGATAAGGAAATCAAATGTTTCCAGCACTTAAAAAACCCCCGCGAAAGATGTTCAACTGGCGCGGCCTTTAATGATAAACCAGTCCATCCTAAATGACAGTTCCATATGCCATGTGTTGCAACACAGCTCCCAGCCCGCGCCTGAAGGGCAAGGGGAAAAGGAGTGCGTCTAATAGAAATTTAATTCACCCACTTAGGCACGCTTCAAATGTTAGCGGTTCCACCAGTTATACTCGGATCACTGCAGGAAAACAGATGACATTCAAATCAAAACATGCACGTCTTCTTCCTCATGGTGAAGGGCAGAGCCTAAAGACATTAAGAAGAATCAAAGGCGTAAAACAAAAAACCCAAACTAGAACGTTTACTGAATAGGACGTCCCTATGAACGCAGTCTGACTTGCTTCTGAGTTAAACATACCTTGGTACGAGTTAATAAGTTTCGGTGATGCAATGGCTTTAATAGACACATGATGAAGAGCTGTTTGTTGCTCTATCTGTTTTGGAGCGCTTCCGAGACAAACGTGGCAATTAGAATCCATTTCTTAATAGAGCACAACGTATTCTTGGCTTTACCGACACCTGGGGAGACTGGTTTTGTAAATTATGGATTTTAAAAGCTTAATGCATAGCTACACATTTAAAGCTTAACTAGTATATAAACAAAGAAGGCTCAAGGAAAACAGCAGGCGGGCTTAGTTCAAAGTGTACGCTAGCATTTAAGAACTGCACAGCATCTGTGGCTAGTGATTACTTTTCGAGATTTGAATGTATATGGCAAGCATTTGTAACTACACAGTGAACTATTATTCTATATGTGAAGGAGCCATGTAAGAACATAAGAAGAGCCCTATTTTTCCCCCTCCATAAATATATTGTGTACTTTTGCTAATATTGTGGCTCCCCAACCTCTAGCCTCCCAGTACGTTTCCGAGCACAATTCAAAGTGTTGGTGCTGACCTTTAAAGCCCTAAACGGCCTCAGTCCAGTATACCTGAAGGAGCGTCTCCACCCCCATCGCTCTACCCGGACACTGAGGTCCAGCACCGAGAGCCTTCTGGCGGTTCCCTCACTGCGAGAAGCCAAGTTACAGGGAACCAGGCAGAGGGCCTTCTCGGTAGTGGCGCCCTCCCTGTGGAACGCCCTCCCACCAGATGTCAAAGAGAACAATAACTACCAGACTTTTAGAAGACATCTGAAGGCAGCCCTGTTTAGGGAAGCTTTTAATGTTTGATGTATCACAGTATTTTAATATTCTTTTGGAAGCCGCCCAGAGTGGCTGGGGAAACCCAGCTAGATGGGCGGGGTATAAATAATAAATTATTATTATTATTATTATTATTATTATTATTATTATTATTATTATTATTCAGCCTGCTGACACCTCTCTTTCGCTTGCAGAGGTGGTGCCATTTTGGATCCAGACTACGCTCAGAGAATGTTTACTGTTTATATTGATATGTTACTGTATAGTATAGTACAGTACAGTAAACCCACAACTTATGTGAGGGTTCAGTTCCTAGGAACTGTGTGCAAATGCAAAAATTAGTAAAGCCAGGAACTCCAACAACTCCTAAAAACGCCAGTGTAAAAAACAACAACTAGCACTTACTCTCAGACCTTCCAGATTACCTCACCTCACCCTCAGATCACGTCCTCGCCTCACTTTCAGACCACCTGCGTTTGCTCTCTGCTCTTGCTAGGCCCTATTTCACTCTCCAAATAATCCATGTATCACTACTGAAGTGATTATTATATTTTTTTTCCACACATAAAAATGCATATAAGAGAATTTGTTGGGTAGCCAGTTTCTACCCGCATTGATTCAGTCGCTGTGCTTTCTTTTCACTGTTCAGAGTGGGACTGAAGCTGCTGACACAAGCTGGCAATAACCTGCCAGCAGTCTCCAAACAATATGTCACCGTGATCCCCCCTCCCCCAATGACTGCACAGGAGTAGCTCCCTAACAAGACACCAGCTGTTAAGAGAACTTGTGACAAGTAAATTGAAACTATAATGGAGACAATATTGTAGTTGCATGCATTACCTAATTGGTGCTTGATGTGCTCCTGGGGGATTTGAAAGCATCCATTAGTCTTCACCTTGCTGAAACAAGGGGTTTCTCCCTCCACCTGCAACCCATCCCCCCCTGCTGGGAGCCAAATGCGGTTTCACATTGTAGTGACACGCTCACTATTGAAAAGGGAATGTGTAATGGGGTTGTGAGCAAGTTAAGTCACCTCATCTGGCATCAGTCAGCTCTTTTGTCTTCCAAGAACACATTTTGCACTCCTAAGCACAAATATGATTGTAAGCAAGACATCCACAAAGCCAGCCTGCCTGTAGTTTTAGACAGTGAGCCAATCAGTTGTCACCATTTTATTTTCCTTTTGTGTGCATTTCACCAATTCTTCACATGCTTCGTAAATGCTACTAAAAGACCCACCAAATATTATGGAAATGTGTATGGAAATATGTTGGTTGTGGGCCATGTCTGTATGCTCCCATTTGTTTTTGATCCTTTGCTTTGAGGCCTGTTAGGTATGTGTCTTTGCCCATTCCCTTAAAGCAGGGGTGCCCAAACTTTTTTCAAAGAGGGCCAGATTTGATGAAGTGAACATGCATGAGGGCCGACCAAAGTTACTGCGCTTTTTTTTAGGACTGAAGTTGCTGAGCTTTTTGGGGGTGTTTTACCCCAGGACATATACTGCCACGGGGGCCAGATTAAATCAACCGGCGGGCCGTATTAGGCCCCCGAAACGGACTTTGAACAGGCCTGCCTTAAAGTGTGGTGATAACAGTGGTTGCTAGGCAAACAAATAGGTTTGAGAATTGGATAACTGGTATTGTTATGAGTTTGTGTGCGCCAGATCTTTTAACCCCTAAACCAAACAAATGTCAAAATATAAGTCATGTTAATATATAAGGCAGGCTGCCTTCCTGAGGAAGTAATCGCTTGGAAATGTGGGCCATTAAAAGAGGATGAAGCGAAGGGTGGTGACCCATTAAGAAAGCCATAAGGAAAACTAAGACTATGCGCCAGCCAGCAAATGGCCCCAGTCTGAGCTATGGGTAGTTAGCAGGAGAAAATGTAAGAGTTTCCAGGAAGGAGTTTCAGGATTACAATTAGGGATGATGTAAACCGGAGGGAAATTAGTTGCAGTTTGCAAGTGGCAACAGGCTGGAGAAAAGGGTAGTCAGGGTACAACGTGGGCTGTCAGTTTAAATCCAAGGTTTCAGAAATAGGAGTACGGAACCCTCTTGGAGCATAATGCTGTTAGCCCCGCCATCATAGGCTCAGGTTGTATATATGTGTAAATAAACCATATATCCTAAAGACACCACAGTCTCTGTTGTGCCTTGTTTTCCAAAGGAAACGCAGACTCAGACTAAAGCGTGCTTGAAACTTCCTGGAATCTTGCACCACTGTGGAGATTGGGGGTGGTTTGTAACAATATATTGGTGGTTTATGCAACACAGGCATGATTGACTTCTTAAAGCAATCATAAACCCCTATGTTGAGGACTCCATATTGCCCCATTACCTTTCCTCTCAGTCTATTGCCTCCCAGTGGTTCAAGCAGACTCACAGACATGTGGGCCTGTATATATATTTATGATTATATTTAACTACGATACTATAAGGCAGAATCGCCAGCCTTTTTGGGCTGTGAGCCCATTTGCAAAGTGGAAAAACTACTAAATGCCACACATATCCTGTGACATATTCAATAGAATAGAAGAGCATGCTTTTTTCAAGCCTAGTTTTTTGGGGGTGGGGGCAGAGGGAGACCTTGGGTGCCAGGAGAGGTCTCTGCAGGCACATGTAACAGCTGTTTCGCACTTGCACTTAATCAGTGTGTTCTCATCAGCACCTTGATACACTTTTCAGTAACTCTCATTATCAGAAAGGTGCGATGAATATTGTTAAGATTGCAGAAACAGGGAAAAAGTACATCTATGGACAACTAGTTCACACAGCACCTTCAACTGTAGGTGTGCACACAAGGCCAAGAATGGTGTCATGGAGGAATGTGGGTGGCCAAAATGTACTTGTGAATCTGTGCTCTATTTCTCCTCCTCCTCCAGCCAATGTAAGTGGTTTCTCTTGCTTGCCACATTTGATTTCCACTTCCTTTTTCCTTGTTTTTTTTTTTTTTCTTTCATTGTACAAATTCAGCCTACTCAGTGGTTTGCGGTTCTGCCTACACACACACACACACACACACACACACACTGATAGCACATTTCCAAGGAGATTCAGTTTGGAGGAGAAGTTGTTCTGGGGCTCTCCTCGCAATCCTGTTTTTGTTTTTATCACCCTGAACATTTGGTCTCTTCTACAAACTTGGCTAAGTCACTGCTTGCTCCCTGACTCCTGATCATTTGTGAACTAGCTTAAAGACACCAGTCCCAGTATACATCCTTGGGGACTTTCCTCCCACATCCCTCCATTGTGAGAACTGTTCAACTTCCTCTTTGCTTTCATACATCCCTAAGATGCTAATAGAAGAAGAAGAAGAAGAGTTTGGATTTGATATCCCGCCTTTCACTCCCTTTAAGGAGTCTCAAAGCGGCTAACCTTCTCCTTTCCCTTCCTCCCCCACAACAAACACTCTGTGAGGTGAGTGGGGCTGAGAGACTTAAAGGAAGTGTGACTAGCCCAAGGTCACCCAGCAGCTGCATGTGGAGGAGCGGAGACGCGAACCCGATTCCCCAGATTACAAGACTACCGCTCTCAACCACTACACCACCACATTTTTATTATTTATATCCCACCCATCTGGATCGGTTTCCCCAGCTACTCTGGGCGGCTTCCAACAAAATATTAAAATACAATAGTCCTTCAGATATTAAAAGCTTCCCTAAACAGGGCTGCCTTCAGATGTCTCCTAAAAGTCTGGTAGTTGTTTTTCTCTTTGGCATCTGGTGGGAGGCCGTTCCACAGGGCGGGTGCCACTACTGAGAAGACCCTCTGCCTGGTTTTCTGTAACTTCACTTCTCGCAGTGAGGGAACTGCCAGAAGGCCCTCAGAGCTGGACCTCAGTGTCCAGGCAGAACGATGGGGGTGGAGACGCTCCTTCAGGTATACAGGATCGAGGCCGTTTAGGGCTTTAAAGGTCAGCACCAACACTTTGAAATGTGCTTGGAATCATTGTGTGAATGATTCAACACCAAAATGTGGTAAGTCAGTCCTGATACATTTGGGAGCCCTCCTGCTTGTTCTGCTGTGTGGGGCACTGAACATCTTCTCCAAAGTCCTGATCAGATGGCACTATCACACTTTCCCTCGAGAAGCAGCTTCTGCAGACAACCAGTAATTCTAGCCTAGTGCAGAAATACAAAGAGGGAAAGCATTTATTTGCTTACCTCGGCAAGAGAGACAAAGGTTGAGGGGGGATGGAGGGCGCTTGCCCTCATATGATCATGTGAGTAAGAGTCATGTGATAGCAGTCCTCTCTAGACTCTGCTCCTCCACAAGACCTGTTAGATAAATGCCTTGTTCTTTAGGAGAGTTCCACTGAATCACAAGCAGATGACAGGTCAGAAAATACAGTGGATGAGGTGGTGGCTGGAAATGGGGAAATGAAAGACAGAACTGCTTATAAAAAAGAAAGTACTGTAAATTAAAGAGAAGCAGGCTCCAAGGAGTTACTTCAGAAGGGGAAACAGCACTGCTATCTCATTCTGTCTCCTGCCCAATTCATCAGGAGGTTTGTCTCCCTCAAACTGAATTTTCTATCTCACCTGTATCTCCTCCAATGAGTTTAGTGCAGCATACTTGGGGTTACCCCATTAAATCTTCCAAGCAACCCAGCGAGACAGACAGGGCCAGCCCTACCACTAGGCAGAGTGGGACCACAACCTCAGGTGGCTTACTTTGAATGTCATGTAATAGCAGCAATGTTTGTTTGATTGATTTCTAAGGTCCCAAGCCAGGTTAAACAGTTACCAAGACAACTGCAAAAGTAATCCATAATAAAGCATGAAGCAACAACAATAAAAGAATAAAACACCTTACTGCTAACATTTGCAAGGAGGACAAGTATAAATGCATACTTCTCTTCCAAAGACCAGGGCAAAGTGTGTCTTAAACAAGTTGTAAAGTGCTTGTGCCAGCTGTACCTCGTGGGAGGGGCTTTCCATAATACAGTAATACCATGGGTGCTATTTTGAGGACCAAAAGCATAAGATTTCGGTGCTGTCATCCTGAAAGGAAACAGAACTCATGGTATCTGCCCCTGGAACCTCTTACCAACCACAAAGGAAGTGAGAAGCAATATGCACAAAGTACTATAGAAGATGTAAAGCATGCAAGCCATCAATCACTGAATCGGATTCTGCTTACCAACAGTGGTTTTTATAACAGAGCAAAACATAAACAGGAGACAAGCATGAACACCACTTAGAAGCTCAGGTTTACTGCAGTGTTGGTATTGGCATGCACAAAAATGCAAGATGACAAGGCTTCATGGATACAATCCAGGTGGCTGCCTCTGGTACATTTCAAGACCTGTATGCTGTACTCCTGCAAATGGACTCCTGTTGATTGGCTTTGAGTAGCAGCCTTTACCTCTGAGTTTCATTAGCCATTTGCCAGGCAGTATATCTGTGCTGTGGCATGGCAAGAGGAAGCCTATATTTTGCAAAGGCAACCACACTCACAAACAAAGGAACTGCTGGGCACACAAAAGTACAGTAATACAGTTCTCAGGACTGTGGCCCATGCTTACAAGATATTTTCATACTTTTTACGCAGCCTGAAGAACACTTTAAAGTAAACATATGTATTGCAATGGGGAAAAGAGTGTGAAGAACCAACTTCAAATGGCTGAATAGCAGCAGAATAATTAGCAAGCAGCTATGGAAAAATGACCACCTGTAAATCTCACAACAGATGAAACAGCAGGAGCAAGCAAAGTGGCACTCAGCAGGAAAGCTTTCTCCCTCTGCTCTATAAACACATTTTTAGCACTCTTTTCAGTGGTGCAGGTAGGGCTGGGGCAAATTCCAGGACCCAACAAATGATCTTACGGAGAGCTACACATGATGATGAGCTAAGTGACAAGCAGGGCCTGCAACAGTAGCAGGGTCACCATGGACTGATGCTGGTTGCCACATTTTCTCTCTTAAAAATATTTTAGTCATCAGCTAGCCCCACACATACAAATTCACCAAAATGCTCATTTCATTATTTCTACTTTAAAAATATATTATTCTTTCTAGAACAAAATGATGCTCATTCCCCATGTTAAATATGCTTTTACCATCAAGTCAGCAGAAGCAAACCCAGTTGGATTCCTGTAGCCATGATGATGCTGTGATTTAAATCAGTTTAACACATGGAACGACATACGTGAAGATATTAAAAATAATAATAGAGCTGGTTTAAGGTGCTGGTTTTAACCTTCAAAGCCCTATACGGCCTAGGACCCTCGTACCTACGGTACCTACGGGACCGCCCCTCCTGGTATGCCCCACAGAGGAACTTACGGTCCTCAAATAAAAACATCTTGGAGGTCCCGGGCCACAGAGAGGTTAGGCTGGCCTCAACCAGAGCCAGGGCTTTTTCAGCTGCGGCTCCAACCTGGTGGAACGCTCTGTCACAAGAGACAAGGGCCCTGCAGGACTTGACATCTTTCCGCAGGGCCTGCAAGACAGAGCTGTTCCACCAGGCCTTTTGGTCAGGGTGCAGCCTGACTCCCTCCTTTGGCAATCTTTACAAAACTTTAGTTTATGATTGCCATCAATTTTGATTTTAATTAATTTTATATTGTTTTATAATGTTGCACTATTTTAGTGTTGTTAGCCGCCCTGAGCCCGGCTTTGGCTGGGGAGGGCGGGATATAAATAAAATTTATTATTATTATTAGCTGTTGGGGTTTTTTTTTTTGTTCTAACGGATCAGTAATATAGAAGCAGCTGTAAAATATGAGAAAAGAAGATTCATAGAGATGCATCTAGCATCCTCATTGTATAGCTTCTCCCATATGCTGAATATGCACCTCTTCTTATGCCATAATGAATTTGAGTTTTTAAGGTGCCACAAGTCTCTGTTGTTTTTACTAACCCAGCTATGCCTCTAGTAACTTATTCTGAGGATTTTCTTTCTAAAACAAATGAGGATTTTTGGATCATGTCAAGTTGCTACTTCCAAGAAATAAAACAGACTGGAAATTCTGTGGGATAAACCGCCTTTGAGACACCACAAAGTTGTCTTTGTTTCAGCTTGCATGAGCATGTGAAATGTATTTGTATTAATCTCATGCTTGTCATTCTAGAAATGGCTAGAGGCCTAAGGCAGACAAGGAGTGCCTTTACCAAGCTTTGCTTGGTAAGACAGCTACAGCCTTTTCTGGATTGATAGCTTGACCACAGTTGTGCATAAAGTCATAGCTTTAAGGTTGGATTACTTGAATGCACTCTGGACACTTCCACTGGCAGGCTGCTTGTGGGGGGGGGGCATATAACCAGCACAGTAATAATTTTATCATTTATATGCTGCCCATCTGACTGGGTTGCCACAGCCCCAGTATTAAAAACGCAGTAAAACACCAATCAAAAGGCAAATAGTTGTTTTTCTGTTTGACATATGATGGGAGGGCATTCCAAAATAATAATATTGTCTGTGAGATCTATACTGGCTGTCACTCTGCTAGAGGGCAGAGTTCAAGTTTTTGGTACAACATATAAAGTGAGCTATCCAGGTTACAAGGAGGAGGAGTTATTGGTTTGTGTGTGTTCTTTTTAGTTTGCATTTTGCGTTTTTATCTTGCGAACTGCCCTGTGATCTACAAATGAAGTAGACAAATTTAATAATAATAATAATAATAATAATAATACAGAGACCACTATTTTTTTTAAAAAACCAACCCCCTACTTTAGCTGTTTTTACTGCATGATTACGAACTGCCTTGCGACAGTTCATGTTGTCTGAGGTTACTTCGGGGCAACTATCTATTCCCTCTCCTTCTGAATCGCGCAGTAGGTAGGAATTAGCGACTGTGGAAACCAGGTGGGAGAGACGGCCTATTGCATAACGCTAGGAGCGACCATGCACTAAGATGTCCCGGGGCGTCCTCGCGCAGCCTTTGGACTCTCACCGCCCCAAACAAGCCAAGCCCAGACTTTGCCAAAGCCGCGCGGCCTCCACAGACCGGGCATGCGCGGAACAACAAGACCGGGCGCGAGGCGGGCTCCTGCGGATTCGAGTGACATGTCGGCGGGCCAATCGCCGCTGTCCTTGCGTGAGGGCTTCTATCTCAAGCATTGGGAGCCAATAAACAGGGCCTCGCATGAGCCGGGCGAGGAGCGCGCGGGGAGCCGAGGGCAGGTAGCGCTTGTCTCCCTAATGGAGACGCGGCGCTCCTTCTTCTGCAACAGGCCATGGAGGCGTAGTAGGAGCTGGGGAAGCGGGAGAGGTGGGGCTGCGTGCGGCCGGAGGTAAGCGAATGGCTAGTAGGGCGGGGCGGGAGCGCAGTTTGCGCGCGCCCGCCGCCGTCATTCCCCGGTGCTGCGTGCGCGCGCGTGCTTTATCGGGAGCGGAGGGGCAAACGCGTGCACAAAAGCTCCGGGTCACGGGGAGGAATTCGGGGAGCTGCTTGCCTGCGCCACATTGTTTACTTTCAAATACCGCCGTGCTTTTTTTCTTTAAAAAAATGTTTAGGGGTACTCTCATTTTCCTACTCATATTGAAATACTGCCCCTCAGTGAGGCAAAAACTTAGATTCACAAAATGTTTAGAGGTGTGTGTACCCCTGCGTCCCCCCGGGAAAAAGCACTGCAAAAATACCTGAGCATCTTCTTGCTTGCACAGAGCGCGCGGCCGTTCGTTCGTTTGCATGGCAGCCGAGGCCGAGCCACTTTGCAATACTGTATAAACTAGGCTGCAGGTGACAAGATGCTGGGAGGGGGGGGGGGATAAAAGAAAACTTCCCCTCCGCCCCACTTAAAACTGGCTGGAGCGGAGGGGAAAACAAATAGGCACAAGTTTCGGACAATCTGACGCGCAGGGAGTGACTTGCAAGGTTGCTGCAGGTGAACGGGTACCGCTCTGCAGTTTGATGACCTGTGGCTCAAAAAGGCAGGCATTTGAGGTTTTTCGAGCCGCCAAGCAGACAGTTGCGCAAAGGCTAAATAACTGACGAGTGCGATTTTTGTTTTGGTGGGTTTTGTTTGCAGTGTCATGTGAGAGATACACATGACCTTAAGAACCAGTTGAGCTTTACTTCACCTTCCTTTTTTTTCCTGGATGAAGTCCGAATGAAGCTGACCAAGCTTTGTTTATTTAAAACAGTGATAGTCATTCTTTTTTAAAAATGCATATTCCCAGGTTTGTTTTCCAGAAAGGAGTTGCAGTGGCAATTGTCACAGCCACGCCCCTTCTAAGGTTGTACAAGATTCTAAGATTACACATTAATCTTATAGTTATTATTGTATTCCTAATTATTATTATTATTATGGTATTCCTATACAATAATAATAATTAGGGACATGTTGCAACAATCAATGCAGATGTGCAGGTGTTGCCTTTTAGCTAGTTCTACCATAGTCGGCCAATAAAGTGAGATGAGCGCCACAAACCTAGTTGGCCACGACTGGACCTAATGGTCAGGGGTCCCTTTACCTTTACCATAGTCTGTGCACATACGTGGGCCAATGATTTGGAGTGGTCCAATGTCTTTCAGAGTGACTTGTGTTTCCCTAGAAGTTCCAATGTACATAACAGAAGTTGCACACCATTCTTTTGAAACTGAAGCACCTAGTGTTTTCAGTGTTCCTAAATGCTTAGCTTTGGAGCATACTGTGGCTTAAAAACTCCCCTTTCTAGCTGATTGGGTGACTCTAAGACACTTGAGGCAGAAATAGTAACATGTCTTTGAGTGTGGACCAGTACAGTACTGTTAAGCAGTTCTGGGCCTGAGACTGTAAGAACCTGTGCTTTTTCCAATGGAGTATAATCTTGGTATTAGCATAATTCCTGCCTTGGAATAATTTTTTTGGAAAATGCATCATCGTCATGTATCCCAAAGTTTTGTCTTTGTAAAATGCACGTTAAATTGTGGTGTCTCTCAGGCCAATCCAGAGGAATAAGAAACTAGAGCTTGCATCCTGGGAGGAAAAAACATACACATTTGCTGCTGGACGGCTGCCTTCTATGAGAAGTGCTGGCATTGTGTTTGGCCCAACACTTAATTTTTCTGAAAGACCCTCTCAAGAGTAGAATGTGTGTGCACACACGTACACACCAGTAACTGCTGCTATAAATATGAACGAGGAACTGGGCTTTTGGGCCCTGAAACAAGTCTCTAGCCCACACCAAATTCATTGGGAAGCTGTGATAGATAACAAAAAAAAACCCCTCAATCAATCTTTATTACAGACCAGACAGGGTAACTCTCCCTGGGGTGACAATAGCTGTATGAGTTCTCCACTGCCTTATAATTCATTGTCTTTTAACTGTCCTGCAAGCAAATCAGGATGAATGCTGAATAAACAGGCCATCTGGAAAAGGCCATAATTTTTCATAAAAGGCACACATGCTGAAACACAACTTTTAAAGATTCGGGAGCCCTGTTCCCTCTTTTAACCAGGTCACTCAACCAGTACTGCAGTTGTTATTAAAGTGCTTTATTTCTGGGGGGAAAAGGTGCTGATACTCCGGGCGGTTGCCCTGGATGGAAAACTTCCTTGGGAGTCAGGAAAAACAAATACATGTAAAACAGTTGTATGTTTTACTGGAACGTCATTAAAATATTGGTATGTAGTTATTACATTATGCGTGATAATTAAAGGACTTGCTGCAACTCTGTACCTTGTTCTGTACTCTTAATACCTGACTGTGCATGCCTATTATCGCCACAGGGTCATACCATCCACGATTCTGCCGGGACATGGGCTCACGCCTCCTTCCCCAAGCCCAGGAAGCATTTTCCCAGCTTAGGGAAGGAGGCGCGGTGCTCTGACGGGGTCCAAGAGGCCTCCTGCCTCCTTCTCTTGCGAAAAAGGTGGCAATACTGTGTACCGTTGTGTACTGCCAGGAAAAAAAAGCATTGGTTGCATTGTCTAATTATGTTTCTCAAGACAGAAAAACAGAAACCAAAATTGCAAAGCAGGAGAATGGATAAAATGACACAGTAGGTTGTTGGCATGTGTCTGTTTTGAGAGACAATGGAGTGCACCTCCAGGGGTGAAGTCAAACTGTTGCATTTGCTGCACCAAAGTGACCTCCCTGAGGCACAAGCCCAGGCATTGTGTATGGAGGTCCTGTGCTGCCCAGATGACAAGACCCTCCTCTCGGCCTCACTGATGTGGCCCAAAGGAAACAATTTGGCTGCAGGAGGCGTACAAGGCCATCCAACCATCTTAGGGACTCCTTTTCTTTTTCCGAAGATACTGCACAAGGCAGTGGAAGTTTAGGGCCAGGGTTTTCCTTGTCCTAGCTAAGGTACTTTCCCAGGTTGATGAGCCCCATCTGCCCCCTCACTTCCCCCTGCAGCATGAGCAGAAACCACCTACCTTCTTGACTGTTAGACTGACTATTACTCTTGTCTGCTCAATCCGCTGGAGCCTGTCTTCACATGCAGTGGAAGTCCATAACTCACCGAGGGTTTGAAAGCCATCAGCTGCCCTCCTGTGGATTAGCCGGCCAGTCGGAGCCATTTCCTGGGGAGCGACCCCTATTGCACGCTGACAACTTCTGGAAGCCACAGGTGAGAGCTGAGTGCAGGGTGGGGATCAAAGGTGATAAACTACCTCAGAAGGCGCATGATGTGTCTGCCACCAGAGGTACTACATTCCATATACCCCCAAACCAGTAGACGTTATTAAAAAAATATAATTCTCTTGTGCTAAACTCGTTTGAAAACCCCATCTTAGCAGTGTAGGTTAGAGCAAATGTGAGTCAGAGCATGTTAAATGGCTCTTTCATAATTTAACAAGGAATTACAGAAGATCCACCCCTTCTGGTGACAGCGCACCAAACCATCAGGGTTGCAGTGTTTTTTATTGCTTGACTCATCACCTGTTGTGAGACTGCAGGTGTGCAGGTACCTTCTCAGTTTGATGAGCCAGTTTGATGTCCTTTCCAGAAGACTGATACATTCTTTTTTTTTTCCTGAAACAGAATTAAAACTCAGATTCAAGCATGAAGAAATTTATGGTAGTGGAACCTGTGGTTGCCTTGTTCATGTTTTTATATTCCATGCCGTTGATGCAGCAGTATGTGTATCGGAGGCTCTGGGAGGAGACCACCAATTCTACCTTCGATAATGACAATGCTTCTCATTGCCATGTGAACCAAAGCGATCCAACTTTCTTGAAGCAAAAGGTAAGCTCAGAGTTCTCCTTGGGTGCATACCAGGCATAGTTAAATGGACAGCACAAGTCTACTGATTTGTATCCAGAAAGCTCCTACTCTCGTTTTCTTGGGAGTAATCTTCACTGAACTCAATGGGTTCAGTGTAAACATCTGAGTTTACACTGGGTAAACTCTGAGTAAACATCTGTAGGATTGGACTGCTAGTCTCTATCTCGGTGAGAGATTTATGCTCTTAAGTTCCACAAACTTTAATGAAAAATTTAATATGCATATGTTTGGGTTGTGCCCACTGGGAGAGAGCGTTGCAAAGAAAACGTCACTTGAGTTAAATGACACAGTCAATGAATTGTCAACTGCTAGAATAGTCAGAGCTGGGACGACCAGGTGCAAAAAAAGAACGGGGCTCTGGCAGCTTTTAAGAGGGTGTTTCAGTAGGCTCACCAACTGAACTTTGTGTGGACTCTTCAAATGTATTCCCATTGAGAGCACATGGCAATAATCCAGCCTGGATGTGACACTTTTGTCAGAGCTTTTCAAAGAATGGTTGCTGATGGTGCACCAACCTAAGCTGGACAAAAGCACCCCTGGCCACAATACTCTTTAGACATCTTCATCCAGGAGTACTGCCAGACCGTAACCTGATATTTCAGGAGGAGGGCTACCCCATCCAAGGCGGGCTGAACTTTAAAAACAGCGAAGTTGTGTATCTCCAACTCACTGATTGCCTTAGGAACTTGAAAATGGTCAGTGTTGGTCACTCGTTTTAGGAATGGTTCAGGATCAAGGATTTTAAAGGGGTATTTTTAAGACGGCTTCCTAGCATTTGCATTCAAGTATCTTTTGTACTGTGTTAGAACTGGATTCATGTTTAATTACAAAGAAGCTCAGAATTCATTAGGCCAGACTGTGGTGCTTCCTAGTGGCTGGCCTGCTTGAACAAATATCTTTATAGCTAAAGTGGGGGATCTTACACTGATACGGTGGTGCCTTGGTTCTCAAACTTAATCCATTCCGGGAGTCCGTTCGAAAACCAGGGCGCAGCTTCCAATTCGCTACAGGAGCTTCCTGCACTCAATCGGGAGCTGCATCAGACATTTGGCTTCCAAAAAACGTTCGCAAACCAGAACACTCACTTCTGGGTTTGTGGCGTTCGAGAGCCAATTTGTTCTGCAGCTAAGGTACCACTGTACACTGTTTAATGTGCAATGCAGGCATTCTGCTTGTTAGACTGGTTGCAGATTGTGGAAAATGCTTTCATTAATAATAGGGTTTGCGAGCAATGCTCCCTTCCTTGCATCTTGTTTTGCCTCACAATGCTCTATCCCTTAATTTAATCTTTATATAAGTTGAGGACTCCTCCCTGTTGAAGTTTTTGTTGTAAGTTCTATTTATTTGCTTCACATACTGTGCCCTAGAGTGAAACGTCTGTCTTCAGATTTTAGACTTGTGGGCCAAATCTTCAGCTAGCGTCACAGTGCAATACTTCATTGGCTTTGCTGGAACTAAGCTGCTTTTAATCCAGGTGCTTCTCATTTACTTTCTTGTGCGCCTGACTTAAGTAGTGGAGTGTTGTGTTTAATTTATATACAGCATATGTTTTCATAACTCTCCCTCGTTATCTGGAATGATCAGCATGTACCTCATGTGAAAAACATGGCTGTGTGCAGCCCAAGCTGACGTGGCAAAGTCCTATTGACTTCTTTAAATAAGTGCATTCAAGGCTCGTGGTTTTTTTCTTTGGATTGCACACAAAGTCAAGCACTAGGGTCATCTTGTACCAGCTGGGATTCTTGCAACATTTGCTTAGTGTTGGGCCTTCTGCCGCTACTCCATCTAGACAGAGTATTGCCATGTAATCGTCTTGCCCAGAGGAAGTTAAAGGTCCTTTTGTGTTAAGAAAGTCTTCAAACAGAAAAACAACAACACGATCATAGGAAACAACAGTCCTGCGGCTTCGGGTGGGGCCCCCTGTTGAGTCTGCTGAGTGAGGGGGCCCTGGACATCTGCTCCAAGGTCCTACTCTGTCTCTCAGAACAGACACATCAAGCGTATCTTCAGTCAGCAAGTGTTTTTCTGCCACTCTCAAGGAGAAAGAATCGTTTACAGAAGGGCCCAAAGGTCACAAAATGCAAGAGGCATAGTCTGCAACATTTCTACGCCAAGTTCAAGTGTGTGCGAGATAACCTCTGTGCATTCTTTGCTTGTCAGTGCTTTCTCTGTGAGCTTGATACATTTGAGCTTTGCACAGAAATGTAATGGACACCTTGCATTTTGTGGCATTTCAACCCCGTGATTTATAATTCTTCTTCCGTCTGTAAATAGATACACAGATACAGGTACGGCTTCGACTGGCATTTCACGCACTGGGTGATGTAGAATCCAGTCCACAAAAGCTTATGCCACGGTAAATGTGTTAAAATCATATCCACGCCATTTAAAGCACACACCTTCCTCCAAAGAATCCTGGGAACTGTAGCTTGTTAAGGGTGCTGGGAATTGTAGCTCTGCGAGGGTGAACTACAGTTCCCAAGATTCTCCCGGGAAAACCTTGTGTTTGAAATGTATGGTGTGAATGTGACCTAAAAAGGTACTTCAGGGCTCTTTTGTGCCTGTGGTTGCTCGGGCTGATCAAAATGTGGCCTCCCCTCTGCACACTGTCTCCTACATGCATGCATGTTGAGTTATGAAAGAGAGAAAGACGATGATGTTTTAAATAATAATTTATGTACTGCTCTTATACCAAAATGGCCTGTAAGTGGTTTGCAACTATAAAACCAATTATAAAATCCATACATAATTAAAATACACTAACAATTCTACCGTAGCATTAAAACATCTTTAATTAAAATATGCCACAAGCCAGTTATAATAAAGAATAATAAGAATAATAAATTTTTATTTATACCCCGCCCTTCCCAGTTTCAAAACCGGGCTCAGGACAGCTAACAGCAAATATAAAACATTGATTAAAATGCGACTTAAAAACAGCATAGAATACAACATAAAATGCAGCATCAATATCAATAAAATCCAAAAATTATGGGGTCATTTTAGGAAGGAAAATAAAGTTAGAAAGCATGACAATTGAAACAACTGAAAAAAACAGTAGGATCAAGTTCAAGTTCAGGTGTGTCTTCAAGAGCCAGTGGAATGCCAATACTGATGGCACCTTGGTATTTCAGCAGGGAGGGCACTCCACGACACACTGAGTCCACGCTTGCCTCCATGTTATCGCAAGCCATTAACAATCAGTTATTACACAGGTTTGCATATATGGATTGACAACCCGCTCCCTGCTACTTTATATTAAATCTGTTTATTTTCTTCTTTCAGGAAGTCCAAGAAAAGATGTCTATTTTTATCTTGAAAACAGACCTGTGTGCGGGTGCCCTCAGCATTTTGGTAGCCTTTGTCGTCGTAGCAAACGGAGAACGCTGGGGGCGCAAAGTGTCGCTGGTTCTTCCTATGGTGGGCAGTCTCGTGAGCAGCATCTTCCTCTGCGCTATATCCTATTTCTCGCTGCCCCTCTCCCTCCTATTCATTTCGGCCTTCGTTACTGGGCTGTTTGGAAGCATAGCAACCTTCCTTGGCGGTGCCTTTGCCTTCATTGCTGACCTTTGCGAGAATGAGAAGCAGAATACCATCCGAATAGCAGTGATCGACTTCATCCTTGGAGTGTTTTCTGGATTGGGAGGACTGTCTTCAGGCTACATTTTAAAGGCTTTGGGCTTTACCTGGACATACGTGATGATGTCACTGCTTCAGGTGGTCAACATTTTGTATGTTGTGTGTTTTTTGGATGACACAGTCCGGGTATCTGAGGTTGAGCCAAAGTCTCTGAAAGAAAAGCTCAAGGAAACCTTTTCTGGAGTTTATGACTTATTTCGGAATTCTTCCTGTAGGAAGCGGACTCTAATCACGTTGCTGCTTTGCACATTCATGACTTACTTGTTCACAATGATTGGCGCGCTTTCTCTTTACACCATCTATGAACTGAACGCCCCACTCTGCTGGAATGCCATCTACATAGGATACGGCTCGGCTGCATCTACTGTTGTCTCTGTGATTGGCTTTCTAGGAATCCTTGTCCTTGTCAAGTACCTAAAGGACTTTTACCTTGTTTACCTCGGGATCTTCTCTTACGTAGGAGGAGCCGTCATGGCTGCCTTTGCCACCACTACGTTGCTGATGTTTTTAGGTGAGTTCAGTACCAGACCGGTGAAAATTCAGAACTTTTGGTAAGAATGCTGGTTATGTAGATGTTTTGAAAACAAGTGGTGCTCACAACCATGAAGAATAATTTCTGGGCTACATTATTTTCAAGAATATATGCAATTTTATAGACATTCCTTGGTTTGAGAACTGCACCACAAAATTCAGAAAAGTATGAATTTTGAAATATATTTACATTTCGGTTTGCATATTGTTTCAGGTTAGGTTCACATTAATCCTTACCAAACCATTGAAAGCCCATTGAAATAGACTTGAGTAACTTAGATGCATCTATTTTAGTGGATCTTCTCTGAGTATGACTTAGTTGGAGATAACCCTATATGACTATCAAAATATCTTGGCTGTTTCCTTTTGCTTTGTTGTATTTTACAGTACAGCTTCATCTTTTTCAGTCTCCTGTTCATAATATTGCTGGCTTGTGTGTTTTACAGTGAGAGTGCCTTCCCTGCTACTTGCTATGCCCATTCCAGTCCTTCGATCCATGTTGTCCAAATTAGTTCTTCCTAATGAACAAGGTGAGTTGAAGTTGCGAAAGGATAGGTCACGGTTGTCATGTCATAAATTACAAAGGGAGTTAGGAGGTGTTGGGTGGATTTGTCAGTTTTATTTTACATTGTTATTTATTATTTGGGGCTTTAAAAAAAATAAAAAAGGTTAACCCTATTAATAAGTTGCATGAATAGTTTAAGTAACACTCTGGAATGCCACCCTGGAATCTTCTGAGAAAAGGCGGTTGAGAAATGTTTCAAATAAATGGAGAATAGCACAAGTGTTTTATTTTAATTTTTTGTGTTTTCTCGTTTTGACAGGAGCTATATTTGCTTGCATCGCCTGCTTAGAGGTCGTGATGGGGACTCTTGGACTTGTCACGTTCAATAGTCTTTATGCTGCCACTGTGGGCTGGTTTCCAGGCTTCAGCTTCCTCTTCTCAGCTGGCCTTTGCATAATTCCGCTGATTACGATGAGGTTGTATACATATTACTCCTCTGGTTAATGCCAAAAGCAAAGCTATTTATTACATTGCATTTATAGTCCACCTTTTCCCCTAAGGAACTCCAGGTGGTCTACGTGGTTCTACCCCTCCCCCTTTCAGTAACCCTGCAAGGTAGGTTTAGAGTTAGAGACAGCGGCTGGCCCAACATGACCCAGAGAGCTGCATATGAACAAGTGCTCCTCTCTTGAGCTACCACCCTTCTGCCAGTGCATCCTTGGTGCATTATAAAAATCTCCAGCATCACTACCTCGTATATTATCAAGTATTAAGATCTGGTAACAGTATTTTTTCTTTATTTTTTTCATTCTCACTTACTTTTTTCCTTTCTTTTTTTTTCTCACTCTTATCTTTTTATGAATGAAATTCTTGTAATGAAATATCAGTTAAATAATTAAGTACAGTGGTACCTTGGCTCTCGAACTTACCGTATTTTTCGCTCTATAAGACACACCACACCATAAGATGCACCTAGTTTTGGGAGGAAGAAAACAAGAAAAAAAATATTCTGAATCCCAGAAGCCAGAACAGCAAGAGGGATCGCTGCGCAGCGATCCCTCTTGCTGTTCTGGCTTCTGGGATAGCTGCGCAGCCTGCATTCGCTCCATAAGACGCACACACATTTCCCCTTACTTTTTTAGGAGGGAAAAAGTGCGTCTTATAGAGCGAAAAATGCGGTAATCTGCTCTGGGAGTCCCGGAACCGTTCACAACCCAAGGCGCAGCTTCCGATTGGCTGCTGAAGCTTCCTGCACTCAAGCAGAAGCCGCGTCGGGCATTTGGCTTCCGAGAAAAGTTTGCAAACCGGAACACTTACTTCCAGGTTTGCGGCATTCGGGAGCCGATTTGTTCGACAACTAAGCCGTTCGAGAACCAAGGTACCAGTGTATTGAATACTGTAAAGTACTGGTAAAGTATTTAGGTGGTGTTCGACTAGCCTTTAAACAGTTGGCCCATTGAAATGAACATGACTAAGTGAGACTCATCCATTTCAATAGGTAGTTGAATATCACCCTTTGACTTGAACAAAGGAGACCAACCAACACCACATTTTTTTCTCAGCACAAGACTTTTCCCGGTCAAAACTTCATTCCAGGGTGTTTGTGAGGGTTAAAAGGGAATAATCCCGTCTGAGCTACTTGGAAGATGGGCTGAGTACAAATGTAATATAGATCAGTAAAAGAATGGTCAGGAAGGGGTGCATCGCTGACAAAAGTCTACCCGTCAGGACAAGAGTATTTGCTAAATATTTCCTGCTATGCTGATTTCCCAACAGTGCCTTGACTTTGTCACATACCTAAAGTATTAGGGTGGACACAGACGAAACATTTAAAATAGTGGTCACAGGGGTCCTTCTCCCTGCAGTATGGAACTTGTCTTAAACATGTTTACAGTGGTACCTTGGTTTTTGAACAGAATGCAGTCCAGGAGTCTGTCCGACTCCCGGAACCATTCGAAAACCAAAGCACGGCTTCCCATTGGTTGCAGGAGCTTCTTGCAGCCCTTCGGAAGCCATGCTGGATGTTTGGCTTCCAAAAACGGTTCGAAAACCGGAATGCTTACTTCTGGGTTTCAATCGTTTGGGAGCCGATTTGTTTGGGAGCCAAGGCGTTCAGCTTCCAAGGTATGACTGTACTAACAAGTAAAATGCTGTTCCAGCTGTCCATCCTTTTCTTTTCTTTGTGTTTCACGTTCTAGAGATAGGCAAAGGGGAGGTGCGTAGGTAAATGCCATGGATTTTCACCAATAGGAATTCTCCTTGGCCAGCTTTTCCCCAGTTCAAACTGAACCATGCTGGAAATTTGCAGAAGTGTTGTTTTTGTACACACGTCCTGGGATAAAGGAGAAGCTATTTTGTGCTGGCAAGGTTGCTTTCAAACTGCTTTAGCTGCTCTTAGAATGTTCCACCTGCCTTTGCTCTTAATCTTAAAGCTGGCATGACAGGTGTTTCCTTCAAAAGGTTAAGAAGACTATCCATTTCAGGTTGCATACAGGGAGGTATTGTCACAACCTTACTGAATACGCCACATGGACCTTTTTCATTGCAGTGTATGACAGCTTTATGATTTCTGTACATTTTCAGTTGACTTAGTACAGTGTGTTCCGTATCTCCTCTTTAAAACGTCTTATCTCTTTCTCCCAGCTGGTTTCTGTATGCCACTTGGCATGAATATCACTTTGCACTACTTATAAATGAAGAAGACTCCCTTGGGGAGAATGCTGACAGCTGAACAGAGAATTTGTCTAAAGGCTAGCCCTCCTCTCCTGTTCTTCTATCATGGCCATACCTGTTGACTCTTATTGGCACAGCTAAAGAAGGATCTGATGTGTCCGTTGTTAGATCTCTACAAGAATTGACCATCCCAGGTTTGCTGCTGTCCTTGATGGTACATAGGATGCTGCGCAAAGCGGTGGCAGGGAAGAGTCGTGAATGGCGTTTTCAGTCTGTTGCTATGCTGGGGTGGGATTCAATCACAAACTGGCAAATTCTCAATGACAGTTAATTGGGAGGTCTTGCACAACAAACCTGCTTTCTCCAAACATCAGGCTTTTCTGCAGTAAGGAAAGTGATGGGGAAATGGACTGGAAAGGATAGGGTTGCTGGACACAACATTGTCTAGCATCTCCACGAACAAATCAGGGTGAATGCTCACTAAATAGCCAATGTAGCAAACAGATCAGGAATGAATGCTCAGTAAACAGATTGTCTGGAAGCACCCAAAGCACTGCCTTGGTTGAGCTGCTTCAAAGGCAATTGGCAATTGGCCGGTGCGGAAACAGGAGTGATGTCAGAACTGGGATCAGGCCCTTGATGTCTTGGTGCACCTGCACATGGCTGTTAATGTTTCAGTGCAATCAGTAGCAGATAGTGTGGTGCTGCTGCTCACCTGAACTCAGGTTGGTTGTCACTTCTGCTTACTGGAAAGGGCAAGGCGTCACCGTGTTTGGACACATTTCTGTTCTCTCATCATTTTGAAATGCCCTGGCCTTTGAGTTTCGGAATTCTGTGACTCCTGTATTAACCAGACTTTCTTGTGTACACCAGTAAGTCTGTGATTCATACCTGCTTTCAGGAAGTGGACAGATGGGCAGCAGCGACACTACTCCCTCAGCAAGGAAATGATGCACTTATTTTGCATGCAGTGCAATCTTATGTGTGGCTATTGAGAAATAAGCCCATTGGGTTCAGTAGAACTTACCTACAGGGTTGAACTATTATACAGTCGCAGCTTGGTTTTCGAACAGAATGCATTCCGGAAGCCCGTTTGATTTCCAAAACATTTGGAAACCAAGGCGTGGCTTCCAACTGGCTTCCGATTGCGCAGGCGCACTGGAAACAATAGCGGAAGCCGCATCAGGTGTTCAGCTTCCAAAAAAAGTTCAAAAACCGGAACACTCACTTCTGGGTTTCGATTGTTCGGGAGCCAAAACGTACAAGTACCAAGGCATTTGAAAACCAAGATACTACTGTATATTGATATGTAAATTGAATTATCTACTCTTGCAACAGGAAGGTCGTGTTTGTGTTGCAGAGGGAGTTAAGAATCACAGGATGGGTGAAGTGCTGTCAACACACCCTGTTTGAGCAATTGCATGGAGGTCCTACATAGCTTCCCCAATTTTTGTGTGACCACATCTGCAAGCAAGCCCTGTGGCCAGACAAGCTTAAGAAAATACAGAAACTGAGCCAATTATTTTTAAAATAATTCTGAACAAACCTGATTCTTTTTTACACAGAGGACAGGCAGGTGCCTTGAATGCAAACAGTCTATAATAATGATTGGCAATCTTTGCTTGGAATCTAAGGTAAGTTAACTTAAGGAACATAATGGAAAAAAGGCTCCCATCTCCTCTTCCGCCTCTGTAGCCACCTGAATCCCTCCCCCTGAAAAAAGCCACTCTGGAAGGTTATGTCTCCTTCCCGAATCATGTAGGATGGGGTGCTAAGGGCTATTGGGAGAGCTGGAGAATCAACTGGAATTGGGCTTGGATCCTAAGTTAAAGAAGTTTATGGAAGGAAAGGTTCCAGTCTGTTCTTCCACCCAACAGCTCCCCACACCCTGTCCCCCGTTGTTCAGGAAGGGCCACCAAACCTCTGCAGAGGCTTTCACGATGACAGAGGAGACGAGAAGAGGGGGCTGCCAATTCCACGAACCTCCATAAGTTAACCTACTTTATGTTGCATACAATTGTATAAAATAACACTGTGATTTATCTTGCGCTATTTTCCTTAAATTGTTCTATTGGGCCTAAGAATGGGCGAGTCTTTCAATTTCAACATCAGTTTGCAAATTCTTTCATTTTTTAAAAAGGTCAGCATTTTAGTACAAATTTCTCCTACATGCACATTTTTGTACGCAATGTTTTTGCAAGTAGTATCCACTAATATAATGCATTTTTATGCACACTTTACCTAATTTGTATGAATTGCTTGATTAGAGATCTGCATTGCAAAATTCAAAGAAGTCTGAATTTCAAAGGATGACTGTATTTGGTTCATATATTTTCAGGAGTTAGGAAGATTCGCCTTTAAATGTGAACCAAATCCCTCATTAGCCTGGCCTACCAATGCACTTAGGTATACAAAAGTGAGGATTAATCAGTAATGTTTACTGTATGCTGTTTTCCCCCCCTAACAGCACTTTCTATGGTGGATAAAAGAGGATTTGTTGTAAACATTTTTTTAAAAAGACCCTAATGTAAATGTATATTTTTTTAAAAGATTGACTTGTTGAATTATTAGGTAGTGTTTCAATTGATTCATTTGATTCATTTGATAGGGTCGGTTCACATGAAAACGAAGAGCAAGACCTTGCAGTTCAGGATAAGCATGTTGAACCTGTGAAGCCTGCAATGCAAAATGTAGCTGCCTGCAGGGTAGACACTACGTAATGTTTTGGGCTGCAGTTCAACACAAGATTAGGTGTGCTTAAAGCTCTTTTGAAATAACTGGATTTAAAGCTCCCATCCCGAACATAAGTGGGCTACCTGTCTGGGTCTCACATGGCCCTTCCACTTCCTCGATGTGGAACCCCAGAGTCTGCCATACCTGCCGCCACCACCATTACGGGGGGGCGGGGACAGCAGGCAGGCATTCCTGCTTGTGTGTGGGTCAGGCATAGTGTGCCACAGATATAGAGTGGTGCTTTGGAGCTCCATTCTTGGCCCACACTCTGTGGTTTGGTTGTGTGTGTGTGTGTAGGAATGCTGGCCATTTTCCAAACCTCTGGTAGTGCTGATTGCACTCACCAGTGATGGCTAGAGTGGTTCTGCCAGTGAAATAGTTACAACACAGAGAAAGGCAGTAGCAGATCAGACTGGTTGGCTAGATGAAGGTGAATGGGGAGAGGGAAGCCTCTCTCTCTCTCTCTCTCTCTCTCTGTGTGTGTGTGTGTGTGTGTGCGCGCGCGCACACACACACACACACACACACACACACCTGCGTGCATGCCAGCCAAGAAGAGGGAACTTCTGTGTTTGCAAGTGAGGGAATACCGTACGTGTTTTTGTGAGTGAGAAGATGAATGATGGTTGAATGAAGAGAAGGGGGGAGAGAGAGAGAAAGTGCTGCCCCCTCCCCACACTTTTGGACCACATTCCAATGGTGGACAGTTTCCCCCTAAGCGGAGATGGCCCTAAACCCCAAAAAAACTTTCTCATCTTCTTGCTGGAAAGAAAGCCTTGTCAATAACATTTTCCAAATCAAGAATCTTAATTTTGTCTCTCCTTGAGCCCTTTAACATTTTTCTCCCATCTGGTCTGGAGAATCTTCCTCATTTCTTTTTACAACTCTTTTGAGCTCCTGTGATGGAACCAGAGCTGTGCATCTAATTAGTTCACAGTTAATGTGCTGTAAAGTGTAATTTTGTACTTGCACCGCACTTTTCATCTTCAGAGAGCTTGGCAAATATGTAAGTCATTAATCTTCTCGATGCTGCTCTGAGGCAGGTACTCTTTGCCAACTTCACCTTCCACCTCTGGGTGGACAACCTTTTCATATCGAAATTGTCTCAGGGCCACAGAGCAAATTAATATTAGAGAGTGAGATGATAAAACTGCTTCTGCCACTTGGGTTTATATGCTCTATAATGACAGTATGTATAGAGAATGCCATTCAGTGGCATCTCTCCTCCCTCCCCCCGCATAAAATATGTTGTAAGCAACACCTGGCAAGTTTTTCATATCGCTAACATTTAGGATGTTATTTCCCCTCTTGCCATATATTGCTTTGCGGTATCATGAAGTGCTGAGGTGCTTTCATGCTGATGGTTTTATGAGAGTTCCTTGGTGACTTATAATGCTCCCTCTCAGTCTCTGTGATCCACACACCCCTCTCCCCCATAGATGAAATTAAGATGTCCATGGGAAGATTGTGATATGTCTCTGAAAGAGTTTTTAACGAACCCGGACTGCCGTCAGGAGTGAGGAAACAGCAGGTGCTGGGCAGCACTTCTCTTTCCTGCAGTTTGCCCACTCAGAATTTATTTCCCCCAGTTGCTTATCTCCCTGTGCGGAAAAAATATCTGGGGACTCATCCATTCAGGTTGTTTATACAATGTGTGCTGTTAGAATGATGTTTTATGTTCTTTAGGGGTTTTTTGTGTCCATGATATTGCTGTGCTTTATTTTAATGAACTAACATTCATTAATTTGGAGAACCTTTGGGTTGAAAGCTTGGCTATAAATCCAATTAGTAATAATAACATCTTTTCCTACCCTCTTCCTTCAATCAGACTGCAGCCTTACCTAGCAAATTCCATTTTTTAAAAGTCAGGAGACTGATTGATGTTATCTCCTATGTAATGTCTGCTACACCCCACCCCACCCTGATCGTGAAGGTTGCAGATTGTTTGGGGTCATAATTGATTACACTGTAAATAGCATTTTGGGAGCTTTGGAAGCGTGGGAAATGAGCAGCGGACTGGGCACTCTTTCCTCAGCCTAATGTACCCAATTGCCCCCTCTTCCACATCTCTGTATTTCTTAATTTGTATATGTGGCTAGCCTGGGCCGCCATAGTACATTTGTTGGATGGAGGGTAGGATTTGTACAGTAGCTATAACAAACAGGAGTTTGGAAGGTGGGGGAGCAAGGAGGAAGCTTTCCAAATGTAGCTGCTTTGGTAGTCGACCATTATTTACGATGTCCACTAACTGGGCCTGTCTACCAAAGTGTCAGGGGACGCAAGCTGTGGCCTCGCTTCCTACTGGACTATGGAGATGCTCAGAAGCAGTGAGAATCTTACTTCCTCTTGCATCTGAGTGTTTCCAAAGCTTGGCATGAACCAAGTGGCCAACTTCTCTTTTCCAAGTACGTGCCAGAGAGATATTGGGGAGAGGGCCAGGCTGATTCTTCCACACTGCGTGAAGCAAAATGCTGCTTCTGGCTTTTGAGTCCCCTAGTTGTGTGGAGAACTTTTGGGCAGGGGAAGGTCTCATCTAGCAGTAATTCATTTTATGGGCACCACTTTGATTGACGATATGGAAATTTAATACAGTGCGTGGCCCTCAGGTTCTGTGATGAAATGCTCTTGTGGCCCACTTGGTCTGAGTTGAAACAAACAAAATAAATCCTTCCAGTAGCACCTTAGAGACCAACTAAGTTTGTTATTGGGATGAGCTTTGGTGTGCATGCACACTTCTTCAGACGCACACGAAAGCTCATCCCAATAACAAACTTAGTTGGTCTCTGAGGTGCTACTGGAAGGATTTTTGTTTATTTGCTTCGACTATGGCAGACCAACACAGCTACCTACCTGTAACTTGGTCTGAGTTGTTGGACCACCTTGCTTTAGGGTAACCTTTAGATTGCCCTTTTACTTTGCCCACTTGGTGTCCTGTAGATGTTTTGGACTACAACTCTTCATCCTCAGCTCCAGCACATGTGGAGAACAGGTTGGCAAAAGCTGCCACAGACAGCTATGGAACAAAAGAAAGGACTGTATTTTCTTCGAACCAGCAGCAGCAAGACTGCAAGCTTGCTGGAGAGATACTGCACTGAAGCTGACTGTTATGGCTTAAGACAGGCTGTGTAATAACGTCTGGCACTAATTACTCAGGACAAAGTTGCTTTGTCAAAGTTAATAGCTGCTTGGGTGGAAATGGTCATAGCAATTCACTGACCAGAGAACTTTAACTTTCCTCCTTTTGTGAGAGGTTGTCTTATTGCTGTTAGCAAAAGCCGCCCTCCACCCACGGAGTCTGGGCCTGGAGTTGGCTTCACATTAACTCAAAGTGAAAGTTCATGAGAAGTTCTGTTATCTTGATCTGATAGCGCACAGAGTGAACAAGAAAGTATTTTATCTGAAATGGCCTTCTCCAAGTTGGTGCCCCCCAGGTGCTTTGTATTCCAGCTCCCATCACCCCTGACCACTGACCATGCTGGCTGAGGCTGATGGGAGTTGTCGCTTGAAACATCTAGAAAGCACTAGGTTGGCAGGTGGCTAATGCATCTAGATAAGGAACTGATCATTTGGCTAAAGATCAGAAAATGTGTGCTTCTGGGGGGAGATTTATAAAAAGAGCATAAGAACAAGCAATTGCTTTTAGACTAGTGTAATTGTAGTAGCTTACTGCAAAGAATCTTGGGAATTAAAATATGCTGAGCATATTCAGATCTGTATTCTTCATAAAACTAGCCCTCAGGATTTCCTAAGGAAACCAAATGATTTAGCAATCCTATGTATATTTGTCTACTCAGAAGTAAGGCACATTGACTTCAGTGAGACTTATTCACAGGTATAGGTGCATAAGAATGCAGCCTTAAACCGATCTGTATCTGTAGTGTGCAGACACTCAAAACTGTATGGAACTGGAAGTTTTTATACAATGGTCGCCCAAGTTAATCTTTGCACTGATTCTGGCTCTAAGACTGAGCTGCCTTGGGAGTGTGTGTTTTGCAATAATCGTGACAATATTTGCACTACTTTCCTTGACTGACTTTTATTTGTGTGTATAATGAAAATATTGAGATAAATAAAACATTTTTGAACGACATCTGTATCAGTGCTTCTTAAAACAATTATTTCACATGTAATCAAGTCTCTAGAAAGAAACATGGCAATTCAAGCTGATTATGATAGAACAAGTTTATCTAAAAAACGAGTCAGTTTAAGCAGAATTAGTATGCGAAGGACTGAAGTGTAGATTAAGAGGGAAATGATTATATTATACATTAATTTACATGCCAGTAAATCCATTTTTAGAATTTACGTCTCAGAAGTCAAGTAAGAATGACATTTAGTTGTCTGGTTTTGAATGGACAAGCAAAGAGCAATTTGTTTAGGGTCAAAGATCACATTAGAATATCACAGACCAGTGTGGCATTATCACATGCAGGTGCTTGTGATTACAACCGAACCTGAACTCGTAAGCTGGTTGTTTTTACTAAAATCTTTTAGTGCCATGAAGCTGAACCATAACATAGTAACAAACAGCCTGCTGGATTAGACTGGTGGCCTATCTAGCACAGCATCGCAGTGGGATATGCACAAGCAGGTTCTGGGTGCAATAGTACACTCCTCTCTTGTAGATTTCAGCAACTGATATTCAGAAGCATACCACCTGACGGCACAAAAGCTATAATAATTAGGTAACATGATTAGGAGCTCAGAAGGCTTTAATCTTCCAACCAGAGCAAGAGGTGGAAAAGCATTCCTAGGAACCTACAGGTGGGCTAAGAAAGAGGAGCTAGAGGGTTCTGGGACTGGTAATTCTTCACTTACTTTGGTACTAGAAGTTTGCCTGGTGCTACCAAAACTCAGGAATTTGGGCCTTCATGGTTGGATTTTCTGGCCTTTGCTTTTAGTGTTCCAACTTTCAGTTGCATGTGGAAGGATATTTTCGTTGTTGGTTGATTGCTATGAACACTCTTGGTATTACAAGTTTATTAAAAAAATTATTTATTGAATGTATTTTTACTTTCTCTTTGAGATTCTCCGGTAAAAAGCAATGAATTACCTTGGCATCACAAAAAAACTGCTTGCATGAGCAGGAAAACACAGGAGCCAATTTATCAAATCTGGATCAATTTGCAAACTCTAAAGATGTATATTGGGGTGGAAATAATGCAACTAAATTTTCAACTGGAAACACCTGACTAATTCAGAATCTGACTTTGAGCTGCATCTTAGGGTGTGAGAATTGTAAGCAAATGTACTTTGTCAAAGCAAGACCTCTAAAAGCCTTGTGGTTTCCACAAGGTTATTTCTTCAGTTAAGACTTAATCAGTACCCTTTACATGTTACACCGTTTGCATGGGAGGTGCATTTTCATGGACTCAACAGCCCTGCTGTCATTTAAAAATGTTCTTGCTTTGGCAATCACTAGCCCACAGGACATAATGCAAGGGTGTTGCAAAAGCTGCTTACTTATTTAAACAGCACCCAAGTTCCAGTATACAACTTTTCCTAAGATGAAGCTAACATGTGGCAAAAGATTTCATACTTCCCAGCGTACAATGAAATATTTTATTCAAGAGAATTTCCCTCATTGCAGTGAGATATTCTTTAAAAAAAGGGAGGGCAAAGAAGTCTTGGGAATTTACTAGCTCAAATTTCCCTGTCATGAATAAGCAATTCAAGAACATGAGATCCTACAGCTTTTCCATCTTTAATATTTCCTGCGGGCTACCCCACAAAACGTGTTGCACTTTCATGAGGCAAGAGGATCGTCAAGTATCTGGCAGCTCAAACACTAAAACTGGGTCCAAAAGCATCACAAGTATTTAGGAATGCATACCGATTGCTTCCAACCAAGATAAGAATTCATCTCCTTCACTGAGGCAAAGTTGTCTCCATGAGGAATATTTATTCCTGTGGAACCAAACTTTGAATCTGCGTTAAGCAAAAAGGAGAGAAGGTAGTCATGAAACAGCATCACCACATAAATTGTGAGTGGCAATCCTCAGGCCTGAGGGAGGAATACAGCCACACAACCCCCAAGGCTTCTCTACTCAAGTCAGTGAGACTCCACACCAGCCTCGAGTGCTTTTGTTTCGCAGGAGGGAATCCTTGAATTGGGATACTGCCTCTTGCTTAACCAAATGGAAGGTGGATGTTTGTGGGAAAACCTGACTTGCATAGCCTACTGTACACTGGTGTCCACCCATTTTGCCATTTGGTCCCAAGGTTCTCCTTGGCTTTCAAGAAACATGTCATTTGCTGCTTTTCCTTACAAGAACCCTTGATTATTACGGCTTTAGGATGAGGAAATGTGATTATTACAGAGCAGCATGCTCTAAGGGCAGAGCGTTCCAAACTTGTTAGACATGCATCATTTCATGACACAGGAATTCAGTTTTACTAGCAAACCAGAAGTTAAACTAACCCTTTTCCAGCCCCAGGAGGAGTGTATGGAGCGTTTGCCTGATGCACCTGCACACTGCAGCCAACACACTAATGTATCACAAAACAAAGAGTTTGGAAAGCTCTGCTCTAGGGCAACCACTGACTGTCTGGGTATAGGACTGTTAGCTGGTATATTACTACATTTCCTCCAAGGAGCCAAAGTTGGCACACCCAGTACAGTACCCCCCTTTTCTGTTGAAGGGAGGTTAGGCTGAGAGCAGAATGACTGACTCAAGGTGAATGTGGTGGTTGAACGGGGATCAAACCTGGCTTCACAATTCTAATCCAATACTCTAGGCACACCACATATGAATCAGACCCCTCGGAAAAATGGGGAAGACTTGAGTAGATAAATGGGTGCGTTATAAGCAAGATGCGGTGGAAACAACAACTTTAGAAGTATAACCAGTAACACCACTTTGTTGGGCACTGGAATTAAGGGAGAGGAAGGAAGCTGCCTACACTGTCTGTCAGTGGTTCTCTCTCATCTCTGCCTTGAGATGGCAGGGACTGAACCAGGTGCCTTCGGCACGCAAAGCAAATGTTCTACTGCTAAGCTACAGCTCTTCTGTAATGGAGCACATAGAGACTGGTGCCGATTGGTTTGCCTGGCAGCTTGCTTGTGTTCTGTACATGAGTGAGGAAGGGTGCCATCTGTGAAGGGTGGGTGGCATTTCAGCTGGCAGGGCAGTGGTGTTGGAAGTAAAAGGATCCCAGCTAGTTAGGCCAGTGTAAATTCTGGTTGTGAACAGAGTAAACAGATCTAGGCTAAGGTGAAAGGGAATGGCTGAGTAATGGAAGCAGGTGCTGCTTGAGGTGAGGAACTTTGTAGATATGACTAAATATTTTGAAAAGTCACAGCATTTATAGAAAATTTTATTCATTGTTTTTAAAAGATGGCATGTCAAGTCATCAAGCACAAGGAAAGAAAGATTAAACAGAAAATACTTGGGTTATATATGGCAAAAGGTTCTTTTACAAGAACATTCAATCTAAAATGTCCTTTTTCTACAGACTTTTTAATGTCTACAGTTCCAGACATGAAACAGTAATTGCCCTGAATAGAGATGTATTTCCCAATTTTAAAAAATACCCAATTACAAGACATTTGTACTGACAGTAAACACAGAACAAAAAGTAATATATTTAAGCATTTAATGTGCCTTTTTTATCAAGGTAGGTGAGAGATTGTGTGTATCAAAACAAGCACTGTACGGCTATCGTTTAATATGGTTTACTTGAACCTACAGGGACACAGGTAAGAAACATTTTCATGAACAGAAGGATGGAGTATGTGTGCATTATAATAAACCAAGTTTGTGTTCAACCAACAGATGAGGATCTCCCATTACTTCACTCTGTGCCGGGTCTGGAAAACAGGTTTAATATTTTAGTAATCCACAACTTTGACAGAACAAGTATCAGCATGCAAGATACAACTTTTAACTAAGTGCAGCAGAAGGCTCGCTATTTGCTCCACTCAACCCCCTGCACCCCACATGAACTGAAAACAGATCAGCACACCTCTAATTAACTGTTCACGTAGGAGGGTTGGGAAAAGGGGCCTGGACGGAGGCCAATGTTTTCTCCCTGAACAGGTGACAAATTCTAACTAAACCTTTTATCAGCAGTGGAGATCTCATTCGAGCCCTGGATTGTACTCCTGAAAACAAGTTGTTTCTGCTCTTTAAATTCTGCATAGGCACTTGCTTGGGCTCACCCACGTAAGAAAAGCCCTTCTGTATCAGACGAAAGGCCTATTGTCTCCCGTTTCCTCACAGCATCCAACCAGACACTGCTACCTATGGGAAGGCTACAGGCAGGTCATGAGGATCTCAGGGTACGGTGTGAAGGCACATCAGGCCACCATCTTGCTGAAGCTAAGTAGGCCTGGGTCTGCTTAATGCTTAGAGATGTAGCCTTGGAATTCCATGAAAAAAGTATGGTGGGATATAAATGCACAAAAAAATACAGTTGTTTCCCAGTAACACAGCTGCAACAGTCATGTGTAGTACATAGCTACACAGTGGGACTCCAGCATGTGAAAAGTGGTTTTCATATTGGTGCAGCAACCTTTGAACAGGGCCTGAGGCTTAGAGATGAATTGTGATCTTTACAATCCATTTTCTTCCCTGTAGCTTTAAAATACTAGATTTCTCTCAATTTTGTGGAATTTTCCTTACCATTCAGAATATCCTCAAAACCAATGCAGTCATAGTTGCCTTTCAAGATATCCAGGGACAGGTTAGAACTATTAAGGAAAGGAAGACGCTGGGCCTATAAAGTACAACAGTTGGTCAGGAAGATTTTGTTCAACAAATAAACTGTGCATGCGTAATTACCAACCAAATGAGAGACCTTGAAGATCATCTATTTCAACCCCCTGCAATGCAGGAATATGCAGTTGTCCCATACGGGGATCAAACCCACAACATTAGTATTGTCAGCACCACGCTCTAACCAGCTGAGCTATCCAGGCCTGCTATAGTTGCAACATGAAGCCTTGCTTGATCATAAGTACAATCTTCTATGTGTCTACAGAGAAGAAAGACCTGTTGAGTTCAATGGTGCTAGTTTATAATATACCTATTTATGTAGACTTAATTGAATAAACTGATACAGTTAATTAACTAGTGGTGCAATCCTATGTGTTCTTACCTGAAAATAAGCCTCTTTGAATACTGTGGGGCTTACATCGAAGTAAACATACACAGGATTGTGATAAAAGATTAATTTATTCAGGTGACAGTCCTACATGACAAGATGATTATCTGGAAAATGACTCAGATCTTCCCCTTTATCTCCACTCCCCCCGGTTCAAAAGGTTCAACTCCTGGGCTTTCTCAGTTCAAACGAATCACTGATGTTACAGTGGTTGTAAGTCTTAATCATTAAAACCAGTAAGAAGCTAATGCTATTTTATCAGGTGCTTTTAGAACATTATGCTGGGCAAAACAAATTACTGAAAACAAATGAAAAAGCATACCTGCTTCACTGCTTTGAATTCCATTTGCAGCTTCAGCGGTGCATGCAGCCCTTGAATATTTCTCAGAGTAGAAAAATTCATCTTATCTTGATTCAATGAAAACTACAAAACAAAGTGTTAAGAATATACTTGTGTTCTATAACAATTGGGGAAATGTGACTTCCGTTGTTAAAAAATGTTTATAATGCTTCACATAAACGTATTTTCCTAGCTTACTTTAAATACTTCCACTCACAGAAAAGCTGGAATTTATACGCACCCTTATCAATCCACCACAACATGCTGTTTCTTGCAAGCAGAGTACATCTGACTCCACCTCATGGTGAAAGTAAAATACTGCCAAATAACCCAAATCCCATTCATGTTAATGTTAAATGAATTACTTTCAGTATTGAAGGAATGCTAACATCTGACTAATTACAGAAGGGTGTGTGAGAGAGTAAGAGGTGTGTTTATTTGCCATCTTATAGATGCTTGAGTGATCCATCCATTTGACTATCCAAGCCCATTGTGGGAGCATTCCAAACCCAAGATCCAATGAAATGAGAGGAGTTTGGAATGAGCAGGTCTGACTCATCCTGGCTCAGCTGGAGATATGCTGGCCTAAATTCTCTAGCCTGCCTGAGGCTGAAGTAAGTCCTGAAAAGGGGCTACTCCTGGGAAATGGCAGAATGGGGAAGGAGGAGACTGACCCACATTCTGAACTCCATTCAGCTCAGTCATGTGACCTAACAACCCACCATAAGTTACACTGACAAAAAAGGTGGTAAGTAAAACCATTTCAAAAGATTCTTTTGCTTCTTCCCGGCTCCACTGTTGAACAGAGTATGTAAACAAGAAGAAAATATTCATGCATCCTTTGTGGAGATTTGAGGATAAAGGCAGATAGCCTCTATGCTTCTGCCTCATGACATCTCCCTGTTTCAACTTTCCTTTCTTCCTTTCCTTATTGAGTCACTTATCAACCCCATTGTCTCACTCTCCCACATTCATCATTGCAAGCTGCTAACATTTTACTCCTCATGCTATGAACACACGTTTCTTCTCTTTTCTTTTCCCCCTTCAAATCTCTTTTCAAGACCCTCTATTAATATACATCAATTTATGAACTACAATAACCACATGACTTCTGTGCCACCTCCTATGCCACCCTTCTGTACTGCTCATCAAGCACTGTTCAACCAGCTTGGATCTGCCCTTTCAAGATGGGTTAAAAGCTTTCCGATAGCAAAGACCGCCAACTGAAAATAGAATCCCAAACATTGATCAGAAGTCCCACCAATCCCAACTGGGCTTACTCCCATGAAAGTAGCTTTGGGAGCGCAGCCTTTAGGTTTCAGTTTTGCCCCCAAAACACAGCTGGTGCCAAAGTATTTATCCTGTAAAATTAACAGTTTTCTATCCACTGTTAACTGAAAAAAGTGTATAGTATGGCCACGTCACACACATATTTAACTTGCATGATTTTAACTATACATGGACAATAAAGGGATGCTCTTGTGAAATCTCACAGGCAGTTGGACTGTCCCCTGAGAGCATCCCTAACATTCCCAGAGCCAGCACACCAAGCAGGCCTTGCCTGAGAAGAAAGGCCAAGAGTGCATCAAGCTGTTTTTCCGCCAAGTAACTCCAAGCAGATTCAGCACAAAAAGAGATTTTAAGCTCTTGTCCTTGTTTCCCAGGCAAGGCCCACTTAGTTCTCTGGCTCTAGGATTGACAGGAGTTCTCTCTTTCTCTTCTCACCAGCTACCTTACCCTCAACGGCTAGCTGTGGGGCAAATCCAATGGCAACACAGTTTGGCTGCACATGGTTTTCACATATGCACAGTACCTCTGGCGTGAGATATGGGGCAACTGTATACAACTTGCGCTGTTTACAGTCCAAGGTCTAAAAAGATGAAGTGTACTTACATTTTTCTCTGATAGTTCCAAAGGATGAACAGGGAAAAGTTCACTCTTCACATTTGTAAAGCTATAAAAACAATGTACAGTATTAGTATTGCAACTTTTATCTCAAAGTAGCATTCACAAAATATTTTGGATAGCAATTCCAGGTAAAAGTTTTGTGGCTCTAAAGTCTGGAATTTATGGCATAGAATACATAAAAGAACTATTTTCTCTTCTTCAGTGGGGTGGAAGTAATGATACCAGCTATGTGTATGCAGGAAACAAATACTGTAAAGTCTAATGCCTGTTTGCATATTCTCTTGGAAGTGAGTCTCCCCATCTGCAGTGGGGCTATTATTTTTTATTTACCGGTATTTAATTTGTATACCACCCTTCATTCAAGGCTTGCTGGGCAGTTCAAAAAATAAAAATATAAAATGAGACACAAAATAAATCATAAAATACATAATAATAAAAACAAAAACAAACCAGTAGCACCCCACATCCAATAAACACATTTATAAGGCCAGAAAGGTTTTTGCCTGACACCTAAATATATGCAATGAAGGTGCCAGCGAGCCTCTTCAGGGAGAGCTTTCAACAAATGCTGAGCCACCACCAAAAAGGCCTGTTTTCACTTTGCCACCCTCTGGACCTCTCATGTAGGGGGCACATGAAGAAGGGCCTCAGATGATGATCATAGGGTCTGGGTCAGTTCGTGTGCAGAGGAGTGAGTTGTCAACTTTGGCTTTAGTTTAATGTATAATAAAACTTTTTACCTTTCTTATTTTATAGGCAAAACAAAATGAACAGTCACCACACTCAACCTGAGTACAACTATGTGTCAGCCTTAGCAATGATTTTTGCATTCTTTTTCAGGAATCTGAGCCAGAACAATATAAATTACAAAAAAAACAAATAGAACAAACCCAGAGTAAGAGGAACATTTACATTTTCAGAAATGCAAATTATTGAAGCTTAAAACTGTAGTTGTTTTTTTAAAAACCTCTGGTAGTTGACACTGTTCTGAATCAAAAACTAGTCCATTTGAAGCTATTTGATATGCAACAAACCTGTCCATAATGGCTAGCAACCATCTGATTTTAAAATCTTCTGACTGAGCACCTAGAAAACTCTTGTAATGAATAAGAACCTTTCTCTAAGTTAATTGTATATAGGGCAATAGAGGATATACTATGCTTTGATTGAGCCCAATTCATCTTCGATCTGGCCTTATTCATATATTATTTGGTTGCTTTTTTACAGAAAGATGAAGTCAAAGTGACTTAAAAACATTAAAACAAGTGTAAAAACAAGAGAAAAACAACCTAAAATGCTCAGAAATAATATACATTACACAGATAGTTGTTTATTGCCCTACTGAATAAGTTACTGGTCAGATACTGTGTAAGTATAATTGCAAATTGAAATTCATGTCTCAAAGAAAAAGAGAAAATTTACAGGGGTAAACAGCCCTTTTATGATCAGATTTACATTTAATATACCCATACACCCATCCAAGGACTCATAATTCATCATGCATTTGAAGTCCGCTTTGGCATCTTAAGGAAAAATTACATGATGGATCTTCTGCTCAGAAATATCCTGAGATGACATTGCAGGGGAAATTGAATAGTTCAACAAGAAACTGTTGCAGCATTGTGCAAGGACCTTGAAGCTTATCCACGAGAAGATCATCCGCTTTTGTATTTTTTCCTGTCTCCTATTTTAATGCTTCCAATGCTTTTTTGATTATATGTTTTTCAAGTGGTCTTATTTGTCTGTGTATCTTTATGACAATTCTGGAAGGTCCCTTGAGTTAGAAAGGCATGGCATATTTTCATTAAAAGTAATAAACAATGGCGGACAATTTTTCTGAAATAAAACTTGATCACCACTGTAGAGTTTACTCTGCAGTGCCGCCACGGAAGCATGCATGCTGCTCGCATGGTGTTTTGGTGATGTCCAACAAGCCTGACAAAAGTCCAGTGTAAACAAGCGGTGTCCCCAGAGAAAGTTCTTAAAATATCTACAACATACAAGGGAGCAGAGCAAGGTTTATTTAACTGATAATCAGGAATGAGCTCCCTGGATGCAGATAGTATAAATGACTGCCTTCTTCTGCCTGTATTCTCTCTGTGGTTGCAAAATATCCATTAAATAAATGAGATAATAGCGAGAAATTGTGCAGGGTATACATTTTAAATTGCCAAAAGTGTAAGGAGTATTGCAGGTTTAAATATATAAATTCAGATTTGTTTAATGCCACATGTGAGGAAATCACAGGGACAATGTAAAAAAAGATTACTTATAGGACATTATTGTCCATCCTATCAATTATATTTGATAGCAAATATATAGCTCAACATGTTGGCTGTCATTTCATGAGACATTTCAACGAAAGAACTATGGTTTATTTTAACTAGTCCTAATGCCTTGCCTACGTATTTAGTGGAATGATTGCCCACATATATGCAGAAGCACTGCATACCTAATGCTGCCACTGAACAAAATAACACAACAAGATGGTCAATAACAATGGCACTAAATACTGTTTGTAGACTAATACAAATGATCATAAATTGCAACCAAAGTCTCTAAATCTTCTTAACCAATCACGGAAGAATAATTCAATCTTGATCAATTCTTCATCAGCCAGACTTGTAAGAATTAATATGAGTAGCATGCAGTTCAATTTCTTAACAAGCCAATCTTACATGTAAGTAAATATAAGTGCTGCAGAAAAAATGCTCTGGATCAGTGTTCATGTGATACTGTGACTTCTCATATTAATTCTTACAAGTCTGACTGATGAAGAATTGATCAAGATTGGCTGATGAAGCATTGAACAAAACAGATTGGCTATCTGGAAACTGTTCCGGCGATATTTGGTGACAGATTATGTATATATCGAACTTTTGAATTATTCTACCGTGACTGGTTAAGAAGATTTAGAAACTCTGGTTGCAATTTCTGATCATTTGTATTAGTCTATAAATAGTGTTTAGTGCCATTGTTATTGGCCATTGCCATCGTGTTGTGTTATTTTGTTCAGCTTGTCTATATTGCAACACAGGGTCTGTTTACGGATTAATGCTGCCACTGGTCTGTTTTGACAGAAGAGTGTTCTCTTCTTGTCAAGCCCAACCGATGAAAATGATTCTGCCCAGAGCCTCAGGGGAATGGGATCAGTTTCTAAATTCCACCTTCAAACTAGGCCAAACCAAGTTCACCCTGTTCCCGCTATGTGGGAGCTCTGACATTCACGTGGTCCCTTCATTCCATGAGGCAGGCTGCTGGGAAACTGCAGTTCTGTCTGCTTCTGGAGGAAGGAAGGCAAAGAGCTTTCCACCCAGTTCAAGAGGCTGAACTGGCTCCTCCACTTCAGGCAAGCAGGAAGCCCTCTGGAGACGGACACAAAATCTTGGATGGATCCAGTTTTAGTTCCACAATTCTGTGGAAAGAATCTATATTTAAGGCTCCTACTGTCAATAAATTTATGAAGACAAATAACTGGGTGTAACTTTGGAAGATCACGCAAATATTTAGTAAACAAATGTTTTGTATCTAAGGAACTGCCCGGCCCACGTGGGAGAGATGAGCTCCCTTTCCTTTTGAAGTCAGAGGTGCAGAGTGGGGACTTCTCTTACTGCAGTCCTTCATCCAAGACGGATAGAAGAGGTGGAGATGGCCTGTTTGGGGCTCACCACCTTCCCAGGTAAGCACTGCTGCAGATTGATGGGATTCATTTGCGAGTGGGGAAGTGAGAGCTTCTTTTCCCCCTCTCCTCTCAACAGTCTTGACCAAGCCACCTCTACACAACCCACTTGAAGAAAAGCAGACCAAGGACACAATTCATCCAGGAGGCAGAGAAAAACGATTTCAAACACACTTTGGATCTCCGCCATCAGGGCGCACAAGGAATTCACCAATGTATTGCAATGGCTTTCTAGCGCTTACCCTCTGTTTATCACATCACAGCTTTCAAATGCTCCAGCAGCTGAAAAATCAGAAACTGGAACACAGTCCTTCAGTTGAGATCCAAATGCTCTGGTATTCTGAAATGGAGATAAGTTACTATTAGGAATGTACAACTCAAGAATGCTTTCAATATGACTGCTGCTAGTTATGTTTTCAAGGGGTGGAATTCAATTTTGCGCTACTATAAATGTTCCCTCTGTGCAAGCGTTTCAGCTTGCTGGACAGAATGATTCCCAACTGCACTGTTCTGGGGGTGCTCCCAACTCTCCCAGCGCCAATGCTAGGGGGCATGGAGAGAAAGGCAAAATCCCTCTGTGCAAGCAGAAGACCTCGCACGGGGCTTCTTTGCATGGAGCTTCTTAGTTGAATCCCACCCAAGGGGTCTAATTTAATAATAATAATAATAATAATAATAATAATAATAATAATAATAATAAAATTGTACCCCGCCCATCTGGCTGGGTTTCCCCAGCCACTCTTAATTTAGTAACTTTCTTAACTAGAGATCACACCAATCAAAATTTAGGCTACTTTAGAAGGCAGACAAGATCTGTAGAAAATAAAGCAATACATACATGTTGACTCCCAAAGGTACTTCATCTACCAAATATGGACACAAATTTCAGTTTGGGGAATATACCCAGCCAGATGGGTGGGGCATAAATAATAAAATTATTATTATAATCCACTGTGATTTATTCTCAAACTGTCTATAAATGGCTTCATCATGGTGGGCCCCAATAACACTTACCTGCTGCTCATGGTATGTAAAAGAGTTTAAACCCAAATACAATCTCTCAGGTGTCTTGCATGTAAGTATTCTAATTTGCTGAACACTGCTTTGTTCTTCATGTTCTAAATCTCACTCTGATGCTCTTTAAGTGGTCTTCTGACCAAACTCTCCAAAAGCAATTCTAATATGGGAAGCCTAGGTCAATCAGACAGTTGCTAATGAAAATGTAAGCACTTTCCTACTAATCCCCAGGTGCCAGTCTGCCGACCTGGTTTAGAAAAAGGCATTCTTCCATCAATTGTACAAAGCAGGTGGGAAGAGAAAAGTGAGCACTGTCAGGCCTTTTATATTGGGTACTCTGCTTGCCTCTTGATTTCATGAACGTGCTTAAGAAATAAACATATTACAATGTTAATTCTGCAGAGATAAGAAAAATAAAGCAACAGAAATAGTGGATCTAAAATTAGCTTAGTTAATATTTGTAACACAAAGAGAACACTATTATTCTCCATTGTTCTGTCCAGCATATCAATTTCTTCTCTATGAAAGAGATCAGTTTTGGAACTTTACATGCACTTGTGAGCAGTTATTTACTATTAATAACACACCGCAGTAGACAAAAACCAGGGAAAAAGTCCACAAAAAAGGTGAGGGGATACATAACAGACTGATTTATGAACAGACATGCAAACTGACGCAATATGGGCTACCGGACAGGAGACTGGACTAGAAGTCAGGATTCCAGCAAGTATAAGCAGCATTTCTGTTTCCTTTCCCACCATCAGCTTTTCTTGTTTATTTTAGTTGTACATTGTTTGTGTCTCTTGCAAACAGTCTGTATAGTTTTTTGCACCACACACAATCCTGGCTGGAATCTCCAGGCGCTTCCTTTACACAAACATACACCTCCATTTTGCAAATATTTGGAGTGCATAAATTAAAAGCAAGCTGAATTATTACAGCACAGGGTCTGAAATTGGATAGATTAAGTAAATAAAAGGACTGAACTGCAGGAAATCCCTCCGACAGCGACACTGACACAACTGTTCTATTGCTTCCCTGTGGAAGTGAGATGTTTGCAAAGTAAGCCTGCAAAATCTTTGGGAATGGCCAGTAGACAGTGACCCAGCAACACTGGCAAAAAACAGAGGAAATGTATTTTGTTGCTCCGGAGTGGGTTAATTTCCCCCCCTTAAAAATATTACACCATCCCTTAAGTTATGATGAAGCCAGGTGTCAATAGTGCATTTCAGCCCTGTACTTTCTACATCAATTGTGACAACTCTTTCTACCCATTACACCAATGGTGAACCCAAGCAACAACTTGTGTATAACAGTTACCCCACAATGCAATTCCTTTTTATCTTTAATTGGAACATTTCTACCTGTGGCTGTTCTGTTTACCATTTCTTCTTGCTATGAATTTACATTATATGGATGTTTGTTATATTCTTCACTACACCTCACTGACAGCCTGGTGCTGGAAGTCAATATCTGTACTCTAGAATTCGCCACCTGTAGTTCATGGTGAATACAAAGGAGGATGCCAGATGTATCTGTCACCAGCTGATCTTTTTTCTTCCTCTGTGCCTTTGACAAAAGCCTACCACGCAGAAATATGACTAGTGAAGAAAAAAATTACATCTCTTATCTCCATCTCAGGAAAAACCATACAGAAATTTAGCAAGTGAGGCTTTCTTGGCACAGAGTGACTTGGTGGGAAGAGTTTCACCAGCTACATTTATGCATTAAAGCCTCCCCCCCCCCCCCCCGGCCCATACATAAAGAAAAAGGCTACAATCCTACACAAGAGCATTACTCCAGTAAATACAAATAGTGAGATTCCCGAGTAACTGTGATAAAAAGGGGAAATCTGGACAAAGAGAAGCAAAACAGAAACTGGAACAATTTTTAAAAAAATAAATAAATCTCAAAGGGCACATCCAGGGCTGGATGTAGGTTTAATGAGGCCCAAAGCTACTGAAGGTAATGGGGCCCTTTATATGTCCAGCTGTCCTTTGTTAACAACAAATTGTCGGTTTTTTGTGTTGAATACATGCTATATGCGGGGCCCACTACTTAGATCATAGGAGCCTACCCAACACTAAACACTATTGCTGTATGTAGGTTTTATTTTATTTTTTATCTTATATTTTGGAAATGTACATCCAGTTGTTTTTTTCCTTTAATTTTTTTGGGGGGCCCCAAGAGAGTGGGGCCCTAAGCTATAGCTTCTTTAGTTTACAAGTAAATCCGGCACTGGCACATCCACTTATAGCAGCGTCCAGGCCATGAATTCCCAGCTCCCTCTTCACGGTGAAGACATGGACACGTCTGGACGCCCCGGGAATTCGGCAGGCGGGAACCCCTTCCAGACAACGCATGTCGGGAGGGAAAGAGGGGGCTTCAATGCGAAGTGTGCGCGGGGGGGGGGCATCTCTCATTAGGATCCCCTCAGCCCGGCCGCGACTCGAGAGGGAGGGAGGGTCGCAGCTGAGTGAGGATGGCACCCCCTTCGCACGCAGAAAGCTCCGAGTTCAGTCTTCCAGGTGGGCCTAGGAGGGACCGTAGCCTGAAATCCCGGGGAGCCGCTGCCAGTCAGTGCGGACAATACCGAGCTAGGTGGAGCAACGGCTCTGACTCGGCATTAAGGCAGCTCCCTATGTTCGTGAGGCGGATAGAGATAGAGAGAGGACCCCCCTCCCCTGAACTCCCCCCCCCCGGCTATCGTGACGCCAGTTCTCCTGACGCCCCCATGGTGACCCGGCCCCAAGCCCACGTTCTTTGACTGAATGCCGCTTACCATCTTTGCACCGTCACCCGCTCCCTCTTCCTTCCGCCAGCTACGAGCGAGGGCAGTGACGTCCCGCGTGCGTGCGCACAGGGTGGCTCTCGCGAGAAGTGTTAAAGCTCGGGCGGGAACGAGCGAGGGCCGGCGAGGTAAAGGGCTCGCCCTGGCGCCGAAAGAGAGGACGGCTCCCTCCTCTCGGCGTCGTGTCGAGGGAGCGTGAGGGGAGCGGCGCGCGGTGTTTCCCCTCTTTCGCCCGCAGCTCCTGCCTCAGCGTCAAAGGTTCAATACGCCCCTAGCTGATAATAACATTAAAACTGTCTGAAGCGTCCCGGTACGGAGCGCGACAGCAGAACTCCAGTAAAACGCAATAAAGGCGACGTGTGAGGCATTTTTTTAAAGCTGAGAAACAAAAGCAGCGGTTGAAAGACAAGTAACAGCCCTTTAAAAACGCCTAAGCGACCAAGAAAGCGTTATAGCCCTATACTTGAAAATAACGTGTTGGCCCCAGTCCAAACTCGGACAAAAAATACCTCAGCACAACCTTGGAACACCTCAGAAAGGGTTCAGCTAAGCTTTGTAAGTGGCTGCTTAAGTTAACGCGGTCTGGCTTGCTTGTTTTAATTGTTTGATTTTGCTGTGTTACCATCTTGGTATTGTACCCTGCTTGGAGGTTTTTACAATGAAAAGCGAGTAACAAGTTTTGTGTAATACCAATACACTGTAAAATCAGTAAAGCGGATATTCTTTCTACTAGCCACTCTTAAGCGTCCTACTTCAGTAACTGTTCAAACCTGGGCTGTCAAAAAACAACACAGTTGCATGCCACCTCAATCTCTGTTCAGTGGAGACTGTGGTGCTTTTATGATATATGGTTCATTTTACACACATAACCTGAGCCTACCATGCAGGGGTGCTTAGCATTGACACCCCACAATGCCTTGCTTGTCCCATAGTCATACAGCCTTGGTTGGATGAGAGCAGAAAACAAGCATGGCTCTCCCTCTGGCTTCTCACACACCACTCTATTATTGCTCTCAGGTGAGGGGAAAGGGCCCACCCAGGTATCCTCTGGCACAATAGCCCAATGCTATTTTTCTAGAAAAAGAGGTGCCACAACTCGCAATGAACAACTCCTTTGTTCTCCGAGAATGGTAATGGTGCTCACCTGAGAGGTGCCGGGACGGAGTTCCTGTGAGTTCCCCCCTGGGGGGGGGGGAGTTAAATGCACTTGAGAGACAGTAGAATGTAAATAATTTTTGACGTTTTTAAGGGGGCAGGTATTATTCTGCCTAATCAAATTTGGCGTGACCCAGCCTGAGCAGGTGGAAATATGATTCAGAATTATGAGCCTCAGAAATAAATGGCATTAGTGTGCACACAGTGCATCTGCCTCCACAAAGAAGAACCTCTGTTTAATAAGATGATTCCACTACTGGTTTAAAATAGAGGGAGGGAATCAACATAGTGATAAAACAGATTGCTCCAAGAGCGCAAGCATTTGCCCTTTCCTCCTCCCACGAGGCTCCAATTTTGTACATATGGCATATACCTATAAATCTGCCAGTGTCCACAGGGTAGCTAAATTCAATACTCTCAAAGTCCAGACATGTCTATTGATTATAATTCGTAGAATATGTTCAGAAATCTAACTCTCTTCACCTTTCATCTTCTTTACATTCTTTTTTTTTAAAAAAAATATTTATTAAAATTTAATAGTTACAGAAAAAGAAAAAGGTAGAAAAAGAAAAAAAGAACAATAAACAATTTAACAAGCAATACATCAAAAATAATTATTATTATTATTATTATATAAAAAAACAGATGAAACAATACATCTAAACAACAAGAAAAACAAAACAAATTTAAAAACACATCCAATGTTTCCATATCTTTACCTTTCATTTACTGGTTTCATCAACCTCCTCACACCTCCCTTTTTTGTATTCTAGTTCAATTAGCTATTTCAGCAAATCCTTTCCATCTTTCTCAATTTTTTGTTCTGAAATTTATCTTAACACAATCTAACTTTAAATTTTTCACTTTAACCCCTTAACAATCAGTTTTTACTTAATTCTTTATAACATTTCTGCTAAAACCATATAACTTCATTCCAGCATTCTTCTAACATTCATTAATTTTACAATATTTCTGTAAATATACTTTAATTTTTTTCCAATCTTCTTCCACTGACTCTTCTCCCTGGCCTCGGATTCTGCCAGTCATTTCTGCCAATTCCATGTAGTCCATCAGCTTCATCTGCCATTCTTCCCGGGTGGGTAGATCTTGTGTCTTCCAGTACTTTGCGATAAGTATTCTTGCTGCTGTTGTGGCATACATAAAAAAAGTTCTGTCCTTCTTTGGCACCAATTGTCCGACCATGCCCAGGAGAAAGGCCCATCTCCTTTACATTCTTTCTTGTATAATTGAGAAATGAATCCAGTGGCAGAACCTTTTGTGATTGTTTGACTGATAATATTCTATACTCCAAATTTGTAGGGGACACAGTTGGAAGTGGAACACATTCTCAAACAGTTATTGAATAACCTCTTCCCCATGATCCCATGGCATCTGCTTGACTTTCAGCTACGCTCATTCAGCTTGTAAGTATAGCTCCTTTTCAAACAAGTTTGAGTGGATCAGGGGAATGTATGTTTCTGTTTTATGCATGTTTTCATTCTTTTTGGTTAATAACAGTTTATTTAATGACATATTTTTTAAAAAGAAAGAAAAGAATTTTTATTCACATTGGTGTAGTTAAGGGGTGGGGCAGTGGGCAGCTGCCCCCTAAATAAATCAAAACCAATAAAAATCTGAGGTTCTGCCCACCTAACAAAAGTCTGCCCTCCACTAACAAAAATCCTGGCTATGCCTATGCTTATTCACTAAAAAAATGGAAAGATTAAATTCATTTATTCATTAAATCAATGTGCACTAATACTTGCTGCACCACCTAAATTGCCTTCAATTGTGAACATGAGGAATAGGAAGGCCCACATGCCTATATATATATATATATATATATATTGTCCAGTAGCACCTTAGAGACAAACTAAGTTTGGGACGTGGGTGGTGCTGTGGGTAAAACCTCAGTGTCTAGGACTTGCTGATCGCAAGATTGGCGGTTCGAATCTCCGCGGCAGGGTGAGCTCCCGTCGTTCGGTCCCAGCTCCTGCCCACCTAGCAGTTCGAAAGCACTCCTAAGTGCAAGTAGATAAATGGGTACCGCTTTATAGCGGGAAGCTAAACGGCATTTCCGTGTGTGGCGCTGGTGCTGGCTCGCCAGATGCCGCTTAGTCACGCTGGCCACGTGACCCGGAAGTGTCTCCGGACAGCGCTGGCTCCCGGCCTCTTGAGCGAGATAAGCGCGCAACCCTAGAGTCGGACATGACTGGCCCGTACGGGCAGGGGTACCTTTTAAGTTTGTTCTGGGTACAGTTTAAACTTTCGTGTGCATGCACACTTCTTCAGTTACTGGTACCTGTTTGAAATGGGTCACAATAATTGACTTCATGCAAGAATTCCTGCAACTGCTGTGTTGCATCCCTTCCAAAAAGGGATTATTTACGACCTCAGGGTTGTTGTCACAAACAAGTGGGTCCAGGGTGGACTTTTACAAAAGTAGTTGTATGAGTAAATAAACAAATGTAATTACAATGGAGGAGTAAAGAAGTAAATGAAACTCTTAATAAATGAAAATAATTTATTACATGCACATAATTACAATACATCCCAAAAATGTTTACAACCTTTTCTTAAAAAAAAGTCTTAAAAATGACAAAAAAAGAATTTCATTACCAACTTAAGGATGTGTTTCAAAGGTTGTTTCCAGCAAGAGCTTACACAACAAAATTGGCTCAATAAGTATGCCAGGAAGGACAAGGGACATTAGCTAGTGAGGGTACACAACTTTGCTGCAGGAAGAGCCAGAATTGAATATATGGCTATGGTGGCAATAGCCCCAGAGCTGAATGTGTGGGAAGCTAAAGCAGCAAAGGAAAAAATGAGGCCTGTCTCTACTGCAAAGGGAATTTTAAAGTGATGCCATTAGCACCATGCTCCTAGTCAGTATTCAAAGGACAGATTTGGGAAAGGCAATGCTACACCAGTGTTTTTGCCATTATGGGTCACCCACTATCACTGCCCCTTCTGTGGCTGCTGTGCTTCTTCCCATATAGCTACTAGGCACATTTTCTCCAGCTCCAGTATGGTATATTATCAAAAAATATGTGCTAATAATATTTGACACTTCATTCAATTTTATTTGTCTGAAGGATCCAGAAAAACAACTGCAAAGCAGGAAGTAATTTAAGATTTTTGTCTATATGTTTTAGTTTGTATTTTTCAAGATAATAGTAACTACAAAGGTTCTTATAATTTGATATAGGTAAGTGGGTTTTTTCCCAACTGATGTGATGTAGGATGAACAAAAAGAAACAACTGCGTGTTCCTGTTTAGTGAAACTTCTAGAAAAAAATCAGGCTCGTCACTAAATATATTTATTTATTGAGTGTTTTGGTTTGTTGATGAGGAAATGACTATAGAGATGAAACATTTACATTTCAAAGTTTTTCTTGTAGGATATAGACTGGACACCATCACTACACGTACATTACTGACATCATCTTCATGTTTAGGCTGCATAACAGAAAGGAATGTAGCCTTGTAGTAAAGATTTGGTTTTCCTTTAAAGGCAGACTTCCACACTAGGATAAACTTCTAGACATAAATAGAATAAGATGTTTGCTCCTTTGTTTCAACCAATCTGTGAAATTTACAATTTATTTCTCATCCTTCCTTTAAAGAGTATAGAACAATATATTAAGAAAACAATCCTATTCGTGTTTACTCAAGAGTAAGCCCCACCGTGTTCAGTGGGGTTTACTCTTATGTAAAAGGGTAGGCATACATGTCTGGGAGAAAGCATCATTGAATGTAGTCCAATGGGCAGATCAATCCAAACTATCAAAAGCCAATATAATTTACACCAAGGTAAATTATGCCATTGTAACTCACCTATTTGAAACTCCATTTGGGAGTGGGGCTACTGCCAACTTAGACTTCTTGAGCATAACAGAGGGAAGCTTTACATGTGTTTTCAAATAGCTACAATTATATATAACTATCTATCTATCTATCTATCTATATATATAGTTTGAAAGCACGTCAAAGTGCAAGTAGATAAATAGGTACCGCTCCGGCGGGAAGGTAAATGGCGTTTCCGTGCACTGCTCTGGTTCACCAGAAGCGGCTTAGTCATGCTGGCCACGTGACCCGGAAGCTGTACGCCGGCTCCCTCGGCCAATAAAGCGAGATGAGCGCCGCAACCCCAGAGTTGGTCACGACTGGACCTAATGGTCAGGGGTCCCTTTACCTTTTTTTATCTATAACAGCTAATACTGTACTTAATTTGGTCTTTAATCTATTTGTTGTTCCCTGGCAAGGGGCTTCCCCTACATATTTCCCATTGGTTCTCAACACCTTGCTGCTTTATGCCAGATCAATGAAACGGAAATCAGCTGTTATTCAAAACTTAAGTCAGATCAACCCATTAACCTGGAATGCATAATTGAGACCTGGGTCGTGTGGGTGGTCATGTCTATTGTTACAGATCAAGGATAACGGAGTTTGGGGGTGCAAGGGCACCCATAACTGCTAGTTAGTTAATGTTAGAAACTAATACAGGGATGCGGGTGGCGCTGTGGGTTAAACCACAGAGCCTAGGACTTGCCGATCAGAAGGTCGGCAGTTCAAATCCCCGCGATGGGGTGAGCTCCCATTGCTCTGTCCCAGCTCCTGCCCATCTAGCAGTTCGAAAGCACGTCAAAGTGCAAGTAGATAAATAGGTACCGCTCTGGCGGCAAGGTAAATGGTCTTTCTGTGCGCTGCTCTGGTTCACCAGAAGCGGCTTAGTCATGCTGGCCACATGACCCAGAAGCTGGATGCCGGCTCCCTTGGCCAATAAAGCGAGATGAGTGCCGCAACCCCAGAGTCCGCCACGACTGGACCTAATGGTCAGGGGTCCCTTTACCTTTACTTTCTATAGCTTTATAATAACAATATGATGTCAGCAAAAATAATGGCCACTGGGCACGGAGAATTATCTGGTTTTGATAGTAGTTCAATATGAAAGGAGATTCAGTGGTCATGGGCAGTGCTGAGGACTAGGGTTCCCTCTGGATATACTGCTATTATTCATTGTTGTTATTCAGTGTTTCAAATTGCTTGTCACTCAGTCCTATGAAAGCATACTCAGAAGATAAAAGTCCACTGTGTTCAATGAGGCTTATTTACATAGGACCACAACCTTAAGTAAACTGTTAAGTATGTAGGGCATGATTTTTAATAAAACTGGTGTCATAAACCCTTTGCTTTGTTTTTGCTGTAACAGATTAACACAGCTATTCATCTAGAAATGGTTAATTCATTTCCATAGGTCTGCTTATAATCAAGTTGTTTTAAGTTCTTCACCTATGAATATACATAACCTAATGAAAAGAGATCATCTTCACGGTGTTGTTGTCACATAACAATAGTAATAAAAGTGTATTGTGATTATAGTTATACCTTTATAATGTCAGTGAACACCCTGTTCCACATATATAAACCTCTTCGGGAAAAAGCTTTATCCTGTTGAGGAAAGATTTCTTATACCAAGAATTTGTCAACAGCCATTCATGAACTTGTTAAAGTGAAAGTACTTTTTATTTGCATTCATGAAATAAAATAAACATATTTTCTTTGATCCTTAACCAACCCTTTATTGTTAACTTGCACTAGACTTTTATGTTTCAGTTCTCATTGTACATGTAATTATTTGAAAAGTGATTTTGTTTTAAATTATTTAGCCTTTTCTGAATTTTAGATAAACACAGGCATGTTTTGCTAGCGATTAAAAATACATTTCACCCAACACTGCAGAACGTAGCAAAGATAATAATGTGTAGGCGTCAGTGTGTTCCAAAACAAGACTCTCTGGGGACTCCTTTTAACACACTGCTACGTTAAAATCGTGTTCTGAAAGCCTCAGGAAACCCCTACTCGAACCCACCCTTTCCTGAAACTGGTGAAAGTATTTTTAAAAACACTGGAGTGAAAAAAGGCTACTGCTAAAATATTGCCAAACCAGATTGTTTCATTTAGTTACTGTTACCAGGTTTTTCATCTTTCAATATATTGATAATTCTAGTGTTACCAATAATAATGTTAAATAAAACATTAATGATGTCAGAATACCTCACAGTATAATGAGAAAAGTAAGTTTCCACGACATAGTCTGTGATAACATATTTTAATTATACGTCATATAGTCTTTTCTTTTTTAAAAAATTACATTTTCATAGAATTGTAGAGTTGGAAGGGGCCCCAAATTTCATACTATCCAACCCACTACAATGCAGGAATCACAAGTAAAGAATCCCGACAGATGGTCATCCATGCTCTGTTTATAGACCTTCAGTGAATGAGATTCCACCACCTTCTGAGGTAATCCATTCCTCTGTCAAACTTCTCTTACTGTCAGAAAGGTATTCCTAATGGTTAGTCGGAATCTCTTTTCTTGTAATTTGAATCTATTCAATCACTATTCATTGACGCTACCTGTAGCATCTTATTCAGTTCTGGTGTTTTTACCTCATTCAGCAACTTGCAGCTTTATTCTTCTTTTACTGCCGTATTGGATTCGATCCAGATTTGCAATGCAATCCTAACCGTTTCTACTCAGATGCAAGCTTTATTGAATTCATTGTGGTATATTCCCAGATAAGAATGCTGAATATAATAGCCCTGCTGGATCAGGCCAGTGGCTCATTTAGTCCAGCTTCCTGTTCTAACAGTAGCCAACCACTCTCCTTTCCTGCAGTTTACAGCAACTGGTATTCAGAAGCATAATGGTGGTAGAACAATAGTCATTGTGGTTAATAGCCATTGGTAGCTTAGTGTTCATGAATTTGTGTAATCCTGTTTAAAAGCCATCCAGGTTGGTTGCCGTCGCTGCCTCATGTGAGGGCAAATTCTATAGTTTAACTATGCATTGCGTAAATAAGTACTTCCTTTTGTCTGTTCTGAATTGTCCACATTCAGCTTCTTTGGATGTCCACAAGTTCTAGTGTTATGAAAGAGACAGAAAAAAACTAATCCACTTCCATTGTGCCATGCATATTTTTAAAAACTTCTATCATGTTACCTCTTTCTCACCTTTTCTTGAAACTTAAGATGTTCCAAACACTTCATCCTTTGTTCATAGGGGAGTTTCTCCAGCCGCTTTATCATTAATTCCATTTTTAAACCTTTTTCAATTCTACAACATCCTTTTTGAGGTGAGGCAGCTAGAACTGGAAATGGTATTTCAAATACAGTTGCAGAGTAGAGGTGGGGTTGCAGCCTTAGTCATATTTATGCTTCAGGTAGATTCATTGAAATTAGTGGAACAATTCCATTGATTTCAATGAGTCTACTCTAAGCATGATTAAGTCTGGATTCATTTATTCTTCAATCAAAAGTTTTAATTATTTCTTATACCCCTCCTTTCAAGAAGCTTCCTTCAAGAAGTGGTAGATATCTACTCCTCACAATAAGGTGACGTAGGTTAGATAGAGAGAAAGCAACTGGGCTAAGGTGAGTTGTAGCTAGTGGCTGAGTGAGGATTTTAATCCTGATCTCCTGTGTTCATAGTCTGACTAATACATCGTATGTAAATGATTGTAAGTAAATTATTTCATTTAAGACAAGGTTCCGCATGTGACGTTAACATATGAGAGTGCTGGAGGTGAAATAGTTAAAACAGTTAAATAGGTACCCAATCAGAACCCAGGGAGGTGGAGTCAGAGGGACTATAAAACCAGCTCTGGGAGGGGCGAAGGGGGGAGTTCGTTGGGAGTTGGGTGGTTGGTTGGAGTGGAAGTGAATTTGGATAGAGTCTGGGGGTAGGTTGAGTTTGTGTAGCGAAATAAGCTGAGTCAGGAACAGTTAGGAGCTAGGAAGACAAGTAAATATCTGAGGGGTAGTTTAGTGAGTGGGAGCAGGTAGCAGATGTTATAGGTCTGGATAGGCAGCCCATGCTTGTAATTGACTGAGACCATTTATGAAACCACACACTTGTTAAACTGCAATAAATAAACAGAAGCTTATGTTCCAATTTAACCCTGACTGGACTACGTATTTTACCAGGTAGGGCCTGGGTGGTGGCAGCGAGAAATAAAGTGGTGGCACAGGGATCAATAGACGGTGAAACGTCCGGGGAACCTGTGTTATTGCCACACCGCACAGACAGCATATTTGCACAAAGCAGATTCCGTGCATCAGAGAGGAACCAGGAACAAATGAAGTTCACTCCACCAAGACACCTGCCTTGAAACCAAAATACTGGGAGCGTAATATTTGCAAATGATCACCAGAGGGTGCTCAGTGGCTAAGTGTGCTTGACCTTTGACAATGCTAACTGTGCCTGCTGAGAATGCTGCTGCTGTTTCAGCACCACGTTAGATTATACAGGTCTTTTAATTGTATTCTATGAATGTAAAAATGTTGTAGATCAGAAACATTGAGATCTAGAATATGTGTAGATAGAAAAGTACATGAAATACAGTATTTTAGGGCCAAACTAAATATGACATGGGAGAGGCATTGTGTCCCTGGTGTTTGTTTTGTTGCTAAAAACATCTCTGTGGGACTCTGGTGCTGGGGAAAGAGGTCTAATCCTTCTCTCCCAACCTGCACCATGGCCTAATCTTAATTGCCCTTGTAAAGCTGCTGTTCTCCTTATCGTGGGAAACATAAAGCACTCATATTATGTTTTCCTCGTAACAGCTTCAGTCAGGGTTGCAGAAAAGGTGGGCAGAAAGAATTAGATCTCCCTCCAGGGCCACAGCCCTGATTCAAATGTCATCTTTCTGATTCTCTTTCAGCAAAAGAAAAAGATGTGTCCTGTTTAGTTTGACCATGAAGGAATATATATATAACTGAGGTCCTGGGGAACAATGCATTAAACAATATGATATGCAAAATAGTAACAATATGTGGGTGTCGTGCCTTACCTAAGCTTGAACCATGAGTCTTCCTCAAATGAGGACCCTGATAACACAAAGTATGAAGACCTTTTGGGGCCTTAATGAAATTAATTTCATTGAACTGTTACATTTTTTCATATTGTAGAATATAAAATAAAATGCAGTAATATATTTATTGCCAATAAAGGTCAGAAATACACACATTGGCTCTGTTATGCAGCCTGATGCTCAGGGACTATTAAGACAACATAATTCGTGGATACTGAATCCACTACCTGTCTGGCAATGTTGTTGCAATTTTTTTTTGTCGTAATGTACTTTAAATTCTTTACATCTGGTGTTAGGCTGAAAAGAAGACTTGAAATTCACATTAGCAGTGGATCTTTTCCTAGTTTTCCATTCATCTCTGCCAGTGCATCCTCATCCAGTCCCACACAGTCAATGCTGGCTTTCTACCCTGGATCACCTTCAAAGCATCTGACAACTGCAAAGGTTTTGAAGATACACATTCATTGTTTATTTTCAATATTCATTCTTAATTACATGGAAACCAGCAGCTCATTTTTTTCTTAAGCTAAGTCAGGCTCATACTGTCCTAAATATGTAAGACTAATGTGGTAATCTCTTATTCTCCTTAGACAGTTGACTTACACTTTGTCTCACTATTTTCTGTCAATTAGTAAAATTGTTTGTGTTTTCAATTTTTTATATAAAATATAGTAAATGCTCCCAATATTCATGTTCAACCTGTATATGTACATTTTTAAGAATCCCAATCTGTTTCTGAGTGCTGTCTGCTTTCTCCAGTCTGTGCTTCTGGAGCATAATACTGGCAAATCTAAAACTGGTTATAACTTCCTCCATTTTGGAGGAAGCACATGCATTTTCCAGGCTCAGAAATCCCTCCAGGGTAGATTAAGTTGGCCAGATTATAGGCAGATATATCAAGGGGCTTTTATGCAGGGCAATTTATAAAGTTTGATTATTTATTTATTTAACAATTTATAAACTATTTCCCAGCAAATATATTTGAAGCCGTGTACAATGAAGGAAAAGTCTGTAACAATTTGATTTTTCTGCCAGAATTGGGTACAATGTTCAGGCACGGCCACCTCTTCTGAGGAAATGAAGCTTGCCAAATTTCAGACCAATAGCTTCAATTGTTCTCTCCAAAGGGCAGACTTTATCATTTTGGGGTGGGTACAATAAGAATCATATCCTCTAGATACATGGGGTAGAGGAAATGTCACTCCTTGGCAATGACTCTTTTACCACCAAGGCTTGTTGCTATGGGGTGGGCTTCTGTTCCTCCTCTCCATAGATTTTTGGAGATACAATGGAGACTTCTTCATGAACTTGCATAGAAACAGACATGTAGCTAGGTAAGTTTTTCATTCCTCCCTCAGATCACTATGAGTGCCCTGGGAAAATAATTACAGTGGTACCTCAGGTTAAGAACTTAATTCGTTCTGGAAGTCCGTTCTTAACCTAAAACTGTTCTTAACCTGAGGTACCACTTTAGCTAATGGGGCCTGCCACACCGCTGGCACACGATTTCTGTTCTCATCCTGAAGCAAAGTTCTTAACCCGAGGTTCTATTTCTGGGTTAGAGTCTGTAACCTGAAGTGTCTGTAACCCGAGGTACCACTGTATTGTGATTTAACAGCTGGATCTGTCTGTCGAAACAGAAGATTACTCATTTTCTCAGGGTGTTTCCCAAATCAGCTTGATTTCATTTCTCATGAGGAAAAAACAGACATGGGTTTTTTCTTTAGAAGCATAAGCCACAGAACTACTCAGAAGCTTAAGGAGTCCTTCATCTGCCTCAAGACACTTTGCAATCTGATTTGGGAACATGGTAATTTCCCTCAAATCACCCTAATTTGCCTCATAATTTGTGGTACACCCAAAGCCAATGTATACCCTTAGTAAATGCCCATTTGCTTCAAATTCACACAATCAGTTTTAATTATTCAGATACTTATTTTCATTGTGAAAATGTTTTTAAAATAATTTTGACTAATAACTTTCACTAACAAGTAACATTTAATAATTCAATAACAGCAATTTAAGAGACATTAACTAATAATGTGGTTGCTTATAATTTTTGTAGGTTTCATTCCTGATTTCCAAAATGATTCCAGATACCTTAATGTACCTGAGCCAAAGGCTTTAACAGCAATGAAAGAAACACAGATTCAAATATTTAAAACTTTTAAAGTTCAAAACTATTGTATATTTTGAAGTATTCTAATAACTAAACTAAATGAATTGCAGTTTAGAAATAATCATAGTTATACAGACACTTAATTCTTGCTGACTCATTTATTGGAGGGGATGTTAAAACTGGGATACTTCCATAAGAGATAAAAATATGAAATGTAGTACACATAGTTCCAGACACTATGCCATAATTACTAGGGAAAAATGTGGTTTTGTCTTTTGATCAAAATGTGGGACACAGAGCCTACAGGTGTGCCTCTTACTTTAAGAAAAAGGGTTTAGGCATGGATCCTAAACAAGTGTATTAGTTTAAGCCTTATTGAACACAGTGCAGCTTACATCCTGGTCTAAGTAAACATGTATGATTTCTCTGATAGATAGATGCTGTTGAATATAGAGGTTATTCAGCATTCATGAGTAAAGATGGTGTTCATTCTGGTGCATTTAAGTGGAGTGATTTAGTCAAAAGAAGGGATAATGAAGCAAACAAGTTACAAGTCCTATTGAGGACAGATAAGAATTGATAGAGCCTGAAGAAGAGTGAGCAGAAGTGACATGAATGTGATAAATAGAAGATAAAACCTTCATGACAAATGCCATCAGTTTTTTACAAATGAAAAATATTTTACAGTTTCTAACCCGGTAGGAGATTTATTGCTTTTCAGACATTATTACCTTGGTTTAAGAACAGCTTAGTTTATGAACAATTTGGATTAAGAACTCTGCAAACCCAGAAGTAGGTGTTTTGGTTTGTGAACTTTGCCTTGGAATAAGAACCTGTTTTGCTTCCTGTTGAGTGTGTTCCATTTGTAAATTGAGTCCCCTGCTGCTATGGGAAAGCACACCTTGGTTTAAGAACACTTTGGTTTAAGAACAGACTTCCGGAATGGATTAGGTTCATAAACCAAGGTACCACTGTATTTGGCATGCAGTAGTTACAGAAGGGTATATCTGTGGAGCCTTGTTCTTCTAACATGGACACGTGTAGCAGAAGATGTATATTAAGGTGGATGTGGGAAATTAGGTAAGTGATAAAGGACTGGGCATCTTGAGTTTTTAGGGTGCAAATCTCTGCTTATATTACAGAGAACAAGACAGGGCAGTAAATGTGTCCTCATTTTAAAACAATATGTTTAAATTATACTTCTCTGTACATCAACGTGCATGGGTCACTTCTGTTTTGTTCTTTCCCATACTAAAAAACTACACTAAAAAGCCAAAGTAAACTACATAATGCTATCATCCTTTCGTCTTTAATAAGACAGTGCTGTTTTTTTGGAAAATATAGAGCCAGCTATTAGTCTCCTGCGGATTCTTTGAGGTCTACTGGAAGGGTGTTTGGGATATCTTCTAAATGTTATTGGATAAAAGCTGAGACTAGATATCCCACTGTTTTTAAAGAGCATGCTGAGGCAAACCACTGTTAAGTTGTGCAAGACTGCACATTTCTTTATTCTCATTTCTCAGCTCACATCCTGAAACACATATGGTCAGTGTTTTTGTTTTGACTCTTTCTGATGATTTTTTTAAAAGAAAACTAATGTGAGAGAATACTTTAAATGATCTAATCTTTGTTTAAGGGTATTTTGCATGTGAAAGAAGGAAAATGTAGACATGCTGAGGGGTGTTCTAACCATTCACATCAATATTCACTGACACATCTTCACCAATACCCAGATAATACTTTTAAAGAAACAGTGATTGCCTAGTATAACAGGCAAAGGTGTCTCTCCTCCAGGTTGTGCAGTGGGCTCTGTCACTGCTGAGACGACAGCTGTACCTGTCAATAGTGTGGGCAGCTGGGAAGGCAGCAATGTTCCCACCATGTTAGAAGAGTCCCACTGAGTTTAGTGGAACTTTATGTTAGGACAATAGGTATAGGAGTGCAAGCTTAATCTTCCAGTCTAATGTTACTCATATTTCACAGACTTCCATCTTTAGCATCTCTCTAAAAGGGGTATGTGAGTTAGGGTTAGATTTCTTCTAGACATGTTGGACTATGAAGAGAGCATAGGGTTTTGTCAGAGAATTAATCAGAATAATCTAGGTAAAACGGCCAATCCTTTCTACAAGCCCAAACTAGGCAATGTTTTTGGGGTTCTCTACTTCAGCAATGAGAAGAGAACTCTATGATTTGAGAATTGTTGTCCAATAGAACTATTTAAACAAGTACCGGTATTCTCAGAAAGGATATAATCTATTATAACATGGTTCTGAAAGCTTTGAAACATATTTGAAACAGTATATCAAAATTCTCAAGACCCATAAAGACCCAAATTAATAATGATCCGCTGCTGCAACATGCATACAGTGCAGTGTATTTGTTATATTGCCGTGCATTGTGACTTCACAATCCTAACTATTTATGATGTACCAATAAAATGCTTGACATATTCCCATGAATTTACAATGACAGTGAGATGAGGTAGAACTCAGATGTAGAACATAGTGAAGTGGAAGGTTCTGAAGGGTGAAGCAGTGGCGGAACTTCATGCTCCGGCACCGGGGGGGGCAGAGTGCAGGCAGGGGCGGGGCTGGCGTGCGTCCTGGGAGCAGGGTGTGCTGCCCGCAGGGGCGTGGTGCACCGCCTGTGGGGGCGTGGCGCCCAGTGCGGGCGGGAAAGCAGCCGCGATGGAACCCCACTGGGATGCGCTGCCGGGGGCGGAGCGCTCCCCCCGCACTCCTCTTCCTCCAACAATGGGGGGAAGATATTTTTCTCAGCATCAGGAAACCAATGTAGCACTCCTGCCTTAAAATAGGAGTCGCAAGTCTAAATACATACCTTGGGATGAAGTAGCTTCGGGATGAGTATTTTTGGGTTGCGCTCTGCGGCGACCCGGAAGTAACAGAGCGCGTTAACTTCCGGGTTTCGCCGCATGCGCAAATGCTCAAAATGACGTCACATGCATGTGTGGAAGCGACAAATCGAGACCTGCCGGCGCGGGTTGCGTTCGCTTTAGGGTGCGAACGGGCCTCCGGAACGGATCCTGTTCGCATCCAGAGTTACCACTCTACTGTTCTTTGTTTTAATTTATGTGGTTCCACTTCTTGATTTCACTGTTGTATTCATGACTTCACATTCATTACCAGTACTGCACCTACTGTATTTTTAAATTTTTCTACTAATGCAAAAAGTAGAATACTTTAAAGTAAACCTTTTTTACATACAGTGGTACCTCGGGTTAAGTATTTAATTCGTTCCAGAGGTCTGTACTTAACCTGAAACTGTTCTTAACCTGAAGACCACTTTAGCTAATGGGGCCTCCTGCTGCTGCTGTGCCGCTGGAGCACGATTTCTGTTCTCATCCTGAAGCAAAGTTCTTAACCCGAGGTACTATTTCTGGGTTAGCGGAGTCTGTAACCTGAAGCGTATGTAACCTGAGGTACCTCTGTACTGCAAAATGCCTTCATAAAGTTTAGATCCATTGCTTATGGGCAGAATAAATGAAAGCAAAGAATGATCTGGTTGCCACACATATTTTCCTTTAGAAAGCTTAAAGTGACTTATATATCCAGATGCCGTTCAGATCTACGTTTGTACAGCCTGGCTAACTCTACAACATCTGTGTCTTCTAGATTCTGCTGTTGGGTAATTCATTATTAGGAGCAACCAAAAAGTCCCCAAGATATGACAAGCTTCCAAGTTCTCTAGAACTCTTTATCAGGCAAGAAGTTGCATATGTTGTGGTGAAATGAGGGAGATTTCCAGAACGATTCAGCTAGATATTGCTACCTTAAGGTCAGCTTGTAGGCATATCTTTTGGCGCCAGGGAATGTTATTGTTTTGGTTACTATGTTATGTATTTTTGTGTTTTTATATTGTAAACCGCCCTGTGATCCTGGGACGAAGGATGGTAAATAAATACATACAGTAAATAAATACATATATAATTGCATTATTGGCATAGACATTTGCCTCATGGCTACAGCATCTTGACAAATCTTTCCTCTGCCTCCTATGCTTTCCTCCTCCACCAACTGTACTGATCATAAGCTTTAAAGTAAATCTTATATTGCACCATTTAAAAATAAAACACAGATGGGGTTGCGTTAGAGAGGGAGAAACTGCATGTCTTTTTCTCAGTTTTTCTTTGCATCATGCCCACAAAAATGCCACATGCTTCATGACTCACTATAACAGAGGCTGACGTTTCGCTTCATTTTAAAAAAATGTGTCTGTCTCATGAATAGGGACTTAACGCACCCACTCATCATCCCACACCTCTTCACTAGCATAGTGCAATCTCAGTGGCCCAGTGGTATTTTTTGTAGGAATGAAATTCCTAATTTCTGCTGCATTCAACATTTCCCCCAATTCTAAACTGTAGTATTTTTTATTTTTTTACCATTTCCAGCAAATAATCTACTTTGTTAACACAATGTTCTTGTCAATTCCGAGGAACTGCAATTCTTCTCCCCACATGATCTGCCAGGGTCATGTTGCATTGCATTTTGGAAATAAGAGACGAAAATAATAGTTTACTCGTAGATTGGCCAGCAAACACAAGATACAACAAACAACATTAAACTTCTAAAACTATTGTTAATATAACAATGGCTTGCAAATTAGAATAACACAGTAAATAAGGGTGTGCACAATGAATCAAGCAGTTAAATTGCCTTAATTAGCATATTCCAGCAGTAAACTCATATTTAACAAAAAAAAAAATGATTAGGTAATATGTTGCATTTTTTAAATTACATGGATGTGGAGCTTAGAAACATGCATTTTTTTACTATGATATTGTAAACTTATTTATTAGATTATTAGCCTTAAAACATTGTACTAGACACCAAGATTCCCTTTGTACCAAACTTAGAATATACCAGTTACCCACAATGAGTGATTGTTGTTGTGTTCAAAATGGTATGTTCCATGCATCAAATGGTGAATTGTACCCAAAGGTGTTGTTACTTGCTTACTTATTTGCCATTTCACCTTTTTTTTGTATGGGTTGTTATCATAGTCAGTTTTGATTTCTTTTTCTATGGAGTTCTGTTTCAGGGAATGATCTAGATCTATGAATATAGATAGGAGATTTTCTTTAAGACTGTCTCCATCTTTCTTAAGCTGGTGAGCAGAGGAGCTTATTCAATGCATTTATATCCCATCTTTTTCTCCAAGGAGTACATGGTTCACCCCCTCCATTGGTGCCTGTGGCAGCCCTGTGAGGTAGGTTAAGAGCCTGTGACTGGCCCAGGGTAGCCTGGTGGCCTTTGTGGCTGAGTGGGGATTTGGGCCCTGATCTCCCAGGTCCTGGTCCTAGCTTCCTAGAGTTATTCTGATATGGGGTAGCTATTTAAATTAAGTAGGCAAATAAATATGGGGAAAGCAAAATGTCACATAGAAAAGGATCTGGAATATTTTCCTTGAAGCCTGAATTTGTCTTATTTTGGATTGTTTTATATGATGTTTTAATGTGTAATAAACTGCTCGGATATTTTTTCTTTAAAATATAAAGCAGCATAGAAATAAAATAATAATAATAATAATAATAATAATAATAAAAAATAATAATAAAAAATCAGCAGCCTTAATGCCATGTTTGAGCAGCTCAGGGCTACATCTTTGTTTTTGGCATGTGTTTAAAACAATCCATTAGTATTATTAAGTAATTCACTAATGGCTCCTTGTTATCTTGGAAAAAAGTGAAATGTGGAGTGCAACAGAATTGTGTCCTGGATCTGTTGTTTTTCAGTGTCTTTATAAACGACTTGGATTAAGGAGTTGAGGGAATGCTAATCAAATATGCAGATAGCACAAGCTAACAAAATGAATTTCAGTGGGGACAAATGTAAGGTTCTGCACTTAAACAGGAAGAACCAGCTGCACCAATATAAGATGGGAGACACCTGGCTTGCCAGTAGTACATGTGAAAAGGATCAAGGGGTCTTAGACATGAGTCAGCAGTGTGATGCAGCAGCAGCAGCAGCAGCAGCAGCAGAAAAAAAACCCAGATGCCTGTGCGAAACCCTCAAGCAGGATCTGAGCGCAAGAGCTCTCTCCCCTTCATGGTCTCCAGCAACTGTTATTTGGAAGCATTCCTGCCTCCAGCTGTGGAGACAGAGAGTACCCATAGTGGCTAGTAGCCAATGATAGTCTTTACCATGAATTTATACAGTCATTTTTTAAAGCCATCTAAGTTATTGGCCATCACTGCCTCCTATGGGAGCGAGTTCCATACTTTAACTTTGCAGTGAGTGAAGAAGTGCTTTCTTTTATCTGTCCTGAATTTTCCAACTTTCTGCTTCTTGGATATCCATGAGTTCTAATGTTAAACAAGATAGAGAAGAGCTTTCTCTATCCACTTCATGCCGTGCATAATTTTGTAAACTTCTATCATGTTGCCTCTTACTCACCTTTTCTAGTCTAAACTATAAAGTCCCAAACACTGCAGTCTTTCTGCACAAGGGAGTCACTCCATCCTCTTCATCATTTTGGTTTCCCTTTTCTGAACTTTTCCCCCACTTCTACAATATCTTTTTTGAGGTGAGGTGACCAGTACTGCACACAGGTTTCCAAATGTCTTTGCACCGTAAAGTTGTATAGTGGCATTATGATATCAATAGTTCATTTTCAATTCCTTTCCTAATGATCCCTAGCGTGGAATTTGCCTTTTTCACAGCTGGCACACACTGGGTCTGTCAGTGCAAGCATTTCAATCCTCCCTCTCCTTCACTGCACACTGTTCTGTAGGTTGTTCTGATCCCCCCCAAACCGGCAAGGAGGGGGCATGTGGGGGTAGCATTGCGGGGATCACTGTTGTGCTAAGAGAGGTCTTTGTGTAGGCTTCTGCTGATGATACCCATTCCTTGAATCTGGCCTAATATGTTCACCTAAAGTGTAAATTTTACAGGTGTTTGGAAACATGTAGGTACATTTATCAGAACCAACTGTTATTTTTTCACTTACAATGTGGGAAATGGATCTTAGACAGTGAAGTCAAACCCCAAAGGTGAAATTGGGTTGCAGTCCCGTTCTGTCCCATTCCACTGCTACTCTGTCCCATTCCACCCCTGCCCTGCTCTGCTCTGCTCCTGCCCCACACCCTTTCAGCATCGAAAAGAGTGGGTGTATCAGTGGGTGTATGCATGCTGATCCTGCACAAGCGGGGAGGTGCCTGTATACACTTACCTGGGAGTATGTTTCAGAACTTTATAGGTTTATGTATTTCTGAGCAGGTATGTATGAGATTGTACTGTTAATGTTTATTTTAGAGCATTGGGAGTACAGTCATACCTCAGGTTACAGATGCCTCAGGTTGCGCGTTTTCGGGTTGCATACCACGCCAAACCCGGAAGTACCAGAACAGGTTACTTCTGGGTTTCGGCGCATGCACAGAAGCGTCGAATCGCGACTCGTGTGTGTGCAGACATGGTGCTGCTGGTTGCAAACACTGCAGGTTGCAAACGTGCCTCCCACACAGATCACGTTTGCAACCCAAGCGTCCACTGTATGACTATATTAGTGGCTGCTTCAGCTTTAGACTAGGGCAGATTATCCTCTCCAGATAATGTTGGTCTACAACTCTCATCAGCCCCAACTGGCATAGACAGTGGTCAAGGATGATAGGAGTTGTGATCCCAACAATATCTGAAGGACACCACATTGGCTACTCAGGATTAAGGTGTATTCTCCACTTTTGATCCTTGGAACTTGTGTGCATGTGCACGCACGCACACTCACTCAATATCTCACACTCTAAAAAGTTCCTTGTTGCCTGCAGTGGCCTATTTTCACAGGCATCATTTCTTACCATAGCTTTGTTAAAAAGACAATAGATTCTTGTGTCAGTCTTATTGGCACCAGTTTTGTATAATACAGGAAACACCATTTCCTTTTAGGGCTGGAAAATTAACTTGGATCATGCTTTTCCCTTTTTATTGCTAATCAGGACACACCCCGGGAAACCTGGCTTTCTGATTCTGGAAAAGGAACGGGAAGCAGCATCAGCATTCATTTTATATCCTATTTTTTCTGAAAATGCCTTACTCTTTTACCATTGAGGGCAGTGACTTGAAGAAAGTGTATCTAACAACCTAATCCTATATGAATGTACATGGAGGAAGGACTTTGCTTAATTATCACTATATAACTGTGTTGAAGGACTACTTCAGCCATTACAATTTACTACTTAAGCTTGCTATCTAGGTTCTAACAACTGGTGGGCAACTTCAGGCCCTTGCTCCGGCTTCTAAGGGTACTTTATTGTTAAACTGGACTTGGAGCAGACAGCCAGTCAAACAAACAAATGAACAAAGGACACCTTCAAATAAACAACTGTCCTCTGAAAACCATTAAAATGGATGAATGTCCTCTGTTAATGTGGGACACATGGCCACCATAGGAGAAATATTTCCCCCCACTATTCATTGTGATGTCATTGCGATTGATTTTATCTTTATCCCTCTGAGCAGAGTTTTGTTCCTCCATAAAAGGGCATGTAAGCTTGGAGAAAAACCAGACTAAAACTGAAAAAGTCAGTAGACACCCCTCTCATTTCTGTCTTGGATAATGATCTGCTGGATCTTGCTTTCCTGGGCTTGGAAAACACAAGGGACTTTCTGACTCAGTTGGTGGAAACAACGTGATTGCTTTATTAAAGTACAGTTCTACTTCCCACTTTGAACTGAATGCACAATAAGAAGTTAAACTCTTCCTGTCATCATAAGATTCTGCTTTATATTTTCAAAGGAAGTTAAACATTGGGAAAGGAACAGCAAGCTTAAAATAGATATTTCAGTTTCCAGTATAAAATCATATTAATATGTGGATAACTAACTTAATAGCAGATTCTAAGCAACTATTTTCAAAAACCAGAAATTTCTATAATGAGCCAGAATTACTTTTCTAATACAGGCAAGGCTGATTTAGGCATGTCCAAATGATGTGTGATCATGCACGCATGCATGGTGCCAAACCCGGAAGTAGCCCCAAAACATCATAAAGATGTCACAAAAAGGGGTGGGGTGGGCTTACATGTGCTCTGCCAACATGTGCAGAGGCCTGGAACATAACCCCCGTGCAAAACAAGGATTGTCTGTAGTTAACTCCCCACTCCTCACTTTATGAACATAACAGTATTTGGGTGAAAAAATGCTTTGTTGTTTTCTGCGTGAACACATGGGTTTATTTCTTTATTTTACAATTTTATTGTAATTTTAAATGGAACAACACACAACTAAAACTAATAACTATTAATATAACAAATCAGATACAAATATTACTATTTTTCAGTCTGAGTGGCTGAATGTCACTTCTACTAAGTAGTTAATGAGCCACATATACTGGAAATTCATCATACAGAGGAAATACTTGCAATCCCCATTGCAAATGGGCATATTTCAATCTTTTGGCAAAGGGTAAACACACACTGACCTTGTTTGAATGTCAGCTATGGCTTAGCATTCAGTGTTTGAGTCTTACGCTCATGCATGTCTCCCCACTCCTCCAGTGCAGCCATAGGAAAGCGATTGGAAGCTTTACTTAGGTTTTCAAATAGCTACAATTACTGTATAGATAACTATCTATCTATAACAGCTAATACTGTACTTAATTTGGTCTTTCATCTATTTGTGGTTCCCTGGCAAGGGGCTTGCCCTACATATTTCCCATTGGTTCTCAACACCTTGCTGCTTTATGCCAGATCAATGAAACGGAAATCAGCTGTTATTCAAAACTTAAGTGTCAGATCAACCCATTAACCTGGAATGCATAATTGAGACCTGGGTCATGTGGGTGGTCATGTCTGTTGCTATAGATCTAGATCTAGGATAACAGAGTTTAGAGGTGCAAGGGCACCCATAACTGCTAGTTAGTTAATGTTAGAAACTAATACATGGTTGAATTTAGATAATATTTGGAGTATTGGAGAGAAGATGCAGATGTTATATTTCAAATATGGGCTGAACCAGGGGTTTGGACTAGATGACCATTGGAGTCCCTTCCAGCTCTACAATCCTATGAATCTAGGGAGACTCCAGTTAGACTGTTTTATTGGATCACCTTGTTTTGTTTTATACTGTTTTTATTTATTTTCATGATGCAGAAGGAATCACCTTGTTGACCACCTGTGACCTTGTCCATCTTTGCTTGTTGAATCAGTACTTCCAGTGTACTGGATCCAGTATACCTGAATATGAAGTAGTAGATACCTCTTTTAGAGAGGGGATTTACCTGTAAGTGGCAGTGGTACAGACTTTATTGAAAACATCTTAATCAGACCCTTCTGGCTATATTATCTCTCCGTTTCATATCTGGGCAGGGTATGTGAACGTGTGGTGGTGAGGTTGTGGATGAAACTGATTATGTAGATCCCATCCAGTCTGGCTTTTGGCCTAGTTTGGGGTGGTGATATAGAAATTGCCTTGATTGCCATAGTGGGTGACTTGCACTGTGAGAAAGATAAAAATGTAGCCTCATTGGTTCTGCTTGGTGATCTGGCACTGTTGCTCAATGTGGAAGTGAACTGAGTAGTGAGGGACCTTTTTCTAGCTTCACCTTATTTACCAGCTATGACCATTCCTAACACATTTGAATTGCTGTGGTTATCCATAAGTCAACTCTGGTTTAAATTACTGCAGGATGCTTCATGTGAGGCTGCCATTGAAAAGCATTTATGCCACAGCAAAATGGTACAAAATGTTCCAGCCGGGTCAGGATTTTGGCTGTATTTTAACTATAAGCATTTTAACTATATTACACCTATTTTATTTTATTTGTGCAGGTTGCTGCACAATATTTTACATCAATTTTGTTTTCCTCTGCATGAACTCAAATCAAGATACAGTGGTAGAAGAAGAAGAGTTTGGATTTGATATCCCGCCTTTCACTCCCTTTAAGGAGTCTCAAAGCGGCTAACATTCTCCTTTCCCTTCCTCCCCCACAACAAACACTCTGTGAGGTGAGTGGGCTGAGAGACTTCAAAGAAGTGTGACTGGCCCAAGGTCACCCAGCAGTTGCATGTGGAGGAGCGGAGACGCGAACCCGGTTCCCCAGATTACGAGACTACCACTCTTAACCACTACACCACACTGGCGCTCGATGCGATGTGGTACCTCGGGATGCGAACAGGATCTGTTCCAGAGCCCCGTCCTGAACAGAACGTAAGACGCGACAGCGCATCTGCGCGGGTCGCATTTCACCGCTTCCACGCATGTGTGTGACATCATTTTGACCGTCTGCGCATGCGCAAGTGGCGAAACCCAGAAGTAACACGCTCCGTTACTTCTGGGTCACCGCAGAGCGCAACCCGAAAGCGCTCAACCTGAAGTATATTTATGACTGTACTGGGGCTAACATTTAAAACCCTAAATGGCATGGGACTTGAGTACCATCTTCTGTATATCTCCCTGTTTGTTCTGGTCATCATCTGACATACTACTCCAGCTCATCCAACCCCGTGGTGCCCAGTGGCTGGCTACCAGGGAGTTTTCTGTTGTAGTAACCATCTTGTGGAATGCATTGCCAACTAAGATTCATCAGGCCCTATGCCAGTCTGCTGCTGAACATACCCTGTTGCCCCTCTTGCTATTTGTTCCTGAAGGTGCATGCCCTTCACTGCAAACAGCAGGGAAGGGCACTATTTTTAGCAGGAAACTGGTGTGAGTCTTCAATCAGGAGTGCAATATATATCAGGTGGGCAACAACTGCTTTTTATTTGAAAAATAAATGGGTGGAGTAGTTTGGTCCTCATCATGTGCTTGTCCTACATCAACAGGTGCTGATAACAAACCTGAATTTATGATACAGCTGGTATATGTTTGCCTAGAGGGAAACTGTTCTACTACCTCCTAGTTCATTCGACCTGTCATGAAAAGATGGGTAAGGATGTGACTTGTTCTATGCTCTCCTAACTTTTTCAGTTTCTGAATACGAGCTTTTTCTTGTTCCTTGTTCAGCATGGACCTGTTTCTTGTGGTGGATGATGTTTCAACTGAAATTTCAGTAGGCTTGGGTCCTCTGCAGTGAACTGCGAAAGTTGTAGCAACTCCTGGATCTTTATCACATGGGAAGTCATGGAACTTGAAAGGAAGTAGGGTTGGTGAAGTAGAGTTTTGGGTTGGGAAATTCATCTAAAGATCAGATTAGGGCTTATCCTCTACTGCTGTTTCTTTCCCATTTTTAATTCCTTTTGGGAGACAGGGCCTTATCTCTCATTATTAAAACAAGGAAAAGCATTTGGATTTGCTTATGTGATGGGAAAGAAGTAAGATCAAGGCTTTATAGAAATCACATTTTCCCAGCTGTTCCATAATAATAATAATAATGTTTGGGAATTTTGAAAATAGAGAATAGGATCCTTGTATAACATTCACATCAATAAAAATGAACCCTGTGGCTTCTTGTTCTTTTCCTCTGAGATATTTGTTATTGGCCAGTATCAAGGACAGGATATGAATCTAAGATGTAGGACCATCAGCCAGTCCTACAATGATGAGAAGGTTTTTTGTTGTTTTTTACATTTTAATAAGAGTTTTTCACGTCTTCAGGAAACACTCCAACCAATGCTTTTAAAACTGGAAAGCTGAATCATAAAAAAAAAATCCTGATTCAATATGGTTTTGTGGGACTCAAGAGATCTGGGCTGTTTTTGGCTTCGTCACTAACTTCCTGTGATGTTAGCCCAATTGCTTAATTTCCGTGTGCTTTCATTTCCTTCTCTGTAAATTAGGATAATGACGTTTGCTTACCTAGCAGGTGTGTTGTGTGGGAGTACATTAACTAATATTTAATAATATATATTGAGAAATCTTCATAAAGACATCCTGCTCATGTATTGTTATTTATGTACAATTGTTGCGGCCATGTGTTCTTCAGGGCAGAGAATTATATTTTTTTCAATATATTTGCAATTTTGTAAAATACCACTCTTTCACGGCCACATCACTGTATTGTTGCAACAATAACAAGTTTAGCAATCCTTATATCACTAGAACAATTAGCCATATATGCCACCTCAAGATTACAAAATACGTAATTCAGCATGATCATGGCAAATATGCCTGTAATAAAGCATTCAGTGCTGGTATTTGAGGTAAATAACTGTTAATATTGAAGAAATAGCATGCAAATGCAATAATCTAAAATTAGAATAATCAGAGGAATTTCTGTGAAAATCTGCTGCTCAAGCTTGAGAAAACAGAATTCAGGGTAGGATTCTTCCAATACTTTTTGCATATAACCTTTTTTTTCTAGGCATGAGACAAGCAAAGTGTGGATGAGACCTTAGTTCAATATCATCCATAGTATCAAAGGTACAAGACATCAGGAAATTCTGCAGAGCAAACCCTACTAAAAGGAACAAGAGCTATGCAAAAGCACAGGAAGTGCTTCTAGAATGGATCATTTTGTTCTGAGTGTGTTTTTACGTTGTTGGAAACTGAGCGTAGCTTACACTTGTCATGATGATATGTGATTGGAACAAATAAAGTATTAGCTACTGAGAGGTCACATCTGATCATCTAATGCCAATAGTATAAAATTGCCAATTACATGTGCTGTTTTGTTTAGGTAGCTTTGAAAATACATCTAGCTGCTTCCCACTACTCAGGGTGCTTCCAGGCCACCTGTTTATAGAGCATTCATTCTGATTTCTTTGCAAGGAGACTAGACAGAGTTGGCTATTTATTTATCTTTTTAGTTTGTGGAGAGGCTAGATGATGTCATATAGAAGCAAGTGTTCTCATGCTTTCCAGTGCATTTTCCCATCACTTCTGATACTGCAAGCGCATTTGTTGTGCAAGCCCTCCAAATCAACTATAACTGCACGACCTAAATTTGAATGCAATGCAAAAACAGTAATAGCCTGGAAGCACCCTCAAAGTGGTACATGTTCATAGATCATTATAAGCATCTGTTACTATAGCATAGCACATTAAAAAAATATCCATGCTCAAAGATGAGCAAAAAAATAAGAAAACTTTGAACACCCCTTATAGAAGAGATTTTTCCTCCAATTGCTTTTGTATTTATCCTTTATCTTTTCCACATAGCAATAAAATAATGAAGAGGGGGTATATGGAGGAAAGAGTATTTTGGTACACCAAACAAATTTTGTAATTTAAGTTTAGAGATAGCCGACTTCTTAGAATAGCATTTACTGTGCTAGTCCATAAACCTATAACAGATTATAGCTATAATTAAGCAGGGCAGAGGTAGTAAGTGTGATTGCAAGCTCCCCATCGTCTACTATCGACGTTTAGCTAGTTAAATCTAAGCGTTGCTGTTAGTCGTGTTAGCTGCTCCCGGGGACGCTTCTGAACCGTCTCATGTTGCATGAGTTCGTGAACGAGTTCTTAGAAACCGAAGGCTGCGGTTGCTGCTTGCAAGAGGGGACCCCAGACTCCGCCTACAGAGGATCGTGATGATCTTGTCCTAGCCTCAGAAGCGATTGGGAACCACACGCCTAGGTACGAAGTCACATAGAGCGATATTGATCTCCGGGATGAAACATCCTGGAGGAGGAAGTTTCCTCAAATGCTGATGTAGTTGCATCACTTAGGGGGTTGAGATAGATAAAAAGAAGTTTTGGTCTCGGATTCAGTTGGATCGCAGATTGGGCAATCCATGTAGAGAATGGTTAGCCTCTTAGCAGCTCAAGAGGAACGGTTGATAAGATAGGACAGATACCTTCCAGTTTTATGTCGTTTGCGTGCTTTCCGTTTTCCTGCCCTCTAGAACTGCAAAAGATCTACCACGCTGCTTACATAGAACCTCCACTTTTCAAAGCAAGACACAGTAGTCATTAGGGAGGACCAGCTGATGGGGTATCCTGGAGACATCTGAATGGCCGCTGTGAGGAGCAAGCTCTTCGGGGCGATTGACTTTTGGTCAGTTCCAAGAGGGCTTTTCTTACGCTTTTACCTAGTTCCCCAAACAAATTTAAACGGGCTTTTTCACCTGGTTCACTCCCCCCCCCCCCGGCTTCCACTGCGTTGTGCGTCTCGCAGTTATTCCTAAGTTCAGTACAAAACCTGAACACTTCCAGTTTTTGTGGAAATCTGCGAAGTCCGCTTCTTAAGAGTGGCGCCGTTCTTGGACGGAACTGCCAATAAATCCCTGCGATTTTCTATCGACCCACCCGCACGGCGGGATCAGTTTGGCACAGCAAGTACAACCAGGGTGCTTAACACCTCCCCGCCCCCTCCCCGCGCAATGGAATCCGATCTGGAGTGGAGCGTGCCAGAGACGAGAAGTCGTGCTCCTCGTTCCCCTTCAGAAATCTGCCGGCCAATCTTAACTATCTCACCCCAGGCAGGAAGCGGGGTCGGCCGAAGGTATTGCTGTAATGGGGGGGGGGGGCAGAGACGGACAGGGGGGGCAAGTGACGTGGGGGGTGGAGGCGTGATTGGGAAGGAGGATGTGGGCTGGGGAGGTTATAAAAGGGCCGAGCCCGGCAAGCTGAGCGCCCTTCGGATACTACCTTTTGCTTTCGATCCGCTCCGTCTGCGGAGGAGGGAAGGGGAGAGCGAGAGGAGGGAAAGTTCCTATTCCGCGGCGCCGGGGTTTGCCGGACCTTGGGCGAGAGAGGGAGCAGGACTCACTTCGGAGCAGTTAGTTTCCTCCTTGCAGCGATCGGCGTGCTTCGGATGGGCGGCATGTTTGGTTGGGGGCTTTCTGGAGCCGTGCTGGGCGGGCTGCTGAACTGCTGGCTCCTTCTGGCAGGTAAGTGCTGCTGGCGGCGGACCGACAAGTCCCTTCTGTGCCCGGGGCGCACGGGCGCCGCTCCATCCTTTACGCCTTTCTGGATCCTGCGGACGGGGATCTGAAAGGAGTCAGGCTTTAGGACAACGCACGAGAGAAAGGGGCCCTCGGGGTCTGCCAGGATCCAGCCAGCGTGTCCCTGTTCCGGCTCCCTCCAAGGCTGGTGTAGCGCAGCGCGCGGGCGCGCTTACCTTGCGGCACCTTGCGCTCGCTTGTCTAAAATGCGCTCGGTTTTTAAGCGACGGGTCATCATTGCCATCGCAGAAACGAGAGCGGGGCGTTGGAAACCTGTCAGGAAGGACATCCTCCTTCATCTGAACAAGGGCTTTCCCCCAGAACCAGCTTCTTGGATTTTGATTGTCAGGCCAGGCTGCTCCGCAATTGCCGCCGCCGCCTAGTTGTAATCTGAAAAAAGTAATCGCTTACAAAATTGGCCACGCGGAATGGGGTCGGAATGAACGCTCCAGTCCTCTGGGATCAGGTCAGCCTCTCGACACTGAGGCTTCTCCAGGAAGGTTCCTATGGGCTTTCCCCAACCGCACCATTTGTACGGGGATGCGCGTTCCACCCCCTCCCAGTGGGCGAGCGGCCCTTCCATATACCCCTCTCTGCAACCAGCTGCTTGGGCTTTCCACGTGGATTTTTCGAAGGGTGCTCCCTTCTTAAAGAAATTAATAGCCCTCTCCAGTATTCCACTAGTGCATGCCCACCCCTCCCTTCTCTCCCTCCTAATGTGGATATAGAAGGAGCAGCTTGTAACTTCTGATGGTTCCAGCCTTGCACTGCGGCTGGGAAAAGAATTCGCATTCTGACCATCTGCCTTTCAAATACGCGGATCTAAAATGCCTGGTGTGGCACCAAGTCCGAGAGCTTCTTATTGGTAGGAAAATGCCAGGTGAACAAAACAAAGCAGAACTGGCTGGGAGACTGGAGAATCCAAAGCTCTTCCCGTAGAATGTGACATTCGTTTTCTTTCCTGACATGGGCTGGGATGCTGGAAGCTAAGGGTCGGCGCGGTCCAGGCATGGGCTGTTGTCTATAAAAAGGAGTACCAGGGTTGGAATTTTATGCACGCAGGAGTTTCTGCATGTATGTGATTGTCGTGGGACTTGATGCTGAATTAAAAGGGTGATGACTTTTTTCCTCTTCTGTGCCAACCCAGCGAAGTGTTTTCTTAATTCTAAGCCTAGTGTCTTGAAGGGAGGAACTGTCCTGGGTGCTCTAAAAGGACTAACTCCCGGTTAACCTATACATTAAAGCTATCTTCATTTTAAAGTACTTAACAATTGCATTTTGCAGTTATGTGGAGATTGGCAATGGGGCTGAGAAACTGACCTGCGGAGTCTCATCATCACTGATTCGGTTTGGATTAGAAATATGCTGCTGACAGCACCGCTTTCCTTTTAAGTTTAAACTTGGAAATCAGGCTGCTTTGTTGGGAGCAGGGAGCACTGACATCAGAGCGGTTTTCTTACAAATAAAGCGATTAAGAACGTGGTAGCATTTATGTGGTATTTTTCGGTATTCAGATATGCCACCCAGTTCAACAGAAGTATTTCACTGGTTGAAATGGAGCCTGCTTCCAAGAAACTGGGATAAAGTCTACAGTCATGTGCACACTTATCTGAGAGCCAGTGCAATAGTAAGTGTGTTTTCACAAGTGACATATTTGTGTGTGTTTGCGCGCGCGCACACAGTTAAGTTGTGTCTTCAGTTCTTTTGCTTCAATAAAACTTACATTGACTAGGATGTACATTGAATTGAAAAAACTCACTTCTGATTTGTATCTGGCATGGGCAAAATTCACATTGGCATAAATAGTGTAAGAAAAGTCCAAAGATGCTACTTAATGTCATATACGAAAATGGCTGTCGTTTGGAACATGTTGCTGGTGAAGGCTATTAATGTGGGAAAGGTATCAGATCATTTTAAACAGGATGTAGGATCTATGTATGAGTTAGAGGTGTTGGAAACACAAATAAGCATCACTTACGAAAACTGTCCTTAATCTCATATCTAGTGGACATTTCTTCTGCTTGATTTTTATCCAATAAGCAGCTTGTGGCTCCTTAATATGCTTGTGACAGTTAATGGGTGGATGATCATACACAGTGCTATTCTATGTCTGATTGACAAAAGTTGCTGAAATCCATATATATATATATATATATATATATGCTAAAATGATTCAGTGTTATAGAAGCAAAGAGTGAACAGAACATAAAACAGGCACCACACTTAAGTCTGTAGTGTCCTGCATTGTTGAGATTATTATTAGCAAGCAAAATCTTAATATGTGATAAATAAGTGTTTAAGAACACATGAACCTACTGGATCAGGCCAATGACCTGTCTAGTCCTGCACCCCATTCACACAGTGGGCAAACAGTTGCACTCAGATCTTGCTTTCAGACTTTCCATAGGCAATAGCACTCACCCCACTTGGGATTCCTAGCATTCAAAGGCATACTGCCTCCGACAGAGGAAGCAGAACATAACCATTGTGACTAGTGGCCATTAGAAATATGGATATTCAGTTTTATCAAGAAGATGCAATTGGTTGTGAACTGAATATATATTTAGTGGCCAATCCAGACTTGCTGTCAGGCATTGTGTTTAGAGGCAATGTATAACAACATGCACAGTTGCTAATGGTGAGCATATTTGTGAGCATCACACTAAGTTGTCCATAAGAACTTGTATTGAGTTTCCTTTCTTGGATCCAAACTGCATAGAGACATTGGAGCAGATTTATAGAAGTTCTGAAGGTTTTCTGTGGGTTGCACAATTCTAAGAACAATCGAAATAAAGTGATAGAACTTACATTCGGGACAATGTACTGTGTGTTTCAAAGAGTTAAACCAACATTTTAAACCAGTTCAGGAAGACAATTTGGGTTAAACAGGATTTAGGCTGCAATTATCTGTACGTTTCCTTAGAACAAGTTCCAGTGGACTTACAGTGGTACCTCAGGTTACAGATGCTTCAGGTTACAGACGCTTCAGGTTACAGACTCCGCTAACCCAGAAATAGTACCTCGGGTTAAGAACTTTGCTTCAGGATGAGAACAGAAATCGCACGGCAGCAGCAGGAGACCCCATTAGCTAAAGTGGTACCTCAGGTTAAGAACAGTTTCAGGTTAAGAACCGACCTCCAGAATGAATTAAGTTCTTAACCCGAGGTTAAGAATACCAACAATATTATGTAGGGTTGGCACTGATACACTTTTTCAGATTTCCCAATCTTGGCCTTAGTGTCATCAAGTGTTATTTGAAAAACTTCTTTTTTGAAGTACCAGGCTTGTTTTTTCCTATGTATTTGAAGTGTCTGAGTACTCTTATTTATGTTGCAGCTCCTCTCCATAGCATTAGTCAGAGCATCTCAAGTGGAAGTTTGTGTTCAGCAACCAATGTGGATTCCTGTGCAAGGCAAGCAGATCAGAGATGGAGATTTTGTCATTTGCTGCTAAATAGAAGAGTAAATCTGCCTAACACAATGGAAGGGTAGATTGCTTGAGGTTGCTCTACTGTCCCTTAAAATGAATATTGACTATTTAAGTAGCATCCTCATTTATGTAGTAATAAAGTCAGATTAATTTGGAGGAACAGAAGAGGGTGGTGGATCTAGAGATATAAGAGCAGTAATATCATCAGGGCAGGACTTTGGGGCAGAAGTCCAGGGCCCTCTTAGCAAAATGAGCAGGCTGGTTTACTACATGTAGAAGTTTACTGCTTGAGAGGCAAGTACACAGTACACAGACCATGTAAGCACCATTGTATGAGACAAAATATTGGGGGAAATAAGACCAGTTTATGCTGGATCTGGAAGTGTGGATAGGAGTCAGTGTAACACTCAAATATCCTTCCATGGTCCTCGTACACTTGGAAGACTTTTCTGTAATTGCAGTAACTAGGAAATGCAATAAGCAGGCCAAAGGAAATAAAACTGGTACTCATAAGTGTTCAGTTTACTTTAGAATTTTAATTAGTGGCAAATCTGGGGTTTGTATTTGTACACTTTCTTGAATGGCAGCAAATAGCTTCCTGTGGCACTGCATGCTATAAAGACCAGCAGCTGCTGGTGATGAGGCAGTAGTGGATAGCTATGCTGTGTTCCCACCATAGGTACTGGTATAGTATCAGTGACCTTTCGAAACCATCCTTGACCGTTTTGCACATTTTATGTGAGGTGCTGGATACTACACATTTGCTCATATTGATTAATGTATTTATGGACAGACTATGGTAGCAAAGAAAGTAAGTGAGATTGAAGGAGCTAAGGGTATCAAAGCACAACTAAGGCTTCGGTTGACAGACCTTATCTTCAGAGTACAATGAAAAGGTTTGTTTCTTTAAACTAAGGAAATATAGAGAAGACCAGAAATATTCCTACAAATAATATTTTTAAGAATTGTGGAGGTTTTGTCACTTCCTCTAGAGAAAGTCAGACAATGGTGAGTATATTTGCCCCACAGAATTCAATGGGGTTGACTGTCATTTCCTCTTCCTCCTGCTTTCTTTGAGGGTGCATGTGTCTAGGGATCTCTGTGTCACTTGAGAATTCACATTACTTTGTCAATCAAGTGCTTCAGCTCAGTGGTAGAGCATTTGCTTTCCATGCGGAACATTCCATGTCCGATTCCCAGCATCTCCACACAGAGCTGGGAATGCCTGCTCTCGGAAATCTAGACAACTTCTGCCAGTCAGTGTATATCAGGGACTCCCAAGCCAGAGACTGTGGACTACCAGTGGACCACAAACTTCATTCAAGTGGTCTGCATCATGTCTGTAAAAATACAATTTAAAATCATTCATGATCTAGTACAGTGCCTTACAGTTGCTACAGCAGGGCAAAAAATCAGAAACGTTCAAGTGATCCATGGGAGAGAGAAAAAGTTTGGGAACCACTGACAGTACTGAGCTATTTGTACTAATAAAGCAGCCTCCTTAAGCTTCCTATATTTTTAATAATTCCTAGGATTCTTTGGGGGAAGTGAAGCCATGCCAATTGAAGTGATATAAATTTGACAGAGTTATAGTGTAATTATGCCCTATGTCTTCATGGAGCCATTTCTCAGCTGTTGCTTGAACTGCACTCAGATGAGCTTAACAGAACAATCCATAGAATAGGAAGCCAGCATAATTTACGTCAGGATAAGTACTGCCAGTGCAATTTACCCTTATTCCAAACTCCCATTTTGCCAATGTAATTTTTGCTGGGTTGCTAGATCACATGACTGAGCTGAGTTTGGAATTGGGTATATCTCCTCCTGCCCTATCACATCCCCACCACACACCCCAGAACATCCCCTTTGAAATATACTTGGAGTCAAGCGAGAAGCTGCTGTCGGTTGCCATTCTGAGCTCCTTGGGGCCCGGAGCTGAAGCCTGGATACACGGTGCAAGGCAGCGGTGCGGCAGGTGGCGGTGTTGTGGTGCTGTGTGTGGCGGTCAGCTCAGCGGGATCCCATCCTTGTCGCCAGTGAAATATCCTCGGAGTCGAGAGTGGATTTCATGCTATTTATTCAGCTCATAGTGGTGAGGAGGAATGGAAGTTCCCCCAGAATGTCTGTTTTATATACATTATTTACACAATGGGCCCCACGTGATTGGCTACTTCCAGGATTCACCTGTAGGCCAACCAGGTTGCGGATTCACTTCCACCTGGAGCTGGATTGGGTGGCTCCTGTGGACCAATCAGACTGCTGCATTCTGGACCCTATTGTTCTAGGACCAATCAGACTGCTGCCTTTTGGATCCTATTCAACTTAGTACAGTGGTGCCTCGCAAGACGAAAAGAATCCGTTCCGGGAGTCTTTTCGTCTTGCGATTTTTTCGTCTTGCGAAGCAAGCCCATTGACGTAGTAGCGCTATTAGTGCTATTGGCTAAAAAAGGGCTAAAAACGGCTTTTTTAGGGGGGGGGATTAGCGGTTTTGCTGCTAAAATGCTTTTAGCAGCATAGCGATTCAGAATAAGGGGTTTTGGAGCAAAAAAAAAATTTCGATTTTTTTCGTCATTTTTCGTCTTGCGAAGCAAGCCCATAGGGAAATTCGTCTTGCGAAGCGCCTCTGCAGACGGAAAACCCTTTCGTCTTGCGGGTTTCCCGTCTTGCGAGGCATTCGTCTTGCGGGGCACCACTGTACATAACACCTTTTATGGGACTTACCCTGCCTCAGCTGAGTTGTGATGGAAGACTTACACAGTGTATCTGTGGCTGAGCCGGGACGGAAGACTTCAGCTGGAGATTTGCTTATTCCAAACCTCCAACTGATTTTGAATTTTGGATTTCTCCCTAAAAGGAAGCACTGTGCCAGATTATAGACTGTACGTGCATCATTTATATTATTATTTATATACAGCCTGTTGGCATATTAATAATAAATAAACAATAAAAGCATAATAACCCAGTTAAAACAATGTAAAATAGCAAAATGACAAAATACTTGCCCATCACTTTGGATATGTGTTTATGAGCTGCATTCATACCATCACCACAAACACAGTTCCCCAACATTCTAATCTCATTTGAAATGCAGGCTTTATATTTAATCCAGGGCTGACCCACTCATGAGGCAAGGTGAGGTGACTGCCTCAGGTGACAGGATCCACAGGAGCAGCAGATCCCAGTGCAGATTTTTATTGCCCCTTTGTTCCTGTTGTCAATCTTCACTCTTCCCTAGTGAGGAAAGGGGAGCCATTTTGTGGCTCATCTAAGGTGCCAAAGTGTTTTGGGCTGGCTCTGATTTAATCAACAGATTTTTTTCAAGTCATCTGCAGAAATTCATACGATTAATCGATTGCATTTTATTTAACCAGGTTGCAGTCCTGCCATCCACCTCTCCCATCTCTCTCTAAGCTTCAGTGGGTGAGCTTACCATTCAGCAAGAGCAAATCACGTCAGCTAAGAATGCAACTAACTGCACAATATTAAGCCATTCAATGGGATGTTTATTACCTTTTGAGCATTCCTGTATACTCCCACTGACTTCTGTATACTAGTTCTCATTCTGATACTTAAAATAAATGAGCCTTTTTGCGAGAAAAAAACTTAGAATGGTGGAAATTAGAGATTCCTATTAAGAGATGTTGATCACCCTCCTACCTGTGTAAGAAGCATTTCTTAATGTATACAATATATACTCCAGTAGTGCTGGTTTGATTGAATTGCTCACTTTGGCTAGCAGGTAATCGTAAAAAAAATAATGTAAGGCCTGTTTAATGAGCCTTAAAAACTTCGTGGAAATGATTTGTAATAGAGATCTTCATTGCCCACTGAAGAAATGTTAGATTCATTAGGTTTTAAGCTCTGTGTCTACTGCAATTTGAAAAGATAAATACATTATTTTCATTAATAACTTCAGTAAAGGTTACTCAGTGTATTAATGGGGTGTCTGTTCTAAATGGTTTTAAAAAATTGACCTGGGCTTCCCTATGGAGAGATGAATAGTTGCCTGAGGCAGTAACATGGTGCATCAATTAAGTGAAGAGCCAGAAGTCTGTGGCTTCAATATAGTTATGTACCCATCTTTTCAGATTACTAAGCAATAAGCAAAATATGGTAATCCTCCTAGGTAGAAATGAGTTGCTGTTTGTTGTGTGGTTACGGTGTGAATTCTAAGCACACCAAGAAACTTTTAACTGCCACAAGACACTGGTCTTTTTGTAGGTCCAACCATGAGGCAAGCTAAGCAGTGGTGCAGTTGTGTGATTTTAAACTTTGTATGTCATTTAGGAAGCCTATTTATATGGTAATGTGTATAACTTTACTTACTTCAAAAGGTGGTAAACCAGCCTTGTGGCATTTGGGGGCTCTCCTGAGTAGGGTCCTAGACCTCTGCCCCCAAGTTTTGTTCTGATGGCACCACTGAAGCTGGGAGTTATTCATTCTTTGGAAACCGTCTACCAATCTGGGGGAATGGGGTGGTAGTGCTTTGTTTACAATGCTTTGTTTACTGCATGGTTGGAGACTACAATCTGCAGCCATTTCTCCTAGTTGGTACTAAGTTCTGATCATACTGTACTTGTTAGTCCCTTCCCACATATTGTCTATGTCAGTGAATTGTGATAGAATAAATCAATGCTACAAAGCCCCTTCCCCTAGTTTCCCAATGATAATGAGTTGATAGCTTCAGTGAAAGATCATGATCACAAATTAATGCAGATATAAAATAGAGTATATTTGAGTCTTGACTCTGTATAAGTGTAGGGGGTGGGGAAGCAGATACAGCTCTCTGAAGTGTTTCAGGCTAAATTCAACCACTAATGTGTTGAGAATGCTTGTATATGTTTTAAAGTCAATTCCGTATTAATTAAGAATGAATCAAAGCCCTTTCTTGAATTGATATATTGTAGCAAAATTCATCACAATCAGCCAGCAGGTGTATTTATTTCCAAATTTACCTTTTAGCTACTGTTACTGAACAGTAACTAAAAGGAAGCAACTACTTAATATTTTATTAGGTTTTTATTTTAACATCCTTGTTCAGACTAAAGTGTGTGAATTCAAGCTATTATTCTGACTCTGCTGCCAGGTCAGGTGCACACAGCTGCCCTTTGCTACTGTATGGAAGTAAGCTTTATTGAACGTAGTTCAATAAACATGCACAGGATTCAGGTGTAAATAATTTAAAATATGTGTGGCTATATCTTTCTGTGTCTGTTTATACAGGTGTTTGACTCTGTTTTTAAAGTATGCCCCACGGAGAGCCTAAAGGTCCATAAATAACAACACCCTAGTGGTCCCAGGCCCTAAGGAAGTTAGATTGGCTTCAACCAGAGCAAGGGCCTTTTCAGCACTGGCTCCGGCCTGGTGGAACGCTCTGCCTCATGAGACCAGGGCCCTGCAGGATCTGATTTCTTTCCGCAGGGCCTGTAAGACAGAGTTGTTCCGCCTGGCCTTTGGCTTGGAGCCAATTTGATTCCCTCCCTCCCTCTCTTTCTTTTTTCTTTTCCTTCTCCTCCTGCGATGAGGCTACATTTTAATATTTTAATGTTCCATTATTTTAATGTTGTATTTTACTTTTGTTTTTAAGTTGTAATCAGTCATCTTGTTTTTATTATTGCTTGTAAGCCGCTCTGGGGAGGGTGGGGTATAAATAAAAAATTATTATTATTATTATTATTATTATTATTATTAAAGGACATGGTCACCTCCAGACTTTCAGTGTTTGGGGATGGGATTCAGTCATGCTTATTCAGGTTGTGCAGTTAAAGTTGATTTGATTTTCTTGTGCAACAAACTCGCTTCTCAGACCTTTTGTGATAAGGAAAGTGATGGGGAAATACCTTTGAATGTGTGGGATAACAATTGCAACATTGTATAATTTTCCTTCCAACAAATCCAAGTGAATGCTCAGTAAACAACTGGCCTTGTTTAACCTCCCTGCAAACTTGGGCAAACAAATCAGAATGAATGATCAATAAAGAAGTTATCTGGAAGTGACCATGGTGGTAGTAATGTGTATGTCAAATTTCAAAGGCTCTTGCTCTAGTTAGTCAAAGATGTAAAGGTAACTTTAAAATGCCTTGACCCATTGGATGGGGAAAATCAGTGGCACTTAGCCGTTGGTGTGTGCTGCTCTATGCAAAAGAGAACTGCCAAGGAGAAACTATTTAGCCTTGGCTGAATAATTAACTCACATTCAGATACCTGGGAAGATTGTGCTATGGCTCACAAACACACTTTACAGAGAGGCACCTCCCCTTTTAGAAGCTGCTTTGCCTTCATTACATAGGGAAATCTGCTATTTATCTAAAGCACACACAGTTCCATTGGCCCTTCTTTCCTGTCATATTTTCTTTTAATAACAACAACAACATTAAATTAAATTAAATTAAAAAGTGAACACTTTTGTCAACACTGTGGCAAACTTATGCCGGACAGCTTTAAACACATGTCAGGATATTGTAATATTGTTAATCGTTTACAGAAGTTTTTGGTTTTTTAAAATATATTTATTCTTTTTCCATAACAAATTATACATCCAAAACATCTTTTTTACATCCAAATTCCTCCTTATTGACTTCCCTCCTCCCACCTGAAAAACCTTCCTAGTACTTACTTTCTCCACATTTCTTAAATTTAAATTACACCACCATATTATTAATTTTTTACAATCTAACAATATTCCTACCTTTTCTCTTCACAGAGCTTCCTTAAAACTTACAAACGTTATCTGATTATCACTTAATTTTTGCATATATTTAATAAATTTCATCCAATCTTCTGTAAATCTTTGATCACGTTAATCGTTTACAGAAGTTTTATAGGAAGTGATTTATAAATGGAACAAATTAAATAAATAAAAATATTCAAATGAGCATTTGCCTTGTTCATTTGCTATATTCCACCCACACTCTGTGCTCTTTTTCCAGCCCCATCTCTCTGGCACTTCCATATCATTCTCAGGTCCTTCTCACTGTCAAGCATACACCTCCCCCTTCCTCCTGCTCACACACCCAACTTCATATTGCTTTTGCCTGCTTCTATTCCTGTCCTAAATACTGTACCCTAAGCCCTTCTCCTCTCACACACTTTTACACACAATCTCCTTCCTTATCAGTGGCAGACCTTGGGATCTCAAAATTTGCCCCCCCCCCACCTCTTGGCTTCCGTTCTACATCATAGTTGTTTCAGCTCCTGTGTCTTCCCAAGGCTTTGCACCCAGTGCCACCGAACAGGTCATGTTCCCCTAAATCTTCCTCTGTCCTAATGCTGGCTAAGGAATAAATTAAATGGGATTAAAGTGCTTTAGAGAAGTGCTTAAGAGTTATTTGTCAACAATGGCATTAGATTTCTATTCTCCTGTGGTCATGCTGAAGAAGAAAAGAAGAGAGGAAAAGCTTGATCCTGAAGCTTGAACATAGCTAAGCTATGGTTTAGCTTTCCTTGCCAACCAGGTCTAAGAATGATTAGTGAGCAGAAGGGGAAGCATCTTTTGTACTCAACATGTTATCTTATTGCTTTTCTCTTTTCCATGTCCCATTCCCTACCCTGCTCCGTTCCAACCCTTCTGCTGCTTCTCTTGATACCTCACTGATTCTGCCTTCATAGGAAGATTAACCCCATTACCTATTGTTTGAGAGTGATAGGCTGTTCTTGGGTGAATTCCTGCAGTCATTATTGACGCAAACATTTTGGTTAAACCATAAGCAGCCTGATTACAAGCTGTGTAAAATGAATCTAAACACTGTATTGATTGTAGTGGGCTTTAAAAAATCAAGCCCTACACTGAATAACTTAAGGATTTTGTCCCATGTGCATTTCAGTCTGACATATTCTTCAAAGCTGTCTTAACATCTGAGAGTTTCATGACTTTATTTTTTTTCATGTCTCATAAAATAAAAATGTATATCTGCTGCATACTGAATGAGTAACTTTGCAAGTTACTATACATAATAAATTAGTTTGATTATCATGTGGATTTATAAATCTGAATGTAGAATATAATGAAATAATGAATGTTGAGTTAGTATGACTGACAAGTTTGCTCCACAAGCCCTCTTAAAAAGAAAGTTGCTTAAGAGAACACTTAAAAGTATTGTCAATAATGGCATTGTATTTACCAGAGTGAATATAGATTTAGATACATAGTGTATGGGGTGTTAGAGGGGGGTAGAGCCTCTGGTGCGGGACACATGTTCCTTTGAGGGTACTTTGTCCCCCTGTCCCCACCTTGCATTTAGTTCTCACTTGTAGGTCCTAGTTCTCACCTGTGGCTGCTTGAGGTGTTGTGCCTGAATGAATGTTTATGTTTTGACATTAATCTGCATAGTATTATGTCTTGAACCATGTACACCACCTTAGACACTTGGAAGATAAAGGTGGTATATTTTTGTAATGAAGAAATAAATAAATTCTGGGTGGTCATTACCATGCCAAAAAAATTGTAAATTTACTGAAATATAGATTACAGTTAACAGTAATCTGTAACATTCGACCACATAATGAGGCAGATTTTGTCACATCCTTTCAACTGATCATAACAATAGAATATCAGGTGAATATACAATATAGCTAATCAGGCGGCTGATTGCTACTAATTTGCAGGTCCAGATCCACTGTGCCTGCAGTTTACTTTTATAAAGCCATTCAAGCAATTGCATGTATGGCATCCCAGCTAATTTGGCTCTGTGTGAAAACACTGAAGCCCTTTTAGATAAAAACATATTAATTTGAATAGATACAAAGCCCATCAGTTTTTCCACCAGTTTTAATAATCTGGATTTTCCTTGTTTTCTAGGCTCTAGTTCGGGGTCCAGTTGGAAAGGTCCAAAGCTAAATATAACAGGAACACAGCATGTCATACAAGAAGGAGATACTTTAAGCATCATGTGCAGGTAATCATCCAGGGTGCACCTTTTATGAATTTGCTCTGTGGTTAATAGGGTTTTTTTTTCCTAGTTTGTTTTTCTAGTTGGTTGCAAGAAGGAATTTTTGTTGGAAGAAATATAGGAAGCTTCCTTATACCGAGTCAGATTCATTTGTCTATTTAGCTTAGTATTGTCTGCACCAGGCATAGGCAAACTCAGCCCTCCAGATGTTTTGGGACCACAACTCCCATGATCCCTAGCTAACGGGGCCAGTGGACAGAGATGATGGGAATTGTAGTCCCAGAACATCTGGAGGGCTGAGTTTGCCTATGCCTGGCTCTGCACTGATTTTCAGTGGTTCTTTTCAAATTGAATGGGGGACTGAGTGTTGAGATTCCTGTATTGCAGGGAGTTGGACTAAATGACCCTCAGAGACTTTTCCAGCTGTACAATTCTATGATTCCAAGATTTCCAACAGAGGCCTCTCCCAGTCTTAGCTGGAGGATGCTGGGGATTGAACCTGGCGCCTTCTGCATGGAAAGCAGCTAGTTAATAGTTCTTCATTTTCTTTTGTTTTTATTTATGATGTCGCTTTTAGAAAACAATATTAAGGGGAGCACCAGAAATTACTAGATGCCATATGATTAAGGCTTGGGAATTGGTGCCATATAGTGGTAGCCAAACATAATTGTTTTGTTTGTTTATGCTTTTGCTTTCTTATCTGCATTTGCAGTGGGGAAGTGGCTCATTCATGGTCTCTGCCTGAAAGTCTAAGCAAGGACAGCGAACGACTGAATATAATTCCATATAGTTGTGGAAGGAACAGCAAACAGTTCTGTAGTAGCCTGACTTTGAACAAAGCTCAAGCAAGTGACACAGGATATTATAGCTGCAAGTATACATCTTCAAGTGCGGTGAAGAAGAAGACAGTATCAACAATATATGTATTTATTAATGGTAAGATCCCGATTATCTTTTCCTTCTTATTAAAAAAAATACTTCTCTGAAATGCTAAATTTGCATTATTACTTAAGCAAAGGGATCTACATCTAAATGAGCATATTATCATCAATGGAACATCTGGGTCCATTGAAACCACTTGGGATTGTTGTGTTGCAATGTGTTCGGAGTTGTGGGGCCAAAACAGACATGAACCAGGAGATTTGTAATCGGATTTCTAACCTTTTCTGGTTTTATTTGCTTTTTGAATGGGTGGGTAACTTGTGAGCTACCCAACAAAAAGTTTTTTTGTGACCCACAAAGACTGTCTTTCTATCTCTCTCTATGTATATTCACTACTCCAATGGGTCCTCCACTGTCATGCCTTGATGCCTCAGCCTTTTGTGTACTGCACCTTTTGTCTATTAATTTTTTTCCAATTTTAAATAAAGGGGGGTGGGAATTGGCCACTCCTATGGGCCCTGTGGTGTGATCCTATGATATGCTGTGATTGTTATTCCCCTCTGCCCACCCCTATTTCTCCTTTTCAAAATAAAATGTGCCATGCCTACTTTACACCTTCACCACACCCACTTACACATTTTGGTTATACCCACTTTGACATGTGACTGTTGGATAGTTAGCCATGGATCAGTGTACTGCTTGGCCTGCAAAAGGTTAGCCACCCCTGTTCTAGAACAGACTTGAAATGAATTTGGGCAATGGCATCCTGCTTTTCCCTGCACTAGGTCTATTAACAGCTTCAGGATGCACACATAGGCGCATATGATTTATATCCACAAAACTGTGTGTGTATGTGTGGGTGGAAGGGTTCTTTATCATCTTCCACAGTGCCACTGCCCCCAGACCAAGTTGGATCCCCTTCAGATGTTTTCAGATTTGAAAAAGGCATTGGGAGATTCAGTCACAGATCTCCTATGTCAAATGTAGTTTGGCTACCATGGGAATGCAATTCAAAATGGAAAATAGAGTTAACATTTTATCTACCAGCCTAAGAAAAAACAAAGAACAGGAAAGACTTGGGGCATGTGGAATTTTGCGTGCTTTATCTGAAAGGAAGTGGACCAGAAATGTGTCTATTAAATGATTAGAATACGGCATGAACCATATCTTACAGTATCAAATATATATATTGAGTAATATCCTTATTGTTGCTAGGTGTGTGCGTTTTTAGGCAAAAGGTGTGAAATGCCACCCCATTGCCAGAAAAAGCACTGGAATGTCAAAGAACAATGTAATTGACTTTTAGGAAATTAATTTTTTACTATCAGGTTAGTGCTTGAGTCACATCCATTAACCTGTTATAGTGCTTGGCTACAATCCTGATTATTGTGACTGCTTGGTTTTCCTACTGTCACCAGTGGGAAAGAGAAATATGTGATCTTTCACAGGGTGCATAAGAGGGTGTTCATGTATTTCTCTTTCCATGCATGATAGCGTACCATTTCAGAATCATGGATGTTGGCTACATTTCATAAATTAACTTGCATATTTCTCTCATACATATTTTGGGGGTGTCCTCTCCCCCAGCATCTTAATAAAAATGAATATTAATATTTGATTAATGAGTAACATAAAATAAAGATTCTTGACTGCCTACAGCATGCCCATCTGATTAATAAAGACTTTAAAATGGAATATTAATTTTGCACCTTTCATGTGAACCAAATCCACTTTGAAATCTTTGTTACAAAAGTTTGCATGGCCTGAGGACACAGCTGTATTTTACAAGCAGTTTTACAATTAGAAATAATGAGACAAGACTCCAGATAAATGGGTTTCAACTAGGGCCACATTTCATTTCATTCATTTCATTATGGTGGCTTGAAACTAACTTTTAAAGGCTAGGTTTAGGATACTAACTCTTAACTCATAGGATTACTTGAATTGGGTGAGCCACCTTTCCTCAGTGGGAGGGGCATAAGTAGTCATTACCCTTTTCCTTGAATCGCACCCATTCAGGTGAATAGGTCGGCCTTCCTGAGCCCCCTCTTCCTCGTGTCCCACAACTCTGGTAAGGTAAGGCAGGTTAGCCTCAAAGGTGCACTGTATCCAGCACACAAGTTCAACAGTCATCCTGTGAATGGCAAGGCTCAGGAAAGCCAATCATCCTCAAAGTGCCAAAGGATACTTATCTAAACTCATCTGTACTTGTTCAATTTACCACACTTCCATTTCAAAATATTACAGACTTAGCTTAATTAATGCCATGGATGCACTTAACCACATCCCTCCCTATTGCATACAGTACAATAACTGTTTACCTTAATATATATAAAATAAAACTCTTTAGTTAATATTATATAGGAGGCAGAGTTCTTAATTGTAACATCCAAGTTCGAACATTGAGAATTTCCTTTCTTTTCTATACAAGTTTGAGTTCTATCTCCTTCTAAATGAAATAATTTACCCCTGGGGTTAATATATTATATCCCTTATAGCCATGTTTTAAGATGGAAAGGAAAGTGAAATTAAATAAAGGTTATGAAAAGCCTTCAGACAAATAATTAAAAAGATGCTGTCCTAGAAAATGTGATGCATATTCCTTTTAATCAAAGGTAGGAAAACATTTGGAAGGCTTTAGGCTACAAACAGAGCCCTGGGCTCACAACAAGAGTGGAACTCCCTGATGATGTCAAGAAGAGTGCTGAATTGGCTGATATACCTGAAAGTTTATGATAGGGACTATGGCAATCCTCTGCCTAGAGCCTGAAAATCTAATAGTTACTTAATTGGAAGATCTATTATCCATCAAAATGCTCCCTATCTTACTTTCTTTTTGTCTCCAGTTTCTTACAGTTCAGTTTCTTGCCTCTTTGCTTCTTCTCCCACCACTCTGATTTAGTGAACAACATATACTAATTTACTCACCTGGGAAGTGGGAGGGTCAGTACCCTGTGAGCAACAGAGGGAAAGTGATTTATTTGTACTAAAAAGCACACAAAATTAATAAACAGTCTGCAAACTTATGGTTCTTTGGAGGTTGTCTCAAGGGCCATAGGATTCTTTGGGTCTGCCTGTCCAAGGGTGGAGAGAGGGGCCTGCCCTTGGAGAGGGAGTTCTGACCTTGTATGCCTCTTCTGTGAGAGTATAGAAAGGTCCACAGCCCATGCCTGCCCAGTGTCAGAGCTCTGGAGAGGGCAAAATCAATGCATGGTGGAGGTATGTAGGCAAAGGCTGGAGGTCTACAGGATTCAAAGCACACCCATCCCATGATCTGACTCCAGAACTGGTGGCAAAGTTTGCCAGATCTGGAGCTGGTGTAATTTATTTCACTCCCATTGGAATTTTAAAAAAATCCAGAAGAAAAAAGAAAATAAAAATGTGTTGCATCCCTTCAACATTGCCTCTGCTCTTCTTCCCCTCAAAGTTTTTGAGTACAGTACTCTGTTATTTTTAATTTTATTTGGTAATAAAGAAGGCTACAGATATATTAACATGGGATTATCTGGAAGGTTGTTTGTGTTTAAATGTGTAGCTGTGACTTGTAAGCGGAAGGAAAAATTACTTTTGAATATATACAGTTATTAGTATTGTCGGAGAAAGACAATGCCATTCAGCGGCCCGTGACTGTCACCTCAAGTGTGGAACTGGTGACATGAATGTATCCGTTAAAGTTAGAATGTTCTTTACATATTGTACTGGTTTCCTGTCACTCTCTTGAAAAGGGATGCAAGGCTCAAGATGACTCCCCTCCCCCCACTAGTACATTATTGGCATCAGCCAGTGGTGACACTGTGTCTGCAGACACTACGGTCAATCTTCAGGGCAGCTCTTCCTCATACTTAAAATGGCCTGCAGGTTATACATACAGGAAACTGCTCTGCAAAGTTTGCTGGTTTTGGAGAATAGCTTTTAATTTTGTGACAAGGATGAATGAGTCTCAAGGGAGTAGTAACAAGTAGCATTTCACTGGCGATATGAAGAGCTGGTGACCCCCCCTTTATAACTGTAGCCCCTGCACAGAAAAAAAAGTGTTTCTTTTACAACTGTAGAAGCAGGATAACTTTTCATCTTTCCTTGGATCATATTGCAAAGGAAATGTTGTTAGTCTGTTTTGATACTTAGGCAATTTTTTTGTCCTCCTTCTTCTTAAAACAAACAAACAAAGAAGTCCTTGGCAGTCACAATAGCTGCAGAGCAATTAGCAACCTAAGGCTGCAATCCTATACCCACTAACCTGGGAGTAAGCCCCACTGAAGTCAGCAAAACTTCTAAGTGGTTTACATAAAACAATAGAAAATACTCATTAACAATACTGATAAAATAAAACATTAGAAACAAATGGACATAGAAATAGAAATAAAATCAGTAGCTTTAAACCTCAAAGACATAATAAAATTACATGATTGGGTAGGCTTCTCATGTATAGTATTGCATTGTGAGATACTTTATATGGCAGAAGATAGATGAATAGGATATCAAAGCACAGAACAGATTTTCAGAAAAAAATAGTTTTGCAAATATAGTTCCCAAAGTAGATAAACTCAATGAAATAAATTAAGTAGAGATGCATATGGTGGATTTCAAAACCTTTGGCTGTAAGGCTTCAATATATTGAAATGAGTCCTAGTTATGAACATTGTTGCTCAGATGTGGGGGCGGGGGAGGGAATGTGCAAAATTGTGACCTTGTGTGGTGAAGAGTTCGCAACCATTAAACACTTCCCACTGAATATGTGGCTTGTTCAGGTCTATGCATAGCTCCAGCTACACAGTTTCACACACTGACCTAAATTCCTCAAGCCAGCCCATTTTTCTGGCTGGCAGATATGTCCCATACTGATTTAACAACATGAACCACAATTCAATGGGTGTAAGTGTCCATGACTCTCTATTGGATAATGGTGTACTGAAGTCATTTGTTGTGACTTAATTTTTCTGTTATTCTTTTTGCAGACACACACAGTCCGTTTGTAAAGCTCAACAGAGATCTGCCAGATATGATACGTGTTTTTTATGGAGAAGAACTTATCATCCCGTGCAGAGTTACAGTACCAGATATTCCTGTTACATTAAAAATGGTATTTGGATTTTGCTAAGTAAAACTGGATTGCTTCCTACATCTGTTATACAGTGTTTATGCTAACTGTCTCCAACCTGGTGCCCTCCACATATTTTGGACTACAACTTCCATTGATCCCCATGTGTTGAGTGTCAAAACGTAAGGAGGGGACCAGACTGAGGAAGGCCAATTTATGCAGCTTAGTAATGTTTTTATTTATACAAGTATAGTGAATGTTTCTACCTCCATTGAAAGAACTAGTGTCAAATTGAAGCAAAATAATTGGCTGTGAGGAATGTAGACAGACTCAAGGAGGACAGCAGAAAGTTGTATTAAGGCATCAAAAAGAGGCGAGCAAGAACCAATTTCTGTGGTGATATTTCATGGGGTGTTTTCAATTGCCACACCCCTCTAGAGGAGGAAATAAATGAACAACAGCCATTCAGTCAGAGGGGGAGTCCATTTGTTTCACAATAATCCAACTGCAACAGTTTACAGAATATAGTTCTAACAGAAGACCTGGGAAAAAATAGTCAAATGCAAATGCACTGGAATCAATTTGAACTCTTATTACACTAAACAAAAGCAAGCTATCTTGTCGTCTGGGCTTACCATTCATCTTCCTGTCAGCCTTCTGCTGAAGTAACTGCATGACACAGCTCCATCTCCTTCCACTTCATTCTATGACTGAACGCTCTTTAGTACCCATGACTTCTCCATCCTCCCACTGTCTGTACTTCAGTCCCTCACTTCTGATGGAGCCAAAAACAAAGTTTTTAAAAGTGTATTTTATTTTTCCTCCAAACACATCCACTGTTGAATAAAATACAATCACACCTACTATCCACAACCACAAGTCTCAGCATCTGAGAGCTATTTTTATATTTGCCGTGTTCTAGAGAGTTTCTGAAGACATGCCTAAGAAATTACATACTTCTCATAGTGTTCTTTGTAGTCTAGCAAGTTGTTTGTGGTCCAGCAAGTGAAACTGAATGCACAGAGCAGAGCATGGGAGTTTCTTAAGCTATTTGACAAAATATTTTTTTTAAAGCTTTGTGTTCTTGTTTTGAATAACAGGATAAGCTTGCTCTTTTTATTCTGACCACTTTTGGATAAACTGCAGCTTTGTATTTACCTCATGACACATTAGCTAACAATTTTCAACCAATAACTTTCTTTTTGTTGATTTTACATACCCACATTAAACCCTCCCTCCCTCCTAAAAAAATTATTCTCAGTTTGTCACAAAAAAATTGCACTGCCCACCTTACCACACCGAAATATCTGTATGGGGGGTTTCCATAGCTGTATGGTAATTAAGAAAAATTAAGCACAGTAAGTTTGAATGCTTTTCAACTCAGTAAACCAAGCAAAAAGCCAATGAAATATATTGAGGTTTAGTTTACAGATAGGTGGTTCAGTTATTAAAATTATGTTAAGTGTACTGAAGTGCTTACCCAGTGATTTCAGCTGGCCTTCATGCATCCTTTCGAAGCTGTAGCCCTTGAGATGTTTTGGGACTCAACCCCCAACGAAAAGGGTGTGTTTATACAGATGGTACTGCTGTACTGGATCCAGATTCAGTGGGGGTGGGTCTTAGATCAGTGGTTTCCAATTAGCTAATTACTGAGGACCCCGTTTTTCAAAAGCCAAGCCATGGACCCCCTACTTTTGAAAATTTTGATAACTCTATGGTAGTTACCTCCACAAAGCAATTTTTTGAACAAAATGTGAGGTAGCCCCTAATAAGCAAAGGATTTTAGGTATACTAAAAAACAGATTAGGGTTGAGTGATATCTGGTTTTCAACATAAATCACAATGTTCAACATTGTGCTCTCCCTCATGTGAGGAGCAATATATTCCTCCATATTGCCACGTCAAAATTGTTATCGCATTGCGATTTCAAAATGGACCATAAAATTTGTGATATTACCAAGCAAAAATGAAAAGAATATAGTTGGGGAAGGCAAGGGATGGGGCCGTGGACTTCCTGAGTGCATTCTGCAGACCCTCAGGGGTCCCTGGACCCCTAATTGGGAACCACTTTCTTAGATAATGAAGTTTATTTATTTTTAAAGTTAATTCTCTAATATATAACAATAATTATGAAGCAAAATGTGCACACATACAATGATTGCTTCATGACAAATGACCCTATTCCCACCTTGCAGTATTTTTAGCCAATGTGTGAAATCACAGTTGTGATTGATGGAATGCTTTGGCAAAACTAGGCTGATAAATGCACTGTGGAAGACCATAAAATGGTTTCATACTAAACCAGGAAGTCCCTTCTTAAGACAATTTCCATTCTGAAGTCATGGATTTCTCTGGTGCATATGTGGCTACTTTTTCTATCAATTTAGACAATGGAAAAAGGACTTCCTGGTTTATTTCGATGCCATTCTTTGCTTTGCTCTGGTAAGGAAGTGATTGTTTTCCAGAGAAAACAATTGAGAAATGCAGGATTTTAGTGTAACTGTGATGTCCACACAAAGCAAAAAGTTGCAGCAAAGATAGCTCTAAATCTCAGCTACCAAGAGCATGAATTCCTCTTAGTTGTCTGAGCAACAATCCTTTGCTTAGCAGATAAGTCATTTCATGCAAAAAATGTTGGGTTGTATCCAACAAAGTACATACAAACTCCAATTAAACCCACTGAAATTGTTGTATCTAAGTTAGCCTTGCCTATTAATTTCTGTCTACTAGTGAGCGTTGGCTACAACTCATAATATTTTTTCTGAGAATGTAAACATTAATTTTTTTAAGGCAAATAAAGTCCTTCATTAGTCCATCTGTGTTGCAAGTAAACACTGTGGTAGAGAGAGTATGGATTATTTAAACTGCAGTGCAATCCATTGTTGTGAGCCAGTTTGTGTTGGTTCTTTTTTAGAGAAATACAGCTGTAACGGCTGTTAAGTTGATTGTGGTAGCAACTTGAGATGTAGATTGTTGCTGCTGAGATAAACATTTAAGTAGGTATATTTGTGTGAAAGACTCAAAGCCTTTTTTCTCAGGAAAACAAAAGAAAAGGGAGACTGTCCAATGCTGATAACATTGCTATAGTTATGAAGTATAAATAAATAACCACAACAAATGCTCTTATAATAAGAATGTGCTGTGTGCTATATAACAATGTAATTTGAATTTAACCAAGCACAGGCATCTCTCCTGAATCTTGGTTGCTGTAAATCTCTCCGCCCACCCCCCAATCTGAAATATCATTCCTATTCTTGCACTGGTGGTGGAAAGACCTGCAGTAACATAACTGGTTTGCAGCTCATGAAACCTGAGAACTTTGCACGATTTGGGACTGACATTGGAGGAGAAATATGGTTCTTGTGTCTTAACAGTTATGTGGCAGACAGAAATTGAATAGGCTAAACCTTTCCTAATATGGAAATGCAATTATGGTGATATTTCATCTGTTTACCTTCTACCTTTCAAGCATCTTATCACTTGTGTGTGACTTCTGCCCCCTCAAAATGCAAATTTGCATAAATTTGCATGTGGCACAAAGCACATACAAACTTTATGCAAATTGGTATCCTCCTTTGCAGGTAGAGAGAAGGACCAAACCACATACATTGTACTGGATCCTTAAAATCCTGTTTGCATCCCAGTTCAATTTCCATCGGCCCCAGCCAGCCTTGCCAGTGGTCAGAGATTGTGGGTGTTTGGAGTATAACAAACTCTGGAGCACCACAGGTTCTCCAGCCCAGCTAGATAAATAAAGGGAAAGTGCTGTACCTCAGTGGCATAGAATCTGCCTTGTATAGAGAAAGATCTAGGCTCAGAAAGGCCTTGTGTGCAGAAGGGCCTAGATAGGGCTTGGAATCTCCCCTGCCTGAAACCCTGGAAAGCTGCTGCTAGTCAGGGTAGATAATGTTGAGCTTCATGGATCCAGTGTTCCTAAAGATGTACATATTAAATCAAAGGGAACGTTTCCTCCCAATGCATCTACCACCAGCGCTAAGTCAGCATTAACAATTGCACTATAAAATGAATGCCTCCCAATCCTCCTGCAGACATTCATGACTTTGGTGGAAACTTTATCTTCGACAGAATACAGTATCCTGAAACAGTGGGCTGTGCATGCCTCTTATTGTCATTGTCTGTATATGCAATGATGAATCAGTTGAAGGATCAAAAGGGAAATGTTTATATCTGGCAACAGTAACCACAATAGGCTCTCTAGAATTCAAGACACTTTAGAAAGTCAGTCAGCAGGCTATAAAGTGGCAGAAAGTATTTGTATGTACAGGACACACTCCTCCCATCATTTAAATTGTGATTATGGCTTCTTAGCAGAGATGCTGTAAAGATAAGGAAGTATATTCCACTGTGTCACTTTAGTCTAAGCTGTGATTGTTGTTCATTCTATTAAAACTTTTTTTTTCTGTCTGGGGAAATAACATAAAATGAAGGGAGGTGACTTGCTTTGCAGCTCTGAGCTTTGTGATCCACGATCACTGAATTTATTAAAGAAGAAATAGTATACTTAGCAGTCTTCACTGTCACAATCAGTGCAGATTTCTAGGTTTTGATTCAGAAGTGTCTAAATCAAAAGCTCCAAGCTCAGTGACCAGTCCCAGCACCCCTATGTGTATATATTTTTACCCTAGCAATGGGTGATAGGATCCTCCTCTTTTCATACCATGGAGCATAGTTGACCCACAACTGGTGCTGCCCAACCAGATTAAGTGCTGGATGCTGCACTATTATAATTATTATTAATTAAATTTGTATACTGCCCTTCATTATAGCCCAATTGCTCCTCCACTCCCAAGATAATTGGGTTCTTTTAGTGTGGTAGCACCTATATTCTGGAACTCCCTGGCTATTGACATGAACGTTCTTGTTTAGACAAGCCTACCCAGATGTGTAGAATGGGGGTTATATGTTTTAATTTGTTGTTAGTTTATTGTTGGTTTTATGTTTTGAATGACTTACAGTAAATAGTTGCTTTTATGGTTTTTCCTGACCTGATAATGTTATGGTTTTATTCTTTTTGTGAAGCACTTTGAGGGTTTTTTAATGGTCAAGTGGTATATAAATTTTATGAAATAAAAAAAAAAAACAAATAAAAAAAAACAAATAATGTTTTACTGCCTTTTAAAACAGCAATAGTCAAAGGAGCCAGTGTAAAGACAGGTTCCATCACTTCAGTGCCTTCTAAACTGATGATCTGTAAGGTATCTGAATACTATCTGATGTTTAAATCTTTGTTATGCTTCAGTAGTGTATGGATTTTAGACTTTTAAAAAAGGGGGTCACAGGTTCCCTTGTACTGTGTATAGCAGCAATCAATCTTTAGTTTCCATACATGAGGAGAGATTTCTTAAATTTATGGTGAAAGGGGAGGTAGGAGTGTAAAGAAGATATTTCGCCCCCTTGCCCCATGCACTCTGGATATAAGCATATTGAACTCACTTTCTGCTCCTGTTGCTGTAAATAATAACATAGTTTCCCCCCTCATTAACATTATGAGCATAAAATTTCTTATGGTGCGAGCCCTGGAGATTCAGAAGTGACTCACCTCCATGGGTGCCTTGGTGTGCGGCCTCTGCTGCTGCCTTGGTTCTACAGCACAAACTACACAAGAGGTAGCTTGCCCGGCATACAGCCTTTCCTGCTGCTGCCTTGCTTCCTCATGTGGCTGGCATGACTCAATACATAGCTGGTATGCACACAGCAGGTGCTCACTTGGGCAGAGAGGCAGCTAGAAGGCACTCAACCTCAATGCCCTCCCACTCTAGCACCTCACTTGTTTTGTGGAAAGCTGGCGTCTTTTTGCTTCTTCACTTTGGTCTCCTGTGCTTAGGTACAGTCTTGAGCTCTGCCATGCCTAGGTAACTTCAGATCTTGCATGAGCATGCCCAGTGGTGCAGCAATAAAACTGCTAGCACATTTGCAAAGCCAAGCAGGGTCTGGTATGGTTTCAAATTAGATAGGGAACCATGCATTGAGATTCCTGATTTGGATTCCCCCGGGGACCCTTCCAACTCTATGATTCTATGATGCTTTCATTTCTGGCTCAGTCAAAGCCATGAGGTGATAACAGTCTACAGCAGGGATAGCCAATGTGTTGCCCTCTAGGTGTTACAGCCTACAGCTTTCATCAGCCCCAGCTGACCAACCATTAAGGATGATGGGAGTTGTAGTCCACAATATCTGGAGGGCACAATGTTGGATGCAATGTTGGCCACCGACCTCTGTAGTTAGCTCTACATAGAGAAGCCCCTGTAATTTGGAACATTAGGGCATGCTAAGCCACACGTGCTCATTTGTGACTTCTAAGTTGTGCTGTGATGTCACAGACATGCCTGACAAATATACATGCCACTATATATTATAATAGGCTAGATTTCCTTCTTTAAATGTTTTCATATAACCAAACACACACACACACACACACACCCCTCTCTTTTTGTGTGTGTGTTTGCAAATTCCCATACTACGAGGTTTGTTTCTTGTCTGGAATGGCCTGCTGTCAACATTAGAAAATCCCCTAACTGCCAATTTAGAGGCAAAAATAGTGTTCTGGTATGTGATGATCATGCTTCTGCAAATGAAGAACATTTTCCGAGGGAACCATATTGGTCAACAGGAAGTCAGTGGCATAGCAATAAAGCCTGAGCAATCCCATTTGCTATTGCAAAATTATGAATAATGAAATTTTTTTTGGGGGGGGGGGACATGAAATAGTCACATTCTACACCATTTTTTTATGTTATGAGACAAAAGTGCTATTGGAAGCCCTTTGAGTAAATATATTCATATAGGTGTTTAGTTATGTTCAGGAACTTTTAAAATTCCTTTTATAAATTAACCATTCATTAGTTTCAGGGGGGAAGCACCTAACAATAAAAAGAAGTAATGAATTCGTTTCATTTTTAGATGCCAGGAGTTAACATCATTCCTGATGGGAAGACAATAATCTGGGATAGTACAAAGGGCTTTATAATACCAAATGCAACATATAAATTCATAGGCCTTCTCAGCTGTGAAACAAGTATTAATGGCCATGAATACAGCACAAAATACCTGACATTCAGGATGAGTAAGTATCTTTTGGTTTCCTCAGTCAGTAATTTCAGTTATTTAATTAATTAATCATCGGATTCACTTTTCTTTCTTGATGTATTGTGTAGACAATGAAATCCATAGTGTCCGGTTAAATGCCTCAAGACCAGTCAAGTTATTAAAAGGAGACAAGCTTGTCCTCAACTGTACAATCACTACCGCCTGGAACACAAGAGTGCAGATCACATGGAGTTATCCTGGTGAGGTGGGTACTCTTGCACTTTTCTAAAAATATAATTCCACAAAAAGAGGAACTTCCCATATTTTACATTCCCTTGGGGTGATCAGGGCTTTTTCCAGCTGGAACTCACTGGAACTATGTTTCAGCACCTCTTAGATGGGTGCCATTGCCATTCTAAGCGAATGAAGGAGGTGTTCATGAGGAGTTCTGGCACCTCTTTTTCTAGAAAGTTTCCTGCTTGAATGACCAAGCAAGCTTTACACAATGCATTTGTGTTGATTTCATAACAACCGATGAATGAATGAATTAAACTTATTAGATTTCATGATGTTGGTACTTATTACCAACTAAGAGTATTCTTTTTAAAGAAAACATTTTTGCCATCTTTCTTGAAGTAACAGACAGTTTTTCAACTCAACCTTGGAGAAAATACTACAATTCATATGTCCAAGATCTCACTTTTTATGTGAACAATTATTTTTAAACAGCAGTTGTGAGCTTAAACACCTCACCATTTCAGGAGCATGCACACAAACAGCTGCCACTTAAAAGTATTTGTCAGGAATCCAAAGTAAACCTTGCTAAGCTTTGCCATTGGTGAAAAACACATGGGAACTGCTCACCCATCCGATTTCTGTGCAAGAATATTAAAGTCATGATAATTATTTTAGTAGCCACTGAATCTACAGATATTGTTGGAGCACAACTCCTATCTCCCCTAACCATTGGTCATGCTGGCCAGGGCTGATCGGAATTGTGAGTCCAGTAACATCTGGAGGACACCACATTGGCTACCCCTATGCTAGAGGAAGGTAGCAGTTCATAGTTAACTTCCAACAGGACCTTCCCTACCACAGTATTTATTTAGAAAAGTGTCAAATTTATTTAAGAAAAGTGTCAAATTGTCACTTAATTAGATGGAAGTTTTTACTAGCCTCTAATGCCAAAAGCACCTGATGCCCACAGTACGAGAATGTGATCCTCTGTGTGTGGTGCCAATTCATAAGTTTCAAAAATATCACAATCTCATTTTATGTTCCTCTATCCATCCTCTCTTTTTAGATTGAGAGAGAATATCCAAGCCTTACTTATTGAGCTTCATGGCTGCACAAAGATCTGAATAGCCACAGTCAAACCCAATATACTGGCTGCTGACTCCCAATAACTCTCACCCTTATTGCTACCCTTTGGTATATCCTTTACCACCATGCTCTGATTATGAGTCCATGATCTTCTTTGTGCTGTTTGTGAGCATTGCAGTTTCCTGTTATTCCCGGAGAGAAGCAGCTATTAAAATTTACAAATATTGGAATTGGTTGCTAGTGTATCAGATGAATAGAATAGAATAGAATAGAATAGATTCTTTATTGTCATTACACAAGTGCAACATTGCACAAGTGCAACGAAATTGGATGCCATCCCTTAAAAACAACAAAAGCAAAACAACAACAACAACCAAACAAACCACATTCCAGCCACACCCACACCAACACCCATCAAACTCCCAGGTCACACTATCGAGTTACAGCATTCAAAAAGGCCACAGCTCTTGGATAGAAACTGTTTTTCAGTCTATTTGTCCTTGACTTGATGTTTCTATATCTCCTGCCAGAGGTTAATACTAGTGTAATTAATAGCTAGACATCAATAACAAATACTATATAGTATCTTTCTCTTTTATAGATATGTGGGCCCCTTTCAGAAATTAATTTTCTATATGAAGTACCATATTTTTCTGTCTATAAGATGCCCCTATGAATAGTACACTCCCTATTACTCAGATTTAAGAAAATGGGGGGAGATGTATCTGTGTATAAGATGCCCCCTAATTTTTTACATTATTTTTAAGGAAAAAAACCTAGTCTTATACACAGAAAAATACGGTAGTTGTGTGGTCTTCTGAACTGCAGTGAAGTAGACTCTGTTTGAAATTGTGAAACACACAACACAATGGGGCTTTGTAAAGTGTTAAATTTGCATTACTTGATTAAACCACAAACAGCAGCTTATTTTATTTTATATTTATTTATCATTATATTTATATCCCACCTTTCCTCCAAGCAGCACAAGGTGGCATAGATGACTCTCTCCTTCACCATGTTACCCTCACAACAACCCTGTGAGGTAGAAGTTGTACAGGTGTTAATACCTTTTTTCCATGTAAACATTTTTCTCCTGTCTAGGCAAGCAAAAGAGGGACCATAACTAAAAGCATTATACCAAGGAACGATGAACCCAATCTATTCTACAGTATTATTGTTGTTGATAAAGTCCGTGATATTGATAAAGGAGAGTATACCTGCAATGTGACAAGTGGCCTATCTGTGAGATCAGTTAAAACAACTGTTCATATTTATGGTAAGAAACATTATGTTTGTGCAGAATGTATGATATTCATATTCCAGGGCAATGAATGGAATACTTAGTGATGGATGACTTTTGTGTAAAAGACCAGGGTTGCTGTCCCAGTTTGTGTTATATCTGTGTGATCAAGTGGCTTCAGTTATACTTGTCCAGACCACTATGTTAAACACATAATTTTATTTGATTTATTTTTTTAAGATAAACCATTCATCAGTTTGAAATATAGAAGAAAAAATGTACTGGACGTTATATCTGGCAAGAAGTCCTATCGACTTTCTATGAAAGTGAAAGCGTTTCCTGCACCAGAGGTTGTATGGTAGGATTACACTTTTTTTTCTGCATACAGAAAGAAGCTACTTATTTGGAAATACATATAACATGCTTGCTCAGGATTATACATTGCACCTCCAAATAAAAAGATGAATAAACATGCCCTGAAATGAACTTGGAATAAATTATTTGTTACTGTTAATATGCATATTTTCAAAGCTTACAAAATAGCCATGTTTATTTCACTTAGGGTTGCCATATTTGCCGGACACAGCCGGCCATCGGAAATAGTGTCTGGATAGAAATCGCTGAACGTCAACAACTTTGGCCCCCCAAAAAGCTCAACATATTTAAGCTTTTTGAAATACGGCAACCTCAGTGCATATTTGTCTTGGGGCAAAGGCAGGGAGTTACTGCAGTTACTGTATTAAGTGTGCTTATTCAAAAGTAAACCCTGTGGCATTCAGTATAATATGCAGGCACCTCCCCACTTAGGTGGGGGTTATGTTCTCAGGTACCGCACATAAGTGTGAAATTGCATATAGTGGAGAACACAATCTCAAAAGCCTGCAAACACCTTCTAAACGTTTGGAAACCATTAAAAAACCCTTTAAAAAGCCAGCAGCATTTACCAGACTGGCATGAATGGTGGCAGTGGGGGCTCTCGGTCTTTCTCATTGCTGGAGGATGATGTGGAAACTACAAACTCCAACCATCCACAGACCTCAAAGTTTGGTGTAAAGGCTCATGGGATTGTAGTTGCAAAGGTTCCTTGGCTTGCTGGCCGTTTTCCCACTGTTTTTGCGCCTTTTTTGCAGTTTCCCCACTCTTTGGGGGTCATTTTTGCCCCCTTTGCAATTTAAATCAATTTATTTCATTATTTCCTGGTGCTGCATGTTTACGCGGTCGCGCATGCGTCAAACACGTGCAATGTTTAAGGTTCAAGCTTGGATTCAAATGAATCTCTGGCAGACCCTGTGTTGGATTCACCCATTTTAACCTGAAAAGCAAGCTTGGAGGCCTTCACCTGCCATTAGCATTTTAATTGCAAGGCCATTTGTCTTCATAATAAAAGTTGTCACAATCCCACCACAGGAACCCACTCCCCACAATGGCTGGTATTTCACTGTGGAGGAGGCAAGGGACAGGCAGTTGGCAACACATTTAATGTCACATTTAGTTTGGCCTTAAGAGATGACATAATTATTTTTGGTGACCCATTCTTTCTAAACTTGTTTCTTTCTAAACTTTCTAAACTTGTTGTACACTATCTTAAGAAGTCTTTCAAGGAGTGCTTTGGTCCAATTTTAATAGAAAACAATGTTATCAGTTTTGATCTCATTTTCGTCTTTGTTTTATTTAAATAATTGTAAATGTCAGTGGCTGTGGTTGAATTCATTACTGTTAAATGCTGTGTTAGAAGCTGAATAGGACAATTCCTTACATGCATGTAGAGTGCTAGTTCACAATACTTATTTTTGGAGGGTTTTTTTTAGTATAGCTGCACATATATTTTAACACTTGCATTTCATCTACACTGTGTGTTTTGTTGTGTTCTCTGGAATATGCAAAGCGTATAGATGGACTTCTTTCACAGTTTGAGAGCAATTGGTGGCCTCAGCTCCCCACTAGGGAAAAATGTGATAAAATAATGTATATTTATTTGCATGCTATGGGTTATCTCTAGGATGAATCAGTCTATGTCTGGGCCATGTCAGTTTTATAGGAGTCCATTTACAAGTTCATTCAATTTCTGCATTATTCTATTTAAAAAATGACACAAAGATTCATATTTTTTTTAGAATGTATTTTCTTCCAGTTTTAAACATATTTCTTTAAAAACAATGCATTTCTAAATGTATTTTAGCCCAAAATACCCATTTTACATGCATTTTGGTATATTTTTGAGAACTACAATACAAAATTTGGAGAAGTGCAAAATCTGAAAGAAAACTACATTCCAATCTGCACATTAGTCTGGAGGTGTGGATCAGTTCATTTTATGTTAGAATTCACAAAGAACAAATTCATCAAGCATACCTAGTCATACCCTCTTCATGTGTTATGAGTCACACTACAAGGAAACACAATGAGCCCACTCAAACTGCAAGAATTTAAGAATAGTCTTGATAAATAAGATTACAGACAGATCACTAAGATATTGCAAATGAGTAGTTGACAACACATTTTCTTTTTGTCTTACAAGATTTCCCCCAGAAAGAGTAAATCTGGATTAAATGGGTAGAAAAATGCAGACTGGCACATTCATGCCAGTGATGTTCTGTGGACTCTGCAAAAACCTTGCATAAATGCAGAGCACCACTTCCGCAATAAGCACCCATCTAGAAGCATCTAATTTCCAATTTGCTAGCCAAGTGCTTCTGTGAAGCCTACAGCAGGACACGTAGATAATAGCCTTTCTCAGATCTTTGTTTCCTCTGCACCCAGTGGTAGTAACATGTGAAACCATTCTGAGGATTGGATTTCTTTGAAGGGATGTTTACAGCCTTTCTGGAGCCATATCTTGATATCCTGTTGTACCAGAGAATTAAACCAACAGGTGTATTTGGGGGGGGGGGTATTAAAAAGACACACCTTTGAGATCAATGCAGATATTTCAAATGTTCTGAAAGCACTGTTACTAAAGCGGGGTTGGTTGGTTGATTATGCATTCAGCTTTGGTGTTCATTGCAAACCTTAGCTTTGGAGCCCTGAAAAGAAGAAGATACCAACAGTATTCCTGTTAGCTAACCCATGTTTCTCATTCTCTTCAAACACCTCCCTTGATTGTTTCCCTGCCACTGCTCTTAATTGATTAGCCGTCCTTTAGAGACTGGAGAAATACAGCACGCAACAACTTTGCATTACACATATATTTTTCCAAATGTTACTAAGGAGGTGTGTGAGAAGACTGTTAATTATCAACAGCCACCCTTTCCTTGTAAGATGTAATTAACCCCCCCCCCAATGTTACTGTTTTAAAACATTTATAAGCTTTGGGACCCAATTTGCTTCTTGAGCACAGATTATATTTGACTGATGCTTCCTTTGGAATATACATAAATAGTTGCAGAATTATGAATTCCTGTTGTCTTTTGATAGGTTGAAGGATGGGTTACCTGCTGCTGAAATGTGTGCCAGGTATATAATTAAAGGTTATTCACTAATCATAAGACATGTTGCTGAAGAAGATGCAGGAAAGTACACTATATTGCTGAGTACTCAGCAATGGAACTTGCATAAAAACTTGACAGTCACTCTGAGAATAAATGGTAAGTTGACAATACAGTTTATATTAATGACTTATTTATTATTATTATTTTATTTATTAAATTTGCATACTACCCTATACCTGTAGATCTCAGGGTGGTTCACAACATAAAATAACAATATAAAAAAAGAGAAAATACATAATAAAAACAAAAACAAAGGAAACCCAATAACTCAGTAATAAGGATTGTAGTCTTAATTGGAATAACTTCAGCCTGGCAACAGCATTAGTTCCTAAGAGCTGAGGGTCTTTCTTGTTTACCTTTAAAGATACAGTAATAAGGTACATGTTGTTTCAGCAATTTGATTTTTTTTGTGTTGCTGGTTTTATTTTACAGTGAAACCTCAGATCTATGAAGAAGTGTCTTCAATTGCTGGTTCTAATCTTCATCAAGTGGGAAGTAAGCAAATCCTAACTTGCATAGTTTATGGTAATCCTCAACCTACAATAAAGTGGACCTGGCAACCTTGTCAACAGACAAATTCCTCAGCAAGGTAGATCATTTTAGTTTCTTGTTTGCAATACCCTGCCATTAGCCTTCTATGTTGTTGTCTGAAGTCTCCTTCAATACTTATAACTCATGTTATGCAATTTGTGGTTATAAAGCTACAAATCATACTTTTTGAATTAATGACATTGGCAATTATGGTCTGCATATGTAGGATGTTCCCTGACAGAAGAGAAGGGAAGTCCCTGGTATAGCCCAACTGCACTGGGTAGTCTGGAGGCTTGCTGGAGGAAGCTGGCTTCAACAACCTAGTACTCTGATGGTTTGATGATAGATAGGTTAGATTTATCCCTTAAGCAGCCCTGTGTAAAGCTGTTTTTGGGATGGAGGGTGGCAATGTCTCATACTTTACAGAGGACAGTCCTGTTTGAAGGTGTCCTCTATTCGAAGGGCTGTCCAGTCAAAGTCTGGTTTAAAGTACGGGTTCTTGAAGTTGCCTATCAGCAGTTAGAACCTGGTCAGCAGACTGAGCAAACACATGGGTTCCAGCTTTTTCCACTATGTTTGGAAGCATTGTATTTTTATTTTTATTATAGTACATTGTATGCAAATTCCTTCTTTTTGATGATGCATAAGTGGACACACTCCTGGGATGTGAAGGAACCAACACATTTCTACTCTATACTCTGAGCTCTCTGGAGAGGCAGAGGACTAAATATGGCTTACCACCTCCATTTAGAGCATGGGTGGCTAACCTGTGGCCAACCAGCTCTAATCATCCCAGACCATTTACCATACTGGCTGGGGCAGATCAGTGTTGAGCAAGGCAAGGAAGGAGCCAAACCCATATGATCCTTTGAATTGAGAAGGGGACTACCCCTTCACAGTTTCAGGAACCATGTGGGAGGATCTCTTTCATTCCTGAGATTGCTTCAGAGGATAAAAGGGAAAGAAACATGCACTCTGACACTCCTTCTGGTCCTGACAACAACAACAATAATAATATTTATACCCTGCTCATCTGACTGGGTTTCTCTATGATACTATCATAGAGGGGTGAACTCTTCACCAGCTTGAACCCAGGAAAGGAACAGGTCTTGGCAAGAATCTTCCCAAGCCACATATTATTCCTGTAGAGGCTTCAGGATCAAGCATACACCTTTAGGATTTTACAACTTTCATAGGGATTGGACAGCTGTCACTTCAGTGTCTATTCAAATTGGGTGCTTAGCAACCCAGACAGGGTGAGGGGTGGGGGTGGGGTGGCTGTTCTCAGAGACAAATCCATTGAGGCTGAAAGCCCTGGTGTGGGATGAAGATCAAAAGGATGAAACATTTCCTCCTTTTTGCCTGTCCTTATTATCCCGCCCGTGACATTTTCTTGTAGTTTATTTTTTTTCGTCAGAAGGCCATGTTCTCAAAGGCACTTGCTGTAGTTTCATGTTTTCACAACAGATGAACTTTCCTCACATGTTTGTCCTGAGATAATAAAGGTGTGGTCTTCACTTCTGCAGAAGTATTTGAAAGAGCTTTCAGTTTCCCAAAGTCACTCTTGCCCTGAATGACATCAGCCAGAGCCCAGCTAGATTCTCAGGAAAACTAATAAAATCAGCCTATGTGAGATTATCAGTGATCTGAACACTGACCTGTTTATCTTGCATAAGATCTAGAAAAAAATGCTTTGCATCAACTCCATTTCCAAATGTTCTTCTTAGGAAGCATGTCCTACAAAAAACAAATAGATTAGCAGGGGGATTCATGCTAGAACAACTTTTTTCTATCTGTTATAACAATTGCTTCCTAATGAAAAAGTTAGTAGATATGCAAAGGGTTCATTAAGTTGATTTGCAGTTACAATATTATCACCAGATTGATTGGTGATATCTTCAAGCAAGCATCAATCTATGTGGAGAATCCTGTGCAGATGTTATATCAGTCATGTGGAACCGCTTGTCATCCACAACATCCTTTTTCTGTAACAGAGTTATTTATTTAATTTATGAATTGCTTCCCGTGAGGCATCCTGAAGCAGTTTACAGTACAATAAAATCATATAGAGAACAATTGCAGAAATAAAAACAGTGAAAACATTTGCTTTTATAAAAACAATTTGAAAAACTACACACACAAACAAACCAAATTTAAAACAGGAACAAAACAGATATGAAATCAGTTCAAATCTTATATATATACCAACTGGGTTCAAAATCAGTAAAGAACTTTCAGTCCCTCCATCTACTTTCCCACAGAGGGCCAAACTAAATGTTCACTAAATGCATAGCATGCAGCCACACATTTGCCTTTTTTTCTTTACTTGACTACTTGAACAGGGAGGCTAACTGTTATCAGGAAGGAAGCACATGGGGTGGACAGGCTTATCTCTTCCCTCCACAGCGCAATCAAAATAATAACCCCTTCTTCTGTGTAGCTAGGAGCCTTAGGGGAAAATTCCCATTAGTTCAAGTAGGACCTTTCCCCCCTCTCCCACTTTTAATTACATGAGAAAAATGTAATTTGTAGCTGCATGCTATATATTTTGTGATCATCTAGTTTGGTCCAGAGACTACTTTGGTTACCCTTTCAGCAAAATCAGATAGAAAGATGTCCTGCATATGTACAAACAAAATGAACAAAAGCTCTGTCCATTAAATGTACTTGTGGAACTCCATTTATTTCATTTGGATTTGATTTAACAAAGTATTAGAAATGTAGATACAGCTGAAGTTTTAGCAGCATTACTACTTTGCTATGACTTAAATGGTCAAATTCCTAACACCTTCAATATGAACATAGTCTGCCAGTCTAATTACAAATCTTTACTACTTATTTTAAAGTGGCATTAAAGAAAAGACTGAATGGCAGAATCATTAGTATGTGCTTGGGTAGTTGTTAAGAGGCAATGTAGTTTAGAATACTAATGAAGCATGCAAAATTACAAGAACAAGTGTTAATTGTGTGTGTTTAGAAATGATTGACCTGCCCAAATTTAATTGTGGGTGTCTGCAAACATGGAAGATCATTAGTGTGTGTATGTGTTTCTGCTTTCACCATGCCAACCCTGTAGGGTGATGGTTCCAAATCTTGGTTTATTTTAAGGTAAGAGCTATATGAAAATCTGGTGAACTAATAATGTAGATGTTTATATGAAATAATGGTAATAGTCTGGTCCTCTTGGTGCCTGAAAATCCATCACACTCACTGGGCACACCTTGGGCATCCTTTCCCTAGTGACAAGCTGAATGAGGAAGGTTGAGGGATTGGGTATGTTTAGCCTAGATAAGAGGAGACCGAGCAGAGATATATAACCATCTTCAAATATATAAAGGGCTGTCACATGGAAGATGGAACAAGCTTGTTTTCTCCTGCTGTGGACCCAAACCAAAGGAATAATAATAGTAGTAGTAGTAGTAGTAGTAGTAATAATAATAATAATAATAATAATAATTTTGTTATCTTTATGCTGCTTATCTTACTGGGTTGCCCCAGCCACTCTGGTTGGCTTCCAGCAAAATATAAAAACACAATAAAGCATCAAATATTAAAAACCTCCCTATACAGGGCTGCCTTCAGATGTCTTCTAAAAGTCGAATAGTTGTTTATCTGATGTCTGATGGACGGGTGTTCCTTAGGGAGGGTTCCACTGGAAGGCCAGAAAGGAGATTCCAACTAAACGTCAAGAAAAAAATTGACAGTAAGGGTTGTTTGACAGTGGAACAGACTCCCTTAGAAGGTGGTGTGCTCTCATTCATTTGAGGTTTTTAAGTAGAGGTTGGATGGCCATCTATCATAGATGCTTTAGTTGAGATTCCTGCACTGCAGGGTGTTGAACTATGTGATCCTCAGGGTCCCTTTCAACTACAGTTCTATGATTTTATTATATGTAGTCAATGGCCCCACCAACATGAATAACAGGGATATTCTACATCATGGGTAGACAAACTAAGGCCCGGGGGCCTGATCCGGCCCAATCGCCTTCTAAATTGGGCCCTCAGACGGTCTGGGAATCAGCATGTTTTTACATGAATAGAATGTGTCCTTTTATTTGAAATGCATCTCTGGGTTATTTGTGGGGCCTGCCTGGTGTTTTTACATGAGTAGAATTTGTGCTTTTATTTAAAATGCATCTCTGGGTTATTTGTGGGGCATAGGTTCATTTGCATTTGTTCATTCCCCCCCCCCCAAAAAAAAAATATAGTCCGACCCCCCACAAGGTCTGAGGGACAGTGGACTGGCCCCCTGCTGAAAAAGTGTGCTGAACCCTGTTCTACATGGTGCCCTCTGGCTGCTACATTCCAGCTCTCATCCATCCCAGCCTGCATGGTCAATAGAAAAGGATAATGAAAAGTGTTGTCTGGGATGATGGGACACCACATCAGTGACTTTCAGTGGCTTTTGCTTTATGCAATGTGCCCACAAGGCTACTAGGACATAAATGTATTGGCTTCCACTCTTGGACACAGTACTCAAACTCTCGGCTCAAGAAAACCAGAAAACTTTCTTCAGGAAGTCAGCGCAGGGTCTCAGCATCAGTTCACAATACAAGATACACAGTTCAAAAATCCATAGGCAGTTATAAGATCATCTGTGTGGTTCCCTTCATAAGATAGAAGACTTGAGTTTGCAGGTTAGTGATTCTGGGGGTGGGGAAGAGGATACTGGGTCTGTTCATGCAGATGACTTCACATCTTTGGTAATGGAGTCCAGCCTCTGATTCTCCACCTCAGCCGGCTCTGCTGATCTTTCAAACGCCTCTTCAGCTACTTTGTGGAGCTCACTCTCTGGAGGCAGTTCTCTTTCCTCAGCATACATCTTTCAACAGCAGGGTAGAACCCTCCTTCCCATCACTGCCTGAACTCTGCCCACTTCCAATTCCACGGTCCTCATCTTCCCCTGAAGGATCCTGCCATTCCTGCCCCATCTGCCATGGATCCCAAGACAATAAGTTATTTTGAAATAAATGGGATTTACATCCAAGTGAATGCGCTGTAGATCAAGGTGAGAGGGTCTTTATGCCACTTTTGTAGTGTAAAGGAGTCTTTTAGTTGGGTATTCATGTAATTCAGATTTAAACTTCTTTAGTGTGCAGTGAATGAACCATCATGTAAGGTAGAAGCAAGTCCTACAGTTGACATATAGCTTAGACAGAAACATGTGTTTTATAGAGATGGGACAAAGTATAGGGTATGCAAAAAATAAAGTTTGTGGAAAGAAAAAAAGGAGATTTCTTCCCTCTCCATTCAGACAAATAGGAAAAGGTAAAACAATTCAGCTAATATATTCTTTGCATTTATTCAGACTAAACAAATGGTAATATAAAGCAAGTAATTATATGCCCTGGCCCTTTATTCTGAATCAGATTTTGGTAGCTTCTAATGAACAGCAACTTTCATTCTATGAAACAGGAAGCAAGGAAACTGTGGCCCTTTCCAAACAGATTGCAATTTGCCTCTTGTTAATAATAACCCTGGAGAACTGGAACTAGCATTGACCTCTCTGTACATAGTGATGATAATTTGCATTGCTTGTTCTTGTCACAGTTAATACAGCGGCCAATTATTTCCAACTAATATGCTTGAAACTTTTGTCAAAGGCTTCTTTATGTGTCTCCATTGAACCAAGGTCTTTATTAACCAAGTTCTATCACTATGTGCTTTAAATCATCATCCTTTCCCAAGTCTAATAAATGATGATGAAGCATAAAACATAAAGGCATAGAAGGATAAATTCTGTTGCTGTTGTTTTTTTTTAGAGTCACTGATGGGTTGATTCAATCTGGATGGGGAAAATGTAGCAAAGATAGCTAAATGCTTTGGAGAAATTGTTTGAATGGTCTGCTTAGATTCTCTGCAAAAGCACAGGTTGGGGATAGGGATGGAAATGGAAATAGAATCCAGTGAACTCTGGTTCTGATCTGCACCACTTAGAGCAATGACCAGATCAGATCCAGTGTCCACTTTGAAATCTGCAGTCCTGCTTCTGAGTCTTTTTTCAGTTTTTAAAGGGTAATTCCTGTGACCTAAAGGAGTGGATTAGTGTGTGGGGTCCTTGTTCTGCTGCCATTCACAATGTAAATGCTGTAATTCTCCATGACATGGATAGAACTTGAGGTCATGCTGCCACTCTCTGGGAGATTGTACATTAAAATACTTCATTATCTCCATAGCTCCAGGAGTTGTGTGCAATAGATGGTTCTCTGGGTGGCTCAAATTACCTTTTGAAACTGGAAACAGTGTCAGAGGTAGCCCGCAAATCACCTTGCAAGCAGTTTTGTAGCTTGATTAGGACCCAAACTTTCATTATTATTTTTATTGGCGAAATCTCTCTGAAGAATATGGGAGCTTTCTGTAGAAAAGCAGAACTTGGGGCAGCATCAAATGGTCACTGGTGTTTTCACAGCAGATGTGTTAATTGTAAGGAAAAATCAGTTTCCCTCCCTGAACCTTGAAATTATTTGTGTGCTTAATATTAAAAACAATACTCACTCTTCGTTTTTCCTGGAATGGGACACATATTTAAAGCAGTTTCAAGGCAGAGTAATTTCTCCCTTCTTTGGACTTTTCAAAAATTAAAAAAACATGGAAACGGCATGGATGAATGGCATTTCAAAGTTTTGCCTTGGGTTCTAAGTGTGTTGTTTTGGCTGTTATTTTGGCTGAACCCTATGAATGGAGACTATACTAGCCTCTCCTAGCACATAATTGAATAGCACTTGTACATTTTTCCAAGGGATGCAGCTTTTCACCTGATAAGGAAAACTAGCACTTCAACTGTAAAATGTCTGCTTGCTTCTTTTAACCTCTTGTTTTCAATTTTATGTATCAATATCATTCTTTTTTGTGTTTACATTTCAACTTCCTAGTTTCTTACAGGTTAAAGAAAATGTTAAGAAGGTTGGGCATCAGAAAAATGATTTACGGGTCATGTAGTAAGAGGAAATAGAGCCATTGTCCTCTTAGAATACAAGATAGTGGAATTGTTCAATGAAATTGATTGGTAGAAGGTTCAAAACACACAAAGGAGACAGTCATGTAGTGTAAGATTAGTGTATGGGAATTAGTGTATGGGATTCATTGCCACAAGATGCTATTACTTGTATGGCCGTTATCTTAAGTTCATAACAACCACTATAGTTAAATGTAACTACTGTATTCAGAAGGAATACATATCTTAAACTACAAGACTAGAGACAAAGCAAAAGAGGGACAGGTCTTACCCAATGAGTCCATCCCTATGGATTTGCATGGGGAAGCTCAGCATCAAACCCATTTTTGTATAGTAAGCATTTCATATAAAGAGTGTTGCTTGCTGTGGAGAGAGTAGACTGGGGGTCTGTAGTGCATACAAATACTGGTTAAATTTTGGCAGCTAAAGTAACCCAATACAGCATTTTACTACAGAAAAAGGGTGACCACCATTTGCAGAGACATTACATCATTTACTTCATGGGATGTTGGGGCCAATGGCGTGGGCTGTTCCTCATCACGTGACAGCAGGCAGTTTGCTTCTGGGACCACCGCCAGAATCTCGCCCCTTTCGACTTCTCTCCTTTTGATATATGTTCTGATATGTTAGACTTAGGGATGAATAGATCAATCTATTTCTGGTTCATATCAGTTTTGCCTGTGTTCATTCATATGTATTGCATCCAATTTCTGTAACTTCTAGGGTTTGGGGGTTTTTTTAGCCACATGAAAATGCATGTTATTTTAAACTTTTATTTATTTTACACATTTCTGTATCCATGTTATCATAAAATACACATTTTTATACACATTTTTGGTATATATCTTGAAGTGCATCACAGTTTGGTTAGAGTGTCAGAGGGCATAGGACTAGGAAGATTCATGCTCAAATCCCCATTCAGCCACGGAATGACTTTGGGCCTGTGAGCATCTCCCAGCCTAAACTCACAGGGTTGTTGTGAGCATAAAAAGGGGAGCGTAAAAAGGGGGATGGAGAACCATACAAGGCATTGTGAGCTCATTTGCAGAAGGGTGCAATAAAATGCAATCATAGGTGAGTGTGATTGAAGAAAGGACTAGAATTCTTCATTCCTCCTCCACCAATTAAACTTTAGCATTTAGCTGGTTGTATATAATGATCATCCATGCACAAAAGTGTATAAATGACCTAGCAATTTCTGGGAAACTGCAGGAGATTGTATTTAGCTGCATGGTGGAGTCCATTGAAGCACCAGACATCAGGGTGCTGAGTAATCAGTAGGACATGTAATCTCATTGCATTTAGAAACATTAGCTCATTGATTCAGGAAGCAAAGGAGCATAACAGCTACAATGAGCCCGGAGAGGTTGTAGTGTCTTGCGTAGGGTTAAAGAAGGAGCAGACCTTTACTGGAACACTGCCAAGGTGACTTGGTTTGACTGCCAGTGCTGCAATGTATTAAAGCTGGTGCAGGTGGTTACTATGTGTGAATAACGGTATATGCAGTTATGTTCACATAAACTCTGTAATTTCAGAGGGAGTACTCTGAAAAATTGCACTGATACTTTGGTGAAAAGTGGTTTTCCAAAGCAGTCTGCTCTCAGAAATACTCACTGTAGAGTTCTGGCAAAATAGGTCCTCTGACATGGCAGATGTGAACTGACAACTTGGGCCATTCCAAGGTCACTCACTGGCAGGAGTGCCAACTATGTCCTTGTAATTTTTGTAGAATGATTCAAATTGAATTGAAATTAAAAGTTATGAAAAAATTAAAGCAATAGGACTGCAAGTGGGGCAGACTAAAATACTGTGGAAAGGAACTCTTTTAGCTTTCTTTCCATGTTTGATATATAGCTGTGCTTTTTTCTAAACGTATCAAGTCCCCTTCATTGGGGGGAACATCTTATATTTATTTTCATATTTTAGGTTGTCTAACCTCCCACAGTCTGATATTATTAAGGTAATTAATTAAATCTGTATATTGCCCTATACCCGTATATCTTAGTGCAATTCACAACATAAAATCACACTATAAAAGCCACAAAATACATAATAAAAATAAGAACAAAAATGTATTAAAAGGCATTGGATTTCAATTAGCTTAGGGCCTGGAAGAAGAGAAACATTTTTGCCTGGTGCCTAAAGGTGTATAATGAAGGCCCAGCCGAACCTCCACAAATGGAGAGACACTGCAGGAAAGGTCCATTATTGTGTTGCCACCATCCAGACCTCTCATGGAGGAGGCGCACAAAGAAGGGCCTCAGAGGATGATTTCAGGGTCCAGGTGGAAGAGGTGGTCCTTGAGGTATAGTTTCTACAAAGCACATACCTTGGCTTAGCATTGTGTGCAACTGCAGCCAGAGATTACCCAAGAAGGAATTACCCCCATAGCATTGTATAGACCAGGACTGTTCCTTTTTTTGAAATTTTGTTCTGATAAAGTAAGAGGTATATAATGAGACTAGATTGGAGGCAGCAGTTATACATTTCCCTGTGATCCAAACCCATTCAGTAATTTGAATCTATGACTTAGTGGTAATAAAGCTACTCATTTCAATCAAGCAGCTGTTTTTTATTTTGAATTGACAAGGTGACATGTAGTAAACTCTTAGCTTGGAAAACTTCCCTCTCCATAGTTATAAATATATCATGCTATTGTGCTTGGCAAGCTGCAAGCAAATGGAGGTAAGATCTCATTAAGGGAGCAAACTGTGGAGTAGGGAGAGGACAGTGTGAAGCTAAGGGTGATAACAGTGGCCTTGTCCAGAATAGGCCATGGGAGTTTTCTTATCTAACTTAAGCAGGAGGTGCTGGGAGCTTCCTGTGCGAAATTAGGAGCATACACTGCTTTCCTCTTGTTGTTTGGCTTCCTCCTGTATATAAGACGGTTCCCAGCACAGTGATTATCTTTGCATCTTCAAACATGGCACAATCTACTTCCTTAAGAGTATGATGTATCCTTTAGAGTCTTGCCGTCTTTCTCCCCCCATCCTCCCTCTGTCCTCCTGTTCTTCTCAATAGCTCATCTGTGTCCTAAGCACTTTTAAGGTTCAGTAACATATGGAATACATATACAGATATGTAACACCAACACACAGTAAATGTGTACATCATATATTGGATCCTTCTTTGGAAATGTCCAAAACTACTACACAGCAAGTGCCTTGGGGGGGGGGGGGATCAGAGTGTCAGATTAACAGCTCTGACCGTTCCTTCCCCTTTCTTGAAATATCTGTGGAAATCTAAATTGGGATTAATGACTAATGGTTTGCCAAAGTGATAGCTTGTTTCTCTAATTTTGGCCATCAGATCCCTAAGCATGTGCACAAAAGGTGCAAGTTTGCGTGCATAGCAAAGTAAGAGCGAGATTTGTGATTCACATTTTTAACTAAACTCTGTGAACTAATATGCATATGTTGTGTCCACTGTGTCCACAGTACACAATTTCCAGGTTGTGTAGGGTAATAATATGACCAATTATTGCTATTGACATGGATTTTTTAAAAATCCTCAAATGTTTTTGAATATTCACCATTTGTTGCACGGCTCTTTTTTTATTGGATACTTTCCAGCTACAAGTCATCCCTGTGAGCTAATAAGTGCTTCTGATTAGCAAACAGGATGACGCATTTATCATATATGGATAATTAATTGCCATGATTGACAATGTTAAGTATCACAATGCACAATGAATGCATTTTTGCAATATTTCCAGGGGATTCATAGTGAAACCAGAACAAGTCATGATGGATTTTATACATTCACAGAAATCTATCATCTCTCACATAACTGCGCTTGACACAAATACTTGCTTTCTGCTACAAATCACCACATATTAAAAATCAAGGGACTTTGCACCTCCAACCAGTTCTGCAAGGTCAGAACAACAACCTCAGAAGCCTGAATTGGAAATAACAATATTAAAATTTGAAGACGTGAATATGAAAGCTGGTGCAGTGCAGTGGCAAGGCTACGGAGCTATGAACAAGAAAGACATTGGTTCAAATATTTCCTTAGCTGTAATCAGAGCCGGCTCACCCATGAGGCAAGGTGAGGTGACTGCCTTGGGTAGCAGGATCCACCAGGGCAGCAGATCCGTCCTCCAAGGAATGCCTCACCCGCTGATGCCACCACTGCCGCATACTCCTTGGAAGCTAGATCTGCCACCTCCTTGGCTTTAGCCACCCTGCCAATGCCACCTCAAGAGCGGCCTCTTGGCAAATAGGAGGCGCTGTTTGCCTCCTCCCACCCCTAGGGAGGAAATGGTAGGGGCTGCCATCTAGGGTCTCCTAGGGTGTGTACTTGCCCAGTGTGATTCAGAGCAAACCCACCCACCCCCGCATACCCTTTGATTCCCACTTCAATTGTGCTGCAACTATGGTATGGGGATTGCCCCATTTTTTGCCCTGGGGTAAAGCCTCTAGAGGGGTGCCATTAAGGTCCCAGCCTCTGCGAGTATGTACACAAATGTTCGTGTGGGGTTACTAAACTGGGTCTTCAACCCGGGGGAAATAAAGCCTTGTTTCACCCGTGGGTGTGATTGATTTGATTCCCCCACCCCCACTCATTCCCAGGTTAGAGCTTCACTCACCCATTTGTCCCCGATGTAGATTTTTATTCTCCCCCTTTGTTCCTGATGCAGATTGTCATTCTCCCCATTTTTCTTGGTCACGGGGTGGCACCATTTTGTGGTTTGCCTGAAGTGTCAAAATGTCTATGATCTCCATAAGTAGGCTTAGGGAATTCACACACCCACACCCTTTTTTGCAATGATTTGACAGGGAGTGCAGACCTTGTTTGCCTTATGATGTGACAACTTTAGCTTGACTCTCAGCTGTGAGAGGATTGGGATGTGAGGAAGCTCCCAGTGTTCTTTTCTGACCCTAACTCTTTCTCTGTGTGCCAGCAGAACGTTCTGGGGCGGAACCTACTTGGACAGAGCCTGGCTAGTTTATGAATAACTGACTGTAGACCTATAAGATCCATGTTCTCTGTCCACACTGTCATCATATATCTTACTGTTTTAAGACCTGCCAGTCAAAGTGCAGTTTAAAGATAAAGAACTATAAGAAGGGAGAGCAGGGCCTTGAAGCTGCCTATTAGTTATTAGTACGTGGACAACAGACTGAACAGATACACAGATTACCTTGGCACAGTTTTCCTCACTATGGTGAGATGGATTGCATTTTTATTTAAATTACAATAATTACTTCTGTGATTGCTACTGTACATACAACCTTGTATCAAATTGGTGTCCTCTTTTGACCATTTTGGGTGTGATGCATTTCCACATTCTTTGTAATTTATAAATGGCCACCCTAGATCACATCTCCTACACACTTGAGCTCCCTTGAAGATGAGGTGTTTCTGTCCCTGCCATGCTCTCCCACTTGGCTATTATCTCCTGGTTAATCACAACTTCCATCAGCTTTCAGTTCCATTTCTAATATATCAAGGACCACAGATTGTCATTAAAGCATGTCTTTACCTTTTTTGAACCCAGCAATGTGATGGGAAAGGAAAACTTGCCCACCTTGCAAAAAAATAAAAATATTTATTAAAAAACAAAATTCCTATTATGTCAAATCTTTATTTTGTTCTTAAGTGTAAGGTATATTAATATTATTGAGATTTCATTGTCTTCTTATGTTATGCATTACAGTAAGCAGCCTCCTTGTTGTCGTCACCTATTTTTGTTACCATTCATTGTATGTTATCCAGTTCTACTCCCCGCAACCAGAATTTTAAAAGGGGCAGAAAGGTCAGCCTTGGGCAGATCAAACCCTCTAGGTAACTGAAAGTAGCTGTTTGGATCCAGCTTCTATTTTTAGTATTTTTAATTAGTATTTTGTATTTTGATATAGATGATTAGATTTGTTTTATGGGATTTTATGGGATTTCTTGTGGATAAGGAATAAATGGGCAATTTTTAAAAAACAACCCATAATCTGTAAACTATGCACTCAGTGTGTAGAATTATTATAGATTTGTACAGCGATAGTAATGTGTTCAACTCTCTCCTGATGAAATTAAAGGCGCTTAAAGCAGCTTAATTTTGGTCCTACATTATCTGTTTGCCTTCTGCTTGGTTCAAACCATTGCACTTAAGCTTTTCACTGTTTGTTTTTAATTGACTGGATGTGTTTTTATCAGAAGTGTATTGTAATCAATGGTGAAGTTCTGCATTGAGTGGATACTATTTAGAAAGTACATCCATTCATGCGCAACTGTTCTGGGAGCTTTCCCCAGTTACATCAGCACCTCTTCTTTGATAGCAACATACTCTGAATTTTCTAATGCATTAAAGATGTTCTTTGAGGCATTTTAGCTAATTTGAACATATGAAGGTGTCTTATATCTGAGTCAGACCTTTGGCCCGTTTAAGTTAGTACAGTCTCCTGGGTATACTTTCCTCAGATAGATAATTACTGCAATTGACATGGAGATCTAATGTTTGCAAAGTGTGTGCTCTTCCTCTGTTTAGTGATCATTGTGAATTAATTAGTTCAAGCCACAGTTTTCAGTAACTGAACTGATGTAATTCTTTGTGAAACAAGCTTTTAAAAACAATTCGTGCTCTTTTATGTATCACAAACAGACCCTGGATCAGTCTAACGCAGGGAAATCTGTAGATTATCTTGTGGCTTATAAATGCAGTGAATGACTGTAATAATGAGATAGTTACCAGATGCGGGGGGACATTATTTCAAACTGCTCATGCTTTCGGTAGTTTTAGTGCAGTGATGGGGAACCTGTGCCCCCCCCCAACTGTTGTTGAACTCCAAGTCTCATTAGCTCCAGTCAAGATGTCAGGAATCATGGAAGTTGTTGGTTAGCAACGTCTGGAGAGCCACAAGTTCCTCCTCTTTGTTTTAGTGGAAAACACTGAAATAAAGAAATAAGGGAAATTGTACCATTTTCATAGAATCTTGGAGAAGTGGGAAAAGAAATGTCATTAAAAAAAATTAAAATACAGGCAACGATTGATTTGCTTGCACCCAATTGATGTGCGATCGTGCATGTGCACACAGCGCCAAACCCAGAAGTGACCCTAAAACATCACTAAAACATCAGGATGGAATGGGGGCGGGCAAAACGGGGGTGGGGCAAGGTGGAATACTTTATGTGGGCCATGCCAACATGCACAGGGATATGGAACGTAACCCCTGTGCAAAACAAAGGATTGCCTGTACAATCCTTTTATATTCCCTTTAGAGGTAATAGCCTTCTCAAGATGATTTACAAAATAAAAGCATGAAACTGTAATATACAGTGAACTAAAACAGCATTAAAATAACAGCATAAAAAAAAGGCATCAAAATGACTATTTTATATAATAGTAACTGAAATTAGGGCTGTGCACTGGATCTGGCCAAATTCCAGATCCTGAACCAAATCGGGCCTATTTGGGTTGACTTGTGATTTGAATTGAGTTGAAGCAACCTCAGTTCACCCTGGGTCAGATCAAGTCCACCTGGAGCTATCTGGCCTGCCAAAATTGGATGGTCTGGCAGTGAGGAGAGAGAAGCAGAAGGCCTCCCCCCCCCCACCTGACCCCCCCAATCAGATGTTTAATCAGGGTTTTAAACCTTGATTAAACATGGGGGCAGTTGAAGAATTAGGGTTTTTAAATAATTAAACAAATTTCTTTAGGGGGAAAAGGTAGAATGTCATTTTTAAAAGTTATTTAGGAGGTTTTGCTAAGAGTTCAGCAGTTCAAGAGCACATTCGGTCAAGTAGTGCTACTGTAGTAACCTTGTTCACTTGTTTTGTTGGGTTCCATGTCAAGTTCCCTGCTACCCAAATGTATGTTGCATATAATGGTTATGATACATGTTACATGAAACGATCAGGTGTTTTCGTTCAGTGACATAAAGGACTGAGGAAGTTAATGCCTTAGGAAAGGATTGGTACTTCTTTGATCAATGCTAGCTATTTGATCACAAACTTGTGTTTTTAAATCCTACTTTTCTGAAGGCAATGATTTACATATGAAAGTAACTTACTAATGCAGGAATTTGATTCATTTGTTTTGAAGAACCTGCACCCAGATCTTGAGAAGTAAAACATTTGATCCAAAGTCAAAGCTGTTCCATTCAAAGCGGAACTGTGAACACCTAGCTTTAAACAAAACAAGAGTCTCTCTCCAAAAGAATGTAAAGAGATGAACGCAATGTAACAAGCATTCCAATAGACTTATTACCATATGCATCAAATTAGGTTTAAGACAATAAATTAGTTCCATAAAGGGTGATTAAGAGCCAGGACATTATGTAAGATAACCAGCATTCCCGCCCACTCTTGAAATTTCATAATCAACAATACGTTGTGGCATTCTCCTTCTGCTCTACAAGATTGAAGACATTTAAAATGTTTTGACATAAATTTCCATATTTTCACAATTTGTGAGGCTTTATTCCAAACTTAGTATGTATAAAAAATAGAAGACTTTGGCCATCTTCAGATGCTTGCATCCAGTGTTTAGCAGACAACAATGATGACAGGCATAGCTCATGTGCTTATTCCCACAGGCCCCCTCATATGTTTACTTAAGACTGGTGATGCAGGTAGTACTGTGATCTAAACCACTGAGCCTCTTGGGCTCGCCGATCAGAAGTTTGGCGGCTCGAATCCACTCGATGGGGTGAGCTCCTGTTGCTCTGTCCCAGCTTCTGCCAACCTAGCAGTTTGAAAGCATGCCAGTGTGAGTAGATAAATAGGTACCACTGTGGAGGGAAGGTAAATGGCATTTCCATGTACTCTGATTTCTGTCATGGTGTTCAATTGTGCCAGAATCGGTTTAGTCATGCTGGCCACATGACCCAGAAAGTTGTCTGTGGACAAATGCTGGCTCCCTCGGCCTGAAAGCAAGATGAGCACCGCGCCCTATACAGTGGTACCTTGGTTTACATACGCTTCAGTTTACATACGCTTCAGGTTACAGACTCCACTATTCCAGAAATAGTACCTCGGGTTAAGAACTTTGCTTCAGGTTGAGAACAGAAATCATGCTCCGGCGGCTCAGCAGCAGCAGGAGGCCCCATTAGCTAAAGTGGTGCTTCAGATTAAGAACAGTTTCAGGTTAAGAACGGACCTCTGGAACAAATTAAGTACTTAACCCGAGGTACCCCTGTAGTCGCCTTTGACTGGACTTAACCGTCCAGGGGTCCTTTACCTTTTTGTTGTTATTGTTGTTGTTGTTTAGTCGTGTCCGACTCTTAGTGACCCCATGGACCAGAGAATGCCAGGCACTCCTGTCTTCCACTACCTCCCACAGCTTGGTCAAACTCATGTTCATAGCTTTGAGAACACTGTCCAACCATCTCCTTTATGTTTGTAGCTTCAAGAACACTGTCTAACCATCTCCTTTACTTAAAACTGACTATGATGAATGCCTGAACAAGGCTATTCTCATGTTATTATTTAGTTTTTGAAACCAAGGAACAAAAGAAATAGTAATGTAAGCAAGTTTTTCATGTTAAGAAAAGAGTCTGCATTGGAAGGGAGACTCTGTCTTAATACTAACAGATGTTTTTATGAGACATAGACAGTTATACTGAAAGATCTGGTTGTTAACTCTACACATTTGTCCAGGTCCCAATGCAGTCCTGCCAATTTGGATTCTACTCTCACACTTGACCAGAAATCAAACAGGCCATCTGTAACATGACAGAGTTTAAATAAGGTTTTGGATAGATCCTTAGATTGTAAGCCCCCTTGGAGACAAACTATTAACATTTAGAAAAGCTGCTGTATGCCACTCTGAGCCTATGCAATAGAATGGGATATACAGTTGCAATCAAAATTATTCAACCCCTCACAACTGCACAAATACAACAGGTGTTGTCTCAAGCACACCTGATGCAACTAATCAAGGGCTTCATTAGTTGCACCAGGTGTGCTTGAGCTGGGACACATGAAATACCTGAGCTGGGTTTGCTGAGTGTTAAATTTGGCTGCATGTTAGAAATATGGCTAAGTCAAGAGAATGGTTCCAAAAGGTAAGAGAAGATATCACCCTTCACAAACAAGGAGCAGGATACAAAAAGATAGGGAAGGCACTATCTTTGTTCCTAGAGACACCATTGGAAGCATAGTTCGCAAGTTCAAAGTTAAAGTAACACTGGTTACACTACCTGGACTGGGCAAAAAAAAGAAGTTATCTGCTGCAGCAACCAGATTTCTGAGAAGGTAGACTGGGGAAAATCCTCAAATGACTGCAAAAAAGCTGCAGCAAGACTTGGGGGTAGCAGGCACTGAGGTTTCAGTGAGCATATTAAGGCCGTACTAAACACAGATTTCCATGCCAGAACTCTACACCACCACTGACCCAAAAGCACAAGAAAAGTTGGCTCCAATATGCTCAAAATCATATAAATATGCCACAGAAGTTTTGGGGTTCTGTTTTGTGGAGCGATGAAACAAAATTGGAACTTTTCAGCCCCATGGATCAGGGTTACATCTGGAGGAGGAAGAATGAAGCATATGCTGAAAAGAACACTCTGCCTACAGTGAAGTGTGGTGGTGGTTTGGTGATGCTGTGGGGCTGCTATGCATCCTCTGGCACTGGAAACTTGAAGTGTATGAAAGGCAGAATGGATTCATTGAAGTATCAGGAAATCCTAGGAGGAAACATCATGTTGTCTGTGAGGAAGCTGACGCTTGGGCTTCATTGGACCTTCCAACATGACAATGATCCCAAGCATACCTTAAATTCCCCTAAGGCTTGGTTGCAGAAGAAGTCCTGGAAGGTTCTACAGTGGCCATCAGTCACCTGACTTGAACCCCCTAGGAAATCTCTGGTGGGATTTGAAGAAGGTGGTAGCAGCACGCAGACCCAATATTCTTGAATTGGAGACGTTGCTCATGAGGAATGGGCTAAGATTCCTCAGGAAATGCTGCCAGAAGCTGCTGTCTGGCTATGCATCTTGTTTGCAGCAGGTCATAGCAGCAAAAGGCTTCTCTACTAAGTAATAAAGATGCTTGCAATGAAGGGGTTGAAAAATAGTGAAACTGGAGAATCCAGTATAAGTTGCAATTTCAGCTGAATTTTTAAGCATCCATTGTAGTCGGTAAATTTTGATAATAAACCTGATGGGAGTTGAATAATTTTGATTGCAACTGTAAATCAGGTAAAGAAACTAGAGACTTCATATTTTAAACATTTCTTACTTGAGCTTCAAAACCCTTCTTTGGTAAATGAAACCCAACTCTTGTCCATATGTTTCACATGTTAATGACTTGTACCTGGAAAACTTAATGAGTGGTCAGAGGGAGAAGACTAGGAGGAGGAGGAGGAGGTGTCAGAAGCTGAAGAGGTAACAGGGTTTAGTGAGTAGGAAGAGTCTGTGGCAGAGAGCAGCCCAGAGTTATGCAAAGTTATACAATGTATAGTTATACTAATCAAGTAAAAATCTTTTAAATACTATACATTAAGTCCGCAACTTACTTACACTATCACAACCTTATGCGTGGGGTGGGGGTTTATTCATTTTTTCCCCACCAGCAACCCCAGTGGGGGTTTTTGCTTACTGGGCTTTGGGGAATGAGTGAGAGGCCTCTGACAGCATCCCCAAGCCCTTGTGCCACCTTTTCAAATCCCAGTAATCATGGTGGTGCCTTCCTTACCAGCCTTTGGGAAGGAGATGTGAATGCTCTGGGAAGGTCACAAGAGGGGCCTGCAAAGCTCTCAGGGCCCTCCTGCAACCTTCCCAGATCCCGTTAAGCAGCCCTCCACATCAAGGGGAGTTGGTTCTGGGGTTCCTGATTTTGTACAATTTTGCCTTGACGCACAGACCCTCGGAACTGAACCCCTGTGTAAGTGGCATGCCCACTGTGTAATGTGTGTGTGTGCATACTGCACATGTCTTTAGGCTACATAAGGCACATAATGCACATATTACACTCTACCTCAAACATGCTCAGATTTGTGTGAGGGATAAAATTCAGATTATAGCATAAACCATAAAATTCAAATCTTGAACTTAAATCTATACTACAGTGTATAACTAACCAATGTTTTAAGAAGTTTAGCTGTGGGTGTCTCATAATTAAGCCTGTGCAGTGGGCCCCAACTGCAACCCATTGTCTGTAATGACTTACCAATTTGATGTCCTACTTCACTCTTACTAAACTCTCATTGCTCTCATCATAGGTATGAATTTTGCTCCAATCCAGAGAGACCTTTCATCTTGAAACCTGGGAGCACTATAGGAAACAGAATCGAAACCATCACACAGAAAACAGCAATAATAGAGGGAAAGAATAAGGTATGGTAATTTTAAAGATAAAGTACTTCAACCTTGGGTATTCGTACTATGAACTGTTTTTAAATGCTGGATGATTAGTTGCTGGAAGTCTCTTCACAGCTGAGAAGAGGTTTCAGAAATCAAATCCCAGCTTATTTCTGTTGCAGTGTCGTAGTCACATTACAGAAGTACACATTCTGTTCACAGTTCTTGTGGATATTGGCCATACTATCCGTGCAAATAGCAGATTGGTCCCATAAGGTAGTGTGCCTTTGGTGACTCAGTAAGGGGCTGTTAATAATTAGCAGCAGAAGCCTCTTTTGATGCTTAAATTCTCATTTTGATGCTGTCTGGGACTGGATAGGACAAACATTATGTCTCAAATTGAACAAACTATTACATGATATCAAATCCCACCAGTACTGCAAACCTTACCAAACAACTTTGAATTCCAAGGCACACCATTCTGCACCACTTCCCACGTATCTGGTTTTTAAGTTAATTTGCTAATAGTTGCGATGCTACTTTGGTAGTCACATAAACTTGGAAAGGGTTCAGATAAGAGTCATGAGGAGAATATTATTTTACAAAAGAGACAGTTGGGGATGGTTTCAACACAATCTGAAATTTTATCCAGGGTGAGGCAATTCTGGAAAATACTACAGAGTATTTTCACACAGAAGCACAGTGACAGCCAGCAGAAGACACATGCTCCAGAAATATCCATGGCAGTGATTTGCATATGGTCCATTTTGTATTCACTTGTGCTTCCTCTTTTGGTGCTTCCTGGTAGTGTATTATATTGTTCTATGTGTCTAGGGGACAATTAAAAAGAAGAGAAGCATGTTCAAACTTATCTTGACTTAGCTGACTCAAGTGCTTTTTTGAGCAAATGATAGTGTTTTGGGGAAGAATAGTTACACATCAGGTGAAACAATAAATCAATAATCTAAAGCACGGCCAGGGATCTATTGCCAAAGATCTGCATGTGGACTTCTGCTTTTCTTCATGTGGCCTAATTCCATGTTGGTAGAGAAGCCTAGAGCAGAAGAAAGAGTGTAGAAAGTGGAGAGTGGAAGAGAGAGCTGAAACAGATGGATTCATGGAAGGAAAAGGGGAGGCAGAAGTCCTCTCCCAAGTCATCCACCCCTGAGAAGAAACTACAGATATCAGGGAACCAAATTCTGCATTAAACAGAAATGACAGAATGGACTTCCCCAAATCGGGTGCCAAATCATACATTTGTTGCCAACCCTAGTGGGATTTTCTACTTTTGTTTCAGGTTCATTAGTTCTTAAAACTATATTTGAACATATTTCTGATAAAGTTAACATACTTTTATGTAGAGCAGTAGAGATTCATTCAACTGGCACATCTGAACATTGGAGGAGGGATGATACAAAGATGGCAGTGACTAACTGCTTTTTTCTGTCATGAGTGATTCTATTGAAACAAAAGAAAAAGCTTTCATAGTTTTGAACTCGCTCTGACATTTAAAATGTTTTGGCAAGGGTAATGGTGGGTGGCTTACCAGCCTGAGTGTTACTATGGAAATTTCTCTTTGAACAGAAGTGATTTGGCAAGTTTGGTTCACCTTTGAGACTATTTGCGTCAAGTTTGACTATTGTTAATGCGGGATAGAAGAGATATCAAATTCACCTTCTAACCAAAGTTTGTTAGACTTTAGTGTTGCAGACGGAGTTAAGCAAAATCCAATTTAATCCTAACATGTAAAAACACGGGTCAAATTTCTCTGTGAGTCTATGCAAGAAACAAGTCAGAAGGTGACAATAAAACCTGAATAAATGTCTATGACTGCTCAGGTGTTTGGCTTTTCAGTATGTGTCTTACCATATTGGAATGAGACTTGTGTAGGCAAGAGTGTTTATATCGCAGCAGTGCAGAATGATTCCAGCATGCCAGGGTATGTTTTGTCTTTTTGTGCTATAAATTAACATGGCTTCTCCTTTATGGCTGTGTGTGCACACCATACATTGAAAGCACATTATTTCCCCCAAATAATCACGGCATCTGTAATTTCTCATCACAGAGCCATAATGCTCGACACCCTTAACAAACTATAGTTCCTAGAATTCTTGTGGGGAAAATATTGTGCTTTCAGTGTTGTGTGTATGCAGCCTAAATGCTGGAAGTGAAATCCCATTGGGATGGGATATACTGAACTATCAGGCTTATAGCCAGTGGTGTAATTGTAAATTTTGACATGCAGGAGATCATTGTGACAGTCTCCAAAGCCATGCCCAAAGGAGAATCCAAAAATACAGGCACCTGTGCTGATCCATTTTATGGAAATAATACTCCGTTTATCAGGGTCACCATGACTGCAGTCCTCGGTGGTGCTTACTTCTGACTGTGTAGGTTCAATGGGAAAAACATGATGACCTTTAACAGAAGTTCTTCAGCCAGCTGAAATGTATTTATTATTCATTTATTTTATAAATTTTTGAAACAACTTCTAAATGAGTCTCAAGACTATATACGTGAAAACAATTAAAAATAGCTTTAAAAACAGTGCAAAAAAGACACTTGATTTAAAACAATGCAGTATGAACTCATAATGTGTAGATCATTTCACCCAGCTGGAAAACCTATTGAAAGAAAAATGTATATTGTTTCCAGAATGGTGGAAACCTGTTGTGCCTTAAGAGGGATGCTGTTCCACGAAATGGGTATAGCCACACTGGAAACCCTTCTCCAAGTTACTGTGGATCAGGGTTCTGATATTTTAGGGACTTAGGTGGGCAACCTTCCTACAAACACAGTGACTAACTGGTAAGGGGTAAGGCAGTTTCTCAAGTAACCTGGCCCTGAGCTGCATCAAGTCTTATATGGACTAGTAGCAGATCAGCCAGTGTAGATCCCCCAAATAAGGTGTTATATGCTGGTAATAGTTTATTCTTACAACCATCCTTATTGCAATGTTCTGTATTAGCTGCAGCCTCTGCAGCAACCTCCAGGGTAGCCCCACATAAAGAGCATTACAGTAATCCAGCCTTGAGCCTGCTAATGCATGGGCAACTGTGGTCAAATTATTCATTTAGCTTCAATTAGAAATGCTAACAATCTTGCAAATAAGTGTTGCCATTTGAACTTCTAGTGTAAAGTAGCTCAATTATTTTCCTCATTCTCTGACTTCCTGCATGCTAATCTTTAACAAATAACATCGGAAAGTCTCATTGTCACCTCATTCATTTTGCCAAAACATGGAGCTTCTTCCAATTATCTTGGCACCCCAGGACATGCCTTCATTGCTACCTCTCTGGAAAAAAAAAAAACCTGGAGCTGTCCTCTCCCATGTGTATGCCCTCCACTGTTCTACTGCTTATAGCCACAACTGTTTCTTTTTACACAAAAAGTACTGCTGTTTTCTGAGAGGGCAAGAGGGGAACGGCTGAATTCCCAGACCAGTGGAAATATCAGCACGGCTAATAATGAAATCTGCATTCAGAATTCCAGAATGTATTTTAAAATGTCAACCAACTGTCATTTAAAAAACTTGCCCAGTTACATGTACATGAAAGATTGATTCTCTTAGGTGTGATGTTGAGAGTTTTATGTTACAAAATAATTGCTCCCATTGTTAGCTACTTGCTCTTCTTATCTGTGGCTAATCACAAACAAGGGAAACATTTGCTTTGTAAGCAAACCTTCAGAGCAAGAATGAGATCTATCCTTGAGGAAATAGCCAGAATACCAGTTTGAAGTATGCCACATCTTAGTATTTGAGTGTTAGCAAGATTATACAAGAGCTTCATTTAAGAATGGGTGTCTGTTCTCATTCCCATGCCCTTCCTGTTTTCAGACAAAATGAGATTTGTCCTCAGAATCTCCTTCTTACACTACCCTCTAAGTAGTGTTATAGAACAGTGGTGGCTAATCTGTAATGTTGTTGGACTCTGATTCCTATCAGCCTCAGCCAGCATGGCCATGTCTGACATGATGGAAGTTGCAAGCCAGCACCATCAGGAGGGTCACAGGTTCCCCATCCCTGTTATAGAAAATTTGATATATACTTGGCATGTCATTTTGTTTTTTTAAAAAAACACAAAGCAAAACGCCACCTGAATTACCTATATAACTGTGTAGCGCGGGGGTGTGATTCTTAATACCCACTGCAGTGAGGCAAGATAAAGTGTGGATAAACCCTCACAGCCTCAGGTACAATAAGCTGCTTCCAAACTCTGCTGTTGTAGGAAACAGAGAGGTGGGGGCAACAGCATCTTAGGGCTCCACACAAATGATTATAGTCTGCATGAGTGATGCCTTCGTGTCCAACATGTTGGTCCCAGGCTACCAGTGGGGAGGAGGGTGGCTGGTGAATGGAACCAAATGTACACTTCATCAGGATCAGACCTATGTCTGTGAGTCTTCTGAGCTCCTTGGCCCTTGGCCAGTGCCTGACTTGGCTGATTTTTGCTGCTGACCATGATTGCATCTAACATGTTAAAGCCAGGATACAAAATAGTAATATTTTATTTTTTTTAAGTTAAGAATTAACTTCTACTCTGTTGCACACATGTATCTACATTTTCCAGTATTTTTCTTGCCAACTCCCTTGGCTGGCTGAGTGACCTCTGGGCATCCTGTGGGGTACAGCTCACAGTGCCACACCTAATTTATTGTAACCTGTCATCAGTACATCATGAGAATGAGATAAATCCATGTTAAATCCTAAATGTTCAGCATATAATGATTCTGGAAATATAAAGGTCTCCTGGGTAAGCTGCCTTCCTGTTATGATTCCATTATTTCCTTGGCTTTATATGATGGTGGCACCTCCTAGTTGCTGCACTGCTTTTCACTGAATTAATGGAACAACTGAATTGTGTCAGTGTCAGTAGTCAGGAAGATCACTGAAAAATAATTATTAAAAACGGATAAGAACTAAAACTATTCTTTCCACCAACAGACTGCTAGCATGTTGATTGTGGCTGAATCCAGGTCATCCGGAATCTACAGTTGCATAGCTTCCAATAAAGTGGGAAGTGACGAAAGAAATATTAGTTATTTTGTAACAGGTGAGATATAATTAATGTGATATTAAATCATACAGCTATTGATCGACTACATTTTGACCCATTTCTGTTTGGAGGGGATAACTATAGTGAATGAAAATAACAAAAATTATAGGGTGCTAATAGATTAATCCTTATTCTGAAATTATTACTGGCTGGGAATTTTCTGTTCGTTACCAGCCGCCACCTGTGACTTGTGAGCTATTTTCTTCTTCCCCTTAAGGTATTATTACAAAATACCTTCAACATGGCTGGTTCACTTGTAGCTCCGTCATGTATGTTCACAGCAAGATGTGGGTCTCCGAAGTGAGCCTTGGTCTCACATGCCCTGCAAGAAACCAAATGCATGCTGGACTCGTATCCATGAACATACTGATGTGGATCTATTATGGGCTGAACTAAGAAATTACTTTGTAGCATGAGAAAAGCACTTGGGTGAATCCGTTCTTACAAGTTGTTATAACAAGCTTACCCTTTTCTCCTTGCAGTCAACTGCTCTTGCTGAGGGAGAAAAAACCCCACAAAAAACACCACCTTTAAACTAATGCCAGTACAAAATGCTGATGGCTGTGAACAAAAGGCCAGGATGCTAAAAAGGATTTCCTTTCAGTATATTCAAAATAGATACTTCAGGGCTAGACTGATTGCTAGAAGTTGTTAGCTTTTCAACAGCTTTCAAGTTTGTTCTCATTTGAAGACTGGCTTCATCAGAGAATGGCAGGAAGGGGACAGGAACATATCTGGGGCAAAAAAAAAAAGCCTTCTAGGGCCTGTAGAATGGACCAGATGAATATGTCCTGGGACATGTGTACATTCTGACCACAGGGTAGAAGCACTCGATCCAATATAAGCCTGATCCTTCCCCTATTTTTTGTGGTTGTTTTGCTGGCACACAGCAGGGCCATGGGTGTGTTTGCAATTACTGAGGGTGAGACAGGAACAGCACAGCCTTATCTCCTGGCTGACCAGTGTCACTAAAGGCATTTTATTTTGAGATTCCTGATGGTGCTTGGCAAAGATAAACAAAATCTTCCATCAGGAAACCTGGGAGCTATTTCCACAGGAAGTTTCAAATCACTACAGTAAATAAAACTCTTTTACATCATTCCAGCCACTCGCTATCCCGCTTTTCTCAGGCTTTAACAAATTCTATGAGGTGGTTATAAATCAGGAGTCTTTTAAAGAAGGAGCTTAGTGTAATGTCTTCTTCCAAAATCAGTTTGTTTCTTTTGTCTCAAAATAGAGCCTGTATACAAAATTATCTCTTTAAACTGGACAGTATTTTTAACATTATGATAGTTACTTTATCAACTGTCCTGTGATCTCTGGATGAAGGGTGATACAAATGTAATAAATAATTATAATAAATAAAGTGCACATTGTGTCAGGATTAGACATAGATATGTCACTTAGCTTTTGCTTGATCTTTGTGTGCAATAACTTGGTTTGTTCATTAGCTAAGTAACATTATATATATGGGAAAGGGAACCTGTAACCCAGCAAATGTTGTTGGGCTCCAGTTCCCATCAGCCCCAACCAGCATGGCTAATGGCCAGGGATGATGGGAGTTGTGGTCCAGCATATCTGGAGGCCCAAAGGTTCCCCCATCCCTGTGCTGGAAGATGTCACTTTCACATTAGGCTATATATTATGTAGCTCAGAATTTAGCTCAGTGCTTATAATAATTTAAACATAGCAAATGTAAACTAGAATCCATTTCAAATGCTCAGCTAATCAAATACAGGCATAAATATTGATCAGGCAACTGAAAGGGATAATCTAAAGTTATACAGAGGCTATAAAGGAAATGTTATGCATATATGATTAGACGCCAGTTTTTATTATAAAAGAGAAATCTGAAAATGAGTTTGAACTCTCTATAAATCCTCACAGTCACAAGGCCCTCACTCCTTTGAGAAGCTCAGAAACATGGATTCTTTCATTGTTTCCTTGGTAAGAAGAGCAAGAGTTAGCTTCAGATGAGTTTGTGTGGGAGAAGGTGGACTGTGCCCTATGAATAAAAAGTATGTTTTGTTTTTTGACAGATGTGCCAAATGGATTCCATATTAACTTAAAGAAGGCACCAATTGAAGGAGAAACCTTGGTGTTGTCCTGTTTAGCCAACAAATTTCTGTACAAAGACATTGCCTGGTTATTACCAAGGACAGTTAACAACCAAACAAGAATAAAAAAGGCAGCCACTAAGGAGTATTCCATTGGCCTCACTCTCAGCATCAAGAACGTTTCGCTTGAACATTCAGGCACGTACACCTGCCGAGCAAGGAACATATACACTGGAGAAGAAGTGCTTCAAGAGAAAGACGTTACAGTCAGAGGTGAGCACTGTAACAAAAAGGCTGTTTTCTCACGGATCCGCAAATTTAAGAGCGCAAGGAATGATTGTACAACACAACACAACATAAACCATTAAAGGACTCACTAAAAAGTGAAAGTTCTCTCATATAATCTCGATTGATTACTGCTGTACACTTCCAAAAAATGGGAGGTTTGGACATAGGAGGAGTAGCCATGCAAAAATGAACCAAAAAGAGAGAGAAAGTAAACAACAAACCCCCAAGCCTGGGCTTGCATTTGGCTCAGGAAGATATGTTCTGCTTTGACAAAGATATGGAAGTTGGGATTTGGAAGACTTCCCCATCCCCTGCACTGAATTTTGTGTGTTATGTTGTATTGTTCTTTGCAGTCTCCCACCAAGTGCTAATGAAAAACTTTGGACTACCTTCTCCTCGGCTTTGATATTCGACCTCCTCCTAAGTGTCAAAGCTGCATAAACTGAAAACACTTTTTTTAAAAAAATAGAAAAACTGCTGGCTTGGGTCAACATTGGACATTTTATAACTTAACTTTAAAGTGCAGAATAAGCACGGCTCAGTTCGAGAGATTGACTGGACTACAGTATTTTTTACTTTAATCTGCTCTTTGTGGATTTATAAATATTGCCTGCTGAGCAAGTTCTTACGCTTATTTATTTGAAATCATTTTTCTACACTAAATATATTAATCTTTTTTAAAAAAGAAAACCAACAATTCTCAGGGAAGGCTCTGAGGATGCAGAATAAGAAATAAAAATGTTGAAATAAGGCACAGCCCTCTTGTATTGTTTGCATGAATTAGAATATTTAAACCCACTAGAGTTGGACCCTCTTTCTTTGAACAAATAAACTGTGGTAGCTTTCCCAGTGCCCTCCCTTTGGTTCCCTTTCAAATAAATCACAGTGCTACTGTTAAAGGTGTGTTGACATCAGTGGGAAAACTCTTTCCTGATTCATTATGGTATAGTTGTTGTAGCTATCTTTATAAAGGAGAATCACCACATTTACCCCTATTGATGAGATTCCAGTCATCACAGAAAAATGTTTAATGTATTTGTCCAAATCTAAATTTAAAATTAAGGCTTTTAGGAGATATATATTATTTATACACATGCACACACCATTGCTTTTCATATGCAAATGATAATAGGATTTAACATGGGGATTTAAAAATGACTAAACTACTGATGAAGAATTAAAAGTAATTTTTGTTACTTTTAAGCATTCCTTGTCTTTCTATTTTGTGATTTTATTTCAAGGTGTTTCTGTGTATTATAAAATCTGTATAAGAAAGAAGTTACTATTTTTAATAGATCTGATAATTTTATTTTTTTACAATGCATATCTATTATATTTGGAGGGGCGTTCATTTATGATTAATTATTATATAGAATTCTTTTAGCCAAGCATGTGGGGATCACAATAGCGACAGCAAAAATGGGAACAAAAGTGGCTTTGCTATTAAAACAGAGGGTGACAACATGACAATTTCTGGTGCCTGAGAACTCACCCACCCATTTCCTCCTTCAAGGTAGCAGGACCGTGTCCCCCAGCCAAGCTTGTCGTTCACGTGGGAATTGCTTTTGTCAAGTGTGAACTGGTAAACAATAGCATTTCCCCATCATGCCAGTTATGTGGAGCCTAAAATGATTTGAAAACAATTAGCTACCTGGAAGTTGTCAGGGTAAAGAAAAGAATGATTGTTCCTATCTTGAAATTTCACCTATAGCCTTTTTGTATACAGTAGATCTTTTTTCAATATTACCATGATAGCTTCCAGAAACAATATGCATTCTGGCAAAGCAACTTTCTGCTGCTGTTTTTAATACGGTTACAAAGCCAATCCGATTATTGGTAACTGCATTCCAGTGACAGCAAGTGTATTTTACTGTGCATTCTTGGAGGAAAACAGGAAGAGAGAGCCTCATCTCTATAGAAGTTATATGTCAGAAAATATTTTATGGCAAGAAGTAGGCTGCAATGACAGGACTTTATGAATTTGCAGTAGCCTGAAAACTATAGTTTAGGAGTTTGAAGAAGCGAAAGAAGCTGCTGACCGTTGGATTCAATCCACCAAGCACTGATTGTGGGCCAGCTCCACAGGATGAATTGGAATAGCAAGCATATAAGCCTGATTTACAGTCTAATGGAAAGGTTAGAGCACAATACTCACCTGTGGAAACAAATAAAGGTTTATAGCAAATCCTAAGGAAAGGAAGGTATCCTGGCAATTCCATAACTTGGAGTTGGCCCAGAGCTTCAACAACCATGTGCTGAAATAGTTTGAATGATTGTTACTGCATCACCACCCATGTTGGAATGTATGAAAGAACCTCCATAATAATGTGTAAGAAAAGGGGCTTAGAGGAGTCCCTTTTTGCATTGTAACTGATGCATAGATATCACTGCTAATACTGATTACTGCAGTTGCACTGGAAAGGGATGGCTTTTGTTCTTTGTTGGATGATTTATAATTCCCATATATGATGTGGAGAATAATTTTAAATTACATTTGTATTTCTTTAAGTGCATATTAAAAGTTCAGATGTGTATTTGCTGACTTATCGGTCATTCAACTGATAATATAAGTTGCCTCATAAAGAGATTCAATTGTTAAATGAAATGAGCTGTGCAAAAAGGAGCCAAGATATGTTTAATGTTTTCTTTGTTGGTCATATTTATGTGAGGTGTTTTTTTTTCTGTCTCAGGGTTAATTTTCTTCTTGCTACTGAAGGCTTAGGTCCACCAATTTGAAGGTAGCAGAGGAATTTCTACTCCCTCTGCAATTCCATTCATGTTTCTGTAGTTAAAGAATACAGTCCACCATGACCTTCTGCTGTACTGAAATTTATACAGAAGTTCCCTGTCAATTGTATGCAAAATTGGCTAAATGGTTGCAAGTGAAATCGAAAAGAGGTTTCTACCCTAAGGTCAAATGAAAAGAAGCTAAGCTAGTTAGAAGTGCTTGTGAAAATCCCAGTCTGTTACATTCATAAAACACAGAAGTAGGAGTAAGGGAAAAAATGATTTCTTGCCTTAATCAAGCATTTCCAAATCAGCTAATTATGGCAATAGCCTAATAGAAAGTATGTGAAAAGTGATGCAACCTTATCTTTAAGCAAGAAAGCGTTTTTCAATATTGAAAACATGTGTATGGCTATAAACAAATTAAAATTAATCAGAAATAACATACAGACTTTGTGACATCTGTTTTTTATGGTTTCACTGTCTCAAGTGTCTTGGTTCTGCTGTTTTCTGTAGAAACCCATGGAACACAAAACTTACACACTGTATGTGGTTAGATTCATTCATCTTTTTCTCTTGGCAAACACATTTTCAAGTATCATGCCTTTATAGATAGTACTTTGGCAGAAACAGAAATTAAATAAATGGGCAACAGAATATAAACTTCCACAATCCATTGCAAAAAAAAGAAGAAAATGATGAGAAAACGTGGGAGGGTGTCTTGATCATTTGTAAAGAAGTGCTCTGTAACTACACTTCATACTAGTTTCCTAGTTATGCTGCACCAAGCAGTTTATAATTTAGCTGGACACAGGATCAGTACTACAATATTTGGCAGAAATTATGTTCAGTTACTGGGATTATTTTTAGAAACGATTTTTTATGTTATGTTTTTAACAGGCTGTATATAAAAGGACAGAAGGAAGCTTACAAAAATGGTTATTCTTTCAAATAATTGGTCTGTCATAATTAATGATAGAAAGCCTCATCAGATCTTTGTAGGAGTCCAGCTTTCCTACAAAGAGAGGAAAAGCCATTGTGTAGCCAAGTGAGCGCAGTTCTGACCTTGATCACATCACACAGGAGCATATTATTTCCAAAATGAAAAGAATCTTACCAACATCTTATTCTACCAATAAGCATTCTTTATTATCACAGTGAACATTTTCTAAAAGATTTCTGGTAGGGGCACCTGAAAAATGAACTAAAGGAACTTAGAGGAGAGAGAAGTCCAGGATCCTATAGGATTTTTCAGGATCACATGTGCAGTGAGTTATCTTCATGAGATCTGTAGTTAAATCAATTAACAAGAACAGGACATTTGAGTGGAAATGGGTTGTGTCACAATTGGCACAAGAAATATCAATCATAGAGAAATATCTTTGCTAGGTGGCTGTTCAAAACTGCTTAGGAAGAAAGAAAACCACAAAGGATGAGAGGAATGGCTGGAAGATAGAAAGCTAATTAATTAGATTAGTCTCTTTTTCATATTTATATTTTATGAGGTTGCTGCCTTAAAACATCCCACTGACTGGTGACTGACTGGGTAATCCACATGTGGAGAACAAAACCACATTATGCAGAGATAACACTGAAAACAATTTGATTCTATACTTGGTTCATGCGTGGAATTAAGGCACTTGAATTATATGCCTAAATGTGCTGGGCAGCCTATTATTAAAACACATTTTGTAACCAGATGTTACTAAAAGGGATGAAAAATGGTAAAGATACTCTGAGAGGTGCACAAGCTGCAGAATTTACAAAGCTCAATAAACAACCTCTCCAGTCCACTGAAGACTTCAGATTGACCTGTTGCCATGTTATAATGTTCACTTGTTTTTTTGTTGGCTATTTGATGTTGAACTAACCAAAGGCCTCTCACCCCAGGCCTGCTTGCACTGTTTAGTTTTCAAGTGATAGCTGTCATTATTTTATTATTATATTTATATTATATTATATTATATTATATTATATTATATTATATTATATTATGCAATTTATTTAAATGTTGCCCTCCACAAGACTCCTGGGAACTGTAGTTTTGTTAAGCGTACTTGGAATTATAACTCTGAGAGTGTAAACTACAGTTGTCAGGGTTCTATGGAGGAAGTAATGTGCTTTAAACATGCTTTAAATATATGGTGTGTATGCAGTCTAAATAATAATCCAAACCACATTCACAATACAGACAGACAGTACTCTATTGTGCTTTGGGTTGATGATGCTAGCAAATATTTCCAGAGTTGTAACACATTTCAAACTGGAAGGAGAAGCCTGCATTCTACTTTGTAGAGAGGTTGCATCAAATTTTAAATAAAAGCACCAACCAGCTTGCCTGATTTGTATTGTGCTGCCTCTTGTTAGTAGTGATTGATTATGGAGTGATACTGTCTACAGAACCAAGGTCTATTCCGGATATTATTTTCCATGTACCCAGAGAAACAACATGGACAAATTCAACAGGCACCACTTGATCTATTTTGAAACTCTCATTCTCTTGAGCTACTGCAGCAACTGCTTAGATGTACACTGTGCACGCATATATATATATATATATATATATATATATATATATATCACAGAAATAAGTATCAAACAACTGAAAAGGCTATAGCTTGTATACGGCAAGCAATTTTTATTTTAGTTTTTTTTAAGGAGGAGGTCACGGCTCTAGAAACATGCTAACTGATGTGTCAATGTGTTTTGTAGCTCAGGAAGCACCGTACCTGCTGCGGAACCTCACTGATCAGGTTGTCAACAGCAGTCACTCTGTTAGTCTGGAGTGCCTTGTTCATGGTGTGCCAGAACCTCAGATATCCTGGTTCAAAAACAACGCACAGCTACAGCAAGAGCCAGGTGAGTGCAGTACTCGCCATAATTTATTTCTAGATGACACAGTAACCTGGGGCCTGTTTTGCAATTCACATCTCTGGGCTTATCCACTCTTAGAACTAGATGGTCGTTGCTCCTCACAGCAACCTGAGTGCCTCTGTGAGTGATAACCACTGGTTAGACAGATGCTGCACTTATTCATGTTTGGACCACTGGTAGTTCATTTCAACAACGGAGTCAGCCAAAATATTTTGGTGCTTATGTAGAATATCCAAATTGCACTCTCATACAGGCCCAAGCTAAAAGTACAATAGACTGAGTACAGACCATTTGATGCTCCTTGATTGCATCCAAAATAAGCCATCTGAATCATCTGCTTCCCTCTTCCTCCTGGCAGATCCAGCTTTGATCAACGCAGTGACAATAGCACCAAGCCAGCCATCGCTGTTCCAAACACCATGCTATACATCTTGTTTGTTTTTATATGACAGATTTTTTTTAAATCCCACCCTTCAAAGAACATTTTCCAGGGTGGCTTGCAGAGAACAAGTTATGAGCAACTTCCTCATGCACTTCCTCTGTTGGCACCCTGCAATCACTGGAAGACCTGCCATCTGGAAGTGCCTTAAATGTACTTCAAGAATGCTTAGATCTAATGTGTTCTTGGCAGGCAAGTGTCCAAAGACCCTCCCAATAAAAGAAACCTGACTGCCAGCATATAAAAGAAACTCGACTGCCTCCATAAGTCTGACAGTTATCCTCAAGCATCCTGCTTGAGGGGCACCACATTGCCTCCCCTGTCTATAACACTGTGCCAGAGTTTGGAGAGCAATCTACTCACTAGAAAGTATAATTTGACATTGAAAAAGGTGGAGTATTGCTAGATTGAAGGCTCACCCTCCCCAGCCAGAAAATCCCTCCTCATGGAGAACTAGTATCTCAGTGACAAGCATTATAGCCTGTATTTTCCCTCAGATGCAAGTTTTCTATGAGCGGGGGGGGGGGGGGGGGCTGGTTTTGTTTTTTTTACTGAGGGGGGGAAATCCCCACTTAATACTGAAATGTACAGTCCAAAGATTTCTGGGCATGACCAAAGACTGCATCCCTGTCATTTATTTTATTTAAAATATTTCTAGACTGCCTGTCATCCAATAAATACAAGAATTATTATTTTTATAGTTCAAATACAGTAAGACAGCAACCATCAAAAAAGGGGGATAGAGGTTTTTAAACAGATGGACAACTACCAGGGGCACAGATTTCCTGCATTGGCAGAGGGTTGGATTAGATAACCGTTGAGGTCCCTTCCAGCTCTGTGATACCATATTCACTTCTCAAGCTTAGAATGCTTTATCAGCAGCATTGCAAACTATTATGTCAACAATATATCATTATTATTTGTAGAATATCAGCAATGTGCATTGGGCTTTATATGGGTGTATTTATGGAAACAAACAGTAAGAGCAACATGTATTATGGAGAGTGTGTTTGCTACTGCTTTGTAAAACATCCTCATACTATAAATGACAGCCATGTCTGTCTTGCAATTACATTATGATTATGGCCTACGTTGAGCAAAGAGGAGAAAGCAGCAACATCTGGAAGAGTCTTCTCATAGCATATTTCCTCCATGATGACCAGTGCCACACACCCCCACACCTATTTTTAGCTATTTAATAGCGTAAGCAACTCCTTAAGGTCAGTCTCCCCATACAAGAACATTTACAATTGTACCATTCTCCCACCCCATTTTCCCAGGCAGTGAGAAGCTCTGGGGGGAGCCACTACAAGGTCAGTTTCCTGGTGGGGGAAAGAGTTCAGTGTCTTGCGCCATGTGTGTAAAATCTATTTATTTACTAAATTTGTTGGGCAGGAAAGGGACAGCCTCAGACACACCCATACAGAGAGTGTGCTGATCGCAAAGTAGCTGCAGCTTGCTCAAAGGAAACAACGTAGGCTGAGATTCAAGTTGCAAAATCTCAGGGCTCTTCTAGACCAATGTTTCCCAACTGGGGGGGGGGGGGCGTATGGCCCCTTGGGGGGCCCCATGATGTTCAAAGGGGGCCACAGGTGAAAATTGTGTAAATGGGGGGCCACGGCACAAGACTAGGGCACCACAGAGGGAAGTGAAAAGTGAATTTAAAAATCCTGATTGGCTGGCTATCTGCTTGGCCAATCAAAAGAGGGTTGGGGGTGGCTGACCAGGGCCTAGCGCTCCATGGGTGCTTTCTTGGAGCAGTCCTTGTTTGTTTCTGGCAGGAGAGGGCAATCGCTGAGGCTCCTGTTTTGACCAGTAGAGCCCGTGATCCAGAACCCCCAGCTTAGGTAAGCGCAGTGGCAGGGTGACAATGGGTAGGGCTGTGAGAGCTGGAGCTGCTTGTTGCTGCTGCCAATGCTGGGCCCAGCCTGGGCCTGACTCTGCAAAGTGCGGGGTGCATTCCATCCCAGCGCCTAGTGGAGTGGGGCCGTTTGAAGAAGAGTTTGGATTTGATATCCCGCTTTATCACTACCCTAAGGAGTCTCAAAGCGGCTAACAATCCCTTCCTCCCCCACAACAAACACTCTGTGAGGTGAGTGGGGCTGAGAGACTTCAAAGAAGCGTGACTAGCCCAAGGTCACCCAGCAGCTGCATGTGGAGGAGCGGAGACGCGAACCTGGTTCACCAGATTGCTAGACTACCGCTCAGTTTGGTGCTGCTGAGCGGCTCAGAGCCCCTTGGCAGCATCAGGCAGCGTCAACCCAGCTCCACAAGGCACAGGGTGCAATCTAGACCAATGTTTCTCAACATTTTTTCTACCGTGGCCCCCTTCTGACCTTGCTTCCTTCCTGTGGCCCCACTGTCTTACTGGTAGAAAGGTCATCTTTCTAGTCCAACCGCCTGCAACGTAGGTCACTCAGCTAAAGCATCCATGACAGATGGCCATCCAACCTCTGCTGAGAAACCTCCAAGGAAGGAGAGTCCACAACCTCCTGAGGAAGATCCATCTTCCATGTATTATAAAAAGTAAACAACATTTATTTGACCCCGGTTATCTGACACAGAGGGGGAAACCTACAGATACAGTCCAAAAGGTGCACAGGGAGTTCTGTATATATGGGAGAATATTACAAAGCAAGTGGTCCTCACTAACCTGGTGCAGACTGGAAGCATCCTCAGACTTCTATCTCCTTTGTTAACTACCTTCCATTTTTCTTCAGCCTCCCCCCACCTCAAAGCAGGTGAGTGTATCACCAGTCACCAGAAGCTTTCAAGCTATTGACTTCCAAGTTATTACTGCCCATGAAATAAACCTCTTTCATTTCTAACTATAGAAAAAGGCTAGAAAACAGGTAATATCACAAGAGAATGCTTAGAATATGCTTTCTTTTTGGATTGCTTCCTACAGAAGATGATTCTGTTACACAGACAACCCTTCCTCTTTGTGCACTATTATAATTCATTTCAAATACTCCTCACTCCACAGGTATAATGTTAGGGCCAGGAAGCCAGAGTCTACTGATTGAAAGAGTGCAAGAGGATGATGCTGGACACTACCAATGTGTTGCTACCAACCTAAAAGGAACAGTGGAGAGCTCAGCTTACGTCACCATACAAGGTAAAGCATTGCATGTGTCTTATTTGATTTGTTTTTCCTCTTTGATCTGCTCAGAAGTCCCCATTGCTTTTCATGGAGGAGAACTTGCTCTTCCTGGAGGAACAGGTAAAGTGGCTTGTTGACTGTCTGCACTATTTTTCAAACAAAGCCTTAACTAAAGGAAATGCACTAGGTCACAAAGGAAGCCAAAGGGAAATGCTAGATCAGAATGTGTTTATACTGACCTGAAAATAAGCTTTGCTGCAACCCAAGAAACGTAGGGTCAGGGTAGAAGGAGGGTGAGTATATTTAGCCTCCTTCAAGACGTCGATCTGCTTCATTTCCTGTTCCAGTCTGCTAGAGGCCAGGATGAGATATATTTGTCATTTTTGTGTCTTTGATTTCGGCGTAGACTGAGCTGTCTGATCCAGCTTAAGGTTTGCCCAATTGATGGTACATTTAAGAGTTATTTTGCTCTTGTCTTAATGGTATTTAACTCTTTTTTTAGAAATCCTGCTGAGTTTTCATCTTCAATAACATATTGTATCAGTAAATCTCACAGTCTAACTGTGTGCTCCAGTTACAGTGAGATCTCTCTCTTCCTCTAAATATTTGGGCTACACTATTGAGCAACAGTGGCTAAAGAACCCAGATAGTCCCTCGGATTTCCACCAAGGTTCTAACTCAGGCATAGGGAACCGGTGTTGCTTCCCCTCAGAGGTTTATCAATCTTATCAGTCCCAGGCAGGATGGCCTTATCAGGGATTATGGGAGTTGCACACTAACAATATTGGAGTGAGTGGACAAAACAGGTTTCTCATCCCTGTTTTAAGGATGCAGTTTACATGATGCTCATTGATGAAAGGTAGGTGTTCCCTGTTCAGAAGGTACTTCCAGCAAAATTAAAGATCTACAGTATTAACCATGCTATTTTATGGGAAACAATTCATAACCGGAATAAAATTAATAAAACGAAACAAATGTGTAATGTGCCTTTCATGGAATCATAGAATTGTTGAGTTGGGGTCCCTTCCAACTCTACAATATTCTAGGATTCTATGGAAGGTACATTACACATTTTCGGAAGCATGAGGCCGTTGCTGAAAACGACCATTCTATGTATACTTTTACCATTCTAAAACACATAATAAAATTTACCTTATTTCCTGACCACATCCAATTTTCTATTTTCATGTCCCTGCCAACAGCAACCCATGGTGTAGGAATAGAGGAATGCAAAGGTGGTGGTGTCAGGAGGACACAGGGTACGTTTTACTGTGTGTTACAGCAGATGCAAAGGGGAGGAGTTGGTGGCAGCCCTGTAAGTGATGGGCAAAGGCCCCTCAACTCAATTTGGCATCAGTTTGAGCCCCTGAGAAGAGCTCTGCCTGGGAACACCCCAATTTCTTTTCTATTAATGTTTTTAATTGAATGTTATCAGGTTATATCAGCACAACCCTATCAACAAAAAGTCAAACCAAAGAACAAAAAAAGACTGGAAGAGGGTGGAGGGGATGGGTCGGCATGGGCATGGCCAAGGGGGGGCAGGGAGGAGCAGCTGCCCCCCTAAATCAATAAAGATACATAGCAAACCGAGGTTCTCCCCTCCTAACAAAAGGCCTGCTTCCCTGAGCAAAAGACCTGCCCCCCAAACAAAAATCCTGGCTACGCCCATGTAGGTCAGTGTTCATAGGTTTTACTTCTTCCACGAGTGTTCTGTTTATTATTTATTATTATTGGTAATCATCAACATTTCGAGTCCACACTTCACTGGAAGATGGCAGAGTAGTGTACAACAAAGTACAATGCATTTGACTGTGAGACCAGTGCCTGCACAATTCACACAGGAGTAATCCCAGTAGTTTCAGGGAAATTACATCAGTGGGTTGTCCCTATGTTTGACAGATTTGAAAAACAGTTTGTGATTCAAGCAGGAAGGAAACTGTCTGCCCTCCTTATTTCCTTTACAAATTATTTAGTCTCTCTGCTGATAGAACTAGGTGCTATTTTTGTATCAAGAAGAGATGAATGAAAAGTAGGACTCAGTTGAACTTTTTATAACCTCACTTACCTGGAAATAGGCCTTGTTGAATTCAATGGGACTTACATTTGAGTAGAAGATTGCACTGTGAATACCCTTGTCTAGCAATTATCTTAGGAGGCGGTATAATTGCTGTTACACATGTTAATATATTTTGTAAAGTTATTAACCATTTTCCCATTAAAGTAAGTTTTCAAATAAATTTAAATGAGATTTTAAAAACATACACGATGAAATCACAAAAATATTACAATTATACAACTGAACAGTAGCAAAATGGTTCATTTAGCAACCACACAAAGGTCTTGTGCGTAGCAATATTTTCATCCAGAAGTGTAAAGGAAGCAAGACATTGCTCAATGGATCTTCAGAGATAGGGAATTCCATTTGTCATCCTGGAAAAATGTTACAAATGGGGTGCCTCAGGGTTCTGTCCTGGGCACACTTTTGTTCAACACCTTTATAAACTTTCTCAAAAGTAAGTCATGCCAGACCAATCTGATTTCTTTTTTTTGATGGAATTACAAACTTGGTGGATCAGGGAAATGCTGTGGACATAGTGTATCTTGATTTCAGCAAGGCTTTTGACAAAGTCCCCAATTATATTCTCACAAGGAAGCTGGTAAAATGTGGGCTGAATGAGGTAACTGGTTCTACAGAAAGAACTAGCTGCACAAATATAAGAGTATAAGAGCTGCATCAATAGGAGTATAGCATCTAGATCAAGGGAAGTAATAGTGCCACTGTATTCTGCTCTGGTCAGACCTCACCTGGAGTACTGTGTCCAGTTCTGGGCACCACAGTTTAAGAAGGACACTGACAAACTGGAACGTGTCCAGAGGAGGGCAACCAAAATGGTCAAAGGCCTGGAAACGATGCCTTATGAGGAACGGCTAATGGAGCTGGGCATGTTTAGCCTGGAGAAGAGGAGGTTAAGGGGTGATATGATAGCCATGTTCAAATATATAAAAGGATGTCATATAGAGGAGGGAGAAAGGTTGTTTTCTGCTGCTTCAGAGAAGCGGACACGGAGCAATGGATCCAAACTACAAGAAAGAAGATTCCACCTAAACATTAGGAAGAACTTCCTGACAGTAAGAGCTGTTCGACAGTGGAATTTGCTGCCAAGGAGTGTGGTGGAGTCTCCTTCTTTGGAGGTCTTTAACAGAGGCTTGACAACCATATGTCAGGAGTGCTCTGATGGTGTTTCCTGCTTGGCAGGGGGTTGGACTCGATGGCCCTTGTGGTCTCTTCCAACTCTATGATTCTAAGATGGAGGACACTCAGGTTACCAGTAGTACATGTGAAAAGGATCTAAGGCTCTTTGTAGACCACAAGTTTAACATGAGTCAACAGTGTGATGCAGCAACAAAAAGCTAATACTATTCTCCGCTGTGGGTAAAACGTCAGTGCCTAGGACTTGCTGATCGTATGGTCGGCGGTTCGAATCCCCGTGGCGGGGTGAGCTCCCGTCGTCCGGTCCCAGCTCCTGCCCACCTAGCAGTTTGAAAGCACTCTTAAGTGCAAGTAGATAAATGGGGACTGCTTTATAGCGGGAAGGTAAACGGCATTTCCGTGTGCTGCGCTGGTGCTGGCTTGCCAGCTGCAGCTTCATCACACTGGCCACGTGACCTGGAAGTGTCTTCGGACGCCGCCGGCTCACGGCCTCTAGAGCGAGATGAGCACGCAACCCTAGAGTCGGACACGACTGGCCCGTACGGGCAGGGGTACCTTTACCTTTACCTTATTCTTGACTGTATCAACAGGAGTATAGTGTCCCAATCAAATGAGGTAATAGTACCACGCTATTTTTCCTTGGTCAGATTCCACCTGGAGTACTGTGTCCAGCTCTGGACACCACAGCTTAGGAAGGATATTGACAAGCTGGAACATGTGCGGAAGGGGGCGACCAGGATGATAACAGGCCTGGCAACTAAGCCTTATGAGGAGCAGTTGTGGGAATTGGGTATGTTTAGCCTGGAAAAGAGGAGACTGAGAGGAGATATGAAAGCCATCTTCCACTATCTCAAGGGTTGTCAAATGGAAGATGGAACAAGCTTGTTTTCTTCTGCTCCACAGGGTAGGGCCTGAACCAATGGGTTCAAATTACAAGAAAGGAGATTCCAACTAAACCTTAGGAAGAACTTTCTGATGGTAAGAGGTGCTAGAGAGTGGAACAGACTCCCCTGAGTCTATCTCCTTCCTTGGAGATTTTTAAGCAGAGGTTGGATGGCCATCTGTCATGTATGCTTTAGTTGTGATTCTTGAATTCCAGGGTCTTGGACCAGATCACCCTTGGAATCCCTTCCAACTCTACAATTCTATGATTCTATGATTCTTACTTGCCTAGAGGTTGGAGATATATGTGTACATGTGTAGAAGCCTCTGACTTTTATGTGGGTGGAATGTAGCTCACTGTACAAAGGTAAGAGTCTCATCCATGCAACCCAAGTAACCTTAGGCAACCCAATTGATTTCATAAATTGGCACCTTGTTATGCAAATTGACTTGAACATTTCAAAATGGATTGTGAAACTCACTGCAGAGGAAGCTCAGGAAACTGAAAGAACAACATTATGAAATGGAAACTGTAGCAAACTGGTAGGTGTTCAATATGATTCCTCATCTTCATTTCCTTTCTATAACGCTTTACCTTTTTAAGAAAAAAATCTCAAAGTGGCTTACAACCTACATTAAAGCTTCAAATAAAGCAATTCAGAATAACACACATAATTTACAGGAAACTAAAATATTATGTTAAAGAATTCAAAATAAAACATTACGAAAGGTCAACTACAGAATGCACATTTAACACAGCAAAGTTTTTTTAAAAAAACTTAAACATTTCAAAAGAAAACATTATTAAAGGAAGTCCAATATAAAATGCACATTAAAAACAGCATAAGTAGCAGACAATATTTTTTTTTACCATAAGCATAGAAGACATCAAGAGTCAGGGCCAGATCAAGTAGTACCTCCCAGCTGCAATCTTGATCTCAAGAAAGCTGAATGAACAGTCATGTTACTATCAAATTACATCCCAAGTCTAGTCCAAATCTGGTTTAAAGGTAAAGAATGATAAGAAGGGAGAGAGAGCAAGGGCCTTGGAAGTTGCCCATCAAGGCTTTGCACCTGGATAGCAGACCGAACAGGCACACAGGTCATCTATAGTGAGGGGTATTGTATTTCTATTTAAATTATAGTATATTGTTTCTACATTTACATAGACTTACAGAATGTTATGCAAATCTGTATCTCTTTCCCTTGGTGATGCTTTTTTGTGATGTCTTAGCAGCCTCCCTATTAGATGCTTGTGATTTATATGGAACAATAGGCTGGCTCAGAAAAAGGCTATTTGTTTACATGGCTGGGAATTAATGTCGGCTGCTACCTCCCTTAATTAACACTCAGGAATTATTATTTTCCTGCTCTTTATGAGAGGAAAATGGGATTTAATTTAAATATCTGGCAACCAATAAGGCTCAAGTTATTACTTTGCCGAGATCCTGCCTTGGAGATGTAGCTACTAAAAGCTGAAAGATATCCAGAATGTGAGCAGTGGTTTGAAGACTCGCTTAAAAACAAGCATCACGGGCCTTCAGGCTAGCCAAGGACCCCACAAGGAAGACATTAATCATCCCTCTTTCCTCTGCCAAGACTGATGCTGAGCTGGGATGCCTGAGCAGCAAGAAGAGAACCTGGGAAATCATGTTCCAAACTAGTTCTGCCAGCCATTTCTTCTTTGTTGCATGCTCTTATTAAGTCCTAAACTGGAATGACATTTGAAGAGAAACTTAGAGTAAGAGGCATGGAAGGAGTTTTTGCAGAAGTACTTTTAGGACACAAGCTGAAACTTGTGTTTTGCTTGTAAGAACTGAAGCTGTATTTTGTTACAGAAATATTTATGGTGATTGCAGGAAATGCATGGAGGGAATATTTTGATGCTAATATTCCGGTGCAGCATGTTCATTGGCTTCTAATATTTTCCAGATTTAGGCTCCTTTGGTTGTTTGAGTCGATCCATTCCCCTTCACCGTATTTCCTTCATATATTGATCCGTATGTTTTCCTGAGATGTTTTCAGGCTTTATTTAACCTAGCAGAACCACTTAGGAAAGGGCTGCTGTTGTTTTTGAGATGGGCAGATCTCACCCACACTTCCACTTGTCCTGTGCCTAGAAAGGATGGGTCCGAGCGATTTTCTGCCCCGAAGCCACCAGGGATGATTCCATTATCTTACCAAAACCCTCAAATCATCTGAGTGTCAGTCGTGCAAGTACAGCAAACTGATAATATATCAAGGTCAAAGCAAAAGACATAGCAGTGCAGATTGAGAGAAAAATGAACTGATTTTAAAGAAATTCAGAGAAAAGAAGGTAGTTAAAAATCTGTCTTAAAAGCATAAAAACAAAAAAGGTAAGATTTATTGATGTCATGGACTGGCTAGACACCGAGGAATGGTGGGAGGCACAAGCGGGGGAACCCTAATGGAAGAAGACTCAGAGCCCAGAGATTGGTGGTGGGAAAATGATGAGTGGTCAGAAGGAGAAGAGGGAGGATACTCAGAGGAGGAAGTGTTGGAAGCTGAAGAGTGAGCATGAAGAGTCTGTGGCAGAGAGAAGTCCAGAATAAGAATCAGAAGTGGAGGCAGGAGAGAAGGGAGGCCAAGAGGCAGAGATGAGTCAGACTGGTGAAGAAGCCAGGATGTCTCCCCATCCTGCTGTGACAAGCTCCTCTCCCCCCAGTCTCCCAGGACCAGGAGAGGTATGAAGTGGGAGAAGCAAAGACAGACATGCTGCTGTGGCCTCTGATTGCTTGGGAAGGACCCAGGAAAGGAGGAGACTTAGACAGCTATGGGAAGATGGGGACCTTCAGTCTCCACAAGTGCCTCGGAGGGGGGAGACCTGCCAAGAAGAGTTGCTGTGCTCATTAGGCCTGGCACTCCTGAGCAGACCTTGTTTCTTCTGATAAATAGTTAACTTCACTTACTTTGTGTGATTTATTGCTGGCTGGCTCCATGACACTTACTCCAATGTATTTCTACTCTGCTTGACTGATAATAAGATACCTGGTAGGAATCTCATGTTATTCAAAGAGTCTTTCTCTTTTAAGTTACTTCAAAGGATTTAAATGGTGGGCTCAGACGGGAGTGGAAGATGGCTGAAATCCATTGCTCCTAAGCACATTAGTCCAAGAACAAAGAAGCAGGAAGAAAACAGGAAACATGGTCAGCCAGTTCTAAATGGGGGTGGGAGCTCTCTTGAATTTCCGGGGTCCTTTCTTTAACAGAGCAAAGCAGTCTGGTAGGAAGAAGGGATGGCCAAACCCTACTGAGTATTGGGCTGATCCATATCTAACATGCTAGACAATGCCAGGCTTTATAGCAGCCAGTCAGAAAATCTGACCTCTCTAAGCCTCATGCAAAGGAAGGAAAATTTTGAACTAAGCTCTCTCAAGTGTTGAACGATTAATTAGTCTGAGGACAGATATAGTGATGCTTCACACCCTATGGGGCAGCCTGGCAGGAATTAGGAAATTCCTTTCAAGTGTTTACAGGCCACTCAGGCTGTCAAGCAGCTACATCTGGGGAGGAAGTGGGAGGGAAGCAAGGAGGCTTCTGTTGTGGTGCAATGACAGTCACTGATTCCATATTGGAGTCTGCACCGTAAGCCTTGCAGCAAAAAGAAAAGGGGAACATTTTTCCCTTTCGAAAATGGAAACTGGTATGATTATGCTGTCACAGCCTTAGAAATCTGGCCAGCTTAAGCCACCCTTGCCCCAGGAAGTGCAGTGAAATGGTCTTACAAATGGACCTTGAACATTGGTTGGGAGTGGATGTGATCATCAGAATGGATCTTGAGTGATATTAAGATATAATGTAATCAATTGCTGATTAGATATACCCGAACAGGTGAGAGGCACGTACTTGTAAATCACTGGCTAGCACAGGGGTCTGTGATTACATCTCCATTTGATGATTAATATTCATTGTTTTAATAACAATGAGATGCATAGCTAGAACAGGTGATAGGCACCTACTTTTCTGTGTTTGCTCTAAGCATTGCAAAAGGGAGAGAATGGTTTGTAAAAGAAAGGAATTGTCAGAGTCTGGGAACCAGTCCAGGGAGTTTTTCCCCCCTGGGCATCTACAATCCCTCAACTATTCCTTTGGTATATCCAAGGTATACCCTGTGGATGATCTACAATGTAAAAGAGTTTTCAAGTTTGTTTTGATGCCATGTGAATGGCTGCATACAAGACTTAGTATCTGTGCATGTAGTTGTCTTAGAAGACAAACAACACTTTATGTTTGGTAACTGTTTTTAAAATTTTCAGTAAATTTGTAAAACAAACAAACAAACTATGGCTGTGTATGCTATATCTTTAAAACACACCCTAACAACACACACACACTCACCCAAAATCTTGGGAACTGTAGTTTGTTATGGGTGCTGGGAATGGTAGTTCTGATGGGGTAAGCTACAGTTCCCAGGATTCTTTGGGGGTGCTTTGAATGTGCTTTATAGTTATAGTGTATATGCAGGCAATGTTAAGAGAAAGCCAAGTGAAAAAACCTTGTGATGAGCTCTTGTGGTTGGAACTTTTAAATGTTATCCCAAGACACATGATTTGCTCACAGAATAGAGGCCTTTACATAGCTCAGGTCACATTTCAAAGGCCCCAATGGAAATTGGTTGTGTATATCGTTCAGTAAGTCTTCCCAGACTATCACTCTCCGAAATGCAACAACAGTTATTGGGGGAAAAAATCCACTGTGCTGTTTCTCTTTTAGAGAAATGTCATGATAGGAGTTAGTAACAACTGTGGTATATCGGAGTGTTACATTTTAATTGTGGTTTTATTTTTCTCAGGAATTTCAGAGAGCTCAAACCTGGAGCTGATAACACTGACATGCACCTGCGTGGCAGCAACACTCTTCTGGCTTCTGTTAACGCTCTTCATCCGTAAGCTAAAAAAGGTGAGGCAAAGGCACTGGCACTGAAGCCTCTTCTGGTTTTCCAAATGGGATATGCCTTTTTGTGTTATGTTCCCCCCCCCCCCCCATAACAGCTATTTTGGGACTTGCGCCCCCAGCACTCTCCTAAAATTCGAAATGTTCCCGTTGCTCCCCAAAGCTTGCCAACCCCTGTCTTAAGGTGCAGCAATACCCTTAACTGTTTCTGTGGCCACACAACTGCTCTCCTTTCTGTTCTTGAAAGATGTGAATTTCTGCCAGTTGTTGTAGTAGCTGGATGACATTCCCACACTATATCCATTGCCACAGCCAGTTCACACGGGCAAGGAGTGAAGCAGTGAGGTTGTCACTAAATGTCCACCACTGCAGAGCAGTGATCACAGAAGAGGTCAGGAGACAGCCTGATATTAGGTAACCATCCTGTCTCATGAAGACAGCATACATATTCCTGTCAACACACGCCAGGCTTGCTTGCTGAATTCATACTTCACCACAGGTTGAAATCCAGACTGACAAGGCATTCCACTGGAAACAGCTACCTGACAGTGGATGGACCTGACGGTGTCCCTTTATCCAAAGCCTGGCTTATGGGGGTGAAATAATTTCAAAACTATCCATGTTATAAATATGTTATTTCAAACTCTGCTTCATTTGTACTGAAAGTAAGATAAATCTTCAATGCTGATTTGTGTTGGCTTGAGGGAGATTCTTAGCAAGGTAACAGTTTATATGCACTAATTTTAGCTGCTTTGAAAGGCGATTCAAGTCGTCCCATTAACACAGGAAAGAAACTGTTCCCTTTGTCCCTGAATCATAGATAGGCAGCCTGACCTGACCCTGTGCACATGTGTTGTTGTTGTTGTTGTTTAGTCGTTTAGTCTTGTCCGACTCTTCGTGACCCCATGGACCAGAGCACACCAGGCACTTCTGTCTTCCACTGCCTCCCGCAGTTTGGTCAGACTCATGTTTGTAGCTTCGAAGACGCTATCCAACCATCTCGTCCTCTGTCGTCCCTTTCTCCTTGTGCCCTCCATCTTTCCCAACATCAGGGTCTTTTCCAGGGAGTCTTCTCTTCTCATGAGGTGGCCAAAGTGCACATGTACTCAGAAGTAAATCTCTCCAAGTTTGAGAAGGCTTGTTCCCATGTATGTATGCATCAGATTGCAGCCTTAATCCTTCTAACAGCCTGATGAGTCTAAATTACTTGCTAGGCATCACTATGGGGAAATAATATTGCGTAGGCAAGAGCCTACAGGGAAATATGAATTCTTGAACATTTGAAAAATGTGTACACAAAATGTTACTGGTGAATACTTTGCAGATTACATCTGAGTCTTGCACAACTTTCAAACCGCATTTGGCGACTTTTTTTAAGCAACAAACATTGACAGCTGAACTCATCTGTTGCATATGCCAGTATTTTCTTTTGTACAGTTGTCTGCCAAAGCTATTTTTAGAGGCTGTAGTTAGTCATTTTTCTGAAAATACACTCAACTGAAAGTACAGACTGGAATCTCTGTCACATGGCAATTATTTGAGGAGGTCTTCATATGGATTTAATTGACGAAATCAAGCATGCAATACAGTATATATATGAGAGAAGGTGGTGGAAATATCACCAGAATGAAAAAAATACATGGCAATGTTAAAATGAAGCATCTTTAACAGATTGTACATTGGAGCATGAAATGTGTATCCATATGGCAAGAGGTGCAGCAGTCATATCCAATTAACCAATCACCTTCCTGACCAAAGCCAGGAGAACTTACTCAGGATGGCTGTGCATTTTGTAGTGACTTGGGGATCTTTAACATTATTTTCCAGCCTTATTCTTCCGAAATAAAGACAGATTATTTATCAATCATAATGGATCCTGAAGAAGTCCCCTTAGATGAACAATGTGAACGACTTCCTTATGAGGCCAGCAAATGGGAGTTCGCCCGGGAGAGGCTCAAACTAGGTAATCATGTGCTTCTTTCTCTACTATTGCATGCAATTCTGGGTTGGTAGGATCAAAATGTGGGTTTCAACCAGCTTTCCCCAACCTAGTGCCCTCCACTTGTTGCTCGACTGCAGCTCATGGAGGATAAGGCTATTTGTGGCTACTAACCATTATGTCTATGTTTTCTCTCCACTTTGATCACCAGTTGCTGAGAATTGCAGGTGTGCAGAGTTCTGTTGCACTCAAGTCCTGCTTGTGGGCTTTCCATAGCATCTGCTGGGCATCTGAGAACAGGATGTTGCAGTAGATGGGCCATTGGCGTGATCTAGCAGGCTCTTCTTATATCCTTGCATTAACTGCAGATTAATGCTGCAAAGCAGCTTTTATTTATCAACTATTTTTTTTCTGTTAATGGGAACTGTTTTTATTTCAGAAAACAAGATTATGCCCCTTAATTGTTACTGTTGCCCTTGGTTCTGAAATGGAATTGCTATAAAAATAACTCTCAGTTCAATTGTTGCTATCTGGCCTCTGCAGACATATTTAGAATCCAGATGTAGGGATCACAGCATCTGCACAATTCATCCCTTTGAGGGGGCAGAACTAAACTGAGCGTCACTGTTTCATAACTGATTTGTAGGTTAACTATTTTCCTCCAAGGGATGCATTCACAAGTGTTGAAGAATTGTTGTGTAACAGGAATTACTATCAGTTTCCTCCTGGGTATCAGACACCCATGGACTAAAAATCCTGGAAGCAGGTAGACAAACCTGTGCCCTGGCCTCCAAATGTAAAAGGGAATCAGTCCAGACAGTGATGTCACTATGACATCAAGTGACTGGCAGGTGGGTGGCCCTGCCCACCTGTCATATTTGGTGCCCCAGGTCGGCAGTTCGAATCCCCGCAACGGGGTGAGCTCCTGTTGCTCGGTCCCTGCTCCTGCCCACCTAGCAGTTCGAAAGCACATCAAAGTACAAGTAGATAAATAGGTACCATTCCGGCGGGAAGGTAAACGGCGTTTCCGTGCGCTGCTCTGGTTTGACAGAAGCGGCTTAGTCATGCTGGCCACATGACCCGGAAGCTGTACGCCAGCTCCCTCGGCCAATAAAGCGAGATGAGCGCCACAACCCCAGAGTCGGCCACGACTGGACCTAATGGTCAGGGGTCCCTTTACCTTTTTATAAGGAAGTAAGTCCCATTCAATTTGATGGGTCTTAACATAAGAACACCCAGGCCCATCAAATCTAGCAACCTATTCTTACAGTGACCAACCCGATTCCTATAGGAAGCCTGCTTTCAGGACCTGAGCGCAAGAGCACTTTCTCCTCCTTCTGTTTACAGCAGCAACTGATATTCAAAAGCATCCTGCCTCTGACCGTGGAGGCAGACCTCTTTGTCTTGCTCGTAAGTAAGCATGTTCCTGTTTGGCTGTAGCCCAACTTGTTTTTAAAGGGTACATCTCAGCCATGCAAAGTGTGAAGAGAGCATACGTGTTTTCTAACACATGTCTGCGTACCAGAGAGTTGTACTTGCCAGGGACCCCTCCTAGACTATAGCTCCCTGTCCAACCTACACTTGTTGGCAAACCAGGTACTGGGAGCATGCAGTATGGAATTCCTCTCCTTGGCAGGAACTAGTTAATTCAGTTCCATCTTGCATGTAAGAGCTGAGGCACAAATCTGGAATGGGAGCAGTGTAACTGTGTGTGTGGAGGGGGGTGGGGGAATGGCATAAACAAGGAAAGAATGTTGTGATCATGAATGAAAACCAGATTCTGAAAAGTTGGCTGGGTGCAGCCTGTTTCCTAAATCATCTCCCGCACAAGTCCCAGTTACGTGGAAGTCAGTCCAACCTCTCATTGACCTTGGCAGCTCCTATTGCTATTATCTTGTAAATACGGCGTGTTCTTGTTTAGTTGTTGGAAGTTTTTTTTTAATCTCACACATATTTTCTTTCTACACTTTCCACCTTTTCTTTATCAGGCCTATTAATTGTAATGCATAGCTATAAATTGTGAACCAGTCAAGTGTATTAATTTGTAACGCTGCTAACAGCACCTCACTCAAATAAGTTCCACTGATGAGCTCACTGGGACATACTCCCAGGAATGCGTATTTAGGATTGCAGCCTAGTCTTAGTTCAGTAACTGCCTGGGGGCTGAGGGTGAGCGGGGTGAGCCTGACTTCCAGACATTCATTCCCAGATGATGAATCACAGAATCATGGATTGAGAATTGTAGAGTTAGAAGGGACCGTGAGGGTCATCTAGTCCAACCCCCTGCAATGCAGGAATCTTTTGCCCAACATGGGGCTCAAACTCACAACTTCGAGATTAAGAGTCTACCAACTGAACTATGTGAAATAACATGTGAAGTAGCCAGTGGATTGTGCCCACTGTCCCCATTCCCAACCTCCACACATTGATGTGAATTTCTCAATAGAGTCTACATATGAGCATAGATTCTATTCAGACCTCCAGAGGTGAACACATGGAAGTTGGGAGCAGGGTCAGTGAGCAAGATCTCCTTCCTTCTCCCAGTGTTCATTAACCATGGATCCTAAAAGTTTGCATAGGGCTAGCTTCTGTCTAAATCATCTTGTGCTCCTCTCATCCATTGATTCACATGACTGATGAAATGTCCTTAGGGCCTATATTTACAACTTCTTATACTGGTGGTTGTAGAAATGCTAATGATTAAATGAGGTATGTAAATGCCTTGAATGAAAGGTTGGATTTCATACCCTTTTAATGGTCATAGCTTCTCTCAAATAACATGAGGGATTATAATTTGGCAAAGATACTGAGAATTCTTTAATAGAGATTCCTAACCCTCCTTTGGAGGAAGAGTGAGGTATAAATTCAATAAAAAGGAACAAGAATTATTCTCAGAACTACAGTTTATTAATACCCTAGAGCAAATACCCTAGAACAGTTTCTTATACTATGGTTCTAAAACTATGGCAGTTTGTGAACAGGAGATCAGGAGTGGATAAACAATAAAACAATAAATAATATTAAAAGAGAAGTGACAGTCACTACAACTTAAGTAGTGGGATTAATTATTACTCAAAGCTTGATTAAAAATGACCAGATATTAGCCTGGCACTGAAATTAAAACAAGATTTGCATCTGGCAGATCTGAGAGTGGAGGGCATTCCCCAAGTGGCACAGCATTACAGAGAAGGGCCCCTCTTACATACCCCATAGTGTGGAACCTCCAAAGATGGGATATTGAGGAGGACCTCTCCAGAAGATCTTTATGATCAGACAGGACACTAAAAGAAGTGCTTCTTCATTTAGGGCTTTGTAGGTCATCACCAACATCTTGAATGCAGTTCAGAAACTTACTGGAAGCCTGTGCGGTTTCTTAAGAACCAGTGTCCTATGGCTGCAGTTCAGTGCTCTACTTAAGAGTTTAGCAGCTGCAGTTTTGAAGTTATCTTCAAGGACATCTTCAGATATGGCATGTTACAGAGCATGCATTAACATGGCCAGGTTATCTGTATCCAGGGATGAACATGGCTTGTGAGGCAACTGAAGTTGGCCAAAGACACTGTCAGCCACTAAAAACAACAGAGTCTCCAGTGACAAGTTTGGACCCAAAGTTATGAATCAACTCCTTCAATGGGAGGGCACCCCCCTTCTAGAGCAAGCAGTTTCCCCAATTCCCGGACTCATGAACCTCCAATCCACAGTGCCTTGGTTGGGTAGGGATTCATTCCCAGTTTGTTCTCAAGCATCCAACCCGTTACAGAAGTAGAAATAAGGGTGGAATAACTGTATTACTGTGGCTCCAACTATCATTCCACAGAGTCACTGCTGTAGTATACCATGGTCGATGGTACTGAATGCTGCTGAGAGGCCACCACCCTCTCTGTCACAAGGGGACATTAGCCACTGGTTGGAAACTTCTACAGTTTGTTTCAGGGAAGGGTCATCCACAACCTCCCCTTGGTTCAACATTATATCATAGACTCCTATCACAACATTATTTTAAATACTTCATTTCTTTTTATCCATGTTCTATTCGCAGTGCTACCATGATCACTGTTTTTAATTTATGTGCAGGGGTGCACTTTGTTGATGTTCCCTTTCTGTTTCAGAGCCTTCAGTTGCTTCATTCCAGTTTTGGGAGTTACCCCACCAAGGCTCAGTTTTATCTATCAAGCTGTATTCACCTTCCTGTACTAGGAGTTCAAGTTCATTTTGTTTATTTCCCATCCTCTGCACACTGAAACCCATGGATATTTTACTTCAATGTCTCTCCTGTGGAGTTTGCCTGGCACCAGCCACAACTTCCCCAGCCTCCCCTGTACCTCCCAAGTCTCTATCTTTAGTGCTTATCTTTGAATTTACCTTTGGGCTATTGTCTCCATTCCCCACGGATTTAGTTTAAAGCCCTCTTGATCAAGTTTGTCCTGCTTCTGCCAAACACATTTTTCTCCAGTCCTCATGAGGTGCAGCCCATTTCCTGCCTGTAGTACTTTGTTAAGGAAGTTTGTACTGTGTTCTCAGAAACCAACCCTCTCCTGTCGACACTATCTGCACAGATGAAATGCTAGTCTCTTTCTTTTTAGTCCTCTGCCTTTTACAGTAATACTTGGCAAGAACACCCCTGAGCCCCAAGGTACTTCACCTTCCTCCCCAGAACTTCAGAGTCAGATGTGATATGTTCATAGTTGTGTCTTGTGGCGCCATTTGTCTCCTTGTGGATTAGTAAGAAGGGATAATAATCAGTGAGCCTGAAAAGTCTTAGTGACCTGTCCTTCATATCCTGGATCTGTGTGCCAGGCAGACAGCGTGCTTCATGAACAAAAAGGTCCGGTTGGCACACAGCTGCCTCTGTACCTCTCAGTAGGAAGTCCCCAAGCACCACCACCCTTGTCCTCCTCCTTCCTGCACTCAGTGGCTGAATCATCTCTGTCCTTGAAGGGTTTGAGAGTCTTCCTTTCCCATCTGGTATATCCTGAGAATCGCTCTCATTGGACAGATAATAAAAGTGATTTCTTAGTTCCAGTGCTTCAAAATTCTACTCTTTTTTCTGTCGGTAGCTGTCTTCCATGCAGTTTCCTCCTTGTTACAGCTCCCATCTTCTTCCTTGACAGTTTCTTCCTGGTTATGTCAAGGGAAGCTCTGCAGTGCCACAACAGAACCAGCCAGACAATGTGGCCCCAGCAAGCACTCCAATGGTGGCAGCTTTAACCTTCAAAGTCCTAAAGATCTGAGCCTAGAGTAGCCAAAGCAAGGGCCTTCTCTAATACATTCAGTTCACCAAAAGCTTCTCAAATAATCACATCCCCCACCCAATGCATATGCATTGACACACCGTTAACCATTCCTTTGTTCTTCAGATGTTGTTGTTGTTGTTTGGTCATTTAGTCGTGTCTGACTCTTCGTGACCCCATGGACCAGAGCACGCCAGGCACTCCTGTGTTCCACTGCCTCCCGCAGTTTGGTCAAACTCATGCTGGTAGCTTCAAGAACACTGTCCAACCATCTCGTCCTCTGTTGTCCCCTTCTCCTTCTGCCCTCCATCTTTCCCAACATCAAGGTCTTTTCCAGGGAATCTTCTCTTCTCATGAGGTGGCCAGAGTATTGGAGCCTCAGCTTCACAACCTGTCCTTCCAATGAGCACTCAGGGCTGATTTCCTTAAGAATGGATCGGTTTGATCTTCTTGCAGCCCATGGGACTCTCAAGAGTCTCATCCAGCACCATAATTCAAAAGCATCAATTCTTTGGCAATCAGCTTTCTTTATGGGTTCTTCATATACCAAAGCTCAAACCTGAATTCATGTCTCTTCAACAAACTCCCATAGCTGGAAAAGCTACTTGCTGGTTGCAAGGCTGGCCTGGCCTCTTCTATCAAGTGGAGATGGGGATAAGAACACAAGTAGAGTCCTGCTGGATTGGATTAATGTTTCAACTATTCCAGTATGCTGTTTCTCACAGGGGCCAACCACATGCCTCTCAGAAACCAAGAAGCAGAACTGAAGGCAACAGCTCTAGCAGCTGCTATTTAATGGCATACTGCCTCTAAATTGTAATCTGAATTTTCCTCATATATATTTGCTAATCTAAAGATTGCTTTGTTTCTTCTTATTTCTGCCTTTTGTCTAATGAGGAGTGTGTGTGTGTTTTGCTTAAGGCATGAGATGGATCTGGGTAACAACCAGGCTATATGTTTTCAAAAATTGGGATCACCTATTGTTCCTTTATCCTAAAGAAGTTAGTTATATAACCTGATACCTGCAGGAAAACATGTCGGAATTCCTAGGGATGGGTGTGAATATGTAAATTTTAGTTTCTCTCATTTCTCATCTTTCTAATCCTAAATTCAGTTCTCCACATTTCCAGTTTGCAATTTTTTAAAAAAAGTTCTGTGAAAATTCATAAACATTTGAGTACAAATTTTTCCTAATACGCAAGTTTGCCAAGTATACATATTTTTGCAAAGCATTTTGCAATGCATTGTTGCCATGAATGTATGCTTTTTGTGCACACTTAACCCTCAGGTATGCATTTTTGTACACGTCGCTTGTCTGGAGAACTGAACTGCTAAATTTGAAGAAATGCAAATTTCGAAGGATGGCTGTGTTTGGCTTGCATATTGTTTTGGAAAATGCAAATTGGATGGGTCACCTTTAAATGTGAACTGAATTGAATTTCTTTCTCCACCTCCACCACCTGTAACACCTAGAAAAGTCTAATTCAACCTCCAGTCTCCATCTTGGAAACGAGTCTAAATGCAGACCTCATTGCTAGGACATCCAACCTGTTTATTGTACTTCCTCCCCGCATTACTATTTTCCCTGTCATCCCACCCCACTCCCAGCTCTTAGTAGCACCTGGCCTAATGAAGCATTTTGGAGCATTTGAAAGTTTGCTTATGGTTTAGTGACATTTCAGTTGGTCCTGATAAAGGTATTGGCCAATTGTGAGTGTTGACTCTTCCTCACCACCACCCCTGTTTAAGGATCAACACAGCAGCCTTGGCTTTTTAAGTGTCCATTGTTACTTATAGACTGTGAATTTGTTGAATCCCTGTTTAAAGCTACTGGCCATCCCATCTCCACATCCTGTGGTGGTGAATTTCATAAACTAATTAGGTGTTGTGTGAAGAAGTAACTTCTTTTTGTCTGTCCTGAATCATCGGCCAATCATTTTCATTGGATGAGAAATATACATAACCAGCACTAGCATAATGTTGGCCATCTGCAGTTTTATTATATAGGAGATGTTCTCCCATCTGGAAACTGTCTCAGATTGCAAGGAAAGTCATATGGACTTGATTGAAGGCAATACTGCTTGTCTCTACATGGGAGTAAGTGTTAACAGGGCTGGCCATCTTCCTTTTGCTAGGTGATTAATGATAAATTTTAATCGGTCATTCTTTCTCCAACTTGCCCATTAGCTCTGTAAAATCTCATACGTTTTCATTTTTTAATTATTTTTCATTTTTTATCATTTGTGAAGTATCTAGTAACCTTATGCCCACAAGAAGTTACAAACTGTTCTAACCAGCTTGCGGAGACTATCAGAGGTCACAAAGAGAAAGGAAAAATATATGAAAATAACAACAAGAGATGTGGAAAAATAATAAGAAAGGACTGGATAGTACAGTGAACATCATAAGGTTAGATTTGTGGACATTAAAACAGCAGTAAGAAGCAAGAAGTTGATTGGATCCCTTCGGAACTTGAAATATGGGTACCCCCAACAAAAATTTAAAATTCGGCTGTGTAATTTGGAATTTATGTAATTTGGTTTGATTTGATTTGATTGGTCGGTTAATAAAAAATTACTCTTAAAAAAAAAGAAGTTATTACACACAAGGAATAAATAAAGCTTGGTTTATTATATGAAATGAAAGTGACAGAATATATATAAAGGCTACTTCAGATAGCAAAAATAAAGCAGGTAGCAAATCCTACAATACATGCACACCTTGATCTAAAGAGTGAAAAATCTAACTATCCCCATAAGCCTACAGGAAAGTAAGTGTGGCAATTTTGCCATAGAAACCACAGTGAAAGCAAGTTAAAAAATGGAGAAAGGGAAAGAAAGGTATAGCTGTCCTTCAGGCAGAATGGTTTTTGGATTCCTGGAGGGCACTGAGTAGAATTTTCATTGGAGCTTTGAGAGTTCTGAGTAAATTTTTTGTTGGAGCTAGGAGAGCTGACTAAACATTGAGAATCTAAGGCTTTTAATCCAATGTCATCTAATGGAGAAGGGAGGGGGGCTTTGAGATGAGCAATTCCTATAATTCCAATGGTTTTATTGTTGCGTTGGATTTATTTCAGAGTTTCCTGCCTATTTCCCACTTTGCTTATTTGCTTAATAAAAGTTGAAGGAATACAATCCTAGTGGGCAGTGATGAAAACTGGCCATCCTTGTCAGTCTCCTGTCTCAAAGTTTTCCCTCATCATCTTGATGGCATCCATTCAGATGTAAAGTAGATTTTAATGGTAGTTAGATGCGGGTGGCGCTGTGGGTTAAACCACAGAGCCTAGGGCTTGCCGAACAGAAGGTCAGCAGTTCAAATCCCTGTGACGGGTGAGCTCCTGTTGCTCGGTCCCAGCTCCTGCCAACCTAGCAGTTCGAAAGCACGTCAAAGTGCAAATAGATAAATAGGTACCACTCTGGCGGGAAGGTAAACGGCATTTGCGTGCGCTGCTCTGGTTCGTCAGAAGCGGCTTAGTCATGCTGGCCACATGACCCGGAAGCTGTACGCCAGCTCCCTCGGCCAGTAAAGCGAGATGAGCGCCGCAACCCCAGAGTCGGCCACGACTGGACCTAATGGTCAGGGGTCCCTTTACCTTTACCTAGACTTACATATGCTGATCGCTACACAAGGTGTGAGGAGCTTCAGGGTGTGAGCTAGCCATTAGCCTAGTGTGAGTATATACTGTATCAGAATTTGGCTGTCTGCAACAGATATCAAATTGAAAATGTTTAGAAAACAAATGACTCTTGTTACAGTCTCTGTATGAAGAAACATATGCAAAGGGTTCTATGCTACCATTGTTTATGGTGGCTGTAGGCATACCATATGATACCCATTAAGCTGCAAACAGTATGGCAGATCACGCCCCCACTTAGGCCTTTTTTAAAATGTCAGTGTGCTCTAACCGTTCAGTTATTCAATCAGGAAGCAGCTTTGTGTCAAGCAGAAAACAGACTCCCTGAATTTGCACAGCCCTGTAGCCAGGGCGGAATCACTTAGTGTACTACCCAACCTAGGGCGGTCCTTTACCCCACCTAGAATTTTTATTTTAATTGGATCTTTAATAGTGGCATAACAAGCACTGTTTGCATTGAAAGAATGACAGCTTGTTTTAAGAAAAAAAAGAGCAATTCTATGTTTGTTTGTTTGTGTGGCTCCCTCCAAGAGTGCAGTTGTTGGAGTCCAAAAGTCTGCTGACACAACATTTCCCCTGACTCAGAGTGGCTTTTTCATGGTCTCAGTTACCCTACGTGAACCTGGAGGTGTGGGGTGGGGGAAAACCAGCCTGTGTAGTAGAAACATAACCCCTAAGAGATTGAGTTAAATATTAGGACTATCTATTATAGGCTAAGGCGACACCTTATGCCTTTGATTTTCCCTTGCTCTGCTTTTCAATTGCCCTTCCAGATGTCCTCTTTACTGTGTATTCGTGACGATTTGTATTCATGCTGGTATTGGGGCAGATATACAGATGATCTCGCTTTCAATACTGCTGTGCCAGGTGAAAAGGGGGCGATGGGGGAAATAGATTTCAGTGGGACATAAATTGCACCTTACATTCCTAATAACGCTGCTCTGTATGCCGTTATCTTCTGAAGCTGCTGGAGGGATTTTCTGTGGCTTGTAAAGTGAGGAGAATTTGGTCCAAGAATTCAAATATCCAAATAGTCTCTACAAGTTCTTAGGAGCCAATGTTTGGCACTAAAACATAATGTAACTGAAACCAGAATATCAGAGGATTTTTAAAGCGGGGGGTGGGGAGAGTTTTATTAGTTTTCCATGAAACAGAGATTGTTCAGATGGAAAAGATATCTGGAAAACATGCCAGTGTCCGAATACAACAATACCCCTGTGGTGTTTTACTGAGTACAGAGAGAGTTTACAAGTTGCTTATTCCAATGTCCTAAGTAAATGGACTATTATTGATCAAAACAAATGCCAAATTCTCAGAAAACAATGAGCTTCCAGGAGTTAGGTTTACAACAGATGGATGCCTGGCCTGCATGGGGGTCCTAAGGGCTCCATGACAGAATCAGGCTCCTGCACCACAAGCAACAGGTTTCAGTGCCCTCTATCTCCTTCACTTTACTGATGTCCTTGTGATTCTGTGAATCCAGGTGGACAGATGTTCAGATGAACACACATTTTACCACACGTCTTCACCTGATATGTGGTAAAACCCGAGCAACCCTGTCCAATCAGGGGAAAGAAGGGACGTTAATGAAGCAGGGAGATAGCAGAACAGAAAAGTGAAAGGACCAGCTGGGATCTGACTGGTGCAACCCTTAGGTAGGGAGAAATAGTCTACTGTCCAAACTATGTATGATGTTGCCATCTAGTTTGCTCTTATGTAGCTGATGTCTTTTTAAAAATAAGTAGCTGGGGGCGGATTAGATTCATGGAATGGAGGGACGTAGCTTTAATCCTTTGCTCTTGCCGAGATCCCAGCTGGAACTTGTCCCCCATCCCAAGACTTGCAAATATCAATGGGAATAGTAGATTATGGGAGGCATGCTTAAAAGGCAGCAAACATTCCATTATTTGGCTTAGCACTGTACTTTTACAACCATTTAATTTCTTGCCCTATCCAGCAAAATATCTTAGGCCATCTCTGACCAAGAGACGGATGACATAACAGAGTGCCAGACAAGGCCATTCCAATCGTTGCAGAAGAAATGAATGAATGAAACAACAGCTGGCACTGGTGGTTACTGTTGTGCCTCGTGGCATTTTTCAGCAGCAGCAGCAGAGTGCTTCATGCCAGTACAGTGGTACCTCGGGTTACATACGCTTCAGGTTACATACACTTCAGATTACAGACTCCACTAACCCAGAAATAGTACCTCGGGTTAAAAACTTTGCTTCAGGATGAGAACAGAAATTGTGCTCTGGCGGTGCAGCGGCAGCAGGAGGCCCCATTAGCTAAAGTGGTGCTTCAGGTTAAGAACGGTTTCAGGTTAAGAACAGTTTCGGGTTAAGAACGGACCTCCGGAACGAATTAAGTACTTAACCCGAGGTACCACTGTACTTTGCAGCAGTTTTGCAACATTTTGATTGTTAATACAGCTGCTGCCTTGAGGCAGCATAGCCATTGCTACAATGTCATTCTTAGGGCTTGACAGTGGGCTAAGTTTGAAGCATAAGCTTAAATGTGATAAATATTTGTTGTCTTGTATCCCAACTATTGCAGGTTACTCCCCTGGATTTTACAGACCAGTTCTAACAAGTTAATATATCTTAGCTGACGTGGCTCAGTTTTTGTTATTCCAAAGAATGCAAACACGCCATACATTTAAAGCACTTTCTCCATGCCAAAGAATCCTGGGAATTGTGGGTAACATCTCACAGAGGGGAGAATGTACTTTAAATATATGATGTGTACACAGCCCAAAACACAATAATTACTATTGAAAGGCTCTGGATCAGAAGCAGCCAGGTGTGATAATCCCCCCCTTTTGCAGCTGTGCTCACACTTCCATCATTTGTTTGACTACTTAGGGTTTCATTTATATTGTGAATTGCTTTGAGCATAGGTCTGTGAAAGTGGTATAATTTGTGGCATATAAATTCAGGAGCTCTCCATGTATTCTCACACAGTCAGAACTTTAAACATAATGAAAAGTTTAATACTATGAGTTTATCTGATGGTGTCTCTCTAAGCAGCATCTGTGATTTTTTTTTTTTTTGATGCAGGAAAGACCCTTGGGCGAGGTGCTTATGGGAAAGTAGTACAAGCAGCCGCTTTTGGAATTAAAAAATCACCCATGTACAAAGTAGTTGCTGTAAAAATGCTGAAAGGTACGTATGGTGTAGAACAATTCCGCTTTCACTTTGTAGTGTCCAGACTGTGTGGGCACCCATTTTCAGCTGTCCTGCATCTGCAGTAAAGCTGAAATCCTATTGCCATTTGAGCCAGGGACCATAGCCCAATGGTAGAGAGTCATCTTTGCAGGCGGAAGCTCACAGGTTCAGTTCCTAGATCCTCCAGCCAGAGTGGAGCAAGGCTGCTGCCTGAAAGCCAAGAAAGATGCTGCCAGTTGGTCTTGACTGGCCTTCCTCAAACTGGTGCCCTCCACATTTTGGAATACAGCCCCCGTCAGCTCCAGCTAGCACAATCAGCGGTCAGGGGAAACTGGGGTTGTCGCCCAGAACATCTGCAGGATACCAGCTTGCGGAAGGTTCATGTAGGCAGCCCACAGCCCAAACGGTGCAGTTACAGGCTTCTGGACTTATAGTGCTGTTCCAGTCTAGGGTTCAGGTTTGCTGAAAGCATCCTCACAACCAACAGAATGCAGCTGGTGATCAACAACAAGTAGTGACAGGAGCCGGGGCAAGAAGTCTCCAGGTAAGAAGTGCCCTAAGTAATAAGTAAACCATTTTGCTTGGCCTTGCAGAAGGAGCCACCGCCAGCGAGTATAAAGCTCTGATGACTGAGCTGAAGATCTTGACACATATTGGTCATCATCTGAATGTTGTGAATCTGCTGGGCGCTTGCACAAAAAATGGAGGTATGGACAACTATGACAAAAACATGGCGTTCTGGTTTGCTATTTTATTTATTTTTATTTAAAATATAGCTTTACTTTTTTTTGTATTTATCACAGGCTGGAAAGATGGTTCTTAATGCTAAGTTCTGCTGGGCTTTGTCCTTGTTTTAACTTCAAGAGTTAAGCCATGACTTGATACAACTGTGTGAAAATACACTTTTGAGATGCAGGCCTGAATTAAATCACATACAGATCAAACTTTCCTAGAAATCAATGTGAAACAAAGATGAGAGTAGGGACTTCAGGGGAAATATTATAGATTTCTTTCAAATGTATTCTGATTTAAGTAATTATGCTGTATTGCTGAAACAGGCACTTGAACAATGACACAAAAGGCACAGAGGTTATAAATTGTCATTTCCCCCCAACAAAATGTTTATCATCTTGTTCACAGGGCCGCTAATGGTTATAGTTGAATATTGCAAATACGGAAATTTATCAAGCTACCTTAAGAGCAAAAGGAATTTCTTTTCTTCCAACAAGGTAATGTCCCAAATGCCGTATTTTATTACTTCAGTTCACCGTCCACTGAAATAATCACATTAATTTTATTTTGCTGCACAGTGCAAATAGAAACAGGTGTGCAAATGCCCTTTGACCAGTGCAAATATGAGTTGCTTTAATGTACAGATATAGAAAAATAACCAGATTGTTGCAGCAATGCAGTATCTCAAAAATTTTACAAGGTTGTACCTTCCCCAGTGCAAGACCTCATTGCAGGGTTCAGCAGCGATGTATTTTGGATATGTAAGGAAGGATATGTAATCTCTGGGTCAGCCTATGCAACATGACCCTGGGACTTCCCATTCCTGCACAGGCGCAGTGTTGAAGCCATAGGACAAGACCATTAACTCAAAAATGTGGAGCAGGAATACAACTCCAGGTGCACACCAGGCCTTTGCCCCTGGGCCAGATCTGGCCGCCAAAGCAATTCTATCCATCTGCTCCTGGCTCCACTAAATTTAAATCAAAGTGAAAAATGTGAGATAGATAGATAGATAGATAGATAGATAGATAGATAGAACTCTCCTTTCCCCAAGCTCCACCTCCCACCCCCCTACTTCACACTCCCCTTGAGTGTTTCTGCCTGGCTGGAATGTGTCCCTGAACTCTGATAGTGCCTTTGGTTTGCCTGGATGAGGGACAGCGAGGTGTGTGCAGAAAATAGCCTATTGCAAAGTTTCTAGCAGGAGAAACTGGCTACATGATGTGTGGTTCCACTCCCTTGCTTTAATCATTTTCTAAGGGACAGTGTTTTTCAGTGGTGGTGTCCCAGGACCTCACCAGCACATTTAAAAAGTAAGTGAATGAAAAGACCTCATAATCCATGGGGTACAATCTAGCTGAAGTTAAGCACTTTTATATTACAGTGGTACCTCGGGATGCGAACGGGATCTGTTCCGGAGCCCTGTTCGCATCCAGAAGCAGACGTAACTAGGGACAGCATGTCTGCGCACACGCGTGTCGCTTTTCGCTACTTCTGCGCATGTGCGTGATGTCATTTTGAGCGTCTGCGTGAGTGGCGAAACCCGGAAGTAACGCGCTCCGTTACTTCCAGGTTGCCACGGAGCGCAACTCCAATGCGCTCAACATGAAGCATATTGAACCCGAGGTGTGACTGTACATTTCTTTAACAGGAGGGATAAAAGCACATGCTTAACTTTCCTGCTGAATTCAGTTGGACTCAAAAGTGCTTAACGTTGGCTGGAATATCTTCTGTTCTATCTTGTGCCAATTTTTCCCCTCTCCCACCCCCCTCTTTTTGTCTAAAGGATGCCTCCCTTCAAGGAGAGCTGGTGACAGAGGAGAAGGATGTGGAGGCCATTGGTGGTAAGAAGAAAAGGCTGGAGAGCGTCCCAAGTCGAGAGAGCTTAGCAAGCTCTGGATTTCAGGAAGATAAAAGTTTAAGTGATGTGGAAGAGGAAGAGGAGGGTATGTATGAATTCCTTCCTCTTTCTATGCAGCCTGTGGATATTTTTACCGCATGATCTGCATCTTTGACATTTTCTTTCCCCGTTTATCACCCTCATAAACATCCTTGGGAGATACTCGCATCCAAGAAAAGATGGTTTAAAATAAGCTTATTTACAACGTTACTCAATCAGACAGGAAGATGTGTGACTGTTTCTATGGTCTCTTCCTTAACCTTGGGGAAGTGCTCAGCACCTCCCAATAATTGTTTTTGTTCTCACTAGTAAACTACATTTCAGGCACTCCATTGTACTGTGGGCAGCACAAAGTCATGTTAACCTCGTATGCGCTGAATTGATTTCAGATTCTGATGAATTTTACAAGTGGCCCCTCACCATGGAAGATCTAATTTCTTACAGTTTTCAGGTGGCCAGAGGCATGGAGTTCTTATCATCTCAAAAGGTTAGTTTACCCCCTGTGCATTTCCCCTCCAGAAGATTAATAATAATGGGGTAATGTTTTGCATGCATTATGCTTCCAACAGCCTACTGTATAATAGGCTGGGAATGTTATCCCCATATTGACCTCTAGTCTTTTTTCCTGGCAGAGGAGCTGTGCCCTTAATAGCTGCATGACAGACAGAAATTCAACAAGTGCAGTTTTTCTGTCACCTTTGTAAAATGCATCTTTTAAATTGTTGCCTGTTTGTTAAGACAGAGTCCTTATGGCGGGGGGTGGGGGGTGGAGAGCCAGTGACCCTAAAGGAATATATACATTAGAAGCATATGTCCACCACTTATATTTTTTTAAAAAATTAAGTGTTTTACACAATTTTACACAATTGTTAGCCACCTAGCATACGGCATACCCTGGCCACCTGGCCTAAATGAATACATGGATTCCAAACCCCTTTCACAGCTCTACCAAAGGTAGTTCTTATACCAGTTTAAGTTTGTGATGTAACAACGCCTCTAAGCATCATGTTTCTGTTTTGTTAAATACAAAATGTTTGTGTTACTCCCTGAAACTTTATTGAGAAAGAGGGGTTTTCCCTGCACCCTGGGAAACTCGCTGCACAAAGGAAGCATAGGGCAAGGCTACTGAAGTAACCAGCGGCTCCTCATCTTCCTTGCAACTCACTGCATCAGGGAAATTGCATCATGGTGAAGACAAACTGGTTTCTGTGATTCAATGGCAATTTTGTTCCCCAGAACTCCTAAAGGAAGGAAGGAAGGACAGTTTTCTTTTTGAGGCTCTCTCTATAAATAAATGCATGTTTATTCATGTCTTCATAGCGTACACAGCAGACAAAAGGCTTGTTCTTCCATTGCAGTTATTCCTCTGCCTGGGGTTAGATCCAGGTGATCAGGAACCACATAAATAGCCACTAATAAACACGCAGGAATATGGTCATCTGCAGCCTCTGACAACATGCTTAAGTATGCCTTGTCACCACTAGCATGGCCACTTACCACATCACCAAATAAAGAGAGGGAGAGAAAAGAGGATATGCCTTCGTGAGAAATGCGCAAATGCCAGTTTATCAGTATAGATGGAAACTGTTGTCGGCATCCGCCTGCCTCGGGAGACAATGGTGGAGTGTGCCTTTGAGAGTGAAGTCAAACTATTGGAAGGTTGCAGTGCCTGCTGTGGTTGTAGAGGCCAATATGGGAGAGACATGTTTTGTTGCAGCTGGGGCAGATGAAGGCGTCCAGTTGCAAAGAATTACTATAATTTAAATAGAAGTGTAGTTCCTCTTGCCAGACAGGTGTGCACGCCCCTTCTTAGTTTGCTGTCCAGGCACTGGCTGCTTACAGTTCTTCATCTTTAAATGGGATGTGAACTGGGTAGCCCTTGAGCTAGACAACTGTTTTCTGTAAAGGAGGGCTCACGGCTACCTTTCCATCGATTTCCATCGATGTCACTGCTAGGAGTAATGGTGTAGTCAGAGGCTACAGATGACCACCTTTCCACATGGTTAGGGTCATTGCGTGGGACATTTTTCAGTGACTGTTGCATGTCATCATCAGCATTTTATTTGTATGCCGCCTTTCCATAGTAAAAACCGTGACTTACAACAAAAATATTTGCATAATCACAAACATAATAAAAGTAGTCATAACTAACTAAAACACATCAAAAAGTACACAACCAAACTGAACCATTTTGACATAAATCATAAAAAGTTCTAAAAATAGAGATACAAACAATTCATGTCATTAACAGCAACCCCACCACCACCACCAAAACCCCCTAAACAATACCCCAACCCAGCAGTCATAGTACTTCATCTCTAGAAACATGATTTAATGTTCACAGCATCTTCAAATCTCAGCTCTCCTTTTGAAAATAAATGTGTTTCTACAAATACAAGTTTCTGGTTTGGGGAAAATTAAAGATTTGGTCCAGATTTCTGTTCAGTTCAGTTTGGCTCTCTGAAAACAGGCCTGGTTAAGGTGGACGCCACTACAAATTCTCATACGGTAGGAAAATATAGCTGCTTATTGATTTTGGGTTTTATTATGTATTTCCAAATGCATTACCTACAAAGCCTAAACCAGTTTGACTTATCCCTTGGTAGAACTCAACAGATTAAAGGTACACATGTTTAGATTCTGAAGTGTTTCTTTGGACAGCACCTTTGCATTTCATTATGGTAGTTCTATGTAAACTTTAGGCAACTTCCAGAAGAAAATGTAAACTGAGCTATTAAAAACATGAACATGTATATTAATGCTTTTTAAAAGGACATGGAAAAGATTCAGCTTTGTGTTTTGGAATCCTATCGGGATCAGCAATGAGATTGTTTAATGTTTTCTTGTAGTGCATCCATCGTGACTTAGCAGCCAGAAATGTCCTTTTGTCTGAAAACAATGTTGTGAAGATCTGTGATTTTGGCCTTGCAAGAGATATTTATAAGAATCCTGATTATGTGAGAAAAGGCGATGTAAGTCAGCATGCTTCTTGTGTGCCCCATTGTTTATCATTTTGAACAGCTCACGGAGAAGTTTTCTAAATGTTTACATTCTCTGCACTCTAAAAGGCCCCTGAAAGTGATTGTACATTTTTTATGTGAAGATGAGCGGTCCAGATGAGTTGCATGCACTGTGACAGTTTGCATCCTCCACAACAATGCTCGGAAATGTCCGCCAGCTCTGTTTTTTGAATAGTTTACATGTTGATATTTGTTTCTTGGCTAACCTTGCTAGGCCAGCCAGTAAAAAGGCTTAAATTTTATTTGCAAAAGAAGTTTGCGTTTCTTCACTGGGGGTGCAGTGGGGCATAATTTGAGCTATGGCTCATCATAATTTACCCCCCAGAATCTTTTGGTTTAGCTCAAGAATTTGTTGGCACTGTTAGGACTCAGGCCTGGAATGTGTGAAATAACTTTTCTTCCCAAATGGCATGGGAAACATCCTTATTAGAAAAACTAACCAATAAACTGAAACTGACACGGGGACAAATAGAAGAAGATGCCTTCACCCTGGTTTGGTTCCCCTTTATCACATACACAGCCCAACATGACAACAACAAGAATGCCCCGACAGCATACGAATCAATTTGGCTAACCTGATTCAAAAATACACACTCATACCTTGCTCACACACAAAAACAATTCTCACTGCAGCCAACCAAAGACAACCAACCACACCCTAAGCCACCCCCCAACCTCTCTCACCACCAAGGAAATACAACAAGTGAATAGTAAGAGAACCCATACAAGTATAGAATCATAGAATCATAGAGTTGGAAGAGACCACAAGGGCCATCGAGTCCAACCCCCTGCCAAGCAGGAAACACCATCAGAGCACTCCTGACATATGGTTGTCAAGCCTCTGCTTAAAAACCTCCAAAGAAGGAGACTCCACCACACTCCTTGGCAGCAAATTCCACTGTCGAACAGCTCTTACTGTCAGAAAGTTCTTCCTAATGTTTAGGTGGAATCTTCTGTCTTGTAGTTTGGATCCATTGCTCCGTGTCCGCTTCTCTGGAGCAGCAGAAAACAACCTTTCGCCCTCCTCTATGTGACATCCTTTTATATATTTGAACATGGCTAATATATAAAAGTAACGTTGGCTCAACCCCTCATACACACTAAGTAGAATAATAGAGGCATAGCCACCCCACCCCACTCCTCTCTTCCCTCCTCTTCTTTTTCCTAATTGTTTAACCAGGCATGGCCAAATTTGGCCCTCCAGCTGTTTTGGGACTACAACTCCCATCATCCCTAGCTAACAGGACCAGTGGTCAGAGATGATGGGAACTGTAGTCCCAAAACAGCTGGAGGGCCACGTTTGGCCATGCCTGGTTTAAACCAATTCATAAACCAAGAATTTAATACATTGGTCACTAATAATGAAACATATGTTGTAGATATTTTTCAACATTTATTATGCTATTTTTGTGGTATACAAATGACACAAGAAAACTTGGTATATTTATTTGCATAACATTATTCTTGTTTATAAAACCCAATTTTTTTAAAAAAAACTTTCTTCCCCTTTGAAAAAAAGATCTTAATGTTCTGGAAGAATATATGAGCAGCATTAAGGAACTTTAGGGACATGCAAAGCACATTTCTTTAATACCGGGGAAATCACAGCATACCTACTTATCTGCATCCAGGGCTGTCTATTTAGCTTTTGTAGAAGTGCAGGAAAAAAGAACATAATTGGTACTAGGCACCCCACCGAGCTTCCTGAGACTCTCAGCTTTTGAAAACCAAGTTTCTAGTCTTATATTTGTGATGGCTGGCTTGAAACTGGCAGATCTGTAAAGTCAAAGTGGAGTACTGTATGTGCAAGACAAACTGCATCTCTGGATTTAATCTCATTTTTCTAACACAACACTCTGGCCCTTCTGTGAGCAGAAGGCAACTTCCACGTGCAGCCTAAAACAATAATTCTAGCGCTGTAAAACACTTACATTGCTATCTACAGCTAATTTCATTTTGATTGAAAAGTAAGGCCCTTTGATTTTGTTACAGGCACGTCTCCCCCTCAAATGGATGGCACCAGAATCTATATTTGATAAAATCTATAGTACCAAAAGTGATGTTTGGTCATACGGAGTACTGTTGTGGGAAATATTTTCTCTAGGTAAGTTGTTCTTTAAAGAAAAAGTGAACTGATTCTATCCTAAGATCTCTGAAAACAAAATCAATTGGATACAGTACCCAATTCATCGCTGCTGGAGCCCAGTTGCAGAGCCTCCGCAGGCCCCGCGGATTTCCGGGCTTGGCTCCGGGCAGCGGCAAGGCCTCTGAGAACTTGGAACACTCACTTCCAGGTTAAAAACGTTCATAAGCCAAAAAAACATAACCTGAGGGTTCAGAACCAGAGGTACCACTGTAGAAAGCAAGAGCTCAAGACCTTAGAATATTTTCTTTACCTGAATGGCTGCAACTAGCAGGCAGTAAAGGGGCCCATCAAAAATTGTCCGGTGGACCCTGCCCTACCTTCTCTCCCAGCCCCTACTTTTCTATATTGTGCAATCTAAAATCACCCGCTACATGCTTAACCCCATTTTACAGAACCCAGAAAGGCAGAAATGCAGTGGAATGGCAATGATGCAGTAAGCCCTTGTTATCTGTGTGGCGCCTAAGAGGCAGCTTGCCTCCTCCCTTGCCACACTGCAGGCTGCTCTTTCAGCATGGAAAATTCTAAGGCTGGTTATGATGCAGTACTGGGGTATTGACTGGAAAGGGGGAGGAAAAAACCACTTTGTTCAATGCGTGGCTGGGCAGGAGGAGGTCCTTGTGCTTTTCAGGATCTAGCGACTTCACTGTTGTTCACATCAGAACCGTGGTACTGGATTAGTTTGTTAATCAGTATTTATTATGCTGCACAAAAATGGCATTTATAAATAGCAAATAAACTATGAACCATGTCGGGAACAGAGTAGGACACATGAAAGGAGAGGTTTAAAAATTGTTGTCAGATAATCTGTCTATCTGTGTAATATTTCTTTAGATAGACCTTACCCATTCCTGCACTTTTCTCTGCGGGTCATAATAGCAGTAAAGTCTGTGAGATCTTTCCCAGTCTGCATCTGTACTGGAATTGTTTTTTCAAAACGTTCTAAGATGTTCTTATTGTTTTATCACTTGTTGTTTGCCACCCAGGGCTCCTTTGGGAGGAAGGGTGAGATACAAATTTAATAATAAACAAACAAGCAACTTTCAGCAGCACAACCACAATCAGCCCTTGGATCTTGCAGTGCCAGGCCATTGCCATTCACAGCTGCTTCCTCTTCATACTAATAATCCATGGGGCTCACAGGCAAACAAACACTGAAATTATCATCTTCGGGTGAGCATGCCATCTAGGATGGAAATGCTGAGCAAGACAATAATAATAATAATCTTTTTAAAAAATGCAGGATACAAAATCTGTCCTGCAAAGGAAGCAGCAATTTCATTCATCAAAGAAGAATGGTAGAAGAGACAGACACAACAGCAGAGGAAATTGGTCCATGCATGCAGTTCCTTAGACAAACAGTCTTTTGGTTGTTTAGTACTTGTTGCTGGGATTGTTCTTGCCTCATAATTAACTCTTACTACCCTGAGAAAGAATGAACACTTGAAAAGCTAAGCTAAAAGAAAAGAATATAGAAAATAGTATGCCCCTACGTTACATCAGAACTCATTGCCCATCACCCAAACAGAACAGAAGAGTGGTGGGAAGCAAACTAGATCTCAGGCTTACTTTAGAGCAGGAGGGTGGCTGGCCTGTGGCCTCTTGATGTTGATGGGCTACCTGGTCCCATGCTGACTGGGGCTGATGGGAGTTGGAGTCCAAAACTTCTGGAAGCCGCACAGGTTAGCAACTCAGTTTAGAAAATGCTCAGTCTCTAACAGGATGCAAATGTTGTAAAGGTTCACATGTCAGAAGTGTTTGTGGTTTCCTTTGCTATTCTCTCCGTTCCAATTTCAGAGTGTTTTGTTTTTTTAAAATTCTTCTCTTTTAGGTGCATCTCCTTATCCAGGTGTTCAGATAGATGAAGACTTTTTCAACAAGTTAAAAGAAGGCATAAGAATGAAAGCCCCAGATTTTGCAACCCCAGAGATGTACGAGTGCTTTGGACAGTATCATTTTTGGCATGCATTACTTTGGGACAAAGCAAACAGTGCGCACATGTAACAAAATGCCACCAACCTTCATTAGGATAAAAGTGCTTTGGGAATTTAGAACAGTAGAATTTGGGGAAGCAGTGCATAAACCTCCCCAGCCTGTTACTTCTATGCTTGGCATCACCCTTTTCCCTGTTGTTTTTCGTGCCATAGGGTTTCAAATGTCTTCATACCCTCACACTCATTTGGGGTGGCTAATCTGTGGCCATCCAGATGTTGAATTCCACCTCCATCATCCCCAGCCAGCAAGACCAATGGTCAGGGATGATGGGAGTTGTAGTCCAACAATATCTAGAGAGCCACTGCTTAGCCACCCCTGCTGTAGGCAGATAGTTAAGTTAGTTTTAAGGGGGAGAAACTGGAACAGAGAAATTATAGGTGGTGAAAAGGTTAAGCACAGCATTCTCTACTCTTAAGTCACCCCTTCCTGAATCATTTTCCTCCGCTTTCCTTAAAAACATAATTTGGCTTTCGCTTTAGTTAGGCCTTCAGCTAGCTTTTTCCTTAAAGGAACTTATCCTTAAGATCTGCTCTCTGGGTTTTGGGATTTAAGGCAGGGGTGCCTAAGCTGTGGTCTTCCGTATGTTTTCGACTTCAGCTCCCCTAAGCTCCAGACAGGATGGAGGCCCACACACACACAATTTAGGATGTATACTAGTTCCTATGCACATCTCACAATCAGAATGATTTTGTGTAATTCCAATGGAGACACCTTCACGGAGAACATAATATCAGAAAGGGACATCAAAATGATTTTGGGGTGGTGATCCTGTAAGTCGGGGTTGGGAAATTGTCTTCAGCCAGAGGGCCAGGTCTGGAAATGGCCAGCCGCACACAGACTACTTTGACAGGTGAGGCCGCACATCCTCCATTCACCTGATATCACATGACATCAGGGGATTGTGGCTTCAATCCGCAGTTGCATCCCCAATTCTTCCTTTGCAACTAGATTGAATTCAAGCCATGGCTGCAAAGGATGGTTTGTTCCTTTGCATCATCAGCTTGAATTCAAGCAGTGGCTTTAAAGGAAGAATTGGGAGTGCACTAAGAATGCACTTCCCCTTCTTCTTTTGCAGGCAAAATTCTGTGCTTTTTTTTCATTTCTTTGTTCAGAGAAAAAGAAAAAAGTGACAAATTCGAGAAGTGCTACATCTTGCCTTGCCCTGCAGCAGCTGCCTCTTGAACTTTCCCATGCTTGATGTCATATATGATGTCAGGCTAAGAAAGATGGGTGTGGTGCCCCAAAAATGACTTGCTGGGCTGATCTTGAAGCCCATGGACTAGAGGTTCCCAACCGCTGATGAAACCAGACTCCTGTATGCAGGATATTCCCAGAAAAATCCAAATGGATGGCAATGCAATATGATGACACCAAAAAAGCCTGTTAGGATCAGTGGTATTAGGAATCCCAGTGAATACAGGCTCCAGATTAATTTAAATCCAGGTGCATTTGCAGGAGCCCTTGGAAGAACCACAACTCTAATAATCCTCCTTGCCTGCCATGCTGTTAGAGGATGGGGGGAAAGACCTACCATTTTTTCCTACTGCTGCTGCTCCCTACTGGTAGGACAGGGGAATATGTGTGTGTGGTAGGAAAAATGGGAGCGACCTTTGGGTATGGGGAAGGCAGCAGGGACAGGTGAGGCAAATGACAGAAAGATACCTGTGTGAAGTTGGGTGGAGCTGGGATGTCTTCTCCTGCTGGGGTTTTCATCTATGTAGGAGAAGACATTTAGGGCTTGTCAAATTCACCTCTTCTTTTGCAAGGGATTTTTACAGGCCTCCCAAGGTAGGTTTCTAGTCTGAGCTTGAAGAAGTTCCCCAGCATCTCAAATGCGTAGCACATGCATGACTACTACCTCCTAAAGTATGGGCCCTCCCTTTTATTTCTTTTTCTGCATTTTTGTACACACACCCCGGGTCAGATGTAACTTCATAAATGTCATAACTGCAACAACAATAGCCCTCAACTCTGAAACCAAAAGTTGCGTGAGGGTTAAAATTCCTGTCTGAAGCCAACTGAACCCTCCTTTGTTACACATACAAATCCCTAAGCCCTGCATCTGAGACTCTACCAGACATTGTCCACACACTATTAATCCTATCTTAAGTGGGATGGGGAGGTTGGTCAATAAAAACAAGGATTCTCAAGAGATACCACATGAGATGTGCGACATCCCATTCCCCCTTTGATGCTCCAGCATCACTCTGTTCAGCCACCACATTTACTAATGGCAAGACTACAGAATGAAACTTTCTGGTTTGGCTATTGTGAGGCCTGTGTGCTTTTTGGGGTGGGTGTGTGGATAACAACTGAGAGAGGAATCAGTGAAGAGCGGCAGAGGTTATCAGAGATTGGGGGCAGAGATCTGTGATGCAGGCTCCCAAAGGGCTCCTGATGTTTGGCTTATGCCAGAGAAGGTCGATGCAGCAGCTTGATAACCTTTCAAACACATGAAAGTCCGATGGGAGCAATGGCGTAACCGGTGCTTGGAGGGCAAGAGATAATGGGCTTACACTGCAGTAGAGAAGCTTTAAGATTTCAATGCAACAGAGATTTTTCTAGCCCTGAGATTAGTCTGGCAAGCGAGCAACCAAGCTATGGAGCCTTGTGAGGAGTTTAAGTATTTGTTCATCGTTCACATGTGGAAAGAGGAAGAATGAAAAAGCAGGAGTTTCATCATAACTCTACTGACTTCTTCCTCACTTTCCTCAGAACCTAAATCCTATGAAAACTAATTAAAACTGCAACAGTTAACTCTGTAGAAATGCCTGAAATACTACAAGAGGTTTGGTGTGTTCTCTACTGCACGGCACTGATGGTTCTTCAAGGCACACAAATGCTGCTCTGAACTCTGGGAGTATCAGTAGCACTTTCACCATTTCTGTATTTTGTTTGGCGCACATAAAAGAGAGAGTTTAAGTTAGAAAGTAGGAGAGAAAAGAGAGGAGGGGAGGTGGACGTGTATAGAAAATGATTTAAAAATGGATCCCATGTTGCAAGTTTGTGTTAAGGGTGGCTCCCAGATCTGAAGTCTGCTGTTCAAGTGTGGGTCATAGACGTAGTGCTCATGATACACTGTCTTTTGCTTTTGGCAGATATCAGATCATGCTGGATTGCTGGCAAGGGGATCCAAAGGAAAGGCCAAGATTCTCAGAGCTGGTGGAGAGATTGGGAGATCTACTTCAAGCAAACGTAAAGCAGGCAAGCAGCAAAATGCAGTATACATCATGTTTATGGTGTTTCAGGGAGGTCATGGTTGTTTGACAGTGGAATGGACTCCCTAGGGAGCTTGTGGACTCCAATGCTTGGCATTGTTTTTACACTATTCCTATCTGTTTGATAATTTTTATACTTCTGTTTATGTAGGATGGCAAAGACTATATCCCTCTGAATACTATATTATCAGTGGATCCTGAATTTGACCATTCCTCTCCAACTTCCCCTCATCCTCATGAGAGAGGAAATCATTCAGTACCAGCCTTGAACTACACAAGCATCGAAAACACTGGGTATGATGGAATACCAAGATATTTTACCCATATAGCAAAGGAATGACTAGCAGCATGGATTTCGTGCATGCCCTCTAAAGTTTCCCCAGCCATCCAGAACAGATTTAGGGGATGTGAGGGGAAAGATGGGGCAAAGTCCTGTTGCACAACTGGATCTCATTCTGCTCATGCAACAACTTAGTTAAATCCCGCCCATAAAGTTAGAGTGTGTTTCTCACCCTTGTTCAGATGTTCACAGGTAGAAAGAATATAAAACAGAGCAGCTCAATATACATACAGTGGTACCTCGGGTTACATACGCTTTATTTATTTTTAAAAAATAAACGTTTGTGGGATGAAAAGTTACAGCATTTCAGCAAGAAGCTACGAGCCCAACACATTGCAGAATACATCTGCAAAAAACACCACTGATTTGAAGGGGCTCCAAGTCTAATTTATGGAAGGAAGAGCGCTGATGGAGTGAGGTGGTTGGCTAGGTAAACTATGAGTGTATGAGCAGTGGTAAAAAAAAGTATTTCTGTTCTCAAAAAAGTGATAAATTATCAAACTGATAACTACTTCTTAGTTGACACTCTTCGTCCACTGAGACTGAGTAGGACTGCACTTTTTAGTGTTATGGTTTAGCATATCTTTACATATCAGAGATATTCTTGGAGTTCTCTGAGCGTAGACTCAGTTACAAGCTTCAGGGACACTGCTCATACACCACTTTTCTTGCAGCTAACATAAGGCTTATTCACATATTACCCCAAATACAAGTACAAGCTGTCTCTAAAAATATACAAGTATTTGTGGGTGTACCCTTGTTGATTTGTACAGCTAAGCTGTTGTGTACACAGACTTTATGGCCATTGAATGTTACATGTGAATATTGGTGTACAAACTCAACTCTTTGCGTACACAGGTACACATTCTGCACAGTTGTTGAACACCCTACATGGTTGCACTTTTACCAAAAAGTCAATTTAGGGCCATGTAGATGATGGGTTATTCAGAGTCAATGTGTAACTGGAGTAAACTTGAACACACAAGGAACAAAGTTGCATTACCGAAGGTGTGTTCTTTTTCAGGATTACCAGGCCAGCAGTGGGATGGTGCTGTCTTCAGAAGAACGGAAGCGTTTTACATGGACAGGCAGCAAACAAAAGCAAACTTTCTTTGGGTATGTGATTTCCATGACTATTCAGGATGCAAGTGGAGACACAAAGTGGAGACATTTGCTAGGAATCTAATTGAATCTGTCACTTAAAGGGGGTGTTAACCCTATTCCTGTGACCCATTTTCCTGAGAAAGACCACTCTCCATTCACCTGCTGTTTGCCCTATGGGTCTCAGGTATCATATGGGTATATCTTGTTCTATGGGGTGGCTTTTATGGGCAGGTGGAGGATTGCAAAAGGGGGAAATTTACACCTCCTCCCACAGCACTGGTCAATTTGGTCCCTGCCTTGTGTTTGAGTTAGCAATATACAAAAACGACCACATTATAGAGCTGGGGGCAGGGTATGGCTTTTGTTCTTAGTGCCCCTTCCCTTTCATGACTCAGCGTGGTATAATCAGGATACTAAAATGGCAACATGACAATGGAGGGATGCAAGAGCGTCATTTTTGCTCCTGCCCTCTGCCATGTTGTGTTAGCCGCCTTCCTCTGCCTAGCTCCTGTCTAGGGAATAAGGGCTTCCCCATGAAAAGGCTGTATTAACAGGAATTATTCTAAGCAGTGAATGGACAGTAAGGAAGTTGGTCAGACTTGCTTAAAAGGACAAAAAGAAAAGACTGTGTCTTGCTTGGGGCATGAGAAATCCTAAATGCAGTTCCCAAACAAAGGTTCATGCTCTATAGCATTGGTGAGGATAGTGGAACCATATTAATGATACATAATTTTAATCTAACATACGTCTGCTTTTGCTTGTAGCCTCCTCTCTGGCAGCCGAAGCAAGGAGTCTGTCCTTTGTGACACCGCAAAGCCAAAGGTTTACAGTTCCAGCTGTGGCCACATCAGCGATGTGACTCTGCCATTTACCCGCAGCAGCACCGGCTGGGAAGGGAAGCAGATGCAGGGCTCCTCTCCTCCCAGCTATAACTCGGTGGTTCGCTATTCCACTCCTCCAGTGTAGCAAGTAAGGACTTTGAACTACTCAAAGCAGCTGGTCCTCCACTGAGCTGCCTCTCTCCACTATCACCATTTAAAATACTGATCGCTCCTTCCTGCTACTCACTGACCCAACAGCACCCCTGTAGAGTACAGGCTATTTCTGTGCTGTAGCACTAGCTTCCACCCAACAGCAAGAACCACAAGAACCCAGTAACTATTCAAATATGAGGGGGACAGCAGGAAGAGAACCCTGTGCACTGTATTTCTCTCACTTCCTAAATACAGATCCTTACACTGGTCTCAGGCAATGCTATGGGAGGATGGTGAAACTGACCAGGCGCTTCTGGTCTACTTAGTTATATGCTTAAGGGAGATTGCACTTTTATTTTACCCACAGAGTTTTGTAGATACATACCCATTTTGCTCTCATGCTGCTGTGGAATTGTTTCAGCTTTTGAAGGAGTGTGTTCAGTAGAAACAGTTCAAGCAGACGTAACGGGGATACAGTGAATGCATCAGGGGCAAGGGTAGCTCTGCAATACCTTATTAAACATTTCAAAACCATACAGAGGGTGTTGGGGCCTCAGCTCCCTGCATAGCTCTTTACCTTGTAGCTTGCTGAAGCAACATATACACTGCACAAAGTAAATCTGCACAACAAACACAGGTAGGATTCAGGTTTTCTTGAGGCAATACTGGGGACTCCCTGGCGCAGCATCTTAGTATTTTCCATGAGAGAACACACAGTTCTCTATGTATCTATTATACTAGTCTGCTTTTATACTCCCAGCTGCAAGTGACAGCAGAGGCACAAAGCATTGGGCCAACCTGCTGTAGCTAATCAGCAATAAAACCTGCATCCAGCTGCAGCTTTGCACTGTCTGAAATACCTGTTGAATCTTGTGCTGCTGCTATTGCAACTATTGAATTAGTTTAGTGCTAAGAGTGTGCTGCTAGGTTCTTTTTGCCAAGGGGCAGGTAGTTATGGTAGTGAACCACTGCCTTGGTCGACCAGTAAGCTACCACGATGGCTGTTCTATAAAAGCAGCTGATGTCGGTCCTGCTGTTCCAAGTTGGTTATGCCTAAACTTGATTCATTGGTTTCAATGACAATTTGTCACAATTAACCTGAGCTGGATCAAGGCCAATAGAGTGAAGAGTGTTTGGGTGCTGGAGAATTTTAGAACACTCCGTTTCTAAAGCCGTAAGTCTGTAATCTTTGTGCTCTTTCATCAGATGGAACATCAGCAAACTATTCAGCCATGACTCTATTATTAAAGCCAATGGATCTATAAAGAGCTGAGGAGTGAAACTCCTGGGTTTATTTTCATGTAGGGCATTAGTAATTGTAAAAACAAATATTTTTTATATTCAAATCTAATGCTTTTAACGAACCTTTTTTAAAAAACTGGAATTTAAAAAGCATTCTTTAACTGGATGTAAATATCTCCTACTTGTGCCTTAACTTTTACCGTCTATTTTTACATATGCTTCCTAAAGTTTCACAATAAAATTTATTTCCAAGCTCCATTTGAGAGATTATTGCTTTGCTTGAGTTCATAATAATTCCATAATGTTGCAGAAGTGTCTCACCAAATTTGTTGGTTTTGGCTTGAAGCAGCCATTTCAAGTAGCCAAAGTATTTGTCCAGGCCTGTCAGAAGATCAACCTTATTTCAAGGGGATGAATTCAAGCTAAGTCACTGGTAGTGTGATAAAGAGATGCTTCTTCATTCTGTGGATCATTGGGCCCTTCTAAAGGTGAGTTTTTTCTCCATGGTCTATATGCAGTTGCATGCACAGAATTCTGTACTTGCCCAAGGCATCGTTTGAATTCAAAGCTGTCAGCAGGAAAGATGTGCTTGCCATCGTGTGTAGCTGTAGAAAGGAGTTGAAGTCAAGCCTTATCCTCTGGCACATGGGCCAATGTGATGTGCAAGCATGCTTTTGCAACCCACATGCTCACAAGCTGTTAAGCATACTCCAGCTTGAGAAACAAAACCCAGGGACAATGAACAGCAGGGCCACGCATGCACTTTTAGAAGGTGTAAAGATGAAAACTGCTCTTGCAGACTTTTTGCAGGTTTAAAAAAATACCTGGCAGGATCCTAAAGTTTTTTTCTGCCCTCTGACTGCCAGAGATAAGAGTACAAAGCAAAACTTGCTGCAACTTTCATTTTAGCCTACTTGCAAAATGAACTTTCTAAGCAAAATCCATTTCAAGCAACAGGTGGTCCAGATTAATTTATGCAAAGAAAAAGCCATACTGGCACTTTTATGAATTAATAATAATAATAATAATAATAATAATAATAATAATAAATTTTATTTATATCCCGCCCTCCCCAGCCGAAGCCGGGCTCAGGGCGGCTAACAACACTAAAATTGTATAAAGTTCTATGACTTTTTACACTTTATATAAAACATATCACAGGGAGGTTTGAGGGTACAAAGGCCTTGACCATGCCTTAATATATATTTTTTTTCAGTTAACAGTTCAAATCAATAAAAAATGGAAAACTACACAAAACTCATGCGTAATTTTCCAATAAGTAAATTGACAAATGTATCTTAATCTGATATGGGAGCTCAAACAAAAGTTATTTTAAAAGCATTTTTCAGAGGGTTCGAACTACTTCAGCATCTGGAGTCAGTTTGATAACGAACAGGCCAGCTCTGCCATTTGTCTATCAGCAAGAAATGCACATCACTGTTCTCTTGAGACTGTATACTATATCTGAACACCAGATAAACAATGCTTGCAAGCCAAACACTGTTCCACAAACCCTGCAGTAGAGTGGGATGGAGTAAAATATGAAGAAAACAACTCCATAAAATAGTTTAAGTCAACTACACAAGAAGTGGCACACAATACCCACACCTTTGCATGCTCAAAAGAAGGCTGTGTTATTTCTGGTATTCTTTATTAAAAATACTGCTGTACACATGAAAAGAATGAAAAACAAGATTAAAAGGTAACACAGAGTGGGATCATGACATCAGAATGTAACACTGGTGCTTTTTAGGGGAAGCTGTTCACGTCTAAAACTTTACTGGAACAAGGGGAAATTAGAAGGAAAAGAAAGACATTATGTACCCCGAATAAAGTATTTACAGTGTAGCAAAAAACAAAAACCCAAACAAGCAACCTAAGAACAGGTAAGAAAATTTAAATGGACTAACATCACATGATTTCAAAAGGTTGTCCTTTCTGTGCTTTCAGCTGTAAAGATAGGAAGGTCAGAATCATTTCCCCGCATGAAAAAAGTATGCCTTGTTTAAGAAAAACATTGCTGCGCTGTTTTAGGGATTACATACATAACTCTTCCAATGAGTGGAACATGCTAGTTTCTGGACAGCCTTCTAAATGGAATTATATTGGAGTAGAAGGGCTCTCCCCAAAAAAACACCAAAGCAGAAAATTCCAAAACACAGACCAAATAAAAACAAACAATACTCCACATTGTTCTATGCATTACCCAACAGCAGAAATTTCTTGGATGGCGTTTACTTATGGAAACTTATTGGCTCTCTGCTCTCTTTTTCAAAATTATTATTTTTTTTAACCTTAAACCAAGTCCTGAGATTACTGGGGCTAAAGCAATGTACACTTACAGAATGAGACAAATAAGCAAAATGCAACTTGCCGTTTCAGAGGTGGGCATGTTGGTATAGCAAGGATGAGACTGAAGGCCCTGCATTACAAACACCCCCCCCCCTTGCTTTTGCTTTTCCCAAAATATTGGTCCACAAAATAATCTGTCAAAGGTTCCCAGTTCCCGCAACTGAAGAGATGATCCCTTTCATTTTCAAAGAAAACAACAGTGGGGAAAAGAAAAGAAAAAGCCTCAGCCCGCATATAAATTAAGCATTCAATATTTCTTCTAGAATACAAGTACTACTTTTTGTACAAAAGAATTACAATATGATTTTTCAAAAACATATAAAAAGACAGCTGCTCTTCCTCATATACATGAGCGAATGATAAAAGACTGGTTGCCAGGTTCGTATCTCAAAGTCCCTGTTCCTTTGGACATTAAAAAAAAGAACAACAGTGTGGCAACTGTTATCTTCTCAATATTAAACATTATGCTCCGTTTAAATTTTTTTCCAGATAAAACAACTGATTTTATTTATGCTACCAAACCGCAGGCTCTGCAATTTCTCATTTAGAGGCGCAACAGGTGTCCCTAGTCTTCCACAGCCTTCCTTCTGAAGAGCACTGCTTTCCTTGAGGCAAATCTAAAGGAGTGTCATCATTAAAGCTTATAAAACTGGACAGAATTATTAAAAATTCACCTGAAATTACAAATATTGAGAATTAATAAAATGGGTGCCAGTAACATCGGTTGCAAGTGCTTTGAGTCTGTCCTGACACCTTTGGGAGAGAGTTTCCACATTGTCTTCATGGTGAGCACCCAGTGCTATTAAAACATTCAGTGCTGGGAAAAGGAAGCAGATATACAGTCTTCACTACGGCTTTAAGAAAGGGGGGAAATTATACGTATTTGGCAGTCTTCAGTATCAAAGTGTAGGTGTTCCACTACAAATTCCCTTGAATACCCAAGCTTGAGGACAAATGCAGGTCCAATATCAGAAAGTTAATTGCGGGGAAAGAAATCCCAGGCTCGAAGACTGAATATTCATGTGTTGAGTATTATCAAAAGTAATATTACTTTGGGCTAAGCAGTGACTGCAAAGGCACAGCAGACCACCATTCTTCCAGAATCAGGCTATAAAACTTCAAAAGCTCTTGATGCCAGACAACTGCTGTGTGTAGTTAATCTTCCAAACAGTGTCTTTGTATCTGTATCCAGTGTAAAGTACCATAATAAAGCTGTGGTTCAAAGAACAAAACTTTATACAAAAAAAGGATACCATAAGTAAATTAAATGAATAAACTCCCGAATCCTCAGGTCTGTAACACAATTCCTTTTAAAAATTCTATTAAAAATTGCATAAATGTGAATGCATCTGACTAGCAGTAAAATATACAAACAGGTATTTTATTTAAAAGGCGCTGGTTGTGTTTAGAGCAACTGGGATATGCTCTCAAAGTTACAGATCTCAAAATGGTGCTGCTTTGCTTAGACAAAGCTTCAGCCAAATAAAAGGGGATTTTACATGTGAGATTTCTATAATACCCAACTTGATTTTTTTCTTCCTTTTTTAAAAAATATGCATCTTCTGGTTTTGATTGGTGAACCTAACAGTGGGTGGCATAAGACACGGTTTTACAGAGGTTACAAGCTACACTGTAAATTTACAGAACACAATTTCTATGAAATTATTCACCTGGTCCTTTATAGTATTCTGGGGTGCAAATAATATCAAAACAAATAAATTCCGCAGTATATTCAGTGGCAAAAAATAAAATAAAAATCCCAGAAATGTCCTTGCAAAGAGATTCCCTTAGTAAGTATCCAATGTGGCAAAACATCAGAGATCAGAAAAGTCTTTAAAAAATTAAAATTAGTGCATATACGAGTGGAAAAAATAAAAGCAGGAACATCATACTCCTGATGTGTTCCTTATTTTAAAATAAATTCTTCACAGATAAAGCCTCCAATGGCAGCCAGAGCTCAAGGGTAAGCAAAAACATTCTTCCCTTCAAGTAACAGTGTACCTGACTGAAGTGCAACATCTCCTGCTGTTTTGTTTCCCAAAATGTGAAATGAGATGACGACAATCAGCTGTAGTGCAATTTGCTATTAGTTATGTTCTTCAGCAACGTCCTGCATGCTTTCAGCAAGTACTACAACTGGCCGTTCGCGGCTGCAATCAGTTCTTGAAAAGTATTTTCAAAGCAGCGTTTTAGGTCACTATACGTCACCACAAGTACACTCTTCTCATCTCTGGAAATGAGGCTTATTTTTTCTGGCACACCAGCATCTAGCTGAAATCAAAGGGCAGAAAACTTCCATTTATATTCACATAGTAGGACATGATACCATATTCACAAAACTAATGGTTTGGGCTGGGATCCTGGGTGTGCTCACGTGGTGGGAGCATCCTGAATATAGAGTTCTGCCTGCAACTCCGACCAACGTCTCCTTGCAGCCTCGGGTGCCCTCTAAAAATCTGCTCCAGGAGGCTGGGAACCCCTCTGAGGCAGCACAAGAAGGAAACGTGGTGGGGGCAGGGGGGGGCAGCTCAATAAAAATATTGACCCAGGATGTGACAGCTGTGAAAAGGGTAAATTAGGGGTTGCTAGGGAAGGGACTGAAAATAAAGCTGCCCATGTCATAAAGCCATTATCCAGATCTATGGCATACCTGCAATTTCAATGATGTGTAATAATGGTCACCACACCTCAAAAAGTATACAAAAACCATCAAGGGGCTGGAGGAAAGGTTGCAATATTTGGAGCTTTTTATTAGTGGGGGCGGGGATTAAGTAAAGAGGGGTTATGATAGGTAAAGGTAAAGGGACCCCTGACTATTAGGTCCAGTCGTGACCGACTCTGGGGTTGCGGCGCTCATCTCGCTTTATTGGCCGAGGGAGCTGGCGTTTGTCCGCAGACAGCTTCTGGGTCATGTGGCCAGCATGACTAAGCCACTTCTGGCGAACCAGAGCAGCGCACGGAAACGTCGTTTACCTTCCCGCCAGAGCGGTACCTATTTATCTACTTGCACTTTGACGTGCTTTTGAACTGCTAGGTTGGCAGGAGCAGGGACCGAACAACGGGAGCTCACTCCATCGCGGGGATTCGAACCGCCGACCTTCTGATCAGCAAGTCCTAGGCTCTGAGGTTTAACCCACAGCACCACCCGTGTCCCTAGATAGTCCCGTGCCCCTATGATAGAGCTGTATAAAATTGTGTGTGTGAGGGGGGAATGGATGGAGATGTTTTTCTCCCCCTCATAATACTAGATCCCAGGGCCATCCAGTGAAAGATTCAGGACAAAAGAAAGTACTTTGTCACACAGTGCACAGTTAAAACTATAGAATTCTCTGAAAGGACCCTCAAAATGGTTCAGCATGTAGTAGCTTTCCATATGCAGGGATTACACGACAAGTGGGAATAGTCAAACAGGCAATCATTCATAAATCACACAACACAACAAATAGCTTTAGGGCAAGAGGACTGGGAAAAGATAGGGATTGGTCTAGTCTAAGTGCATTAGGCATTTTGTTCCTTAAAGTCTAAATTGAACGAAGAGATCCCTAAATTTAATGGTAAGAGGTCAACCGTTTTGAACTAGACACAACAATAGAATTTTCACTGAATATGTACAAGAGAGGCCAGGGTTCAGATGTAAAGCTAAACCACAATTTAGCACAGGCACCCCCAAACTCGGCCTTCCAGATGTTTTGGGACTACAACTCCCATCATCCCTAGCTAACAGGACTAGTGGTCAGGGATGATGGGAGTTGTAGTCCCAAAACATCTGGAAGGCCAAGTTTGGGGATGCTGGTTTAGCAGCACAACAGGGGAAAGCCTGGTTTACCTTTGAGCTCGTGCTCCCCTTCCTCCTTTCTCCTCCTCCAGTGCAGCCACCAAACTGGAAGAATTTGCTTTTTAAGCTGAGCACAGTTTGTCACATCTGACAAAAACAAACCGGTAGGTTTAAACTACGGTTTTTATGGAAACAATTCATGGTCAGAAACTATGGTTTGATCCTGGCATATTTCAATAAACCACAGTTTAAACTACAAACAATTTGTCCTTGACAGATGTAGAGCCAGTTAGTTTTAAAACACAGATGAAGAGGGGAGCAGGCAAGTCCAAGACTCCCTGCAATGCATCACTGTACCACAAAGCTAGGGTTTAGTGTCCTATCTGAGCCAGGCCAGTGTGTCTCACATGCAAACATTGCTTCTGATGCAGCCAATGAAGCGCTCATTTGCACCACTGACACCTAGGGCATTTTAACAGCGCCACCATGCACACCGTGTGAACTCACCTGCACACACAGCTGAAGACCAATTTGAGAACCATATCTGCTTTAAGACAACTTGCTTGCAGCCCAATTAAAAATAACAGGAGGAGGAAAGACAGACTAGTTACATAGTTTATCTGCAATAAACGTAAAATACAGTCACTCGTTTACCTTGTTAAGACAAGAGATAATGTGACTGAGGTCTATCCAAGGAGTGCCCGTTTCTGTCACCTGATGAAAAAGATGATCCCTAAACAGCTTCAGGAGGTATCTGTCTCCAGTTTCTGACCATGTTGGGTCCTTCTGAAATCTATTGTAAAACAGAGCGTTTTGTGTTTCTTAGTACAAGTTCATAAACATCTCAGACTAAGTGTTTTCTGAAGAAGTTTCTGCTTTGTAGCAAGTTATTCCCCACCACAATTTAAGAAGGAGGAATGTGTGATACACCCTTCAGTCCAGAGTTTAAAACTAAAAACAAACTTTTCATGGGGCTAAAAGCATCTTAAGCAACTATGCTGCACATCTCTTTCCTGATATCCTAATTTAGCTGATTTTGAAATCCAGGTTTATAAGGTTTTTAAGCGGGGGGCGGGGGGAATCCCTACCAGTTCCTAATGCTCTGGATGAAACAATCTATTGCTTAAAGTTACATTTGGCATCATTAGTCATTGAGGTCAGACTTACAGTGTCCAGGAGAATGCAATCTTTACAATTATCAATTACTGTTCCCAGTCTCCAGAGTTGGCACTGTAGCAACTGTATGCACTTGGAGAGTATTTGCTGCTGTTGGGAGAAAAAACTGAAATACCTTCCCAAGAATGCACCAATAGTTTGGAGTTTTAAAATCGTTTGAAATCTTGCAACTTATGAAACATCACCTTGCACTAATAATTCTCTATCTTCAGACAAGCCTCAAACCAGGATCTATTATCCAACTGAAAAGTGAGTGGTAAACACATATTCACATACAAAGAAGTTCTGGACAGTGTGCTACCAAACTGACCAAAGTAACCTAGCCCATCTTTCAGAGGCTTCTATACTTTGCAAGTCCATCATCATGCGTGAACATTCAAGACTCTTTGTGGTGCCTCTTTATAACACACTGATGCAGAAAATGCTGAATTCCTTACTCTGGCCTCTCATTGATTGTTCCCAATTTCGCAAGAAGCCGAAATAATCTTCCATTCTGAACTTCCTAAATGACAAGAGAAAAATAAAAGCTTGACAATCACTATATTTTGCTCTTCTGTTAAAAGTATAAATTATAATCAAATAACCATACAGTTAGATCCGGAGGGAGGGGAGGAGGGAATAAAACTTACATTTCACTTGAAAGCAATGGGACTTAAATAATGTCTGTCATGTTGATTTTAATGAGAACTTAGTTTAACTTAAGTTTTTGCACTCCATACAAAATGGAGAGAGACCTCCTTATCTACTTTTAATCTTAAAAAAGACTCTTCAGGCAATCACACCTTGCTTGATAATCACAGAACAGAGGAGGACTAGTATCCTTTCATATACTTCCACATCTTTATGATCTAAGTAGTAGGTTTGCCTTCATTTTTCAGAAGGCTGTATCACAACACTGGGCAGCGATTTCCATCATGCCTCCAAGATCCATTTTGAGCTCCAATCAGTGCTGTTATTTGAAGACCACTGCAGGGCAAGGTGCCCTGCGGCAGGCAGTGTTAGAAACGGAGATATGAAAGCTAGGAGCTAAATGCCACCTTAAACCCATGTTGTATGGGCACAACAACGGAATGTCTAGGCGCGCTTTTTCATAACAACAATACGAAGCTGAAAATGAATGAACTGCAGCTAAAATATTATGTTCATTTTTCACATGGTCTAGTCCTTCCCCTGCCCACCCCCCTAATATTCTTAAGAGGGTCTCTTCTCTAATCTTCAGCGAGGAGCTGGAAGTGGGAAGGCAGGAAAAGGTCCTCCTTTCCTTCCACTCTGCAGTTTAAACCTAAAGCTTAGGCGCAGTACTGCATCCACAGCTCAGAAACTGCTCGTGCTAATGCAATTGTTTATCTCAAAATGCGTCTAGAAAAATGGGAGTTTCAAACACTGCCAGCCAGTTAGCATCTTAGCTGAGATACCTTGCATCTCACCATTGCCTTTCTAAAATGGGCAGAAGTTAATTGCTTTACCATTCCACTAAATAGGATTATTAGCCAATGAGGTATGTGAATATGTATGGATCAAAGTGAAATTTGTGGAGACTCTGAGGCTGGAAAACCACTGATCTGTAACACAGTATCTTCCAACATGTCTTATCATTTAAACAGCAATGGGGGGGGGGGGATGGGTACATCACCCTATGGCAAGATGGGCAGGTCTCAATCGTACTACATTTACAGACTTTGGGAACCTGTTGGCAATATCAGCTTCACTAAGAAAATAGAGATGAATGTGCATTATCTTCACATTTACCTTTGCAAGGTCTTCTTCTATTACATCATTTCTCATTTGGGCAGCATCCAACTGAGTATAGAATCTTGCACCAATCATAGGCATGATATCATTTACACTTCGAAGCCTGTTTTGGTCAGTCAGCAAATACCTAACAAGGCAGTTTTTAAAAGTTACTTTAGAAACAGGGCTAAAGAAATAAGTTTCTTTTAAGAGAGGTTCCATCTGTGAACGCTAATTTTATTAATCTATAAAAGCAAAACTATGGCACAAAGCTCTACTTCATATACTGAACATTTAACACCACTGCAGCTATGTGAAAGACAGTAGCACCACTAGGAGGTGACATTCGAGGCTATATTTATGTGACTGGCTGATGATGTACTGCAAAGTTGTTTTCCATTTTTCCTTTTATCCTGCTCTTCTTCCAAGAACTTCAGGCAGCACACCTGGTTCCAATGTTTTATCCTCACAATAATACTGTAAAGAAGATTAGGTTGTGACTGCCTCATGGCAGAATGGGAATTTGAACTCCGATATAATAATAATAATAATAATAATAATAATAATAATAATAATAATAATAATTTATTATTTATACCCCACCCATCTGGCTGAGTTTCCCTAGCCACTCTGGGCGGCTCCCAATCAAGTGTTAAAAACAGTACAGCGTTGAATATTAAAAACATCCCTGAACAGGGCTGCCTTCAGATGTCTTTTAAAGATAGGATAGCTGCTTATTTCCTTCACATCTGAAGGGAGGGTGTTCCACAGGGTGGGTGCCACTACCGAGAAGGCCCTCTGTCTTTTACTAACAACAAATATATTAGGATCTGAAAAATGCTTAAGTTCGAGGTTAAGGACAAGAATTTTTTTTTAAGTTCATGCTAATTTCAGCACAAGTCAACAGTAACTCAAGAAATTCAGCTACACAACGTTCCTAATTAGGAGGGTAAATTAATTTTCTTCCTACACCTTCCCCACTCACCGCCATCCCTCTATATCTGAACAGTCATACAGAAATCCTTCCACATAGGTGCTGTACCAAGGTCAAACTAATCACGGAAGAGAGGATCTTGTGCACACACATTTGATATAGAAACATCCCATGAACCGCCACTCCCAATTTAACAATGTGCATGAACAAACCGTAAGCAAATTCTCACTGGCACGTTTTAGCCTAGTTTAAAAATAAGTTGATTTCAAAGTAACTTACAAAATAAGATTCTTCAAATCAGAGGAATAGTTGATTGTCACCAGTTCCATTGCTTTCTGCAAATTCTCCCTCTGAATTCCTGCCAGAGAATTGCAAGCCAAAGACAACACCACCTTCCCAAGGGAGATCAAGTCTGCTTGCTAAAGAAAAGTGAACAAACAAGTCTAACGAGGGTCAGTAGAATATCATTAGCTTTCCTAGCATGGGGGGGGGGGGGGATAAGAATACCTTAGATGGGACCAATTTAACATAATGCTCAAAACTGAAAAAAAATTATCACAAACCACTTCATCACGTATGTTTCTTTTAAGAAATATGATGCCATATAATCAAGTTCAGCTCCACTTAAAACTCTCTCCTTTACCCAATTTGCATCACTATGGAGGGGGAGGGGAGAGAGGAAGAAAATTCATTTTTTCTGTTCTGATACTTTTTTCTTTGCTGTGCTATGCAAAGCTAGAGGGCTTTGTTTGGTGCCGACAGCCAGCCCTGAATCTGCGCATTTAAATAGTTGTTTAAGAGGGGGAGGCCTTTGGAGAATGAGAAGCATGGCGTTTTCTCTTTCAATCCACCCGAAAGTGTACAGTGCAAGGCGGGAAGGACATTAACCTCAGGACATGTGTCCCTCCCCACAAACGTTATTCCCCTTTTAGAACACTTACTATAAGCTACTAGGGCTGTGAGCAGGTCAATTCACTATTCTCCATCAATCCCAACATCCAGGTTCCTTTCTCCCTCCCTCTCCCTTAACTTACACTTCAAGCAACTATACATAGCTTGGAAAGCTAAATATTCTTTTCAGATTCTTTTTAAAATTAAATTTACAAATATATGCATTGCAAAAGCATATAGTGGCACTTTGTCTTCAAGTTTCAAGTCCTAAAACAATTAATTGGCTTTTTGAATGCAGTACTTCACAGGACCAATTGGCCCTATTTTCCTAAAGTTGATGTCCAAAGTATGTATGCCTACCTACACAGCCCTCTCACTTTTCTGCCAACAGGTGAAGAGAATCCTTTCCAAACAAAGAGGTGAACATGTAAAACAGTTGTAAACTTAACAATATATATTGTGCTTTACCGGCTGGACTGAGGTGTTTTTCATTTAGTGGAAAGTTAAGGACAAAGAAGAAAAAACAACTTGGTTTAATGGCAAACTTGCTTGCTCTCTATTCCATCTGGAAGAAGTTAGTGTGATTGTTGTTGACAAAGCTAAGGTGTTTCTTTAGTTCTGAGAATCAGCTAGACTTCCTCCCATCTCCCATTATTGGTTATTGTTGAAGAGGGTTTTAGAAAGGATGAGACATTTCTTTTAATTGATGCACAATATACCCAAGTTTGATAGCACTGATTCAAATGTATTCCTCACTACCCTTTGCTCTAATCTGTTTTCCATGCACTCTATCTTAGATTGTAAGTTCGTTACAGAGGCAGCGACTTGCCTGCATTTTGCTTCCAAAACTTTGCAAAGCACTGCTAGTGCTGCATAAATTGTAATGGCAACTAATGAACAGCAGTCCTTGCCTATATGCAAAGGCAAATATTTTATGTTTTAATGCTACCAGTAGAGGAGGCTGCTTTAATAAAGTTCATCCAAAGTAAAGAAAAGCATGTCAACACCAAATGTTCTTAAGGAAGGGAAAAAGCAACATAAAAATAATGCAATCATTGATGAATATTCACTAACCAAATAACACGAAGTAAAGGGGACAATATTGTGATCTTACCTGATACTGGGCCATGAGGGCCAGGGGATTGTTTTGGCTGTTATCAAATGTTAACACATCAAAGACTCCAACGCAGTTCACTCGCAACCTTGACGGGAGAAGGATTATATAGGAGAAGGGAATTATAAAACTCCTTAGTCTGCTTGTTAGACTTGCTCTGCGACTTCTTTAGTTACATCAGCAAAGTTTTGCTAACAAACTGGTATTAATACCAATGGTTTATCCATCTGTGAGGGTAGAATGAGGGTGCACTGATTCTGTGCACACCCCAAATTATGAGGAAAATTGGGATGATGCAGGAAAGGTTCTCAGAGCATTGCCAAGGTGTCTTGATTCGGATAAGAGACTCCCAAAGTTTCTGAGTGTGTCTGTGGGGGATCTTTTGTTCTGATGAACAGGTGCAGCTTTGAATCACGGTGATTTATTTTCTGGGGGCCCTCCAATCAGAGTGATAAGGGGGAGGGATGTGGAAGTAAACATGGACTGTCATTCTCAGTGTTTTGACTGTGAGAATAAACGTGCAAGTGGCAGAGTTGGACTATCTGGGTGGCCTTCTTTTCAAATCATTTTTTCCCTAACAAACAAAAATCATAGCTCTCTCCTTTTTTATTTTATTTCACAGAACATACTTTCAGGAAGGGGCAAAGACAGCGAGAAAAAACCAGCTACAACCAGACAAGACTTATCCAGTATTTTAAAATGAATGTAAAATCACCTAGCACGATAGCCTCTGGCTTTGTTCAACTGAACTTTGGCAGGTTTCGTGGCTACAGTTTTCACAAACTAGGGGAATAGCACCATTTCTATTTTCTCGCTCCAAAACAAGCTTGCCCTTGGGGAGAAGCTCTGCATCTATGTTCCTAAAATTTAGCTGGCTTCACCACCTTGGATTATCAACAATGCAATGGTAAAACGTGTTTCATGTTACCTTGTTTTTCCAGTTACCAGAATCTTGGTGGGGTCCATTACCCGACAGGCCAATCCTGCTGTATGAATGGTCCGCAATGCAGAGCTGAGCTGCACAATGTAGGCCCAAATCAGGGATTCTGGCAACAACCCCGCATGTTGCCGTGGCAAAGGTCCATCATGCTGACCTATCAGAAGAATGGGAGAAAATGAATGAAATCTACAACTTTCAGCTGTGTAAGTGTTTGGATAATGAATACAAAAGTTCTTTCAAAATGCTAGTTAATTAAAATCATTATCTGCTTTATTTCAAAGCAACTGGCAATTGTAAGAACAACCCACCCAACCCAATTACAACTGCCGTTTTGTTTTACTTTTCATTGTACTAAAAGTAAGACAGACTGTATAAAGGTGGAATTTTATTGTGCAGCTACAATCCCTTAGTGTATCATAATTAATTTTTGGTACTGGCTGCCACAAGATGTTGCACCGTCCACCAGCTTAAGCAGCTTTAAAGGTGGATTATGCATTTGTTTACCCATAAATTGCTATTAGCAAAGATGGCTTAGCAGAATATTAATGTTTGAGGCCGTGTGCCACTGAGCACCAGTTGCTGGATGGCAGCAAAGGGGCAGCATTACTGGCACCATGCCCTGCTTGTGACCTTATCACAAGCATTTCTAGTTATATATTATGTCAGACTGGATTAGATGGGCTACTGGCCTGACAGCGAGCAGGGCTCTTCAAATGTACCAAGCAAGCAAAGAAGTAAACATTCACTGCCAAAGCCCTTATTCATACTACATCAGAATCAATGTTGTTTCTGTATTTCCATATAAAAACAAAAAAGGTATCCAAGTTAATGAACCCAAATCCCATCGCATGTTTAAAACATATGCTCAAATACACAAGCAACAAATACTATGACTCATTAGATTTGGAACGCTTCACATTTTTCGTCCTAAGGTTTTGTTTCAGGACTGACGTTTGACAGTAACCCTTTAAGAACCTTTCAATGAATCAAGCACTTTGCTGAGGAAATAATGTACTTCTGGCAATATACTACAGCTATTATCTTTCAAAAACTCCCCATCTTTTTCAAAGATAGCCAAGCAGGTTAATACGACGTGAGTTCTGAAGAAAAGGAATGGTGTTTGGGTGTGTTTGTTAACGCCAGAACTGTGAATAATGAAGCCCAAATACAATGTAGATCTGAGTTGTGATTCAAAGGCATGTATCATGCACATTGCCCTCAAGAGGAATTCCACTCAAAGATCACTTCCCACAAATAGCTCTTTAGTACCCCAGGTTTGAAGAGCAGCTTTGGTGTTTGGTACCAGAGCAGTTTAGCTACTTTGCAGTGCAAACATACCATTTGCCATGACCTTTCTCCTGCAACTACCCCCCTGAAGTGCATTTTTAACTGCAGGGAGTATTCCCCCCCCCCCTTTAGTTTGCCATACTTGTGTGAGGGTCTTCAAACAATTATAATCTAACCGACCTTGATGGGTCACACAGATGTGCATACAAATGCCTCTTGAGTACATTCAGAAATACAGCATTTCCGGAATAAGCTTTCTACTTTTAGCCTGACAAAAGTGAAGATCTTTACACAAGCAATACTGAATGAGGAAATACTTTCAGTAACTACAAAACACAGCAATTTAGGAAACACACACTGCTGCCTTCAATCTGCTGTGGATTTGTGGAAAACTGGTTCAGTCCGTTGTGTGAAATCAATAGTACATCTAGAAACTGGTTAAAAAATGGATTTTGTTTCTTTCAGTAAGCCTGATCACATTAAATGTTTGCTTTCAATTCTGCATCTCCCCCCTGCCTCCACTCTAGTAGTTTGGGTTTTTGTTCCGGTTTGAAGATAAGCAACTTCCTGCTCAAACCAACAGGGGCTGCCACATTCAAGGGATGTTAACCGGGGCACCACTAGCCCCTGGTTCACAGGTGTTCAGTGCAGAAATAAACCGAACCTGTTATGTCTTCATTCATTTGTCAGAAAACTTTAATATACCACATCCTAGACAATAAAATTCTGGATGGTGTTAACAAATGACAAGGCAAAAAAAGAAGACTAACCACATGGTGACAGCAGAATACAATGTGGAAAAACTACCATGTAACCACAATTCTCTTCCTTTAACTGTCAAATACCAGTTTTACTAACAAGTGATGAAGCTGTTTAAAGCACAACGTACTAAGAAACCCTATCTTAATACAAAGCCTTGTGCTGCCAAATGCAAATTAAAGGAAATGAGAAAAATACAACAAAACCCTGTTTCTACACACACACACACACACACACACACACAGTTACATTCCGTAAGTTTTGCCCTTTGTACAAATGCTTCTTTTAAAAAAACCGCACTACCAATACAAATGGCTAACCTGACCCAACAACCTAGGACCCCCCCCCCCCAAAAAAAAACCCCCAAGCCACACTGCAATCAACTGAACTCAACCCACCAAGCTCCAAAAGGTTGGGAGAAACTCAGATCAGATTTATGGGGTGAATGGAAAAAGAAGAGGGGAGAGAACTTTCACTGTACAGTCAAAAGTCCTTAGGGTGAAAAAACGAATGCATTGAATACCTTAGTCTTCATGGGAATTCTTACTGTGAATTCTAGTTTGTGGATTGGGATGGAGGACGTTCCTCTGATAGGGAATGACAGCTCTCTCTGGTGATGACAGGTGGGGTCCTAGAAAGTCTTTTGCCTCCTATCTGGTGGGACGGCCACCCCACTCATCAGGCCACCCCAGTCTGTGGTTGGGAATGACTGGGTCTGGCTTGCTCTCCTCGGAGGCTTGCCAGTGTGGTGTAGTGGTTAAGAGCAGTGGACTCGTAATCTGGTGAACCGGGTTTGCGTCCCCGCTCCTCCACATGCAGCTGCTGGGTGACCTTGGGCTAGTCACACTTCTTTGCAGTCTCTCAGCCCCACTCACTTCACAGAGTGTTTGTTGTGGGGGAGGAAGGGAAAGGAGAACGTTAGCTGCTTTGAGACTCCTTAGGGTAGTGATAAAGCGGGATATCAAATCAACTCCTCCTCTTCTTCCTCTTCTTCTTCCTGGCTTGTTTGCTGGCCTTCTTTTTGCCTTAAATCTGAGAATCTTCTTTTAGCATGTCTGAACTGCCTCTCATTCCCCTTTCTTTCCTCTTGCCCCCTAGCAACGTGGGGGTTTCAGTGCAAGATACCTCCCTCCCCCCGTCTTTTTGTCAGTGCAGGCTTTCCCCTTTGGGTTATTTGTTTTCTCTCCCCTTTCCTTTAGATTTTTTGCTGTAAAGGAAAAGAGGTGACTCCCATTTGGAGGCTAAATGCTTTCTAGGACCCTGCTTGTCATCACTAGAGGGGGGTGCCATACCCTAAGAGAGTAATGTCCTCCAACCTGATCCAGCAAACTATATTACCTACAGGAATAGAGTATTACACTGAAAGCCCAATGTGAATGCAGCATCAAAACCAGTTTGCAATAACCAGCGCAACTGCCATGTATACATTATGTTCTGAACACTTCAAGAAGCCTAAATTGCAGCAAAGCTATGTACAATGCAAAGTTACAATAATTCAACTGTAGTTCCCTAATTTTTGTCCACTGGAAAAACAAAAGCATAGATCTCATTTGCTGGCCTTACCCCACTTCCTTTTTGTGAAATAGGCATCAGCACTAGGATCATTGAAGTGTCTGCTCATCATAGTCTCTCCTCCAGCGTGGAAGTCATAGGCAAACACAAGAGCTTTTCAAAAAAAGTCCGAGGTGAGAATTAGCTATGCAATTGATGCAAGTCTTCCAATACGATTGGCTAACATCTCAAAAATAAGAAACTTACAATGTTCTCCAAATGCTTTAGTGGTGAATACTTCTCGCAATGTGACAATGTTTGAGTGTTGGATTTTTTTCCACATGTCAACCAGCACCATGCACTTTGTGTTAACAAGACGAAAACCTGAGAAAGAAAATCTTTCACATTTCAAAGATTTTTGACTATTTTAATGTCGCTTGCACATTTATTCTAAAGTACGAGAGTGCGAGCAAAAGACACAACCCTAAAAAACACACATCTGATCATAGTCTCCTTTATGGCTTATTAGCCATACCCAATTCCATTCCATTATTTAAAAGGAACAATTTGATTTTAAATCCAGTTTGAGGTTTATTGACAAAGAAACACAAATGTTTTAAGGCTTAAGTACTGGTAGAACTGAATTTTTAAAATATGAGAATTTGTAATTTCCCTCACCATGTATCCTCCGAAGGCAATATGGCAGATCATCTTTGCTATTTACAGCTTTGTAGCATGATGTTATATACCCAAAGTTGCTTGTTTTCTGTATCCGATTGGGTGGTGGCAGTGGCTCCAAAGGGAAAAGGCTGTGGTAGCTGTCAACTTCTGTTGGGACAGCTAAACCAGTTTACGGAAATACATTAGACACTACTTAAAATTATGAAGAAAAGAGTTATTATAGACAAAGCAATTCAATGACAAGACAAGACAATGCGCGCGCGCGCGCGCACACACACACACTGGTTTAGAAGACTGTAACAAAGCTCTGACAACAAACTTTGATGCAAATCCTATACAACTTTTACCACAACACACAGGTTTGCTTTGGAAAATTCAGAAATCTCCAATACTGAAGAAAAGCGTGTTCAGTATTTGCACTAAGATACTGATTCACATATTTTATAGATGGGGTAGGAAAGAGTGTGTAAACCTGAAGGGTGAACTCTACTAGAAGATACTTATGGGAGTTTTAATTTTACATTACCAGTTTAAGGCAAGCTTTTCTTCCTGACTTGTTGAACACATTGTAGACTTTGATGCACTGAATGGGAAAATCGGAGACCTGACAGAGCCTTATGCACAGAGACATTGTTAAATTTGTCTTGGGAGCACCCTGATGAGATTCAGTATAGCAGTTCACATCTAAATCAAGTGCAGTAACTGGCACTCATTAAGAACTGAAGACGTTTTTATTCAGACAGGCCACCCCAAAGGAGTGATCCCAGCCATGTCTGCAGCAGACCTAGTTTCATACGTTATTATTATGTCATTTTGCAAAACTTTTTGTTATATATCACTTTGAATTTCAAATATGATGCATTTTGTTTTTTGAAGAAGAAAAACAAATAAACAAAAGACAGAAGAGATCCACTGAAGCACGAGAGATTTTGTACAGTACTTATTTTCACAGACTGTGTCATCCATATAACAAACATTTCCTCAGGGTTGCATTATACAAATTATTTAAATAAATAAATAAATAAATAAATAAATAAATAAATAAAGTTTGGATTGTGCACTACTGAATAAATACATTGAAAAGGAGCTTGAAAGAACCTAATACAGAGACTCCACTGGATTATATTCAATCTTGCATTCAGAATGGCTTTGCTTTAATATGCAAATTGATTATTCATATATCTAACTGCGGTAGCAAACACAGCAAGCAAAAGACCGGCTTAAAAAGGCAATTTAAATTCAGGATCTTTAGTTACTTACCAGGCATATCTGCTTGATCTATCTGAGCCATTGTAATTAAGTGTCTGTTGATCAGCTCCTATAGGAATACATTTTGGCAGTCTTACCAATAAGGACATGAAATTCTAGTTTGCTGTTTCTTATATGCTGCTTCGGTTAATCACAAAACCATAGAAACAGACCTGAAAAAGGACTTGGACTATCAGAACCCCCTTATAGAAGCAGAATCCCTAACTAAAGCTACCCTTGTCTAAGGACATGGCTGGAAGCAACCCTTAAGAGACCCTATAGTCACTCAGTCAGTTCATCTACTGAACCCGCCTGAACCAGCCCCATCGAATTGTTTGTCAAACCTGATCTTCAGGTAACTCCACCACAGACCTTTGCATCCTGGGGAATCTGAACCAAGTTTCTGCTATTCTTTCATTGTAGAATGGTATTTCTAAAGCCTAGCCAAGACTGCAGTTCAAGTTTTATTTCTTGTCCCCCATATATACATTGCCAGTCTCTATCCTTCTCAGGGCAGCCACCATTTCATCTGAACACTAATGAAGCTACTCTCAATCTACTCTGCTCAATGGCAGACATTAACAACTCCTATCTTCTATCACACTGCAATCAGGAGTGGCTTTGAATTCATGATAAATGATGAAGAATTGCATCCAGGAAAGTGAGTGTGCGGCTGGGGGAAGGACAGAACTCTGTTTATGAAATTTCTGTTCTGACCTTCCTCCCAAAGGAGCCCAGGCTGACCTGTTCTCCATCAGACTTCTAATGAGTAAAAAGCAGGCTAGTAAACTATGTACTGAACATGGTAATCCAAAGGTCTCAACAAATCAGAATACAGCACAGAGTACAGAAGTCGCCTTTTATATCCCTCGTGATTATTTTGCAAGGCCATATAGTGATGCTTAGGCAAACTTTGTTTAAAACTAAGGTTAAGGCCCTTTTCCGTATTGTTACTTGACTGACCCACATTTCTTTGGCAGCAATCTGTTTCTAGTAAAGAAGAGACTTGCATTTGTCCTTATTAAGTTTCTACTTTTTGCTGAAAATGTTTCCAATTTACTGAGATGATTCTGAGTTCTAACTTGGTCTCGCCAGATGGAGTCTGATATGACAGAAAGTGCTTTAAATTTGCAGTGAGGCAGGCAAGACAAATTGCAGGAAGAGCCCTAAGGTTTCAAACTATCACAACAAGAACAGACATACTTGGCAGCCCACTCCAAAAAGCAGATATGGAAAAGGTAAAGAGGCAGTGGGTTAAGTTTCTTTAATAAGGCATTTTCCATGGCATGGATGGCTTTGAAAAAGTCACCTTGTAGCAAAGATACCATCAGCCCCAGCCAGCATGACCAACAGACAGGGATGATAGGGGTTGTATTCCAACAATATCTGAGAGGAAACAGTAAGCCAACCCTGCTTCAAATTGATTCATCATCTGTTCTGCCAATACTGTGTGTGTAGGAAATCTTTAAAAAGTTAGGCCTACTGCTAACAAGAATAACTTTTGCACAGACTTCTGCCATGGTGTGGTTGGCAAAGGTAAGATGTAAAAGGTATTTTTACTCCCAAGCAAGTGTGCATAAGATTGCAGCCAAAGAGGACACATATCCCAAACACCATCAATTCTGTTTTTATATACAGTGGTGCCTCGCAATACGAAATTAATTCATTCTGCGAGTTTTTTCGTCTTGTGAATTTTTTCGTCTTGCGAAGCACCACTGTGCATTGACGGTTTCCCATAGGAATGCATTGACGGTTTTTTTAAAAAAGGCGCAAGACGTTTTTGTCTTGCGAAGCAAGCCCATAGGGAAATTCGTCTTGCGAAGCAACTCAGAAAACGAAAAACTATTTCGTCTTGAGAGTTTTTCGTCTTGCGAGGTACCACCGTACCTATTTTACCTGCTAACTTAGATCTTGTTAATTTCCCCAGGAAAGAAGTTCTTTTTTTATGATACAGCATTGCAGATAACTTTGGGCAAGCGGAAGGTGGCAGAGAAATTTTGTGGTGGGAGGAAATCTGTTAGGATTTTACTAGAAAGAACTTACCTGTCTGAGTTCATCTGCCATGAAGAAGGAAGGTGCATTTGCTTTTGGCTGCATGTAAGCAACATGAGGCGCAGTTGGAGGATAAATGTGGTAATTTGGGAACACCTATTGAAGATAAAATTTGGAACAGACAGTTTTTAGGATTTGAAAAGTTATGAGATCTTTTAAAAGCCCTCCGAAGTGGTTCCACAGAAGCCATATCAAAAAAAGGATGAGCACACTTATGGGTGCATACTTATGGTTGCGGCTGCAAAGTCATCAGCATTTGAATTAATTACTTTCAAAATCCAAACTTGAAATTCTGGGAGAAAAATAAGTTTGTATGGAAAGTGTGCAAAATATTAGTACAGGGTCAGCATAAGGAATAAGAATCTGGTTAGGTAATAAGGGCTACATAAAATGCACACCCCAAGCCTGCACATGTCCTATAACCATCCTCAAAAGCCTTTCTCAGAGTGCCCCTGGCTGAGGGAGATAAGGCAGGTGGCAGCTTGGGAGTCTTCAGTGGTAGCACCACCCCATTCATGGAGGAGTATGGTGCTGAAACTGATTGGTACCAAGCCCAGGCTTTAATCCTTCATTGAAGTTTAAACTGATACTTACTCAACTTTTTGTGTTGTATTTTTTGAAATTAATTTTTTTAAGCTGATGCTGCTATTGTTCATTAATTCTGAGAATCTAGGCTAGTATTTATCTTATACTTAAGAAAGTATCTAACATTCTAATGAAAGCATCATGGTGGCAAACTACCCAAGTCATGCACAAAGTTTGCCAAACACTGCTGTTACCTGGCCTAAGGGCTCAAGATACAACAAATTCTGCCATGTCAGAGAGCATGTCTGGTTTTCTTAGGGGGCAATGGCCTTAAAATAAAAAGCCAACAAAGCTGCGCATACAATCTCACATAGAAGGAATCTCTGATGCCACCTAGTCTAGGCTCCTAGATTTCTATGCTATTCATCCCATGAATAAAGGGCTTACTTTACTTTACATCAGCCGCCTGTGTAATTCTTCTGAAACTGTGTAATTCTTCTACAGAATCTGATCATTGGTCTTTCTGGTCTAGTAGTGCCTACTCCAGGAGGCAACAAGGTCTCAGCCAGAGATCCTTCCCTGGCTACCAGAAAGAGTTTAAATGAAGATGTAAGGAACAGAACCTAGAACATTGCGTATGCAAAAGCATGTGATCGACAGCAGACCTATGGCTCTCCCCATGCTGCTCTTTAATAACTTTATCATGAAAGGAAGGAGACTCAACAAGCCTCAGACTCACGTACTCTTCTACTACACAGATGAAAGAGTTTGGAAGCTTTCATTTCTGTTTCTGGAGTTTTTCATATCATTCAAACTAAGCTTTGTATGAAAAAAGCCAATTTCAAACCATAATTATTGACCAGTTTAGGGTTTGGATAGAATGCTAAATGGAAGTTAATTGAAATAGGAAGCTTCCACTCTTACTTGCAGCCATACTTGTGGAGGAAAGGAAAGGACTTAAGTCCAAGGCTCATGTAGGTTCATTCCCATCATGATAAACCATGGTTTATTCTGACCACCTCTCCCCATATGAACTGCCCTGGACCCTGAGATCATTATCCGAGCCCTTCTCTGTGCCATGCTCTCTCCAGGGGGGGCTAATCCGATACCTTCATTACAAATATTTAGGTGCCAGGCTATAATATTCCTTTGCTGACAGGCCTTTGGCTAATTAAATGGTCTATGGCCTCATGAACTATTGGGTGCAGGTTGTTTAGTTTGTTGGTATGTTATGTATTTCTGTGTGTTTATACTGTAAACTGCCCTGTGGTTTTATTATTTACTTGATAATAATATAATATTCTGAGATAAAGGGCAGTATATAAATTATTTCTCCTACTGTGTGCAAATAGGAAAGCTTTGCAAGACAGAAAAGGAAGCCACAGTGGCAGTCAACAGTAACAGCCAAGATGCAAATCAAGCTTGGAAATGTGGTAATTACTATATGGAATACCAGCATTAATTTATGGATTATAACAAATACCTTCATAAATAAAACGGAATTCTCACCATTCCAGTTACAGGCGCTGGAGTTGTGTCAGTATAGAAATAGGTTGTGCCACCCACAGTTTCCTTCTGAATCACCTGGCCAGCAGCTGGCGGCTGGGAGACAGCATTAGTAACTGGCGTAGAGGCACTAGTAGGCACCATGTAATTTGCTGGGTTTGGTGTATGACTTCTTCGTCTAGGAGCAGGAGACGTGTGAGGAGTAATTTTAGGGGAATGAAGGGGAGAAGATCCTGCTGACAATGACATTCCTTATGAAAATAAAAGGAAAAAAGAAGACTTGCAGTGAAAAGGCATTTGCAGCCATAACAGACTCCAAGGCTTGGGGTGGGGGGTATATTTCCTTGCAGATAAAAACAGACTTGGGACAGCTGGACAAGGTGTTTTAAAACTTCCCAGTTTACATGTAAGATTCAAGTGAAATGGTTAGCCACAAAGATACCAACTTTTGCCCAAAGGGTAAGAAAAGCAGCAGCAAATATTTGCAACATTTTCAAGCTATTCAATTACAACTCCATCTAATTGTGCCACTTTGCTATGGCAGACAAAAAGTGCCGGGTACTGCCACAGTACTCTTTAAACCAAGGATGGGGAACTTCCGATTGGTGGGCCAAGATTGGCTTGTCAGGCCAATTACTCCAAACCACGTCCACCCACCGGACAGCTGATGGATGGGAGGAGATGGTTTATTCCACCTACATTAGCTGTATGGCCTATTCCCAAGCAAGGACCAGGATCATGCAGCCAAAGCAGCGGGATTTAATCCCTGCTCATCACTGATGAGCAGTGATAACAGCCCTTTGCAAAAGGACTATTTGGAGTAACTTGCACTTTGTCTTTAAGAAGAGCCAGTGGCAGAAGGGTAAGGGAGAAGAGTCTGCTCTACTTCTCCACTGCAACCACCTGCCCGCTTGCTTAAACCACCCTGATGTGAAAGGAGGGCAATTCTGCTTGGTCCAGGCATACAAGAGAGCAACCTGCAGGGAGCTCTCTTATGCAACGCCCCCCTTTGCTAAGCATGATCCCCTCCACCCAATGGTGCATTGGCTGATGTATTGAGGGGGGATCCTGCTTGGTCTGGGTACATGAGGTTTACCTGCAGGCAACTATCATGCCCCCTAACCTGCTCATTTTGACTGTGCATGTAGCAGACAGCAAGGCGCTGCTAAAGGAAAGGTTTCTCCTGCAAAAGGAAGGAAGAAGCCTTCACTTTCACAGCCTTGTTGCCTGTTTTGAAATCCTGGGACTTCAAAGCACCAAATTCCCTGGTATCAGCTGACTGACACCTGTCAAATTTGCCCTGCAAGGCAGATCCTTATAAGAATCTGGCCCATGTGGCTAAAAACATTCCCCACGCCTTATTTAAACCAAACTAGAATCATCTGAAAGGAAAATACTGAGGTCTGTGCCATATAATTTGTAACGATTTATATAGACACCTACACAGAATTTTTTTTAAAAAAAAAACCACCACCAGGTTGCAATGATTACACAAACTAACCATACTATACTCAGTGTCAAGACAAATTTATTAACTAGGTACTACTTACTCAGCACTGAAACAAAATAGGATGTGCAATCTATTATTTATTTATTTATACATACATACATACATACATACATACATACATACTATAAAACTACAATGTTTCCTGTGACTATGATTATGGATGTTAAGTGTTTTTTCCAAACTTAAATAAAAACAAACTGTAGGATTCAAAGCACCATGTCTGGTATTCATAGAAGCTTCTCAGCCCCTTTCTTAAAGCAGTATGAGGCATGAGGTGCTGCCCCAGAAAGGAGGGGGCACACAGGAAAAGCCATAGCTCACTGCTAAAGAAAAACCTTGGTATGAACAAGATCCAGGTTTAAGATCCATGACATTTCTGGGCAGAAAGGCTTTGGAAAAATCCTAGGCATCATCCTGGAGAGAAACTGCCAGAGTTGACAGCACTGGACTATGCAGATAAATGGACTTCATTTAAGGCAGATTCATATTTTCAAGGTAACTACTTATGATAAAACTCTGAGGCTTAATTTTCCTCCTCAATCCTCAATTATTTCCCATCATGCAAGACAGGCTAAGGTTGCTTCCCTAAGATGGGTATGATAATAGACCTCTTTTTAAAATAAACGTCGCTGGTTGCCCCAAACTTGAAAGTGAAACTAGTTTTTGTCTGCACTAGAGAATAAGGCAGCTGCTTTGCAGCATGAAAAACGGAGATGCTATTTCCATGGTACATGGAGTTAAGAGCCATGCTATCTAGAGAACTTGTTTGCATACTGCACATTGCAAATATAAACCTGTTTAGCCACCTCCACCCACTTCCCCAAACCTGGGTACTAAAAACTCTGAGGTAGCTAAAGTTTCTGCAGTCATGTATGTGACCTACAGCAACGACCATATGGAAACAAATTATTTTATTTATTAGATTTACATACCGCCCTTCGTCAAAAGATCTCAGGGTGGTTCACAATATAACAAAGGGTGGAATTCAAAGTTGAGATATGGCCAGCATTAACATCTGTGCAAGCATCTCAGTTTGTCCGATGGAAACAATCTCCCCTCCCCTGAGAGTTTTTCCAACCAACCCGCCCCCCACGCCATATATTTTTGGGGGGAGGGGAGCAAGGGAGAAGTTAAGAAAGTCATGTGCAAGTGCAAGTGATTGTGGGGGGGTCTTCCACTTACAGGGCTTGTTAAACGACTCTTTCCCAACGATATTATCTAACAAGATATAGCAGATGAAACTGACAATTAGAAAATTAATGTACCTAGTACTACTCTGAAAGCAACTCTGCCCCCAAAGCCAGGTTATTCCATGTTAACAGGTGGTCCCATAAGCTTAGATTCTTCTTGCTCACTTACTATTCTCTTCACGTTATTGCTTTAACAATGTGTGATGTTTCATTTGTCAATCTTTTATAGAGGGCGGCGTCCTGCTTCCCGCACACTCGGTTCACTGCTCTTCTCCATCGTTTTTACTTAGAAGTTCCTTCCTTCCTTCCAACAGCCCTGAATGCATATAATCTAGTCCAGGGGTTGTCATCCTGGTCCCTACCGCCCACTAGTGGGTGTTTCAGGATTCTAGGTGGGCGGTAGGGGGTTCTATGGCACAAGCTGAATCCTCCTTCCATCGAGCACTGGTGGGCGGTAAGGAAATTTTACCATCAAGGAAGATGCACTAGTGGGCTGTTGGTATAAAAATGTTGACTACCCTGATCTAGTCTTTCTGGTTTATAGGCTTTAAACATGTTCACATATTATCTTTGCTGGGAACTATTCATAGGCTTTGGAGGTGAGGTGGGGAGTTGTCCTTTGCCTGGTAGGTCGGTGTTTTTATACCTCCAAGATAATCTTGTACTTCCATTTTTCAGATAAAATGTTAATGATAGTTCTAAATATTCTGAAAATGAATTTAGTTAAGAGAGACCCCTTAAATAACGGATGCAAACAAAGATTACAAGCTCCTTCTAAAACTTGGTAATGCTAAGATGCTGCAGGAAACCTTGACGGCTGCAAGAATTACACTTAAGGTGCTGAAATGTGCAAAGTGCAGGTACAAGACTGATAGCAAACGCCTAAAGATGGCACGGCTGCTATGTAAGACTTTAAATAAATAGAGCTTAGGAAGAGTCGGTTCCTAGATGTAATAAGCTTCCCTAGTGCTACTGTGATTCATAAGCTAGTGTAAATAAATTACTCTAAGCTTACCTGGAGCTAGCCCAGCGTTTGCAGGACCTCCCATGGAAGGATGAGAGAACAAGGCTTGAGAGAAGGCAGATATATTTGACTGTGACATATTACTGAGTCGGGAGGTTGATCCTCCTTTAGGAATAAACTCGCTTGCCGCGGGATTTGGTGTCTGTTTAAAAAAAAATTAAAACAGAGTATGTGTTAAGTGTGAAAATAGATTTGTTTACCGAATAAATTAGTGGGTTTAAAGTTAAGAACGCAAACATTTTTAGTAGGTTATTAAAAACTAACAGACATAGTAGGCCAGGACCCAAAGAACTACAACTACCGGTAATTCCAAAAGTTGAATGGGGTTTTTAGAACTGTTTCCACCCCCACCCCCCGACAATTCTCAGCATACTGCATGGCAAACCTTTCAAAACCATATAGAGTTTGTAATAAGACACGGCTTTCTGTGGCCCAAAGAAAAGAGTTGTACATTCTATGAGCTAGGTACAGCTCCCTTGACTGGAGATATGCAGTTCCTTGAATCCTGGTCATAGGAAACCTACTTGAAATTCTGTTTCCATACAACTTCCTTCATAATCTACAAGTTTGCATTACACACTGCTCAGCTAAATTTTGAGGCAAGGAAACTGGGAATACTATGAGTTTATAAGTGGAATTAGAAGTATCAATTATGCTAATAATGGCCAGCTCTTAGAGCAATCAATTATGCTTAAGAGGAACTAGATTGTAAGCAGCTCTCAGGAAAGCTTCCTATTTTAAGTTACAAAAACTACTTTATTGGCGAAGTCATTTTAATCTCTGTTCCACATGTTTGTTTTTAAAGATGTTCATTTCCCCTTAATTCTAAGGATTTTCTACATTACATACTTTTAAACAAGCTGAAGTTGTGTTTGGGAAATTTTAATTCAAAACCTGATGCTGTCAGAAAGCTAACTGGGACAAATGACAATTTCTCAGTAGAACAATCCTTGCAAGGTTGTTGAGAAGTTAAACACTGTTCTGGGCAACTTGGACCAAAGGCAGAATACAAATTAACAAGCAAACTAAATGTAGAGCATTATCACAACAGTGGGGAACCTTAAGCCCCCTAAGTGTACCTGCCAGGCCTCCCAATTTGGCCCACATCCACCTGTCCATCACCTGACATCATATTCAAAAAACACCAAATTACAACCAGAAAGGAAGAATCCAGAGCACATTTAGATGGTGCTCCTGATTCTTCCTTTGCTTCTGCAGCTTCAATTCAAGGCATGGCTACAGAAGAAGAAAGGAAGTATCAGAAATGCATTTAGAACACACCTTTGATTCTTCCGTTGAATCACCTGAAGACACCAGGTGACTGACAGGTAGGCAGCCCTACCCATCCATCAAAGCAGCCCACGAAGAGTGGGGGAATACTGGATCCAGCCCACTGGCCAGAACCAATTCCCCTCTCCTATATTAGCATATAGCCAATAAGTGGCAAATTCTTCACTTACATTTTTGACTTTGCCCTCATGTTTTTGGAGTTGAGGGATAAACTCTGCATTGATATTAATTAGTGCTATCATCCAATTAAAGACATCTTGGTTGATCATACACCTATTAAATCAATTCAGTATTCAGAACATGTAGATGCTGCCTTTCTGTTAAATATGACAAACAGGTCTGCTTACACAAGAGAAAAACCACAATAAATCCATCACAACAGGACAAACTTGTTTAAGCCACCGGGAGAAACAGTTCCCTTAAGGCATGTAGATATAAAATCTGCATATATTTTCATGGTCATAAAGTAATTCTGAAGAAATCACACGATTTTTAAATGATGCGTACACATTTCATAGCAAGCATCATTTCAGAACAGGCACTTCCTCCTGTGAAAGCAGAAAGCGGCAGTGCCTCTTCTATCCAGTGCCTGGAATTAGTAAAGCAAAAGAAAGAATCACATGACAGATGCAGGCCAATAAACAGAAGTTCTAGGTTTAGGTGGTTCACCTGAGCAAAGAGACCTGTTCTGGATGGGCTGCACTCCCCCTAAAGGACTATGTTCCTGGTCTGTGTGTACTCCTGGGTTCAGCTTTGTCTATGGTAAAGAGTGCCTTCCGTCAGCGCCTAAGATGGCTTGGACAGAGTTATCTTTAAAAAACCTGCTGCCTGATAAATTTAGGGTATCCTTTGACCCTATCAACCAACTAAGCACCACACTTCCAACATTAAACTGTCAAAAAAGTTCGATGGGCCACTCGTTGTTCTACTGGGCTATGTAAAAGATACAATACTACCAGATGTCAGAGAAATGATAATAGATCTATTAATCACAGTATGGTTAGTCATTAGTTAGCTAACAAAAGCTTAGCATAATTAGAGTCAGAGAGGGGAAACAGTAAAATGACCAAGATATAGCTAAATTGAGCATTTTTATTCATTAGCAGAATAATAAAGTTTAAAATTCACTTCACCCCTACTTGTGCTTGAGTGTATTTTAAATCTGGTGGTTGTGCTCATGGATCTGTCTTACCCAATGTACTTATGTCATTTAGTATTTACTCTTTCCATTCGTGTTAAATGAGCGCTATCACAATTTTTCTTTTTGATTTTTTAATATATGGTTTTTAGATTGGTGTGATAATTCTTCAATAAAGGGGGAGAGATAACCCTGCTGGGATACCAGATAGTCTGCCAAAGATACACATGAAAGTGGTGGGAGGAAATTCAAGGTGGTTGTATTACAGCTAATGTTAAGGTCAGCCTTCACTTTCAAGGCAATTTTCCGAAGGAGAAAAAAGAGTTCTAGGTAGGAGACTTGGCTTCTAAGACAAAAGCAGTATTCATAAACAAGGGTTTTGTTCATAAACAAGATTTCATTTTAGTTTGATCAGGTTAATTAATTAGTGAATATCTTCTCTGGTTTTTTATAAATTAAAAAATCGGCAAGTTGGCTGTTGATTCAATCAAGAACAAATATTTTGTTCACTATCTCTTTGATTCAAATGAATGCATAGGTCCTCATTTTACATCTTTATACCATTAATAAAATCTCAAGTACAGGATATAAATAGGACAGTTAACCCAAGCATTTAAAGTCCAAATTGCCAATTTTATTTTTACTTATTTAGCAGAATATATATGCAGTAGAAGACAGGAGTGCCTGGCGTGCTCTGGTCCATGGGGTCGCGAAGAGTCGGACACAACTAAACAACTAACAACAACATATGCAGTTTAATTAAAAGATATAAAGCTAAGTTGTTCACATAGTATAAAAATGCTGATTAGCCAACTGTCTTCACACATGTTAAAAATTACACTACTCCCATTTCCTTTTTCCACATTGAATCATAAAATTGCAGAGTTGGAAGGGACCCTGAGGGAATCTCAACAAATACCTGAATATATTCTACATAATGTATGCACCTATCACAGCAATAAACATTCTCCCTCTTCCTTAAAACAGACATGTACACATTTTCTTCAAAGCAGACAGACATTGTTTCTCCCCTTTCTGCCAGAACTCAGGCACAAAACCTTTCCCCACAACGTAGGTTTTCTCAAACAAGCACTATGATCCTCAGGCTCTGCTTCTATTGTCAGGTCTATTACTAGCATGCTCCTCCCACAACACACAGCCTTAAGGCAAGCATCTTCTGTATCTTCTTAAGGTACAACATTCTCATCCTCACTGAAGATGGGCTGCAGCTGGACCAGGGAAGAGGGAGAGATACCAAATTAACAGATAACATGTTGTAGCTGGTTGCAAGTGGTTACACAGAAATGATGTGTAAGAGTCTTTTACTGTCTACAGACCTTGGGTTCTTCATTCATGGTCTAGAAGAATAAATTCAAATTGCTTTTCTAGAATTGCATTTACTGTTTAAGGAAGCAACAAAAGGGAAAAACTCAAAGCTGTAACTGTTCAGGAACAAACTAGTACATTCACAAATTCCAACTAAGGGTCACAACATACTTCTTTAGATGGAAGAGTAAACAATTTACCAAACAAGGGCCAAATCTGTCATCATGTACACATCTGAATGCTTAATTGAAATGAGACTCTAAAATACAGGAAAAAACTGAAATATCCTGGAAGTGTTTTTCTGAATTTCTCAAGATTCAGCAAAGAATGTTACGGTGCCTTGAAGGTCAAGAGACTGTGGCATCATAACAGACTAACACAACTACACTTCTGGAATCTGCTTGGTCCTTTTTAACTTTAGTACATGTTAGGTTTATACTAACAAATTATTTAAATTTACAGAGCAGCAAAAAACCATGTGTCTTATTACAAACTCTGCTTGATCAAAACCTAGCTAATGGCACATGCATGACCTTTTTTTAACTGACCTTATGAAACATCAAGTCATGCTCCTTTCTAGAATAGTTTATATTGAGAAGAGATCAACATGGATAATTAAAAAACTCAAAACACAATGGTCACAATGTGACCCCATTATGCCTCAGATCATGACTTCTATGTCTTGTTTACAGAATAAGGCCAAAATGTATTATAATAAACATCATAAACATCAGCTTTGCCACCTCACTAAGATTCTCAGAATCCCAGTATAAGGCTAATCCCAGTATCAGAATCCTCGGGAGGGTTACAGACTGGCCACAAATCAACCACCTCTACAATATAGTGAAATTAAAGTACGACAATTAAAAGAGCTCAGTAGCATGAGATAGTGGGCTGGATTCTTATCCACTGGCTGCAGATCCTGCAATCCACACAATGTACACACACCCTTTCCTGGCTCATTTGTGCTGCAGATAAGGAGAATGGAGGTGAACATGAGGGAGAGGACAGGCAAGTTAGGCCACCTAGTGCAGTCTAAATGGCTGTAAGAGCCATATTAGCTTGAGATTCTCCGAAGTCAAATCATTCTTGCATTGGGGGGACTTTTATCCCCACTTCTGTACTGAAACAGCACTGCTGCTATGCTGATGCTGAAGCCTGGTCCTTTGGCAATGGCTCTGGGTTCTAACAATGAGACCCTACATCTTTGTTTTACAAGCTGCAATGGAAACATGTTAAGGGACCAACATGTATAAAACAGAGATTTGCAGAATGTACAGGCCAAATCTACAATTACTGCAGATGTTGCTGCAAGTGGTGTATTATACCACAACGCAGCGATTTAATGCTGCAAATTCCATTAAATCATACATGATGTGCAAGAACTGAAGTACAACATCCATACAAACAAGGCCAACGTGCTTAGTTTATGTACATCAATCTGGCTCTTTTCAATATTCATAAACCTAGCAACTAAAAACAGTTGTGACACTCTCTCAGGCAAACTTACTCTTTTTGGGGGGTGCGGGGAGCGCACAACGTTGAGCTCTTCGGTGGAATAGAGAAGTAAAATTTCCATGATTTCCATAAAAGCAGCAGATAATGTGGTGTTCATATATTAAAATAACCAAGGTTGCAATCTGTGTGTGTATATAGGTGTGTGTGTATACACGCAGTGAGAAACACAGGTTGCTAGATGGGGGGGAGGACAATGCAAACTTGAAGTGGCCACATTTTTCTACAAAACCTTTCAGTTCAGCAACCTACTTAGCACGTACCCTTTGCACATGCATTGTGATGTCTCTATATAATGTACAATATGGAATGCTGTAAACCATTCTTCCTTCTTGGATACTTAAGTTCAACTACTGACAAACACCGCCACACAACAGCAACACTAAATTAATCAGCTTGAGTTCATTCTCTCTCTCTCTTTTTGTATGACTTTTCCGATGTGAAACCAAAGACACACTTAACTTCAAATCACAGTTTAACTGAAATCAGGTCGTTCTAACCCTAAGATCAGCCAAAGCAAACACTGAGTAAGTCAAGTCCTAAAGGGGAAAACATCCTCTGCAACGCCTCTGACTTGTGCAACAGTATAGCCTACAAGCTACATTAACTACCTGGCACTACACAAGAAAACTATTAGTATGATTTATACAAAGAACAGTAAAAATGCTATTGTTCCCATGTACAGCGGAAGCAAACAAGAGTTGTAAGAAAGGGGGGGGGGTAAATTCACTGGGTGACCATTCTTCCCAGTCTCATGCTAATTCTGTGAACTACTCTTGTCTCAGTCTGTTTTTATCTTAGAGGTTGAGTGTGCCTCTGTATTCCACTGGAACAAGTACCCATCTAGAGCCTCAACACAACTTATAGCAATAATGCCCTTTGAAAGTCCCTAGGGTGCTAATCACAGGGCAGAAAGTGCCAGACATCTATTCCTACTCACAGTAGAGTCAAAGATAACCAAAGGCAATTTAAGTCACTAGATGCTGAGTGAGTTTCTTCTGTGGGCCAGGATAAGGAGTACAAATAAGATAACATAGTTTTGCACTACGATTGCTCTCTGAAACATCTGCGGTTCTCCAGATGTTGATGGACTCTCAACTTTTCACAGCCCCAGCCAGCACAGCCTATGTTTAGCGATAACAGGAGCTGCAGTCTAGCAACATCTGGAGGGTCTAAATACTGTTCAAATTATTTCAGCTATTTCAAAGAAAATAAGTTTCAACTTCTAAGGTGTTTTCCTAAAATAGATTACTCTTGCCACCCAAACTAGATGATACAGAACATTAGTTGAGAAGTGTGTAGTTTATTAGATAGTCACTTTTGTTGTCATTTGTACATTTGACCTGTGAAGATTTCGGCCAAATTTCTGCCCATCATATGTATCTAACTTCAGCATTTTTGAAAAAATAAAAATAGTAGCCAAAATTAATTAAAGTGACTAGAAAAAAGTAATTTTACCTGTAAATTGTTTTCTGTGACTCTGTTCCACCAAACCATATTGATGGGTACTCCTGTTTTACACCTGTCAGCCAAGCAGCCAATAGTGTTCTTTGATTTTCTTGCCTTTGATCCCACCGGAACTATTCTCTCCTCCAGCATCCCCAGTCGATACTTCCTTGGCTATGGAAAAGAAGGAAAAAAACCAGGGCACTCCCAACATCCCTTAGTCTGAAACTCAAACTAGAACTAGATGAGAACATATATTTGGTTTGATTGGTGGAATAGGAAACAATTTGCAAGTAAAATTTCTGACTCTGGTCATTTGACTTGCCGTGGCTTGGAAAAGGAAGTTGAGAGAGGTCAACAAGCCAAAATAGTTTGGAGTGGATTCCAGTTGGTGCCCTTGCACTTAACTGAGGAACTTTTGATCCTGCAGACAGATACCCCTACTAATGTAAAAGAAAGGGAGGCATTCCCCCCCCCCCCGCAGCACCCATAAAACATCAGTGCCAGAGAGATGGGGGGAAACACTCCAGAACAGGGTGGCATGGAGAGCAGTAGGAAGACAATATCACTTTCCCTCCACTTCCCAATTGGGGACACCAATTAGATTCCACCTTGACTCGCAGTGCAATCCTGTGCATATTTACTCAGAAATACCGTAAGTCCCACGGAATTTAATAGGACTCACTCCCAGGAAAATCCAATAGGATTGCAGAACAAGCTGGCTTGTACAGTTTGGTCCTAATTCATTAGAAAAGTCATATCTATATCACTTCAAATAAACTAAGACTTGTTTGAAATATGTAGTGCCAGGTCAAACCAAAAGCTTTGCCTACTACATACCTCCAACCAGGATACTAAATTCTTACACCTGAATTTATGAACAGATTCCAGAGGACAGAAAGGACTGGGTTTGGAAATAATGGGTTGTAAATGAACAAATATAGGCAGAGTAAGCCCACTGAAATCAGTAGATTTGATTAACTTAAGCCCAGTAAATTCAGTGGGTCTACTCTGAGTAAGATTTCATTAAATACAATCCAACTGTTCAAAATAGAAACCTTGGAAGTTCTGGCATAAATGTCTCAAAAGGAGATAGACAATTTTTCCTTGAAATGTTGTCCATGTCAAGTTAACATATTTAGTCGCAAAGAGTTGGTCACAAAGAAAGGCATATATATAATCTCTTATTACAACTGTTTTTACTGGTACACACAGGTGGTGATAATGAAATACTTTTTATTTTAAGCTTTGAAGGTGTACATTCAAACCCCAGACGTGTTTATAAAATTAAGGTATCATCTTGCCTATCAAAGTAAATATGAAGTAATAAAAGTAATTCCAAGAACAGTAATTACTCAACAATTCAGCAACACACACACACAATAGGCTCTCAAAGGTTTACTATGAAATGCAACTATCCTTATTTACAAGCTGTATCCTTGCTGACAGTGAAGAAAGCCCTGCTGAGTTTTCAGACAGTATAAAATTATGAACTCTGAGCTGTATATAATAAGCAATCACTTACTTAATGACCCATAAACTCATGTCACTAGAGAAGCTTCCTGCTCATCAAAATAAGTATTCAGTAAGCTACAGCAGAAGTCTGACACTGGGTTAAAGCTGGCCCTAAGGTGCAGTGCCTACTACTAAATGCAGCAATAAAGTTTTCTAGCAGATAACTTTTAAGAAATTGAAGCTGAACAGCTGGTTTACTGTCCATTGCTCAGTTAAGTGGCTCATCAAGAAAATTAGCTGGATATAGATATACTGCTTGCTCCTCCAGTATATATCCCATTCCATTCAAAATACCCATGGAAAGTTCTTGTCTCATAATTATTCTAAACCAGGGGTGTCTTCCCCACACGCTCCAATGAAGCTGGAGTACAACTACCCATACAAAATACTTGCAATGTAGTTATCCTAGGATGGACCCATGATAAAATTACTTCTCATTATTTTTTTACAGGAACAGATTGGAAGCAGACCTTAGCTTACGCTCCTCATTGAAGACATATTAATTCCAAAACAGATCTCATGGATGCTTGAATCCAATATCTACTTGTTCAGTTCACCTCTCCCCACACAGAGAATCACAGAATTGTAGAGTTGGAAAAGACGCCAAGGGTCATCTAGTCGAACACCCTGTAATGCAGCAAACTCAACTAAAGCATCCATGGTAGATGGCCATCTACTCTCTGAATGAACAACCCATTGTAAAATCTCAGAAGTGTGCTGCACAAAGTTCAGTATCTACAAAGAACCATCAAGAGGTAAGAACATTACCCAGAGCAAAAAGATATGAAATTGTTTTCTGAATATTTAAGTAAGGTCAGAAGACAACATACACAGGAATATTAAACTAATAATGAAATTTCATCCAACCTGTTCTAAATGGGGTTTTTTGCAGAAGATTGAAATCACCATTGCTTATATGACAAACATGTGCTTATGAAGCATGTCGACTGAAACAGTTCATTTTCAAAAAACAGAAGATATATTTTGAAATATATATATATACACACACACACACACACACACACACTTTCGTGCAAATAAAACAGGTGAACGCCAAAAGAAACCATATCTACATTTGTCAAGCTAAACTTAAAAGAACATGACTAAATTAGACAAGAAACCAAGCCTTTCTACATTAACAATACCTAATGTATGTGCCCAACTAGTTTTATGCAGATCTTGATGAGAGTTTAGATTACCAGCTATGCAAGCACTTAAGCAGCAATTCAGATCTCCTGAAGATTTTTTTCCATAAAGCCAACTCTGTTCAAAGCAAGGTACTCAATTATATATGTCTCTTCCAAGGCTCAATCAATTTTTAGTCAGTAGTGGCTGGAGAAGAACTGCCTAACTCTTTCCCTGCTACTTATTTTTCAGCTCAAAATCACTGCATCCAGAGCTGCATATCCATCTGAAAAGGGAAACACACCCTGAGAGGGCAATTTTGATCTGAAAAACAGGAAAATGAGTGGATGTGGTAGCTCATTCCTCCCCCTTGCAATATCTGGATACGTTTATTACTCAACCTAAATAAATGTAGATTTGGCAAGATTGAGACTGGGAAGTGAGTGTCCAGTTGCATGGATCTTTTCACATTGTGGTCACCTGTTTCTTGGTTTTGTCCCAACAGTGACTAATGGTTTTAGAAACAGATAAAATGAGAAACTGGATTTGCCTTGGGTTTGGCAATTTCAGCATAGTCCATATTTATTCAGTAACAAGTATGTATCAATGCAAGATGGGGAAATTTCAACTACAAATAATTATGCCTTGGATTAACCTATGATTAAGCTGGAAGCCCAAAAGCTGTAGAAAAACCAATACTCAGCTTAAACTGGTTAAAGTGATAACATGGCCCAATTTAGCAACCTTCGTAGTTAATGACTAAACAACCAACAACAGCACTGGATAAGTAGTGCTAAAATTGTGACCTTGTTCTCACTAGAAATAGGTGATGGGGTAAAATGTGCTTGGTCTTGCCACTTCAGACTGCATGTGAGGTGTTGACATGACTGGACACATTTCCAAAAACAGTCCTACATGTATGCCAAGGGGGGATAGAACTCTAACATGCTTTGTATTACCTATATTCTGGGGTACAATCGGCATATATACAATTGAAAAGAGGAAGCAGTAAAACACCAATGTGAAAAAGGGGAAACATGCTGATCAACTCTTGATTAGTTACTCATCCATGCTATGGTGTTATGCTGCTCAGCATTTGGCAATATGAGACACTGGAGTGGGGGCGATTTACTCAAGAGTTGCAAAACCTGGAATGGTTTTAGCTATCACTGTCTTATGTCTTATACAGCTATGTCCCCAATGTTAGAGAATAATTGAAAATGTGAAGATAAATATTAGAAGTCAGAGAAAAGAGTTAAATTCTGGTGGATTTTTAAGTAGAGTTAAATTTTAACTCTTAGGCTATGCCGCATATTTCATTTTAACTGATGGAACAATAGATTAAAGTTGCCTCGTTCAACATTCTTTAAAAGACCACATTTTTAAAATGTTGAGACACAAATTGCAAAGTCAAAAATGCAAATTCAATTTCACAACACATCCTTAGTGACCAGTACTTCCTCCATCTGCAACGTAACTGAAGACATAACAGATTGAACAACCAAAATCCTGGCTTTTGTTATGCTGCACCTAGAAAACTCAATGAAGCTATAATGCATACCAGTCATTAGCAATAATTAAAAGGATGGGAATGGCTACAATATAATGCCCTTTTCTCTTGTGTGTGTATCCCGCATGTCACACACAGCACAATTTGTAGCTACTTTTGTACCAAAACTGAGCATTCTTACCACTAATCTGGCTGTACATGAGCGAGACAGAAGGGACTAGTAGACAAATAGCACAATTTTGTGACCCAATCCCTCAATCATGAGTAAAGGCGCACAGGCAGCTGAAGCCATTAACTAATAAACTTGAATGCCATCGTTCCACAAAAACTTTGACTGCTGTGAAACCGCAGACCAGAAAGACAACTTAAAGTAACTTCAATATTCCTTCTGCTTGAAACTTGTACACGCTAGTCTCAAACTACAAAGATAACCAGAAAAGCAGAATGTTATTGCAGTGATGTTTTAAATCTCAAATAGCCCTTTTAAAATAAAAATAAAAATGCCTTTTGCCTCTTTTATTGCACCAAGACCCACCACTATTCCTACTATAAAGAATGCTAATTGCATCCCTGTAGGCTTTATTTGCCCAGCTTTTAGGACACAAGAGATTCAAGCAAAATCATCCATCCAAAATGTTTCCACAAGGAAAGAAGACGGTTTTTACAGAAAAGCTCCTCAGATCTTAAAAAAAATTCCGGCCTTCCGAACCACAACAGTGCACCCTAATTGCTCAGAAGAGCAAATTTCTCCTACAAAATTAAAACAAGAGTGTAACAGAACAAAAACTGCAATGCACTTAACACTTGAGTCTGCCATATGCACCACAGAGGGGCTTAACAATCAAAACTTCCTATATTCTACTGGCTTAAGTGTACAACATTAACAGGCAGCTAATTACAGCACCGGATTTAGGGTGGTACGTGCAGCTCTCCTACACAGGAAAGCCGAGCCAGGAGGAAGCAAAACTATGACGTACTGCACTTTAGAGGATGTGCAGAATGGAAACCAAGATGCGGGAGGGCGCCAAATTATGTCCTCACTTATGGTGCCATATTACCAAAGTCCACCCCTGCTAATTATCCCCGTTGTTTCAGTGGCAGCAGATCTTAGTATAACATTCTGACAGTTAACTGTTCTTAAATCCCTGTTATTTAAATCGCTGACAACCTAACGCCCTAATCTTGAAATGTATTACCCAGAAACTATTTTGCGAATGAAGTAAATGGTGCAATGCTTGTGTGGGAGTATATTGTTCAGGGTCCCCAAACTGGCTTTGTACATTCAGTGGCAATTATCCAACCACCTCCTTGAGTGTGTGAGGCTGTTGATGGCCTTGCAATAAGGCCAGGAGTCAAAACCTCATTTGTACGAGTCAGCACCCCTACCTAGGGATGTACACACAGTCATCATGACTTGCACATCACAGTGACTTTTATTTGAGCAATTGCAATTATCCAAGCACATGTGTATTTCTCTCTTAGAAGGATTTATTTATGCAAACTATGCCTTCACATACTTTTAGATGGGATGAAAACCCTGTTAGTGGTCTTGTGTGTTCCCTGAAGTTATAATAAAGCAATCACCACCTGCACAGACACACTTGCATTTTCCCTCCATATGTCTTTGCTAAAAATCCAACTTGTTTTTGCAATGCTTCAAAAACCTGCAAAATTATATATACACAAATAGGACAGTGGGGCATTAAAACAAACTACTGCCTGTATCAACCCAAAGAACAAGAAGCCCCAAAGTCACTTCGGTTTGTGACAGCAGTCAAATTATTTGTTATTCTCTATTCAGCCAATAAAAATCTTCTGCTAATTTTACTGTTAAACTTTGGTTCCCTTGAGAATGAACCATTTTTTTTTTACTGTACTTTAATATATTACAGCCAAAAAGAGTAAGGGAAAAGGTGCTTGGGGACCAATCAGTTTTGGCCAATGTCCCAGACTTTGCCAAACCTTGCCTAGGGAAGACAAAAATGTCTTAACTCTTATTTTTTTTGTAATGTGAAGTCTTGAGATCAGAAGTCTTCAATATCAACAAAGAACAGCATTCGTTTAATGAAGTGGCACATAAAAGATTGTTACTTGGGAAAGCAATAAAAAGGACATGGCATAATATTAAATTTTAAATGTTGGTTTCTTATTGCAATTTTCACAAGCAAAGAGAAGCTAACTAATCTTGAAAATTTTACAACAGAAACCCCCAGAAGTTCAATAAAGGGAAAGTGACTGCTTTGATAAGTTGGTGGGCATTTAATGATCACAATTTTAAAATTCTCTGCAGGGGGTAGAGTAAAAACTACTCAGTCTATGGTTTACAGATTTTTCATGGCTCTATGTAATGTGACTACTGCAGGAAGTTTTCTCCTTAAACAGCGGATTTATCAAGAGTTGTTTGGAATAAAAGTTGATAGACACCTATTTGAAGATGTTGTCTTTACCACAAATTGCAATAGAACCAGGGCTTTTATTCAGCCGGAACTCAGTTCCGGCACCTCTCAGGTGAGTGCCATTTCCCTTGTTCTCTCTTATGATGGCGGCATTCATGGTGAGTTCCGACACCTCCTTTTCTAAAAAAACTGCACCGAATAGAACATTGTGGAAAGGCATTGCTTGTATTGTGAGGGGCAGAGGATCAAGTTAGAGTGCACTGATCTGGACAATTACAAGCAATTGTGTAAATGAACTGAAATGCATGCCCAGAAATGTGCATTACATATGGCCATATATATAATTGATGCTACTCTGTAAGCTATCAGTTGCTGTATGTAATAAAGCAAGTGGTTCTTTTGTTATCTAGAAACTCTGGCAATACCTACTTTTCTCCTTTGAGATAAGCTGAGGGCAGCAAAATCGTTGAACAAGGATGAACCAGGTGAAGTAAGAGAATCTGGAAAAAAAGGTTACAAAACACATACAGATATAAATAATATATTTTAAATATAATATAATAACATTGTTAGTGTTTGAAATCTGCAAAGTAGATCCAGAAAATAATTTGGCATGTGCCTAAGGAACTGTGCATGTTCAGTGGAATTAACTTTCCCCCTCTGTTAACAATCACTATGCCCTGTAAAACTGTGGTGCTTATCAATTTCTTTGGACTTTGGAATACAAGGGCTAGTTTAGTAGTTTACTTGTATAGAGGCTATGTTTTATCAATATCAGCATTTAAGTCCTATTGAAATCAGAAGTTAACTTAGCATGGGCATATGTTAATTAATTCACAGCTGTGTGTGCATTAAGTCAAAGTTTATCAACTACCAGATAATTCTGCATGATGTCCTCTGCAATCTTAAGCTCTCAAAATTAATGTACACATCCCTTAAAATCTTCCTTGTTTACTTATAAGTGGCTCCCATGTGGAAAAGAAGCACAACTGAAGGTTCCTGGCACTGATGGTAGGAATTGTTAGAAAAGTAAATTCATACAGCTACTTGATGGCATATGTTTCCCATGGACAGGCGCTTAAAGGATTACAGACAGAACTGGCTACACCTATAACAAACACTTGCGTAGGTGATTATTAAATGTCATTAAAATACAAACAGATTATATGGGATGCCCATGACTCTACGACAGTCTGCCTCCTAAATTGTTTTAATGAAATGCCCAGGGGGAAAGGAGTATTTGATTGATTGATTGATTGATTGATTGATAGACTGATTGATTCATCCAAAGATCACAGGGTGGTTCACAACATAAAAATACAAAATGATAACACAAAATACATAATAACACAGAAACAAACTAATAAACCCCCTCCCACAAAAACATTTAAAAGACCATAGAATGGTAATCAGCCAAAGCACTGGTTGCAGAGAATATATGTAATATATGAAATGTAGGCACCAGGTGAGCCTTCCAGGGGAGAGCATTCCACAAATGGGGAGACACCACCAAAAAGGCTCACTCTCGTGCTGCCATCCTCCATACATCATATACAGCTGGGCCTAAACCCCAACTGAGATGAATCTAGAAAAGATGGTCACAAGAACCAAAATAGCTTTCCATTTTCAACCAAAGTGGATGACTGTTTAGGAAACATGTCTTGCTTGTTAGCAGACTGTTTTACTATGTGGCTCTAAAATGTAATTTATGAAGGTAGGGCCTATGCTCTTAACTACAGCAATTTCTCTGTGCATGCCCAAGCCCTTAGGTTTATCTCAAGTAACTCTTTGAATACTGGCCCAAGATTGCTCCCAATAATTTTGTTCAAATATTTAATTTGCCTTTTTTTTAATATCATATGTTGCAGAGTAACATATGGAAAGCAAGCAAAACAAATGGTGATTATAAGCATTAATGATAATTAAAACTGAGCTCACTTGTTGAAAGAGGCTGGATACAAACACTTTAAATAAAATCAAGATAAGAATCTAAAGATATTGCAACCACATTAAAGATTGAAAGCTTTGCCCCCATAAAAATAGCTTAACATAAATATTGCTAAATATTAACGTAAACATATTGTTAAAATATTAAAATTTTTTTGTTAAGAAAGTCAACTTCTTACCGTGGCCTGCATAGGGCTTGGCACTGTCATTAAGAAGGCTAGGGGAACTGCTGCTATTTGTCATCCTCTGCAGAAAAAGAAAAAGAAAAATTGCATGGTGAATACAACAATAGGGATCATGTGCAGTTTTAGCCCATACACTGAAAATGGATGAATAAATATATGGTTAAATATAATGCTAATCAAAGTGTTAGCTTTCTGTGACTCCACAAATTGGTGTGTCCAAATAAAAAGCTATAGGAAGCATTTAGTTACTAGTTAAAACATTTAATATAAAGTCATACCAAGTAAACACTGATTTTCATTTAGCCAAGAACATTGTGTAAACATCCAGTTGGATCCAGGGTTTTCGTTCCACAGATGTGATTCTAAACTAAGAGAAGCTCGTGCTGGAGGAGGGGAAAGTTTTGCTAATTCTTGCTTCCGATTCTGGAGGATCCCCTAATTTACTGAAGAGGTTTTTCAGGGGTCACAGGGAGAAGGAGGAGTAAGTGAAAATTGCCTAAACAAATCCCATGTATCAGTAGACAGATATGTATCCTAAACTTCCCTGAATCCATTACAAGTACAGGCAACAATTGATATACAGTGGTACCCCGGGTTACAGACGCTTCAGGTTACAGACGCTTCAGGCTACAGACTCCGCTAACCCAGAAATAGTACCTCAGGTTAAGAACTTTACCTCAGGATGAGAACAGAAATCACATAGTGGTGGTGCGGCAGCAGTGGGAGGCCCCATTAGCTAAAGTGGTACCTCAGGTTAAGAACAGTTTCAGGTTAAGAACGGACCTCCGGAACGAATTAAGTTCTTAACCCGAGGTACCACTGTACAGATGTTCAATATGTGTGTGACCTCACATGCAAGCATCACAGTAACCTGGAAGTGGCTGGAAAAGGGGGTGAAGTGGAGGTGGGGGCGGAAGAGGCCAAGCAGGCTTATGCGGGCTATTCCGTTGTGCGTGATGAATCGGAACGCATCCCCCGCACAAATCAGGGGTTGCTTGTACCCAGATAAAAAGAAGACAGGTTCAACAGAAGGCCAAGTGAGACTCCTGAAATTGTGTTGGGGGTATGTGCTACTTTCTATTGAGCCAAGGGCACTCCCTTATCAAAACAGAGTTGAAAAATGGGGCCTAGAATCCTAATGAAAGTAGATCTGGACTTTAAGAGAGTTAGAACTATTTGGGACTATCAGAGTAAAAGACAAGAGTGTTCACCACTAGTCAGCATATACTGTAAAAAAAAAATCTGCATCAAAAACTAAACCACAAACCCTTTTCTTAACTTCCATACAGACACCGCTCACTTCCATGTTGATCCTTCTGAATTTGTATGATTCAGGATGCAACACACTGTTGCTATGGATCCAAATAGGTCATAATGGCCTATTTAGATTTCAGGCTAAAGACAATAAAACCTCAAAAAATGCCTATCATTCAGATGCTACAGGCAAAATATAAGATCCAACATTTAAGGGGTCTTATTTTCTCTAAAACAGCTTTCTACACATATAGCTCTCATTAAGTTTAACAGTTTTATCCAATCAACACAGAGCCAGAAAAGTACCAATTAGCAATTTCTCAAATCATTGGTCCTTGAACAGAGCTATGTTTATTCTGCAATTCTATGTTGATACAGCAATGCCGCTCTTTTTAAGAAAAAGCAAGTTATTCTTTCTTTGGCTCAAAAAGGCTTGGACATATGTAGAAAATGGCTGGTATAATCCACAGGTGAAGAGCTGAATCAGAGTTCCAGTGGGCAATGGGACTTCAATATACATGTGTTTCCCCCTCCCCAATTACCTAAAAATATTCAAAATAACCAGCATGTGAAAATTAGTTAATTCACAGAGTTTATATTTTACAATATAGATTATCCTTGCAGACAATGTAAATAAAGGAAGACCCAAACGATTCTTCCTCAACTTTGGAAGGCTTGCTGTAACATTTAAGACAGCCAGGGAGCTAGCTGGATTGATAGATGACAAAACAGAAGCTAAGGGAGAACAGGGTGATTGCAGAGAAGCTTTTATCTTTGCATCAGCCTTCACTGCTGAAAATGCTTGACTGAAACCCATGCCTGAATGCATCTTTTCAGGGCTAACATCTGAAGAATTGAATCAAACAGAGGTGAAGTTCTACAGCTAACTGACAAATACTAAATGCATGACCAGACAGCATTCATGAAGCATAAGGATATCAACAGTTACTAGCCAATGACTAGGTGCGATCTCCACAGTTGGAGGCATAATGTCAGTTGCTGAGAATCACAAGAGTGGAGAGTGTTGTTCTCCTCAGGTCCAGCTTTCAGACTTTCCATAGTCATCCACTTGGCCCCTGTGATAACAGGACGCTGGACTAGATGGGCTGCTGGGCCTGATCCAGCTCACTCTTCTAATGTTCATACACCCTACTGCTCAAGACTCATCTGTGTGAACATTGCTGATATCCTAACAAAAGTTCACAATGAGGCAGGAAAATCAACCTTCTTACTGGGAATCTGGGAAATGGCCATCATAAAGCAGCTAAAAAAACTGAGACAGAAGTCAAAACATTTCAGGACAGTTAGCTTAGATTCTATGTAAACTAACAGAAAGCATTAAAGTAGAATTATTTCTCACAGAGAAGAACAACCCTTGTGAAAAAGAATCAGGGTGGTTTCAGCAAATATATGTTTTACCAACTACTTTTCTTGCAGAAGTTTACACACACATTCCAAAATATCAAACACTGCTTTGACATCTGCCCTGGTACCTTAGGGTACAGGGTGAGTAATGATGATGATGTTACAACTACTACTACTGTACGATACTTCCTTATCCTGCCCACCCCACCTTGCATGCAGACTCAGAGTCTGAAAGTGCCTTCTTATGCAATAGGGCCAGGCTGCTATTCCATAACATCAGATTATTATTTGAAATGCAGACACTATCAGCAGTCATTAGGTGACCATAGAAAAAGGCATGTTATGGAACAGGCCACATTAGAGACATGAGAAATGTCATGTGAAAGAGCAAATTATTCCAAGGATGCAAATCTTTCTGGGATTCACTCTTTGGTAGAGGAAAAAGTCATAATTTCTCCTATTCAGTATTATTAAGCAGTCAAATCTAAATAAAATTATTGCAAAGAATACTTAAAATTAAGACTTCTAAAATGCTTAAATATTGGGAGTACAGTAGACACTTGTAAAAACGTCAACTGACTTTGGGATGCACTATCCAAAAGTCTCAACGTGGCGTACAGTATGTCTTGTTTTAGACTTTACAAAGCCAAAAAAACCTTGCAAAACCCACACAAGACCAACCCTCCCAGTATCTTTCAATTTCACACCTCGATTTCACACCCAAGCACATCCTACCTGCAGACTCTTTCATAGCACACCCAATATTTTGCTCCTCCGGAAACAGTGGCCTCTCCCCTGCGTTCTTAGCCTTGTATCCCTTAGTCCAAGAGGTGACTTCTTACTTTGCCACTCATTCTCAGAAACAGTAAGGTCTCACCTGGGAGCATTGCCTGCCACTACCACATAAATAGGACCCACTCTCACTATGGGTCATGGCTCTACTGCTGTCTTTCTTCCCCTACCCACCATCTTGTAACCTATGACAGAAAACTCACACCAGTCCCTTTTCAGCTACAAAACAGTATTACTTATCAATTAAGTGGCCTTACACTCGTAAATAAGTCACCAAATGGTCAGTGTTATTATGGGCACATAAATCCATTATAAAACCTGCATTCCAACTGAGATCATCTAAAATTACTGCTACACGGGGGCCACTAGGGGGCGCATCGGAAGATGGCTGACAATAACATCTCTCCGACCCACACGAGGTAATTTGGAGGCTATGATGGGAGTAATTAGCCTCCCTACCCCCACCCCGGATGGTGGGGGGACTGCCTTGCCTGCTGTGCCCTATACCACCCCCGAATTTGTGGGGATGGGGGCACTAGGCACAAAGCCCTCCTGTGGGATTCCGGTGCTCCTGGACACCGTCCCTGATCCGCGCCACTATCTGCAAGAACTTCAAAAGAAACAATTTGGATGAAGGAACGCACATATTTCAAGGAAGGAGGGGGAGTAAAGACTGCTAACAGAAGAGATCTCTGATAAAACAAGACAAGAATAAATCATGAGAAGATACACCAAGACGCGGTATGGCAAATGACTGATGGGGGAGGGGGAAAAACTTTCCTGTGATTAAACAAGAATCCCCTCCTCTCACGAGTCAGAAATGTCGTTTTAAGGACTTAAGCTGTGGATTTAAGGCTGTGCGGAGATAAACTTTCGAACCAAAGCATGTTTTAAGAAGAGTGTGGAATGTATAAGAGCTTTGGAATGACGCAGTTAAAAATGCCGTCGCCATATTGGGAAGTTCTGTCGGAGGTCTTGAGTCTGGGAGGAGAAAGAGAGAAATAGAGCTGTTTTTATATTGTGGGTGAAACTCCTCAGAGGGACTTAAGAGCAACAGTTTTGCGAGATTAATGATGGGAAAAGCGATGTTATCTATGAAGGCGATGATATATGGAAACCATCTCGATTTGAGGATTGGAAGAACGGAAAAATTCACACAGGCATATTATTGGTGTTTATCGGCTTAAGGAGACTATCAGAAGAGATCATAAAGAAAAAAGAGAAAATATATGAACAAGATGTGATGTGGAAACAGCAAGATAAGACTGTTTGGACTGATTTGGACATTAACGCAGTAGCAAGTAGATGATCATGGGACGCGGGTGGCGCTGTGGGTTAAAGCCTCAGCGCCTAGGACTTGCCGATCGAAAGGTCGGCGGTTCGAATCCCCGCGGCGGAGTGCGCTCCCGTTGTTCGGTCCCAGCGCCTGCCAACCTAGCAGTTCAAAAGCACTCTCGGGTGCAAGTAGATAAATAGGGACCGCTTACTAGCGGGAAGGTAAACGGCGTTCCGTGTGCTGCGCTGGCTTGCCAGATGCAGCTTGTCACGCTGGCCACGTGACCCGGAAGTGTCTTCGGACAGCGCTGGCCCCCGGCCTCTTTGAGTGAGATGGGCGCACAACCCTAGAGTCTGTCAAGACTGGCCCATACGGGCAGGGGTACCTTTACCTTTAAGTAGATGATCAGAATCCCCCTTCAGATCTTGAAATATGGGTCCCCCCAACAAAATTTAAAATTCGGCTTTGTAATTCGGAATTTATATGATGTGATTTAATTTGATTTGATTGGCCAGTTAATAAAAATTATTTTTTAAAAAAAATTACTGCTACACACTACAGATTGCTTATGCCAATTCAACTAACGAAATTACTGACATTAGTACTGAATTGACAATCACCTACTTTATATTATCTTTCTATTCAAACACAGTAAGCTGTGATATCAGATTTCTAGCCCTCGCTGTATTTAACCATACAGGGCAAACAATCTAGGTAGAGAGTGAACAAATATTTTAGAGAACAAAATTCTGAAAATTCAGTCTGCACAGAAACATGAAATTAAGAACAAAATTACACAAAACACAAAACATTTGCCCTGATGCGACCTTAATGGCAAAGCAGATCCACCAAGTAGCAACAAGCAAGAAAGCATGAAGTAATTAGCCAATCAGCATAAATTTGTCTCAGAAATCAGACCAATGGTGAATCTGCAACCTCACTGATGTTACTGGGTAGATCTATGAACCAACGTCAGAGCTAGTGACATAGTACACCCTAGAGACTTTATCACAGGTCTGTTAAAATGCTGCGAGTCTCTGCTGCTAAAGGACAAATCTGTCTGAATAACAAGGCAAAAAGCTATCTGGATAAACCAAAGTCATATTGGGAATCTTTGTGTCAGCAACTTAACAACCTACATTTCTCCTTATATTAGCAGAGGGAACCAGTGATGTGATGGGAGGAAGAAACATGGCTTTAGTTAAATGGATGATCCAAGATGATTTAGCCTAGCCTCAGGATGTAGTGTGGTACCAGTTTTGTAACATCAAACTCCAAAAATGGTGTTTTTACTTGATGCAGTCTATCCTTCTGTGTACTTTTTATGAACTGACTCCCTATTCTAAATCCTCAATGCAACTGTATTTACCTCTCCTTTCAGAGGATTTCATGACCTCTTCATTAGGATATGTTTGCACTGGCAGTCACAACTTTTCATTTCATTTTTATCTGTCACTGTCCTTCAACAAGTCTTTCCACATTTCCTGTACACATGTGCACCCTGTCCCTGGAACTGAAGGCTTTTGCGGGGTGTGTTTGTTTTTTGACAAATTTTCTGGGATAAACACTGGAAATGCACAAGTGCACCTTCAAACCCACATGATCTTATTTGCGTGGATGGAAAACTAATGCTATTCTAGGCTGCATCAACAGAAGTATAGTGTCCAAGTCAAGGGAAGTAATAGTACCAATCTATTCTGCCTTGATTAGACCACACCTGGAATACTGCATCCAATTCTGGGCACCTCAATTTAAAAAGAATATTGACAAGCAGGAAAGGGTGAAGAGGAGGGCAATCATGATGATCAAGGGTCTGGAATCCAAGCCTTATATGAAGAATGTTTGAGGGGGCTGGGTATGTTTAGCCTGGAAAAGAGGAGACAGAGGAGATATGATAGCTATCTTCAAATATAAAGGTCATATAGATGATGGAGTAAACTTCTTTTTTCCTGCTCTGGAGGATAGGATCTGAACCAATGGATTCAAGTTACAAGAAAGGAGATTCCGACTAAACGTCAGGAAGAACTTTCAGACAGTAAGAGCTGTTCAACAGTGGAAGGGACTCCCTTGGGAGCTTGTAGACTCTCCTTCCTTAGAGGTTTTTAAGCAGAGGTTGGATGGCCATCTGTCCTGGATGCTTTAGTTGAGATGCCTGCATTACTGTGGGACGGACTAGATGATCCTCAGGGTCCCTTTAGAATTCTATGATAGGAACAGGGAGAACTAAATGCCAGGTTTAATATTTTTTATTAAAAAATAAATAAGGTTAACAAGCTGCTTGAAGGATGGATGCAATGCCATAAATGCTTAGTTGGAGTGTGTGGGGTGTCTGTGTGTTATATACAGGAAAAGGAAAATTTACAGAAAATGAGACAACAAAGGCTTTAGTCCAGACCAAACACACCCAAGCCCCCCACTGTTTAATTCCTTACAAGATTATGCACATGCTCACACACATATAAAAGCAAGAATGTGAATACTGATAGATTCTGAGATGAAAAATGAACTGTGCCTTCCCCTACCACATACAAGTAGCAAATTGATATTTAAAACTGTTGATCTGGATAAACCCTTGCACTCCACCTCTTGCTGCCTCTCCAATGTTTGCAATATGTTAGAATGGATGGGTATAGCCAGAAGCAGTGTGAGCCAAGATAAGTGCCAACTCCCTTCAAAAAACAAAACAAAACTATCCAAAGCTGTAAGGACTCAAACCAGATGGTGCCTACATGATTACACAAAAAATTCTTACAGAAAGTTATCTCTAACCACTACACAGCAGGCTGTCAAATGTCCAGCACTTATTATCCCTATGTACCACCAGACAACAAGACAATTTCTTTGTGGGAGGGAAGTACTCCTAAGTAAGAGAACTAGCACTTTTGCAGATCTGCTTAAGGGCAGAAAAAAAGCCCAGACTGAACCAGATGGAAAGTGTGTGTATACAGGTGGTGCATCATCATTTGCACTCTGGGAAACAAATAAAAAAGGCCACAAAAGTAACCAACCTACCAAGGCCTTTTTCAATTACTATGTCTCCTTTCCTAACCCTCTGCATATAGAGTGATCATAAACCAGTATCTGGCTTGAGAATTCCCTCATTGGGCACTGTACTTCTCCCATTTCCTAAATGAAGGAGATTCCATGATGAAACTCACATAGGATCTCCTGTTGGAGCCATTGCCTCTTACATGCAGTAAGGGATAGGAGGGGAGATATTCTGTGAATTCAACATCTGCATTGGGCTCCTAGAAACACAGTGTTGATTCCTAGATTGGTTGGAAGAGTTGATTTACTGCTGCTCCCTGTGAAGTAATAAAATACAGCAATCCAGAGAAATCTAAAATTAGCAGAAAACTGCTAGAAGTAAACTTTTTTGCTGCAGAAATATTTTTAATCCTTGGTACATTTTAACCTAGCTGCTTACCAAATGAAATATTACCTGCATCATAGGATACTTTGCTTCAGCAGGACTTCCAAACCCATTAACTCCGATGAAGCTGGTGCTGAAGTAGGAGTCTGTAAGACTAGCTTCAGCCAGGGCACCTCCATCCATGCCTGCAACTAAGAAAAAGAATAATCATTTAAAACTATCAGCTTTGCAGACCCTTCCCTGACCCCAGGAACGTAAGACGCAAAAAGGTTTTACTTCTCAGAATCAGCCCTTAAAAAAGTGACCCTAATAGTGCTGTGAAGCTTTTTTTTTTTTTTGTAATGATCTCTATGTGATCTTTTATATGTGTAATGTAATGTTTTTACTTCTGCCTGCCTAAATACACACACACACACTTCTGTGAAACAGGAAGAAGCTGCTGTGGTAGGTCACTAAATAAGGATGACTACTTTGCTATTTCTCACCAACTTGGGAGTGAAAAGCAGCTGTGCTGGGCAGGATACGAATGACAAATGTCCTACCACAACAATAGTTATATGCACAGGTAACACTGTGCTGCGTTTTGTTTAGCAAAATGTGCAGCCTGAACATATGCCTCTTTCACACACACACACCCCTCAGCATCAATATTGCTTTAACCAGGTGAAGGAAGGGAACACATGTGCAAACCTAAAGCCTCCAGGGCTGCTTGTCCCTATGCCGCAGGGACAAATAGAAATGAATAAGCGAAACAAGGAAAACCATGCACCATGTGACTGGTGGTACAGATGAAATTAAGTAAAGGGTCAGAAATGTGTTTAAGGGTCTCAAGTAGAAATGCACTTTTCACCACATATTGAAAAAGTAGAAATGTTAATTTTAACTACTAAGCACAGCAAATGAAAGTGAGAAAGAGCTAACGGCAGGATGTACGGAAGAGATAATGTTCAGGAAATACCTGCTACTGAAGGTACCTGCTGAAGTGCTGTTGAAGAAGTAGGTTTTAAAGAAAGAAAGGGAGACAAATGAGACAATGGAGCTTGTTTTGGAATAGTACAGCAAAAGGCAACAGCAGGAGAAGGAAACAAAGAGCCTGTTCAGGTGTTATCCCAGTCTCACTCATCACCACGATTCATTATCCTGGGTAAGGAGAACATGTGTTAAAATACCCATAGGCTCTGCCAGTTGAGATACCAGTTTCTGGATGTGGGGGAGGAGTTATGGTGAGGACCATTTGAACCCATAACCTACTCCTAATCTCATGACAAAGATGGCAGAACAACCTAACAGGCCCAAAGAGGGATTAAACAACAGATGTTATGTTCTTATTAAGAAGCCCTACTTGAATCTTTAGTTAATGAAATTGTTGGCTCCATCACTTTTAGCGTAAGTGAAGTCCGTAACCGTCTAGATTGAAAAAAAATTAATGTTCAGTTCTGTAGAAAGGTTACATCACACTTTTTTTAAAAAACCTGAATGGGTAGAGCTGTGAAATCTAGCGAAAGTGCACCAGACACAATTTCAGGGGTTTTTTAACAACAACTTAACATTTTCAGCACATCAGTTTTCAAGTAGAGCACGAAAAAAATTAACAAAATCTTGTTACTTGCAATCTACGCTCAAAATCTGCATTAATAAATAGGAGGGCATATATAACTAGAGGAAATTGTTTTTAGTTTAGCAGGGGCAGTGTTGGTTATGTGGAGCTTACGGCTGACCTATTTCTGCTAGAAACCTCAACCATATGTTTGTATCAAGAGCATTATTTGTGTTCCTCAGCACTGTGCTAACTCACTACATTGAGCAAGAATGCTGCATCTTATGTTCTTTGCCCCACCAATATGACTGTGAAAACAAAGCTCTTCAATACAGTATATCTTATTTTACAAATAACCAGAGCCTGTGTTAGAGGACAGTTGACAATTATTGCTTTTAGATGCCTTAAATTAAAATCACTTCAACAGCATAAGGCATATATCAGTTATAGCCTTTTGAAAAAAGACAAACAATGGGGAAGCATTTTCTCCTAAATGCTAAATGATTGTGTATGTCACCCAATCCTAAAAGCACAAGACAACTAATATGCTTATACGGATAGGCAACTGAACACATAAAACAAAATAGGCAGTAATTTTAAGTAGCTTCCTATTGGCTTAGTTCCAGCCCCCTAGAAAATATATTCTGCTGTTTAAAAAAATCTACATACATTGGCTTTGGTGAAATGCCAGGGAAACAGTTCCATCATTGTGGGCAGCCACTGAGCAAGTCCTCTATGTGTCCTTACCATTCAAACATAGGTAACATATGGCAATGTTAAATGAGCAAGAGTGGTAAGTGCTATATATTAAACAAGATCAACCTATACAACAAGTAACCTGGAAAATGAATTTATCTAAAAGACAGCTAGTAAACCTCCAAATGCTGAGAATTCTCATATTTTGGTAGTCAAAAGCCCACACCAACTGGCCTTAAGCCAGCGGTCTTGAGCTATTTCAGTCTTGGGACAAATGTAAGATGGAATTCAATTCAATTTTTTTTACAATAATGTATGTACATGCACATGCACACACCTTCTTTTCTGCTTCTTTTCATATCCTCCTCTGTCTCTCAGACAACTATGCATTCACCACTAGAACATCTATCTCAGAAAGCAGAGTGGGGGGAAATTTTGAAGTTCAGGACCTTATTATGGCTATCCCCACAGTCGCACTCCCAAGGAGAGTCCAAAGGGCACAGGCAGCTGTGTTGTGCTGTTATTAAACTGGTTCCCAAATTCCACTCCCACATAGGCTTCTTGAAAATTGGTGAGGGTCTTGGAGGACCACTTAAAGGTTTTCTGCCAATTTAAGCAACTGTAATGCACCATGCTAGATGCTTGAATTTTTAATTCAATGTTACACACCCCAGGCAATCACTGACCACTACATTATTATATTACACACCTAGTTTCCTGGGAACCAAAGTAAACTATGTAACTCAGCAATGCTTCTTTCTAACTGCATAGAGTCAACATGTTAAACCATTTAACTTTAACGTAAGATATTCCACTAGCTGAAATGCAACCTTTAATTTTTAATTAGAAATGAAGATTATCTTGCAAAGAAGCATTGCCATTTAAGTTACTGGTGTGAAGCATGAATCCTATCAAAGAAAAAGAAAGTAGTAAGCAGCCTATGATTATTTCCCTCATTCTCGAACTACCTCCAGACAAATGTCACAAAATTCCTAGACCCATTACAATCTCCTTCACTTGCCAAAGAAAGGAACGCCCCTTAATGACCCTGGCACTCCAGCAGATGACATCATTATTCCTGTTCTGAGAAGAGTACCAGAGCTGCATGCTCTTCCATTACATCACCATTTTTTACTCACTCCATAACCAGGTTCTGTGTCACAGTAACCCACTAACTGTACAGAAGAAATATTTCATTTTTCCTCTTTAACACTCTAAGAAGTGCTTTAAAAGTCAAAATTAAATCATTCCTGACTACTGGGAAGGTCTCACACTAAATAAAATTATACTGAAGGCAAAGAACACAAAGGGATACAAATAAGCCACTTTTTCAAGCAGTCTCGTGAGTTGAAATACAGGCATCCCCACACTTATGCAGGATCACACGCATGCAACTGCTTATACGCACGGCACTGGGAAATAAATAGAGTAGTACCAGGAAAGAGCTGGAGAGCCCTCTTGGCTCATGAGGACGTCCAAAGGGGACGTCAGTGAGGTTGGAGGCAGCCCCGAAGAGATCCGAGGCACAGCGGGGCTTTATTTAGGCTGCTCAGCCTCCCTGCCTAACAGCTGATGCATGGGTAGCGCAACAACACCCACAGCCACTTTTTTGCACGTCCTCCAGCCTCCCCCCAGAGGATTGGATTGGAGAGAGCTGTATGGTAGGAAAAAACTGGCGCTTATAGTCTTTTCAGAGGGTGCTCCCCATTTACGCGATTTTCCCTTTTGCGCGTGGGGGCCTGGAACGTAACCCCCACTTAAGTGGGGGAGGGCTGCCTGTATATATGCATCAGGGCTAAATATCTGTAACAGCAATTATTGGCCCGCTTATATCTGAAAGTTCCGTGGAAGGCCTACTTGCCAGTAAAACATAGACAAGGCAGTGCAAGGAATTCATCTAAAGATGTAAAGTGTTCAATCCAATGCACATGTACTCGGAAGTATTACAAAACTGCAGCATGAGCCTCTCCCAACACCAGCATTACTTAATAACTGTAGGGCAAAAAGGTAAAGGTAAAGGGACCCCTGACCATTAGGTCCAGTCGTGACCGGCTCTGGGGTTGCGGCGCTCATCTCGCTTTATTGGCCGAGGGAGCTGGCGCACAGCTTCCGGGTCATGTGGCCAGCATGACTAAGCCGCTTCTGGCGAACCAGAGCAGCGCACGGAAATGCTGTTTACCTTCCCGCCCGAGCGGTACCTGTTTATCTACTTGCACTTTGACGTGCTAGGTTGGCAGGAGCAGGGACCGAGCCACGGGAGCTCACCCCGTCACGGGGATTCGAACCGCTGACCTTCTGATCGGCAAGTCCTAGGCTCTGTGGTTTAACCCCCAGCACCACCCGTGTCCCTAACTGTAGGGTAGGGGGTTTCTAAACTGTGGCACACAGATGAACAGTCAGTAAACTTCATTCAGGTGGTCCAAGGCACCAACTTCAGCATCTAGCACAGAACATTACAATTGCTAAATAACAAGCAGAAAAAGCAGTACAAGACCACCCTTGGCAATGTTTAAGTGGTTGGGGCGTTGGGGGTTTGTGAACCACTGCTGTAGGGAGCTGACAGTGAGGATTCAAATATAATACAGTGGAACCTCTACTCATGTATGGAATCCATTCCGGAGGTCTGTTTGTGAGTCGATTCGGGTCGCTGGTAGAAGCACCGTTCTGCACGTGCGCATTTGGGGGCAGCGCGTTCTGTGCATGTGCAGATGGCAGAAGCCACTTCTGCGCATGCACGAATTACAGCAAACCTCGTATTTACTTCTGGGTTTGCTGCGGTCGCGAGTCGAATTGTTCACGAGTAGGGGCGGTGGTAAGTCGAGGTTCTACTGTACAGATAAAGTTGATTCTATATAACACATATATTATGAACTGATTTTTTTATGGCTAGGTAAACTAAATGATATGGTGCTGCAGCAGTCATTCTGCACCATACACTGGAGATATGTTCCATATCTATATGCTTCTGTTCAGTTCGTTGGGGGGTAGGGGAGAGACCCACTTAGCAGCAACTAGGTCACAGTAGTTCTCAAGAATTGCAGCTGGAAAATGCCAGAAACATAGAAGCAGTTAGATCAATTTACTGTATTATTCTCACATCTGTACAAAGAGAGGTATAGGATGCTTTAAATTAACTGCATATAAATGAGCACAAATGATGTGGCTGTTAACTCCTTACCAATTTTAGTAGAAAGTGAAACACATAAGCTGGACTGACCCAAATACTCATCCATGCAGGATGAGTAATAAGTACTCTACTTCTTGCAGCGCTTTATCCAGTCAATGCCCTAGTATTTTAACAGGTGTGCTCTCTCTCTTACTGGTACTGAAGTAAAAACACAATATTTACCTCTCTAGCCAGTTTAAATTATCTCCTGTTCCCAGAAACCTTAAAAGTCTTCAATTATCTTTTGCAATCAGATATCTTAGTCAGCCCCATGAATGGTTTGAACTAACCTGTCTAAAGTATTATTATTGTCTTCACAGAGGAAGTCTACTCATCTACTCTAGTAGTTAATACAGCTGAAAACACTACCATCTGCCTACCAGTTTTAATTCTATCATCCCTTCTTCTGCTCCTCCCCATTTCCCCAACAAAACCAGGCAGCTTCTATTTATTTCTCTACATTAATACTGATCTTCTCTTAATGCAAATCTTCATATACATTCAAATTATAAGACCTCCCACTCTGAAAACTCAGTGGTACCTACAATCTATAGTCACTAGCATTGCTATCCATTAAATAAATCATACAGCATTTAGAGTAATTTAAATTATCATATTTTTCATTCATCATTGTTTTATTTATTATTATTTATTAAATTTGTATACTGCCATTCATCTGAAGATCAAGAGTGGTTCACAACTTACTATTCAAGATTTTCTTGTATTTAGGCCAAGTGACCAAATATGTAGCATACTGTACTTATACAAAAACTATACATCAATCACTAAAGTAATCACACTTGAACAGTCACACATACTTGGTATGGTACCTCTATCAGATGTAAAAAAACTGTACAATCTTATGTGCATTTATACAGAAGACCCAAACTTTCAATGTGACTTACTCCAGTGTAACTGCACATACGGTTGCAATCTTGAACATATACTGTACATTTTCAAACTGCACCAGAGTAATCAAATGATTGAATACCTTGCAGCTGTGATAAAACTTGTTTTCATAAAGCAACAAAAAAATAGTCCATTTTAAAATTACTTTTAATGAATATGTCCTGCTTCCTTGTTTTTCCTTTGTACCAATCTAGTCTAATATATAAGCATTGTATTAGATTCGGTAATTAAAAGCACTCAGTATCAAATGTTACACCTTCCAAAAAATTACTTCAAACATGCTACCATAGATTCCGGCGTATTAGGTGACTGGGCGTATTAGACGATCCCCCAAATTGGCAGCTGCAATTTGGGGGTTCGTCTTATAAGCCCAGTCTTATATGCTGGGCGGCAGCAGTGGGCAGCGGGCTCCGCTCTGCACCGGAAGAAAGCTTTCTCCCTGAGTGGAGCCCGCTGCCCATACCCGGTGTATAAGACGACCCCTGACTTTTTAACCTCTTTTCCGGGGTTAAAAAGTCGTCTTATATGCCGGAATCTACGGTACATAAGATTAGGTCTCAGTGAACCTCATTAAACAGATATTAATGTCCAGTCTGCACTTGAGCAACAGAAACTTTTATTATGTCAGCATTAACTATGTTGATTTTTAAAAAATGTTATATACATTAAAACTAACCTTAAAGACACTAAATCATAAACAAACTGATATGATACAGAACAGCTGCTTTTTAGGTGGCATGCAAAAAAAAAATCAGGTTATTTCTCCCTTGGCAACTATTTTAATAGGTGTAGGGTTATAAATACACAGATGAGTCTTCTGAAATCATCCACTTAAGTTGACTAATTGTACTGAATAATATAAACATAAAAAGCTAGAATTAATTTCATTCCAGATCCAGGTATTGTACTATTATTTTTTGGTGCATCAGAGCATTGTTTAATATTAATATTTTCTTAATTCAGCTCCAAAGTTCAAGCACTGCTCTTTTTTTTTGTTCTAAAAAAACTGATCGGCACATTTCAAAGATGTTCTTTTGGGTTGCTGACACCTTGAAAGTAGTCCTGTAAAATATGTCTCTTTATAGCTGAGAGGCTATCATGCAGCTATCATGACAAGACCTCTTTTGAACACAAGACAACTCAGCATCTCTGAAAAGACAAGTGTAATGCAGTAGCAACTGCTGCTGCAAATTTTGTAGGAATTCAGCACACAATTACGGATGTGAAATGTAATCTGCACAGAGCATTTGAATCACATGGCATAGGCTATAACATATAGAAAGCAATAGCTTCTCTTTAGTGGTCAGAGGCTTGTTTGCAACAGCACAACACATGGCGAATTGCTGTCACGTGCTTTATCTATGCACGGCAAAAAGATGGTAAGCGTTCTTGTTTCTAGGCTCATGTGGTCTACCTAAGGCTGCAATCCAGACCCCTGGCTGACATTAGCATGGCTTAATGGTGCAAACGGAAATGCCTCTTTGTTGTGCAGCTTCCAGGCTGCTACAGTGAAGAAGCCTGGATCAAGCCCATTGCCATCAGATGACAGCAGCAGGCCTGGCTTAGGATCCAGTAGATCCTGTGGTGGCTTAGCCCTGCCTATCCCCCCAAATACCAGATTTCAGCGGTTTCTATTAACTACCTCCATTTGGTTGGGTGCAACAGAGTACTAATTGCTGGAGGAGGTCACCAAAGATACCTCTGCCCCATCCAAACTTCCTCTAGGACAGCAGATCTGTAGATTATTGGAAACCTCTGGCTTTAGCTTACTAAAAACCAATACAATAAAATGCAATTAATTTTTCTTAAATTGCAACTCTCTTACTGTGTGTCTTATGTCCAATTAAGATAAACACTTTTGCATCCAATTTGCAGAGTATCACCATGAAGACACCTGATGATTGCAAACTAGAAACTTTATTATTTAGATGAAGTAACACAAACAAGTCAGCAGAATCTAATATGTAACTATGGGATAAAATGGGGCAGCAGACTAGAACGCATGAATGGTGCAATTCACATGACTACATTTTCCACAACACAATCCCATTCTGCAATTCGCTCAAGGCAGCAATCAATCAGTATTCAAACCCTTAAAAAGGAGTTCAAAGTCAGTTTAGCAGCCATACTACTATCCCATTTCCAGCAACCCAAGAAAAATCATTTTTAAAATGTTCAAAATTAGTCACTTGCATTATCTTAGTTGTTATTCTTACTACAACTTTGTAAGGTAGATCAGTATCATTACCATACATATTGCTGGTGAGACAACTGAGGCTGAGTGGCTTGCTTAAGGCCACCTGGTGAGTTCAATGGCAAAGGCAACACTCAAACCATGAACTTCATAGCTCAGTCTCTACACCAGCTTTCTAGATCAGGCTTCCTCAGCCCTCCAGATATTTTGAGACTACAATTCCAATCATCTCTGACCACTGAGCCTGCTAGCTAGGGATCATGGGAGTTGTAGGCCAAAAACATCTGGAGGGCCGAGGTTGAGCAAGCCTGCTCTAGATTATTCGGTTTGATTCACAAACCGAAGTTCTCTGTGGGCTTCCACTGCAAGACGAATAAACAAAGCCACTTTTCGGTGGGAAAAACATCCACGTAAAACTAGCCTTTTTAAAAATAAGCAACCATTCTAGCAATTGTAAGTAACTGCAGGTCATACCTGCCGTCTACCCTGCTTGAATTAGACAGGTACACTGCTAGTGACAGTCAATTATTTGCAGAGATTCTTTCCTTAGGAATGTTTCATCTTGAACATTCTACCAAAAAGTGAAATTTGTACTAGTTGCTTTTTGTGTAATGTGTGCATGAGAAGATGGGTACTAAAGAACTCGTTTTTATTTATTCCTTTGAAAATTTGAACCAGAACATTTTTATTTACCTTTTATTCATTTCTTCTAACAGTCTGCAGGTGATTGAGAGTTCACATTAAAACATTTGATCAAATCTAGAGCTGTAAGCACAAGTTGACACGAAGCGAGCACAGAAACCTACAGCTTGTTGACAGGAAGAGCATGACAAGTCGTCAAGCCACACTTCAAAATATCTCCCAACAAGCTTTGTTGATTCATTTTTACATAGTGCTGACTGATTAGCAGCATCTTCCCATCAAATAACTTGAGGTGTTACGACAATGTTTGTTTCATCACATCTGGAACACTTGCAGAAGGAGCTAGTGGTGCTTTTGAGAGTGGCGGGGGAGCCAGGTCAAGTTCTCACAACTTATATTCTCAAGCAGCACTCCACTCCATTGCAGCACAAAGAAAACCACATTATAGAAGCGGGGGGAAACTGACAGACCAGGATTACTAACCCAAACCCAGGATACACTTGGTGGATTCCGAGCATATGGATGCTGCACTAAGCTATCAATCCTGTCTGGATTTTCTGAACAGGCAAGAAATTGTGTCTACCACAACTGCTTTACTGTTTATCCTCCTTAGCAGTTGGTTTTATTTTTAAGTCGTTCTTGTTCTATCATACACCCCACCAACATACTTAGTTCCAATCTCCTTACCATTATATATATCTCGCCTCACCTTTTTTTGTCACTTTTTTCCAAGAATCTGTGTATGTGTGTGTGTATGTTTGTGCACATTATTTATTATCAGGATTCACGGGACACCCCCTTACTCTACCTGCCATGCGGGCGAAGGAGCAGCATTAAATAGCTTCGCCCTCTCCCGTTTTCAACACATTTTACCTCACACGTCGAAGGTTTCCAATCCCTCAGGGGAAGCAGGGAAACGGCCTCGGTGAGCCACCCTCCTAACGCCCACCCTCTTCGAGAGCATCTCGACTGACACAACCCTGGCTCCTCGGAGGGAAGGCCGTGGGGCCTGGGCCTGGGGCCAGAGACTCACCTGGAGCCTTTCCCGGTCCCTCCCTCCCTCCCCGCCTCGATGCTCCCCGTCACCCCGCACTCACTGGCCAGCCGGGGCCCGTCCAGCCCCGCTCCGCCGTGGCCGCATCCTGCGCCTCCTCCCAAGAGCTCGGGGGGTTTCTTAGGCCCCGCCACGGGCGCCGCTGCCCCATGCCCGGAGTAGCCGCCGACGTGCCCGGGCGAGGCGGCGACGGCCGGGGCAGCGGGGCCCGGAGGGAGCCCGAGCGGGAGCCCGCCGAGGGCCACAGGGGGCGGAGGCCCAGGGCAGGCGGCCGAAGCTCCGCCGGGCTCCTCGTGCAGGAACTGGCACTCCTCGCCGTAGAAGCACGTCTTGTCCTTCGCGTAGTAGCGGCAGAACTTCAGCTTCACCCCGACGGGAGCCGCCGCGGCCGCCGGCCCGGGGGGCGGCCCCACCGCCGCAGCCGCCACCGCCGCCGCGGCAGCCGCCACCACCGGGGAGGAGCAAGGGATCCCGCCGCTGTTCATGGCGGCCGCTACAGCAGCGCGGGCAGGGCCGAGGCCGCCTCCGGAGGCACCGCCGCTGCCGGCCGCAGCACCATCGGGGGAGAGGCGGGCGGCGGCGGCAGCCCGGGTCCGGTCGCCGCTGTCACAGCCCCGAGTTCCGGCGTCGGCGGGGGAGCGTCGCAGGCGGGCAAGGGCGCGCCGAGAGGGCCGCGGGCGCTTCTCTCAAGTGGGTCGGGCGAGCCCGCCGAGGAGTCCGAGGCGAGGGGTGGGCCCGCGGCGGACGCGGGAAGCTGGGCCCTCGGCCAGGCTGATTGATGGTCCGGCGGCGGCGGCGGGGTTGTTTATTCCATTTTCCTCTTCCTGAGCTGCCTCCTCGGTGCGCCTGCGCCGCACAAGGGCCCGCTGGGTAATCCGGGCCTGGAGCAGGCGGAGGCGCGTGTGGAGGCCCAGCCCTTGCGAGGGAGGAGGCGGGGGAGAGGGAGGCGGAGGAGGTTTCTACCGTCACAAGCGGCGCTGCTCCCATTTCACGGCCTTCGAAGCCCGCTTTTTAAGATTTCTCACGGGCAGTGCTCCCGTTAGGGTCCGCAGAAGCTCTCCTCTGCCGTTTCTTTCGCCCAGGATAGCCAGACACTCGGCCGCCTCGGGACAAGCTCTTCGTGCTGAGCTGGGCTTTAGTCCGAGGGGAGGGAAGTGGCGGCCTCCCAGCTGTTGTCGGGCTGCAGGTCTCCTTCTCCCTAACTGTTGGGCGTGCTGGCTGCGGCTGCTGGTGGTGGGAGCTAGGAGTCCCCACGTTCCTCACCCCGGCTTTAATCCGTGAGCACGTGGGACCCCCAGTTTTGCAGCAGCCACTGTTAGTGCTGGGCAAATGCGTCGACTTTGGTTGCTCTCATTTTCTTATTTTTCCAGTCTTTGTTCTCCACATCAGTTTGTGGTGTATGTGTGTATACATGCAGTTAAAAGTTATCACAACTAATTGGCATTTTAATGCGAATTTATCCTAATGGAGTTGTGTTGTAATTTCCCCTAACACATAACACTTTTGCAAAGCACTTTCCCCTGTTGCAATGCGCTTAGATTTCATTTTTAGTAATAAATGCGTTTTGATGCACAATTTATCATGGGTGTAGTCATGATTTTTGTTAGGTGGGGTGGGGCAGAAACAACGTGATTGGTCAGTAGAGTACTGTATTTCTATTGCTTTACTTGATGGGGGGGGCGCAGCTGCCTCCTTGCTCCCCCCTTGACTACGCCCATGCACTTAGCCCAAGAATATACATGTTTTTAGCACATTTGTTGGCTGGAGAATTGCATTGCACAATCCATGGAAGAGTGAATTTTGGAAGTGCTGTTGATGAAAAGGTTCTAAATAAATCTCTGCAGGGTACAGCATAAGTAACTGGAGGGCCTTATTCAATTAGCTTGGTGAGCGGACATACTATTTTTGTTAATTTATGAGTTGCCTTTCATATAAAATGTCTCAAGACAAAGACACAAATGGGTTTTTTAAGCAGTACAAAAACAAGGTAGGTAGGTTCAAAAGCAATACAAAATGAACACACCACCTTTCCTATAGATATAGTGACTCCGTTGTTTACGGCTTTGTAGGTAAAAACAAAAATGTTTAACCTGTTTATTTGGTGTAGTTTATTTGCTGCTAATGTAAATTGTGCTGCTAGATAGGATTTCTCATTAAGCACCTTCACTGTTGCTTTTTGCAAACACAGAAATACACTTAGCAAACTTGGTGCATGTGCTGATTTGGAGTAAGAAAACCACTTACAGAAGGTTAAGCGCCTTTCCATCCCCACATGGGCATAGCCAGGATTTAAAACCTGGAGCTGCTTCCTGTATAGTGTACCTGTATAATATATCAGTAATATATTCTACAAGCTTTAAAACATACTGGGTGCACACCTAAAAATACAAGGTATGTATATATTATGCTCAGGGCCTTTTTCCACAAAACTGATAAAAATATAACAACCCACAGTATCTCATTCATAATAATAAGGGAATGAATTGTCCATTCAATAAGTTCATCAAAATATAAGCAAAGCAACAATCAAGCCAGTTGCCTAAATCAATTACTTGATTATAAGAATATTACAAATAGCTGATGAAACTATTCCTAACTATTGTAATTCCAAGTTACTTCGCTCCATCTGTTGTGCTCTCATCTTTTCACGGGTTTTGGCATCTGTTAAGTGGTGGGGATATTATTTGGCATTTTAGCACCTTGGGTACGACATCACACAAATGGTTCTCTTTTTTTTGTCACCACACCACCCTTTCAACTAGACTGTAGTTTGTGCACCTGATAGTCCTCTGGCCTGGTTTAATGGCTTGTTGAGCTTATTAAGGCCTTGTTACGGCTCTTAACAGCTGTGCCTCCCTAAATTGCTTCATCTCCTGCTTTACTTTCAGTGGGGTGAGGATCCTGGATTCCCACGTGCTCTGTAGCTGAGTTGAAACCATTATACTCTTCACATCCCTCCTTAAATTGCCATTGAGATTTCTTGTTGGTTGCTTGGCCCTTTTGAGCTCTACAGTTTCATCCCCTGGGGTTATTTGGCAATACAAACACATAGAAAAGGAAAAGGTGCCTGCAAAAATGTTGATAAGGATAGTTGGAGTAAACAACTAGGGTTTCTTGGGTGTTCAGCCTGAATTGTTTGCAGAGATTAGACGGTGGCTATTGTAATGAGCATTCATCCCAATTTGCAGATAGGTTAGAATCAGATCACATCCACACCAGGCCTTTAAAGCACATTCCCCCCCCCCAAGAATCCTGCAAACTATAGTTTACCTCTCACAGAGCTACGATTCCCCTCACCCTTAACCAAATGTAGTTCCCAGGTTTCTCAGGAAGGCTTGCACTGTGGCTGTAGCTGTCATGTCACACAAGTGCTATCCCACGGTTTCAAGTTCTTTTTCCCATCACGTTCCTTATCACAGAAGTCTGATCTTTTGGGAAATCATGTTTGTTCTGCAAGAGCTACAGATCAGCTTTAATTATGGAGCCTGAATTTGCCAGGGTGTGGTTGAATCCCACTCAGAATTAGTGACAGTCTTGAAGCGCTCTAGGATAGGCTGTGATTTAGGACCAGCTAGGTGATTATCAGGCATTGGGGATCCAATCCAAATCTGTACTTGGCAGGGGAGAACTTCCAGACTGCCACTGTTTTCGGGTGCTGTTCAATCACATCCCTGATATGCACTAATAACTAGCCAAAATGATACCATCTCTACACACAAGAGAGAGTTAGCAGCAGGTTTGGGGAAACCCGCAATTTTTCAGAAAAATAAAAATGTTTCCTTAAGGCAAGTGGAATGAGAACTGAGCATTCTCAGTGACCTGGAATGCTGTGTGACTATGGGGACGGAGGACAAATCAGGTGGGCGGGCGAATGGTATGGAGTATCCCTAGAGGAAGACATGACTGACTGACTGAACAGTGAATAGGAGCACTCCACGCCTCAACATTTTGTTGCAGGACATGCTCGTTTACTTTGTAAAAGCCATTCAGAGAATTGCTTACAATGTGGCAAATTACTTTGCCTAATTTGGCCTTCAATCCCTAGCAAGGAGAAATTCTGTGAAAAGAGAAGTTCATGTGCTAGACGGGCTACAAATTTTCACAGCGAAACCAAACAGCTTTTAAAACCTATCCACGCATACCACAGAGTGGCGTGCTACTTCCACTCAAGCATCATGTTCAGTGGAAATATTGTTCACGCCAAAAAGAAGAAGATGAGAAACCTACTTTGGTTTGATGTTAAATGCCTTTCACTATCGACTTCTGCTCAGCAGATAAGTGCAATCAAAGGTTGTGGTCCTCAAACCATTTCCCCTCCAGAATAGGGCTGTAGAAATTAATGACATCTCAGGTGGATTCACACTTTCATTTCCCTTATCAGAATACTTTGTGAGTTATCCACATTAACTCATACAACCACAAGTGTCAATGAGCAATTTCTGGAAGCATACGTAGATATACCACATCAATGAGAAGCAGCTGTAAGCAACCCTTTTATATGTGTGTGTGTGTGTGTGTGTGTGTGTGTGTGTGTGTGTCTGTAGTGTGTTCTTGTGTTAACAGATCTGTGGTATGGAGATAGCAAAACTGCTGAGTTTGAGTGTGTAAAATATATCCATCCTAAGCAGTTGACGACCGACATCTTACGGGAAGAAGGACCTGTTACTCTCCATATGTTGTTGTGGTTAAATTTATTACTTGCGCTTCACCAGCAGGTACTAAGGAGGGTTACAACAATTTAAAATTCAAAGCAGTTAAAACAGATTGCAATAACAGGGATATGGTGGACCCCGAAAAAACATGTCTCAGGAATCAAAGTCCAAGGTAAAGAGGTGTGTCTTCTGCATTTGCTGGCAGCTGTATAGTGAAGAAGCCAAATGCATCAACTTGGGTGCTGTTACAGAGAATGCCCTCTCCTGGCCCATGATTCCTCAAACTTCTGAGGGAGGTGGAACTACCCAGAGGGCCTCCTCTTTTGTTGGACGCCATCAGCTTCAGCCAACATGGTGAATAGTAAGCTTATGTTTTAGTCCAGCAATTTCTGGAAGTTCTCCACTCGTCTCTTACAGCCTTGTCCAGCATCCAATTAAACTAGGATATCTGGATTTAAATGTGCTTGGTCAATGAGAGAAAGTTAGTTTCAGTTCAAGGGTCCTGATTTAAGTGGGGTTTTGGACTTGAGCCCAAATTTATCTGCGGACAGAATCCTTCAGTACATGGTGATGATTACAAACGCTGATGTTGCCATGAGCCATCTAAAGCCTGCCTTTTATTAAAAGTTTGCCTCATTCTGATAATTCAGTGACATGTGTCATTTGAATATAAAAGCTCTGCTTAGATACCTGACAATTATGGAAGTATCATACCTATCATATTTAGTTATTATAATAGCTATGAGGAGGCCTCTTCAGGGTTCTTCCTGAAGAAAAAAAAAAAGAAGCTATTTCAGGTTCACCCACCCCCCGCCGCTTTTTTTGAAGAAGTGGTTTACGCTACACAGGCTGCAGTTTCAGACCCTGAGCTCTAACAGAAGCACACCACAGCTATGAGCATGCATCAGGCAGGCACCTGGGCCAGCAGAAGCCAACTTCAGCTGCTTGGTAAGCATAACCACAGACTTCAGTGGAACCAGGATGAATTCTCTGGCCTCCTGTTTGCTTTGGATTCTAGCTGAAATAATGCCATTTTCTCCTTTCTTCTCCTCATCCAGATGTTCCCTCTCTCCTTTCCCACCTGCCGCATTCATTCCCTCCCTCTCTGAACTCTTCTTTCCCCCATTCCCTGTTTTTCTACTTCCTTTCCCTCCTGTCTCCTTGTCCTCCTCGCCTTTCCTCTTTCCCTTCCATTCTCCTTGCTGCTCCTATACCTTTCTCTTCTCTCAGTTTTCCCTAACTAGAGACAAAGGTTTTGCCAACGTAATGGATGCTTAAAGGCTACTGATTGCTTACGAAAGAGGTAACGCAATGACTTCCACTAGAAAAACTTCTCTTGGCACAGTTGCAGTGGAAACTGTCAAAAGGCAATGGGACCAATGTTTTCGTAAGGAAGAATGGAAGTGGTGATTCATTATTAGCAGTGGTCAACTTGGGACTTTCAAATTTCAGCAGCAATGCCGAAATTCAGCGCTTCTTGCACTCCATTCTGAGTCCTTGTTGTGGTGCCCTCTGCAGCACTCAGTGCAGCCAAACTGGTCATGCACCTCTGCTCTCAGATTAGATTTGGGCTGCGTTGTCAAGTGATGCAAACAGTGCATGTTCAGGAAGCTGCAAGCCTTAGATCAAGGATGAGGAAACTATGGCCCTCCCAATATTGTTGGACTCCAGCTTCCATCAGCCCTAGCCAGCATGACCAATAATTGTGGAGGATGGGCGTTGTAGTCCATCAACATCAAGAGGGACACAGGTTCCCAAACCAAGCCTTGGAGCATTATCAGAAACATGATTTTTCAATCTATGGCAGTGCTTCCCAAACTGTGGTCCCTGAGCTTCATTCAGGTGGTCCATGGCATGTCCACATTAAATATTCATAGTGATTCTCAAATGTATTTTTCACTCCTTTATTTCTTTTATTGACTTTAATTGTATTACAATTTGAATTCATTGGAACTGGGAGGTAATCAGAGTTCTTAGGGCATGGAGTTCCACATGCAAGCTGCCACCACAGAGGTCAGATCCACACCATACATTTAAAACACATGACTTAACCCAAAGAAGAAGGGACGCGGGTGGCGCTGTGGTCTAAACCACTGAGCTTAGGGCTTGCCGATCAGAAGGTCAGAGGTTTGAATCCCCGCAACGGGGTGAGTTCCCGTTGCTTGGTCCCAGCTCCTGCTCACCTAGCATTTCGAAGCACGTCAAAGTGCGAGTAGATAAATAGGTACCGCTCCAGTGGGAAGGTAAACGGTGTTCCCGTGTGCTGCTCTGGTTTCCCAGAAGCGACTTAGTCATGCTGGCCACATGACCGGGAAGCTGTCTGCGTACAAACGCCGGCTATAGAGCGAGATGAGCACCGCAACCCCAGAGTCGTCCACGACTGGACCTTGAAGGGGCGGGAAATGTGTTTGTACTGTGTGGTGTGTACACAGTTGTTGAAGGATGATGTAAGACCTAATGTGTATTGCTATTAACCTTATTACTGTTTGGGGGAAAACCCATGTGAAATTCCAATGGACTCCAGTGGAACTCTAGTGCAGAGTTAAAATATCACATGTCTTTTGTTACAAGGGAGAAAGCAGAAAATCTCCGGTCTCCTAGTTTAGCCATCCCATTCTCTCCAACATTTGTTCCAATGCACTTGCCTGCAGGGCTGACACAATGTCTCTGCCATGCCGGTATATATATATGATTTCTTATGGGCTTAGCAGCTGGAACATCCGCTGTTACACTCTTATCTTCTGATCTACTTTAGGCTGTCTTAGGACTGGGCTTGGGACTCTCAGTTTGCTTGGTTCATTCATGACAGGACATTTGCACAAGGTCCGATACGCTGAACTCTGATAAAAGTGTTGAGGTTTGATTGATGCTTCCTTGCACAATGCAGCCCAAAGTATTTTTACTGAGAAAGATTCATGGAGTACAGTGCACAATATTCCTATCCATGTATGCTTGGAACTGTGGTCGACATCTCTTTTGCACGTAGTACAAACCAAAATCTCATCCAAACTTAAGAACCCAACAAAATTAGTACAGCTAGAACATAATTTCACTGAGGTCTTTGCTCCTCTTATTGTATGTTCTAAATCAAAATTCAACCCAGATGTGTGTATACTTCCCTGGAAGTAAATCTCATAGAATATAATGGTGCTTCCTTCCCAGTAAATGTGCATATGGCTGCAGCCTTAACCTTCAGGAGAAAATACGCAAAGTGCTTTCCAGAGAGTTCGCTATCAGTCCAAATCTCCCTATCGCTCTCCAAGATCAAACTACTTTTGCAAGTTTAAAGCAGACATTGGTTGTGCATGGTGCTGCTGGCTGGCTGGCCTCGCATGATAATATCAGGAAAGCCTGTCAACTCCCTGGAGCAGTTTTGCACTAACATTCCCCTTTTAAAAAATTAAGAAGAGATGAATGAATGGATAGAGGCAGAAACACTCTTGTGTTGTTTTTAGAGGGGCAGTCTTCAACTCACTTTTACTCAGACTATACCCATTGGAATTAATGGACCTAGTTTAGTCATGTTCATTAGTTTTGATGGCTTTACTCTGAGTAAAATGAGTAGACAATCACCCATGATATCTATAAAAATAGGGATGGATGGGGAACCTGTGACCCTCCAGATACTGTGGAACTTCAACTTCCACCAACCCTAACCCTTGACCATGCTGGCTGGGGACTGATGGCACTTGGAGTCCAACAATATCTGGAGGACCACGGCTCTCCATCCCTCTTTTAAAAGGCAGACCACCTGCCTGATGTGCAACTGAGCCAGCAATCAATTTCCTGGCATGTACTTGGTTTGTGTGCAAAGTTGGGGGTGATCTTGCAAGCTGAGCTCTGAGCTCTCTTTATGCAGTTCAGAACTTCAGTCTTCCTCTTGTAGGCTGCTCTCTCTATGCCTGGAACAATGGCCCCTTCATTTTTCCTCAGTTTCCTCCAGTTTCTCTCCTCTCTTTGGGTCTTTGTTTCCAACTCTTTTAGAAGTATTTCTTGAATGATTTTAACTCCTTATCTCCTTTCTGGCCCATCTACACATTGTCAGGATATTTGCTCCCCACTCTTACCTGCCACAGCTTTGTCTAATGTAGATTAAACTCTAATGTAGGTTAAATTCTCAGAGAAGGAGCTCATTGCTATGTTACTCACATAGCCTATGGCACCTCCTTCATTTGTCTGCTTTGCTAGAAAGTTGCCATCCGCCAACTGGAGCCAGGTGCCAAACAGTGACTCAGGTGGGTGGACATAAGCTAAGAATTAAGGAATAGGGTGCTTATGAGCACATGCTCAGACCATTTCTTATCAGTATGCACAAAAGCCCTTTCACACATAAATCAACATCTGCTTTCTCCAGCCCCCAAACCACTTTTATTTGATAAAGCAAATTCTGTACACACTGCACATTTAAAGCACATGGCTTCTCTTCCCCTTGCAAAATTCTGGGAACTGTAGCTTACCCAGCACCCTTAACCAACCACGGTTCCCAGGAGTCTTTAAAGGATGTCGTGTGGTTTGAATGTATGGTGTGTATGCAGCCTTAATTTGGGGAAGGGGAAACATTTGGTCGTTGCAATTATTACAGTGCCCGAATTATAAACATTTGCCAATTTCCTGCAAATCACTCATGATCTCGCTTCTGCCCACCCTTGCTGTACCTCATCTAGCACACTGGTGCTGCTGAAATATAGGTGCTCAAGAGTAACAAAACAGGCCCAGCAGCTGTTCGGCTTACCAATCTGAAGAGTCTTCATAAAAAAGTATCACCTTCCTGGCATGTTGTCAGAGTTGAAGGTTTCAAAGCCAGACAGCAATAAAACCAAGCAGGTTTTGCAGTTATTGCGGTATAATGAGCTGCTGTCTTGTGCGCACATGTGCTCTAAGCATCACATGCAAACGTTGGTTACTACTGTGTTGTACTCTCACATGTGCATGGGTGTGTGAGTGGGTGTGCTGTGAATGTGGATCCACACTCACTTGGCCAACACAGTGAGATCTTTTCCTAACTGGTGGCAACATTCAGTGTGATGGACTGAGGGAAAATGGGAGCCGCCCATGTAGGTCAACAAGACAAGATTCATTTAAGATATAACTTGTTATTGTCACTGAAATGTCTGAGACTGAGTGGATAATTATTTTTTCTTTTAACTCAACATCAGGCTTCATGAATTTGCCTGTCCCATTCAGCAGAATGATTGCACTCTCAAAAGCATACCTGAGCATGTTTAGGCATTGAAGAGCTGCCAACTGTGCTAAATTAGAAAACATCCAGAGGCAGAGACAAGTTTGATCCTGACTATTAACACCACCAACACACACACTTTTGCAAAACAAACAACATGGCTCTATGAAGTTAATTCCCACTGAGATTAACTTGGTACAGTATAGAGATAATTCCTTGATACAGTACGGGGATTTCCGTTCCCAGTGCGTTGATAAATGCACACCCACCACGTTGTATGATATTTAGGATGTAGGTCTTGTGTTATTCTAAAAGGGTAGTAGTATATGTTGCGTAGGTATATTGCAATAATGGAACGTTTGATGTAATATCCGTAATACAGTGGTACCTCTGGTTGCGAACGGGATCCGTTCCGGAGCACCGTTCGCAACATGAACAGAACACAACCTGTGTCTGTGCGTCTGTGCATGCATGGGTCGCGATTTGCCCCTTCTGCGCATGCACGTGACGTCATTTTGAGCATCTGCGCATGCGCGAGCAGTGAAACCCGGAAGTAACCCTTTCCCGTACTTCCGGGTTGCTGCAGGACACAACCTGAAAACGCTCAACCTGAAGCAAACGCTACCCGAGGTATGACTGTATATCCCTTTAAAAGATAGGATTAGCATGTCAGTCTCTGCTGGGTGTTATTATAAGTAGTTAAATATGAAGCTGGCAATGTTGTTGGAAGGAAAGCAAAGTAGTCTCGTTTAGGGCGATAGGTCTTTTGGAACTGTAATGGATGGAATGTATTTTAAATGTTAAATTTCTTTTTTAACCGTTGCTACCCGAATACTTGGCTAGGTTAGGAATTTCATGGTCAATATTTGGAAACTGGTTATGACTATAACACATCTTTTTTATTCTATTATTTATTCATTTATTCAATTTATACACCGCCCTATACCCGGAGGTTTCAGGGCGGTTCACAAACAAGACCACAACGTATAAAATCAAACCAAAACCAATAACCCAATAACCCCACCCCCAAAAAAGAACCACATTCTAAAAGGGTGTTGGGTGTCAATAAGATCAACCAAAGGCCTGGTTAAAAAGGAACGTTTTTGCCTGGCGCCTAAAGCTGTATAATGAAGGTGCCAGGTGAACTTCCCTGGGGAGAGCATTCCATAGACAGGGAGCCACTGCAGAGAAGGCCCGTTCTCATGTTGCCACCCTCCAAACCTCTCCAGGAGGTGGCACATGAAGGAGGGCCTCGGAAGATGATATCAGGGTCTGGGTAGGTTCATATGGGAAAAGGTGGTCCTTGAGGTATTGTGGTCCTGAGCCATTTAAGGCTTTATAGGTCTAAACCAGTACTTTGAATTGGGCCCGGAAACTAATTGGTAACCAGTGCAGTTGGACCAGGATCGCTGTAAAATGTTCAAACCATCTTGCTCTGGTGAGCAACCTGGCTGCTGAATTCTGCACTATTCATTTATTTACAATATTTATTATCAACAGAGCAGCATAGAGTCAACAAAAGAAGTGGGTCCCACAAACCAAGACTATATTTGCAGTATTAGCAAATATTTTTTTTAAAAAAATTAAATACATGCATAACTCCTGCTACACATGAGCAAAGCTTCTTTGGCGCTGTAAGAAGAGTGTGCTGGATCAGGCCCATCTACTCCAGCATCCTATTCTCACATTGGCCAACCAGTTGCCTTGGGAAGCCTGAAAGCAGGACCTGCTTGCGGTCCCAAGCTATTGGCATTTAGTCAGAAGAATACTGCCTCCAGCACTGGAGTAGAATATACCCATTGTAGCTAACAGCCTTTGCAGAAGAAAGGGGCAGATCCACTGATTTCGCAGTGTTGTGCATGCAGCCTGATGTGGAACCTTGTGCACACAGAAAATAACGTGTCTCAGCAGAGATGGTGAGAATGGACCCATGACTCTGCCTCTGAGTGCCCAAGCAATAATTAATTACTTCCTCATAAATGACTATCCACTTTTTATCTTTGTGATCTCTGGCCTGTCATTTCTGCACCTGGAGATGCTTATATATAGCAAGCAGTCTGTGGCACATGTGCATCTCTGGAGAGGGTACAACCACAGGGAATCCCCACGCTGCCCAAAATTATGATAGTGAATGTATAAATAATCATTTGTTCTAGCCAAGATTCCCAGCCTGTTTTGAATTTGAATTGCCCTTCAGCAGGAAGGTTTTAAGAAACAGATGCATAAAATGACAAGTGTGCTTCCATGGGCAAGATTGCCAATCATCTGGTCCGTGCAGTGGTGACGTCAAGCCCCATTGAGTTCCTCTTAAGGCAGGGTTCAAAACCGACATTTTTTTTTTGACAGTTCAGGCAAAGGAAAAATTACTCACCTGGCAGCGTGATGGTGTCAGGTGATGTAGCTCACTCTGGGTTAGAGCCCTCCTCATCAGTTGCAAATGGCTTTTGCAAAGTTGGGAGCAGGAGGTTGTGTTAAGTCTCTACTCTCCTAATGCCCCACCCACCCTTCTGCTCTGTAAACCCATGAGAATGCTGTCAGAAAGTTGGGAGATGGCGGCGACTCATTGCTCTAATCCAGCCTTCACTCCCATACTAAAGCTTCAGCCTGAATCCCATTTGCATGGAAGTAAGCCTTTCCGAATTCATTCTGATTTGGTTAGCGTTGCAATGCAAGGAGACTTGCCAGTTGAAAACTGTGTTGTTTTTCAAAAGTTGGTGCTGGAGATTAAAAATTAATATGCAAAAGTTTAAAAGACGCAAGGAGATAGGATAATAATATATTAAGGATGGAATAACAAATAAAGTGAATAATGCAACAATAACAAATATAATACTGTAGCAGGTAAAGAAGGTCGCACATGGGTGGAGGGAAGTGCTGGGCTGCAGGGGAGAGAGGTGAAGGGATTAATTCAAATTGTTAAAGATTGGTATAGGATTTAAGAGACTTACGTTTTTAATAAAGATTCTATAAGGAAAGCAGAAAGCAGCAAGAAATATCAAGTAAAGGTATCGGAGAGGAGATCAGTGTAAATGAAAACATGAGACATGGTTTCGTTACATATGATTTTATTTTGAAGTTGTCTGTTTATTTCAGAGTTATTTGTTGTAAGGATGTATATTATGTGAATAAAATAATAAAGGATTTGGAAAAAAAGAAAAGAAAAAAGAAAACTGTGTTGTTTTTCAATAGCTGCAATCCAATTTATGGAGGCGTAAGCTCTGTTGAATTCAATAGGATTTACTTCCAAGTATACATGATTAGGATTACACTGTAAGACAGAACGTTGGAAGATATGGACTCCTCGTCCAACAATCAGGTGCTTCTGTCCCATCCCATTCTTACGTTGTCATCTTGAATGTTCTAGCTTGACGTATGGGAAGGACAAGTAGTAGGTCAGAAATGATTCTTTCCTTTCGAAGGGGAAGTCCGGAGGTGACTAAAATGACAAACAGTATCATTTCTTCAGTTGTTGGAACCTTATTAGAGCTGCATTTTCATTTCTCCATTGTGTGTGTCCTGCCGTCGCCTACACACTTTCCGGGCTGGTAACGTATTGTAGGCTATGGCACAGGATCATTGGCTAGGATAGTGGCCTAATATCCTCGAAGCATTGTGCAGGGGTGCCAAGACACCATTGCTTATACCCATGTTGGTTAAATATTTCAATATTTTATGGGACATCTGCATCTACCCTCTTAAACAACAGCAGTAACTTCGGCAGTTAAGTACTATGGTTCTGTACCGTCCACACTGTTGACTGAAAACAATTCCTTTCCCACTTTAGTGCAATGGTGGGGAACCTTCAGCCTGTGGGCCTATTTAGGTCCATCAGATCTCCCTCTTTGACCCATGAGGCCACTTCAGCCAAGCCACGTCAACCTGCCGTCCACCTGATGTCATATAGGATGGCAAATGTAAGGCAGGTAATGTGCCGAAAGAGGGTTTCCAAACACTGTGTATCATCTCATTGTTGGTACTCACAATCTGCCTGGGGAAATGGATTACCTAACACCATTTTGATATGAGGTGATTGACAGGTGAGCAGCTCTGCGCACCTGCCAAGCTTGGCCCATGGGGGTGGGAGAGATTAGGATCCAGCCTGCTACCTGGATTCAGTTCCCCATTCCTGCTTTAGTGCATCTGCACTACTGAGATCAAGTATTTTACTGCTGAAATTGTTGTTGGCATTTGGTTAGCATCACCAAAGTGACCTCCTCAGGGTGCAAGCCTAGGCACTTCCGGACAAACCTGCTGCTATATCGTAAGGCACTTGTAATGTCTCCCTATCTCTGGGGAGAATTGATCGATAGATAGAGAAGGACACCCTCTTCAAGCAATAAATGCAGGAGGTGTAGTTCCACTCTGTAGTGGCAGCTTCTAGGGTTATGCACCAGATTTGGCAAAAGCCCGAGCCGCTTTGGGCTGATCGCTGAAGAATTGATTCTTTTGAATTATGGTGCTGGAGGAGACTCTTGAGAGTCCCATGGACTGCAAGAAGATCAAACCTCTCCATTCTGAAGGAAATCAGCCCTGAGTGCTCACTGGAAGGACAGGTCCTGAAGCTGAGGCTCCAATACTTTGGCCACCTCATGAGAAGAGAAGACTCCCTGGAAAAGACCCTGAAAGATGGAAAGCACAAGGAGAAGGGGACGACAGAGGACGAGATGGTTGGACAGTGTTCTTGAAGCTACCAGCATGAGTTTGACCAAACTGCGGGAGGCAGTGGAAGACAGGAGTGCCTGGTGTGCTCTGGTCCATGGGGTCATGAAGAGTCAGCCGACTAAACGACTAAACAACAACAATAAAGGCTTTACCTAAGATGGGTGGAATAAGGCCATGGGTTAGGCCGTCCGGAGCTATCTGGAGTTGTGGGGTGGAGGGCTTGGGCAGGAAAGAGAGGCAGGCATCAGGCAGGATGGGTGGGAGCCATACAGCCCTAGCCGGTTCTTTCTTCTGGTGATGTATTGGAGAAGTGGTGACTAAGCCAGGGATGCTTGTTGGTGACTAAGACCAAATCATATGCCTTAAAACTTAGAGGATATTAATTTAAAATTAGATCTCATACTTAACAGTCAACATTTGCAAAGATTTCAGAATTAAAGTCTGACCTTTTTATTAAAAACACACACACATAGTTGAACATTTTGAGATTTTGCTTTACTTCAATTTAGCTTTGCAGGCTACTTTAAGAAAAACTACACCAAACATCCTATCCTCTTTTAAATGTGTGGGAGGGGAGGGTGTTATTGGTTTTGTTTTTCTCTTGTTTTTTATTATGTATTTTATGCTTCTATCTTGCATTTTTATGCTATGAGATCTACGGATGAAAGGCAGTATACAAATTTAATAAAAAGTAATAATAATTGTTAGTATTTATTTTTATAAGTCTTGTTAAGGCATTTGAAAAAATAGGATATAAATACTTTAAAAACGTAACTATGGCATTTTTGCTGAAGTGAAGCAGACCCAGCTGGCAATATCAAGTATACAACCCAGAGCTTCTTGAAAGACAAGAGGTGGAATATAAATATGATCTACCATATTTAATGCTGTTATCTCTTCTCTTACACACAGATGAGGTGTCTATATCCAGCAGTGCTTGTAACTGGAATGCTAAGAATAAAATTATAGGGGAAGAATATAAATTAGAAGTATTGTGACAAGGAAATCCAAAATTTGGGAAGGTTATTGAGAATTATTTTAGTTAGTATATTTCTGTTAGCACCCCTGTATTAAATACCAGTCTATATTGAAAATAGACTGTTTTGGACCCTATCTACAAATTGCCACCTATTGTTTCTCAGAGAATTGTGCCGGTATTTGTCTTTTGTAAGCAAGCATTAAGAGGTGCTCATATGCACAATGAACTGTTTTTTGAAATATATGTTCAAAAGAGGAGGGAATGGTAATTTTCTTATCTCAATCTGGAGCTTGGTGTCCAGATCGAGTCTGCAACCAGTTTTTGTTTGTGTCTTGAAAGTTCAGGGCTAGTTGACACTGTATTTCAATGCATTTTTGTAACAAACAAATGAAAGGTGCAGTACTAGTGGAAAGTTCTGCTGCACAAGTCCCATTGAAGTGAATGAGTACTCAAGAGCAGTACTGTGCTCCCATGTATGTGCGTGCGAACCTCACAGTGGATTGAGCCTACGCAGCTTGCATAACGCCACTGAAGGTTAAAAATAAGAAGTCTTTATGCTGTACATGAAGTCCTTCTGGAAGCACGAGATAGCTTTTGTTGAAATTCTACCCTTTCATTAGAAAACTGGATTCCAACGTTTCATTTGCATTTGAGGAAGTAACAAAACAGTGTAGCTGGATGCCGACCTGGAGAGCTACATTAAGTTCAGCAGAGATGATCAAAGGCTTCAGACTGTCATGTCCGCAGCAAATTCCATGATGAAACCATGCAAAGCGAGTTTGATTATGGGTTGAACAGCATATTTTGCATATTTTGTGAAAGCGTCTTGATTCAAAGAGGTCAGAATTAGCATGGGGATTGCATCAGCTCCGCAGTCTGAAGCACTCCATGATTACAATGCCATGCTTGCTTAGTCTAGACTTCAGATTGAATTTAGCACATAATATATACAAAAATATTGGGCTTGCTGCGCATAGAGGGCTTAAACTGGTTTTTCCATTTCCCATATTCATAACTCAAGCTTGCAACTTGTGCTGCTTAGATTGTGTGTTTGATTTTAAACTATTTATGTCCTGCTTCTTTTCCTGTGTTAGCATGATGCATTTGATATCTATTGCACCATTATTCTGTTTGTTGTGGTTATTTTAACCATCATTGTTATATCAACCACATTATAATATAATATAATATAATATAATATAATATAATATAATATAATATAATATAATAATAACATAATATACATTGATACGATATTGAAGAACAGTGTATACCAGAATATGTCTCTCTCTCTCTCTCTCTCTCTCTCTCTCTCTCTCTCTCACACACACTCACTCACACACACACACACACAAATACAATCTATGAAAGGTTAAAAAAGAATAAAACAATAGATATATATTAAAATACAAGTGGTTAAGAGGGCTAATACATTTAAAAGCATCCAGTTTTTTGTGTTAAATCATTGCAATTTACCATATTAGCCTCAACAACGTTTCTCCTCGGCTTTTCGGTTGCCACTGCAAATCTCGTAACTCTGTCAGGAATTTGTCAGAATCAAACAACCAATATGTAATTTTGGCTTGAACATCACCATCAGGTACCTTACTTAACAATTTCAGAATAACCTTTGACCTAGATTTATTTATATAGGGATTGGACAGTGCTATGTTCAGCACTATTCCACATTCAGAGTAGACAGTTAAGATTAGATAGGAAACATGATTAGATCAGGAGCGATGGCCAATTGAAAATCTCTCAGTCTGTTGTTGAGGCAACAATAAACACCTGTTTACCCTTGCAAGATTCTATTCCTCATTGTATTCTGCTGCCCATTTTGCACAGAATGCTAAGCCAAGCCATGACTAAGAATAAACGAGCAAGAATTTGGTTGCTCAGAGCAAAAGGCATGGGGGTTTCACTTGGCCCCTTGCTCCCACTGCTCTGCCCATAAGTAAGCCATGATTTGGCTTAGCGTTGTGTCTGAACCCAGGCTCGTGGTTTGTCTCCCCCAAACAAACCAAAAACAGTCAGCCAAGAGCAAACCTTGCCTACTGCTCATTGTTAGTAGTTTGGAGATCAAGTTTGGACTTAATCCTAAGGCAACCCATGGCTTAGTTGCAGGTCACATGACAACAGCAAGACGAGGGAAGGAATATTCATGACCTGAAATTGGAAGAATTAAAAACTGGCATAATGAAATCATGCATCAAAGTCTTGAAACTTTGCAGCCACTTCATAACCTAAGGCAGGGCCTCCTTTTTTTAAAAAAAAATAAATTATTGCCACTGGCTGCTAGAATAACTTCATAGCAACTTTATCAATGCCTCCTCGACTCCACCCCAACATGCAATCGCGGTTTGAAAGATCATTGTGTGCCATACCAAAAATGAAAAATGCACTTGTTGCTGTATATATTTTTCTGCCAAATGAGCCCTTATTTCTGTCCAGGGCAGTACAACACCTGCAGCCTGCATACTGGAAACAGAGACTCAGTGCCGGGAATGCGGTGTAGTTTTGTGTATTTGTAGATCACAGAACCAATTTTCCGGTAGCCTTTTCTGTGACATCTTTCAAAACCATTGATCATTCTGTTCTTGGGTGTTGACTGACAACATGCTTTCTTAATTTCTTGTCTTCCTTACTGTCTACTTTCTTTATCTGTCAGTGGTAATCCTTCTCCCTGCGGTCCGCCACTTTCCATCTGAAGCTCCTCAAGGATCTGTCCTGAGTCATCTTTTCTCTTTATCTCATTCTTCTTAGTGCTATTATTTGTTTTGGCATTGCTGAACTGCAACTCCCATCAGTCCTGACCATTGATTGTGCTTGTGGGGGCTGCTGGGAGTTGAAGTCCAACACCTGGAGGACTACAGGTTTCCCACCCCTGCCTTAGATACTGTCTTCCCAATAGTTTTGTTTTGGGTCTAGGGATGGAAGGATCTGTCAGTTTTGGCTCTCTCGATTTCTCATTTTTCCAGTGTCCAATTTGGTTCTCCACATTTCTCAGCAACTTGTGTGTATGAAAAATCCTCATGAACATTAGCACCTTAGTGAGACATTTACCTAATAAACACATTTATCTATGCGGTTTTGACTAATGTACACATTTAGGTTCCTTTTTATACATACTTTCCTCTAATATATGTATTTTTGGAAACATAGTTTGGTTGGAGAACAGCATTGCAAAATTCACATAAGTGCAAATTTTGAAGGATTGCTGTGTTTCACTTCTCATGTCTGCAGCAAATTCCATGATGTAACCATGCAAAGTGAGTTTGATTATAGGTTGAACTGCATATTTTGCATATTTTGTGAAAGCAGCTTGATTCAAAGGGGTCAGAATTAGCATCAGCTTCGCAGTCTGAAGCACCCAGAAAGTGTAGATTGGATAAATCCAGTTTTATATGGTAACTGAATCAAATTTCTCTCCCAACCCTACTTGGGACTCCCCCTCCACCCCAAGAAAATCCTCTTTTTAAAATAAAATAAAAAATCTAATTTTCATTGTAAGTCTTTTGTTTCATTTCAGTGGTGGCTTGTTATCATTTTATAGAGAATTAAATCATAATTAAAAAATACAGATAGGAAAAGGAAGCTGAAGAGCTAAAACAGAGCTGTTTCTGTGTTTTCCTTCCTCTGTGTTTGTGCTGTCTTCCTCCCTCTGGATTATGTGTTCTTATTATTCCTAATCCCCAGCCGTTCTTCGTTTAATCAGTCCACTCTCTCCTACTAAGATCCAACACTAGCGCTGCTTCAGCCACACACAAATCATACACCCACACTTGCACTCCTCCAGCGTACAACTCTTTCCTGTCCTCTGGCTTTCTGCCAGCTAAAGGGACATTTCCAAAGAGACAGAGTCTGCTTTGCCCAATAGCTCTGGCGCACAATGGAAATGGCGTTTGCAACACCGACCATGAGGTCAATGGGCATCATTGTGTTTTCTGGCATAATTTGCCTCAGGGTGGGTGGGCCATCGGGGGAAGTGGAGGCGACTATAAACAGCAGGAGCCTAAAAGCATGGAGAAGATGTCAGAGGCAGGCAGAGTCTGTGTGGAAAGCTACCCCAAACAGATGCAAAGGAAGAATATTGCCATGAATAAATGAGAACAGAAGGAGTTGAGTTTCACAGCGAGGCAGAACCAAACTTTTGAGTTTCACAAAAGGGGGCGAGGATATGGGCAAGATGTGGTTGTGTGCAGAATGCATTCATTTAAAAAATGAATTTCCACCCACCACTCAGAAAGGTTGAGGGGGTCAGAGCAAAGGCACTTCCCAGCTTGAGAGTCAGGGGGGCAGCAAAGCTTGAAGGTGCCCAACTAGGAAAGCATTAATGCTGTGGAAAAGGAAGGCATTGCCTCTTGGACCTCCTTGGAGCCCAGGACTACAAGCTGCCGGACTTATGATAGCTTAGCATCCACCGCCTGAGGTAGATGGCTCACTCAGCCTAATGATAGGGCTGGTCCGGCAATTGAGCTGACTCTTAAAGCATTCCATTATATTAGATTACTATTTTGTTGTTGTATTGTTGCTTTGGTTGTGGTCCTTATGCCTTGCCCAGCTATCTCAAGAAGGTCTGACAAGAATGCAGAGTATTTAAAACGGTCCAGGTTGTTTGAATGAGCTTTTATTGACGTTGTAGTCACCTAAATCATACTCAGAGTGACATTAATGGACCAAAATCAATGTTTTCTGTGCAAACTTTTAATCAGCTGCTGAAAACTTTTCTTTTTAAATTCTGCCAGGCCTGTGCAGGCCATTAAGAGTGCATCTTCCACAATGGTTTGTTGATTCTTAAAACGACGATGACAATAACAAACTTGCTTGCTTTTAAATTGTTTTTATTTTTTAGAATGCTTTTATTGTATAGTTTTTATCCTTTTAAAGTTGTAAATTGCTTTGATATGCTTTAATGGTATAGGAATATTAGTCATGTCTATTAATTTCAGTCTACTCTGAGCAGGACTGACATTAGAAGAAAAACACTTTAGGTTCAAATAAGTAGAACAACTGTAAGCCCGTTTGAATAGGTCAAAACCAAATGCAGAGCACTTTATCTGTGGTTAGTTCCTTGTTTTTACTTCACTTTTCCATGTTCCTTATGTGTCATTTTTATCCTTTGTATTAGGATGTGGCTTTAAACCACAGGTAAGTGTAGTGCGGGTAAATAAATATACCATACCTCAAACTGAGTACAAAGCAGGCACGACTTTATTTTCATTTTCTGGGAAACATTAACTATTTATTTATTACATCTATACCTCCTTTCAATCTCAGGAGTTCAATGTGGTGTACATGCTCCCCCCCCTTTTAACTCAAACCAACCCTGTGAGGTAGGTTAGACAGAGAGGTAGTGACTGGCGTAAGGTCACCCAATGAGTTTCATGACTGAGGGGAGGGTTGAATCCTGGTATTCCCAGTCCTCGTTCAACCAGTACACCACCTTCAAGCCTATCCTCCTCCTCCTCCTTCTTCTTTATTAAATTTGTATACCACCTGTTATGTACTGAAGTTCTCACCCTGGGCCAGCAGGGGGATACTGTAGATAGTTTTCACTCAGGTCCATGTCAGTTATTTTAGACAGGAAACCCTGGGTTGTTGTTGCTACAATATTGACAGCCGGCTCCTATAAAAGCAGGCCGGCTGAGCTGTTTGCTGTTCAGTTCTGTTCCAGCTTACAAAATAAAGAGCTGCTTTGGAGAAATCTCTGTGTCGTCTGCCATGTCTACCCACTATTCAACACCACCCTTCATCCAAAGATAACAGGATGGTTCACAACACTAATCAGGTCATATTGCATTGATCTTGTACCAGTGACTCAATGCCATTGCAGGTTACATTGGAACAGGCAGCGAACCTTTACGGAATACCGTCTCTTGAATTGTCTTACGCCTTCCCCACCTTTTACTCTTTTCAGCTTTTTAAACAAGATTGTTTATGTTGATTTAAGGGTGTGTGTGTGTGATTCTCATTGTAAAATGGCAGGATATAAATGCACCTAAATTAATAATAGAACCGTAGAATTGCTGGAAGGGGCCCCAAGGACCATCTGGTTCAAGCTCCTTCAAGGCAGGAATTGCAAACGAAGAATCCCTGGCAGATGTCCATCCAACCTCTGTTTTAAAACCTCCAGTGAAGGAGAACCCATCACCTTCCGAGGGAGTCGGTAGAATAAGGCAGTGACTGTTCCAATTCACCTTAGAAGAGGGGACAGTTCAGATACCTGGAAGATCAGGGTTCCAAATCATATTGAGAACTCGACAAGTGGAGAGGCTCCCTGTTCCAGACATTCGTCAGCCCTCTAATTTATGGAGGGCAACAGGATTAGCAGAACTAATAGCTGTACCCTTGCTATTTTAAGGTTGCTTTTTCTATTAATTTTATGCTGGATTGTGTTTATGCTTTTGGCGTATGCTTTGTGCCGGTTCTGCATTTTGTGATGTTCTTTTATTGATCGTATTGTACTTGTACTATTATCCTCAATTTCCTGCTCGTAACAATGGCCTCCATTTCCCATTTTTTTTTACTTTCAGCTCTGATTCTTACACTGGTATCCACGGCTGTGATTGGCCTGGGTGCACCAGAAATCACATGCCTTTTAATCAAGCGAAACAATATGATGTCAGGATCATTGGAATCTTCACCTTCTCATGAGGTAAAAAGAATATGAACCTGTGTGGTCAGTGAAGACCACCATCAATGACCTTGCTCTGCGTCCCATCTCAGAAGGGAGATAGATTGCAGTTTGTGGGGTTCTTTCCCCAAAGAGACTCAGGTGGTACCTGCCTCACTAGTTTTTTTGGTGCCAGCTGAACTTTAAATGTGTTTTAAATGTATGCTGTGTTAGCAACGTACAAGATTCTTCTAATTTAGGATTGAGGAATCTGGCCTTTCAGATTTGATTATTTTATTTCATATAATAAAACTTCATCATGGTTTACAGAAATAAAAGAAAACCATTGTAATTACCAAAGGCACATCAAAGCAGGTATTTTAAATATTCAAAGCTACGTAAGACCAGCAGTAACCTAAAAACAGAATAAAACAGATGTTAATGTCTACATATCTGGATATATGTTGCTAGACTCCCAACTCCCATCAGCCCCAGTCAACATGGCCCAATGGTCCAGGATATTGGGAGCTGCCGTCCAGCAATATCTGGAGGGCCACAGGTTCCGCATCCCAGTTTTAACTGAAAATGCCAGGACAGAACCTGCAACCTGCATGCAAAGTGTGCGCTCTGTCGTTGGCTCTTACCCACTTAGGTGGGTAGCTCTTAATATCTAATGATATTAGAAAAGAATGTTCACCTGTGTTTGTTCTTTACACTTAGGCAGGTGAAACTCAGGGAGGCATTCTGTGCAGGAGCTAGGAATGAAATGTCAAATCAATCAATCAATCAATCAATCAGCCAGCCAAGAGATCCTTAGCATCTATGAGCCCATCAGTATCTGAAGAACCAGCTCTATGGAATCAGCTTCTTAATGAACTTTATCTAAGGCCTAGCAATTGGCTCTTTTCCTAATTTATGTTTCTAATAGGGCTTTCCCTGAAGAGTGACTCTTCTGTATTTGAAATATTATACAGTGGTACCTCGGGTTACATACGCTTCAGGTTACACACCCCGCTAACTCAGAAATAGTGCTTCAGGTTAAGAACTTTGCTTCAGGATAAGAACAGAAATTGGGCTCCGGTGGTGCGGCGGCAGCAGGAGGCCTCATTAGCTAAAGTGGTGCTTCAGGTTAAGAACAGTTTCAGGTTAAGTATGGACCTCCGGAACGAATTAAGTACTTAACCTGAGGTACCACTGTAGTTAAATGCTTTTAAGAAAATTTTCTAGATTGCTATGTATACATTATGTTAAATGCTATTAAGATCAGTTTCTAGACTGCTATGTATACATTATATACAGTGTGTGTCTGTGTGTGTGTGTGATGGTGTACATTGCTTCGGAAACATTTGTTTGAAAGTGGTGAATAAATCCTTAAATAAAAGAAATAAAGCAGAGATCTTAAAAAAGACCAGTGTGGTAAAATATGTGTTTCCATCTCATGCAATATAGACCCAAGAAGACCGCAAGTGTTCCCTGTATTATCAAAGCAGCAAGAATATCTATGAAGCAGCAACAGATTTCGAAGTTGGTGTGCTTGAAAATGTTGAAATTAAAGCAATAGTAAATATTTCAGAAAACATCACCTGTCTTTGGTTTTTTAAAGAGAACCAGACTAACTGTAATTCCTCTCTGGATTTGGAGAACAGGTAAGCAAAGAGATACATTGGGTGATGATTGTGATAGAATTTCCTATTATTTGCTCTGGTTCAGAAAAGTGCTGAGCATCTGGGGGAAGATTATACGAGCAGCCGGAGCTTTACTTGTAGTTTTTGCCTTAACTGTTCTCACTACTGAAGAGGCAATTCGCAGTGACTTGCCTCTTCAGCAGAAGGAATAGCTGGGTCAAAAGCCACAAGGACACAGATTGCACAGTTTTCTCATATACTTATATGTCCCTACTTTGACACACAGATTTAATCTTTAAACCTACCAATTAAATTCACCTCAGTTAAATACAAAGAGCTAAGCTTTACTCGGGGCATGCCCATTGAACTGAAGGGATGTAGCTTAGCCACGTTCAAAATTTTCAATTCTGAGTAAAATTTATTTGAATGCCACCCACTCACTTTAGATTCCACTGAAAGAGGTTCACTTCTGTCATTCTGGACAGAGGTTCTTTCTTAGGAAAGGGCGGTTTAGCACTCTTCACTTATTTGCTAGAAGTCAGAAACAACAGGTGGGGTGGGCACCTGCTACCACACATTCAGAGCGAAGCTGCCACATCAGCCTGTCCAGTTTACAATATTCAACAATAGTTACTGAATCTAGACATATGGTCTCTCTTGTGATGAGACAACTGCCATCACATATTTGAGTTCCAGGGGAGTTTAAAAGGATCCCGGTGCAATAAGTACTTTGATAAACCTCCGAAGAAGCCTTAACCTGAGACCTTCTGCATGCAAAGCAGACTTTCTACCATTGATGTAATGGTTCTAGGAGTTGCTCGTGCATAAGCTTGTCCCAACCTCTGGCTGGGTTGCCTGAGTGAACCTTTCCTGTCCGGGCAGCCACTCGCCCGTGACTGTCTCAATTGCTGGCAGAATCCATCAGTGGGCGTTTCTTAAACTTCTTCCAGCAAAGAAGTTCTTTCTCCTCCTACTCTCCCTGCGCGGAAGCCTTCTGCGCAAGGAGGGCGTAGGCAGCGGAGGACCCTTCCTCTCCCCGCTGGTCCCTGGCAAGGAGTCATGGGACCGCCTTGCCGATTCCCCCATCTGCCCCCCTTCTCCACTGGAGCTACGTTGATTCTCTTCCCCAGAAGACGGGCTGCCTCTCCCACTCCCGGGACGCTCTCTGGGATCCCTTTGGAGCTTGCTCTCTCCCTCGGGCACTGATGGCAGTTCCCTGACAATTGAGCTATGGCCCTTTTCCAATTTAGCTAAGGCCTTTCTCCACAGAATGATTAGTATGATGGTTTAGTCTGGTCGCAACCACAGGTTTTGCTTGCTTGCCTGCTTTCTTGGTGTTGGTTTTGTTGTCAATTTGTTCTGCTTCCTTTTACTTTCACATGAAGTTGTTTTTTTGTTTTTTTAATGGATGCTTTCCCCCTATTGTATAGGCATGTTGTTTCAAAGAAGTTTCCAAAAATTAGAGAAACCCAGGCTGGAAACCACACGCTGTCCATTAAAACCAAAACTGATAATTACAGGGTGACATTTACAATTCATATAAAAAGTAAGTATGACATGGAGACAAAGGAATGGCTTGATCACAACTTGATGAAGGATGATAGGGCAGGAACGGGTCCATGTATGATGTATGCCTAATTTTGAAACAGCAAAACATGTTGGATTCTTCCCCCTGCAGGGATTTTCCCATTCCTTATTTGAATATTTTCCCCTCCCTCTTTCAGTTCTGGTATTGTGTGCTATTTTTCCCACATCACTCATTTCATTTCAAGCAAGGGTACATCATCCCTCTCAGGAAAAAGCTCTGAGCTGCTCAGGGTCAATTACATTCTTCAATGGTGGCTGGGTTTTTATTTATTCCCCTTTAAGTATCAACCTGATGTGTCATTGTTGTGACTCTTCTAAGCTTCCTGCTTTGAGCAGATGGGAAATTTAAGAGTATTGATCAACATTTGCTCTTCATATTTAAAAAAAAAATGCAGGGAAGACAATTCCCTGTTTTGCTGAGGGTGGGGTTGAAGTGGGATTGAAACTAGGTGTAAGGAATAGTCAAGGTAATAAACAACTATTTTACTTTTAAAAGACTCCTGAAGGCGGCCCTGTTTAGGGAAGTATTTAATGTCTGACTCTGTATTGCTTTTGATATTTGGTTGGAAGCCACCCAGAGTGGCTGGGGAGACCCAGTCAGATGGGCGGGGTATAAATAAATTATTATTATTATTATTATTATTATTATTATCTCTCTCTTACGTGAAATTTTTCTTCAGAATTTCCAACAGCTTTTAAAGGGAAAATGGTTCAAAAATATAGGGGACTGTGAAGCTACTACAGTCCTCTCTATAATTCCTTTTATAAAGAGATGTTTGTCTCTTTGTTGGGGAAGGGGAGTAGAAAATGCGAGAGAGGGGTCACATATGCAACATGCATTTAAAACACTCTTATACCGCTTTAATAGCCATGGCTTCCCCCCAAGAATTCTGGGAATGGTAGTTTGTTAAGGGTTGCTAGGAATCATAGGAGCCAACTCTTGGGGGCCATGTGTGCTTGGGAACCCACAACAATAAAATTGTGTGGGCTGGGCACCCACAAAGTCAATGAGAAAAGCCAGCAGGTAACAGCAGCACTGCCTCTGAGAGAAAAGCAGTTGAGCTCTACTTCCGCAGCCAGCGAGTGAGGCACCCTTTTCGGTGTGGGGCTCAGATGCGGAGGCACAGCCTCTCTGCCTCTGAGTCCAAGCCCCTACCTGCGGAAAAGGGTGTCTTGCTGTGGAGAGGAGGAGGAAGAGGAGGATCTGACTAGAGAGAGACAAAATAGAACCCTTTACATGAACAAAATGTCTAGCCCTTTTGTGAAAACAGCTAAATAACTTCAGCATCTCAGTATACAGCCAGTGTAGAAACATTACTCATGTGAATTTGGTTGATAGAGCTTTGTAAATATCGACGAACAATGCACTTTCTCTCTCTCTCTCCCCCTTGTGAAATGTGTTTGTTTATTCTGCTTTGGATGAATCATAAGGCATCAAGACCAAATTTTCCATGATGGTTCTTGAGATCACCTTCTAAGTTTGTATATAACTAGGTGCCATTTTGAAACAAGATGGTGGGCTGAACCATTCTAAACTGCATTGATTTCAACCATTGATATAAAAACTGCACTGGGTGTTTTTTTTGGGGGGGGGGGACTTCTTAGAGTTCGTGACCAACACTGGGTAAAAGGCTGCTAGTGCTCTGATAAATGAACAATTGATTGATTGATTGATTGATTGATTGAGAGATTGTAAATAATAAAAGTAAAATACTTCCATGAATAAATAAATGATAAGGAATTCTTGCATTGTTTTCAATAGAAAGCCCAAGAAAGCCACATTTTATACTAAACAGGCAGCGAGAAGTTAGCTGCCAATCAGAAGGATATCCTAAACTAAATTTTGAATGGTTTTCTTGCAAGACCCCTGATGAAAGGTAGGTCACCTGTTTTGCTACCAACCTGTCATGGTTTCTTTTCTTTTGCTTTCAACTCTGCATTCAGATTGGACATCTACCAACTGAGATAAGACTGCATACGCACCACAAACATGCAAGACTGATAGACTGTATAAAAGGGAAAATACAGTAATCTGATTCTCCTTTTGTTCTGTAGAATTTCATGTCAAGCCACTGAAGTTGCAAGCTTCTTGCCCCCTTTCCTCCCCCCCCCCCGCAAAACCCCATTCTGAAATCAAATATGTATATGTAGTGAGAGGAACCAATGTTTTAGCAAGTGCCTCACTACTTCTAAAATGTGAGCAGCATACAGATCGAAGAAAAATTTAGAATCCTGTTTTGAACCACCCTTCTCTTAGAATCTCATTCTGCACCAAAATGCCAAAGACCTGCTCCAGATTTCGCAGGAGGCTTTTGCAGTTTGGGCCAGCAGGAGCCCGTATCTGCGTGGACAGGCGGAGTCCCCAGATCCCAAGCAGTCCCCCCCCCCGTCATGTGGAATAACAACTCAAGACAACGTGCTATGGGATTAAATTGGCCACAACTTTATTAAATTTCAAATGTGGGTAGACCTTGGCTCAGGCATTGGGTGTTCTCCCTCCCCAGTCCCCAGCCAGGGACCTAGGGAGCATCAGGGTTATCCAGTGTGTGTGGGGGAGATGGGCCGGCTCTGGAGAACATATGTTCAAGCAGAGATAGCCGCCGCCGTTACGCCGCCGCCGCAGGGGAGAGCAATGATGACCTTTCGGCGTACGGTCAAAGCCTCCCTTCAGAAACCCCTTTAACGGGGAACCCTGGTATTGCCGCCGCAAAGAGGAAGATGGACTAAAGGATTCTGCCCAAGGCCTGATACCGCCAAAGTTGTGACGTTTTGCTACAGGAAAGGCGAAACCTGCCAATGCAGGGAAATTCCTTTCCGGCCCTTTAACAGCGACCTTAACGTAGCAGCGCCCGCATACCTGTGAAGAAAAGTTAACCTGCAAAACCTGTGAAGAAAAGTTAACCTGCAAAATAAGACATTAACTGAGGGTGGGTAGGGTGGGAGAAGCTCTGGAGCCAAGTGAGGATTCCCAGGTAAGATCCTCCCTCTATTGTGTGGGCAGGTAATCCCTCCCCTACCTGGCCTGGTCTCCTTGGCAACGCCTCCCCCAGGTGGGATTGGACAACTGACTGAGGTAGGCGGAGACCTCCAGGTATCCCACCTGAGGGAAGGCAAAGCCAAGCCTATGCTGATGGAGCTGCTCCAGATCTAGGGGCTGCGCGCGTCCACGCAAAGGGCGCCACCATTTTAAGCGGGGAGCAGTCATTGGAGTCCCCTTGAGTCACTCTTGAGTCGTAATGACAGCAGTGTTATTTGCTTTGAACACGTGGCCTTTTGTCATTCTGTTTTATAGCTGCAGAAGTTCTAAGGCTGCCCAAAGTGAAGACATAGATGGAATACAACAGGCCCAGCTGAAATTACGAGACAACGAATTGCTCTTTCGACAACATGTGTGGTGTTGTGCAGTTAACGAGTTTGGAAAAGTCTGTACCGAACTATATACAATAGGTAAAGATACAAATGTATTTATGGGTTTGGACTCTTTAGCCCCTTTACTCATGCTAACAGTACCACTTCTTTAATAAGGCCCAGTGTGGTTTTCCATACACTTGCATAGCAGAGGGAATGTTTCATTAGACAGGTTTGTGGAGGGTTTGCCATCAATATTTCCTTATGAACAGAAGGGATGGGAAACCTGCTGTTGAACTCTGACTCCCCTCAACCCCATTCAGTGCGGTCAGGGATCAAGAATGGTGGGATGCTGGAGACCAGCAACATTTAGAAGGCCACAGGTTTGCCATCCCTGCTGCACAGGGTTTCTCTTTTTGTTATCTGTCAGTGGAAGAAAAATGCCTGCAGAAATATAATCAAGTACAAGTTTGGGCAGTCTAAGGATCATTGTGGTTCAACTGCGATCCTTTCTTGTTAAATCGATTTGATCTCTCACCTCCTGTAAGATCCTCAGTTCTTGGTTTTGCGAAGCATAGCCAACGCACCACCCAAATCAGCTTTTATACTTCCATTCCAATCACAGATTTTGATGGGCATAAAATGTGACGCTGCCAATTGATAGGGTGAAATTGCAGCCTTACTGGTGCAAAGTGTTGCCTGGCATTGTTTCTCTTCAATTGGGGAAGGGCAAGAAGGTCCCTGGCATGGGGAAGGTCCCTGGTTCAGTCCCTGGCATCCAGTCCGTATTTCTATGTGAACTGTGAAAATAATGTCATGCCTTATGAGGATCGGCTAAGGGAGCTGGGCATGTTTAGCCTGGAGAAGAGGAGGTTAAGGGGTGATATGATAGCCATGTTCAAATATATAAAAGGATGTCACATAGAGGAGGGAGAAAGGTTGTTTTCTGCTGCTCCAGAGAAGCGGACACGGAGCAATGGATACAAACTACAAGAAAGAAGATTCCACCTAAACATTAGGAAGAACTTCCTGACAGTAAGAGCTGTTCGACAGTGGAATTTGCTGCCAAGGAGTGTGGTGGAGTCTCCTTCTTTGGAGGTCTTTAAGCAGAGGCTTGACAACCATATGTCAGGAGTGCTCTGATGGTGTTTCCTGCTTGGCAGGGGGTTGGACTCGATGACCCTTGTGGTCTCTTCCAACTCTATGATTCTATGATTTTTTGTTGAATGGTTTGTGTTTATGTTCTGTGCCAATAAAACATGTGCAAGATCTTTTTTATTTAAAGTGTTCAAGCAAAAGAATTTACAGTGGTACCTCGGGTTACAGATGCTTCAGGTTACAGACTCCGCTAACCCAGAAATAGTACCTCGGGTTAAGAACTTTGCTTCAGGATCAGAACAGAAATTGTGTGACGGTGGTGCGGCAGCAGAGGAAGGCCCCATTAGCTAAAGTGGTATCTCAGGTTAAGAACAGTTTCAGGTTAAGAATGGACCTCCAGAACGAATTAAGTTCTTAACCCGAGGTACCACTGTATTTATTTAAATGTTTTGGCACACTTCTTCAGGACACTATGAGTTGGAGGGGAAAGGAGCCCAGATATTTGCAACAATTTAAAATGGTTCCTCCTCCTCCAAGTCACTTATAGTCTAAGTATTGACACTAAGCACTCAAAATTGGTTACCTTCCTTTCTTTCTTCCTTCCTTCCTTCCTTCCTTCCTGGAATCTTATAATGTATTATTTACATTGATGACTGATTAAAAAAAACACACATCATCAACCAGCCCTCCTTACTCTCATGAAGACCTTCTTCTAGCCCTCCCTGGGGACTGCAGATTTTATTTCCATAGAATCATAGAACTGTAGAGTTGGAAGGGTCCCTGAGGGTCATGAAGTCCAACCCGCTGCCATGCTGGGCTGCAATGCCCAATGTGGGGCTTTAACCCACAACCCTGAGATTAAGAGCCTCATGCTCTACCGACTAGGCATCTACACCAGACTAAGGCAAAGCACTAGAACCTATGCAACTTTCCACTGCCTTTGCCTTCAGCAAAAGCAGCCTGAGGCTTTGCCTTCAGCTTGGGTCCAAGTGTGTGTGTGTAAGTGTGCACTTTGGATGACTTTGGGATTTGGAAACTAGTTGATGGAGGTGTGTGTCTAACACTTGCTGTGTTTAGTTCTGAGGTTGCATTTGTGTTCATTCAAAATTCTATTAGGGCCAGATAATTTTGTTCAGGTGCGTTTTCCATTGATTTTGGCATTCTAAGCTGACTCTGTTCTAATTATCTGCTCTGTTGCTGCTTCACATTAGCATTTAATTGTTGGTCGTTTTATTGCATTTTGAATGATGCTAGCTACCCTAAGCACTACTTTGGTAAGTAGAAAGGGATAGTAGTTGTTGTTGTTTAGTCGTTTAGTCGTGTCCGACTCTTCGTGACCCCATGGGCCAGAGCACGCCAGGCCCTCCTGTCTTCCACCGCCTCCCGCAGTTTGGTCAGACTCATGTTTGTAGCTTCAAGAACACTATCCAACCATCTCATCCTCTGTCATCCCCTTCTCCTTGTGCCTTCCATCTTTCACAACATCAGGGTCTTTTCCAGGGAGTCTTCTCTTCTCCTGAGGTGGCCAAAGTATTGGAGTCTCAGCTTCACGATCTGTCCTTCCAGTGAGCACTCAGGGCTGATTTCCTTAAGAATGGATAGGTTTGATCTTCTTGCAGTCCATGGGACTCTCAAGAGTCTCCTCCAGCACCATAATTCAAAAGCGTCAATTCTTCGGCGATCAGCCTTCTTGATGGTCCAGCTCTCACTTCCATACATCACTACTGGGAAAACCATAGCTTTAACTATAGTAGTAGTAGTAGTAGTAGTAGTAGTAGTAGTAGTAGTAACTATTATTATTATTTGCTGGTTTTGTTATTTTATTGGAATTATTTTTATATTTCAGATCTGAGTGTACCAGGAAGCCCTATGCAGGAATTCTTTCTTAAAACGGGAGAGCCATTGCTTTTAAGATGTCGTGGTATATCTGGTGATTATAACTTTGGAATGAAGTGGTATTCTGAAAGCAAGCAATTGATTCAGGTACCAAGAGGAACCCATTTTCCTGTCAGCACTTACTGTAGCCTTATATTAAAAATACTAACTTTAAAATCCCCTGTGTATCTCTTGTACCTGTGTAGCTGTTCAGAAAGCGGTGAGAAATCTCATTGCTTTCCAAGTGTCTCAAAGGTTCAGGACCACAGTCAGGGAGAGTTCCCACACTTCTAATACTTCCCAGTGCCTCTTGCCAAAATACCTGCTTGCTAATGGCATTTTGAAGACTCTTGCCTAACTCTGGTTCTGAAATAAGCACCATATTAATGTAATGATATATTTTTTAAAATACTGAGTTGGAGCCAGACTTTTGATTCAACTGAAAAGCTTATGAGACCTACATTAGTTGTGACTCGCTAAATTCCTATTGATTTCAGTAGTTGTGAAGCTTTGCACAGCTCCACACCACAAATGAATGTCACCATCTCTTAAATACTCACTTTTATTTTTTTAAAAAATAGGGCATGTCACTCGAAGGAAGGAAGAATTTGAACTCCAAGAGGGTTAAGACACAATATGCATTTGTTTTCCCAATGGAAACACAGAGCCACAGACATTTTAACTGCTCGTCCAAAGAACTTGCTGCAAATAAGAGTGCTTTGGTTACAGTTTTAGGTAAGTCGTCTGACATATAAAATGTTTGCATAGGAACATAGAAAGCTGCTACCTGTTGAACTATGTCTACATCCCATTGAATTTAATGGGGCTTACTCCTGGGTGAGGTTACTATTGCAGGCTTAGATGGTTTATAAAATAAATGCACAGATACACACAGAGCAGCTTCCACACCCTTTGTGCCTGTTTCACGTGTGCCTGTTTCACTGCATTTCCTATGATGGAATTTACAACATGAGAATGATGTATAGTCCAGGATATTTTGTTTTTATTTTATGTGTTAATGGAATTTATATGTCACCCAATAAGAGTGTTTTCTGGCTAGCGTGCAAATAATACAATATTAAAATTTTTAAAAAACTCATATAAAAATCCCAGCATTAAAAATCAGCACAAGAATTTCAGCCGCAGAGAGTTAAATAGCATCAATGAATAAATATTTGCTGGTCCAGATTGGCTGAGAATCATTTAGTGCCTTAGCAATACTTGTCTGATTTCAAGTCCTCTAAGAAGGAACTAGTGGGACGCGGGTGGCGCTGTGGGTAAAACCACAGAGCCTAGGACTTGCCGATCGTATGGTCGGCGGTTCGAATTCCCACGGCGGGGTGAGCTCCCGTCTTTCGGTCCCAGCTCCTGCCCACCTAGCAGTTTGAAAGCACCTTTAAAGTGCAAGTAGATAAATAGGTACCGCTTTACAGTGGGAAGGTAAGCGGCGTTCCGTCTGCTGCGCTGGTGCAGGCTCGCCAGAGCAGCGATGTCACACTGGCCACGTGACTCGGAAGTGTCTGCGGACGGCGCTGGCTCCTGGCCTCTAGAGTGAGATGAGCGTACAACCCTAGAGTCTGTCAAGACTGGCCCGTACGGGCAGGGGTACCTTTACCTTTAAGAAGGAATTGTGTTGCTCTGACAGAGCAAGTTGCTTGGCACTGAATTAATATTCTGTTGAGGAATTAAGCACCTATCTTGTGACCTATCAAGTGTTTGTTGCTTCTCAGGGTGAAAATTATTGTGCATCAAGGCTAAGGATGCGGGGGGGAGGGGCAGAATTTGATACAGTTCACATTTAAAGGTGAATCTACCCGATTCTCACTTTCTGAAACAAAATGAGAACCAAAACCCAGTCACCCTTCAAAAATCACACTTCTCCAAATCTTGTGATCCAGTTCTCTAGCCAAGTAATATGTACAAAAATGCATACACTGGGGCAAAGTGTGCCTAGAAACGCATGTAATCTGGACAATGACGGACCAAAATGCATTATCCCGGGGGGGGGGTATGCTTTGCGAAAATGCATGCAAATGTGCATGTTACGAGAAATTCATTAAATAAATTACAAAGTGATAAGGAAATGTGAAGAACTGAAACTGACAGAAAGGAAAATTTATAGATTCCTCCCCTCCCCTCCCCTCCCCCCTAAAAGGTGAATTTTGACATTTAAAGCAATGTCAAGGGTCAGGCTGCATGAAGGACCATCTCTTCTTATGTGAATCTGCCCATCTGATGAGATTGCCTTTTGCACCCCTCTTACCTGTGCCATTTCAATTTGAAGCAAGATTGGTGGCAAAACGTGAGAGGGCTTTTTCTTACCACATCCATCGCATACACTTAACGCACATGGCTTGCCCCAAAGAACCCTGGGAAGTGTATGTTTCCCCAACAGTGCTACAATTCCCAGCACCCACAACAAACTATGGTTCCCAGTATTCTTTGGTGGTAGTGAGGTGCTTTAAATATGCTTTAAATGTATGGTGTAGATGTGACTTCTCTGGTGGGGCCCTGCATACGCCCCAATAATTCAGGTTATCTTCCTCTTCATTCCTTTTCTGTTGGTAATTGAAAACCATCCTTTTAAAACAAGCTTCTGATTCTGTTCCTGCCACATGCATTGATAACTACTGTCAGTCTTTGGTTTTGGCTTTTTTCTGGAGTTTTTTGCTTTGTTGATTTTGAGGATCGGATTATTGTTGCTTTTAGCTTCCTTTTTTAATTTGTAAGCTGCTTTGAGCAACTCCTTTGCGGAAGGGAAATGCAGGGTAATAAATTATTTCTGAAAACGTTTTCATTTTAAATAAAAATATCACAACATCATTTTGATATATCTTTCAACAGATAAGGGTTTTATCAATTTCACCAACGCAAAGGAAGATTTTGAAGCTGATGTGGCGGAAAAATTGTGCCTTGAAGTCACACTAATAGCATATCCATCAATTAGATGTATATGGATGTCTTCCCAAATGTCATTTCCTTGTATACAGACTTACACAGATGTTTACAGGTAATTAACTTTCTTTGAATGTGCTTCTGTTGTGTGTAATGACTTTCAGCCACTGTTTTCTGCACCCTTCTGAGTCAACAGGTTTAGAACTGTTCTGCGTATTTGTTTCCCGTGTTTTGTATCTGTATTGCCACAATTTCTGGTTGCCCCAGTTAGATAAAAAGGTGATTGAAAAAGACCCTTAATGGTTCTTGTTTTAGACAAAAATGCACTGCAATCCACCCCATGCTCTGCTTACCATCTCATGTTGCACATTGTATTTCTTCGTTTCTTCAGAGTCAATGCAGCAGAAAACTCAGGACATATATAAACCACCATCTATGGTGTCTGCAGGAGGCCTTCAGTCTTGCAGTGATCAATTGGCTATATAAGGGATGAGAAGATCTTTTCATCATTCTAGTCTCAAGCTGTATATATTTTGCTTTAGTACCCCCACCCCACCCACCCAAAAATCAACTGACCCATTTTGTGTACTTGCAAGAGCACACATCCTTTGAGGCAACCACGAGGAGAAATTATTATTATTATTATTATTATTATTATTATTATTATTATTATTTATACCACCCTTCTTCCAAAGATCATAGGCCAGTTCACAACATAAAAATACAAAATGAGAACACAAAATATATAATAAAACAAAACCAAATCATTAACCTCCCCCCTCCCACAAACACATTTAAAAGACCGTTGACTGTTAACCAGCCGAAGGTCTTGTTATAGAGAAACGCTTTTGCCTGGCACCTAAAGATTTGGAACAAAGGCTGTGCCTGCTCTGTACTGGATCCAAAGCTGTGACTAATGTGTGTAAATCCATGGCAGGGCATCTTCTTTGGATGCAGAAAGGTCCTGGTCCAATCTCCAGCATCTCCAGGTAGGGCTACCTGTTGGGCCCTGTCTGAAACCCTGGAGAGCTGCTGAAAGTCAGTGCAGACAGTGCTGAGCTTGGTGGACCAATGGTCTGATTCAGTACAGGGTAGCTTCCTAAATACTGTTCAAAGAACAATACGGATATTCACTGTGATGGTTGCTCTGTCTCCCATCTTCAACTATAAATCCATCGGCACAGCACAGACCACCTGAGTGAAGCTCACAAACTACTGCTAGTTCACGGACCACAGTTTGAGAGCCCATGGTCTACAATGACTGGCCAAATCCCTATGGGGTTTCAGGAAGGGGGGCTTCTCCTAGCCCTCCCCGGAGATGCCAAGGATTGAATCTATGCAAAGCAAATTTCCTGAGCCCTCCGAGCACAGATCTTCTGGGATGGGGGAGAGAAGCCATTTCCCTGCTCAGTTGCCCACTGCGGTTCTTCCCAATGGATAAAAGAGGACCTATATCTTTTCCCTCCTAGGGAGAAAAGTGGCTAGGAAGGGAGGGGAGATGCCAAGCAGAGCAATAGTTGCTCTCCCTCTCCAGTTCTCTGCTCTGCCTGAAGCCAAATGGAAAGTAAATTTCCACACAGCACTCTCTTTTGGGGCTTTTGATTTCAAGCCACACCACAATGACTCCCATCCACCTACAACTTCCTCTAAGCTTTTCCAGAAAAATGTTCTTAGTGCCCTTTGGTTTTTCTGTTCCCTCTTTGTAAAATAGAAGGTATCTCTCCGCTCACTTTCACTTCCCCAGAATTAAACCAAAAACGTATCAATGTCTATTGCAAGCCTTCCTTTATTTTCAAGCAGGCTGGCTGAAACTCCTGCACTGAATCGGTCTCATGAAACTGAAATTCACGTATAAATGCCACTTGATTCCCTACATTTTATTACCCTCTAATGTATACAGTGGTACCTCAGGTTAAGTACGTAATTCGTTCCGGAGGTCCGTTCTTAACCTGAAACTGTTCTTAACCTGAAGCACCACTTTAGCTAATGGGGCCTCCTGCTGCCGCCGCGTCGCTGGAGCCCAATTTCTGTTCTTATCCTGAAGCAAAGTTCTTAACCTGAAGCACTATTTCTGGGTTAGTGGAGTCTGTAACCTGAAGCATATGTAACCTGAGGTACCACTGTACTAGCCATTTGTTACATCAGAGCCCAATTATATGTCACATCAGCCTTCTGCACCCTCCAGATGTTGGACGACAACTGCCATCATCCTGTACTGGCTGGGGATGAGGAGTTTTGTAGTCTGAAACATCTGCGGGGCACAGGGGAGGGTAAAGTTGCCTTCCGTCAGTCACACTTTTCTATTTTTAAAAAGGAGCTTGCTTCAATCGGCCACTTTTATTTTGAACTGCAAGGGAAGAGGGTGGGTGGGAGAGTTTTGAGACTAGTGGGTGGGTGAGAGGGGAGAGGAATTTGGAGGTTGCCATATTGGCGTCTTATGTAAGATGAAAATCATGAGTCACTGAGATCCGTTTCCCAAAGACTCCCTGCTTGAAACCCTGCAGAGCTGCTGCCAGTTTGTGTAGACAGTACTGAGCTAATTGGAGCAGTGATCTGGCTTGGTATAAGACAGCTTCCTATGTTCCTAAATCACTGGCAACATTTGTTAAGCACAGTTTTTGAAATATTTATACAATTAACTAACATGTTAAGGTATCTGTATTTGGGTTCTGTCTGTTCTGCATTGAAACTGAGTAATATTATATGTCTTCTTTCTCTTCCTCTGTAAAGTACAAAACGGCTATTTATAAAATATGACGCAGGGTGAGACTCTGTAGCAGTGCCCAAAGTTGCCCGACAAGAAAACATAAACACTGCCACATTGGTCCTTGAGCATCACTCACCACCAGCAACAGAGGGACTTTTCTCCCTGTTTGTTGTTGTTTTCCAGGATGTCTGTAACATACTTAGATTTATTTCTGGTCCATTACAGAAATGAATGATGCTGTTGCAGGATAGACTGAGTAGCTGAAGGAGGGGTTTCCCTGTCACTGAGCGCATAGATGTTATTTGTGCAGAATGTTTTTAAAATGTTGCCTTTCTAAAGGATGCTTTGCAGTCTTATTTTTGCCCATCTGTCCAAGGCAGCCCTTCCACAGCCAGATTTCTTTTCCAAAGTTGAGAGGAGCAGATTCCTCTGGTACTGTTGTGTGCTTAAACACTATTTTTGAAGTAGCAGGTATACAATTATGTATACAGCCATTCTTCCCTGGGAATCGAGGCTGTGATAGGGAGGTGATCTCTGGCAGGTGCCTTCCAAAGCCAGCTTTCCCTTGCTTCAATGCAGGAAGGTTGCAGAACCAGTTTTTCAGAGCTTGCTCCATGGCAGAGAAAGGCATCTGGTAAGGGCACTTTCAAAGGGCTTTCATTATGTGACATTGCCATTGCAGTTGATGAGGAACACAGAGCTCCCTATATGTTGTTGGAACCCTGACCATTGGGCCACCCTCTAAGAACAAGAGGCTGGACCAGGTGGGCCTTGGGCCTGATCCTACAGGGCTCTTTGCAGTGGCGGACCTACATTTATGGGGTCCTGAAGCTTGGACAGTCATGAGGCTCCCTTCACAACCAGCAACAAGGTCAGGGTAACCACTGTTATCTTCCTCCATTGCAGATCACCACATCCTAACATCTGTGCTACTGACTCTCAAACTTTGGGGTTGTTAAAATATAGACAACAAAAAATTAATCAATTTGAGTCGGGCAACGCAAATTGGGTCTACTAGACCCAACATTTTTAAGCAATGTAGACCAAAGTCACCTCTGGGGCCTCTCTGGGGCTTCATTAGTTTCATCTTTGACCTGTCCCTGCTTCTTTGTATGTTCTTATGCTGGCCAGGGCTGGTGAGAGCTAGACTCCACCAAGATATTGAGGATCACAGGGTCCCCTGCCCTATCTTTGCCCCAGAAGTACTCTGTGGTTGTTCTTACTGGACTAGAAAACCCCTAACCTTAGTAGAATGGGCACTGGTTCCAAAGGAATTTCTTCTGTTAGCTGAGGCAGTAGCTGGTGGCATGGTGGAGTGGAGTCACCTACTGTACCTGACCTTCTGGCAGATGAGTTGTTGCTGCTTACAGGGAGGAGAAAGGGACGTGGGTGGCGCTGTGGGTTAAACCACAGAGCCTAGGACTTGCTGATCAGAAGGTTGGTGGTTCTAATCCCCGCAATGGGGTGAGCTCCTATTGCTCAGTCCCTGCTCCTGCCAACCTAGCAGTTCGAAAGCACGTCAAGTGCAAGTAGATAAATAGGTACTGCTCCGGCGGGAAGGTAAATGGCGTTTCCGTGCGCTGCTCCGGTTCGCCAGAAGCTGCTTGGTCATGCTGGCCACATGACCCGGAAGCTGTGCGCCGGCTCCCTTGGCCAATACAGCGAGATGAGCACCGCAACCCCATAGTTGGCCACAACTGGACCTAATGGTCAGGGGTCCCTTTACCTTTACCTTACAGGGAGGAGAGGGGGAAAGGACAATGTTGTGGGGGGCACAGCACAGTGCAAATGTACCACAGAGCCAATCTAATGCTCCTACTCGTGCATATTCACTGTGCCCCCCTCCTTCTCCTTCCAATAAGCAGCAGTGACTCACCTGCTTGGAGGTTAGGTAAATGTCCCTGCCCTACCATGCTGTCTGCTACTGAGTTGATGAACCTCTTTCCAGAACTAATGTTTTCAAGGTGAGGGCACCATTCCTATTCATGGAAGAGGGCACCGATGTAGCTTGGCCACGATGCTATACTGGGTTCTCATTCTTTGAGAGCTGCCTGGCTTGGTTTAAAAACAACAACCACCTTTTAAATCGCAAATGCATATGGATACATGCTTGGTTGACTCTTCCTTCCTTCCTTCCTTTGTGAAACAGCATCTCTTCAAAATTCTGTGACCATAAGGACAAACCAGGGGAATATGTGTTCTACGCAGAAAATGACGATTTGTCTGTGAGCAGGACATTAAAACTCTACGTGAAAAGTGAGTTTAAAAGAGAGAGGGAGGGAGAGAACAGATTTGAAATGCTTGCCTCCATGCTGCTGTTGCTTGTTTGTTCTTCTTCTTGTGAAGGTTGGGAGACAAATGCAATTCAGTTTGCATTTGAAGCTAAACCCACCTTCTTCTCACTTCCTGAAAGCAAAAACACAGCCATCCTCTGAAATTTGCACTTTCTCTGAATTTTGCAATGCCATTCTCCAACCACGTAGTGTGTACAAAAATGCATTATGTGAAAAATAACAACAACAAAAAGTGCATTGCGTTATGGGAAATTGCTCTGCAAAAATGTGAATACTTAACCAACTACAGTTCCCAAGATTTTCAGAAGCCTTGTGCTTTAAATGTACATTGTGTATGCAGCCCAAGAGAGGCCTGGCTCAAGGAGAGAGATACCCTCACCCGCAGCCTTACATCACATACCCTCCAACACTTTGAAGCCAAAATCTGGGACACAAAATCTTCCCATTTTTTTTATCATGAGAGCATGGTGGCCATTTTGGAGTTCATCTCCACTTTCAGGCTGAGAGCTAGCGTTTGTCTGCAGACAGCTTTTGTGGGTCATGTGGTCAGCATGACTAAACTGCTTCTGGTGCACAGAACATGGTGACGAGTGCCAGAGCACATGGAAACACTGTTTACCTTCCTGCTGCAGCGGTACCTATTTATCTACTTGTGCTGGTATGCTTTTGAACTGTTAGGTTGGCAGAAGTTAGGACAGAGCAATGGGAGCTCACCCCGTTGTGCGGATTCAAACTGCCAACCTTACGATCGGCAAGCCCAAAAGCTTGCTGGTTTAGATCACAGCGCCACCTGTGTCCTGCAGGTCATGTATTTATGGGGAGGCTCAAAGTATAGGGAGTCAAAGTTCAGGAATTCTTGTTCTAAAGTGCTCTGTGCTGTTTTGCTGTATCTTTTGCAGGGAAACCTGTTTTAAAAATGTACAAGACATCAACTGAGATTTCTTGCGCCGCTGAGAGCAGGCCTGCAGCATCTTGGGTCTGGAGACAGTGTCGGGACGAGAAAACAAAGTAAATAAAGATGTTGATGGCCTTTTCCATGGATGTTAGCGGCTGCATTTTTAAAAGCAGCTGAGATGCTGTGGTGTGGTTTAAGATTCTGCAAGAAGTTCTGTTTGCGGCACCAGCAAAGATCCCTCTCATCCAAGCTCCCCATTTACCTGTGCTATACCTGACATCATATATGGTTTCCCACCCTTGTTCCAGCCCATAGTATGTTTATCTAAACACATCTGTTAAATACAAATTATCTGTGAGCTAAAAAAGCTAAGGGATCAGCTTCTCCATTCCTACACAGCTACTGAAAGAATATTAAGATATATGCAGCACATACTTCTGATGATGCCCTTGACTTTTTAGATGTTTGGGTAAAAAATGAAAAACGTAAATGGCTCTCTTCTCCCCACAGTTGCACAGAAATCGCAGGTGGAATATCAAACAACACGTATGACGGAAATACTTTTGGTTTCCAGATTGTAAACAGCACTTTAGATCTATCGGAAGTAGAAGACAGATTTTACGTAGAGTGCTGTGCCAACAATTCAGTGGGCTTTGACTGTGAAACAAGCTTAATTGAAAAAGGTATTGTACGGAGGTGCCTGTAAAGATGGATCTGGCAGTCTGTGTAAGGAGGAATAGCCAACGTGGTACCCTCCAGATGTTTTCGAATTGCAGCTCCCATTAGCTTCAGCCAGAATGGTGAATGGATGATGGGAACTGCAGCCCAGTAACATCTGTGACATGTTGTGGAAAAGGGGAGAGGTTTGCACTTTCTCAGGCAATTGGCAAGAATTGCTTATATGCAACAGCTGGATTTTAGAGTCCCAAAGAGATCTGCCCCCATGGAACTTTGAACAAACTATGCATTTTTGCTAACCTGACTTTGAACTTCAGTTGAGTTTTCAAGACCCAAGTCCTTGGCCTCTGGTCCCATGATGTGCTGGAACCATGGGAACGCCACCTTTGGGTTGCTGAGTTGTATCTTGTCTCCCCACCATCTTCTTATTGTGCTATGCCTTCATGGTAAACCCTAAGACAAGTCACAGTTTGCATTTTACAAGTGGGAAACTGAGACTAGAAGATAGTGGTTAGACCAAGGCGTCTCAGTGATGCCACAGAAGTGGTGGGTGGGACTCACTTAAACCTGGATCTCTTAAATTTAAATATAAATGATTGTTCATCTGGGAACACACTGACCTCTAAAGAATAATACTGTGCTCACCAAAAAAAGGAAGCACGACAGGTTTTAATCTGTCTCATTTATGGGTATTGTGTGGTGGTTTGTTTTAATGTTGCTATTGGCTTGTTTCTATGAATGACTCCAACATCCTTCTATTTGCTCTGTGGGAGCCACGTTATAATGCAAAGCATGGGTTCCATGCTAAATTCCATGGTATGTAAAAATATATTAAATGTTTGTAACTTCAGAGATGAGTCCTGTGGCACCCTGAAGACCAACATCTCTATTGCGGCATGTGTTTCATCACATGTGCAAAGTCATTTTATCTTCAACGATACAATGAAGTGCTTCACAATCCACCTCTCTTCAAATTGCAGGAGAACATCCCCTGTCTGATAATGTTGCATTATATGCAACTGCTGGATTCTGCTTTTCGGTCATTGCTGTGTTGTGTGTCTTAATTTGCCAAAACTACAAAAAGGTAACAGCTGAACCCAATGTCTGTCTTTTTCACTTTGCTCTGTTACCTTGAATGTCCTTTTCACTATTCCTCTTTTCCCATTCCCTGTAGCAATCGAGGTACAAAAGCCAGCTGCAGATGATACAGATGGTTGGATCTTCATCTAACGAATACATCTACGTGGATTTCAGCGAGGTCGAGTATGAGCTCAAGTGGGAGTTTCCCAGAGAAAATCTGGAATTTGGTGAGTTTGGTGGCACTCGCCGTAAGATTAGCAAACACATCACCAAAGTGCAAGATGAGGGGGACATGTTCATTTCCCTTTTTCTTGTAGGGCAAGAACTTGGTTCCGGTGCTTTTGGGAAAGTGGTGAATGCCACGGCATATGGAATTAGTGAAACGGGAGTGTCTGTCCAGGTCGCAGTCAAGATGCTAAAAGGTAGTCTATCCATGTATATTGTAATGCAGGGATGAGGAATCTGTGGCCCTCCAAATGTCCTTGGACTCCTTTATAACTGACTATTGGCTGTGTTTGCTGGAGAGGATGGGAGCTGGAGTCACAGAATCGTAGAATTTTAGTGTTGGAAGGGACCCCAAGGGTCATCCAGCCCAACCCCCTGCAATGCAGGAATCTCAACTAAAGCATACAGGACAGATGGCCATCCAGCCTCTGCTTAAAAACCTCCAAGGAAGGAGAGTCCACAACCTCTCCTCTGTCTAACAATTCTCACTGTCAGAAAGTTTTCCCATATGTTTAGTTGAAATCTCCTTTCTTGTAACTTGAAGCCATTGGTTCGAGTCCTACCCTCCAGAGCAGGAGAAAACAAGCATGCTCCCTCCTCCATGTGACAGCCCTTGAGATATTTGAAGATGGCTATCATATCATATCTCCTCTCAGTCTCCTCTTTTCTAGGTTAAACATACCCATCAACTGCATATGTGTGTGTATAAATTCTCCCTCTCTCCATTTTATCCTCACAACAACCCAGTAAGGTAGACTAAGGGTTTGTGACGGGCCCAAGGTCACCCAGTGAGTTTGCTGGCTGAGTGGGGATTTGAACTCTGCTCTCCCAGGTCCTAGCCTAGCAGTCTAACCACTACACCACACTGGCTCTCATGTGGAGATCCACACGTTTCACACTCCTGCTGTAAAGGCTGTAACCTGTTCTTGATTTGGGGGGGGGGGGGAGCCTATCTTCAATTCGGTGTCTGGGGTGCTTGCCTGGAAGCACGATCAAGGCAGAGCAGGCCAATGCAACCGCCATTCACAGTGAAGAGGCAAGGCAAGGTGACAAGGGTCATTAGGTTGCTTGGTCTGACATCAGCTTCATCTACTCTGTAGAGACAAATTGCTCAGGCTGAAGAAACAGAATCTAGGGATTTAGAAAGGTCAAGTGAAACTCCTGTCGGTGCCCTGTCTTGCGTCGCCTGGCAGCTGCTGAGTCAGCAAGCCGCAGGATCTACTTCTGACCCAGCTGCCTTGGCGACACCCAAGCGGAGCAGATCCCTGGCAAACAGCTCCCTCTTCTGACAACTTGCTGTGGTGGCACAGAGAGAAAAGCACTTGAGTCGGACTCCGAAAGATGCCCAATCCTGTTTCCTTGTAGTGAGCCCTTGCATGAGTGCTTAACTGTGCTTAATGTGCTGGTCCCAAGAAACGCGGTCCAGGTCCAGTCCAGAATCCAAAGGTTCCACTAGGAGTCATTCCGACAGGGCCAAGGCAGGACATGAGGCAGAAAACCAGGCAAGGACAGGTACAGGATCTTAGGCAGGATCTGGCAATCAGCAATGTTGCTCCCGCAACCTGGGGCGGGGTCCAACAGCCTTTTATCTTTGTTGGGGTAACGGCTGGTCCTGATCCCCCGGCGACTCACCTCCCTGTTTCGCCCAGAGGTGAGCACTCCTCCTGCGAGCACTCAGGTCTCTCCTTCTCTCAGACCTTAGTCTCTGCAGCTCGGGAGACATCGGTGGGTTACTAGACCCAGGGGCCGCCTCAGCCTCCCCTGACCAAACTGGTAGTGGAGCAGCTGTAAGTGATGGCCCAGCTGGAGGCAATCCCCGCATCTGGAGCCAGGGCAGACTCAGGCCCCTGACTTGGCCCAGCTGGTGTTTGTTGCAGGGGAACCTGTGCAGACTGGGACTCTTCAGAATCAGGCCCCAGACTTTGTTCAGATGATGCCTGAGGCAAAGGGTCCGGTGCAGACTGAGACTCCTCTGGTTCTGAGTCCGAGTCCCAGGCCATCACACTTAAGAACATAGGAAGAGCCAGACTGGATCCAGCCAAAGGCCCATCTAGTCCATCATCTTGTTCTCATAGTGGTCAACCAGATGTATCTGAGAAGACCAAAAGCAAGACCCAAGCACAACAACGCTCTCCCCTTTTATGATTCCCCGCAACTGGCATTCTAGAGGCACGATGCCTCTGACAGTGGAGGTAGATACATAGCTAGCCATTAGCATTTCAAAACATCTGCAGACTCTGATTTTTCTCCTACGAGTTTGTGCACACTCGTGCTGTTTGAGGGAGATCTATTGCAATCCAAAGTTTCTGGTGGCATGTCTTCCCTCTCTTTGCTGTAGGACTATTATGTGTGATGCAGCTGTGTCACAGTTGTGAGTTGGTGGTCATGTATCGGAGAACAGTCCTTTATTTGAAAGAGTCCTTTGTCTGAAGAGCTGCCTAATCCAAAGCTTAAATTGCTTGTAGTTTTCAGAACATGGTGGTGATTCTGAGGGTGACGTCAGCACCGAAGCAAAGAAACCATTAAAATGTGAATTATGTTTGGGCTTTGATTTGCGGAACATCAAGCAAAAGTCCCTGGATATCTGACTTCATCTCCCACAGAAGCCAGGGATGTTTTTTTCAGACCTATGCTGGCCATTATGGCTGCATACACAACATGCATTTCAATCACAGTTAAAGTACACACAGCTAAAGTACGTTTCCTGGGAAATGTTCCTTATAGTTATTCCTATGAACAGCAAGTAAGTCCCATTCCATGGAGGTTGATCCATTAAGGTGAATGGGGCATTGCCTCACTAACGACAATCTGCCCTTAGCCGGCCCCCACCTCCTCCTTACTTCCAACCAATCCAGGGGATGTTACTAGCTGGCTGTCAACTCCTCATTAGCCTCAGTGTTGCCTTTGTAGAACTCATCAGTGAGGAGGTTCAGGTTGCCTCTGCCTATCATTGGCTCTGACTTCGCCATCATTTCCTGTTGGCTGCTCTGGTCTTCTGCTCCACCAACCCCAGTGGGCACCAGCTTTCCCTGGCCCCATTGACTTCACTTTCAAGTAACCACTCATACGGCTGAGCTCTTGGAGGAAGTGTAATCCCATTCTGCTTTCCATGCATTGGATTGATCTCCATCTATTACCATACCAAATTACTGCCTCTGCTGCTACAGCTAAAGTCGGCCTATACAGTGGTCTTAAGTTTAGGATTTAGCATTGTGCACTGAGAATCTAAAGCCGTTTCCCTCATCCTAGTGCTTTCCAGGCATTGCTGGACTACAGCTCCCATCAAGTCAGCATGGTCAGTGGTGATGGGTGATGAGAGTTGTAGTCCAAATCTCTGAAGGTTGGAGGAGGCTGATCCTAAATCCTTAAATTGCATGGACTTAATCGCCCTTCCCAGTATAGGCAAATATAACTATACTTCTGTTGCTGTTGCATTTCAGACAAATACAGCTCTTCCGAAAAAGATGCTCTAATGACTGAACTCAAGATGATGACTCGCATTGGCAGTCATGAAAACATTGTGAATCTGCTTGGAGCTTGTACCATATCAGGTAAGGAGCTGAACAGCCAGTGGGCAAAGCCATCTACTTATGCTGGACCCTCCAATGTGACCTCTTTTTGCCTGGGTTGAGTACCCAAATGTAGAATTAGCATTGGCCTGTTGTGCCTGTAGCTCCTGTCCAATGGAATGAAAATTCACATTTAGGGGATCTGCTGAGTCTTTGATGGAACTCAGGAGACCATAGATCAGTGGCAGAGCACCTGCTTTGCTTGCAGAAGGTTTCAGGTTCTGTTTCTGGCATCTCCAGTTAAGAGGATCAGGCAACAGGTGTTGGGATAAACTTCCCTCTGTCTGAGACCCTGGAGAGCCACTGCCAGTCAGAGTAGACACTACTGGGCTAGATAGCTAGACAGACCTTTAGTCTGATCTAGTAGACAGCAGTTTCCTATGTCCCAAATGGCCTTTCTGCTGTAACTACCCAGAGTCTGGGCAGCCACTATGGGCAGCTTCCAACAAAATGCAGAAAAAACAGCAGCAGCAGCAACAACAACAACAACAAACATCAAACATTAATAGCTTCCCTAAGAGGGTGGCCTTCAGAAGTCTATGAAAAATTATATAGTTGTTTAGCTCTTTGACATCTAATGGGAGCAAAATCCACAGGGTGGACGCCACTATAGAGAAGGCCCTCTGTCTGGTTCCCAGTAACTTCACTTCTTGCAATGAGGGAACTGCCAGAAGGCCCTTAGAGCTGGACCTCAGTGTCCGGGCTGAACAATGGGGGTGGAGACGCTCCTTCGGGTATACTAGGCCAAGGTTGTTTAGGGCTTGAAAGCTCAACACCAACACTTTGAATTGTGCTCGGAAATGTACTGGGAGCCAATGTAGATTTTTTAAAGGACTGGTGTTATGTGGCCCCAGTGGCTGCTCCCAGTTGCTTCCTTTTTCACTGTTTGCTATCTGGTATCTGAGTAACAGATTTTTATTTTTTAAAAAAACTTTCCAGGACCAGTTTACTTGATTTTCGAATACTGTTGCTATGGAGACCTTTTGAACTACTTGCGGAGCAAACGAGACAGATTCCACAAGACCTTGACTGATGTCTTCCGACAGCACAATTTCAGCTTTTACCACAATTTCCCACAGTACACAAACTCAAGGTAAGGAGCACTGAGCCAGTTGTGGCTTGGGCAAAGCGATGCGCTAGAGGCCCTTGTGTACCAAGCAAAGGGGGAGGGAATATTGCCGCCCGCTCTCCTTGGCGGGGCTGTGGCACGCGAGGAAGCTGCCAAGGCAGCTCTCTCATGCCCGACCACTACAGCTCCATTCCTGGGTCAAGCCCGAACTGGGGACGCAGTGGGCTTTCTCCACACCACGCTTCCCTTGGGGGCGTTCCCCACATGCCCATCCCGGGTGGCTGTGGCATACACCTCTGTGGTGGTGATGGTGTCTTCCCCATAGCATTAGCCACCTGAGACAGCTGCCTCACTCTGCCTAATGGTAGCACAGGCCCAGCAGGCAGATTCATGCAGATAGTAGTCCAGTGGAAGAATCTCATCATTTCCCTCAATGACAGGTTACCTAGACTGAGGGAAAGTATCAATTCTGGAGGCTTTATATTAACCACCACCAGCTGATTGGTTCTCTAGTGTCACCTGACTCATTGGGCCAGTGGTTCTGCCTTCTGATCAGCAGTCCTGGCAGTGCAAGGAGGCTGTAGCTGATCTGCATTGTTCCTCGTTCGCATCTCCTGACAACTCACAGGGCCAAGTTGCTAGGGTGACATAATAATAATAATAATAATAATAATAATAATAATAATAATAATAATAATTATTTTTATTTATACCCTGCCCTCCCCGGCCAGAGCCGGGCTCAGGGTGGCTAACACCAGTAAAATTATAATAAAAACATAATGGGGGGGGGGGGAGAAAAAAACCAATTTAAAATACGGGTTAAAATACAATTAAAAATGCAGCCTCATTTTAATAGTAGCCCATAGATCAAAACCATAAGGGGAGGGAAACATAAGGGTCAGACTGAGTCCAAACCAAAGGCCAGGTGGAACAGCTCTGTCTTGAGGGCCCTGCGGAAAGATGTCAAGTCCCACAGGGCCCTAGTCTCTTGTGACAGAGCGTTCCACCAATTTGGAGCCAGTACTAAAAAGGCCCTGGCCCTAGTTGAGACCAATCTAACCACCTTGCGACTTAGGACCTCCTCCAAAGTGTTGTCATTTGTGGACCTTAAGGTCCTCCGTGGGGCATACCAGGAGAGGCGGTCCTGTAGGTACTAGGCCGTATAGGGCTTTAAAGGTCAAAACCTTAAACCTGACCCTGTACTCCACTGGGAGCCAGTGCAGTTGGTAAAGCACTGGATGAATGTGATCCCGCCGCAAGGACCCCGTAAGGAGCCTCGCTGCGACATTCTGCACCCACTGGAGTTTCTGGGTCAGCTTCAAGGGCAGCCCCACGCAGAGCGAGTTACAATAATCAAGCCTGGAGATGACTGTTGCATGGATCACTGTGACCACATCTGGGCAAGAAAGGTAAGAGACCAACTGCTTAATACGGTGGAGATGGAAAAATGCCACCTTTGCTGTGGCTGCAACCTGCGCCTCCATGGAAAGGGAGGCGTCAAAGGTTACACCCAAGCTCTTGACAGAAGGCGCTGGCACTAATTGAGCCCCCGCAAGAAATGGAAGTTGGTCCCCCAACCCCATGTCATCCCGACCCAGCCAGAGGACCTCTGTCTTCAAAGGATTTAACTTCAACTGGCTCCCACGCAGCCATCCAGCCACAGCTTCCAAGCATCTGGTCAGTGTGCCTGGGGCTGAGTCAGGGTGGCCATCCATCAACAGATAAAGCTGGGCGTCATCAGCATATTGATGACAACCCAGCCCAAAGCTCCTGACAATCTGGGCAAGGGGGTGCATAAAGATATTAAAAAGCATCGGGGAAAGGATCGCACCCTGCGGGACTCCACACACCAAGGAGTGCCATGGTGACAACTCCCTCCCTAGCGCCACCCTCTATCCCCGACCTGAGATAAAGGAGCGCAGCCATTGTCGGACTATGCCCTGAATCCCCACGTCAGCAAGGCGGTGGTCCAAAAGTTTGTGATCAACCATGTCGAAGGCTGCTGACAGATCTAAAAGAATCAGCAGTCCCGACCCGCCTCAATCCATCTGTCTACGGAAATCATCTGTTAGGGCGACCAAAGCTGTCTCGGTCCCGTAACCAGGGCGAAAACCGGACTGAAATGAATCCAGAGCCGATGTTTCATCCAGAAACCCACCAAGCTGTTTGACAACCGCTCTCTCAATTACCTTACCCAGGTAAGGTCCCTATATGATATAGTTTGAGAACCACATCTGCATGGAAAAGCCACAAGAGATTGGCTGCTTTCATTTCTGCTGTGTATTGAACCTGATCAAGTCAAAACTGTCACAAATCCTCTTTCAAAGACTCTGCTGTTTAAATTGAATGCATGCTATCGTGATGAATTCTGCAAGTGAAAAATTCTAAGCACAACACAATCCAAATGTTTATTTTTTTAAAAAATAATAATGTATTTACGCAGATTTTAATTTCTATTTATTTGGGTTCATTCTATTTATTTGTGTTCATTCTTATGGATGTCATTTTTACTATAGCAACCCCTTTTTCTTAAAAAAAATAATCTTTTTCAGAAATGAATATATACTAAGAAATGGATCATATATTCCAAAGGATGACTTTGGAAACACATCTGCAAAAAAAGACTTAGATTTGGCCTCTAAATTGTGCAGAATTGCCCTGCTTGCTGAGGAAGGTAAGAAATCAAAGTCTCCTTTTGGGTTGTAATTGTGGGTTTTTTAAAAAAATGGTCTGAAGTAATGTAGTCATTTGGCAAACAATACTCAAGCCTTAGCGAAATAAAGCTCTTGCCATTGTTTTTCACTTGTAGAAGGGATGAAATATGTGAACAGGGGAATAGATGATGAAGAGGACCTCAATGTGCTGACTTTTGAAGACCTTCTCTCCTTCGCATATCAAGTTGCCAAAGGAATGGAGTTTCTGGAATCAAAATCAGTAAGCATGATGTGTGAAAATTTGTTCAGATGATAAAGAGAACAAAAATGCATACAGTGGTCCAAATCCTATTACCTCCTCTGCTCTCCAGCTGGATGTTCCAGCTCAGAACTACAAAAAAATAAAATACTTAATTAGAAATGGACTTTTATGAGAGAAATACATTTTTCTGGTGTGTGTGTGTGTAAATACTAGGACCAGCCCCAACATTAGGCAGAATGAGATGATTGCCTCAGGTGGCAGATGCTGTGAAGCAGGGAACGCTGGCGAGATGTTGGAGGACAGTTTCATGTTGTTGATAAAACCTGCCTTATGTCCTCTAAGGAAGACTGCTGCCCTCAGGAGGTTACTGTCCCATCGCCAGTCTAATCAGCTTCTTCACATGGAATAAGGGTGCTTTCTTGCCCTTTGCTTCAGGCATCAGAATGTTTTAGGTCAGTCCTGGTTGTTGCCATAGTTGCTTATGATGCATCTCTCTGGAACGCAAATGGCTAGAGGGGAGTTGAGAGCAACCTCTTCTCTTCTCTGCCAAAGGAACGCTGCTGCCAGTTCAGCAGAGCTGGCTCAGAAACTAGCATGTTTTACCAAATACACAAGAACACAGTGTGACTAACATTTGGTCTAGGTAGCAGAATGCCCTAGTAAGCTCCCCAAGAGGGACTGAGAAGGCCAAAGCCAGTGCTCTTCCAAAGAAAGAAGGTTTTCTAAATGAGGTAAAACAAAAGGCCAAATGTAAACTGAATTTCTGAAGGCTTGTCTCGGAAGGAGACAGGAGGACAGGAGGTCTAGACGGGGAGATGAGATGCCAGGGAACCGAGAACAGCTGTGTGATGATGCTCCAGTGTTTGTGGGGAAAGGGGGAGGGATTGTGTGGGAAGTTGGAACGTTGATGGAATGAGAGAGAAGGAAGATGGAGGTGTTTACCTGTCCTTCTGCTGTTGTCTGCCTCAAACATGTCAAAGAATGGGGGGAGCAAAAATCCTCAAGGGCAAAGTAATTCCAAAAAGAAGGGAAGGAGAGGAAGCATTTCCTGGCCATCACAGAAGTTTTGCTGGATGTTATGTACTGAGTTGAATAGGATCCAAACTGCAGCAGTCTGATTGGTCCTAGAACAATAGGATCCAAAAGGCAGCAGTCTGATTGGTCCTAGAACAATGCAGCAGTATGATTGGTTGGCAGGAACCACCCAATCATGCTCCAGACAGAAGTGAATCCACAACCTGATTGGCTTACAGTAGAATTCCGGAATTAGCCAATCATGTGCAGCCCATTGTGTAAATAATGTATATAAGGCAGATACTTTGAGGGGACATTCGTTCACCTCCTCACCACTATGAGCTGAATAAAGAGCATGAAATCACTTTGCGACTCTGAGTATATTTCACTGGACAAGGACTGTGGGATTATGGGGTGCAAAAACGGGTGCCTTTAGGTGGGATTTCCAAGATTTAATCAGACTTTAAATCGCTTGGAATGTGTCTAACTCAGTGTTGTCTACACCAATTGGCAGTAGCTCTCCAAGGTTTCAGACAAGAGTAGCTAGAGATGCTGTGTAATGGGCCCCGCCTGCTAGCCTGCTCCCTAAAATATCACTGGTTTTAGATACCTGTTAGGTCCATAAATTACCATATATCATATATTCAACACAAAAAACAGTGACAATTTGTTGTTGACAAAGGACAGCTGGACATATAAAGGGCCCCATTACCTTTAGTAGCTTAGGGCCTCATCAAACCTAAATCCAGCCCTGGCTGCGGTTTGGGACCTTTTGTATGCAGAGTATGTGCTCTGCTACTGAGCTGTGTGGCCCTTCCTGTAGCTCAGTAGCTGTAGCCCCCAACAGGGGAGCAACAAATAATTATTCTGCTGGAGTTTATCTATTTGGCAGTCATTAAAGACTATCTTTGATTCTGCAGTAACGATGCAATGCTATATGGGAACCATTTGAACTCTGTTCTGAATTTTGGTGCCCAGTGTTTATATATCATTGGGATGGGAAATGAATTTCTGCCTTTAACATGGGATCAGGTCAAAATACTCTTCCTTTTGCGTATGTAAGTCTTATGCCAAACAAGGGGGGGATAGTGCCCTTCAGGAGGAGCCAGGAGCAGCAGCAGATGTGCTTGCCCAGACAGCGCCACTCTCAAAAGAGCATGTCAGAGATCAATGGTGCATCGCTCATCTTTTTGGAGGGACAGCCAGCAATCTTCCTTTGAAAATACTTGTGCAAACCTTGTGAACTTCCATCAAGTGAAATGTGACTATCGGTATTACAGTATTTCGTACAATTTCCCTCCAGCACATAAAACTTTCAGTGAACTGATCGGCGTTATCTTTCGGTTCCTTCTTTCTAAGATTTATTGCTCATAGGCTCACCCACTTTTGGTTGTTGTTGTTTTAAAAAAGAGGATGTGTGCCCTTCAAGTGCTGGAGAGGGGAAGCACCGCGTAGACCATGAACAGGGAAACAGGGGCCTCCAGATGAGAACATTGGAGCAGAGAAAGCTCCTTTCCACCAGGCCAGACCGTTGGTCTATCTAATTCAGTGTGGTCTACACCAGGGACAGGGCCCTCCAGGGTTCAGATTCTACCTCCAGTGGCGTAGCGTGGGTTGTCAGCACCCGGGGCAAGGCAAGTAATTTGCGGCCCCCCCCCCCGCTGCACTGTCCCTCCCCCAGATAGTCCCTCGCTCTCTCTCCGCACCGCACCGCACGCCTGGCACCCTCCCCTCCACAGTGGGCGGGCTTGGATCGGATTCGCACAGCCAGCACTGCAGTGAGAGAGAGTGAGTGAGCCAGGTAGGGGCAGAGAGCTGCGAGTGCGAGCGCAAGCGCGCCCCCCCCAGATGTTGCGCCCAGTGCGGACGGCCTCCCCTGCACCCCCCACGCTACGCCACTGTCTACCTCCCATCATCCTAGGCCATAGGCAGGGCTAGACAAACCATTAAGCAAAATAAGCACATGTTTACAAACCCTCCAAGTGTCCCTATTTTGGCATATGATTTGAGCTGCGAAAGGTGTTGGCTTGGAAACAATCAGGGTCTTAAATGTTGTTCTTTGGCCGTTGTGAAACAGGGCGTGAAGCAAACTCACACCATCTCCCTTGACAGTGTGTTCACAGGGATCTCGCTGCCAGGAATATTCTAGTCACTCACGGGAAAGTGGCAAAAATCTGCGACTTTGGACTTGCGAGGGACATAGAGAATGATTCAAACTACGTTGTCCGGGGGAACGTAAGTAGATGCTTTTGGCAGACTCTTTTCATAGCTTTATGCTAATAATAATAACACAGTAGTACTAAGCATAAGAATATAAAAATAGCCCTGTCAGATCAGGTCAAAAGCCCATCTAGTCCAGCATCTTGTTCTTACAATAGCCAACCAGATACCCAGCAGGAATCTCCCCACTTGTGCAACTGGTATTCAGAAACACACCAGTTCTTATACTGGAGAGTAGTGCACAGCCATCATGGCTAGTAACCTTCATTAGCCTCATTCTCCATGAATTTGTCTTTATCCTCCTTCAAAGCCATTTAACTTGGCGACTCTAATGACCTCCCGTGGCAAAGAATTTAACATAGCTTAACTGTGTGCTGTGTGTACATGCAGGAATTGGCAAGTGGATAAGCTGATGGTTAAGAACTTTAAATTAAAAATAATCCCTCCAAAAATATTGCAATATAAGGTTAAATGTAAGGAATGGAATGTGAATTAGAAAACAACGCAGCAACAAGAGGAAACTATGGACACATGGAAAGCAGAGTGTGGGAAGCCAATATTTTTGGGAAATTGTATTAAATTTGCTCTAGTTTGTGGTTGATTCGTTAAAATTTGGAAAATCAATAAAAGCGATTTTGCAAAAAAACCAAAACCCAACCACCCTATATGCTGTGTGAAGAAATACAGTACTTCCTTTTCTTTTTCTGGATACCTTCCAACATTCAACTTCCTTAGATGACCCCAGATTCTGGTATTATGAGAGGGAGGAAAAACACCTCTTTATTCACACCCCTCCCCCCCCACAACTTCAGGGGTTTGATGAACTCCTTTGCACATACAGATTGTGATCTAGAATGGCAATCTGTGCGCCAAAGCCTCTTTGTAGATACAGATTCCCTTGCTGGGTTTGCTAGAACACACATACGTATCTGCTTTCTTCCTAACTTCCTTATGAAAGGGACCCCTGCCGGATTAGACTAACTGCCTATAAATCCCATTTCCTGCAGATGCCTCCAGTAAGCCTGTAACCAGGACATGAAGGCAATAGCCTTCTTCTCCTGTCCTTGTCCAACAGCAGCTTATATTCAGTAGCGTGATGTCTATGAACCTGGAGGCTGCATAAAGCCATCTGTCTGAGGGCACCTTCACACAGAAAGTGCTTCCTTGCAGTAAATACTAAATCCTCAGCGTAGCTTGTCACACACACACACACCCAAAGATATTTCACTGTGTGTTCACACACAGTGGGAAGACATGCTTGAGAAACTTTTCATATAGGGAATCGATCGAGTCTGAAGCATCCCTGGTTATCTGTTTTTTTAGGTGTTTCAAACAAGAGCAGCTTCAGCAACATCATGTGAAAACCCTAGTTCCTACTCTAGTTCCACTATGCTTTGCATGTGCTCCCTCAAAGGCCACAACCACCCTGTTCCAAAGCAGATATTCCTCTAAAAATGAAGTCCGTGCATACTAATTGCTAGACTTTGCGCAGTATTTCTTCTTCTTTTTCCTCTGATGTGTGGAAGTTTCAGTGCAGAAATGATTCCTCCCCCCCTTTCCTCTTCCTACAGGCTTGTTTACCTGTTAAGTGGATGTCTCCTGAAAGCTTGTTTCAAGGGATTTATACTATTAAGAGTGATGTCTGGTCTTACGGAATCTTACTGTGGGAAATATTCTCTCTTGGTATGTTCTGGATTAAGTTGCCTACTTCAGCATTAAGGAGGGCCCAGAAACAAGGGGTGGCAGAAAAAATTGGTTCAGTTTGCATTCAATGTGGACTTGCCTCATTGGCACTTTCCAAAGCAATTCTCTGAAATTTTCTAGCCAGGTAATGTTTTCAGAAATGCAGGGGTTCACAGACAGTGGTAACAACAACAACAACAACAACAACAACAACAACAACAACAACAACAACAACAACAATTAATTTATACCCTGCCCATCTGGCTGGGTTTCCCCAACCACTCTGGGCACCTTCCAACAAAATATTAAAATACAATGGTCTGTTAAACATTAAAAGCTTCCCTAAACAGGGCTGGCTTCAGATGTCTTCTAAAAGTCTGGTAGTTGTTTTTCTCTTTGACATCTGGTGGGAGGGCATTCCACAGGGCGGGTGCCACTACCGAGAAGGCCCTCTGCCTGGTTCCCTGTAACTTGGCTTCTCACAGTGAGGGAACTGCCAGAAGGCCCTCGGCGCTGGACCGCAGTGTCCGGGCAGAACGATGGGGGTGGAGATGCTCCTTCAGGTCCACAATCTTCATTCAAGCCATCCACAGCACATTGGTGAATTTGTGGTTGAAGACTGGAAATAGAACATCCACTGTATTAATGGTGCATGTGGATTTTTAATTGTATTTTTATTGCTTCTCTTATTTCTTACATTATTTCTTATTGTATTACAATCTGAATTGGAATTCAATAAAATACAACATATGAAATAAAAGCAATAAACCTCCAATTAAAAATTGTATAGCATCCAGCACCATGCATTACAATTGTTATAATAGGCAGAAAAATCATTAAGTCCCGTCCCCCCATCCCCCCCCCCGCAAAGTCTCAGCAGTGTTCAAGTGGTCTTTGGGGAGTGGGGAGGTTTGGGAATCACTCTACTAGGGTAAAGTGTGCAGGAAAATAACTTACAGAATACATTATATTAGGTGAAGTATGCTTTCCAAAAATGTGTGTGTTAGGGGAAATTGGAGACAAAAATGTGTACATTAGGAGAAATTGGAACTAATATGCCAATTAATCTTCACGAGTTGTTGTTTTTAAATAACAAAACTGATGTGGTAAGATGGAGAAATGGACTCAATGATGTGGGTGCATTAGGCTGCATACTACACACCATAATTTTAAGCACATGACTTTCCTCGAAAGAATACTGGGAACTATAGTTTATTGGGGCATTAGGAATTATAGCTCTAGGAGGGGTAAACCACAGATCCCAAGATTTGCGGGGGGGAGAGCTGTTTGCTTTAAATGTACAGTGTATATGCAGTCGTGAATTGTGTGAAGAAGGGTGTGGCAAGCCTGTTTTTCAACATCCACTTTTTCACTCTTCACTTCTCCCATCTTTCTGTTTTAGGTGTCAATCCTTACCCTGGAATACAAGTGGATGCAAACTTCTACAAGCTAATTCAAAGTGGCTTTAAAATGGACTGTCCGTTTTATGCTACAGAAGAAATGTAAGCACGGGGTATGAATACCGAGGGCTGGGGAGGGGCAGGATTCTGCCCAGGCACAATTTAGGGATGCCATGGTAAATTTCACCCTTCCTACCTTCCCTGTGCTTCTAATTTATTATTCTTCAGGACTACCAGTATCTATGATCATCTCACTAGTTCCACATACTGGCTACTGATAGAAACAGTTAAGTAGGCATAAATGCTGGTTATGCAAGTTAAGGGAACAGAGGAGTCAAAAAAACTGACCTGTGTTGCACATTCTGGGACACACACACACACACACACACACACACTTCTCAGTCTGCTTTCCCTGTTTGTACCATTGGTATACATGTGCTGATAATGTGGTGTGGACATCATTTCACCTTATTGGATTGCCCCTTGTGAATTGCCCCTTTTTCCTGGCCCCAGCCGTGGTGCAGAGCTGCTTAGAACTTAAAGCAACATGTCTAGTTTCAGAGTGTTTTGGATAATGGATATGGGACTGAAGCCACATACCATATTTTTCGCCCTATAGGACGCACCTGCCCATAGGATGCACCTAGTTTTTTTGGGGGGAAATAAAGAAAAAAAATTATTCCCCCCCCAGCCGCGGCTTCAGCGTGCCCCGCGCTCCGGGCAGCAGGCTGCTATCCACAGCCTAGGGAGCCCTGTGGGAACTCCCGCGGGCTCCCCAGGCTTGCTGATAGCTTCCTGAAGCCTGGAGAGCGAGAGGGGTCGGTGCGCACCGACCCCTCTCGCTCTCCAAGCTTCAACAAAAGCCTGCATTTGCCCCATAGGATGCACACAGATTTCCCCTTCATTTTTTGAGGGGAAAAAGTGCGTCCTATAGGGCAAAAAATACGGTAAATGTTTGCAAGATCTACTTGAGAGCATTGCTTCAGATGGGTGCCACGAGATTCTCAAATACTGTATATGAGACGGCCAAACAAGCTTATTGATAACGTAGTGAAGATGTTAAAGCAGGCACATTAACTTAAAAGTTTTCATGCTTTGGAGTGTTGCCTTAACGAAGCGCCTTGAGTCTGAGCTGCAGGTGAAGTTCTTTTGATCCTAGGATCTTTTAAAAGCCCAGGCGTGCTTGTATTTTGGGACACATTCATATCCCAGTTGCCTGACTTTCCCATAGAAAATGCTTTGGGAAATAATTTCGTATCCCCCCCTCTGGTTTTGTTGTTGTCTTTGCAGATATTTAATGCTGTGTTCCTGCTGGGCTCTGGACTCCAGAAAAAGACCATCCTTTTCACAGCTGCTTTCCCTCCTGGCCTGCCAGCTGGCTGAGGCAGAAGGAGCAGTAAGTAAGATTTGCAAACAAGAACATTTTTCTTCTCTTTTTTCCCCCCTTTTGCTTTTTTTTTAGGGGGTGGTGGTTTAAAACCTATTAATAGCACCCATGGCAAGGGACTGTGAATGATGTCCCCAGCTGCTTGCTCTAATCTTCAGAAAGAACCGTCTGTTGTTTTCCCCCAGGGAGATCTCCAGAATGTCATCATGATTCTGGCGTTTTTCTCAGCTGTTGAGAGAGAGAGAGTGTGTGTGTGCAGCATTTTTGGCAAATATATTATTGAGTGTTTTCAGGAGAGCACTGCAGAAATGTGAGACTCCTGCACAGGTGTGCGAAACCTCACCTCTTCATCTAGCTTCCAGGCCTGTCTTTGGCCGTGCCTCCACCTCACTCACTCAACTTCTCAATGTCTTACTTTTGAGGGTTTCTGCCTATGATTGTGCCTCTCACTTGTCTGCTTAGAGAGTCTATGGTGTCTGGTGTCAGAGGTAGTTCTAAGGTGGAGCGACCAGTTCAGCTGCACTGGGTGCCATGCTGCAGGGAGCACCACAACAATGCTGTAGAACGGAGCGTGACAGGAGGGGAGGGCAAATTTTAGTGTCTCACAGGGCACTGCTGAAATGTGAGAGCCCAGAGTCCTCCACTGCTGCTATCCGCTGGCACTGGAGGTACAGAAGCAGAGAGACCAGCAGCAGGTGGAGTCTGAGCCAGTGACAGCCCCATTTACCCACCAACTGCTTGCAAGTGAGGAAGGCCAGTGGGGTTTGGCTGAGGGCCGGCTGAGGTTGTTGCATGGATCTGCTTCCACTGTGGAGGGTCTAGAACAGCCTTTCTCATGGATCTGCTTCCACTGTGGAGGGTCTAGAACAGCCTTTCTCAACCTCTGGGTCCCCAGATGTTGTTGAACTACAACTCCCATCACCCTTAGTTAGCAAGGCCAGAGTTCAGGGATGATGGGAGTTGTAGTCCAACAACATCTGTGGACTCACAGGTTGAGAACCGCTGGTCTAGAAACTGCTGGCTTTTCTGTGATGGGAATGTAGCCTATAGCTGTTGGGATGCGTCCAAGGAAATGGGGGCAATTGGCAGGCCCCCAGCTGGCTCCAGCCCACAGGCCCGCAGCTGGGCGATCTCCGGTCCTTGGATCAGCATATAACTGCGACTCAAGCCTCAGAAACCTTCAGAAGCTGAGCATGCAAGCCAGCAGAGTAAACTCTTCGCAACAGAAGGGCAACATGCTGTGTAAAACGTATTTACAGGCATTTTATTCAGCATCAGGACAAAGGGAAGAACATGTCTTCTCCCCTTCATGTCCAAGCAAACAGCATAAGCAAAAGCTATACACACAACGGAAGTTCCCAGCAAGCTGTGCTGGAATGTAAACAGACATTTGACATACAGCAACTCCACATATCTGTTAAGGTGGAACGGAATATCGTAACACAGGCACCCCCAAATTTGGCCCTCCAGCTGTTTTGGGACTACAACTCCCATCATCCCTAGCTAACAGGACCAGTGGTCAGGGATGATGGGAACAGCTGGAGGGCCAAGTTTGGGGGTGCCTGTTATAGAACAATGGTAAGAGTCACATTTGTTGCTCCACCCACTTTTTTACCTCTGGCTCCAACCACCACTGGTATGTGGCCCCCAGAAGGTGTTCTGTGAGGGAATGTGGCTCTCAGGCTGAAAAGGGTTTGCCATCCTTGCACCAGCCCTCTTCAGCCAAACTCAATTGGAATCCCACACAGGAAGTTCATGGGCAGACCAGCATTCTCTTCAGGCATGAGATTAACTCCTCTTTGTTGCTTGTACTATTTTACCTACATCTCAGTGAACCAAATGGGATTTGTAAACCACCGTGCATACCAGAAAGTATTGTGGAGTTGTAATTACTGCTACTATTTCTGTTACTACTGCTAATAATAATAATAATGGCAATTCATTATTTGCTACCTCTTATGTTCCCGTCCTAAATTATAGGCATGCCCAACGGGGAAGAGTGGGATTTCTGAACACATGTCGAGTCCAAAGCCACATATCCCAGTTCACATGGGATAAGAGAAGCTGAACCACTTTGATTCACCATTCCTCCTCTGGATGCAGATGCTGCAAGGGAGAAATAAGACTGATGCATTATTTTATATAAAAAGGCATATAAGCTGAATGTATCGAAAGAGAGGGTTTTTTTGCCTTTGCTAAAAAGGCCAGATTTGCTGCTCCCGCCCCTGAATTTCTCGTGCTCATTTCCACGATCCAACTTTTGCTTTTGAAATGAAATTTGCCTCCCCTTTCAGGAATCTGGGTCAAGGCGAGAGCACACTTTTCACAACCAGGGGTTCTCTGGTGCGTCTGCAGCCTCCAGGGGCTGTGGTTAGGAAATGAAACTCTCTCCTTTCACAAATGTAACTGAAGTCAAACATTCCTGTTGTTGTATGGTTGTGCTTAGAGCAGATGTAGAGAGTTGAAGTTCTTTGTCATCAGTGCCTCCAGACCTGAATGTATAGCGGCATTATCTTAACACTTAGCTGTGCTAATAATTCAAAAAAGCTTGGATCGGGACATTCAGACCCCTGCATAAGCAGCATTGCTGCAGGCAGACTCTCTGATATATGTCGGGGTGGCTGACCTGGTTGGCACATTTTGATTTTTGGGTGAGTGCCATGGGCTCTCCACCCCCCTTTTTGGTGAGCAGGGGCTTCCTCTGTAAGGTCTTCACCTTCTTCCCATCATTGGGCATTTGAATTTCATGTGATCCAGATGAAACGAAGGCTTTCTTCATAGACTTTGTGTGGCTTGGCAGGATGAAGAAAAGAGAAAATGAAATTTCATTCTCATCGGTGTTGCTTACACCTAGGTTAGAAGGTCAGAACAATTATACCATCTTAGGAAATGGGAAATCCTTGACGGAGGAGCTGCCATATCTAAGCCCTGCCAAGATTGTGCAAACCACGGCGGAAGCTGGGGCGGTGGGTTGACAGTTTCCCCCAGGGTAATTCTGGTTCTTGTCAGAGGGAAATTCTCCAAGCCAGCCCTGGCATGATTTCGTTGCCATTCTGAGGCCATGCCAGGGGAACGTGGGGACTCAAGCTGCCCAAGCTCTGCCCCCAGTGTGGTGTTGTGGTTAAGAGCGGTAGACTCATAATCTGGTGAACCAGGTTCGCGTCTCCGCTCCTCCACATGCAGCTGCTGGGTGACCTTGGGCTAGTCACACTTCTCTGAAGTATCTCAGCCCCACTCACCTCACAGATTGCTTGTTGTGGGGGAAGAAGGGAAAGGAGAATGTTAGCCGCTTTGAGACTCCTTCGGGTAGTGATAAAGCAGGATATCAAATCCAAACTCTTGTTCCTCAACTGTGTCATCAAAGCACCAACAGAGGAAGGTGGGCTCCCTCCCTGGCCCTTTTTACCCATGGAGAGGGAGATTAGCTGTATCCTATTGCCAGGGCTGGCCCACCCATGTGGCAAGCTGAGGTCACCGCCTCAGGCAGCAGAATCCAAGGGGACAGCAGATCCTGCTGTTGAATCCCCCCCTCCCTTTCTCCTTCTTCCCTGGTGGGGAGGAGGCCCCATTTTGGGGTCCACCTCACATGCCAAAATGTATTGGGCCAGCCCTGCCTGTTGCCCTCTGGGATATCCTCTCAGAGACTTAAAACCATGGGTAGGCAAACTAAGGCCCGGGGGGCCGGATCCGGCCCAATCGCCTTCTAAATCTGGCCCATGGATGGTCTGGGAATCAGCATGTTTTTACACGAGTAGAATGTGTCCTGTTATTTAAAATGCATCTCTGGGTTATTTGTGGGGCCTGCCTAGTGTTTTTACATGAGTAGAACGTGTGCTTTTATTTAAAACGCATCTCGGGGTTATTTGTGGGGGATAGGAATTCGTTCTTCTTCTTTTTTTCAAAATATAGTCTGGCCCCTGACAGGGTCTGAGGGACAGTGGACTGCCCCCCTGCTGAAAAGTTTGCTGACCCCCGCTTAAAACCTTAAAGCACGGCTAGGATGATGGGAGTTGTAGTCCAGCAACATCTGGAGGGCTGCTGGTTTCCCATCTCTGACTTTTAAAGCTTTTCAGGATTTTTCTATCCTTATTTTGACTTATTTTATTTTGATGTGTTGTTGTTTTTTCTGACATGCTGTAGCTTTGTAGTTAAAACTTCAGTTTTCAGATATGTTCCTGCTGCTTCATGCTAGCACTGCCTTGACTATTAATTATTATTTCATTTTTTCTATTTTGTGAGTTGTCTTGTTTTATTGCACACCTTGTCTGGCAAGGCAGTATCCAGTTTTTAATAGATAAATGTCCTTTAAAATGTGCTGTTTAATCATCAGGTAGCCATGCTTGCTGCTACTGAATGAAATGTCTGCTGAAATATTGATATATATTTGAAATAAAGATGTTTTGGTCTTCTTGGTTCCTGAGCTTTTCAGTCAGTTTTGCCATTTCAGCAACTTCAACAAAGAATGGGATTTGTAAAAAATAATTTATCTTGGAGACCACTGTAAGCAGATGAAAATATTAGCAATAACACTTGTAATGTAGCAAGTACTATGGAGACAATGGAGTAATATAAAATATAGATTATGGGAAAAGATCTAATAATAGGAGCTATGGAGGCGAGGTGGGGAGCCCAGAGATTCAGAGGAATCTGTAAATGTGGATGTGTATGGTTGTATTATTATTTTATACTTGGAAAATCAAATAAAAATTATTTCCAAAAAAAAGATGTAGGTTTTTCCCCAGTGTGCTGTGTTATTTCTAGATGCAATTCACTAGGGAAATATTTTGAGGAATGGAAAACCACAGGGCTCACTGGAAGAGATCAGGACATTTGGGGATTGCTGGTGCATGTACTGAGTCCAGAGATGGTCCTAGAGGTGGCAAACGCCCTCATTTCAAAAGGTCTCCTTAGCCCAGGGATCGGGGACTGACTGCATTAAGAACATCAGAAGAGCTTGCTGGATCAAGCCTATGTGCATCTATTCCAACATCCTGTTCTCACAGTGGCTTGTGGGAAACCAGTGTGCTGGGCCTGGGGGTAACCTGAGTAACGCAGTCCAGGTCTGGTCCCGAATCCAAGGGTTCTGCGAGGAGTCAGTCCGACAGGGCCAAGGCAGGACACGAGGCAGGAAACCAGGCAAGGACAGGTAGAGGATCTCAGGCAGGATCTGGCATACTGCAATGTTGCTCCAGCAACCTGGGGCGGGGTCCGACAGCCTTTTATCTCTGTCAGGGTAACGGCCAGTCCTGATCCCCCGGCGACTCACCACCCTGTTTCGCCCAAAGGTGAGCACTCCTCCTGCGAGTACTCAGGTCTCTCGTTCTCTCAGACCTCAGTCTCTGCAGCTCGGGAGATGTCGTTGGGTTACTAGACGCAGAGGCCGCCTCAGCCTCTCCTGACCCAACTGGTAGTGGAGCAGCTGTAAGTGATGGCCTAGCTCAAGGCAACGAGGTAATCCCCACATCTGGAGCCAGGGCAGGCTCAGGCCCCTGACTCGGCCCAGCTGGTGCTTGTTGCAGGGGAACCTGTGCAGACTGAGACTCTTCAGACTCAAGCCCCAGACTAGGTTCAGACGCCGCCTGAGGCAAAGGATCCGGTGTGGACTGAGACTCCTCTGGTTCTGAGTCCGAGCCCAAGTCCCAGGCCATCACAACCAGCATGCAAGATCAGAGCACAAGAGCTCTCTTCACTCATGTGGCTTCCAATAACTGATATTCAAAATCATTACTGCAGCCATCATGGCTAGTAACTATTGATAGCCCTCGCACTGAATGTGCCTAATCCTCTTGTAAAGCCATCGAGCTCTGTAGCCATCCCTTTCTCCTGTGGGAGTGAGTTCCATAGTTTAACTCTGCAGTGCATGCAGAAGTACTTTTTCCCCATTGCCAATGGGGAAGGGCGAATGATTAGGGGTGGTGGGGATTTTAGCCACTACAGCTTCCCCAGCCCTGCTTTAACCCATCTTCTTCTCCAAGTTCGGGCAGCAGCAGAGGCGCAATTACAACTCACCTCTAAAGAATCAGGGCTGGGCTGAATCACACCTCTGGTGATAAGGTGCCGTCCAATTAGCAAACCACTGCTACGAGGGTACTTTGCGTTTGGTTTTCCAATTACAAACACTAGGTGGAGCTGTAAGCTCATTTTTTTGTAGATGGGTATTTGCAGAACGCTCGAAAATAAACGTGTCTTGTTTGCTTTCCAGTGAGAACAGAACCAATTTGGGTAGAAATGAGAGATTCTGAAGCAGAATCTCCTAACTAGAATTTGCTTTCAGAAATGCATGTTTTGTATTTTCTTGATTCAATTGTTTTTAATCTTTTCAACTCCGGATGCTACCACCAGAGAGATACAGCAGGAAACTTTGCCAAACTGACTTTTGGTGTGTGAAATTTTATTTCAGTCCTCTTATCAAATGTTTATTCGGCTTTACGCCCATATTGGAACACAACACACAGAACAAAACAAATCAAATAAAACAACGGACTCGTACAGATCACACATAGTATAACACCATTCACAACACACAAGGACATATATTAGCCATTATAAGAAAAGTTTAAAATTAAGGTTAAAATTTTTAAGCACTACACTAAAATCAATATCTAATGTCATTATAAAAGTTCATATAGCTATCAATAATCAGCTAACATTCCATTCTGTCTCTTATACGAGAGGACGGCTGTTAGGAATTTAGCTACCTGTAGGGTAATATAAGGATCCACATCTTGAAGTACCCAGGCAAGCTGTAGGTCTACTAGTTTGCCAGCCATAGGCTGGATTATGGGGTTTAGTATACTGGCACGGGCTGAGCTGTACAAAGGGCAGATAAACATAACATGATGAAGAGATTCAGATGTTTTCATTTCACAAGCACACATTGGAGAGATTTGGCCCTTGGAAAATCTATGTCTCAGCACATTTGTTGGAAAGACATTGAACCTAGCTCTAATGAAGGCATAACGGTGAGACGCGGCCATAAGCGATGTTAAACAGGACGGAGCGCGGTAGATAGGGGTTATGCCAAAGTTTAGCGGTGAGCATACTCCACCAGCAGCTACGAAATTTTGGTATAGCTCCGCATCATCCAGCCTTTGGTTTATACACCTTTTTGCCACATTTAGATCCAGTTTGAGCAATTCAGTGGGGTATTTCAGTCCTCATACCAAGTGGTATGTAAAATGTCAGCCCAGGACATCCCACAGATGTCTGTGCAGGTCCTAATCCTGCACTCTAACTGCCACATCACACTGCCTCTAAGTAGTATGTACCATATATTCACACACACACAAACCCCAAACATATTGTTGTACCTTTATAAGCTACTTAGAGGCTATTGTAATAAAGCTAAATATAAATTGTTTAACTAAATAAAATAAAATAAAATAAAATAAAAATTCTGGAATTAACAAATGTATTCCGCTCTTAATTTTTTTAAACGAAAACATAAATCATGTGCTATGCTAATTTCTTTTTTAAAAAAAATAAAATCCTAGCTTTGGCTGTGGCAAAGTCATGAATGTTATAATTCCTCCAAGGAACTCAGGAGGCCTCATGTATGCTATCCTCACAACAACAACCTTGTGGGGAAGGTAAGGTTCACCCAGTGAACTTTGTGGCTGAGCTGGGAAACTGCTGGTCTAAAAGATACAAGACCCTAAGACTATAACTTTATTAACCTACTTGTGGCGCCCTGTCTACAAGAGCCAAGGAAATGCAATTTACTTTAAAAATTAGCTATTATGCAGCTGTACCAAAAGAAAAGTGTGTGTGTGTGTGTGTGTGTGTGTGTGTGTGTGATCTTTGGCTTCACATAACATGCACATATTTTGGGGAAGTTACTCTTACTTGCAGATCCGTCAGATACCTTAAGGGATAAAACACCTTATTTGTATAAAAGTAGGTGGAACATGAAAAGCAGGGTGGGGAGACTGGTTATGTTCTTGCTAAAGACCACAATCAGGATGCCAAGGAACACATGAGTGGATACAAAACTTGTTTTTCTTAAACCTCATCCTTTTAAGTTTTATTTTTAAAAAATGCTCCTAAACTCCTCTTTAAATTCCTCCAAATTCAGAAAGCTTGCTGGAGATTTGGACAAAGGGATTTACACAGAGGGTGAAATTGTGCATAGACTCTGCCACCCCTCCCGCTCTGAATAGCTCTAATGGAAAATCCACAAATGTCTTCAGTTTTGAGACCACTTTGAAGGTTCTAGAGGAGCACCTTATGATAAGTGTCACATTGACATCACACGTCTAAAGCACACTTAAGGCACATTTAAAGCACATGTCTTGTCCGATCTCACCCAATGAGTTGTGTCTGTGTTTTTGGCCATAGATTTCAATGCTCAGGTTTAGTTACTCCACCTATATTTACCATTCTGCTTATTGCCCAGTGCTTAGCAGTAAAACACTGGCTTATGTTTTCTGATTGTGAAATGGTGAAATGAACTGGTGAAACTACAAAGCTGTAGTTAATGCCAAGCAGTAAATGGAGGTTATGTGCTGTGCTGGGCAGCATGGCAGATTTTGACCTGGGTTCAAATCCCAGCACAGCATTGGATTCACCTGGGCAAGGTACTGTTTCCTTTAGCACAATTGCAGGTGTGTCTTCTAAGAATCACAGAACTGTAGAGTTGGAAGGGACCCTAAGGGCCATGTAGCCACCCCTTGCAATGCAGCAAAGTACATCCTATAGCATACAGTGGGAATCAAGGACCACTGATTATGCTGACTGAGGTTTATAGACACTGGAGATGAGCAGCAGTTCCCTCATCCCTGATGTATCTCTAGAAGAGTGTGGGGAATGTGTCTGCAAGTACCACCCCCATACACATGTGGGTGCCTCTGCAACCAGTATGAACATCTCTATGTCTTGGTCAGGGACTGTGACTTTTCCAAGACTCTAGCTGTTCAAATGGACCTACCTGCTGCTAGGTTCAGTAAGTCATAGGAGACTTGGAACAGCACACCATTTTCCAGATTATAGCCATACGTGAACCACAATTATTAGTCACCCGTACCACCAGAATGCAGAAATCTTGCTCCTCAGTGCCTTACAACCCCCTCCTCCTGACATTATTGCCTGGTCCATGCATTGAGACTACCCACCTGCACCTGTCTAGCTGTCCCTGAGTGCTGAACTGGTAGCATTTCAGGGGGGAAAGCTACCTTAATTGGAGGTTCAGGCTTTCACCATTCTGCCTATCTAGCAACGTAAATTTGGTTTCCAGGTCCTCAAGATTATGTTGATCCATGTCATTGCTGCCAGCATGCACCATGCCCACTGACAGCTCCTCAGCACCATCTACCAGGCTATCTAGATGAGGGGCAACATCCTTAACCTTCGTACCAGGCAGACAATTCACCCTGTGGTCTGTATGCCCGCCACACACCCAACTATCTATGTCCTTATTGATTAACTACCTTCCACCCCTTGAAGTATCCTCAGCACAAAATGATACAGCTCTTTGTCCCCCAAAGGAGTAGGTCCCTTCCAAAGGAACTGTGGTGCCCATCCTCAGAGCAATGCTCTCCTTCCCCAGACCCTCATTCTCCCTGAGAGCAGGGAAGGTATCATTATGGTAGTGAGAAACAGCTATAATGTCCCTGAAGGTCTCATTCACGTCCCTCCAAGACTGTCTCCTTTTTTAAAAAAAATGATTTGTTGTTGTTGTTGTTGGTTTGTGGAGTGTTGCCTGTTGAGGGGAGAGTTGTCTAGCGGTGGTGGTTTTTTCTGGTCTGTGTTTTATTTATTTTTTTCAGGGGTGGGAGGTGTTTTTTGCCTGTTGCTTGCAGGAGAGTTGGTTCTAAACATCAACAGGTTTTCTTCTGTGAAATGGGTATTTTATTAGATTTCCAGGTGTGCCTCTGGGCCCAATAAAAATTTGGGGACCCCTGTAATACCACCTCGCTCTGCTGCATCCTGGAAACCAGGCCTCAGTGCTGCCTGAGGACTTTATCAGGCTTGGCTGTCAAGCTGTGAGCTCTCCTTTTGTGTGGAACATTCTTCAAAGGAAGTTCAATTGAAATCCAGGGGGCTTCACTTCCTGGGAAATGAGCTTAGGCCGAGGGTGTCATAAACTGCAGAAAACAACCTGGAACTTCTTTCTGGGAGGGAGAGATGTACCCTGGGGGAAGGGGCTTGCTGGTTCTTTCTCTCTCTCTTTTCCTTTTTGGTTAAAGCTCTTTGGCAGAAGACTGAGGATGGGATGGAGTTGAACTGTTACACTGATGATCACCCAACAAGTTTCTCCTTCAAGTTGGTTAGCTATCCAACTTGTTTATCATCTGCTCCCTTGCTAAATTCAGCTTGGGGAGAGCTGCGTTTTTCTGGGAGAAGGCAATTTGCACTGAGGGCATGGAAACCTCTGTATGGAGAAACCTCTGACTTTTGCAAGGATAAAAGGTAAAGGTAAAGGGACCCCTGACCATTAGGTACAGTCGTGACCGACTCTGGGGTTGCGGCACTCATCTTGTTTATTGGCCGAGGGAGCTGGCATTTGTCCACAGACAGCTTCCGGGTCATGTGGCCAGCATGACTAAGCCACTTCTGGCGAACCAGAGCAGCGCACGGAAACACCGTTTACCTTCCCGCCGGAGCGGTACCTATTTATCTACTTGCACTTTGACGTGCTTTCAAACTGCTAGGTTGGCAGGAGCAGGGACCGAGCAATGGGAGCGCACCCCATTGCGGGGATTTGAACCACAGACCTTCTGATCAGCAAGTCCTAGGCTCTGTGGTTTAACCCACAGTGCCACTCGTGTCCCTTTTGCAAGGATAGCCTGTTGTAAAAAAAAGACAAAAAGAAGATAAGAGTCATATACATTGCTCCACCTACTTTTGCCCCTAGCCCCACCCATAATAAGTGTGTTTGTCCTGGAAAGTTGTCCAGAAGGGAATGTGGACCTTGGTTTGAAAAAGGTTCCCCTTCCCCAAGTCATACTGACATAATACTCCCTGGAGAGTGGGTCATTATAAGCTTTATAGTAGATTATTTTTTTGTGGTTAAAGAAACAGATATGTACATCGAAGGTGAGTTTGGCATAGTGGTCAGAGTGTTGGACTAGGGCCTGGGAGACCAGGGTTCAAATCTCCACTCAGCCATGAAGCTCACTGGGTGACCTTGGGCCAGGCCCTGCCTCTCAGCCTAATCTACCTCACAGGGTTGTTGTGCGGATTTAATGAGGAGGGAGATAACCGTGTACGCTGTCTTGAGCTCCTTGGATTAAGAACGTGGGATATAGACAATAAATAAATTCAGCTTCAGAAGCCAAAAACTTGTGGGAAGGTGAGGTACTAAGAGACACCTTCACTGTCTCCTGAATTATATGCCTTCTTCTGGGCCAAATGATTTAAATATGCTCTCTCTCTCTCTTTTTAGTGTAGGTTTGTTGAGCTCGCTAATTTATGCCCAACTATGCCAGCTCCATAACCAATTTGCTTCTCCTCCCGGATGAGCAGGCCCTGCGATCCCAGAGGCGTTTATTTCAACAAGCCTAATATCGTCCCCCAGGATAAAAGTATTGGCTTATTCTGCAACATAATCTACATCAAAGCCCTGGGGGCAGCCGTCTTGAAAAGGCCCAAGATGCTTTTTAACTTCTTATCTGGCCTGTGCTTAGGGGGAGCCATAAATTCCACAGGCTGCTCTTCCCACAAGCTCCCTCCTTTTCTTCTCCTCTTCCTAGGCCACCAAAGGCATTGAGGGAGTGGTTCAAACATAGAACTTGCAAACAAAACCCCCCCAAGGGAAGTGGGGGAGGAAGGGAGAGAGGGAGGGCAAGACAGCCCCAGAGAGCTCCCATGAGCTTGCTGCCATTGCTGGGCATCAGCAGGTGAAAAAATAAAACGAAATAGCCAGGGTAACTTGGAGCCTAGGATGCAAGTACCCTCCTTCACTAAATAAATGTCCCCATCCTTATACCTAAGCATGGCATCCTTCACAATATTCTGTGCAAATGGGGAGGTCCCATTGACTGGTGTTGACTGGTGGGTAGGATGAGGCACGGTTGCTCTCTGTATCTCCTGAAGTAAACTGAAGTAAACGTCTAGAATGTGCAGAACAGGGAAGATGGGAATAAGGCAGCACCCCTCCTCCGTGTGCCAGGCCTTGTTCTGTTGTCATTCTTCTGTCTTGCTACTTATTTACTTATAAAAATATTTATATACCGCTTTGACACAAAAATATATCAAAGCGGCTTATAACAGCAAAAAAATACATTAAAACCAGAGAAAGAAAACAAAGTTAAAAACAAAAAAGTTAAAGACAGAGATCAGTAACCCATTGGGGGGGTGCGCTCTTAATTGCCTGCATTGGCCTGGCAGAATGGAAAAGTTTTTAGCAGGCGTTGGCACAGAAAGTGCCCAATAAATTACTTTTTTAAAAAAAGAATGCCTGCCAGAAACACAAAAACCTTTCCTTTAAAAAGCAGGAAGGGTAGTCTAACTGCCTTGCATGGATAACCTTAATTATTCTGAGATATTAAAAAGACCAAAAATGTTCTTAAAATACACCAGGGGTCTGATTTTCTTGTTGCAATTTCATCTTCATTAAATTGAAAACACATTTTGCCATAGTTGTGAGTGCTGGAAATTGGAAAGGGATTCTAATTTGATCAAGAAGGTGTAACTCATAAATTGTATGTATGTCAGGAGGCCAAGGTGCAGAGGGGAAACTATTTCAGATGCAAACTCCCCACCCACCCACCAGTTGAGGAGTTTAGAAACTCAGTTTGTTTGGACTGTGAGTGTATCATGTGTGAAGGTGTCTGTAGGTTTGGGTTTGAGAAGGAAGCTCTGAGGGCATCAATAGTAGCATCTATTTTTAATTCAAAGCATTTTTATTTTATTTTGCTCATGAGGTTGAAAACTGTATGGGGTGAAATCTAACATTAGCCATGCTCAGAGTAGACCCACTGAAATCAATGGGCTTAAATTGTAAGTATGCCATCTGAAATATTTCTACTCAAAAATTAGTTCCATTGAATTCAATGGGACTTACTCCAAGATAACAAGGATCAGGGCTATAGCCTTTGATGGCTATTATTCACCAGGCTTTAAAAAATAGCAGTCAAACTTCTTCTTAGTTTGATTAGAACTTGTATGATTGAGAATTTCTATTGTCAACAGGAAGGATTTGGCCGCATCTCTAATAAGATATATGCAGGTCACTCTTATTATCTCTTCTCCTGGTTAGGCTACACAGATTTCACAATCGTTTGTGTGTGCGTGTTCATCTGTGCGCTTCTGAGTGAGACTTCCTGAAGGCAAAAATATTTGCTACGATAAAGGAGAAGCCATCTTCAGTTTGCCTGGAGAGGTGTTTTTTGTGCAATTCTTAACCTAGAAAGTGCATCCTCTCTCACAAAGTTGTATATAAATAGTAGCTAAATAACAGGGACGAGTCTAATTGCAGATATTGAGCCTTGGGTTTATCTCCAGTGCAAAATTTAAGGTGGGATGTTGTCTCCCCCCCGCCCCCCCGAATCTTCTGCGGGACTTCATATTTCCTCCCTCAGTGGGTGGGAAAGTCGGCTTGTGAGGAAGGAGTCGATTTTGACAGCCAAGAATCCTGGTAGGGAAAGACTTAAACCCAACCCCGCCCCTCCCTCACAGTGCTGCTGGGGTGAGATGGCCTTCCTTATACTCCAGACACTCTCGGATGAAGCGCTTCTGCTTGGGGGCTTCCCAGAGGCCTTTAGTTGGCCACTGTGTGAGAACAGAAGGTTGGGCTGAATAGGCCTTTGAACTGATCTCTCAGGGCTCTTCTTGCATCCCTGGGGTTTTCTAGGTCTGTTCCAGATAGGCTTCAGGCGTTGTTTCCAGGCAGAAACTGCTTTGGCTGGCCTTTGGGGTAGGCTTAGCTGAGAGAGGAACCAGGGGAGTTACAGTCCTGTTGATTCTCTTAGACCTCCAAGTGGACCTTGGTATCTTTCTGGATAGAATGCTGGGGCTGGCTTTTGGAGGTACTACACCTCAGCAGTGCTGCAGCTGCTTGGGTGGCCCAGAATACCTGAAGGAGCGTCTCCACCCCCATTGTACAGCCTGGACACCGAGGTCCAGCGCTGAGGGCCTTCTGGAGGTTCCCTCGCTGAGAGAAGTGAGGTTATAGGGAACCAGGCAGAGGGCCTTCTCGGTGGTGGCGCCCGCCCTGTGGAACGCCTTCCCATCAGATGTCAAGGAAAGAAACAGCTATCTGACTTTTAGAAGACATCTGAAGGCAGCCCTGTTTACGGAAGCTTTTAATGTTTGATGTTTTTTCGTGTTTCTAATATTCTGTTGGGAACCAGAATATTATTATATTATTATTATTATTATTATTATTATTATTATTATTATTATTATTATTTCTAGAAGGTGATGTTGGGGGATTCCAGCTCTTTCCATTGGCTGTTATGCAATGGGGCACCAGAGGGCTCTGTGTTATCCACATGTTCTTTACCTTCGGCAGGAGAGGTCGTCTGGCATATGCAGAGTGAGGTGTCACCAGTATGCAAAGCTCTATCTCTCCTTTCCCTCTAATTCAGGTGAGGCAATGGCTGTTCTGAATAAGCATATGAACTAGACCATGGGTTGGCAAACTAAGGCCCGGGGGCCTGGATCCGGCCCAATCACCTTCTCAATCCAGCCCGCAGATGGTCCGGGAATCAGCGTGTTTTTACATGAGTAATTATTTTTATTTTCAAATTACAGTCTGGCCCCCTACAAGGTCTGAGGGACAGTGGACCAGTCCCCTGCTGAAAAAGTTTGTTGACCCCTGAACTAGACTCCTGACCAGACAAAGGAATTACGAGTGAGCAGTTTGTCTGCTCTGCTTAGTGATATTCAACCTGTTTTTTTTGGGGGGGGGGTGCCCTTTCCGTGAAGGAGTGGGACTCCAATGTACCCTTCCTGGGCCCTTGGGACATTCTGCAGGCTAGTACGTCCTCACCAACCCTTAGCAGCCTCCTTGGGATTTTGTTGGTTGGCTGGTTAGTTTTTGCATCCCTGGCAAACATCCTTGATCTCTCATTATGCTTCTTCTTTGACAAGATGGAGCTGAGAGAAGAGCATGGATAGAAACTAACTTTCTGTATAAAAGTTAAAAATGGCATTTGCTGTTCCACACACTTTGCCTCAGGCCCCACCCACTACTGATGGTTGTCCCCCACCCCCTGAAGGTGACCCAGAAGGGAAAGTGGCTGAAGAAGTTTTCCCTTCCCTTCCCATTTATAATTGGGGGGGGGGGGGAGAGATCTTGGATCCAGTAGTGTGCTGCAGGCACACAGGTGGCCTCGGTAGCTCAGAGCGCCTTCTATCAGCTTAGGCTGATATGCCAATCACAACCCTATCTCAACACAGATAGCCTTGCAACAGTTACCCACGCTCTGTGTGATTCCTGAAAAATGCCATACATTTGAAGATGATCTGGAGACTACAGCTATCCGAAAATAGGGCAGCCAAGCAGGGACTGGCTGATGCAACCGTAGAACACCAGGCACACTTTGTCATCTGCACTGGCTTCCAGCCTGTTTTGGCAAGTGGCTACAGTGGTACCTCGGGTTAAGTACTTAATTCATTCCGGAGGTCCGTTCTTAACTGTTCTTAACCTGAAGCACCACTTTAGCTAATGGGGCCTCCCGCTGTACTAGAGTAGGGTTACCAGGGACAGTCCCTGGATTTGCCAATCTGTCCCCGGAAAAATTCCATCCCTTGAACGTCCCCAGATTTCATTAAATGTCCCTGGCAAATGTGACACCCTGCTCTCCTTGGAGTGATATACAGCTGGAGGGGTGGGAACATAGTTTTTGCACAGGCAGAGGTGGGTGGGGGTTAAAGAGTGCGGAAGAAGGGCTTTGCACCTTGCCCAGCAGAGACACTGCGCCCCTTGCACCCCTTCCGGGAAGCAGCTGCCCGCCCTTGACTCCCGAGCCTCCCCCAATCTGTCAAAAGGAAGGGGGCAGAAGATTGGGGGATGCTCAGGAGTCACAGGCGGGCGGCATGCGGTTGTCCAGGAGGGGCGCAAAGGGCGCGGTTTCTCTCCTGGGCAAGGCGCGGAGGGGTGAGATGACTTTGATCCCCTCAGCCAACTGGAATAGCGGCGGAGCTGGCACAGAGCTGGGCAGCTGAGCGTGAGAGAAAGTATGAACGAGAGCATGTCCCTGACGGCTGGGAACTGCAGAAGTCAAATTGGTTCAGGGAAGCCTTATGTTCTTTTAAGCTGAGGCTTCTTGAGTTGAGATACCTCCATTGCAGGGGGTTGGCCTAGATGTCCCATAGATGTCCTTTCCAAATCTGTGATTCTGTGATCATCCCACAGCCGTATTCTCAAACTCTGCTTCCAACTCCACCCCCAGGTTTCTCTCCTCCTCTGGACTTCTCAAGACAGCAAAACAGCTGATGTATAGATGTAATTATAGATTATAAAGCATGCAATTAATTTTTTTTTAAGTATCCCCGGATTCATTGAAAAAAATCTGGTAACCATATATTAGAGCGAAGGTGTATTCAGTGCTGGCACTCAGATTATGCAACCCCCACCCTGGCTTTCCTGGCACCTGCAAAATGGTGATTTCAATGCTGGGAATGCTTTACTTAAAGTTCCTCCAGGCTTCTCAGTCTTGGTTTTTGTTTTTTTTAAGTACTCTTTAGATCTGCTACACAGATACTGTTATCTGCTGCTGGCTTTATTCTGCTTTTAGATTTTATTTTTCTGCTGTCTTTCTTTTCCTATCAAGATTTTATTTACTGAATTTCAAAACGGTGAACATTTTTTATAAATAATTTATATCAGAGGCAATATGGATGGATAAATATATAATCTATGAATATTGAAAATAAAATAAAATAATAAAATAAAATATTGTTTCTTCTCTTTGTGCTCCTCCCAATGGTCATTCCTCCTCTGGTTACTGCTGTGGATGCACAACCTGTCTGCCTGTCTCCAGCAGTGGCGTAGCGTGGGTTGTCAGCACCCGGGGCAAGGCAAGTAATTTGTGCCCCCTAACCCTAACCCCCAGATGTTGTGCCTGGTGCGGCCGGCCCCCCCTGCACCCCCCACGCTACGCCACTGGTCTCCACGCACTGCGGTCATCTGCAAGGGATTTCCACATAGCGGGGTTGAAGTTTCCAGCTCTTTGCAGGCATCTTTGTAGAGCAGAGCTGGTTTGCCCATAGACCTGGTGCCTGAAGCCAGCTCCCCATAGAGCACATCCCTGGGGATCCTGCCATCTCATCCATTCTGTGGATATGACCAAGCCAGCATAGACGTCGCTGAGACAGGAATACGAACATGCTTGGGATTCTTGGCCTTTTCTCTGCTCTGAATCTGCCTAACATTCAGTTTCACTGGATGACCCCGATTGCATTTTATGCTCAGGCCAGGACTCTGGCGAACCGCCCCTGGGACATTGCTCACCAGAGCCCAAGCAAGAGAGTAAATGATTCCCCCCAGGAATGTGTGGCTCTGCTGGTGATTTAACCAGCATGGAGCAATTCCTCCCTTTCTCTCCTATTTAGCTTTTGCAAAGAGAAAGGTGGTTACAGAAAGTGCGTTCAGGTGTAATTAATATTGCAACTCCCATCATCTCCAGCTCTCCTGGGTTTCTGCTCTGCATTGGCCTAGGTTCATTTGCAAAGCTTGAGCTGGCCCCATGTTAGATTAACTGGCGAGGCCCATGTTGTCCCGACAACCATAACCCAGGAGGCTCCGGAAGCCGAAAGGCCATAAACATTCCTGCTGTTGTTCGCAAGCGCCTGGTCCTCAATGGAGATACACAATTAGAGCGGGGAGGGTGGAAGATCCACAGCTCTGCTCAGTTCATGCACCCCCCCCCCCCCAAGAACTTCCGCTCCCTGCTAAGCACTCCCTTACTTTGAATTCCAGAGATACAGCCGTGTTGATGTGGGGGGGCCGAATAAAATTTAGCAAGAGCCCCAGGTTAGACTAAAGACTTTGACATTCACTAGGTCAGAGGAGTGAAGTGGCATCTTCAGCTTGTTTTTGTTTATGGTCTTTATAGCCCAACTTTCCTCCAAGGGGCTCCAGGTGGCCCACGTGGTTCCTCTCCCTCTCCGTTCCAGTCTCACAACAACCCTGTGAGGTAGGCAAGGCTGACAGCGAGTGACTGGCCCAAGGTCACCCAGTGAGCTTCATGGCGGAGTGGGGATTTGAACCCTGGTCTTCTGAAGATGCCTAGGGTTGGGTGAGAGGACAACAGGTCTATAAGCAGAAGGTGGAGTGGCAGGGTGGCATAAGAGTGTGTGTGAAGAGGCTCCTATTTGGAAGAGGGGGAATTTAGTGGGTCACAAAGTCCATTTCAAGGGCTCAGAGCATGCCGCATGTCGCATACTACTACTACTACTACTACTACTACTACTACTAAATTTTATTTATACCCAGCCCTCCCCGGTCAGAGCCCCGGACTCAGGGTGGCTAACACCAGTAAAATCACAGTAAAAACATAATGGGGGGAACAGTGGCGTAGCGTGGGGGGTGCAGGGGGGGCCGGCCGCACCGGGCGCAACATCTGGGGGTTAGGGTTAGGGGGCGCAAATCCACGGGTTAGGGGGTGCAAATTACTTGCCTTGCCCCGGGTGCTGACAACCCATGCTACGCCACTGGGGGGGAAAGAGAGGGAGAAAAACCAATTTAAAATGCGATTTAAAATGCAGCCTCATTTTAAAGTAGCTGATAAATCAAGACCATAAGGGGAGGGAAGCATAAGGGTCAGACGGAGTCCAAACCAAGAGGCATGCCTCGCCTCTTGCAACAGCCCTGCAGGTTCGACCAGCATTATTCCTCCTGTCCCACAAATTCATAGCAGGCTGGAGCTGCGTGTCAGAGTGCCTTGCATCTGCTAAATCCCCCGAGGGAGGTGAGAGTTGAAACGGGAGCTTCCTTCTTGCAGCTCACGCCCTTAGCCACCAGCTGAAGCCCTAGTCGCAGTGATTTATACAGCAGGAACCAGCTAGATCAAGCCAACGGCCCATCTAGTCCAATATCCCGTTCTGACAGTGGTCCAGCCGATGCCCGTGGGAAACCCGCGAGCAGGACCCCGGAACAGGAGCCCTCTCCCCTCCTGCGGTTTCCAGAAACTGGTGTTCAGAAGCATTGCAGACTCCGACCTGCCATTGTGGCTCGTAGCCAGACTTGCGTGCAAGCCTCGTTATAATCTGTGGAAGCAGGAGTGCCTGTGGAAGCACGACTGACCGTGGGTGCCCGGGGCCATGGGTGTCATGCAGCGTGCATGGTCCCTGGCGCCGAAATTTGTGGATGCCTGGCCCCTTCATGGGGAATGTGTTTGTGGGTGCTCGGACACCCAGGGCCCCAGGAAGTTGGCACCTATGTGTGGAAGACTGCAGACGCGGGTAGGATCTGGCTCCGCAGCTGCCATGCCGAGCACACATACTTTAGAGTAAACCCTCGCTGAAGTCAATCGGGTCCACAAGTTCCATAGTATCCGGCTGCACGTGGGATTTAGTTACTGGTTTCGTACAGTTCCCAAAACATATTTCATCAGATGTAAACCTCTCTGAGCTCATTGGCATTTGCAAGTTTTGGGGTTTGTTTGTTTTTTAAAATAGTTATTTATTTGACAAGATTTATATACTGCTCAGTGGGGGGAAACTAGGAAGTTTCTATGAGACAATATAAAATATTTAGCAAACGTACGTATAAATGTTAAAAACAAATGGACTTAAAATGCATTAAAATATAAACAACAGATAAACGTAATAAAATTGCATGTAATACGCTTGCCTAACCAAAAACGTTGCCAAAAACAATGAGGCAAAGGCACCTGCCTAATATTAATAGCCATGAAGTTCCAGTAAATAGCTCTAGAAATTCAGATTTCCCAGTTTAATTGACCTTCTATTTGCAGGACGCTTAAAACAGCTCTCAGGTAGCACTTTCTCATATGCTGCTGGGAGTAGCAAGCCTTGGAGTTACACAGAGCTGTTCTTGCGGCAAAGCCTGAAGAAGAGTCCTGTGACACCCTTGCTTTGTCCAGACCTTTGGTATCCTTGTAGCTGCCTGCTTTGGAATGAAGAAGGCGCCTCTCCACCCCTCCCGCCCCACTGACTGCGCCTTCTCCAGCTTCGTGTCTCCAAATGTCCTCATTAAAGGGACTGCAACCAGCCTGTATGGCACAGTGGTTAGAGTGGAGGACTAGGACCTGGGAGGTGAGGGTTCGAATCCCCACTGGGTCATGAAGCTCACGGGGTGACTTTGGACCAGTGAGTCACTGCCTCTCAGCCTAACCTACCTCACAGAGCTGTTTGTGGGGATTAAATGAGGAAGGGGAACCATGTGTGCCAACTTGTATTCCTTGGCGAAAGGGACAGGAATATAAATGCAAGCAAACACACAGCCTCTACCGTGTTAGCAATGCTTTTTTTTAATAAGATTTTTTATTAGGAATTACAACATAACATTTTATCAATAAAACATATCATCCTCATTTCCCCCCCTCCAATTTTCCCTCCCCCCTCCCCAAAATAGAAAACCCCCCTCCCACCCACCCCCAGACTTCCCTCAGCTCCTCTCTCTGGTTTTTCCATACTTATAATTCTCTGCATACCGTGTTAGCAATGCTGACCAAGGATGATTTAAGTTTGAGGAAGGCTATACCGTATTGGGATTTCGAAATTCAAGGGAATTTCGGGAGCAGAATTTCAGCCAGCAAAAGCTCTCGGTAAAGCCAAGCTGGTTTATTGAATACAATTTGTCTTTAGTAGCGCTTACTCCCGAGGAAACATGCTTGGACCGGGCTATGTAAAAAGCTGTACGGAGGCTGGATCCTGCGCATGTGCCCTTTGAAAGTTCAACCTTTCGGGATGGAGGAAAGACCTCCAGCAGTCGCAGAATAATCCTAGGGGGTCGTGCTCTGCCCCTCACTCGCCACAAATCCCACCAGAAACAACTGAAACAGGCGCATATCCCAACCTTATCGAATATAACCCCGATGCAGAACACAGACGCTTCGCAGTAGAATGGCTTCGCTATCCTTTGTGGAATTAATCATACTTGTTCAATCCACCACACCAAGCCCAGCGCTTCTCTGGCAAGAAAAACCCAAACAGCTTCACCTTTCCTTGCAAGATGCGATACACCAGTTTATTTGGAGGGTGGGGGCGGAGAGAAACGTACGAAAGTGAAATGTTAAATGCTTTGTTTTATTTTACTTTTTTTTTTAAGTGCAGGTTTAATTCCGGGAGAGATTTATCCTTGTACTCAGCTGTTGCGCTATGCTGCTGTTTGATAAATAAGCAATATTTCCTCCCCCAAGGCTAAATGGTATTGAAAAGCGGGGTGTACATTTCAACAATAAAAATACCTCTATGCTCAGCAGAAAGGGAGGGGCGATCCTGTGCCATAAACGCAACATAATGTGTAGAAACGTCGGTAGCTAATGTGGGGTGCGCTCCAGACCTTTTGGGTTACAATTGCCATCACCTTTGCCATTGGCGTCACTGGCTGGGATATTGCAGTGCACAACATCTGGAGGGATCCAGATATTAGCTACCCTCCTGGTATAAGTTTCTTGCCTGCATGCTAGCTTCGCCGTGACCAGCTGGAGCAGATAAAAGCGCAAAATCCAGGCAAAGAAACAGACGACTCCGATCCACATTGTACCTCTACACAGGCCCAACTATGTTGGCGAGGGGGGAGTGTTTAAAGGAGGATTTTTATTTTATTTTTTTGGCCTGTTTTAACTTTGCATATCGAATTTTGTTTACATTTTCCTTTGCACAGGGTCACAATATTTCCGAACGGTGGTAGGTTTATAAAAGCTTCAAATAAGTAAGGAAATGTGTGCGCGTAAAGCCTGATCGGTTTCCGTGGCACAGAACCATCCAATTGTAGAGTTGGAAGAGTCATCTAGAGCAACCCCCTGCGATGCAAGAATCTCAGCTAAAGGACCCACGACAGATGGCAAGTTAAGCCTTCGGCCGGTTCGAGAATCCTGCGGAGATCAACAGGATTCGAAGAGGCGATTTTGGCCGGTTGGCAGCCAGCGCTGGATGAGGGAGAGGCAGCTTAAAATTCAAAAACATTGGACTTGAGGCTAGTGGATCGCGTCTGCCTGAAAGGTCTTCTCAGTGAATAGATTTCCCTCATTCAACAGCTTCACAGCAGACAGGAAAGTCAGCCATCCGAGTAACTCCGAGTAACTGGCCTCCGGGGTCAAGGCATTTGCGAACTTTACGGTAGTCTCCGGGACGGATCTGAAGGGTGTTTTGACCTCTACCATGTTAATCTTATTTCCAGCGCAGAAAATCTCACTTTCCGCAATCGGTTTAAAGAGACGCTTGAAGTCTTCCTCGGGCGATTTTGGTACCTTTGGAGACAAATGTGTAATCTTTAGTCTTAAACCCTAGCACTGTACTACAATTTCGCCGGAAAGCGAAGCTAGCCCCAGATAAAACGAGGATAATTGAATCGTAGTGCCACAATTGTTTGGAGACTGAAACAGTTCAGTTAAATGCGACTTGACGAAGTATTCCTCTAATATTCTGAATATTCCACAGAATATTCAGTGGAGGTTGTTCTACGTTGTATTTCATTTGGCTACTACGAACCGAGAACAGAAGAAGAAAGTCAAAGGACTTGTACTTTATGCAAAAGTTCTTAGCCACGGTCTAGCCAATAGAACCGCCCTGAGACCTCCGGGTATAAGGCTGTATAGAAATTGAATAAATAATAATAACGCGCCTTTGATTTTGACGGGAGAGACAACACTGTGATCTCAACTCCACTTACCCAGGAGTAAACCCCATTGAATTCTACAGGATTTACTTCTGAGTAGACATTGACAGGCCCGCAGTGTCTGCAAGGAATCCTATAGCATTTGCTTCTCAGAATACATGGTCAAGAATGAGCTATTAGCCTGCAATCCGCTATCTGCTTACTTGGGAATAAGCCCCATTGAAAGCAGCGTGGCTTACTTCTGAGTAGGCAAGCCCTACCTAGCTTTTCCCGCGTGATCGAAGAGATTCAAAAGTGCTTCCCTTTGTACCATTGGATAGGCGCCAGATCATGACTCCTCTTCTTCCAGCTCCCTTGCAGAAATATATCAAAGGCGGAGGGATATATTATGGGCATAGGAGCCAACCCCTGGGGGACTAGGGGCCTTTGCCCACCCCCCCCATAACATATTTGAGGAGGCAGCTCTGTGGGTAAACCCCAGTTCCCAGGATATTTTGAGGGAAGCCATGTGCTTTAAATATATGGTATGGCCGTGTGTGTGTGTGTGTGTAGAAACCATGCCTGCTGTCCCGACGTCCCTGGAAAACAAGACTGGATAAAAGCATTTCATAAATATATAGTAAACAAACAATCCCTTCCTCTTTTCCTGTGGTATAGCAACTATAATTTCCTTTTGTGTGTGTGGGGGGGGGAACAATTGCACCTGGCTTGGGAGTCCTAAAATATAGCGCGCGCACAGACACAGGCACACCCCCCCCCCCCTTGTGGATCATCGTTATTTTGGATCAATATTCTCTCTGCGGCACTGGATCTCTGACTTTCTACCTGGAGGAATATATCCCTTTAATTCCAAGTAGCTCCCAGGCAACGGCAGGCGTTGAACAGCTCCAAAGGTCCTCTCGCCATCTGCAAAAGCAGGGAGGGCCCAGATATACGTGTGGCGCTGTGAACAAAGCGCTCCCTGGATTAAAAACGAAACGAAACCCAACAACCAACAACAACCCCGGGAACAACGAAAAGTATACAACAGAGCAGCGGGGCCAACTTGAATAAAATATTGGGAGGGGGGCAAGTTGGTAGAGCATGAGGCTCTTAATCTCAGGGTTGTGGGTTTGAGTCCCGTGTTGGGTAAAAAAAAAATAATTCCTGCATTGCAAGGGGTTGGACTAGATGGCCCTCGAGGCCCCTTCCAACTTTACAATCTAATGATCGATCACATGACACGGTGCGTGGACACTATTTGAATGGCAATGCCCATCAACTGGGGGGCGGTAGCGGACCCCTCAAATATTTTATTGGGGGACTGAAGACCCCTGGCCCCTAGGAGTTGGAACTTATGTACCAAACCCCTGAGACTTGTTTATAGCTGTTAGGGTACTAGACACAATATCAAAATGGTGCAATCTCACACCCCAATATACTGGGCGTGCGTTGGCACACCTAATAACACACACCTAAACACACACATGCTTTTGAATTGTGGTGCTGGAGGAGGCTCTTGAGAGTCCCATGGACTGCAAGAAGATCAAACCTATCCATTCTGAAGGAAATCAGCCCTGAGTGCTCACTGGAAGGACCGATCCTGAAGCTGAGGCTCCAATACTTTGGCCACCTCATGAGAAGAGAAGACTCCCTTGAAAAGACCCTGATGTCAGAGGACAAGATGGTTGGACAGTGTTCTCGAAGCTACCAGCATGAGTCTGACCAAACTGCGGGAGGCAGTGGAAGACAGAAGTGCCTGGCGTGCTCTGGTCCATGGGGTCACGAAGAGTCGGACACGACTAAACGACTAAACCACAAACACACACCTAATCCTGACTCTAAAGGTACTTGCGTGTGTGTCCACTCGCTCCCCCAGTATAATCCACTCAGCCCCAGTATACAAATGTTGACATGTTTATTGAAATGCTGACGTTTATTTGCGCCTTGATCTGCGTTGTGCCTTTCATCGGTGCTGTTGTCCTTCGATTTTTACGCACCGGGCGCAATTTTTGTGGAGAAGCAGGGTTAACAAAATGTCGTGGCGAGGACAGCAGCGATCTACACAAATAACGTTTGCCAGGCAGTCCATGAATGTCAACAGAAGCGCAGAACCGAAATCCTCATAGGTTTGGCGCCCAATCCTAAACAAGAGCGCAGCTTGTTTATTCGGGAGCTGGACAGCTCCTCTGAGAAATTTACGGATCAATCCTATGCCCATTTTACTCAGTCTCACTAAGTTCAGTGGAATTTATTCTCAGCAGATAAATGTGTATATACATCGTATATCCGAAGTCTGCAGGCGCGCACCTAGCATTACTAGCATTACTTAACCCTCAAATGGGCTTTGCTCCGGAGTAAGCACTCACAGAACCAGACTGTTTTCTATCAAAGCTCTTCCCCTCTTTCTTGATTCAGACGAAGGCAGTAAAGAAGCCAGATATAAATTTATAAAGCACACCAGCCTTCGCCCCTCCGGATGTGTTTGGATAACATTCCCTGCATGTAACAAAAAAACGTCTAGAGAGCACCAGGTTGGCCATTTGCCTGTCTGGGCTTTTAACGCTTCCGCGACCAAACAAGTATCCAGTGGAAGGGAGTTCCAGAGTCGTTCGCAGGAAGTGAGCGCCTGTTGCTGATGGAATTAATACAGTGGTACCTGGGTTACAGACGCTTCAGGTTACAGACGCTTCAGGTTACAGACTCTGCTAACCCAGAAATATTACCTCGGGTTAAGAACTTTGCTTCAGGATGAGAACAGAAATCGTGCTCCGGCGGCGCGGCAGCTGTGGGAGGCCCCATTAGCTAAAGTGGTACCTCAGGTTAAGAACAGTTTCAGGTTAAGAACGGATCTCCAGAACGAATTAAGTACTTAACCCGAGGTACCACTGTAGACGCTGCTAAACATGTATTGGGGCGAGGGAACTACTTTGATTTGAGTGAGATTTGCTTGGTAGGACATATGCTTAGCCTTGTAGTCTTAGAGTGCGTTCCTTTACACGCCTCCTTAGAAGTAAAGCCCCGCTGAGGTAAGTCTGCAGCCCTAAGGTGAAGTCACCAACTCCTGCAGAAACCAATGAGAAAACACTCCAAAGGTTCAGCGAAGCAAACCCCCCTCCTTTCACCCATTTCCCGAAGTTACATACTGTACCTGAAGGTAAAGGTGGTTTTCACTTCGCTTTCTTATCATCCTACTAATTCCGTGTAAACGACTCGGATGCGGACGACCGTCGGGTCACATTCAGGCCGAGATGATAAACTAGAGCTCAGCGAACGGCGGAATCTGTATGCAAACCCAGAATTCCAGAAAGAACAAAGTATCACTGAGCATGAACAGAGTGCGTTTCCTTGTTTACGCTTTTATACCAGGGCAGTGGTTTTGACTGTGTGTGTTTCAGCCCCGTACAGACCAGGCCCGTGCAAACATAGTCGGAAAACAATCCCCCTGTTTTAGACGCGCGCAAGAGACTGAACACCAGATTGTCCAAAGCGAATCTTCTCTCCCCTCCATCAGTCGCAGGATTCTCTCTCTTTCTCTCCCCGAGTTATCTTTGATTCACAAGGAGGATGGTGACGTCAGCAGCAGCAGCATTATTAAATACAAGTGAATGGAGACTCCCACGTGCAGCTGCTCTAAAGCGTGCATGCAGTTGTCCCCTTTCAATACGCTGCGTCCCGATTTCTGTCAGTTTAATGGCCTTGTTTTCCAGTTTATTGCTGCTTCATCCAATGCACACATACCAATAGATCTGCTTTGTTCGCGCTTATCGGCAGAGCCGATTACATGGCACGGCTTTCGTGGGTCTGCTGTAAGCCTTTAGTCCTGGCAGAGGTGGAGAGGGGGGTAAGTGTTGATTGGGGGGGACTTTAAAAAGAAAGCTCTAAAGCCCCCCCTCCCACTTTCAGCAAGGAAAAACAACTCGGCGCTTTTGTTGAGAAACTGGGGCCTTCCTGTAATTTTTTTTTCTGTCTAGGCTGGCTAATTCCAGAGGATCAAGTCCTGTTATCGCAGTTTTAAAAAAAGTGAGATGATTTCTTCCACGGACTTTAGCTACAGCCAGATCCTAGGCATGCTAGCTTCTTCCTTCTCCCAAGGGCCAAGGATTTACGCTATAAACTCCCTGAGCTGAAAGCAATGGGAATTCCTCGCGAGTAAAGTTGGGGTTGACTGATTTATGGTGGCGCCATGTCTTTTCCAGGCACGACTTGGGCTAGGGCAGATAAGAACTCCGTGGATCTAATATTAAGAACCGGCGATGCCGTTAATCTTACATTACATTTATTGCTTATTGCATTTACATTTAGATCTTCATTTAATCGGCCCAACAACCCTGCGACGAGATTAGGCTGAGGGGAAGTGACTGGCCCAAGGTTGCCCAGTGAGCTTCATGGCCGAGTGGAGAGTTGAATCCTGGTCTCCCAGCTCCTAGTCCAACAACTGGACCGCACTTGCTCTCAATCCTGCTGCATTTGGGGGCCCTTATTAATATTCTTGCGGGGGGCTGGGCTTCCTCTTACAGGTGATAATGCAAATGTCTTCAGCTGGTAGCCAGCCAATCCTTATTTTCTTTCTTTCTTTAATTTATATACAGTGGTACATTGGTTTGCAACTGCTTTGGATTACAACCGTTTTGGAATACAACCGTTTCAAACCCGGAAGTGCGTGTCCCTTTTTTTGGATTACAACCAATTTTTGGGGGGAGGCCCCATTGGCGAAAGCACACCTTGGCTTACAACTGGACCTCCGGAACAGATTATGGTTGTACCACTGTACCACCTTTATCTTCCAAAGATCTCTTACGTGGCTGACATAGCTCTCCTCTTCCCCATTTCCCCCTCACAACAACCCTGTGAGGTAGGTTAGGCTAAGAGATGGTGACTGGCCCAAGGTCACCCAGTGAGCTTCATGGCTGAGTGGGGATTCGAACCCTGGTCGCATAAGTCATAGTCCAACATGCTAACCATTGCACCACACTGGCTCTCAATCCTACTGTGTTTGGGGACCCCTCTTAATATTCTTCTTGTGGGGGCTGCTCATCCTCTTGAGTGGGGCCCTTTACTCCTGCCCCCAAGTCCTGCCCTGAGGGCACCACTCCTAAGCACAGGACGTATGACTGCTTTGCTGGTTTGAGATCTAAGGTTGGGTAGCGCAGCATTCTGTTTGTCACAGTGACCAGTCGGGGAGCTGGCAACCTTTTCTTCATCCCCTCCTGGGTAACCTTCCAGGAGCCACATGCCAGGGGTGGGTGGAGCCGAAGGAGAAAGTGGGCAGAGAGATGGTTGTAAATTTTTTCACCTTTGTACAGCAGGCTAGTTTCCACACACACCTCTCTGTCCTCCCATCCAGGCAAACAAGAAGCATAGCCAGAGTTCAAGTATACCTTCCAGTCCTGCAAAAACAGTGAAGGAGGGTGCCTTTCAGGATCGAACCTTGTCACATGGAAGGTTTGCATGGAAACCATAATTCATCGGATCCCACAATCTGGGAGATTGTGAAACAGTAGCAGTTAAAACATTACCACATAATAAAAAGCAGTTTGTAAATGAAGCCAATGTTTCTAGGAGGGAATCCCACCAGCGCGGGGCCACTATAGAAAAGGCCCTGACTCTCTGATTCCTGCCAATCTAATAGATTTATTTTCTTATTTATTTATTACATGTATAGCTCGTCTTTCCTTTTATGTGGCCTTCATACTTCTCCCCCACTCCATGTTGTCCTTACAACAACCCTGTAAGGTTGATTCGACTGAGAGAGAGTGACTGGCCCAAGATCACCCAGTGAACTTCATGGCTGAGTGGGGATTTGAACCCTGGCACCTCAGGCTCTAGATCAGCACTCTAACCACTGCACTACACTGGTTCTCAATAACAGATCAGGATGGCAGCCCACATGCAGGGCCCCTGAGATGTATCTCAAGGCTGAGGCAGGCGGTCTTTCAAATAATCTGGTCCCATAGACCAAGTCCTATGATGAAAGGTTGAAGAAGCTGGGTTATGTTTGGCTTGGAGAAGAAGAGAGGATTAAAAGACGATACGATAGCCAACTTCAAATATTTGAAGGGCTGCGCAGAGATGAAGGAGCACATTTGTTTTTCTGTTGCGCCAGAGGGTAGGACCCAAACCAATGGGTTCAAATTACAAAGGAAGGAATTTAGACTAAACTTCAGGAAGAACTTCCAGACCGTTGAAGCTGTTCCATGGTAGAAAAAGTTAGCTCAGATAATGACTCTCCTCCTGAAGGCTCTTAAGTAGAGGCTGGATGCTTTTGGTAATGAATTTCCTACGTTGGTGGGAGGGGTTGAGCTGGATGACCTCTGGAGATCCCTTGCAACTCTTTGATTCTAAAGCTACCACCTGCTTATTGCTACAGATCAAACTAATACTGTATTAAAAAGATTTAGAAGCTGGCAGTTCCATCTCTTCTCCCCTACCCCACTTTCCACATGCATTAATTTTGCATCTCCACCCTGGCTAGAATCAGGGTCCTTTCTACCTAACTTGTGTTTCCTGTAATGAACTTTGCCTTTTTGTTTTCCATACTCAGAGTCTCAGTGTGTCTCCATCAAGGTCACAGCGTGCTCCTCCAAGCAGTGGCTTCAGTGCACCATGCAAGTTCCTGTGGTTAAGAACGTGTAGCTGAGGACTCCGAGAACTCATCTTTCCATTGCTGGCTTATATGCATTTTATATATGTATGCTGGGATAGCTCAGTCGGAGGAACGTAAGTCTCTTAATCTCTGGGTCATGGGTTTGAGCCCCACACTGGGCAAAGGATCCCTGCATTGCAGGGGGGTTGGACTAGATTGTCTTTGTGGCCCCTTCCAATTGTGATTCTATAATTCTGTACCACAGGGCTAGAGAACCCGTGGGCCTCCAGAGGTTGTTGGACTCCAACTCCCATCCGCCTTAGTCAGTGTGGCTAATAGTCAGGGTTCATAGGGAATGCAGTCCAACAACCTTGGGAGAGCCACAAACTCCCCCCCCCAAAAAAATAACCCCGACTAAGAACTGGCAAAATTGACACATAAATTGCAGGACAAGGATAACTGTGACTTTAAAGATGAATGGGAACCTTTTACAAAGTATTTAAAGAAGCAACAAAGTGAACTGGACTCCCTGGCAGGCTTTAAATAAACACTCACAAACTCTTTATTGATAATAACTAGTCAGATAAATTAAGGATTTATACAATTTTGTGACATGCAGGGAATAGCATCTACAAAGAGACCAGAGATTGGAAGTGAGGGAAGTTAGGGGTGGGTTGTTTTAGGGGGGGAGGGCGGAAATGGGGGGGGGGGGAATTAAGGATGATATGTTGTGAGCTAATATGTTTTGTTTAAATCCCTAATAAAAAATATTTTTAAAAAACAAAAACAAATTCCCCATCTCTGTTGTTAGACCTGTTTTAGCTATTGTAGTCGCTTCTCTCCTCCATGAACCCTGGGAACTGCAGTTTTCTGAGCTGTGCTGAACATGCTCTGTCAACATACCCCTGGCCACACAGGACAAGAATTCCCCCAGAAAGAGGCAAGTGCTTATTAAACCCTATTTCAGAAGCAGTGTTTGATATGCCTTCAGTGTCTTTGCAAATAGTAAAATTTTCTTATAGAGAAGCCATGCAAGATAAACCAGCTTCACTTGGTGGACATGCATCGTGTAGATGCGCCTGTCAAGGTGTGCTCATCCCCATGAATTCCATTATTAAGCAGAATCCCTGTCTCTCATCTCTGCTTAACACTCGACTCCTCTTATTGATGGGAATAAGAGGAGATTGCAGAAAGCCAGTGCAGAGCGGTGGTCAGAATTCAAGTCCCCACTGGGCCAGGACGCACAGCGAGTGACCTTGGCTCAGTCACCATCTCTCAGCCCAACCTACCTCACAGGGTCGTTGTGAGAATAAAATGGGAAAACGCTGTACACCGCCTTGAGCTCCCTGGAGAGAAAGGTGGGATATGGACATCAAGAAGAACTTTCTGACAGTAAGAGCTGCTCGACAGTGGAGCGGTCTCCCTCGCGAGGTTGTGGACTCTCCTTCCTTGCAGGTTGGATGGCCATCTGTCATGGACGCTTTAGCTGAGATTTCTGCATTGCAGGGCGTTGGACTGGATAGACCAACTCTACAATTCTATGATTCTATGAAATGCACTAAATAAATGTGGATTGGACTTTCCTTCCTTGAAATCTTGTTAGCTCATCCCAGCTGCTGCAATCGCTTTGATGAACAAGAGAATTTGCCTTATAAAGTCAGACCATGGGTCCATTTAGCCCAGAATTGGCCACAGCAACTGGCAGCAGCTCTCCAAGGTTTCAGCATGAAATCCTTTGCAGTCGTACCTGGAAACGTCGGAGAATGAACCTGGGACCGTCTGCCAAGCAAGGTGGACTTTTCTCTGTACCTCAGGCAGATAAACACGAGCCGAGACCTAACTGAGGAGCGTCAAGTAACAAATCGCTTTACAAATGGAAATTCAAACCCAGAATTCCTCGGAGGTTCTAGCTGCCATCTTGAGACTATCGGGCCATTTATTCGCACCTCTTGATCCCTCCAATGAATTAAATGTCTTGTTTGCGCTCTTCATTCAAGAAATCTATTTGCAACTCTCCATTCATTTATTCGGCAGCAGCTCTGCAAAAAATCAATGGAGGTGGTCTAGAATAAGGAGAGGAGACTGTGGCCTTCTATTATCTTCATTCAATATTCGTTTTTTTGTTTTTTTGTTTTGAAATTGAACCGAGCATTTGTTTCAGCTGGTTAGCTGCATTTGATGAATCGGAGGAAAGCGAGACAGTTGAGAGGTTAGTAAAGCTGATCGCGTGATAGCGCAGCGCGTGTAGATAGGCAGCTATAATGATCGGTAGCTGTATACAGTATGAGCATATACAGTTTTTTAAAATACAGCTTTAAAAATCTTAATGGTTTGGCTGGGGGTCTTAAGCGTACAAACACCGCCCTGCGCATTGCTGGCTTTCAAGGAAGCCCCGTTCAAATCAGCGGGGCTCTTTTATTTCATTTCTGAAACTTACAATTCTGTCCTTAGTCACAAAGACCCAAGGCGGGTTACAACACTTGGTGCGCGCGTATATCATGCACCTACTTGGAGTGCAGGGAGAAGCGAAAGGCGTGTGTGTGGCCCTGCATCTCCAAATTATTCATGTAATATTATTTATTTATGATTTAAAGGTTTCAGCAGCTGCCTTTCTGCGGGAGCACGCAGCTCAGAGCAGTTCACTACGCCATGAAAAACACACACAATAAAACTGCTATTATAAGAACTATAAACGATCAATAAGAAATGTTGCGGTTCTGCAGCACGTGGCTTCCCCCTCAGAAATATTCTACTTATTTCCCAGGAGGCATATCTGGGCTCATCTCTGCCCATTGAGGTGCGACTTAAACGTGAATGAAGCTGAGTCGATGGTGTTGCGTTACTGCTGCTAATAAATCATGTCGATTCGAAACATACACCGAGGCTCAAGACTTTAATTTGGATTAACTTTGTCTGGATGTGCCACCAGTGTTCGTGCCGTTTCCCCACTAAACTTAATGGTGTCGGGCGTGGGAGGGTGTTACTGGTTTGTTTTGTTCTTGTTTTTATTATGTATTTTGTGCTTTTATCTTGTATTCCCCCCGCTGAACTGAGATCTACAGATGCAAATTTAATAAATGGCAATAGTAATAGTAATTGTGTGTGTTTGTGTGTGTAATATGTGAGTGCATCTGTATCTATACCAAACCTTACCAGACTGACCGCGCGATCCTATATCTACTTATTACTGCGGATACTTGATTATTTGCCGCAATCCTTTACCTCGCTATCTGGGAATTAGCTTAGCGCGCAAACTTATTTCCGAGCGAACACGAGTGAGGTTGCGCTGCAAGGCTGCTATCCTATGCACCCGGGCGTCAATTATCACCGTGGGAATTCCCAATAAACACACGCATCATATAGGATCGAGTTGCATTAGCATTATTTTGTGACCTACGCTTCGGAGGCTGAGAGCCTACGAAAGCTGGCGGCGCAGGAACAGCGCGATCCTGTATTTACAGTGAAGCTCACTTCTAAGCAAGCATGCATACCACACCTCCTTTTTCCCCTTCTTCTTTGGTTTGGCCGGATTCTGCCCTTTGCACAGCTTTCGCCGCCTCCCTGCCCCTAAGGCGACTTCACCTCCGCGATCTCAGCTGCGGCTGGTTCCCCGCAGACGATTGTTCTAGCCGGGGTCGAGGAGGAGACGAAGGGGCTGGCGCTCCTGTCCGCCGGCCGGCGATGGGAACGGAGGAAAGTTTCCACCACCGCCGGCAGTTTGAGCAAAAGATTTGGCTGCTGTGTGTATTAAAGGGATGCAAATATACCCTGCGCCTCCCCGCATTGTCCCCGGCTCAAGGTGAAAAGTTAAAGCATCAAAACAATGAGTGAATCTGCTGGGATTTAGAGGGGGAGCCGGGGGAAGCGGGGGCCGCCTGCCGCATCTTCAAAGGGCGACTTGTGTCTGCGCCGCGACGCGCGGCAGAATGCTCATATCAAAGTGGCCTGGTCCTATCTACACCGCAGAGGCTCTGCGATCTGGATCGGGCTTAGAAGCTGCCCGAAACCGGATCAGTTCATGGGGTTAACAAAATAAATCAGGCCAGAGTCGCAATGACCCACATTCTTCTTTCTCTCTTATTGGGAAGATTGAAAGTACCACCCTCGGTTCTTCATCCCCCCGCTTCGTGTGTGCAAATTGATGGACTTAAGGTTCGTCTTTTTCCTTCTCCGGTGTCTTGAGAAGGTCAGTTTCTGCTCGGGTTTCATTGTATATTGACAGACTGTCCTTTGTTAGAATTATATTCTTCGGGACTTCTTCTGTAAAACAGCAGCAGCAGCAACAGATCCAACTCTCCATAGAATACTCCATAGAATACTGAAATATATACAGTCAGATCAGCCTACTTTAAAAGTAAAAAGCTTTGGGTTTTAAATGGTATGAAATTGACTAGCAATTGACTCTCCTACCTTTTCGCCCCAAGAACATCGACTCTCTGCCTCTTTCTTTTCTTTTTGTCCATTTGATCTAGCTGGCTGGAGAGTCAACTGATCTTCTTTAAAATTTTGCTTTGGATTCGGGTGCTTTAAAATATATATAAATAAAAGCCACTCTTTTCATGGGCAGGTTCAGAGAGGCGGGAAGCCTATGGAACGGACTGGTCAAATATAATCCAATAGTTTTGTACCAGGAAAAATATATAGGACTAGCCGTCTGTAACTTTTAAGCAACAAATAAAATGAAATAAATAAAAAACGTGTAGTCTGTAAGGAGCCTCAATGTGTGTGTTTTTCTTCCGTGAGTGCAACCCGGGACATTTCTAAACGTGTTTAGGTCCGCACCTTGATAAGGGAATCGGGGCTTTCTTGCCACACGACAAAACCCTAAAGAAATTAAGATAATCCCTTGACATTCTGAATTCTCTTTTGGGGTCGTACGCGGCATTGGCGTTTTGTGCCTGCCGCCTCCTTATCCGGGATTAGCCTGGCAATTGGTTATTAATGAGTAAACGGGCTTTAAAATGTTAAGGGAACACTTAAAGGGGGGGGGGGGAGTAGTTTCGAACCTATGGAGAGAGTCTGGCCAATCCGTTTTCTAGCCTAACGTCCCCACTTCCTAGGCTTTTAACTTTCTCCCTTTAGATGAGGCTGAAACGTGCGTAACTGGGCCTGGAAACCTCTCTCTGTTTTGGCCAACACAGATCCTCCGTTTTCTTCCTTTGGAAGGCGCCTCTCAGCGTTGCCAACTTCTTAGGCCTTTTCCCAGACCTCACATCAAAGAGAGGCGCATCATTTATTTTTATTCTTGGGAGGCGCTCTTTTTCCAGAACTTCGGTGCGCTTCCACCTTCGCCCACCGCCCACCCGCCCCTTCGCTCCGCAGTCCCTTTTGCAAGTTCTTCGGATTCCCATTCTTTGAACCTGTGATTGGAGGTTAAAGTGCACCAGGTTGCAATGGGAGAAGGAAGCTCTTAAACAATAAAGGCCCGAATATGTCTCTGTGATCAGGTCGCTGCCCTCTGCCTTATCTTTTTAAATGCAAATCTTCTTTGGGGGCTTGGAGCAGCTATATTACCCGGGTGCCTCCCTCCTTCCCTCCCTCCCTCTCTCCCCTCCCTCCCGCTCCCTCTCCACGTCACCTGCCTTGGGTGCTGGGCCTGGCCTGGCCATTGCTCAGAGAGCCTTGTCAACACACAGCGCGGAGCCTCGTCCCGAGCGCGGCAAGCGTGGCCAGCCGATGGAGCCGGTGGCTCCCTGACCACCGCGCGTCGGCTGCACTCTCGGTTCCCCTGCGCCCACACGGAGGGCGCCTCGACCACGGGGTGGGCGCCGATCCTCGCAACGCACCGGGTCCCTCCCCAGGGAAGGGAGGCCAGGAGCCCATCGCCGGCGCCCTCGCAGCAGTATGTGGAGGAGAGCCCCTCGCCTCCGGCCACCATGTACGTGAGTTACCTGTTGGAGAAAGACGGCGCCTCCATGTACCCGGGCTCGGTGCGCCACGCCGGGGGGCTCAACTTGGCGGCGGCGCAGAACTTCGTGGGTGCCCCGCAGTACTCGGACTACGGCGCCTACCATGTGCCCGCCGGGATCGGGCTGGACAACGCGCAGTCCCCGGGATCGCCCTGGCCCGGCGCCTACGGGGCGCCTTTGCGCGATGACTGGAACGGCTACGGGCAGGGGGGCGTCCCTGGGGCGGCCGCCAACGCCGTGCACGGACCCTCCGGCGCGGCAGGGTTGGCCTACAGCCCCGTCGGGGACTACCACCCGCACCCGCACCACCACCACCCTGCGCAGGGGCCGCCGGCGCCCCCCTGCGGAGTCCCCGCTTCCGGGGGGCTGATGCAGCCGCTCAACTCGCCGCCCGGCGCCGAGCACCTTTCTCCGGGCGGCCAGAGGCGGAACCCCTGCGACTGGATCAGGAAACCCACGGCAGGGGGACCCGGTAAGGAAGGAGAAGGGGCAGGGAGGGGCGGCTCGTTGGGTGTCCGGAGGAAGGGGCTGTGGGGCGCAGGCCTGGAGGAAGCCCGGTCACCTCATCACCTACAGGCGCACCGGGAGGAAGTTGTTCAGTGGGGCTCAGGCGACGCAGTGGCACTCTGCACCAGCGCCGGGGCACGGTTGCCGTGGGAGGGGAAAGATGGAAGAGTTAAGAAAGCAAGGAAGCTGGAGGGGACCGCGGCTGGTCTTGCTCGTTTCAAGGGTTAAGGTGACGCGCACACCTCGATGAAACTGAGCCCGGTGTGGGGGTATTTGGTCGGGGACCGACGGCCTGGTGTGAGGATCTCTCTCGAATTGAAGCGAGACAACCATCCTACGGAGCCTTCTTTTGGAAATATACATATATTCGGACTGGATCCAGGGTTGGCGTGCCTTGCAGGGATGGTGGAGCCGACCGCCAGCGCTGTGGTTGGGCTGTCCTGCGCGCGCCTGCTTGCTTTTAGTATCCAGTTCCCTCGTAAAGCCGAACCATTAAAACGAATGTCATCATGAATAGGCTTCCTGTGCTAGCCTAAGGCCGTGACAGTTTAAAAACGAATATTATTTCCTGCTAAGTTTGAAAGCCGCGCGCTACTCCAGATTCCATATAAACTTTCTTGGAAGTAAGTCCGCTGGCGTCAGTGGCGCTTTACGTGCTGGGAATACCTCGCCTGTCAGTTTATTATTCCTCTGCCTTAAAATGCATTTGCTCGGAGGTAATGAAAGCAGCGGGACTTCACTCCTGAGTTGACAAGGCCAGGATTGAGCTAGATTCGTGCACTAAATATTGGGGAAGGTAGTTCATTAATAGTGGGCAAAGGAGCAAAGAGCGAGCCGGCACATTCTCTGATTCGGATCCGAGTGTAAAAGGCGGCGGCAAATAAACTTAACAGGCTGCAAATCCACAAACTGCAATCCACAAAACTGAACTGCTTCTCTGAGACATCGTGACTCTCTACAGTTCTTAAAACCAACGGGTGTTTTGCCCTTCAGGGGAGCATGAATCTCAGATCCAGCCCTTCTGAATTTATATGCCCTACATTTGTGCCAGGCTCCCAGCTCAGGATTTACATGGAAGTAAATCCCGTGAGAAGCAGGGGCACTTCCTTCCAAATGAAATTGCGCGTTCATGATCTCCTCTGCAACTGCGCTTCTCCAATACCGTTTAAACTGTTTCACAGATTTAGCCTGGATGAGCCGGGCTGTCACCAGAAAGGTTCTCAGACTCTCTCCATGCTGGCCCATTTCCTCCAGGATTCATTCCTGTTGGGCTGGTGAGTTTCCAGACTGTACAAAACTACAGATCTGATTGGAGACAGGCATCTTTATCGCCCGAGCCAGTTAAACTGAAGCATGTGGGCACTAAAACTGCCATTCTAAACACACGAGACACACGCACACATTTCCTGGGAAATCCGTCCCGTTGCAAATTAATGGGACTTTCCCTTTCATGGAGCTTCTCAACCTGGCGAGGTCAAGCCCCATATATAAATCCAAGCACTGCCGCCGAGCTGAAATTTGTGGCTGGCAGGAACTGTCCCCCTAAGGCCTTTCCAATCTGCAGGGGGGTTTTCCACCGACGTTTTCTTTCGGGGAAAGGGCCGTAGCTCCGTAGGAGATGCTTTGCATGCAGAATGTCCCGGGTTCGATCCCCGGCATGTCCCGTGTCTGAAACCCTGAAGAGCCTCTGCCAGCCAGTGTAGACAGCACTAAGCTAGATGCGACCAATGGTCTGACTCTGAATAAGGCAGATCCTATGCACCTTTGTCGCTAATATAAATAATTTGGCTTCTGTAAGGGTTCTTTCGAGCGCTCCACGCGCTCCGCCTATTGTACTAATGACATTCCTTACCGTAACTTTGATCGTAGGGTAGGTGAGGCCAGGATCACTTGATACGCGAAGATCTGTGGTTTTAGCTGTCGGTGGTCCCCGGACCGGTGTCTCCATCCAGCTTCGCAGAATAGGTAGCTATCTCCCCTCTCTCGTCGCTGGGGTTTTGTAAGGAAGGGATTCTACGGCGAGGCGCAGCGCCCCGGAGACTTGAATATGTTTCAGATCTGTAGGCTGGCATGGATGAACGCGGGAGGCATGACCCAGGCAGAAATTAAAAGCTCGGGAACCCCCTGAAAAGCTGCAATCCTAATAAACACACTTAATAGCGCAAATCACAGGCATGTTCACTCGGAAGTAAGTCCCCGCTGTGGGCAACGTCTATGAAGGATAGCAGCCTGGATAGGAAGCAAGTCCCATTGAATTCAGTGGGAGTTAAACCAGAGTGAATATGCTTCGGATTATAGCATAATGGTGGCGTGGGGATTTCCGTGGGGGACTGTTGCTGGAGAATCTAGCTCATGTGTGTGTAACAACAACAGAGAGCCGGCCACTGATGGCTGAGGCCGATGTGTGGACCTCTGTTCTTTTTACGCGTCAAGTTTCTGGCGTTAATTAGACAACTGAGAACACCCTTCCGGGAGCAAGGATCAAAGCCCAGGAGCAGCAGAGGGCCTCGGCTGACGTTGCTTCTCTAGTGATATATGAAGCCGGATGACCTGCTGACTGTGTGTGGTTCAGGGATCTGAGCGACGCATCGGCTGCTGCCCTGCGCAGGGGACGCGCGACCGTAGAAGGCAGGGAGTTTTCTGGGACTTCCCGCTTGGCGGCTCTGCAGAGAGTGGGGGAGACTTGCTTTGGAAACTTTGGTGTATTTGCGAATGGGGGGGGGCAGTGATGGTGGTGGTATTGAAGAGGAAATATGCAACTCCTTTTTTAAAAAAAACAACCTTTGTTCCTTATTGTCAATATTTAAAAGAAAACCACTAAATTCGCATATACATTATTACCGACAAGGGAAAGCGGTAACCCGCAGTGAAAGCACTCAAGAAGAGCGGTTGAAAATCAAGTAATGTAATCTATTTGCAGTTGAATTTAAGTTTAGAATTGAAGCCTAAGGCGCATTATTTAGAGCCGTCTTGACGCACACGTTTTGGAATTCAGCCGGACTGGAATCGGTTTTAAAACTCTAATCCTTCTACTAATCCGAAACAGAAGGCAGCTTCATGAAAACCCCCGGGGTTTACTCTTGAGTAATGCCTGTAGGATCCGGTTTCTATCCTAGGGCTGAGCTAGTAAATTATACAATTTCCATGAGCAGTGTTTTGAAGTCCATGATACAGTCATCCATTCAGAATCCCGTGGATAATAATTGAGAGTTTAGAGAGGGGTAGAATTATTCACACGAAAAGATAAAATGTATGTAGGTTTGGATTGTCAGAACAATACCGAACCTCTTATTTTAAGCTAATGCATTCTTGCTTTGCCTTGACCCTGAAACATTTGCTTTAATGGAAACTGGTTGTATAATCGCAGAGGCCCTGGAAGTATCCACGTTCTTGCAGTGCACTTCGCTTGCGAATGTAGGTCCATTTGCTTGTAATGTTCTTCTGATGAGCTCGCTAATTCTAGCGAAGGTTCAGTCTCAGGACAAAACATACTGGGAAGTGCAGACACGCGCAAGGAACCAGCCTCAACGACTGGAAAGTTCTCTTGAGCAAGACGCGTTAAAATGAATCCGAGTTTGGCAAGGCTTTGCGCTGCTGCTCGCATTGAATTTTCAACTACGCTTGCGCAGGAGAACTTCCGGTGGTTTATTTATTTCTTTTTTTAAAATCAGGGTATTTGCAGCTTCAAAGACACAGGCGCACATTGAATGACCCGGATCCACATTGGACTGCTATAGAAGCAGTCTATAGCTGTCACTGAGATGCAAGGGCTATTGCCTGGGTTCAGATTTTGGATGAGGGAATAATCGCCCATATGAAAAACAGATTCCTCGAGTAGCATGCTGGGAAGTTTTCGCCCAGCCTTCTTCCTGAACTGCTAGATTTCTCTCGGCAGAGATTTGTTTTCTACAGATGAACATGCCACGATGGGGGACCCCCCCCCCCCAGTCTGAAGCGGTACAGCCCAGACCCAAGTTTCCTGAGAACTGGTTTAGGACACAGCGTGGAGATGGGGAACTTGTGACTATTGCACTAAAAATCTAATAATCTCTGACCATTGGGCATGCTGGCTGGGGCTGATGGGAGCTGGAGTCCAACAGCATCGGTAGGGTCCTGCGGTATAAAATGTGCATCAGCTTGTAGTGAAGAGATCGATTCCCCTGCTCCTTGCCAGAGTAAAGTGCGATCCAGTTTGTGCGAGGCTGCTTGGCTTCGTAACCTCTTAACTGAAGGGCAGAGGCATCGTTCTTGTACGCAAGAGGCTGATCTGAAGATCCCGTGGGATCTAGCACTTTTTCTGGATTGAGAATAATAAGAAGCAACGGGGGTCCCCTGCGCTCCTCCGCGCACGTTGGCCTTCCTGCAGGTCGCTTTCCCGTCGAGCTGATACCGGGCTTCTTCCTTAAATCATTGGCCGGTGCGCGCGGTTGGTTGTGCATTGATTTCTGATTCACTGGGCAGTGCATACCTTTATATGCCCATGCCGCTGGGCTGCTAATAATCCGTGCAGAGAGGAGTTGATCCGCGGCTGGGCAGTTCTTCTCTGCAGCCCCGTAGGGCAGCGACCAAGGCTTGGCCACCCAGCCAGAGATGAGCAATTCCTCTCCTTCCTTTCCTCAAGAAAGATCTCCTCCTCCTTTCCAAAGCCTGTTCTGCATCGCTGGGGGGGGGGGAGTGTCTTGGTGGGCTTCCCATTGCCTCTGACTTCCAGAGTAAGCACATTTGAACACGTTGGGAAGTAGCATCTCCTTGGTATGCAACCCCCCCCCCCAGGTTCAGTGTCCCAAGGTTCAGAGAAAAAAATCCTCTCTGAAACCCAGGAAAGTTGTATTGCTTGGTATTTACTCCAGAGTAAACGTATCTAGGATCTGACTGTTTGCACCTCCTAATTTAGAGATGTGGAAGCTGTGGCCCACCAGATGTTGGCTGGAGCTGATGGGAGTTGTGGTCCAACAACATCTGAAAGGTCCCCCCCCCCTTCTCCTTTGGGACCTAGGGAAGTGCTTGCCAGTACCATTAATTTAAAGTCCCATAGTTACCTCTCTTAGTTTGTTGCAAACTTCTGGTTGCAGCCTTACATGTGAGCAAGTCCCGCTGAAACCAAACAGGATCCTATATGTGCTTGACTCTCCCATTGAGAGCCAAGAAATTGTTCCTCTTTGACTGGACCATGCCCTTGAAATGCATGGAGACTGCAACCCTACATCAAACTCAATGGGGCATTCCTCTGAGTAGATATGCACAGGATCCAGCTGTAAACAGATATCTCACCCCAAAGTGTGCTTGAGTGCAACTAGTTAGACCAGAATATAACAATCTGAATTCCAATACATTAGTGAGACCTAGTCAACATACACCTCAGCTCTGCCATGAACTCACAGACACACTTTTTGCAATGTGGGAATGACTAATAACACTCACATATAAGTACTGGCTGACTTTATATGCCTGCATTATTAATCCCCATGAGAGAGAGCGAGACAGAAGTGATGGGGGTGAATGGAAAACAGATTCGAGGTACTAGTGTTAATTCACAGCCCCTAAACAACTCAGATCCAAAGGACCTTAAGGACCATCTGATTCCTTATGCTCCACCTCAGTCATCTGAGGTGCTCAGATGGGACACTTCTGGTGGCTCCCTGCAGGCCTTCACTACAGATTGAGCCAGGGCCTGTGGAACTCCCCACCAGTACAGGTTTGCCAGAAACCATTCCTCCCTTCTTTCGGAGCTGTTCTGAAAACTACATTGTTTTAGAAGGGCCTTTGCAGTATGTTCTCTTCTTAACCAGCTGACATTTATTAAAGTTTCGTGGGTGCTTTTTGCTGGTTTCATTACTATACATTGCATACCACCGTGATATTCTTTTAATGAAAGTGTAGATTGAAAATAATAAATATAAATCGTGGCTGTAGCAGGAGGTCCTGCATCTACAGTAGCCTTTGCAAGAGCAGACTGGTAATATGGTGCCTTGAGTGAGGACAAAACTCGTCACACATGCCCTAAATATTTCTTATTTTAACAATAATTCCTTTTGGTACAGCTGCTTTTTACATGGATCTTCTCCGTAGGTACCATAGCTGTCAACTTTTCCCTTTTCTTGCGAGGAATCCTATTCGGAATAAGGGAATTTCCCTTAATAAAAGGGAAATGTTGACAGCTATGGTAGGTACCAATCTAAATATAAAGTAAAGGTAAAGGTACCCCTGCCCGTACGGGCCAGTCTTGACAGACTCTAGGGTTGTGTGCCCATCTCACTCAAGAGGCCGGGGGCCAGCGCTGTCCGGAGACACTTCCGGGTCACGTGGCCAGCATGACATCGCTGCTCTGGCGAGCCAGAGCCGCACACGGAAACGCCGTTTACCTTCCCGCTAGTAAGCGGTCCCTATTTATCTACTTGCACCCGGGACTGCTTTCGAACTGCTAGGTTGGCAGGCGCTGGGACCGAACAACGGGAGCGCACCCCACCGCGGGGATTCGAACCGCCGACCTTTCGATCGGCAAGCCCTAGGCGCTGAGGCTTTTACCCACAGCGCCACCCGCGTCCCTCCATCTAAATATAGGTTATTCTTATTTTTATTACGTATTTTGTGCCCTCTTGGCTAAAGGAACCACCCTAAATCTAGTGCTGGCCTTTGCCATTCTGAGGCCCTACAAGCAGATGCTGGGCTGGGGGTTGAGTGGAATCATAGAACTGTAGAGCTGGAAGGGACCCCAAGGGTCATCTAGTCCAACCCCCTGCAATCTCAGCTAAAGCATCCATCTCAGCTAAAGTTAGATAGTCCAAAACAGCTGGTGGGCACCAGCTTGGGCAAGACTGATCCTACAGCACACCCTTCGCCATCCTTATTAAGAAGAAAGCCCCACTGAGATCAGCGCGACCTACTCTTGAGTGAGTGTCCTTAGGATAGCAACCTTAGAAGCGACCTCGGATGCTAATGCCCTAGGAAAAGGTCGCAGAGGGCAAGAGGGTCCTGCAGGCGCCCCCTTCGCCTTACTTGTGATGCTAATATTGTTCCTCCCTTCTCTTTGGCAGACCCTCATCTGTCATGAGGAGGGGGCTTTAAACCTATCTTGCTTTGATATACACCTTCCTTGCTATTGTTCCCCCCTTTCCCCTTCCCTGACCGCCCCTCACCGGAAAAGAAGAGAAAGGAGAGGGAGGTGGAAGAGAAACTTTCGCAGTCAATATTGAAATCTGCCATTCCTCTCTCATTCTCTCTCTCTTTCCTGGGCGGGGGAAGGGGGGAAGCGTTGGTGGTTGCGGCAGCTGAGAGTGGGAACAGGCCCTTGGGTGGATTGCAAAATTCTCCGCAGTAGATCAACAGGGAAAATCTTTCTCCCGCCCATCCCGTATCTTCACCCCAAGCAAACCAGTGGTTGATTTTCTGCAGTCCTCTCTAGGAGGCATTATTATTTATGTGGCTCCCACGTGGTGATCACAGAATCTCTATCATTTCTTTATTTCATAAAACGCATTTGCATTTTGATTGTACAAACCAGAACACAAAACAACCCCACTACAAAGTGGTTTACAAAAATAAAAATTGTAAGTCGAGGAAACAGTTAAAACCAGCTATTTAAAACATTTAAAAAATTACAATATTTTAGCGATGAACTAAAAACCACATTAAAACACATGTCAAAATTCAATAAACCTGGATGCCTAAACAAAAATGTTTTGAGCAGGCACTGAAAAAAGGTACAGTGAAGCCGCCTGTCGGCTGTCAATAGGCAGGAAGTTCCCAAAGGCGAGAGTGCTGCCACACTAATAACATTAATGTTAGTACAATACTTTAAATGCACCTTTACATTAATGCAATGCAAAATCCTCAGGCTGCAGTCTTTATCAGGTTTACCTGGGAGTAAGCCCCACCAAATGCAATAGGACTTAATTTGAGTAGACATGGATTGTACTGTTAGGGTGAAATTAGTGGACTAAAGTTACTTAAGTCTTTTGGTTTCAATGGGTCTACTCCGAGTATAACTAACATTGGCAATCACCCTTAAAAATCCCAGAGACAGACAGAGAGAGAGAGATCATTTAAATACATAGATAGCAGTCCAGTCAGAAATAAGCTTCTATTATTTTCCTCCTGTCTTGAGAGTCTGACAAAATATTAGCAAATGGTTAACTGACATGTCTTAATTCTGACACAATCCAGGGAAACTTTCCAGTGGATCAGGCCCATTTTTTCCTCTTCTCTAAGCTCTACCTGGTTCTTAAAGGCTGTCTTCCTCCCCTGCTCATGCCCTGCTCCCAAGCAGATGAAGTTTCCCCCCAGTTGCGGGAAACGGCTGGTCTCTTAAATGTTTGGGGTGTCACTCACCAGGTGTTAAAAAAGCATAAGGACTTGGGGTTAAAAACAACAGCAACCCAAACAAATAAACAAAAAGTGGCAATTCTACCAGTTCATTCTGTCTTAAATCATTTGTCTTCCGAATCTCTCTCTCAGTTAGCGAGATCCTGGGATACGCTGGGGAAAGTCACTGCAAGCAATGAAGTTTGTGTGAATATACTGTGTATATTCTGTTGCTGCACAGATCTTCTGGACTCCCAGGTTGATGGAAGTTGTAATCCAGAAAATCTGGAGGGCACCATGTTGGTGAAGGCTGATATATGATGATATGATATGATATATGATATGAGCAGTGGCGTAGCGTGGGTTGTCAGCACCCGGGGCAAGGCAAGTAATTTGCGCCCCCTAACCAGGTAGGGGCAGAGAGCTGCGAGTGCGAGCGCGCCCCCCCAGATGTTGCGCCCGGTGCGGCCGGCCCCCCCTGCACCCCCCACACTACGCCACTGGATATGAGTGACTTCATCCATGGAACAGTGTGACTGGGTTTGCACTCCAGTTTTGAACTGACGTGCCGGGGTTCAATCCCTTAAAAGCCTTAATTGATTGATTTTACTCAACGTAGTTACATAGTTGCATTATTTTAACCTGGACAACAATTCTGTAAAGTTGTGGTTTGGATCTGGGTCTTCCATCTTATTAAAAAAAACCCATCAAACTTGAGATACCACAATAGCTCAGGCTGCTGTCATCAATAATGCGCAAAATGTGCATTGCACGTGCTCAGACCCTTTTAAAATGATGATTGCTTATAAATACAAAACAAAACCCCAAACTATATTTATAGGGTGCCTTGCAGGGTTGCCTTGAAATGCTTCTGCCATTTTAGGAGAACAGATTTCCTGACGCCAAGTCCAAGTCTGAATGGGCTTGTGGTTTAAAAAAGTTTTAAAGAAGAATGTCATTTTATCAAGAGTGGATTGTATTTGGTTTGAAAAATAGTCTGGAGGCAGAATTAAAGGGAATCAGACCTTGAAGTGCAGCAGGTGGGAGGCCACATGAATTTTATAATTGGCTGTGTAATTGATTGGCATTTGGTATTGATATAATATGGCGTATATTGGACTTTTGCAATTGAAAATTAATTTAAATAATTTGACAAAAGAAGATCATTTTTGTGGCTTGGGAAAAGTGGTTGCCATATGTTTCTCTCTCTTTCCAACTTTGCTGAGATTAGGGGGAAGTGTAGGTGGCCCACCCTGTATGGCTGCTGTGAAAACAGGCTGATGGATCCATTGGCCTGACCCACCAGGCTCGGCATCTCCCTACATTGGAGAAGAGTTATATTATAAACCCCCAGAGGCAGAGCACCAGCCTGGACCTGCAGAACGCTCTAGCTTCTCTCCCCAGCATCTGGGAAAGAGCCTGAAACTGCTGCCAGCCAGTGTCCTCATCACTGAGCTAGATGCAACAATGTTTTTTTTGGCCCAGTGGAAGACCGCCTCCTTTGTTCTGTTCTGGACGCCCCTTCCCTCATCTACTGTGCTTTTTGTTTTATTTTCAAAGGGAGGGGGCAATTTGGCTGAAACTGGGAAGACTAGGTCTTCTGGGTTTTATTAGGAGCCCCCTCCCTGCTTCCCACCCCCAGATGCATTTGAATTCAAGGAGCCCAACCTCTTCCGAACCCCTTTCTTCCTTTCCCGCAGTGGGGAGGGGAAGGGACCTGCCTGTCTCCATTCAAATGCGCCGCGCAGAGCGCGAGGGGAGAATGAAAGCGCCTGCCGCCCATTTGTTCCAGGCAACCCGCCTGCGCCTGCGATTCGGGGGCGTTCCGGAGGCTCCTCGCTTTGATAAGATCGCCTTGTAGCGCATTGTCGGCGCTCGTGTTCTCCATTGAGCGGCTCCAGGGAGCTCCCTCTGATCAGCCTTGTCTTCGTGGCGGGGAAGCTTTTGTCTGGGGGCTGCAGGGGCCGCGCCTTTCTGCCCCTTTTGTTTTTGTTTAGCCTCACCAAAGCCAGCCTGCCGGCCATTAAACACCTACAGGCAGGCAGAAGAAGCTCAGATCTCTCTATTTATTTGTGGTGCGGGTGGGGGTCTGTTTAAGAAGAGAACCAGTTAAACGAGAAGCGGGAGAAAAGACCAAAGGCCAGGCGCAAACAGACGCGCTGGAGGGCTGCCTGGGAATCGCAGTGAATTTGGGAAGCGCAGTGAATTTGAAATTGTCATGGCGCAATTTATGCTCCTGGTTTGGCCAGCTGTCCTGGGAATAAATTCCCCAGGGAATGGGGCAGTCAGGGTTTTTTTAGGACGAGAAAAAATGTAGAAAAGTACTGGAATTGGCAAGTTCTTGCATTTACGTTTTATAACGAGATAAATAAACCTTCAAACGAGGGGAAATGGAAATTTAGGTAGAAGTCACTCCTTCTTACTCTGGCCCAAATGTGTTTGTGTATAGCTCTGCTTGAAAAAGCCCTGGCTAAATGACTGTAGAGCTCCTAAATTCGTCATAAAATTGACTTTGTGGATTGCCCCGTTCCTATTGCCATCTCAGCGCATGACTTGCAATAAGAAATACTGTACTGCTGTAAATTAAGCTTCCTTCCCAAGCAGGCTTTTGAATGCCTTCTGAGTAAAACCCACCTTATCGAATCATAGAATATTGTTTCTTGTGGTTTATCTCATTTACAACTGGCAATGTTTAAATCAAAGCTTTCCAATCCCTTGAAACTGCAGGAGAAAAGAGTTGATCTCCCAGCCAGATAGTGCCTGCCTGGATATTTAAATCAATTCAATCCTTTTGCTGTGAATGGCACTGATGCCTCCATGTTTTTTGGAAAGAAGTCAGTTGTTTTACATGAACTGTTATTGATAAGCAAGAGTGCTTGTTGTGGAGCCACACAAATCACTTCATAATTACTAATAAACTCAGATCTCACCTTTCATATTTTTTTAAAAGGCACTGTTTAAACAACATGAAATTAAAATAGCATAATACAAATAACTACAGCTATAAAATAATAATAAAAATAGAACAGGAAAGAGTGTGATTTATAATCAATGCAAACTTAGGGCTTTTTTTTTTTAAACACACACACACACAGAACCAAATATAGGTGCCTTGGAAGGAAGGAAGGAAATTGTTGTGACTTAATTCCAAATTTTAAAAAGGCTCTCCTTGGAGAGAGATTTCAAAGGTGGAGTACCACCACCAAGAAGATTGTATTTCCTGGTTCCATCCACTTCATCTCTGATGAAGGCACCTGCAGAACACCCTTCCGTGATCATGACCTTCGCATATTGGCAGGTTGGTGTGGTGGCAGGAGGTCCCTCAAGGCCCTGGTGCCAAGTCACGAGTAGCTTGAAGCATCAATGCCAGCATTGTGAATTCTGCCCTGCAAATGAACTAGGGTCCAGTGCAGCTGTTCAAGAACTGGTGTGGTATATTCCTAATCGTCACTTAACAATCTTATACCACCCTTCATGTTACTAAGAAACTGATGGGTAGCGTACAATCAATGAAATATAAAATACAACATACATAAGATTCAAATGTCTGGGTAAGCATTTATGTCCTAGGCTGCAATCCTAGCCCCGCTTACCCGGGAGTAAGCCTCACTGAATTCAATGGGACTTAACCTCTGTGTAGATATGATTTGGATTGCTCTGTTAGCCTAACACCAAAAAGGTTACAAAGTGGGTGCCTGGCAAGCCTTCATGGGGAAAGCATTCCATAAAGATTCCAGGTAGTTATCGTGCATCTCCATTGTTTCTGGACAACCTTCAAAGGCAGCCTCACCTACATTGAACTGCCCCAGTCTAATCTAAAGGTTACCAGGGCACAGATAACCATGGCAAGGCAGCCTCTGCCAAAAAAGAGTCATATTTAATGGGGATTTGTATTTGACTGCTCATAGATAACAAAGTACGTGTATCTGAAGTTTTAATTTGTGGATTCCGTTTCAGAGGTCTTGCCTTCAAGGACCAGCCAGCTACTTTCTTTTCCAGGAAGCAGCTGCCTTGCAGTTTAAATACAAACAAACAAACAAACAAACAAACAAACAGCCTTTGCTTACCCAAAGGCTAGCCGAGAGCAGGGCAACAGCGTTTCCAGAAGGGTGGTCATGCTAGTCATTTCCAGGGAAAACAACAACAGCCTTGTGGCTCCTTAAAATGTGAATAGCTTTATTGTACTGTAGTGTGTTTGTGGAAATGAACATTTTGTGAACGTACTTATCTTTATAGGCACTTGATCTTTGCACTGAAATGTTGCAGACTATTATGCCTCTTGCATGTCATGACCTTTGGCCCCATTGTTTACATCTTTCGCCTCTGTACCCATGTATACACCTGCAAACTAAGGACAACACATCATATATCAGATGTGTGAGAAATCCAAATGTTTCCTCCTTGGAGTGTCTGCAGATTTTATGTGTGTAAAATTTCCATTACTAGAGGTGTACACTCCTCCTTCACCACCCCACATCCAATTCAACTGTGACTCCCCCCACAATACCACAAAACTTTATCCTCCTATCTTAGTAGATAGCCCATGTCTAAAGAAGGAATAGTTTATGGGGAAATGTGATAGGTGAGATATGCAGTTTAATGAAAAAATAAACAGTATAGCACATTACTTCTTGACCAAGTAATGAATTATATATATATATTATAAATTGCACGCAATTTGTTGGTGGTGGTTTGTGTAAAAAGGCCATGAAGTAGCTCAGTTGGTGAGAGTGTGGTGCTGATAACACCAAGATCGCAGGTTCAATCTCCATACGGGACAGCTGCATATTCCTGCATTGCAGATGATCCTCAAGGTCGCTTCCAACTCTACAATTCTATGAAATATAATTCACTGGAAATAGGGCAAAACATGTACTTAACTCTCCCACCCACGTCTCTGAAATAAATGGGAATTAAAATGACTTTAGTTTGGTTGTGACTTAAGACAGCACTGCTTAACAGAGAGTTGAGCATCAGACCTGGGAAAGGGGGGGGCTGAGTTTATACATATTTGTATAAGAGATGAAATGGTTGGGACTTGATTCCCAGGTTCTAAAAATGTTTATTATTGTGATATAAGTTAAGCACAATTTGAATGACTGATAGTTTGATCTCCAATATTAAGTGATCTGTTTTGGGACAAAGGTAAACTGTTAACAAGCCTTTACCACGGTACCTAGGCTTGTTTTGATACTTCGTAAATGATCTAGTGAGACTGCACACATGAAATGAACTATGTTTGCCTGCAGCTTCAGTTCATTTCAAGGGGGTTTATGAGTGCAGGAGAATCTCCCACTGGATTGAACCACAGAGACAAGACCTAGCCAAACTCAAGCATGTTGAAAGTAAAATGAAAAATGAAGTATGTGCATTAAATACCTCCCACTAAAGTTTAAAGTGCCTGTTTATCTGTGTGGTGCATATCAGAGAGCTATTCTCACAAACACATTTACTTGGAGAAGTGGCACTCCACTAGGTTTTACTCAAAAGTAGTAGAATGAACATGACTAAGTTTGTTCTATTAATTTTAATGGGTCTGCCCTGAGTAACACTTAGTGCAATACCACCCAATAATTCTATTGAAGTTTTGGGACTCCATTCCAAGTAAGTAGAAGTTTGTAGACGTCATAACAGGCCAAATTACAGAGTGCCAAATAATAATACAGATGCACAAATCAAGGTGCACCCCCCCCCCAATGCATTGCTTTACGGTTGTGTTTTTGTGTGTGTTTGGCTTGGGGGCCATAAACCCAGCAGCTGCCTCCTTTTTACAAGCGTGCATTGTTTGAAAATCACTTCCTCTTGAAGCCAGACGTTTGAGGGCTTATAATTTAAACTAGCAGGAAGAAGAGGGATCCCTTCTAACCTGCTGTGTTTGGGGGATGGGGTGGAAATAAGCAACAGCTAAGTTTTGGAAACCGTAAAGGCCCAGGGCCATTGGAAGCCCTCCTGCATAATCATGCCAAGCAGGGATATTTTGAAATGTTGTTTTGTTTTGTTTTGCTTTGGTCAACTGTCTACAGAAGCCTCAGTTGCTAGAGACTAATGGGGATTTTTCACAGGGGCTAGCTTCTTGCTAAAGCCAAACGTTCTCCAAATATATCGTCCAAAGAATGCGCCAAAGAAATGGTGCTGTAATCGCACTTCCTTTAACGGACATGCATCTCTCTCCTCAGTGAAAACCAGGACGAAAGACAAGTACCGCGTGGTCTACACAGATCACCAGCGGCTGGAGCTGGAGAAGGAGTTTCACTACAGCCGCTACATCACGATTCGGAGGAAAGCTGAACTGGCAGCCAATCTGGGATTGTCAGAGAGACAGGTGCGACTTTGGCTATTTCTTTGCTCTGTAAGATGTCCAAGGCCCTCCCAGAAAATCCTCTTTGGCATGGTGCTTTAGCTTCAGTCCATAAAAAGAACCTATCAGTACAATCCATTAAGCAGTCAGGCCAAGGTCCTCCCATGAATCATAGAACTGTAAAGTTGGAAGGGACCCCAGGGGTCATCTAGTCCAACCCTCTGCAATGCAAGAATCCATCCCTGGGTGGGCTTGAACCACCAACCTTCTGTTTAACAGCCAGGTGCACTGACTCATTGTGCCACCTGCTCTCTTAAAAGCCTCATGGTTTTTTTAAAGTATGTCAGCTAATGTCCTTCCAGGAACAAAGCATGGGACTTCCTGCACATGGTGTCTTTGGAAAACTGCCGTCTGTTGAATCAGACACTGGTCCACCTAAGTCATTAAGGGGGATACGGACTGGCAACAGCTCTCCAGGATTTTGAACACGGGTGTTTTCCAGTCAGGGATTGAACCTGTGACCTCCTGCATGCAAAGGATGTGCTCTCCCATTAAGCTCTGGCCTTTCTGTCTAGAGAGGCATTATTCTATAGGTATATTTGCCAGCAAGCCAGGAGCTGGCTATGGCTGCTTATTGTGTATACACTAAGTGGCAAAGCTGGATTCTGTAATGAACGAGAGAAATTGCTTGGCTCCAGGGAATTGTAAACCACAGCTTTCACTTTCATATGGGAGATATAAATCTAACTTTAAAATGTATCTTAAAAAAATATTTTGTGCTATACTTCTTTTTTGCTAAAATACTACTACTACTACTATCTTTATCCAAAGATCTCAGGGCAGTTTACAAGATAAAAATACAAGATAAAAGCACAACTAAATAGAACAAAAACAAAACAAAACAAAAAACCCCGCTCCCACAAACACATTCAAAAGCCCATAGAATATTAATCAGCTAAAGGCCTGATTGAAGAGGAACAAAACTTCCAACAAACTGCAGCTGTTTATACCCCTTCCTCCTGTAATTCTAACCCTAACACTATTCAGTGCAGGAGCAGGGAACTTTTAGTCCTCCAGAATTTTTTGTAATACAACTCCCATCAAGGCTAGCTCAGGGTTTTTTCTTGCTCCAGAAAAGATGAAGCCATACAATACCCCAGGCCAGCTAAGTTATTTTAGCATCTGAAGCAAAGAAATCCCTTAAGTGCCTCTTGGAGAGCAAAATCATAGTAAATAAACTTAAGAATTTGCTTCCTTTTCCTGACACTTAAAATCTGCTGCCTGAGGCAGCTACCTCACTCTGTCTAATGGCAGGGGTGGCCCTAGTTCTCATCATCCCTTACCACTAACCATGCTGACTGGGGCTGATGGGGCTGCAGTCCCTCAGCAGCTGGAGGACCACAGGTTCCCCACCTCTGATTTAAAGCATGCATTTGATTTCAAAATGGCTTTCTCATCTGCATGAACTTAGAAATGCATGCATTTAGAAATGCGGGTTAAAAGGCATGTTTATGTGTCCCCTTTGAAAACATCCTTTCAAGTCCTTGTGCTGAAAGTGTTAGGTAGGTATGAGGCTAAGTTCTATGGCAGTGGAAGTGAGGGGCATTCATTTACATGGCTATATCATCTCACTTCCAAGGAGCTCACAGCATTTGGACTAAGCTCTCCCACCTCCCATTTTTATCCTCATAATGACCCAATGAGGTTCTAACTGGTGGAGATTATTGGGTTTCAAGGCTGAATGGGGGTTTGAACAACTCACTACACTTCCAGTGCTGTAGTTTGTACAAAGATTCAATCCAGAGTCAACCAGCTCAAGTCAAAGGAAATGATTTTGAGCAAATCAACACTTCTGCTCCTTCGATCAGTTGTAATCATAGGATTTCCCTGAATGTATCTATTTCCAAGAGAATGCCACAATCTAGGGCAAGCATCCTGGTGTCACATTTTGGTCGGCAGACTACCCTGCAGAGACCACATCACAATGTTTTGTGAACAGTGTCAATTCCCCATGAATTTGATGGCAAGCCGTTCAATCCACTCCAGTTAGATGTCATCTACACCCCCACCCCTTTTTAAAGCATCACCACCCTTTTAGTTCTGGTAGGTTATTTGTTCTTTAAACATTCAGCATGATAACAAAAAAAAGTTGTTATGTACGCATGGACTTGCTTTGCTGTGCAACGTAGCACTGTCACCCCAAAAGTCAACCACCAAAACAGGTACGGTATGTGGCTGAGCATTCATTCCATGTGAGCACTCATTGTGTGGCTTCACAATTTTATGCGGAGTGTGTTGGGAGTGTTGTGGGCTGCACTGAAGACTTTTGTATGAAAAGGTTCCAAGGTCGAATATCTGATAGACCTGATCAGGCCAAGGTGATTAAACACACACACACACAGAGAGAGAGAGAGAGAGAGAGAGAGAGAGAGAGAGAGAGAGAATTGGATGCCTTTAATCAAAACTGCAAGCAAGGTTCCTGACTGGCCCATAACCTTTTTATAATACCAGATGTTGGCTATGGAATTTAAGAAGCCGTTCAAGATAAAAGTGCCTTTCAGCATATGATATGCAACTCTCACTCACTACACAAAACCCAGAGGTATCATCACTTTCTCCATAGAGGATATGATTTCTGGGCAAAACATAAAAATGAGGTAAGGGTGTGTGTGTAGAGAGAGATTATAGTTTGTAATTTTAAGCAGTATTAACCATTTTTCTTTTGCTTTTGAGTATTCTATTTTCACTGGTTGGGCTTTCTCCAGAGTGTATTGATACTTTATTGCAATGAGGCTTTATAAATATAGTAGGTAAATGCACAATGAGGGCAAGTCCCTTTGTCGTCGTTCCCCACCCCCCCTTTCTGGAGTCCATGGCTTGAGAATTGCATTTGCTTTTCATTCAAATAGTGATACACAGATTATTCACAATTTACATGCATTTAATTTGTGCACATTCAGCTTTATGCACTTGGCAAAAAACATTAAAATTGGGGTGGGTGTCTGGGGAAAAACTGTTTGTTAATCCCACCTGCATTTGAACCTAATGTGTTTTGACTACACACAATTTTGGCTTGAGGCGCTATCTCTTGAACATAATCCTTGGTGTTATCTGTTGGCCAGGCATCAATCTCTGGAGGGACACAGGTTCCCCTTCCCTAGTTTTAAGGGATCTTCAGCACTACTTTGAAACAAGTGGCTACTGGGCTTGGCTCCAGAAACATATGAAATATTGGATTAAAGTTTCAACACAATATGGCCAGTCTAAAAGCGATGAGGGCCATTTCACTGCCTTTACTATTTCATTTTCCATTTCATGCAAGGTGGGAGATGGGGAAAGCACCTCTGATGCGGAATGTTTTTCCTGTGATCCCACAGAAGTGTGGAGAATCTATTGTGGTTACTCAGTGCTGAGAATGTATGCTCTGTCTACGCTCACGAGGCATTCTGACCCTTAAGTCCAGAGTTTGAAATGACCTAGCTGCAGCACTGAGAACTTGCTTAAATCCCTTTGGTGTCCATGGAATCTTGGCACACCTGGACAGTGTTTTAGGTTTCAGGCGGAAATGACAACTCCATGTGTGCTCATATATCCAGTTCACAAATTGGGTTATGAGGCTGCTTTGTATATATCAACATGCTCAGGAGGGAGAGTTTGTTTATTCCATTCCGATCACCTTAAGAGACTTTCCAGGCAGCCTCCCTAACTGCAGTCTTTGTGGATATTACAAAAGTCACACACCTTCGTTCTCAAAGTCCAAGAGAGTTGTGTTTCTAACTTTTCTGAGTGCCACCCCTGTTCCGAGTGTCCTTGCATTTCCTGGAAATGCATTAGTTCTGAGTCAGGTTCCCATGTGCATAATGGCTTTTCTTTTCTTCTGTCACTTATCTAAGGGCTGGTGTTTTGATGATGGCTGCATTGATTTCTAGAGTCCCTGTTTGGCCATCAAAGCCGTAAGAAATCAGCTAAGCTCTAATGTACCATATCCGTTTGCTACGGTGGTTGTATTTTGGATATAAACCTGGGATTTATTTCCCATTCCCACTCTTCCTGTTTTGAGCTTGCCATTAGTTTCCCACTCCAAATATATATTCCCTTAAAATGGGGTGAGGGAAACCCAGCTTAACAACTTTGAAAAAATAGTCCCCATGAGCAAACCATTCTAAATTGAAACTAATGTTCAGCATGCCCAAACAATTTCCAATCCTAAATATAGATATGCCTCATCCTGTCCCCTTAGTAAGCTTCCTAAGGTAATGAGCAATGATAAATTTAAATGGAAGGCTTATTATAATCCCCCATAATTGAATAAAGCATGTTTCTTATGCAGGTAGTGTTGACATGTCTCCTAATTTAGAGAGGACAGTCCCTTGTCTGAAAGGCTGCCTGGTTCTAGTCTGATTTGAAAATAGAGAACTACAAGAATGAAACTACCCACAAACATTATTACTTCTTAACTTTCTATATTGCCCTTCATCTGAAGATCACAGGGCTATTTATAACATCAAAACACAAGAATACATAGCATTTTTCTTTCAACAGGCTATTGTATCCCAAATGCTTTGGTTGACAAGTAGATGGATACAGTCATTGGTAGCCCTAAAAAAGTGTCAGCAAATCCTTACAGGACAGAAACCTCTGTAAAAATTAAATTAAAAATATGATATGTGTAATGCCAGCAGGGGGGGGGGGATATGTAAAATGTAAGCATACAATGCTACAGATCTTATACTTGGAACTGGGGTCACTAATGTGGGAATGTTCAGGGAGGCAGGAGAGGATGTTGTTTATTAATATCCTTCCTAACTTGCGCTAGCAAGTTCTATAATATAGCAGAGTTTCTATAATTTAGCAGAGTTTTACATTCCCCTTTTAAAAGCACAGCAGATAGCTGGCTGCAGGCTTGTTTAAGCCTCTCAATATTAGATTCATGGTAAGTTCCCTTATATCCCTCTTAAAAGAATAAACACTCCACCATCTTGAGTAAAGTGTATTAAAGTAGTTTACTCACTCATTCAGTTCACAGTTGGATCCCTGAAGGCAGACTTAGTTACAAAGTATATACATGTGGAGCTATCCCATATGAAGATAGTTCCAGTGTCTCTAGATAAAAAGCTGCTGCTCCAACAAATGGAGGAAGTCAAAGAGAGAGAGTGGCAGCATGCCTTGTTGTTTAAGTTACCTGGTCAGGTAAGGTCACACCCACCTCTAGTCACATGCAAAAGGAAGTATATCCCAATCAGGAGGAAACAGGAAGTTTTCGAGTGGCTGGACCAAACATTCCCTCGCATGTCCACTCTAGGAAAACAAGGAATGTTGTACTTGACTGCTACTTATGTATCACACCCCACAACTAACATACTTTGGGGCACCTTAGGTCTTCCTCACTATGGGGAAAGGTGAACATATAGGCAATACTGAACCAGACAGACCAAAATTCTGACTCAGAATAAGGCAGCTCCCTGTGTTCACATGACAAGGCTCCTTTCTACAGGGCTGACCCTTGAAATGGGAAGGAGGTGTGCCCAGGGCCTCCCTTACATTGAATGAAGTCATCTAGAGACATAGGCAATTTCCTGTGCTGAACATACACTCTCTGCTTTTGATACCCGCCAAATATAGGCATTGACTTGCAACAGATTTTGGAATTCTGCTTCTGATATTATATTTTAACAGCTGGTAACAAGGTCATCATATTTTATTAGCTTTTCAACAGCTGTTGTTGAAGAACATGTCAAAGAAATAATATTGCCCTGGTTTGCTTGAAATTTTAACTCTGGAGGCTCACACATTAGTTTATAAACATGGAGCACAATTCAGTCCAAGTGACTTTGTTTGATTTCCATGGAAAATTAAGAACATGCTTAAGTTTATGTACATATGTATCTAAAAACAAGGGTGTGTACACTTTTCAGTCCAGTGAATTGAGCCTCCCAATCATTCCCCCCCCAACAATTAATGTTTACCCACTGACTACTTAAAAAAAATTTAAATTATTGAGGGTATTGGTGGACCACTTAATGTTTTTTCTAACTGTGGTAGCAATTGTAATGCCCTGTGCTAGATGCTGTATGATTTTTAATTGTATTTTTTATTGCTTCTTTTATTTCTTATCTATGCCTTTAGTATTAGTGTTGTTACTGTTATCTCCATTTTGATTAATTTACCACTGGCCTTCTAAACCATTATCTCAAGGTGATTTACATATAATTAATAACAATTAAAGGCACAACAATAACAAATACATTTAAAACAAGACTTAAAACCCTAATAAGTGGACACTCATGGTAAAGACTCATTTATCCAGCTGGGAAGTACCTCAGAACAAAAATGTCTTTAATTACCGTATTTCCAGAGTGTGCACCTAGTGAGCATCTGTCGTATTTCAACAGGAATGCTATTCCACAGAATTGAAAAAGTGATACAACATAAGAAATAAAAGAAGCAGTTAAAATTCAGTTTAAAAGCAGTTTAAGCATTTAATGCAAATAGTGTGCTATCTCTTATCTTCAACCACAAATCCACAGACATGCTGCAGACCACCTGAATGAAGCTTGCAGATTACTGATGGTCCCCTGATCACAGACTGGGAGCACTTGGCCTAAATCCTCTAACAGTGGGTTAGTCGTCATGTCTACCCCCTGTTGTGCTTCAGATTGATCATGTGCTGTCATTTCATATTTTTAAAAGTGCCCCTCATTTATGTGGCTAGAAGTTCACTGGGTGCTTTTTTGGAAAACATATTTATTGACTGTAAACCTCAATCTTTTTTTTTTTTAAGTTGCAAAACTGCTCTGGGAGAAGGTGGGAGTAGGACCACACCCATCAGCCAGTGTGCTCTGTGAGTAACTGGCTCCTTCTTCCACAGAACCAGTTTCTCCTGAGCCCAGTCTTCCTTTAGCCTGCTTGGACTTAATGCCTGAGAAATGTGGGTGTGGCTAGCCCAAAAATGACCTGGCCTGGGGAACCTAACTAGGCCTGTGGTAGGCGTCAAACTAGGATGAGTGTGATTCCAGAGTGCAGACACTAAAGTGTTTTAGGTATGTCCGAATGCACTCCTTAACACCCTTCCACTGAATTAAAGGGGCTCAGAAGTCTATCACCTGACTATAATTTTACATTTTGGTGTGAAGAAAAAGAAATACTCCTAATTTAATAATTCAGGATCCTATCAGTTCTGCTAAGAAGATGCAAACTTAATAATATGGAAATTATGTTCCATCCCCATGACAATACAAGTTTGTTTGCTCCCTCCTTCCCCCTGAAAAACATGTTATCTTTCTGCTTTGAAAAGGAGAGCTTAGATTCTCAGGAATTTATGAGGAGCCCACCCTCTTTCTACACATTCTCCACTCCCTGTCCTTTTCTGTAGGATGGGAAGATTTTTTGCTCAATCAGCCCAATCCTCTGAATCTTTTCTTGAAGTAAGTCCCACTGTATTTGTGGACCTCCTTCACAGGTATGCATGTACAGGAATGCAGTCTTAGCTGTAGTCCATCCATAAAGTACCTTCTTAGTACACATTGAGGAAACACGTAATGCAGAAGGACCATAGCTCTGGGGTAGAGGATCTTCCTTGCGAGCGGAAGTTCCCAGGTTCAGTTCTCCAGCATCTTCAAGTGGTATAATGGGAGAGCCATTCTCATGGGTCTATAGCACTTAGTTGCTGGAACTTATTTTGTCTTCCTCTTTTCCCCCAGGTGAAAATCTGGTTTCAGAACAGGCGGGCAAAGGAGAGGAAGATCAACAAGAAGAAGTTGCAACAGTCTCAGCCAGGGGGTGTGCACAGTGGATCAGAACCCATGAGCCCGGTGTCCTCCATGCAGCCAGGGACAACTGGCTCCGGCCCCAATGGAGGAGGAGTGTTGAGTGCTCCCGGTTTAGTGCCAGCCACTGCACAGTGACAGCCGCTGGGGAGAAAAGACTGAGCAGCTGGATACGTCCTGCTCTCCTTCGTTGAAGGGGAGGCACACATGCACACCAGCCTCTGGTGGGGAAAGGCCACTGGTCCATTGGTGAAATCGATACGGGGACACTGTGGCTCTGCGTCCCACCTGGACATCTATACACAGCACCACACCCCACAAATCCTGCGCATTTGTACAAAATGTACTGTGATCAACCCACACTGTGCGGCAACAGGGGAGGGGAGGAGATTTGATTCCCCCCACCCCCATAATTTACTTCACTTTGTTTCCCCGCTTGTGGTAGGTGCCACGCAACTGACACTCCTCTTTGCAAATGAAAAACACTGCTATCTCAGGGAACTGGGCCTGGAATGCCTTTTGTGGTTGTTGTTTGTTTGTTTGTTCTTGTCATTCCTGTTTTTTTTATTACCAATGTTGTTGAGCAAATGATAAATATTAGCGGGCAAAAGAAAATGGGGGGGGGAGGGGGGTTAAAGCATATTTCACTTTGTTTTCCTAGTACTCTAGATATATCAAAAGGAGCACTGTTTTACATGACAGCTAGCGGAGGAAGATTGAGATAAGCGGCAGCTGAAATGCTCCAAAGAAATGGCTTGATACAAATTGCTTGCACAAGAGATCGCAAAGTTGGCGCTGAAGGCCATCTCTTCAGATTTATGCATCTCTGTGGCATTGCAAACTGGAAACAAGCAAATCCATTTTTATCAGGAGGTGGTACTCAAGCAGCAAATGCTTTGAAAAGACAGGGTTTACATTTGCAGAAAACTTGTATGAGGCACTCAGGACCACAGTTAGCGGTACAGTATCTGCACTGCATGGAGAACATCCCAAGTTCACTTCCCGGCTCCTACAACTATATTGTACCCTGCAATGGATTTCAATTGTAAATTATTTGGGGGCTAACCTGGAGTAAGAGGCATGCTTAAATTATACAGTGGTACCTCCTGCCAACCTAGCAGTTCGAAAGCACGTCAAAGTGCAAGTAGATCAATAGGTACCGCTCCGGCAGGAAGGTAAACGGCGTTTCTGTGTGCTGCTCTGGTTTGCCAGAAGTGGCTTAGTCATGCTGGCCACATGACCCGGAAGCTGTACGCCGGCTCCCTCAGCCAATAAAGCGAGATGAGCGCCGCAATCCCAGAGTCGTTCGCGACTGGACTTAACTGTCAGGGGTCCCTTTACCTTTACCTTGGGTTAAGAACTTAATTCGTTCCGGAGGTCCGTTCTTAACCTGAAACTGTTCTTAACCTGAAGCACCACTTTAGCTAATGGGGCCTCCCGCTGCCGCTGCGCAGCCGCTGCACAATTTCTGTTCTCAACCTGAAGCAAAGTTCTTAACCTGAGGTACTATTTCTGGGTTAGTGGTGTCTGTAACCTGAAGCATCTGTAACCTGAAGCGCCTGTAATCCGAGGTACCACTGTACTGGGACTGCAATATGTCTTGAATTTCCTGGACATAGCCAGGATTCGGCAGTCAAAAATGTCCAGGAAAACCTTGACGTATGGCAGTCCATGTTGGAAGTGACAAATTTCCTTAAAAATAGCTCCAAAACTACTTCTTGAGATTTTGCAAAAGAAGCTCAACAACTTTTGTGTCCGGATTTTCACTTTTTGAAATATGGCAACCCTAAATTATCCAACACTGGGTGACAGGAAAATAATTATCTGGGATATTGTATCTATGATTGATTCATTTACATGTGCAAGTCATAACTCGATGCTACAGTTATCATGTGAGAAGCATCCATGGGGAATCCAAGCCTAAGTTTGTACTGATTTCACTGGATCTATTTGGAACAAGGTTGTTTTTTTAAAAAATGGAGATTATGAGATTACCAAATTGGTCCCCAAGATTCCAGGTAATATCCAAGGGGTTTTTTTTGTTTTTGTTTTTAAAATAAAAATAAAAGAATACTGTGTATAGTTCTGGTCACTCATCACACATCAAAAAGGTTATTGTAGAGCTAGGAAAAGTGCAGAAAAGAGAAAGCAGAATTACTGGGGGCTGGAAAAACTTGTGAAGGGGCAAAGTTATCGAGGCTTTTTAGTTTCGAAAAAATGTGAGGTGGGGGATGGTCATGACAGGTTTATAAACCATGCATGCTGTGGAGAACATATTTCTCTCCCTCTCCCATAACACTAGAATTTGGGGAAATTCAATGAAGCTGAACATTGGAAGATTCAGGAGAAAAGAAAGTACTTCTCTACACTGTGTGTAGTTAACAGGATGTTGCAATAGCCACCAGCTTGAATGACTTTAAACAGGGATTAGACAAATTAATGGAGGATAAAGCTATCAGTGGTCACTAGTCGTGATGTTTACGTATATTACCTCCAGTCTAAGAGGCAGGATGACTCTTAACACCAGTTGCTGGCGAACATGAGCTTAGTTCTGCTTGCCAGCTTCCTATAGTCATCTAGTTGGCCATTGTAAGGGGGGAAATGTTGGCCTACATGGACTACTGATTTAGTAGGGTGCTTATGTTCAAGTTCAGTTTGTATTTTTCCACATTTGTACCCCCTACATGCTCAAAGGAGCACTTGATTTCACCACTTGCAGTTATGTGCCATTCCACTGCCAGAATGATCCTGTGAAGCCGTCTTAGACTGATCACGACTGGTCAGAGCACAGCAAGGTTTTGAACCCAGGCTCTTCATCACATGGTTAGTTCTTCCAAATTAAGAAACTGGCATGCTCCTTAATTAACTTTGTTAACCAAGTGGTATATGAATAGCATAAATAAAATAAATACCTCTGGTTAAATTGATCTGATTTAAAAAAAACACTTTATATGTTTTCATAGTATCACAGAGGATGTGCTATGTGACTTAAACCCCGTTATCTGTAGTTGCCCAGTAAGCAAGATCTGCCTAGTAAGTAATCTATACCAGTTCAGCACTGGAGTAAAAAGGAGCAAGAAAATACTGCCTCTAGGCAGGTGCAGTGCCATGTTTTCCCTACTGAGTTTCATCCGAGTCCTGGAAGCAAACGACTGTAATAAGATTAACATCTTCCCCACACCCACCGTCTGACATGCTGAAATCCAACAGGTGCAACTTCCCCCATTACTACCAGAGGCCAAACCTTCACCTGTTGAGTTTCTGTCCCTTTTGAAGGAGACCTGTGGCAGAGAAGCGGGGGAGGAAGGGCCATAATATAGGATGGAAAAACAAACCCCATTTGTTTCTCCCAGGCAAGCTGGAGCCCCGGCACCTCTTTAAAAAGGGATTAATAACCGCCTAATAGCGGTGCAGGGCGCCAAGGGCAGGCGCAGCTGAAGCTGGCCTGCTCGGCAGCTCTGGAAGCCGCCGCAGCCACACCCGGAGCCTGGCCAGGCAAGGCAGGCAGGCGACGGAGGAAGTCTCGTGTGCCCCCGTTGCTATGGAACGCAGGTCAATAAAGCGTGTTTGGATTGTGGAGCGAAGCGCAAGGTCTGTTTGCTTAGTGGTTAGAGGTGCAAAAGTCGGCATTGTCCCACTGGCAGCGGGGCTCGCGGGGGGAGGGCGAGGCAGGAGGCTCCGCAGCCGGAGCACGAGGGCGCCCCGGCCGCCGCCACCCGCGCTTCCCGCCCCGCAGCCGGAGAGCAAGCGCAGGCGCAAGAACTTCTGGAAGACCGCAGTCAGCGCGCTCTGGAGCTCGGAGGAAGCAGGCCGCGAAGAGCGCAAAATCGGCCCAGGGTGCGAAAAGGCTTCTGGGACATAACTTGACCTGGAATTTTCCTGTTTAGTTTCATACCAATCCGCAGCAGCGTTGCTTGCTGAGCACCTTATTGTTATGGTTATTATCAGTGCTCCCCCCCCAAAAAAAACTGTTTGGGGGTACTCTCATTTAGACTCAAGAAAATCACCGTTTTATAGTTCAAATCGGGGAAAATAAATACAGTACAGTACTTTTGTCAATACAGTAAATTGACAAAAGTACAAAGATTCACAAAATGTTTAGGGGTATGTGTACCCCTGCATACCCCCGGAAAAAAGCACTGGTTATCGTTATTCTTAGAGGGAAAGTGAAACACCCTTTCAGAGTTTCCAAGGCGGGAGAGAGCTCACACTAAGGCCCTTTAGCTCCCCAGAAGCCTCCTGCCTTTCAGGATGAGGGCCTAAGAATCTCAGAACTATAGAGTTGGAAGGGACCCTGAGGTTCATCAGTAATGTGATTTAAGGCAAACTGGGTTACGAAGCAGAGCTGCAACCCGAGGTACACTTAAAGCCAGGGAACAAGATCTGCCGGACTCCTTTGGACTTCCTTCCTAAGTAAACAGGCATAGGATTGGTCTGGAAACGATCGATCGAAAGCAAGCGGTTTCATTAAAGCTCCAGGTGCGGCATGATCTAAGCCTGTTTACTCAGAAATATATGCCCGGCTGTGAGTCCCATGGGCCTTACTCCAGACTAAGGACAGGTGCATAGGATTATGGCTTTATCGTCCTGCTTAGGCGTGTTTGAACATGTGGGACTTCAGTTTTGAACCGACAGCCATTAGGGTGGCTACTTAAGCATGGCCAGAAAAGGAGGTGATGCATCATAAAAAGATGCCTGTTTGCATATAATTTGCACATGCTAATTTGTAGAGGGAGATACAGATTCAGGAATAAGGACTAAAATGTAAATAGACATGAACAGGTGCTAATTCCAAGGCTTCTGATGTCCAGTTTTATGGATTTTTATATTTTAACTGGATATGGACAGGAAAGCCCTTCAAACGAGAGGACTGTCCTCTGCAAAGGAAGACCACATGGCCAGCCTAATAGGCATCCATTGAGAGCCATACGAGAAGGGCGGATTGTGCATCTGTCCAGAAGTTGCTTATTGCACAAGGAATGCGCAGGTGTTGTGACGGATCAGAGCTTCTTTGTGCAAGCTCCCTTTTGAGTTGTTGCTAGGGTTCATATGATACTTCTCCATCCCCTTTAGATAGTGTCACTTTAGTGCTATTTTGAGTACTAACAGATTTGGGGTATACGTATGTGCTTTCTCTGTTTCCAAGATCCTTGTTTCCATTCCTGGCCTTTTTGTGTCACCTGGGAACCAATGTGCTTTATGGCCCACTGTTTCATAGTTATAAGCTCAGAGCTGTACACATTCATTCCAGACTAGGCAAATGGGGATGTAGTTTCTCCTAGAAGATGAACAAGAAGAAATGCCTCACTCCTGAACTTTCATGGAATCGCCAACTTTTATTTTTTTAACCCAGTCCTTGCTCTTGTATCTTTTGCAGCGGCTGATCTGTAGACATTAGATGAAAATATTTGTCTCAATGCTGCAAAATTATCTAACTGCTGATTTATTTATTTTTAATGTACATACCGGTTTTTATCAGTACATGTTTTAATAACCAGTATTTTAACAAAACAATCAGCATGTAAGCAATACGCCAGCAGATTGAAATCCCTCTCCCACCAGCCCATTTCGTCTCCATCAATGAATATCTTTCCACCCTCCGACTTAACCCATTTCTATGGCTCTCCCCATGCCAGGATACATAATTATATATTTAATTTATTTAAAGGTGTTTTAAAACAGCTTACATAATTAAATGTCTCTAAGCAGTATACAAAAGCTCAATATAAAGAAATAAAGGAGCAGTATTAAAAAAGTAGACACAATCGGTGAAACAGTATACAGTGGTACCTTGGGTTACATATGCTTCAGGTTACATACGCTTTAGGTTACAGACTCCGCTAACCCAGAAATAGTACCTCGGGTTAAGAACTTTGCTTCAGGATGAGAACAGAAATCGTGCTCCAGGGGTGTGACGGCAGCAGGAGGCCCCATTAGCTAAAGTGGTGCTTCAGGTTAAGAACAGTTTCAAGTTAAGAACAGACCTCCGGAACGAATTAAGTACTTAACCCGAGGTACCACTGTAATAATGGAAAAGAAACCAAATTATAGAAGAGCGAGAGTTTCTGGCTGACATGAAAAGAGCAGCCTGATGTGCAAATATTAGCAAATATATTTGTCTTGAAGCTGTGAAAAGCTCAGTCTCCTGGCTTCTGCGCAGTAAATTGCTGTTAAAGGCACAGCAGGCCTGGTTCCTTTCTGGTCATTTAGTTATTCCTGTAGAACACCCAGAAACCCAAATACAAAGTCTTGCAAACAGAACCAAAGACGTGGAATGAGCAGCTCCCGAGAAAACAAGTGGGTGGTTTTTCCTGTTCAAAGACAACATGCGGGACTGATAACATTCCTTTGTGAATGCCAACAGTCCCCACATTGTAGATGTTCGGTGTAAGAGACAGGTGACAACACCAATGTTTATATGAAAATATGCAAGGATGGTGTGGAGAAAGCAGAGAAAAGTTCTTCTTCCTCTCTCATAACGCTACGATTCATGGATGTCCAACGAAGCTGAATGATTCAGGACGAAAGAAAGTACTTTTTCATGCAGCTCACAGTTAAACTCTGGAACTGTCTGCCACAGGAGGCAGTGCTGTCCACCAACCTAGATGGCTTTAAAAGAGGATTAGACAAATTCACAGAGAGGGCTGTTGATGACTGTTAAGCATGATGGCAAAGCTCTACATTTGGAGGCAGCAATGGTTCTGAATACCAGTTGCTGGAAACTGCAGAAAGGGAGAGTGCTCTTCTACTTGAGTCCTGCTTGCTGGTTTCCCATCTGGCTGGCCACTGTGAGAACAGGATGCTGGACTAGATGGGCCACTGGCCTCATCCATTATGTTCTTAATGTGAGAATAATAATGCCATGCATTTTATTTACTTTTGAAATATTGTATCAATCTAATAAAGATCTCCAAGCAGTTTACATAGGGAATAATAAAAGTACAAACAATAACATTCAATGAGATTCCAAAGAACTAAGTAAAAACAGAACAAAATTATACACACAGATAAACCTGAGCAGTGTACAAAGCAAAAAATCAAAATTACGAATCACAGTGCAGAAAAGCCTGGGTAAACATGTTTTTAAGGAGCCCGTTACAAGGTACTAACAGCTAAATCCTGTATATTTCTACTCAGGAGTAAGGTTTATTGAGTTCAGTGGGGCATATTCTCAGGTGCAAAATATTGGGCCCGGGTATTGTTTAGGGTTTTTTTCCTGTTGCTTTTTTTCTGGTATGTTATGTGGAAATCGTTTGGTTTGGTTGTGTACTTTGTAATGTTTATTGTTATTGTTACTACCGAGTACTTCGGTAGGGTTTGTAGTTGTGCAAATTTTTTAATATGGTGTAAGCCGCCTTCAGCATGGTTTTAACTTTAAAAAGGTGTCATGCAAATAAAATGATTAATTGATTGATTATACATTTGCATCCTCATTATGTGGATTCACTGAAAAAGTTGATAGAACTCTTTATGAAATGCACTCCTTATGAGCTGAAAACGTTCCTAAGTAACGCATTAGCACTTTGACAGCAACAAATGCATAGAGCACTGGGTTCACACTTCCAAAGCCACACAGTTCTTGCGGAGACCCTGCCTCTGTGTGTGTCCAGAAGAAGGCCTCACCTCCCTGCCCTTTAATCTTGCTCTGGATGGTTATCCATTACAGATAATTCCTAATCCTATCTGCAATGGAAGTGACCCATCCATTCAATTCTTCTTAATTAACAGAAGTGACTTCCCCTTCTTCAGAAGTGCCCTTCTTCCTCCAGCTGGCCATTTACAATCTATTGACCCCTAGTACTGGAAACAATTAGTGTCACAGCATATATATATCATCGGGCACAATTAGCACACTCTCGGAGCTCCTTTACCCCAATGCAAAAAAGCAGGCTCAACAACAAGCAAGCACCCAATCACTTGACAGACCTGGCTGCAGGAGGAAGCAACATCGAAGGGGGGAAAGGTCAGGCAATCGGAGCGGGAACACACGGCAGCAGCAAACATGCTTAGCATACAAAACCCAAGGGCCTCGTTCCCTGGGAGCATCCTAGGCTCCTTTGTCATCCTCCAGGTGCTCTTTGATGTCAGAGGCCATTGTGAGCTCTTCTGGTCCTTGCCTTTGGGCTGGGCCTTCTTCCTTTTCCTTTGCCTCTCCTGACTTCAAAGGGGAAGCACTGGTCCAGGCTTCTCTGGACATTTGGTTTTGTTTGAAGGCTGGAATTTGGAAAAGAATGGGCTCAGGGTAGCTTTGCTTTAAAGAGCAGTGCTCCACTCTGCTTCCTGTTGCCTCGGAAGAGGGCTCAGATGCTCTCTCACACAGCTACGGGACACTCCCCTGCCACCCCCCTCCGTCCATATTGTGGGTTTTCGGCCTATAAAAAACACTGGTTCATCTCCCATCTGCTGGGCTATGCTTGTTGCACAGTCCAAGACATGGTCCAAAACTGTGCTTATTGCACTGTCCAAGTCATGGGTGTCAGGCTGAGGTTAGGTTGACCCAACATCATACTTGCTTGCTGACAATGATGATGAGAAGAGCCGTAGCCAATTTGCCTTGCATGCAGAAGGTTGCAAGCTACAGTTCCCAGTATTTCTAGGTAAGGCTGGGACAAACCACTTCCAGAAACCCTGGGGAGCTGCTTCTAGTCAGGCCATACTGAGCAAGATGGGCCAGTGGTCTGACTCGGTATAAGGCAGGTTTCCTAATTTCCCATTCAAAATCAACTCCTCTTTTCACAATAAATGGCAGTGCTGGGAGCTGCTGTAACATTGGAAGATATGAGTCATGGGGAGGGATCATAGTGCAGTGGCAGAGTGCATGCTTTGAATACAGAAGGTTTTTGGGATCTCCAAATCGGATTTGGGAATGTTTCTGTCTGAAATCCTGGAGAGCCACTGCCAGGCATTGTAGACAATACGGATACAGAGGGGTCAGGATCTTTTTGGCCTGGTGGGCCAGATCTTTATCCCCCCCCCCCCGGCCAGGCCTACTTTGACATGTGGCAGAACCACCTGTCTGTCCATCATACAATGTCCTAATTATGTCAGGTGACTAGCAAGTAGGTGGTTGTTCCCACCTGTCAAAGTTGGCCCACAGGGGAGATAGTGAAGAAGCAAGGTTGGACTTCTGGCTGGGATCAACTGCACAAGAGCTGCACTTCTACCTGCCCCACCTCTGAAGTCCCATATGTTATCAGGTGGGGACAGGTTGCTGTGGTTTGCAGGAAATGGGCAAAGGGGAACCACAGAGCCATTAAAATGGGCTTTGAAGCAGCTGAAATAAGTGGGGAACCAGAGATAGTGAAGGGAAAGCTGAGGAGTTCTGACTGGCTAAATGATTCAGCAAGTGATTTCAATTGTTTTTATATTTGGTGTTAGCCGCCCTGAGCCAGGTCTTGGCTGGGGAGGGCGGGGTATAAATAAAATTTATTATTATTATAGTGGAACAAGGTAAGTAGAATCATCCCCCCCCCCCGTGAAGTCTGGAGTTTTTTATACTCTTGTATATACTCTTCATAGCAAAATCCAACATTAATTGGAGCAGGGTGGTGGTGTTCCTCATTTCCTGTGCTTAGTATGAGTCGTGGGAAAGTGTTTTCTTTTGCGGAGACAGGTGGTGGCATTCACTCTTCAGCTAGTTTGATTCGATCTAGTTTTGAACAATGAGCTCCTCTCCCGAGGGCCATACAGTTGCAGTGTTTTTGGGTTGCATTGATTGGATCACCAAAAGTCACTTCCTGTGCAGTGCATATGACTTGTGATATTGGTCACACTGAGCTGATCCGTTTAACTCCTCCAGCTACATTTCCAGCAGGAGTCCTGCAGCCTTTTTTTTTACAAAGGGAACCAAACTGAAGTCATTTCAAAACTGCATAGCCAATATTGGGCTGGAGTGTAGCTGAGGTTCATAAGCTGGAAGCCAGCCTGCCCAACTTGCAACTCAGCTTGCGCTGGAGGCTGATGTGTCTGCAGGGGAATGAACATAGAGGAATCTCCAAGTTTCCTAGGTGGTCCTTTAACCTGGGCTGACCTTCCCTCAGGGGCTAGACTGATATTTTGAGGCAGTGCTTTTTTAAAAAGAAAAGAGAAAAGGTGCCAGTACTCACCATGAAGTTGTTACAGTGAGTGCCGCACTTTAAACATTTGAAAAAGAAAAGTGTTGGTACTGCGTACTCTTGATATCTAAACCACAGAGCCTAGGGCTTGCCAATCAGAAGGTCAGCAGTTCGAATCCCTGCGACGGGGTGAGCTCCCGTTGCTCGGTCCCTGCTCCTGCCAACCTAGCAGTTAGAAAGCACATCAAAGTGCAAGTAAATAAATAGGTACCACTCTGACGGGAAGGTAAACGGCGTTTCCGTGCACTGCTCTGGTTTTGCCAGAAGCAGCTTAGTCCTGCTGGCCACATGACCTAGAAAAACTGTCTGTGGACAAACGTCGGCTCCCTCAGCCAGTAAAGCAAGTTGAGCTCCACAACCCCAGAGTCGTCCACGACTGGATCTAACGGTCAGGGGTCCCTTTACCTTTACCTTTACCCTTGATTCCCCTCCCGAAAAAAGCACTGCTTTGAGGGTTGCTGACTTCATTTCCTTCTACCCTGTTCTTCATCCTTATCTTGGGAAAGGAGACATCTTGATGTGTTTCTCTGGTTCCTTGTATCGCCAACTTACTCAGACAGAACTAGGATCTTTCTTATCAAGTATGTGCTTCCTTTAATAAACTTAGCTTTCTTATTTTCTAAACTCAGAGTCTCGGTGTTATGATATCCAGGGTAAAGTGTGCTCCTCTAACAATGATTCAGCTAAGCTTCCGAGTTGTGTGTTAACTCCAAACAGCAGCTCACACATACACACCCACCCAAACCCCATATTCCAAAGCATGGAGGTATACAGCATAACACTTATTTTATTAGGATCAGGTGACAGTCATAGCATAGTGAGCTTGCAAAGCATGCTAAGCTTTGGTTAAAGTCTTGGGCTGACATCCCTGATCAACCATGATGCTTACTGGGTGACCTTGTGCCAGGCACATAACCACCTCCCACCAGCCGCCTACCACTGATAATGGCTCCTGTTGCAAAACAAATGCTGGAGCCCTGTGTTCTTGCATTGCTGCATCATGGTGTGAAGTTGGCCCTGTCTCGGAGGTACAGTGTTTTGCTGTGGGAAAGCCAGTTCTCCAAGAAAGTGTTCCTTGCAATGTATGGACAGGTATGAGGATGATGAACATGGCAACTGTAGTCTTGTTGCTTGAATCAGGGCAGTGGCTTGTAAGAGTACATCTACTCGAAGAAAGGCACCGCAACTTGCTGTTTCCTGCATGGGGCAGGAACATAGGAAGCCAGGGCATTAGTCCATCTAGCTCAGTACTGTCTAGTCTGACAGACAGTGGCTGCCCAGCATTTGAGACATTCCCAGCCATACCTGGAGATACCAGGAGTTGAGCCTGAGACCTTCTGTATGCAAGGCTGATGCCCCACCCATGAGTTTCACTGTGTTCTGCCACGTAGCAGTTCTATGTTTGAGCAAATGCCTCTGTCTGACACTTGCAAAGGGAAGATGGAGGTTTTTGTGTGCCAGTACTGCTGTTTTGTTAAAGCTATGGTTTTCCCAGTTGTCATGTATGGAAGTGAGAGCTGGACCATAAAGAAGGCTGATCGCCAAATAATTGATGCTTTTGAATTATGGTGCTGGAGGAGACTCTGAATCCTGAAGCTGAGGCTCCAATACTTTGGCCATGAGAAGAGAAGACTCCCTGGAAAAGACCCTGATGTTGGGAAAGATTGAGGGCACAAGGAAAAGGGGATGACAGAGGACGAGATGGTTGGACAGTGTTCTCAAAGCTACCCAGCATGAGTTTGACCAAACTGCGGGAGGCAGTGGAAGACAGGAGTGCCTGGCCTGCTCTGGTCCATGGGGTCACGAAGAGTCGAACACAACTAAATGACTAAACAACAACAACAGCTGCTGCTTTTGCTTCTGAAGAAGAGTTGCAGCCTGCTGAATGGTGAAGAAGGTTGCCAGATCATTTCAACTCCCACCTGTGAATCTATTTGTGAATAAAATGCTGGACACAAACCTGCACAAATTGGTGGTGGCTGCTTCCCAGTTGTTGCCGTGTTTGTTCAAAAGCAAGTCCCATTGATTGCAATATTTACTCTGAAGTAATTACGCTTTGAATTGTAATTTGAGGCTTAGAACTAGCGCCGTCTAGTGTCATGAAAGTGTGAAATGCCAGGAACTGACGATGAGTGGAACATTGATCTCTGCCACTGATTTACTCTACAAAATTTAGCAAAATATTTATGTTCTTTGTCTCAGTGTACCTGAAAAGCTGCAACACTTTGTTATTACAGTACCAGCGTTACTATTTGTTGATCATTCACATGGCACTCTTAAACCCTAAAATACTTTATTATCTCCACTCTTTATTATTCCTACATCAGCCCTGCAAGATGAGTAATTGATTTCCCTTCCCCATATTAAAGACAGAAAATGAAGAGCGATTTTTATATATAAAGCAGGATCTGAAGAAACCCTCAGGCAGCCCTGAAATGTACACTGTCAGCTTTCCATTAACCTCTGAGTTCTTAAAAGGATGGTTACTGAAAACTCTCGCAATACCTAATCTAAATGGTTGGGTTTTATTTATTTTTTTAAAGTCAATGGAAACTCTCCAGTTTACTTACCTTGAAATTGGACATTGCTCCTTAACTCTCCTAAAGACTCTCGTTGATTACATAGGGCTTTGTAGCTTGGAATGACGCATTAGAAGATACCAGGACACACATATTGTTAGAGTAATTTTATTTCTTTCCTCTGGTGTGCAAACCTAACTAAACATGGACTCAGACTTTTTTTTTATGGGTTCAGCAGAATTCTCATTACCGGAAATGTATTTCCAGAAGTGAAATTACTTGTGGCTATGGAGGAGGGCAAGGAACTAGGGTCATTCTCCATAGGTTGTTCCAATAGTGTCATAGTAAATAATATGTTTGCAAAAGATGCTTCTAGGCTACTTCCCAAAATAGTTACAATACTTCTCCATCAGCTAGGAAGCTGGAATTTGGCACATATAATTCTGCTATATAGAAAAGCAATCTGAAAATGGGACATTTATTTGAATCCCTCTATCAAAATCAGGGACATGTCTTAATTTTAGTGTTCTGGACTTTACAGGCACACTTTTCAGAGTGGCATGTGATGTGTCCTCAGCAGCCGCATGCATTGTTTAAAAATAACAACAGCTGCTGACCCATCATTGGAAGAGCCATCCATCTTTGCAGGTATTGATAGGCATTCTGTTTTTCTCTCAGGGGAAACAAGGACAAAGTGTCATCTCTATTATGTGGGGACCCAAGTTTACTCAAGTTCGGTCTCATCTTTCAAGGGGAATCGAAAGACAAGCCAACCGTCAATAGTTCTGGGGTCAACAAGGGTGCAAGCGTTTGCCTAAAAGAAGGTTGGTGGACTGTCAGGCTGCCTCAAATGGATTCCTTCAGTAGTTTTTAAAAATTATAATTCAGGGGGAACTTCCTTGGGGTTGACTCACAAAACACACTGCAGGAGAGGGCCATGCGCAGATACCATCTCATCAGGAGGTCTGCTGCCTATGCTGTAGGAATGAGGCCTTTAATGTGGTGGCACCTACTCTCGGGAACTCCCTCCTGGCCATATCAGACAGGCGTCATCTCTATCTTTTCAAAGTCTATTGAAGACTTTCTTTTCTCAACAAGCCTTTTAAGAGGAGGCTTTGTTTGTTTGTTTTAAACCACTGCCTGTCTCTGCATTAGAATTGAAGGCGTTTCTATATATGTTTTTTCTTGTTGATGGTTTTCTTTTTAAATTGCTCTGTGATTATTTTTTAAAAATGGGAAGTGGCTTCAGAAATGAAAATAAGCAGATAAGTAGTAGGAGCAGCTGGGTTACTCAGAGCAGCCTGCCCGTGTCACTTCAGAATGCCATCATGCCTGTCGTGTGCAGAAGGCACACATAAATCAGAGATTTCTATACGTGAATACACACACATATACGTCCAACTTTCCATCTTCAGTCTAGGCAAAGATGCAGCTTGATCACAGCTAACACATTCTAGCTAAGCAAAAGCACCTGAGGAGGTAGCAAACCACACCTGTGAGGGATGTGGCCTGGCTAGGGTGCTTGGCCTTGGGACAGCTCCAGGGATCAGATAGGGAGACCCACATTTGACTCCCAGCCCTGAGGATCCCCTGCCCTAGTGCAAGCTGGCTTATGGGAGTCTTCAAAGGATGTTACTGCTGTGACATCTTTAGGGAGCAGGTGGCGCTGTGGTCTAAACCACTGAGCCTTTTGGGGTTGCTGATCGGAAGGTCGGTGGTTCGTATCTGCACAATGGGGTGAGCTTCTGCTGTTCTGTCCCAGCTCCTGCCAACCTAGCAGTTCGAAAGCACACCAGTGCCAGTAGATAAATAGTTACCACTGTGGCAGGAAGGTAAACAGGATTTCCATGTGCTCTGGCCATATGACCCGGAAAACTGTGTGTGAAAAAATGCCGGCTCCCTTGGCCCAAAGCGAGATGAGCTCCGCACCCTATAGTCACCTTTGACTGGACTTAACCAGGGGTCCTTTACTTTTACCTTTACCATGGTGAATACTGACATGACCCAACCAGCAATGACCTCCTCATGTTTTTAAGCAAGTCTTGGACCACTTAATTATGACTGAACTCTTGCTTTGTACTCGATACATCAGTGAGATTCCGGGATGCAGGTGGGGACACAAAGAAGACGAGGCAAAAGGGAAGTCAACCGACAGTAAAATAGTGTTTGAATTCCATAACCCTTGTTTTCATGAAAGGTTGTTGGCAAGGGCAAGTGAGGATTCAAATTCTGGCTGCGGTGTGAAAAGGTCACTAGATGGCAGTGTTGACTCTTACTTGGGAGCCGGACCAGAAAACTCCTTCCAGGTGAGTGGGAAAATTGATGCTTCTTGTTTTCCTTCCACCTCCCTTGCCTGTGAATTCCAAAGTTTCCGGAACTCACAGCCTGCAGGCCTCAGCCCAAGTACTAGCTTAGGTGGGTGGGGTGCAGCAACAAACATGTTTGAGACATAATCCCACTACGTTTCCGAGCACAATTCAAAGTGTTGGTGTTGACCTTTAAAGCCCTAAACGGCCTCGGCCCAGTATACCTGAAGGAGCGTCTCCATCCCCATCGTCCAGCCTGAGGTCCAGCACTGAGGGCCTTCTGGCGGTTCCCTCACTGTGAGAAGCAAAGCTACAGAGAACCAGGCAGAGGGCCTTCTCAGTGGTGGCGCCTGCCCTGTGGAACACCCTCCCACCAGATGTCGAAGAGATAAACAACTACTTGACATTTAGAAGACATCTGAAGGCAGCCCTATTCAGGGAAGTTTTTTATGTGTGACATTTTAATGTATTTTTAATCTTTGTTGGAAGCTGCCCAGAGTGGCTGGGGAGACCCAGCCAGATGGGTGGGGTACAAATAATAAATTATTATTAGGCACTTGCACAGCTAAACAGGATCAGTGGAAAGATCAAGTTATCTGTTTGGAACATATGAATGGGCGGCCAACATGAACGCAGCTTTCATGAGTGGATGTTGGTAGCAGACGTGAAACATGGTTTTGACAACATTTCATACCTGGCATGCTGTGTTGGCCACCTCTCCCATGGATCCATTGGACCTGGGAGACCAGGGTTCGAAATCCCCACTCAGCCATGAAGCTCACTGGATGAGGGCCAGTTACCATCTCTTGGCCTAATCTACCTCACAGGGTTGTTGTGCGGATGGCATGAGGAGAAGAGCCATGTACCCCACCTTTTGCTCCTTTGAAGAAAAGTTGGTATATAAATGTAATAAACACAAACCTGTCACCTTTTCCATGCATCTATGAAAAGGAAGCCCAATCAGGAACATATCAGCCAGCTATGCTGACATTCTAAGGAATGGGTGAATTCTATTCAGGGCTTGGGATTTGATTGCTGTTGTTGTCTGCCAGCAATGAACATGCTTGCATGTCTGGACCGATCCTGACAGTGGCATAACCAAACATTCAGATTTTGAGGTGCATTTTCCCATTTCCACTGTATTTCTTTCCAATTTTAACCCAATTCCAGCCCCAGAAAATGGAAATAAACTATCAAAGATATTAGTAATCTGTAGTGTCTTCAGCTGCAAGTTATATACTTTCCCTCAGCGAACTCCTGTCAGATTTAATTTTGCTCCTGAGGAGTTCTGAGCATGGAGGTATCGCAATCTGTGAATTTCTGTGAATGGCCGTTTCTCGTGAATGCTTTAGCTGAGATTCCTGCATTGCAGGGGGTTGGACTAGATGGCCCTTAGGGTCCCTTCTAACTCCACAATTCCATGATTCTGTGATTTTAAGATTCAATCTATTGCTTACCAACTTCAGTTCCTCTTCTGAAACTTGACAATGTGACATGAAAATCAGTATTAGTATTATTAGTATTAATATTAGTAGGGACCTTCTGCATGGAAGGCAGGTGCTCTCCCACTGCACTATTATTATTATTATTATTATTATTATTATTATTATTTATTATTATTATTATTATTGTGTTCCCCTGTCAATAAATAGGGGCTGAAATTTGGCGGCATCAGCTAGGAAACCTGCACCATTCCTCTTACATTACTGAGTCCATAAGACCAAATTAAATAAGGAGATAGTTAGGCTTGCTGTGCAATCCTCTGTTAGTTTTCAAGGAAATAAGACTGGCTGTGTTCAGTGGGGCTTATTCTCCTGTGAGGCTGCAACTTCAGGCACACTTATCTAAGAGAAAGCCCTACGGAATACACTGTGGCTTACTTTTGGGTAGACGTGTATACAGTGGTACCCTGGGTTAAGAATTTAATTCGTTCTGGAGGTCCGTTCTTAACCTGAAACTGTTCTTAACCTGAGGTACCACTTTAGCTAATGGGGCCTCCCGCTGCCACCGCACCGCCAGAGCATGATTTCTGTTCTCATCCTGAAGCAAAGTTCTTAACCCAGGGTACTATTTCTGGGTTAGTGGAGTCTGTAACCTGAAGTGTCTGTAACCTGCGGTACCACTGTATAGGATTGCACTGCTTGTGTGTTTAGGATTGCAGTAGCCTTATCTACTTTATGGACTATAATGGCAGGAAGGAGCTGGGATCCCCAAAAATGCACAACCTGGGTTGCTGCTTCTTTGTGGCAACAAGAGCGATTTGTCACCAGTTTTGGTCAGCACTGCAAAAACCACATCCCATAATAAACCCTCTTTGTGTTGAGAACAAGGATTCCCGTGGGACTAACACCTAAGTGTTGGCCAGATAAGACAAGAATGTGGAAGGATTACCCAATCATTCCATACTTTACAACTGCTCCTGCATTCCTGATAAACAAAAGAAAAAGAAACCTAAAAGTTTCCCAATCCTCTTTAAAAAGAAATACCCTGGGAATGTGTGGTTGTACATTTTAAACTCATTAAATCAGAGCACCTCCAGAACTCCAAAAATAAAATGGGCTTTGCTTCTGTTGCCCTGATGCTAAATCCATTTACTTGTAGAAAAGGACAATATATATGTAAATTAAAAATAACAAAACGAGCATCTATAACCATGTGAAAGTGTTGGGATGTAACTCAGCTTGTATTAAGGCTGATGGGGTTTTGCATACTAGAGAGAGAAGGGAACCTCCAAACTTCCGAGACCATCTTTCTGCCCTAACCTGTGCTGACCTTTCTTCAGATGTTAGACTGATACTAGCGGTCTGTACCTCATTTCCTGCTCTTCATCATCCTACCTTAAGTGAGGAGACATCTTCTTTCTGTCTCTACCCCCACCCACCACAGAGATAAAAGAGCAAGCGTGGTTCTTTGCATCTTCAGCTTAATTAGCTAGAAGCTCTTTTCTATCAGTCATGTGTTTCCTATAATAAACTTAGCTTTCTTATTTTCATACTCACATATTGCTTTCAGGGTTAAAGCATGCTCCAAACAAGGATTCATAACTAAGCTCAACTTCTGCTGTTGCATATAAACTCCATATGCTAACATTGGCTACCCCTGATTTATTTATATATATGATTTATCATATATATATATGAAAGAATGGATGCGGTAGATATGAGCATATTCCCTGGTGGGTCATGGCATAGCCAGAGCGCCCCAGATACTGATGCCAGGCCTGTTTGTACAGTGGTACCTCGGGTTGAGTACTTAATTCATTCCGGAGGTCCGTTCTTAACCTGAAACTGTTCTTAACCTGAAGCACCACTTTAGCTAATGGGGCCTCCTGCTGCTGCCACACCGCCGAAGCACGATTTCTGTTCTCATCCTGAAGCAAAGTTCTTAACCCGAGGTAATATTTCTGGGTTAGCGGAGTCTGTAACCTGAAGCGTCTGTAACCCGAGGTACTACTGTAGTTGCCTCCACCCTCCACCATCTTATGCTTTCTGGATTTCAGTGCTATGATTAATCTGTAGCTACACCACTGCCCAGTCACCCAGCCCTTGATAAAGGCCACTTCACAACCATGTAACAAGGAAACTCTTTCTGATGTGTTTCTCACCTGGTTGGATCAAAGATCTCTCTGAATTTTTCACTCTCTGAGTCAGTTCTCTGCGCACAAAACAGGACCTTGTCCTAGGATCAATCCCTTGCATCAGCAGCAGTGCCAAGCCAATCCCTTGTCTGAAACCCTGGAAAGGTGCTGTCACTCATTGTAAGGCAGTATTGAGCTGGACGGAGAAATGATCTGATATCGCACAAGGCACATTGCTATGTAACCTGTTTTCAAGAGTCTCAGCTGTCCGTTCTGGGAATGTATACAAATTGCCTTCTTATCAGTAGAAATTGCTCTGCACAAGTTTCACATGAAAGGAAGTAAAAGCCAGGCTTGGATCTGAGTTGGCTTTCGCTTTATACATTTGGGGGATAAGCTGGAATGAAAAATCTTATACCTGCGGTATAATCTTATACCTGCCTACTCAAACGTAAACCCCTGGGACCTCAGGAGGGCTTACCCCTGAGTAGATATGTATGGAGTTGATACCCTAGTCCTCTTGAGTTCAAAAATCAGTGCAGCCCCATGCCTGTCTACTAAGAAGAAAGCCACACTGCCTTCAATGGGACTTAGTCCTAGGTAAGTGAGCAAAAGGATTGTAGCCTTAAGTATATGTTGATTCTCCCATTATTGTAATTAAATGAGGCAAGAAAAAATGCTTTAACTTTGGCTGAACTACAGTGGCACCTCGTCTTAAGTACTTAATTCGTTCCGGAGGTCCGTTCTTAACCTGAAGCACCACTTTAGCTAATGGGGCCTCCTGCTGCCACCGCACCACTGGAGCATGAATTCTGTTCTCATTCTGAAGCAAAATTCTTAACCCGAGGTAATATTTTTGGATTAGCAGAGTCTGTAACCTGAAGCATCTGTAACCTGAAGCGTATGTAACCTGAGGTACCACTGTATGCTCCAAGTGTCTTGTCCTGTATAAATTCACATCTTGAAAACAAACCCAAAATTCTGATTTTCTAATAAAATGAGACATCCAACCTACCTTATCCTCTGTAACCTATCTGACTGTGGCCATAATCTCTGCTATTAGAAGACAACAGTGAGCTAGATACATGCATACATGCCCTGTTTGTGGACTTCCCTGAGGTTTTTATTAGCTGCTGTGGAACACAGGGTTTTGGACAAGATAGACCTATGGCTACAAAGCACACTGACTTTGGACTGAGCCCCATTGGACTGAGCCCCATTGCAGGCTGGGAACTCCTTTCCTTAGTAAATATGCATATGTTTGGAAACCTTTTAGCACTACTCAGAAGTGTCTCCTACTGTACTGAGTGGAGCTTACTCCCAGGTTAGAGGGCATGGGGTTGTAGCCTGAACATACTCACAGGAAAGTAAACCCAATGAGATTTCCTTTCAGGTAGGCATGTTTAGGATCCAGTATTGTTTATGGCATCCGATTTTACTGCTGAATGAGGAAGGAAGTGTGGGATGTGAAACACAAGAGCAGTCAAGTACAACATTCCTAGAGTGAACATGTTTACACATGGGGAGGGATGTTTGTCCAGCCAGCAGGTAAACTTCCTGTTTCCTTCTGGGCTGTGACAGACTTCCTCTGCAAGTGACTAGAGGTTGGCATGGCCTCACCTGTGCAGGTAACGACAAAAGCACAGGGCAGGGCAGCCATCTCTCTCTTTTTTTTACTACATGCATCGAAGAAGCAACATTTGCTTAGCCAAAGATGCCCTCTTGGCTTCCAGCCAAGAGAAGACAGAGGGACAGTCTCCTTATGAGACTAGGTGTTTCCAGGTGTATGTTACTTTTCTAAGCTAAGTCTGCCTTCTGGGATCCGATTGTGAACAGAATGTGAGTAAACTCTTTTTATACTTTTATAGAAGACTGTGTCTTATCTTTTATGAGGGAATAAGGAGAAAATACCAGAACAGTTATTATAGAGGCTTTAGTGAGCCTGTTCAAATGCATCCGCTGCAAGTTTAAAAAGGGGAATGTTACTCTGCTAAATTGTGAACTTGTTTACACAAGTTGGAAAGGCTATAATCAAGCAATATATCCTCTCCTGCATCCCTGAACATTCCCACAGAAAGGGCCTCAACTAAGCATTCATGCATCCGTGTTGCATGCAGAAGATTTCAGGTTCAGTCCCTGGGCATCTCCAAGAAAGGCTTGCTTGAATAATATAGATGGGCCAATATTCTCAATCACTTGAAGGCACCTTTCTATGTACAGACACTGTTAATGCTGCAATCCCGTAATAGGTATTGCAGGCTGCAGGACTGAAAAAAAACTCTCACTGTGTGTACTGCCCATTTCCAACCGTCTTTCCTCCAGTGAGCCCCACACTCCAGTCACCAAACATGTTTCGTGTCTTCCTTGTTTACCAGGGAATGATATTCCCAAGTCCATCCTAATGCAAGGAGTCTAAAGGATGAACTTATACTTATACCTACATAATTTCCCCCAGTGTCTGAATATTTATTAATATAGAATAATCACTTAAATATCCAATTTTCAAAAACATTTTAAACAAGCACGTTAAAAAAAAGGCTTCTTAATTGAGATTGCTTTTTTTAAAAATAAAAAGAAACAAGACACTAAAGACTTGAAGGGGGAAATACTCCTGTTTCCCTCCCTCCCCTCTTTCCTTAGGTTATGGGGCAGGGAACCTTTGACTCCAGATCCCAAGAGCTCTGGCCAGTATGACCAAATGGTCAGGGATTTGGGGAGTTGTAGCAACACCTGGAGGGTCGCCCGGTCCCCACACCTGAGAGTTCCGTTCTTTTTGTGTCTGCCCCCGCCCAGGGATGCTGCAGTCTACAGCGGGTCCCCTGGAGATGTTGTGGACTACAACTCCCATCATCCCTTTGGTGGAAATGTTGGTGATACCGGCTAGCGCTGATGGGAGTTGCAGTCCACATCTAGAGGGCATCAAGTTGACTTAGGGCTCACAGTCCAGAACATCTGGAAGGCATCAGGGTGGCTAAAGTTGATGGGAGTTGTAGTCCACAGTGACACCTTGAGGGCACCAGGTTGTCCCTTCGGACGTGATGGGACTAGAGACCTCTGAGGGCTTATCTTGTGGGACGGCGGTGACAGACGTCCAAGACAGGTTGCCACATCTGCTTTCCCGCAGGCTCCGGAGCCTGGGCTTCCTTCACCGTGCGTCCTGCTGCCGCCTGGGCGAGGCGTCGGGGCTGGAGGGGAGCAGTTCCACCGGGAGCAGGCTGGGCGCCGAGCGCTCCTCTTCCTCCTTGCCGGCCAGTTCCCCCGACGACACAGCGCAGTCTTGCTCGGGCTCCTGGCTGCTCACACCTCCGCCGGCGCCTCGCTTCTTGTCCTCCTCCTTCTTCCACTTCATCCGCCGGTTCTGGAACCAGATCTTGATGTGCCTCTCGGTCAAGTTCAGCAGGACGGCCAGCTCCACCCGGCGAGGCCGCGAGATGTACTTGTTGAAGAGGAATTCCTTCTCCAGCTCCAGCAGCTGCGCCCGCGTGTAGGCGGTCCTCGTGCGCTTATTCTCCTCCTGCTCCACCACGAAAGAGCCCCCTAGGAAGAGGAACAGATCAATGAGAATCGACCCAGAGGGAGGCGCCGCAAGGAGGGCGTTGCCACAGATGGCTCGAGAGGACTAGAACCTTGAGGAGGAGACGACCTGGTTCTAACTTCTCTTCTGGGTTTCCCAAACTTGGGTCTCCAGCTGTTTGGGGACTACAACTCCCATCATCCCTAGCTAGCAGGACTAGTGGTCAGGGATGGTGGGAATTATAGTCCTAAAACAACTGGAGGCCCAAGTTTGGGAAACACTTTTACCAAGCACAGAACAGAGTTAAAAAGGTGATAGATCTAAATTCCTCCTGGCCCTCTATCTTCGGGAAGGCGCTTTTCTTTGTTTTATAAATCCAAAGAAACCAAAATCAGCTGTTCCTAGGATAGCAAGGAAATGTCTAGCAACCTGATCTGTGTTGATTTGGTTGAGATTCCTGCATCGCAGCGGGTCAGACTAGATGACCCTCGGGGTCCTTCCAACTCTATAATTCTGTGTGTAACTCAGGTAACCATTTGGATCAGAATGCATCTCACATAACAGCCATCGTGGCCCTAAACAAAATTTCAGCAGAAACAAGTCTTAGAGCAGTCCTAGACTTGGCCATACAGAGTTGTCAGCAGGTGAAAGACGCTTCGTTTGGTGATTTGCCTGCCTTCTAACCGATTATGCGGTCCAGTAATCACCGCCGCCGCCACCATCATTATCCCCACTTGCCTTTCCTCCAAGGAGCCCAAGTAACACGACAAAATATATGAAGCTGCCATTACTGTAATTCTGACCACTGGCCTAGCAAAACTTGCAGGATAGCTTAGTTGGTAGACCATGAGATTTCTTAAATCTCCGGGTCTGTGTTCGAGTCCCACGTTGGGCAAAGAGATTCTTGCAAGGGTTTGGACTAGAATATCCACGTGGCCCCTTCCAACACAACAACTCTATGATTCAAAACTCAGGATTTCCAGGGTTCCAGACAGGATCCTGATTCTAACCTCGGACCTTCTTCATGCAAAGCAAACGCTCCTACCTCTGAGCTATGGTTTTTGCTCTAAATCAGGGTTTCTCAAACTTGTGTCCCTAGCTGTTTTTGGACTACATTTCCCATCATCCTTGACCACTGGTCCTGTAAGCTAGGGATGATGGGAGTTGTAGTCCCAAAAACAGCTGGAGACAAAAAGTTTGGGAAACATTGCTCTAAATAAAGCCTATCGTTAAAACTTCAGTCCAGATGCATGAAATAAACAAGGAAGCGTGAAATAAACCTAATGAACAGAAGGCTCCTTTTTTCATATGCACCTGCTCACACATTGATACGGATACTCTTCTGAAACTTCCTTCCTTACTGGGAACCCGAGGTCGTCCTTGATCCAGACCCCCAGGCTATGGACCTGCCTTCCGCTTCAAATGCAACCTGCCCGGACTCTTAAATAAGAGTTTTGCTGACAGGTAAGACCTTGATTCCACCGCCAACATCACCCAGCCTTGGAGAGGAATAGTTTTTCGCGCATGCTGTACTTCGGTCGTTTTAAAGCGTTTTGTTGCGGATTTTAATTCTGTAACAAAATTCTAACCTGTTTGGGAATGTTTTAATTGTCATGCTTTGCTGTGGCATGTTACCTAAAATGTCCGAATAAATAAACCGATAGAAAAGCCATTTAAAATATCGTTTGTTTCGTTTTCTGTTTCAGTAAAACCGTAGATAGGGTTCTCTCTCCGTTTTATGTTAAAGCACTCCTTCGGTCCTTAAAATTCGCCTCCACCAAGCACAAACGTGACCGACAGCGTTTGAAGCACGCCGAACCGAAACTGAATAAAACCAGGAAGGAGCCAGGAAGAATTCTGAATATGGAAGACCAGAAAGGGATTAGCAACTTGAACTATACCGGAAAGAAATGGGAATAGTATACCGGTTGGTCTTTGGGGAAGGGCCGTAGCTAAGGCGTAAGGTCCGACGTTCACTTCCTAGTATCTGCATGTTAGGGCTGAGAGAGAGACCCCTGTCCGGAACCCTGGAGAGTCGCTGGCAGTCAGTATGGACAATACTCAGCTAGCTGGACCAATGAATTGGCTCAGTAGAAGGCAGCTTCTTACTGAGGTGGCCATCTAGGGTGTTCAGAAAGCGTGGTGTCTCCAGGACTCACCAAACCACAAATGCTATTAAATTATCATACACGAAAATTCTGTCATAATGCAACAGATATATAGATAGATGATAGATAGATAGATATGAATTCATATATATATATATATATATATATATATATATATATATATATGAATTCGTCCTCTCTCCCCCTCTCTCTCCTCTCCAGCCTTTGAGTAGAATAACTTAACATTCTTCGAAAAATCTGGAAGCTATAAAAAAGGGAAAATATAAAATTCTCGCAATATTCTAATACTCTCCACGGCAGAGACGGTCCTGTGACTTCTTAACGATGTAAACGCTTCAGTGACTCATAAAGTTGTCCTTTTTGCTTTGGGTTCCAAAAAGATCAGAAAGAAGACTGCAGAAAATATAGCAGTGAACTGTAAGGGAGACACAGAGATCTAAATAGAGACCATTATTTGTGGCACGACTCTCCTTTTGCTTGTATTTATTTTTGATTCAGATTTGTCATGGCCAATGGCTAGTACAATAAAGTTCTTTGGATTGGATTGGAATATTCTAATGCAGCTTTGTCATGTCAAGCCATGTTACGCATAAAGATCCACCTGTAATTTATATACACTCTGAAGAGACAGAATTAAGTTTCTTCTTCGCATCATAATGTTCCATTTCCAATCAGAAGGCATGTAATTGGATACCGCTGTGAAATCCAAGCTAAATTAGAAGCCCGTCTCCCAAAAGAACCAAAACGTTTTGCACAAGGGCCCACAACAATGTATACACCGTACATTCAAAGCGCATTTAAATCACACACACAAAAACCCCTTCGAACCATGGTTTGCTAAGGGCGCTGATAACTGTAGCTCCGTGAGGGGTGAACTACAATTCCCAGGACTCTTTGTGGAAAGGAAATGTCAGCAGCTTGTCCATTAGGGCAAGTGGGGCATCACCCCATCAACCCCAACCCAGCCCCCACCTGTCTGCCTTCTTACCTGCAATCAGTCTTTGGAGAGGTTTGGGGGGCACCACCTGTCCGCTTCCTTTTTCTTAGTCTCAGTATCCCTCTTGTAAAACTCAACCGGAATTAAAACGGGGATAAACCTAGAAAGTGTTGCCTCTGCCTGTCACCGGCTTGGGCTCTGCCTACAGTTTGGGCTGGCTGCTTTCTGCCCACAGCACAATACAACCCATCAGCTACACCAAGATTCAGGTTGGCTGAATCGTCGTCTCTCACACGCTTAGAGCAAACTGGAGATGGGGTCGTTTGCGAGCAAAGAAAGCCCAGGAGTTGAAAAATACCTGATGGGGCTGCAAAAACTGAATTAAGTACTCAAGGGCTGTAATACTGATGTCTGGGATAATCCCCACTGAACAGTGTAGTAGGCGTTACTCCTGGTGAAATGCGCATAGGATTGCGCACTGAGATGCAAACTTGGAACGGTCCATTTTTAAAACTAAGAGTTATGCAGCCCGCGCATTTGCGTTCTTCTGTGCTGTACTACTAAAAAGTAACTTTCAATATACTTGAAATTTTGTCTCGTGTGGGCGGGTGGGTGCTAAACTTTTCTGAATGTCAACTCTTAGCCTCCTTTTTAAAATTACAGCCGAAAATCATCACAGTAAATAAAACCAAATCAATACCAAAGTCGTGAACAGATCGGTTCCCTAAGATGTGTTTTTGTCTTGTTAAGAAATTCGTTGGGCGCCCGTGAGATGTAGGTGAGGACCTTCAAGAATTAGCTGTTCTCATTACCCAGAATATCGAATGCAATATTTCCCTACTTGACAGACGTCTGGAGTAATTTTTGCTGCAGCTAGATTTCTAGGTCCTTTCAAGATTTGGGGAGCGGGTTCTTCCTAAGGAAGGTATTTCCAGTTTCTAATGCAACCCACATGAAATCACCAACCGTCAATTTATTCAGCCATCCAGTTAATTAATTATATTTATCAAACCTCTCAGAGGAGGACAAGTTTTCCAGATAACTATACCATATAGCCAATATAAATACCGAACAGCAAAAACCATAAGCGAAAACAAACGGATTCTGATTTTGACATTTCAACTCTAATAGCTAGTAAATACTATTTTTACTGCTACGTTTAGAAAATCTGGAGTATTATGCCCCCCCTCCGCCCCCAAGTTCCTATCAATCAAATTCGTGGGACATAAAAAGGTAAGCTTGTGTTCCTTGAAATCAATGAAGTTTAAGAATGCCCAGTTTTTCATTGTTTGTCATAAGATAATTCCACACACATTCCCGTTGCCATTTTTCAGGCATATTGGAAAATTACTTCGCAACACAGGGGGGAAAAACTATGAATAACCCGCAATTTCCTCTCCCATATCAACTAATAATATTAGCAGAGCTTTTACGTTACCTAAACAAATCAATAAACTTTAAGCCACATCCCAACATTGTAACTGGATGAGGATTACAGCCTAAGTAACATTGATTTCGTCCTTATTCTAACGGATTAATTGATCCCAGCATTTCTCTAGTTCTTTAGCTTCACAGTTCTGGTGTGCAGTTTATTAATTTTAAGATATTAATTGTTTATATAGCCGTGGAAATAGAATATCATCTCAAAACTTGTTTGTTTGGATTTCTTTTTCTTGACGGGGATGGAGAGTGGTATTCATGGGATTCTAATATCATTAAACTGGATTTCTTGCATATAAATCGGTTGCCAACCTAATCCACTTTCCCTGGCAAAACGTCTCATCGATCTTATGGTGTTGGTAGTTCGCAAGAAACGTTTTGATCTCCCTACTCTCGGATTTTTTAAACAGCTGAATAGTGCGCCGAGGTACACGCTCGCAAACCAAATTGGATTTGATTGACTGTTGATCTATTGAATCTTGATATATAATAAACACAATCTTTTTAACTTTTAAAATAATTTAATACCAATCAATTGGCTTAGGGTAGGGCCCCACCATTCTAAGATTTTGTGCACATACCTACTTGGGATTAAGCCCCCACTTCACCTAAGTCTCCTAATGTTATACGTATTGTGGGAATCGCTTTCAACAGAGGCTGTTCAGCCAAAGTTGTGCACTTATAAAGCTGCACTCCATCAGGAGCGTTAAAGAGCATGCCCGGCACCGAACTTGCTGGGATTTACTTCCAAGTAAACATGCAAAGGATCTCCGTATAAGAGCCACCAGGATCGGGCTGCGCGGCTCAACAGGGAAATTAAGCCCATGCGTAAGGCTGCACAATATTACGCTTACGTGGGGGTAAGATCCATTTAATAGGCATTTATTTCCTGCTTAACTTTCGTAGAAACCGACTTCTCATCTCCTCCCACAATGCACGAGATTTCTAAAGTGCTTCAGTTCGGCCAGATCCTGCCCTAGGACGGTGCTTCTGGTAACATTAGACAATAGGTAGGAATATTCCGCTTACCTTCTAAGATCCGCAAGAACCGAAGGCGGACTCGGATGTTGTTTCTGGAGAAAACAAGCTTACCATGCAATCGTAAACCTGGCTACTCAGAAGTAAGCTCCATAGAACTCAAGATCACAGGGCTCTTTCCTATGATATCAAATTCTGTTAAAACCAGCGGTGTTTTGTTTTTTGTTTTTTTTAAAATCCAAATTAAGTATATTAGCATCCTATTTGCTTATCTGTAGTTGAATTGTTGTAAGGTCCAAGAACAGATAAAACAACATGGCAAAGCTATCCCTCCCCGCCCAAGATCGATTGGACTTTCTGACAGAGTAGGGTGTCCAGGATTGGACTGATAGCCAATCTAATTTGCAAGAAATCCAGTTTGACTTGATCTTGAAAGAGCGGGCAAGCATATATGAGCTTGTTCACATCCTCTCAGGGCAACCCCATACCCAATGTGGAACCGAAGTGAGGAGGACGGAGTGAGGAGGACGGTAATTCCCTTCTACGTGTAATGGAAATTGATATCCTGTTTGAAAGGTCCTTCCACTCATCGTATACTATTTTAATATGCAGTTTGGCCCCTTTCTTTAGGCAAGCGTCACTGCCTTCAGGCAAGCGTCAATTCAGCCAAAAGTCTATCAGTTTCAATGGAACGTCGATACTAACTTTTGCTGATCCAACTGCCCATAATGATACAAATGGCAAAAGTACCTTATTTTGTTGGAAAATACTTAAATTCTCCCTCTTAGCTTTGAATCGACTTAAATCAAGCTCCAAATATCCATGAAAGCTGAAAACAGAATTTCAAAAAGACTCAGGTTTTTGTGAGCTTTTTCATTTCAGCTCCAATTGGGGCCGCAAATCCTGCAATTCAATGCGCATTTCCTCCGAAGTAAGTCCCACTGTGTTCACTGGGGACTTGCTGCGAAGTAAATGTGTTTAAGATTGCCGCATAATGCAGTTGACATCAGGAGGATCCATCAGCAGCAAATCTTTTAGGCGTTTCTTATGGGGAACCCTTGCTTGCTCCTGGTTTACTATCGTTCAAACATATCGAGCGTTAATTCCGAGGCTGATAGTCTAACTACCTTGGCATGCTACTCGGCCAACCTGTTTCAGTTTGCACCAGAAAATGCTCCATACCTCTGGCTTTTCCTTCCATTGCTTTAGTTCAGGGTTTCCCAAACTTGGTTGTCCAGCTGTTTTTGGACTGCAATTCCCATCATCCCTAGCTAGCAGGTCAGGGATGATGGGAATTGTAGTCCAAAACAACTGGAGACCCAAGTTTGATATACCCTGCTTTAGTTGATGAATGGATTGCATCATTCAAGTTGCTTTGGATGGGAAGTGTGGATTTCCATGGGTTCCCCTATATATCATGCATGAGCAAAGCTGGAAGCAAGTCCTTGGTCTGAAATGTTCCAAAACCACATAGCAATGCGCTTGAGCACAACTTCTTAGCTTTGCATGTATTCTTTTAACAGTTATATTCCTCACATAGACACACACACACAAAGCTGCCACTTTGAACAGATAAAGGTAAAACGTTTCATGCTGTGGAGATAAATGCTGGAAAAGCTGCAGCTGATTAATCACGTCTTCCACCCACCCCCGAATACTTCTTCCTTAGCCCCCAGTTCCCTTCTATCAATCACTATGTCTCCCCCACTTTGATACCTTTTGGGAGTGCTCAACATGTTGTTGTTGAAAGCTTTGTCTTATGACTTACTGACATGTTTGTTACCTTTCTTGTATATGCGCATCAGCTCAAGAAATCACAGAATCATGGAGTTGGGATATCAGGGGTCATCTAGTTCAGCCTTTACCAAGCCTAGTGGACTGCCGATGTCTTGGATTACAACTCCCAGCAGTTTCTGATACTCTCCAAAAACGTCTGGAGATGACCAGGTTGGTGAAGAATGGTCACATGCACACCATACATCTAAAGCTCATTCAAAGCGCATAGCTTTGGGACCCCAAAAATAAGAATCCTGGGAACTCAAGTTTATGCCTCTCACAGCTATAATTCCCAGCACCCTTAAACCAGGATTCTTTAGGAGTTGTCCTTTAAGTAACTCTAGTTGAACTCCCAGCTCAATACAGGACCTGCAGTTCAGAACTGGCACCTGAGTTGCCATCACAACATATGCAATATATTAGGGCTTTTAAAAGAATATCACACCACAACGCTAAATCCACTAAATCTCTGGTACTTTTAGATTTATGAACAGTTTAGTCCCTTGATTTTAAATACTTTAGGTAGAAATCAGTCCTACTATTTTCTTGAATATGTTTTCAGTTAAGCAAGGATCAGACTCATGGTCCAGAAAAAGAAAAAGAAAGCAAACCAGAATGGGGTTATGATTTTAGGAACTCTGGTACAATGGTTGGAAAGCACCTGAACAGTCCTGCAGGCAAGAAGCACAGGATCTTCAAAGGATATTGTCAAACACTAAATTATACTATATGTAAATATGTGAGTGACTAAACAGCCATAAATGAATCTGTTATGCCATTCACTTATTTACCTATAATATTTACTCTTTTTATTTGCAGTCAACATATCATTATATAATATTTATTAGGAAGCATGAAATAAATTTCAGTCAATGGATAGAATGTTTGCCTCAATTACCCATTCAGTTCTGTTTATGTCTGCTCAGAAGGATCGCTGAGATATTATTATTATTACTATTATTATTTGTATACCACTCTATACTTGTATTGTAGGTCTCAGGGTAGTTCACAAGATAAAATCACAATATAAAACTACAAAATACATCATCAAAACAACAACAACCCAATAACCCCCTCTTCCCGAGAACAAGTCTTATTTAACTCAGTTGGGCTTGTTTTTGAGTAGAGATGCATAGGATTTATAGATTTTGAAGGGGGAGGCATACTGCGTTTTTAGATGTGCAATATGGATGATACCCAATCATATCATTCATTGATTGCAATGAGTCTGTTCTGAGTATGACTAATGTTGCATATCACCTTATACATCTCAGTAGGAACCATCTTGGAAGAGGTATAATCAGGGATATTTTGTCTAGGAAAATGCTTGTCATCTGTGGTTTTTGTAAATAAAATAATTTACTTTTTTAAAAAAGCAAAAAGAAAGGCATTATTATTTTAATTTGGGATGTTTTCTCAGTTGATTTTAAAAGGCTGTAGTCTGCTAAGCAGACTTATTTGTGAGCAGGCCCTATCAAACTCAGTGGGACTTCCTTATCAGGATTGCACCCTTAAGTCTGAAGGAAGCCCTAGATATTTCCTGTCTTAACCATGTTGTCTGAATAATTGAATGTGTATACCTGAAAAATCAGTATTTTGGTTCTTGGATGAGGGCATTAATGAATTGCTCACACCACTTTATGGGTTAACTTCTGTCGTTAATAAATGCGCAGAACTCTGACTTGTGGTTGTTTTTTTTAAAGGATTGCACTATACAATTTGCATTTTGCTTTCATTTATAAAGTATCTCCAGATCCAGTGAAAGTGAAGCAAATTTTCCATCCAGTAAAAAGTAGCTGGGCTGCATCTGAAATGAATATTCAACAACGGCTTCCAATGAGTCCGGTTTTGCCACTCAGGTTTTGAATGGAAAAAAGATAACTTTAGAATTCAAATTTATGTTTGAAATGTGATGTTTGGGCCTTTGAATTCGTGCTTATTGGCAATTCCTTATTTTTTTCTATGGGTGTCCTTTGTCAGCCGTAAAATGTGAACCTGAACTGCAGCCAAATCATCAAATGTTGTCAAATGAGAAATGGTTACTGCATTCCAAAAAGGAGCAAATATAAAATATTTTATATTTGGTCAACACCCAGAGTGTATTCAATGTTAACAATTCCAGGATAGAATTTTCATAGGCACATTCATTTCAGCTTTAACAGGACTACTGAAAACAAAAAGAATGATTTCTATTGTATACGAAATATAACTTGAAACACCTCCTACTTTGAAATAACATCTACTTTGTAGGCTGGTTTCTGTGTCAGCTTTACTGTGAGACATATGGATTATATTGCTTCATCTTAGTTTTTAGCCGCACTCAAGACCTTGAGTTGGATTCAAAGAACCATGTGGCAAGATTCTCATGCCCAAGGGAGATCTGAAGCTCACGTTTCTCCTCCAAAAAGCAATCCCCCATGCTCTGTGACGAATGTATTGAAAATGAGGGAAAATGGAAAAGCACTTTTTGATATGATATGGACTGCACTACAAAGGGAAATTATCCAGAATCTTCTTGGACAAGTCAGTATGTGCACCTGATGTGCGGCTTTGGGTCCTGCCCTTGGTGGGAAAGGGGAGATATACGTAATTGCTTTAAAATAATATTATGAGAGAGGCAGATATAGGTACACACACGTTCCCCCCCCCCCCCACAAACACACAAAATTATATCCACGTTAAATGCATAGGGCACATCTAGCGCCTAGCACGTCTCACTGAGCAAAAATACTGTGTTTGTGTCTTTACGCATTATCTTACGCTGACTACGCATTACATGCTTAAAACACAACTAGTCCGTTCCTTTTCTCTATTTGGATGGAAGCTGCTTTGGAGGAAAATGCATCAAAACGCAGTATTTCCCAAGGAACAACAGGAGAGATATGGTTTGTGGCTAACACTGTTCATACACACCGCTTCCCGAACCAGCGGTGGGAGCGCGCTTCATGCGGAGTAAACAGGACTGTGCACAGGGGTTGGAACGAGCTCTGGACTGATCCCAGCTGAAGGCTGTTTAGGCTGCAATCCTAGCCCCACTTACCTGGGAATTCGATGGGACTTACTTCTAAGTAGACATGGTTAAGTCTGCACCCAGGTTTTCTACGCTGCTTTCAGTGGCATTTGGAGCGAAAACTCAGCGTGCAAATGCTTGAAACGGGTAGGAGTTCCATAGATTTCGAGGGCAATTGGTGCCAGAAAACATCCCTCTAATTCATCCTAATATAGCGACAACTCTGTTAGATCCCCTCACACACATCCCAGACTTTTAGCCGGTGGGGAAGGGTAGATCACAAATCGTTCTTTCCCATTAGGAATCTCTTGAGGATAAACTTGTGTAATTAAGTATATACCGTCTAAAGAAACTGCAGAATTACGCGCATACCGGGTGCGGAGCACTCGGGAAGATCTCGTATTTTCTTTTCATGAAGAGTGTCTAAAACGGAAAAGTTAAGGACTTCGGGCCCACCCGATTGTCTCCGAGTTACTCCGAGTTACTACTCCGTGTTACTGTTTGGGGGATAAAACAGCTTTTTGTTCCCAGCGCTGTTTAGATGGAGAGAGCGCTTGCTTCGAAGTGAACATGGGCTTGCAGCCTTAATTCAGAACCTCCTTTGAAAAGTCTTCAATCTATTTTACAGAGGTGGTAAATCCTACTGAAATTGAGGAGACTTGGTCCCGAGGAAGAATCTGTTGGATTGAAGCCCTACGTAACAAATCTGTACGCACTTACCTGGAGATCTGCCCCATTGAGCTCAATGACGCTTACTTCTGTGTAAACATGAATAGGATTGCATTATAAGAGTCTGGACCCGTTGACTCAAGCCTAGGTGGTCAGGCTTGGGCTTCAACTCCGGAGAACGTACTTGGCTCAGACTCCGGATTATTTGATTAGGCTCATGCTAAATTACCATCTTTTCCCAACCTGCTATTAATTTCTCCAGAGGGAACGGGAGAGAGGGAGGAGGATCCAGAAGTTGTAGTTTTCTTTGCCGTGGTGATCAAGGAAGGGCAGTTGGGGGAACAAGCTGTGTCTGGCTGCACAATGTTATCGGCCCTGCGCCTTGCGCGCTCCAGGTCACGCCTTTCTGCAAATATTGCATTAAGGGCTTTGTTCCACCAGATAGCAGACATGGGGGCAGGGGGATCCCTATAAAGTTCTTAAGAGGGGCAACAAATAGACTTTCTCTTGTGGCCACTGACCAGATCATGTCGCCGGAAAACAGCGAAAGTGGGGGATGGGTAACGAAAGAGAGAAAGGCTCGAAGCTAACAAAACGGATAGATCCGTAAATATTGACATCGTTCCAATTTGTAAACCCGCGTGAAATCAATACGAAGAGTGGAATTAAAAATCGTAGAAATAGAATGAGATGTAATAAGAGAGGCTTGTGGTTCCCTTCAGGAACAACAGATTTATTGAGGCATAAGCTTTCGCCGACGAGGGTTCATTTTATTAGATGTATGAAACGTATTATATTTGGAGAAGTGGGGAGACGGAGAGAAAATTATACACGCGCGCACCTGACAAAATGAGCCTCAGGACAGAACGCTACAATACATCTATTTGTGCCATAAGACTCGTATAGTACAACCCTATGCAGGTTTACTCAGAAATAAGCTGAGCTCAAGGGAGCTTACTCCTAGGAAAGTGTGTATAGGGCTGCCGCCTAAGGCGTCTCTGAAAATCTGGAATTGAGAAGTAGACAAGGCTTGGCGGTTGGCAACAGCAAGGACACACAACAATTCTGTAACAACATCCGCAGAGCTCTGATGGGTCAGGCGAGAGGCTCACTCTGTTGGCCCAGTGGCCAACCAGGTGTCTATGGGAAGCCCGCGAGCAAAGGCCCCAGGAGCGATTCCCAGCACCTGGCATTCAGAGACACATTGCCTCAAACGTAGAGGAAGCTTGTACAGTGGCTCAAAGCAACACTTTTGTTTTGGAAATCAGGGAGCTGTTACAATCGAATTTAATGTACGAGTTTATGGATGCGTTAACTCAGAAGCAAGCCCCATGCCGGTCAGCAGGCATTCCCATTTAATTGTACGGGGCCGCAACTTTGTAGGGGGTTTACATAGATCCTAACGCAATATAAATGGGAGAGGGGGACCTCATGGGTTTAAATGATATTTATTTCAAAGTAAGGGGGTTCTTAGGGCTTATGCCTTAATGGTTGTAGGTAGTTAATGGCAATGGCGCAGGGATCTCTTCTAATGAGAAAAGACTAAGAAGGCCTGTGATTTCCACTAGAAGCCGTGGGCTCTTTCCCAAATAAACTCGTTTAAGAGCGAGGTGCCAGAATATATATTATTTATATTATTTATTATTTATTCAGTGTGCGTACGGCTCAAAATAACCCAGCTAGACACAATTCAAAGCTGCGGATGAGACTGTACAGATCCCTCCACATCAAAAGCAGCCAGGGCGTCTCTGAAGTAAGATGAAGGGTGCTCACCTGGGTCCAGGTAGGAACCAGCCATAGGCTGTCTAAGGAAGGCGCCTTCCGGCTGGCAGATATCCCTTTCTGGATTCCTACCAACGTGTACACTTTAAATATAGAAGCACGGGGGTTTTTTTTGTATCATACTAAAATACTGACATGCTTTACAGCGGGGACGTTTCTTTTGTACCATATTTTATTGTTAAGAGTTCCGTGGAAACAACTGGGCCTTACTTTCAAGTCAATAAGTTTAGATTCAGAGTGTGAAGCCTGAATCTCTTCTAATCGCCTTTGGAAGTACATTCCGTATGAAGATCGATCATGGACATTGGAAATAAGCCCCACTGGATTCAGTGGAAGTCACTGAATAGAGGATTGGACCTTTAAACTATGCTGATTCTGTTCCAAAACGCGTGCGTAGAACTGGTGCCCAGAAAGCGTCATTTGTTAGGGTGCAACGGGGCAGGCGGGCAGAGCAAGTTGCGCTTCAGGAGTCCTTGGGCAGCGCGATCCTGCTGGGGCTCTGGAGCCCAATCCTGAAGCAAGTTAAGACTTATCGCCAAAATTAACAGCGCAAGGTTACGCCTGACAGCTAGGAAGCAAGGCCCATTGTGTTCAACGGAGCTTACTCCCTAGTAAATGTGCTAATGATACCAATCCCTGTAAAAATCAATAGGATTTAATTCCATATCGATACGCATAAGTTGCGGGCAGCCCCTCTCATCGGTTTCGGTATAAGGCCCCGTCCACAACAAACCGTCTAAATCCGGTTTGGTCCTGTCGGCGACACTAAGAATAAATCGGTTTAAACTGCAATCTCTATTTGCACTTTCCTGGGAATAGGCGCCAGACTAATACTTCCGACTAAACGTGCAGAGGATTACACTGTAAAGGAAACAATTTCGCCACCAACAAGAGTCTAATCCTCAGCGCATTAATGCAAAAGTTCCACGGCCGTCAGTGGGGCTCGCTTACTACTGGAGTGCAGAATCAGTTTCCACTTGGCTTAAGTCAAGAGGCAACAGCTGAACGGTTCGGTGGGTTGCCTTTCCAGGGTTCCGCTTGCAAATCTTTATGGAAATGGTTTCTGGCAATTTATCGCTCCTAATTCTCTGTTTCCATATAAGATAGCTTTGCTCGCCGTGAAGGTAACTAGGCTAAGTGGAGGAAATTAGTTGGCATGCTCTGGTTTAGATCCTGTTATAACTGGAGCAAACGCCGGGGCAGGAAACCCCGCTCCTGCATAAAAATGCAAGATCTCCGACCTGCCCGAAGTCAGTGAAACCAAGGCATTTGGAATCAAAATTATTTAAATGGAAAATAATTTCCCCTTTACATTTCTTCTTTCTCTCCTTTTTGGAGAACACGTAAAAATGTTTATCAAAACAAGTTTTCTAAAATGATTACTAGATTACTTTAAATCCAGACATAGTGGCTTGGATGTCTTAGCGGGGTTAAAGTGGAATAAGATTACTGATTTCTCCACCTGCCCCAAGAGAATCTGAACATAAAAGAAAAAAACGAATCCTTTTTAAATTTTGCTGAAATGCTGTACTCAATTCCCAAGAAGCAGTAAGGACTTGATTAAGATTGAGGCAAAACCCCCGCCAAGTATGTCTTAATAATAAGACAAAAGTAAGTTTCACGGACTTAATAATATTTCTTAATAATAAGACATATTCTTGCCACTTTCTCCAGGAGCTCTGTGAGCAAAAACTGTCTCATGAAGGGCGAATACTTTTGAAGAGGTAGTCTGGGGAGACACTTTTGCGGACTGCAAGTGAAGGGAGCTGAGTTTGACGCACAGTGGTCATAGTGTGAGGTGACTCGCATCTTTGGATCTAACTTTTAGCTCCCAAATATGTTGGTTTTCAAAACAGTAGCAAACCAAGCATCGGTTTAGATAAGGTCAGCTTTAAGTTCTTACTCTCAACTGAACAGCTGATTCAGTGTTTGCCTTCTTTGCTGTGTAGGATTATGGCATTACAGAAATAATTTTTTTGCCCCAATATTAATTGCCTAATAAATTATTGTTGGTAGACTGTTGCGTAGTTCTAAGGCATCACACGCTGTAGTAAGGTTTTCTATTGTAGCAGGACCAGGTTAATGGGGCACCTTTGTTGTTGTTTTACAAGTGGCCTTCATCTTAATGATACTCTACTTGAGTCTGGGATTCATTTAATCCTATATATACATTCCTGCTCAAAAGGAAGCCCACTTGAATCCAACATAACAGTTTCCCGGACAGGGCTGGCCCAAGACTTTTTGGCACCTGAGATGGACCCCAAAATGGTGCCTCCTTCCACACCAGGGAAGAAGAGGCAAGGGAAGATCTACATCAGGAACAAGTGGGGAAGAAAGGTTGACATTGGGACCTGCCGCCCTGTGGATCCTGCCGCCTGAGGCGGTCGCCTCACCTTGCCTCATGTGTAGGCCGGCCCTGTTTCCAGGTAAACATATAATACAGGATTGTAGTCTTAGTTCTCTCCCTTTCTTGGTTGCTTCCTAATTACATCAGAAAAGTGCAACCAGGGATTCAGCCTAATGGTTTCTTTAAAGGCTGGCCATAGGCAAAATATATTGAAATGAAAAATGCATGAAGAAGAAGAAGAAGATCATCACATACAGATTGCTAGATGCTGTACAAATATAACTCTCTCCCTGGATTCCCAAGACTGGGTCTGTTGTCATTAAAGTGACCCCCAGTTCCAGTCAGGAAATGGAAGACCTTCAACATCCAGAACCATTGCTGTATTAAGACTGAGTAATCACTGTGCTTTTAAAGCACACACAGTCACAATCCTGGGAACTGTAGTTTATCTACAGAGCTACAATTCCCAGCACTCTTAACAGCCTAGAGTTTTCAGGGTTCTATGAGGAAAGCTATGTGTTTTATATGTTTGATGTGCAGCAGTAACTCCCAAAATGCTTGTGGCACCTTCAGGACTCACAGATTTATTGTGAAAGTTTTGTTGTTAGTCCTTAGGGTGTCCCAAGACTCTCTGAAGATTTAACAACCAGAAGAGGAAATATTTCCTGCCTGCCATGGGGTGGGATGTAGAACCCTCAGCTTGGTTAAGTATATTTTCAGTGGCTATTATTATTATTAACTCCCCAGCCACTCTGGGCGGCTTCCAGCACATAAAAACACAATAAAACACACATTTTATTTCAGCGGCACCTCCTTACCAAGTGCGATTGCAGTCTTTTGCACGCTCCCCTTTGGAAGAAGCCCCAAATGGGGTTTTCTTCCCCTCCTGACCACCCTATAGGGTTGTGTTGAGAATGCATTTATGGGATCAAGTTATTTCAAAGGTGGTGCTGGTTGTCGTTATCACCACCCTTCGCCCCCACCCTTGCCCAAGAGAGACTGGAAGCCCATTTCTCCGGCTTGGCAGTCAGGCATAGAACCGTGCCCACGTTGAAAGCCTAACCCCGACCGAGACGCCGCGTCTTGCTTCAGCATGGACCGAGAGAGACGGAGAGAGGCCAGAAGAAGAGAGGGGAAGGCGTCTTACCCGTGCCAGCCCACTGTCCCTTCCAGGCGTGGGATTTGGTGGATTTCATCCAGGGGAATGGCAAATGCACTCTGGGCTCCCCTAGCACCCCAGAGTCCGCCCCATCTGCAAAGGGGAGCGCTTCCTGGTGCGAGTGAGGCAGTTGAGAGTGGTGGTGCTGGTGGTGAGGGTGGTGATGGAGATGTGAAATGCCTGGGTCGTCGGTGATGGGGGGCACCTCGTAGGGGGAAATGTCCGGCGGGCTGCCTTGGTCCAAGGCCCCCAAAACACTCGGGTACGGGGGCTGCTGCTGCTGCTGCTGCGGTTGGGGCTGCCTACCCATGTACAGGCACGCGGGGGGGCTCTGGCTATAATCCTGCGGCTGGGATCTCTGAAAGGCGCACGGCTCCTTGAAGAGCTGGCTGGAGGCGTAAAACTGGTCCTCGCTGTTCATGGCTGGAGGAGCCACCGGGGCGAGCCGCGCACAGGCCAGGGCTGCGCTGCGAAGCCTTTGACAGGTGCGACTCACCTGCGCCGGCGGCTGATGAGCCCGGAGGACCAGGACATCTCGGGGAGCTTTCCCATTGGCTCTCCGGCAGGCGCGTGAGCCCGCCTGGCTGCCCCCATTGGGCGGAGCCTTCCCAATAAGAATCCGCGCTTGCTGAAGCTTAGAACCTGGGAGTTTCACTTTCTTGAGGTGTGTGAGTGTGCGCGCAACGTGGTGATAGTAGCAATTGTAGTAACAGCAACAGCAACGTCCCCTCCCCAATAAACTTCACTGTTTTCGCAAGACGTTCACCTCCTTGTTGTGCTATAATTGCAGCTGGCTTCGAGCAACAGCCGGGGCCCTCGGAAAAAGGGAAACCGTAACTGAACCAAGAGTGTCCTCGAACATGTACAAAGAGCTTTCCTTCCTGGATAGCTGAAACCATATTTTGGATTAGAGACAGGAATGTTTCAGATCGGAGGCATGAGTTTTAGTCTCTGAATTTCAGAGTCTTCATAGCGCGGGCGCTCTTTAGATGGGGTGTATTCATTAATTTCAAAATGTGGCAAGCCAGCTTTGCTCAGTTGTGGGGGGCGCCTCTTTCTTATTCTGCTGAGTGGAGCGCTGTACTTTTGCCCCTAGAGTCCTGCCCAGACAGCACTGCACCAGAACCTTTCAGGTAGTTACGAACTTCCTCTTAAAGAAAGAAAGAAAGAAAGAAAGAAAGCCTGAAGATATAGGTGTGCGCGCGAGAGTATAAATTATGCAGCCAAGCCTTTTCTCCTCCGCCCGATCCGCGGGCCGTTTTCTGTGCCCAACAAGTTACTGCTGCTTCCTAGTTTAAAACGAATTTCCTGTGCTGGTTGCCGGGGCGCAAAGTGCAGCTTGGCTCTATGCTGCTTTGGCTGGAAGATGACCGTAAGTGGTATTGAATTGACTGGATTGCAGAAATCCAGGCTCCACGTTTTCCTGACTTTTTCATTTTTATTTAAATATAAATTATGTTAAAAACCTTTCTCACCCTCTCTTCATTGCAAATGCAATTCCAGAGCGGGTTACAAATGGAAACGAATCCGGATCTACCATCCTGGCTTGCGTGGGTATATGAGTGAAAGAAAAAGGGCCGTTGTCTCTTGCCATGGCCACATCGCTTATTGCGCAAATCACATCCCGTTGAAGTCGGTTGCAAAGCGCGCCCTCACTGTGCTGAGTGCTTCCGGACGCCTTTTGCGTTGCAAGTTGACGAGTCCACACACTGTGCTGGGCAGAGTCCAGTGGAGCCGTTTCGAAGGGCTGGCCTTTAACAGCTCGCCTGCTGTGTGGTCAAGAAAGCACCTGGGAGAGTGTTTGGGGAGGGAGGGAGGGAGGGCTTAAAGGTGTGGGGGACCGTCCTCCACGTCGTGGAGAACAGGGCAGGTGGCCAGGCCCCGCTTTCCCGCACGTTTGTTTAAGCTCAATCAACAAGTGTCCAGGATTGTTGGATTTTTTAAACCTCCAACCTGGGAAACCTGTCGACCTGGGTGAATTCTATCAGCCAGAGATTAGAAAAGGCCACCAGTCGCTTATCAACTTTCTCAGTTCCTGCAGCAAGGAGGCTCAGCGTGCAAACAGAAAAGAAACATTTCCTAAAACTCTTCATGCTCCCAGCTCTCCTCCAATTCCTTGCTTACATGCTTACCAAATATTTGCATATTTATTGTTGTTGTTGCTATATACAGCAGCTTGCTGTCGTCTTGGATAACATTAAAGACTAACAAATTATCTGTTTGTAAAATGATCCAAAATTGATTTCATTTATTATATTATTTTGGAGGAGGGTGGTCATTCGGACTGTCCAGTCTCCAGCCTAAAAATGTGTTGCCCTAGGGTTAACCTTTCTTATTTATTGTTATTTATTATTTTTATGATTGGTTTAATAGTAAATCAGTTTGTGTGTATCAGTAGAGATTTCTGCCTTGGCTCAGTCTCCCCTCTGCAATCATATGCATAGTTACTGAGGGGGGTAACCTCTGTATTGTGCATAGGACTGGGCTGTACGCTGCCTGAAAAGGAAGTATTTTCTCTCAGCCTCATCACTTCCTTTCTGGCAGCTGCAAAATGGGTATAACAACCCTGGCCTAGTTTACAGGCTGCTTACAGGATCACAGTGGTGTTATTTGTGCAGCACTCTGAATATTCAAACAAAGGAAAAGCCTGGTACTTACATAATAAGGGGATAATTCAGCCAATATTTGGCATTTAGAAACCCGGTGGATTTCAATGGCAAAGTTAAGCACATGGTTAAATCTTTCATAAAATACTAAATGTGCTTAATTTTTGGCTAGATTGTGCCCTGAGTATTATTACTACTAGAGTGCCTAATAATAATATATTGACCAAAAAGTGATTTGAGCCCTACCTACAGGCTTTTAGTATAAAAACACAATGCAAGAAATATGAAAGCAAGGATGAAGGTCAGATTTTATTCTGATTTTAGGTGTTTTTTTTGTTAACGTCTGGAAAATTTTCACTGTGGGATAGAAATCTTTGAAACAAACAACTCAAAACAACAGAATTTGTCTCACTGAGTGTGAAAACAGATGGAAGTTGAGAGTCTTCTCGTAAAAGTACGCCTATATCCTTGGGATTAAAAACCCACCAGATCCATTTTGCTGGGCAGAAGCTTCCTTTAGGAACCCATTTGGGCTGATTTACCCCACATTAGGATGCATTGAAAAAACAGCCTCTTTAATTTACTGCTTCCACACAAATAATGAGAGCTTGTTCTTGGAACAGGACACTTTAGGGGAGGGTGAGAGCCATGGTCCCTGGGGTCCCACCCAATTTCCCCTGGCGCAGAGTGAGGATTTTCAAATTCACTCTCAACCTTGTTTTGCTTAACTTGCCCTCAATTTCCCTGTAGTGACTTTGAGTACAAGTATGGGTGGCATTTTTCTTAAAGGGGCATGTGCCTAATGCACATACTCTACTAGAGCAGCGGTGGGCAGAAGATGGAGCCATGTCTACTGGTAAATCAGAGAACGATTTGCAGTAGATCAGAAAGAGTTTCTAATTCCCTGTTGTTTAACAACAGCATCTGCAGAAATGCGCACTCATCCTGAATCAACAATCTGCAGCAACTTAGATCTTAATTTGTACTTCTGTTATGTAAGCCATCCCAGTATAGCCATAGCTCATGGAGCACAGTAGGCAACTGGTTCCACCTCTTGCGCCACTATTCGGCATCTGGTTCCAGGTGGTGGCCCACTAGAGGAAAGAAGAGTAGACTCCACTTATCTGAACTCTGCTCTAAGGGATGGTTTGGAAGAATTATTCACCCTACATGCAGGGCATAGAAAGGCTTTGCTCAAAGCCACAGTAACTGGGGAAAGTAACATCTGAAAAATATGTAGTGGTTTTGTGCCTGTGTTTTCATGCCCATAGCAGTGGTGGCACTGGCATGCTTCCTCTATGCAATGCACTCAGGGGAACTGCAGAACACAACAGGGAACTTTCCAACTTTCCCTTCCCCCATATACACCATCACCACCGGAAAGGAGCTTTCTCACAACCTGATGCTGCGTGCAAGGTGAATCGACTGTAAACTGCTGCTAGATATCAACATGTAAAGATATCATAACCTGGACAGGGAGATGTGCAAGAAATAGTGGCACATTTGTGCCTACTCAGACCCATCTCATGGACCTTTGCCTATGTCTGAGTAGGCACAAATGTGCCACTATTTATTGTGCACAAATCTCTCTGTCCAGGTGATATCTTTGCACAGGTATCTATGAGGTGTGTGTTCTTTCTCAGGTGAAAAAGCCACCTGGCAGAGAGAGAGAGAGAGAATGCACAACAGGGTAAAGGTTTGACTGATAGGTTACTTCTCCCCCACCACCCACCACCATCCATGTGCTGTAGGATCTGTGAATGAGCTCATTGTATAATGGATGTGGTGGTGCATCTAGATTGAGAACCATTGATTAGCCCAGGGCTAGTTTGGTAGCCTGAAAGAGGTTGACCCCTGGAGATGAATAATCTGCTCCTTCCCAGCTGGGACTGGTTGACTTGGCGACGCGGCTATGAGGGGGCGGAAAGCTGCCCAAAGGACAAAGATCATTTCCCTTCCCTGGTCTCTCGCTTGCTTGCGCGCTCTCGCTCATGCACTACTCATATTGACTTTGCACTCTTTGCCTAATTGCAGCTTTCCCTCGAAAATTAAACCCATCTCGTTGCTTCACGGGTTCCCACATTGCATCTGGTTTCTTCTGGCACCCAGAAGAGGAGAAATGAAGGGAGTAACTTTGGCCAAACTGAAGAACCTAGGAGGAAATACACATGGGGTGGGAGAGAGAAAACAATGAGCAGATTGCTCTTCTCCCACACCTCTCCTCTCGTACAGTCCCTTTTATTTGTTATTCTGCACCTGGCCAATGATCCTTAACTTCTCCCACTGTTCAAAGCACAGTTCACACATTCATGCCACATCACTTGGTGACTCAACACTTCTGCCATTTACCGATGGTGTGAACAGATGCTGCTGAAATGCTTTGGCCTAAAGTTCTATCCTAGTTTGGCTGGCAATGGGCTGGTCACCCAGTAGAGGTCACCCAGTAGAGGCCGATCCCCATTGGGAGTGGCAAGGTGGAAGGTTGGGAGGTCAATAGTAGATGGAGCAACACCTAACTTGCCCAAAAGCATGCTTTATAAACATACCGGCAGTGGGGTTTGGAGGAGACTATCCAGCTCCATAATATAATTGCTTATATGTGTTGTTGTTGGTGGTGTTTAGTCATTTAGTTGTGTCCAACTCTTCGTGACCCCATGGACCAGAGTACGCCAGGCACTCCTGTCTTCCACTGCCTCCCGCAGTTCTGTCAAACTCATGCTGGTAGCTTCGAGAACACTGTCCAACCATCTCGTCCTCTGTCGTCCCCTTCTCCTTGTGCCCTTAATCTTTCCCAACATCAGGATCTTTCCCAGGGTGTCTTCTCTTCTCATGAGGTGGCCAAAGTATTGAAGCCTCAGCTTCACGATCTGTCCTTCCAGTGAGCACTCAGGGCTGATTTCCTTCAGAATGGAGAGGTTTGATCTTCTTGCAGTCCATGGGACTCTCAAGAGTCTCCTCCAGCATCATAATTCAAAAGCATCAATTCTTCGTCGATCAGCCTTCTTTATGGTCCAGCTCTCACTTCCATACATCACTACTGGGAAAACCATAGCTTTAACTATATGGACCTTTGTCGGCAAGGTGATGTCTCTGCTTTTTAAGATGCCATCTAGGTTTGTCATCGCTTTTGTCCCAAGAAGCAGGCTTCTTTTAATTTCATGACTGTTGTCACCATCTGCTGTGATAATGGAACCCAAGAAAGTAAAATCTCTCACTGCCTTGATTTCTTCCCCTTCTATTTGCCAGGAAGTGATGGGACCAGTGGCAATGATCTTAGTTTTTTTGATGTTGAGCTTCAGACCATATTTTGCACTCTCCTCTTTCAACCTCATTAAAAGGTTCTTTAATTCCTCCTCACTTTCTGCCATCAAGGGTGTGTCATCTGCATATCTGAGGTTGTTGATATTTCTTCCGGCAATCTTAATTCCGGCTTGGGATTCATCCAGCCCAGCCTTTCGCATGATGAATTCTGCATATAAGTTATATAAGTAGGGAGACAATATACAGCCTTGCCACACACCTTTCCCGATTTTGAACCAATCAGTTATTCCATATCCAGTTCTAACTGTAGCTTCTTTTCCCACATAGAAATTTCTCAGGAGACAGATGAGGTGATCAGGCACTCCCAGTTCTTTAAGAACTTGCCATAGTTTGCTGTGGTCGACACAGTCAAAGGCTTTTGCATAGGACCCCTGGACGGTTAAGTCCAGTCAAAGGCAACTATGGGGTGCAGTGCTCATCTTGCTTTTCAGGCCAAGAACCAGGCTCATGGAAGATCCCTGGTCCATGGCCACATGAACAGGCTGGATCTCAGAGAGGAGTTGGCACCAGACTTGCTCCTTCCTGGGTTTCTTAAGACACTGTTGGAAAAGGACAACCAAAATGATCAAAGTGACTGTGCCACGCAGTATGGTGGATTTCTTAGTTTACAGAAAAGGCCTGTAAGAGGTGACATGACAGAAGCTTATAAAATTATGCACAGCATGGAGAAGAGAAAGTGGATAGAGAAAAGTTTCTTCTCCCTTTCTCAGAATGCTAGAACTCAGGGGCATCCAATGAAACCGAATGTTGGAAGATTCAGGACAGGTAAATGTGTTTGTGCAGTCCATAGTTAAACTATGGAATTTGCTCCATAGTTGGCCACCAACTTGGATGGCTTTAAAAGAATTGGAGAAATTCATGGAGGATGAGGCTATCCATAGCTACTAGTTATGATGGCTATGGTTGCATATGCACCATAAATTTGAAGCATATTTATAGCACATGACTTCCTTCAAATAATCCTAGGAACTGTAGCACCCCTTACAAACCTAATATGATTTTAGGTGTCGTCGTTTATTTAATTGTATGCAGCTTTTTCACTGTGGGAAACAAATAACTTAAAACAGCAGAATTTCTCTCACTGAGTGTGAAAACAGGAGGAAGTTGAATTCTTCCCTTAAAGGTAGGTCTATATCCTTGGGATGAAAAACCCAGCAGATCAATTTTGCTGGGCAAAAGCTTCCTTCAAGAACCCATTTGGGCCTCCCCTACTCTCAATATCATCCAAAGGCCACTGAGCATTTGATTCAATATCGAGCCATTAGGCAATTGCCCTCCCAAGCCATTTAACAGCAGCCCTTATGGATAAATAAACATAAAGGGCAGTAAAACAATTATAGTAAGGACAGTGAAAATGCATTCTATTAACAGGAATGAGATAGATGCTATAGCTTCTTCTTTAGCTCATCTGTGACCCCCCCATCCTGGCTTTAAGTTATCCATCAACAGAGAAAGAAAGTCTTGGAGAACGACTTTCCAAAATATGATCTAACATCTAAATCCCAACTATTATCTATACCATTTAATATAACCAATAACCAGGCCATCGAGCCTATTTTGTAGACCAGAGCTCATCACTGATATTCCCATGGTAGGGATACTTGTTTCATGAGTAGGGATGGATGAACATGTCTAGTTCAGTTTCTCATTTTTTCATTCTTCAGTCCTCCACATTTACACACCAGCCCAAGAAAGAATTCATGAAAATTCATCTGCATGTCTCCTAATAGACACATTTTTCAATGCAGCTTTGCCTAATGTGCACATTGTTGCAAACCACTTTCCTGTAATATAGCACACTTTTATAAGTTACTTTTGGGAGAATGTGCATTTTTATGCACAATTTACCCCAGTGCATGTTTTATCCTAGTGCAGATTGCTTGGTTGGAGAACCGCATTGTGAAAATTCAGGTAAGTTTTGATTATTTGTTTGGGCCCTTGTAGTTCAGAAAATGTGAATTAGAAGGGTTGTCCTATAAATGTGAATAGAATTTGAATTTATTATTGAAGAAAGCATATAACATTTTGCTATATGGAGAGACTTTAGATCAGATGGTAAAATCGGCACAAATAAAATGGGCTCAGGATGTTGGGCAGAATATACAGTTGGAGGAATGGGAAAGATTATGGAAAACAAATTTAAAGTTTACAGACTGAATATTATTAAGAGAAAATTATTTGAAAATGATATATAGATGGTATATCACACCGGAAAAAATTGCAAAAATGTACAAAACAGGATCTAAGATATGTTGGAGATGCAAAGAGAAAGATGGTACTTTTCATGTATGGTGGGAATGCAAGAAGGTTAAAGAATATTGAGAAATGATATATAATGAATTGAAAAAAATGTTGAATAAAACCTTTGTTTAAAAAACCAGAATCTTTCCTGCTCAGAATTTTAGATCATTATATAAGAGAGGGAAACTGGAGATTGTTTATGTATGCAACAAGAGCAGCAAGAATTTTATTAGCACAAGTATGGAAAACAGAGAAAACACCAACAAAGGAAGAATGGCAAGTCAAGCTTATGGACTATGCGGAACTGGCTAAGCTGACAGAGAGTATACATGAGAGAGACAACATCAATTTCAAAAAGAAGTGGGAACCATTTATAAACTATATAAAAAGACAGTATAAAGATTTGGACCCATTGGCAGGTTTTGACTAAACTTTCACAACTATATAAGAGATAAAACCAGCAGGGTATAGAATTTGTTTAATAAATCAATACGGAAATACGGGGGAAGCCAAAGAGGTGGGAGGGGAGAAATATGGATATATAAATTGTTCAGTTAAGATTTGTGGAAAATTTGTTGTTACGATTTGAAAATTCAATTAAAAAATTAGAGAGAGAGAGAGAGAAGGAGAGAGAGAGAGAGAGAGAGAGAGAGAGAGATGTAATTCTGTCAGATGTCTGAAATTCTGCAAACTCTTCCTATGTTCTTTGGTAAAAAGGTTTTCATACTATGTTGCTGTTGTAATTATTATTAATAAATCACCCACCTCTTCATTTGGGTGTCTTATTTGGGTTAAGCCTTGGTTCTAAACGAGGGCCTAGGACTCTTGGATCACATCTGCAACTGTGCAATTTGGCTTCTTTTACCCAGAAACAGAGAGTGGGAGTGCATTGGTGGAACCAAGGGGGTAGCGGCCCCCCAAAGCTTGGAAACCACTGGTATAAACCATTTGTGGGGCAACCATTTTGCTTCTGAGTTCTATAGGACTGGAACAGGCTGCTACCATTACAGAGAACATAGCCACATAAAATCCTCTTTTTTTATAATAGCAAATAAGCCTTTGGGGACAAAATGCGCTTGTCATGTGTTTCCAATGGTAGGGCCGGCTTCCCATTATGATGGCAACCAATTGCCATGGTACATCTGCCCTATACATTGTAAACAACAGGTGATCGCGGCCGTGAAGTTCCTGTAAACACCGCTTACTCCATAAAACCCCAAGTCACTTTCACTTGAGCTGTTCTCTCCGAATGGTAAATCCACCCAGAGCTGACGGTGACACATTTGTGGCAACAACAACTATCACACCAAGCCAAGCCGGACAAACAGAGGGAAGGCAATAAAAAGCAGTGCAAATTGATTCCTCTCCAGGGAGAACCATTAGCTGGTGTCCTGATGTAAGCCACTCTCTCTAATGAGCATTTCTTAGTAGAACAAACAGTTTCCTTTAAAAGTACATGAATTTTATATGATTTACAGCTAATTCTCTTTAATTCTGCCTGTATGAACAGGTGATAAGGGAATGTTAAGCCAGCTAAGAGCAGCAGAAGCTGTTAGGAAGAAAAAGCTTGTGTGTGTGTGTGTTTAAGCCCAGTATCCAGGCACTGGGTAAATCAAAATGGCACGGTCTTCTGTAGAAGTTGTAGAAATAGCTGCTACTTCACAGCGGCAGTTCGTGCTGCCTCTTCTCACCATATCTTTCTTCAGAATACAGATTTTTCAAAGCTTTCAAAAAAGGGAGAAGCCCACTGAGGGACAGCTTACAGATGCATCACGTGATGACTGTAACAGGAAGTGATAACTGTCAAGAATGGATGCAAGATAAGTCAGGATTGCTTTCTACCATCTTAGGCAGGTATGCCAACTGTGTCCCAAATCAATTTATTTATGTATTTATTTAAACATGCTAATAATTTAATATATTAATTATATTATACTATTATAATAGAAAAGAAAAATTTCTAAGCCACGTACAACACTCAACATATAAAAATCACTATGTAAATCCCACATCATTTTAATCCACTATATATTTTGGGAAGCTGCTCACTAATTGCTGTGCATTTCCACACTTTCTAAGACATCTTAACCAAATTTTGCATGATGGTTCCTGACATCCAGGAGAAGATATTTGTCTATGTTTGGATACAACTGGACACCATTTTGAATCAAGATGGTGGGCAAAATCTTTCGAAACTGCACTGAAGTCTTGGTTTCTTGGACTTCCCAAGTTTCTTGACTTCTGCTCAAAACATGACTGCAGGCGCCCTTCCTTATAGGTACAGAAATGATACTTGGTTAAAGCAGATTAATGGTACAGACTGGGTGGCATGGAAAGAGCCAAGTGTGGCTCAGGGGCTCTTCTAGGGCAAAGGGTTAACAGGGGTTAGTTTGGTCTAGGAGGAGCAAGGTTCAAGGAACCCACATACATTACAGGAGTTGTGAAGTCTTAACAAGTTTCCCTACCTACCCACTAAGCTTTTAAGCTTATGAGGAGAGCTCCTCACAAGAATCCCTGTCGCTGTGGAAATTCCAGGCCTAAAGGTGAGCTTATTTACTTACTTACTTACTTACTTACTTACTTACTTACTTACTATACTGCCCAGGGACGTGGGTCTAAACCACAGAGCCTAGGGCTTGCCGATCAGAAGGTCGGCGGTTCGAATCCCCGCAACGGGGTGAGCTCCCATTGCTTGGTCCCTGCTCCAGCCACTCTAGCAGTTCAAAAGCACGTCAAAGTGCAAGTAGATAAATAGGTACCGCTCCGGCGGGAAGGTAAACGGTGTCTCCATGCGCTGCTCTGGTTCACCAGAAGCAGCTTAGTCATGCTGGCCACATGACCCGGAAGCTGTACAGCGGCTCCCTTGGCCAATAAAGCGAGATGAGCGCCGCAACCCCAGAGTCGGTCACGACTGGACCTAATGGTCAGGGGTCCCTTTACCTTCACATACCACCCAGGGGCGTGACACCCGGGGCGGGGCATCGCTACAAAGGGTGCACATGCAGCGTCACTACGTACGACGCATGCGCTGTACATAGCAACGCCGCGCATGTACTGTACATAGCGTTTTGCCGGCGCCGGCGCTCCAGCTCCATACGGACGTTGCTGGTATCCTCTGCTCGCAGCTGTAGTGGCGACGGAGGGATCCCACCACCGTCCATACGGCGCTAGAGTGGTGCCAGCAGCAAACCGCTATGTACAGCACATGTGCGTCATCTTTACGTACAGCACATGTGTGCGACACTGGACATGCGTAGTACATAGCTGTTTGCTGCCGGCGCCAGGATCCTCTGCTCATGGCTGCAGCCGCGAATGGAGGATCCTCCACATGTGGCTGCAGCGGCACAATGGCTGCTCGTGCCGCCGCATCCGGTGCAGGGTGGCAGGGCAAGCAGCCCACGGGGTGCCGCCTTGTCGCCCTCCCAGATGTGGAACCTGGGGTGCACCGCCCCACCCTGTTGTGACGCCACTGATACCGCCCTATACCCGAAGGTCTCAGGGCAGTTCTCATAAAATATCGAATGCATAAAATCGAAACAAAAATAACAGCCCAATAAAAAACACACCAAAAGAGCCAGCATTTTTAAAAAGGTATAGGATGTAGATCAAGTCAGGCAAAAGCCTGGTTAAAAAGGAACGTTTTTGCCTTGTGCCTAAAGGTGTATAGTGAAGGCGCAAGGAGAACTTCCCTGGGGTGAGCATTCCACAGACGGGGAGCCACTGCAGAGAAGGCCCGTTCTTGTGTTGCCACACTGCGGACCTCTTGAGGAGGAGGCACACAAAGAAGGGCCTCAGAAGATGATCTCAGGGTCTGGGTAGGTTCATATAGGAAGAAGCGGTCCATGAGGTATTGTGGTCCTGAGCCATTTAAGGCTTTATATCTAGAAGGAGAGGCCTCTATAGGTGTTATATGCTGACAAAGCCTCACCCCTGTCAGCAACTGTGCTGCAGCAGTAACTGCAGCTTCCGGATCAAGCATATTGCAACTTGAACGCCGTAGAATGGACTGGAAGGGGAGGAGAAATAGATGAAAGAATTTAAATTCAGCCACTGGATTAATTTCAACATCTTAATAATTAATTACTGTGGTGTAGTATTGCATTTTTATGATGTGAACTGCCCTGAGATATATGTCTGAAGGGCCGTGTACAAATATAATTAATAAATTAATTAATAATTAGGGTGTTGGACTAGGATCTGGGAGTTCAGGGTTCAAATCCCTGCTTATTCCAGAAACTCACTGGGTGACCTTGGGCCACTCTGACTCTCAGCCTAACCTACCTCACAGGGCTGTTGTGAGCATAAAACAGGGAGGAAGACAGCCATGCATGCTACCTTGAGCTCCTTGGAGGTGGGATGTAAATGTAGTAAATAAATATTGACTTATCTGCAAATAAATCAAGGCACGACTGAATGATAAAGGCTGGAGGAGAACAGCGTTGGCACTAAGGCCGAAAGAGCTAGGAACATACCGGTATTAGCCGTGTTTGCAGCCAGGCTTCTGTTTCAGTAATGCTTAAAAATATTCCGATGGCTTCATTGTTTCCCTTTCACTTCCGGACAGTGTGGGAACGGCGGCACTTTGTAAAGGGTTGGAGGGAGAAAAGATAAAGGAGAAAGAGAACTTTCCTACCGGTTGATTTCCTTCCCTCCCCACCCCCAAAGTCCCTGCAGTGGTATATCAGGAAGAAATGGAACTATTCACAAAGCTGGTTAATAATCAATAACCATGTGAAAACAGAGCCGTCTTGCCGATTTCGAAGGTGAGATAAAGGCAAGAAAATGACAGACATGTATTGCGTACGAGGGATATTGGATTGCAGCAAGAGAGAAAGCACTTCTGGGGTCCAGTGAGTTCAGAGCAAGCAACTATATTAACTGATGGAAAGACATAGGATTCCAAACTGTAACCAGTTGTGTGTGTGTATCTGAGTATAGGAGATTGTGAAAAGTTACTCTGCATTTAGGGGAAAGGCCATAGCTCAGTGCCAGAACACAGGCTCTGCATCTAGAAGGTCTCAAGTTCAACCCCTGGCATCTCCAGTGTTATGTACTGAGTTGAATAGGATCCAAAATGCAGCAGTCTGATTGGTCCTAGAGCAATAGGATTCAGAATGCAGCAGTCTGATTGGTCCTAGAACAATGCAGCAGTATGATTGGTCTGCAGGATCCACCCAATCCAGCTCCAGGTGGAAGTGAATCCGCAACCTGATTGGCCTACTGGAGAATCCCAGAATTAGCCAATCATGTGCGGCCCATTGTGTAAATAATGTATATAAAGCAGATATTTTGGGGGAACTTTCATTCCTCACTACTATGAGCTGAATAAAGAGCATGAAATCCACACTCGACTCCGAGTATATTTCATCCAGGTACATCTCAGAGAAATTCCTGTCTGAAACCCTGGATAATAAATACAACAACACCACATGCAATTTTGCCCAGAATGCGCCACTTATTGTTTTGTTTTTTTGTTTTTTTTCAAAGCAATTTCCTCTTATATAATGCATATAACATACATCCTGGAATCCTGGAGTCTGGCAAATCACTGAGTCTTCTTCTCAGATGAGCTGCTTCTCAGTTGAGTGTCCAGGTAGCCTCACAGTCCCACAATGATCCGCTTCTTCTAGATAACAAATGACCCACAACCCATTCGATTATCTGAGCCCTTTTATACACAAAGTTACATGCCTAATCTTTCCAGTAATACTGATAAGGAAGCCTCCCAGGTGCATCTCAGGAATAAGTCAGAATGAATCAGCTCTTTCCTCTCTAATGTAATTAACCCCTTAATCACATTCCTTAACATTGCTCCACCCACTCACCAGGCTGAACATGACATCATCTTGCAAGCAGAAGAACAATAGATTTCGTGGTTTTTGTAGGAGATTTCGCTGGATCAGAAACTGGAGACACAGAGACATGTCTTAGTCTGTGCTAGATCCAAAGCTCTGGCTTTGGGGATCCCTCTGGAAACCCAATTGAAAGCAAGACTGGTAGGAGTAATAATGCTGTGAGCCCTTCCATCATATATTGTATATATGTGTAAATAAAACCATAGAGCCCAAAACACCGCAGTCTCTATTGACCTGCAGTCTCTTGCCACTCGGAAATTGGGGTGTTTGCAGCACTCTACATAAAAAGGTAAAGGTAAAGGACCCCTGGATGGTTAAGTCCAGTCAAAGGTGACTATGGGCTGCAGTGCTCAACTCGCTTTCAGGCCAAGGGAGCTGGTGTTTGATCACAGACAGCTTTCCAGGTCATGTGGCCTGCATGACTAAACCGCTTCTGGCACAACGGAACACCATGACGAAGCCAGAGAGCACAAAAACACCATTTACCTTTACCATAAGGCCCTTCTTCCCTTATGGGGTATCCAAGAGCCCGTATAGAGTCCTTAAGTGGGTTCCTCATTGGTAGGAGAAAATAACAGAGGCCAACCAAAGAATATTGAGAAGCAAAGCAGCTAGTAAGCCTGATCTTTATTAAAGCTGTTGCAACAGGGTGCTCCCATCACACACAGGAGGAGGACCCAGAACGAAGGTGTGCCCGCCCTTATATAGACATTTTAAATTGCCCACCCTGGAGTCCAAGACCACCCCCAGAAACATCATACATACATCACAGAAGGGGTGTAGCCCTAGACCACCCCCCAGATACATCATACTTCCATCACAGAAAAGGCGGTCTATAACAGAAATCTGAGTGCATTGTTTATCTCCTGTCTGGCAGGTTACTTGTTAATGGTCACTTGATTGGATTACCTGGGGAGCCTGGCCAGTCTTTTGTAATGATAAATATTTAGTTCCTGAGCCAGGTCACAGGCTCACCCTATTCATACACAGACATACCCTTAAGACAGGATTTGTGAACAAAAAGACAATGGGGAGGCTTTTCCATTTTCCTTCGACCTTGCAGAGAAATATTTGAGGTCAATTTGGGAGGGACAAAATGGTTTCAGGACTTTTTCTGTGGGGTTTCAGACATGTGGTTTATATATGCAGTTATGAACATTATATATATATATGACCTTAAAATTCTTATAACACCTTTCCACCACAGTGGCAACTATTTATCTGCTTGCACTGGTGTGCTTTCACCAGTGGCAGAAGCTGGGACAGAGCAATGGGAGCTCACCCCGTCATGGGGATTTGAACCACCAACCTTCTGATTAGCAAGCCCAAGAGGCTCAGTGGTTTACACCACAGTCCCACCCCTCCTTGCAGCACTATATTATCATCTCAATAACGTTCTTCCTCTCTAAGAATCTAAAATGACCAATCTATGTACCATTGGGAACAAGGTGAGGTTCTGAGCCTTTAAGCTACAATCCGGGTCATTTCAGTATACACCCTGTTGGAAGGATGAGGACTTATCTATGGGAGCATGGGAGGCCCCATCGGAAGAGTGGCAGGGCTAGGCCACAACCTGATGTAGCTTCACGGGCCCCAGGAAGTCTAAGGAAGAGGTGTTCTTGGTAAATGGACAATCGTATAAAGCTTTCACATAAAACTATACATCCAGACAAATACTGTAAAGAGCCAGATTGTCAGATAAACAAATAAAGGATTGGCAATTTGAACGGGATCTATCCACTTAGGCTCCTCAAGCTTGAAAGTGATTGCCATAATGTCCCATTAAACTGCTAGTGTGCCTTGTAAACTTTCCCCCCCTCTTTTTTTTTTTTTTTTTTTTTACAGAGTAATAGAAGAACATCACTGCCTTTCCCTAGATTGGTGCACTAGGTTTAAATAAAAGGGAGGCATCCAGGGTAACATTTGGCGCCTTTGTCATGTTTTCCATGTATTTTGGTGCTTGAAGGAAACAAGGCAGAAAGCAGAGCAGGTGAATCCAGAAGTGTTCTTCTTCCTAGTGGTTAAAGAATGATTCAATGTCCTCAGTTGTGTTCTACTGAGAATTCTTTAAAGGATTCTTTTAGTCAAAACAAAATTTTTAAAAAATTAAAAATTCCTTCCAGTAGCAACTAAGACCAATTAAGTTAGTTATTGGTATGAGCTTTCGTGTGCATGCACACTTCTTCAGATTCTTTTAGTGTTTGCGAAGGAAGGTGTGAATACAAGGATAAAGGAAAAGCTTGCTGATCCCAAAAAATTAAAGGACCTTTGTTTTTGCAGTCTTGTTGCATGTTTCTAGCACTCTGTAACAGCAAGGAGATCAATGGAGTGACTATAACACAAGGCACTTCCAGGCAGTCTCTGTTTTTGGGTAAGATTCAATCACATACTGGCATATTCAGATGTCACAATTACAGGTGATCGAGCAGTCTTGCACAACAAACGTTCTTCCCCAAAAGATCAGAAAAATTGCGATAAAGAAAGTGATGCAAGAAATGCATTGGAAATTGTGGCATAACACTGTCTTCATGCAACATCATTTAGTTTCCCTACAAACAGGTCAGAACGCGTGTTCATTAAATAGACAGCATTGACTATAATCTCCTTGCAAAAAAAATCAGGATGGTTTTACTCAATGAACAAGTCACATGGAAGTGCTCACAGAGGTGAGGAACAGTGCAAGAAACAGGCAGGGAATTCTGGTGGCAAGGAGCGTTAGTTGAGGCATGCAAAACCTAATGTGGTACAGTCCTTCTGCAAGATGGCATTTCCTCAGAATTTAAAGAGAATGTCCTTTGTATGGAACATCAGGCTGGATGTGAAATCACTGGTTTTCATACCAGTGGTTTCCTAAAATTGATTTTTAATGGCCACTGTCACATGGGAAGACTATACCACTTAGTACAAGCTTGGATCAGCCCCAGGGAACTGCCTGTGAAATATCCATTAGCCACAGGCACTGTGTCAAGTATGAGACAGCTTTTGCCAAAGCATGTTAGCAAATGGATGTTCTAGCTTCAGACATTGTTGTGTTTTTAATTCAGCATTTTCTGATATCTGATGCATCAGAACAGTGAACAGTAAACACCTGTCCCACTTGTCAAATAAAGCAGATTTTCATATGGACACAGGAGGTAAGCCACACACAGAGATAACAGAGGCTGCAGAACCCAGTTGGCTGCTGTGGCTGTCGAAGCGACCTGAGTGAACACATCTTTGGAGCTTGTAAACTGGGAAGTCCTAGTGAAGTTTGGGAAGATCTTCTTCACATCCATATATTATCAATGCTTGATTCCTGGGAAAAGAGGTGCCAGACCTCAAATGTGTCTGAAAATGACACTGTGCAATTTGGAAGCTGCCCCCTGCCCCCAATATTTATGCATCATTTAATAAATCAGCAGAGAGCAAAATGCACATTGAACCAGCACAAAGGCACTGTAGACCATTGTTACTTCTATAGCTCAGATTAGTCTTGGCACTAAAAATAGATGCTGAGGCTCAGCCCTGGCAGAAACTAGATATTGTAAGGTTGCTCTTCCGGGGATTGGCTACAACTGTACTTCCACCTACCCACCCCAAATAGCTAATCATACAAGCTCCATAATACTTTGAACCAGACTTTGTGCTAAAGATGGGGTGATTCACAAAGCCAAGGTCAATGGCACTGGAGTGATAACCACGCGGGGTTCACCCATACCATATTGTCTCTCTTTACTTTGCCCCATGACACCTTGAGAATTCATTCCATGTTTCCAGTTTGTCACTAAGGCACGGGAACTGGGGAGAACTCCCGTTCAGAATGTCCAAAGCAAGATCCACATCAGCCGATCCAAACGGATCAGTTTTACAAAGTGAATTTAGCTGAGCAGCCAGCTGGAATATATGAACACTGAGAAGACGTACGTACATTTCATTTGCTACCCGAGGCCTGAAACTTGGCAGAGTGGAGCGAGGCAGATCAACTCCTTTTAGAAACTGAACATCAGCCATTAAATGCACAGGGAGCAGATGTCTGGGGCAAGTGTTTATTTATTCTTCCGATAACCCCCAAGCAGAAAGCTGGTCTGAAACAGCTGGGTGAAAATGCCAAATGGGCAGGAAGTTAACAGACCATAATCCAGCCTTTGCCAACCTGGTGCCCTCCAGATAGATTGTCTTACAACTCCCCATGGTGCCAGGCTGCACAACCATGCTGGCTGATGGGAGTCATGGCCTAAAGCACCTGGTTGGCAAAGGCTGGCATAATCCTTGATTCCTCAACCCTGACCTGGGGCATCCACCCAAATGCTTGGTGTGATCCAAAGCCTGTCTAGCTAGCTGTACTATTAAACACGAGCACATAAGACGAGCATGCAGGATCAGGCCAGTGGCCCATCTAGCTCAACATCCTGTTTTCATAGTGGCCAACTTGATGCCCGTCACAGAATCAATGTAGAATTGGAAGGCTCCCCAAAGGCCATCTCCTGCAATCTGGGTCAGATTGTCATCCAAACTCTGTTTTAAAACATCCAGTGAAAGAGAATCCCCCATTTTCTGTGGTAGCCCATTCAAAGAGCTCTTGCCATTAGAAGTTCATTGGGATCAAGACCTGAGTGCAGCAACACTCCCCTCCTGCAGTTTCAGAAGCATATTGCCTCCAACTGTGGAGGTTTTTTTTTTAAAATAAAAAATATATACTTTTCAAATTTATACATTTCATGGATTTTACAAATCATTTTAACATTTCAAGGTTTGGCTTCCTTCCCCCTCTTTCTGCAGTTTTTAAATTTATTTTTTAATATCTTCTGCACATCCAAATTCATTTAATTTGCTCATTTAATTATCTACTTTAAATATATACTCTTATGAAACGGCAGGTTATTACAATATTCCTGCCATTGTTTTTATGTGTTTGAAATTTATCTGCAAATATTCAATAAACCATTTCCATTCTTTTATATAAAAAAGTTTGCTATCTTGATTTCTTCTTCCAGTAAGTTTCCTCATTTCTGCATTATTCCATAAATTTTTGTATCCATTCTTCCTTTGCTAGGACTTCTTCTTTCCATTTTGGGGCGAGTAACATTCTTGCTACTGTAGTCACATACATAAATAAATGTCTATACAGTTTAGGTCAGTGGTGGCCAAACTTGGCCTTCCACCTGTTTTTTTGGACTACAACTCCCATCATCCCTAGCTATTAGCACCAGTGGTCAGGGATGGTGGGAATTGTAGTCCAAGAACAGCTGAAGAGCCAAGTTTGTGGTTCTGTCCCTATAATTCCCAAAAGAAAAGCTTCTGGTTTTTTGTTTGTTTTTACAAAGGTTATTTTAAGTATCCTTTTCAATTCATTATATATCGTTTCCAACTGTGGAGTTAGAACACAGCCTGGAAGTGGCCATTGAGAGGTTTATCCTCCATGAATTTCTCTAACCCTCTTTTAAAGCTGTCCAATGTGGTGGCCTCCTGCAAGAGGGAGTTCCATCGTTCAATTTGCTGTGAACCCTGACTAGGAGACCCAGCGCTGCAACATTTTGCTGCAGGCACCGCCTCGTTTCTACTCTGGTTTGCAAGCCTTTGTGTCCCGCCGAATGCATTCATTTTATCAAAGGAATGGCATTGCTTGGGCTCCACATGATTTATTGTCTCTTTGGTTTCCACTTATAAAACTGACACTGTCTTGGCTGATAAATCCTGATATATGCTGGATTCAGTGGGCTACTGATAAAAGTTGCTTGCCAAGCGGCGGCAGCTAGCCGCCTCAGCACCTTCACCCTGCAAGAAGGTTAATTAGGCTTTGATATAACAAACCATGTTTAAGGTTCAAAGGAAACAAAAACAGGAAGGGGAAGTGCAATTGGTCCACAAGTCTCCTTGAGCACGGTGCCTCTCTAAGCGCACAAACCCACCCAAAATCCCCGTAAGACGCACCAGTATCAAGTATGTAACATTTTTGTTTTCATGTTAATGTAGTTTTGATCGACCATCCCTGAGCCTGGACTGAACGGACTGGCAGGATTGCAAGGACATTATTGGGTTGCACAGATCTACAACTCTTTGCAGGGACACGGGTGGCGCTGTGGGTTAAACCACTGAGCCTAGGACTTGCCGATCAGAAGGTCGGCAGTTCGAATCCCCGCAACGGGGTGAGCTCCCGTTGCTCGGTCCCTGCTCCTGCCAACCTAGCAGTTCAAAAGCACGTCAAAGTGCAAGTAGATAAATAGGCGGGAAGGTAAACGGCATTTCTGTGCGATGCTCTGGTTCGCCAGAAGCGGCTTAGTCATGCTGGCCACATGACCCGGAAGCTGTACGCCGGCTCCCTTGGCCAATAAAGCGAGATGAGCACCGCAACCCCAGAGTCAGCCACGACTGGACCTAATGGTCAGGGGTCCCTTTACCTTTACCTTACCACTGTTTGCATGTCCTGGGGGGGGGCAGAGGGGCAAGGTTTATGCAGGTGATACAGACAAGGAGTAGTTTTGAGGGACAGGATGGGGAGGAGCTGGAGAGGGACCTGGAAGGTGGGGCAGAAGGTAAGAACATAAGATGAACTTGCTGGATCAAACCAATGGCCCACCCATTATATTCTCACAGTGGCCAGTCTGTAAGAAGCCTGCAAGCTGGATTTGAATTATTATTATTATTATTATTATTATTATTATTATTATTATTATTATTATTACCACGCCCATCTGGCTGGGTTTCCCCAACCACTCTGGGCGGCTCCCAACAGAATATTAAAAACATGATAAAACATCAAACATTAAAAGCTTCCCGATACAGGGCTGCCTTCAGATGTCTTCTAAAAGCCAGATAGTTGTTTATTTCCTTGACATCTGATGGGAGTGCGTTCCACAGGGCAGGCGCCACTACCAAGAAGGCCCTCTGCCTGGTTCCCTGTTGCTTTCCTTCTCGCAGTGAGGGAACCGCCAGAAGGCCCTCAGCGCTGGATCTCAGTGTCTGGGCTGAACGATCGGGGTGGAGACGCTCCTTCAGGTATACAGGACCGAGGCTGTTTAGGGCTTTAAAGGTCAGCACCAACACTTTGAATTGTGCTTGGAAACAACACTATGCCTACCTGGAAGCAGAACATAGCCATCATGACTAGGAGGCATAGCTGTTGCAACCTGGAGAGGTTTCACAGGAGCAGTGGCGTAGCGTGGGTTGTCAGCACCCGGGGCAAGGCAAGTAATTTGCGCCCCCTAACCCTAACCCCCAGATGTTGCGCCCGGTGCGGCTGGCCCCCCCTGCACCCCCCACGCTACGCCATTGCACAGGAGTTTAGGCCAGTGATTTTTGAAACCCTTTTTGCATCAACTCATCTACCATGGAACCCCAAAACTTAGGAATAAGTCCGGGACCAGGACATGACTTCTTCACTTTTAACAGTTGCCTGCAAGAGAGAGTTTCAGGGTCAGGTGCTGCTTGTCCTGCCAGCTACACCTGCAGAATTTCTCTCTTCTACCCAGTGCTTATCGAGCCAGGAGCCCTGTTGTCCTCTTTTGCATCTTATCCCCCTATACTGCTATGGTAAAATGGGTGAGCAGGGATAGACACGGCATAGAGCAAAATCCAGTGGTGGATTCTCAGCACCATTCAAGGTGGCAGCATGTGAAGCAGGCAGATCTGGTCCACATGGCACAACCCACCAGGATGTTCTCAGCACCAGTCTCACTGAAATGCCACTTGGAATGGCAGCCTCAGAACTGAAATATAAGGATTTAAAAATTAATTTTTACAAGTCTTACAGCTTTGATGCAGGAAAGAGAAGTAAATAAAATTCTCTTTTAAAAATCACGGGTGCTTTTGGGGTTTGCTGTCAGAAGCTGAGTTCTCCAAGGTTTGCTTTGCAACTTCATAATAGGCAAAGTTTTTTAAAAGGCCTGGGGGAAACTCTCCTGACATAGCGGCAATAAACTGGCAGGGGGCGCTATAACTTCACACTTTTTAGAGCAGCCTTTCTGAATTCCTGCCTTGCTTCTGCTGAAAACTGGCTTTCCTAGGCTTGTTGTAATTGTGAAATAGCAAGGCCCTAGGAAAGGCCCCAATATCAGTTTTGCTGAGGGCAATGTGAAATGCACACCAATATACTTGAGGCTTCAGCAGCATATACATCTCTAGCAATTTTTTTTAAGTTTGTAATTCAATAAAAACTCACATACTTTGATGGAATCACCCATTAACCAGCACAACAGACTAGCCTGAGAAGGAAGCTCTCAGGATAAAATCCCAGAGGTGAATAACCAGGTTATAACAGCATGTTAATGTGGTATATGCCAACAGGGAGGGGGTTATTGTTCTAACTATTTATTTGTGCTTTTATCTTGTATTTTTATCTTGTAAACTGCCCTAAAATCTTGTGATGAAGGGAAGTATATAAATTATTATTATTATTATTATTATTTATTATTAATAATAAGAAGGCTGCAAGAAAGGCTGTTCCTGCTAGTGGGGTATCTGACTATTCAGGCACCAAGATTATCAATAACGGTAACTACACTGAATGCTTATAGATGAGAAATGGCACCAAGTGGGCACTGCAACAAAAGGTTGCAGGGTGGAGTGCACCTGTTCAGGATGCCAAACATGTCTCTTTCTAGGATACTCCACTACACACACACAAACTCCCTCACTCTCCACCTCACACCATGCACTCAGTCAGTTGCTGATTTATCCATTTATTTATTTCATAAAATCGATATACTGCTTAATAGCAAAAAGAAAAAGAAAGAAGGGCAAACTGAAAATATATTAAAAAGTTAACAAATGTCGTATTGCCACACTTTAAAAATCCATTTGCGTTTTTCTATTTATCTATGCATCCCCCCCTAAGAAATGCAATTATATGAAATTTGCAGAGGCGCCACCTTTAGAATGTGGCGCACTGTTGCCCAATCTCAAAAAAAAAGGTTCAGAAAAGTGCAGCCAAAAATGGTCAAGAGGGTGGAGCAAGAAAGCTAACATGTTTGCAGGCTTTTTAGACTGATAACCAAAGGGGGCAATAGAGGTAAATAAAAGTATAGTTGCTATGCAGAGAGAGAATGTTTGCCTCTCATAATATGAGAACCTCCATTTTCACAACCAGCGTAGCTTTGAATACCTTGGGGGAAAGAACAGGGCAAAGCCTCCAGCTTTATGCCCTGGGGGCACCCCCGAGGTATGTAGCTGACATATCTGGAAAAAGAGTCCTAGTTGGCAGATCCTTATTCTGATGGAACCAGACTGGAAGTTCTTCCTCAGATATTTATTGCAGTCAGGCGAAATCCTTGCCAGCCCCCAGGTTCAGCAGAAGAGGAGTTGCGACACTCTTCCAGAGTAAGGAGCGATCCGTTCAGCACTCCGGCATGCATGTAAGCCAGGGGTAGGCAACCTAAGGCCCTTGGGCAGGATGCGGCCCAATCGCCTTCTCAATCCAGCCTGCGGACGGTCGGGGAATCAGTGTGTTTTTACATGAGTAGAATGGTACCTCGGGTTACATACGCTTCAGGTTGCATACGCTTCAGGTTACAAACTCCGCTAACTCAGAAATAGTGCTTCTGGTTAAGAACTTTGCTTCAGGATGAGAACAGAAATTGTGTGGCGGTGGCGCAGCAGCAGCAGGAGGAGGCCCCATTAGCTAAAGTGGTGTTTCAGGTTAAGAATGGACCTCCGGAACGAATTAAGCACGTAACCAGAGGTACCACTGTATTTAAAATGGGTTATGTGTGGGGCCTGCCTGGTGTTTTTACATGAGTAGAATGTGTGCTTTTATTTAAAATGCATCACTGGATTATTTGTGGGGCATAGGAATTTGTTCTTTCCCCCCCAAAAAATATAGTCCGGCCCACAACATGGTCTGAGGGATGGTGGACTGGCCCACAGCTGAAAAAGGTTGCTGACCCCTGATGTAAGCCAGCTGGATCCACTAGATGTCACTGGATCCCAACCTCTTTATCCTAGCCACAGTAAACATTTGGAAAGAGGTTTGATGAGATGTTCTCCTGCACAAGCCCTGTTGAAACAAATGCTCGACATGCATTTCCCTGGGCCCTTAGCAGGTTAACATCCCAGTGTTTATTCCCAAAGCAATCAGGAAAGTTGCTTGCATTTGTGCCACTGAATTAATATTTAGTAGACATTCTGATTTGCGCATTATGGGCAGGCCAACACTGCAAGTGTCTGGGGCAGGCCATGGGACCCTCAGTATTTGTGGAGAAAAGAGGTCTGAAACATAGCAGGCAGCTTGATCTAATGGTCTGCCTATTTCTATGCCTTTAGCCATTGTCTTTATGAGGGACATAAGTCTCCAGGTGAGTCATGGGGCCTTGCCATGGGGTCACAGTAAAGTGGTACCTCAGGTTAAATACACTTCAGGTTACAGACTCCGCTAACCTAGAATTAGTACCTCGGGTTAAGAACTTTGCTTCAGGATGAGAACAGAAATCGTGCTCTGGCAGCGCAGCAGCAGGCCCCATTAACTAAAGTGGTGCTTCAGGTTAAGAACGGTTTCAGGTTAAGAACGGACCTCCGGAACGAATTAAGTACTTAACCCTGAGGTACCACTGTATAGCCTTGGGCAATGGGGGTTCCATTTCAGATCCCAGTGGGTGTGTGGGTGTCTGGAGAAATTTCTGAAGGCCCTGCAGACTGCAAAAGGCAAAAAGAACTATGCAATCCCAAGGAAAATGAGGCAAACTATGTCAAGGCACAACTAGATTACAAGCCTTGCTTTGCAGCTATTCAAAGCCCATCAAGGAGGTTGTGGACTCTCCTTCCTTGGAGGTTTTTAAGCAGAGATTGGGTGGTCATCTGTCATGGATGCTTTAGCTGAGATTCCTGCATTGCAGGGCGTTGGACTAGATGACCCTTAGGGTCCCTTCCAACTCGACAATTCTATGAGTTCAAAAGCAAGCACATCCTGAAACTTGCATGCATGCATGCATACAATTGCAAAATGCATTGACACGTTTCGCATATCTCTAAGGTGTACAAGTCCACCTTTCCGCTGAGACATTTCCCTCTTGGCTTTGATATTCCTGAAAAGAAAAGAGCTGCAAATGGACACTTTGCACATCATTGGAGATCTTTTCCTTCTCCTCTGGGCCAGCAGAAATCTGCTGTTGGTTCTCCACCTTTGCTGTGGGGAGAACAACAACAAATTCAAGATTAAATTTCAAGAAGCAGCATATCTGAAAGCATTTATACTGATTATCTGTATATGTTGTAATAGGCGTAGTAATTTATTCTTTGTATTGCATTTATATTCCACCCCCCTCCCAAATCAGTAGACCTGGCTCTCCCCAACATTATCCTCACAACGGCCCTGTGAGGTGGGCGGATCATGATGCCATTTGTATCATCCCTTTCTCGAAGGGTCATGGGAATTACTCCATTTCATCCTCACAATAGTCTGGCAAAGCAGGCTAAACTGGGAGAGTTTTCAGAGCCAAGGTCACCTCATGAACTTGATAATGAGGAGAGATTTGAACTCAGGTCTCCCTGTTGGGCAAGCCGTTTTTCACTCTCTTTCCCTCTGTTCCCCATCTGTGCATCACTCGCAGAGAGTTAAGCAATGGCCTCCATCAGAGGGTTGTTCTATGAGAGTACAGTGGTACCTTGGGTTAAGAACTTAATTTGTCCGTTCTTAACCTGAAACTGTTCTTAACCTGAGGTACCACTTTAGCTAATGGGGCCTTCCGCTGCTGCCGCCACCACCACTGCGTGATTTATGTTCTCATCCTGAAGCAAAGTTCTTAACCCAAGGTACTATTTTTGGGTTAGCGGAGTCTGTAACCCCAGTTACTACTGTAAACCCAAAGTAAAGGAGCAAACCACTATGCGATTGAGTAGTGGTAGTCCTGAGTCCTCACTCCTCCATTCTGAATCACTGAACAGAGGAAGATGGGGCACCTCACCACCTGAAGGCTAAATGCAGCCCTCAAGGCATCTCTTGGGACACCAGCCCCACCCCTCTCTCCAGGCCACACCCCTGAATCTCCTTGCCCAACGCCCTCCTTGAGCATTTCTGCCTGCTGTGGAGGACTTTGGGCTCTCAATTTTCCTTCCGCCTCTCTTGCTCCATCCTGCAGCATTGTTGTGGCACCAGTGTGGCAGCACCTGTCATGCTACCCTGAAACTGCCCCTGCTGCTTGACTGGAATGTGTCCTTCAACTCTGATCGTTCCTCTCAGGGGCGTAGCATGGAGGCTGGTGCCCGGGGCACACAATTTTTGAGGTGGCGCAAACCAGGCGCTCCCAGCACAGCATGGCCCAGTGCTCCTCTCCACCCACAAAGAGCCACATTGGACAGCCAGGTTCCCCCTTGCATGGCTGGGCAGGCTGCTCAGCATAGCCCCACTTTGGGGGTGGGGTTGCTCCAGTGATGTCAGTGGTGAGGACTGGGTAGCACCCTGCCCACCACCTGGTCTGTGCCCCCCTGCACGGTCTGGCCACCCACCCCGGCCACCGTCAACCAACGCTATGCTGATTCCTCTTGCTGGCCCAGGTAAGGTTAGAGGGGGGTCTCTGTGTGCAGAAACTAGACTTCAGTGCAAAGCTAAAATTTGCACCCATTTTTGCTTCTGGCCCCACCCACCACGGGCAAGTGGCCCTCAAAACTGACTGGCAGCCGAGCTCTCCAGGATCTCCCTAAGCCCTACCTGGAAATGCGGGAATTTGAACCTGGGACCTGCTTCTGCCTCTGCAAGTCAGATGCTGTACCGCTGCGCCCAAGGGCCGTAGCTGGAGCGTGTTGAGGCTGATGTTGGCCTGTTTACCCGCCCCCTCCAACTCCCCAGCCCCGTCCCGCTCCTTCTCTGGAGAGACCCAGCCCTTCTGCAAGTTCACCAAGCTGTGTCAGGCTTCATGACTTATTCACATATTTAAATGGGACCGGTCAAAGCTGGACTATTTGATGCCAGCCAAGCGCGTTTATCAGGTCAAAAAGCTCACAATGCCCCGAGGCGATGCGGGGAGAGGGTGTGCAGGCGCCGGGGGTGGCGAGCGCGGTGCAGAAAAGGGGGCGTAACGAATACAACAGGCCGGCTTCGCTCCCGATTCCAAAAAAGCAGGAGTCCTTCCTCCTCCCCACCAAAAAAAAGGGCGATTTATTGTGGAGCCGCCCAGTGTAAAAAAAAAAAAAAAAGGAAAACCCAAGAAAGCACCCTCTCCAACGCACACGCACCCTAAATGTGTGTGTGCTTCACGGAATTAATTTGATCAATTACAGCCTTTTTCACGTGGCTGAGCAGTTTCAAAGATGCCACATTTTATTATCGCCTGACCCCTTGACACCGCAGGTGCAGATTTAATGGTGGAAACGAAAGAGGGGGCGGGGCCGCCCCCCCCACCAGAAAGTTAGACTACCTCAATGAACCACCACCCCACCAGGCTCCAGCACTACCCCTTAGGCTGGCTAACCGTTGCTACCGCGTCTGAGGTAGTTCGGACGAGGACAAGTGAACTCCGAATCCGCAGGCGGTTCGGTTTTTGCATCCTTCGCTGGGCGCGCGAGGAGTTTTGTGACGGTGGGAACTTGGGAGCATCCTGGTGCTCCTTTCTAGGCCCTGTGCAGCGCCTGGCACCTCCTTCCTTACCCCAGCGCTGGAAGGATCATGGGGAAGAAACAAGGGCGCCGCTCATTTCCCTACTGGAGAGACAGTGTGGCCTAGTGGTTAAAGCGTCAGACTAGGGCCTGGGAGACCAGGGTTCGGGTCCCCGCTCAGCCAGGCGACCTTGGAGCATAGCACTAGCCAGCTGGATCAGGCCAATGGTCCATCTAATCTAGCATCCTGTTCTCGCAGGGGGTGGAGAAATGGAAACCAGTAAACAGAGCACAAGAACAGTCTCTCCTTCGGTGTTTTCCAGCAACTGGTATTCAGTGCGTTGCTGCTTCCAACTGTGGAGGCAGAGCGTAGCCATAATGACTAACAACCAATCAGTTTGTCTAATCGTCTTTTAAAGCCATCCGAGTTGGTGGCCTCTCAGCCTAACCTACCTGACAAGGTTGTTGTGGGGATTAAACGAGGAGGAGGAGGAGAATCGTGCATGACGCCTTCAGCTCCGTGGAGGGCAAGGTGGGATAGAGAAGTGCGATTAAACAAGTAGATACTTCGGATTCTCCCTTCTCCCGCTAGGGAAGAGGCAGCTCCCTTTTCAGAGCTCCCAGCTGCCCATGAGATCATGCCGTCCGAGGCACCTGTGGCACTCGGGGTGTCATGTTCAAGGAAGGGCGAGCCAGCAT